>NC_141180.1:13955000-16455000 GCF_055505025.1 Bos grunniens | reverse complement strand
GCTGTCTGTGGCTACTTTCCCACTGCAGTGGCAGAGTTGAGTAGGTGTGGTAGAGATTGGCCCACAAAGCAAAAAATACTTCCTGTCTAGCCCTTTCCAAAGTCTTATTTGAACTTAGAGTGCCCTCCACCCTAATCATATGACTTTTTAACCTATGTGCCATCACTAAAGTGTGCTACTAGGCCATTTTTAACGAGCTAGTCATGGGATTTACTTTATAAAATGCTCCCCATTGTTAATACAGAGATTTAAAAACTGACCTTCTGCATTCTGTGATAGCAAGACTTCATTGCATCTTGGATTACTTTAGAATCTTACCTTTCTCCTCTAGGTCAGCCTTACAATCAGTTGGCTATCTTAGCTTCTTCCAAAGGAGACCATCTGACTACAATTTTCTACTACTGCAGAAGCATTGCTGTGAAATTCCCTTTCCCAGCTGCCTCTACTAATCTACAAAAAGCACTTTCTAAAGCACTGGAAAGGTAAGGTTGACTTTTCCAAATGGACTCAAATTTGGGCATACAAGAAATAATGGCCAGTTGCTCATGCTTCCTGTCTCTCATATTTGCCTAAAATCTAAACATATGTATTACAACAGTTTTGCATGTAGTCGCCACTGAATTTCAACCAGTCTCTGAGTTGTTCCCAGTGGAGTAGTACAGGCTGCTGAGTACTAATTCATCTGAGCGTGTTACAGTTGAAAAGTCATTGAGAACACAATCCACTCCCTGACTCACAGGTGCTCAAATAACATGTTTTTGAAAATCAAAGTCTCCTGTAAGACGTTTGAGCCATTTTGCTGTTTAAGATTCATGAAAGTTTTTCTTTCATTTCAGCCGGGATGAGGTGAAAACCAAATGGGGTGTTTCTGACTTCATCAAGGCCTTTATTAAATTCCACGGTCATGTGTACCTGAGTAAGAGCTTGGAAAAGTTGAGCCCTCTTCGAGAGAAGTTGGAAGAACAGTTTAAGGTTAGATTTTTTTAAACAGAATTTTTTCTTGTCTAAATGAGGAAGCATATGATTTGGAGGAGACTCACTCCCAGTTTTATGTCATTACTTAATTATGAAATGTTGATAAAACCGAAATTTAAAGCATGTGAAATTCTGGCAAACCGCATTCCTTCAGTTTAAACTGAGGTGCTATCTATATAAAGAAATACAGCAGACATGTTTTCACTAAGTAGCTGCCATTTGGCAGAAAATATCATAGTGGGAAAAGACAAATTTTCCTCCTTCCCTGTCAGATCGAGCACCTTTCTTTTCTCAGTTTTGGAAGTCCTGCATTTGATGTTTTCTGTATTTAGATGTGATCTGGTTGCCTACTTTATTGGTAGTAATTCCATTCTGCGAACTGAGCTCATTGTTCTTACTGTGCTTTGATCCCTCAGGATTTGTGATTGACTGAAGGAAAGTAATGAGAATTTCATTCAGCAGGCATATATTTCACTAATTTGTACAAGGAGATAAAATTAAGGAACCTTTTTTCTAGTTATATGTATGAAAGTAATTTTTATTAGTATATTAACTTAGTTTAAATGATGTAGTAAAATATATATAATATTGGAGGAGTTAAAATTAACTGTTTTATTTTTAGTTCATTTATTCAACAAATATTTGACTAGTATGTATCAGTCACTGTTTTAGTCACTGAAATCAACAGTGAATAAGACAGTCTCAAAGAACATATTCCTAGGTTACTTTTGAGTGTCTATACACTTGGGGAATTGTCTGTAACTATGGTTTTTCCTGTGGTCATGTATGGATGTGAGAGTTGAACTGTGAAGAAGGCTGAGCACCGAAGAATTGATGCTTTTGAACTGTGGTGTTGGAGAAGACTCTTGAAAGTCCTTTGGACTGCAAGGAGATCCAACCAGTCCATTCTGAAGGAGATCAGCCCTGGGATTTCTTTGGAAGGAATGATGCTAAAGCTGAAACTCCAGTACTTTGGCCACCTCATGCAAGGAGTAGACTCATTGGAAAAGACTATGATGCTGGGAGGGATGGGGGGCAGGAGGAGAAGGGGACGACAGAGGATGAGATGGCTGGATGGCATCACTGACTCGATGGACGTGAGTCTGAGTGAACTCCGGGAGTTGGTGATGGAAAGAGAGGCCTGGCATGCTGTGATGCATGGGATTGCAAAGAGTCGGACACGACTGAGCGACTGAACTGAACTGAACTGAACTGAGGAATTGTCTGTAACCGGGAAATTGTCTATGAAGTATTATAGAGGTTTCACATTCCAGAGATTGTAGAACTTAGTTAAAAGACAGTAAATTAGCCAGATAAAATCAGTGTGAAATAGTTTTTATAGACGATCATTTTTTAGTTGATACTTTTTATGTGTAAGAGATTATACCAAGTAACTATAATAGACGTAGTTTGTTTTTGAAATAAGCTTTTAGAGTCCCCTGCTGTTCTCTGCTTCTGTTAGTGACCTATTTAAACTTAGCCCATGATTTATGGGGTTGGGTACATGAAAGAAACAACTTTTTAAAGCCCTAGGCTGTTCAGCCTAGAAAAACAAGTCTAAATATTATTCATTGTAAGTTTTCAGATATATGAAGGATTATTTTAAAAGAACACATCTTTGTCTTCCTGAGGTCGGAAATAAAATCTTAAAATTTAAATAGAGACCTGTAGGGGCTTACTAGGAGGTCTCTCTTTTGAGAGCTTAAAAGTCAGATTGACAGCCATTTTTCTTGAATGGTTTAGGTGCAGTCTCATTGAATAGCAGGGGGTTGGACCAAGTGATCTTTTGAGATTGCTTCCAACTCTGATTCTATTCAAGATATACTCCGTAAATGGGGAGGGAGGGGGGACCTACCTTCATGAGATCTTCTCTAAGTCATTCTCATATAGAAGCTAGTCAGTTTTGTAGTCAATTTGGTTCAACCTCAGACACTAATACTGTCTTCAGATATATATTTTTGCATGTGAAGTTCTGGTGGGTGTATGTGGGCAATTGCTAAAATAACACTTTAAAGTATTATTCCAACACTCTGAAGTTAAACATAGTATGAGGCAGATCTATTTTAAACCTTAGCCAGTATTGAAATGTCAGAAGAACATTGTTGGAGTGGAATTTTAGCATAGTTGAGTAAGTATTTCTAAAGCTTTTACAGATAATTAGTATTATCCACATGTAAATCTCAGTGTATCTGTCTTACCAGCAAGTCTTTACCTACTAAGCAGAAACATGTACCAACTTGAGAGGTCCTTAAGTCCTCATTGGAGGACTTAAGATCTGGGTTTAGGAACTGAGATACACGGCTTTTATATCTGTTAAATGTGTGCTGTTTCTTAACAGTATTTAGTTCAGTATAATCCTTAACTGCGTTGCAAGTGTCTTTGAGTAACAAAAAGTCAGTCCCAGTTTAACCTGTTACTAAAATGCAATCCAAATGTTATGAAATTACAACTTAATAGTTATGTATTTCTAAAAGTATGGGTTATTCCTTCACTAAGTGTTTGAGTCCTATTGTATACTCTGCACTTCTCTCACTTCTCTAAGCTCTTAGAGATATAGAGGAGAACAGGACATAGTCTGTACCTTCATGAACTTGCATTATCATTTGCTAGTCCTAGGCTGCTTTCATATGCTATGTTTCTGTACATAAACTAGGAAAAAAATTTTGTTCAGTAGAACATTGCCTTCTAAAATAAATGCCACTGGATTTATAGATACAAGGGATACATTACTATAAATTATACTCATAGAAAAGCACACTTCTTGAAAAACAATATTCTCATGCCAGTCTTAGGTGTTTATGTAAATAGTCAGCTGATCTGTAAAGTTGGATGTAGAAAACGAAAGAAGAGTTTTATAGGAGCACTCTGGGAACGAAATAACATTTCAAGATATTCAGAGTAAAGGAAAGAAAAATGGTCGATGCCATTTGAAAAGGAGTAAGCATTCTTGATGTACATACTGGAAAGACAGATGGCAGGATGATAGGGAGAATAGAATTAAAGAGAAATAGAACTGTGTTTTTTCCAATGATAATGTGAAAGATCTTGTTAGTAGAATTATGGAACTTATTCTGGATGTTTCACATTCTTTATGGTAAAAAAAAAAAATCTCAGAATAGGCTGGACACAAGCAGCTATAAATTTCTGAGATGGTAGGATCTCTTGTCACTGCTGGTAGAAGTGTAAGTGACATAATCCATTTCCCATCGTAAGGCTAGTGGCGGTGAACCCCACTTTCTCCAGAAGTTTGGCCTGGGGAGGGAGGGTATTTGGCCGTGGCTGAAGTGTAAGGTGAAACCAGGATGTCGTCTCTAATAGCTATCAAGTTTGTCAGGAACTTGTGTTGGAAAACTGTTTTCTGTGGGAGTACTCTACACTACTGCACATATTGAGGTAGCAGGGTGATGAAGTTAAGGCAGCTGAGAGCGTGCAGGTGAAACCTTCCTCACGGGGATGCTCAGCAGATCACTGTGAGCATACACTTCTTAAGTCAAAGAAATGTGGTTGTGAAGGCCATTGCTTTCCTGATAGAGGAACGTGTCAGTATAATTATTTGTACAAATGCCTGTTCAGTTCAGTTCAGTCACTCAGTCATGTCCAACTCTTTGCGACCCCATGAACCGCAGCACACCAGGCCTCCCTGTCCATCACCAGCTCCCGGAGTCCACCCAAACCCATGTCCATTGAGTTGGTGATGCCATCCAACCATCTCATCCTCTGTCGTCCCCTTCTTCTCCTGTCCTCAATCTTTCCCAACATCAGGGTCTTTTCAAATGAGTTGGCTCTTCGCATCAGGTGGCCTATAATACTTGTTAATGATTGCTTTGGATTATCCTTTACCCTGTGTTTCAGATATGTTTTTGCTATATATCTCATTTATAAATAAATTTCTTTAAATGTGTCAAGCCTTTGAAAGAGTAAACTTTATGACCAAGTTTGGAAGACATTTGTTACATGCCAAGAGTTCAGAAACATGCATTTTGCCTCTTTTTACTTGAAATTTTGATTTTCACTATGTGCACCTATTTTGTCATCATTGGTCCTGGTTTCATATTTTAGTATGTTTCCATCTCTTATAAAATAGCTTCTGATGAATTAAAATGTATAAATTTATTAATAGTCCTCTAAAAAGTTTTTCTCGGATCATATTAAAAAATACATAGTTTCTTGCAGTAAAAAGCATTGTTAAAAAAAAAAAACAAAAAACAGCTCTGTGGTGACTGGGTTAAATCTTTTCAGGGCAGAAAGTCAACATGAGAAACATCAGACTGCATCATATTCAATTAAAATACTCATCTATAAATGTTACCGTTGTGGTTTAAATGCAGACTGCCAGTTTAATTGTGCTGAAGACAGCTTCAGTTCTTGATAATATATTCAGTATTCCTGTCTTCTTTTATAGAGGCTGCTATTCCAGAAAGCTTTCAACTCTCAGCAGTTAGTTCACGTCACTGTCATTAACCTGTTTCAACTTCATCATCTTCGTGACTTTAGCAACGAAACGGAGCAGCATAGTTATAGCCAAGATGAGCAGCTGTGTTGGACACAGTTGCTGGCCCTCTTTAGTGAGTATTAAATCATTTAACTTCCTGTGCCATCTTTTTTGGGAAGCATGAACTTTGACATTTTCATCGTTGCAACAAACCATTAGTAACATGAAAAAGTGTTTATTTCGTAATACTGAATCAGGAGGCCTAAACCCTAAGTTCTCTCCTTTTATCTGCTGACATCCCCTTCATCAACTGTATCTGTGACATTGCTAATGTAGAAAAGAAGATGTCTTTTTAGAAGGAAGCTGTAAGATATTTAAGTGTTAAGTAGCATACAGCCCAAGGCTCGTAGTAATATTTTAATTTGGACTGGTACACAATTTCAAATATTTTATTCTTTGTGCACACATTTTTTCTTTAAGTGTCTTTTCTTGGCATCCTGTGCAAGTGTCCTCTCCAGAACAAGTCTCAGGAGGAATCCTACAATGCCTATCCCCTACCTGCCGTCAAGGTGTCCATGGACTGGCTGAGACTCAGACCCAGGGTGTTTCAGGAGGCAGTGGTGGATGAAAGACAGTAGTAAGTATCTCGGAATTTCCCATTAGCTGTGTGCTTTGTTTGTTTGATATCCACAGATATGTAGAAACTGCCTTCTAACACAATATTGGAACAGTGGAGGACTTGTATTTTCCACCTACTCTCTAGAAATTGAACTGAAGACTTCTTTGTAAGCTTTTCACTTACTTGGTCGAATTCTTCATGGGAGGCACAATCTTAGATTTCTGACTCGCTGTGTGCTCCCGCATTCCTGCTTGTCATCCTGGGGAAAGGCATTTTTCACATTGCAAAATGAAATAGTTTGTTTCTTATTCATTACAATACACCCCAATTTTCTGTTTAGGAATTGAAGGGAAGAGATTTTTTACTTCTTCCTTCTTTTTTTTAACTAAGCTGTTTGCTGCTGACTTTCAGTAACACCCAGTTTGAGTTATATTTGTTCTAAGCATAGAGAATTGGCTATTATTTGGGCTCTCATGATTTTCCGTGTAATCTCTACTCAGAATATTCCTGACAGTTCTTAGGAATTATTCATTAGACAGTGACAAATGAAAGCTTTCAGTTTACCTTTGGCCATAGGAATAAATGGGCTTCCCTGGTGGCTCATTGGTAAAGAATTCATCTGACAATGCAGGAGCCGCAGTTTCAATCCCTGGTCAGAAAGATCCCCTAGAGAAGGAAATGGCAACCCACTCCAGTATTCTTGCCTGGAAAATCCCATTGTCAGAGGAGCCTGGCAGGTTATAGTCCATGGGTTCACAAAAGAGTCAGACATGACGTAGCCCCTAAACAACAATAGAATAAATACCTGCAGTAAGGCTTTGCAGTGAGTGAGAAGCTTCTCTCCTGCATACTTTGATGGTGGATATTGGGAGAGTCTCTGAAATTTCTACTTTGTGGCTCAGCATCTACATATTGACCAAGGTCACAACCTGAAAAATGTCCTAGCCACATTCAGGACCCCATGATCCCTCTTACTTTGTGCTTGTCTTACCTCTTCTCCTCTCAAATCTAACTTTAAGCGCCTTCATTTTTGATATTGTCATGAACAGAGTTTAGCAACATAAGCACAGCATACTACACTTCTCTTTTTCATGCCAAGGTAGTAAAGTTATATTTTAGATAGTGTTTTCTTGCACAGAATTTTCATTTCTTAACCAGAAGCTATACCTTTTTCCTTATCATGTGTACTTTAGAACTTGTGTTTGGTTCAGTAAGTTGTATTAGTAATGTTATGGAAAAAGCATTGGTATTTTTATTTAGTTTTTTTTTGTTCCTATACAGTGAGTGATCTTTTAGGCCCATTCTATGCATTCCCATTTCTTTTCTTTTCTTTTTTAATTTTTTTTCACTGTGCCACATAAGTTGCAGGATCTTCGTTCCCCCACCAGTGATTGAAGCTGGGTCACAGCAGCGACAGCCCCGAGTCCTAACCACTGGGCTGCCAGGGAACTCCCTGTGCATTCTTATCATCGCAAAGGATATTCAACCAGAAGAAATAGCTTTATTTTCAAACTTCTTTCCTTTTTCTTCCGTATCATTTACTCTTCTCCCTTTCTTCTCTCAGATTTATTGGGATCTTTAAATTATGTCCTTGCAGGTATTTTATTTTATCTTAAAGTATGTTATTACTCATTTTCAGCTTGTTTGAGGTATTTCTCTAAAACTGAAGATTTTCCTAATGTGTCAGATACATCAAGGTGTAGTAATCCTCATATCTTTTAAATGAGGGTAAAAACAATTTTCTGAACTTCAAGTAAACTTCAGTTTCTTGCTTTTGACCATTATAATTTCTAGAACTTGTTTTCTTCTATACTTTTTTGAGAACATGTTCTCTTAGACTGATAAGTACATGAAATAGTGATTTTTTTTTCTTTGTAGAAAGCAGAGTTAGACTTAAGTAACCCACAGTGGGGTAAAGCAATATATCATTAGGTCATTTCTTATACTCTTTTTTTGTCTGTTTCTTGAGATTTCATATTTGTTGCATAGAGACATTGTTCTAGTCTAGCATGCTTTTTTAGATTATTAACCTTCCTTTTCAACTGTCTCTTAACTCATTACATCCTCAAAGGCTTGTAGCAGACATTTATTCTTCAATGTTGTTTCCTTATATATTTTTTCTATATTATTCATTTATATATATTTTAAAGTAGCGTATTCCCATATTTTAAAGTGTACAGCTGTCAGCTTCCAGGTTTTTTCTCTGATGTGATGATATGCATCCAATCTCTCTATCCTGGGCAACTCACCCTGGGCTTTTTAAATTTTTTTAAAGCCACACTCTTTTACCAACATGGTGGTTACATATTTCTAGAAAATCTTAATATTATCTTAAGTAGATTGTAATTATTTTTAATATTTTAACTAAGTATTAAGAACATTTTTTAATATTTTGCAAACTTTGGCAAAGGTTTGGTGTTAGGAGACAGAGGTAAGGACATTGTAACAATGTGAACTTTTTTATATCATAAAGAAAAAGGCATATTCATCACTTTTAATGTGATATGACTATGATGTAACCACATCCCCTGTCACAGATTAAGAACTAGTAATGGGTTCCATAACTGATAATGTATGTGAAAAATATAAAAACATAATGTGCTATTTCTCTGGTCAAAGGTTTCTCAGTAAATATCCATTTTCAGTGAATAAAACTGACAAGTCAGTTTTTCTGATTGTTAAATTAGGAACCTGGGGACCGATCTGCAGTAGTAGGTCTCTGTTATAGAAGTTTGGCCCTTCTGGTGTATCTTATCTAGACACATTTGTAATTATATTTTAGGAAATCATAACAGCATTTAAAATGCTAAACCAAGAGAAAAATACATAGTCTAGGTCCTGTTGGTAACATTTTTATGGCTTATTAGCGTTCTGGTTTCTCATGCAAAAATAAAGTCTGAACTGTCTGTTTAATTTACAGCATTTGGCCGTGGCTAATTTCTCTTCTGAACAGTTTCCATCCCCATGAAGAAGATCTTTCAAGTACTAATGGTAAGAGCTCCCTTAACCTTGTGTTGCTGACATTGTTCTCTGTCACTACCAGTGGGCTTAGTGAAAGTGAAAGCTGCTCAGTTGTGTCTGTCTGTTTGCGACCCCGTGGACTATGCAGTCCTTGGAATTCTCCAGGCCAGAGTATTGGAGTGGTAGCCTTTCCCCTTCTCCAGGGAATCTTTCCAACCCAGAGATTGAACTTAGGTCTCCCACATTGCAGGCTGATTCTTTACCAGCTGAGCCACAAAGGAAGTAAATAGTGGGCTTAAGGCCAGAGAAAAACAAGGTTTTGTTCTTAAGTGTTTGACTTTAAATTCAGTATCTCAGAGGAGACTTTGTGCTTTGCATTGGTTAAGTGGGTGGAAATAGAGATAATAATCCTCTTGTAATTCTCTCAGCTTATTCTCCTGTTCTGCTTCATTTGAATAGGAGTCCAGAGAGTAGTGTTTTCAGATTCTTTCCATCTTCCCTTCTTCCTCATTCTTAATAGTTATTTTTTTGGGGAACTAAAGTGAACAACATTACTCTGTCAAAATAATACTTGCTTATCAGGACATTTGGGACATACAAACAAAGAACACAAGTCCCCCTTAGTTCTCTCGTACAGAAATACTCTCTGTACTATTCACGATACTCTATTTTCTTTGAGGCTTTTACTTCTTTGTACATACATACACATACCTGCATGTGATTGATATCATATCGTTAAAGTTATGTGATATAGTCCACAAGAATCTGCCTGCAATACAGGAAACCCGGGTTTGATCCCTGGGTCTGGAAGATCCCCTGGAGAAGGAAATGGCAACCCACCCTGGTATTCTTGCCTGGAGAATTCCATGGACAGAGGAGTCTGGGCTACAGTCCATGGGGAGTGGACACGACTAAGCCACACACACACACACACACACACACACACACACACACGCTTTATAAGTTTAACAAGATACTGTTAGAATTTTTCTTTGTCATTTAAACATTTTGGAACGTGATTTTTAAAGGCTGCTTAATAGTCCATCCTATTGGCTGTGCCATAATTTATTTAATCATTATCCATTTGCTTAAAACTTTGCCCCATTATAAGTAGCACTGCATTGAACAAACTATAATTGACTCCTTTCTGATTATTTTTCTTCCATTAGATCAGTGCCCCTCAAGCATCATATTTGCAAATGAATCACTTGGGATCTTGTTAAAATGCAGTTTATGATTCCGTAGGTTTGGGATAATGCCCAAGATTCTGTATTTCTTACAAGCTCCTGGGTGATGTAATGTTGATATTCAGTGCTTTGAGTTAACAAGGAGATAATCTAAACATTGTGATTAATGGATCAAGCTATGAATTTTTAAGGCTGCTAGGGGAAAAAATAGTCCATCGTACCCATCCTCCTCAGCCTTGAGTCTTGGGCAATGTCACGGGCTCAGAGGCCACAGGTAGGGGCTTCACGGGTAAGTTATTTTATCACAGTAACTATAAAGAGGAACAGAGAACTATGAGCATTAATCTTTCTTTCTGTCTAGAAAATATTCTTTTTTTAATATAGGAAGCAATATCCTGCTGAACAATAATATTTTAATTAAAATGTTTACAAGTCTTGATTTCTGCCGTTCTCTAGCAACACCACTTCCAGAGGAGTTTGAGTTACAAGGATTCTTGGCTTTGAGACCTTCTTTCAGGTAGGTGGCCTTTGTCACTGTTTACCTAGAGTATAAAAAAGCTTCCTAATGTACTTCCCTACTTAAAAGTTCTCTCCTTAGTCCATTTTTACTCTGCTTCTGCAGTTATAAAGTATAGATTTTATGATGTCCCATTACTAGTACAGAAAACTTCAATTTACACATCCCCAGTTGTTAAAATATCTTTTTTATCTCAATGTCCAAAAGCTTAGTTTTTCAGCCATATTTCCTGCGACTTTCACCCCTTTCCCCCTCCAGTAGCTACACGTTATACATAAACTGTGACCTGTACTGGAATAGCTCTGTATTTTTATTCCTCCAAAACTTTGTTCATGCTGTGCCTGAAAAGTTCACATTCCTCTTTCATCCTTCCCTTACTTACTAATCTGTAAGCTCTTAACCATACCTGTCCAGGGTCCAGGTCAGGTATCACTTATTTTGTGAACCTTTTCAAAGCTTATCAGAAGACAGTAATGTTTCTTTTATAATGCTTCTCTTATTCTTTGCTTAGCTTTTATCTCTTCGGATTAAATCATAATTATTTGTTCCTTAAGGTCAGGAGACTATCTATCGTTGTATCCTCAGTTTCTGGCCTACTGCCTGGAAGTTCTTAGATGCTGCTGCTTTTTTTTTTTTTTAAGATAGCTTAAAGAGAAATTTGAAAAACCCTTACTTTTTAGGTTGACTTACTTTTCTAATGTCAGTGAGTTTTTTGCTCTGTACACTTTATGGTATGTGTTCATTTTTTTCTGATTTAGATTTGGCCACCTTGAAATGAATAGATAATACTATCTGTTAGAATAGATACCTCAAAGACTCTAGCATTGCCATGGTTGTTTGAAGTAAGTTACTTACAATGTGAGCTTACTGTTAAATAAAAACTTTATTTATATTTTAAAAAAAGTCATTCCTAATAAAACGTGATTTATTTCAACTCCTCCATGAGAAAGTGAAATATAAATAAAAATATCACATTAATATTGCTTTGTTTCATGGTATTTACAGTCTTTAAGAGTATAAATAAGTTCAAGCAAATGCAGCTAATTACAACAAATAGCTAACCTGTATGGAAAAATCTGAAGCCATTGCAGTTCATTAGGTTTAATTTTCTATAATTTGCTTATGTCAATTTTAGGAACTTGGATTTTTCCAAAGGTCACCAGGGTATTACAGGAGACAAAGAGGGTCAGCAACGACAAATACGACAGCAGCGTTTGATCTCTATAGGCAAATGGATTGCAGATAATCAGCCAAGGTATTCCTCATCAGATACATACACACACCCCATATGAGTTTTACACTTTGGTATAAAGCTATTGATTGTAAACTCTTAAGTCAAAAGGTTGGGAACACAGCATCGGATTATGACCCTAGTGATCTTTAGAATCTCTTTAATCTCTGTCTTCTCATTACCCTGCCTCTTTTAGAGGAATTGGCCTTGTCTCCCCTATTTATTGCGAGATGCTTCTCCAATTTATGAACATCCGTATAAATCTTAACTAAATTGTATGTTCACAGTCACGGTGATTTGTGTTGACAAGGGCATGCATGGTGGTCAGTTTCAGTCAAGACGGACCAGGATGATGCTTGTGCATCTCTGAGCTTCAGTTTTCACACGTATAAAATAGGAACGTCAAGGGCCCATTCTGGTGTCTTGTGCTTAAAACACGCTGAGCAGATGTAACTGTACTTACTGGAAAAATGGTAAAAGGGCCTAGGCGTGTGTTGTGGCGATGTGTGGTAGCATAATGAGAATGTGAGTTTCTACAGAACTGCTGTTTATGTTCCCCAAGTCCACGCTATTGCATCCTGCTGTTTCCCACATTTTAAGGCTGTGGGACCCATACAAAGTTCAGCTGTTACTGTTTTTGATTTATGTTTTTCATATATGGATTTATTTTTACTTTTTTAGGCTGATTCAGTGTGAAAATGAGGTAGGGAAATTGTTGTTTATCACAGAAATCCCAGAGTTAATACTGGAAGACCCCAGTGAAGCCAAAGAGAACCTCATTCTGCAAGACACAACCATCATAGAGTCCCTGGCAGCTGACGGGAACCCAGGACTGAAATCAGTGCTATCTACAGGCCGGAATCTAAGCAACAACTGCGACCCAGGAGAGAAACCAGTGGTCACCTTCAAAGAGAACATGAAGCCACGAGAAGTGAGCAGAGACCAAGGAAGAAGTTTTCCTCCCAAAGAGGTGAGAAGGGACTATAGCAAAGGAGTAGCTGTAACTAAGAATGATGGAAAGAAGGACAACAACAAGAGGAAAACAGAAACCAAGAAATGCACCTTAGAAAAGTTACAGGAAACAGGAAAGCAGAGTGTGGCAGTGCAGGTAAGCTGCGTTTGAACTGTAAAGCAGGTAGAGGAAGGCTCACACAAAAGGCAAGCGTTCCATTCGCTCCTAGACCCTTGAGAATTGGCTATTCTGGAAGCGTCCGTGCACTCTAAGAAGGCTGCATAGTAAGGTAATGTGAAGAACTATGGTAGATCTGTACTCTTGTCAGTTCACAGAAGTTGTAATGTGAGTGAAAAAATCCTAACCTGATTGGACATCTCTGTCAGTTCTCTCCAGTTTAAGTAGTAGGAAATGAGCCCAGTTGCAGAGCTCTCGATTTCACAAATAATTACATTTTCTTTGGGAGCTATAACTGCGATTTTTTAAAAATTTGAGATCTTTATAGATCCCACATAGTTGAGTATGTTGAGGCTTACACAGTGGTATTTCGTGGGGTTTTGTGTTTTTTTCCCCCCAGATTCACTATACAAAATGAAACACATTTTTGGAAAAAGATTTTCCTTGACATTTCTATCTGCCCCAGCCAGTAGCATTGTATAACCTCAGTGTTATCCTGACTCATGAGAATTTGTAAAGCAAGAATCCAAGTCTCCTGCTGGGGAAAGATAAACACCACTCAGTTATTAGTGACTTGTTTATATATATATATGTATGTATCTTTCCAAAGAGATACAGATGATTTCATATAAACAGAAAAAGGTCTTTACTCTGTGCTGGTCTTATTAATACCACCAGTGTTTGTAGCCATTTGATTCATTGAACACATTTTGGCAAATATATTTATTTACAGTAGGCATGAGGAATCTTACATTTTTGAAAGCTGCTTTCAGATAAACAGTATCTACAGTGTATTTCCCTTACAAGATTTTTTGGGGAAAGAACATAATAGTTCCATTTTAATACTAGTAGTAGGGGGAGAAACAGAGAAAGAACATGGTAGAAATTGAGGAAAGGCACAGAGAGAGAGAGGCGCTGGGGAAAGGCAAGGGACAAACGCCGCAAGAGCTGTAAAGCCAGAGGTCAGCGTTTTAGGGTAAAGAGCTCAGCTGTTTCCCGCCTGCTCTGCCTTCATCCTCTGCAACTGCCTCCCAGAAAGGTCCAGGAAAATGAAATCTTCTTCCAGTCTCTCATCCCTTTTAAATCTGAGTATCTGTGATTAAAGAAAGCCTGACAATAATCAGTGTATCACCACCCTCTGTACCTCATCCTAAGTTTTCTATTAAATGCTGCCAGTTTTCCTCATTTTATTCATCTTTATATTACTTGAGCAATGCATATGGGATCTGCTTCTCTGGCGCCACGTGTAGGATCTCAGGCCTGATTTTTTTATTGCTGAAAGTATCCTCATTTATTCTGGGGGTGGTAGGGTTGCAGGGTGGATGCTTGACTGATACCTTTAAAGCCTCCCAGATGAAGTTACACTGAGGGCCAAAGTGTCTCATCTGTGAGCTAGTGGTCATTATCAATTCATGTATGTTCTTAATGAATTAGAGAATACAGGGCCCTGGGGCCGATAACATTGGCTTAAGATAATAGGCAACTGTTTCAACCTGTTGGCATTGGGTGTCTCATTTATAAAAGAAATCAGTTCTCAGTCCTCTTCCATATTTCGTACTTCTGTGATTTTGTGAAAGCAGAATAACTATACAAGTAAAACTAAGCCCTTAACAGCTTTTTGAGGTATTTAAGTAATTTGATGTTCCCATTTTTAATTTAGGTGAAGTGAATAAGCATGTACTTTACTTTTTTTTTAACATAGGCTTTTAAATCCTTTGTTAGAGTAGGTGCTGCTTTCTGTCTCATTTGAGTTTCAGATTATTATAGGTAGTCTTGCTTCTGGTTGGTCATAGGTAAAATCTCAGACAGAGTTAAGAAAGACTCCAGTGTCTGAAGCCAGGAAAACACCTGTAACTCAAACCCCAAGTCAAGCAAGTAACTCCCAGTTCATCCCCATTCATCACCCTGGAGCCTTCCCTCCTCTTCCCAGCCGGCCAGGTAAATACATGTTTTGCAATGTCTTCTGCTGAATTCCGTCTGTGTAGGAGTTTCTGTTCACCTGCTGAGAAATTCTAGACTCTGCGGGACATGACTAAATCCTTAATATCAAAAGGTATAAGGAGTTCTCTTTCCCCTAAGGTTTCAATGATTTTTGAGCCATTTGCCTGTAGTTTATGCGCAAGTGCGTGCTCGTTGTTATGTAGGAGTGCCTGTCATTAAACATGGCATCCGAGAAACCTTTAGGACACTCCAGTTGCCTCAGTGGATATAAGTAGCAGGCAGTAATCTGTATTTAATTCTTGAAATCGGGTTAAAGGTTGACACTTGCATCTTACTTGATGCTTGATGCCTGTCTTTCGTGATTTATTAGAAAACCTCTTCTCCACCCCAGCCCCAGATGACTAATTTTTGTCTTTCGTTTGCTAAGTTTCCTTAGAACTAAAACGATGTTCTTCTGTTTTGAAGGGTTCCCGCCCCCAACATATGTTATCCCCCCTCCTGTGGCATTTTCTATGGGCTCAGGTTACACCTTCCCAGCTGGTGTTTCTGTCCCAGGAACCTTTCTTCAGCCTACAGCTCACTCTCCACCAGGAAACCAGGTGCAAGCTGGGAAACAGTCCCACATTCCTTACAGCCAGCAACGGCCCTCCGGACCAGGGCCAGTGACCCAGGGACCTCAGCAGCCTCAGCCACCTTCCCAGCAGCCCCTCCCACCTCTGCCAGCTCCGCCAGCAGCACAGACTGCAGGCCAGCTGCAGGTTCAAGCTCTAGCTCAGCAGCAACAGTCCCCTACAAAAGCTGTGCCGGCTTTGGGGAAAAGTCCTCCTCACCACTCTGGATTCCAGCAGGTGAGTTAGTTGTGTGTGCTTCCAGCTGAGGTGAGGAGAGGAGCACCTGGAATCATTCAGTGTCAAGTTCATTCAAAATACTAGTTAATCCACCTCCCTCAGTCAAATAGAGAGCTAATGGGAAGTTGCTTTATGACACAGGGAGCTCAACCTGGGGAGGGTGGAACGGGGTGGGCAGGTAGGATGGGGTGGGGCAGGGGTGGGATGTGGGAGGGAGGGGCTGTATGTGTACCTGCGGCTGATTCAGGTTGTTGTATGGCAGAAAGCATACGACACTGTAATGCAGTTATCCTCCAATTTAAAAAACAAAAGCATTCAGCTACTTTTTTCTTAGACTTATAATGATTATGGGAACACAGCAGTCTTTGCTGTTGAGGAAAGTTCAGTTGTTCTTTTTACTTTTGTAAAGGAGAATAGATATTACCTACCATACTTTCCTGCTACTGCTTGTTGGCTTTATAGAAAGGGATTTTCTGTAAATAATTTCCCATATTTAAACCTGAACTACAGAAGGGAAACAGAATCGTGCTCTTGATGAGATGTTAAGAGAACTGTGACACCAGTCTTAAGTATCATCATCCTGCAGCACTTGAAGCAGAAGGGGAAATGGATGCATGCCCACCCACCCATACTCACAGCCTCATTTATTAAACCTCTTAATATTGGAATTGAAAGAGAATATGAACTCAGTGCCCTTAATCTGTTCCCAGAAAGCTCTGCTTATTGAAAAACTTAAAGAGCAAAGAGCCTTGCATGACCAGGAGTTTTGTTGGTGGTAAAATCTCTCAAGTTCTCTCTGTGAGTCCTGAGTGAAGTAACATTGCATTTTTATCCTCATCTTGGTGAACCAGGCATCTCTTTTTTTAGTATCAACAGGCAGATGCCTCCAAACAGCTGTGGAATCCCCCTCAGGTTCAAGGCCCATTAGGGAAAATCATGCCTGTGAAACAGCCCTACTACCTTCAAACCCAAGACCCCATAAAACTGTTTGAGCCGTCGTTGCAACCTCCTGTAAGGCAGCAGCAGCCTCTCGAGAAAACAATGAAGCCTTTCCCCATGGAGCCATATAACCATAACCCCTCAGAAGTCAAGATCCCGGAGTTCTACTGGGATTCTTCCTACAGCACTGCTGATAACAGAGCTGTGATGGCACAGCAAGCCAGTGTGGACCGCAGGGGCAAACGGTCCCCGGGAGTCTTCCGTCCAGAGCAGGACCCTGTGCCCAGGATGCCATTTGAGGTGCGTGTCCTTCCCTGTCACCAGGCACTTCAGAGATCTCAGGTGGATGTTTAAAGGTCCCTCTGATTTCGTTAGTGCTACAGACCGCCACTGAGTGAGTGGGTGCAGCTCTTGGCGCCCTCTTCACACCATGTAGATTTGGGGAAGCTGAAGAACGCCGTTCCTGACGTTGAACTGTGACGGTCTGGCAGAGAGGACCATGTGCAGGAATCTCTAAGGCAGCGCATTAGAGAATTCTGAGACAAAGCTCCTCTCAGTTGGGCTGAATCCTCTAAGTTTAAAAGTAGATTTACTGCATATTTAAGCAAGTGGCTTTCTGAGAGGAACAAATTTAGCCTGTCACCTTTGATGGTGGAGTTCCCTGTCTTTGCCCTTTTTACTCATGAGAAACAGGTGTGTGTTGGTACCTTTTAAAAAAAAAGCTGTTTCTCCGTTAGCCCAAGATATGCTCGTCTCTTCGCTGCCTTGCGTCATTGCGCTGGCTGTCCACTAGCCTTTTGTGTTCTGCTCTGCTGGCCACTGTCTTTGCCTCTTTCTGCTGTCTTGATCTTTCCTTCTCATTGTCCTTGTGTCACCTTGCTTCGGTGTTTGGAAGCCTTTTCCTCTTTGCATAGCGCTGTCTTCTGTTCCTTACAGCTTCCTCCTTGACTTTACCTGCCTTCATCCCCCTAATGATGCGACTACTCCGCTGTGCTTTTGTCATCCCACATTGCATCTCACTGTGATCCTTTCTGTCACTAGGACCCCAAAGGCTCCCCTCTGCTTCCTCCGGACCTGTTAAAGAGTCTGGCTGCCTTGGAGGAAGAGGAAGAGCTGATTTTTTCTAACCCTCCTGATCTTTACCCAGCTCTGCTGGGGCCTCTCGCCTCTCTTCCTGGACGAAGCCTCTTTGTATGTATTTGATGTAATTCTTTTTCTTGCTGTAACCCCTGCCTTTTCTTCTGAGATTTTGTAGTAGAATAGGTAGTTTCTTCTTTCTAGGGCTTTCCTTTTTTTACCAGAATTTTAAAGCTTATTTCCTGATTGCCCAAACTAAGATTCACATGACAGTAAAATGTGGTAAAACTTTTCTGTCCCATAGTTTCCTCAAATCTTGTAGCTTTGTAATATATGTTATCCAGAGAGCATCCTGCAGGGCTGGGCACACACAGGATGTAATGCTGGGAAATTAACCTCCTTTTCAGGTGTCATTTCCACCTGGACCCAGGAATTTTAGGTGTCATTTAATCTTGCTTAGGAACAGTGAGATTTTTCCTCATGTATTCAAAATATGAAATGAAATAAAGTTCCAGGTGTTTTACTGAATAAAAATATTCTAGATTGATTTTACTGAACAGTAAGTGGTTCTTTTCTGTTTGGTTAACTAAGAGCCCTGATCTAAATTCAGAGCCAGATTTGTAATATGAAGAGGACTCTATTTAAAAACATGATTGGAGTACCATCAATGAGTAAGCACAGAGATAAGGTCTCAGAATTGATTAGTAGTATCTTTTAAAAATAATCTTCTGTATCCCAGTCTGCATTTCAAAGGATGCCATTATTTACATGTTTTACTGAGGTCGGGAACTGCAAGAAAGAAGTATGCTAGGAGGTTTTTTTCCCCCTCCCTGATCTTAATAAAGTGTGAAACATTTTTGAGTTCCACTTTCTTGCTGTTTCTTTCCCATAAACACAAGGTAAGAGAACGTTCACAGGACTAAAGTGCACTGATTTTAGTGTTAGAAATAAAAGCTTAATGGCTCTCCTGACAGAAACTGCCATTTCTGGCACTTGAAGTTCCCTTAAGAATTTTTCTGAGTGAGTGGCCACACAGACCTCCCATTCCCCGCCCTCCCCAAATGAGCAGAAATAAAAGATCCGCTGGACACCGAGATGGTAGTAGTGCGGTGACAGCGCCTAGAGGTCGTGGAGAGCCCAGCTACTAAACTGCTGATTCTACCTGTTTGCCTTTCTTGCTGTTTTTGTGTTTTGTTTTTTTTTTGCTGGGTGGCTTAAGGGCCTAGGGGCAGAGCGCCTTTCTGTTCACTTGTTTCCTAATCCCTTAATTCTTGTTGTGCTTACCTTCTCCGCTGGAAATGACCCTAATGATGAAACAAGGAGGGGGGTGCTTTTAGTGGGGTTTTGTCATGTTAAAAAAAAAAAACCTTAACTATAGCCCTTCCTGTATTTAACATCATTAATGATGTCATGTGTGTGACAGTGCCTTGCATGTAGCAAGTGTTTAATAAATGCTTTGTTGACCAACAGTTCAGTGATAGTGAGCATCAGAGATTCAGCTTTTTTTTTTTTTAATCAGTGAGTTTCTTAAGGACCAATAAATGTAAACTTGACTTTAGCAAGTGTTTGAATACATACCACAGATAGAGTTGCTTAGGAACCATGCTAACAAAACCAGTTGTCAAATGGATCTAAAGGCTTTTTTAAAGTCATTAATGTCCGTTTTCTAAGATTCTAGCAAGGGGGCAACAAATTAGGAAGAAAACAGTGTTTGATCAGCTCAGTGTCTTGTTTTGAGAGTATTTTAAATGCAGCTAGTGACAGGGATTCCTGAGGTTCTTACCCAGTGAATACTCAGTACTGCCAGTTTCCGGGGTCCCTGCCAGGATTTCTGTGCTTAAGTTAGAAGCACTGATCAGGAGGGTTCTGTCTGACTCACCTGTGACGACTGGCCCTTAGTGGGACCATGGTATTAATAAAAATTAATCCAAATTGAATTGATACTTTCTAAGCTTTAATTTGTACGAGAGAGGTGAATACAGATATTCTTAAATTGTGGTCTTTTATTTTGCTTGTATGGTATTTTAAAATTAGTACTAAGAAAATGGAAAGCATAATTTAACTATCTTTTGTTTTCCCTCTGGGACTATGAAGAAATCCTTACTGGAGAAGCCCTCAGAGCTCATGTCACATTCATCCTCTTTCCTGTCCCTCACCGGATTCTCCCTCAATCAGGTGCGTAAACAGTGAGGCATCCTGCTGTGGGCTAGCGTTTTCTTTTCCAGTCTATCTCAATACATCTGTTTTTCTCTTTCCTTTCTTTTCCATATATTGGTGTTTTCCAGGTATCTGATTTTACCACCTCCACCTCCCCCTCACCCCGCCCCCTGCCCCGCTTTGATTAGGGTATACTGGAGACTTTTGTAAGTTTGAATTGTTTAACTTCTCATTAATAATAAAATCTTTGGGGCTCTCTTGTTCAGCCAAGTAAATTATTCGTACTTTTTAACCTGGGCGGTTTACATAGAGCAGGATAAAGGGTGAGGGAAAGTAAAAAGCAAATGAATAAAAACAGGAAAACTGAAAGAAACATAGACAAACTTCAAAAGTTTGTCTTGCAAAGAAAGTCTTAAGATCCATCAAGCATCCACGTGCATGAACACTACATTTTCTTTCATTGGAGTGAGTCTGTTCACTTGGTGGTCATTGTCTTTCAGGAACGATACCCAAATAACAGTGTGTTCAATGAGGTATACGGGAAGAACCTGACAACCAGCTCCAAAGCAGAACTTAATCCCTCAATGGCTCCCCAGGAAACATCACTGTATTCGCTTTTTGAAGGGACTCCATGGTCTCCATCTCTTCCTGCCAGTTCAGGTATCGACTAGTCTTTACATTATAGACTTTGCATTATTAGCCGTACACTCAAAAGATAGTGTGGTTTGATAGTTTTATGTATTTGGTGGTTTTTGTCTGTTACTATGATTTTTATTGTTGTTGTCGTTTGTATTTGTTTTTAAAGTAACTTCTGAAGGAAAATGGGGTGTAAAAAAGCCTGGTGAGCTGGTTCACATAATAAATGCCATTAAAAAAAGCTGTTTTACATTCTCAGTAATGAGCACAGTTGTAAGGGAGAAAAATATGAGTTTTATCTTAAGGTTTGCAGCTGTTTTTTAGTTTTATTTGTAGATATTCATTCTTTGCAGGAAAATTCTTACGGTTAGGCAATTCTGCTCTGATAGAGAAGACCAGTATATACTTATCTGAAACAGGCACACCAAAACAGTGCATACGTTTGACAAAACTGTCTACATTTTTATTTTTAAGGTAAGGAACGTGTCTTGGACATGTACAGTAAGACAGACTAGTACATCTGGCAGGGTCCCTCTGGGGGCCTTTATTTTGCCTTTCTCCTGAAACCCTGTGGTTATTTTTAAGAGAATTTAAGTGATCAAATCTACTGGAAACTTTCATTCTTGGTATGTTTGTGAAACATCTCTATTTAATGTCCTGCGTTGCTGTTATTCAATAGATCATTCAACACCAGCCAGCCAATCTCCTCATTCCTCCAACCCAAGCAGCCTGCCAAGCTCCCCTCCAACACACAACCACAATTCTGTCCCATTCTCCAATTTTGGACCCATTGGGACTCCAGATAACAGGGATAGGAGAACTGCAGACCGGTGGAAAACTGATAAGCCAGGTGAGATCCAGTCTTCATTGCTTAGCAGAAGTGAACTAACTTACTCTGTGTCCTTCCTGGACCTTTGGCAGTGAAAGAACATCTTCTTGAATTATTCTTTTCTCTTCATTCCTAGCCATGGGTGGGTTTGGCATCGATTATCTCTCAGCAACATCATCCTCTGAGAGCAGTTGGCATCAGGCCAGCACTCCAAGTGGCTCCTGGACAGGCCATGGCCCATCCATGGAGGATTCCTCTGCTGTCCTCATGGAAAGCCTAAAGGTGAGTGGATCAGGAACAAGAACCATTCGAGATATCTCTGCTTTCAGTCACATAAATAGCTAGTCTTATTCCTAAGGCCCTTAGGATTATTTGATTCATACTATATATCTGGCAAAGTCTTAGAAGCATGGTCTGCATTATAAGATTCTTTAAAAGGATTTTTTTTTTTTTTTTTTTGAATTTTTGAATTCACTAGTGATAAACCAGTATCGTCAGGGGGACAGACATGAAGGTTTTAGTTGGATTCTAAGATTAAGAAAATTCTGACTCATCTTGAAATATTTTCTTTACTCCTTTTCTGAACAAGTAAAAGAAGGATATCTAATTTCATAAATGTTTTGCCGGCCTAAAACCTTTCTAGTCAGTGTCTGTTCTCACATGGAGCTGAGTTTTAGTAAAAAGACTTTATAGAAAACATACTTTCACCTTTTCTGGTTTAAAATGATCTTAATGAGAACTAACTAACCAGTCTTGAAGGACCTGGTCTTACAACAACTCCTTGTAATAGCTGGATTTTTTCAGGGTTTGGGGATCTTGGGACATATACACCTTTATGTTTGGCTGGGATTGAAAATCAGATCCCTTTCAGACAACCAGGCATGTGACCTCTGCTGACAAGCTCTGGGCTGTTTTTCAGTCTATCTGGTCCAGTTCCATGATGCATCCTGGACCTTCCGCTTTGGAGCAGCTGTTAATGCAGCAGAAGCAGAAACAGCAGCGGGGCCAAGGCGCCATGAACCCTCCACACTGAGGCCAGAGCGGCACCCTGGGAATGAAGGCTCCATAAACCATGGCATGCTGGGTTTGCAGGACTGACCCACGCAGTCCCCTGCAGGTGGCAGCCCTCTTTTCTGTGTCTCGCTGTTGAGAGGGTGTAAGTATTCCACCAGCCCGCTGAGTGTGCACGAAATGTCCGCAGTGCAACAAAAAGAAAAAACCATCAGGAACTCTCCGTCCCCCCGGGGCCTTCCGGAGGGGGAGAGGAACTGCTGTTTGTCTCACTCAGTTACCTGATATCACCGCCTCTCACCTTCTCCATCGTGCATGTCCCCAGCCACATGGGAAGTGAAAGCTGAGAAGGGAAGGCAGATGGGAGAAGCCAATGGGAACTTCTCAGTCCTTTTTTTTTCCTCTTTGGGGAATAAAATAGGAATCCATTAATGATTGCTTTGCTGACTGAGAATGTAGTTGAAATTACTCCTGAACATCTTTTATTATTGTTACTCTCAGTAGTAAGATATCACACTGAATTCTTCCATACACAGATGTGCTTCTTCTAGTCAGTGTGTAGCAAGGAAAAACCCCGTGCACTGCTCCTGTGAGAGGTCGGTGGTGACAGGATGGGGAAACCGACCTCTGCAGCCCGTGGAAACGGTCCATGAGGGCGAGGACGTGGCCTCTGCTTGGACTCAGAAGGTTCTGGTGGGCCCTCCTCTAGCCTGGAGACTCCAGCCGGAAATGCCCTCCACTCTGTAGGTGCTCGAGCCCCCACTGAGGATGCCGCATGGCTGGTGGTGCTGGGCTGGACTAGCCGAGGACTGCCGTAGGGCTCTAAAGGAACGTTTGTGACTCCTGTCCATCTTACGGTAGTGTCGCAGGCAGTCCCACAGCAGGCAGGCTAGTCCATTCATGGCCTGACACAGTTTAATAGGTAGAAGCTTTCAGTGTGGTTACTTTTTGTTTGGTTGGTTTTTGTGCCCCCATCCTACTTACCACCCACCTCCTCCTGTCCCTACCTCCACCCCCTTTCTACCCTGTGCTGTGTGCTGTAATCGTTTTTATTCCTAATGTGTACAACATCTCGCCAACAAGCAACAGCATGGGGGCCAGCAGTTGGGGCCCAAAAGACAGTCTGAAGAGGAAGGAAGTGGCGGCGTGCGCATGGCCCACTGAGCAGCCAGGCCCCTGCCCGGCTGTGGTCTCCCAGCCTCCACTTTCAGAGTGAAATTCAAGGCGACACAGACACATGTGCATCAGGCACAGAAGGAAAACACAACGGAGTCCATTCTGGAAAAGGCGGAAGAAAGGAAAAGAAACTTTTTATCTGATATTTATTAGAAGGAAAGAGGACTGAAGATTTTTCTTGTGTAGAAACAGAAGGACAGCATTTCTGATAGTCATTTCCTGGCAAAGTAATATTTTAAGGGGAAATTATGGAAACAATCTAAATGTCCAGTTGCTGTGCTAGTGTAGGGTTTGTTTTCTGGGAGGGCTCTCCTTCGCGCGCGCGCTCGTGTGTGTGTGAGTGTTTGTGTGTGTGCACACTGGCCCGTCTGCTCCCTGGAGGGGAGGGGCGGTGCGTGTGAGTGTGTGGAGCTAGCGTGGGACTCAAGAGCTGGAAAACAGCTACAGAGCAAAGCACATCCAGGAGCCCCGGTCGTCACTGGAGTCTGGGCAACCCCAGCAATGAAAGGGGGTGAGATTCATGCTCATTGCTCTTCCGAGAGAGTGGTTGGAGTCCGAATGCTTACATCATTGCTCTTTTAGTTTGACACGGTGTTTGGGGTTTTTTGTTTTTTTTTTTTTGAAAGGTCTGAAAGGGTGCAGTCCCCCACCCAATGGCAATATGAAACCCTTTGTGCTTCTCTCCAGCCCCTCCTCCGTGACCACCGTCCTCCCATCCCCTCCCTCCCGAGCCTCCTTCCCTGCTGCCTTTACCCACTTTGTGTGTTTGAGCTCTGCATTCAGGCAGCTGCAACATTCCAGTGTTTGAACTGTCACCAACTCTTGCACCCTCGACACGCCCACCAGGTTCGCCGTCTCGCTCCCGCAGTGCCCACGTCCCGTCTGCAGCCCCATTTCTGCATGAGAATTTGGTGTTTGGAATGTTTTTTGACTCTTGGGGCGGGGTTCCTCGCCTTATCATCCTCAGTGTGGAGTAATGAGGAGGGAAAGGAGAATCTTCATCAGAAACTGGTTCTGTGTAGCAAACTTTCTTTTGTGTTTCTTTTTGTTTTTGTTTATTTGTTTTGGTCTGTCTGTGCAAGACCTGCAGCTGCTGAAATCAGCTTTGCCTTTAATTAAACCATGTTCTCTCCAACCAGATCTGTGTAGAGACTGTTCTTTCCTATCCTGAAAGAAAATCCAACTTAACAAATTTAAACTACTCACAAGTCATCTAGGGGAATGAAAGAAGGTCAAAAATCGAATATGCTTCAGGGTTATTTTTGTTTTTAGTAATATTTCAAACCGATGTGCAGGATTACAAAAAGGGATGGGTTCTAATAAAGAGTGGCTTGTGCAAAGGCATTAACAACTCAGCATTTTTATCCTTACTATCACCCTTAATAAGGCAGCTCAGAGACCGTGTATCCTACTGGCCCAGTAAAGTCAACTCAGTGTGATGAGCAGCAACAGTATTTGGCGTTCTCTGCTCTGGGGTTGTCTTTCTTCAAGTTGTGTCCCCTGATTTCCAGCGGTGGCCTGCTGGCCTTCACTGTGTGCGTGAGCCAACACTGCACCTCACCTGTGTGTGCACAGCCACCAGCTGCATTTTCACACTGATGTTGATTCAGTCCACGGTTTGTCTCCTAAATGTGCTTTTCATAAGCACCTACACACTTGAAAAATTGTTAACAGAATATTCCGCAAGAGGAAGGGGAATTAAGGCCAGGCCTTTGGAATTTATGGAAACTCACCCAAGTTAATCCTGAGAAGCAGATGTAGAGGGACAGCACTAAGCGCCTGGCTTCCTGAGCGCGGCCGCTTTTCACCCAAGTGTCAGTGCGTGGACTCGCCATTGAGCTCTGTAACAGGTGCCCTCCATGAGAAGAAACCAAGGGGCTTTTCACCCAAGTGTCAGTGCGTGGGCTCTCCATTGAGCTCTGTAACAGGTGCCTTCCGTGAAAAGAAACTAAGGGATGTAGTTCCAGTATTTTAATTTTCTGTGAAATTAAAAGCTATATTCCAGGGGAACATAACTCAGTCTAGGTTCTGTTTAAGCAGCGAGACTTTCAGTCCCCAAAATGTTAGTTTCGTGTGTGCAGGCGTGCATGCTCACATCTTCTGAACTACCTGTAAAGTTACCTCAGTCCCTGGGAGTTTGCGATAGTAACGGTGTAGGAGTGGGGATACTTATACTCAGGTCTTGGGCCTGCACTCTGGGTATCTTGTTTTTGTACATTTTTTATTGAGTCATCACACGTATAGAGAGAAGTGTACCAATAGTAAGTATACAGCTCGGTGAATTTTCACAAACCGAACACACCTGGGTAGCCAGCATTCCAAGCAAGAAACAGATTTTCTGCAGCCTAGAAGACCCCCCTCTTCCAGACATTTCCGACCACCACCCCTCCCTGTCTTCAAGGTAATCATTGTAAGTTCTCACGTCATTGTCTAATAGGTTAAGTTTTAATGGAAGAGTTAAATGAATTAATATTTATTTCATGAATACTTGATGATGGATTAATACTTTAATGGATGAATTAATAATTCCAGAGGTGTCTCTCAAATGTATAGCAGAGGCATGCCAAACCTTGTAAGCAATAGTACTTCCTTTTCTTCAACGTTGTAGGTTGTGAAACATCCTAGACTCTTCCGGGCGTGCTTTCCAAGTCTGTAGTTGGATGTTGTTCAACAAAAGCTTTGGGGAAAATGCCAACCTTCCCTTTGCACTCCCCTTCCAGCCATTCTTCATTCACTGATAAAAGGAAAAGTATACGTTGACTTCTGCAATGAGGATAGGAGAAGTCCCTCACCCACGTAGTCCACACAGAACTGGGTCGCTCTGTCTTCACCCCCAGTTGTGCCAACAGGGAAAAGTCAACATTGGAAAAGTGATTGGTAAGAGCAAACATAGGCGCTATCTCATGATTGGTTTCTGTTTTAGACACAGAGAAGTAAAATGCAGAAAAATGAGAGTCTTCAAAAAGTTACAAAGTGAAAGAAATTAAACAATGAATCCTTATGTATGAGGTGGTTTGTTTTTTTTTTAACATAGAGTTTTAGCTTTGTTGGGAACCTTTGTTTTGATTACAGGACAGGGATATGCCATTGGTTAAATAGATAAATAATGATTGTTCACTAGTGAATGATCAAAGAATTGAGAGTTGGAGCTAATGACGGGTTCAGTCCGTGTTTATAAAATACAAGAGTTTTCATAGCACCTATTTTGAGACTTTAATAAAGTATGTGCATAGACTTCATAACTCAGTTATAGATAATATTCCCATTTTAAGTTTTCTGTGGTTAAAAGCTACATTCCAGGGGAACGTAACTCAGTCTACGTTCTGAGAAGACACAAGAGATTAATAGCTTGTTCGGGGTCATTTCTGCCACTAAATATCAGACACCTTAGGTAGCTGTGACCTATTCTAGAGCCTATCCAACAGACCATAGAAGCTGTTTAGATCAGAGGCTCATCTTTGGATGTAACATGTCTCCATCAGATATTATAGCAACACCATGTGGTACTTGGATCCTGTCCCCAGAAACTGTCCATTAGTGTGGAGTGTGGCTGGGCATCCGAGTTCACCCAAGGGAATTCCAATTGCAAACTCTTGTCTTGATTCTTTCTTCTATGATACGAGTATCAGCATTTGTTGTGCTGGATCCTGGGAGCTTGTTAGAAATGCCAAATCTCAGGTCCCACCCCAAACTTGATTCGGAATCCATTTTAACAAGTTCCCCAGAGGGTTCACATTTAAAATTTGAGAAACTTTTGGAATAAAACCATCTCATAACTTGAATACAACTGAACTCAACCCCTCGGCCCTATACAATGTTTATGCTGAATTCTATTTCCCTATGTGTTACGAAAGTTTCAAAATCTTACATAGATACTTCCTGAATTAAACCAACTTAAACTTCTATACAAATCCCAGTAAAGAGTATACCACCTTCTCTCCATATCTACTCAGAAGACTTTTCAGAGCATTTGTTCATCTTCATCTCATCCCCACCCCTGAAAAACAAATTTCGCCAGTTGCTTGGTACTGACACTTAAAAAATGGCTTGGGGAGTTAAATCCAACTCTCATAACTGAGTTTCCATTCTCCCTTTTAGAATATACGCACCATCCATGCACCCTGTTTGTTTTTCACTTCTTATATTGTTGCTGCAGTCTGGTATACTCACTCTTCACCCCCACTAACTTGAAAATCTCCCGCTTATTTCTTAATCTGTTAATTTTCTGTTACAATTGATAATGGTGTTCTGTCTTCACTGTTTTGCATTGCTAACGTACAGGATTTCGGCCATGTGAATGAAACTTTTGATATGACTCTTGTTACCAGGTAAAGAAAGAAGAGTGTCAAACCATGAGTTATTAATAGAATGCTGCTTCTCAGTATGGTCAGTAGATCAGCATCGCCTGGAAGCTGGTTAAAAATGCAGATTAGCGGGCCCCACCCCAGACCTGAATCAGAATCTTTAACAAATTACAAAAGATGCATGAGCATACTTAAGTTTGAGAAGCAGTAAATTAGGACCCTCCACTTATTTTAATTTTTACTGTTTTTGATTTATAACAACCTGGGAAGTAGCAGAGAGCACGATTCTGAATAGTTGTTTTTAAGGCAAAATGTATGCCCTTCTTCCCTCATCTTCAAAAAGTACATCAATTCGAAGACCTGTAGTTTGCAAAACATCACTATCACGTGGCTCGGTGCAGACACACAGTGGTTGAAGCCCTCTTCAAATCCATTAACTCCAGTGTGAGAACCCGTGGCTTCCAAAACAGTCTTTAATGTGTGACTCAAGTCTGCCATTGGTTGCTTCCCTGCCCAGGAGAGCAACAGATGGAAAGGTGAACACACTCAGTTTTGTTCCCTCCCACTAAGAACTGGGAAGGAAATTGAAACCATTGGCTAAAGTTTGCGGCTGATTGATGTTTTCTTCTCTCTGTACTTGTATTTATTGCTGCTAACGTGTGCATTCGTTTCTGCACTCCAGGAGTAGCACTTACCCGTTGATATCACCAGGATTACGTCCCCTTCCAGGAACTCCAGGTCTTCTGGCTGGGTAGCCTCGTAACTGAAGAGAGCAACCACTTTGCTCCCTTCCTTAAGCTCAGGTTCTGTTGTCTGGTTATTAGCATCAGATTTTTTGCTTTCTTCGGGTTCATCTGGAAAGCCCTGGTCACCCTGAAATAGTAAAGGGCCTATTAGTTTTCCTAACTTCCTGCCATGAACATTGAACATCACTGAAGGAATCAATCAGCAAAATGTCAATGTAGCACCTGGGATATAAACTCAAAGCCAAGTTTGTGATCAGTGCCAAACATAGACCTGGTGTATACTTTATGAACACTGGATGGGTGGACACAGGACCGTAGATCGTCTTAAAATCCTACTGAAACATGTTAATCGCAAAAAGGGTAGGTATAACTGGTAATTTTTCTTAGATGGAGAGACAGATTGAATCACAAGTAAGTAAAGGAACCCAAAGTCAAACCTAACTCCCAAATCCAACACCCTTTCCCCAGTACCCATAACACTGGGCACCTTGTTACAGAAAGGCAAACTTGTCTGCACCATCCCAAATTAATCAGGAACTCCCTGTGGGAGTTAACAATCATTAACAAAACAACAAAAAATAATTTAAAACAACAAAATCAACGTTTGCAGTGAAGTAATGCTGAAGCTGAAGCTCCAATACTTGGGCCACCAGATATGACCAGCTGACTGATTGGGAAAGACCCTGATGCTGGGAAAGATTGAAGGCAACAGGAGAAGGGGGCAGCAGAGGATGAGATGCGTAGATAGCAGCACCAATTCGATGAACATGAATCTGAGCAAACTCCAGGAGATGGGAAAGGATAGGGAAGCCTGGCATGCTGCAGTCCATGGGGTCACAGAGTCGAACACAACTGAACAACAAATTCACATTTAGAACTGAACTAAAAAAAAAGAACTGAACTAATAGGAATCCTTTCAAGACAGAACTGAAGGGATTAGTCCAAAAACAGATTATTGGAAAACCTGGAGTGACCTTTCACACTTTGAAGGGACACTTTGCGTGGACACCCACTCGCCCCTGGGTCCTAGGCCTTCCAGCCAGGCCAGCTCAGCTGTGGCTGACGCTGCAGCCCCGTGAACCGCACACGCCAGGGCTCCGTGGCTGTCACCAACTCCCAGAGTCCACCCAAACCCTTCCATCGAGTCGGTGGTGCCATCCAGCCATTGCATCCTCTGTCTTCCCCTTCTCCTGCCCTCAGTCTTTCTTTTCAAATGAGTCAGCTCTTCACATCAGGTGGCCAAAGTATTGGAGTTTCAGCTTCAACATCAGTTCCTCCAATTGAACACCCAAGACTGATCTCTTTTAGGATGGACTGGTTGGATCTCCTTGCAGTCCAAGGGACTCTCAAGAGTCTTTTCCAGCACCACAGTTCAAAAGCATCAATTCTTCGGCACTCAGCTTTCTTTATAGTCCAATTCATATCCATACACGACCACTGGAAAAACCATAGCCTTGACTAGACGGACCTTGGTTGGTGCCAGAGGTCTCAGATCCAGTGGCTGCACTTCCTGAAACGATTTTCTGAACTCTAACCCCTAAGTTTACTTTGTGGGGTTTACTACAGGGCCTTCCTCCAGACCTATCCTCTTTAGTTCTTCCCCTCCCATTTTTTTTTCCCCCATCAAACATTTGTCTTTGATTTGAATGCAAAGGAGACACTTCCCTAACTGAGCAGTAACCACTACCCAGCTGTGGGGATGAGGGTTTGGAGGAAGGACTCGCTGGGCCCATGGCCTACATGTCTGGAATAGCTTTCCTGCTGTGGTCATTTCTATGGTCTCAAAAGTCCACTTGTGGCTGAAAACTAGTAGCTGACCAAGGATTCCCTTAGGAGCTATTCAATTTTATACCCCCTAGGCAGATAAAACTGCAGATGCCACTGTTGACAAAGGCTAAAGCAGGAAGCAGGTGAGAAGAGGAACTGAAGTGTCAACGGGACCCCACTCGAGAGCTTTGGGCAGTGGGAACTGCAGGCTCATGGTCTCTGTGTCAGGACTCCCCAGCCGCCCGATTGTGGGTCGGGAGCTGTTTACTCAGAGGAAGCCCACCAGCCAGCCTAGCTGATTTCTCTGCCTCGCTCATATGCCCTTTAAATTACCAATCCAGAGCAAGACCTCACTTATCTTCTTCCCTGCTCACAATATCAACCTAGCACAGCAGTGTCCAAGACTACCTCTCTCTGGTCCTGTGGTTTTTCCAACACTTTTCCCACCGCTGTCCCTGCCCAACAACACTGAGCCCCTTTTCCCACTGTGCTGATTCTTGTGGTCTGCCCTCCTGTTTTTTCCATCTATATAATACATCCATCCTAACCTCCTCCACCTTGCTAATTACTACGCACCATTTTCAGGATAAGCTTCAAGACAATTTCAGTCTCTAGGAAGACTTGTCCCACTTCCCTCCAGCATTTTTGGGTGAGATACCCTCCCGATGTTATGTAAATGCTTACATAACAGAGTAAAGCACTTGTGTGTCTCCATCAGTTTACTTCACACACGCTTTGTAGTCATCTGCTTGCTCTTCTCCTCATGAAAAAAGGCCTGTGTCTTACTAGTTTTTATATCTCCAGTACCTATCTAGAGACATGTGCCCAGCAAATGTTTGTTGAAGAATTAATGTCATTAGATAAACGCTGGAAACAACCCAAATGCACACCAACAGCTGAATGAATAAGCCAGTTGTGGTAACCATACAATGGAATACCATTCAGCATTCAAAAGAAATGGACTATTAATATATATACTGTACCATCCACTTATTTGAAATGACATAAAAGACAAAAAACTTTGTTGACAGAAAGCAGATGGATGATTTTCAAGGACCATTGTTGGGAGGGAAAATGAACATCTACAGCAAAAAGAAATGGCAACGTTTCCTAGGGAGACTAAGGGACAAAGCCAAAGAGTACTAACGTGTAGCTGCTACTTCTAGCCTTGAACTTTGCTCCTGACTCCCTCATTCTTACTGGAAAGTCAGTTTAGCTCTTCTAGACCCCAGGGCCTATGGATAACCTGCCCTTTTACTGTCAGTACACTGAGGTGTTCAAGAGCAGCAGTTCCCAGCCTTTTTTGGCACCAGGGACTGGTGTCATGGAAGTGACGGTTTTAACACAGACCTGGAGTTGGGTAAGGTGGGGCTGGTTTTGGGATGATCATCGTAAGGGGCACACAGCCTAGTTCCTTCACAGGCACAGTTTGCAGTGGGGTTCGAGCTTCTACGAGAATCTAATGCCGTCGCTCATCTGACAGGAGGTAGAGCTCAGGTGGGCTTCCCTGATGGCTCAGCTGGTAAAGAATCTGCCCCCAATGCGGGAGACCTGGGTTCGACCCCTGAGTTGGGAAGATTCCCCTGGAGAAGATCCCACTCCAGCATTCTGGCCTGAAGAATTCCATGGACTGTAGAGTCCATGGGGTCGCAACAAGTTGGACATGACTGAGCGACTTTCCCTGTCACTTTCAGAGCTCAAGTAGTAATGTAAGTGATGGGGAACATCTGTAAACACAGATGAAGCTTCACTTGCTGATGGGCCTCTCACCTCCTGCTGTGCAGCCTGACTCCTAACAGCGGATGGGAGCCCTGTTCAAGAGTATAGGCAGGCTCTGAGTAATGTTTGTCAGGTGGACCTCGCTTTGCCTTGTTACCTACATTATAAAACAGGATAACAATACGTACCTCACAGAGTTATGCAAGTTGTAAGAATTAATACACAGAGTGCCCTTAGCACAGTGTCCGGTACACAGAAAGTTCTCAGTAGGTGTTTGCTGTTAGTGGAAGGTGGTTATCCAAGTCGTCTTCATGAAAGAAACACTCGCTATTTTTTTTTTTTCACTCCCAAATGTCCTTCCCCATGGAAACTTAAGGTGAAGAATGGCTGTGAACTCAGCCTCAAGCTGCGACTTCATTCTAACCTTGCTTGATCGAGCCTGAACCTTAGGTGTGGCCGCAGATGGAAGGGACCTGAAGCTTTCTGTGGGCTCCTGGGCCTGCTCCGCTCTTGTGGGAAAACCTCTCTCGGCTGCACCTCGGGTGAGGATGCCAGAGCTGCAGCTTGTTACCTGCCATGTTCCCAACACTACACCTAGGGCTAGGCTCCCAGCAGGCCCTGGGTGAATGCTCAAGTGTTGTGGAGGAAGTGGCCTGTTAGAAATCCAGCCTTACAGGCCCTTGGGCACTCACCACGGTGTTCTCACACCACAGCGTCAGGCAGTAGTTTTTCACTTGGGCCCAGGCATCCTTCATGCTGAATTCTGAAAGGGGCACCAGCTCATTGCTGTCCTGACGACGGTAGCTGGGTAGAGGTAATGAGGAAGAAGCAAGTCAGAACAGCAGGGCGGGCCCATCCTCTGGCCCACAGCGGGCTCCCGGCTGTACCCTCCGTCTCCCTATGTGCAGCTCACCTCAGCTTAGTGTGTTTCGGCAGGAGATCCAGCTTCTTAGCCACCATGTCCCGGACCTGGCTGTAGGGGAGCCTGAACTGAGTCTCCATGACCACCGTGTACTTGTAATGCACCTTGAGTGTGTAGGACTTGGGGACACTGAGCTTGATTTCCTGCTGGGAGAGCCAGCAGAAGGAATCTGTGAGTGCCTGAGGCTTCCTCTGAGCAACATACTGGATCCCAGGGAGTAAGTACCCACCATGGTGGGGAAAAGCTCAGAAGTGCCTGGTTTCACACTAACGTGAGAAGGCCTTCAGAGTCCTGTCCTCCAGCTCAACTCATGCTTGGATGAAAATTTCTATGGGTGATACCTGGCCCACCAGCCATGGGCCAGCAGGCAGTGTGTGCATGGAAGAGGGGGAGATTGTCAAATGCGGTGGGGGAGAGGGGTCCCTGGTCCCTGTATGTACGGTAACAACTCTTCTACCCCTTCCCTTGGGGCTCTTTCTACAATCCAAGGACACCACCCGTGGAAATGGTTAGGTGGGCAACCTAAGCTCTTTCTTGCTCTACCACTTGAAATAGTACAAGGAAAAAAAAGATTACCTTGGGCTCTTCTTTTCCTTTCTGACCTAAATGGAGAAGGTGAGAGTAAAACAAAGGAAGATGATGAATGAACACTCTCAGCCCCTGCCATACACAAGACAAAACCGCTTAGAACCAGGCGCCCAACTTCATACGCTTTAACCTGTGGGGTGATTATTAACCTTAATAAACTGTGGGGGAAATCATTGGGTAGATGTGAAGGGCAAAGCCATGAACACAAAATGAACCTGGTCTCTGCTTCTAGGGAGCATATAGGTAATTCACAAAGGACCATCACATCTTCACCAGCCCATGCGGTTAGGGAGGGATCCCAAAGGAGTGTTAATAGTAGTGCTGCTGGTGTAGTGGTATCATGCAAGATTCCCAAAGGTCAGTTAAAGCAGTGGGCTCCATCGAAACAAATTCAGGGAGTGTGAGATGAGCCAGGGGCCACAAGAAGAAATAACTGCGTATTTTTAATTTGTCCTTTATCTTTTGTATGTTTTCTAATGTATAAAATATATTAATATAGCAGTACATGTATAATTTATGGGGTTTCCCCAGTGGTTCAGATGGTAAAGAATCTGCCTGCAATGTAGGAGACCTAGGTTCAATCTTATGGTTGGGATTGGTTCCCAACCCAAGAAGGGAATGGCTACCCACTCCAGTATTCTTGCCTGGAGAATCCCATGAACAGAGGAACCTGGTGGGCTACAGTCTATAGGATTGCAAAGAGTCAAAGATGACTGAGTGACTAAACACATATAATTTATATAAGAAAAGTATGTATAAAGATATTCACCATGGAAACAGCAGTGCATAATCAAAAAAGACCACTGATCTCAAACCCAGCTGATCATTAGAATCACTTGGGATTTTTTTTTTTTTTTTCCCTAGAAAAACAGGTTTCTAAACCTGATTCCAGTCCTAAAAAATCAGAATCAAAGGCCTTTGATTCTACATTCTTAAAATCTTCCTAGGTTAATATGTGATCCTTGATGGGCCCCTAGACAGAAAATATAAATTCAAGAAAGCTGTCAAGGACATTGGGGGATAATAGAAATTTGAATATGAATTATATAATCTATATTATATAATAATATATAATATATTAACACTATCCTAGATACAACAATTATATTGTGCTTGTGCAGAAAAGCATCCTTGTTCTTAGGATTCAGATGCTGAAGTGCAGGGTGAAGTGTCATGAGTCTGTAACTTAGTTTCAAGTGGTTCAGCAACTAGAAAAAAAAATTACATTAACAAGAGGAACAGCCCAAGTACATGGTGCAAAATGTTAACAATTACTGAATTTAAGTGAAAGATATTCTTGTGTTCATGTTGTACCATACGTTGAACCTTTCTGTAGGTTTGATATTTTCAAAGTAAAAATAGGGGTGGGGAGCATCCCAAGTGATTCTGATGATCAGGTGGGCATGACAGTCATTGATCTAGGATCTGGACAAACCACCTATTCAATGCATCTCTACCAAGCACTTACTCAGGATCTGCTTAACCCGCATTAGTGACCAAAAGTCCATGACTTCCCGGGGCAGCCGTCTCCACATGTCAGGAGAGTCTCCCTTTCATGTCTGCCCCGTGGTCCTTTGTCCATCCTCCAGGGCTCTGCAGTTTCTTTTCTAGATAGAGCTCCTCAGTCGTTTGAAAAGAACCACTCCACCCCGCTCTGAAGTCAACAGGTTCGATTAGTTGAACCTTTCCTCCTGGGATAAGGTCCCACGACTTAATGACTGATTGAGTTGGGATGCTCACAGCCTGCCAGAAAGCAGCTGCCTTTACCCAAGCTCCATGCATGTTCTGGAGCAGGCAGGTAGGAAGGACTTCTGTTTTCCTGTGTTTGGGGTGGGTGAGTGACACAGGAGATGGGGTGCTCTCGGGCCCCATGATCATAAGCTGGGAGAACAAGAAACCAGATTCTGTCAGGCTGGGAGAGCAACCCTCCGTGGGAAGGCAGCCTGGAGCACTCCTGCACCCAATCCCGGGATGGTCCTCCAGAGACACTAACCTGGTGACAACTGGGGTCTTCCAGGAGCGCTGGAACTCGGGGGAGCTGGGATATCAGACTCCAGGGAGGTTTCTTCCTGGAGGGGACAGGAAGAGAGGGTGAGAACCTCCATGCAGACACAGTTCTTAGGCAGGGATAGGAGTCGGGGAGACCCTGCAGACCACCATGGAAGGGAGCCAGATGCAAACAACTTCCTAAAAGTTGGAGTGGTGATGACATTTAGTGGAGACTAAGGGCTGGGAATGATTGAAGGCAGGAGGAGAAGGGGACAACAGAGGATGAAATGGTTGGATGGCATCACCGACTCAATGCATATGAGTTTGAGTAAACTCCAGGAGTTCATGATGGACAGGGAAGCCTGGCATACCACAGTCCATAGGGTTGCAAAGAGTCAGACGTGACTGAGCAACTGAACTGAACTGAAGGAAAGTATTGATTCAATGGGAAGCAGAGTGGGTCTGGTGAAAATAATCACAGTAGAAATAATAATGAGAAAATAAGAATTCTAACCCTCCAGCTACAAAGCCCTTGCTGCCTAATCACCCCAATTACCACACTGGAAACCCATTGGGGGCAGGGTAGGACCCTTGTCTAAGCTCACTCTCTCACTCTACACCTTGCCCCTTCAAAAGAAACGTGCCACTTCTCATCTACATGGCATTTAGAACTTTTCCAGTCATCTGGACATCGTGACTCTGACCAGGGACGGCCAACACCACAGAGGACAACTGGTCGCACAGTCTAGAGAGAGACAGGATCCATTGCCATCAGGCATCTGCACAGATCCAACAAAGACCACTCCCCAGGCCTGGCAGAAGGGCAGGTCATCGAGATGGGGGTGGGGGTGGGGGTGGCAGCAGCATCAGAAGCAGTGGCTGGCAAGGTCTGCTCTGATTCAGTGCTCTAAAGCAGATTTCCTTTGGTGAATGGATTTCACCAGCCAGCACGTTGACTCGTCTTCCTGGTGAAGAAGACATCTGGGAAGACCTAAGTCATCACATGCTGTAGCTGTGGTCAAGTCACCCCTGACCAGGAGGAATCACAGAGCTGGGGGCCCAATAGGACCTGCTGATGCCTCCACTCAGCACATCTGGGTTTTTTCTATCATCCCTAGGTTCAGCTCTGAGCGGCTGGTACCAACTCAAGGTGGGCTCAGGACTAATGAGTTCTCAGGGCCTCTTCCTCTCTGCTCCCCTCCATGGTCTGTCGGTGGCAGGGTTCAGGGGTGGGAAGGGAACGGGTCAGCCCTTGGCATTACGTTACCTGGGGCTGCTGCTGAGGATGGATCCGCAGCTCAACTGGTTCAAGGTAGTTGCAGGGAACAAGCCCCTTCTGCAGTGCAGCATCGTGGAGCCAGAAAGTGGGAAACAAAGATGCACTCGTCAGTAGCCACAGGGCAGGACACCCGGAGACGGGGGAGGGGTGGGGGGACAGGTGAAAGAGGGGGCAGCTGGCCTGCATGTAAGGCAGCAGACGCTGCTCCTCAAAAAGCTTGCCATGTGCTGCCAGGATCCTGTGCCATTAACCCACCCACCCCCCATCCTCTGAATACCTGCCCGTTGAACATGACCGTAGCCCAGTTATCATTGCCCTTCTTCAAGACAAAGACGATGTTCCCTGGCATGACCTGCAGCTCCTCTGGTGTCTCAGGCACAAACCCAAACAACACTCGGTGGGCTTCCCCTTCCAGGGCCCTGCGGGATGGGGGTGGGGAGAAGAGGAGGGGTAGACACAAGATACGAGATCCCATCCACCATCTAGCCTGGACCACATCTGCTCCCTTGATGCTGTGGGTCAGCAACTATGGACCCGGAGCTGGGAGCCTCACTCCCACCTCTAACTGCCCAGGTGACCGTGAGCAGGGAGTTGCCTGTCTGGTGGCCCGAGAGGACTCTGCATGTGAACGTGCTCCGTAACCACACATGCAGTGGGACAAGAGCTAAAAAAAAACCCAACATAACACAACACTCGATGACGCCTTGCAACCCCTGCCCTCCCTTCCCTTCTGAGGAGGAAGGATCCCAGCTGTGCTTGGCCAGTGGCCGAGTCTAGGCGGGGCCCAATCAGATGCTAGGGTGCAAAGGAGCAGGCAGGTGAGAACCCGCAGGGTGAGGAGGAGAGTGGGGGAGGAGGGCAGAAATCCCCTAGAACAGCAGTCCCCAGCCTTTTTGGTACCAGGGGTGGGTTTCACGGAACACAGTTTATCCATGGACCAGGGCAGGGGAGTGGTTTAGAGATGACTGTGTTTCCTGTGGACTGTGTTTCTATTTTGTGGCAATTTCAGGATATTCCGCCTTGACTTTAGGGGAAGGGGCCCAGTTCCTATGAGAACCTAACGCTGCTGCTCGCCTGACAGGAGGCAGAGTTCAGGTGATAATTTGAGTGATGGGGAGCAGCTGTAAATACAGATGAAGCTTCACTCACTCCCTGCCACTCACCTCCCACAGTGTGGTCCAGTTCCTCAGCAGGCCACAGACTGGAACCAGTCCATGGCCCAGGGGTTGGGGATGCCTGCCCTGGAGCCAGCTGAGGCCGTCCATGGGGGAAGGACAGAGAGTAGGGGAGATGGCCGGGAGGCAGTGGGGGATGTGAGGCTGCCTTGCTCTGCTTACATAATGTCATTTCCCCTTTGCCGTTTCCTCAAGGCCTGCTCTGCTCTGCTCTGGGGCGTCCCATTTGAGCCACTTCAGAAGGCGTGACTGCGGCCAGCTGGCCTCTCCAGGCTGGTTCCCTTTCCCTCCCACTCTGCTACCTTCCCTTCGGCCCCTCGTTTTGTCTCCAGACCCTGCATTCATCTCTGTGGGGGAGACGGCCTCCCCCAGCACAGGGGAGCTTCGGGGTGAGTTCACAGGCCCCTGCCTTTCTCTAGTTGCTTTGCACTCTCTCCACTCCTTGTTAGAACCTTCCCTAGTGGGGAGGGGGAGGCTGGGCTTGCTTCTTCACTTAGAGATAACTCTGAAGAAAGCTGTAGGTTTTGTCATCCTTGGCTTCTCCTCTTACAGAAGAATGGCTTCTTTTTCTCGAGTCCTTCCTCTTCCTTCTTCAGAAAACATGTGCCAACAGGGAGTGAAAAACGCGCCCACACAGGAAAGGACGAGCCGTTCTGGCCTCCCACTCTGCTCTCCCCGCTCCAGGGAGCCTGGCCTCTGAGGGGGATCCTCCTGAGAGGAGGGCACCCTCCACTCCTCCACCCTGAGGTCTGTGTGCAGCCCTCAGAGGGTGGTGTTCCACAGACACTGCGGTCCTTCGGCGACAACCCCTTGCTGTCTCGGTGCACGCTGGCCTGGGGACACAGGGCCACCCCTCGGCTGTAGCCAGGTCACCACCGTCAGCCTCACTGCAGTCAGAGCTCCATTCCCACCATCATTCCGCCCTAGCCTCGAAGGCAGGAGGAGCCTGATGTGCTAAATTCCTCACAGTTTGGACCCTGACCCCAGCTTCACCTTCTTCACCCGTTTGTTGCCCTCGGTTCAGGCTTGGGAGTTTGGCTATCCTGCATTTTGGTCTAAATCTAACTTACCTGAAGATCTCTGGGGTTTTCGGCCTGGGTGGAGGCTCAGCTGCCTATCGGACATGCAGGAGAAATAAAGGAGGCCAGGACGACAAGGGAAGGAGGGGAGACAGAACAGATGGTTAATGGTAATTTAAGCCTCCTTCCAGACCAGAACATTGAAGACTGCATTTCTGGCTCAATTAGAACACTCGTGAGGGAGAAGGCAATCATGTACCCTGACTAAACACTGGAAAAGAACCCCTCCCACCAGCTCCCTGGGCCCAGATTTCACCAGTACAGCAATTCGTCTTGAGCCAGACCTGGTTTTTGGAGTTTTAGCTGTCACAGAGCAACATGGCATCATGAGGGTGCTTCTGCCCTTGAACTCTGTCCGCCTCCTAGGAAGTTTCTCAAAGCACTGCTCTATAATTAGCATCTGCTCTACCACATGACATCTGTGGGTAGTTAAAAAACAACTCAAGGGACTTCCCTGGCATTCCAGTGGCTAAGACTCTGTGCTTCTAAGCAGGGGGCAAGGGTTTGATCCCTGGTCAGGGAACTAGATCCCACATGCCATGTGGCCAAAAAAAAAAAAAAAGTCCTCTATGTCTGTGGTGATAGTTACATAACTCTGTAAATATACCCAAGATCATTCGGTTGTGCAAGTGAAGTAAATGAATTGTATGGTGTGTAAATTATAACTCAATAAAAAATTTTTTAAATAAATAAAAATCAACTCAAGGTCCACAGGTCAGGTAAGAATCTCCTTTTAAAGTATGTTCCCTGTTCTACCCTGAGTCCTATGGAGACCAGTTATCTGGGCTTTTTCCCCTCTGGGAGTTCCCTGGGTGCCCCAAAGCCCAAGGGAGTCCTGCAAGGCTTTCTTCAACTCTCTGATGAAGAGAGGTCAAAGAATCTTGCCTCTCTTGCTCTCCCCCTCTGTTCCTCTTAGCCTCCGATGCCCCAGCCTTGGTCGCCTTCTGGGCCAGCAGTCAACTCTCTGACCCTGGGAGGCTGTCAGCACAGCCCTCAGAGTGACCAGGCGTGTGCACACTGGACCGTGGGACCAGCACACTCAGAAACCCCTCCCTGTGCTCGCGTGGACTAACGCCCCTGCCCATACTGGTTCTGTTGCCACAGAGCTGGAACTGTCCTCAGCCGGCACGACCCACTTCCCTTCACAAGGAAGTGCCACCTTCACATTCCAGACCCACTGGCATCTAGTCTATCTGGAACCGGTCTCTGAGCCCACCCTGGGGGAAAGATGGTTCACCCTGGGCCTGCCCATGTTCCTGAGGGGATTGCTGCCTGCGGCCGATGGGTGCAGCCAGAAGAGCTCCCCCTGTGTCCTGTGTCTGAGAAGGGACAACGAGCAAAAGCCTTCCATGGCTGTGTTTCAGTTTTCTGAGAGAATGGTCAAGGCTTCGGGAGAGATGAGACACGCTGAGCTCTCTTGGAACTTCAGAGAAGCGAAGGCAGGCATTTGAAGGGGAAATGGAGGGCTGGCTCCCGAGGACTTGAGATGACACCCAAGGATATGATCTTGTTCCCCTTCCAGCTGTGGGATCCCTGACCAAGCATGGCCAGGCATACACCCTCCACAGACTGAAAGCTCAGCTAAAAGAGCCCTGAAAATGAGGCCGCTCAGCACAGGCACTCTGCCCAAGCTGGCTCTTTCCCAGAGAGCCCTGGAGACCCGTGGAGAAGGGCAGGACCACCTCACCTGCGGCTGCAGTGGGGCAAACCCCGAGAAGCTGTCCTGGTCTACCACAGAGGCCACCACCTGAAATTCAGAGAGGGAGGTGTGAGGGCTGTGCTGGCTCTGTGTGCCCGTCCTTCTTTGTCCTCCCCAAGATCCCTTCCTCACACCCTGGATCTGTTCTCACAGGGACTTGGTTCCAGAGGTGGACGGTGGCTAAGGATGGGCTTGTCAACCTTTAGGTTAGAAGCTGCCTCCCCAGGACAGAACCAGAGGCAGGCACCCCTTCCTCCAGGGTCCCCTCGCCCTCAGTCCACAGGGCTCATGCAAGAGGGGACTCAGGGGACACCGAATGGCCTCACTCACCGTGGCCTTGCCTAGGTAATCCTTCTTGACCAGCTGAGCCACTTGCTTCTCGTTCGGCCGAAAGAGCCTGCCCACAGGGATCACCACCGGCTCATACAGCTTCTGTTTCTAAAACACAGAGGACAGAGTCTTTTCCTACCTGTAAAATGGGGGTGACGACCCTGGTCCCTCACTGAACAGATGCCCGGATCCATTGAGAGAACCTCGCAAGAGCGCTTTTTCTCCACATGCAGGGCTGGACTTCTTAGTGTGTCGGGGAGGGCCATTTGGTTTCACTGTCACCTTATACCGAGATGTCTGTGGGTGCTGTTTGCCCAGCACCCTCTTTTCCTAGAGGGGCTGCCCACCCCCACTCTGTGAGGCTCACGGAGGGCTGTCACTCCTGACATGGGTGGCCCAGGACCCGAGCGAGGCCCATGACCATGCTCTCTTGGGGCTGCTGTCCGCAGCCATGGACAGATATGTACAGACTGACTTATGCCCCCTTGTTCCTGGTGTTTAAAAATATGATTTAGAACAAGCTTCATCCCTACATGTGCTCAAACTCAACTTCCCACCATTTGTTCCTATAATCAATGCATTTGTTCTCGAGCACTGTCATGTGTCTGGCCCAGAGCCAGGCTGCAAGAACCCAGCGGGTAAGCAAGCTGGCACAGCCTCTGCCGTTGGGTGCTGCCCCCGGTCCCCCACCAGAGCCCCCTTGGAGGGGCATGAGGATGGCTCTGCTGTCTCTTCCTCTAGGCCTCAGCTTCTTAGACTTCCACATTCAAGATCCCACAGGGAAACAGACCCCAAGATCAGCGTTACCTGGAGCTCAGAGGAAGTAAAAGCGCCACATTTTTGCTTCCCAGTCGACATGTGCACAGAAACAAATCCGAACCCAAGCAGACCTGCTGCTTCGCCAGCGCACTCACCCAAACGCTTTCCATGGCTCTGTCGATTTTAGAGTGTCTCGGCTCAGACTTCATGCTCACAGCCAGCGCTAAATGTTCTTCAGCCTTTTTCCATTCCTCCCTCTTGGCGTACATGAAAGCAATGTTATATAACACCTAGAAAAGCACAGGCCACAACATAAAGCTTGAGGCTGCTCCGAATCTAGGGACCAGGCAGGGAAGAGCTCGCACTTTTTGCTCCTGGAACGTTGCCTGGTGGCCTTTCTCCCTTCCCCAGCTCTCCTGGAGATATCTACAATACAGTGCAATCAATATGGCTCCTGACTTATATCTAACACAAGGATGGTGTGAAGAAAACACCATGTAATGCAAAACTCCAACATCGTGTGCGTTCCTTCAACAACCAAGGAGGTCAGGAGTGGGCTAGAGCTGTTGTGTGGTTTTGGTATGGACAGCAGTGACGTGTTCAAGGCCCCTTGAAGAGCTGGGGGTAAAATACATGCTGTGGCCTCCCAGACCGGCTCCTGCCACTGGTCCTGGGCTCAAAGACTGGACGATGTGGGATGGAGAGACAGAGTGTTCTACATCCACAGAACCCATTCTAGAACCTAGGAGTAACAAGATGTAATGTAGTCATATGGGCAGGAGGAAGCTCTATGGGCAAGAGTTCGCTGGAGCTGGAAAGAGACCCAATACAGACCCAGGGCAACGCTTCACCTGGAGTGGAAGGAAATCAAGATGGCAACTAATAAGCAGGGTTTACTTTACCTTTTTTAAGATTTTTTTTTCAGTGGACTGATTTTAAAACCTCTATTGAATTTGTTACAACATTGCTTCTGTTTTAGATTTTTGGGTTTTTTTGGCCCCGAGACATGTGAACTCTTAGCTCCCCGACCAGGGCTCAAACCCACGCCCCCTGCATTGGAAGGCAAAGTCTCAACCACTGGACCACCAGGGAAATCCCTAACTTACTTCTATTTAATGACAGTGTAGCCAGTTCTTAGGGCTCCTCACATCATGTATGGAGGATGACTAAGTGACCAGGAGCTGCTGCAGGCTTCTCACGGGTCAGAGTGATAGGAGTCCCAGCCTGATGCCCTGGGGTGGGGTGTGGGCGGTTCTCCAGGGCTTCAGAGAGGAGATACAGCTGGTCACCTGGGGCCTCGTTGGAGAAGGGGATTGTTGGCCTTCTAAGCAGTAACGCATGGAGGCAGTGCAGTGGAGGGATCCCAGGGCTATTTTCTGCTATGTGGCCTCATCATTATAAAATGATGATAATAACGTTTCCTGCCTCCAGATTTTTGTAAGGAATGAAGAATTCATTTAAAGCACTGTGTTTAATTGGCACGTGGTGGGTGCTTTAGAGCTCTTCACTACTATCATCACTGTTATCTGCGGAGCTATCTTGGGACTTGCTGGGAGGCTGAGCACAGAGGTCTTGCCTGCCTTCTCGGGGAGGGTGACAATGCCCATGTGATTTGGGGGAAGACCACAGGGCTGGGTTTGCTGACTGATACCATCTGGGGATTCTTTGTAGTCACAAAGCTAAATCTATGAAGAACTCGGGGAAATCAGCACTGGAAATCAGTGCTGTCTGTCGTCTTTATCATGATCATTGATATGATTTACTGACCATCACTATGGGCCAAGCACTTTATCTGCATTATCTCTAAGCCACACAACCAGCATACAAGGTAGGGGCCTCACTTCTGTGCTTCCAGAATCCTTCCCTAGCACTCTTCTCCTCCTAACCCAATCACCTCACATTACGCGTGACCATGGGTGTTTGGCTGCTGACACCTTGTGGCCCCTTGGGCCTCTAATGCCTGACCCTAGCTGGCATTATGTGATGCTCAGTCATGTCCAGATCTTTGTGGCCGCGTGGACTATAGCCCGCCAGGTGCCTCTGCCCATGGGATTCTCCAGACAAGAATACTGGAGTGGGCTGCTGTTTCCTCCTCCAGGGGATCTTCCCAACCCGGGGATGGAACCTGCATTTCCTCCGTTGACAGGTGGATTTTTTACCACGGAGCCACCTGGGAAGCCCTAGCAGACATTATAAACATATGCAAAAATGAATGAAAGTGTTAGCGAATGTGTATAGGGTAACTACTCAGCCTTTCTTTACAGATGAGAAGGAGCCCGGGGCTCAGAAATGACACTGAATTCACCAAGGTGTTTAAGACTAGGAAGTGTTGGGCTGGGATCTGATCCCTCTCTCTCTGATCCCAAAGTCCTTGCTTTAGTGCAACCAGCTTCCGAGACAGCACCAGTGATTCTCACCTCTGGTACTCACCCACCTGTGTGGTCCCTTCCACATCCAAGGGAGCTGAATGTGTAGCAAATAGAATATTATGCAAATGAGAGGTTTCCATAATGTGACATTTGAGGTTAGGTTAGAAAAGACATCAACACTCTGTATCAGTTCCTCTTGGATCATTATTTCCTCTGGGGAAAGCCAGCTACCATATCATGACAGGACTCAGGGAGCCTTAGGGAGAGGTTCAAGTGGCAAAAAACTGAGGCCTCCTACCAAGAAGTAACCCTAACTCGCCAGGTACCTAAGTCACCTTGGAAGTAGATCCTTTGGCCCCGGTCAGGCTTTCAGATGATGGCACCCCTACCAACATCTCTACTGCAACCTCCTGAGGGCCTCTGAGCCAGGACCACCCAGCCAAACTTGGGTTCCTGATGCCTGAAACCATGAGAGAATTGTTTTAAGTGAAAGTCACTCAGTTGCATCTGACTCTTTGCGACCCGTGGACAATAGTCCATGGAACTCTCCAGGGCAGAATACTGGAGTGGATAGCCATCCCCTTCTCCAGAGGATATTTCCAACCCAGGGACAGAACCCAGGTCTCCAGCATTGCAGGTAGATTCTTTACCAGCTGAGCCACCAGGGAAGCCCAGATTGTTTTAAGCCACTCTGTTTTACAGCAATTTGCTATTCAGCAGTGGAAAACTGGAGAAGGAAATAGCAACCCATTCCAGTGTTCTTGCCTGGAGAATCCCTGGCAGACTACAGTCTATGGGGTCGCAGAGAGTTGGACACGACTGAGTGACTATCACACAGTGGAAAACTATTACACTTCTCAATACCAGTCTGCCACCTACACTGTGATTGGCCCCAGGCCTCATCCAGAATAGAAGAGGACTGTTTATTTAGGCAAGTATGGATGTGAGAGTTGGACCATAAAGAAGGCTGAACACCGAAGAATTAATGCTTTCAAACTGTGGTGCTAGAAAACTCTCTTGAGAGTCCCGTGGACAGCAAGGAGATCAAACACTCAATCCTAAAGGAAATCAACCCTGAAGATTGATCGGAAGAATTGATGCGGAAGCTGAAGCTTCAATACTTTGACACCTGATGCGAAGAGCTGACTCATTGGAAAAGACCCTGATGCTGGGAAAGATTAAGGGCAGGTGGTGAAGGGGGTGACAGAGGATGAGATGGTTGGATGGCATCATCATCTCAATGGACATGAGTTTGAACAAACTCTGGGACCTAGTGAAGGACAGGGAAGCCTGGCAGGCTGCAGTCCATGGGGTCATAGAGAGTCAGACACGACTGAGCAACTGAACAACATGTATGGTGGCAAGGCTGGTTCTCCCATAGTTAGTTGGCTGGTGCTGAACGACGGGGACAGGGACCAAGCCCAGAATCGGAGAACTAGACTCCCTTCCTGGGCTATTTTTAGCCTCAGGGAGCTGTTGCTGCCTGCAAACATGCTTGACTGGCCTGATCCACCCCCGTGAACATGCATGCAGGAAGAAAGGAGACCTTGAGGCCATTTAAAACTTCCCGCTTGGTTCTCAGACACCTACTCTTAAGACCTTCTCTAGCAACAGGTTTTTATGACTCCATGACTGGGAAAAGCCTGAGACTCTTTTCTGGTATGATTTCTCAGAATTCTGATGGGAAGGGAGGGGTGGTCTTATAATTAGTGAAGTGACTGAAGTGTCCCAGGTGGCCGATGGGACCCTGAAAAGTCCAGCCTCCCTGGCAGAGAGGACGGCACAGCAGGATTTCCTGCCCCCTGGGTCATTTCAACTAGAGCTGCAGGGGGAACATTCCTCCCATGGAGTTCTGCTTTGATGCCACTTTTTTAGGATGCTTTCTCCAGAGCTTCTTGGTCCCTCAACCCTTTAATTAGTGTAAATGATTCTCAATCTGGGGTGATCCACAATGTCTAGAGATATTTTCGATTGTCACCCTGGGAATGGGTTGCTACAGGCATCTAGTGAGTATAAGCCGGGGATGTAGCTCAACATCCTACGAGGCACAGGCCAGTCCCCAGAACAAAGAATGAACTTGTCCAACACATCAAAAGGACCACAGTTGAGAGACTGCACACTGGAAGCTGGCCTAACGCCAGCCCACCAAAGAGCCTCATTTCCCTAGACAAGGAGAACTGAAGTTGCTATCCTGTGGCGGGGCTGGATGGAGACACGTGTCCCCAGGGGCGCAGGCAGCTGTGGACTCTATTATTAGCCCTGAGTGACCCTGGGAACACTGGGCTTCTTCTGCCTGAGAAACTCAAGCAAGGGGGCTTTTTTTCACTGATTCTGCTAAGTAAAAATCTATGTTTGCAGGGATATTAGTTTTAAAGTTACTGGTGTATATTAGGGGTTTAGAATGAGAGTGGGGAGGGTTGGCTGGAAAAGTACATGAACCTGTACATGAACGTGAAAGCCAGTCATGTATCTCCATCTTGGTGATATAGAACATGATACCCTTCTGCGAAGACCTTTCCTAACTGTGTGCTCTGAGCTGTTCTTTGACCAGGAGGGTACAGGTTGGTGCTAAATGATCCTCACTCTTTCTCTGGGTATTAACCAAGTACACGAGGCCACACCATTCATCGCAAAGTGTGTGAACTTTGGAACCGAGCCAGGGTAAAGCAGTTTCTGCATGGAGAGTGAACCTGTGATTTTGTTTCTTTGTTTTGTTGTTGTCTTTTGATTTGCTTTGTTTTTTGCTGCAAAGGAAGCTTCACTAGGGCAGAGACCTCTGTGACTTTTGATTTGTTAGTATAATGCTGAGAAAACACCCTGTCAACCTGAATCATGCAAATTATTATGAATATTTCAGGCTTCCCTGGTGGCTTAGATGGTTAACACTCTGCCTGCAATGCGGGAGATCTGGGTTCAATCCCTGGCTTGGGAAGATCCCCTGGAGAAGGGAATGGCAACCTACTCCAGTGTTCTTGCCTGGAGAATCCCATGGACAGAGGAGCCTGGCAAGCTAGTCCATGGGGTTGCAAAGAGTCAGACACGACTGAGCAACTAACACATATACACACGAACACTTTCACAGACCAACACACTCATGTCCAGCCAAGCCTCCCTTCAGAGAATCCAGCAAACTCATTTCTACATGGTCCTTTGAGCCTCATGTTAACAAAATCCATGCATTCAGGTAACTGAAGACTCCATTAGGAGCCCCAAGCAAATGGTTCTGAGTTTTTTCTTAAGGGTAAATCTGAGTCCCAAGGGAGGGGATGCAAAATGCCTTCTTTGGGCTCCTAGAAGTGTCAACAGATGGCTGTGCATCTGAGCTGTCAGCTTCCCCTCAGCCGCAGCCCACCACTCCCCAGGCTGGGCCCTCCGCTCCTCACCTCACAGGCAAACAGCTTGAACTGTAGCCCCAGGATCTTGTAGTCAATCAGCTGGTTCCCTCGAAGCTGAGTCAAAGCCTCCTTAAGGTCTTTAATGGCGGAATCATATCTGCAGAAAAGAAGCCAGTTCAGGGAAAGGAGGAAAAAAAGAATGAAGTGTGTGTCTGTTTCCTTTCATCCATCTGTTTCACTGGGACAAGAAGTCTTTTCAATCCTTTTTGACCTGCTCTAGTTTTTCGCCAACGCTGACCCCAGGATTCTGTAGAACTTGGTGTGAACAGCGCCCCTGGAGTTGTGCATCCCAGCAACACTGCAGGCCTTCCAGTCTCAGGCTGCCACAGGGATCTCTGTCTTTGCTGACTGCACACAGCCCCCACCTTTCTGACAACCAGCCTGTCACTTTCTGAAAGAGCCTCGATCTCCCCAGAGAGCTCCAAGCAGAGCAGCACCTGTCGCCCCGTGTCTCCATGGAGCTGATTCATCCCCCACCAGGCAGCCAGGCCAGCCTGACGCAGCTCCCAGGGGCCCTTCCTCAAGGCCACTGATGGCACCCTCCTGCCCAGAACCTTCTCCTTCAGCATTTTTTGAGTTCTTAGCTCTTGGTTTGTGGCTGTCCCCTCCTCCTCTTCCACATACTTTAGGAAAAAAGACAAACCATCACTTAAGCCAGAGAGCCCCTTTTTTTTTTTCTTGGTAAAAGTTAAGAATAAAAATGTTTTAGATTATTGTGTATTTAATTTTTGGCTGTGCTGGGTCTTGGTTGCTGCACACGGGCTGGTTGCAACGAGTCGGAGCTACGGTCTAGCTGCAGTGCGCAGGCTTCTCATTGCGGTGGCTTCTTTTGTTGTGTAGCAGCGGCTATAGGCATGCAGGTTTCAGTAGGTGCAGCTCTCAGGCTCTAGAGCACGGGCTCAGTAGCTGTGACACACGGGTTTAGTTGCCCCATGGCACATGGGATCTTCTCAGACTCAGGATCGAACCAGCATCCCTTGCATGGCAAGGCAGAGTCTTCACCACTGGACCATCAAGGAAGTCCCCAGACGGCATCTCTAACCCTGCTCCTGGCACTGGCCTTCAGCTCCATTGGGTTGGCGTTGTGCTGACTGGCTTGAGGTGGATCGGGATGGCTGTCATTGGCTTGGTAGCAGAGAATGGGGCTGACCACACCAACAGTGCCCATCAGGGTGTGGGCAGGACCTAAGGCCAGGCCTGCTTGGCCTGCCTCTAATCAACACAGAGGCCCTGGTGGGAGGGAGCCATTGCTGGGCAGCAGGGGATAGAAGCAGCAAAAATCAAGCTAGCCCCAGCCCCAGCCCAGCCCCCGGTTTGGCAGGAACAAATTTGCCTGTCTGTGTGGCTCCCACCGGGCAACTAAACCAAACGTCCCTCAGCCACCATCTGACCCAGAGTTGCCACTTGTGGCTTCTCTTGGAGACAAGCCTGGAATGTGAACACAGGCTGGTGGGGACCCTCGAGAGGTGGTGTGGGTAACGAAGGTGCCCGAGGACAGCGGCCAAGGGACTGGGACCAGGTCCACCAGCCCTGCCACTAACTGGGAGACCCTGGCAGACTGCCTCCCTGGCCTCACTCCACATGGATATTATAAGGAGTGCATTGTGCGCAAGGGATATATTATATTCAGGGAGCATAGCACATCAGGCGCTTCCGAGTATGTGGTCCTGGATCTAATTTCTGAAGTCAAACCCACGTGGACTGGAGTCCTGCTTCTGCCCCTTACTGCTGCTGCTGCTGCTAAGTCGCTTCAGTCGCGTCCAACTCTGTGCGACCCCAGAGACGGCAGCCCACCAGGCTCCCCTGTCCCTGGGATTCTCCAGGCAAGAACACTGGAGTGGGTTGCCATTTCCTTCTCCAATGCAGGAAAGTGAAAGTGAAGTCGCTCAGTCATGTCCAACCCTTAGCGACCCCATGGACTGCAGCCCACCAGGCTCCTCCGTCCATGGGATTTTCCGGGCAACAGTACTGGAGTGGGGTGCCATTGCCTTCTCCGAGAGAGATATATATATATATATTTCCAGCTCTAAAACCGGCAACTAAATTCACACACCAATCTTCTATTACATGCTTGCGTGTATGCACGCTAAGTCACTTCAGTCGTGTCCTACTCTGTGCGACCCCTCGGACTATAGCCCGCCAGGCTCCTCTGTCCATGGGGATTCTCCAGGTAAGTGTACTGCAGTGGATGGCTGTGCCTTCCTCCAGGGAGTCTTCCCGACCCAGGCATGGAACCCGCGTCTCTTATGTCTCCTGAACTGGCGGCGGATTCTTTACCACTGGTGTCACCTGGGAAGCCCTTACCGCATGCCTACTTAATACCATATGCTGTATTAACTGTTCTCAGGAGATAACAATACACAGTTGTTGGGACTTCCCTGGTTGGTCCAGTGGCTAAGACTCCACACTCTCAATGCAGGGGGCTGGAGTTTGATCCCTGGTCAGGGAACTAGATCCCGCTTGCCACAACTAAAGATCCCAGATGACATAATGAAGATCAAAGATCCCACGTCCTGCAATTGGGACCCGGTGCAGACAAATAAATAAATGAAACATTTTTTTTAAAATACATGGCTGTAGAAGCCAGAACGCTCATGTCAGGGAAACTGGAAGCTGACCAGGAGGGCGGCCTGGCTGAGAGATCCCAGGGTGGCCGGGGAAAGCTGGACATTCTGTCATCATTTGGTTGGTAGTGACTCCCACAGCCACAGGGGCTGCAGGAGTGACAGGAGCACACAGCCTGGGTTGGAAACAGAAGGATGGCTTCCTCTAACATATCTTTGTTAATAAGTGAAGTTGCTCAGTCCTGTCCAACGCTTTGTGACCCCATGGACTGTAGCCTGCCAGGCCCCTCGGTCCATGGGATTTTCCAGGTGAGAATACTGGAGTGGGTAGCCATTTCCTTCTCCACGGGATCTTCCCGACTCAGGGATCGAACCCAGGTCTCCCACATTAAAGGCAGATTCTTTACTGTCTGGGCCACCAAACTTTTCACAAGCATTCCGGCCATTCCTTAAGCATCTCAAGTCATTTACACACCCTTTTAGGCATTTCCTTGAAGGGGGAGAGGAGAAGCATTCTTGTGCTTTCTAAGCTGGAACATAGCCGGTGACTGGCTCTGATTCACTGAGCCAAAAAGGCGGGCGGCGGGCAGAAACGCAGGTGTCCTGTTTCCTGGGCAGATGGGATTTCCATCATGTTCCACTGCCTGTTTGTGAGTGCACTGAAGGTCCTCGGAGGGCCCGTGGGGCTCTGTCTGCAGTCACCTGCCGGTGTGCCTGCCTCCCTCAGCAGATGAGTTTCAGCTGTGAAGGAGCACCGCCTGGGTCTACCTAGGATTGAGTGAGCCCAACTCCTCCTAATTCTGCCCAGCAAGATCGCTAAAGATCCGGGCCCAGTAGGACGGAGAAAGAAAGGACTGATGTTATTCAAAAGGCTTGCTTTGTGTTTAAAACACCCCTGCTAGGTGTCTGTTTTTAAACGTCTTTGACAGCATCGCCCTGAAGGCCTCTCCTCAGCTGCCTGGTTTACCCAGAGCAGCTCCCCTGGAGCGTGTGCTCTGATGCACAGCTCTGCTTCCTGCTGCCCAGGGTCTGAAAAAGCTCAGTATGAGAAATCCAAAATAGCCTTCAGTCCTCTGCGCTGGGAGGCAGGCAGCACAGCCCCTGCCTCTTTCCAGCCCTCCAGCAGGAGGTTTCCTCCATGCCATTTGGAGCCCACAGCATCCCCTGAGAGGCCAAGGAGCTGGCATCTTCCCCTGGTTCTGCTGGGCAGGACCTGAGCAGACACCTGAAGGGCACTCCACCTGGTTTCTTCTCAGCTCACCAGCGCAGCTGCTGACTGGCTAATGCTTCTCCCCAGCTCTGAGCCGGAGAGGGTTTATTACCCTCGTTTCTGTAACACTCCCTAGAAAGGTTTTTTTCCTTAGTAACCACTGAAATTCCCAATTACTCCTGCACTGCCAGTGCCAGCCTGTAGACTAGAATCCTGCAGTCCCCACTCGGGTAATGGAGAGAGACTGAGCCAGCTGAAAGGGGTTGAAGCGTCACATGCCTCCATGCCGGGGCCTGGGGACATGCCCTTGCCCATTCAGAAGTCAGGGAAAAGACTGCTGCGTTGCCTCTTTGAGCAGCTCCATCGAAAGGGCCTGGCCATATTTTCAGGGCCCTAAAATGTACAAGGGGCTGCCCAGATGACTCAGATGGTAAAGAAATCTGCCTGCAATGCAGGACCCACCGGTTCAATCCCTGGGTCGGGAAGATCCCCTGGAGTAGGAAATGGCAATCCACATCCAATCCAATCCCACGTAGAGAGGAGTTTACAGTGGGCAACAGTCCATAGGGTCACAAAGGATCTGACATGACTGAGCGTGTACACATGCAAGATTTATAAGGTTGGGATCTGAAAGGTACCTTGAAATCCCATCTCCTTTTGAATGACAAGGTGGGGGTTAGAGAGATGAGACATCCCTCAGGACTGACTTGCCTGGGCAGAACAACTCTAACTTTACTCTGCTGGAAATTTATAATGACAGATGAACAACCCAACATCTGAAAGTGGGAAAAACTGAGAGAAGAAACACCCATAACATTAGCACCTTAAAACAAACCCTGTAGTGATCTGAGGGTCATCCTAACCCATGACTGAGAAGCGATAGTTCCAGGTCCGCATAGGCACTTATCTAAAAACCTCTCCCATAGCACCTGTCCCATTGTGCCCTGCGTAATAGATCTAGTGTTTGTGACCCGCTTCCCCTTTTCAATACATAAGTTCCTTGAAAGTGTGAAGTGATAGTTGCTCAGTCGTGTCCGATTCTTTGCAACCCCATGGACTGTAGCCTGCCAGGCTCCTCAGTCCACAAAATTCTCCAGGCCAGAATACTGGAGTAGGTTGCCATGCCGTCCTTCAGGGGATCTTCCTGACCCAGGGATCGAACCCAGGTCTCTTGCATCGCAGGCAGATTCTTTACCATCTGGGCCACCAGGGAAACCCTCTAAGTTCCTAGAAGCAGAGACTATATTTCACCCCCTTGTTTATTTACTCCCATAAGCATTTATTAATACTGTACTAGATACTGAAATACAAGAGTGAATAAGGATTCTCCCCTCACGAGTAGTGGAGGAGACAAATATACAGGCAAGTATCTATCATTGGAGAGACAGCTGTAATCAAAGGAGGCACAAAAGAGAGTGGTCACCTGGGTGAGTGTGCCTGGGGCAGACATTGGAGGGTGTGAGTGGGTGGACAGCTGCTGAACCAGAGAGCAACAGGCAAGGGAAGCTCCTCTTTATCCTAGGATCCACTGGAGGTTCTTCAGCAGATGACATTTCTTTTTTTAAAAAGGTCATTCTAGGATATCATTGAAGCAGGCAAGAGTGGTGGCTAGGGAAGCCATGGTACAATAGTCCTGGTAAAAAAAAAAATGAGGTCTAAACCAGCATGGTGCTGGAAGGGAGGGTGAGGGTTCTTGTATGATTTTCAGGGGACACTAAACCCCCTGAAATTGCACATAAAATTAGGTATGTGCTTGCATGTGTTTTTCTGGGAAAATTGCCCATATATTTTGCTATTTAACAACCAATGAAAAAAGGACAAAGCATCAAGAGCTGATGGAGAAGGCAATGGCACCCCACTCCAGTACTCTTGCCTGGAAAATCCCATGGATGGAGGAGCCTGGTGGGCTGCAGTCCATGGGGTCGCTAAGAGTCGGACACGACTGAGCGACTTCACTTTCACTTTTCACTTTCCTGCATTGGAGAAGGAAATGGCAACCCACTCCAGTGTTCTTGCCTGGAGAATCCCAGGGACGGGGGAGCCTGGTGGGCTGCGGTCTATGGGGTCACACAGAGTCAGACATGACTGAAGTGACTTAGCAGCAGCAGCAGCAGCATCAAGAGCTGAACCTTGGACTTTCCTGGTGGTCTAGTGGTTGATTATCCACTGGCCAATGCAGGGGACACAGGTTTGATCCCAGGTCCAGGAAGATTCCACATGCTGAGGGGCAACGAAGCCCACGCATCACAACTGCTGAGCCTGTGCTCTCGCGCTCAGAAGCCACAACTACTGAAGCCCGCCTGCCCTAGAGCCCGTGCTCCACAAGAGAAGCCACCGCAATGAGAAGCCCACACACCGCAATGAAGAGTAGCCCCTGCTAGCTGCAATCAGAGAAAGTCTGCATGCAGCAACAAAGACCCAGCACAGCCAAAAAGAAATTAAAATAAAATAATTAAAAAAAAATTTTAAACAGAGCTGAGTCTTGTGGAGGGGAGGACACCAAAGCCTATGGATTGAGCAAAAGAAAAAAAAAGGCAGCTCAGGACCCAGACTCGTGTCTCATTTATGTTATTTCCTTAATAAGTAGTTGTTGAATTAAAGGTAAAATTTGATAGATTTCTCTCTTAGATTTAACGATTACCAGTCACAGACTAATTGAATCCTGAGTCTGATTTCTGGATCTTATTAAGATCTTTTTGACTCACTCAAAACACGAGGCTTTCAGGTTCTGGGATTTCTGGGCATTTCATGGAGAAATGTCTTCTGGGAGCCTCCCTTCTTTGCCATCTGTCTCCTCATTTGAGGCTGTTAGAGCTGATTCAAGGATGGCCTGAGAGTTTGTCCTTCTAGAGATCTGCAAGAGGTTTTGTGCTCAAACCTGCTCACAGGTCCCATACATCCTGAGGCTGGTGGGGATGAGGGGAGGGGGACCGAGAAGGAGAAGAGGGTTAAGAAGGAAGACGGGGTATGATGCCATTGAAAGTAAAGGCCTGTGTATCTTTTCTCTATTCAAGGCTTTCCCTTCCCAGACAGCCTCTGTGTCTGTGATTCTTCTTTTGGGAGACTTCACTCCTGCTCTTAACTCATTCAGGTAAATGACCGCATCTACATCCCAGAAGTCCTCTGAGCGGTTGGTAGTTGCCCATGGCAACGGCTCTGCACAGTGGCCTGGCAGGCTTGGTTTCTGACTAAACTGGAGGATCAAAGCCTTTCCGGGTTCCAGAGGATCCAATCCCAGCCTACCCCTTCCCCAGTGCCTGGACATTCTCTGTAGCCTCCCCTCCATCCCACCAACGCCCTGCCTCATCTGTTGTGCACACACACACACCATGCCCCTGCTAACATGTTACTGTTTGAACTGTTCTTCCTTAGCCTGAGCTGAATTGTCTTCTCTGGAACTTGTGCACACTCAGGGAACTATTTCTACAAAAGATCAGTTAGTCATCCCCTACATTTTAAACAAATGCTTAGAATATATTTTGTTATTTGTATGTTTTTAGGGCATTTGGGGGAGGGCTGTGGGACTCGAGATTAACTTTCATTTTCTATTTGTCTTTTTACTAATTATTTCCTGTTGACTATAAACAAACCAAAAATACAGAAAAGCTGACAGAAGAAGATGGAAATCTCTCTAATTTCAGTAGCTGGGGAGGACTGCTGAAAACATTTTGGTCGATGGCCTTTCAGACTATTCTGTGAAACGGTAATGGGATTGTACGATACTATTCTGAAATCTGCTTTTAATTTAGTATATATTGTGAACTTCTTTCTACAGTAAGACAAACACTACTCATCTGTATTAATATATTCTGGTACATACAATATTAATTGTTTATGTTCTCATTTTAGTGACTGAATTATACCTCATTGAATGCATTAAACTGGGTTTTGGAAAATACATTCTGCAGGAATGTATTTTTTTTGTTAAGCCAGATCTAAGTCAATCACCTAGGAAGCTTTTATTTATTTATTTATTGGCCATGCCCATGTGGTCTGTGGAATCTTAGTTCTCTGACCTGGGATTCAACCCAGGCCCTCAGCAGGGAGAATGCGGAGCCCACCAAGGAAGAGACGTTGTGATGTGGTTTCCTGATCTTTGTCATTGTGTGAGAGCTCAATACCTCACAGCAGTAGACAATCAGGGGTGCTCCCTTGATGGCTGCAGTATTTACAACCTGAACTGCCCAGGAGACCCTTCAGGAAATGGTGGGATGCCATCCCCAGCCTGTGATGGTTACGCAGCCTTATGGTGAGCTGTAGCTGGGTGGCAGGCCTGCCTTCCCTCCCCAGACAGGGATTCTGCCTCGTGGTGACTGGTTGCGTTACTGCCCAGAGAAAGCCCCGTCATGCTTCCCCACAGAGGCTGAGGAGACACGTCTCAAGCACCAAGTCTGGCAGCACCAAGACCCGCTCTGGGTTTCTCTGCACGATTCCCCAGCTTGTGCAACACTGGACCACTTACTTCTCCATCTGGTAATAGAGCATCCCTCGTTGGAAGTAGGACACTGCCAAGTGCTTGTCTCGGTTAATGCTTTTGGTGAAGGCCTGCGGAGGGAACAGTCAGGCGGTAAGTAGGTGTGAGATGAGCCAGTGGGTGCGGCAAGCAGGAAGGGTCTGGAAAACCGTTGATGTCTTGGAGATGACAAGCGGCTTAGGGGTCAGAGTACTTGGTGTTGTCACTTCCTAGCGGCATGGCATGAGACAGGTTGCCCAATCTCCTTGAACTTTAGTTTTCTCCTCTGTAAAATGTGGATATGCATATCTCCCTTTCATGATTACTATCAGGATTAATAAAAGTCATCAAGTTTGAATATAACCTAATTAAAATGTTATCTACAGGATGCATTTATCTTATAAATTTATTATAAGGATATTACACAATTAAGATCATTATCGATCTGTGTGTTCCTATTGCCATTTTGTTCACTGTTTTGAAATCTCATACAATTAAAATAATAACAATAATAATGCATTTAAAATGCCAGGAGCAAGGACTCAAGCATAAAACCAAAGAAAGGCAGCGAGAATGAGATGCCAGAGTGGAAGAAAGCAAAGGGAAGCCTAGAGCAGGGGGAGGAGGGAGGGACAGGGGAGTGGGCCAGTTGGGAGACCCGAGAGGAGAGGTAAGGCTGGAGTCAACATCCCCTGCTGGCAGAGCTGCACCCGGCCCTCTGCCCGGACTGACAACCTTTCCTCTGACAGTGTGCACTTTGTTTCCAATAGCCCCTGGGATCTGCGGTTCTGTTTGCTCAGTCCCTGGGCAGCCCCCCACCCCCAGAGGAGGTGGGGCCACTGTCTTCCCTCCAGTGAGACGTAGAGGGTCCTCCCGCGCTCCCATCTGCCCACTCTGCAGCCTGAGGCTGTGCGGGTATTCCACAAAGCTTCTCTCTCTCCCTCTTTCCCAGGGCAAGGATGGCTGTGGGGGTCCCCTTCAAGGTGCTGGGGAGTCAGTCATCTAGCCACACCACCTTGCAAAGACTTGCAGTGAAAGGTAAAAATAAGGACTAACATTTACACAGTGGTGTGAAGTTACACAGGACTTGAATAATCTATGCCTCCTATATAGGGAAAGAACCTAAAAAAGAATGGGTATATATACATGTATATACACATATATACATGATTTACATCATTGTATACCTGAAACTAACACAACATTGTAAATCAACTATATTCCAACAAAAACTAACTTAAAAAAATAGTTCATGCCTCACTTATCTTCAAGATCCTTAGCCTCTCCAGAAGCTGAAAGCCCGACGTCTATGACTTCCCAACACCAAAAAGCCCAGAGACAGGCGGAGCTGGGGTTTGATCCAAAAGTTATACCCTTTCCAGCTTACCACGACCAATACAAAAAAGTGATTGTTGGGAATGCTTAACCCCATAGTAGGGAATATGAGAGAGAGAGAGAAAAACAGTGGAGAAATATGACATTCCACACATGTCCTAAAATCACTACAGATGGTGACTGCAGCCATGAAATTAAAAGATGCTTGCTCCTTGGAAGAAAAGCTATGACCAACCTAGACATCATATTAAAAAGCAGAGACACTACTTTGCCGACAAAGGTCCATATAGTCAAAGCTGTGGTTTTTCCAGTAGTCATGTATGGATGTGAGAGTTGGACCATAAAGAAGGCTAAGCGCTGAAGAATCCATGCTTCCGAACTGTGGTGCTAGAAAAGTCTCTTAAGCGTCCCTTGGATGGCAAGGATATCAAACCAGTCAATCCTAAAGGAAATCAACCCTGAAGATTCATTGGAAGGACTGATGCTGAAGCTGAAGTTCCAATACTTGGACCACCTGATTCGAAGAGCTGGTTCATTGGAAAAGACCTTGATGCTGGGAAAGACAGAAGACAGGAGAAGGGGATGACAGAGATGAGATGGTTGGATGGCATCACCGACTCAATGGACATGAGTTTGAGCAAGCTCCTGGAGATGACGAAGGATGGGGAAGCTGGGTGTGCTGTAGTCCATGGGGTCTCAAAGAGACTGAACACCACCAGTCCGCAGTAGACATCATTAATCAATCACCATCTGCATTCCTTCCACCAGCCTCAGACTCCTTTGTAGAGTGCTCCACATAATGGATCAGAATTGTCACTTGAGGGGGAACCTATTTTTCTTAAGTGCCTTCTCTTCATCTCTTGGGCAAGCAAAGCTCACTCACAGGAAGGTCTTAGAAAGCCAAAAGAGGTTCTTGGAAATCAGACGTTAAGCAGTTTAGACAGAGATTCTGTGGCTCGCAGTCAATAAAGGAAACAGAACTAGGAGAGGCTTTCAAAAAGGTGTTAAGGAAAGTTTCCAGAATGATTTGAATGTAATCGATGGAGAATAAAGGAGAACAAAACCCACAATGAACAGTTCCCACCGGGGCTGCCTTTTCGAACCACCTGGGGAGCTTTTCAAAGCGGTGGCCGCCCAGGCTGCTCTGCAGGCCAATTGAATCAGAATTTCTGGGGGTGGGTTGGGCCGGGGCAGCCTTTGTTCTTCTGAAGCTCCTGAGAGGGTTCTAAAGTGCAGCCCGGGCTGAGAACCAGTTAAGACAAAGGCCCCCGGGGGAGGCGGGGGCCGAGACACCTCCACTCACCTTCTCCGCCTCCGGCAGGTTCCCCAGAATCGTGTATATGCAGCCCACATTGAAGCAGATCCTGGAGTGGGGGTCCTGTACCCCAGTGAAGGCGTCCAGGGCTCCCTTCCAGTCCTTCTTGTCAGCTGCCAGCACTCCTTCATTCCAGAGGCTGATGGCCTCGGCCAGGGACATGGTCAGGTGCAAACCGGGAGGGCTGCCTGGAGACCGGGGGAGAGGGCAAGCCCGTGTCTCCCCAGCCGGGCCACCCCAAACCCGCCTTCACTTTCCTGGCCTGGAGCTCAGACTTGGGGCTCAGGCTCCTCAAGACAACTTCTCAGTGTTGCAAAGGCGGCAGGAAGTGTCCCCACCTTTTGGCAACGGACGCACAGAGCAGTCAGTTCTGTGAGAGAAAAGGAAAGAGAAGGAGAAAGAGGGCAAGCGGGGCGGAGTGTGGGGGAGAGAGGAAGTACATCAGATACTGCCCCTGAGGCCGCAGTTCCCCAAAATGCTTCTGCTCTGTCCCCCAGCTCCTCCCCTCCGTCTCCCACCCGCCTCTGCGGGGCGGCAGCTTTTGGCCAGGGCTCTGACCCCAGGTTCAAGGCGACTTCTGGCTGCCTGTCCAGCGAGGGTGTTGGGTGACAGAAGAGTTCTATTCAGTCTAGAATGAATTCTTTGCTCACTTCCTCACACCCTTGTTGGAGTAGGAAATGGCAACCCAGTCCGGTCTTCTTGCCTGAAGAATTCCATGGACAGAGGTGCCTGGCGGGCTGCAGTCCATGGGGTGGCGAGGGGTTGGACATGCCTGAGCGACCAACACTTTCACACCCTCACAGACTGTCTTGATGTATTTGGTTTTTTATCTCTGGCTAAAATTGGCAATCAGATTCCCGAGTAGGATGGTCTTGGGTGTCCGTCTGAGTCTGAGGTACTTTTGTGAACACTTAGGAAGCTCAGTGGGGACCAATCTCCTACAAATGGCAAAACTAGGAGCCAAATATGACAGCGAATGACTTCTCTTATCCTGTGAAAAACTGAAGAGACAAGGGTTCTCACTGATGACTGATCTGTTTACTAGTCTCCTAAAACACAGATGTACATCTCCTTCCCTGCTGCCCTGAGAAAGTAGAAAAATCAGTAAGATAATTGGGAGGAGAGGGTATAATGAATTTGATTTACTAAAATCCTGGCTTCTTGTTAATCACACTCCAGAGTAAAGGTAAAATGCAATTCTGAGGGTTAAATGCTTAGATGGCAACACTCGCTCTGTCTTTACTGAAGCACCTGTCAGTTATCACCAAACTTCCCCTAAGAGCCCAAAAATAAAACTTAAAAATGTCCATTCTATAAGGCTTATAGGATTGAAGATGAGAGAATTGGGAAGATGTGTGTGCACTTTTGTAGGGAGCATGCCCTGTGTTTGGAAGGTCTTCTCATCTCACTTTGTCTGGCAAACTCCTACTCATTCCTGAAGGCCCAGTGAAATATCACCCCCTGCCTGAAATCTAGTTCCACACTCCAGCTAGCAGAGATTCCCCCCTCCTTTGTACCACCTCCTCCCAAACAATTGTATTTGTTGCCGTTTCTCTTTTCATTTGCCCAAGCTCTTAGACTCCTGAATAGCTGGGCCCATGCCTTTTCAATTCTAGGATTCCCAGCTCCTAGAATGGGAACACACTCAATACATGACGAAGGGATGCATTCCAAAAAGAAGTTAGAGATCCTTGGCAAATGACCAGCCAATAGCAGTGATGACAGGGAGGGAGAGATACTGCTATTCCATCTGGTGAAAAAATAGAACTCAATCAGCACGTTGATTATTCTGAGGAAAACCAAGTGGTTTTGTAACTAAGCTAGACTTTAAGCTTTCTTTTCACACTGTTATCAGAGTCTGCCACACAAAACTCTCCGGAAGCTGATGCCTATGAGTTTTCCAGTCTTATTTTCCCAGAATGTCCTTCACAGGCCCCTACAAACTCTACCGCTTGCTTCTCTTCCCCCCTGGGTCTTCATTTCCTGCCTCTCTGCTTTGGCTCCTGCTGGCTCCCCTGCTTGGGCTGCCCTTCCCAATGTCTGCTCCTTCAAACCCACCTTGCACAGACGTGGGTGCCCTGCTCAGATATCCCCTTCCTCCAGAAGCTGTGCTGAATTCAGGCCCAGTCTTAAGCCCCTAGACCTGTGATCTTACTTCTGAACTCCCACGTGGTTCTAAGTCACCCTCACGTGAGTAAAGAGTGTGTACGTGTGTCTTAGCTCCTCAAACAGACTGCCCCATCCTTGCTTCCCCCAGAGACCCAGCAGTGCTGTGCACACTCATTTCTGTCCAGTTACACCCCTCTCCCCACGCCACCATAAGCCTGTGGATGAACATATCGTCTAACCTCTTGACATGCATCCATCTATTCCCTACAGAGTAGCCAGACTATTTTTTTTTTCTTTTTTACAGCATAAACTCTTTATATCTTTATAATTTGTTTCTTTTTAATTGGAGGATGATTGCTTTACAATGTTGTGTTGGTTTCTGCCATACATCAACATGAGTCAGCCATAGGTATACACATGTTTCCTCCCATTGAAATATGTACATTACCATGTGTAAAATAGACAGCTAATGGGAAGTTGCAGTATAGCGCAGGGAACTATAGCGCAGTTGAACCAGTGCTCAACCTGGTTCTCTGCGACAATCTAGAGGGGGCGGGGTGGGAGGTGGGAGGGAGGGTCAACAGACTAATCTTTTAAAAATACAGGTTGGATCACGTCATGCCCCTGCTTTAAAACCTTCAGTGCCTTAGTTATTACTCTTAGGATACAAACCAAACTCCTTCCCACGGTGCCAGAAGGATCCTCTCTACACACTGCGCCCCCTCCCCCCACCCCAATCCCTGCCCCACCATTTCCCTTCCATCCCTTCCTCACCCCTTCCCAGTGTTTCCATGCAACGTCGCATTGTTAAATGGTTTCCTCTGCTTGGGATGTTCTTCCCCCAACCCCTTGCCCGGCTGGTTCGGTTCCAACTCATCTTTCACTCCCTCAAGAAGGCCTTTCTTGATCCATGACCTTCCTGTGTTCGTCCTTTCTCTCTCTCACAGCACACAGTTCTCTTGGGTCACGGTGTTTGTCACAATTTGTAATTGTATTACAGTAGTCATCGATGGAGAAGGCAATGGCACCCCACTCCAGCACTCTTGCCTGGAAAGTCCCACGGGTGGAGGAGCCTGGTGGGCTGCCATCTATGAGGTCGCACAGAGTCGGACACGAGTGAAGCGAGTTAGCAGCAGCAGCAACAGCAGTCATCAATACTATTAGTAGATGACCTTCTCAACCACCCTTCCTTCATTCCCCATTTTTCCTTTGGTAGAACCCCCATTCTGTTCAAGTCTCCACTCTCTGGAGGCCAAGTGCCTCAGGAGAGATAAACTCCCAACACCGCCCCAAGGAGTGGGGTTCTGACTGGTTCAGGCACAAGCGTGAGATGGAATTCTAGTTAATAACACATTTGGAGAAGGCTGCTGAGGATTTCTGGGCAAGATTTTTTTGCCCTGCTGATTAAAAAAAAGACACATGGAAAGAAACAAGACAGTCCTTATTTTTCCCCTGGACAGTATTATGAAGCTGCGCCTGGAACAGTAGCAGCTATCTTGTGACCACGAGGAAAGCCAGCTAAGAGCAAGCCATTGTTTTAAGGAAAAGAGAATGAAAAACTAAAAACCTGGATCCTTAATTATGTTGGTGAGCTCCTAAGTTAACCCATCTTGGAACTAATTTTCTCAGAATTTCTTTGTTGGCGAGATAAGTCTGTTTATTGTTTAAGCTATTTGAATAGTGTCTTCTGTTTTTTATCATTTAAAACATTCTGACAGACATACCACTATATTTTCCATTCTTGGCACAGCACTGGACATAGTAGGTGTTCAGAAAACCCTTATTGAATAAATTAAGACACTGGTTGAATCTCACAGTTTTAGCTCAATGTTTGCAAAATTATTTCAAAGTTCTGTATAAGCAAGATTTGCATTTGCTTTGCTCACAGATCATAAACTCCTGTTGGATGCGCTCATTCAACGGGAAGCTAAGAATATTCCTAAGGCTTTCCTTTTTCTGGAGGGAGGGACCCCTGAAATTAAACTCATTGTTCTCATTATTCCTTGGCAGTCAGCAATCACCTTCTCCTCCCTACACACTCCAGTATTCTTGCCTGGAAAACACCATGGATAGAGGAGCCTGCCAGGCTACAGCCCATGGGGTCGCAAAGAGTTGGACATGACTGAGCATGCATGTATGCCCCACTTTTAGAGCTTAGCATTTCATCATTCTTCAGCTTTTTCTAACTTTTTTGCAGCTTCTCTCTCAAACTCCCCAAAGGGTGGAAACAGGTCTGTTTCCCCTCATTCTTTCACGCTCTAGGCACATAGCAGGTGTTCTGTGGACCACTGATTGGTTAAATGAACCAAAATGAAGAAACCGGAACCCTACTTGAAGAAATAGCTTTATGGAGTTTTTCATTATCACCCTTATTTGCATACAGTGTGGTACATTACAATAGTAGGCAGAGTATGTACATCCTGTTTCCTTAAATCTAACATCAGAAGATACTGACATTGAGTACGAGACAGGGAAGCCTCAGGAGGTTGGCAGGGAGACCTCATTTATTACATGTGAACTTGGCCTGAATTTCACAGGGAGGACACAGAAAACTCAGTGTGGGTCTCCTTCGTCAGCAAGGCTGGTTGAAACCCTCGAGGCTAAAAGCCTTCCTTCTCCAGGAAGATGTCATAAGTTAGTCCTGTCTAGCCTACCTGGTTAGTAGTTTATTTCTGCATAAAAAGTCATCACAAACTTAGTGACTTACAATAATACGCATTCACTCTCACGGTTTTCATGGGGCAGGCATCCGGGCATGGCCTGGCTGGTCCTCTGTTCGGGTTTCACCAGGCTGAGATCAAAGTGTGGGCCAGGCTGCATTCACCTGGAAGCTTAACTGGGGAAGAGTCTGCTCCTAAGCTCCCTCATATTGTTGGCAGAATTCATTTCCTTGCAGCCGTAGAATTTAGGATCCCAGGGATGGGGGAGCCTGGTGGGCTGCTGTCTATGGGGTCACACACAGTCAGACACGACTGAAGCGACTTAGCAGCAGCAGCAGCAGCAACCCTTACGGCAGAAAGTGAAGAAGAACTAAAGAGCCTCTTGATGAAAGTGAAAGAGGAGAGTGAAAAAAGTTGGCTTAAAGCTCAACATTTAGAAAACTAAGATCATGGCATCCAGTCCCATCACTTTATGACAAATAGATGGGGAAACAGTGGAAACAGTGGCTGACTTTATTTTTCTGGGCTCCAAAATCACTGTGGATGGTGATTGCAGCCATGAAATTAAAAGACGCTTACTCCTTGGAAGGAAAGTTATGACCAACCTAGATAGCATATTCAAAAGCAGGACATTACTTTGCCAACAAAGATCCATCTAGTCAAGGCTATGGTTTTTTCAGCGGTCATGTATGGATGTGAGAGTTGGACTATAAAGAAAACTGAGCGATGAAGAATTGATGCTTTTGAACTGTGGTGTTGGAGAAGACTCTTGAGAGTCCCTTGGAGTGCAAGGAGATCCATCCAGTCCATTCTAAAGGAGATCAGTCCTGGGTGTTCATTGGAAGGACTGATGTTGAAACTCCAGCACTTTGGCCACCTGCTGCAAAGAGCTGACTCATTTGAAAAGACCCTGATGCTGGGGAAGATTGAGGACAGGAGGAGAAGGCAATGACAGAAGATGAGATGGTTAGATGGCATCACTGATTCAATGGACATGGGTTTGGGTAGACTCCGGCAGTTGGTGATGGACAGGGAGGCCTGGTGTGCTGCAGTTCATGGGGTCACAAAGAGTCGGACATGATTGGAAAACTGAACTGAACTTCTTAAAGACCAGCAATGGAGAGAACATCTCTATGTCATCGAGTCTCTGAGCCTAGACCCCTTTTTAAAGGGCCTGCTTGACTAGGTTGGGCCCACCCAGGATAATTTCTCTTTTGATTAAAGTCAGCTGTTTAGGGTCCTTGATTACTTCTGCAAAGTCCCTTCACCTTTGCCATAGCCTGTGAGTGAGAAGCAAGTCTCAGTCCCTGCCCACACAGTGGGATGGGATTACACACGGGCATTTTAGGATTGGAGGGTCATCTTAGGATTCTGCCTATGGTCACTATAGAGTTCCAGTCTTCTCCTTCCCTGACTCACCAGCTGGGTCATTATTCCTGCCCTATGCTCTCATAGCAGCCTCTCTACTTCCCCAACCGCGTGTTGAACCACACATGATAGTAATTACTTGTTTAAGTGGCTGTTTCCCAGCTAGGCTGTAAGCTCCAGGAGTACAGGACCTACATCTGAGTTTTCCAGTGCTATCTTTTGTGCCTATCACATGATAGATTCTCAAAACATCTGCTAAATATCAATGCTGTGGAAGGTGCTTATAAAGTCACTGTAATTATTTAGTTTGGTTGGTTACACATATCCATCTTATCATCCAGATGAAGACATGCATAAGGCTATTCTTTTAAAGTATCCTCATATTAAGCACACTAGACATGAGGATCATTGCCATCTTTGAACTTTTATACACAAGGTACCTGGGCTTCCCTGGTGGCTCAGCGGTAAAAAAAATCTGCATGTCCATACAGTACGCAGAGGTTTGATCCCTGGGTTGGGAAGAGCTCCTGGAGAAGGGAAGGGCAACCCACTCCATTATTCTTGCCTGGGAAATCCTCTGGACAGGGGAGCCTGGCAGGTTATAGTCCATGTGGTCGCAAAGACTCAGACACAGCTGAGCATGCACAAACAGGCCATAATTTTTTTAAAAAATTGAAAAATGAAAAAGAGCCTTGGCTAATAAAAAAAATGAAAAATAGATGTTTGCCCCTCGCCCAAGACTCTAAAATGACAGATCGCCATAGAGGGATGGGAGATTCTCAGAAATTAACACAGAGATCCCAAAGGTGGAGGAAGTGGAGCCGCACTGGGTCCCACAGGGAATTCTTTCCAGCAGTCAGACCCACAAATGATGGATGACGTGGCTCCTGACCAGTGAGAAATCCAAATGCTGGCAGAGATCAAAGAAGGTGTACAGGGAAAGCGGAAGCCCAGAGTGAGTGAAGCTGCAAAAGTACTAAAGGGTGACACAAAGAACTCCTTAGTGTCAGAGGATGAACATAGAGGGTCACGGCTTGGTGCAGATGACGTCACATCAACAGATGATGGCGAGAAAGCAGAACTACTCAGCTCCAACTTTGTTCCTGAGTCATACAGGGAATGAAGACCCAGACAGAGGATGGTGAGGAAGCTGACAGCTGGTCTAAAGAAACTCCAGTCATCTAATCCAGATTCACTGAATCCCAGGAGCAGAAAGATTTTGTTTGTATGATCCCTAAAACCTTGTCAGTTGAAGCACCATGAAGACTGGGGTCGATGCTAGAAAGCCAGGATGGATGGGAAATGTGATTCTAGGTGTCTAAAAGTCATGAATTCTTAAAATGATATCGGAGACTTACCAGTTGATCCCTGGAAAGAATTCTAAAATATAGATTATTAAACAAAGGCACTTAGAAACAAAAGGGAATTGGAATTTTAGAAACCAGAATGAGTTTACTAAGAACAAGTTGGGCCAAAGCAAACTCTTTTCCTTTTTTTGAGAAGATGTTCCTGATAGGTGAGCCAGAATGGTGCATATGCAAATATAAAAGGATGTTTGGCCAAGATATTCCCTAGACAAAGTAATTTAGATGGTTTAGTTGGCCTAATATTATGTCCCTAGAATCTTCTTGAGGTATCAATGTCAATTTGTGCTTTTAACCTTTTTATAAACAACTTGGATCAGATTTACAAGTGACTCAAAGCTTGGAGAGACTATCAACATGTAGAATAACAGAATCAGAATTCAAATATTGCCTGACTCATACTGAATCACAAAACTCCAAGTTGTAATTTAACAGGAAACATGTAAAGATTTACTCCTATGTTTGAAGATTCAATCGCCCCAATATAGGAAGGCAATTGCTCTTTAAGAAGGACGTATTTGAAGACATCTAACAATTTGAGTTGAGTGCACACTCAACATGAGTCAACAGAATCGCATGGTTGCCAAAACAGCTAATGCAATCTAAACTAACAGAAGTGCAACCAACTCTTGTGTCAGTTGGCTCTTGACTCAACCACCCACCCAGAAACCCGCATGATCTCTCTGTTGACCAGTGCAGAAGCTGGGCACCAGCTCCCTAACTCGGAAGATTCTTGTACACATCGTCTCCTATGCACGGTGCCTGTCTTCCATCAGAAGGGCTCCCATTCTGACCTGGCTGGTGTTCACATCTTTCCCCAGAACACTTGGCTCAGATAAGAAGGCACTGTCTAGAATGCCCCCCATTTCATTCAGTCCTTTTCCCCACCTGCTCACATTTCAACAGCCACAGCAGACACAGCTCATATCTCCTTCACAAGGGACACAATCCCTCATCTCCAGGCTTAGCTTCTTTCCAAGGCTTCAGAGCAATCAGCAACAGGGAGTTGATCAGCATCTAATGACTCAAGAGCCTGGCTTAATGATGGGCTTCTTCTGTGTCCTTCTCAGTATTCAGGTTGATACACCTGTCCAGGAGTTCACCTGCTTGACACAGGTCTACCAAGGCCATCACTCCATTCATGTGAATCAAACCCATCAGAGCCATATCCCCTGAGTAAGGACACATGCATACCATCCATGGCTCATGAGATGATTTTAGGCAGTATGTAGACAAACAGTTCTATCATCATAATTACTGTATTATTTTAATTCACTAAAACTTTTGGACAAGTAACATGCTCATGTGGTTCAAAATGAACAAATATGAAAAATTATTCTGATCACTGCCAAACATTTCCCACTCACCAGGAACCACTTGTGTTAACTTATCGGCATTCTCTCAAAAGAGATTTTAAGTATATACAAATGTAAACCCCTGCATGCGTGCATGTGTGCTAAGTCGCTTCATTCTTGTCTGACACTGTGACCCTATGGACCATAGCCCACCAGCCTCCTTTGTCCATGAGATTCTCCAGGCAAGAATACTGGAGTGGACTGCCATGCCCTCGTCCAAGGTATTAACCTCTTGGCCACTCCCCTGTTATGCACAAACCATTTGACACACAGTTCTGTACCTTGCTCTTTTCTCTTAACTAATATTAAGGACTATTTTTCTTTATCAGGACATAGAGCACTTCCTCCCTCTTTTATGACTGTGTAGTTTTCCACCTTAGAAAAAAAGTAAAAGCTAGTATACCAAACCCACAATTTCACAGTTACATTTTATAATGAGGCAGGTTTTTTTTAAGTGAATTAATGAAATAAAAATGCCATAAATAACAGCATAGGTGAAATGAAAATATGGCTAACAATTATGGAAGTGATATATAAAGAGCTGGAGTCTGATAAACACTGACCTCGAGTGGAACTATCAGCTTTCTTGACCAGAAGCCCCTCAAGTCTCCATTTCTTGCCAGCTTCAAAGGCAGAGGCAACACACAGGAGTGGGGAGAGCTCTGGAATCCAGAGACCCGGGTTTGGAGCCTTGACATTCCTCCAGCTGGCTGTGGGTCTTACAGCCTCTCACAGCCTCTCTTTTCTTGGGGAGAAAAGTGTGTTGTGGGGGAGGAAAGATAGCACAGTCAAGGGCTTGGACCACAGTGCCTGTTTGATCAACAGAGGCTGTTATAATTCAGCTATTTTGAGTGAATTGGGGAAAGAAGGAGACGGCAGAATCCTTGTTCTGCATTGCATGTCTCCCTCTGAAAACTCCTCTACACAGATATTGATCAGGGCAGTGAGAAGTGAAGCCATGTACAGTGTATAATAGGATGTATGACCTGTGCAGTCGCTCAGAGCCCCAGGCTTATAGGGTCCCCACGCTTGGTTCAATTCTCCGCTGTCACCATCTTGGAGTGCTTAATGATTGTGAACAAGAGGACACATTTTCACTTTGCAGAAGGCCCTGTGAATTCTGTAACCAGTTCCGTACATACTGTCAGTCACCCATGGCCTGCTCCCTCTTACTGCCACCAGTGACAGATGAGCCTTTGTGGCTCCTGAAAGTTACTGGGGGGAGCCCATCCCATTGGGGCATCTACAGAGTATAAAACCTGGCAGCTTTGCTGTGGCCTGGGTAACACTTTCTGTCTTAGTCTACCATCTGTAACAGACTTCTCAGCACATTCCTAAGCATTCCTCCAGGGGTGAGTCTTTGGGAGCCGCTCTAAGTTCCCCTAGGTTTCCCAGGGGACGTGAGGTGGTCAGAGCCAGGGTTGAAGACGCCTCAGTGACTTCTGTCCCATCCACGCCCCTAAGTTCTATGGAAGCTGTTAAGCACGGCTGGCCCTCTCTCATCCTGGGTTTTCACCAAGAATGCATTGTGAGGTCAGAAATCCTGGATTCAAATCCCGCTCTGTCTTGTACTACCTAAGCCAACTTTCGTAAGTCATGCCAGTTCTCAAGAGCTCAGTTTCCACATCTGCAAAATGGTTCTAAGAACAATGCCTTAGAGACTGAAATGAAATTCCATATAAAAGTGGCACACAGCTACTCATAGGCGGTGGATGCTTTCGGATTTCCAGATTCATGACAGAAAAGTAAACAAACAATCTTTGTTTGCCTCGTGAGGTGCTGATCCCCTGTTGTGACATTCCCACCTCCCACTCCAGGCTGCTGTGAGCAAAAGCCTCTCAGCATGCCGGCACCACCTCCTTAGCCAGACCCTTGGACACCCAGTCCCACTCTGTCCCAACTCTAAGCGGTTTTCTCTCAGTTTCTAGTTTGCCGGCTCACAGCTCTGTAGCTGTTTCCTCCTTAGAAATTCCTAGCACACAAAAGCTTTGCAGAATGCTTTACGACGCCAAGGTACAATCAAAGGCATAAAATTTGTGACACTCTGTCCAGAGTCATCAAAGCCTGAGAAAGTCCCCTTTTATACAAAATGGTGGACTTCCTGCTTTAGAATGTATCATAATTTCCCACTGAACAGAGATTTTCATCCTTCTTTCTCTCCCTCTTTCCACTGTCTGCTTACAAACTGTAGGTGAGACATCTATTTCTTGCAGCCACTGTCCTTCCAGACCCTGTCTTGCTTTTTCCTTCCATCTCTGTCTACTGGGACACAAAACCCTGGGAGGAAGATGGGGGAATAAGGAGTTTTGAAGTCTGGAGAAGTGGTTCTTATCTGGGCAACAAAACATCAAGAAGCTATTGTATTTGAAAAAGAATAGATATATGTGTATGTGTAACTGAATCACTTTGTGCTGTACACCGGAAACTAACACAACATTGTGTATCAACTATATTCCAATGTAAAATAAAAACGAGAAAAAGAGGCTACTGTAATATCTCAGGCAATCAAGAGTAATGCTAAAGCAGCTGCAAGAAGAGGAAAGGAGAGAATAAATGCCAAAGACAATTTGGTTCTGCTCATGGAGACAAAGAGGAGGAGGAATCCAAGATCAAGGAGTCCCCGGGGTTTTCAGCCAGACTGATTGGGAGGCTGTTGTCACGGTGGCTGCCACAGGAAGTGGAGGAGACAGAGAGGTAATTCATCCGCTCCCACAGGTTTATGCAAATAACTCTCAGAGTGAGAGTTTTTCTGGCCACACTGTCTCTGCGAAGCATAAATCTGAGATGGGCTGATACGGCTTAAGAAAATGAGGGTTGAGCTTTAGAGAATTTCTAGGTAAGACAGGTGGAGTCAGTGGAATGTCCAGTGAGCCAGTGTTCAGGGAGACGGGGAAGAGTCTGGGTGACGCAGTCACACACGTCAGGAGGTGAAACCCTTGGAAGGCACTGCCAGAGCTGGGGCCTTTCACAGGAGGCAGAAGTCAGGTTGTGAGGGGCTGAGGAGACGAGGGAAAGCAAGGGGCTAAGGCCGTGCCTTATAGCATGTCGGGGGGGTATCCTAGTTCCTCCACCAAGGATCAAACCAGTGCCCCTTGCCGTGGAAGCATGGAGTCCTAACCACTGGATCTCCAGGAAGCCTTAAACACATAGGCTTGATGCTCTGAACATGTGGGAGGAGTGGCATTGCCCTGGGACTTCAGCCCACACCCCCTTGCCCTAAGGTTCGTGAGCCCCACCAGATTCAAGAGTCTTTCTGAAACCCTGCTCAGTCTGTAGTAACAACTCTCCCCTGATGAAATTTTGTTTTGTTTTGTTTTGTTTTTTCCTTCTTCTCCTTGCTGCATAAGCCCTAGCTGCCTTCCTCCTGAACAGAACTGAGCAGCTAAATTAGCCTAAAGAAACCCCAGCCCATTTCCACAATTGTACCAAACAGGCCAAGAAAACACCCAGGGTTGCAAAGAAGGGCTTAGTGACAAGCAGTCAGGATTCTGACTTCTCCAGAGCTCACCTGCCCTGGGGGGTGGGTGGGGGCATCATGGTCTGAGACAGACCTTTCCCACATGCACCTCCTCCCCTCTGGACATAGAGTCTGAGGCGCCAGGCTTCTCAAGCAGTGTGGATGTGGAGGAGGGGTAATGACAGCAAGAATATCAGGAAAGAAAGGGCTGAGTCCAGTGACCCACGGAGAGTATACCGTTCTCAGATCTTTGTCAGAAATGAACAGGACCCGCCTAGTCCCTTCTACCACCTCTCCTTCCCAGTATGCCTGCCTATTTGCTACTGTGGGTCCCCAAAGAGGAGTCCGAATCCATATTTGCCAGCTTCCCCCTGAGGACAAATAGGCATCTAATTGCTGTAGTTGCAGAGGCTGGAATCCTTCAGGGGTAAGAGGGGTGCTGGCAATTAATGCAAGAGTACTGGAGTGGGGTGCCATTGCCTTCTCCGAATAATCTAACAGTCACTCTCTACTGAGCTCTTACTGTTTGCCAAGCAAGTTCAAGCCCTTGGCTTGCATCATTTCATTCACTCCTCACCAAAACCCAATGTAGTAAAAGAAGCCGAGTCTTAGCTTCAGTAGTTTGTTCAGGGTTACAGAGCTCATCAATGACCAGGATTAAAACCCAGGTCTGTCTGACTTCAAAGGCAATTTATGCTCATTAAAGAAGAGGGGGGCTTCCCTGGTGGTCCAGTGGTTAAGAATCCACCTGCCAATGCAGGGGATCTGGGTTTGATCCCTGGATGGGGAGCTAAGAGTCCACATGTCACAGAGGCAACTCAGTCTGGGCACTACAACTACCAAGCCTGTGCACTCTGGAGTCTCCCTGCCACAAATAGAGAGAAGGCTTAATGCCACGACAAAGATCCCACATGCTGCAGCTAACACCCGACACAGCCAAGGAAAGAAAGAAAAAGGAGGGAAAGAGAAATTACCACCGCAGAGCATCTCACCTATTCTGACGTTGTTGTTCAGTCGCTTCAGTCGTGTCCGACTCTTGTGACCTCGTGGACTGTAGCCCTCCAGGCTCCTCTGTCCATGGGATTTCCCAGGCAAGAATACTGGACTGGGTTGCCATTTCCTTCTCCAGGGGATCTTCCCGACCCAGGGGTCAAACCTGGGTCTTCTATATTACAGGTGGATTCTCTACTCTCTGAGTCACAAGGGAAGCTGAGGTCATTCGCCAAAGTCAAATGGAGACAAACTCTTAAACAAGTAGATTTTCTCTGCCTGGAAAAGAGGCAGGTGAATCCTTGCTCCCTTGGGCTTTCATTTTAACTCTGGAAAAATCTGTGTCATCTGCTGGAGCTCCTACTGAGCTGTTTCCATGGCCCAAGCAGGGACTCTTCAGACAACCTCTCTCTTTGAATTCTAGGATCTCCATAGCAACCTGGGTACCAGCTGGAGGACCTGAGACTCAGCAGGGCCCTGCTTACCAGCCCTGAGGGAAAGCAGAGAGCAGGTGACAAACAGGAAGGATCCTTTATCAGAGGTCTTTTTTTTTTTTCTTTCAAGATACTGTTCTGCGGGTATAAAAAAATGTGTTCAGTTGACCATGAAGTTAGCTTTAAAAATCAGATTCTTTTGCTCAATTCTAGGTAAATTATTAACAAATTGGCTGTTGGTTATGTTTTTAAGTCAAATGTTCATGTTTTAAATTTAGCATTTCAAGGTCCAGCAATTCACTTTCATTTTGTTCAGGCAAAATGTGACAATACTAATACCCCTGAATTAGCTCTAAAACAGCTCAACTACACTCATCATTTTCTTATCTATCTTTATACTTGTTGCTTTAACTGAGAAACAGAAATGGAGAATTGAAATCCAAGGTTGAGATCAAGCTTAGGGAAGTCCTTAAATAATGAGGAAGCCCCAGTTTGCGTATTCCAGTGTCCTCTTAGGCAAAGGTCTCAAGATCCTTGCCCAGGGTGGGACGAACTGCAAGAGGAGCACTGGCGTGTATCCACGGCTGCTGCTGCTGAGTCGCTTCAGTCATGTCCGACCCTGTGCGACCACATAGACGGCAGCCCACCGGGCTCCCCCATCCCTGGGATTCTCCAGGCAAGAACACTGGAGTGGGTTGCCATATAAGACAGAGAGCCAGTGGGAGCCTCCTGTGTAGCTCAGGGAGCTCAGCTCGGGGCTCCGCGGTCACCTTGAGGGGTGGGGTGGTGGGCGTGGGGGGAAGTTCAGGAGGGAGAGGAAATATGTATACAGATGGCTGATTGACTTCGTTGTACAGCAGAAACTAACACAGCGTTGTAAAGTAATTATACTCCAATTAAAAATTAAAAAATAAAACACTCTACATGTTTGGTTGGGGGTGATAAAAAGAGCCAGAGCAAAACACAGGAACAACTCCCATTCCTTTGCAAATACGCTCTACATAGTATAGACTGGACACATTCCCAGATGAAAACGTCCTTTGTGTAAGGTCTTAGGTCTGAACAAATGTATTCAGACGTATTCAGCTTTCGTCCAAAATTCAAGTGTTTCAGCTGGTTGGTTGTTTCGATGTGCCATCTTGCATGGACCAAAGGGATTTCTTCTCTTCTGGCTGTCTTTCAGCCACCTGGCTTTCAATAAGACATTCTCTACTTCTTAGAACATGAGAAATGACACCTGTCTAGGCCGCAAATGATTCTTCTGGGTCCAGTTTGCAAAATCTTGAGCCCGTGTTTGATCATTATCATGATTGCTCTAACTTCAGAAATGATTTCCATGTAAGCACCAGAGGTGGGGTTTCTGCATTTCAGTTGATTACCCCATGCTTCCGTTCACTCAATGCCCATCTGGGGAGATGAAACCCTAGAATCTTAGGTTTATTTTCTCCCTGTAAACTTGAATAAAAGCCCATCTGTCACCTTTGACGGTTGGTCCTGCAGTTTAGCTCTTAGAACCAAAGCTCCCACGTCAAGGGTGAACCAGGGGGAGGTTTCCACTTCGACTGGAGGGCCTTGTTAGGCTGCGGTGTGAGACGGGGAGGGGGCCAGGTGTCCAGCGGTGGATCCAGGCTGTGGAAACCCTTACTCATGCATAGTATTTCTCTTTCTTGACCCATAGCCGGCCAACAGGCAGTTCTCAATGACCTGAACGCTCTCTCCCTCAGCCAGGTCCTGGGAGTCCCTAGAGTCATATTCAGAAATGAGGAAGTAAAACGGGCTGTGGAATGAGCCTCATCGTCATACAGCTCTCTTTCCCTAATTTGGTCTGGCAGGCCTGGGCACGGGAGCCTGGGAACCATATCTGCCTTGGCAAGGCTAGAAGGGAAATCTAGTGCCTTCTATTTTCCCATTCGGTATCTGAGGTGACATTCTGGATGGAAATCTCCAGAGGACGAGAGCTGAGCCGCAACTATCCTATTTGTTTCCCCTTTTCTTATCTGTCCTAGTTAGGGCACACACGCCCTTTCTAGGCTTGGAATATGCATCTTTGTGATGCAGAAGGCAAGCAAAAGCATCCATTCCAAAAAATTGTACTTTTGTGGCAAATATTCATTTCCCCACTAATAGAGATACCCGGGAAAAAAAAGTCTGTATTTTCCCAAACTTTCTATGTTTAGCTCTCTTTTTCTTCTGGTGGCAGAAAAATGTAATCTTATTAAGTTCCAGGCATACTCGGCCACTTTAAGTTTAAACCTACTCAGTTCCCCTCCTCTGAAGTTTCCAAACTTTTCTAGAGTCTGTCATTTCCTCCCTTTTGAAGCTAGCTAATTCTTGGATACCTGGCCTTCCATGCCTCTCCTATCGGTCCCCATCCAACTGTTTTCTCTTCCGTCTTTATCTTCTTCCAGGGGTGAGGAGGTGTGGAGTAGGGGAGAGGGTTTGGAAGGACGAGGATGGTGGAGAGCCAATGAGATCCCCCCCTCCAATTCTCCAACCCTCCACTCTATCTTTCCATGTTACTTAGGACCACTGCTTTTGAATTTAAAAGCCAACAATGGGTTGTCTTTCTTCTCTGGCTCCATCATGACAAGTCTCCTCTGACACACAATGGCAGCCTCCTGTTTTTCCATCGAAACGTGGGGAAAGGTCACAAAATGAAAGGAGGGTGGTGACTCCATTATTACGTCATTGCGTGTTGTTATTTCGGAGAAGTTCTTCTTCTAAAGTTCCGTCCCTTCTACTACTGACTCTCGACAATGGATACCCCATTGTTGGGCAAAGGGCTCAGGGCCACCCCTAGTGGCTCCCTCGGTCCAGGCTGGAACCCAGGGCAGATCCCCGGGGCCTGCCCCTCATCCTGGGGAGAGGTGTGCTTGGGCAGGCAGGCGCACTGCTGAACCCTGCCTCCTCTTGGCCTTCTATTCCCTTCTCTTCCCTTTTTTTCTTTCTCTTTTATGCACCCTCCCGCATTCCTTCCCACCTCTCTGTTTTGTAAAATGCACACATTCAGTATACACCTCGGCGAGTCATCACCAGAGTGCTCCCTTTTTATAAGAGACCGTAAGTGTCTTCTGGCAACTGGGACAAATACAGCATGGATTTCTGCACAAAATGGTCTGACTTTGGGTGCTGGCTGCTTATAGGGGTTTCTGGCTTTGGAGTTCCTTAGTTCCTTCCACCCCAGCTCAGATTGGTGGACCAGAAAGGCTCCACCAAGGAGACTTCCCCGCCCAGAGGCCCTGCAGGGTCCCCTCTGCCTGCTGGGGAAGGAACTTGTCACCATCTGACCTCTGCAAAGTCCCAGATGGGAGTATCAGTGGATCTATTGTAGATTCATCAGTCATATGAATGTCCTGCCCCAGATGAGGAGCGTATCTTGTGGGAGTGTCTCAGGGTCACCCTGCTGTGGTTTGGGCTGAGCTGTGGGTGCAGGCCGCACAGCTGCATTTCCCAATCAAGCACTAGCATGGAGCCAAAAGCAGAATCAGAACCAGACTCAGCTGAGAATAGATCTGAAGTGTTTTTTTTTTTTTTTTAATTTCAACCATGATCTTTGACAAATTTTCTTTCTGCTCTCAGATGTTCCCACCATTAACAGGGTCTTCAGTTCAGTTCAGTCACTCAGTCATGTCTGACTCTTTGTGACCCCATGCATTGCAGCACGCCAGGCCTCCCTGTCCATCACCAACCTCCGGAGTTCACTCAAACTCATGTCCATTGAGTCAGTGATGCCATCCAGCCATCTCATCCTCTGTCGTCCCCTTCTCCTCCTGCCCTCAATCCCTCCCAGCATCAGAGTCTTTTCCAATGAGTCAACTCTTCGCATCAGGTGGCCAAAGTACTGGAGTTTCAGCTTTAGCATCAGTCCTTGCAAAGAACACCCAGGGCTGATCTCCTTCAGAATGGACTGGTTGGATCTCCTTGCAGTCCAAGGGACTCTCAAGAGTCTTCTCCAACACCACAGTTCAAAAGCATCAATTCTTCGGCACTCAGCCTTCTTCACAGTCTAACTCTCACATCCATACATGACCACAGGAAAAACCATAGCCTTGACTAGATGGACTTTGTTGGCAAAGTAATGTCTCTGCTTTTGAATATGTTATCTAGGTTGGTCATAACTTTCTTTCCAAGGAGTAAGCGTCTTTTAATTTCATAGCTGCAATCACCATCTGCAGTGATTTTGGAGCCCAAAAACATAAAGTCTGACACTGTTTCCCCGTCTATTTCCCATGAAGTGATGGGACCAGATGCCATGATCTTCGTCTTCTGAATGTTGAGCTTTAAGCCAACTTTTTCACTCTCCTCTTTCATTTTCATCAAGAGGCTTTTTAGTTCCTCTTCACTTTCAGCCATAAGGGTGGTGTTATCTGCATATCTGAGGTTATTGATATTTCTCCTGGTAATCTTGATTCCAGCTTGTGCTTCTTCCAGCCCAGAGTTCCTCATGATGTACTCTGCATAGAAGTTAAATAAGCAGGGTGACAATATACAGCCTTGACGTACTCCTTTTCCTATTTGGAACCAGTCTATTGTTCTATGTCCAGTTCTAACTGTTGCTTCCTGACCTGCATATAGGTTTCTCAAGAGGCAGGTCAGGTGGTCTGGCTCAAAAGTCAATAGACCAATTTGTCCAGGGACTTCACTCTGAATAATGCTCACTGCCAGCTTTGGGAAGTTTGAAATTGGTACAAACTTTCTGAACATCTTGTAATACACTTTGATTCAGCATTCTACTTCTAGAAATCGGTTCTGCTGAAATATGCAAGTGTGCAAATATACACCCCCCACAGCACGCATAGACAGTGCAGCAAGGTTTATAATAAGTATGTGAAAGTGAAAGTTGCTCCATTGTGTCGGACTCTTTGTGACCCCATGGACTATGCAGTTCATGGAATTCTCCAGGCCAGAATAATAGAGTGGGTAGCCATTCCCTTCTCTAGGGGAACTTCCCAACCCAGGGATCGAACCCAGGTCTCCCACATTGCAGGTAGATTCTCTACCAGCTGAGCCACCAGGGAAGCCCAAGAATACTGAAGTGGGTAGCCTACCCCTTCTCCAGTGGATTTTCCTGACCCAGGAATTGAACTGGAGTCTCCTACATTATAGGCGGATTCTTTACCAACTGAACTACCAGAGAAGCCCCATAGTAAGTATAAGATTTTTTTTTAAAAGCTAAGTGACCACCAATATAGGGATGTTTAGATAAATTATGGTATCTGTGTACAGGATGAGGTTGATCTGTGTGGGCTGATATTAATAGATGGCCAAGCCTAGAAGACCTAAATAGACATTTCTCCAAAGAAGACATACAGATGGCCAATAGGCACATGAAAAGATGCTCAATGTTGTTAATTATCAGAGAAATGTAAATCAAAAGACAATGAGGTACCACCACACTCCAGTCAGAACGATCAACATTAAAAATTTACAAATAACAAATGCTGGAGAGGATGTGGAGAAAAGGAAACCTTCCTACAATGTTTATGGGAATGTAGGTTTGTGCAGCCACTCTGGGAAACAGCGTGGAGGTTCCTCAGAAAACTGAAAAATAGAATTACCGTATGATCCAGCAACCCCACTCCTGGGCATATATCCAGACAAAACTTTAATTCAAAAAGATATGCGCACCCCTATGTTCATAGCAGCACATTCACAATAGACAAGACATGGAAACCTCCTAAATGTCTATTAACAGATGAATGGAGAAAGAAGGTGTGGCACATATATACAGGTATACAACGAAATACTAAAAAAGCATGGAATAATGCCATTTGCAGCAACATGGATGCAGCTAGAGATGATCATACTCAGTGAAGTAAGTTGGACAGAGAACAACAAATACCATATGATATTACTTTTATGTAGAATCTAAAATATGATACAAATGAACCTATTTATGAAGCAGAAACAGACTCACACAGAAAACAAAACTGTGGTTACCAAAGCAGAAAGGGAAGGGGGTGGGATAAATAAGGAGTTTGGGATTAACATATACACACTACTACATATAAAATAAGGCTCTACTGTATAACACAGGGAACTATATTCAGTATACTGTAATAAACCATACTGGAAAAAAAACATTTTAATGATTATTGTTTTAAGCTGCTGTGTTTTAATTTGCTATGTGGCAGTAAGTAGCTAATACTTTCTTGGTCATTTTTATTGTTTGCTGTTGCCGTTGTCCAGTCGCCCAGTCGTGTCCGACTCCTTGCAGCCCCATGGACGGCAGTGCGTCAGGCCTCCCCGTCCCTCACCATGTCCTGGCATTTGCCAAGTTCATGTTCACTGTATCAGTGATGGTGTCTAGCCATCTCATCCTCTGGCACTGTCTTCTTCTGCTCTCAATCTTTCCTAGCATCAGGGTCTTTCCCAATGAGTCGTCTGTTTTATTGTATAACATTCATTTATTCAACCAACATTTTCTGCACTTCTGCTATATATTGAGTAACTGTGCTAGATGGGGGAGAAATATGAGCAAAAACAGACATGACTTTTCATGGAGTGGACCATTTAGTAGTGACAAAGATTATTAAATAAAAACTACAATAGTGCAAAGTGCTGCACAAGAAAAGGGTATAGCTATGCAAGGCTATGAAGGGAGCCTGATTCAGACCAGGTGGAATTAGGAAACGTTTGCCTGAGGAACTAGACTGAAGGAGGAGTTAGTTAGGTCAATGGGAAGGGGAGGAGAAGAGCATTCCAGGCAGAGGAAGGAGCAGATGCAAAGGCTCTGTGGCTGCAGCTCAGAGATGGAGGACAAGCAGTGACGATCAAGGACAGAGGCCAATCCACACAGAACTCTGTGGCCATGTTAAGGAGTTTGGGTTTATACGAAAACCAGTGGAAAGCCTTTTAAGAAGCAGAGAAATAAAATATGATTTTGATTTTAGGATCTTTGATTTACATGACTGTGAAGGGAACAGATTGAAAGGCATCTGTGACATCAGTGAGAAGATTGTTTCAGTAATCCAGGTATATAATGTGTTAGTTGCTCAGTCGTGTACGACTCTTTGCAACCCCATGGACTATAGCCCACCAGGCTCCTCTGTCCATGGAATTCTCTAGGCAAGAATACTGGAGTGGGTAGCCATTCCCTTCTCCAGGGGATCTTCCCAACCCAGGGATCAAACCCAGGTCTCCTGAATTGCAGGCGGATTCTTTACCATCTGAGCCACTAGGAAATCCAGGTACTGTTACCATCAAATAACATGTTTACAATTCCCAAGCACAGTCACTTTTCTTCTCAATATTCTCTAGAAAGAGTAACATATACACACATAATATGTAATGTCATAATATTATATAGACATAATTTTTGGCTTCTCAGAGTCTATCATGTAAAAAATCAGCAATGGTAGGACCAAATGGGATGACATACAGACATGTAAGAGAGCTGGAAAATTGAGAAATAACTCCAGCAAAGACTGAGATCAATCAATTGATTTGTACAGAAAGGAAATATAACTAACATTTCTTGAAACTCGAATAGATGTCTTAGACATTTGACACTCCTTATTGATTTATGCCCCATAACAACTTCATGCTGCAGATGACACTGTATTTACTTTACAGATGAATACACAGGCTCGGAAAGGTTGAGCAACTTGACAGAGATCACATAGCTTGTGGGGTCTGTTTATTTCAAAGTGAAAGCTTGTTTTATTCCACGAAATTAGCTGCACTTCCATTTGAAGTCCTTCATGTAGTGGAAAAAGTTTTGTTTATAACCAGACACTTACCAGATTCCAGGTCATCACTATAATATATATGTTTCTCTAAGCAGTATGATTCTCCAAGCTAACTTCATTAAAATGAAGACAATAATATCAATACTCATGCATTTAGCATTTAACAAAAGGTGCCTGATCCTTCAATAACATATATAAGGGACTGAGTCATATACAAGTTTTATAAAATGACCAAAGATAAATAATCCATGGACTCTGCCATAGAATAATCTATTCATGAAACATTTTTATTTTCTAAAATGAGAATCTCATAAAATGAGAAAACTTCTGAGAAGTTTTCTTCCTTTATGCTCCATCCACGGAGTTGCAAGGATAGTATGCATTTTAGCAAAATGTGATCCAGCCTGTTCCTCACAGCTGATTGGTCCAGAGGTGGTTCTAAACTCAAACTGGGCCAATCAGAATCCTTCCCTGGCACTTTGGAAGTTGAACTGAGGAAGAGAATCTGGGCACCTGAGCTTCAAGATGGAAAACTCACAGCCTTCTGGTGGACACATTTTGCCATGTGACTGGTAAAGACGAGGAAACTGGTTGGTAATAAAATTGAGAATGGAGTAGACCAGCAGAGAAATGTATCAGTTTTAGGTGGTACATGCATAATGTTAAACAGAACTTTAGCCAACTTTTTCTAGCACAACATCCGGTGGCACCATTTACACCAATTTCCTGTGAGTGGCGCACGTTAGAACACGACTGTGTGGCATGAATGGAGTTCCCTGGAGTTGTGATATGAGACATCCCCATTTTTAGTTGAAGATGGGGCTGTAGATGAAGGCCGGGACCAAATAACTCAAGTGGTGTGGTGATGGTGGTGTTTAGTCGTTAAATCATGTCTAACCCTTTGTGACCTCATGGACTGTAGCCTGTCAGTTTCCTCTTTCTCTGGGATTCACCAGGGAAGAATACTGGAGTGGGTTGCCATTTCTTCCTCCAGGGGATCTTCCCAACCCAGGGATCGAATCCACATCGCCTGTGTCTCCTGCATTGGTAGGCGGGTTCTTTACCACTAATGCCTCCTGGGAAGCTCAAGTCAAGGATATCTTCTTTTTATCTGAGGACTAAGAAAATTTGGAACCAGTGTTCAATCACATAGCGGAATCATGGTATCAGTTAATTTACTTGTTTTAATACTGATAATGAACAGAATTCTGGGACACTGTAATTTCTGACACCATGCTCTTCCCTCAGCCTGGTATACCCTTGCTGCTCTTGTCTATCTGGAAAACTCTTTTTTTTGTAAGAACTTATTTTATTTATTTACTTATTTCTGTGCTGGGTCTTCTTTGCTGTGTGTGGGCTACTCTCTGGTTACAGTGCGCGGACTTCTATCGTGGTGGTTCCTCTTGTGGGCCACAAGCTCTGGAGCGTGGTGGGCTTCAGTAGTTGCTGCCCTGCTCGGGCTCAGTAGCTGTGGTGTGTTGGTCTACTGGTCTTGTGGCACGTGGGATCTTCCTAGGCCAGAAATGGAACTTGTTTCCCCTGCATTGGCAGGTGGATTCTTAACCACTGAACCACCAGGAACGTCTTGGTAAACTCTTACAGCCTTCAAGACCCAGTGGAATGGTTATATTCTCACAGTTTTCCCCTAACATTCAGTCTTGGAGAGGTATTGCTCCCCATCTGATATTCTATATAACTTTACTCCTTTCTCTATTCTAGCTTGCTTCCTATGGAATTGTAGTTATTGCTGATGTGTCTATTCTCTAGAATCTAGGACCTGAAAAGGATTGAATCTTACATATACCAAATAGCCCCTGGCATATAGATATTTGATTAAATGACAGGGAAATTGTAGCTTAATGTGTGAAATACTTTGGGTAGTGTTAGCTGTCCATCTTAAGAAAAATACCCTTAAATCATGAAAAAGACAAGCAAGCTAGTCAATTAGGAGCTCTGTGGGACTTCTGCCTGAGGCCAAGCTAGTCACTGGGATTCTTAAATCTGCAATTATTAAGAAGGAAAAAAAAAATCAATGTTTTAAAATAAAAAATCTAAAATGTAAGATCATAAAAACAATAGAGGAAACTTTAAGAAAATTAATTTTTTAATTTTGAAGCTAGGAAAACTTTTCTAAATATGACTTGAGTGCTAAAAGCTAAGAAAGATTAATAAACTCAATTACAGAAAAAGGAAATAACTTTTTTATCCATAGTAAAAACCATTATAAAGTCAAAAGACAAACTGTGAGAAAATATTTGACATTTCTATGACAAATAAAAGGCTTACATCGCTATGAGAAAAAGAGCTCATACAAATTCAACAAGAAAAAAAAAGCCATCAGTTGGGCAAAGGAAGTATAGGAATACAGAAAAGAAAATACAACTGGCTCTTAAACATACGAAAAGATGCTCAATCTTATTCACATGAAAAGTAATGCAAATATACACTACCATTTTTTAACCTATCAGATTTGCAAAGATATAAATGTTTGATTTATAGACACACAGAGAAGTTGGGAGAGAGGGGATAAACATCGTCCTACATCACCAGAGGAAGTGTAACTGATGTTCTTTGATAGACTTGAAAACACTCTATCAAAATTATGTATACACACACTTTGATCTAAAATTTCACTTAAAAAAAATTATTTATAAATAGGGTTGAACATACATAAAATGGTTTATGCACTGTTGTACATCATTAATTCATCATAATGTCATTTATAAATTCAAAAGATCAGTGAGTGAGTGAGTGAAGTCGCTCAGTCGTGTCTGACTCTTTGCAGCCCCATGGACTGTAGCAGCCCACCAGGCTCCTCTGTCCATGGGATTTTCCAGGCAAGAGTACTGGAGTGGGTTGCCATTTCCTTCTCCAGAGGATCTTCCCGACCCAGGGATTGAACCCAAGTCTTCCACATTGTAGGCAGATGTTTTACCATCTGAGCCACCAGGAAAGTCCAGAAACCACCTAAATCAGAAAGAAAATGTTTAGATCACTTACAGTACATTTATTTATACAATAAAATATGACACAGTCAGTTATTAAAGAGAATAAGGAAGTTCTTTCCATATTGACAGGAAATTATTGCCAAAATAGTTTCCAAATTATTGCCAAAAGGGCTTCCCTGGTGGCTCAGGCAGTAAATAATCCTCCTGCAATGCAGAAGACCTGGGTTCACTCCCTGGGTCAGGAAGATCCCCTGGAGAAGGGAATGTCAAGCCATGGAGTGTTTCTCCGTGGATAGAGAAGCATGGCGGGCTACAGTCCATGAGGTCACACAGTGTCAGACACAACTAAGCGACTAAGCACACACAGACATACTTAACAAAAAATCAAGGTGCAGAACATTGTTTATAGTATGCTAGTATTTATATAAACAAGGGGGGAAATATATGGGTATTTGCTTATAAATGCACACACCATCTCTGTAAGGATGCCCAAGAATCGAGTACTATTAGTTGATTGTTCCGGAGAAGGCAATGGCACCCCACTCCAGGACTCTTGCCTGGAAAATCCCATGGACGGAGGAGCCTGGTGGGTCGCAGTCCATGGGGTTGCGAAGAGTCGGACAAGACTCAGCGACTTCACTTTCACTTTTCACTTTCATGCGTTGGAGAAGGAAATGGCAACCCACTCCAGTGTTCTTGCCTGGAGAATCCCAGGGACGGGGGAGCCTCGTGGGCTGCCGTCCATGGGGTCGCACAGAGTCGGACACGACTGAAGCGACTTAGCAGCAGCAGCAGCAGTTAATTGTTAAAAGGGGAACTATCGTGGGAATGGAAAATAACCATAGTACCTCTTTTTTTTTGTCTTTTGGATATCGAATCATACAAACACACTACTTATTTGAAAATAAGTAAAAAATTAAAATTAAAAAAATGACAAAATACACTGACTTTTAACTCAGCCACCAAATAGAAGAAAATCTTATTTATAGGTACTTCTGGAGTCTTGATTCAATTTTTGGATAAACAAAAGAAGGCATGGTGTTATTCAGCAGCATTGTACATTTACAGCATGATCCCTAAGAGCTAACATGACTAGATAATCCTAGGTATAGAATGGAGAAAGTAGCATGGAAATATATACACTACCATATGAAAAATAGATAGCCCGTGGGAATTTGCTGTATGATTCAGGGAACTCACACTGGGGTTCTGTGACAACCTAGAGGGCATGGGGTAAGGTGGGAGGTGGGAGGGAGGTTCAGGAGGGAGGAGACATATGTATACCTATGGCTAATTCATGTTGATATATGGCAGAAACCAACAAAATATTATAAAGCAATTATCCTTCAATTAAAAATAAATATATGTAAAAAGACAGCAGAAAAAAAAGAAAATCCTAGATATAAACAGAGTCAGGAAAGGTGATATAAGTTCATGCATACGGTTTCATCCTATCTTAGACAGTAACGCCAGAATAACGGAGCTGTTCCATGAAAATTCCCTCGATGCCACTGACATGTGAGCTGGAATTCTGTCTTGATTGGATCGAGGCTATTTGAACCTAGGAGGAATTTATTCTTTGCATAGGTCTCAAATTTTTTCTTTTAATATGTTCTGTTCAGGCATCCTAGGACCCATCCCCAGAACTCGGGGATATCTTAGTCCAATGATTTGGCTCAATCAGCATTATCCAACTGATAGACACCTGCTGAGTATCAACTATGTCAAGGGATCATAGAGGATGAGGCACACGTGACTACTATGACCCTAAGTAGGCCATAGAGTCTAGTAGGGAGGTCAAGAAGGTGTCCTGGAGAACATTAGCCAAATGCTGGGCTAGGAGACATGCAAGTCTTAGAATGCTGGCCTGTGAAATTCAGGTGAGTCATATACCATTCAATTTGTATTTCATGTATCCAGCCTTTAGGCTACTGTCTCGTAGCAAAAGAGATGCAAGCATAGATAATTGATGTTTATTGTCTTTAAACGTCCAAGTAACCTAAGTGATGAAGGAAGATGGAAATAAGTGTGTCCTGCGGGGCTCGAGGTTCATCAGTGTAGGGATATAGCGCCACCTTGAGGCAGATGTTATGCTGCCGTTCTGGGCGTCCCAGGTTTCTGTAGCTTGACTGGCTGGTGAGAGGCACCTGCATTTTAGCTCACAGAACATTTTATTTTTTTATTTTTTTATTTTTTTTGCTCACAGAACATTTTAACACAGCAGTTTTCATGTATTCTGTCAATGATGTTGGGCTAGGCAGAGAAGGGGTAGGGCAAAGATCACGGCAGGAATATGAATGAAAGGAGCCTTGTTTAGAGCACCCCGTTTCTAATATGTTCTGAGCCCATTCAGTTTGTTTTATAATTGGGCTTACCTTCCCATTCCCAATCACTTTGGTGTGCTTTTGTACTTTCTTTTGTCTGTAAGTCGAAGTTATTCATAAATCTAAAGAGAAAATAATGTAATTAAAACTTGGTCTTGGATTTTGGGTTATTTGCTCAGTTGCTGGCCAAAGCAATCTATAGAAATAAAAAATCAGCATTTTTGCAGTTTAGAAAGAAGCATTTCAAGTATTCGGAGCCATTTGGGGAATTGTGGGAGGGCATTACTTAATGTGCCTGAGAACCGCATATTTAATTTTTAGAAATGATTCTGAGAGCATAAGCATCAGATAATCTAAGGAGAGAGAGAGGAGAAAAGGGAGGAAGGCGGTAGATGCAGGGACTGAAGAAAGAGAATAAGAAAATAGAGAAGTAAAGAATTAGGGAGAGGAAAGGATACAATGCAAAGGCAAACAAGAAGTGGGAAGAGTGGAGGCAAATCACAGCGGGTCAGAACTTACCCAAACCCATCCAAACCCAGCTGGCGTGAGACGGTGCTGTGTGATGCTGGCAAATCACAGCGGGTCAGAACTTACCCAAACCCATCCAAACCCAGCTGGCGTGAGACGGTGCTGTGTGACGCTGGCAAATCACAGCGGGTCAGAACTTACCCAAACCCATCCAAACCCAGCTGGCGTGAGACGGTGCTGTGTGACGCTGGCAAATCACAGCGGGTCAGAACTTACCCAAACCCATCCAAACCCAGCTGGCTTGAGACGGTGCTGTGTGACGCTGGCAAATCACAGCGGGTCAGAACTTACCCAAACCCATCCAAACCCAGCTGGCGTGAGACGGTGCTGTGTGACGCTGGCAAATCACAGCGGGTCAGAACTTACCCAAACCCATCCAAACCCAGCTGGCGTGAGACGGTGCTGTGTGATGCTGGCAAATCACAGCGGGTCAGAACTTACCCAAACCCATCCAAACCCAGCTGGCGTGAGACGGTGCTGTGTGACGCTGGCAGACATGTGATGGCACCATGGACGAGGGGCCCAGTCAAACGTTTGTTATCCGCTGAGTGCCTGGTGAATGGTGGCTGGGTTCCTTATCCATGCCGTCTGTGATTATGATCCCAACTTCCTCAAGCCCAGAGTTATCTCAGGAGTCCCATATAAAAACTCTAATCTTCAATCTTAAAACTGGAATGTGAGGGCATTCCAGAAATGTGGACAGAAATAAGCTTGCAATTCAGGGTACTTCCAAAATGGAACACCAGATGATTATATTGAAGGTGGATAACATGGATCAATTAAGCAAATAATTTTTAGTTTACGACCAGTAATCTGTTTAACTTGACTAATGAAATGAGAATTGCAGCTCTGGTTCTTGATAAATGGAATTAGCATGAAACTAATGAAAATAGAAGTTCATCAGTTAAAAGACATCTTCTAGGGATTTCCCTGATGGTCCAGTGGCTATGATTCTGTGCTTCCAACGCAGGAGACCTAGGTTCAATCCCTGGTCGGGAAACTAAGATCCCACATCACCACAACTAAGACCCAGCATAGCCAATTACAAAAAAAAAGACATCGTTTGTGCAAATATGGGAAATGTGAATCTAGTGGGAAGCTGCTATGTAGTATAGGGAGCTCAGCTTGATCTCTGAGATGACCCAGAGGAGTAGGGTGGTGGGGGTTTGGGGGAGGTTCAAGAAGGAGGAGATATATGTATTCATATAGCTGATTCACTTCCTTGTACAGCACAAACTATCATAATATTGTAAAGCAACTATCAGTTCAGTTCAGTTCGGTTGCTCAGCCATGTCTGACTCTTTGCAGCCCCATAGACTGCAGCACGCCAGGCCTCCCTGTCCATCACCAACTCCCAGAGTTTGCTCAAACTCATGTCCATTGAGTCAGTGATGCCATCCAACCATCTCATCCTCTGTCATCCCCTTCTCCCCCTGTCCTCAATCTTTTCCAGCATCAGGGTCTTTTCTAATGAGTCAGTTTTTCACATCAGGTGGCCAAAGTATTGGAGTTTCAGCTTCAGCATCAGTCCTTCCAATAAATATTTAGGACTGATTTCCTTTAGGATTGATTGGTTTGATCACCTTGCAGTCCAAGGAACTCTCAGGAGTCTTCTCCAACACCACAGTTCAAAAGCATCAATTCTTTGGCACTCAGCTTTCTTTATAGTCCAACTCTCAACTATACTCCAACTAAAAAAATACTGGGTGAAGAGCAAGACATAAGAGAAACTACACACTTTGAGGAGCCCAACTCTCAGTCACTTTGTTCTAGAGGAGTTACATATGTTATGGGAATTGGCCTCTGCCTCATACTTTAGAAATCAACAAAAGGCAAGTAAAACTCAAAATGAAAAAACAGCAACGCCATGCTTTGTGTGCTGCTGAGTATGTCTCTAGCATGGCAGCACTTCTCCAAATCTCTCTTCTGATTTCTATGCTTGTTAACTTCTGCGTCTTTGAAGGGCTCCTGAGGAGGTTTTATCTCTCAACAGTAACCCTCAAGCATTAAGATTTGAGATGTCCAGAAAAAGCTTCTCTGTTCTGGAAACATCTGCATTCCCCAAGCACCGGAGTTGTGTAAGAAGTGGGGTAAGACTTGGGAGTCAGGCAGATCTGAGTAGGAATCTGGTTCCTACACACCGTGTGTCTTTTATCTATTCTCTGAGCTTCAGTTCTGAAAATAACATTTGATGGTACTGACACATACTAAGTACTCACTAAAGGGTGGCTTTTGTGTTTTAGTCTAACTGCTGTCATGGGCTTCCTAGGTGGCTCAGTGGAAAAGAATCTGCCTGCCAATGCAGAAGACGCAGGTTCGATCCCTGGGTCAGGAAGATCCCCTGGAGAAGGAAATGGCAACCCACTTCAGTATTCTTGCCTGGAAACTTCCATGGACAGAGGAGCCTGGATGGCTACAGATCATGGGGATGCAAAGAGTTGGACATGGCTGAGCGACTGAGCACAGCACTGCAGCACCAGCTACTCTCACTGAGAATCTTGCTTTGGAAATTAAAAGCCATATTACTACCACACGCTGGGAGTACTGTGTCTTTGTTTTCCTGCTATTTGTGCTATATCCGTATTATATTTCATACATTTCATAAACTTGGGTAACTCTGGGCCTCAAGGACCTTTTTGTAGGACTCTTAAAGTTGTTTCAATGTTTCAGACTACTTTGAAATGAACTTAACATTTTAAGAAATGACGAAAAATATTTAAAGGATAAAATTATTCATTTCCATTTTTATAAGTGAAACTCTCTACTGTTAAGATGCCGTCTTTCTTATAAAATTCCCATCCTTTTACTACTATAAAAGGGGTGAGGGACTTCCCTGGTGGTCCAGTGGTTAGGAATCTTCCTGCCATTGAGGCGGGGTTCGATCCCTGCCAGGGAAGAGGGTTTGATCCCCGCTCCTGGAGGTTTTCACACGCCATGGGGCATCTAAGACCTCACGCCACCACTACTGAGCCCACACTCTAGAGCAAGCGCTCTGCAGCAAGAGAAGCCATCACAGTGAGAAGCCCAACCACCACACCTGGAGAGAAGCCCTGGCTTGCCGCAACCAGAGAAAGCCTGCACACAGCAATCAAGACCCAGCGCAGCCCAAAATGAATAAATAAATAATTTAAATAAAGGGGGGAGGGTAAGACTAAGTGACCATCAATGTGTATTTCCGCTAAAATTTTTTTTTGAAAAGCTCGTGACTTTTTTGAATGCCTCATGAAGATACTTTACCAAAACTTAATCCTCTTAATAAATAAATTTCACTGTCTATAACATTATGTTAAAACATTAAACCCATAAAACAGCAACAATGAAACCTACTTCAACTTTCTCATCTTTCTACTCCTTCCATTTCAATTGGACTTGCCCCTGCTGCCCGTGCAAGGCCAAGTTCAGACTGCTCTGTCTCCCTTTACTCCAGTCCACCCTGATCTTGCTAATCCCTCAACACAGATTCAGTGCATCTACAAATACAGTAATAGGACACTGGAAATAAGAGGAATTGGAGAAAACAAAAGATGTTCAAATTCCCGAGTGTCACAGCCAGAGGTGGATTTATCACGTAGTGAAGGGTAAGCCTCAGGGTCCCCGCCAGCATGTGCTCCTGCCCAGACCCTATTTCAATTTTAGGATTGTAATTCATATATTCTTTTCCTTAAGGAGAGCTCTTCCTTAGAAACCTGGATCAGCCACCTCTGGCCATAGTAATGTAAAAAAACCCCCACCACTTTTACTACGCCTAATAATGTTCTTGCCTTTTCTCTGCGAGGATTAGGTTAATAAACAAAAATACATGCGGTCATTCTACTCATGGAAAGGAAAAAAAAAAGGAAATCCAGCACATTCACGAAGGCAGGCCTTCTCAAAATGGGGAAAGTGGTTTTAGAGCGGAAGAAAACCATCACCTAACCAAGTAACGCCATCCTTCTGGGTGGGTCCTCCAGCACTGCCTGTGGGCAGCTCTCCAAGGCGCACTCAATGGGGAAAGAATGCTAGCTCACCCCTAGGGCAAAGGGGCAATTCAAGTCAAGAGAATTCACATGCACTTTTTAACTATTTTAAGAAAGGTCAGAGAAACAATGTCACCCCAAGGAGGGGCCGAGGCACTGGGGCTGGAAAGGAGGCCAGTCTACAGGGAGCCATGGGGACACAGCACACAGGGCTGATGGGCACTGGGCAAGAGAGCAGGCAGGGTGAGGAGGGTTAGGAGCCTGCTCTAGAGCCGGGAAGACCCCAGCTCCTTTACCTATCACCTAGGATGGTTTTGAGGACAAACGGATAATGCCCAGACAGACTGGGGAGCAGTCGCCAAGGGCACAGGTCCTGGAGCCAGTCCCGGTTAGAATTCCTGATAGCTGATTGACCATGGGCAGGTTTCTTAACGTCTCTGTACCTCAGTTTCCTCATCTGCAATATGGGGGAAAATCATACCACCTATGTCATAGGTCTCTTACAAGGACTAAAGGAGATAATACACACAAAGCACTTTGAGCCATACTTGGCATATATGCCTGCTGGCTAATAAAATTCTCACCATCAGCCCCTAGTGAGCAAGCAAGGTATCTGGGTACTCACTTGGATCAAGACACTGGTTCAGAACTGTCTGCTCTCCAGTCTGCCAAGGTGTGAAAGGTCTTCCCAGTGTCATGTTCTATCAGGAGAAATCAAAAGCCCAGCTCACTTGTCAGATTTTCTAACTGACCCCAAACTAAGATCAGCATCCTAATGTGAGGATGAAAACACAGGGCAGGTGAATTAAATGAGGCAGACTGGGAAAGGTCTAGGGTAGGATCTGTCAAATTTGAAAAATGCTTTCCCCTTTAAAGAGAAAAAGGCTCACTCACAGAACCTCTCCTATCCGCACTGTCAACTAACTAATCCTTATTATAATAATTATACTGCTACTCACATATACGCAGATAGAAAACTAGGATGAAGCTCCTTTAAAGCCCGTGTCATAGATTTAAAAGCAGAACAAAAATTACCAAATAATACATTCAAATTAAATAAGGAGAAAAAAAAGTAACACTTATTGAACACTTAGTATAGGCTTGAAAATTATGAAATTGCCACTATTCCATCATCTTGTCCTACAAAGATAGCAGTTTCGTATGGTTCAACCAAACGTGTGAGAGGCACTAAATGCTTTCCGTAATTCCTACAACACTATTATTACTGCCCCATTTTCTAAAAGGTGAGAAAACTGGAGCACCAAGAAACGAGGACACATTTTTAATTTTAATTAAAGTTTTTAATTAAAAAAAAATTGTCTTCAAACTTAAAAAATTTTTTATTTGGCTGTGCCATGTCTTAGATCGTCATTGCGGCACACAGGATCTTGTAGGTGCTGCATGTGGGGTCTTTGTAGTTGGGAGAAGCAAACTCAGTCATGTCATGTGGGATATAGCTTCCTGATCAGGGATCGAACCAGCCCCCCCGCATTGGCAGCATGCTGTCTTAGCCACTGGACAACTGGAAGTCCCTGGGGACACGTTAAAATCTTCTTCAGAACTGGCAGGTTCCCGAGAACTCATTTGCAGAACCCCTAGGGATGAACAGACACCTCTTTGGGAAGCTTTGGCCTAGGAGGCATGCAGCACGCTTCCTACTTCTTCTAGAGGAAGAAGCAGGCCCAAGAGTTTGTTCAGGCAGTGAGTGATAGAAGGATGACAAGTCAGGGACAGCATCTCCTGTTGGAGGGAGTGAAGTGAAAGTTGCTCAGTCGTGTCCGACTTTGCGACCCCATGGACTATACAGTCCATGGAATTCTCCAGTCCGGAATACTAGAGTGGGGAGCCTTTCCCTTCTCCAGGGGATCTTCCCAATCCAGGGATCAAACCCAGGTCTCCCGCATTGAAGGCTGATTCTTTACCAGCTGACCACAAGGGAAGCCCAAGAATACTGGAGTGGTTAGCCTATCCCTTCTCCAGGGGATCTTCCCAACCCAGGAGTTGCAACCGGGGTCTCCTGCATTGTAGGCGGTTTCTTTACCAACTGAGCTATCAGGGAAACGCCCTGGAGCTGGAGGGAAGGGGCCCCAAAGACCATTCTGCTTTCGTGTCTTGTCTTTGTTTGGGGTGGGACAGCCAGTTTTCCCGGCTGGTTCTCCCAGGAAGACAGGTGCTTGCCCTTCTCGGGATCAACAGTTAAGGGGCATAATACTACATTATATGACATTAACTTTAGAATGCTTCAATCTTACTTCCCAATGAGGCTGAAAGCAACTTGTGAGCAAGATCCAGACGTTACTCTTCCAGTGTGTCCTGTGTGATCCCGGGGAACATGTACATGCTTTAAAAAGACTCAGTTAATCTGCCCCATCACCAGATGGATTTCACCTGTGTGTTGATGGATTTCTCTAACACATCATCATACTTACGATCAAGTGACTGTTACCTAAACAGTGCTGTTACTGAATGACTAACAAAGGGTTGTTGTTGTTTAGTCACTAAATTGTGTCTGACTTTCTTGTGACCCCATGGACTGAAGCCCACCAGGCTCCTCTGTCCATGGAATTTTCCAGGCAAGAATATGGGAGTAGGTTGCCATTTCCTTCTTCAGGGCGTCTTGCCGACCCACGGATTGAACCTGTGTCTCCTGCACTGGCAGGCCGCTTCTCTATCACTGAGCCAGCAGGGAAGACCCAGCGAAGGGTCCGTGTGCCATTTTCCCCCCCTTAAAAGTGGCAAAGACAAAACACACAAAAATAGTTAAAAACAAACAATAAAACCACCGGGATTGAAGAAGGGCACAGGTGCTCAGAGTGCCCCTTAGCATTTATCTTTTTCCCACAGTTCATGCTTCCTCTCACTCTTTTGATGATGGTGCTTTGTCATGGTCAGCATCACTTGGGCTGATGTTTAGCTGAGACACATCAGTCGAGCCACTTGTTTTCAGCTGGCATGCATTCTGACTCCATACCTATGCTGTTCCATCTGTTACATAGTTTATCTCTCCTGAGAAAAGCTGTTGGCAAATTTTGAGTACAATCATTCTTATGACTATAAAATATAGAACTCTGGAATTTCCTTCAACGCTATAGTCATGAAAGAGATGTTAAGAAGGATTCTATGAAAAAGTATTGCCATTTGGGCTTCCCTTGTAGCTCAGTCAGTTAAGAATCTGCCTGCAAGGCAGAAGAACTAGGTTTGATTCCTAGATTGGGAAGATCCCCTGGAGAAGGAAATGGCAACCCACTCCAGTATTCTTGCCTGGAGAATCCCCTGGACAGAGGAGCCTGGCAGGTTCCAAGTCCATGGGATCACAAGAGTCGGACACGACTTAGTAACTAAGCCACCACTGTTGCAATGTCACTTGCTTTCATTTAAAGTTTGTATGTGGTTGTTATACCTACTTGACCACCTGTATTATCTATAGTTTAGTGTCTCTTACTCCTAGCCCTCTGAACTGCTTGTAAATTTCTAAAGCCTTGACATAGGAATCTAGTCAGGTGTAGTGGTAAAAGAGAGAATGCCTTGAGTAGATAAGGATAGTAGATGATAGGTGTAAGAAAGAGCTTGGGAGCTGGAAGTGTTCATCAGGCTTCCAGACAGCCATGGAATCACTCCAGAGTGAGTGATTATAATAATCACTTCATTATTAACATTTATTAATTACTCTCTCCTCTTCTCTACCATCAGAGAAAGCAATGGCACCCCACTCCAGTACTCTTGCCTGGAAAATCCCATGGACAGAGGAGCCTGGTAGGCTGCAGTCCATGGGGTCGCAAAGAGTTGGATACGACTGAGTGACTTCACTTTCACTTTTCACTTTCATGCATTGGAGAAGGAAATGGCAACCCACTCCAGTGTTCTTGCCTGGAGAATCCCAGGGATGGGGGAGCCTGGTGGGCTGCTGTCCACTGGGTCGAACAGAGTCGGACAAGACTGAAGTGACTTAGCAGCAGCAGTTTCTCTACTATATTTGAATAAAGTAGTCATATAAACCTTCTATGCAAAATTAGTTCTTGTCAAAGAGTATAATAACCTGGTAGTAAAGAAGGAAATCCTTCCTCTTCATTAACTATGCCTTCATAAGTATTAAATTAAGACAAAAATAAATTATTCAACACTGACGATTTATTTTTTCAAGATTATCATTTTTACAAAACAGAACAAAAAGCAGGTATCAAAAACAGCAAAGAGTTTACAGAATTTCTACACCAGTTTTCACACAAGTCAGTGATTACAAAACTGGTGTCGGATGTAAATACTAGATACGTTGATTTCCCGCTTGGTCATAAGCATTCAGGTGGTTTGTTTTAGAGCTACTGAACAATAATAATTTTTCATAAGCACCGGTCATTTTTTGAGAACACATTTGGTTTGTCCAACAAAGTAAACACTTTTTGATGTGTGGTATTTTCTTTTTTTAAAAAAACACTGACCTAAAATACAGAATGTGTATGTATTTGGATCCGAACCAAATCCTTTGAGGTCCCAATTACCCTGAAGAACACTGAAGAAGACATTTATAGGACATATTAAATACTAGTTATACATCTCATGATGTTGAAGGCAGCTACCATCAGTCTGAAGAAAATGCCTCTTCATTCAGAGGCTGCCCCGAGTTTGCACTACATCATAGTTGCCACATCTTTTCTGATTTGGAGTAGTTTCCCCAAATAGGGTCATACTATTGGAAAACAAAGTTTACGCTCGTGCCAAACAGGCTCCGGCCTTTTATAGATACGTTTGTGTAGAGCAAAATCTGTTGCTCTGTACCCTGGGTGACCACACAGAAATTAAGGGCCACAATTACTGGATGCGGAGAGGAGGAAGCAGACTTAAACTCATATCATCTGGAGGGAAGCAGAAACAGAGCTGGACTTGGTCATGGTGTTCAGCCACCACTTGTTCCAGAAATGCATTTCGTTTAAATAAGGTAAGTTTGGTCCAGTTTTGCAATGTTAACAGCTGACAGTCTCTCAAACATTTTTCTTTTAAATATATATAGATCATTTCCTGGCTAGCAATGAGTTAAGAAACTGGCCTCCAATTCTGATCAAATTTCTCACTATTAGTCAAAGCCAAAAAACCCCTCCCCAAAAAACAAACAACAAACAAAGGAAAACCCAGCCAATAGGGGAACAATTGCACAATTGAAGCTGAGTGTAAATTATGCTATGTACAGACTGGTATCCACATCACTGAAATCATTCTGAGATCATGACACACTCTCGTTGAAATATTTCTTTTATCTTATCCCAATTTTCATTTAGGGAAAACTGATATGTATGTAATTTTCTTCTGTATAGATATGAAAGGAAGCAAGAAGGCAAAGCTGAGAGGAACAGATGCTACCCGTGGGGCAGCGGTGGCATTTGGTTGTTTTGGTCTTGGTACCAGCAACTCCCATCCCATGGGAGAAATCCAGTTCCCACCGGACTACACGGTTTTCCTTGCAGTCAAGACTCGAACGATGGACCCCACTCCTCCAGCAGCAAGCGCCTAAACACAAACCAAAATGTCAGTATTGACAGAATCGTAAAGGCTCAGTTCTCACACCAAGTAAAATACTCTTCTTCAAGGAAGAGCGTGTGCAGGAACTAATTTTGGATTCGCTAATTTTTTTAACAACTTTTCTCAAGCACCTATTATGGGCCAGGCACTGGGGACACAGTAACAGCAACAACCAAAAATCCTCCCGAGTGCCTGCTCTCAGGCACTCACATTCTACTGAGATGCTAGCTGATACTCTCGTGTGTTGTTCTCAAATAACAGTATGGTCTTCGAGATCTGCAGCATGATGTTCTTGCCGAAAACAGGTTAGGGCTGGGGTTAGGGTATAAATTTAAATATAACCATGAATTTAAATTTAGGACATTTCATTCTGCTCTTATTCTCAGCAGTGCCAGGAAGAAATTCAAACTGGGTTCGACCATACTAAGCTCCAGTTTAAAGCACTCAGAGTTTGTCAGATTTTTCTTTTCTCAAGCTAAGAAAATACTACTTAATAGCTAAGAACTTAGGAGCTTTGACATTACCTGGAAAAATTGGAAGTTGTGATTAAGTATTAGGAATCTGAAGCTCTGGTTTACTTGTGCTCAAAAACACTTACTAAAACACCTGTGTGTATTGGGTACTGCGCTAGAGGCTGGGGGTACCAATGTGAACAAACACATCAAGACAGGGAAGAGACAGACATATCCACAGGCTATTTAGAGCTATGCTCTGGGTGCTAGAAAAGCACAGAGGAGGGGCGTATACACACCCTGAGGGTGCAGAGGAAAGTGGAATGGTGAGCTTACGGCTTCCTCGAGAAAATGACACATCAGATGGATGAGGAGGTGACAGACTGACGTAAAAGGTAAGGAGGCTCGGGGGCAGAGTGAAAAGCATAAGCAAAGCTATAGAGTGGAATATTATGGTATGTCCAGCTCCCATAACACATTTCTATGCTTACTGCTACAGCATATGGGGAAGAACAACATGGAAGAGGAGGCTGGACCTGCGAATTTGGACTCAGTTCTGCAGGGGACTTACAAGGGTAGATTTGGACACTAGAGAGATCATTCTGCCAACTGGGTGGAGAACAGATTTGAGGGAGGAAAAACTGATAGCCCACAGACCATTTTAGGAAACCCTGGCAACAAACTGTGAGAGAGGCTGAGAACAGCTGCATTAGAGATGGTTGAGTGGATGATCTAAGAAGTATTTAGGAGATAAGGCTGGCAAAAACTGGTGACTATTAGGAAGAAAAGAAGACTTAACACATGCCTCAGTTCCCCATGTAAAAAAGGGAAGTAATTAGCATTCCTCCCTAGTATTTTCATGAGGATTAATTGAGTTAACATTCATAAAGTGCTTGGAATACAAGAAGTACTCAGTCAATGTTTGGTATGATCCCGAAACTATACTGAAACTAGGCTGATAGGTTTCAAAGCTGGCTCTTTCATCTGTAAACTGAGGACAATAAAGATATTTATATATCTCATAGGGTTGCTGTAAGGATCACGTGAAACAGAAACTAGAAGTGTAGTGTCTGTGCAAAGCAATTATACTTCAATTAAAAAAGAATACAGTGGCTGATGAACAGGAAGTATTCCATGAACAGGATGACTGTATGAATTATTCTCCAAATTGATACACCATAGAGTGACAGGGAACTATTCATAATTATGTTGGAAACAGGCATAAACTGGGGCTGTCTTGGGAAAAGTGAGTTATAATAATCCTAACCACAAAGGTTAGGATTTTTATTTGACAGTGTATGAAGAATGAAGTGACTTGATCCAGGTTAAACAGCAAGTTTTGTTACCTGTTCACACATTATAAGTGTTTTCACTCAGATATCCAGACAATAGATTCTAAAAAACAGAGTTTTTGGTAACTGTAAGATGTTAAGAGAATATACACCTTATCTGTGCTTGGTTTTATTCAAATATTATCAATATAATGTAAGAGCTGGGTATTAAAAATTACCTTACCAATTTTTCATCTAAAGCTAAAAATCCTCCATAGCCATTTTATTTGGGAGAGGAGGGGCTGGGGGGATGGATAGTGTACCAGCATCTGCTTATACTGCAAAGCAAAATGCATGAAAACAGAAAAAAAAAATTAAGAATTCTTGATCCTACTCCTGATTTCATTTTTTAAAACTGTGATAAAATATGTAACATAAAATTTGCCACATTAGCCATCTTTAAATATAAAATTCAGTGGCATTAATTACATTCAAATACTGTATAGCCATCACCACTATTTACAATACTTTCCCATCTCTCCAAACAGAAACTCTGTACCCATTACGCAATAACTCTCCAGTCTCCCTTCTCCCCAGGCACTGGTAATTTCTAATCCATTTTCTGTCTCTATGAATCTGCCTATTCTAGATATTTCATGTAAGTGGAATCACAGTATTTTGTGTCTTTTTGTATCTGGTTTATTTCACTTTGCATAATGTTTTCAAGGTTCATTCATGCTGTACCATGTATATAAACATTTTCTGGTCAAGTAATATTCCCTGTATGTCTGTGTCAGATGCTGTTCATCTGTTTGGGCATCCCTGATGGCTCAGTGGTAAAGAATCCACTTGCAATGCAGGAGATGTGGGCTAATACCCTGGAGGAGAAAATGGCAACGCACTCCAGTATTCTTGCCTGAAAAATCTGATGGAGAGGAGCCTGGTGGGCTATAGTCCATGGGGTTGCAAAGTCGGACACGAATGAGCAGGGTGACTGAGCATGCATGCGTGCACGTTCGTCTGTTCATGGGTGCTTGGCCTGAAAAATCTGATGGAGAGGAGCCTGGTGGGCTACAGTCCATGGGGTTGCAAAGTCGGACACGAATGAGCAGGGTGACTGAGCACGCATGCGTGCACGTTCGTCTGTTCATGGGTGCTTGGGTTTTCTACCTTTTGGCAGTTGTTAAAGAATTCAAATCAGCATCTCAAGATCAAGGCTAGTAAGCATAAATCTAAACTTTCATTTTCATGCATTTATTTGTAGTAACAACCAATGTATAACCAAAGAGTCAAAACAGGTATTTAGGCTAGAGGTTGTCAATGTTTTTTCCATCACAAAGGAACCAGTCATACAGACTGCATAATTCATGACTTACCTTTTCATGCCACTGCAATAACACAGCACTGCTATTGTCAGAGGGGCTCTCAAAGCCTTTATAAATATACTTCATTAGGAGATCCACACCATTCTTGTCCAGGGATTGAACTGCCTTTTCAATATCGTTAGCTTTAAAAGAGATGAGCACCTTCAAGACAATGCTGCCTGCGCGATCCTGAGGGTAAATAAATAAGATCATTCAGACTCATTTTTGTGTTGGGGAGTTTCAGTTTTTAGAAAGGCTGCACTGCGAATGTGACATTTGGGCAGAGATCTGAAGAAAGGAAGAGGAAACCTTGGGTGTATCTGAGGCAAATATTTCAGAAGAGAAAAGAGTAACTGCTGTTAGTGTGTGTTCAGTGTGCTCAAGGAACAGCAAGAAGATGAAGGGGGGCTGGAGCGGAGCGCAGGGCAGGAAGTCAGAGAGGCAGTCGGAAGACACAACACGTAAACCCTGCAGGCCCTTATGAGAACTCTGGCCTCCACTCACAGAAATGAGATGTTGGGAGGTTCTAAGAAGAGTGATGCAATTGGACTTACATTTTAACAGGACCAGTTGGCTGTCATACTGAAAATAAGCCCGGGGCAGCAGAAGTGGGGAGGGTGGGGAGAGCAGGAGACAGAAGAGTGGAGACCAGTTTGGAAGTTACTGCACCAAGACAGGCTGGTTTTGGCTAGCATGGTAGCAGCGGAGGTGGTCAGAAGTAGACAGATTCTTGATGTATTTGAAGGTACAGCTGAAAGGGTTTGCTTACAGATAGATGTAACAAATTACCAACTTATTAAATCAATACATTTCACTTAATAAAAAAAAAAAAAGACTCCAAAAAAGGAAACTGAATTATAGTTCTACCCTGAAGCATCCTTCAGAAATGTCATTAATAAATAAAAATTTAAGTTTCTAAAACTTATTTTCATTTCATATCTATAGTCAAGTGACTATAAACATTAGAGTGGTCTTCATTTATAATGATCTTTTTCTTTGATGAAAGACTGCTCCAACAGCAGTTACTTTTCACCCAGCAAGCCAAGTACAGGGAACACTTAATTTCCCCTTTCAACAATGTTTCTCTTTCTATTCAACACAAGTGATACCTTCCGCATTCCTGTCCCGCCATGATCTTACAGTATGCTTCTACCACCTGCTGCTGTCTTCAATTTAAAGACTATGCAATTATCCTGTTTAGAAAAATATCCTTGTATGGAGAGCTATAACCTCCCACCCACACGCTCTGATTAAAAAGAAAACACCCACAAAAAAGCAGAAGGTGGTAAAACTGAAATTTCAATGACATTACTCACTTTTAAAAACCAAAGAAATATTTCCTCTTATAAAAGATTATGTTGCCTAGATAATAGTTATGCATTTACCTAAGTTATTATTTACTAGTGTTTAACTAAGGAGATACTTGGGGCTCGTAGGATGCGTGAATGGCTATGGACAGTGGGGGTCAATGCTCTGGGTGTGGGATTATGGACGATTACATTTTTATTCCCCCTTATTTCTGACTTTTCTACAATAGTTAACAGAATTAAACATCAGAATTTAATCTGGGCTTTAAACAATTAAGTAAATAGGTTCTTAAGAATTACTGAAAGACGGTTAAGAGGCAATGTAATTTTACAACTTTTCTGAAAGGTAGTATGGCAATACCATATGTAGCCTTAAAAAATGTGCAGTCTAAAATCTAGCCATTCACTTCCAGAAATTTATTCAAAGGAAACAATTCAGACTTTACCAAGAATTGTTCATTTCAGTACTATTTATAACAGGAAAAAAAGTCAATAAATATATGATGAAAGGTTATCTATAACTAAACTGCAGGATTATCAATATACAGATGTTAAAAATTATAGAAATAAACTTATTACCAAGTAAAGCTGTTCATGTATGCTGCTATACAGATGAAAAGCAGTTTATAAAATTCCATTTTAATTAAAAGAAAAACTCATAGAAAAACTCTATAAGCATATAGCAACAACAAAAAGTAATAATTATCAATGGGTGTGGGATTACAATTACTTTTTTATTCCCCCACATTTCTGAGTTTTCAATAATATTTAACAGAATTAAATATTAGGATTTAATTTTATGAGAATGGTAGAATTTTAAAAAATCTTTCAAAAGCAAGTAGCATGTGTTTATTTTGTGAAAGTTTCACTTGTTCTTCAAGTCTTTGCTCAAATTCAACCTGAGTGGCCTCCTCTGCAAACACACAGATCTCTCGGTCATTAGAACTCAAGTCTACCTACCATGCAGTGTTATCACAACTCAATGTTGGAGCACTAATTTTTTATATAGGTTTTCCACTTATCAAACTACATTCTAAGCTCTTCTACGTCAAAGATGGCAAACAGTTAAGACATTTGCTGCTTGTGTGACACTTTGGAGGGTTCTGGTAAGAAGACTGAGATACCAGCAGAGATCGCGTGTCGTCTGTGACTCACCTTCACTGCCTGGCTCTTGGTATTGATGGGGGGGTTTTTCAGAGCTGCCTGTAGGGCAGCTGTCATGTTTCCTGTGATGGAGGTTAAGGGGATAGCAGCAAAGGGGAGCCCTCAGGAAAGCACTGTAACTCCCAGGAACCACTGGTTCTTAAGATTTGATGTTATGCATAGAAAGAAAAATTACTATGGTTGCTGCGTTCAATACTGGAAAATTCAACATGTTTGTTTCAAGGATGCCAATCAAAGATAAAATACTGAAAACGAAAGAGAGCATTAAATTTTTAAAAAATAAGGCAAAAACTGTTTCACCCTTGGCTCTAATTATTAACTGAGCACCTTAATAACCTTTCATTTTCCAGTAAAAGACATGTGCAAACATTATCCAGAGTGATATTTTAAAATATATATCAGAATTATTTAGGCCCCCAAATCAAACAGCCTGTCCGCCTATTCTTTGATTAGAATTATATTCTATATTAACTGAAATGCTGGTAGAAAAGTGCTGGCAGACTACTCTAGCAATCTGAATGATATACATTAGCAATCTCTCAATATTGATGATAAGAGGCATTACAGAAGATAAAATAATGACCTGTAGGTGGCAGCTTAATTTTTCTGTTTTTTAATATTTTTTCTCATATTTCATAAAGGTCATTCAAACTGCTTTAGGCCACATCTATTAAATTTAGTCTTGCTTTGAAAGCACCAGTGAGTTAGCAAGAATGAGGAACAGAAGGCCAATCACACTGTCAGAACGTACAGTCATTGCCCTAAAAGGAAAACCTCACAGAGTTCACTTGTTCCTCCATCTCTAGTGCCTGATCAGGGCTTGTCTCTTCTTGTTGAAACAAGAAGAGACAGCATCTTTATATTTCATGATGAATTGATTAAAGAGCAGATCCACTATACACATACAGCAGTACCATTGAGGAGTCATCACAGGTCACCTAAAAAAAGTTAGTCTCACAAAACATTATTTATGCATCACGAAGAATGTTTTTACACAGAATAATCTTCACCACTTATGTTCTAAAGAAAAAGGTCTGACTAAAAAAACTATGGTTGGTGGCGGGCTGTTATTTTCAAGGCTTAATGGACTTCTAGAGGAGCATGCCCTTTGCAGATTGGCTCACTTATGAGACCGCTCCCCTCCACCCCAAACACTTAAGTATTTTAAATAATGCAAAACAGCAACAGCTCATTGTGAGAGTCACGGAAATCAAAGAAACATCTGTATGTTGATAAATGTTTAGTGCTGTATTTTAGGTGCCTGTAAGACCAGCTGTGGCTGCTACCAAATATTTTCACTCATGTATTTTCCCATTTAATTTAATAGGCCACTGATGAGGAAAGTCTAAAGAGCCTTCCTAATCTTATGAATACACCCAAGAAGAATTAGAAATGAGTGAATTCAGTAATTGAGAATCTCTAAAACGACAGCCTTGGTTATTGCAACATTCACATTTTTCCGAAAAAAGATCTGATGCAAATACTCCCTCAAAGTTATGAATATTCAAATATGCAAAACCCAAACCAGGAACTGACAGCCTCATTTTAACTTAACGGAAACGATTCCAGCATTACAAAATGATTCGGTTTTGTACAAATGATTCACCTTTTCCTATGTTATTCTTTGGGGTTTATTTAAAATATTTCCAGGGATTCTCTACATGCATTTTCCGTCTAGCAGGTAAAACGCTTCCAGCTTCTTTCTGGGCAGTTTTGTACTCATTCCCTTTCCCCTGGTTAACCAACTCTGTGCAACCTGTATTTTGTCAAATCCCTTCCTCTTTAAAAAAAAAAAAAAAAAGGCGCCCACAGGCTTAAAAAGACAGAAGGGCCTCAATTCTGCAAGCCGCCCCATGTCTCCCGGCGTGAAATAACGCTGCCACAACAAAACCACCACCACAATAAAAACAAAATCACTGAAGAAAACTGCCCGCTCCTCCCGATCGGACGTGGGTGCTAATGAAAACCCGGTAAATACGATCTGAGAGGACCACTTAAGCGCCCTGCAGCTCCCCGACTGATCGGCACCAGAGCTGCGAGGGCGCGGCTGTCCCCGCCGGTCCCCGGGAGGCGAGAACTCCCGGCGCAACCTGAGGAATCGGGGGCGTGGACGGCGCGCGGAAGGCAAGTTTCCGAGGGCGGGACCTGGGGGTCTCGGGAGAAATGGAAGAGCCCTCCTGCCCACTCACGACAGGGAGCCCACGGATGCGGGGGTCCCCGCCCTCACGCCCTGCCCGCAGCGGGGTCCCGGAAGAGGGGCCGGGTCGGGTGGGGCTCGAAGGCCGGCGAACTGAAGGATATTGCCGCAGGCAGGAGTCCACCTCGCCCTCATCGGGCCCGGCCTGCCCGTCGCCCCCGTCTTCCTCGTCCACGAACTTGTTCTCGTCGTACTCATCCACGTCCACCTTCCGGAACCGGGCCGACGACACCGTGTTCTTCGACATCCCCGCTCCGGACCGGCGGCCGAGGCCTCCTCTAGACGCTGCCTCGACCTTAGCAAGCCCAGCCCCAGCTGGAAGCCGCAGACTGGCGCCTCCACTTCCCTCTTCCGCTCAGAGGCGTAGCCGGCAGCCGCGTCTCGGGTGGTTCTGGGCCTGCGCGCTGGCCGCGCTCCTTCCTCCTCAGGCTCGCGCCTTCCTCGACCCTCCTACGCCGCCCCCACGCGCCCCACAGCGGGGCGCGCCGGGGCGGTAGCGCGCTGGACGCAGCGCGCATGTGCGGACTCTCTGCGGGAAAGGGGCGGGGCGGGGCGACAGAGGCGTGGGCAGGAGGGGGCGGGGCAGGAGGGAGGGCCGAAAGCGGAGCCGCCGGCAGAGGTAAGAGGCGATTGGTCCTCCGGGTGCGTCACGTGATCCCTAGGGGGTTTCCATAGAAACGCTTCTCTGCGGTCCAGTCTTGGGAGGGGGGGGGTCTTAGGTTGGCGGCGATGGGCGCTGGGGGCAGGTGGCCTTGGCTTTGCTGCCGCCGCCGCCGTCAACAGCCTGTCATCGGGGTCCCGCTTAAGGTCCGGCTGGCACGGACTTACCCGTGAACTGGGATGGATTGGTTGCCGGACCAAGTCTCCTGCAGTTGGCAGGAGTATGGGGCGGAGTGATGCACGCCCAGTCGCTCAGCCTCGTTCGAATTGTCAGAGACCTCGCTTCGGACAGTGTACTCCCCGTGGCTTCGTTCCCGAGCCGGGAGGCCCCTTTCTCGGGTGTGGAACTACGCTGCGCGGCCAGCTTGAGGTCCCCAAGGACGGAGTCGAAAGGTCACATCTTATGTGTCAGTGCTGTGTAATGGCAAGCGACTGCACCTGCAGAACTCGAACCTAGGTATCATAAATTGGGGAGAAGCGAGAGGTTTGGGTCCGGTGGCAGGACTGGGATGAACCTGTGGAATTTGGGGTAGGGTCAGCCATTGACATCTTAAAATAAGTGGTTATTTGGAGTAAGAATGCTAGAAAAGGGTAGGGGCGAGTTACACTCTGGCTCTGAGGCGAAACAAAATGTGTAAGGATTAGTTGAAACCAGATCTTTAAGATTTATTTTTATGGCTTAAGATTTATATGATCCTCCTAGGCCAGATTTTTATTGTATTTGACACCCCCGTTTCTGCGAGCAAAGCTCTCACTGGGCAGGTAAGACCACTAAAGCACTAAATTTGAGGAAATGGTACTTGGGTGGTGTGTCTAACACTGAAGTACAAATATTTGCATAATAAAATTAATTTGGATATTTATCAGGTTTAGTTTAATTCCACCTCTACCGGAAGGCTGGCTGCTGCCCTGTTAAATACCTCAATCCTTGGTTTCCTGTGCTGTAATTGAAAATAGCACTAGGCTTAGAATCAGAAAACCTTGGCTTGAGTCTTGATTCTTCCTTTCACTCATAACCTATTGATTGAGGCAGGCCACTTAAAATTCTGAATGTCAAGTTCCTCATTGCTAAAGTGGGGCTAATAATGTGTACTTAACAATATTGTTCGGAGGGTTAAACACAAGAAAGTGTTTGAAACTTTAAAATTCTGCATCAATGCAAATTGCATGTTATCTGTACCATTGATTTTGGCACTAGTCTTATGAATTGCTTAATGATATATTGTGTTATATCTTGCCCCTGGAGGAGATAGAAAAATTCCGGAGGGCAGAGACTGTCTTATTTCTTTTCTTTTTTTTTGAATTGAAGTACAGTTGATTTACAGTGTTGTGTTAGTTTCTGGTGTAGCAAAGTGATTCAGTTATACATACATATTGTATCTTCCTTTACATCTGACATAAAACTAAGCATGCAGAAGGTACTCAATATATTCAGATACTCAATTATTCATTTCTGAATGAATAAACGTGAAAGGCAGTACAGTTTGAGGGTCACACAGAATAATGATTTATAAAGAAGAGGAAGAGAGATCTCAAAGTCAAACCTTTGTTGGACATATATACATATGTGTATATATAGCTGTATCTATATCAATTTGTATCTATATAGATATGTATGCAGAGATAGATAGACAGTTAGATGGTAGGTAGATACTTCCAGAATGGAATGCACCCCTTTTTCTTGGGAGGAAGAAGCAACACGGCATTTTCTTTTCCCAGTTAAATTACCCTCAATAAGATTATCATTAAGTGATAGAAGTGACATTTATTTAAATCACCACTCAATTTATGAGCCAATACACTGCTAAAAACTCCTTCAAGGGCTGTCTTAAGACAGCCAAGGAAAATTTTCTACCTGTTGGCAATATTTATTTTAAAAAGTCTTATACCAAAGTATCAGATTATTACTATGGTGAATGGCATTACATAACCTAGAATAAAGATTTTTTAAATGTTTTTTCTGAGTTTCAATCTTTGGTGACTTTAGTAAGAACTGAATAATATACTTGTTTAAATGTTAAGGATGGTTGTACTTTTTGTAAATCACGATTTTCTTTGAAGAGAAAATTGAACATTAGAAGCACATTTGAGAGCAAATGGAAACAAGAATTCAAGAACTAATACATCCCTTCTCTTCCATTTCTATTCTAAAGAAGTAGGGCTTATTTAAGAAATTTCTTTATTCTCTTTTTTTAGAACTGGGAAAGAACACCAGAGTGGAAATCAACTTAAGGGAATAGTGAGGGGAATTTTAAAACTCAAGTTGTTCAAGGGTATAATTGTTTTGAATTTTGCTCTTTGTGTTAAATGTGTTAAATATAATTAATTAGTTCTCAGTCACATAATGCATATTACATTTCAGATATAACCGTGTTAAAAATGTCCTTTTCCAGTGCGTATTTTTTGTCTCACAATGATAAATACCTAGTCTACTGTGGGTGCTCAACAGCTTTCTATCCAGTGAATTAATCTGACAAGTTAATTTTGGAATCATATTTAGAGGTTGAGATTTTTAATTCTCTTCCCACCTTCATTAGCTAATAGTTAACTCTATATAAAGCTTTAGAGAAATTTCTTTGTGTGTATATGAGTGTATGTAAAGAAACCAATCCTTCATAATCTTTTAATTGGAAAATACATTCTTCTATTTTCTTGCAAATCCCAAATTTTTATTGTTGATTGTGGCACTTAATTCATTTTAAGCAATATTATTTTTCCTACTTTAACTTTTCAAGTGAGTGCTTATTCCTGAAATAAAGGATCCATATGGTTGTAAGACATTTTATTTATTGTGCACATAGTCTGGTTTGGTTCAGTGCTAAAGTAATACTGAATCTGAATTTCCCCAAGATTAATGCTGCAATGGTAGTATATACCTCTTTCTGATTTTCTGTGACAAAGGATCTTTTTAGTTAGAAAGGATTTTGATAAAACTATCCAGTAACAGATCTCTCTTTTCAGATATTTTAAACCAAGTACTTTGCCTACTATGTGCTTCTTCCCCCCAGAAATGTCAATATTATTAATTTACAAACTAAAACATTGAATCCTGTACACTATTTTTTTAATTTGAAGTGGAAGGGAATTCAAAGTTAATCAAGTATGTTGAAAGTATTATAAATAGAAACTAAATAATTTTCAGTTCTGGTAATGATAGTTTAATACCACTGTTCTCTAGCAGCGTAATTATTACAATGTAAAAAGATTTTTAGCATGTTATCCTTAGATTATGTTATGTTTTAACACTTGTGCTTAATATATATCCAAATGAGCTTGTTCAGTGTTGAAATACCAACCTTCAAATCTTTAGGTTTTTGTGATTAATTTTAGCTTTACATAACCTTATGATTACACACTGAGGTAGAGTAGATAGGGTGAACTATTTTATGATAGGATTTTTATTCTTCAAAGATTAAAAACATTTTAAAATCTGTACTCTTGTCTCAGGCAAAAAGTTTAGTGCTAAATCAAAGATTAAACCTTGTTTGTTAAACATCCTTGTGAATGGGCCTTTTTCTGTTAACATTTTTTTTTTTTTACCTCTTTATGATAAAATAAAGGAAAGCTATCAGTTTTTTGCCTGGGGAATCTCATGGACAGAGGAGCCTGGCAGGCTATAGTCCATGGAGTTGCAAAGAGTCAAACACAACTGAAGTGACTGAGCATGCACATGGGTTTAAAAATTTACTTATTCTATATTCCTTCCCATTACTGAGGTCTCTTATTAATGCTATTGTTTTAAGTCCACATTTACTGTCACAATATAAATCATAGTATTTGAAGCAATCATAATTTACCTATTTTCCAATATTTATATTACTTTTATTTTTCTTATCTTATTATACTAGCTAGACTCTCAAAATCAGAGTTGAAAAACTGAATAGTAGGCTTCTTTGTTTCTATTTTCAATGGAAATGTCTTTGGCATTTCACCAGTTTTTATTTCCCATTTCTTTATGATTTTTAGGAATCACAGCTGAAATTATCAAATGCTTTTTTGAGGGATCTAATGGTAAAATCTTATAGGTTTTGTTCTTTTAATTTATGAATATGATTAATTGTATTTATATTTTTTTCTGTGTTAAATCATTCCTATTAGGTTGGTGCAAAAGTAATTGCAGTTTTTGCATTGTTGAAATTTGCCATTTGATATTAGAATACATTCTAAATAAATGTGATTATGTTATACATCATTTTAATGTGTGTTTCTCTCTGTGTTTTTTTGCTAATGACTTATTACTTGCTGTTTATTTTATATTTATTTTAGACTATGGAAATGATGTTAGACAAAAAGCAAATTTGAGCCATTTTCTTATTTAAGTTCAAAGTGGGTTGTAAAGCAGCAGAGACAACGTGCAACATCAACAATGCATTTGGCCCATGAACTGCTATGAACCCACAGGGCAGTGGTGGTTCAAGAAGTTTTGCAAAGGAGATGAGAGGCTTGAAGATGAGCATAGTGGCTGGGCATCAGAAGTTGACAGCAACCAACTGAGAGCATATCGAAGCTGATCCTCTTTCTACTACTTGAGAAGTTGCCAAAGAACTGAACCTTGATCATTCTACAGTCATTTGGCATTAGAAGCAAATTGGAAAGGTGAAAAAGCTTGATAGTGGGTGCCTCATGAGCTGACCGAAAGTCAAAAAAATCGTTTCGAAGTGTTGTCTTTTCTTATTCTACGCAACAACAGCAAATCATTTCTTGATCAGACTGTGACAGGCGACAAAAAGTGGATTTTATATGATAATCAGCAATGACTCAGTGGTTGGACTGAGAAGAAGCTCCAAAGCACTTTCCAGAGCCAAACTTGCAGCCAAAAAATGTAATGGTCACTATTTGGTGGTCTGCTGCTGGTCTGATCCACCAAAGCTTTCTGAATCCTGGCAAAACCATTACATTTGAAAAGTATGCTCAGCAAATTGATGAGTTGCACCGAAAACTGCAGTGCCTGCAGCTGGCACTGGTCAACAGAAAGGGCCCAGTTCTCCTCTTTGACAATGCCTGCACACATGTTGCACAACCAGCGCTTCAAAAGTTGGGCTGCGAAGTTTTGCCTCACCCGCCAGTCACCTGACCTCTTGCCAACAGATTACCACTTCTTCAAGCATCTTGACAACTTTGCAGGGAAAGTGCTTCCCCAACCAGCAGGAGGCAGAAAATGCCTTTCAAGAGTTCATCAAATCCTGAAGCACAGATTTTATGCTACGGGAATAAGCAAACTTATTTCTCATTGGCAAAAATATATTGATTGTAATGGTTCCTATTTTGATTAATAAAGATATGTTTGAGCCTAGTTATAATGATTTAAAATCCATGGTCTGAAACTGCCATTAAATTTGCACCAACCTAATATATTTCAAGAATAAACTATTTCATTACTGTTTTAATTACTTTTTAGATTTGATTTGTTTATATATATATTTTTTAACATGATTTAAGAGTCAACCAGTCCATTCTGAAGGAGATCAGCCCTGGGATTTCTTTGGAAGGAATGATGCTAAAGCTGAAACTCCAGTACTTTGGCCACCTCATGTGAAGAGTTGACTCGTTGGAAAAGACTCTGATGCTGGGAGGGATTGGGGGCAGGAGGAGAAAGGGATGACAGAGGATGAGATGGCTGGATGGCATCACTGACTCGATGGACGTGAGTCTGGGTGAACTCCGGGAGTTGGTGATGGACAGGGAGGCCTGGCATGCTGCGATTCATGGGGTCGCAAAGAGTCGGACACGACTGAGCGACTGATCTGATCTGATCTGATGTATAAGATTGGTCCACAGTTTTATTTCTTTGTTTTACCTTTATCCACTTTTGGTATTAGGATTAGTCTAGCTTTGTAAGGTGATTTGAGAAGATTTCACCATTTTTTCTGTGCTCTGGAATACTTTGAATAATAGAAAATTACCATACTGTTTTTTTTTCTTTGAAAGTTGTAGAATGTGCTTGCAAAATTATTTGGGCTTGCTCAGTTTTATGTTCTGTGGTTATTGACTTGTTTGGTTTTTATTTTCTTAGTAAATCATGCATTTCATCTAGATTGGCAATTTATTGGCAAGAAGTTCCACAAAATATTTTCATACAATTATTTTAATGTCTTCCATGACCACAGACATACTGCTTTTCTCATTGCTACTATTTACTATTTAAGCAAAATATTAAAATCAATCAGCATAGTTTTCTTTTCCTCCGAAACCTGATTGTCACAAATTCTAGTAACATATCTTTACTGTGTATAGAAAGTTGCTATCTCACACTTGGAGGGCTGATAAAATTTGAAAGATTCTACAATTTCTATCCCTTTCTACTGTCTATTCTTACTGTGTTAATATTTTATGAACAATAACAATGACTTAATGAGTATTTACTGTGTTTTAGACACCTGGTCAATAAGCTCTTTACTTATATTATTTAATCTAGGGCCAGGAGTTAGTGTTCCCATATTATAGATGAAGAAACTTAAGGCTCAGAGAGGTTTTGTAACTCAGCCAGTTATTTTCAGCTGCTGCTGCTGCTGCTAAGTCGCTTCAGTCGTGTTCGACTCTGTGCGACCCCAAAGACAGCGGCCTACCAGGTTCCTCTGTCTCTGGGATTCTCCAGGCAAGAATACTGGAGTGGGTTGCCATTTCCTTCTCCATATGCTCAGCTAGCAAGTGGAAGATAGATATGGGAATTAGGTATACTTTTAGTAAGTCTTAATTCTCAATTCTACTACTTACCTTTGTGCTAAAAATAAGGATATAGTTAAGTATCAAGAGTCTAAATAAACCCACACAGTAGCTTGAAATTAACTACTACAAATTGTGAGCTTTAAAAAACCTGTTATTATAATGAATTTTTTGAAAGATATTTGATTTTCAGATATTCCTGTGAGCCTTCAATAGCTTATCTCAGTATTTTGAGACTAGGCATAGAGACTATTACCTAATATTTTGTCTGTACAAGTACAAAAGATGATCTTTTTTTTTTTTGTATATGGAGAGATCAGTACATGTCAATTAGTAATTCCACTTAATTTTTTAAAAATTGTGGCAAAATACATATAACATACAATTTATCATCTTAACCATTTTCAAGTATACCGTAAAGTAGTATTAAGTGCATTCCTACTGTTATATAACCATCACTACTATCCATCTCCAGACCTCTTTTTATCTTGCAAAACTGAGACTCTTCTAAACAATATTTCTTCATTCCACCCTTTCTCTAGCCCCTGGCAACCATCCTCTTACTTTTTAAGGTGGTAAATTTGGTGACTCTAGGTATGCCACATAATTGGAATAATGCAGCGTTTTTCTTTTTGTGACTGGCTTATTTCACTTAGCTTGATGTCCTCAAGATTTCTTTATGTTGTAGTATGTATCAGAATAGCCTTCCTTTTTAAGGCTGAATAATATTACATTATATGTATACACCACACTTCATTCATTCATTCATCTGCTGGTGGACACTTGGGTTACTTCCACTTTTTAAAAAATATTTATGTATTTATTTTTGGTTGCACCAGGTCTTCGTTGCTGCGCTCAGGCTTTCTTTCGTTGCAGCAAGCAGGAGCTACCCTTCATCGCGGTGCATGGGCTTCTCGTGGTGGCTTCTCTTGTTGCAGAGCACAGGCTCTAGGCACACAGGCTTCAGTAATTGTGGCATATGGGCTTAGTTGTTCCGAGGCACGTGGAATCTTCCTAGACTGGGGATCCAACCTGTATGCCCTGAATTGACAGGTAGATTCTTATCCACTTTACCACCAGGGAAATCCTACTTCCACCTTTTGACTAATGTGACTAATGGTGCTTTGAATACATGTCATGTATTTTTTTTTGAGACCCATTTTTCAATTCTTTTGGGTTTATACCCAGAACTGAAATCATTAGATCGTATACACGCACACACACACATATGTATATATAAAACCAGTTCTACTTAATTCAAAAGGGTAATAAAGCAATGTTCCACAGCCTCAGGCCTTTAATTTGGTACATTCCTGAGAATCAAGGACATCCAATGTAAGGTAATCTCAGGACTTAACATCTGTTAAGAGGTCCTGGAGAACAAGGAATGAGGGTGAGGAGAATACCAAACTCTGGGGTCTAGAACCTACTGAAGTTCTCCACCTTAGCCCACCCAGCCTACCTAGCTCCCAGAGTCTAGAGGATGCTCATTGGTACACTAATTTGAGCAGGAAAGCCATAGGACCGGTACTAAATAGATACTGATTTTTCCAGCCTTTATGGTGCGTCCACATTGTTTTTATTTTGAGAGGCATTAAAGCATAGTGATTAAGAACATGGGTTCTGGAGCTGGATCTTCTAGGTTTGACTCTCAGCTCAACCTTTACTGTTTCAGCAATTACTTAAGCTTTCCTTGTCTGTAGAATAGGTACTATAATAATAACTACCTCATAGGATTATTGGGAAGATTAAATGAGTTAATAATTTAAGTATTTAGAAAAGTGCCTGACAGATAGCTCTCACCAAATGTTAAGTAGTAATAATATTATTTTTAATTAGTATAGGTTACCACGTGGCTTTCCTTAAAACCTTTGGAAATAAGATAAATAACATTCCATTCTGTAAGTTAAGCTTTTTGGACTGTATGCACTATGAATCAAGAAAAGATATCTAATAGCATTTTAAAGAGGTAATATTGCTCCCAGGCTAGCAGGATTAGATTGTAGCCTGATGAAATATTAACATCTATAGAACATCAATACTAGTTGTGATAAGAATATAGAGGTTTATGTTTTCTCTCATAGCCTTGACCCACCTAAAGTCTATCCATGGGGTAGATGTCCTTGTGCATATCCCATCATTTCATTCCAGGTGGCAGATGTCTGTCCCTGGCAAGCAAAGTCTGACAGCACTAAATATTTGAATCACATTATGAATTCCTCTAATCTACCTTCTGATTATAGTTTGGCTTCTCATGTAGCTTATATACATGGAGAGGCTATATAGGCTGCAAAGCTTGGATAGCTGGTTGCATATCCAGTTGTAAATCTCACTGGAAATCAATTAGCTTTCTGCTTTTATATGTAAATCTTGGAAGTTTTGTTAACCTAGGTTTGCCACTAATTTATAAATCCATTTTCTCTATAGTGACTGAGTACATGGTTGAGCCTGCAATGGTGAGACCCAAGCCCTCAACCATGTTAAATTCACGGAGGAAATGCTCCCCTCCCCTTCCTGTGCCGCCCCCACCCCCTCCAACCTGACTCTCATCAGTTTCTTGGGATCTACTCCCCTGCCTTTTTTAGATCACCACACCACTAGTTCCTTTAATTCATTGACTTGAATTTTCCTTATTGGGATTACCATAGATGGGGTGGCAGTTATAATTCTTTGCTATCACCTTTGCCAGTTTGCTGAGGAAAGGTGGAGCATTCTGATCTACTCTCCACAAATAAGAATCCATTGTGTGGTGAGCAGGAAGACTTGATCATCACACTGTAAAAGCTCACTGCATGGAGCTATTGCTGTGATATGTGCCCTCATAGAACAAAAATAGCTCACGGGGAACTTTAGAGCTAGCTCATGTCTCTTGTTTTACAGATGAGGAAATAGAGACTACTTGCCTAGGGTCTTATGTCTTTGTTGTTGTTGTTGTTCAGTCGCTAAATTGTGTCCAACTGTTTGTGACTCGATGGACTATAGCATGCCAGGCTTCCCTGTCCTTCACTATCTCCCTGAGTTTGCTCAAACTCATGTTCATTGAGTCAGTGATGCCATCCAACCATCTCATCCTTGGCCACCGCCTTCTCCTCTTGCCCTCAATCTTTCCCAGCAACAGGGTCTTTTCCAATGAATTGATTCTTTGCATCAGGTGGCCGAAGTATTAGAGCTTCAGCTTCAGTACCAGTCCTTCCAATGAATATTCGGTGGCTGATTTCCTTTGGAATTGACTGGTTTGATCTCCTTGCTGTCCAAGAGACTCTCCAGAGTCTCCCTTATGCAGTCTTAACAGTTCCTTGTCTAAAGCTTGACTCTTGGCCTGGACTCATGATCTGTCAGTAACATTCTTCTTTCTACCCCCCAGTCTTATCTAACCAGTACAAAAATTTAACTGTCGAGTGCTCCTTTCTTTTCTATGGCAGCATTTCCCCCTTTGTTACATACTGTGATAGCCAGGCTCACATTTGAAATACAAATCCATTATAGATTTCACTCTATGTTTCTAACTGGATCCTTTGTATCCTGACTGATGCTGTAGTCTTCTTGACCACTTTGGAGACAGATTTCATAGTAATTAATTGAATCTATTTTTTTTTTTTGGAGGATCCCATAAGGCAGGAAGATTCAGAGCTGGGTCCCCAGGTCCTTCAGACTTGCTGATGTTATTAGCTGAGTCACCTACCTGATCTATCTTTTTTATAATGATCAGAGCTCTTGAATTTCTCATATGCTGGGGTCTTTTTTATTTAAACTCTACATCCCAGACTGTAGACATATGTAAACTAATAATAAACTTCAACAGTACCTCTTTAAATAATAATTACTGTATACCCAAAATATAATTATATTCTAATAAGTCTATTAAAAATTTCAAGTTAACAGTACAAATTCCTTTTAAAATTTTGTGTTTATTTTAATTGCAATAGAGATTTCTTCTCTAAACATTTTTCTTTTCTTTCTCCCCTTAACTTCTACTTTCCCTTCCTCCTTCTGCATGGGGTATTATGTGCTTTAAGTTTTTTCTTCCAGTGGCAAAACTGTCTTACTAGCTTAGAATTAATTTTTACACATATTAAGAACATACTGAGTAGTAAGTTACAAATGAATGCACATTTTTCTTGTAATGCATTTCTAAGAGGGAAGTGAGGCAGCAAATATAATTAAACATAAACAAAGCACTTTAATGTACATGCTCAGAGGATTAGTCAAGGAGCACTTCTTAGAAGTGTGTTTGGAACAAGATTTTAAGAGAAGGGGTCAGAAAAGGGGAAGTAAAACAAATTATGCTTTGGGAAGCTATATTAGAAAAAGGGAGAATGGATCCTAACAACAAAAAAAAGATATTCATTGCAGTATGGCTAAGCAGTTGCTTGGCTGGAATGGAAAAGGAATGTTGGGGAGTGGTAATTGGTTAAGTTACTGAAGCGGAGATTCACGGACTTCCTCTCCACCTTTTGTCTGAATACTGTGCTAAACACTAAGGGAAAACCAAAGAGGAGAGACAGTGTATGACCTCCAGGAACTGATACTCTTGCTGATGCGACAGGGTGGCAGGAAGGTAGAGGAGGAACCTTGAAAGCCAGTAAGAGTGGCTTGGATTTTATGTGGTGTGTGATGGAAGGCCTTTTGGAGACTCTCATGTATTATCCCACCTTTATCATCTGCTCTGGAAAGAAAGATCAAACTGAGCAGGTGACTGGTTTCAAAAGTCAATTTTGGTAGCTATAGCTAATCAATTAGCAAAAGAACTTTTCTCCCCACAAACTATTTTGAACCGCTTTATATAAAAAAGGAAATGAGCTGCCGAAAATCTTCTGTCCACAGTTAACAATTAATGGAAAATCACTGGTTTGCTTTTGCAAGCAGCACTTAATGTCAGTAACTCAGGCTGTTTTCCAATTTTGCAGTAAATTTTTTATACCAAAACAAATTTAGGAAGCTAAAAGTCCATGGGCTTTTTTAGTGGAAAGATGATGTGGGTAGTGTAGAATAATGACATTTTCTTATCCACATCAGAATATTAGCAAGTTACTAATGGCTCCATTTTGATACTGTCACTTTCAAAGGAAAGGAGAGAGAACAAGTTGTTTATGGAAACATCTTGGATTATTTTAGAAATAATGTAGCCTTGTAATAGTCGAGATAATAAATAATTCATGTTTTGCTTTGAGTGTGTTGGTTTATCGCTGTCTTGAATCAGACCTGAGAGAGAAAGTTTCCAGATTTCTGCTGCCTATCAAAGTCCTCTGGTAGTAGTTTGGTCTCCTGACCAGTTGTCAGAATGCAAATTTTAGTTTTTTGCTTTCTTCTTCTTCTTCTTCTTTTCATCTGCTTCTTTGCTACTTGCAAACTGTCCTGTGATTTCTACTCTCTCCACTGGCATGCCAATGGGAGACTTTCTGAGATCACCGGTTTCCTGGAATGATATTTGAGGCACATTTAAATGCCTTATGATATTCCTGGGCTTATGTGGGCTTGGTCCTACATGGATTGGTGGTAGGTCTCTATAAGGCACCAGCACGAATACGACAGGAACCCTGGGGTCAAGGGTCAGATTGGGTTGCAGCTGTCCGCTTGTCAGTTGAAAAGACTGCCTGGGAAAGACACTGTTTAGGGGGTGGCCCTCCAAAGCTGCCTGAACTTTTATGTCCAGATTCTCTTCTGCCTGGAGAAGAACATCGGTGAAGTACGGTTTCACCCCCGTTATGGCATTGATTTCATGCGCGTTGTGCCTGTCCGCCAGAGCTCTCCCGGTTAAAATGGGCTGGAAAACACTTGCTCCCTGGACACCACTCACAAAGTTGCTGAGGAGAGAATACCATATCCCACCACTTATCGGGCTCAAAGTGACCTGTGGCCATAAACTGGCCAGGCTCCGGAGAGCTTCGCGGTTCCACGGCGAGGCAGGAAATTCAGCCTCTGTGTGATAGAGCTGAGAAAAGTAAACACTAAGAGTGATGTCTGGATACTTTGCCAGGAAGTTATACATTTTGCTGATGCAGCAGTGGTTAGCTTCATTGCACGGGGAGTTGCTGGAGTACAGAATAATATGCCGGATGCAGTCGTTATTGTGTATGGCCGAGTCAAAGTAACCGTTCACCTCAAATAACATTGATTCCGGGTGGGTATCATTCCCAGTGCAGCTGCTAGCATGACCCTTTTGCACCAGGCTTCCAGAAGAAGTTTTTAGCTCATAGAACGTGAGGTGTTTCGTTGGAGGATATGTTGGCCCATAAGGGAATCCAAAAATCTGATAAAATTCTGTGTAGGGAACTCTTGCTTCTTCACCTGTCCGAATATGGTAAGGACAATTAGAGCAATCGAGAGAGAAACTCAGCCAGTAATAAGGTTTTACTATCGTTCCGTGATTGGCCAAGTATTCCTCATATAAGGGCTCCATTGTTAGTTTTATTGTCTTCTAGCTGCAACCCTAAACAAAGAAGAGAAATGACATATAAAACCAGTGCAGGAAAAATGAAACACAGCGCTTTAATTTGCCGAGTCATATTTTTCTTTAGAGGAAGTAGCACAATAATCATGGTAACATCTTTTGACTCTAAAAGATAGTGATTTACTGTATACCCATAGTGAAAGTTCAAGATACTAATCCTGAGAATTAGACAAATGCTGGGGGAGGAGACAGAAGGGAAAGACACAAGAACATCTTTGTCTGTTTGATAGAATCTGAGGCAGAAGAACAAATGGGTTAACAGTGCAAGTTCTAGAAACAGATTGCCTTATTTCAAATCTGGGCTCTGCCGATTACCAGCTTTGTTACTTTTGGCAAGTTACAGAACATCTGGGAGCCACAGCTTCTTTTTTTTTTCTTTTTTTTTGTGAAATGAGGATAAGAATAGAACCTGCCTCGCAAGATTATCTTGTGGATTGAATGATGGAATAAATAAAAAATGCTTTATTATGTGCCTGATACATATTAAGTACTCAGTACATATTAGAGATGGCAAGAGTGAATGTCGACATTTTAGGAATCAGTGAACTAAAATGGACTGGAATGGGTGAATTTAGCTCAGATGATCATTATATCTACTACTAGAAATGGAGTAGCCATCATAGTCAACACAAGAGTCTGAAATGCAGTACTTGGATGCAATCTCAAAATGACAGAATGATTTCTGTTTGTTTCCAAGGCAAACCATTCAATAGCATGGTAATCCAAGTCTATGCCCCTACCAGTAATGCTGAAGAAGCTGAACAGTTCTATGAAGACCTACAACACCTTTTAAAACTAACACCCAAAAAAGATGTCCTTTCCATTATAGGGGACTGGAATGCAAAAGTTAGGAAGTCAAGAAACACCTGAAGTAACAGGCAAATTTGGCCTTGGAGTACAGAATGAAGAAGGGCAAAGGCTCATAGAGTTTTGCCAAGAGAACACACTGGTTATAGCAAACACCCTCTTCCAACAACACAAGAGAAGACTCTACATATGGACTTCACCAGATGGTCAACACCAAAATCAGATTGATTGTATTCTTTGCACCCAAAGTTGGAGAAGCTTTATACAGTCAGAAAATACAATACCAGGAGCTGGCTGTGGCTCAGATCATGACATCCTTATTGCAAAATTCAGACTTAAATTGAAGAAAGTAGGGAAAACCACGACCTTTCAGAAATCCCTTACGATTATACAGTGGAAGTGAGAAATAGATTTAAGGAACTAGATCATATAGAGTGCCTGAGGAACTATGGATAGAGGTTTGTGACATTGTACAGGAGACAGGGATCAAGACCATCCTGAAGAAAAAGAAATGCAAGAAAGCAAAATGGCTGTCTGAGGAGGCCTTACAAATAGCTGTGAAAAGAAGAGAAGCAAAAAGCAAAGGAGAAAAGGAACGATATACCCATCTGAATGCAGAGTTCCAAAGAACAGCAGTGGAAGATAAGACAGCCTTGTCAGCGATCAGTGCAAAGAAATAGAGGAAAACAACAGAATGGGAAAGACTAGAGATCTCTTCAAGAAGATTAGAGCTACCAAGGGAACATTTCATGCAAAGATGGGCTCAATAAAGTACAGAAATGGTATGGACCTAACAGAAGCAGAAGATATTAAGAAGAGGTGGCAAGAATACAAAGAAGAACTGTACAAAAAAATCTTCATGACCAAGATAATCACAAGGGTGTGATCACTCCACACTAGAGCCAGACATCCTGGAATGTGAAGTCAAGTGGGCCTTAGAAAGCATCACTATGAACAAAGCTAGTGGAGGTGATGGAATTCCAGTTGAGCTATTTCAAATCCTGAAAGATGATGCTGTGAAAGTGCTGCACTCAATATGCCAGCAAGTTTGGAAAACTCATCAGTGGCCACAGGACTGGAAAAGGTCAGTTTTCATTTCAGTCCCTAAGAAAGGCAATGCCAAAGAATGTTCAAACTACTGCACAATTGCAGTCATCTCACACGCTAGCAAAGTAATGCTCAAAATTCTCCAAGCAAGGCTTCAACAGTATGTGAACTGTGAACTTCCAGATGTTTAACCTGGTTTTCGAAAAGGCAGAGGAACCAGAGATCAAATTGCCAACATCCACTGGATCATCAAAAAAGCAAGGGAGTTCCAGAAAAACATCTACTTCTGCTTCACTGACGATGCCAAAGTCTTTGACTGTGTGGATCACAATAAACTGTGGAAAATTCTGAAAGAGATGGGAATACCAGACCACCTGACCTGCCTCTTGAGAAATCTGTATGCAGGTCAGGAAGCAACAGTTAGAACTGGACATGGAACAACAGACTGGTTCCAAATTGGGAAAGGAGTATGTCAAGGCTGTATATTGTCACCCCGCTTATTTAACTTACATGCAGAGTACTTCATGAGAAACGCTGGGCTGGAAGAAGCACAAGCTGGAATCAAGATTGCCGGGAGAAATATCAATAACCTCAGATATGCAGATGACACCACCCTTATGGCAGAAAGTGAAGAAGAACTAAAGAGTCTCTTGATGAAAGTGAAAGAGGAGAGTGAAAAAGTTGACTTAAAGCTCAACATTCAGAAAACTAAGATCATGGCATCCAGTCCTATCACTTCATGGGAAATAGATGGGGAAACAGTGGAAACAGTGGCAGACTTTATTTTCTGGGGCTCCAAAATCACTGCAGATGGTGACTGTAGCCATGAAATTAAAAGACGCTTACTCCTTGGAAGTAAAGTTATGACCAACCTAGACAGCATATTAAAAAGCAGAGACATTACTTTGTCAACAAAGGTCCATCTAGTCAAAGCTATGGTTTTTCCAGGAGTCGTGTATGGATGTGAGAGTTGGAAAGCTGAGTGCCGAAGAATTGATGCTTTTTGAACTGTGGTGTTGGAGAAGACTCTTGAGAGTCCCTTGGACTGCAAGGAGATCCAACCAGTCCATCCTAAAGGAGATCAGTCCTGAGTGTTTATATGTTGAAGCTGAAACTCCATTACTTTGGCCACCTGATGCGAAGAGCTGACTCATTGGAAAAGACCCTGATACTGGGAAAGATTGAAGGTGGGAGAAGAAGGGGATGACAGAGGGTGAGATGGTTGGATGGCATCACTGACTCAATGGAATCAGTTTTGGTAAACTCCAGGAGTTGGTGATGGACAGGGAGGCCTTGCGTGCTGCAGTCCATGGGGTCGAGAAGAGTTGGACACGACTGAGCGACTGAACTGAACTGAAGTGACATTTTAGCTCAGTAGTAATAGTATGAATCCCCCAGGTTGTATAGTTGGTTCTGATTTATTAGAGTCCAAAGACACAGCAAGGGTTTTACATTTTGTTCATAATATTGTTCTTCTTTGTTTCTTGCTGACTATGAAAGTATCTAATATACTGTATGGAGGTTTTGAGTGTGCTTGCATGTAAAATCACCTATTTCTTCAAATCATTGGCCATAAGTAGGAGGTGGTTATCCTTTGGCAGGGACTAAGACCTTGGGATCTATTTTATTTAGTGGTAGAGACTTCTTGGAGAAGGAATGCTTGAGTGTTCTATGGGCTGTGGACCCTAATTCATTGACATTTGAGAGTTTTATCTCCAGTAGGTGGGTCTTGTTAGAGCATTTTGGAAACTTTCCTGTTCTAGAGAGCAAATATGATCCTTCAGGATATTGCAAATAAATAATGTCGTGGATGTAAAGCCCTCAAAGTTGAAATTTTAAGTAATGATTTTTCCTTTACAAAAATATTCCTTCAGTATTATTGTTCTCAAGCAGCAACCAAGGGCATTATAACATAGAAACATTTTAAAGTAACTTTATTTTGCAACTATTATGTGTTTGTACAAAAGAAACTCTCCCAGTTTTATTATTAATATGCCCTTTGTCAGTTTAAGAAGTGAACATCAGTATCTCTTTATGGTTATGTTTTGTACCTTTTCATTCCTGGTGAAAACGTAGTACCTTTTTACATGCTTATTGATCTGTAGTATTTATTCTTCTGTGAAAGATGTATGATTCTTTACCACTTTTTGTTTGAGGTTTGTTTGCAGTAACTTATGTATCAAGAGCATTAGCTGTCATATTTTTTGTTAATATTTTACCTGCTTTATAGAGCCTTTTAATTATGCTGATGGTATTTTTAATTGAACCAAATTTTACATTTTATGTGGTCTAATTAATATTATGATTTTTTTTTTTTTACTATTGTATTTAGGAAAGACTTCTGCATCAAAGAGGAGTTTAAGGATTCCCCATAGTTTCTTCTACTATGTATGTTTTTTACATTTACCACTTTGTCCAGGCAGCAAAATAGATAAAGCAGAAAATTTGAAAAGGACAAACTGACCATTGCAACAAAGTTAATTTCTCACTTTTCGAAATTTATCACTTCAAAAGTGTTTATTCCAGCCTCTCCTATAGAAGCAGTCTGATCAACTTCTGTCTTCTCAACCCAGGTCCCCTCAGTCATTGCTGTATTTGAAACGGCCTGATCTCCAGGCCGAAACCTGCAGAGGTCCTTTACTAATCCCTTCCTGGGCAGAAAATACTTTAGGAGCATCCGTCCAGCTGTTGGTGGGATGTGACTTTACTCATGTCACCATTAGCCTAATGGCTGATGTCTCTGCACTGACTCTGGGCACCACATATGCATCAAATTCCAGATTTCTCCTGACCTCTGACACTTGGTCCATAGGATTAGGTGTTTGCCTCAGATGGCTCCTTAGTGCTATATTTTCCTGCTCCAAGGCTTCTTACACCGTGCGAAGGTTTTCCTTGGGATCCTGACTCTTCCCCTGATTAACCCTTGGCAATGGACCGATCACCTAGAACCTGACACCGTCTCCTGCTTGATCCTGAGCATTGTTTTCTCCTTGGGTCTGTGCCTCTCTCAGCCTTACACATGAGACTGGACCTAAGAATATCAAAACTTGCCAAAACCAAGCCCAAAGTCTCACTTTCTTTTGAATATTGTGCGCTGAGTGTGGTCTGCCGTTGGGTGGTACACCCGATATCCAGGTTATAACTCAAATTACAATGTCTACTCACCCACAGAAAATTTACGGATTGATTTGGCTAAAACGTTACGGAAGCAGTACCAAGAGGCCCTTTTCTGCCTTTACTTTTTTGGGGCGGAAGAGGGTATGGAGATCTGCGTATGTAATAATCCCAGAATTACCCTTCTGGTAAGGAGGAATCTTTGGGTTTTCAAGATAAAGGTGGTATGGAAAGTCCTGATTGCTTTTTTAAGCATCCTTCCTTTGCATCCCTCCGCTAGGCTATCTTAGCCACGAATGATGCATCATTACTGTCTTAAAGGGGATCTTGAAGACTAGTGGCTTTTATAGGTAATGATGGGAGTTTGGAGCCTCATTGTTGCTGATGGCTTTCAGGGCCAGCCAACCGTGGCTCCCTATTGGCACGTCTTCACTTTTTCAGAAGATCTTTAATCACCCTTATCTGAAGGGGAAGCAGGAAAGAATTCCCCCCGCTTTGAACTCTTACAGGATTTGTGGTTTATATCAGCCATTTGCTGCTGAGGACAGACTGTCTTGTGTTAACTTTTGGTATCTGGCCTTTCCTTTTCCCCTAACCAGCTTGAGACCTGCCCTGTTCAGCCCCTGGACTACCTCAGGAACCTTGATTGGTTCACAGGCCGAGTTGGCTAAGACTTGTTTCCCCACCATCCTGTGTCCCCATCCCCCAGTTCTCTTCCTTCTGCTTTGTCCGCACTTGAGAAATAAATGCATGCCGCCCTCAGCTGAGCAGATCTCCTGGCGGTAGGAAGTGGAGAGCTGCAGAACCCAGCTCCCGGTCTCCACTCCTTGTGAGTGGCCCCCTGGGCTACGGCTGTGGGAGGATAGCCTTCCTTAGTTTAACACCGATGATCCATACACGAGGACAGTCTGCTTTCCCTTCACTGAGCCAGGATTTAGTGAGTACTGGTAAAGCACAGTTTGCACCGGAGTAGTTGGAAAATGGAGTCTGCCCTTCCCAATCTGTGCGCAATCTGTTAGCAGCTAAAAACAAGTGTTAGCAGTTATAATTACCATCATTTTGTCTCCACGCTCGGATCACATTCCAGGTGTTCTAGGAGTTGGTCCGTTTCCTCTCTTTCCCCCTTCAAGTCTCATGCCCTGTTTCAAGTAGTCGTTTCAGAGGCCAACTGTGTTGTTAAGATTCACCTCCTGTATCGGTTCAGAACTCTTTTTGCAGTTTGCGTCCGTTAGTTCCTTTGAACTTGGCTGTCCTGAGTTAGAAAGACCTTGCCGAGGTGTGGCTGCGTCTAAAAACACTGTTGAATTGGTGCCATGGTAACGTTTGCAAAGTAGCTACTGCTAGGATACGGCTCTGACACTTATTACTTTATTTGCATTTCAAACCACCTGTTCCGAAGATGAAAATATACATGAATGCATATTCCATTCTGGATAAAAGCGTAATATCTTACTGTTTAAGTGAACATGCTGGGTTTTTTTCTCCTTCTGGCTGTGAGCATCAAATTCTGAGCTCAGAGCCTTTGTTCTGATCTAAAATAGGAGCCGGTCTTGGGATGTGGACAACGTCTGTTGGTTTCTTTACCTGTGGTGGTGCCAGAGCCCCTCCTTGGGAGGCTCTGCCTTCTGTGAGAGGGAGGCCCCTGCGAAGGGAGCAGAGACTTGACTTCCCCAAAGGGAGGCGCTTTCTACTAATAGCCCCGCTGCCCCTGGAGCAGGGAGGAGCTCTATACTTCTGTCAAACCTGGGTTACTACGTGCTAGCAGTTTCCCTCCTCTTACACATTCCCTGGGATACTCTTGCTATTGATACGTTTGTGGTCGCCTCCAGTGTTAAGACAAGCTTTGCCCCCTGGATCAGCTGCAAGAGCACCTCGTCCCTCTCCTTGCTTCCCCTCCACCCCCTCCATCTCCACACCGTCTCCTAGGACACTTTATGTGTTGACAGTCATGAGTCACTGTGCTCACTCTCATTATTCTCACAATCCTCTTCCTCAGCCCGCTTGAAGGACTGTGTGGTGATCACTGTTACGTATTTCCATTAGTTGCCACCCAAAGTCCTTCAGCATGTATCAGTTCAGTCGCTCAGTCATGTCCGACTCTTTGCGACCCCATGGACTGCAGCACGCCAGGCTTCCCTGTCTGTCACCAACTCCTGGAGTTTGCTCAAACTCATGTGCATTGAGTCGGTGATGCCATCCAACCATCTCATCCTCAGTTGTTCCCTTCTTCTTCAGCCTTCAGTCTTTCCCAGCATCAGGGTCTTTCCCTGTGAGTCAGTTCTTCATATTAGGTGACCAAAGCATGTATACTATGTTAAAATATATGTATGTATACACTGTGCTAAAAATAACTGTCAGGGATGATGGAAGCACCCAGAAGACTTCCTGCAGCAGCATCACCACCCAGTTTTGTTTTTTATGGTCAAGCTTCCAGTCTCCACAACAGCAACAGTCCTTTCCCTTCTTCTCCTCTTGAGAGCTCCTTCTAGCTTAAATATTTCATGTTGATTTTTGTGCCTTTTATGGGTCTCAAGCGTATTCATTGCCTCCTCAGCTAGCTAATTTTCAGTGAGAGTTTCTTTCGTTGATGCTTGTTCACTCTATTGAATCCCATTCCTTCCACATCATTGGCCACTGGTCTTGCCTTTGTGTCCCTACTTCCTGCCTCTATTTTCACCTCCTAACTCAATGAACTGGTAAATATAAAACCAAAAGTTGATCCTCTAAGTTTACCTTTTATTTGGTCTCAATAAATGATATTCCATTTAAAAATATTACCGTAAAAATGAGCCTCTATCCACTAGTATATTTATCAATTGCATTTTAGGGTAATTTGAGAAATAGGCAATCCCAATTAGGCAGTCAGTTTTTAAGACAGGTCTAGTGAGGTGTAACTGACAAATAAAATTGTGTATATTTAGTATATATAACTTGATCTTTTGATGTTCTTGTACATTGTGAAATAATCATAATAAAGAATATTAACATATCAGTCATCTCACATGTGTAAGCAGTGTTTGTCTTTCTGTATTTGGTTCATTTCTTTTAACATAATGCCCTCCAGATTCATCCATGTTCTGGCAGATGGCAGGGTTTCCTTTTTAAAGGCTGAATAATATTCCATTGCATGTATATACCACATTCTTTAACCATTCATTTGCCGATGGACATTTAGGTTATTTCCATATCATCACTGTTGTGATGATAATTCTGCAATGAATGTAAGGGAGTACAGGTATCGCTTTGAAATCCTGACTCTGATACTTTTGGATGAATATCCAGAGGTGGGATTGCTGGATCATGTGGTAGTTCTATTTTTAATTTTTTGAGGAACCACTGTACTGCCTTCTTATAATGGCTGTATCAGATTGCATTCCCTCCAACAGCAGATGATGTTTCTCTTTTCCCCATTTTCATCAACATTTGTTATCTTTTGCCATTTTGATAGCCATCCTAACAGGTGTGAGGTGATATCTCACTGTGGTTTTGATTTGCATTTCCATGATGATGAATAATGCTTGAGCACCTTTTCATATACGTGTTGATCATTTGTATGTCTTTTGAGAAAAGTCTCTTCAGGTCTTTTGCCCCCCCTCCTTTTTTTAAGTCAGAATGTTTTGTTTTAGTTTTTGCTGTCAAGTTGTATAAGTTCCGTATACATTTTGGACATTAATCCCTTATCAGATATGTTGTTTGCAAATATTTCTTGCCATCCTGTAGGTTGTTTTTTTACCCTTTTTCTTTTGTTGTGCTCCTGTTTGATACAGGTCCACTTGTCTATTTTTGATGCCTGCACTTTTGGTGTCACAAACATAAAATTATAGCCAAGATTAATGTCAAGAAGCTTTCCCCCTGTGTTTTCTTCTAGTAGTTTTACAGTTTAAGCTTTCACACGTAAGTCTTTAATCCATTGTGAGTTGATTTTTTGTTAATACGATGATACAAGTATCCAATTTTGTTCTTTTGCATGAATCACCATTTTTAAATTACAGTTTTTAAAATACCTGTTTGGAAAACTCTTAAAGGAGATTGACTTTGCAAAACTTCATTTAGATTGCACAGAATGACTTTTAAAACTGAATTTAATCACAGAGAAACAAAATCCTTGATCATTGGGTCTCTGCTCACAATTATTATTGCTGAGTTGAGATTTATAGGAAGGAAGGAGGGTTGTAGAAACATCTAGATTCCCAGATAGACTTCTTTCTTCTGTCTTTGTTAACTTGCAATGTTTCATCTTTAGTCAGATGAATTATGCTATGTGTTATCTATATAAAGTAATATGAAATTATGATGAAAATGCTTACAAAAGCTGAATTCTTCTACACTGATATATGTAATAATACACTTTACTTAGTTTAGTTGTAAACAAAGATTTGTTTCTAATCTGTATTCTGGCATCCTAGTTTGGGATATATCCAAGATGGCTTATGTGTTGCTAGCTGCTGCTTATAAGGTGACATTTTCTTTGGATGGCAAGAAGTAAAGTAATCTCTATTTTATTGCTAAAATATTTTACTTTAATTTGAATGTACTGTGCCCAATTAATTCATTGCTTTCATTGCAGTTTGGCTGACACTGAATAATAATGCCCACATTCATATAGCAGTACAGACTACTTAAAACTACTTTAAAAAGAAACTGAAGAAAAAGAGTAAGCTTGAAATAAATAAGAGCGGCGTATTCAGTGGATTTAATGAAGTTCAGTATAGAATTAGTTGGAAAGAGAGAAATGTTAGGGTTGAGAGGAAAGGGATATATATATATATATCCCATATATATGTTTGTACATATTTATACATACACATATATGGGTTTCCCTGGTGGCTCAGATGGTAAAGAACCTGTCTGCAATGCAGGAGACCCTGGTTCAGTCCCTGGGTTGGGAAGATCCCCTGGAGAAGGGAATGGCAACCCATTCCAGTATTCTTGCCTGGAGAATTCCATGGACAGAGGAGCCTCGCAGGCGATAGTCCACAGGGTCACAAAGAACTGGACTGACTCTTGCACGGAGCATCCCATGGATGGAGGAGCCTGGTGGACTGAGCTGTGGTCTACAGAGTCACAAAGAGCTGGACACCACTGAAGCGACTTAGCACACTGTAGCAAAGGATGAATCTTCTAGTTTGGGGTCGTGAGAAGAATGGCCACAGGGTGGCAGCACAGTCTAAAGAGCAGGAAACTTCCTGCTGGACCCGTGGTTACTTTGCTAAAACCACACTTTGTGTGCACGTGTCCCAACAGTTCCCCCCCCAACCCACCCCACCTTGTTGAAAACTTTTAATTTTATATTGGCATATAGTTGATTAATAATGTTGTGTTAGTTTCAGCTGTACAGCATAGTGTGTGTGCGCACGGGCCTAGTTGTGTCTGACTCTTTGCAACCCCATGGACTATATCCACTGTCTATGGGATTTTCCAGGCAAGAATACTGGAGTGGATTGCCGTTTCCTACTCCAGGGGTCTTCCTGACCCGGGGGTCAAATCAACACCTCCTGCATTGCAGGAGGATTCTTTATCGCTGAGCCACTGGGGAAGCCCATGTGCTACACAGTAGGTCCTTGTAAAACCACACTTTTTTTTCTCAGAATTCCTCCATGTTGCTTTCCCCATTATCCTAGATAAACATCAGCAAATGTTCAGAATCAAAGGTCACTCCTAAAACTTAAACTGAGGAAAAGTGCAGGATGAAGCACTAGCTTTACTCCTGGAGTCTGTAAGCTATTTTTGCCTAAGCTTTTGATGTCATATCCAAGATATTATTGCCAAGACTAATGTCATAAGCGTTTCCTTCTAGAGATTAAATTTAAGCATTATACTGGAGTGGGTAGCCTTTCCCTTCTCCAGGGGATCTTCCTAACCCAGAGGTTGAACCCAGGTCTCCCGCATTGCGGGTGGATTCTTTACCAGCTGAACCACCAGGGGGGCCCAAGAATACTGCAGTGGGGTAGCCTATCCCTCCTCAGGAGATCTTCCCAGTCCAGGTGGATTCTTTACCGACTAAGCTATCAGGGAAGCCCCTTTATTTACAGAGTCTATACAGAGACTCTAAAAAAGTTTCAAACTATCTGTGAGGAAGGTCCAACTTAAGTTACTAAATCATCATACACATAATTTTGTAAAATTTGATGAAAATTATTGTATTAAAAATGAACAAAAAACATTGAAATCAGAAGATTATTTTAAAAATAAGTAGTTCAACAGATATAACCAGATCAACAAATACAAATTTAAATGTTTTTAAAATAAATATAAACAGAACACTTGTCTCTTTTTGCTATTTTTGCCTGAGCTTGTGATGTCATATCCAAGAAATTATTGCCAAGACTAATATCATAAAGCTTTTCCTTCTAGAGATTTTATAGTTTCAGGCTTTAAATTTAAGTCTTTATAATCTATTTTGAAGATTTTGTATGTGTGTATGTGTATGGTTTAAGGGTCCAGTTTCATTGTTTTGCTTGTAGATATCCAGTTTTCCTAACATTATTTGTTGACGAGATTATCTCCTCCCTATTGTATAATCTTGGGCATGCTTGTCAAAGATCACTTTTTTTTTTTTTGGCCACCCCATGCGGCATGTGGAATCTTAGTTCCCTGACCAGGAATCGAACCTGTACCTCTTGAATTGGGAGTGCAAGTCTTAACCCCTAGACCATCAGGGAAGTCCCCAAGATCATTTGACTGTGTTTGCGTGATTTGTTTCTGGGCTTTCTAGTCTTTTCCATTGGTCTATGTGTCTATGTAAATATAAACAGAACAAACATCACACAGAATAAAAAGAAAAACAGAGTTACCAAAACTACATATGTTGTTTATTGAAAGCATATGTGTATATGATTAATGTATATAGATGGTTAATATAGAGATTGCTATTACTGTATCCTACAATTGTGTTAAAACATTTATGAAGGATACAGTGAATCTCTATATTCAACGTCCTATACATGTACATTTTATTTCCACTATGTATATCCATTTAAAAGGTTTTTACTATGACCAACTTGCTTCTTGCTTGCTACTTTATCCCATCTAGGTTGAACAGCTTGCTCAAACTTAATGTTTGTTTTAATAGCATCGTAATAGAGAAAGCCAGTTTCTAGAGGTATGCTAATAGGAATAGGGGAAGAGGTTTTAAAGCACTTTCACCACCTGAAGATACTCACTTTTTAAAAGAGTTAATTAATTAATTAATTTTATTTTTGGCTGTGCTGGGTCTTCATTGCTGGGTGGGCCCCTCTCTAGTTGGGGCGAGTGGGGCTGCTCTGTAGATATGTGCGTGGGCTTCTTACCCTGGTGGCTTCTCCTGCTGTGGAGCACGGGCTCTGGGGCGTGTGGGCTTCAGTAGCTGCAGCACATGGGCCAGTAGTTGTGCCCTCTGGGCTTTAGAGCACAGGCTCAACAGTTTTGATACATGGGCTTAGTTACTGCTCTGCGGCTTGTGGGATCTTCCTGGACCGGGATTGAACCCATGTCTCTTGCATTGGTAGGTGGATTCTTTCCCACTGAGCCACCAGTGAAGGTCTAAAGATATTCATTTTTAATGCTTTTTAAAAACAAAGCAAGTGATGTAATATTTTAAAAATTCACCGTCAATTCTTCATTAGTGGCCAGTTCCAACAATTTATCCTGTAAAAATGAAAAGTGAAAGTGTTATTTGCTCAGTCGTGTCTGACTCTTTTTGACCCCATGGACTGGAGCCTGTCAGGCTCTTCTGTCCTTGGGATTTCCCAGGCAAGAATACTGGGGTGGGTTGCCATTTCCTCCTCCAGGAAGTCTTCCTGACCCAGGGATCAATCCTAGGTCTCCTGCATTGCAGGCAGACTCTTTACCGTCCGAGCCACCAGGGAAGCCCTGTAAAATAATATTAAATTTAAACTATCTTTCAATGAATGGTTTCTGGTTCCATGAATTTCCTATGCATGGATCTTTTTTTAAATTTTATTTTATTTAATTTTACAATATTGTATTGGTTTTGCCATATATCAAAATGAATCTGCCACAGGTATACATGTGTTCCCCATCTTGAACCCTCCTCCCTCCCCATACCATCCCTCTGGGTCGTCCCAGTGCTCCAGCCCCAAGCATCCAGTATCGTGCATTGAACCTGAACTGGCGACTCATTTCATACATGATATTATACATGTTTCAATGCCATTCTCCCAAATCATCCCACCCTCTCCCTCTCCCACAGAGTCCAAAAGACTGTTCTATACATCAGTGTCTCTTTTGCTGTCTTGTATACAGGGTTATTGTTACCATCTTTCTAAATTCCATATATACTATGCATGGATCTTGATGGAGTATAAAAATTTTAAGCATTCTATCAGTTCCATCAGGTGTTTGGTAATCATTTTGAGCAGATGAGCAATAATTACCTGCTGCGTGGATAATAGTTGTTAAATTATGAAACATGACATAATCTGTGAAAACTGTCCTTTTATGCTTCTAATGTTTATTTTGACTTTTCAGTCATCTACTACTGGAAAATATGGTGTGTTGCTTCCTTGTTTGGAAATACTAAGATTATTAACTTGACAAATATATTTCAGAAAAATAGGCAAGTCTGGCTGTCTAATACATATCTTTACAAAACTGAGCCCAAACATGTTTCTTTTCTATTAGTAACTCTTGAGTTTCTTCAATGTGCAGACATTCTCTGCAGAACTTTCCCCTAGATAACCAGTGTACCTAGTATACCGTTGCAGTTGTTTGTGATCAGCTTCCATATTATCACATAAAGAGAATACTCTCAAATGGAATGCATTAGTTTTTATGTAATTCATAATTTTTATTGTATCACTAAACACATTGTTGAGTTTGGCTGACTTTTCATAGTAAGATTTTTTTTTGCAGTGCAATTTTTTATTTTACTGGAGGATAATTTCTTTACAGTGCTTCGGTGGTCTCTGCCGTACATCAGCTGGAAATCAGTTATAATTATATATCCCCTCCTCTTGAACCTCTTTCCCACCCGTATCCCATCCACTTAAGGTATCAGTGGGTGCCAGGCTGGGCTCCCTGTGTTATACAGCAGCTTCCATCTATTTCAGACTGTTTAACTAATGCTTAAAATAACATAGCTAATAATCGGTAAATCTGGGATTTGAGCACTCTAAAATTCTTCTTTATACCACAATCTCTCCATCATATCCTACTTTTTAGAGCAAAAAGAAAATAACCTCAATTTAATGACCTAGCCTTAAGATAGGGAAAAGTCATATTTCAAAAGTGAGACAATGATAAAGTCAACAAAGAGAAGAAAGTGTAGGAAGAGCATGTCATGAGAAAATGATAAGTATGTGTGGGAAAACAGCTGAAAATGTTTTTGGCAAGAGGAAATAAATTTTAAAAATCAGCTTTATTGAGGTGTAATTTACATATAATGCACCCATCTCAAGTGTACAGTTTTATGAGTTTTGACAAATGTATGTACTCATGTTACCATCATTACACTAAAAATGGAGAACATTTCCATCAGTCCCAAATTTCCTCCGTGTCCCTCCCTTCCCCATCAACCACCCTCCCGCATGGCTCTAGGGAAGTATCATCTCTTTGCCCTTACTATAGGCTAGATTTGTTTTTTCCAAAGTTTCACATAAAAGGACTCATGAAGTATGAACTATGGGCCTTTTGCTTATTCCTTAGCATGATGTTTTTGAGACTCACCCTCACAATTATGTATATCAGTAGTTTGTTCCTTTTTAATACCTAGTAATATTCCATTGTATAGATATACTATATAATTCACTTATCTGTTGATGAACATTTGTATTGTTTCTAGTTTTGGATGATTATGAAAAAAGTTTCTATGAACATTCATGTCCAAGTCTTCATGTGGATGTGTGCTTCCTTCTTTTGGACAAATACTTAAAAAGTAGAATTGCCAGGTTGTATGACAAATGCATCTCAAGTTTCTAAGAACTGCCAAACTGTTGTCCAGAGTGGTTTGTTATCTGATATTCCCACTGGCAACACATGAGCATTCCAGTTATGCCACATTCTTGCCAACACTAGATCTTGTCAGTGAAAGGAAATGTTTAACATATCAATTTAGAAAGACACGTTTCTTTTTTAAAAAGTATTTATTTGTTTATTTGGCTGTGTAAGGTCTTAGTGGTGGCTCACAGGATCTTTGTTGCATCGTGTGGAGCCTTTTATTGTGGCTCATGGGCTCTGGTGGAGGCACACACGCTCGAGAGCTCATGGGCTCGGTAGTCACAGTGCACATGCTGAGCTGCTCCACAGCACGTGGGATCTTAGTTCCCCGACCAGGGACTGAACCTGAGTCCCCTGCATTGCAAGGAGAATTATTAACCACTGGACTATCAGGGAAGTCCCGTAGAAAAACGAGTTTCTTTTAAGCTTGTCCTTGGATAAGAAGGGAATGAATAGTGGATGAGATTCTGTAGTACTTCTGTTTCTTCATCTGGATAGTTAATGCCCAACGAATTTCCAAGGGCACCATAATTAGCAAGAAATTTGATGCCACTGCTTCCATCTGCTGTTGTCCTGGTCTCTTCCAAATGAAGTCATTGATAGTGCTGAGCTCAGTTCAGTCTTCTCCCTCAATTAGGACAGAGTATGTGGCAGCTGAGAAAAAGTATTATGATCTTAGACTCAGTAGAAGATAAGGTGAGCTCTGAAAATGCTCCAAGCGGTTGCTGTTGAGAAACCTGTCGAGTCTAATTGTTGTTTCATTATCAATATACTTGTCTTTATAATATTGTTTTGATTGTTGTATAAGTTTCAGGTATATAGCATTGTAACTCGACATAGTGTATATACACTATGAAATGATCACTATCACAGGTCTATTTACTATCCATTACCATTCGCAGTTGACGTCTTTCACCCATTTCTTCCACCCCCCCAAGCTCCTTCCCCTCTGGTAACCACTAATCTGATCTCTAGTGGGCTAATCTTCTATCAGTAAAAGGCTCCACATGATGCAACAAAGATCCTGTATGCCACCACTAAGACCTTATACAGCCAAATAAACAAACAAATATTTTTTAAAAAAGAAACGTGTCTTTCTAAATTGATATGTTAAACATTTCCTTTCACTGACAGTATCAAGTGTTGGCAAGAATGTGGCATAACTGGAATGCTCATGTGTTGCCAGTGGGAATATCAGGTAACAAACCACTCTGGACAACAGTTTGGCAGTTCTTAGAAACTTGAGATGCATTTGTCATACAACCTGAGTTTGTTTTTATTTTATTTTGTTTGTTCATTTGTTTTGGGTTTTTGGGTTTCACATAGAATTGAAATCGTATTTGACTTATTTCACTTAGTATAATACCTTCAAGGTCCATTCATGTTGTCACAAGCGGCAGAATTTCATTCTTTTTTATGACTGAGTTATATTCTAATGTGTATATATGCTACATCTTCTTTATCCATTTATAGATATTTAGGTTGTTCCCATATCCTGGCTATTATATGTAAACCTACACTGAACATAGAGGTGCATATACCTTTTTGAATTAGCTTTTTGGTGCTCTTTAGATACCCAGAATGGAATGGCTGAGTTATATAATAGTTCTAGTTCTTTGAGGGACCTGCATACTGTTTTCCATGGTGGCCTCACCAATTTATAGTCCTACCAATACTGTAGGCTTCCCTTTTCTTCATATTCTCTCCAACACTTGCTATTCTTTGTCTTTTCAATAATAACCATTCTAACAGGTGTGAGACAATATCTCATTATGGCTTTGATTTGTTTTTTATAGGTAATTTATCTTTTCTTTGATAACTTTTAAAACACTTTCTTTGCCTTTCATATTTTATAGTTTCCAGTGTGATGTATTTAAGGTATAGGTTTAATTTTACTTATCCTGCTTGAAACTCAAATTTGCTAATTTTTGCTTCCCATTAATTCTGGAAAATAGCCATAATTTCATAAAAAATTTAATACATACTTTATTTGGAAATAGTTTCAAACTTAGAAAAAAGCTGCATAACTAAAGATAGTAACAAGGAGCTCTCCTAGACCTTTTATCCAGATTCACCTATTGTTAATGTTTACGTCATTTTACGTCATTTGCTTTGTGCTCCTTGGTATCGCTTTTGTTCTCTCTCTCCATCTCTGTCTCTCTCTGTATTGTTTGAAGTATTTTAGTTTGTTCATTATTTTTAAAAATATTCTTGTCTTCTCTTTTCTCTTCTTTTGGAACATGAATTAGGAACATGTTGATCTTATTATTTATCTGCATGATTCAGTTTGTCTGTTGTAATTCCAATCATTCATCTTTTAGTGCCACATTTTAGGTATTTTCTCCATAACAGCCACCTAGATCTCCACTTTTCTCTTTGTTGTTATCGTTTAGTCACTCAGTCATGGCTGACTCTTATTTTAATCCCACGGATTGTAGCCCACCACGCTCCTCTGTCTATGGGTTTTTCCAGGTTTAAGAATACTGGAGTGGGTTGCCATTTCCTTCTCCAGGAGATCTTCCTGACCCAGGAATCAACCCACAGATTCTGCACTGCAGGCAGATTCTTTCCCACTGAGCCACCAGGGAGGCCTTCCACTTTTCTCTACAGGTCTGTTAATCTGCTGTTTAACTCACTGATCGAGTTTCTAAAATCAATGAATGTATCCTTTCTAATTTTATTTTTTCCTTGTATTTTCCTCCATTATATATTTTTGGATTTTTCATCTTTAATTATTTTAATATTATATAGTCTATAACAAATAATTCTTTTATCTTTAAAGTTCTTGGGGCGTTAACTCTGTTTTTTGTTATTTCTGCCTGTTCTTGGTGGATTGTTCCTTTGGATGTTGTCAAATTTTGTTTTCTCAGTCATGCTTGGTGGGGATCCTGGGTGGCCCATGTTGAAGCTATATCTCTCCAGACAGTGGTTCTCAATCTTTGCTACTCACTGGGATCACCAAGTGAGCCTTTAAAATTAAGATGGCAGATTGGACCCCAGTCCAGTGAATGCAGATACTCTGAATGTGAGGCATCATTGTTTTTAAAGCTCCACAATCAAAGTTGAGAACCACTGCTTTGGACAGTGTTTGCTTTCCATTTTTACAGGAATTATAAATGTGTTTCCCAACCTTGATCACTTTAATTTCTCAGCTCTGGGTTCCTGAACACATAGGTTGAATAATTTTTTTTTAATGGTAGGAAGACATTTTTAATAAAGAATATCAGCATACCAGTTTGATTGTTTTGTTTTCTAATTTCATTGAAAAGTAACTGACAAATGTATATATTTGAAGTGTAAAAGGTGATGATTTTATGTATATATACATTGTAGAACAATTACACAAGATCAAGCTAATTAATATATCTATTGCTTCCTGTATTAAAGTTGACTCTTCTTTATTTCTTATGGTGAAAATGCTTAAGATCTGCTCTCAGCACCTTTCAAGCATGCAAGTATACAATAGCATATTATTAACTATAATCACCTTGCTGTACATTATTAGATCCTCAAGACTTATCTAATAACTGAAAGTTTGGCCCTTTGACCTGCATCTTCCCATTTGCTTCTCCTCCTAACTTGGTAATGTAACAGAGCAGGACAAGCACAGTCCTTAGCAGCCAGTCACTGCGATGCCTCATTAGTCAGGTACCCTGTTACTAGGCAACAAGTCTTGCTCAGCCATTGGTCAGTGCCTCGGTGGTCCCTGCCCACAAACAGCCAGTTGTCAATGAGCGACCATTAGTTGTCCTGCTCAGCTATTGGTCAGCACCACAGAAGGTCATGCCCACAAGTAACTGTCAATGAGGAACTAGTCCAGAAGCAATTCATCCAGCTGTCAGTGGTGTGGTGGTCATCAGGTGGAGAGTGAGGTAAGAGACAGATTTAGGACTTCTCTTGCGGGTCCTCCAAGAGAAGGAGGAGGGCCAGCCTTGTGCCAGTGGGTGAGCTGGAGGGCCCGGGGAACAGACTGGGGATTACGTCCTGTGGGGCTCCACAGCCCTCACTGACGCCCTCCATTAGCCTTGGTCCAGGCCTTGAGGCAGCGGGGAACCTCTCCCTCATATCTGTCTCTGTAACCTGATAGCAGTGGCTGTCTGTCTGGTAACAGTCTGTGAGACCTGGTCTTCCCTATTTGGGCGGCCACAGGAGACTGAGGGCCAGTTGGGTTGGATGCCTGGCTCCCTCAGGGATGACAGCTGGGCAGGGTGTGGGAGCCTGGCCCTGAAGTAGCTGCCAATTGAGATCTGCCTCCTCTTAACCAGGAACTGGGACCTTGGAGAGTGAAAGTTGTGCCTTGGGACCTTGCCCTTTCTTGTCAGGCAGAGAATAACTTTCGTTTGGTAGAGATTTACAGGAACATCGTTAACCTGACCATGTCCTGCCTGAAGAACAAAAGATCTGACACCAAGAAGTTTGCAACAACTAACCACCCTTGCTCCCTCACTTTTTGCTTTTAAAGGGGTTTGCTGACAACTTTCAGTAACTTGGGATTATTGGGGCATGAGCCACCCATCTCCTTGTTCAGTTCAGTTCAGTTGCTCAGTTGTGTCTGACTCTTTGTGACCCCATGAATCACAGCACACCAGGCCTCCCTGTCCACCACCAACTCCTGGAGTTCACTCAGACTCATGTCCATCGAGTCAGTGATGCCATCCAGCCATCTCATCCTCTGTCATCCCCTTCTCCTCCTGCCCCGAATCCCTCCCAGCATCAGAGTCTTTTCCAATGAGTCAACTCTTCCCATGAGGTGGCCAAAGTACTGGAGTTTAAGCTTTAGCATCATTCCTTCCAAAGAAATCCCAGGGTTGATCTCCTTCAGAATGGACTGGTTGGATCTCCTTGCAGTCCAAGGGACTCTCAAGAGTCTTCTCCAACACCACAGTTCAAAAGCATCAATTCTTCGGCACTCAGCTTTCTTCATAGTCCAACTCTCACATTCATACATGACCACTGGAAAAACCATAGCCTTGAGTAGAAGGACCTTTGTTGGCAAAGTAATGTCTCTGCTTTTGAATATGCTATCTGGGTTGGTCATAACTTTCCTTCCAAGGAGTAAGCATCTTTTAAGTTCATGGCTGCAGTCACCATCTGCAGTGATTTTGGAGCCCCCAAAAATAAAGTCTGACACTGTTTTAACTGTTTCCCCATCTATTTCCCATGAAGTGATGGGGCCAGATGCCATGATCTTCGTTTTCTGAATGTTGAGCTTTAAGCCAACTTTTTCACTCTCCTCTTTCACTTTCATCAAGAGGCTTTTGTGTTCCTCTTCACTTTCTGCCATAAGGGTGATGTCAACTGCATATCTGATGTTATTGGTATTTCTCCCAGCAATCTTGTTTTCAGCTTGTGCTTCTTCCAGCCCAGCGTTTCTCATGACGTACTCTGCATAGAAATTAAATAAGCAGGGTGACAATATACAGCCTTGACGTACTCCTTTTCGTATTTGGAACCAGTCTGTTGTTCCATGTCCAGTTCTAACTGTTGCTTCCTGACCTGCATACAGATTTCTCAAGAGGCAGGTCAGGTGGTCTGGTATTCCCATCTCTTTCAGAATTTTCCACAGTTTATTGTGATCCACACAGTCAAAGGCTTTGGCATAGTCAATAAAGCAGAAATAGATGTTTTTCTGGAACTCTCTTGCTTTTTCGATGATCCAGCAGATGTTGGCAATTTGATCTCTTGTTCCTCTGCCTTTTCTAAAACCAACTTGAACATCAGGAAGTTCACAGTTCACGTATTGCTGAAGCCTGGCTTGGAGAATTTTGAGCATTACTTTACTAGTGTGTGAGATGAGTGCAATTGTGCGGTAGTTTGAGCATTCTTTGGCATTGCCTTTCTTTGGGATTGGAATAACAACTGACGTTTTCCAGTCCTGTGGCCACTGCTGAGTTTTCCAAATTTGTTGGCATATTGAGTACAGCACTTCCACAGCATCATCTTTCAGGATTTGAAATAGCCCAACTCGAATTCCATCACCTCCACTAGCTTTGTTCGTAGTGATGCTTTCTAAGGCCCACTTGACTTCACATTCCAGGATGTCTGGCTCTAGGTCAGTGATCACACCATCGTGATTATCTGGGTCATGAAGATCTTTTTTGTACAGTTCTGTGTATTCTTGCCACCTCTTCTTAATATCTTCTGCTTCTGTTAGGTCTATACCATTTCTGTCCTTTATCGAGCCATCTTTGCATTAAATGTTCCCTTGGTATCTCTAATTTTCATGAAGAGATCTCTAGTCTTTCCCATTCTCTTGTTTTCCTCTATTTCTTTGCATTGATCACTGAGGAAGGCTTTCTTATCTCTTCTTGCTATTCTTTGTAACTCTGCGTTCAGATGCTTATATCTTTCCTTTTCTCCTTTGCTTTTCACTTCTCTTCTTTTCACAGCTATTTGTAAGGCCTCCCCAGACAGCCATTTTGCTTTTTTGCATTTGTTTTCCATGGGGATGGTCTTGATCCCTGTCTCCTGTACAATGTCATGAACCTCAGTCCATAATTCATCAGGCACTCTATCTATCAGATCTAGTCCCTTAAATCTATTTCTCACTTCCACTGTATAATCATAAGGGATTTGATTTAGGTCATACCTGAATGGTCTAGTGGTTTTCCCTACTTTCTTCAATTTAAGTCTGAATTTGGCAATAAGGAGTTCATGATCTGAGCCACAGTCAGCTCCTGGTCTTGTTTTTGCTGACTGTATAGAGCTTCTCCATCTTTGGCTGCAAAGAATATAATCAATCTGATTTTGGTGTTGACCATCTGGTGATGTCCATGTGTAGAGTCTTCTCTTGTGTTGTTGGAAGAGGGTGTTTGCTATGACCAGTGCATTTTCTTGACAAAACTCTATTAGTCTTTGCCCTGCTTCGTTCTGTATTCCAAGGCCAAATTTGCTTGTTACTCCAGGTGTTTCTTGACTTCTTGTATGAACTGTAACTTCATCTCCTTGTATGAACCTGTAATAAATCTCTCTGTTCCAAACTCTAATGTTTTAGTATTGATTGGCCTCACTGTGCATCAGGCACATGGATTTGCGATTTGCAATTCAGTAACAGTAGTTGCCATTTTATTCTGTTTCTATGAAATCAGGTTTGTTTTGTTTAGGTCCCACTTATAAGTAATACCATACAGTATTTGTTTTTCTCTGCTGTCTAGATGATTTCACCTAGCATAATGCCTTCCAAATTCATCCATGTTGTTGCAGATGGCAGGATTTCCTTTTTATCACTGAATTACTATTCCATTGTGTAGATATACCACATTTTCTTTATCCATTCATCTGTTGGTGGACGTTTAGGTGGTTTATATCTTGGGTGTTGTGAATAGTGCTACAGCGATCACAGGGATGCAGATTTCTCTTCCAGTCACTGATTTCATTTCCCTTGGCTATATACCTAGAAGTAGTATTGTTGGATCATATGGCAGTTCTATTTTTTATTTTTTGAGGAACCACTCTCCTGTTTTGATAGTGGTTGTGCCACCAATAGTGTGTAATGGTTCACTTTTCTCCACATTCTCACCAATTCTGGTTAACTTTTGTCTTTCTGGTAATTGCTATCAAAACAGATGTGAGATGATATCTCACTGTGGTTTTAATTCCCGTTTCCCTAATGACTAGTGATGTTGAACACCTTTTCATGTGCCTTTTGGCCATTTGGAAAAATGTCTATTCAGTCCTTTACCCATTTTTAGTTGTATTATTTGCTTTTTTCTGTCATTAAATGTGTGAGATCTTTATAGTACTTAGATATTAACCTTTTATCAGATATATGGTTTGCAAACATTTTTTGTCTTTCTGTAGGTTGCTATTTCAATTAATTGATTGTTGCTTTTGCTGTTCAGAAGCTTTTTAGTTTGATGTAGTCCCACTTGTTTATTTTTGGCTTTTGTGCTCTTGGTTTCTTACCCCCCAAAAATCATGGCAAAGATCAATGTCCCGGAGCTTTCCCTCTATGTTTCCTTGTAGGAGTTTTATGGTTTCAGGCTTTATTCATTTAAGTCTCTGATATTCTGTACTAACTATGAGTGGTGTAAGATGAGAGGGGTTCAGTCATTCTTTTGCATGTGAATATCCAGTTTTCTCAGCACTATTTGTTGAAGAGAATGCCGCCCTTCATGCCCTTACCATTATGTGTTCTTGGTGTCCTTTTCTAAGGATGTATGCATAGGTTTATTTCTGGGCTTCCTAATATGTGCCAATGCCACACTCTTTTGGTTACTGTAACTTTGTAGTATAGTTTGAAATCAGAATGTGTGATGTCTCCAGCTTTATTTGTTCAAAAGTTTGCTTTGGCTACTCAAGGTCTTTTGTGATTCCATACAAATTTTAGTATAGATTTTCTATTTCTGTGAAAAACACCAGTAGAATTTTGGTACGGATTGCATTGAATTCGTAGATGACTTTGGATGGTATAGACATTTTAACAATATTAATTCTTCCTATCCAAGAACACTGTTTCCAGTATTCATGTGTGTTTTCAATTTCTTTCATCAGTGTCTTATGGTTTTCAGTGTACAGATATTTTGCCTCTTTGGTTAAAGTTATTTGTAAGTATTTTGTTATTTTTGATGTTATTGTAAATGGAATTGCTTTTTAAATTTCCTTCAGATAGCTCATTTTTTATGTGTAGAAGCACAAATGATTTTTCTATGTTGGGTTTTAATCCTGCTACTTTGTTGATTTCATTTCTTAGTTGAAACAGGTTTTTTGGGTGGATTTAGCATTTTTAATATATAAGATCATCTCGTCTGCAAACAGGGATAATTTTACTTCTTAATTTCTAATTTGGATGCCTTTGGGTTATTTTTCTTATCTAATTGTGGCCATGACAGAGTAGTACTGTGTTGAAAAGAAGTGGTGAGAGTGGGCATACTTTATTTTTTTAATTTTTTCTTGACCTTAGAGAAAAGGCTTTTAACTTTTCACCATTGAGTAGGAAGTTAGCTGTGGGCTTGTCACATATGGCTTTTATTATGTTGGGGTGTATTCCGTTTATAACTAATTTGTTGAGAGTTTTATCATGAAAGAACAAGAATTTTGTCAAATACTTTTCCTGCATCTATTGAAATAAGCATAGGATTTTTACCCTTCAGTCAGTTCAGTTCCGTCACTCAGTCGTGTCTGACTCTTTGTGACCCCATGGACTGCAGCACACAAGGCTTCCCTGTCCATCACCAACTCCTGGAGCTTGTTCAAACTCATGTCCATTGAGTCACTGATGCCATCCAACCATCTCATCCTCTGTCATCTCCTCCTCCTGCCTTCAATCTTTCCCAACATCAGGGTCTTTTCTAGTGGGTCAGTTCTTCTCATCAGGTGGCCAAAGTATTGGAGTTTCAGCCTCAGCATCAGTTCTTCCAATGAATATTCAGGACTGATTTCCTTTAGGATTGACTGGTTGTATCTCCTTGCAGTCCAAGGGACTCTCAAGAGTCTTCTCCAACACCACAGTTCAAAAGCATCAATTCTTCGGCACTCAGCTTTCTTTACAGTCCAACTCTCACATCCACACATGACCACTGGAAAAACCAGGGCTTTGACTAGACAGACCTTTGTTCAGTTCAGTTCAGTTCAGTTCAGTCACTCAGTCATGTCCGACTCTTTGCAACCCCATGAATTGCAGCACGCCAGGCCTCCCTGTCCATCACCAACTCCTGGAGTTCACTCAAACTCACGTCCGTCGAGTCGGTGATGCCATCCAGCCATCTCATCCTCTGTTGTCCCCTTTTCCTCCTGCCCCCAATCCCTCCCAGCATCACAGTCTTTTCCAGTGAGTCATCTCTTCTCATAAAGTGGCCAAAGTACTGGAGTTTCAGCTTTAGCATCATTCCTTCCAAAGAACACCCAGGGCTGATCTCCTTTAAAATGGACTGGTTGGATCTCCTTGCAGTCCAAGGGACTCTCAAGAGTCTTAAGTTTAATACACTGTCTAGGTTTGTCACAGCTTTTCTTCCAAGGAGCAAGTGTCTTTTAATTTAATGGCTGCAGTCACTCTCTGCAGTGATTTTGGAAGCCAAAAAAATAAACTCTCTTAATTCTGTTAATATGGTTGTAGTGCATTTATTGATCTGCATGTGTTGAACCATCCTAGCATCCCAGGGGTAAATCCCACTTGATCATGATATATGATCCTTTTACTGTGTCCCTGAATTCAGTTGCTAGTATTTTGTTGAGAATATTCACATCTACATTCATCAGGGACCATGGCCTGTAACTTCCTTTTCTTGTAGCATCTTCACCTGACTTTAGTACCAGGATAATGCCAACATCCTAAAATGAGCTTGGAAGTGTTCCTTCCGTTCAGTTAGGTAATATAAAATTGATCCTTGTGTTTGGGGAGACTCTCCCTGGCCTAGGCATCTCTGCTGAGATAGACAGATTCCTTGTCATCTCTTTTTACTGAGAAAGGAGCTGTTTAAGGGCTTACAGAGATAAGCAGGGACTCTGATGCACTTTTTCATATTGAACAAAGCTGAATCTTCATCATCTACTTCCATATGACTGTGAAAACCCAAGCTTCCTACTTATTCATATCAACAAGTACTTTCTTGATAGACTAAATGTCAGTGCCAATATAACATATCCTCGTTTATGTTCTTCCCTGGAGGTCTGGGGAAATTTCTAGAATTTCCTCACTTCCCTGGACTCATATTTTATTCAACAGTTGTAGGTTTTGCATGTGAGTGTGTGTACTTAGATCACAACATTGCTGGAAATAGAAGTCTTGCCCTGTGAGTCTGTACTTCAGCGTCATGCCCTCCCTATCCTTGAATTCATTCTCCTGTTACCAGGTCTGCCTGAACCAAGTGTGAATTTGCTTTGTCTTTGAGCATCATTCATTGGGTTTGCAAGCATCTACCTGGCAGCCAAACTGCTGGAGCATGTATGCGTTTCTCTAGACTGTGCCTGGCCTAGTCTTGGCTTCATCTTGATCCAGTTGGTCTGTGTTGCCAAGATCCCATCGTGCTTTGAATTCCAGCCTACCTGAATCATGTCAACCTTTATTCTTTTTCTTCTGTTTCCAAGTCTCTGTCTTCATTGACTTGTCAAAGTTAAGTCGCTTTCAGTTTATTTCCTGGATTCGTCTTTCCACAAAGGGCTCTGTCTCTGATTTGAGAGTTTGTAGTGTGGTTTACAGCAATGTGGGAATGGGTCCAACTCAGGATTCGGGTTTTTAGGATGCCCAGATGGGCTTAGCAGAAAGCCTCTAACTTTCTACTTCATTTCAAAACCACTTAACCTGAGTGTGTAAATTTCAAAGACTTTCTATTACATGTTGGTAATATGTATACTTATAGTATTGAGAACAAATGCTGAATTACTCGTTTTGTCAGAAAGAGGAGTTTACAGTTAAGGATATCCTTTTGTTTACTTTTGTTTGCTTAATTCACAAGCAGCCATATCCCTGTATTACCAAGTGCAGCCAGCTGTGGCTGGATTGTGACTCTTGTGGTCCCTGCGCCCTTTTCCTCCGAGACCTTCTGAGGAAATCGATTTGGTGTAAAGCATCCACTGAGCTCTTGGTAGTATTGGATAGATCATTTGCCCCAGTTGGATTTCCTTATTTCTTTTAGGAAGTCCTGTGGAAACCTCTTACTCAGAGAACAACGCCTAGCCCTGTACCGATGGTGTTAGCATTCAATTATGAATGTGGCTCTAAGGTTTAAACAAAGTATCTGGTGATGAGAGAGCACTCTCTGCTAGTAATAACCCCATGTAATCGTGGGTTGTATGGTCAATGAAGTCTAATAGAATTTTTAATCTTTTGCACCTTTGGGGTTCACGTGACTGTCTTCCTTTCCATTGTTTTGTTCTTATGTAGATTTCTCTTCTTACTTTTTCTCTTTCCTTTCTTGGCAGCATCATCAAAAGGAGTTAGGAGGGTCTCCCAGAAGTGACCTTTGAAGATTGTTGCAGTGTGTATACCTGTCAGAAAGGATTGACCAAACCCTGCTGAGAGCTATTTTATACATCAAGTCCTGAGGCAGTCTCTGCTCTTCTCTTCCGATCTGGTCATCCAGAATGATCTGAAAGAAAACCAGGAGAGCTCATTATAGAGTCCAGAGTAATTTTCAGATGTAATTTTTCTTTTTTTTCTCAATGCAAGGCATTTAGGAATCTTGCACTCTTGGTGCAAGATTTTTTTGTTGGGATTGGGAAAGTTGGGTTTTAGACTTTTTTTTTGAGGGGGGGAGGTAAAATTCTTTAATTTACTTAGGAAACACTTAAATTCTATTTAGTTTTATTTTTCTTCTCCCTCTTTCTGTTCTCTCTCTCTCTCTTTTATTCTTTCTTCCCTTTGCCTTACTTCCTTACTGCCTCCCTCAGGGAAAGAAGAAGAACAAGGAGAAGGAGAAGGGGGAGGAGGAAAAGAAATGGAATAGAATAGAAAGTATCAGAGTGTATCACAAGTAGTAAAGTTTTCATGAAACTTTTGTCTTGATTGCATAATTTTTTAATTATATAATTAACTACATATCTGAACTAGATCTCAATGGCTAAAAAAGTTTGAAAGCTGATGAACAGAATGTGTGTTAAAAAAAAAAATAGAATGTATTTAACCTTTGTTCCCTATGATCATTGCATGGCTGAGCCACTCTCATGGCCTACCAAGTCTTTCTTAGCTAAGTATTTCTTATACTCATCCATGTGTATCTCACCCCATGTCTCTTTGCCATCTTTAATACGCCCTAATGTACCCAGTTTGTATAAAAAACATGCATGTGGAATCACAACAATGTCCTTAGACGTGCTCTGACTGAAACAGGAGCAAGCAGGACTGTCCATTGCCTGGTTCAGTGCATTTCAGCGCAGTCCGAGGTTATCTGAGCGCGGCACAAACCCAGAGGCCACCAGCTTTGGTGTCCATCCCTTCAGTTAGTGTAAATCTTAGGGTAAGCTAAACGGTAATCTTGAGCAAGTTATTTAACCTCTCTGTGACTCAGTTTCTTTTTCTTCCTACCTAATAAACTGTTGCCTAACCCAACACCACAGAGATTTTATGGAAATAAAGTTTTCATCTAGAAATGTTACAGTTTGGGCTCTTATGTTTATATCTATGATGTATTTCAAGTAAATTCTTATAAAAGATGTGAGGTAAAGTTCAAGGTTTTTTTTTAATATCTATTTATATTCGTGTTGACTTAGCATCCTGATGGCTGTTCCTTCCTGCACTGAACCTTGGCACCTTTGTTAGAGATCAGTGGCCATATATGTGTGGATCTGTTCCTGCACTTGATACTCTATTCAACTGCTGTCATTTAACAAGTATTACACTGCAGGTGTATTGTAAGCCTTAAAATCAGGAAGTACAAGTCCTCTGAATTTTCAGCTTTTTCAAGTTTACTTTGGCTCTTCTAGGTCCCTTGCATTTCTATATAAATTTGAGAATCAACTGATTATTGTCTATAAAAAAGTTGTGGGAACTTGCTTCCCTGGTGGCTCAGATGGTAAAGCGTCTGCCTGCAGTGCGGGAGACCCAGGTTCGATCCCTGGGTTGGGAACATCCCCTGGAGAAGGAAATGGCAACCCACTCCAGTACTCTTACCTGGAAAATTCCATGGACTGAGGAGCCTGGTAGGGTACAGTCCATGGGGTTGCAAAGAGTTGGACATGACTGAGCGACTTCACTTCTTCACTCAATCCACAGATAATTTGAGGGGGTGAGATTACTATTTTAAGAATATGTGACTCAGTTTCTTCACCTGCATCCTTATTATCTAGTCTGTGAAGTAGGATAATGATACTTCATATTTCTGTAAGTCTTAAAGGAGTCAGTATATGTAAAGGACTTAAGCCAGGTATATAGTAAGCACTTAGTGAACTAACATTCTTAACCCAATTACAGCAAATTGTTGATGTTTAACTTTTCCACAACTCAGATGTCCAGAGCTTTTGGCGTGTGCTATAAACAGTGTGACTGTGTGTCCTGGTTTGCCGAGGGCAGCCCCAATTTGCACCTGGTGTCTTAGTGCATAGTTAACAGTGACCCCTTTTACTCTTAAAAGTGGCCCAGGTAGAATCTCATGTCTGATTATTCCTAACTATCTATTTTTATAGTATGAATTAATATTTTCCCTAGTTACATGCCAGTCTATCATCATCTCTAAGTACTTGATTAATTTTGGATTTATGTTGAACACCTTACTCTTTTTTTCCATTGAAACTGCACCTCAGTTCTCTGCCCTCTACCCCTCTTTACTTTTCTGACAAGTGGCAGAACAGAGATTGGAACCACAGTGCACCTACCTACAAGGACTATGCTTTTTCTTCCGGGTGCAGTTACCTGGGTCTGATTTGGGCCATTGTTCTGTTCCATGAAGACCTTTTGGTTTCTGATTATGTCATTCCAAATATTTATTAGTCCCCTTAACTTTGTATTAGTCACACACTTTTAATTCATTCACACAAGTATTTAATGAATTCCCACAGGGTGCCAGGCCCTGTTCTAGGAGCCAGGGACGGAGCAAGGGGCCAGCTGACAAGTCCCTTCTCCTGGGGATGTGCCATACCGTAAAGGCTGCTTTGTGGCCCAATCCAGGTGAACTGGGGTTACCAGAACAGGACTGACCAGTCTAGAGACTGCTCAGGAGACACTTCCTTCTGTATTAAAACTATGTATCCAGCAAAACTAGCATTTGGCACTCATTTAGTAGATAATGAGTCTGTTTGTATTACCACTCAATTTGATTTTTTCTTCTTATCCAAAGGATAATATAAACCTACTGCCAAAGGCTTTTTCTTGCTGTGTAATATCTGTCGTATGTCCTAGATGTATTAGTCTGCTGTGAAAGAAGGAAATGGTGTTGTTTGGACTAACTCAATCTTAATGGTGGCCCCATGGTATTCTTTAAGTAACCACATGTTTTAATAGTCTGTTTAGAGTCCTGTTGTGTCTGCATAACTTGCATTCTCTGTCATTTTGAAAATTGGGACTCCCCTTCTTTCTGCTAGTTTCTTCCCTTGTTTGCTAAGATTCCTTACAGATGCTTGCTGTTGGCATAGTGATCTCACGCGCTAAGTTTTTCCATATCCTAGAATATAATATCGGAGAGGGCAATGGCACCCCACTCCAGTACTCTTGCCTGGAAAATCCCATGGACGGAGGAGCCTGGTGGGCTGCAGTCCATGGGGTCGCTAAAAGTCGGACACGACTGAGTGGCTTCACTTTCACTTTTCACTTTCATGCACTGGAGAAGGAAATGGCAACCCATGCCGGTGTTCTTGCCTGGAGAATCCCAGGAACGGGGGAGCCTGGTGGGTTGCCGTCTATGGGGTCACACAGAGTCGGACACCACTGAAGTGACTTAGCAGCAGCAGCAGAATATAATATGGCCAGGCCAGGAGACTTAAGCTTCTTTCCAGAAGCTCGATGCTCTTTTCTCTTAAAATCTTACTTATCATTGGTTTCTATTCTTGCTGTGAATACATTAATGAAATTCTTCACTGAAATTTAGACACTGTGACAGTTGCTGTTTATAAAGCCCTCATTATGTGCAAAGCACTATTGCAAGCATTTTACACACCTATCTCCCTTAGTCATATTGTATCACCATGACATAGGGACTATCTCCATTTGAGAGATGAGAAATACAGGGCCACATAGGGAGTGAGGTATAGAGCAGAAACTTGAACGCAGTCTGTCGTGTCAGGGTGACTGAAGAATCAGGTACTCTTAGGGCTAAAATTTGGACAGAGGTTCTTGATAAAATAGCCTTCTAAAATGGAAACTTTATATATACACTAATATATATAAAACAAATAACAAATAAGAACTTACTGCATAGCACAGGGTACTCTACTCTATAATGGCCTATATGGGAATAGAATCTAAAAAAGAGTGGATATGTGTATATGTATAACTGACTCACTTTGCCATACAGCAGAAACCAACACAACATTGTAATTAGCTATACTTCAATAAAAATTAATTAAAAGTAAGGTGGAAGCCTTTATTCTAATGTGATAAAATTGTCTGTAATTTATCATTTTGTTGTTGATTCATAGTCCTTATTTAGAATATTATTTTGCTTGCATAGAGATGAAGCTATTAAAGCAGATGTAGATGAGGTGGAACTTTGGGGGGAGGGGAGTAATAATTTGAGGAAGATCATCCAATTTATTTTCTTATAAAGCACACACAGTGTCTATTTGCTTGTTTTCATAAAAATGAAGTGAAGAACTGCCCTGCAGATGCCGGATTTGCCGGCACCACGGGTGCGGCCAAAAAAAAAAAAAAATGAAGTGAAGAGTATGCATAGCTGTCACATGGCCATCTAGGCAGTGAAACGTAGTTTGCTTTCTATGGATCAGATTGGGGCACCAAAGACCAAAGTGCTTTCTTTTAAATTATTTGTTTACTCTCTATAGATTCATGTTCTTTTCTGCCATGATACCATGATCAGTGAGTTAAATTTTCATTGGTTTATATCAGACTTATTTCCAGAAAGGATATAAGGTGATATCAGGGTCTATTGACATATTAGCGATATTAAAAATACAGATTTAATTTTCTGTATTACTGACGTTGTTTAGTTCCTAAGTCGTGTCTGACTCTTTGTGACCCTATGGACTGAAGCCCACCAGGCTCCTCTGTCCATGGGATTCCCCAGGCAAGAATACTGGAGTGGGTTGCCATTTCCTTCTCCAGGGGATCTTCCTGACCCAAGGATCTAACCTGCATCTCCTGCATTGGCAGACAGATTCTTTACCACTGAGCCACCAGGGAAGCCCTGTTACTGACATTTTCTATACTAAATAGTAGGCCCTGTGTAGATTGGGACCCACATCTCTTCTGTGCACTGACACATTATTACCTCTGAGCGCTCTTCGTGGCTTATGACCCACAGGAATGAACTGGTGAGTGGTAGTCTGCATGTCACCTTTAAGAGATTTTTAGTATCACTTGTATTACTTTTGTTGATGGTAAATTCAGAAGCTACTTTGTATCTCTTTGTAAAAGAGTAACTTTCTTAAGAAAAAAGAAAAGTTGTGATGTTTCAAAGGTCAAGATTACTTCCTAAGACTTTTGAGTTTTGAAAAGTTTTCTTATCTTGGTAAAAAGATCTAGTCCTGGCCCTGGCTGTTTATCTGAACCACAGAAGGAGTTGAGAGCGTTTGCAAGGGTGAGGCAAGAGCCTCCCACTGTCACCATCAGCCCTCCCTTTCATGCCCAGAATAGGCACGGACGTTGCAGGACTGGAACACTGGCCATACTGACACTTCAAGTTTTTAAGTGGAAAGACCAGGAGACTTCAGTCCCAAGGTGGACAGAAGAGCCTTTATACAAATATCCTGAGAACATCATAGAGGTGAAAGGCTAAACCCATAATTTGCTCCCTGCCCCTCCTGCTCTTAGCATGTTAGTGGCAAGTTGTTTTAGCAAAGCTGAAAACTTGAGTCTTTCCTTTGGAGAGCCTTATTTCTTTCCACTTAAACTATAATTATCATCTGAAAGTACACCAATATTTGATTTAAATATTTACATTTATAGTTATTTATATGAAGTTTTATATTTAAACCTCATCTGGAGAACTTGATTTAGAGTAATAGCAATTTGGGAAAGGTTTAGAGTAGAGAACATCCTAAATTGGCTAAAAGTGTTTTTTTTTTTCCCCCTCTTTGATATGTTTAACATTTCTTTAATTACTCCAGAACTTGAATGTTGTTAATAAGAGTCTTAAGTTTAGCCTAAAACCTGGAAAATCAACGGCCTGGTTATGAATCAGCAGTGCCATCTAGTGCTTACTACCTTGAATTATAGTCAGAAGTGCCAGCAAGGGATATGGGAGACCAAGAAATTCTGCTCTATGTTCAGTGATGGACATAGAATGTGAAAATTTCTCAGCTTGCTAAGACTTTAGGTTTATCTCATTAGAAGAGGTCTTCCTTTGAATTCAAACTAGCAGAGACTACAGTTTTCTTTAAGGCCCCCTTAGTGCTGAATTTTTAAAAACTTAGAGTGACATTACACTCAGACATGATTGAGTGACTGAACAATAGGAACAAAAGTGACTTTAAAATTGATTTTTTCTTTTACTAAATTTTTAAAATTAATTTTTTTTGGAGTATAGTTAATTACAGTGTTGTGTTAGTTTCTGCTGTACAGCAAAGTGAATCAGCTATATGTATACACATATCCCTCTTTTTTTTTTTTGGATTTCTTTCTCATTTGGGTTACCACAGAGTATTGAATCGAGTTCCCTGTGCTATATAATAGATTCTAATTAGTTATCCATTTTATACTTAGAATCCCTGGGATGGGGGAGCCTGGTGGGCTGCCGTCTATGGGGTTGCACAGAGTCGGATACGACTGAAGCGACTTAGCAGCAGCAGCAGCAGCAGTGTATATATGTCAATCCCAATCTCTCAATTCATTCCACCTTCTCCTCCCCCTTGGTATCTGTATGTTTCTTTCCTATGTCTGTGTCTCTCTTTCTGTTTAGCAAATAACTTCATCAGTGTAATTTTTCTAGATTTCACAAATAAGTAATATTATACAGCATTTGTTTTTCTATTTCTGACTTATTTTACTATGTATGACAATCTCTAGGTCCATCCACATCTTTGCGAATGGCATAGTTTTGTTGCTTTTTATGGTTAAGTAGTATACCATTATATATATGTACTGCATCTTCTTTATCCGTTCCTTTGTTGATGGACATTTAGGTTGCTTCCATGTCCTGGCTATTGTAAATAGTGCTGCAGTAAGCATTGAGGTGCATGCATCTTTCCGAATTATGTTTTTCTCTGGGTGTCTAGCTAAACCTAGCAGTTATAATTTTGTACATAATATATGAAATCTTTTCTGAATAGCAGCTCTCTAAGGTGTTCTAATAAAACCATGGATTATAGGTTAAGTTGAAAAAAATCTATAACATAAATAGGGTAAGCAGATAAGCAAAAGCATGGCAGGAATATAATCAAAATAATCTTGCTTCCTCCATAATTATTGTATGGTAGTACAGTAATTTTGTCTGCTACTTTAAAAAATGCTTTCCAATAGTTAACAAATACTAATGGGTTCAGTCAGAAGAAAGTACTTGTTCATTATTATGTTTATAATAGGTGAATGTTAGGGATCTTTTATATTTCCTGAATAATTATGTTTTAAGACCTTAGCACTTGTAAGAGTATTCATTTGATTCTTGTTTTGCTTTACCAGCACACATTAATTTACAGTTTAGCAAGAATTACCTTTGAGACCAGTTTTAACAGTCCTTTGGTAATCCCTGTTTTCTTATTAGAAGTGTCTCACATTGGAAGCTTTTTGAAAATAGCTCACGAGTTGCTATTTTTTCCCATTACTTGTATATGTCATACCAATGACTAAAATACGTGTTCATGATAAAATTTCAGGTATTAACCATGCTCTATAAACTCAACCCCTGGAAATATTCACTGTTAATAGCTTGGAGTACTATTTTCAATTGCTGTATTTTTAATTAAAATCTTTTCTCTTTCTGGTGGATCAGAGGTAGGGGCACCCTATTTCTACTTTGCTTGGTGGTACTTTCTTCTAGGGAATTTGCTGGCATTTTTTTCTGCTGAGGTAACTGGTGATTTATTACTACGGTCAGGATTTTTGTTCCTGGTTTTGGTGTTTCTACCTTTTAATGTCTTTCAATTTCTTAAGAGCTTGACAACATCATGTATTTGTTTAGTGCTGTGCAGATTTTTTTGGTCTGTTCAAAGGTATATCAACCCTGCATGAAAAGGTTGTAGAAAGGTTGAAGACTTTGCCCAAGTTGGCTAATGTGTGGCAAAGGCATAATTTGAATGCCTTCTGATTACTCATGTCCTGAGGTGAACTCATCTGGTCCTATAACTTTAAATACTGTCTGAATTCTGATGATTCTCAGATTTGTATTTCCAGCCCTGACTTCTCCCCTGAGATTCAGACTTGTATATCCAACTGCTCTCTCTTCCTCCTCACCCTTCCCTTACTTCTCTCCTCCCCCTTCCTGCTCCCCTTCCCCCTGCCTTCTCTACTTCCTCTTCCCGCCCCCCGCTTCTCCTCCTTCCTGTCCATTTTGATGATATCTCAAACTTGACTTCACAGTAAAGAGGATCCTTGCTGGCCCTAGGCCTATCTTGTTTCTCTCAAGGTCTTTTCCATCTTAGCTGATGGCATCTGCTGCTGCTGCTGCTGCTAAGTCGCTTCAGTCGTGCCCGACTGTGCGACCCCATAGACGGCAGCCCACCAGGCTCCCCCGTCCCTGGGATTCTCCAGGCAAGAACACTGGAGTGGGTTGCCATTTCCTTCTCTATCATTAGCCACTTATTTGCTCAAGCAAAATCTTGAAATAATCCTGTTTGTCTCTTTATCAAGCTTGGCATTGAAACTGAGCCGGACCTGTGGGGTTCCTGGGCATGGAAACCTATTGGTGTCCTTCAGTTCTTGTTTGTTAGGAACAGACTCCAGCTTCCATGACCTTCCCTGAGTTCCAAAGGGCAGGTCCAAACAGCTGCTAATCAGGGCAGAGAGGGGATGTGGAGACAAAGGAGGAGCAGTCAGGAAACAGTAGTGAACCTTGGGGCAGGGCCCTGGTTCCACCTTGCAAGATACGCATAACAACATCTTTGTGCCTTTAAACTCAAAAAACCCCCAACAAATGAAAAGCTTTAGTATTCTTCATTCCAGATTGAAGGAACCAGAGAAGCTCATCAAGAAAAAGGAGACCACTTGGGACCAGATTAAAGCGTGCAGGCCCTGCACACACCCTAATCTTATCAGCAACTCCACTCTCGAACCATTGCTATAAAACTCCTCACCCAAGTCTCCCAGGTGTGGACACACAGTTTTCAAGGGCAGGAGCCCACTGTGTTCCCCTTTGCCTGGCAAAGCAATAGAACTATTCTTTTCTACCTTCACCCCAAACTCTGTCTCTGAGATTCAATTTGGCACCAGAGTCCAGAGACCGAGTTCTTAGCATCAATATCAAATACATCAGTAAGTGCGAGATCTGGGCTTCCCAGGTGGCGCTAGTGGTGAAGAATCCGGCTGCCCATGCAGGAGACACAGGAGATGTGGACTCGATCCCTGGGTTGGGAAGATTCCCTGGAGGAGGGCATGGCAACCCACTCCAGTATTCTTGCCTGGAGCATCCTATGGTCGGCGGAGCCTGACCAGCTCCCTCCATAGGGTTGCAGAGTTGAGCACAACTGAAGCAACTTGGCATACAGGCAAACCTATTTTTTCATCAGCTTGCCTTTGTCTCTTTCCTAGGCTATCACAAGTCACTTGTTCCAACTGGTTTCCCTGCTTCCAGTCTGTTCTCCATTACCTTTTCCATTTTTTCACTGTGCCTAACAGTATAAGATTATTATTTGTTATGGATTTGTTGCCTGTCTCGCTTTCTCTAGACTGTAAGCATCACAAGGCAGAAACCTGTTTTGTTAACCACCGCATCTCCAAGGCCTAGAAAGAACGCTGCTGGCAATAGTGAATTTCATGTTGAATGAATGGGCAAATATGTCAATGAAAGGAAGAAATCTGGTGCTTTTCAGTGGTTGAGGATTCAGGAAAAATTACTCCTTTGCTAGTTTTATCAGGGCTTTTTGGTAAAGTGTTAAGAGACTTTAATACTGTGTTCTTGAGCTTTATATTAGAATCTTTTAATCTCAAATATTTGATTTCATTTGAGCCTTGGTGCATGCATCTTTTGCTCCCTGAGGTATCTGAGAGGTTTTCTGTGGAAACCTAAAAATGAAACCGATTATACTATTTTCTGGAAAAGGCCTGGCCGAATAAATGAAGGGGAAGAAACTATTGCTAGTTGAGAGAAGCACTCAGTTTGCCCTTCAATAGAGAATTAAAAGAGAAAAGAGAAAAGTGAATGCAGAGCATCTTTATTTGCTTTGGACTGCCCTTCTTCCAGTAAGGTTAACTTTGAATCAACAGGAAATTGAGTTGGGCTGATTAATACGTTTTTAAAGTTGGAAACTTAAAGGTCTAAAGATCCTGAAATGTTATATTAAGGAAAAAACAATGACTCTATTAAGAAATGCAAAGCAAAATGAGGAAAAGGTGGGGAGAGATTGATTGGTTATTCTATATTTGGTGTAATGGAAAATATTTTTTTGAAGCAGCAAGATCTGGGCTTTGATTCTAATCTTGCTGCTAGCTGGCCACATATACTTGGGCACATGGCTTCTGGAATCTAGGTTTGTTATCTCTGTTAGAGGTTTAGTATGATTATATGTGCTGAATCTTGGGAAAGAATTCTTAGAAGTAAAAGTATGATATAAATGAAATGCATTGGTATTATTTTTAATGCTAAAATACTTTAATTAAAGATATAATTATTAAGTATAAAGGGTACAAATTTTTAAAAACTTGTTTTTCCTTTTTTCCCCTTCCAGTTTTAGTGAGATATAATTGATACACCTGTGACTCAGTGGTAAAGAATCCACCTGCAATGCAGGAGATGCAATGCAGGAGACACAGATTTGATCTTGTTGGGTTGGGGACGTCCCCTGGAGAAGGAAGTGATAACCCACTCCAGTATTCTTGCCTGGAAAATCCTATGGACAGAGGATCCTGGTGGGCTACAGTCCATGGGGTTGCAGAAGAGTCAGGCACAACTTAGCGACTAAACAGGAACTGTGTAAGTTTAAGGTATACAGCAAATTATTGTTGCACACATCATCAAATTATTACCATAGAAGTTTAGTGAACATCCGTCATCTCATATGGATATAAAATTAAATAAAGAGAAAAAAGAAAAAAATCTTCCTTCTGATGAGAACTCTTAGGATTTGCTCTCTTAATAACTTTCATGTATAACATAAAACAATGTTAATTGTATTTATCATGTTATACCTCCCTAGTACTCATTTATCTTGTAACTTGTAAAAGGAGTTTGCACCTTTTGACGCCTTCATCCAGTGCCCACTCCAGCCCTCTCTACCTCCTCCACCTACCCCCCAACCCCCACCCCCTTCTAGTAATCACAGATATAATCTATTTAGCACGAGTTTGTTTGTTTTTGAGGTATAATTGACCTACAATGCTATCATTGCACAACATGACCACATAATAAGTTTAGCTATGATATGTCACCATAAAAATATTCCATGGTTGTTGGCTGTATTCCCCCACGCTGTATATTTCATCGCCATGACTCATTTATTTTGCAACTGGAAGTTTGTACCTCTTAATCTGCCTCATTGATTTCTTTCTTCCCTTTACTTTTTCCCCCTCTGGTGAGCCCTCTGTATCGATAGCTGTGTTTCTGTTTTGTTGTGTTTGTTCATTTGTTTTGCTTTTTAGATTCCACATATAAGTGAAATGATATGGTATTTATCTCTGTCTGAATTGTTTCACTTGGTGTAATATCCTCTAGGTCCATCTGCATTATTGCAAATGACAAGATTTAATTCTTTTTTATGGCTGAGTAATATTCCACTGCATAATATCTACCATATCTCCTTTATCCATTCATCTATGATAGCACTTGGGTTGCTTCCATTTTTTGGCTATTGTAAAAAGTTCTGCAATGAACTTAGGGGTCATATGTCTTTTTTAATCAGTGTTTTTGTTTCCTTAAGATAAATACTTAAGTTAGGAGCGGAATTGCTGGATCATATGGTAGTTCTGTTTTTTATTATTATTATCAGTATTTCACCCTTCTAGTATGATATCCAAGTTTTCTCTTGCTGTTTTCAGCTCTGGGGCCCTAGAACTCAAATGGCTATGAAGATGCCAAGATCTGGACTCAGGGTTTTCATGAAACAATTTAAAATCGTTTAAAATGATGTTTCTGGGAAATTTTTGCTTGCTTGTTTAACTGATTGTTTATGTGCATCTGAGATTAACAACAGCAACAACAAAAGCACATCTTATGTAGCACCATCAGTGAGGTGTTCTATCCTTATTATAAATTTCTGAGTATCCTCTAAGATATCAGCTATGCAGTGTTCTTTGGGTAGATCAGGGGAGAAAGAATGGAGGTTTTCATGTCTTTAAAAGCAATTATAGGCTCAGGTCTCTGAAAAAGTATTGTGCGCCAGGAATGGCACCTCTGCTACCGTTTAGTCTTGACTTAAAACTTTTTAAAGGCCAGACTGTTGATGCATTTGAATACTGTTAGTATCTATTTCTTAAATAAAATTAGCTTGACAGTGTTATTAATTTTTCTTCTTAAAAATGGCAGGAAAATGAGCTTGAAGCAGTATTATTGCGTGTGCTTAAGTGAGTCTCATTTCCAGATATCAGAAAGCATGTTTCTAAGTGTTTTGGAGAAAAGTAATTCTTTTCAGTCCAAGCAGATTGTTTTGTTTTAGAAATACTGAGGATGCAATATGTGAATCATATTTGGATTTTAAAACAGGATATTAAACTTCACAGTAAAAGTGATTCCATGGTTGTTAAAGCCCAGGGAGAGGTTTATAAAGCCAGCCGACAGAGAAACTGAACTCACTTGGAGAAGTGAATGATGCAGGAATGGAAATATTGAATAAATGACTTTAAAACCATTTTTAAATGTTCTTTTATCCCTTGAAGACAGACAGACCATTAAAATTAAAATGGTATTAAAACTTTTCTCTATAAAACTATGTAACCTAATAGTATGAATGTTGAGTCAGTCACATGTATTTTTTTCCAAATCCATAATTTGAATTGGATTTCCAAGTCCAAATTTCTGAGCTTATTTAGTATTTTGAAATTTGTATTTGCTAGGTATTGCACCTTAGTCAGTCTTTCAAAATAAATCCCCATTAAGTTCAAGTAAATAATCCTGAAGGTAAAGTGAGCTGGCCTTATTGAAATGTGAGTGAATGTGAAAATTGAGTTGACTGACTAAGGAAGTGAGGAGGGGATTAAAAAAGGCGTGTGATTTCCATGTGTTTGTCACTTTGCATTCGCTCTTAGTCTCCCGGGAGGCTTTTATCATTCTACCGCATCTGTTAAATCCATACTAATTCTTTCAACGTCCATTTCTAGCATCCTGTTCTCAGTGATGACTATATTAATAGCCTACTCCATTTCTCCTGCTGCCTGTGTGAACCTCTGTTACTGCATGTAGCATGCCATAAGTCATTTGCTTACATTTCCGTCATTTTTTTTGTATCTCCAGTGCCTTGCTTAGTGCCTGACACATACTACGAACTTAGTACATGTTCGCAATGTAGATTAAAACGAAGTGAACAACGTGGTGAGAAATAGCCCCTGAACCCTGCATAACCTAGATACTGTTCAAAAAGATGTGGCTCTTGGCCCTGTCCTTCTCCTTGGGCAGAGTAGTGGTGGTAGGACAGAGGCCACCTGAAGGATAAGCAGATAGGTGGGTTGATTTTTCAATAAATATTCATTGGGCTTCTGGCACTATTTCAGGTGCTTCAGGGGAAATTGCAGAGATGTAGGATACGTTGTAACTACTCTCAGGAGTTTACCAGTTAGCTTTAGAGGTATGGCTTACCTATGTGAATCATTTAGAAGGAAACTGAATGCTGAATTATAAGGAAGCCAGAAAAGGTAGAAAGTCTTGTGAGTTGGAAGAGCTGGGAAAGTTAGGGGAGACACAGGTTAATTTGAGCTCAGTAGTATTGACTGAAGGAGGGGCTTTGAGGTGTTGTCAAGCCTTGGGCCAGGGGAGAGCTGAATGGTTGACTTTGTGGGAGCGAGCTGGTGGAGGAGGGTTTACTCTGGGGACTACAGACCCTTTATACATCCATGGGTAGGCTTCAGAGGGGCTTTGAACCCCTGGAAAAATTTGCAAAATGTTGTTTTTATGTGTACAGGCAGTTTAACAGTTTAACAGTGGTAAGGTTCAGCTTTTAAAGATGTGGGTGTAGAATTTTTAAATAATGCTAAATTTTGTAATTTGCATTGGAAATGCATTTGAACAATTTGTATTTTTGTGAGGTCATAAAGAGAGGGGGAAGGGCTTCCATGGTGCCTCAGATGGTAAAGAATCTGCCTGCAATGTGGGAGACCTGGGTTCGATCCCTGGGTCGGGAAGATCCCCTGGAGGAGGGCATGGCAACCCAGCCCAGTTTTCTTGCCTGGAGAATCCCATGGACAGAGAGGAGCCTGGCAGACTACAGTCCATGGGGTCACAAAGAGTTGGACACGACTGAGTGACTAAGCATAGTACATAGCACAAAGAGAGGGGGAGAGGGAAGTATTCAGGAACAAGGAAGAGGATGGAGAGAGAGAGGAAGGAGATTTAGTCTAATGCTTGAAGAGGCAAAATAACAATATAGATGTTATTATTTATTTATGATATTTCCCTGAAAGTGTATCAGTATCTATGCATCATCTTTAGCTGATTATTAAAAGAAATCATCTAAGTAATGAAAGCTAAACTTCTGGGGCCAACACTGTATTTGAGAAGAATCAAATACTGAACTAAAAGTGAATGAAAATTTATACTGTTGTTGCCCAAATGAAAATATATGAAATTCAGAGGTAGACAATGTCATAAACTTGGTCAAGATTTTTTGGTTTTATTTGCCAGGGTCTTTAATCAGCTATTTTTTTCAAAAAGGTTATTCTATTTAACTTTTTCCCCAGTTATACTGGGAAATTATTGACACTTATCACTATAAATAAAAGGTATACAGCATGATGGTTTGATTTACATATATTGTGAAATGATTACCAAGTAGATTCATCTAACACCCATTTTCTCATACAGATACGTTAAAAAGAAAAGAAAAAAAACTCTCTTGTTATGGGAACTCAAGAATTACTCTATTAACAACTTGCCTAGATATCATACAGCAGCGTTAGCTCTATTCATTGTGGTGTTCATTACATCCCTAGTACTTACTTATCTTGTAGCTAGAAATTTGTGCTCTTTGACCACCTTCCTCTAATCCCCCTCTCCCAGGCTTTGTCTTTGATCTCTCTTTTATGAGTTTGTAGTTTTTTTTTTTTTTAAGATTTCACATATTAGTGAAAGTGAAACAATATAGCATCTGTCTTTCTCTGTCTGACTTGTTTTACAAGTGTACTGCCTTCAAGGTACATCCATGTCGTTGCATATGGTAAGATTTCCTCTTTTTTTTCTGGATGAATTATATATGTGTGTATGTATGTGTGTATATATGTATACATGTATAAATATATATACATATGTATACATATATACATATATATGTGTGTGTGGTACTATTTTTTCTCCATTCACACATTGATGGACACTTAGGTTGTTTCCGTGTCTTGGCTATTGTAAATAATGCTGCTATGAACACGGGATGCAGATTTCTTTTTGAGTTAGTGTTTTCATTTCCTTTGGATATATTCTCAGAAGTAGAATTGTTGGATCACTTGGTAGTTCAATTTAAAAAATTTTGAGGATCCTCCATACTATTTTCCATATTGGCTACACCAATTTACAATCCTATCAACAGTGCACAAGGGTTCCCTTTTCTCTGTATCCATGTCAGTATTTGTTATCTTTTGTCTTTCTGATGATGGCTATTCTGACAGGCATGAAATGATATCTCATTGTGGGTTTAATTTGTATTTCTCTAGTCACTACTGATGTTGAGCAGCTTTTCCTATATCTGTTGTTCTTTCATGTATCTGAAATGTCTTTTCAGGTCTGTTGAGGTCACCTCATCAGATGTATGGTTTACAAATATTTTTCCCATTCTATAGATTATCTTTGCACTTTGTTGATGATGTCTTTTTCTGTGCAGAAACTTTGTAGGTTGATATAGTTCCACTTATTTATTCTTGACTTTGTTGCTTGTACTTTAGGTGTCATATCCAAAAATTCATCACCAAGACCTATGTCAAGGAGTTTTATTTCTATGTTTTCTTCTAAGAGTTTCATGGTTTTAAGTCTTACATTAAAGGCTTTAATCCATTTTGAGTTAATTTTTGAGTGGTGTAAGTTATGGGCCCAGTTTCATTCTTTCCCTTGTGAATATTCTATTATTCCAGCACCATTTATTGAAGAGACAATCTTCTCTTGTCAAATGCTAGTTGATCACATATGTTTAGCTTTATTTCTGGGATACTGATTCAGTTCTTGAATTATTTATTCTGTTCTTTTCATCTATTTGTCTCTTTTTAAGCTAGTACCATACTGTTCTGATGACTATAGCTTTACAGTACAGTTTAAAATCAAGTATGGGTTTACAGTATAGCTTAAAATCAAGATATGTAATTTGTCTTGATTAGAGCCCCTAATCCTAATCCTCCTGATTTTTTTTCTTTTGGATAAAAAAGAATTTTCTTTGGCTATCTGAAGTCTTTGCGGTTCCATATAAATTTTAGGAGTGTTTTGTCTACTTGTATACAAAATGCCATTGAAATTTTGATAGGGATTGCGTTGAATCTACAGATGACTTTGATAGTATTGACATTTTAACAATATCAAACCAATTCATGCGCATGGGATACCTTTCCATTTATTTGTGTTTTTTTCAATTTCTTTTATCAATGTCTTATAGTTTTCAGTATAGAGATCTATCACCTCCTTAGTTAAGCTTATTCATGAATATTTTATTCTGTTTGATGCCATTGTCAATGGAATCTGTTCTCTTTTCTTCAGAAAATTTGTTGTTAATGAGTAGAAACTTATTTTTGCAAGTTAATTTTGTATTGCATTTAAACTTTTAAATTTAAGGATTTTTTTCTTAATGCAAAAATCTGCATTTCTTCATAAAAATTGAATATAATGAACCTGGTTACTTGCCATAGATAGAGATTCTTTTAATAGTTCAGTTCAGTTCAGTCACTCAGTCGTGTCCAACTCTTTGCCACCCCATGAATTGCAGCACGCCAGGCCTCCCTGTCCATCACCAACTCCCAGAGTTCACTCAAACTCATGTCCATTGAGTCGGTGATGCTATCCAGCCATCTCATCCTCTGTCATCCCCTTCTCCTCCTGCCCCCAATCCCTCCCAGCATCAGAGTCTTTTCCAGTGAATCAACTCTTCGCATCAGGTGGCCAAAGTACTGGAGTTTCAGCTTTAGCATCATTCCTTCCAAAGAACACCCAGGACCGATCTCCTTTAGAATGGACTGGTTGGATCTCCTTGCAGTCCAAGGGATTCTCAAGAGTCTTCTCCAACACCACAGTTCAAAAGCATCAATTCTTTGGTGCTCAGCTTTCTTCACAATTTAATAGTAGATGCTCAATATATAGAGAAAACATTGAGATTGGAGCTCTCTTTCAATTCTCTTTCAATTCAAGGTTAACATACTGACCATGTCAGGCACAGAAATGATGGATTTACACTTTGGGTTTAGTGAGCTTTTCACTATCAGAAACATGCTTTGAAATGATAGCTCTGTCATGTTACAAGTGTGAGTTAATGAGGAAGGAAAGAGGTGAAAAAAAATCTGTTCATTTGTTCTTTGGGTTATTCCCAAAAGAATTGCAGTGAAGAAGTGTTTCATAATTATTGGTTTATAGGATTGATAAGCGGAGAAGGCAATGGCACCCCACTCCAGTACTCTTGCCTGGAAAATCCCATGGATGGAGGAGCCTGGTGGGCTGCAGTCCATGGGGTTGCAAAAGAGTCAGACACAACTGAGCGATTTCACTTTCACTTTTCACTTTCATGCATTGGAGAAGGAAATGGCAACCCACTCCAGCATTCTTGCCTCGAGAATCCCAGGGACGGGGAGGCCTGGTGAGCTGCTGTCTATGGGGTCGCACAGAGTCAGACACGACTGAAGCGACTTAGCAGCAGGATTGATAAGAGGTTAGTAATTGAGGAACAAAGAAGCTATAAGTTTATGTAAATAAATAATGCAACAGGACATTTTTCTCTAGTTGTCATTACAAAATTAACTAATTTGAAAAAGATAGTGCTGTTGAGAGAGGAAATAGACATATAAATCTCAATTATATCTAAATCATCAGTAAGCCATATTTTTACATAGAATCAGTTTAATTGGAAGAGCTGAGCAATTTGATGATGCTAAGAACTTGATTCTGGAGAAGGCAGTGGCACCCAACTCCAAAACTCTTGCCTGGAGAATCCCAGGGTTGGGGGAGCCTTGTGGGCTGCCGTCTATGGGGTCGCACAGAGTCGGACACGACCGAAGCAACTTAGCAGCAGCAGCAGCAGCAACGGGAACTTGATTCAGATTTATAAATCTAAAAAATGCACAACTAATGTTAATTTAATAATGTTGGACTTTAATAGCCCTAAAGTATTAAGAAAGATATATAAATTAACAGATCATACAGTTTTATAAGCAATTGTTCAACCCATGAAGATTCAACATAAAGGGCCACTTCAGCAAATATTCAAAATGTACTATCATTTCTATTATAGTCTAAACCCATTAAAAAAGATCTAGTAATAATATATTTGTATATATATTATATATATTATATAATTGGAGAGGGAAATGGCAACCCACTCCAGTGTTCTTGCCTAGAGAATCCCAGAGACGGGGGAGCCTGGTGGGCTGCCGTCTATGGGGTCGCACAGAGTCGGACACGACTGAAGCGACTTAGCATAGCATAGCATAGCATATATATTATATATGATGTTAAAATAATAACATAGTATATATATATTTAATACTATATCATGTATTATGGATTATAATATAGTGATGTATAATATACTTTTGATTTCTTAATATCTTGTACTTTCAGAAAAGTTGTATATGTAATAGATGCATGGATGTGGACATTTCAGATAACTGTACAGCGAGCTGGGGATGTAGTAACTTCAGAACTTGCCTCTTGCTGGAGATCAGGTTGGATCAAGAAAGTGTATCCGTCTAATGGGCCACTTCCAGGCTTGGGGCTTGAAGGCTGGAAGTTGGCCCAGGTGAAATAATTAGAGTATCCCCAAGGACACAGTGTGCAGAGTGGATGCAGCCAGTGTCCAAGAAGGAGCAGCAGGTCAGAACTAGATAAACTATATACATTATCAGTTATGAATGTCAGGCTGATTAAGAGGAGGCATTCAAGAGGAGAATGAATGAAAGTTCACAGGAGAATGAGAGAAGGTCCGGGCCTTTGTGAGCAGGGGTGGGTTTTCTGGGCTGCCTTATCCCAGGTCGATGGAGGCTGGAATTAAAGATAGTTTCAAATGGTTCATCTTTTATGATTTCATGCTTATTAATATAACTTTACATTTTATTTTAAGTACATTTTAATATGAGTTAAAATAACTGCTGCAGCAAGATGCGCAACTTTCAAGTAATAAATAATAGCATTTCTAGTTTGGGAATGTGCAACAAAGAAAATATTAACGATCTATTTACAAAGAATGGGTCAGCGGTTGCTGGGTTAGGAGTCTGGGAAGTGTGTTACTGCAGAGGAATAGCACAGGAAGTTTCCTCATGATACTGTTCTGTATCCTGACAGTGGTGGTGTTTCAGCAGCCCCATCTATGTGTTACAATTCATACAACTGTACACCAAAAAAGCCCGCTTTACTGCATGATAATTAAAAAGAAAATGAAGCAAATCACAAAATGCTAATGGAGAAATCAAAAGATCTTTTCAGTATACAAGAGTCAAACGATGAAGCTCAGTACACCAAGATAGTCCTAGAAAGCCATGGAAGCAAGGTTCCTGAAAGTGTATGGTTTGCATGTTTCTTAGGTCTTTAGGTTGATGAAGGTTACTCATCAAAGTTGGAACATTGAAGCTGAAAATTATTTGACCCTCTAGGTTTTCTTTTATCTCTGTCTCTTTTAATAGACTGTCCTCCCTCGCTCCATCTCCTTTCTTTACTTCCTTCCTTCTTTCATCTCCTTCTTTCTTGAGTTAAACTCATGCTATCTGACATGGTAAAGAGGTGCCCCAGATTACATGGCAGAGAAGGAAATGGCAACCCATTCCAGTACTCTTTCCTGGGAGATTCCAGGACAGAGGAGCCTGGCCGGCTACAGTCTATGGGGTCACAAGAGCTGGACATGACTGAGCGACTGAACCAACTGCTGCAGAGGACATGAAAGTGATATGAAATGAAGTGGGCTGAGAAGCTGGTCTAGTTCTGCTCCAAACATCAGGGTGGCAGTTGGGCCAGGAACAAATCAAACTAGAAGTGCTGCTGCTCACCAGAATGCACCTGTGGTACCCAACCTGACCTCCTTAGTTCAGACAGTAATACGTGTTGTTCTGGAGCTGAGCATGTGGTTTGAGTTAGAATTGCTTCACACTCCACAAGTTGGCTGCAGCCCAGAACTGACCAGAGGGCCCTTGGAGCAGGTCTTAAGTTGATCTTGACCTGATAGTGTTCTTTGGGTTGGACCTCCCAGGATTACTCTTGGCCAAAGCTCTCTTTCTATCCCTTTGAAGTAATAAATTTGGTGTCTTGGGTCTGGAACAAATTGAAACCAGTCTTCTAGAATTTTGAAGGGCTATTGAGGCCAGGAACAGGACTACATGGGCTCTTTCCTCAGTATTATCTCTTTAACTTCTCATTTGCCTGGCAACTTGAGTTCTGATTTTCTGAATGGGTGTTCCTCTGGTCACTTGCCCAGGAAACAGCTCTGGATGAGGGACCATAGGAGAGTGTTTTATATCTCTTGGGAAGGGAAAGGTTAAATTTTGTTTCCAAGAGCACTGGCTGCATGAATTCTTGGACGCAGCCTTCCCCAGGAGAGTGCAGTGGGGGAAGTTTGGCAGGAGCGTATAGCTACACAGAGGAGGCAGGAGTGAGCTATTCGTGCCGACTGTTTACAACAGCTTCCGGAGTCTGCTAATACCAGACTGATGGAGTAAAAGATTAGTTGGAAATTCTCGACTTACAGTCTTTACATTAAACACTGGTAACCACTTTTTTTTCTCCACCTTTCCTCTTAAGTTATTCTGGATTTTAAAGTTCTAGTTATGAGATAAAGTCAACTGAAATTCTTGACATTTTCTAGCCTGAGTCACAGCCCTTGCTTAAGATTATTTCAACATAAAATTGTGTCTTTTAAGTAGTTTGAAAATATATGGTAGTACGTTGCTAGTAATAGATTTCTTGGAGCTGAATATTTTGGTACAGGATTTGTGATTTGAGTTTACCATCTGATTTATGTATTCTAGGGTCTTTTCATAATTCAGATTTGCCAATCTGGGTAGTTCTGGCACTGTGGGGGCTGTTGTGCCTGACTTAATTACATATTTAAATAGAAGGCTAGAGCTAAAGCTAAAAAAACAGATGGATTTGGAAGAGGAGATTGTCCTGTTTGGAGGTCAAGTGTAAAGCCAAAAAATCGCTGGAGCTGCTCTGACAGGGATTTCAGGAAAATAGGCTTGTAATATTTCCATTTCTCTCGGTTTGCAGTCTGGCGCCAAATGTAGTAAGATCAGCCCTTTTTCCAAAGGTCTTGATATTTCTGCAGTTGTTTTCAGAAAGTCTCAAAAATGAAAATCAAGGCACAGGATCTCAAATATCTGTACCCTAAACACCAAGGCTTTTGGATGATCTGGGAGGGAAAAGAGTCGATGCCATGGAAGTGAAGGTGTGGGGACACAGTGCGTGCGTGGAGGCTGCTCTTTCAGATGCGACATCGTGCTGATGGCCCCGAAAGCTGCAGAGTGTGTCGGCTCTGTAGCAAGCATGCTGGAGAGCCCTTTCAGAGTCTGCACATGATATGTGTACCTTCTGTTACTTTTGATCCTTTTTGTTCTATTCAGCGGAGTCAGCTAGGCCATCTTTCAAGGTCAGGAGACATTTCAAACTTTCTAATTGGGCCAGTTAGTCTAATGTTAGTATGTCACTTAACCTTCGTTACTGAGAAACTGTACTTAAAAGCATTTTTAGTGAATCCTTCCAGGGTTACCCGTTTTTGGCCTATAGAAACAGAAACTAGGGTTTAGAGAATTTATGTGATTTGTAAAAATCACATAAACAGACATAAGAACTATAGAAGAGTGTATTTTATATTATTAGCTGCCAACTTTCCAGTGGTTGAAGCTCTCCATACATGTAGGTGGTGTATCTAAGGAAGTTTGAAACAGTAGCAATGACCAATGTATTGTATCAGTGACTTATAAATATCTTTGGCAAATGAAACTTATGTAGAAACCCAGTATGTTAAGCTATAGGTTTTATTCTGTTAGCATGAATTTTTCTGAAGAGTTGAGTTTTCTAATAACTACTTTCAACTTAAAACTATAACAGACTATTATGAACACAAATACTTAAAATATGAATTTATGTAGTCACTTGGAGCCTCAGTAGCTGATATATTATTTTGTCTTATTGAGTTTCCAGCATTGAGAAAAATCTTTAAGAGTTAAATTCCTTCAAATGGATGTGATTTTCTAAACAGTTAAGAATAATTTTCAATCAGATTGATGTAAAAGCTTGAAAAATTATTAATAGGAAATTTTGATCCACTTCAAATCACTGTATAACTCTAACCTAAGGCAGACTCACTCTTTCCAGTCTCTCTTCAATCCAGTCCAAACCTATCTACTGAAGCTATACTTGTGAAGGTCCCTAGACCTCTGTATCGCCAAATCTATCCATAAATTCCTGGTGCTTGCCTTGTGGAACGCATCAGCTGTATTTGATAACCTGATCGCTCCCTCCACTCACCTTCCAGATCTGCAGTCTCCTGGGTTTCCTCCTACCTCACTGGCCACTTATCAGTTTTCTTTCTGCTCCCTCCTCTTTTCTGCCGTGTAGTTTTGTGTGTGCTGTCCAGGCTCCTCTGTCCATGGGACACTCCAGGCAAGAATATTGGAGTGGGTTGCCATGCCCTCTTCCAGGGATCTTCCTGACCCAGGGACTGAACCTGTGTCTTCTGTGCCTCCTGTGTTTTAGGTGGATTCTTTGTCCACTGAGCCACCTGGGGAGCCCGCCCTGTAGCTTAGAGACCCCTAACCAGCCTTTCCCAACAATGGTTTCTCATCTGAACCACACAACACAGCAAACAATGTGAAAGACTTTTTTCTCAGTTTTCTCAGCTAGTATTGTTCTAGATGCATAGAAGGGAAGTTAATTTGTTACGTACAGTAGGTGCCTTAGGGAATTGTCTTAAATTTTTCACAACCTCAGGTCAGAGGGTTTGCCAGGCTCAGTCTACACATGTTAGGTATCTGATCCATTTCCATGGCCTTAAATTCCATCTACATGTTGGTGACTCCCAAATTTGTACCTCCAGCCTAGACCTCTACCTAAACACTGAAGGACAGAGTCTTTGATCCAACATCTATTAAACATCTTGTCTTAAATATCTATTGATGAAAAAACTAATCAGTAGTCAATTCAAGAAAGAAATGGAAAATCGTATTTGCACCAACCTGAAAGAGGAGAGTGAAAAAGTTGGCTTAAAGCTCAACGTTCAGAAAACTAAGATCATGGCATCTGGTCCCATCACTTCATGGCAAACAAATGTGGAATCAGTGGCTGACTTTATTTTTTTGGGCTCCAAAATCACTGCAGGTGGTGACTACAGCCATGAAATTAAAAGACGCTTACTCTTTGGAAGGAAAGTTATGACCAACCTAGATAGCATATTCAAAAGCAGAGACATTGCTTTGCCAACAAAGGTCTGTCTAGTCAAGGCTATGGTTTTTCCTGTGGTCATGTATGGATGTGAGAGTTGGACTGTAAAGAAAGCTGAGCACAGAAGAATTGATGCTTTTGAACTGTGGTGCTGGAGAAGACTCTTGAGAGTCTCTTGGACTGCAAGGAGATCCAGCCAGTCCATCCTAAAGGAAATCAGTCCTGGGTGTGCATTGGAAGGACTGATGTTGAAGCTGAAACTCCAGTACTTTGGCCACCTGATGCGAAGAGCTGACTCATTTGGAAAGACCCTGATAGTGGGAAAGATTGAGGGCAGGAGAGAAGGGGACGACAGAGGATGAGATGGCTGGATGGCATCACTGACTCAATTGACATGAGTTTGGGTGGACTATGGGAGTTGGTGATGGACAGGGAGGCCTGGCGTGCTGCAGTCCATGGGGTCGCAAAGAGTCGGGCACAACTGAGTGACTAAACTGAACTGAATGGAGGGTTATAATCTGGGAGACAGTCTTTCAGAAAGCTCTGAGGACTGTTCCACCAGTTGGACATCAAAGCACAGTTATATATGTTTTTGAGACAAAGAGCTGTACGTCAAGGCAACATACTATTTACATAATCCAACAAGAGTAGCAGGGCCTTGTGACTCCCTACAGGATCAAGAAAGGAATGTTATCTCCTAAGGAGTTACCTTGCTGGTGCCAGGAGAAAACTGCCTCCCCCCACCCCAGCCCCCCCCCCCCCCCCCCGCCCTGGCAAGTAGGCATTCCAGTATCTTCTAAAAGAATATAGTTTATGTATAGTGTAGAAGCACAATGCACACTAAAACGGGAGTGGGTACTGGCTTAGATGGCAGAGAAACTTTTATGGTAAATTACTCTTGTCTTGCCTTAAAAATGATTTTACAGAACCTCAATTCAGAAGGGCTTCCAGACTCAGTCCACAGAGGTCAGGTATCATGACCTTAGATTCCATCTTCCTGTTGAGAAACTCCAAATTTATACCTCCAGCCTAGACCCTTACCTGAACGCAAGGTAGAGCGTTCTGTCCAACATCTATTTAATACCTTGCCTTTTTAAAAATTAAATACTTTCATTTGGCTGCACTGGGTCTTAGGTGTGGCACATGGGATCTTTCATTGTGGCATGGCGGTGATCTCGTTCCTTGACCAGGGATCAAACCCAGCCTCTCTGCACTGGGAATGCAGAGTAGTCTTAGCCACTGGGCCACCAGAGAAGTCCCTTAACACCTTGTCATAAATATCTAACTGACACCCCAAACTTAGCATGTCCAAACACAAAATCTCATTTTTCTCTCTAAAGCTAATCCATTTATAGTTATCATTTATCAGGCCCCAAATTTTAGTCATCCCTGAACTTCTTTCTGACTCTTCCACCTTCCAGCCAATCATTCTGCATATCCTCTTGTATCTTCCTTCCAACTACATTCCCAGTCTGACCAATTTGTCCAGCTTTTACTTCGGCTACCTGGACCTAAGCCACATCATGTCGCAAGAGCTGGAAATATTTCAGTAGTCTCCTGCCTGGTCTCCCTGCTTTTGCCATGAGATGGTTGGTGAGATGGTTGGATGGCATCATTGATTCAATGGACATGAGAACAAATAAAATAGTTTATTCTAAACATAGCAGCCAGAATGATCCTTGTGATGTCAGTCTTCTGCTCAGAACCCTGCAGATGCTTCCCCTTTAACTCATGCCAAAAAGTTAAAGACTTTTTAGTGGAGTACATGATCTGTATTGCTGCTTCCCTCAACTCTGCCCCAATCTTTTTGCTGTTCCTATAATATATTAGGCAACTTCCACCCTGGGGACACTTCCGTCTTTCTGGAAGGCTCTTCACCCCACCCCCTCTCATATCCTTGGCTTATTCTCTTGCTTCTTTCAAATCTTTGCTCAGATGACACCTTCCTGGTGAGGCCTTTCCTGACTAGTCTTTTAAAAGTTGTGAACCGCCTCATCACTCCCTATCCCTGTTTTATTGCTTTTTCCCTCACCATTGTGTTTACCACTTTATAATATTCTGTATGGTCTGTTTGTTTATTTTTATTGTCTAGTTACTCTACTAGTGTGTAGGCTCCTTGAAGGGAGGGATTTTATTTGTTCTGTCCATTGCTGTATGCTGAATGTCTTGAACAGAGTCTTCACAGAGTGGATGCTCAAGAAATGGTTGTTGAATGAATGATATGAATGATGGCGAGTGTTTAATGAGAAAATATATGGTATATGGAATTTTAATCACTCTAAATTCTCCTCAAAGTACACAAAACACTCCTTGGTGTTAAATAGAGCTTATTATGAGATGTTCAATAGTATTATTAAAAAATCTCAAACCTCAAAGCCATCTTTTAAATATATTCAGAGACTCAGAACAGTCACTGGTTTTGTATGTTGAGGCCAAAATTGAACTGTTAATTGCATGCTGATGCTTCATCTGCAGTCCTAAGCAACCATGCATTTCAACCCTGCATTGCCAAATGCATCTAATCAAGTATATGAAAAATATCAGCAAAAATTACAAGTATTCCTGTTTCATTCTCTCCTTTCTCCACTCCGCTCTGTGTTGTAGGGGGATTCTACTTGGGCATCTTTCCGGCTGGGTTGTGTCAGTAGGAAGCACTAGAGGATGATGTGGTGTACTCCCCCTTCCTCTCTGCTTCTTTGTCTGCACGGTTAGCATCCAATTCCACTGGGTCTGCAGCTTCCATCAAGTGGCTTGAGCCTAGGATTGCGCTGGAACCAGCTCACACTTGCTCGTGAGGGATGGTTTTGTTCATTTCCCATACCTCTGTGTTCAGCGATATCACATTGATGACTTAAGCTTTGGTGGGTGCATCCACACCTCAGATATTGCAACCTTTATTCCAATAGGACAGTGAAAGTGAAAAGTTGCTCAGTTGTGTCCAGCTCTTTGCGACCCCATGGACTGCAGGATCCTCTGTCCATGGAATTCTCCAGGCAAGACTACTGGGGCAAGAATACTGGAGTAGGTTGCCATTTTCTTTTCCAGGGGATCTTCTGGACCCAGGGATCGAACCTGTGTCTCCTGCATTGCAGGCAGATTCTTTACCATCTGAGCCACCAGGGAAGCCTCTTCCAACAGAGAGCTACGATAAACATTCACCAGCACATTTCTGTGGCCTCGTTGGGGGTGGGGGTGGGGCTCTGGTGGCAGCCCCTCCTCCTTTTTTTCCTCCAGTCTAGCAGTGGGCAACGTTCCAGCTGTTGCTGATCTCTAGATCACACTCTTCTGTAAGAAACTGTTTAGGACTCAGTTCCTTGATCACTTTTATAAGGAATTCCCTGCACTAAATTGCTCCCTTTGTAGAAAGAGGAAATTGTTTTCTTGTACTTGGACTGATAAAATATCTAGCATAACCATGTTAGGTTTGTGTGAACTCATAGAATCTTTGGCAGCAATACAAAACCAAAATGGTCTCCTCTGAAATACTTGTATGGATGCTTTGCTTCGGAACAGGAAAAGATTTGACATTCATACTCTCATTTAGTTGAATAGTAAAGATTTTAGCCTTCTTATTCATTACATATGTTGTGTGCCCATTTTTGGATACTGTGCACTGTGATATCTGGCCAATAGTACTGTTATTTCTGAGGCAAGGCAACCTGGTCCTCTAATACCTCACTTCTGGGTCAATAGCCCAGGATTATAGGGTTCATTGACTGTTTTTTCCTCACATATGCTGCTGTGATTTGCCCTGAATGATTTTTTTTAATGTATTCTTTTATATGGGTCATTTTAAAGTCTTTATTGAATTTGTTACAATGTTGCTTCTGTTGTTTGCTAAGTCGCGTCAGTCGTGTCCGACTCTGTGCGACCCCACAGACAGCAGCCCACCAGGCTCCCCCGTCCCTGGGATTCTCCAGGCAAGAACACTGGAGTGGGTTGCCATTTCCTTCTCCAATGCATGAAAGTGAAAAGTGAAAGTGAAGTCGCTCAGTCGTAGATCAGCATATTTTATTGTGAGTGGAGCAAGTAAAGAACTGCCATGGGGAAGTTACCCTGATTTTAGTATTATCATCTGCAGATTCTGCTCAAGAGTGACATAAACTGTGTTAGGTGGAACCTGGTTTTCCCTATCCAGGGGTCCTCCTCTCCCCAGCTGGAGCCATGGGATCTCATGTGTAGGCTTCCTCTGCTTCATCTCCCTCACTGCTGGTGGTCTGCCTCTGCTGTTAGCCCTGGTTTGAATGTTCGAGCATTTACTTTGTTCTCATGAGCAGTCACTGTACTCTGTTTTATAACTGACCTTATGACTGTCTTGATTCTTCCCTCTTGGTTCTCATTTATCTGCCCACTCATTTGTTCCTTCCTTGTTTTTACTTCTCCTGTTACCAGAGCCTAAGGATCTGCCCCAAATTCCAACCTGAAGTCTGGGTTCTACTGTCTGTTGACAGCCTCCTTGAAGCTTATGGTGTGCATTCCAGATCTTCTCAGGAGTGTATGCCAATTCTCTGCCATTATGTTGTGCCCACCTGTTGAGTCAGTACCAGTTCGTCTCCTCTGCCTTCACCACTACTGGCTGGACCATTATATGTCAGTTGGATGTGGTGCTTTGCCTGCCAGACTGAACCTCCTCCTGTTACATGGGATGATACCCGTTCTCCCAGTGGCTGTGACCAGACTAGTTCTACATTCTGACCCCTCCTCCCACTCCCATCCCTCACCTGCTCAGATCTGAACAGAGTAATAGGAAACTGCCCAGGTAGTTATGCCCCAGTGATAAAGCAGACTGCATCACTAATCACTGGCCTTTTTAATTATGAGGGGTGGCGATATGAGAAGAAAGGAATTGCAAGCCTCCTGTGGTGGCTTTGTCAAGTAGTACCACTGGGTCCAGCCCCTGAGAGAAGAAGCATGACCAGCAGTCAACTTTGCTGTATTACTTTGGGAGCATCTGGATAATACTGTTAACACAGGTCTCATATGAAGCCTTTCTATGTCTTTGGAAGGTGGACAGAAAGTTGGTTTTAAGAATCTTATAACAGATGGGGAAACTGAGATGTGGATTAATCAAATGTTACTCCTGAAATCACACAGGGATTTGTTGAACAGATTCTAGGTTTTGGTTTTGAGGACCACCAATCCACTAAACGAGGGGCTCCCAACCTTTTGACCAAGAAAGGATGAGTTTTTGTTCTCTGAAGCCTTAACATTACTTATACTAGAGCTGGTCCAGAACTGACCTTGGATCGCCTGGTTATTTGTGTGAACCCTCAGTTTTGAGGTGCTCACGATGAAGTTCATGAGAGAGTAGAAGGTGTGCTCCATCCTACTTTTCTTTCTCACCCCATGGCACGTGGTTGGAAGAAATGCAGTGACAGCAGGACTGGGTCTGATCTATCAGGGAGGAGGGACCTTAAGATCTGCCTTCATCTGTTGTCCAACCAAGTTTAGTAAATGGACACACAGCAGTGGGCGTAAGCTAGGGGACAGTTTCCTGCCCCCTCCACACTATTGCCTTCAATAATATTATGTTCTTGCTCTTTATTTTTTTTTCTAGAATCAGTGATAGTGGTAGGTGACTAGAAGGAAAACAAAATCCTTTTGCTTGTCTGAGTGCTGCTTATCTGGCTCTCTCTTGGTCCTTGCTGCACTCCATGTGACATGCTTACACAAGTCTTCTGTCTTGTGTGGGTTGCACTTCTGGCTCCTTCTGGAAGCCTTCCCCTGGAGACCTCTCTGCTTTAGTGTTCTTTGACTCCTCCCTGGGCTCCCGTTTCTGGAGGTCAACCCCACAACCTGTTAGGGAGTCAGCCGTTTTAGACAAGGTCCCCTCAAGATGTCTCGATTCTGGCTACCCGTTGTGATGCTCACTTGAATCCTAGGAAACTGCAGCATCTTCATATTGAGAGTGTGGCTTGCCGCCTATCCCCTGCACTCTGCTTTTGCCCATTGGCTCTAATCAGCCTCTACGATGGGGCGCGAGCCCAGGCTCTGTGTCTGCAGACACTCGGATTCCAGGGGACATCCATCAGTTTCTCCCATGAACTATCCCTGGAATCAGTTCAGTGACGATTTGTTAGTGGAGTCTGCAGTCACTCCCAGCCTCAGTGAGCAATTTTCTGGGAGTCCTCCGGCTATGCCCCCATCCGCCCTTGCACTTAATGGACGGTCGGGGTGTGTGTGGCAGTGACAGGGGAGCACCAGAGAGAGGAGTCAAGTGTTGTCCAGTCTTCCTGGGTCTCTCCGGCTCCCTCCTGTGGTTACTAAGGCTGAATGGTGAAAAGCTAGGGGCCCCTCAGGCTTCTTCTTGGCAAGACTTGGAACGGAATCCATTCCACATCCTATTATAATTATCTGGGGAATCCTGCTCTTTATTCAGTTGAACCCATGGTGCTCAGTGGATTCAACAACCATCTTTGCTGCCGGGTGCTATGGCAGGTATGTCATTAAGTGTCTCTCAAGTGCCCACCATGTTCCCGTAACTCTGGGAATCAGGGGGAGGGGAGGGAACAGTGGGAGGAGGCAGAAAAGAAACAGAGGCCATTCATAGTGGATATCTCTGATAGCAAATAGATGTACCATTCCAAATCACTTTATCTACCCAAGAACCGAATGGTTGGTCTCAGATGTGAACTGCTGTGTGGTCTGGTATACGTCTCTCGATTTTCCTGTCTGTCAAACCAGAGTAGAAGCATAGATTTACATGGCAGAGCTGTTCTGAGAATTAAAGTACCCAAAGGCATGTAATTAAAATGACCTTAAAGTAATTTTCAAATTTGAAGAGTTGTGGAAATGGGAAAAATACCAAGAGAGTCAGAGAGGGACTGTACTTGAACTGTCAGCCATTCCTGGGGCAGTGGTCATTTTTTGGCAGGAACTGGCCTGGGAGGGGCCTTGATAGACCCTGCACAGAGCTAGTTTAAGAAAGCCTAATTGACACATTAGTTATTATTTTATCTTTGTAAAGCTGTGGTGTGCGGCCTGGGACAGCAGGGAGGAGGCTGTGAGGTAGTTCCTTGACAGCCTGCCACTGTCAACTCTTTTGGGAGGAAGATGTCAGTGCCTCGAAGGACAGGCTTAGGTTGTAAGTGGTTCATTTTTAGTTCAGCTGCAATAACTCCTGCTGGTGGTATAATACTTTGATTTTGGAATTCTCCACATAGGGCTTAGTGACGGTGTATGTGTATGTGTGTGGGCATTTACCTGAACAGTTCCCATTCACTTACCTCATGATTACTGGTGGGTCACCTTCTTCATAGGATTCTGGGGGTTGTTACTACACAAATTTTGCTAGGATGACCTGGTTTTTGGACAAAGAAGTTAACACAGTAAGTCATATAATAACTTCCATGCCTCATATTGCAAGGGTTAATTGGTAGCAAGGGCAAGAATGTTCAAGCTACCATACAACTGTGCTCATTTCACATGCTAGCAAGGTTATGCTCAAAGTCCTTCAAGCTAGACTTCAGCAGTACGTGAACTGGGAGTTTCCAGATGTATAAGCTGGGTTTAGAAAAGGCAGATGAACCAGAGAACAAGTTGCTTGCATTCACTGGATCATGGAGAAAGCAAAGGAATTTTAGAAAAATAACTACTTTTGTTTCATTGACTATACTAAAGCCTTTGACTGTGTGAATCACAACAAACTGGAAAATTCTTAAAGAGATGGGAGTACCAGACCACATTACCTGTCCCCTGAGAAACCTGTATGCAGGTCAAGAAGCAACAGTTAGAACTGGACATGGAACAACAGACTGGTTCAGAATTGGGAAAGGAGTATGACAGGCTGTATATTGTCACCCTGCTTATTTAACTTACGAGCAGAGTACATCACGCAAAATCCTGAGTTGGATGAATCACAAGCTGGAGTCAAGATTGGCAGGAGAAATATCAACAACCTCAGATATGCCATTCTAATGGTAGAAAGTGAAGAGGAACTAAAGAGGCTCTTGATGATGGTGAAAGAAGAGAGTGAAAAAGCTGGCTTGAAACTCAGCATTAAAAAAACTAAGATCATGGCATCTGGTCCCATCACTTCATGGCAAACAAATAGAAGGGGAAAAAATGGAAGCAGTGACAGAGTTTATTTTCTTGGGCTCCCAAATTACTGTTGATGGTGACTGCAGTCATGAAATTAAAAGACACTTGCTTCTTGGAAGAAAAGCTATGACAAACCTAGACAGAGTATTAAAAAGCAGAGATATCACTTTGCCTACAAAGGTCCGTATAGTCAAAGCTGAGGTTTTTCCAGTAGTCATGTATGGATGGTTGAATGGCATCTCTGAATCAGTGGACGTGGTTTGAGCAAACTCCAGGAGATAATGAAGGACTAGGAAGCCCGGTGTGCTGCAGTTCATGGGGTCACAAAGAGTCAGACACGACTTAGTGATTAAACAACAACAAGGGCAATGAAGGATGGGATTCTGGTATGGACCTTCATCTCAATTCCTACAGTAGAATGAAGATGTAAAAATCAAGATTTTGGTTCTGCAACAAATATTTTGTGTCATTCTTGGAAGAGGAACAAATTGGGCCATCCCTGTTTAGCTTTAATTCTGCCACTATAAATTATGAAGATCCCAGGTTTCAAGCCTTAGAGATGTTTTCTCCTGTTTAACAAACCCGCCCGCTGTCAGTCCCAACTATCAGTTGGCACTGAATAGTCTGCAGTGCAGCCCTGACCTGTGTGGCCTTCCTCTGCCTTGGATAATTGGATACCAACGGAATAGATGGAGGTTTTTAAAAGAAACTTTATTGCTTTTTTTAAAATCTAAAAATGTAGTGCCCCATTTTTTTTACTCCCCCATTTAAAAATGACCTTTTATACTGAAATTCAAGGACAAGAGGTAAATTAGCCACTAGAATGTGATTTCCATGAATGCAAAGATTTTGCACATTTTATTCACACTGTGTCCTCAGGCCCTGGAACTGAGCCTGGTATATAGAAAGTTTCTCTCCTTGTAGTCCCATTCAGTAGGAATGGTCTTTTCTGGCTTCCTCTGTCTCCCCCTGACCTGCCAATCCAATCTGCCCTCATTGTGTTAGTCTCTTCGATTTGCACATTTCTTAACTCTTTTCTCTCATTCCCATTTCAACTGCCACTGTTTTACAGATGCTCATTTTACCCCTGCTATTTTAATAACTTCAAACTTGTTTCCCTGACACTAAGTTCCTCTGTTTCATCTGCGGCCACCAGATGAAATCTTTCAAAGGCTGCTCGCCAACACTAACTTTAACTTTTAACCTCCGCAGTGTGTCAGAAAATGCTCTTCCCCGTCTGGCCTCTGCGTATCAGCATATATCAGGCTTATCTTCTTCCTTCCACCCGCTCAGCTCTTCCACCACTTCTGATAACCTGCTTTTATCCAAATGTGTGATAAGTGCTAACTTCTGTAGCCTTACACACTTTGTGTAAAAGCCTATCTTCAGAATGAACCTTTTCCACCTCAGGCCACCTGGCACGGTCTTTTCTCAGCTTGGAACATGTCCCTCCATTTTGTTCTTTGGTCAGCTTAACCTGACCTTCTCATAGAAACCTCCAGTGTGCTTGCAGTTTAGTTGAGCTCCCCTGCTTTCACTCAAAAAGAGTCGTCTTCTCCTTCAAGGCACTTATCACAGTGGCAGTGATATTATGCATGTGATTATTCACTTAAAGACTAGGACAAGCCTGTTTACTATTGTGATTTCAGCATCTGTGGTTGCAGCTGAAAGAATGAATATAGATGAAATCACTCAGAGAGAATTTAGAGTAAGAAAAGACAGCCAAGACAGAACCCTGGGGAACAGCAGTGTTCAAGGAACTGGACATGAAAGCAGATCCCATGAAAAAGTCTGTGAGGGGGCACTGCAGAAGATTAGAGAACAGGGAAGAACAGTGTCATGGAAGCCAGTGATGAAGAAAATTTCATGAAAGATGAATGGGGAAGGGCCAAATGCTGCAAAAATTCACAAAAATAAATACGCAAAAGCATTAATTAGATTTGTTATCTGGAAAGTCATAGGAGATCGTAATGGAATAATTTTGATGGAGCGGTGGCACTGGAACCAGATTTCAGGGAGTCGACTTATGAGAGATGGAAAATGGAGTAAATGAAATGCATATTGTTGTTTTTAAAAGCTTTTCTCTGAATTGAAGGAGAAAGATTCATGGAGATCGTTAGAAGAAAATATAGAATTGAAAAGGGATTTAAAAAAATGCTTGTGAATTGCAGGAAGGAGTAAGTAAAGATGGATGAGTGGAATATATAAGCAAGAAATAGTAAACTTGGAGATGGAGAGTTTCACAGAGGTCATGGAGTGTTTTGAGCACATTTACAGAAATAAGCTTTGAATAAGAGGAGGAATGTCTTTGCTCATGAGGGTAGGGTATGCAATAAATGAATTAAAAAATTCGAAAGATTAGAGTAATATGCAAGTAGATGTGTTTGTAGGTTGGGAAGCAGATAAGATGCCAAGGGAATTATTGCACAGTGATTTCTGTGTTATGAAGGAAGGAGCAAGCTTAACCTTTCTTTTCTATAGAAAGATGATTAACACCATGATCAAGTGGAATTTATTCCAAGGGTACAAGAATGGCTCAACATCCACAAATCAATCAGTGTGACATACCACATCAACAATATTAATGTTAAAAAGAATATGATTATTTCAATAGATAGCAAAAAAACATTTGACAGAATTTAACATCCATTTATAATAAAAACTCTCAGCAAAATGGGCATAGAAGGAATGTAATCAAGGCCATATATAACAAGCCCACAGCTATTAATAATACCCTGTTCAATGGTGAAAAGCTGAAAATCTTTTCTGTAAGATCAGGAACAAGCAAAGATGCCCATCTTGCCACTTTTATTTAACATAGTAGTGGAAGTCTTGGCCTGAGCAATTAGGCAAGAAAAAGGAATAAAGAGGATCTAAAGACCCTGTATAATCAAAGAATCTTGAGAAAGAACAAAGCTTGGGTTATCATGCCCTTTGATTTCAAACTGTATCAAAAACCTATAGTAATCAAGACAGTATGGTAGTGGTATTAAATCAGGTGAATAGATCAATGGGACAGAATAGAGTCTAGAAATAAACCCAGACAATCTATGACGAAGGAACCAGGAATATATGATGGGGTAAGGACAATCTCTTCAATAAATGGTATTGAGAACACTGGACAGCTTCTTGCAAAATAATGACACTGGACCACTGTCTTACATCACACATAAAAAGTAACTCAAAAATGGGTTAAAGACTTGAATAGTAACCCAAAACTATAAAATTCCCAGAAGAAAACATAGGTAATAAGACATTGGTCTTGGTGATAATTTTTAAAATCTGAAACCAAAACGAAAGGCAACAAAAGCAAAATTAAACAAGTGGGACTACGTGAAACTATAAAGCTTCCAAACAGCAGAGGAAACCATCAATACCATGAAAAGGCAACCTACTAAGTGGGAGACAATATTTGCAAATCATGTATTTGGTAAAGACTTTTAATATCTGAAATACCAAAGCAATTAAATAGCAAAAAAAAAAAAGATTAAAAAATGGGCAGAGAATCTGAATAGACATTTTCCCAAAGAAGACATACTGATTGTCAGCAGGTACATGAGAAGATGCTCTCCACCATTAATCATCAGGGGAATCCAAGTCAAAACCACAGTGAGATATCACCTCACACTTTAGAAGGGCTGTTATGAAAAAGAAGGGTTGGCAAGGATGTGGAGAAAGGGAACCACTGTGCACTCTTGTTGGGGATGTAAATTGGTACAGCCACTATGGAAAACAGCATGGAGGTTCCACGGGCAAAAGCAGAACTACCGTATGATCCAGCAGTTCCACCTCTGGGTATTTGAAGAAAATGAAAACACTAACTTGAAAAGATATATACATTTTCATGTTCATTGTAGCATTATTTACAATAGCCAACATATGGAAACAACCCAAGTGTTCCTTGATGGATGAATATGTATTACTCAGCAATAAAAGAGAAGGAAATCTTACCATTTGCAACACCATGGATGGATCTTGAGGGCATTATGCTAAGAGAATAAGTCATACACAGAGAGAAATACCATATGATCTCACTAATATGTGGAATCTAAAAACAAAACAAAACCAAGCTCATGATACAGATAACAGCTTGGTGGTTGCCATAAGTGGGGGTTGGGGGTGGAAGAGGGTAAGGGGTTAGGGGTTAGGGTTAGGGTTAGGTGAAATTAAGGATCAAAAGCTACAAACTTCCAGTTGTGAAAGAAAGAAGCCATGGGGATGTAATGTACAGCATGGTGAGTAATACTGTATTGCATCTTTGACAGTTGTAAGAGAATATATCTTAGAAATTCTAATCACTAGAGAAAAAAATGTGTAACTGTGTGGTGATAGATGTTAACTAGACTTACTGTGATCAGTTTGCAGTATATACAAATATCAGATCATTATGATGTTGAAACTAATATAATGTTGTGTGTCAATTATAGTTGAGAAAAAGGAAGAAGGAAGGAAGGAAAGAAAAAGAAAGAAAGAGTTCATGAACCCAGAACGAACTTAGATTGCAGGGTTAGTTTTATTCCTGTTTTATCCAATCTCACATCCATTCTCCTTTGAGAGTTTATGGTTTCACTTGAAAGGATTGTGGATGTTGGAGAGTTGTACCCGTGAAAAGACAAACTTGGACTTGCAAAGTAAGTGCGATTAAGAACACAGTTTTGGCTGTTAAATGAATCTGGGTTTGGATTTTGGCCCTACCTCTATAACTTCTTATGTGACCTTGTACACCGTATTTAACCTTTCTAAGGCTTACAATTCAATGGACATGAATTTGAGCAAACTCTGGGAGACAGTGAAGGACAGGAAGTCCTGGCATGCTGCAGTTCATGGGGCCACAAAGAGTTGGACACAACTTAGCAACTGAACACCACCACCAACAAAGGTTTACTTTCCTTATCCTAAAAGTAGGAATACAGATACCTGTCTTGCAGATTCGTGAGAATTACATAGGGTAACATAGAGTCAATAATCAATAATGAGATTTTTAAATTAGAAACTTGACAAGGGTTTTGGCTCCTTCATGTTATCCACTTCTTTCCTTTTTTTCAGTTTTATATTTGGCTGCACTAGGTCTTGGTTGCTGCACACGGGCTTTCTCTAGTTGCAGTGAGTGGGGACGACTCTCCAGTTGTGGGGTGCGGGTTTCTCATTGTGGTGGCTTCTCTTGTTGCAGAGCATGGGCTCTAGGGTCAGCAGGCTTCAGAAGTTGCGGCACGTGGGCTCAGCAGTTGTGGTGCACAGGCTTAGTAGCTCCAAGGCATGTGGAACCTTCCCAGACCAGGGATGGAACCAGTGTCCCCTGTAGTGGCAGGCAGATTCACGAGGCAGTACTTCAGTATTTGTGGGAAACGGAGGATAGATAGACTCCATAATCATTAAGTTATATTGTGAACGGGCTTAGTTGTTTTCTCTCTAAAAAAGATTTCTCTCTGAGTTGGTCTGGATCCTGTACAGAACCTGTAACATATACCAAAGCATCTCAAAAAAGTCTCTAACCTGTCTAAAAATGCATTCCAAGTTCTAAGCAACTAGTGTTATAAAAAAAGAGTTTGTAAATTAACCTATGTGCAAGCGGGGACTAGTTGTATGGTAGTGATGGTATTGGTTTTGTTGAAGGATTGCGGGGCAAAGAGGACTGGGGAGAAGAATCTCAATCTCCAATAAAAATAAAGACGTAGCGTAGAATGTTTTTTCTTAACTATTGTGAGTCTTGAAGTTTGGAGGACTCTTATATTTTCTAGAAAGACATCCAGTGTCATAGGCAATCCTATGTTTGGTACCTTAGTGTGAAATTCATCTTTACATTTCAGAGAAGTGAAAACAAGTAAACAGAGCAGAGGTTATTTGGTCAGAAAAACTTCCCAAGAGCAGAAAACATTAGGTCATTGAATACTATCAAATGAAGTGCTGAAAAAAAAACTGCTTATTTCCTTAAAACTAGTTATTGTATTATTCAGATACAAATGACTTTTAGATTTCTTGACAGGTTTCATTATATTTTGGCAGTAAAGTACCAACTCCACGTTCATTTATTACATGTGCAAAGATTTTTTACAATTTCTTCAAATATTAGTTGATTTATATCATTTGATTTACAGGTGAGCAGTTGTATTTTTGGTCCCATCTTATGCTATATGGAATTACTATACAAATAATTGATTTAAAATATATAGTGTTTTTTTTCAAACAAAAACATTTACATACCTCTCACTCCCAGTCATGGAGGTTATTAGGATCCCTGCTTAATCTACCACTCAAAACAACTAGAAAGTTGGACAAAATATATGTTTTCAAACATCCGGCTATATAGGCAGCATGCTACTCTGATTTCTGAGAAGGAAAGCAAATGATGTGCATCCAGTGACTGTGGTGGTCTTCTCCTTCCAGGTTATTTCTGGACAAGGGTGCATGGAGTGAGAACAAAACAGAACCCTACATTTGATGAGTTGAGACGACAGAGGTTAGAATTTAGGTGGGTTGATGCAGATAGAATTTGTGAGACACAGACTATAGGAAGGGAAGGACTTATGCTAAGAAAGAGCTCCGGAAATGTGCATATGGGTTCCCTGGAGTCGTTGGTTGAATACAAATCTGCATAACTGTAGGGTGAGATTTCTGGCAAAAGAAGAGTTTTTCTGTACATGTAGATTGAACAATTCCTAGAGATCACATAGGACCAGGAATAATTTAAGTTTTTACCAGTCAGAGCAGAAAGACCCCATTCCACACATGGAACATTTAGTAGGAACCTAAAGACCTTGTAAGACTTGGAATCTTGTAAGACTTGGGTGTTAATGGTGGGGCTAAAATAGCCATAAAGGATAATCTAGACTCATAGCAAAAGGTTTAAAAATAAGCATCAAGCAAATGAAACTAATCTGCAAGAGACTTAATTTTCTGTCAGAGCAGTGGTCAACATTTTTAAAAGGAATTAAACAAAATCTAACTCTTAACAAAGAAAAATACAATATTTCAATTCAGTTCAGTTGCTCAGTTGTGTTCGATTCTTTGCAACCCCATGGACTGCAGCATGCCAGGCTTCCCTGTCCATCACCAACTCTCAGAGTTTACCCAAATTCATGTCCATCAAGTTGGTGATGGCATCCAACCATCCCATCCTCTGTCATCCCCTTCTTCTCCTGCTTTCAATCTTTCCCAGCATCAGGGTCTTTTCCAATGAATCAGTTCTTTGCAGCAGGTGGCCAAAGTATTGGAGTTTCAGCTTCAGCATCAGTCCTTACAATGAATATTCAGGACTGATTTCCTTTAAGATTGACTGGTTTGATCTCCTTGCAGTCCAAGAGACTCTCAAGAGTCTTCTCTAATACCACAGTTCAAAAGCATCAGTTCTTCAGCACTCAGCTTTCTTCATAGTCCAACTCTCACATGCATACATGACAACTGGAAAAACCATAGCTTTGACTAGATGGAACTTTGTTGGCACAGTAACATCTTTGCTTTTTAATATGCTGTCTAGGTTGGTCATAGCTTTTCTTCCAAGGAGCAAGTGTCTTTTAATTTCATGGCTGCAGTCATGATCTGCAGTGATTTTGGAGCCCCCCCAAAATAAAGTCTCTCTCTGTTTCCATTGTTTCCCCATCTATTTGTCATGAAGTGATGGGACTAGATGCCATGATCTTAGTTTTCTGAATACTGAGTTTTAAGCCAAACTTTTTCACTTTCCTCTTTCACTTTCATCAAGAGGCTCTTCACTTCTTCTTTGCCTTCTGCCACAAGGATGGTGTCATCTCCATATCTGAGGTTATTGATATTTCTCCTGTCAATTTTGATTCTAACTTATGCTTCATCCAGCCCAGCATTTTGCATGATGTACTCTGCATAGAAGTTAAATAAGCAGGGTGACAATATACAGCCTTGATGTACTCCCTTCATAATATTTGGCATCTGATAAAAAGTGACTGGACATGCAAAAAAGCAGGAAAATGTGATCTAAAGCCTGGAGAACAATCAGTCAACATGAACAAGCCCCCAAATGACAGAGGTTATAAAGCTAGTAGACAAAGACATGGAAACAGGTATTATAAATGCACTCAATACAATCAGTTATTGGGGCTTCTCTGGTGGCTCAGATGGTAAAAAATCCATCTACAATGCAAGAGACCTGGATTCGATCCCTGGGTTGGGAAGATCCCCTGGAGAAGGGAATGGCAATTCACTTCAGTATTCTTGCCTGGAAAATTCCATGGATAGAGGAGCTTGGCGGATTATACAGTCCATGGGGTCGCAGAATCGAACATGACTGAGCAACTTAACACAGCAATCAGTTATTAAATGGAAAATACAGACATGATGAGAAAAGGGAAATATAAAGAGAAAGTAAAGGGAACTTTTATCTGAAATGAAAAATTTGCTTGATAAAGGAATTAACAGCAGAATACTTGAAATAAAAAATAAAGTTGAAGATAAAGCAATATAACCTCTTGAAGGCATTGCAGTAAAACCTAACTGCAATGAAGCTTACACAGAGAGATTTTAAAAAGAACAGCAGGGAATTCCTTGACAGTCCAGTGGTTAGTACTCCATGCTTTCACTGCCATGGACCAGGGTTTGATCCCTGATTGGGGAAATAAGACCCCACAAGGTGTGTGGCCAAAGAATTTTTTTTTTAAATTAAAAAACAGACTTGTGGGGAACTAGCATATCGACTAACATGCAAACTGGAGTCTTTAGAAGAGAAAGAGAGAGAGGAAAAAAGAACAAAAATAATATATGAAAGCATAATGACCAAATATTTTCCAAATTTTATGAAAAATATCAACTAAGATCTGAGGGGGTCTATGAATACACAAAAGCAGGATACATACTAAGAAAGCTGCACCAAGGACCTCCTAATCAAACCACAGACAGCAACTGATTCTGAGGAAAGTCTTAAAAAGTAGATACAGGGGGGAGATGGCACATTATGTACAAAAGAACAAAAGAATTACGGCTGACTTTTCTTCAGAAACTTGCAAGTCAAAGATGGTAGTGTATCTTTTAAGTGTGGGGAAAAAGTAAGTTTGTCAATATAGAATTCTAGACCTTTCAAACATGAAATATACAATAAAAATTTTTTCAGACAAAGAAAACCTGTGGGATTTTGTGGCCGACAAACCGGAACTACAAGATGCGTAGTTCTTCAGGCAGAAGGAAAGTGATACCAGATGAAAATATGGATCTATACAAAGGAATGAAGAGCTCTAAAAATGGTAAATATGTGGATAGATATTAAGAACATTTTTATCATTTAAAAATTTCTTAAAACATAATTGATCACTTAAAGCAAAAACAATAAGAATATGTTGCGGGAATTTTAACGTGAAAAAGCAAACTGTGTGACAACATTAGCACAAAGAACGGGATAAGAGATAAAAGTACATTATTGCAATAGTCTTACATTACATATGAGATAGTATAGGATGTTATTTCAAGGTAAACATAAATAAGGATGCATATTGTAAACCCTAGATGAGCCTTGAAAAATAAAAATATAGCCAACAAACCAATAGAGGTGATAAAATAGAATTAAAAGACACTGAGCCAATCCAGAAGAAAGAAAACTGGAGGAAAACACAAAGAATAGATGAGACAAATAGCAAAATGATGGCAAAATGACAGATTTAAATAAAATCATATCATTAATTTCATCAAATATAAATGGTCTCAATTCTATAGTAAAAAATTAGACATTGTTAGGATAGTAAAGTGAAGTCGCTCGTGTCCAACTCTTTGTGACCCCATGGACTGTAGCCTACCAGGCTCCTCCGTCCATGGGATTTTCCAGGCAAGAATACTGGAGTGGGGTGCCATTTCCTTCTCCAGGGCATCTTCCCCACCCAGGGATTGAAACCCGGTCTCCTGCATTGTAGGCAGACGCTTTACTGTCTGAGCCACCAGGGAAGTCCTAGGATAGTAAAAACCCCTACTATATGTGATCTATAAGAATTATATTTAAGTATAAAGACACAAAAGGAAAAGGTTGGGAAAACATAAGGCTGTTTTAGCTATATTAGTTATCTAGAAAAAATAGGCTTCAGAATAAGAAATATTATGAAGGATTAACAGGGATATTTCACAATGATTAAAGGGATCAATTAATTAAGAAGGCATAATAATATTAAGTGTGTAAACACAGGATAACTGACTTCAAAATGCATGAAGAAACAGACAAATCTGCAAAGAGAAAAAACAAATCTATTATTATAGTTGCAGATATCAGCATGCCTTTTCATAATTGACAAATCAGTCAGAGAATAATGAGAGACATGGATTTTTAAACATTCTAAACAACTTGGACTAACTGACATTTATTGGACACTCCACTCAACAAATGCAAAATACACATTCTTTTCTAGTACACAAGGAACATTTACCAAGATAGACCATATGTCCAGCTGTTAAATAATTCTCTAGAAATTTAAAATGATTGAAATCATATGTAGTATGTCCTCTGATCACAAGGAATTAAATTAGAAATAAGTAATGGAAAAATATCTGAAAAATCCCCAAATGTTTGGAAATTAAGCAGCATACTTCTAAATAATACATGATTCAAAGAAGAAATCATATGGAAGTTAGAAAATATTTTGGACTAAATAAAAAGAAAATTGATATTATCGTGTAAAATCTGTGAAATGTAATAAAGGCAAATATATAGGTTTAAAAGCTTACATTCAGTTCAGTCACTCAGTTGTGTCTAACTCTTTGTGACCCCATGGACTGTAGCACACCAGGCCTCCCTGTCCATCACCAGCTCCCAGAGCTTACTCAAGCCATGTCCATCGAGTCGGTGATGCCATCCAACCATCTCATCCTCTGTCATCCCCTTCTCCCACCTTCAAAATTTCCTAGCATCAAGAGTCTTTTTCAATGAGTCAGTTCTTCATTGGTGGTCAAAGTATTGGAGGTGGCCAAAGTATTGGAGTTTCAGCTTCAGCATCAGTCCTTACAATGAATATTCAGGACTGATCTCCTTTAGGATGGACTGGTTGGATCTCCTTGCAGTCCAAGGGACTCTCAAGAGTCTTCTCCAACACCACAGTTCAAAAGCATCAGTTCTTCAGCACTCAGCTTTCTTCATAGTCCAACTCTCACATGCATACATGACTACTGGAAAAACCATAGCTTTGACTAGATGGACCTTTATCAGCAAAGTAATGTCTCTGCTATTTAATATGCTGTCTTTTTAATATGCTTGGTCATAGCTTTTCCGGAGAAGGCAATGGCAACCCACTCCAGTACTCTTGCCTGGAAAATCCCATGGACAGAGAAGCCTGGTAGGCTGCAGTCCATGGGGTTGTGAAGAGTTGGACACGACTGAGCGACTTCACTCTCACTTTTCACTTTCATGCATTGGAGAAGGAAATGGCAACCCACTTCATTGTTCTTGCCTGGAAAATCCCAGGGATGGCGGAGCCTGGTGGGCTGCTGTCTATGGGGTCACACAGAGTTGGACACGACTGAAGTGACTTAGCAACAGCAGCAGCAGCAGCATAGCTTTTCTTCCAAGGAGCAAGCGTCTTTTAATTTCATGGCTGAGGTCACCATCTGCAGTGATTTTGGAGCCCAAGAAAATAAAATCTCTCACTGTTTCCATTGTTTCCTCATCTATTTGCCATGAAGTGATGGGACTGGATGCCATGATCTTAGTTTTCCGAATGTTGAGTTTTAACCCAAAGTTTTCACTCTCCTCTTTCACTTTCAAGAGGCTCTTTAGTTCTTCTTTGCCTTCTGCCATAAGGGTGGTGTCATCTGCATATCTGAGGTTATTGATATTTCTCCCAGCAATCTTGATTCCAGCTTGTGCTTCATCCAGTCCAACATTTCTCATGATGTGTACTCTGCATATAAGCTAAATAAACAGGGTGACAATATACAGCCTTAACATACTCCTTTCCCAATTTGGAGCCAGTCTGTTGTTCCATGTCTGGTTCTAACTGTTGCTTCTTGACCTACATACAGATTTCTCAAGAGACAGGTCAGGTGGTTTGATATTCCCATCTCTTTAAGAACTTTCCACAATTTATTGTGATCCACACAGTCAAAGGCTTTGGCATAGTCAATAAAGCAGAAGTGGCATGCTGCTGTCCATGGGGTTGCAAAGAGTCAGACAGGACTGAGTGACTGAACTGAACTGACTGAGATGTTCTTCTGTCACTCTCTTGCTTTTTTGATGGTCCAATGGATGTTGGCAATTTGATTTCTGGTTCCTCTGCCTTTTCTAAATCCAGCTTGAACATCTGGAAGTCCACGGTTCACATATTGTTGAAGCCCGGCTTGGAGAATTTTGAACATTACTTTGCTGCTGCTGCTAAGTCGCTTCAGTCATGTCCGACTATGTGCGACCCCATAGACGGCAGCCCACCAGGCTCCCCTGTCCCTGGGATTCTCCAGGCAAGAACACTGGAGTGGGTTGCCATTGCCTTCTCCAATGCATGAAAGTGTGAGATGAGTGCAATTCTGCAGTAGTTTGAACATTCTTTGACATTGCCTTTTTTTGGGGTTGGAACGAAAACTGACCTTTTCCAGTCTTGTGGCCACTGCTGAGTTTTCAAAATTTGCTGGCATATTGAGTGCAGCACTTTCACAGCATCATTTTTTAGGATTTGAAATAGCTCCACTGGAATTCCATCACCTTCACTAGCTTTGTTCCTAATGATGCTTCCTAAGGCCCACTTGACTTCACATTCCAGGATGTCTGGCTCTAGGTGAGTGATCACACTACTGTGGTTTTCTGGGTCATGAAGATCTTTTTTGTATAGTTCTTCTGTGTGTTCTTAATATCTTACATTAGAAAAGGTTAAAACTCTATGACAAGTAATAATGTAAGCTTCTACCTTAAGCTAGAAACATAAGAACAAATTAAACACGTACTCAGTAGAAAACAAATAATGAATCAATGATGTAAAAAACAGAAAAAATAATGAACATCAATTAAAACAAAGGTGATTATTTGAAAAGATTAATATAATATTGGAAAAGACTGTGATGCTGGGAAAGATTGAGGGCAGGAGAAGAAGGGGTGACAGAGGATGAGATGGTTGAATGGCTTCATCGACTCAATGGACATGAGTTTGAGGAAACTCTGGGAGATAGTGAAGAGCAGGGAAGCCTGACATGCTGCAGTCTATTGGGTGGCAAAGAATTAGACATAACTTAATGACTGAACAACAATATTGATGAAGGAACCAAAAGGATATAAATATTACCAATATCAATAATGAAAAAGGAAATATCTCGAAGATCTTACACACATTATAAGGGTAACTAACAGAGTATTATAAACAACTTGATATTAATGAACTTGACAATCTGTATGAAATGGACAAACCCCTTGAAAGACAATAAAAATTATTTCAAAAATTGATAGAGAACCTGAATATCAATCAAAGACATTAATTCATAGTAAACTTCCTGCAGATAAACTTGTGCAGTGAGATGGTTTAAATGGTGAATTGTATGAAACATTCAAGGCAGAAATACCACCAACCCAACATAAACTCACTTTGAAAATATAGCAGAAGAAACACATCTAATTTTACAGGGAAGCAGTATCCTGATATTAAAGCCAGACAAGATATTATAAGAAAAGAAAGCCAAGACCAATATCCTTCATGAGCATGGGTCAAAACATTTTAGCAAAATATTAGCAAACCAAAAATGATACATATATAAAAAGCATAATACACTATGACTAAGTGGTATTTATTCCAGAACTAGAAGATTGATTAATATTAAAAATCAGTTAATGTAGTTAACTTTATTACAATGGAGGAAAAATACTATTTGGTCCTTTAATTGATGCAAGAAAAACATGTGAAAAAATTCAACATCTATCCATTATAATAATCTCCCAGAAAATGAAAAATTGAAGGGAACCTCCTCAATCTGATAGGCCAATGATTTCACATCTCTACAAATATACTAAAGTCACTAAATTATGTACTTTATATGGCTTAATTTTGTAGCATGTGAATTATATCTCAATAAAGCTATTTTAAAATATATCACTTAATGGTGAAACCTGAATCCTTTTTGCTCCAAGATTATGATGAGTACAGAACCAGTATGGACTTAACAGAAATAGAAGATATTAAGAAAAGGTGGCAAGAATACACAGAAGAGCTATACAAAAAAGATTTTCATGACTCAGATAACCATGATGGTGTTATCACTCACCTAGAGCCAGGCATCCTGGAATGTGAAGTTAAGTAGGTCTTAGAAAGGATCATTATGAACAAAACTAGTGGAGGTGATGGAATTCCAGCTGAGCTATTTCAAGTCCTAAAGTATGATGCTGTTAAAGTGCTGCATTCAATATGGCAGCAAATTTGGAAAACTCAGCAGTGGCCACAGGACTGGAAAAGGTCAGTTTTCATTCCAATCCAAAGAAAGGCAATACCAAACAATGCTCAAATTACTGCACAATTGTACTCATCTCGCATGCTAGCAAAGTAACACTCAAAATTCTCCAAGCCAGGCTTCAACAGTATGTGAACTGAGAACTTCTAGATGTTCAAACTCGATTTAGAAAAGGCAGAGGAACCAGAAATCAAGTTGCCAACATCTGTTGGATCATGGAATAAGCAAGAGAGTTCCAGAAAAACAGCTACTTCTGCTTTATTGACTACATGAAAAACTTTGACTGTGTGGATGACAACAAACTGTGGAAAATTCTTGAAAAGATGGGAATACCAGACCACCTTACCCACCTCCTGAGAAATGTGTGTGCAGATCAAGAAGAAACAGCTAGAACCGGACATGGAAAACGGACTGTTTCAAATTGGGAAAGGACTATGTCAAGGCTGTATATTGTCATCCTGTTTATTTAATTTACATGCAGAGTACACATCATGAGAAATGCTGGACTGGATGAAGCACAAGCTGGAATCAAGATTGCTGGGATAAATAACCTCAGATATGCAGATGACACCACCCTTATGGCAGAAAGTGAAGAGGAACTGAAGAGCCTCTTGATGAAAGTGAAAGAAGAGAATGAAAAAGTTGGGTTAAAACTCAACATTCAGAAAACTAAGATCATGGCATCTAGTCCCATTGCTTCATGGCAAATAGATGGGGAAGCAATGGAAACAGTGAGAGACTTTATTTTCTTGGGCTCCAAAATCACTGAAGATAGTGACTACAGCCAGGAAATTAAAAGACACTTGCTTCTTGGAAAAGCTGTGACCAACCTAGACAGCATATTAAAAAGCTGTTTTACCAGCAAAGTTCCGTCTAGTCAAAGCTATGGTTTTTCCAGTAGTCATGTATGGATGTGAGAGTTGAACCATAAAGAAAGCTGAGTGCTGAAGAACTGATGCTTTTGAACTGTGGTGTTGGAGAAGACTCTTGAGAGTCCCTTGGACTGCAAGGAGATCCAACCAGTCCATCCTAAAGGAGATCAGTCCTGAATGTTCATTGTAAGGACTGATGCTGAAGCTGAAACTCCAATACTTTTGCCACCTGATGCAAAGAACTGATTCATTGGAAAAGACCCTGATGCTGGGAAAGATTGAAAGCAGGAGGAGAAGGGGATGACAGAGGATGAGATGATTGGATGGCATCTCTGACTCGATGGACATGAGTTTGAGCAAGCTCTGGGAGTTGGTGATGGACAGGGAAGCCTGGCGTGCTGTAGTCCATGGGGCCACAAGGAGTCAGACACAACTGAGCAACTGAATTGAACTGAGCTAAGATGAGGATGTTTACTCTTTCCACTTACTCAACGGTCTAGTAGAAACTCTTACCAGTCAGTGCAATAAGGAAAAGAAATAAAAAGTTATCCAAATTAGCTATAAGTAAAACCACCTTTTTTTTTTCATAGATGACGTGATCAAACATGTTGCAAATCCTCACAAATCTACCAAAGGGGAAAAAAACCTGGTAGAACTAGTAAGTTATTTTAGTAAGACTTCAGGATACAAAAGTAATGTGTAAAAATCAATTGTATTTATTTGCATATTATTACTAATTTGTATATTAGCAATAAGCAAATAGAATAATAACTAAGACACCATTTGCAATAGCATCCCCAAACATAAAATACATGAAACCTCTACTATGAAAAATACAAATATTTTTATGAGAAATTAATGAACAAATGGATTGATTTACCTTGTTTAGAGCTTCCCTTGTGGCTCAACTTGTAAAGAATCTGCCTGCAATGCGGGAAACCTGGGTTTGGTACCTGGGTTGGAAAGATCCCCTGGAGAAGGGAACAGCTACCCAGTCCAGTATTCTGGCCTGGAGGATTCCATGGACTGTATAGTCCATGGGGTTGCAAAAGTTGGGCATGACTGACTGACTTTCAAAAGGAATCCACCTTGTTTATAGTTTGAAAGACTGAATATTGTTACAATTTCAACTCTCTCCAAATCTATTTCTAGAGTCAATGAAATCTCAGCATAATCAATATTGTTTTTGAGTCAATATTATTAAAATGTCACTTCTCTCTAAAATGATTTATAGATTCAATTAAATCCTAATAAAAATCCCAGAAGGCTTTCTTGTAGCAAATTTCAAGCTGATTCTAAAATTTATATGGATATCTAAGTGCCTGGAATGGCCAAAAAAATTTTGAAAAAGAAAAGTAAAGTTAGAAAACTTACTGATCTCAACATTTACCGTAAAGCTGTAGTAATCAAGACAGTGTGTACTGGCATAAGTTTAGACACATAGATCAATGAAACATAATAGAGAGTCCAAAAATAGGCCCACGTATGTAAGGTCAATTGATTTTCAATAAGGATGCCAGGGTAATTCAATATGGAAAGGATTACTTTTTCAACAAATGGTCTGGAACAACTTATCGACATAGAGAAAAAATGAACCTCAACCCTCTATCACACACTAAAATTAACATGAGATGGATCATAGCCCTAAATGCTAAAACTGTAAAGCTTTTAGAATAAATTTTGTAACCTTCAGGTAGAAAAAAATTTCTTAAGACACAAAAGCATGAATATAAAATGTTTGAATTGGGCTACGTTAGAATTTAAAGCTTCTGTTCATCATAATATACTAGTAAGCAGATGAAAATGCAAAGGCAAACCCCAGACTGGCAGAAAATATCAATATATATCTGACAAAGGATAGCTTTCCAGAATTTTTTTTTTTAAAAACCTCTTGTGACTCACTAGTAGAACCAATAAAAAGTCTGCACAAAAATGGACAAATCTGAACAAACTCTTCACCAAAGATGATAGACAGCCAATATATTCATGAAAAGATCTCCCCTGTCATTCACCATTAAGGACATGAAAATTAAAACCATCACATGATCTCACTACACATCCATTAGAACATTGAGGAGGTGTAGTTATAATGAGAGACAATATCAGCGGTTGGCACACGATGCTCCTGGCACTCTGGTACACTGCTGATGGGAATGTAAAATTTTACGGCCACTTTGGAAAAGAGTTTTGGCAGTTTCTCATACAGTAAAACATATATTTACCATATGATCAAGCAGTTCAGTCTTAGGTATTTATCCAAGAGAAATGAAGGCATATGTGCACGTACAGAATTGTTCGTGAATCTTTCTCTCACTTTTAATTGATGGAATCCAAACAGAACAACACAAATGCCTATCAACAGATGAATGTACAAGTGAAAGCTGTAACAATGGGATGCTATTCATTACAGTTAGTAAACTACTAAGACACGACAACACGGATCAGTCTCAAAACAAGTATAGTAAGTGAAAGAGGTCAGACACAAAGGTGGAGGTATTGTATGGCTCTCAGCGTAATGAAACTCTAGAAAAGAAAAAAAGTGTCCCATGTATTTACAGAAAGCAGATCCCTGGCCCCCTGAATACAGTGATGGGGTGAGATCAACTGGGGAGAAGACTGAGGCAATAACCTTTTGGAATGATGGCAATGCTCATTATTTTGATTTTAGTGTTGATAGCCTGAGTGAATACCTTTGTCTAAAGTCATTGAACGCACCCTTAAGGTGAGAAAAGTAAATTCTACCCCATTAAAATTGTCATCATGTGTAGTATTTGCTCTGTTTTTGAGGGCCAGGGTCTGGGACTCAGTGTAGGGAAGCTTCATAGGTGTTGACAGTTTCTCCATTGTATGAAGCCTTTTCTGTACTGGGTACCGTGTCAGGCATTCTTGTGCCAAAAGCATTTATATTAAAACTGTGATGGAACATAGTGGGTTGAGGGAAAAAATAAGAAATGAGGAAGGACAGGATATCTGTGAGTTGATTTAGTCAACAAATATTTACTGACCAACTTATATGTGCCAGCATGGCCTAGGTGGGGCTCCCCAGGTAGTTCAGTGGTAAAAAATCCACCTGCCAATGAAGGAGATGCAGGAGACACAGATTCAATATCTGGGTCAGGAAGATCCCCTGGAGGAGGAAATGGCAACCCACCCCAGTATTCTTGCCTGGAAAAATCCCATGGACAGGGCTCCAGTCCATGGGGTCACAAAGAGTCAGACATGACCGAGCAACTGAGCACGAACATGCATGTCCTAGGACCCAGCATATAAAGGTGACTATAAGTGGTCCTTGACCTGTAAGAACTCACAGTCTACCACAATGCAAACTAAAGTACAGTCTTATAAATGCTATAATAGAAATACAACCAACTTACATGGGATGAGCAATCAACTTCCCAATGGGTTTATCACCAGGAGGTGACATTTGCATTTGTTTTTTAAATTTAACCCCCAGTTCAGTTCAGTCGCTCAGTCGTGTCTGACTCTCTGCGACCCCATGAATCACAGCATGCCAGGCCTCCCTGTCCATCACCAACTCCCAGAGTTCACTCAAACTCATGTCCATCGAGTTGGTGATGCCATCCAGCTATCTCATCCTCTGTCATCTCCTTCTCCTCCTGCCCTCAATCCCTCCCAGCATCAGAGTCTTTTCCAATAAGTCAATTCTTCGCATGAGGTGGCCAAAGTACTGGAGTTTCAGCTTTAGAATCATTCCTTCCAAAGAAATCCCAGGGCTGATCTCCTTCAGAATGGACTGGTTGGATCTCCTTGCAGTCCAAGGGACTCTCAAGAGTCTTCTCCAACACCACAGTTCAAAGGCATCAATTCTTCGGTGCTCAGCCTTCTTCACAGTCCAACTTTCACATCCATACATGAACACGGGAAAAACCATAGCCTTGACTAGACGGACCTTTGTTGGCAAAGTAATGTCTCTGCTTTTTAATATGCTATCTAGGTTGGTCATAACTTTCCTTCCAAGGAGTAAGCGCCTTTTAATTTCATGGCTGCAATCACCATCTGCAGTGATTTTGGAGCCCCCCCAAAATAAAGTCTGATACTGTTTCCATTGTTTCCCCATCTATTCCCATGAAGTGATGGGACCAGATGCCATGATCTTCGTTTTCTGAATGTTGAGCTTTAAGTCAACTTTTTCACTCTCCTCTTTCACTTTCATCAAGAGGCTTTTTAGTTCTTCACTTTCTGCCATAAGGGTGGTGTCATCTGCATATCTGAGGTTATTGGTATTTCTCCCGGCAATCTTGATTCCAGCTTGTGCTTCCTCCAGCTCAGCGTTTCTCATGAAGTACTCTGCATAGAAGTTAAATAAGCAGGGTGACAATATACAGCCTTGACATACTTTTTTTCGTATTTGGAACCAGTCTGTTGTTCCATGTCCAGTTCTAACTGTTGCTTCCTGACCTGCATATAGGTTTCTCAAGAGGCAGGTCAGGTGGTCTGGTATTCCCATCTCTTTCAGAATTTTCCATAGTTTATTGTGATCCACACAGTCAAAGGCTTTGGCATAGTCAATAAAGCAGAAATAGATGTTTTTCTGGAACTTTCTTGCTTTTTCGATGATCCAGCAGATGTTGGCAATTTAATCTCCGGTTCCTCTGCCTTTTCTAAAACCACCTTGAACATCTGGAAGTTCACGGTTCATGTATTGCTGATGCCTGGTTTGGAGAATTTTGAGCATTACCTTACTAGCGTGTGAGATGAGTGCAATTGTGCGGTAGTTTGAGCATTCTTTGGCATTGCCTTTCTTTGGGATTGGAATGAAAACTGACCTTTTCCAGTGGCCTTTTCCTGTGGCCACTGCTGAGTTTTCCAAATTTGCTGGCATATTGAGTGCAGCACTTTCACAGCATCATCTTTCAGGATTTGAAATAGCTCAACTGGAATTCCATCACCTCCACTAGCTTTGTTCGTAGTGATGCTTCCTAAGGCCCACTTGACCTCACATTCCAGGATGTCTGGCTCTAGGTGAGTGATCATACCATCGTGATTATCTGGGTCATGAAGATCTTTTTTGTACAGTTCTTCTGTGTATTCTTGCCACCTCTTCTTAATATCTTCTGCTTCTGTTAGGTCCATAGCATTGCTGTCCTTTATTGAGCCCATCTTTGCATGAAATGTTCCCTTGGTATCTCTAATCTTCTTGAAGAGATCTCTAGTCTTTCCCATTCTGTTGTTTTCCTCTATTTCTTTGCATTGATCGCTGAAGAAGGCTTTCTTATCTCTTCTTGCTATTCTTTGGAACTCTGCATTCAGATGCTTATAATCTTTCCTTTTCTCCTTTGCTTTTCACTTCTCTTCTTTTCACAGCTATTTGTAAGGCCTCCCCAGACAGCCATTTTGCTTTTTTGCATTTGTTTTCCATGGGGATGGTCTTGATCCCTGTCTCCTGTACAATGTCACAAACCTCTGTCCATAGTTCATCAGGCACTCCGTCTATCAGATCTAGTCCCTTAAATCTATTTCTCACTTCCACTGTATAATCATAAGGGATTTGATTTAGGTCATACCTGAATGGTCTAGTGGTTTTCCCTACTTTCTTCACTTTAAGTCTGAATTTGGCAGTAAGGAGTTCATGATCTGAGCCACAGTCAGCTCCCGGTCTTGTTTTTGCTGACTGTATAGAGCTTCTCCATCTTTGGCTGCAAAAAATATAATCAATCTGATTTTGGTGTTGACCATCTGGTGCTGTCCATGTGTAGAGTCTTCTTGTGTTGTGGGAAGAGGGTGTTTGCTATGACCCGTGAGTTTTCTTGGCAAAACTCTATTAGTCTTTGCCCTGCTTCATTCTGTATTCCAAGGCCAAATTTGCCTGTTACTCCAGGTGTTTATGAAGAAGGCAATGGCACCCCACTCCAGTACTCTTGCCTGGAAAATCCCATGGGCGGAGGACCCTGGTAGGCTGCAGTCCATGGGGTCATGAAGAGTCGGACATGACTGAGCGACTTCACTTTCACTTTTCACTTTCATACATTGGAGAAGGAAATGGCAACCCACTCCAGTGTTCTTGCCTGGAGAATCCCAGGGATGGGGGAGCCTGGTGGGCTGCCGTCCACGGGGTTGCACAGAGTCAGACACGACTGAAGCGACTTTGCAGCAGCAGCAGCAACAGCAGCAGCAGCGGTCAGGTGTTTCTTGACTTCCTATTTTTGCATTCCAGTCCCCTGTAAATTAAAAGGACATCTTTTTTTGGGTGTTAGTTCTAAAAGGTCTTGTAGGTCTTCATAGTACCCTTCAACTTCAGCTTCTTCAGCATTACTGATTGGGGCATAGACCTGGATTACTGTGATATTGAATGTTTGGAAACGAACAGAGATCATTCTGTCATTTTTGAGATTGCTTCCAAGTACTGCATTTTGGACTCTTTTGTTGACCATGATGGCTACTCCATTTCTTCTAAGGGATTCCTGCCCACAGTAGTAGATATAATGGTCATCTGAGTTAAACTCACCCATTCTAGTCCATTTTAGTTCGCTGATTCCTAGAATGTTGACATTCACTCTTGCCATCTCCTGTTTGACCACTTCCAGTTTGCCTTGATTCATGGACCTGACATTCCAGGTTCCTATGCAGTATCGCTCTTTATAGCATCGGACCTTGCTTCTATCACCAGTCATATCCACAACTGGATATTGTTTTTGCTTTGGCTCCATCCCTTCATTCTTTCTGGATTTATTTCTCCACTGATCTCCAGTAGCATATTGGGCACCTACCGACCTGGGGAGTTCCTCTTTCAGTATCCTATCATTTTGCCTTTTCATACTGTTCATGGGGTTCTCAAGGCAAGAATACTGAAGTGGTTTGCCATTCCCTTCTCCAGTGGACCACATTCTGTCAGACCTCTCCACCATGACCCGTCCATCTTGGGTGGCCCCATACAGCATGTCTTAGTTTCATTGAGTTAGACAAGGCTGTGGTCTGTGTGATTAGATTGACTAGTTTTCTGTGATTATGGTTTCAGTGTGTCTGCCCTCTGATGCCCTCTCACAACACCTACCATCTTACTTGGGTTTCTCTTACCTTGGACGTGGGGTATCTCTTCACGGTTGGTCCAGAGAAGTGCAGCCATTGCTCCTTACCTTGGACAATGTGTATCTCCTCACTGCCGCCCCTCCTGACCTTGAACATGGAGTAGCTCCTCTTGGCCGTCCTGCGCCTGTGCAGCCACTGCTCCTTGGACATGGGGTTGCCACTGTGAGTCCGGGTGGACAGATGCAGATGTAACTAGAGGCTTCGTGGCGGCAGGATGCAGACAGCAGACGGGCCAGGTGTTCACGCCCCATCTCCAAGGACAGCTCCACTCACTGCCCGCCGGCCTGGCAGGGGCCGCTCCTGCATCCGTCGAGGCTGGTCTCATACTGTGCGCCCGTGTATACTGCAGGATAAACGGCCAGTGGTTAAGGTCAAATGCTTTGGAACCATACAGATATAGATGGGAATCCTGGCCCTGCTGCTTACTCCTTCCATTATGGCTCATTCACATAGTTATACAGCAGAAACCCACACAGCAAATCAACTATCCTCCAATTAAAAACAAATTTAAAAGGTAATAACAAAAACAGACTTACAGATATAGAGAACAGACTTGTGGTTGCCAAGGGAGAGGGGGGAGAGGAGGACTGGGAGTTTGGGATTAGCAGATGCAAACAATCACGTATAAGATGGATAAACAGCAAGGTTCTACTGCATAGCACAGGGGACTGTACACAGTATCCTGGGATAGGCCGTATGCAAAAGAGTATGAAAATGAATAACTATATGTATTACCGAGTCACCTGCTGTACAGCAAAAAATAAACAACATTATAAATCAATTATATGCCAATGAAATTTAAATAAAATAATGAAAACATGCAAATAAGTGAGAATCAAAGTAGGGGGCCATGAGGTGATGGTGCATATCGGGTGTGATAATTATAGTATCAGGCATGTATACGCTCCTGTAGGTGATTGGTGTTGTATTAGGGAGGGTGTAGCCTAAGCTGCTCTAACAGAGACAAAGAAAAGGTGAGGGGAAGAAGAGTATTTTGGGCAGGAGTTGTCCATACACAAAAGCATGAAAGCACTGTTGGAGAATGTGAGAAGTCCAGCCATGTGAGAGAGTTGGGGACTTGGAGCAGGGCAGAGGGGAATATATAACTTGTAGGTCAGGGTACAGTTGGACCATGATGTACGGTGTTAAGGACCTTGAACTCTATGTTGTAATGGTGCATTCTTATTGCAGGTTCCTAAGAAGGCCAGTGATCTCATTAGGAAGGCTAGTCTGGTGATGGTATGGAGGATGACTAGCAAGACTTAAGGGCAGAGAGTCTAGCAACTTGGTTATTGCAGTCATTCAGCCAAGAGATTGTGAAAGTATGTTTCAGGGTGGTGGCTGGCGCATAGACGGTTCTGGTCTGAGGTGTCTTTAAAGAAATAGTTGGTAGGACTTGGTGACTCCTTGAAGAAGGAGCTTAGTGACAGGGACCAGTTGAGGATGAGTCTGAGATTGCTAGCTTGGGTGTCTGGATGGATGGTGTTGAAATAAATCTCTAGACCCAAGATGGAGTCTCTCCTGCCTGGGGTGCCATGTCATCAAACCAAACGTTAGATAACTTTGCGTCTTTGTAAATGCTCTGCTTGAACAGAGGTGCAGTATAACTGTATTCAGTCATCGAGTCCCCAGACACTAAACACCAAGCTCACTCTGGGCTTTCTCACCCCAAACATGGCTGGCTATATTTTCTATTTGTCTCTTCCTTGTTTCTTATTCTTTATCCTGTAAAAGTTTCTTGCCTTCTGCCTTACTTTGCAGTTCTCTGAGATTTTCCACTCCCACGATGTATTAAAGTTTGTTTGTATCCCCTAAATGAAGTTTGTATCTTGCCATTAGTGGATACAGGAAACCCACGAGCAAGAGAAGGATTCTGTAGTGAGTTAAGAAGTATGAACAGTGGATGCTGTTTTTATGGAAAGCAGTTATTTTGAAAGTGTTTTGGTTGAATTTAAGGGGAGTGTCCTCCAGTACATTTATTTATCAATTGTATACATGCAGCATTATTCTAACATTTATGTGTATTATAAAACATAACAGATGAGATGAAATAAACATGTAAATTGAAGTTGTAATCTACAGTCTTGGGTACCAGGTCAGGGGTGTGCAATTCATTTTAGACCCACTGGGGTATAAGAGCCATTGTCAGGCTTGTTTGAAAGATTATGATCCTTCCTTTCTTCTCCCCCTTTCTTTCTGTTTTTTTTTTTTTTCCTGAAATAGGTATGCAAGTCATTACCCACTCTGAGCAATATTTGTAAAACTTTCTTTGCATCTGCAGTGCATTGCCCTAGAAGTTCCTCATAGTCTAAATGAAGCAGATTTAACTATTTTGACACAAACTTTTGCTATGTTACAAAGCATTTCCTCCCTAAAAACTGGATAAGACCAAGAGACAGAGGTTCTGGTAAAAGTCCCAAACTGGGCCTAGAGCATGGTCCTTGCCTGGTTTGTCCCAGCAGAGGACCAAGCGAGGACTTTTCGTCTCACCTCACTACCTCTTCTCCCTAAGATGATGGAGAAAAGGAGAGTGAGGGAATTTGGCTCAGTAGCTCAAACTAAGCACTGGGGACACTTACATTTAAGACTAATGTCACTGCCAAAGTGCTACTCAAAGGTATTGAAAGTCCTGCCTTTCTATTTCAAGTTCCTTTTTCGTCTGTGTGAGACCAGTCTGTTGCACATGGAAGGCGAGTGTTGCCAGATTCTAATTTGAAGAATAAAGAACTTATTTTTGACTAATTGGTCCAGTAGGAACTGGAGTAAACCTAAACAGCTCTGGAGGTCTGTGGCAAGGAAACAGAGAGGGGAGAGGGATTTAATCAGCCTTCACCTAGGCAGCCTATTGATAGACTTGGGCTTCCCTGGTGGCTCAGAGGTTAAAGCGTCTGCCTCCAATGCAGGAGACCCAAGTTCGATCCCTGGGTTGGGAAGATCCCCTGGAGAAGGAAATGGTAACCCACTCCAGTATTCTTGCCTGGAGAATCCCATGGATGGAGAAGCCTGGTAGGCTACAGTCGAGAAGCCTGGTAGGCTACAGTCCACGGGGTCGCAAAGAATCAGACACGACTGAGTGACTTCACTTCACTTAAGGTGACTTAATGTACTTATTTCCCAGGTAAGACTTTAAAATTATTGATACTTGGACCTGATTTCATGATATTTCATTCCCTGGATGATGTTGTACTTACAAAAGCAACTAGCCTGGAATTCCTTTTTAGGGCGCACAAGTGGATAAAAAATAAAACCCCACACTTTGTGTGCAGACTAAACTGGAGAAATGAAGTAGGTGTATAGAAGCTGTGACTCTAAGCCCACTAAAGCTGCACTAGCGTTTAAGTCATTTTTCAGCCCACGATGACGTTAGTAATCATTAAAAATCTCTGGTATCCCGAGTCACTGTCAGTTATAATCGAATTGGAGCAATGAGCCTGAGCTCTGCATTCACTTGAGCTATAAATCATAAACCCATCACCCTCCTGAGCAGAGGCAGAGAGAAATCAGTGAGTACCCTAATAAGGTCCATATGTCGTTGTAAAGAAAGTCTTAAAAAATAATTAGGCTTACAGATCACCATACTTTTGTAGCAAAAATGTACATATGTGACTAAGAAGTGAGAGAACTGACAACGTCAGTGTTTGGCTTCTGTTTTCTGCCATTTTTTAGAAAGAGTGGAATAATTGTTTACTTAGCTCTGGAAGGGCAGGCCTGGGAACGTTGTGACAGGCACCTGGGATTGGAGGGGAGCTGCCAGAGTGGGACATGAGGGGTGGTAGGAAGAAACAGGCTCTCAGCTTTGTAGATAAGGAAGCGCACATTTCAGATAACCCTCTTGGCTTCCTGTCTTCTACCTGAGTGCAAAGAGTTAGTGTTTCTCTTTGAACATTAACGTTACAAAGCCAATTAACATGGCCACAATTCTGTGAAAATTGTCATAGGCCATTGTTCAGTCGCTAAGTGGTGTCCGGCTCTTTGCAACCACATGGACTGCAGCATGCCAGGCTTCCCTGGTCTTCACTGTCTCTGGGAGTTTGTTCAAACTCATATGCCTTGAGTTGGTGATGCCATCCAACCATCTCATACCCTGTCGCCCCCTTCTCCTCCTGCCCTCAATCTTTCTCAGCTTCAGGGTCTTTTCCCAATGATTCAGCTCTTCCCATCACGTGACCAAAGGTTATTATAGTATGGAAAATGATGCTTTGCTCTCAATCAGACAGATCTGTTTTCAAATTCTGCTTTCTGACCTTGGGTGATTCACTTCACTTCTCTGAGCTTCAGTGAATAGGGGATTCATACTTGACTCACAGAGCTCTCAATGTAATGCCCTTCTATGTATCTATCTTCTAATGCTTAACCTATTGTTTTGAAATATAACTCTTTCTCTTCAAATTATTGTGAACTTCCCAGTGGTTCAGATTAAGAACGCTCAGCATGGAGCCGCTTAGAGGACACATGCTTATTTACCTTTATTTCTCCCTGCCTCACCCACACCTGGCACAATGAGTTGGCTAAATAATTAAAATGTCAGGGACTTCCCCATCCCTCCTGTGCATTGTATCTTGCGGGGTGAGGTTTAAGCAACTTAACTGTCATGTCCCTGGACATTTGCCATCTAGTGCAGTTAAGTCAGTTTGGCCCATGGACTCCCTTAGCTAAGAAGTCAGGGATGCTAAATTGAATATTGGCACAATTGCTCTTTGGACTAAGAGGTCTGAATCTGAGTCGGACTTTCATTCAGTCTCCACTTCGGTTTATTGGAAATGCCGAGGTCAAGCTGTGGCAATGAAAAGAATGGAGAAAGTGAAAAGTCCTGTAAAAAGCTGAAGCAGGAAAAAATAAAAGACAGATTAAAAAAAAAACAATTGCAACCCAGTTGGAATGAAATGGTGACCTAGTATGAAATAATCCTTCTTCCCCTCAGACAGATGCCTTGGTGGAGTTCCAAAACTAAAACTGAAACCTAGCTGAGTGTTCAAACCTGCATTCCTTCCACCCCTCATTTCTTGGTATCAAAGTTGAGACATTTCACGAGTTCTGCTACCACGAACTGTATGTGTGTGGGAAAGGGGCAGAGAAAATGGGCCAATTAGACTGCAGCCACATCTGTCAAAACTCTAACCCTTCACCTTAGTGAGAATATAACCTAGGATCAAACACAGAAGCCCTGCAGATGTACACAAGCCACGTGATGCAGCCTTTGGAAAGACTGTGATGGACGGCCGCTGCTTTCTGAAGGCCTAATGAGAAATCCAGGCTTGGCCCCGCTAGGAATCTTTGCAATCTTAAAGAAAAAAGTAGGTTCTAATTCAGTAACTATTTCATATATCCCAGCAAGATCCTCCCTCCAGACCGAGTCGAAAACATTCCTGACTCTGTTGCTATGCGAAGCAGTTTTCCAATACGTCTTGGAAACCTGTTTGAGATTTGAGAGTGGAATTTGGTTTTCAGTGGCCTCATTTAGGCTTGAGATCTTTTGGTTCACTCCAAAATAATGTGAGAGTTCTATTCTTCTTGGACTATGGAGGGTAAATTCTCATCTAAGATACATGTGAATGCAGGATGCATCCTCTATGACACACCCTTATATAACTGATATGAAAAGCAAAAAAAATAAATAAATAAAAACTGAAGAAATAAAAAAAGTTGGAGTGTCTTTATAAAAAAGTTCACTAAGAGACTCTGAGGGCTTCCCAGGTGGCACTAGTGGCAAAGAGCCCATCTGCCAGTGCAGGATAGGTCGGGCATGTTGCATCACAGGTGCAGGCCCAAGAAAGCTGAGAAGAAAGTAAAAAACGTGGGCACTGGTAGAAGTCATCCTAACACAGGGTACACAGGTCCTTCCCTCTCCCATGCTGGATGAATATTTGTTGTTGCTGTTCAGTCACTCAGTCGTGTCCGACTCTTTGCGACCCCATGGACTGCAGCACGCCAGGCCTCCCTGTCCTTCACCATCTCCTGGAGTTTGCTCAAATTCATGTCCGTTGAGTTGGTGATGCCATCCAACCATCACATCCTCTGTCGTCCCCTTCTCCTCCTGCCTTCAATATTTTCCAGCATCTTTTCTATTAAGTCAGCTCTTCACATCAGGTGGCCAAAGTATTGGCGCTTCAGTTTCAGCATCAGTTGCAGCATTGGGATGAATACTGAACCTGTTCATTTGGCCCTAGCCCCATTATGGGCGTTTGTTTCTATTTCACGGGACAAGATCAAGGAAGGAAGAAAATAGTTAGATGGAAATGAAGATGCTACTCTGAATATAAAGTCTAGCACTTAGTCTAGCGAATTGGTGTCTGGGGTATTCAGCAGGACTAACTGGATTTAATCATTGCTTTGTGAAACTAATCAGAGTGGGGCAAGGTTATCTGATCTAATGGAAGAAGGCTTGTAATTAAGAATACGTGTTATATGTAAAACTCATGGTGGCCTTTCTGCTTAGAGATTGAGAAGGAAGATAAGTATTGGTCTGGTGCCAACTCACTGTACATGCCTCTCCCAGAAGCGTTTTCTTGAAAGAGATTTCCCTCCATCGGGACCTGCCATTATCCTATGGTCTAGTGAAAGTGACTGTAATTAAATAGATTAGACTTCTGTTTTTGGTAAAGTAAAGATTGGGAACAGATCACTCTTTAACCTGAGATGTGGAAAGGCCAATCTATTTGGAAGTTAAATGATTTTTTGCATTAACTGATACACTCCATGGATTTCCTTTCCTGAATCTAACGTTTCAAAATTTAACATTCCTCCTGTGAGAGCTCTGTTCTGAATCTTTTCAAGAGCTGCGATTCCTGGGATTTCAGATTTTTCAGCATTTATATGGTGTTATTTTGTAAATGGGCTTCCTTTGTGGCTCAGCTGGTAAAGAATCCACCTGCAATATGGGAGACCTGTGTTCGATCCCTGGGTTGGGAAGATCCCCTGGAGAAGGAAAGGCTCCCCACTCCAGTATTCTGGCCTGGAGGATTCCATGGACTGAGTGGAGCATTGACTATTAAGGGGCAGCAGTAGTGTAGTTGGTGTTCCCAGGTAGCTTAGTGGTAAAGAATCCGCTTGCCAAGGCAGGAGACCCACGTTTGATCCCTAGGTCGGGAAGATCCCCTGGAGGAGGAAATGGCAATCCACTCCAGTATTCTTGCCTGGGATATCCCAGGAACAGAGGAGCCTGGCTGGTTGCAGACCACCGGCTTGCAAGAGTCAGACACCACAGAGCGACTGAACACCAACAGAGCAGCGTAGTGCAGTGGTGAGGATACAGCTCTGGGGTCAGGACGGCTTAGAGAAACTCCAAGACTAGTTCCTTCATCTCTCACGATCTGAGCTTCTCCGGAGTCTGGTCTGAGGATGAGCTGATGCTGATAAAGTGCAGACCCAGTGCCTGGCAGGGTGAATGCTGACTTCGGTGTGATAGTGGTGGTGGGGGGGCTTGTTAGCCCTGTTGTCGTTATTGTTGGGACTTAAAAGATAGCTCTGACATGAATCAGCTCAACTTTCTTCAACTTGAAGATAAAAATTAGCCCGGGACTGTTGAACTGGGTGATGCTCCCTTCATGGTTTTTGTATTTTGCCCTCATTCAGCCAGTTGAAGCTGGAGTCCACAGAACTGTGAAACATGGAGCCTGGGACAGTCACGTGACTTACAGTTTTATCTCATTTTCAGCTTTCAGGCGACATCATGGCTGAGCTTTTTATTGTTATAAAAATGCAGGCCATAAACAATTCAGTCCCTTAGATTTCTCTCTCTCCCCCCCTTGGAATGCTGGAGGGTTCTTTGTGATCTGAACCTCCCTTCTGTCTAGGTGTCCCTCCCTCCCCCACGTCTGTCTTTGCAGATTTGTTTCCAGACTGGCCGTGCTGAATGGGGACCAGGAAGGGAGCCCAGCTGCTTTCCTTGTGTTTTCTCTCCGTGCTGAGCAGGAATTGCTGAGCAAAGAGCAGCATTTCTCAAGGGAAGTTCATAAGGGTAGTACAAACTCGGTCTGGGTTTTCTTTCTTTTTTTTTTTTTTTTTTTGAATTATTATTAAAAACTTCTGCCAAATACTATCAGTGAGAGGGGAAAAGTGCAAAAAAATCTGAAATGCAGTTGAACCAGCCTTTAAAAAAAATATCAGTCTGAATGAAGAAGGAAGGCCTTGCACTTCTTTAATTTTCTGCATTTAACAAGAGACAGTTGCTTTCAGAGAAAGTCACTCCTGACTCCACAGACGATTGTGCAACTTTGCCCAGTATTCAGTGAGACGGTCCATAATTAAAATTCCTTTGGAAATGGTTGCCCAATGATTGACATTTGTCCCAAAATACATCGTAATGGTTAATGTGTAATCTTGGACTCCAGTGAATTTTTTTTTTATGGAAAGAAAAGAAAATGAGCTTTTTTTTTTTTAATATGATTGAGCTTTTTTTTTAAAAACAAGTTGAAGCAGCATAACAAATTTATGTCCAGTCTTGCTGTCAAAGAACTGGCAGTCCAGCAGGGGAGACCAACAGCAGGAGATTAAACTGAGGAAAGCAAAAGAAAGCAATATGCAGAATATAAGTGAGTTGCCTTATACAGACTAGAATGCTGTTAAGATTCCAAGGAAGAGATAATGAAGATCTGTTTATCTCCTAATACATGGGCATACACTGTCACTTCAAACACAAATAACTTTGAGGATTGCTATGAAATGTTTTGACATGCCCCCTTTCCCAGCCCTAGAGAGCTCTCCCTATGCCAGGGCTTCCTGGAGGCCTTTCCGTCTGATGTCTGTCTGTGCCCCAGTCTCTATTCCCCACAGAAATCCCTGATTCCAGACAGCTGCTGCTTTCTCTCTTTTCAAATGGCATAAGGCTGGTGAGACCACTGTGATGCACCCCCACAATTGGGAAGGCTGTATGTTAATACTTTCTTGTATCCCCCCAATTGGTAAATACCTCAATAGCAATCATGATTAGAAAAATCTACCACCAAGCCATCCTTAGATTTGGGTGCTAAGCATTGGTGAGCACCCCCAAACACCAGCTTTACAAAGCCTCAGTAAACTTAGAGTTGACTACATGACTGAAAATTTGGGGTTGTTCCCAGGTAGTCAAGATTCAGATGTTCTATCTGTCAATGCCAGGGGGCTCTTCACGCTCTTTTTGACTTCTGAATAGCGAATGCATACCTAATGTGGGAATAGTGACAACATGTGAATGACCTGCAGAAATCACAACTTTTCGCTGTTTTGTGTAGATCGCTCAGCTGTACTGGAAAAGCAATTCAATGCATATTAGTTTTGCTGTAAGCAGTCTCAGCAACCTTGTAGTCTGTCTATTCACTTTATTTTTATTTTATTTGGCTGCCTCGGTTTTCCGTTGCATCACGCGGGATCTTTCATTTGCTGTGCATGCACTCTCTAGTTGTGGCACGTAGCATCAGAAGTTGTGGCGCGCAGACTCCAGAGCACGTGGGTCAGGATCTTAGTTTCTAAGGATCTTAGTTTCCTGATCAGGGATCAACCTCATGTCCCCTGCATTGCAAAGCAGATTCTTAACCACTGGACCACGAGGGAAGTCTCTATCTATTTATTTTAAAGAGGAGGAAACTGAGGCTAAGGAGTGAAATTTTTGGTCAAGGTTCATGTAGAGAATTACTGTGGCTGCATGATTTGAACCCAGATCTCCTGACTGGAATTTCAGTGCTGTTTGTATGATGCTATTCTAGATCTCTGATTAAAACTAAGAGGCAGACTCTTATTGATAGATAAACTTTTTAGGTGGAAGAGTTGTAAACAGTGGGAGATAAAGATAAACTTGTCTTATCTGAACAGGACCTCAGCTCTTTAGGAAGGGGAATAAGGATGAGAGAAGGTAGGAGGAAAGACATGGAAGAAAGACAAGTGATCGTGGAAGAGACTGGAACAGGGCAAATGCCACACTTTTTCAAGATTAGAAGAAATTTGAGCTGAGTTAACAAATCAAAATTCTTCAGGGAGAAGTCAGAGTTTAAGTGTATAAAGGGAGTAAAACAGAAATACTGTATTATTGATATGAATGATGGAATCTGCAGGGGCAGAAGAAAAGCATGGCCCTAATAGGTAAAGACCAGAAACACCACACCATCCCAGTAAGGTGCTGAATATTAAACACTTTTTGTCCTTCCAAAAATATGTGAAGAGGAGAGGTGGGAGGAAAAAGATAATGATTTAGAGAGATCTCATACATTATTTACTATCATAGTAGGATGTCAAATAATGAAGTACTGATTGATTTATCAAACTCCAGCATAGGGATTAATAAAGTAAATATAGATTTCAGTAAACTTGTTCCCTAGCACTTACTTGAAACTCAGTGTTAAAAAAAAAAGATCGTGGTGTCTGGTCCCATCACTTCATGGCAAATAGAAGGGGGAAAATTGGAAGCAGTGAAAGATTTTATATTCTTGGTCTCCAAAATCATGCGGACAGTAAATGCAGCCATGAGATTAAAAGATGTTTGCTCCTTGAATGGAGAGCTATGACAAACCTAGATAGCCTGTTAAAAAGCAGACATATCACTGCTGACAAAGGTCCATATAGTCAAAGCTATGGTTTTCCCAGTAGTCAATGTGCCGATGTGACAGTTGGACCATAAAGATGGTTGAAAGGGAAGATTATGTGCTCAGTCATGTCCTACTCTTTGTGACCCCATGGACTGTAGACCGCCAAGCTCCTCTGTCCATGGGATTCTCCAGGCAAGAATACTGGAGTGGGTTGCCATTTCCTACTCCAAGGGATCTTCTTGACTCAGGAACTGAACCCATGTCTCTTGTGTCTCCCGCATTGGCAGGCAGATTGTTTACCACTAGTGCCACCTGGGAAGAGAACTGATGCTTTCCAACTGTGGTGCTGGACAAGATTCTTGAGAGTCCCTTGGACTGCAAGGAGATCAAACTAGTCAATTGTAAAGGAAATCAATCCCGAATGTTCATTAGAAGGACTGATGCTGAAACCAAAGCTCCAATACTTTGGCCACCTGATGCGAAGAGTCGACTTAACTGGAAAAGACCCTGATGCTAGGAAAAATTGAGGACAAGAGAAGGGGGCAGCAGAGGATGAGATGGTTAGATAACATCAATGGACATGAGTATGAGTAAACTCTGGGAGATAGTGAAGGACAGATGGGGAATCCTGGTGTGTTGCAGTCCATGGGGCTGCAAAGAGTTGGACACAGCTCAGTGACAGAACAACAGCAGCAGAGCATTCAACCAAGCTTAGAGTCATTCTGAGCAAAGGCTGTGTGTGACTGTATAGGTCATACCTATAAAGCCTGCCCTAGTCAGAAGTTAAGATGGGAGTAAAAAGGGGACTGCTGCTGCTGTTGCTGCTAAGTCGCTTCAGTCGTGTCGGACTCTGTGCAACCCCATAGACAGCAGCCCAACAGGCTCCCCTGTCCCTGGGATTCTCCAGGCAAGAACACTGGACTGGTTTGCCATTTCCTTCTCCAATGCATGAAAGTGAAACTCGAAAGTGAAATTGCTCAGTCTTATCCGACTCTTAGCGACCCCATGGACTGTAGCCCACAAGGCTCCTCCACTCATGGGATTTTCCAGGCAAGAGTACTGGAGTGGGTTGCCATTGCCTTCTTCAAAAAGGGGACAGAATGGTCTATTTTTTCATAGTTGCCCTCCCTCTATCTATTCCACTGTTAGCCATGATTCATCAGACGTGACCACCTCTCAAGGAACACTGTTGTGCCAATTGCCTAAGACAGTGACACTTCAACTCTAGTCCATGGGGAAGGGGCATGAGGTCTCATTCCACCAGTGAAGGGTAGGGGCCAGGGGCTGAAGCCCTTCTGAACTGACCTAGGAGAGAGTGCGTGAACAACTTTCTAGCAGTGACTTAATCTCTCTGAGTCAAATGTTTCATTGCTGTGAAATGGTGATGTTTACCCTGAGGCATTATTGTGTGGATTTGAGATACAGTAAGTCCCCAACATGTGAACGAGTTCTGTTCTGAGAATGCATTCGTTAAGTTCAATTTGTTTATAAGTCCAACAAGATTAGCCTAGGTAACCAACTAACACATTTAACACATTAGCTATATAGTATTGTACTGTAATAGGTTTATAATACATTTCACACAAATAATATATAAAAAGCAAGCACAAAAAGTAAAGAAAACATTTTTAATCTTATAGTATGGTACCTTGAAAAGTATAGACAGTACCAGCTACATCACCACGGCTTTTACACTTGCTTCTGGACATTCTGGACTTGAAAATAAAGTTACTGTACTACTGTTCTCTATAAAGTACATTCTTTGTACAGGAAAGTACACAAAAGCACAGATGCCTGCAGAGGATGCACGCACATGACAATTGGACATGTGAATGCAGGTTTGCATCTTTGCAAGTTCACAGCTTGAAGATTTGTATGTAGGGGACATACTGTAATTTGAAAAATGCCTAGCACAGTGACCGGGAGGCAATGAGAGTGCCAATCTGTGTTATTCATATGGTCGTTTTGTGTGTGTGAGCGAGGAAATATACTGAGCATGGTGGAAAGACCTCACGTCTCAGAGAGGGTGGAGGATCTCAGAGTGCTTGAAGAGCCTCATAAGAGCTGGCTGCTTCTCTGCACCCATCCTCAGTTCCCAAGTAACTTGGAATGGTTTAAAACTCAGAATTGCAGCTTCTTCCCAAACAGGGTAAGGGACGGTCTGTAGGAAGTCAGTATGCAATAGTCAGTTCAGTCTCCCATACGGAAAACTTGCCAACTTTCACCCACACTGTGGGGATGAGAAAACAGCTGTGGGCAGACAGTAGGGTGAGAGCCTTGGGGTCACTGGGCTATGTTACATCTCCAGATGTTCCATTGTGCCCCCTGAGATCCTGCAGTCTGTCTAGCTTATCCAGGTACCTTTCCATGATATACAAATGGTACAGCCACAAAACCATCTGATGTAGTTTTTCCACTTTGTTCTGATTTATTATTTGTTGTTTACAGTATTATCTCCAATAACAACAATGGAATTTCCTTCCTTACTAATTTGGCCTGTTTCCATTTTGCCTGTTTATTTTCATTTCCTTTTTTTGGAACTGAAACCCCACATGAATCTTCTTTGTTTATTCCCTTGCAGGTATGTGTCAGCATCATTTATGTCCATTCAGAAGAAATTTGCTTGTTAATTGTCAAGGTTCTGTTTCCTGGTTCCTATTGGGAGTGTATCGAGTGCTGCATGCTTCTAATTACTGCACGATGGTTTTAGTTAAGTGTTCCTCATCACTGCTCTCTGCCAGAATATTGCTTGCTCTCCATGGCTTACAGATGGAGCATGTGAGGCAGAAAAGTAACTTGGCTGTAGAAGACCCTTCTCTCGAACCTTCCGACCTATCACCCCTGCCCAGCTTATCAATGCCATTTCCATTTGCTTTTATTTTAAATTCAGTTTTTGACTGGAGGATAATTGCTTTACAATGTTGTGTGGGTTTCTGCTGATTTATGAATCAGTCATAATTATATATATATGTCTCCCCTCCCCCTTCAGCCTCCGTCGTCTCTGCCATCCCACCTTTCTAGGTCCTGGCAGGGCACAGGCTGGGCTCCCTGTGCTGCAGAGGAGCTTCCCGCTAGCCAGCTAGTTCACACATGATCGTGTGTCAATGCTGTTCTCTCGATTCGTCCCACTCTCTCCTTCCCCCACTGTGTCCACAGGTTCGTTCTCATCTGTGTCTCCGTTCCTTCCCTGCAAATAGCTTCATCAGTACTATTTTTCATTTGCTTTTATTTGGGCAGTAGGTTATGTGAGCTTAAGACCTGGTTTTTGCAGGCATGCTCAATTCCTTGAAGACATTTCCGAGAAAATGACTCTGTGGTAGCTAATGAGCAATTGCTGCTTGCAGAGTTGCTGCCTAGGGGTGCAGGATGAATGTTAGATTTAACTCTTTCTTATGAAGAGCTTACAGCCCACTAAGTCAACAGAAGTTAAAGAGAAGAGGTGACTTGACTCGTAATCTGTTAGTTGAATATATTAGATATGCTGCCTTAATTTTACTGGATTCTCATGATTTACTGAATTAATAAATCCATCAAACATAGATTTAGTACTTACTCTGTACATGACGTCATCTCTAGTGTTTAGATGCTTAAAAGACCAAAACGTAGAAATAGAATTGAAAGCAAATAATTTAAAGTGCTGTAAGTGACATGGTAGGATTCTGTCCAGAGCATATACAGAGAGATACAAAGGAGAAAGGGTCTTTATTCTCTTGGCATAGTGGGTGGAGGGGAGGTGACACAAACAAAGGCTGAAAGATCCGGGATGTTTTTGAGATCCGTAAGCACTTTATTCAGGGCTTCTCAGGTGGCTCAGTGGTTAAGAATCCGCCTGCCAATGCAGAAGACATGGGTTTGGTCCCTGGATCAGGAAGCTCCCCTGGAGTAGGATGGCAACTGACACCAGTACTCCTGCTTGGAGAATTCCATAAACAGAGGTGGTTGGCGGGCTACAGTCCAGTTCAGTTCAGTCGCTCAGTCGTGTCCGACTCTTTGCGACCCCATGAATCGCAGCACACCAGGCCTCCCTGTCCATCACCATCTCCCGGAGTTCACTCAAACTCACGTCCATCGAGTCGGTGATGCCATCCAGCCATCTCATCCTCTGTTGTCCCCTTCTCCTCCTGCCCCCAATCCCTCCCAGCGTCAGAGTCTTTTCCAATGAGTCAACTCTTCACAGGAGGTGGCCAAAGTACTGGAGTTTCAGCTTTAGCATCATTTCTTCCAAAGAACACCCAGGACTGATCTCCTTTAGAATGGACTGGTTAGATCTCCTTGCAGTCCAAGGGACTCTCAAGAGTCTTCTCCAACACCACAGTTCAAAAGCATCAATTCTTCGGCACTCAGCCTTCTTCACAGTCCAACTCTCACATCCATACATGACCACTGGAAAAACCATAGCCTTGACTAGATGGACCTTTGTTGGCAACGTAATGTCTCTGCATTTGAATATGCTATCTAGGTTGGTCATAACTTTTCTTCCAAGGAGCAAGTGTCTTTTAATTTCATGGCTGCAGTCACCATTTGCAGTGATTTTGGAGCCCCCCAAAATAAAGTCTGACACATTTCCACTGTTTCCCCATCTATTTCCCATGAAGTGATGGGACTAGATGCCATGATCCTCGTTTTCTGAATGTTGAGCTTTAAGTCAACTTTTTCGGTTGTAAAAGAGTCAGACGCCTGCAACCTCTTTATTTCCTTGGCTGTGCCTTAGTTGCAGCATGCAGGATCTTCATTGTCTCACGTGGGATCTTCCTGATTGTGACCCACAGGCTCAGCAGTTGCGGCACATGGCCTTAGTTGCTCTGTGGCATGTGGAATCTTCCAGGACCAAGGATCAAACTTGTGTCCCCTGCATTGCAAAGCAGGTTATTTACCACTGAGCCACCGGGAAAGTCCCTTTAAGCAGTTTAAACAACAGAGACAGTGTGGTTGAGGAGGCTGCTGGGCATGGTAGGAGGAAGAAGGTAGAGAAGTCTTGGATGCTGTGTTATAAAATTTGGACTTTAATCTCTGGGAAAAGATTTTGGTAGGTGGAACATCATTATCAGACTTGCTTTTTAGAACAATTACTCTCAGAAGGATGGGCTCGGGAATGTGAATAAAGGCAAGGAGATTTCTTAGGGCAGTGTGGTGCTGGGCAGGTATAATGTGATTCTGAACAAACCAGTGGCAGGTGGAAAGCTGTCAAGGAAATAGACTTTATAGAACTGGTGTCAATGTTTAAATATTGTCTCTAGAGTGACTGCTGATGAAACTGAGGCTCAAGAAGTTAACACAGCTAATAAATGTGAAAAGAGAACCTTCCTCTTTGCTTCTGCTGCAGTTTAGAAGCATGATTACTGTGGCATTTCACACACGGTGCTGTAAGACACTGTGTGGTGATTACTTGTTTACAACCCTTTCTGTCCGGAGACAGCAAACTTCTTAAGGTTAAGAACCAAACTGCGGAATTATTTGTGTCTGCCTCACATGGAGACTCGAACAAACAAGTATCTAATAGATGTTTAAAGAGTAAAACTCCTGACCCCAGAGCCAGTGCTTTTCCCACATGCCCCGCATGGCATGGAAATGCGAAAACATCTTTCAGGCTCGTTTTGAGTGCTCAGTTTGACTCCTTGCGACCCCATAGACTATAGCCCACCAGACCCCTTGTCCATGGGATTCTCTAGGCAAGATTACTGAAGTAGGTTGTCATTTCCTCTTTCAGGGGATCTTCCCAACCCAGGGCTAGAACCCTCCTCTCTTATCTCCTGCATTGGCAGGTGGATACTGAGCCACCTGGGAAGCCCAGGTGTGTCTTACATCCACCCATTTTCATGTCTTCTACTGAGGGACCAGAGCACAGTGACAAGCAGATAGAACAGGCGAAGGATGCTTTTTACTTTGCTTTAAAATTTTATCACTTTGTCCATTATCAAAATGCATCCCTTTCTCCAGAAGCCTGCATTAAAATGCCAATCATGAATAACTATAAAAAGTGTCCGTAAAATTTAGTGTCTATTATGATACTATTTTTGATGGTCTCACTATCCGCGAATCAGGCATGATAATTTGCTCTGCCATCTCATTGTTATGTAATGTTTTAACCTGGATTCCACTTTATTCTTCCACACAGATCCGTAATGCCTCCTGCCCGGCTCTTTCAAGATGGAGGAGAAGCCCTTGGGAGAGCCTGCATATGTGGTGTCTAAACTCAAACTTTCCACCAAGGTAGAAAGCACAGGACACTGGCTGGTGGAAGATCATGCTCGGATATGGGAAGTTTTAAAGACAGAGGAGGTGAGACAACGCTAAGCGACACAGTTGGTGCAATGATGGGTTTTCTTAGATTTGAGATGCTCATTCTTAGTGCAGCTTGGCAATTTTTTATTCAGGGGCCATAGGCACAACCACAGCTAGAGAATAAGAAGTCAGGCCTATGTTCCTTGGACATTAATAACTCCACAGCGATTCATTCAGCCAAGGGAGGTAGCCCTGACAGATAGGACTTAAAACATGCAAGTAGGCATTTGTCCTTGTAGACTCCTACCAAACATACATGGGAAATCAAATTGTGGTGAGAAAATTGATTCCTCAGGATTGACTAACACATGTGGAATTATATAAATTCATTCTTTGACAGCGTGAGATTAAGTATTAGTTAGGGCTCCTTGGTTGCAAGCAATAGGAATTGACTCTAATTTAAAGAAACTGGCAAATTATTGGAGGATATTGGGAGGTTCGCAGAACTGATGGGAATTTGGAGAACTATGTTTGGAAATAGGACAAGAACCAAGTCAGCAGAAACTAGTCAGAGCCCTACCCCTGGTATAACTTCCAAACTGGTCTCTCCTCTCTCATTCTCACATTTCTTTGCTCAAAATGCAAAACAATGGGAGAGGGGGCCTCACTTCCAAGCTTGGTCACATGTGTTTCTGTTGGTTATTCTGTTAAAAGGAAAATAATCTTTCACGAGCGGTCATTATATCAAGGCCTCACAGCACTTGCGGTGGGTGTCCAAATCTCTAATATCTGCATGTCGTCATGATCCCAATCCAAGAAAGTAGTAAAATAACTATAGTCTTAAATATGTGAGATCCAGATGAAGAAACTATAAATTCTTTCTATAGAAATACTAGCACAACAGAGTTTAGTTTTTTGTTTTTTAAAGCAGTAAAACTCTGCAGAAAGCTGTTTGAAGTCTCTGTGTGTGTCACTTAATAGGCTCAAGACTAGGATCAGAAAGGGAGGTGCTGAGGGCACAGAATTTAAGGAGGTGCCCACTCTCACGTTTATGTCCTGCACTTGCACAAACTTGGAAGTTAATCTGTCCTTGTATTTTGCATGCTAGGTGCCTTGCTTACTCACCCTAGTCCTGGCCCTGGCACCCAATTCTATTTGCTTTTCTCCTTCCCCAAAGGTAATCACTATCCTAAATTTGGAGTTTATCATCCTTATGCATATTTCAGGGCTTCCCAGGTGGCACTAGTGGTAAAGAACTTGGCTGCCACTGCAGGAGACACAAGGGACTTGGGTTCGATCCCTGGGTCGAGAAGATCCCCTGGAGGAGGGCATGGCAACCCACTCCAGTATTCTTGCCTGGATAATTCCATGGACAGAGGAGCCTGGCAGTCTACAGTCCATGGGTCGCAAAGAGTTGGACACGACTGAGTGACTGAGCATGCATGCAAAGTTGATACTAAAGAATGGGAACTAGGTGGGCGAACGGCATTAAATCAATCAATAATTGCAATGCAGTGTGATGAGTGTTGTATGTAATAAATACGTCCCTAGGCATTTTCAGAGCCTACAGCAGGGAACATTAATCCCCCATGGGTGTGAGTATGCTCATGGAAGTGTGGGTGTCAGGGAAAGAAAACTTCTCGGCGAAGAAGTAAGGCTTGAGTTCATTCTTAAAGGAAAAGTAGAAGTTAACCCAACATAAGGGATTTTAGAAGAGGAATCTGAGCAAATATTCCCAGAAGAGGGAAAATTGCGTAAAGGGCAGTATTATTAATAGAACGTCCTACAGTTGGGAGCGTCTGCAGCAGAAGAGAAATGGCAAGAGATGAAGCTGAGAAGCACCAAATAATGAAAAGACTTATACGCTTCACTCAGAAATTCAGGAATTGTCTTGTGGGCCTTGGGCAGTCAGTAAAGGGTTTTAGGCAGGGGTAGTGACACAGATTTGTTTTCTAGAAATCCTGCTCTGTCAGACATGTGAAGGATGGCCTGGAACACTTCAAAACCTTTTTCGGGCACTTTGATCTCCTTCTTCTCTGTATACACTCGGCTAGTCAGTGCTCAACTGGGAATTATTTGAGGGTATTGTTTTTTCATGATGGTGATTCTCTCTTTCAAGCTAGGCTGTCTGTCTTATAGACCATCTCCATTAGTTTTAATTAGACTTCACTTAGAAACCCTAAAGCACTCACATACTGCTGTACACAGTTGAAATAAATACCTGATGGTTGATTGATGAATCATTTTCATAGCAATTATGTGACCATGTGATCATGATTTCATAGTAACATGTTGTTTCTATAAAGGTTAACAGCAACCAAAATACTGCCATCTCTGGTACAAAGGTGATTTATTTCATTGGCCGTTGGGTCGTGGTCAGTGGTGGGGTTTTGTTTGTTTGTTTGGGTCTTTACTGATTGCAATTGCACTGACTCATTCATCACGCACTGCTTATCTGGGCTCAGTGTCTTGCATTTGTGAGGAGCCTGCCAAGATAAGCAATATTCTCTGTGGCTGTGAAACAGAGATGTTCTCTGTGTGAAATTCAACTAGTGAATGCCTGTATGGAGACTGGACATATGACCTCTCCCTCTCAATCCAGTTCTGGAATGGGGCCTCACATTGTAACATCACATTCTTGGAGGAAGAAATAGTATGTGTCATCATGCATAGTTTGGAGATTAAATCATTCTCATCTGAGAGACAGGAAGAGAGAGAATTAAAAAAAAAAGAGAGAGAGAGAGAAACTGGATGACTATTTGGACAAGCAGTGGGTGTGCATTTTATTCCTCTCTGAAGAGCCAGCTCTTTGCTGACCTTAAAGAATGTGGTTCAAAGATAGTGCTAGGCTTCTTCTTTGTGATTCTGAATGACTTTCTTTTTCTCTCTGCCGCAAACTTTAATATGAGGCAAAGGGATAGACGTGTCCTGCCTGGGAACTCATTAACATATAAACATGCTTTGAAATATTTTTACTGAGATCAACAGGGTAGACATTATCATCAGTAGTGAGAAATGGAATATTAAAACCAAATATTAATAATATTCAACTGGAGTCTATAAGGGAGGGAGAGAAAGTATCATTTATGAAGCACCTACTCTGTGTCAGAACTGTCCTTGGCACTTTTATATTCCGCAGTATATTCAGTTGTCACAACCATAGGGATATTTTTAACTAGGAGCTTACTTACTTATTATTCTTTTCTTTTTGGCTGCACTGGGTCTCCTTGCTGTGCCTGGGCTTTCTCTGGTTGCGGTGAGCAGGGTCCACTCTCATGTATGTATGGGCTTCTCACTGTGGTGGCTTCTCTCGTTGCTGAGCACGGGCTTAGTTGCCCTGAGGCATATGGAATCTTCCCGGACCCGGGATTGAACCGGTGTCCCCTGCACTGGCGGGTGGATTCTTCACCCCTGGACCAGGGAAGTCCCATAGGAATATTTTGCGTAAGGATTTTGAAGATTAGAAGTTAGGGCACATGCTCAAAGATACATAACTGGTAAGTGGCAGAGTAAGATTCAAACTCAAGCTTGTGTCTCTTCATTTATACCCTTATCTTCTCATGAAACTGTCTACCAAAATTATGTACATCACCCTGATTCTACATTTGGTTTCCCTTCTCAGACTTCATCTCATTCTGGTCAGGTCGGCATCTTCAGTGTAATAAATGGTTCCAGGCTTGCTCTCTGCCTGGCTCGGCAGTATCTCATGGGAATAAGCAACAACGTGCCCATCGAGTCATAACTTTATTTTATTCCTCGAAATGTTTTTCCCAGTGTGTGTGGCTGGGTTTCCATCTCAGTTTTCCCACATAGTATCACAACATCTCATGGAGACTGCACCCTGCCCTTAATTCCATTCCGTTTGAGTGAAGCCCTAAACCTCTGCTAAGTTTGTCCTAGCTCTTTTTTTCCCTGCATAACTGAATTCTGCTCCACATATTCCAAGCCATTGATAGGGGCCCAACTGTGTAAACAGTCTGATTGTTTGGAACCTGGGTATTTTCACCCATTCCCTGAATTGTTGTTGTGTCCTTGGACAGTAAGCCCACCAGAATCACCTCAAAGTTTCCCTCCGCCCTTGAGATGCTGTTCACCAAACAGTCTGCTATCACCACGGAACACAGACCTACCACTGGGGAAGTCTCTTCAGCTCCAATCTTCCCACCTTGTATCTTCTTATTTTTAACCCTTGGCTCTTGTTGCCAGAGCAAGGTGCATGCAAAGAGCTTAGAACAGTGCCTCGTACATAATAAGCAATAGATGTAGACTTTTCTTATTATTGAATGAATCAGTGAAGGACAGAGGAGTATAAAATGTCACACCCTATCAGCCTGCCAGTTTTACAGCAGTCACTTTTTGACCTCTGCCATCTGAATTCAGGATTGCTCCCACGTTCTGGAAGGCCCATACTCCAGGATTCCTTCAGTATTTTTTTTAAACAACTAGGGGATTTGAACTGGTAGACACAGCTGCCTGACTCCAATGAGACTGCCCCCACTGAGGTTCCTGTGGGTGATTTTCCCAGGAGGAAAATAATCAACCTCAACTAAACAGCACTGTGTTGATATATGCAAATGATTCTGGGCAGCGTCCACCCACTCAGCTCCTCCTTCTCAGCCCCGAGAGTGTGGGAGGGGCGACGGCAGTTGGCAGTGTGCTCCTCAGGGACGTCTTCCTGGAAAGGTGTGGGCGGGCTGGGTTCTCAACCTTCTGTTATCCTACCTGCTGACTTGGGTCAGGTGACCATTTGCAGGGGGAAAGGCCAGGGCCTTTTAGGAGGATAAAAGTGATAGGTAGAGAGCTTTCTCCAGTAAAACTCTGTTAGACATTTGCAACCACTTTAGCCTGTTCTCTTTGGCTCCGGGCTTCCCAGGTGGCGCTAGTGGTAAAGAATCCGCCTGCCAAGGCAGGAGATGCAGGTTCAATCCCTGGGTCAGGAAGATCCCTTGGAGGAGGAAATGGCAACCCATTGCAGTGTTCTTGCCTGGGAAATCCCAGGGACAGAAGAGCCTGGGTGGGCTGCAGCCCATGGGGTCGCAGAGTCTGACACGACTGAGCCTCCACAGGCCTTTGGCTCCCAGTCCTAGAACAAACCCTGCCTTCGCCATGTTAGATGTGAACACTTCTTTGTACCTTACTACAGAGAGTAAAGAAAACTCCAGGTGAATTTAGGAAGGGAGGGAGGGAGGAAAAAAAAGAGGGAGGGAAGGAGGAAGAAAGAAAAAGACCAGTTTCTTGAGGGCTTGGAAACCATTCCTTCATGGGGCTTGTGTTCATGTGAGTCTAAGATCCCAAGAAAAAGTGTGCGAAGCAGTTCTATTTCAGCTCGTTGTTTTCCAAAATGTGCTCACTGTAAACCTCAGGGTCCTTTTTTATTCGCTTGAAAACTCCATTATTGCCAGGACAAGCTTGGCATGAAGTAATAAAGAGGCAGGGGGTTGGGGGAGAGGAGCTCACAAACTGAAACAGTGCCCATGAAAGGGAAAGAATTGTCTTCTGTCCTTTAGGCTTATCTCCCCTTCGAGGGCACAAAATGAAGAAGAAACGGTATTTATTTAAATTTGTCCTTGGATTACAAATGTAGGCTATCTGGGGAGAAGCTGTACTGCTTCGCACAGCACTGAGTAGCTAGTCCAAAGGCCTGTCCTCTTTCAGGGGCCCAGGAGAGGAAATAGTGGAAAACTTTTACTATAAATTCTTCTCCTGTGACCCGACATTTGAGAAATTTACCTGCTTTACTTGGTGAGAAACCCTTGTCTAGGAATCTCAAGACACATTATAATCTTTTGTAATCTTTTTTTTTGGGGGGGGTGGGGCGTGGGGGGGTGGGCTGCACTGCCTGGATTGTGGGATCTTAGTTCAACCCCAAGCAGGGGTTGAACCTGGGCCCTCTGCAGTGAGAGTGCAGAATCCTAACCACTGGACCACCAGGGAACCCCCCTGGAACCTTTATAGATGGAGAAAATTTCAGAAAGGTAGAGATTTACAGGAGGTCGCTGGTAGGAAAAGGTTGTCGTTGTTTAATCACCAAATCACGTCTGACTCTGTGTGACCCCATGGACTGTAGACCGCCAGGCTCCTCTGACCATGGGGTTCTCCAGGCAAGAATACTGGAGTGGGTTGCCATTCCCTTCTCCAAGGAAAGGGTTAGCATGCTTTAAAAACTTGGACTCTGATAAGGGGATATTGGTGGCCCCAGTGCCTTTGCACATGACGTTCTAGTCTCTGTTTAGGGTGCCCTTCCTTCCCCTTTGCCCAGCTAACTCCTATTCATCCTTCAGACTCTGGAAGTTTCCCTTGACCTCTATAGTCTGTGTTATATGCCCTTGTCATTTTTTTTTCTTAATTTTCTAAAAAGTACTCTGTGTTTCCTTCATGTCCATTTATCACATTATATGGCAATCATTTATTTTATATTCTTTTCCAGTGTACTATGAGCTCCTAATCTGAGAAACTATGTCTGTTTTATTCAGAGTTATTTCACTACACTCTTGAGACATTTGTTGAATGAATAAATGAATGAACAAAGGAACGGACAGAAAACCAACTGTCTCACCTGTTGGTGCTTACTCTGAGAAGAGCACCCAAGTGACAGAACTTCTGGCAGTTAGTGGTGTTTCCTCTGCTGTCATGGAAGGATGGACCCAAGGCCCAGAACCATGTGATTGACTCTGTGGCTTGTACTTGCCAAGAATGGGAACCATTAGGATTTTACTGGATTTCTGAGAAATCAACGCCATATGTGTGTAGTAAAAGTACAGTGACAATGGAAGCAAGTAGCCTGATGAAAAGAGTCCTCAGTAAGCAAAATAACCTCTCCACCCACTCCTGGTTACCCTTATGGCCATATGGTGCTTACAGACTCAAAACATTCATTTTAAGTAGGTTGGATGCAGTGCAAGGACAAATCTGAATTGTTTCAAAGTAAAAATGTTGATCAAGGAAGCTAAAAATGGCAAAAAAAAGACTTGAAACACTGTGATGGAGGAATTGTGCTCTATCAAAGTGGGAGGTGAAGTTATGTTTAAGGAATCATGGAGGATAGTAGATATGGGAAAGCAAGAAAGAGCCAAGATTTCGATTGGGAGTCCAGAAGTTTTATAATTTATTAAGAGAAATCAAAACTGCTGACAATACAGTTACAAAGCCAGTGATTGCCAAACACCCCTGGACTTACTGGAAGAAATGGAGCAAGACCCTGGATACAAAGTATCCACACAGGGACAGGCTGTCCCTTTGGGGCAGGAAACACTGGGTCATTCATTTTCTGAAAGGCAGGGACCACAAGAAAGAATGTGCAGGGGCTTAAGTGAACCCTATGCTAGCTCAGACAGTAAAGACTCTGCCTGAAATGCAGGAAACCGAAGTTCCATTCCTGGGTCAGGAAGATCCCCTGGAGAAGGGGATGGCAACCCACTCCAGTATTCTTTCCTGGAGACTCCCGTGGACAGAGAAGCCTGGCGGGCTACAGTCCATGGGGTTGCAAACAATCAGACACAACTGAGTGACTTTCACTTTCTTTCGTGTGAACTACAGGGCCACACACGTGCTGACTGTTAAGCAGCCATAAGAATTTGAACTGAGAGCCAAGAAGATATATTAAGTCAAATTATTTACCCCTAAGTTTCATGTTTTTAATTGTTAAGACAGAAATATAGGACACTGTAGAAATCATAAGTGACAGCAAATTTTTATTTTATTATTTTTTAAAGTTTTTATTGGTGGATAGTTGATTTGCAGTGTTGTGTTACTTTCAGGTACAGTAAAGTGGTCAGCGATTTTTAAATATGACCCTTAAATATCTAGTCACCTTGCAAAGGTTTTCCCCACCACAACCACAACATTCCAGTCCTTGTAGGACCAAGGTAAATTTCCAGGGGCCATCTAATGTGAGCATAGCTTGTCATATGTCATCCTTAACCTTTGGCAGGGACAGGAAGGTAGTCTGTTCAGCCTTTTAATGCTATTTTCTCTTTGCCTAGATGGTTGCATGTTTCTTTTGCAGTGGAGAAACTTCCTTGGCATTATATCACCACTTAATTTATTCATAGCTGAATTACCCAAAATTCTTGTGAAAGCAGTGGCCTGGTTACCTTAATTTTCTGCTAGTTTATGAGATAACAGTACACAATCCATAGTAGACACTTAATTGACATTTTTTTAATGAATTGGATGAATAACATATGTGAAAATACATTCCCTGGGTCAAAAAGTGCAAATGCCTTCCAGGTATAGACAGGACTTGAGGATCTAGACAATAAAGGACAAAGCCCCAAGGATTTTGGATTTAGTTAGAACTTGGTTGGAACATGGTAGTAACATTTACTGGGTGTATTATCTTGGTCAGTAGTTAATCTTCTAAGTCTTAGTGTCTTCATCCATAAAGTGTGGATAATAATATTCACTTAGGATGGTTGAATATGCAATGTATATAAACCTAGGGCAGTGACTGGCACATAAGTGCTTAATAATATTGTTTCTGTTTCTCTCTCTCTAGTTAACTCAGGATTGATAACAAAATCATTGGAGTTTTGGCCCTTTGAAAGCAGTCTTGAATAGACTGGGATATATAAAACTGTTAACATTTGTCAATTCCAGATGGCAGTAATATGAACATGATTATATATTTGTATCTCTTGGCATCTTTTACAATTCTAAAAATTGAAAGTGTCAAAACAAAAAGGTTGAATAAAATGACAGCTATCTTAAAAAAAGAAAACATCTAAAATAAATTCATTCCTATCTTATTAAATATAAAATAGTGAATTGAGTCATTTACTCAATAGATATTTGTTGAGTAACTGCCATGTATAGGACTGATATAACCCCTGCCTCATGGAGCTTACAGTCTAGTGGGGAATATAGACTTTTTTTTTTCTCACAAAAGCACCATAGATGTGATCAAAGCAATTAAAACACAAGCTTGTAAAGCAGTACACGTGAGGCATATTTTAGCTAAATTTGGGAGGTGTGGAGAAGCTAAGAGTAATAAATGATGTGTAGGAGTAAGTGATTTTATACACATGAGACATGGAAATTGGATGAGTGGACCATTTCATTTTGGGGGTGGGGAAGGAAGTCCTTTGCAGGTGCAGAGGGAAAAGCATGTAAAAGGCATAGAGGGTGGGGGATAGGGGAATGAAGAGTAGTTCAGTGTGGGTGGAAGATAGGATTCAAGACAGAAAGTGATGGGGGTGATGAGGCTTGAAAGGAGGGCACGAGTCAGATCATGAGGATCTGTAAAAGTGTTGCGACTCCGGAGGAGAGTTTGTCCTCCAAACATCAAGACCCCCGCCTGACACTGTTGGTGGGGTCCCCATTTTTGTACTAATGCTGTTGATGCTTAGGTACTGATCATTCAGTACTTAAAAGATTGATGGGATGCTGTGTTTTCTGGGGGGCCTGAAATTATGTTGCTATTTTTAGTGGACAGAAACTGTACTCCTAGTGAGTGAAATAAGTATAGAAGATTTGTCTCCTATACATTTTCAACCTAAGAACTTTCATAGATGGCTTGAAGCTGTCCTGAGCGAAAGTACACCATTTCTGCCTGCCATCAACAGGAGATGGTTAGCAGTGACTCGTTTTAATGTCCTCCTGGACTGACAGTGAAACAGATGTGAAGATAGCCATTGGGAACCTGATTTATAAGTAGATGAGCTTTGTAACAAAAAGTTAGTTATAACATATTTTTCTTAGACTGCTGATGTCCTCTTGCATCAGATGAATTACGTTGTGTCCCTGATCTTGAGGTTAGCCAGAATTTTTGAAACTAATAAATGATTTTGCAACTTGGAAGATTTTTCTCTTAACAAAACTAATGGCATTTGTTCATTATCCTATGGAGCTAGGAAGAATGGAAGTTGGTTTGATAAATCTGGAACACAGTCGCACTGGGACAGAGATGAAGAAGGATGATTACCTTCTAATGACAGTCATCCACATGACCTGATCACATTCAGACACAGGACCGTTACACATGGTTTCATAATGGAAAGTAAATGGGCCAGACAATTCAGTATGCACAAACCAGCTGGTGACCTTGCCAGTGACTCCTCAGGGAGTGAGCTGATAGGAAAACTGATGATCTGAGATTGTGATTTGCCCAAAATTGCAGAATAATATCATTATACGCTAATTCCCAGCTCCATGCACTTGGTTTTTCACAGCTATTTAAGAGTCTCAAAGACTCTAAGCTTTGCAAAGTCTAGTTACATGATAAAGTTCTTGATGCTCTTATTTGGGAGCATACTTTTTTTAAGGTCTTCTCGTTTTTTCTTTTTCTTTTTTAATTGAGGTACAGTTGCTTTACAATGTTGTGTTAGTATCTGCTGTACAGTGAAGTGAGTCAGCTCTATGTAGGAGTATACTTTTTATTGTCCCTTGAATTCTTCATGAGAAAGTCTTCCCTTCCTTGAGCTCCCTGCCCTGAGTTGGGCTTTCCTTTCATTAGTTTGAGAGAATTGACCTTAAACTAGGGAGTGGGATGTTTGAGGGGGCAAATCACCTACTAGTTTGTTGTACGTGTCCAAGAAAAATCTTTAAGCTACACCTCTGGGTAGCACGTCACTTGATGGACGTGAGTCTGAGTGAACTCTCGGAGTTGGTGATGGACAGGGAGGCCTGGCGTGCTGCGATTCACGGGGTCACAAAGAGTCAGACACGACTGAGCGACTGAGCTGAACTGAACTGGGTAGCGCTTTTCTTTGCTCCGGTTGTGTTATTTTTCATAGTTAATGTGATCAGTAGTTCAAAGCAGGATCTATTTATTCTTGGCTCAGTTTCCACCTCTCTGGTTATGACTTTTAGATGTATATGCAGAATCTTGTTCTCAGAGGAAGATCTAAGAAGGCTCTGTTGTAAGTGTGGGTTAACCGCCATCAGGCACAGCTGGTGCAAATCAGCGTGATGCAGCAATAGCTTAGGGTTATTGGCAGAGCCTATGTTTAGAATTATATAGTAGAGAAGAAAAGGGGCTCTGTCTATAGGATAGAGAAGAAGGGAAAAGCTAGGGGAGGGAGAAGGGGGGATATAAAAGATAAACAGGAGAGGGAAGCCATGAAAAGAGTAGCAGTTTTCCCAGTGACCTCATAAACAAGTAGGGAGAGGAAACTATACACTGTGTACAGTTTTACTGAGTACAATGATGGTATATACCATCCTCCATGGTTTGCAGGGAATGCTGCTGCTGCTGCTGCTAAGTCGCTTCAGTCGTGTTCGACTCTGTGCGACCCCATAGACTAGCAGCCCACCAGGCTCCCCTGTCCCTGGGATTCTCCAGGCAAGAACACTGGAGTGGGTTGCCATTTCCTTCTCCAATGCATGAGAGTGAAAAGTGAAAGTGAAGTCGCTCAGTCGTGTCAGACTCTTAGCGACCCCATGGACTCCAGCCCACCAGGCTCCTCCATCCATGGGATTTGGGCACCTTATTTTATATTATGTTCCTGTCCTTTGTCAGGGTGGACAGAAAAACTATAAGGGAGCTCAACAGCCCATGGAGAACTGGGAGAGGTTCTTGAAAGAAGTTGGGAAGAATCCATGGTAAAACCACATGCCTCAGGTTTTGGATCAAGATTCACATGGTCCGGACTTCCCTGGTGGCACAGTGGATAAGAACCCTCCTGTCAATGCAGGGGACATGGTTCGATTCCTGCTCCAGGAAGACTCCACATGTCAAGGAGCAGCTAGAGCCCATGTGCCATGACTACTGGAGCCTGCCCGTTCTAGGGCTCGTGAGCCATAACTACAGAGCCCACATGCTACACCTACTGAAGCCTCCATGCCCAGAGCCCCTGCTCTGCAACAAGAGAAGCCCCTGCTCCCCGCAACTGGAGAAAGCCTGCACACAGCAACAAAGACACAGTGTAACCACAAAAGAAAAAAGGATTTATGTGGTCAGCATAAGTCTCTCTGAGTAGGGTGACATACTTGCTCAGGTCACTACAGACCTCCACAGATTTAGCTGTGTTCTTTTCTTGAGGCCTGGCTTCAGTGCTCCTTTGAAGACAAATGAGCAATGATAGATGGAGTAATTTCTGAACGAGAAGGTTCTGTCCTGTTCCAGCTCCCTACCCCCACCCCTGGCAGGATCCTACACCTGGCACCCTGGATCTGGGAGTCGCTGTAGACTCTTTTCTCAGTCTTTCAAGGGACAACTGTAGGTGACCTGAAGGAAAATAAAGAAAGCAAGATTCCCTCTTCCCCAGAGGACAGATTCCTACCATAAGGGAGCAGTGTAGCTGCCTGTTTTTCTGAGATCAGGGATTAAAAATGGTGAATTTTATTTGTAGTATTGCAATCTTCATGGCAAATAGACGGGGAAACAGTGACAGACTTTTTTGGGGGGCTCCAAAATCACTGCAGATGGTGACTGCAGCCATGAAATGAAAAGATGCTTGCTCCTTGGAAGAAAAGTTATGACCAACCTAGACAGCATGTTAAAAAGCAGAGACATTACTTTGCTAACGAAAGTCCATCTAGTCAAAGCTATGGTTTTTCCAGTAGTCATATATGGATGTGAGAGTTGGACTTTAAAGAAAGCTGAGAGCCAAAGAATTGATGCTTTTGAACTGTGGTGTTGGAGAAGACTTTTGAGAGTCCCTTGGACTGCAAGGAGATCCAACCAGTCCATCCTAAAGGAGATCAGTCCTGAGTGTTCATTGGAAGGACTGATATTGAAGCTGAAACTCCAATACTTTGGCTACCTGCTGTGAAGAACTGACTCATTAGAAAAGACCCTAATGCTGGGAAAGATTGAAGGCAGGAGGGGAAGGGGATGACAGAGGATAAGATGGTTGGATGGCATCACCAACTCAATGGAAATGAGTTTGAGTAAACTCTGGGAGTTGGCAATGGACAGAGAGGCCTGGCATGCTGCAGTCCATGGGGTCGCAAAGAGTTGGACACAACTGAGCGGCTGAACTGAACTGAATCTATTATTATCTTGAGATCAGAGAGCTTGCAGTTGTAGATGTGCTCAGATTTCAAGGTATGTAAGATGGCCCTCAATGTTAAATCTGGTTCAAGGTGAGAGTGTGAGATATGCATGTATTGATTTGACTGCATTGGGTCCTAGTGGTGGCTTGTGGGATCCTTGATCTTCATTGCAGTGTGTAGGATCTTCTGATTGTGGCACGTGGGATATATATATATATATATTTTTTTTTTTTTTCTTTTTCTTAGTTTCACCATGTGAGATCTTTAGTTGCAGCATGAGAACCATTAGTTGCAAAATGTAGGATCTAGTTCCCTGACCAGGGATCGAACCTGGGCCCCCTGCATTGGGAACGCAGAGTCTTAGCCACTGGACTACGAGGAAAGTCCCAGTTCTAGGTCTTCATCTGTGTTTCAGCTACTGGCACATGTGGTATTTCAGATATTGATTATGTTTGTGGATCGTGTTGGGAACTTCAGAAACAAGGAGCTAGATGTGTGAAGAAGGATAGATTGGAAATTCGTTTCTTTTTGTGAATGGTGGAAAAGCATAAGTGCTGGGTTCTGTGAACCAACTGAAAAAAAGAAGGTATTTTATCCTTAGTATATGGGTGAAGAACATATTGGTGAGGAAAGAACTAGAGCAATTAGAAGAAATACCAATTTATAAAAAAAGTAATTAGCATGAAAAAAGTTCAGATCAAATAATGACTGAAATGTTCAGTTTACTTTTTAATATAAAATATTTAAAGAGATATAAAGGGCATAGAGGGGTGCTCCAGTGGCTCAGTGGTAAAGAATCTGCCTGCAATGTAGGAGACACAGGAGACTTGGGTTTGATCTCTGGGTTGGGAAGATCCCCTGGAGGAGGGCATGGCAATCCACTGCAGTATTCTTGCTGGGAAAATCCCATGAACAGAGAAGCCTGGCAGGCTATGGTACATGGAGTCACAAAGAGTTGGACACAACTGAAGTGACTGAGTACCAAGGGCATAGAAGTTTATAAAACGCATCTTGATTTCAGTTTCCTCCCTAAGGGAATACCTGTAAGCAAGTAGAACATTCTGTATATACTAAGTGAAATAATTTTCTCAAAATATTTTAGTGGAAAAATAGGTTTATAGTATGATACCTTCTTCTTAAAGCAAAAGTGAGCTCTGTGAGTAAATAGCTATTTTCTTCCTGATGACCAGTCTGGCATTTGTGCAGATCTTTGAGGTCTGCTTGGTGTTATTTTTCCTGATTTCTTTGGAACAAATAACAGGTGATATAATTTTAATATTTTTGTTATACTTTGTGTCATTTTTCCAGAAGCATGGTGAATTTGAACTCAGACATCTGTTTTACTTTGGACCAGTCTCCCTTGTCATCAGGGGCATCCATTTTTGAAACAGATGTTTGGGTTGAGAGATACAGAATATGGTCATGAAACAGACCAAAGCTAACTGGCCCTCAGGGTAAATAAGCTCATGACTTTGGCCTTCTTAGCCCTATACTGTAACTAGCTGAAGTAACCTGGCTTGGGGGAAGTCTACTTCCCTGAAGACGCTCCAGCATTTAGAAATTATCCAATGAGGCTTATGATGATGCTGTCTACCTTCTTCGGCCCTGGTGATGAATAATTGGATGGGATGGCAGAAAGTAAAGAGGAACTAAAAAGCCTCTTGATGAAAGTGAAAGTGGAGAGTGGAAAAGTTGGCTTAAAGCTCAACATTCAGAAAACGAAGATCATGGCATCTGGTCCCACCACTTCATGGGAAATAGATGGGGAAACAGTGGAAACAGTGTCAGACTTTATTTTTTGGGGCTCCAAAATCACTGCAGATGGTGACTGCAGCCATGAAATTAAAAGACGCTTACTCCTTGGAAGGAAAGTTATGACCAACCTAGATAGCATATTCAAAAGCAGAGACATTACTTTGCCAACAAAGGTTCGTCTAGTCAAGGCTATGGTTTTTCCTGTGGTCACGTATGGATGTGAGAGTTGGACTATGAAGAAGGCTGAGCGCCGAAGAATTGATGCTTTTGAACTGTGGTGTTGGAGAAGACTCTTGAGAGTCCCTTGGACTGCAAGGAGATCTAACCATCCATTCAGAAGGAGATCAGCCCTGGGATTTCTTTAGAAGGAATGATGCTAAAGCTGAAACTCCAGTACTTTGGCCACCTCATGCAAAGAGTTGACTCATTGGAAAAGACTCTGATGCTGGGAGGGATTGGGGGCAGGAGGAGAAGGGGTCGACAGAGGATGAGATAGCTGGATGGCATCACTGACTCGATGGACATGAGTCTGGGTGAACTCCGGGAATCGGTGATGGACAGGGAGGCCTGGCGTGCTGTGATTCATGGGGTCACAGAGTCGGACACGACTGAGCGACTGAACTGAACTGACAAGAGGGGAACAGTCTATGCTTACCCTGGGACTGGTGGTCCATCAGGTAGAAAATCGTGTTCAAGTTATGCTTACTTTACAGGGTTTATATCTAGACCAACATCATAGATATTTTACTCAGATAAATAAGGACAATCTTGCTCTGTAACGAAAGCCATGGAAGGGGGTTTTGACCCATAGAAAGCCTCCATGTATATCACAACAAGAGTCAGGTGGCAAGTGAGCCTTTCAGTGCAGTGGACTCCATTGAGTTTCAGTCTTGTCTGTTATAACTCTGTCTGGGTAGTCAGTGGTATATGCCACAGCAGCCCAGACTATGGAGTGGATTAATGAAGCTGCGATTCTTCCCCAAGGCCAAGAACACAAAAGAATATGCTGTTCAATAGAAAGGGAGCTCTGGACGATGTGGGTCCTGTGAGGCTGGTTTACAAGCCTCCTACTTCAGTGTCTACTCTTTGTCAACATTCCCTGTGAACACCTCTCTCACCCTTCTGATTGGAGTGGGGAAGGGATGAGAATGTTCCTTCCAAGTCTTTCTAGGTAGCTGGGGCAACATTTTGGTCCCTCCTATTCTTGGGCAAGTGCTAGTTCCTCTTATCAAAGTCCCTTTTCCAAAGTGAAATAAGTGGAAAATTAAAATTCAATTAAAAACCCAGATGAGGCAATTCTTCTTCTTTCCACTTCCCCCTCCACCCTAATACACAGTAAACAGTTTTTGCAGAGGCCAGCTTCTCCCTCTCTGTGGACCAGAATACTTCCTCTTTAGCTGAGTTGGCTGAGGGCATTATCCATCTCTCGGCCAAGAGCCTTTTTTTTTTTTTCTTTGCTCTTTGGACACATACCCAAATTTTGTTGAAGATAGAAACTGTTTCAAATAATAGAATGTTTATTAGTATTTTTAATAATGGAGAGTACAAATAAGACGCCTACTCTGATTCCTGATCTGTCTCCCAAATGCCACCCTGCCCTGTTAAGCTGTTTCTCCAGCCCATCTCAGGTTCTTTACTCAACGTTTACCACAGCTAACTATTTCCCGAGATGATTTCCTGCACATGCCTGAATGTAATTATGTGCTCCTCTCCACATACGTATGTGTATTTGAACACATAAGGGATCACGCTATACACACTGTACTGTACTTGACTTTTTCCCCCTTAGTGAAGTGTTATGGAAATCTTTCCATATTGACACACGCGGATTCATCTCATTCTTTTAACTAATCCATTATATGGATATGCTATTTTTATTTAACCAGCCCCTCTACTGATGGATATTTTGATGTATTTGTAAAACCACGACAAAGTAATGCTTCAGTGACCATCCTCGGACATAATGTTTTGTTGAAGTGTTCCATGTATATCCACCGGGTAAATTCCTAGTGGTGACATTACTTGTTCAAAGGGGAAGTGTGTTTTTAATATTGATATTACCAAATGGTGCTTTAAAAAAGGTTAGGCCCATTTACACTCTCAAGATTTTACAAATCTATTTTGAGTAGAAAGAAAAATAATGTTTTCTCAGACTTGTGTAGCCAGTTTCTGTTTTTATTCTTAAAGTGCTTTCTGTGCCTTAGCTTCTGGAATCTGATACATAAATAAGTGATGCTCACAGCTCAGCTCCCTTGTCTGCTCTTCCCCTTGAGAATCTGTCACGCTCTAAAGCCAATCAATAGAATAATTCTTGTCCCAAGCCATTAAAGTTAATTTTCCACTTGTGTTGGGTCAGAAAAGGATGTGGGTTCTAACTACGAGGACTGTCCACCTTGTGAGGGTAGTCTGCCCACAGGGTACCTGCCACAAGGACACCAGGGCTCCAGTTCCAGGTAAAGCATCTAAAAGACAGGGCTTGACCATGTTATCTCAGGGCTTCCGCAGTAGCTCAGCTGGTAAAGAATCCACCTGCAATGCAGGAGACCCCAGTTTGATTCCTGGGTCAGAAAGATCCCCTGGAGAAGGGAAAGACTACCCACTCCAGTATTCTGGCCTGGAGAATTCCATGGACTGTATAGTCCATGGGGTGGCAAAGAGTCAGAGATGACTGAGCGACTTTCACTTTCACTTCATATTTTATCTCAACCCAGACACATGGAGTTTTGAGAGCTTCATCATCAACATCAAAGCCATCAAACTTGTGAGGCACTAGAGAATCTTCTTTGATGCTTCTAAAGGACACTCAGCACCAATAGCTTCATCAGGGGAAAGGAGTGCATTGCTCAGACACGGACGCAGGGAGGAATGACTAACCACTGGAAAGCCTTTGAAGCATTTTTACTCATTGTTAGATGCTTCTTCATAAAACCTGGCATTTTGATGTCTGTCTAGCATCTTAGGACTCCAGATCATTGGGCCTTCAGACCTCCTGGCCTGGGATTCAACACTATATATGTTTATAGTTGAACAGGAATATTAGACAGGAAAGCCACTCAGGTGTCTAATATTGCAGGATAAATACCAGTAGAGCAGACATTGTGGTTGGCAGATTCTAGTGATTTTTACTTGGTAATGTACTCTGCCTCCTGTACATAGATCTGGTGAGATAGTTCTCATGTTTTATGAAGACTCTGGAGTGCCTAAGAGGAAAGCGGGAAAACATGTGCAAAGTACTCGTGGCGCAATGTGCTTAACTCTCCCCCATCATACGGTGTCATAGACATTTGGCAAAACAGTCTCCATGTCCAGAATGTACTGCCACACAGGGAATAAGAGGCTGACTGTTATTCAGGGTGCAAGAAGTAACTTTGCCCATTTTAATAACAAACACAAACATTCACTCTTGGCAATCTAGGTTTCCTGCTTGTGCTGGTGGGAGGCTCTGTGTTTCTCGGGTCCACAAATTTCTTTCTATCCCTGGGGAAACCTGCTGTGCTGCCTTTTATCACACTTGTGGACCTAGTAGGTGCCAAGGAGAGACAGCAGGGATCTGAATTGGGTGGCTGAATTTCTTCCAAGTCTGCTTTAGGAACCATCAAGACTTAGGGTGGGGGAGTGGGGGCTCCCAGATGCATTTGGGGTTGAGGGGGAGATGCAAAGAGATAACTCTGAATAGAGAGGCTATATAGAATAATATTGTATTATTACTTAAGGGACTCTCAGAGAATTTCCTTAACGTCTATAGGGACAGGGGCCTGTATCCCCCATGTTTCAGGAATGATATTAAGGATGTTAAGCAGGCTCTTGTGGAGAATGCAATGGCACTCCACTCCAGTATTCTTGCCTGGAAAATCCCATGGACGGAGGAGCCTGGTGGGCTGCAGTCCATGGGGCCGCGAAGAGTTGGACACGACTGAGCAACTTCACTTTCCCTTTTCACTCATGCATTGGAGAAGGAAATGGCAAGCCACTCCAGTGTTCTTGCCTGGAGAATCCCAGGGACGGGGGAGCCTGGTGGGCTGCCATCTATGGGGTCACACAGAATCGGACATGGCTGAAGTGACTTAGCAGCAGCAGGAGCAGCAAGCAGACACTTGACCGTCACACTTGTTCAGTTATAATCCTTGATGGACTGTTACTCATTTTGCGAAATGGAGCCAAGTCCCTCTTTCCCTCCTTCCCTCTCCCCTAGCTATTTTGCTTTGCTAAGTAATCAGACATGGATCTTATACCCAAGCCATTTATTTATATTCTTGGGGAGATTAGACATTTGCAAGAAGGAAGAATGTAATAAAAGCCACACTGGAAATCCAGATAATGAACTGGAGGAGTTCAGAGGAGAGGGATGTCATTTCCAGTCAGGATGGGGAGGAGATTACAGATTGTCATGTTTGGAGGCTTAATATTTAGTAAGAATCCCTCAGGAAATGGGAATGGAATGGGAGAAAGCCCTTTCCGGCCTGAGTGGTTGGATGGAGTGAATCAGGGAGGTTAGTAAGTGGGGGGCATGAATGGCAAATGACGGGGAGATGATTTTGACTGGAGTAAAGGGTACACAAGCTTAGGGAGGAAGAAGTTTCAGTGGTGGGTAGATGGAAATTTGCAGGGCCTTGATGGTTAATTGTTACAGCTCAAAACATTGTTAGAAATGGCCGGGTTCACTGCCAAAGACAGAGCAAACTGGCAGAAGCTAGATCTGCCCAGGGGACTGGGGTAGGAGCTGTAGGGCAAGTCTAGGCTGCAAACGAGGTGTTGGAAGGGAGACTCAGAGGAATATGGCAGCAGACGACAAGGTGGTCACTCTACTTGCCTGGGTGAGTGGAGCTGGTGTTGGGAGGTGGCTGACAGATCTTGAGGCGGGGAGGTGCTGGCACTGGAAAATCTAGCACCAGGTGGACTTGAGAAATTTTGTTCAGGAGGGAGATTCAATAAGAAGGTCCGTCAGCAGTCAGCAGGCTCCAGCCGCTAAGCTCAGGTTCATGGGCAGACTTCCAAACTCTGGAAGGAGGAAAAAGTGGAATGGAGAGCGAAATGCAAGGCCCCCACCGCAGAGGGACCAGGCAGACTTCCAAGCCAGGAGTCAGACCTGGAACACAGGGGCCTGACTCTAAGGAGGGGCAGAAGTCTGATGCTCCATTCCAGAGCGCTGAGCTGAGGTCTTTTCATTCCTTCTGCATAAGGTTATGACTGGTCTTAGACACTGGGTCCGCAGGTGGGAGCCGAGAGGCCCATCATTGTGGATGGGAGGATGCGGATCTGGAGGAAAGGCAGTGTCGGCTGCTGGCGAAAGAGTCTAGGCTTTATCTGGTGGCTAAAGAGCAAAAATGTGGAAAAATTAAAACACGGGGATATCTTAAGTAGAGCTATATTTCAGGAAGATTCGTTTGATCCTAATGGGTCAAATGAACTAAAGTAAGTTCTCACCTGTGACAAATTTCTTCTTCTGAGTACTTCTCCCACGTGTTCACTTCTCTCCATACCTCTTTCTAGTACTGTGGGTTAAAGAAACTAGATTATTAAAATTAATTATTAATTTCATCTGTTCTTTTATTTTTTAAAGTGGCTCCTAGAAAAGTTAAAGTGCCCTAAGTGGCTCACACATATTTATATGGTGGCCGTGCTGCTCAAATCGTTTCTCCATACTGCAGTCAGATCTGTTTAAAATGTGACTCTTCTCATGTCGCTCTACTGTGTGATATCTTTTCATGGTTTCCACTGCTCCAGGATGAAGTCCAGATTCTTTCACGCGGCTCCCAGGCTGTTCGTAATCTGACTCTTACAGCATCTCAGCAGTGCCTTCAGGCTATCAAAGTATATTCAGTTGTATCTGTGAAATTACTTTCTTCTCATTGGCATCCATGCCTTTGTTCATGTCATTCCTTTTCCTGAACTAAGCATTCTCCCCCTAGATTCAGTTCAGTTCAGTCGCTCAGCCGTGTCCGACTCTTTGTAACCCCATGGACTACAGCACACCAGGCCTCCCTGTCCATCACTAACTCCCGGAGTTTACTCAAACTCATGTCCATTGAGTCTGTGATGCCATCCAATCATCTCATCCTCTGTCGTCCCCTTCTCCTCCCGCCTTCAATCTTTCCCAGCATCAGGGTCTTTTCCAATGAGTCAGTTCTTTGCATCAGGTGGCCAAAGTATTGGAGTTTCAGCATCAGTCCTTCCAATGAATATCCAGGACTGATCTGCTTTAGGATGGACTGGTTGGATCTCCTTGCAGTCCAAGGGACTCTCAAGAGTCTTTTCCAACACCGCAGTTCAAAAGCATCAATTCTTCAGTGCTCAGCTTTCTTTATGGTCCAACTCTCACATCCCTACATGACTACTGGAAAAACCATAGCTTTGGTTAGACGGACCTTTTTGGCAAAGTAATGTCTTTGCTTTTTAATATCCTATCTAGGCTGGTCATAACTTTTCTTCCAAGGAGTAAGCGTCTTTTAACTTCATGGCTGCAGTCACCATCTGCAGTGATTTTGGAGCCCCCCAAAATTAAGTCTGTCACTGTTTTCACTGTTTTCCCATCTATTTGCCATGAAATGATGGGACCAGATGCTATGATCTTAGTTTTCTGAATGTTGAATTTTAAGTCAACTTTTTCAGTCTCCTCTTTCACTTTCATCAAGAGGCTCTTTAGTTCTTCACTTTCTGCCATAAGGGTGGTGTCATCTGCATATCTGAGGTTATTGATATTTCTCCTGGCAATCTTGATTCCAGCTTGTGCTTCATCCAGTCCAGTGTTTCTCATGATGTACTCTGCATATAAGTTAAAATAAGCAGGGTGACAATATATAGCCTTGACGTATTCCTTTCCCAATTTGGAACCAGTCTGTTGTTCCATGTCCAGTTCTAACTGTTGCTTCTTGACCTGCATACACATTTCTCAGGAAGCAGGTCAAGTGGTCTGGTATTTCCATCTCTTGAATTTTCGGCAGTTTATTGTGATCCATACAGTCAAAGGCTTTGGCGTAATCAGTAAAGCAGATGTAGATGTTTTTCTGGCACTCTTGCTTTTTCGATGAACGAACAGATGTTGTCAATTTGATCTATGGTTCCTATGCCTTTTCTAAATCCAGATTGAACATCTGGAAGTTCATGGTTCTCGTACTGTTGAAAATGTTCATGCTTATTTTTGCTTCCCATTAAAGTCTCAGCTTTAGACATCCCTGACTTCTTAACTCTGGATTAAGAGCCTCTCGACGCTAGGGGTCTTACCTTGCCGCCGCCGCTGCTAAGTCACTTCAGTCGTGTCCCTCCAAAAAGCATTCCCGCGTTCTTTTTACAAGGTCCCGTATCCTGGTCTCTGTCCTTCCTAAGACAGTAAGTCCTCTGAGAGCAGGGGCTCTGTGTCGATCCCCATATCCTGGTCTCTGCCCTTCCTAAGACGGTAAGCCCTCTGAGAGCAGGGCTCTGTGTCGATCCCCATAACCTGGCCTCTCTCCTTCCTAAGACGGTAAGTCCTCTGAGAGCAGGGCTCTGTGTCGATCCCCATATCCTGGCCTCTGTCCTTCCTAAGACGGTAAGTCCTCTGAGAGCAGGGGCTCTGTGTCGATCCCCATATCCTGGCCTCTGTCCTTCCTAAGACGGTAAGTGCTCTGAGAGCAGGGCTCTGTGTCTATCTCCATATCCTGGCCTCTGTCCTTCCTAAGACGGTAAGTCCTCTGAGAGCAGGGGCTCTGTGTCAATCTCCATATCCTGTCCTCTGTCCTTCCTATGACGGTAAGTGCTCTGAGAGCAGGGCTCTGTGTCGATCCCCATATCCTGGCCTCTGTCCTTCCTAAGACGGTAAGTCCTCTGAGAGCAGGGCTCTATGTTGATCCCCGTATCCTGGTCTCTCTCCTTCCTAAGATGGTAAGCCCTCTGAGAGCAGGGCTCTGTGTCGATCCTCCAGTTTGCCCAGCAGTCAGCACAGTACTTGGAGCGTAATGGCTGCCTGCATGATCGTCTGAATGAATGAATGGGGCCGTTGTACCAGGTCTGAGGAACCCGAGCCAGGATAGGGGCCCCGGGCACGAAAAGGATAAAAAACTCATGAAAGAATCAGTGAGGACATAATTCTTGACAGCTGGCAACTGTGTGGATACACCTCTGATTACTAATGGGTATGGGAATGGCTACCCACTCTAATATTCTTGCCTGGAGAATTCCATGGACAGAGAAGCCTGGAGGGCTACAGTCCACAGGGTAGCAAAAGAGTCAGGCACGTCTGAGCAGCTAACACTTAAACTTTTTTTTTTTTTCATGAAGAACTAATGTACTTCATGAGGTGCCATAAGTCCTAAAAACATACAAACAAGAATGTAGACAAATGTTCTGGAAATAAAAATGTATTCTTTTGAAAGTGGCATGATATTTGGAGTCAAAAGACTTGGCTCTAAGCATTTATATTGTCTTTGCAGTCGTGACATTTCAGTTTCTTAAGTCATAAAATGGAGATAGTGATACCTCTACTTTTGGGAGTCGTGAGGATTAAGAGAACTAATGTGTGTAGAATCATTTCGTAAACTGCAAAATGACAGAAAGCGTTAGTGATTGCCAATCCAAAGATATTTATTTCTGTAAAAAGATGACAGTCATGCTGTAGTGACTAAATTATACATAATTCTGAGCTACGTCAGGGATGTAAATCTCAAACCACCAGAGCACAGAGGAACTTGGACAGCCTACACTGGTTGAAGTTACACCTTTCCATTCATATGACTTGAGGAATGAATGCTCTGGTGAGACAGTGAGCCAGAGGGGCGATGGGTGAGTGTGCATGTGTGGTGTGAGGGGGCTGGGTGGCCTCCTTCCCTCTGCCTGGTCTGGGATGGCCTCACATTTGACTGCAAGTTTGAAAGTGTTAGGCGTTCAATTGTGTCTGACTCTTTGCGATCCCATGGACTGTAGCCCGCCAGGCTCCTCTGTCCATGGAATTTCCCAGGCAAGAATACTGGAGTGGGTTGCCATTTCCTTCCCCAGGAAATTTTCCTGGCCCAGGAATCAAACCCAGGTCTCCTGCATTGCAGACGGACTTTTTACTGTCTGAGCCAGGGAAGTCAAGCTTGGGCTCACATTTTTGTTTTTTCAATCTGTCGAATCAATTACATATACATTTATACTCATCTTCCTGATACATTGCCCCTTTTAGCATTATGAAATGTCTCTTTCTCTTGTGGTGCTCTGTGCCTTGAAGTCTATGTTTTAAACTTTATTTATTTATTTTTGGCTCATGCCCAAAATCCTTCTGCTCAGACTTCTCTCTCCTCTTCTGCTCTGCTCCTCTCAAATCCTTCCCCTTCCACCTAGACATTCTGTTTGTCCTTCAAGTCTCCGTCAGGAGGCTCACAGCATTCACCATCTCTAAAGTTGCTTTTTCCTCCCTTGAAAGAGACCTCACTCTTCTCTCTCATTCCCCGGTCAGGGGTTGCACCAGCTCCGAGTATTCCCAAGGTGGACTTGCAAGAGGTCCTTCCAACCAGCCTGTATCCCCACTCCCCGCCAGGGACTGGACTCTCACCTGTTTGTGCTCAGATGGCTATTCCAAGCAGAACAAACTGTAACACTCGCATTCTGATTTGGAATTTGGAGTCTGTATGGTTTCCTGTTGTTTGTTGTTTAGTCGCTTCAGTCTTGTCTTTTTTGTGACCCTGTGGACTGTAGCCCACCAGGCTCCTCTGTCCTTGAGATTTTCCAGGCAAGAATACTGGAATGGGTTGTCATTTCCTCCTCCAGGGGATCTTCCCAACCCAGGGATAGAACCTGCATCTCCTGCATCGGCAGGTGGGTTCTTTACCACTGAGCCAGCAGGGAAGCCCAGAAGCTCACAGGCACACCATTTCCTCTTGCCTGCTGGCTTTGGTCATTCCCTTGTTTGCCTCCCTGACTTGAGACCTGGGACCAGGATGTGCAATTGGCACCTTACGCATAGCACGTGCTCTGTTAAACCCTTAAAATAGTTATTTATTTACCTGACCCTTTCCAGAGAATTATTTGAGGAATTATGGGATTATATAAAATAAAACAAAAGCATACTTAATGTTTCCAAGGGACATGTGTCCAGTTACTATATTGTGCTCAGCCATGTCTGACTCTTTGTGACCCCAAGGACTGTCGGCCACCAGGTTCCTCTGTCCATGGGATTTCCCGGGCAAGAATACTGGAGTGGGTTGCCGTTTCCTTTTCTAGGGGATCTTCCTGACTCGGGGATCTAACCCATGTCTCTAGTATGTTCTACTATTAAGCCAATTAGCGCTACTTCTTTTTTAGGAAAAATGTGTAGTTCCCTCATATTTGGCATGTTTGATGAACTAGGCCATGCCCAGGGTTCTATTTGATCTGTGACCCCTCTGAGTCCTGGCCCTTCCCCTGTTCTGCTCCCTCTGCCTGGATTGCTTGCTCCTCTTCCCTCATCCACTTCTTCTCCTACTTCTGAGTCCATCTCAGCTCTCCCAGCTCACTGTGGAGATCATTTTCTCCGGGAAGCAACCCCTGAAATCCTATGGGCTCAGCCTGTGTACTCCAACAGTATCCCTTCTCTCTGCACTTAGCGTCCTGTCATGTAGGTGATTTGTTCTGTTTCTCCCTCTAATCCATCAGTGCCAGGAGGCATTCACCAGGACTGTCTTGTTGAAAGTTATTTCTGCAGTGCCTAGCACAGTGCCTGCTTTGTAGTGAACATGCAAATATTCATTGCACAGGAGTTCATAAATGGGTAAAAGAATCCCTTTGAGAGCCCAGAACAATTTCAGAATCAGAGTACATGAGAATCAGTCTTAGAATATTATGATCTAGCCTTTGGCTAAGTGACTTTCTACTGATTTCTGTTCTATTTAACAGGTATATTAATTAGAATGTAGGTCTGGCTACTTGTAACAGAGCCAAATTCACAACAATTTAAACAAGAAAGACTTCTAATTCTCTCCCACAGAATAGTCCAGAGACAGGCTGTCCAGCACTGTGGTGATGGCAGCTGTGTTCTATGAGACGATAGTCAGAGTCGGGCTGCTTCTGTCTTGATCTGATCTCCACAACCCCAAGATGATGCGCTTTTGCATGGTTCATGGTCACAACAAAATCCTGGGCGGTCCAGTTTAGCCCTGGAATCCTGGGAACCTGGAACTGATTCTAAGACCCCCTGGACCCTCTTTGGACAGTTCGAGTCTGATACTGATTTCTAGGACTAATCACATTGAGGCATTTCCTACTGCTTGCCCATCCTTTGCAGGTGGCGAGGACCAAGGACTTAGTCTGAGTTGGGCATGTATGCCAGGAATGCCAGCTGGTCTTCATGCTAAGGTCATGAGCCTTCAGCCAAGGGTGGTGTGATTTTCTGAGGTGCAGGACACACTGACTTCACAGCAAGGCATCCTGACCAGCTACCAGAGAGGAATTCCTTTGAATAATGTTATATTATCTATTTGACTATAAGCAAATGTATATTACTTATTTTGTTCTAAGGTTGCCATATAACTTACAGTTGTACTGTCATTTCTTTACAGTGCCTTTCTGTTGAATTTATATTATTCTGGAGAGAAATCATGAGATTTTTATGATTAAGGTTCAAGACGAAGGCCAATCTACTCTATCAATTCTCTCATCCTATAATACATACACACTCAGTTCAGACACACACACACCTCACCCAAGACCCTACCTCCCACTGCATGCATCCCAAACTCCCCTTTTCCACAACACACACACACACACACACACACACGTACACGTACCCATTATCTCTGGATGGAAAGGGAAGAAAAACCAGGATAGGCAGCTGTCTAGAGCATCCGCTATTCTATCTAGAAGAAGTTGAATCAACCAAGGGTTATAACTCCTTCCCTCCTCCTGCCCTGAACTAAATACATTTTCATTCTATAGACCTCATTTCATGTCCTAGACAAAACAGGATAAGTTTGAGTTAGTACCAGTTGATTCTGCCAGTTTAACAGGAAAATAACAAGAACCAAAAAGCTGTCTAAAATTTGTTCCTGGCAAAGGCAGTGTTTGAGATATTTTCTGATTTTTAAAGACATCTAATTGATATATGGCTCACAAGTAACTCTCTAAAACAGTGAGATTTACTTTTCTTTGTGTCCTTGTGTCTTTCTGCGTGAGTAGTTACCATACTTGCAGCATTTGGGTTAATTATGATGGAAGTTAGATTTCCATCATATATGTTTTTCTTTTCTTTCCACCTTCTCCAAAGTTCTCCTTTAAGGCAGAAACTTTCCATTCTTGGTTTCATCCAAAAGACAAATATTTCTGGGAAAACACCACATTTAAGCTATTCAGCAATTCTGGTGTTATGTAACTGACCACACTAGGACTTTCAATTAACTTTGGTTATATTTTATTGAAGCGTGTCACAGACTAGAATAACTAGTGATAATTAAATTTAAAAAAATCTTTTGTATGTCTTTAAACAGGGAAAATCCTTTTCAAATGTGTGCAGCATCTTGTGATGATGACAGAAAGTAAATCTTTAGTCATTGAAGGATTCCAAAGTTCACTGCCTGTATTCCAAGATTGATTTTAGTGTGTTTGAGAAGTTTTAGTGGCAGTAGGCTTTCCTTTCAGGCTTAGTTTCCATAAAACCCGAGCTCTCCCGGTTCCGCTTCCCTCTCTCTCTAGTCTTCTGGTTACTTTTGTTGGTCATCTTCAGTTGTAGACGCATTTTGAGATTGTTTAGGAGGGAGAATTATGTGCGTTAGTGATTTCAAACAACTTCCTATATGTACTAACTTGCAACTCACTTTCTCCATTTCTAGTCTTTATCTTTCCTTCCCATCACTTCAATATCTCTATTTTCTTTCTCTCCATAACTGAACTGATCATATTTTAACCCACAGCAAAATGCCATTTTCTCTTTGTTTTCATGTCTCTACCACAATCTCAGTGTCCCACTCTTAAAAATTTGCAGATCTTTTTTTTTTCCCCCTCTTCATTTCCTTGCAACATGCTGCCTATCCTCAAGTTGCAACATTTGTTTTTCCAAAATGTCATTCAGACTCTATTTCAAAATCCTTGTCTTGTCTCAGCCTAGGTGTTGATTATTTGGCAAGTACATGACTGTAATAGCTTCCTACCCGATGACCCTACCACTCCACTTTCTTACCTCTAAGCCATCCTTTGGACAAGTATTAGAATCATCTTGTTCACACTCTTTAATAATTTCAATTTCCTCTTAAATCAAACCAGGAATTTCCACCAACCAACTTCTTTATTTAAACTTCATTTCCCTGGACTACATTAGCCACTTTTCTAAGCAATTATTATCCTCTGAAGCTTCTATTCTTCCTACTGGAAGACTTCCTTTTCTTCCTTCCAGTACATATTGCTTTTTTATTTTTTCCTTCAAAGCTAGTGGTAACACAGCCTTAATAAAAACTGTAATTATCTGGGAGTCCTTTAAGGGCACTCACCTCCTGGCCCCTTTTCTCAGCTTCCTCTTAGAGACACACTGCTCAGTACCCTGCTCTCTAAATCTGTACCTGCTGATCTGTGGTTTTGTAAAGTCATTTTTTATTTTTTCCCTTTATGTTCCTTTTCTGCTTCTAGAGTATAAGCAACCTTAAGGTAGAGTTAATATCTACGATTTATTTATGGTCAGTTCAGTTCACTCGCTCAGTAGTGTCTGACTCTTTGCGACCCCATAGACTGTAGCACGCCAGGCTTCCCTGTTCATCACCAACTCCCGGAGCTTGTTCAGACTTACGTCTATCGAGTCAGTGATGCCATCCAACCATCTCATCCTCTGTCATCCCCTTCTCCTGCCTTAAATCTTTCCCAGCATCAGAGTCTTTTCCAAGAGTCAGTTCTTCACATCAGGTGGCCAAAGTATTGGAGTTTCAGCTTCAGCATCAGTCCTTCCAATGAATATTCAGGACTGATCTCCTTTAGGATTGACTGGTTTGATCTCCTTACAGTCCAAGGGACTCTCAAGTGTCTTCTCCAATGCCACAGTTCAAAAGCATCAATTCTTCAGTGCTCAGCTTTCTTTATAGTCCAACTCTCACATCCACACATGACTACTGGAAAAACCATAGCTTTGACTAGACAGACCTTTGTTGGCAAAGTAATGTCTCTGCTCTTTAATATGCTGTCTAGGTTGGTCCTAGCTTTTCTTCCAAGGAGCAAGTGTCTTTTAATTTCATGGCTGCAGTCACCATCTGCAGTGATTTTGGAGCCCAAGAAAATTTATACTTATATTTATTTATATTAAATTTATATTTATTTACTCAGCAACAATGACTAAGCACTTGCTGAATTTATAGCATGAATTTATCTATGTATCTCTCTGTTAATAGGTCGAATAGTTATTTATTGAGCGTCTACCATGTGTTGGATACTGTGTGAGGTGCTGGAGTACAATGATGAGAAAACTGACATTACCTCTGCCTTCATAGAGTTTGGGGGAAATGGATATTTATCGAATAATCACACAATTTGATGAAAAATTACAAATGTGATAGAACTGCAAAGGGAAAAGCTGCCATGAGAGCACATAATAGGGTGATTTAGCCCAAGTGGGAGAGGAGAGGAAGGAGGAATGTCCCCCAAAGAGGGAATCACATGAGTAAAGGTTCTGTGATGGTGGGGAGCCAGGTATGGTCAAGACATTGAAAGAAGACTGGGGTGGGGGACTTCCCTGGTGGTCCAGTGGCTAATACTCCGTGCTTTTAATGCAGGAAGCCTGTGTTTTTTCCTGGTCAGGAAACTAGATCCCACATGCCACAGTGAAGACTGAGGATCCTGTGTGCTGCAACTAGGGCCTGGCACAGTCAAGTAAACAAACAAGAAAGAAAGACTGGGGTCGCTGAGCCCGGAGAGTGTATAGAAAGTGAAGTGGAAGAGGCCAGCCTGGGCAAGACTTTATGGAATATGAAAAGGATTTAGGTTTTTATTCTTAGCAATGGGGAGCTACTAGAGGGATTTAAAATAGGTAGCCAGTGGAAATTTGCTGTATGACTCAGGGAACTCAAACTGGGGATCTGTGACCATCTAGAGGAGTGGGATGAGGTGGGATGTGGGAGGGAGGTTCAAGAGGGACGGGATATATGTATACCTATGACCGATTCCTGTTGCTATATGGCAGAAAGCAACACAATATTGTAAAGCAATCATCTTTCAATTAAAAAGAAATAAATTGAGAAAAAATAAGAATAGGAGGTGATGGTATGGTGATTTGAAAAGATTCGTCTGATCCCTGCGTGGAGGTAGTTTGAGGTAGGAGAGGACACAAAGCTTAGTATTTTTCTGTGCCATATAGAGACTTGATGTTGCTCACTGACTAACCAGTCTGGTTCTTTGTATCATGAAGTTTTTGCTTCAATCTGCAAAATCTTGAGCGACTCAATCTATAGGTCTGATTTTTCATGTAGTCAGTCTCTTGTAGCTTTTGCAACTTATTGACTTGACACCATTATCACCATCAGCAACCCTAACTGAGTATTAACTATGGTGCCAGATACTGTGCCAAAGACTCATTTAATTCTCGCTCTGAGCCAACGAGGAAGGTGTTTATATCCCTGTTTTTTTACAGACTTAGGGATGAGACCTTGCCTCCGAGAGAACTGGATTGATTTGGACTCAAATCTAGGTGTCTCTGACTATGTGTTCTAGCAGCTTTATTTGGGTTTTCGGTACCACTTCAATATATTATGGGAAAAAAAGAGGTTCCTTTAGGCCTGAAACAAGATATAATTTGGCTCATTGCCCAGTAACTTCTTCCAGAATCTTGGTCAAAGCCCATCCTGGCATTAGGTCACCCATCTCCCATTTTGTAGAATGTTTTGTTACATATCACAGGGACCTGCCATTATGTCTGAGCTGATTGTTCTAAGTTTTGATCTTTTCAACCATGTGAACACATTTCTGGATGTCCTTTACAGAAATCTGTAATTAGATGAGCTTATAATGCTTATTAGCCCAACTTACAAAACAGTATTCCAGTAACCAACTTCCTCCTCAGGAAAGCTTCATCAACAATTAAGAATAACCACCCCCAACTGGTAAACTATTAGTTGAAAAGCATTTATCATCGTGGCCAGAGGAGTCTTCTGCCATTGGCCTGCCATCTGTCAAGTGCTATTTATGTTTCTTCTGTCTCCATTTTCTACCCCCTAAAGCAGCCCCTTCTTTGGGTGTAGTGGGTCCGTCTAAAATTGACTTGTAATTTGCTTGCCTAAATAAATAACTCCCTAATAACAGAGCACAGAAAAATTTTAACTCCTACCTCATAGTATGTCCGTGATAATTAGTAAAAATAACTTTGGGCTCTCAGAAAATAGTACAACTCTCTACTGCTTTGAGTGTTTGGAGGACTGGTCATCTTTAACTAAGCATGACCGGTTCCTTGCCTTTTGCAAAGCAAGGTTGAAAGTTCAAGCAAAGAGTCGGTAAATGGAGCAACCCCCTTTAGCAGAGCTAGAAACGACCATAGCAGGATGCCTGGCTGATGGTGGAAGGCTGAAGAAGGAAAGTTAATGAGCAACATAGCTTATAAGCCTGAAGACTAGGGGGAAGCATTTCATAGGGATGTTGAGAGGATTAAGTGGTTTACATTTGGACAAACCTTTGATATTGCTGGGGGAAGGAGTTAAGAAGAAGTAACAGATTTATTTGTTTATGTACCTCACCAAAAGTTTTTTTTAGGGACCTACAGATAGCTAAGCTTTCCAGGTGGCTCAGTGGTAAAGAATCCTACTGCCAATGCAGGAGTTGTGGGTTTGATCCCTGGGTCAGGAAGATCCTCTGGAGAAGGAAATGGCAACCCACTCCAGTATTCTTGCCTGGAGAATCAATAACACGGACAGAGCAGCCTGGCAGGCTACAGTCTATGGGGTCAAAAAGAGTCGGACACGACTGAGTGACTGAGCGTGCATGCATGGAATGCTAAAGGTATATATAGTTTGTGAATAAAATGGTGCAAAGTGGCTATTATCAGTTCCACTCAAAAGTGGGAAAAATTTTCAAGCTCATCTGTTTAGGTAAGGGCTTTTGGAAAGCAGAGGCAATATGCACTCAGCAGTCCTAATGTGTGGAAGGAGAATCGTGACCTCTGAGTTATTTAGCTTTTTTCACGTAGCTGTGTTATTATTACTGTTGCTGTCTTTGGACTGTTTTCCTCTATAGTTTCAACTGGGTGCAGGACATCACAGTCCAGCAGTGAGTTTGAGGACAAAGCCTTGGCCTTCCCATTTCTATCTTATGCTGATGTTGCATATTTAAGACAAGTTTTTGCCTACTTATCTCCAAGTACAATGTCTATTATACTCGCACTGCTCTGACTCTTCTGTCACACAGTACAGTCTATTACCTGAGCAGACATCTAAAGAACATGCAGATTGCAAACCAAATGCAGTAAATGAACACAGAATTACACTAAAGGGAAAGAGTGTGGGGGTAGGGAGAGAAGAAGATACGTTTTTATTCAAGGCCGCCTGTGTTCCAAAAGCACTCTCTCAGGTACTTTATTTAGCATAGTTTATTCTGTTAGCTACTTTACATAGGATAGTTTATTTAACAGTCACGATAGGCATGAAAGGAAATATGAGGACAAGGCTGTGAGTAGAGAAGGTCAAGCTCTAGGTTGAGATATAACAAGTGTCTCATCATTTACCTAGGCACATAAGTATTACTCCATGTCAACCTACATACATAACTATACTATCACAATTTTTATATTTTCACTTTTTTCTTGCAGCCAGAGATGTAGAGTAAAATCTAGAAAAGCATGATGTCATAGAAGCCAATGACTAAATAAATGAATGGAATATATAAACTCTGTATTTCCATTTCTTGATAGATTCTCTTAAAGAATCTGCACACAAGCTGCTTACGTTTGCTGTTACCAGTTCTCTATTTATTGGCCCTGAGCAAGAAAAAAAATTTTTTCTGTCTCTCATTTGGGGTTCTTCCGTACGTCTTCCCTTTTCCTGTCATATCCTAAGAATCTTCTATTGCTTCTGACTTCCAATGATCACCAAATATGGTGACATAAAACCATTCCTAGCAACATCCTACTGCTTTAAGAATAGATATTTTCTGATTTCCTTCCCTTCCCCTCAGCTAACAAATCTCAAGTGTATAGTTCCTGTTAACTATAAACATAATACTGTACAGTAGATCTCTAGCACTTTTTCATCACTGAAGAGCAACTCCTTATTTGCCCCTCCTCTAGCTCCTGGCAACCACCCTTCTACTGTCTGCTTCTACAACTTTGATTAATTGAGATACCGCATGTAAGTGCAATCTTGCAGTATTTGTCCTTCTGTGACTGGCTTATTTAACTTAGCATAATGGCGTCTAGGTTCATCTGTGTAGTTCAGTTCAGTCGCTCAGAAGTGTCCAACTCTTTGTGACCCCATGGACTGCAGCACACCAGGCTTCCCTGTCCATCACCAACTCCCAGAGCTTACTCAAACACATGTCCATTGAGTCGGTGATGCCATCCAACCATCTCATGCTGTGTTGTCCCCTTCTCCTCCTGCCCTCAATCTTTCCCAGCATCAGGAATGAGTCAGCTCTTTGCAGCAGGTGGCCAAAGTACTGGAGTTTCAGCTTCAGTATCAGTCCTTCCAGTGAGTATTCAGGACTGATTTCCTTTAGGATGGACTGGTTGGATCTCCTTGCAGTCCAAGGAGATCTGTGTAGTTTGGTATGACAAGATGTCCTTCTTTTTCAAGGCTGAATAATATTCTGTGGTCTGTATATATCACACCTTTATCCATTGATGCGCTGATGTACATTTACATTGTTTCCACATTTTGGCTATTATACACAGTGCTGCAATGAGTGTGGGAGCACTCAGGTCTCTCTAAGATCTTGATTTAAATTCTTTTGGATAAATACCCAGTAACAGAATCGCTGGATCGTATGGCAGTTTTATTCTTAATTTACTGAAGAACCTCCACATTGTTTTCTGTAATGGCTGTACCAATGGACTTTCTTACCAATAGTGTCCAAGGGTTACTTTTTCTCCAAATCCTGGTCAACATGTGTGGTTTTTCTTTCTTTTTTTTTTTAAGTAATGGCCATCCTAAGAGGTGTGAGGTGATATGATATCTTATTTGGTTTTGATTTGCATTTCCCTGATGATTAGTCATGATGAGCTTCTTTTCACAGAACTGTTGACCATTTGTACATCTTTGGAGAAATGTGTTTTTTAAAGTCCTTTGCCCATTTAAAAATTCAGTTATTCTGGGTCGTCCCAGTGCATCCAGTATCGTGCACTGGGACGACCCAGAGGGATGGTATGGGGAGGGAGGAGGGAGGAGGGTTCAGGATGGGGAGCACATGTATACCTGTGATGGATTCATTTTGATATTTGGCAAAACTAATACAATTATGTAAAGTTTAAAAATAAAATAAAATTAAAAAAAAATATATATATATATCTTGAAAAAAATAAAAATAAAAATTCAGTTATTCTTATTTTTGCCATTGAGTTATGGGAGTTCCTTATATATTATGGATATTAAGTCTTTATCAGATGTTGCTTGCTAACATTTCCTCTCATACCATAGGTGGAATTTTCACTCTGTTTCCTTTGCTGTGCAGAAGTGTTTTAGTTTGATGTAGTCTCACATGTCTATTTTTGATTTTGTTGCCTCTGGTTTTGGTGTCATATCCATGAAATCATTGCAAACACCAATGTTATGAAGCTTTCCCCTTATGTAGTCTTCTATGAATTTTATAGTTTCAGGTCTTCTGCCTAAGTCTTTAATTAATTTTGAGTTGATTTTTGTGTGTGATGTTAGACGTGTTTGGTTTCATTCTTTTGCATGTGCACATCCAGTTTTCCCAGCACTATTTGTTGAAACTTACCAGAACTAACAAATGAATCGAGTAAAGTCACAGGATATAAAATTAATATATGAAAATCAGTTGCATTTCTATACATTAATGATGAACAATCTGGAAATGAAATTAAGAAAACAGTCCCACTTAAAAAAGCATTGAAAAGAATAAAATGCCTAGGAATAAACTTAACCAAGGAGATGAAAGATGAACTGCTGATATCTTTTAAACAAAACTTGACCTGTTCTTTTAGAACTATATAAAGTCATAGGTAGATTAATCTAGTAAATAAATTCAAACTTAGTTATAAATGGCTTACTGATTTATCCTCCCCAGATACTGATTAGGAGTATTTTAACCCAAAAGTATGTAATAAGGTAATACTGGCTGAGCTGCCTGCAGGTGGAATATTTTAAAATAAATATTTAAAAATTGTAAACTGCAACACTTCATTGTTCTGTCTAGCAGAAAACCGGCCAGCCTTTTTTTGAGGATTAACATTTGGACAAAATCACGTACATGATTGGGTATAAATACAAGTAGTTATTCTTGGAAAATCTCTCTGAAATTATTTAGTGAGAAGACATCATTTTAGATTTCCGCACATTGCGTACGTACAACTTTTCAGTGAGTCTGGGAAAATGCAGTTTGGGAGGAAGTGCAATAATAATAAGGGAATGGAGCTTTTTTGATCATGCCCTAGATGAGTTGTATACATATTGCATTTAATCCTTTTTCAGACTCTATGAGGTAGATGTTCGTTCCATTTTGTTATTGTTCTGGTTTAGTCACTAAGTTGTGTCCAACTCTTTTGTGACCCCATGGACTGTAGCCCACCAGGCTCCTCTGTCCATGAGATTTCTCAGGTAAGCATTTTGGAGTGGGTTGCCATTTCCTCCTCCAGGGGATCTTCCCGACTCAGGGATCGAACCCATGTCTCCTGAATCAGCAGGCGGATTCTTTACCAGAGCCATCAGGGAAGCCTTTGTCCCATTTTACAGATGAGGAAATGAAAGCCCAGGGAAGTAGATCCCAAGTTCACTCTTAATGTGAAACCAGGATTTGAAGCTGCATCTGCTGGGAGCCTCTTTTCCCCTTACTCATCAGGTAGTCTGCCAGGGAGTTGGTGGAGAGGAGGCTGATGAGATCTGAAACTTGACTGGAGCCTTGTGAGTTATAAGCTGCCCTGTCCAAGAAGGCTTCCTGGGAGGGGCAAGTTTGAAGAAACTTCTTAATATCCCTGAACTAGAAAAATGTAAGGGGTCATCTCCAAAGTCACAGCCAAAGATCAGGTTAAAGTAGTTATGAAATTAATCTGATGGGTTGTTTAACTGTCCCCAGGTGTATCTTGTGTTCTTCAGGATCACTGAATGGGGTGGGCCTGGAATGGCTTAAGAGGCAGGTGGTAGGTCTTCCTCTGGACACTGGGGACACTCTATGCTGGTGGTCACTGAAAGGTCAAGTTTACATGCTTTCGTAAAAATAGAAATAATCAAAGCTTGATAAAAAGAGCATCCCTTCTGTCCAATAGTTTCTGGTTGTTTGTGGGGAACTTTGCTGAGTGACTTCGAGAAGTTCTGAAGTATCCAAAGATCTTTTTATTTTTCCTGGATGCACCCTCACTGTCATTTAGTTTTGCTTTCCTGGGAACACCAGTACACTGGATTCTCTAGCTTTTCAGTTCATAATATATTTATTATTAACCAAAGCCCAGCCTTATGCCTTAGCATGGCAATTAGTAAGAGGCCTTTCTTTTAAAAAAAATTTAAAGGCTATTAAATTCATTTAGGGGAGAACAGTATAAAAGACATGCGCTCTAAACTTTTTTTTTTGCAATTGGCATGGAATTCTGTCATGTGCCAATGTTTGATTATATTATCATCTGGAATTTCGCTGTTGATTTACTTTCTGTTAGGACGAAACTGCCTCCGGCAGTGTCCTCCGAATGGCTCTCTCCCCGAGGTTATCATCCCACTGTGTCCCTACAGTACAGACAACGCAACCCATGGTGACAACTCACAGACTCACGGAACTTCCCGGGCCGCCGGTGGCCCAATTTCCACGCTGTCAGTCTCAGCAGAACCCTCTCCTGCTTTGCCCCTTTCCCTCCCACAGTGGCCAGTTACAGTTGATGAGCCTTAAACTATGGGGGGTAGAAAGACGTCCAGAGCCATTTCCTGTTGGTGGTGTGCTGATTCAGGACAAGCGCAACCCTGAGGCGTGGGTTTTGGAACACCCTCTGACCAATTCTTTTTTTTTTTTTTTTTTGTCCTTATGAAAAACTTCCTGGCTTCTAGTACTGCCATTCTCACCGGGGTCGCCCTGATTGAATCTAAATTCCATAGGTAACAAGCAGATAAAAGACGTTTATCCGACCCCCTCCTCCCATTCCTGTTTGCACCTCTTCCTCCTTTATTTCTTTGAGCGAGGGAAGGAAAAACACGCTTAGATCCCCAATACCACACCCGGATCTTTTGAGGGCACCTGGTGGCCAATCAGGAAAACCTGATCCACTAGAAAGGGTGGCTGGCTGCCGATCGCATTCAGAGCTGGAGAAATCACGGCATGCTAACTTTATCCGCGGGATTTCAGAAAGGGAGAGTGTGCTCCCGAGCACAAACAGGAAAGCCTGACATCACGGAGCGGCGGGGTGGCGTGGGGAGGAGTCTGCGGCGCCCTCGTTCGCCGGCTCGCTCGCCGCGCTCCCTTTGTGGCCGAGTCGCGCGCACCGGCGGCGGCGGGCGCGTGTCTGTGCTCCGTGCGCGGCGGCCGCGCGGGGCCGGGGCTTGGAGGCGCCGCGGCGGAGACGCGCGGGGATCGCGTTCGCCTGGGAGCGGGGCGCATCATGCCGCGTCCACACACCGGAGAGAAAACTGAGAATGAAATTGCTTTGGCAAGCTAAAATGGTAACGAGAACTCTCTGCCTTCTCCCGACGCTGCTCTGGTGGGGAATCTTCTCCCGCTTTCTCTGGGCGGGTTTTGGACTCCTCGGAGTGAGCGGAGCCATCCGATCCCAGACTTTGGAGCTCGGAGCTTTCTCCCTCGGCTTTCTCCGCCTTCCTCTTTGCGTGTCTTCTGCCTTTAAACCATACTTATTTTTCTCAGCAGTTGCCTTTGGTGTATCTGGGCTGATGTATGTCAGCAAAGGAAAACTTTTCAGGCAAGAGGTCTGTGAGTCTGGGTGATCCGCGGAGCGCCTCTGAGTCCCAGCGGCTCTTTAAACACAAACTTCAAGTTTAGGGAAACCCAGGGGGTCGCTGCACACAGCCGATGTGTTGCTTTTTTCTGCACTTGCCAGGTTATTTGACGGAAATAAAAACTTTTTCCCTCCCGCTAACTTTCTGGGTTACCAAACAATAAGAGGAGAAAAAAGACATGCGAAGCATTTCGTTCCAAAGGAGCGAGCACTCAGCATTTTAAACACTTATTTGTGGCAGAGTTTAAAAAGCAGTTTGCTCCAAGAACGGAGCCACTTGTAAAGAGACAAACTCTTTCTGCCAGTGGATTCTTTTTCCTCTCATTTAAGGAGGAAAAGTGAACCAGGACTAAACTTCAGTTTCTTTAAGAAAGAAAAAAAAAAAGACTTTAAAAAGGTATTTAAGATACGTGAAGGAATCTAGGAAGAATAACTAAATGGAAAAGCCCTGGGCTCTTGATAGCATAGGAAAGAGCTGGGGGGCCAAGAAAATCTCAGTATTCCGTCTATCACAGTGTGTCTTATGTTGCTCCGATTGTAATGTTTATTTTGAACAGCCCGTCTTATGCCCTGAGTGCTGTTGTAAGCAGCGAAGCAGCAGGGATAGATTGTGGTTAGTGAAGAGGGAACAAACAAACAAACAAACAAACAACTTTTTCTGTTTCTTTGTCCTGTCTCCTGGCAGAGCTCGATTCAGGACTGGGGTGAAGAGGTAGAGGAAGGAGCTGTTTACCATGTCACCCTCAAAAGAGTCCAGATTCAACAGGCTGCCAATAAAGGAGCGAGATGGCTCGGGGTGAGTAAAGCTGGGGAGACTGTGAGCCTTGGACTTGCAGGGCCTCTTGTTCTGTGAATATCATTATTATTTAGCAGAGGCAGGTTTTTTTTTTTTTCCCCCTCCGTTTCTTCTCTTTGGGCCTTAAAAAGGAAACTGCCAATGACCAAGTGTTTGCACTAGCCATACCAGTCTGTTTTTGTACTTATTCTTTTCCAAAGCGTCTCCCTTAGGTTTGTCAATAATTCAGAACCTCTTAGAAACATCTTGAGGTATTTGGAAAATAGAGTGAGGGTGGAGTGGCAGAAAGTAACATAGAGTAACAGGACCAGAAGATAGCACCGAGTCAGACAAGAGCCGTTTTGCCCCGCTGGCATCCTTTCTCTCCGTCTCCCCCGCTTTTGATCCTGACAGCCCTTCTCCCACTCCTGTTCCTTTACCAAGTGCCCAGAATGCTCAGGGGTGCTGGTCCTCCAAATCGGCCTCCGATGGGGGATGGCGCATTTCCCATGGCTGCATCCTTTACACGGGATTTAGTGTCCACCACTTCATGTGTCTAGTGTGTGGAGGGATGGGGATTTGGAGAAACACTGCTTCCATAAACAACATCCCCCCCGACCCCGCCTCACTGCTGAGATTTTAAAGTATTGGGTGAGATCATGTGAGTTATCATTATCTCCTAATGGATCCTTCAGCATATCCCAACTAAAGGGGCTGTAGGAAGCCTGGGCAGACACCATTATGTGGAAGAACGAATGAGTTATTCATCTGGAGGTAGAAGGACTCCTCTGAGAACAATGAGAGGTGACAAATAAGCCTTGAGAAAGAAGATAGCGGTAAGCGAACAGAGGATGGAGTGTGGTTTCCCTGGGCCTTATTCTGGCCATACTCGGGCTTCACAGCTGATGGGCTTGAGAACAGTGAAGATTATGCACCAGCATCCAATCTCTACTGGCTTTGGGTTTCAGAAAATTCATTTTTTTTTTTTTTTTTTTCAGTTTGAGCAGCAGTCAAAGGTCAGGTGTGAAAGAGGACAGGAAACAAAACTGCCCAGGGCTTTAAGACCAGAGGCAGCATGTGACTTGTAATTCCTGGAGTTTAAGGCAGGATGGCCAGCAGCAATGATTTCCTCTTCCGTGGGTCTTCTGGGCTGCTGACACAGGAGTTCACTGCTTTGGGCTTCCCCAGCTGCTTCAAGTCAGGCTGCGTGTTTGGGGTTGAAGTACCACGCTCTAGGGCAGTCAGTTGTTGCATCTGCAGGTATGGCCTAGAAAGGTAGGAGCTTTTCCTTTGAAAGCCTGAGGTCTTCACTTATTAAGCAGGTACCTTACTCAGAATATGATTTTGAAATTAATCAGATGCATTACCAGCAGACCTGATAGGAAAAGCAGAACTAGAGTTCTGACAAGTCATCACTTTATTTTTGGTGGTTGCGTGTATTGCATTTTATTTAAATGCGGTACTGATGTGGTTTGGCCCGAGTATTTCAAAATGATTCACAAGCTTCTGAAGCAGCTGCCTTCAAAAGGGTCATTACATTTTCTGATGCCAGGTTGTTCCTCTCTTTATAATGAGACTGATGTTGCTTGGACAACAGCTTTAGTTTTTGGCCAAACGCAATAGCCGTGAATGAGTAAGTCAAGGGAAAATGGACAGGTTAACTCTGTAGGTCCCAAACACAATGAGGTATGGTTCATTTAGATGTCCCCAGTTATTTGGTAATTCTCACTGACCATTGTGCTCACGGGACTCCTCTTCTCTCCGCCTCCTCACAGACTCCTCACATTTATGCCCAGCTCAGAGTTGGTTCATCCTGGATTTAGCAGTAGAGCTGAAATACCAAGAGGGAAATATGTGAAAAGATTGCTTCTAGTTGATGGAGGGATTTGTCCCCTCCTCCCATTTCAACAAAGTATGATTTGCTGTGATCACCCCTCGTGCTCAGGAACCAGTTCTAGGAACCCTCCCACCCCAATCCCCCTTGTTTTCTTGTCTTCGGTGTCCTGTTGGGGAGCACTGTTTTTGTCCTTGGAAATTCCAGACTTAATTAAAAGTGACTCAACCAATTGAGCCATAGCAATTACAAAGCTTTTCTCTTTAGGCCTGTGAGTGGCTTCTCTATACTTGTTTTTCCAGTCACCCTTTCAGAATTCTTCAGAGCAACCAGTTTTATTTACTGACTTATTATTGACCTATAGCTGATGTGCACTCCGGTGTTAGTGGTCCCATATGCTACATGATGATTTGACATTTGCACACATTTATGAAATGATCACCATGATAATCCTAGTAAGCATTTGTCCCCATACAAAGTCACTGCGATGTTATCGACCGTATTCCTCACGTCAAAGCACCTGGGTTTATAGTGAACCAGAGACAGAGATGAGGTGAGCTCATGTCAAAATATGACAATGGTTCATGAGGAAAGGTGGAGTTGTGATTATCTCTTTCCACATGAGGAAACTAAAGTCCAGAGAAGTTAAATCACTTGCTGGGGTCACACAGCTAGGAAGTGGTAGAGGCTGGATTTGAACCCACATATTTAGTTCCTTGCTAAACAAGGAGCTGCCTGGGACCTGAAGGCTGCTTCCGTAGTAGTGGAAGAGGCATTGACTCGGAAGAGCAAGGGTGCTTAGAATATACTTTCCCCACGTATTACCTGGTTCAAGATGCAGGACATGCAGCTTTCTTTTCTTTATGCCTTGAGTGACAACTTGAGCTGCAAATCGAGGTGCTTGTTGTGAAGATGTGTTTCTTGTTGATAAGCTCTCCATCTTGGCTGTGTAAAGTGTGGGGCACCAAAGACGTGCGAGCTTATGTAGCACCTGAGGGTGGGTAGGACGCTCATTACAAGTCTGTAAGGCTAATTAGGAAAGCCTAAGTGACTGAGTGGGCTTCCCAGGAATCTGCCTGCCAATGCAGGAGACCCGGGTTCCATCCCTGGTCTGGGAAGATCCCCTGGAGAAGGAAATGGCAACCCACTCCAATATTCTTGGCTGGGAAATCCCATGTAGAGCCTGGCGGGCTACAGTCCACGGGGTCCCTAAAGAGGCTACAGCCCACGGGATCCCCAAAGATTTGGAGACAACTTAGCATCCGTACGATAACAACAAAGTGACTGAGTATAACTTTTGTAGTTTCTAGTACTCTGATCACAAAACAGAATTAAGATCCAATTTGGGAAGAATAACAAAAAACATTACACATCCTTAGATGTGAAGTATCATTCAATCCAAAACGTTGAGGACATTGTTTGTTTTGTTTGTGAAATTTTGTGTTCAGTTGATCTTTTGAAGTAACACCCTCTGTCTTCAGTTGTAAGTATACAGCCAGCTATGGCCCAGGCTGGATTTAGTGTATATGCAGCTGTGACTTCGCTCACTGACAGTGAAGTTAGGCTGGGCAACTTTGAAAAACCAAATATTATTGAAATACTGACTCAATTTTCTCTTTACAATAACATCTTAGCCTGGGATAATTTTACCCAGCTATAACCCTCAAAGAAAAATGGTTCTGATTATGTCAGAGAATCATAAAAATCTCAGGGCTGGAAGAGACATTAAAAATAATGTGTCCAACTGTTCGATTAAGCTTGTAGAAGAATTTCCAGTAATTTTTGGAAGAGCAAATGGTGAAAAGTTATTATTCTACTTTGGTCCCAGTGTTGTGGTCATACATTGAAAATGAAATGTAGAAACAATTTAGGAAAATATCAGTATTCTCTGGAAGCAGGAAATGTCCCATTTTAGGAGGACTATTCAAATGGACGGAGGAAAGGGGAAGGGCTTCAGTGTCCAGAGCCCATTTTGCTGTCTTCAGACTATGACAGGCTGAGGGTCCAGAGACATCTGTCAAACCCAAGGTTATCTCATAGTGGGGATATTTGTTTCACAGGCAGGATTGGAAGAGTGCGGTCACCTCTGCAAGGTCTGTGGGGAGTGGAATGGTTAGCAGATAGTCACATGGCTTTTCTCGGTTCTGGGCTTCTGTGGCCCGTGTGTGGGGCCCCAGTGCCTCCCTGCCCTTCGTCCCATGTTTATCTCCCACAGAGGCCCTTGTTGGGTTGAATTGAAATATTTGATAGCTGGGAGGCTGGTAAAGATAATGAAGTGGGACAGGAGAAACAGAATGCCTTTAGAAATAAAAGGAACTAGAACTCTGTTCTGGGTCCTCGTGGGTCGTGTGAGTGTAGCGGGAAGGTAAGCACGAGTCAGTCTGGGTGGAGACGCTGACCTCAACTTGAGTAGACTGTTGGGATTGAGTCTAGCTGGTGTTTCCGTGGCCCTGCTATCCACAATGCCTTTAAATGGCGTCCAGTTCTTTGAATTTTCAGCTCCCTTCACTTCTGGGAAGCTTCTCTGATCTCCCTGGCCTGGAGGAGGTACCCCTTCTGCGTGTTCCAGAAGCATTCTTTATCTCTCTGTCATTTATTTACCTCCCTCTGCTGTAACTGTTTGTTTGTATTTCCCATTAGACTCTTAAGCCCTGTGAAGTGGGAACTGTGACCATCTAGTTGGCAGAAACTCAGTATTTGTTGAATGAATGGATCAAGCTTCATGCCTTCTGGGGAGGCAGATATTATCTTGATAAATATGAAGGTATGGTTGCTCCTGACTTAAAACCAAATTAGCATGAAGATGTTAGCTTATAAAGAAGAGGGGTGCATGGGAGTGAGAAAAACTAATTAGCTATGATTACAGCTGTCTTACATCCTTTCTATAACAAAGCAGGGCCCAAACAAAGGTAGTGATTATTCATTTTAACCAAAAAAAAAAAAAAAATCATGGCAGTGAATTAACTTGCCTTTAAAAGCCCAGAGGTCCAGTTGTATTGAGTGCTGAAGAAAGAAAGGCGATGCACAAGTTAGAAAGTGTTGGCAAACATTACCATCATGTGTGGTCGTGTGGTTGGAGGGCTCAGGAGCAGGGTTTTGGAATTTTTAGGGGATAAGCCTAGAGAGGCCCTCAGTTTATAGTTCGTCATCCTTGTTTTCATCTAGGAAAACAGGCCCTTGGGTTGCCTTATTCTGGTATATCAGAATGTTTAATTTAAGCTTTAGAAAGTAAATTCCAAAATTTAGCAACCATCTGTAAAAGAACCAACTGGTATTTTTCATGTTGACCATGGGAACGTGTTTCTAAAATAATCCAATATTATGGCACGTGGCCTCCACCCATCAAGAAGATACGGTAAATTTCAGTTGCCTGAGCTATTGTTGTTACCTTGAGTGCTTTCACTGCTTTCAGAATCTTCTGGGGTCTGTGTAAGGAATATTTAGCACGTAAGCCAAGAATATCCATTTCAGTTCAGCAGTTCTGGGGACACTCAGTCAAGTTCAAGATACATGTCTGTCCCCAGCAAATACATAACAGTGTAATCATGAGGCTCATTAACTCCTGTGCTTACAGTATACGTGTGGCCTCAGCTGTGTCCGACTCTTTGTGACCCCTTGGACCATAGCCCGCCACGCTCCTCTGTGCATAGGATTATCCTGGTAAGAATACTGGAGTAGGTTGCCATTTCCTCCTCCAGAGGATCTTCCTGACCCAGGGATGAACCTGCGTCTCCTCCGTCTGCTGCATTGGCAGGCAGATTCGTGACCACTGTGCCACCTGGGAAGCCCCATAGTATATGTGCCGTAAAATTAATATTATAAACATATTTCATTCTTATTTCTGTCAAATTTTAAAGAAAAATTTCCTGGGGTTTTAAATTTAGCATGGAAAGACGAGGAGTAAAGTCAGTACTCCGCCTTTCCTCTTCAGCTCTTAGCTTGGATTCTCCGCTGCCCCATCCCACTTATTTTGGTTTCCTTTGTCCACAGCATGCATATCCTTGTATGTATCCCCTTTCTACATAATCAGAATCCTGTAGTGACGGACCTCTACACATTTTGCACTAAAATATGTAGTAATAGGCTAAAATAAGTAAAATGTTTAAATTTCTACCCACATAGGAAAGGAAAAAAAAAAAAAAAGATGTCTGTGAACAGAGCAAGGCAAATACTGGTGAAATGGGGGAAGATAGGGAGTCGCTTTGTTTCATGAGAGATGCTCAGCAGGCTCGTGTGTGGGTTGCTGATGAGTGTGGCTGTCCCCACAGAGTTGATCTGGAATCTGGAATCTGGGCAGTTTCTGGGTTGATTGCTAGTGAAACACCCACGGTGAACTCCCTCGCTGCCATTGCCGCTGTGCGTTTCTGTCATCTGCATTGGAGTCTGCTAACCTCCCCTTTCATAGGATCCATTGATTGACCAACAGCCTACTTTATGCCAGACACCCCGTTAAACCTTGGGAATCCAAAGTGATACAAGACATACCCCTTATTCTTCAGGAGATTTCAGGTCGTAGGGGAGACAGAAACGTAAGCTAATTACCATGTATTGTGCTCAGTGTGACCAGTGCTGTGTGAGACATCAGCGTTGGGTGTTAGGGGAGCCGAGAAGGGTGGTGTGTATATCAGGTGGGTGTGCGCACTCCTGGAAGGCTGCACGGAAGCAGGGTCCTTTTGTGGTGAATTTGATGGATGATTAGGAGTTAGGTGAGGATGTGGGGGGCACTGGAGGCAGGCATTCCAGCCAGAGAGCACAGTGTGGTAGAAAGCGTGGGGGCCAGAGATGAGAGCCCCTTGTGAGGCTCACCCTGGGGAAGAGGGAGGGGCGCCTGGGCGGGCAGTGATGGGCAAGGACCCCAGAGAGCAGGGCTGGAGCCAGGTCTGTGCTGAGCTGTGGAATTTGCTTGGTCCTGAGCACTGGGTTGTCATCACTGAAGGGCTTTTGGCAGAGTGGCTGGGTCAGATTTACATTTTAGAGAGATGACTGACAGCTGAGGGATGGATGCCAGGGGAAGGAGCTGGACTAGGGAAGGAGGCTGACGTGGTCATGAACTGAGGAAAAAGACAAGGACCTGGGTGAAACCGGGGCAGTGGAGCAAAGAGGGTGGGGTGTAGGGAGGACTGATGTTGAAGCTGAAACTCCAGTACTTTGGCCACCTGGTAAGAAGAGCCGATTCATTTGAAAAGACCCTGATGCTGGGAAAGATTGAAGGCAGGAGGAGAAGGGGATGACAGGGGATGAGATGGTTAGATGGCATCACCGACTCAATGGACATGAGTTTTTGAGTAAACTCCGGAAGTTGGTGATGGACAGGGAGGCCTGCTGTGCTGCAGTCCATGGGGTCGCAAAGAGTCGGACACGACTGAGCAACTGAACTGAAGTGTAGGGAGAGTGGTGGGAGTAGAGGCTGATGAGAGGAGGCCTGGCAGGCGTGGATCTTAGCCACCTGGGGTTCAGAGAGCAGGTCAGAAGCCTTCTGGCTTTCTAGGGTCAGCAGCACCTTCTTCTCATTGGATGAAATGTCCTGGGGACTTCAAGGCAGGCTTGCTCCATGTAAACACTAGCGAATGTCCTGTCGGCATGCCCTGAAGACCAGACCCAGGCGTGCCTGCTGTGTTCTGTCCAGAGACGTAGTCTCGGATCTGGCTTATGAATGAGGGGCAGCAGGCACTGCTTGTTTCTCAGATTCCAGAGTTCTTTGAAGAGCTTGTGGTTTCTGTGTTTTTTTTTTTTTCCTTCTAAAGTCTTCTGTTTCCTTACAAACTAAACAGATTGAATCTGTAGGCCACAGAGAGAGAATAAATATGGAACCCACAGGACTATGATTACAGAGTTGTATTTTAGACAACGGCAGTTAAAGTTATAATTGTGTTGTTAGAGACACAAGAAATTTTATGGTTAGGTGTTCTGGTCTCTTTCTTTCTCCCTGCTCGATGTCTTTAAACTCTTTCTATTTATTCTGGCTGTTGGCATGACCACTCTCAGAGGCTCAGTCTGATCGCTGATTCTACTCGTACAAAAGAAGAAATTTGGTAAGATCTAATGCTTCCTTTTGGGGCTTCCCTGGTGGCTCAGATTATAAAGGATCTGCCTGCAATGCAGGGGACCTGGGTTTGATCCCTGGGTAAGAAAGATCCCCTGGCGAAGGGAATGGCAACCCACTCCAGTATTCTTGCTTAGGAAATCCCATGGACAGAGGAGCCTGTTGGGCTACAGTCCATGGGGTCACAAAAGAGTTGAACATGACTGAGCGACTAAACAGTGCTTCCTTAGTTTTCCACCTACCACAGTCCTAATCTTTCTCTCTTATACACACACACAGACATGCACACACCATAAATTGAAATGTCTTTTGGTATTATATTTTTTTAGGATTTGGTGCATCTTTCTAATGTCATTTCATGACCTCTTCTATATAACTTCCTGGAGCTTCCCTGGTGGCTCAGAGGTTAAAGCGTCTGCCTGCAATGCAGGAGACCTGGGTTTGATCCCTGGGTCGGGAAGATCCCCTGGAGAAGGAAATGGCAACCCACTCCAGTATTCTTTGCCTGGAGAATCCCATGGACGGAGGAGCCTGGTGGGCTACAGTCCACGGGGTTGCAGAGTCGGACACGACTGAGCGACTTCACTTTTACTTTCTGTATAACTGATCAAAGCCTAACTTTGTCTCTTTTGCTTGGTTTCCCTTGTGCCATTATTGTGATTGATTAAGTTTCTTCTATTTAGGAACTGTCTTCAGTTTAAAAAGAATATAAATGAAAGGAGGAAGGAATAAAGGTAGGAAAAGATTACATTAGGTGGAAGACACCTCCTTGGATAAAATCCCATTAGTCTTGTGCAGAGAGAGAGAGGCGTGTCTTCTACTGCTGATCCTTTGGGCTTAACACTGTAGGAACACCTGCACCTTTTCACCACGGTGGCTGTGTACTGTGTTTCGATGAATGGGGTTTTTGCGTGGCTTGGTTCCTCAAAGCCATCTTTATATCATGCCGTGTAGGCCTGACTTCTGAGGATAATGACAGTGGTGGTTGGGAGTGAGATGGTGTGTTGCTGGGGGCTCCGTATATCCTTCCACCCTCACAGAATCATTACCCTACATTTTCTAGAGTTTAATTGCTTGTACCATCTGTGTTCCACTCATTTGCATTCATTTCCACACAGTTAATCTCTTCCCATGTACACTCCTCCAGACAGTCTTTATTTGCTCTTTTCAGCAAGGAATTGAGCAATTTAACTTTTCTCCCTTTGTTTCATTTCCTGCTGATTTTAATACCCATCCTCATCTTTTATAAAAGCAAAGCCAAGGCTGGATCCTTCCAGCTTCATCATTCTAAAGACAATTTGAAGGCCACAGACAAACTGTTTCTGCTAAAAGTAGAATGTCTTTGGTCAGTAAAGCCATCAGCTGAGGCTTTTGGCAACTCTCTTGGTAGCAACTGTTCTTTAGTCAGATGCTGTTCTCCTGCCCGTGACTTCTGTCACTGCTGGTGACAGAGCTAAAAATCTGTGGACGATTTCTAACAAAAGTGCATGTAATGGATGTAGGTAAAAATAATTGAAACTAGATTTGACATTGGCTGAAAATGAAATGCTTCATAGTCCTGGCTCTTCTAATTAAAGTTGCAGTCCTTGAAATTCTTTATGGAGATAACGGATCCTCCCAAATAGAAAATTCAGGAAATCGGAAGCATTTGGTTAGTTTGTGCAGCATAGGAAAACATTTGCTATCTTCTATCCAAATATTGACTCCTCCCAATAACACAACACGAGGAGCCTATCTGTGTTACACACGACTTAACCAGGAATGAACAGGGCCCAGAGCCATCAGGTCCTGGCTGGGGAATCAGCTCCGGGTTCTTTCACCCTGGCTTGGAGCCTTTGCAGGAGACGGCACCTCCTACTTGCTCTTTCTTTTCAGGGTTTTTTTCCCAGCAGGAGTGCCAGTTGAGGGAGGTAACTCATGCCCTGGTCATGAGTCTGTGCTCTGGAGCCAGACAGACTTGAATCCAGAGCTGGCCTCTTCCTGTGTGTGGCAACATGGGCTTGAGCTCTGAAGTTACTTCTCTCAGCCCAAGTTCTTCACCTGGAAAGGGAGGAAATCAGCAGTCCCCTCTGGACAGAATTACTGTGAGGAGGGAGTTGTGTAGGTAAGGTGCTTGGCACTGAGCCTCGGATAGGGTCTTCCCTTCCTCACTGAGCAGTGGGGCTCCCATGACGACCCCACTGTCTGGGAGCCCTTTTGAAAACCCCACCATGGAACCGTGTAGAGGCGTGAGTCCCCCTGATGCTTGCTGTTGTATGGAAATCAGACCGCTTGACTGAGACACAGTCTTAGAGACGCTTCGTGTCCCTGACATCCCTTTCTCGTTTTGCACATCTGGGAGGAAGGGCTGTGGCAGGCTTTAGTAATCCTTGTTTATTAGAAGTAACATGCATCATTGTGTTTTCTCTGCCTGGCTGCCTGTACGATGAAAGACAGTTATGGCCTGGGCTCCAGTATTTCGCATTTCAGATTCCTTCGGTTTTCCTCTGTAGTTAATTTGTCAGTGTTCTGATTTTTTATGCTTTAAAAATATTTTATGACTTAACAATGGGCTATATTCTGTCTTCTGCATTTGCTATTTCTGCCTGAAAAATGGGAAAGTAGGAAACGATTTTTTTTTTTAATCGCTTGGTAAACATGCTAATCATTCTTCATTGGACATAATGTGGTATGTGAGTAAGTTGTGGTTGCACAAGTTAGAATAAAGATTAAATTTCTCATTGGGCCACATATTGTGAAGTTAGCTAATGCAGTACTGGAGCCCCAGACTGGGAACGAACTAAATTTTTCCTGAGGTTGTGACTTTTAGAATGTCACACAACCGTATAAACCGTCGCTTTCCTGATCTGTGAAATGGAAATGCTCCTTCTGCCCTTGGGTTTTGTGAGGATCACATGAGTTAATGTATATATGCTAAGTCTCTTCAGTTGTGTCTGACTTGTGACCCTGTGGACTACAGCCTGCCAGGCTTCTCCGTCTATGGGATTCTCCAGGCAAGAATGCTGGAGTGGGTTGCCGTGCCCTCCTCCAGAGGGTCTTCCCAACCGAGGAACTGAACTACGTCTCTTACGCCTCCTGCGTTGGCGGGCGGGTTCTTAACCACTGGTGCCACCTGGGAAGCCCAATGTATATAAAAGTACTTTTAAATATGTAAATGATTATACAAATACCAAGGATATTCTTATTGTTACCTCAAGGCTGTTTATTTTCTTTTCCTCTCCTCATCACCTAAATGCTTAACAGGCATATGGTCTGTTGCCTTTCTTCCCTCATCCCAGAGGGAATCTTTTCTACATTTTTTTTTCTCCCATTTGCTAATAACCTAATGATATCTTTATGTTTAGCAAGTAGTAGTGTTTCCTCTGCCACAACCATTGTTACTGCTGGTACTGGTATTCTAGGTGCTTTGAAAGTGCAGACAAGGCTTCTCTCAATAGATTGGACGTGGAAACAAATACTCCAAACTCAAGATTCTGGACAAATGCAGTACATATCCTGCACATGAAAACCTTTCTCTTTCTTTTCTTATTTTCTCGCTAGTAGGATTTTGTTTGTTTTGAGGTAGTGGCTGTTGCTTTTCTCTCTCTCTCTCTGGGATACTTTTAATTTGTTGCAGAGAAGGACAGTAAAGTTCATATACCAAGGAATGGAAAGTGCTTCCAGCCTTTCAGAGCTGCTGGAAAGTTAACGCTTGCTTTGAGGCCAAATCCTGATGTGGGACTTGAACTCATGACCTAATAATGCCAGAGGCGAAATGTTGCCAACCAGCCCACACAGAAGATGCGGACATTTAAAATACTTCCTTTGAGTAGTCCCGTTGTTGCCTTCTGGGCTCTCTTCTCTCTTTCAGCCTTTTCTTGCGGCATTCCTGGCTTCCCTGTTAGGAATACAATTTTAGTTTTTAGATCTATTTTTTTCTCGCTGTCTTTCCATTTGCTTTTGACAGTCTCTTCCTTCTTGCTTTCCATTTCTCCTGGGTGAGTTCCTTGTTTTGTTCCTGTTCCTTCCTGTCCTTCCTCTGGACTAAAAATAGTCTCCAAGGTCCCTGGCTTCTTGCCCACAAACTTGACCTTCCTGCTATTCATCGAGGGTCCCCCGTGAGTGTCTTAAGATCCTTTACTATGCTCTCAAGATAATCAGACTCCTGCATCCATTCTCTGTTGCTTATGCCTCTTCTCAGCTGACTTATGGGGCTAACTGACCCTTGTCCCCAGGGCTGTAATTGAAAACTAAATCTCTTGTACAAAGATGCTGAATAAGCGATTTGCTCACGTTAAAGTGTTACTGACAGAGCCTGAATTCTCTCTGCATGTGCTGACTCTGTGGGTGGTACAGAAGAAGGCATCTCACACAGTGATTCGAGGTGCTTGTGTAATATCCTTCTCTGCGGAGCAATGGTGTCACAACCAGCTGAGCCCAGGAACCAGCGTTTTCATCTATCATGCTGCTTGTGGGTACCCCAGGGGGACCTGCTGCCACTTGACTCCCACAGAAGTATTTCTCAGGGAGCTAAAGTTGGTTAAAGTGTTTCTTCATGAACATTCCTTGGTCAGAATTGAAGGATTATGATATTCTTTACAAAGAGTGACTTTCTGTCCAGTGTTGACCTAGACAATCCACAAATGAGTGTGTCTGCTCTAGGGATAAAGGCTTGTAAAACTTTAGATGACTGGGCTGAAAAGTGCTGATCGTGGCAGCTCCGATCTCAGCACCCAGCCCTAACCTGAACTCCCTGTTTTGCTAAGAGTTAGAGCAGCAGGGCACGTGATACTTTTCTGTGTGGCAGATGAAGGCTTAAAAGGTTTCTTTCCATCTGTCTGTCCCTCCAACTCCTTACGTGGGTTATGTCGCTATGAAAAGAACTAGCCCTACTTTTTGTTGAGAATACAGAGCTGTAGATTTCATCAGCCATGTGAGGTCCACGTTTCTACGCAGCGCCGTCTTCCTCCTGACACTGCTGATGCCACTGTGTCAGCCTGCAGTGCTTTTCTGTTCACTGATTGACCAGTAAACGACTTATCTTTCAAGTCCCAGCTCAAATGCCATCTGTACTCTTCTCCTTTCTCCCTCTTCTAGATTAATTATCCTTTTATCTGGGTCTTTTTAGCACTTTACCAAAGCTCAATTACAGCACTTATCACACTGTATCCTTTTTTTGTTTCCAAATGTTTCTCTTTACCCTGTTCATTTGAGTACCTCAAGGGCAGAGGGTGGGACCATGTTTAATTAATCATCATATTCCCATCGCAGGGAACCGTGTCCGCGCCACAGTCAGTACCACTTAGTAAGCCTCTTACAAGTCGTTTGACCTAAACTCTAATAAAACATGTGTCTTCATGATCTTTTTTTTTTTGGCCATTTGATAATGATGTAAATCTCATTCTTTGAATTGAAAAGGAAAATATTGAATAGGTAAGCTAGATCTGATTTATATTTTATACTTCAACGAATGACACAAGAAAAAAAGAACAATGCTGATTTTGCCTTATTTCTGTCACCATTGCTTCTTCTACATATTTCGTGGTCTTATGAAATTGACTGAACTATTGTGGGGAACTCTATAGGTAGAATTACATGGTATTTAAAGTTAACCCACAAGGGCTTTCCTGGTAACTCAGATGGTAAAGAAACTGCCTGCAATGCAAGAGACCTGGGTTTGAGCCCTGGGTCGGGAAGATCCCCTGGAGAAAGGAATGACTATCCACTCCAGTGTTCTTGCCTGGAGAATTCCATGGACAAAGGAGCCTAGTGGGCTACACAGTCCATAGAGTTGCAGGGAGTTGGACATGACTGAGTGACTGAACACACACACACACCACACACACACACACACACACACACACCCCCACCCACCCACCCACCCACCCATCCACCCACCCATCCCACAGGCTTCTTGGTGACGTATAGGTTTGAGTCATGGGTCATGGATAAACCTCTGGGAACCCAGTTCTGCTTTGGATTCTAAAGTTATTTTACTTACATTGTATTTCTACTTACAATGTATTTTCCCATATTTTATTTAATCTCTTATCTGAGGGCTGCAATTTTTTTCAAGCTTGTATTAACCTGATATCAAACCACTTTGGCTTTTTTCCGTAGAACACATTTTTTGTAAAGGGATCTGACACCCTCCATGCTCATAGCCACGAGGGTTATGCAGGTAACGATAAAGCTGCTTCTCTGAGATTTGGGGGGCAGGCTTGTTGTGTGTGGCACTTTCTAGGGTGTGTGTCTCTTACCAGAATTCATTGACAAGAAGGGATTTAAAAGTAAGTCATGTAAATTATATTTCATCGTATAGCATGATAGTGTCTGAAGACTTCTCAGTTTTCATCAGTAAAACTCAGCTCTCTGCTCTCACCCAAGTTTCCTCTGCTCTGTGGTCTTACATTCCTAACTCTCACATTTCTACTTGGGGCAAAACGTAAAGCCTATGCTGGAAGTTTTCAGGAGTCCAGCTGTTGTTAAGTGTTTCCCTTTGGGCCATCCCAGTGCAGCTGGCTCTGCCAGGCTCAGGTTTTCTGGCTGCTCCCGGTCCTTCTTGCCTTTTATACAAGCAGGTTATCCTTACCTTTGTCTTTTTAATAGGGATTCAGTGGCCTGTATGTTTGCTTTGGAGCAGAAGGAAGAACCTTTTTAAAGCAATATTATTCTTGATAGAGTGATTCCACAACATGATCCATATTATTTTTACAAGAAGAGAAAAAAAAGATCACCCATAAATTTTACTGCAGTAACCCAGTCTTTAAACTTTCACTTTTTATCCTCTAGTCTTCAGTTCACAGGCACACATTTCAACATAGTTGCAGTCATACTATTTATTCAGCTTTTTTAATCAGCAAGATATGTTGTTTTTTTTTTTCCAGAACAGATTCTCTAAAAGTTACTTTCTGGTTTGAATCTTATGTGACATTTGTGCTATTTCGGATGTCACAGACAAAAGAATGCATTTGGACTTTGAGGAGTTTCAGAGTGATAGTGCTTATTACTGGTGAACAAGCCGCCTGTCTGTTCTTCTTCCTTGTGAAATCTCCCATCTGTTATCAGAGCTTTCACGAGGAGCCTGTGAGCACGGTGTGAGATGAGGACGTGTGAGCAACTGAGCCGTGCAGTTCAGCAGGCGTGGACGGCTCACCTCCTTTCTGCTACGGGGCACCATCGTGGGCCCTGCTGCCTTGGGCGGGGGGTGGCGTGTGTGGCACCAGAACTCTTAGGGCAGCACTGTTCAGTGTGGAAGCCGCTAGCCTCAGGTACCTGTACAGGCCATGGAGTTTTCCAGGCTAGAATACCGGAGTGGGTAGCCTTTCCCTTCTCCAGGGGATCTTCCCAACCTAGGGATCGAACCCAGGTCTCCTGCATTGCAGGTGGATTCTTTACCAGCTGAGCCACCAGGGAAGCCCAAGAATACTGGAGTGGGTAGCCTTTCCCTTCTCCAGGGGATCTTCCCAACCCAGGGATCGAACCCAGGTCTCCTGCATTGCAGGTGGATTCTTTACCAGCTGAGCCACCAGAGAAGCCCCCTGTGCCTGTGGAGCACGTGAAATGTGACTAGTCTGAAGTGTTCTCTGCCTGCAAAGTCCACATCAGATTTCATTTGATGAACATACTGTAAAAGAACTCAGTCATTTTCTATAGCGGTCATATGTTGAAATGATAGTGTTTTGATGTAATGGGTTACATAATATACACCGTAAAAATGAATTTCACCTGTTTCTATTTACCTTTTTTTTTAATGTGGCTACTAGCAACTTTAGAACTGTAAATTGTAGCTGGCACTGTCTTTCTATTGAACAGTGTTTTTCTAGGGCTTTGGTTTCAGAATGCAGGGTGTAGTCTATGAGTGTTTTGAAGTCAGTTTAGTGGGTCAAAAATCAGTATTCTAAAATGAGAACAGAATGACATAAAAATATTAGAATAGCATTGTTGTGAAACTTGTTTTGAATATGTACGTGTAGGTACTGAGTCATGTGTAAGGGCATCTTTCCTTTTTACTTTGAATCATGGCTAAAAAGTTTGAAGCTCATTGTCCTAGTGGGGTCCAGCTTACTATAGCAGGTCACCAGGAGGCCTGGCCTGCCTTGTAAGAGGGCAGGTTGCTATGAGCAACACCATATAGATTTTAGATCTGGTTGGTGGCAGCTCTTCCAGAATAATTCAAGGAAAGCAGACCCAGCAGGAGGTGGACCTGAGTGTGGTTGCACCTCAGGGGACCCCCAGAGTGAAGGGTGAACTAAGAATGATTCCAGTTCTGTCGACTGGCGTCTGGTCCTGTGTTCTGAGCACTAACATGTCCCTGGAGCCCCGGAGTGACTTTCATCTGATGAATTGTTTCTTGAAGATGTCTTCAGAATTGCCTTATGGGTGGAGTTACTTTCTAAGAAGCAGGGTGGTTTCTTAAGGACCTTGGAGCCAGGCTGTGTTAGACAAGGGATCTCTTTGACCTTTAGATCCTCCACCCACCATGTCCTGTTGAAATCAGAAGAGGCTGTACTCTCCTGTAGCCTCACACCATCCTCTTCCCTCTTCACGGAGAGAAGTCCTGTCCTTACAGTATGCAAGATGCACAGTCACCAGGACTGTGTCTTGGGCTGGGTTCTAAATAAAGGACACTTAAAGCCATAGGGACAAGAGGGAGAAAAGGCTCCAAATGCGATTACTTGGGCCTTGTGTTTATTCTGACAGTTGTAAAAATTCTTTGGGGCTGACCCATTTTTCCTTTCTTAATTAAAAAAAAAAAAATCTGGCAGGCAAGAGGAAGAAATGTAAAACATGTGACTAATACTTCAGCTTTTTCTCCTGGAGCCAGATTCTTTAAAATTATACCTTAGATATGCTTGATGTTTTGAAAACGATTGCCCACAAAAGCCACCAAACATTTGTTTCTGAAACTTGTAGGCTTAGATGGCATTCATTTTCAGTAAAGAGTCCAAAAGCACAATATTTAGGAGTTACTGAACTGAAATCTTTGGAGATTTCGCTCTGGTGAATCAGATTACCCCAGGAACTGGCAGAGGGCCAGGCAGCCTTTCGCCTCTTGCTTGAGTATTTCCAGCCCTGTTGGTAGTTACCCAGAGTCTGTGAGGGAGTTAGACTAAACGACCTCCAAGATCCCTCGTAGATGGAAAGTATATGATCGCAGTGCGGTGACGTACTGAATTGGCAAGCAGGAGCTGTGTGTGTGTGGACCTCCTATTGTTCTGTAGCCATCACAAATAGTTCATCCTTTCATTCCTTCACTGGTTCACTCAAACTTGAGCCCCTACTATGTGCCTGGTATTGTTCTTGGTCTCTCTAGGAAGCTCATGGAATTTTCAAGCACTTGTCACAGTAGATTTGAAGGTCTCTGAAGTTCAGTTCCAATCTCTCTCGTGTTATTTCCTGTGTCTCACCTTTACACACACCACGCTTAACTTTACTAGGCTACATTCCTTTCTAGGGCCTTCCCCCCGTACCCCCAACTCCAACTTCATTGTTGACTCTATCTGAAATGCCCTCTTTTTCCCTAATCTCCTGTTCAAATCCCAGCCATTGCTCAGATTCCAACTCACATGCCATTCCTTCCACAAATCCACTTTGGTTTCCCCAGTAGTGGTAAGTTATCCTTTTCTGAGTTCTGTAGCACTTTGTACTGATCTTGTGATACCACATGTAATCATATCAGGTTGAACAGTATGAGATAACCCTATTAGTCAGTTAAAAATGGTTGAATATTGCCATGTAAAATGGCAATTATATGGTTCTTTTTAATATTAGGAGTGTTCATGTATGGAACTTAAATTAGATCTCTTTACACATGTACTATACTCATGATTCATGTTTAGCTAAGATTCCTTGGTCTTTTTATTTTTTGTAATATTAAACTAAATCACGTTTGACTTGGAGAGGAGATTTTTAAAACTGTTTTAAGTTAATTGATTGATTTATTAGTTTTGTTTGCACTGGGTCTTTGTTGCTACACTCATGCTTTTTTTCTAATTGCCTTGTGTGGGGGCTACTCTTTGATTCAGTGTGAGGGCTTCTTACTGCAGTGGCTTCTCTTGTTGCAGAGCATGGGCTCTCCGGCTCGGGCTTCAGTATTTGTGGGTCGAGAGCTTTAGGGTGTAGGCTCAGTAGTTGTGGCACACGGGCTTAGTCGTACCACGGCATGTGGGATCTCCCCGGACCAGTGATCGAACATGTGTCCCCTTCATTGGTAGGTGGATTCTTAACCACTGGATCACCCGGGAAGTCCCAAGAGTTGATTTAAAAAATATCTAATTGTAGAAAATATTTATTTTTATTAAATGTAATTTTGTTAGACTTTTAGCTGATATTTCCCAGTTTTTATGTTTTAATTTTTTTAAACAGCAGGTTTATTTATTTTTCTTTTCTTTTAAACTTGTTTGGCCATGCCATGCAGCCTGTGAGATCTGAGTTCCCTGACCAGGGACTGAATCTGTACCCCCTGCAATGGAAGCGCAGTCTTAACAACTGGAGAGCCTGGGAAGTCCCATATGTCCAGTTTTTTTTTTAATTAAAATTCTGATTCTGTAAATCATAGTTATCTGGCCTTCCCTGATGGCACAGTGGTAAAGAATCTACCTGTTAGTGCCGGGGACACTAGAGATTCAGGTTCGATCCCTCGGTTGGGAAGACCCCTTGGAGTAGGAAAATGGCAACCCATTCCAGTATTCTTGCCTGGAGAATCCCATGGACAGAGGAGCCTGGCAGTCACAAAGAGTTGGACGTGACTGAGCACACAAGTAATTATCCACTTCATTTGTTACAATGATTTAATCAACATATCCAAAGACAGAACTTTTGTTATATAACTAGAGACATTCCTCACTCTTAGCTGTGTGTAGTGTGCTCAGTCAAGTCCGACTCTTTGCAACCATATGGACCGTAGCCCGCCAGGCTCCTCTGTCCATGGGATTTTCCAGGCAAGCATACTGGAGTGGGTTTCCCTTTCCTACTCCAGGAAATCTTCCTGATACAGGGATTGAATCCGAGTCTCTGCGTCTCCTGCATTGGCAGGCACTGTGTCACCTGGGAAGCCCGCTCCTAGCAGTGCTAATTGACATTGCTTCACAGTCAGCATTCCCTGACTGATTGGAATACAGATCTAACCAGTTCTACAGCTGTTCAACTCGTTGGGCTCCATCATATCCATAAAGAGCTAAGGAGAGAGCTGGTGGGATGGTTTTTTGAATCTGTGGGCATCTTGTTTGTAGCATTCCTTTTTTCTTGCCTTGGGTCAGAATAGGGTGGAAAGTTAGTTTGGTCTGATTTTGTTTTTCTCAGTGATTTCAGGAGAAGGCAATGGCACCCCACTCCAGTACTCTTGCCTGGAAAATCCCATGGACGGAGAAGCCTGGTGGGCTGCAGTCCATGTGGTCGCAAAGAGTCGGACACAACAAGCGACTTCACTTTCACGCATTGGAGAAGGAAGTGGCAACCCACTCCAGTGTTCTTGCCTGGAAAATCCCAGGGACGGGGGAGCCTGGTGGGCTGCCGTCTATGGGGTCGCACAGAGTCGGACACGACTGCAGCGACTTAGCAGCAGCAGCAGTGATTTCGTGTGAGCGCCGAGTGGTCATTGCTCACATCCCATGTGGGATGTTGGCAACAGTGGTTGGTAGGCAGATCAGTTCTTTGTTTCTGGTCCACCTTAAATTCTCTCTGAAAAGCGGTGTTTTCTTGTTGCCAGGCTTCAGACACTTCTATCTTTCTCTGCCTCTGTGAGGATTCCATTCATCAATATTATGATCACATCTGCTGTTCTTTCAGTGCTCTTCAGGCTGTTTATCTGGCTCTGGAGACATGAAGTCTCTTAAAGGGCTAAGTGCTTTCTTAGTATCGCCTTCTCTATCCTGGGCTCTAGTTTCCTCTTCATCATTTTGGTCCTGCCCTTTTTCCAGTTAGGAGACCATTTTCCTTGATAGTGAAGATGGGAAGTGAAGTAGTTCTCTTTTCTGTCTCTTATCAGTTAAAATTACCCCACCTATCAGCAATGAACTGCTCCTTCCTCATTTTACCCCTCAGAGAGCTGAAGAATGCCCGTCAACTTGACCTTCACGTTTTCCTAAGACTCCGTTCCTTACGACTGCTGACTTTCATGTCGCCCTGCTTTTAGCAAAGTATAGAGCCTCCATTATGTGGCCTTCTTTTTGTCTCTAATAATTTGGGAAACCTGTAAAGCCTCTTTGATTTCTTTAAATTTTTATTTCACATTTGGAATATTTGTTCTACTGTTTCAGGAAGGTGGACACTGAGAGCAGGCTCTTATCTAACATTTGGAAATGAGTTGTCTGAGGAGACATACATGCTGACAAAGCAAGAGACTGTATTGGGAAGGGGCACCTGGGTGGAGAGCAGGAGGGTAAGGGAGCCCAGGAGAACTGCTCTGCCCATGGCTTGCAGACCAAGGTTTTATGGTGATGGGGTCAGTTTCCGGGTTATCTCTGGCCAATTATTCTGACTCATTCTCTGTCACTCTCTTCTACTTCTGCCTTCGGTCTTTCCCAGCATCAGGCTCTTTTCCAGTGAGTTGGCTCTTCTCATTAGATGGCCAAAGTATTGGAGCTTCAGCATCAGTCCTTCCAATGAGTATTTGGAGTTGATTTCCTTTTAGATTGACTGGTTTGATCTCATTGCGGTCCAGGGGACTCTCGAGAGTCTTCTCCAGCACCACAGTTTGAAAGCATCAATTCTTGGCTGAGTGACGCTCGTGCCACCAGGAAGGCAGTAAACAGCCTTGTCATGCTCCTTTCTCAGTCCTGAACCAGTCCTGTTGCATCGGAGCTTCTAACTGTTGCTTCTTGACCATGCAGGTTTCTCAGGAGAAGTGTAAGATGGTCTGGTATTCCCATCTCCTTAAGAGTTCTCCAGTTTGTCATGATCCACACAGTCACAGGCGTTAGTGTAGTCAGTGAAACAGAGGTAGATGCTTTTCTGGAATTCCCTTGCTTCCTCTATGATCCAGTGAATGTTGACAATTTGATCTCTGGTTCCTGTGCCTCTTCTAAACCCAGCTTGGACATCTGGAAGTTCTCCATTCACGTAATGTTGAAGCCTAGCATGCAGGATTTTGAGCATAACCTTACTAGCATGGGAGATGACTGCAATTGTCCAGTGGTTTGAACATTCTTTAGTACTGCCCTTCTTGAGAATTGGGATGAGGATTGACATTTCCAGTCCAGTGGCCACTGCGAGAAAAGGTTTATAAACTGAAGCTTTAATACTTTGGCCACCTGATACGAAGAGCCGACTCATTGCAAAAGACCCGGATGCTGGGAAAGATTGAAGGGAAGAGGAAAAGGGGATGACAGAGGATGAGATGGTTGGATGGCATCATGGCTTCAATAGACATGAGTTTGAGCAGACTCTGGGAGATGGTGAAGGAGAGGGAAGCCTGGCCTGCTGCAGTCCATGGGATCTCAAAGAGTTGGACACGGCTAAGTGACTGAACAACAACAACTTTAAAGAAGGTTGTTTTCCTAATGTTTGGAGTTCTGTCTGACACCTGTAGGAGAACAGAGTCACTTTCTCCCAAGATTCCTATAAACCCCGCAGCAGTCACTGTTCATCAGTGATCACAATTACTTCTGGAGTGTTGTTTTCATTTCCTCCTGTCAGCAGAGCAGATAAATACCTAGAAAAAAGCTTCAGTATCTGTTGGCGACCACAGTGAAAAGAGGCATCAAAGATGAATCTAAGGTTGTTGGTGAAGTTGAACTAGGAGAATTAATGATGTCATTAGGAGAAATAGGATTTGGGGAAGGAGAGCTCCTTTGTGGCTGATAAAACAGTGCTATCATGATCATTTCAATCTCAGACATAGCACGCTGGAGGAGTTTTCCAATCAGAAGAGATTTGGGGTTAGAGAAATACATTTGGGTCTCATTCACACATAGGTGACTGAAGCAGTGAGAGCAGAACCACATGGGAAGCAGAAAATGGGTGAGGACCAGGCTTGCTGCTGCTGCTGCTGAGTCACTTGAGTCGTGTCTGACTCTGTGCAGCCCCATAGACGGCAGCCCACCAGGCTCCCCCATCCCCGGGATTCTCCAGGCAAGAACACTAGAGTGGGTTGCCATTTCCTTCTCCAATGCATGAAAGTGAAAAGTGAAAGTGAAGTCGCTCAGTCGTGTCCGACTCTTCGCAACCTCATGGACTGCAGCCCACCAGGCTCCTCCGTCCATGGGATTTTCCAGGCAAGAGTACTGGAGTGGGCTGCCATTGCCTTCTCCAGAGGACCAGGCTTGAGTAAGGTCATATTCAGCAGACAAGAAGGCAGAGACCAGTTGGTGTAGAGGTCATAAAAAGTGTAGTTAGACAGGTAAGAGGGAGAAACAGGCTAGTTCATCATCACAGAATACAAGGGAGGCCAAAGTTTTAACTTAGAAGCCAAAGTTTTAACTTAAGAGGCTTATGTGAAAGGGCTTTGCAAGTGGCTCAGAAGTAAAGAATCCGCAGGAGACCCGGGAGACATGGGTTTGCTCGGTCAGGAAGATCCACTGGAGGAGGAAATTGCATTCCACTCCAGTATTCTTACATGGGAAATTCCGTGGACAGAGGAGCCCGGCAGGCTATAGTCTATGGAGGTCCCAAAGAGTCAGACATGGCTGAGTGACTAAGTATGCACGCACGTACTCTAGAAAATAAGCAGAATAACACTCCCTCACTTTTGGTTATTTCAACTTTCCAGAGCATACTTAAAAAGTGAAAGGTATTGAAAAAATTCTCAGAGTAGCCCAAATATCTCTCACTCCATAGGAAAGAGCATCATCTTTAATACCATGTTAATTCCTAATATGTAACAGAATAGGTTATTCACGTATAGTGATATGGTTTTCTTTTACAGTTGAAAAGATGTGGCAAATTTGAAGGGATTGGGGCTTTCGGAGGCAGACACGTTCGTAACAACCAAAATGGACGAACCAGTGGAAGGCTATGTTCAAATGTCACTGTCCAGTGAGGCCTTCCCTAACCACTTGTTTAAATTGCAAGCTTCTCTCACCCTGGAACTCCCCCACTTTAGCTTCACTCTCCTTGTCACTTAACCACTGTCTAACATACTGTTTGTTTATAATTGATTGATTATGTGAGTTCCAAGAGGGTGTGGGTTTTGGTCTTCTCCTTCCACCACCACTGTCTTCCCAGAGCCTAGCAGGGCCTTGCAGAGAGAAGACACAATGAGTATTTATTTATTGAATAAATGAATGAGAGAAAGTGATGGTTAGATACCAGGCATTGAACTATGTGGGATCATTTAGTTTTGGAATAAGCACTGCTCTCTGTCAGTGTTTCTGGGGGTGCATATACTATCCCTTGTAGCATCGGTGGGCTCACGGAGCTATGAATGAAAGTTTAAATCATGCTTAGTATATTCTTTTTCTGAAGGCAAAAAACCAGAGACATTTCCATCAAGTTAATAAAACTTTTAGAATGTCGGTGTTTCAAAGATCTCTCACTGAGAAAACAACTCTTTTTATGTTGAACATAAAATTTCCCCATGAAGGATTGCTATTACGTGATTTAAATGTACTGGTTTGTTAAAATTTTGATTTTTTTCCCCCCTTGACCTCATTCATACCCTGAACAGTTTCCTTCCAGGTCTATTGGAAGGAAATGTTAAAGGTATTGCCTCCTTCCTTTCCAGTCTCAGAGTCCTCTGACCAGAAGGCATGGAGTTAGTTAGATGTGGGACTACAGAGAAGTATGTGACGGCTAGACTTTGTTGGTGTTTAGTCTCTAAGTTGTGTCCAGCTCTTTTGTGACCTCATGGACTGTAGCCCACTAGGCTCTTCTGTCCATGGGATTTCCCAGACAAGAATACTGGAGTGGGTTGCCATTTCCTTTCCCAGGGGATCTTCCCTACCCAGGGATTGAACCTGCATCTCCTGCGTTGGCAGGCATATTTACTACTATGCCACCTGGGAAGCCTAGAATTAAAAATGACTAAATTAGAAACGCTCACGGATTTTGCTTCCACACTGACTCCTACTGCTTTATTATATGATACTGGTAGCCTGTTTGTGTCTCTCATGTCTTTTTGGCAAAATGAATCAGTAAAGTTGGCCTCGTGTATCTGTGGGTTCCCTGTCTGCAGATTCAACTAACTGTGGATGTTAAGATATTGGGGTGGGGGGGAAACTTAAGAAAGTACCAGAAACCAAAACTTGAATTTGCCGCTTCAGCAAGTATTTACATAGTATTTGCACTGTATTACAACTGTATTAAATACAACTGTATTTAAATAGTATTTGCCTTGTATTAACTATTGTATGTGATCGAAAGATGATTTAAATATACAGAATGTATGTGGGTAATGTGTAGACACTACCATATCTTATGTAAGGAACTTGAACGTCCATGGATTTTGTCATTCAGGGAACCAATCCCCCATAGGTACCGAGGGATGCCTGCATTTATTTCTATGTGCTAGATGTTTATCAGAATACATATATATATTTGGAAGAAGCTATTGTGTTGTCCAAAAAGTTTGTTAGGATTTTCTGTAACATGTTATGGAAAAACCCAATGAACTTTTTTGACCAACCCAATACACTTCTCTGCAATTAAGACAGTGCTGCAAAGCATAGCTCTTCAGTTCAGGCCACCTTCTTCTATACACATTTTACATTTTCCCCAGGTACCTTCTGCTTCTTCCAGAAGCATATTTTTTTCTTATTCCCCTCTTTCATGATTTACTTTGGATGCAACAGCTGGCTACACTGTGTCCATGGCTTAGTATAATTTAAGTTTTTTAATCTTACAAGTTATAGAAGTGACTGAGGAGAGCTTTTTAAAGTGATGGGAAGTCCCCTCACTTTAATTAGAGTGCCCAAGCAGAATGGAGTTATGTAATAGGTATTCATGCAGCTTCATTCATTACATAACATAATGGTCACTCACAACCAGATACTTAAATCACATTCAGAACCATTGTGTCCCCTTGGAGAGACAGTGGTTTCTTTGTTTGTACCAAATAAGCAGCCAGTGATTATTAGCTTAGCTATTAAGTTAAATCACATTCCTGGAAAGGGGAATGTTGCAGTTTTTTTTTTTTTTTTTTTTTAAATAGGGAGAGGAGAACGAATTTTTGAAAATCCAGACATACAATTACTACTGGCAATGTGACCATTACACCTCTTTGACAAGAGAAGTTTATGTTTTGTTTGATTAAGTCAGTTTTAATTTCCTAGAGCCCTGTAACCTCTACTCTCTTAATTTGAAGCCTAAATATTTGTGTGCAAATAGTTTTGGTGACATGGAGCAGCTATGTCCTAATTTGCCTGTGATGGTGTCTTTTCCCTCCCAATACCCCACAGGGGGAATTTTGACTTGCTGTTGAGCACAGGACTTGAGAGTTAGTGATTCATTCATAGAACCTGATGTGGAGTTCGCTGTCACTATTTGACGTGTGTGGAGTGAGGCAGAGGGTGGCACATGGGGGACCTTCAAAGAGCAAATGGACGTCCGAGCTGCTGGAGCCGTTGTGGCACTGCTTTTTGAACATAGCTTTGGAGTCTGAAGGGTCTGGGCTGGACTCTGTCCTCTGTCAGTTACTATGAATGGGACTGGGTCAGCAGTTACTTAGCCCTTGAGCCTTTAGTGTCCTCATCTATAAACTGGGCTTATTGTGAGAATCAAATGAGGTTGTGTATATCCAAGAGCTTTGAATATTAGGGCCACACAAAAGATAGCATTATTCCCAGTCTGAACTTGTCCAGTCAGAATTGAACTTGTGTAGTAACACTGATTAACCTATGTGTTCATGTCCTCTGATCTCCTTCAGTCAGGAACAAATCAAAGTAAGTGTGTGTTCCTTCTCTGAATAAAACTAATATCAATTGATGACTATGGAAAAAGAATAAAATTGATCCCTTCAATTAAGGGAGAAAGGGGGCTAGAGTGGTGAGTGGTCCCACTAAAATTTTAGAAGAGGAAACTGATGCCCAAGTAAAAGCAGGTGATTTTACTTCAGTCCTGGTTTATTTCATTTGATGATCACTGGACGTTCTTGGCATTATTGCTGTGCTTCTTAATCATTAATGGTTATCATAATAATCTAGGACTAACTGCAGATTCCCCAGTTACAGGGGTTTGCCCGTGGAAGGCTGGAGTTTGGGCTCATGAATCTGCTTTGGACTGGTACCTCAAGTGACTCCGAAGCAGGTGGATCATGATCTATATTATGAGAAACCTTTGGCAAAAAAAGCAAAAAACCTTTGCCTTTTCTGGTCGTCTTTTAATTGAATCCTTCTCCTCGTGGCTCAGCTAGTAAAGAATTCGCCTGCCATGTGGGAGACCTGGGTTGGATCCTGGGTTGGGTAAATCCCCTGAAGAAGGGAAAGGCTACCCACTCCAGTTTTCTAGGCCTGGAGAATTCCGTGGACTGTATAGTCCATGGGATTGCAAAGAGTCAGACATGACTGAGCGACTTTCACTTCACTTCATTCTTCTTGTAGCTCCATGCTGTATTTGATCATGGTGTACCTCCCTGCTTAAAATCTTTTAATGGTTTCCCATTGATAGTAGGTTCAAGATCAATATTGTCCTCCTGGCTAACTGCGTCTCTTGCCACTGTCCTCCGGCTCCTTCTCTTTGGCCACATCAGCTTCTCTGTCTCCTCCACGGTGCAGGTTTCCTCCTCCTTTGGGGCATTGGCATGCAGTTTCCTCACCTGAAATGTTCTCTCTCTCACCCTTTGCCTGGTGAACACCTTCTGATCACTCTGATCTCTTGTTTCCTTGTTGAAACTTCCCCTGATCACCAGGGTGGAATCTGATCTTGCCATATGTCCTTTTCACACCTTTCTATGGAGAGCAGTGATCTCTGTTGGCATTAGGTCATTCGCTGTTAAATTATCTATTTAATATTTGTCTTGGCTTCATGTGTTTTGTGTTCACTTCTATATCTGCAGTATCTTGTAAGATGGTACCTTGAATTTCGTAAGAGCTCACTAAATATTCTGCAATAAATAAATGAACAAAAGTAGGATTCATGGTAAAGATGCACTGCTTTAGACCTCCACTGAAGAAGGTTTAATGACTGGAGTTGCATGTTAGCCGTGTTATAAAGTGGAAAGCACCCTTAGCATTCTAGAATACAGCGTTAGAGCACTTGTTTCAGTAATAAACACTATTAATTCAGAGACCTCAAACAGTATTCTTGGTGTTTAAAGCTTAGAACCTGGCATGGGAGAAAGAGGAGGTTAAAAGGCTGCAAACAAAATCCTTACTTACTTTATAGCATGTCTTTCGTGCAGAAAGGATTGGAAGCTTCATGGTAGTCTAACACCTCATAAGTAAACTTGCAATGTATTTACACTTACATTATGTAGCTGCTTGATTAGCTTGTGTATTCATTTCCTCAGATACTCCTACTTGGAGTTGTAAGAAGTCAAAACAAGAGCATATTCCCACTCTTTGTTTTCAAAGCAAGCAATTGGTTCGGTGGCATTTACATCTGGTGGAACAATGAGGGCAGTGTCAATCTCAGAGAATGAGAGATCCTTGTTATGTGTACTTGGATTCAGCATCTCAATCTTGATGGGAAAAGAATTCTGGAGGAAAAAACCCCATGACTGCAGTAATTTCTGTAATCATGATAGCCAAGTATGGAATTAATTGGGGTTCAAAAAAAGCCAATATAGTCATGTTGAGAAATTCACTTCAGGTTTTAACCACTGTGAAGACATAGAATCAGTTAACTTTGTTTACCTAAGATGTTTAGTTCTGAGGACAGAGTTTTGCAATCTTTAGGTAATCTATGAAGTTTAGTCAGCCTTTCATTCAGATTTTTAAATAAGTTGCCATTTAATTACAGCATTAATTTGTTTTTCACTCATTACGACAAACATTTACTAAGCACTTGCTGTGTGTTAGACATTATTCTATACCCCAGGGATATAGTAGTGAACAAGACCGATAAGAGCTCTGCTGCTACAGAATTTATAGGCAGCAAACATGCAAACAGTTCAGGGCTATAAAACATTTAACGTAGATAACATGATTTGGCCTGGTGAGGAAAGATGGGTCATGTGACCTCAGACGGATGGTACAGCAGTTTATCTGAGGAGATACCACCTGATCAAAAGCAGTGAATGACGGGGAAGGACCCACCATGAGATGATCAGGCTGAGCACCATTAGCATGATAGGTAGAAGGAGCAAATGCGAAAAATCACTAGGTATGAATGAGCTTGCTGTGTTTAAAGAATTGAAAGAAGACTGGTGTGGCTGGGGCTTAGAGAGGGAAGGAGACGGTTTTGGTGGTGAGGTCAAGGGAGTAGGCAGGAAGGGCCCTGTGGGCCATGGTGGAGTCTGCATATTATTCTAGGAGTCATGGGAAGCCAGTGGGAGGCTTTAAGCAGGGGAGTGACACGATCTGATTTGTGTCTTTAAAAGATTGCTGGGATTGCCATAAGAACAATTTAAAGAGGTATTTACTTTAGCAGTTCAGCTCAAAGGTGATGACCAAACATTGTATGCTTTAATTGTATATGGATAGGCTCTTCTTGTGTATATATACAGCCTTTTTTTTTTTTTAATTTGACTGAATTTAGAATAATCAAGAAAAAGATTACTTAGGAACATAATGTCATTGGATAGATTCGTTAGATAAAGAACTCATTTTTATCTTAAAACCATGTATTTAATATTCTTGAAGTGCTTATTGATGTGTCTATAAGCTAATTTCTGGAGATATAAATACGAATATGCCTTTAACGAATTTATGGTCTAGTGGAGGATACCTATAAGTAAACAGATGCTTACAACATACTATGAAAAGTGTGTTTGGCTGTTATGAATGAAGCTGCTATGAATGTTTCTGTCCATGCTTTCTAGCAGACATAATACTCATATCTTGTAGGAATGGAATTGCTGAGTCAAAGGATAGGCATGTTTAGCTTTGGCAGAGACTTGGGACTTTATTCTGAAACTAGGATTTGTACTTTAGAAAGATGATTTTTAGCAACACTAGTCTTAGTCTAAGTTGCTTCAGTTGTGTCTGTCTCTTTGCAATCCTATGAACTGTAGCCCACCAGACTCCTCTGTCCGTGAAATTTTCCAGGCAAGAATACTACAGTGGGTTGACATTTCCTTCTCCAGGGGATCTTCCTGACCCAGGAATTGAACCTGAGTCTCTCAGGTCTCCTGCATTGGCAGGTGGGTTCTTTACCACTAGCGCCACCTGGGAAGCAAGACTAGAGGCAAGTGAAACCAGTTAAGTGCTTGTTACACATACCCAGTTAAGAAATGAGATCTAAATTAAGTAAGACAGTGAAGATGGGGGAGAAGAATAGAATGGAGACATATTTAGGGAATGGGACACACTGGATTTCAGAGGTGAAGGGGGAGATAAGTTGGGAATAAAGATAATTTGTAGGTTTATGACCTGGATCATTAACAGTCAGAAGCTAGAGAAGAGTTGAGATTTTAGAGGAGTAAAAAGAGAGTTTCTTTTTGGATACATTGAGTTACAGTTCCAGGTGAACACATGGTAACTGGAAATTCAGGTCTAGAATTTAGAAGGGAAGTTAAAGTAAGAACTGGAGATAAAGATTTGGGAGTTAGTATACTATTTGTTAGTTCTAGAAGGTCTTGTAGGTCTTCATGTGTCTTTGTGTTAGTTGCTCAGCTGTGTCCAACTCTTTGGGACACCATGAACTGTAGTTCACTAGGCTCCCCTGTCCATGGAATTCTCTGGGCAAGAATACTGGATTGGGTTGCCATCTCCTTCTCCGGGGATCTTCCCAACCCAGGAATCGAGCCCGTGTCTCCTGCACTGGCAGGTGGATTCTTTACTACTGAGCTACCAGGGAAGTCCCTCAAGTGTATTTAGGAAATAACAAAACAATCAAATTAGGAAGAGTTATTCTAGCTCACTGCTGACATAAACAGAGGGCACTAACAAGTATTTGAAAATTAATTTGACCTGGAACCAGAAACGGAATCTAGTTCCATGCCTTCCTTATGGTTGAAGCTCAGACTTGCAAGAGACTTTTATTCCCATTAGTTCTGAAATTCTTTCTTTAGGGCCACTGCTTATTTATCTGGCATTTATTTAATCTATTAAATATTCACTAGCATTAAGCTCTACACATCCTTTCCTTCCATGCCACTGAATTGAAAAATTCACATTCATATTATAACCTCTACTGTTAAGTTTTTAGAGTATAGTCCTTGATTTCTTTCATGGATTCCCTTAGCCTCTCCTTTGGGTTCTTTGCATAACGGGAGCTCCTTTAATAACCTTTTTTAACTGACTGACCTCAAGAGTGAGTCATGAGCAATGGGAATGATGTTTTCTTTACCACCAACATGCCTATTTTTTTACATATATTTTTGACACATTAAAATCTAGTGGACAAAATGCTTCCATTGTCGAAAGTTTCTGTTTGCTTAGGGAAACTGGATCTGTGTTTTTGCCAGGTATTTGTTCTTTCTATCCTCTGCCCTCTCCTCTATATATTTGTAACAATACTATATATTTGTATTAAGTGTCAGTATTTACAAAACTGCCACTTTGTTTGGCTATACCGCATAATCAATCATATTGTCATTTTGCTTTTGTTTCCTCTCTTTCTAAAAATATAAGGAGAGTGTTTCATGACTAGATAGATTTATAAGCCTAGCAGGTAGGAAAATTAATAATCTGGAAATCAGATTATTAATGAATACTCCTCCCTCCCCCCTGGGATCCTACACTGTCACTTCTCATGCAACTTACTGACCTTGTTCTCCTGGCTTGTTTTGAGCCCTTGAATAAAGTCCTTCATCTTTATTAGACTTAATTTACTTATTTAAGAGACTATAATAATGAGGGGGGAGTTTTGTTTTCCTCCAAAGAGGGTGTTTAACATAAAAACACTTTTTTTGGTCATCTTTAGGTGTCAAAGATTTCAGTCAATGTCAGATAATATCAAGAATATCTGATGCAGTTAAGACCTAATTTTGGTGAAAGTAATTGGGGTAGGGGAAGGAAAGTGAAAACAAAAGGATTTTCAGTTCAGTTCAGTTGCTCAGTCGTGTCCGACTCTTTGTGACCCCATGAATCGCAGCACGCCAGGCCTCCCTGTCCATCACCAACTCCCGGAGTTCACTGAGACTCATGTCCATCGAGTCAGTGATGCCATCCAGCCATCTCATCCTCTGTCGTCCCCTTCTCCTCCTGCCCCCAATCCCTCCCAGCATCAGAGTCTTTTCCAATGACTCAACTCTTCCCATGAGGTGGCCAAAGTACTGGAGTTTCAGCTTTAGCATCATTCCTTCCAAAGAAATCCCAGGGCTGATCTTCTTCAGAATGGACTGGTTGGATCTCCTTGCAGTCCAAGGGACTCTCAAGAGTCTTCTCCAACACCACAGTTCAAAAGCATCAATTCTTCGGCCCTCAGCTTTCTTCACAGTCCAACTCTCACATCCATACATGACCACTGGAAAAACTGTAGACTTAGTATTATATATAAGTTGATGCAAAAGTAATTGCTGTTTTGCATTGTTGAACTTTGCCATTTGATATTGGAACACATTCTTAAATAAATGTAGTTATGTTATATATCATTTTAATGTGCATTTCTTTCTTTATGTTTTGCAATAATGAATTATTACTTGCTGTTTATATGTATTTTAGACTGTGGAAATGATGTTAGACAAAAAGCAGATTTGAGCGATTTTCTTATTTGAATTCAGAATAAGTCATAAAGCACCAGAGACAACTTCAACATCAACAACACATTTGGCCCAGAAACTGCTAATGAATGCACAGTGCAGTGGTGGTTCAAGAAGTTTTGTAAAGGAGACAAGAGCCTTGAGGATGAGGAGTTCAGTGACCAGCCGTCAGAAGTTCACAATGACCAACTGAGAGTGTCATCGAAGCTGATCCTCGTACAGCTACATGAGAAGTTGTCCAAGAACTCACCATTGACCATTCTGTCCTTCTTTGGCCTTAGAAGCAAATTGAAAAAGTGAAAAAGCTCGATAAGTGAATGCCTGATGAACTGATCCCAAATCAAAAAAATTATTGTTTTGAAGTGTTCTTTTCTCTTTTTCTACACAACAACAATGAACCGTTTCTCGATCGGACTGTGATGTGCGACGGAAAGTGAATTTTATATAACCAGCGATGACCAGTTCAGTGATTGGACCAAGAAGAAGCTCCAAAGCACTTCCCAAAGCTAAACTTGCACCAAAAAAAAGGATTATGGTCACTGTTTGGTGGTCTAATGCTAGTCTCATCCACTACAGCTTTCTGAATCCTGGCGAAACCATTATGTCTGAGAAGTACGCTCAGCAAATTGATGAGATGCTCTGAAAATGGCAATGCCTGCAGCTGGCATTGGTCAACAGAAAGGGCCCAGTTCTTTTCCACAACAATGCTTGACTGCACATCACATAACCAGGGCCTCAAAAGTTGAATGAATTGAGCTACAAAGTTTTGCCTTATCCACCATATTCACCTGACCTCTGGTCAAGCATCTCGACTACTTTTGGAAGGGAAAATGCTTCCACAATCAGCAGGACACAGAAGATGCTTTCCAAGAGTTTGTTGAATCCCAAAGCATGGGTTTTTTTTTTTTTTTTCTTTGCATAGGAATAAGCTAACTTATTTCTCACTGGCAAAAATGTATTGATTGTAATGGTTCCTATTTTGATTAATAAAGTTGTGAGCCTAGTTATAATAATTTAAAATTCAGGGTCTGAAACTGCAATTATTTTGCACCAACCTATATAGGTGGTGTTGGTGGTAAAGAGCCCAGTGCCAGTGCAGGAGACATAAGAGACTCAGGTTTGATCCCTGAGTTGGGAAGATACCCTGGAGGAGGACATGGCAACCCACTCCAGTATTCTTGGAGGATCCCAACGAACGAAGAGCCTGGTGGACTATAGTCCATAGGGTCGCACAGAGTCAGACATGACTGAGTGACTTAGCACAGCACAGCACACAGCATAAAAGATTTTATCTATAGAGTCCTGAATAGTTCTTGTAACCATTCAACACACCTTCAGCTCCGTTTTCTAATTTTATTTCTCACAACAGTCCTATGAAGTATGGAGATTCTGGGCTATTTAGTGACCTTGCTGCTGCTGCTGCTAAGTCGATTCAGTCGTGTCGGACTCTGTGTGACCCCATAGATGGCAGCCCATCAGGCTCCACCATCCCTGGGATTCCCCAGGCAAGAACACTGGAGTGGGTTGCCATTTCCTTCTCCAATGCATGGAAGTGAAAAGTGAAAGGGAAGTCGCTCAGTCGTGTCCAACTCTTAGCGACCCCATGGACTGTGGCCCACCAGGTTCCATGGGATTTTCCAGGCAAGAGTACTGGAGTGGGGTGCCATTGCCTTCTCCGATTTAGTGACCTTAGGTGTACAAATAAGGAGACTGTATCCATAATACTGTGTCACTTTACATGTTAATGCAGCACTCTATAACAGAAAGACATGCATGCTAAATCACTTCAGTCATGTCCCATTCTTTGCAACCCCATGTACCACAGCACACCAGGCTCCTCTGTCCATGGGATTCTCCAGGCAAGAATACTGGAGTGGGTTGCTGTGTCCTCCTCCAGGGGAGCTTTCCAAACTAGGGATCGAACCCATGTTTCTTACATGTCCTGCTTTGTCAGGCAGGACCTTTACCACTAACACCAACTGGGAAGCCCAATAGAAAGACAGGGCTGGTTTTATATCTGGACTCTGTCAATTATGCAGATTGGCTCATTAAAGTTGGATGAGTCATCCCAGTGCACCAGCCCTGAGCACCCTGTCTCATGCATTGGACCTGGACTGGAGATCTGTTTCACATATGATAATATACATGTTTCAATGCTATTCTCTCAGACTGGGATGACCCAGAGGGATGGGATGGGGAGGAAGGTGAGTGGGGGGTTCAGGATGGGGAACACATGTAAACCCATGGCTGATTCATGTCAATGTATGGCAAAAACCACTACAGTATTGTGAAGTAATTAGCCTCCAATTAAAATAAATAAATTAAAAAAAAATAAAGTTGGATGAGACCCCTCACTTCTCCAAACCTCAGGATCCTCAAGTCAGGATCCTTAGAGTCGGACATGACTGAGTGGCTAACAGTAAGTTAGGAGATTCCTTAATGCGATCCACAGAAGGAGAATTAAATTAATGACTAAGGTGGGAAATGTCAGGCAGCTGCCACCTTCTGCTCCCCCAGAGACTGGTAAAGGAACACTTTATATCTCACCAGGAGACGAAGCACCGTGGAACTGTCCGTGGGATTTATGGCGGTCTGGGAAAGCTTCTGGGCTGTGAGGAAGTGTTTCCATTCAGAGCAGGCTTCATTCACAGGGAATATTGGGTCACACAGAAGCTCACTACCCCCTGCTGACCTTTTCAGACAGAGCTTGGCCGGACTGCACAGAAACAATGAATTCCAGAAGGCCAGGGCCCCTGTTAACCTGTGACCTCAGAATAGGAGGGCCTTGGACATCTGAGGTCTGAAAGGGAGAGGAAGGAGTTGTGAATTTTGCAGGTTCACTCTGGACACAAAATCCGGTGTGACGATCTGTGATGTAATTTGGCACATGCTGGAGTGACTATTTTAGTTCAAACCTCCCTCCCTGCTGTAACTCTAATTCCTTGAACTTCTCAAAACAGCATGTAATTTCTTTACTTTGCAAAGTCTTTGACCAAGACATTGAAGCTTTAAGTTATTGCCTTAGGTCCCAAAGTAAATTGGCCGCAGAGATAAAAATAGAAGCCAGGTTAACTCACAACCTCTTCATTAGCATTCTGAGCTTCAGGCAGCAAAGTAGTGTGTAAAAGTGAAAATATTTTATTTGAAAAATGTAGTCAGCACACTCCCTTGAATCCACTTAATTTTTGAATCTGTACTGGAGTGGGTTGCCATTTCCTTCTCCAGGGGCTCTTCCCAACCCGGGGATCGAATCCAAGTCTCCCACGTTGCAGGCAAATGGTTTACCCAATGAGCACCAGGGAAGCCCATCTGCCTCCTTAAAGACTCCTTAAATCCTTAAAGGAAGACATCAGTGGGTGTTTGCGTCAGAGAAGATCCAGTCTGTTATGGGTTAACACCATGTGGAAGAGATTCACAGCCAGGAGGATGACCATTTTTTATGGGGATGGAAAACACAACTTCCTGTTTCCTCTCAGAGAGTTCCTGGACTCTATGGGGTGATCTAGGAAACCCCGTGGAGACAGGATGGCGGAACGGGCTGAGATTTCTGTCGGATGAAACACTGGTCCTTGTTTGTTATTACAGCTCTCAGCGTTTTCCTGAGGATGCAGCATACTCATCGTAGAAATCTGACCACATTCTAACATGTGGCTTCAAGTGAAGTCAACTCTTGGGGATCTTGTAGTTTTGTTTGAGGGCATATTAATTTGTCAGTTGCATACTCCTCCACCTCTCTCCCTTCACATTTCTGCTTTTTTCTTAGTTCAGAGGTGTAATTTTCTGTCTTCTATGAGGTCAGCCTCGATTGGAGTGGTCACAGAAAGACAAAAATGTTCCACCGGTGTGAAGTCTCTCCTGAATTTACCGTTGGCATAATCTGAGAGGGAGTCCTAGGTAGTGGTGCGCTGATAAATCACCTCTTCAGACTCAGAGCCCTGACTTGGAGCCAGTTCGCCAGTTTCCATGGTGTAGCCGTTTCCACCATGGCCAGATTCACAATACCAACATGATGTCATGGAACATGGGACTGAGGAATGTGTACGATCCGCTCCTGCAAGCGGGACAGGCTGGCTCCAGCACGCTGCTGGCTAGACCTCGGTAGGTTTGTGTAATTAGATGGAAGGTGCATGTGTTGGCATATGTAAGTCTGGCAGTGGTTTTTCCTCTGGGTTATCTGCCCAGAAGTGCTGCCACAGATCAGGTGAGTGTAAACTTGCCCATGTGCAGGTGCTTCTTTTAGTCACGCACATCTTTGCTCTTGGAACCCTCTTAATTTGAGTGTTCTTCCAGAGGCCATCCTCCACTTTCGATTCTTTTTGTTCTACACACTGCCTGGAGAGTGAAGCTGGTTTAATTGTTGTAACTCTTCGTTGTTGTTGTTCAGTCACTAAGTAGTGTCTGACTCTTTGCGACCCCACGGACTGCAGCATGGCAGGCTTCCCTGTCCTTTACCATCTCTCAGAGTTTCCTCAAACTCATGTCCATTGAGTCACTGATGGCATCCAACCATCTTGTCCTCTGTTGTCCCCTTCTCCTCTTGCCTCCATTTTTTTTCAGCATCAGGGTCTTTTCTAATGAGTAGACTCTTTACATCAAGTGGCCAAAGTATTGGAGCTTCAGCTTCAGCATCAGTCCTTCCAATGAATATTCAGGGTTGATTTCCTGTGGGATTGACTAATTTGATCTTGCAGTTCAAGGGACTCCCAGGAGTCTTCTCCAGTACCACAATTTGATAGCATCAATTCTTAGGCTCTCAACCTTCTTTATGGTCCAACTCTCACATCCATACATGGATGGATGGAAAAACAATAGCTTTTACTGTACAGACCTTTGTTGGCAAAGTGATGTCTCTGCTTTTTAATACGCTGTCTGGGTTTTTCATAGCTTTCCTTCCAAGGAGCAAGCACCTTTTAATTTTGTGGCTGCAGTCATAGCTCTTACATATTTCCGTCTTAGACCTCCTTACCCAGCTCTTGGATTCTGACTGCCTGTTGGACTGTATACCATTGGAAAATCTCAACAATACTTCAGATTTTACATTTATTTTTTTTCTTTTTTGGCCACAGCACACGGCATGCAGGATCTTAGTTCCCCAACCAGGGATCGAACCTATACCCCCTGCAGTGGGAGCAGTGTGTCAACCACTGGTCCACCAGGAAATTCCCAAGTTTTATATTTCTAAAGTGGAGTTCAGAAGACTGGCTTCCCCTTCTCAGTTTTCTTTCTTGTGGGTGGTATCCTTTTCTTTCCAGTCACTTTCAGATGTTGCCTCTACACGCAGTCCCTCTTGGTTCTTGCATGCTATTTGCCTGTCTCCCCACCGTTTTACTTGTGTTGCATTGTAATGGTTTCTCTGTGTCCATTTTCTCCATCATATTGAACATTCTGGGTGTTAGAACTGCCTGCTGTTTGCCTTTGTATCTCTGCTGTCTTGCACAGTGCCTGACATGTAGTACCATTTATTCAATATGTGGCTGAATAAGTAGATGAATAAATGAGAAATCTATTCTGTACCCTTTGTATGTATATGGCATAGAGTTGCCAGACTTAGGAACTAAAAAAGTACAGGATACGGGGTTAGTTTGGAAATTCAGATAAACAACAAATACTTTTTTCAGTATGTTGTTGCTGCTGTTCAGTTGCCAAGTTGTGTCTGACTCTCTGCATGAGTAGGTCCTAAATACTCCAGGTAACATTTATGTTCAAAAATTATTCAATTATTTATTATTTTTTTCTAAAATTAAAGTTTAGCTGGGCATTCTGGCAACCCTAACCTAGCCAAAAAAAAAAAAAAAAGGTCAGCTGACACCCAGAACAGAAGTTCACGCAACACAGAGCTCACACTGGGCTTGCTGTCACCTGCCGTAGGGTTTTGTATGAACTCTGCCTTACATCTCTGATTGTCCTATGTGTAAATGGGTCACTTTACTCAGAGGCACTGGGCTGCTCCATAACGTGCCTTATGCCATTACATACACATAGTTTTCCTTTGCGTGGCAAGGACATTTAATCTCTGCATGTTTAGGCAATGTGGACAAACGATCTGAGTTTGTGAGTCATCTTACGATATTTCCTATGCTGTGGTGGTTTCTTATTGTTTCTGGGTAGTGGTTTCAGGGCATTTGAATAGGGGATATAAAACGGACCCTTGGTGTTCTGAGATGCATGTACAGAGAGGAACATGCTATTAAAGTTCTGTAAAACCTTGGCTCTGGGTTTTAGATTTTCTTAGGGAGTTATGACTGGAAGAGTTCTCACTATTTACATTACTGCTCGTGCCAGGATGCCCGAGAACTGATGTACTAAAGATTAAGCATGGCTTGGAGAAAGACTTAATACTGTCTCCAGTTTAATGAGGTTGTTTACTTAACACATTCCCTGTTAAAGTATCAGATGACTAAAAGATTATTTTGATTGAAGGGATTTCTTTTTTTAAATTAAAAACACCCAAGTTGTGAACAGTTTATGTTTTAGAAGGCAAAAGAGTATATTTTCAATGACTGGAAACACAGTTGAAATATGGCATGTTTCATCTCTCACATTCTTTCTCCTGTCCCCCTAATATCAAAATTGGTAATTATAGAAATTCCATGGCTAGGACAGTTGGGCAGGGTTTTAGATATTTACCCCATAGGAGTCAGGCATATTCTCTGAGGAAATGCTGAATTCTAATGGCAGACGGATTGGCCAGAAAACAATCATGAAACATTTTTGTGGCCTCAGTATCGTGATCTTGTCAGTAAAGCGATGGTCTCTGATTAAATCCAGATTGGGCTGTTTCCTGTCAGCGTGCTAACCCAGAGGGCAGGCTCAGCCCTCCATGTCTTGCTCTCTAAGTCTGAGTTATTAAACACTTGTCTGCCAAGACTTTGCTCACTGCCTCTCCCCACTATTCTTTTAAACTAGAATTTGAAGATGTTGAGTTATCACAAACAAAAACAGACCCTAAAGTCTCTTAAAAGGGTCATGTCGCTATTAAACATTTTAGCTTTTCCAGTCTGCCCATAGGTGTAGGATATTTTTGTGTGTTTCACTTTTGTATAACTTTATTTCAATTCCAGTAACAAGCAGATAATTACAAAATTTTTATTTCATAAAAATGTACTTTATTTGCTCTTGTGCGCATGCTCAGTTGTGTCTGACTCTTAGCAAACTCGTGGACTGTAGCCCGCCAGGCTCCTCTGTCCCTGGAGTCTTCCAGGCAAGGATACTGGAGTGGGTTGCCGTTTCCTCCTCCAGGGGACCTTCCCGACCCAGAGATTGAACTTGTGTCCTCTGCTTTGGCAGGCATATTCTTTTACCACTGTGCCACTTGGGAAGCCTGTACTTAATTTGAATATAGGTAAATTAAAACTCATCTTCAAAAATCTGGCCTTCCCCTTGCTAGCGAAGAGATATTAGTGTACTTAGTAAACATTCAGAAAATAATATTAAGCAAGTGCTCTGACGCTGACATGTATTGTTATTTTTTGTGAGAACGACTTTAGGCATCAGAGTAATTCTTGTACTTCATTTTATGCTATTGCCGTTGATGCTCATTTGTTGCAATTAGAGAATAACTCTTAAAATCTAAATATTCAAAATATTCTGTTAGCTATTCCGTTAGCTCAGTCGTGGTTCTTCCTAATGTACAGATGCAAACACTGAGGAACAGAAACCATTAAAGGCATTTATGGCGATCAGGCCTGTGTGTTGAGATTTTCTTCAGAGAAGAAGGAGCAAAGGGAAGCGACTGGGTTAATGAGTAACATGAATCCATTTCCAAGCGAGAGCATTGGCTTCCTGCCAAATCTGCTTTCTGGCAGGAAAAGGGACCCACTTCATCAGGGTCTTTGACAAGCATTTTTCTCTGTGTTTGAATTTTTGGCCACATCACTGCTTAGGGAAAAATTAGTTCTCTTAAACAGTTACTACTTTTAATAGGAAAAGATTTAGCTTTAAAGTGGAGTTTGCATTGTAAAATAGGTGTCATCAAATTACAAAATTTATTGATAAGGGAACCCTGACATTGTCTGTCACAAGGTAAGGAAGCTTGATTTAGAATTAGAGCTTGAATATCCGTAGAAACTGAAAAGCCATTCCTTTTAATGTTGTTATTGTTAACATTTGCCCTTGAAGTATATTTTTTAACTTCTGCTTTTTAAGTGATAATTATCTTGATCAGATCTTTTGAGGTGACAAAGTAAAAAAACACAAAATATTCCTAAATTTTAGTGGTATTAAGAAAGAGATCAAAGGAATATAGATGTTTGAAGGTAAAAGTTAATTTTATAATATCTTGGTTTTTTTTTTTAAGTGAAAAGTGGCAAATGTGAATTAAGTTTCAACTGCATCACAGTGACTTAATAAGCTAACATTTTCCAAAATACGTTAATCCTAATGTTCTGCAGGGTGCTCTGAGACCAAAGGGGAGTCCACTAGGAAATGTCAGATACCATATCCTTCTTTGGAGTTTCATAGCATGTTAGCACATTAAATACTGTGTGTAAGAAATTCTATGGAAAAGAAATATATTCAGCTTTGTTTAACTCCATAGTTCCCAAATTTGAATGCAGGATGTTTTGTTTTGAAACTAGTATTTTACAGCACACATTTAGGCCAACACTGTACCAAATAATTAAAAATGTAATTAGACATTGAAACCATATATCTTCTTCATTGATTGTTTCTAGTTAAAGTTAACTGAAGCTCTTGGAAGACAGATGGATATTATCAGGCCTGTTCTCAAATTGCTCATAGAGTGATAATGAATAATTATAAGGCCATGATCTGAGTCCATTTGGTAGTTTTGCCTGAATCAGAGCCCTTTCCTTTGTAAACTAAAAGTATCTTTCGAAAAATAAAGAAATCAAGGCACCCCCCGCATATGCTGGAGTCTTATGATTAATTCCTGCTGGCAGTTAGCCATGATGACATTAAGCTGTTCTAAGCCCTTTCTAAAAGTGATGGCCTTTACTTTGGTTTTGCGGAAAGCAATTCTTGCCTGCTAATTTCCTTCCAGTGGTTTAACTTTTGGCAGGACAGGTGAAGAAATAGCAAACATGTGACTTTGTAAGCACAATGTCATCATTTAGAGATTTCAGTTCTCTCTTTTTTGCTCGCCTTTAATTGTCACGTGTCTGGTTATTTCAACTTAAGAAAATCTGATAGAAACAATTCACACTTAAAATTGAGAGACATTGGGTGGCGATTGTCTGCGTCACTTAGAATGCTTCTATGCTTTGGAACAAGTTTCTTTCTATAGGTCATCTTCCCCTGTGCCTATGAAGGGCAGGTTGAACTCTGAAAATTGCATCATTATATAATTTGTTCAGCACAGATTTATTGTGGACTATAAGGCACACTCGGATTTTTCTTCAGTTTATTTCTCTTCCCCTATACTCAGTTTTAAAGCTTTACAGATTTTATCACTAATCAGTTTTTATGTATTATGGTTTATGTCTTCAGGGGGCAATTATACCTACCAATACTATTCACAGTCACTTCATTCGCATGTGGTAGCTACTTTTCACAGGGAAATATTTTCTCTTTGTTGTTGTTGTTCAGTCACCAACTGGGGTCCAACTTTTTGAGACCCCATGGACTGCTGCATGCCAGGCTTCCCTGTCCCTCACCATCTCCCAGAGTTTGCCCAAGTTCGTGTCCATTGAATCGGTGGTGCCATCCAACCGTCTCATCCTCTGTCACCCTCTTCTCTCTTGACCTCAATCTTTCCCAGAATCAGGGTATTTTCTAGTGAGTCAGCTGTTCGCATCAAGTGGCCAAAATGTTGGAGCTTCATCTTCAGCGTCAGTCCTTTCAATGAGCATTCAGGGTTGATTTCCTTTAGGATTGACTGGTTTGATCTCCTTGCTGTCCAAGGGACTCTCAGGAGTCTTCTCCAGTACCACAGTTCAAAAGCATTGATTCTTCAGCTCTCTGTCTTCTTTGTGGTCCGGCTCTCATATCCTTACACGACCACCGTACTGTACATTGCTGGTCTCCAAAAGGCAGGGGTCATGCAGCGGCCTACCGTTTCTATTACTCATCCAAGATTAGCTGAGGCCTGCTTGGTAAAACTGCTGCTTAGCCAACTTTGTTGATTAATGATGATATTGAATGCGTTTCGCCCTCCATGGACCAAAGAACATCACATGGTCAGATTTCCCTAGATGTCTGTGGAGAACATACTCCTCCCATGGCTGATTTTTTTTTTTTTTCCTCCAAACTATCAACATAATGTCATCTGGCTCACACAAATCTAAAAATTTAATAAGCAGCTCTCCAGAGTCAGTAGGATCAGTGCCAGCACCCCATTGTAGGCGCTGTCTTTGAGAATGAGTTTGAAAGCTTAACTGTGGAACAGTGTAAAGGGAATGATTGATAACATTTGCTCAACTCGATCCTGGAGTCATAGAAAACATTCTTGACAGAATATGCCAGCAGCATAGTTCTTGATAGGGAAGTGAGCAGAAGCAAATGATGAAGTAATCCCTCTGCTAGTGGGATCACAAGCAGGGGCCACCCCGGTACCCCGACCACCAACCCACGCTGCTGCACTCACTCAGGTGAGAGGAGTGAAGTCGGCCTTCCCTGACTGGTAGGGAAGTTAAGAGCAGGGGAAAGCATGACGGGCCACGCTTCATCCAGTTCAGTGTTTTCACTCTTACTTTAGGGAGTCGTTTCTCCTGATCATAATCTTGAGTTTATCGTACAGGTCGAAGGGGACCAGCTGCCTCCGGGACACACAGTCAGTCAGTATGAGACGTGTAAGATCAGGACCATAAAAGCTGGCACCTTAGAGAAGCTCGTGGAGAACCTGCTGACGGCTTTTGGGGACAATGACTTTACATATATCAGCATCTTCCTGTCAACATACAGAGGCTTTGCCTCCACTAAAGAAGTGCTGGAGCTGCTGCTGGACAGGTAAGAATCTGAAGCGGTGGTGCGAGGTGACAGAAATGTCAGGCTGTTTGCAGAGTGAAGGCATGAAGTTCTTTTTCTTTTGAAAAAATTTTAATTGGAGGATAATTACTTGATGGCCTCTGCCATACATCAGCATGAATCGACCATAGGCATATGTGTGCCCCCTCTCCTGAACCCCCTCCCACCACGCTCCCCACCCCATCCCTCCAGGCTGTCACAGAGCACTGGCTTTGAGTGCCTGCATCATACATCAGCTTCCCACTGGCTGGCTGTTTTACATATGGTAATATATATGTTTCAGTGCTGTTCTCTTAAATCATCCCACCCTCTCCTTCTCCCATTGTGTCCAAAAGTCCTCCCCAATTAAGTAGATAGCAGACATGAATATTTTAAAAATAGAAGTAATTCATGTATATAGTGAAAAGTTCAAACAATAAAGAAAATTCTGAAAAAAAAGGTAAAAAATAAAATGTAAAACTTTCTGTTTACCTAAGTCCCTTTCCCAGGCCCATTCTTCCTAGGTAATAACTGTAAACTATTCCTTTTGTATTATTCTCAAGCTTTTCTGGGTGTATATAAATGTATGTTTATATATTTGTATTTATATATGATATTTATAAATATTTATAGTGTGAATAGAACCACAGTACACAGTGTATTCTGCAGCTTTCTTTTTTTACTTATCTATATCTTGGAGATTTTTTTTTTACTCAGTAAAGTCTAACATTTATAAAGAGTTTTGAACAGTGGCTGGGATATTGAAAGCTCAAGAAATAAGTTATTGTTATTAAAGTCAGCACATGTAGGTAGATACTGTATTCTTTTTAGTGACTTTACGGTATTTATTGGATAGAATGTTCTGTGTGTGTGCAAGTATTAACACTTGTCTGAGAATTCTATAGGATAATTTCACAGAAGAGTGACTGATGGGTCAAAATATATAAGCATTAAAAAATATATATATTTATCTTTATTTCTTTGGTTGCACTGGGTCTTAGTAGGCTTCCCTGGTGGTCAGATGGTAGAGAATCTGCCTGTAATGCAGGAGACTCAGGTTTGATCCCTGGGTTGGGAAGATCCCCTGGAGAAAGGAATGGCAACCTACTCCAGTATTCTTGCCTAGGAAATCCCATAGACAGAGGAGCCTTAGTAAGGCACTCCAGATCTTTAATCTTCATTGCACCATGCAAGATCTTTTTTAGTTGTAGCATGTGAGATCTAGTTCCCTGACAGGGATTGAATCCAGGCCCCAAGCATTGGCAGCCTGGAGTCTTAGCCACTGGACCACCAGGGAAGTCCCCCAAATATATAAGCACTTTGAAATGTGAATGATGTTGCTAGATTGCCCTTCAGAAAGTTGTGCCAACCACTCTCCTGTCCACAGAGAAGGAGGGTCCCTTTGCTTTCCCTGTAGTCTGGCCAGCTGTGAGTAGCGTTTTCATCTCCATCATTGAAACCATCTCTACTGTCATCTGTCTGTTGAAAAGGAGCTCATTGTTTTTATATTTATGTTTCTTAACATTTATGAGTGAGGTTTAGCATGTCTTGAAATACTTATTGGTCATTTGTGGGTTTTTTTGTGAACTCGTATTTTCATATCTTTTATTTTGGATTATTGTTACCTAATTATTGATCATATAATTATAACTCTTTGTCTAATAACAAAGTTAGGTTTCTTAAAATGTGTGCGTGTATATATATATATATGTGTGTGTGTGTGTGTGTATATATATATATTCTTTTTTTGTCCGAGCTGCACAGCATGTGAGATCTTAGTTCCCCAACCAGGGATCATACCCATGCCTCCTGCACTGGAAGCTTAGAGTCTTAACCACTGGACCACTAGGGAGGCCCCCACATTTTTTGCTTATATTTGTTGGAAATATATTTTTTCTAATTTGTTGTTTACAAATATTCTTTTTTATGAACACATTAAAAATTCTTTTTATGCAGTCATTTATCAGTCTTAAGGCCTTTAATAATCTAATTCTGTTATGATGTGAATAAGGTATTGATAACAGTTTTTCTCAAGATATTTTCTTCCTAGATACACCTAGAGTGAAATCACTCGGATCAATGGATGTTCTTATGTTTACATTCAGGAAACATCCACAGAATGTCTTAACTGGATCAGTGCATTAATAAAGCCTAGACAGCTTTGGACTTCGACGTCAGTGGGAAGTTCTGTAGGTTTTTTTTTTACAGAGCAGTAATTAAAATATTAAGCGTGGTGTATAAACCTGTGGGATTAGTGAGTCATTTCTTTCATAGTCTCATAGTTGTTAGCCTCACACCTATAAATAGAACCTGAAGAATTATATGCATTTTCTTTCCTCTGTTCTGTATTTTTAAAGAGGATGCAGTGTGCTAACTGTTGGCAGGCAGTATGAGGAAACAGGTCAACACATCAGAAACTCCTACAAGTTTTCTTTGGAACTGGTAACCTCCTCTGCTTATGGGGTAACTCCACTGATAATAGACCGCAGATGTCTATCATCTGTGAAGGGGCGTGCACATGAATTCCAGCTGCTCATCATAAATAGTGGACAAACACACAGGAACTAGAGTGTTTAGTCTATGACTCATGTACATCCAGCTTTTATGTGATGATTTTTAAAAATCTTCTGTTTGTTTTCCTATTATAGTGGGTAGACATTTTTGGATTGTTAAAATATTATGACAGTTGTTAAATAACAGAATCAACATGACTTGAAATTATATTTAATTCAAACTACCATTTAAGGTATAACTGAATGAAGAGTTAAGATCTATCTTGAACCATTTAGGTGGGCCAAGGCTTGACTTTGAATTTAATCTCATAGTCAGATCCTTTGATTCTGACATGAGTGGAATCAACACATACTGAAATGTTTTTAAAATACCCCGTGCTCTGCAAGACACCATATGGACGAAGCAGAAATAGGAGACTTGGTAAGTTCTCACCCTTGTGATGAATTTACTGTGAAGCTGCTGGTGTTTAACCTCCAGGGCCCCTCACTGGGAGTACCCTCTACATAATTGATATTCACAATTTTATATTCTTTTTCTTAGAGAAAGCCCCTCAAATGACATAAGGTAGCCCTGAAAAACATGGATCCACCTTGACAACTTAATATTTTACCGCAAAAGATAATTACACTTAGAAAACAAGTAGACAACTGCTTAAGATGGTATAAAAATGAAACTCTAACACTTTCTACAGAAGTTCAGAGAAACATATCCTACTTATTTTGCTTCCTCCGCAGACTTTGGATTTGTCCATATATATACAAACTTCACGAATATTTCTTCCTCACTCTATTTCCTACTCACTCATATCCTATGGCCAAATGTCAATCTCTGATTTTAACCAAAATGCAGATTCTGTGAAACATTGGGATCTTAAATTGGTTGTTGGGGATTTTAACATCTGTAATTTGGAGGTAAGCAACTAAGTTGCATAAATTTACCTTTTCTGAAGATAAGCTGGATAAACTGTTTTCTTATTAGTAAATTGTGGTCAACTTGTTTATGGGTCTCTGGTGGTCTGCTTTGTTTTTTCTAAAAATGATTTCTCCTGGATTCTTAATAGCAGATTACTTATCCTTTGTGAAATTAACACTGAGAAGTTATTATAGGATGTGCTAATCCTAACCAGTCCAGAACGGATTGAAGGCAGATGCTGCGGTATTTATTTCCCTCCAGAGAAAAGCATATTTGAAACCAAACTTTGATTTTTCTTAAGACTTCCAATCATGTGGCTTTTATCATTTGGAACTGTTTGCTTTCTGTGATTTAAAAATATTTGTGATAGTTTTTCTGTTTCATTCTACTAATATGAGCCTTTGTAATTGACCAGTGGAAAGTGGTTTGCAGTCGTATATGGCTAATTCCCTGTGTGTCTTATCGCTTCCTTAGGGGTGATCAGCAGTTAACAAGAAATTCTGTTTTCTGTACTTCTCACTGTGGCTAAGAGTTAATTCTAAGGCTCATTGGCTTTCTTTTAACCTAAGAAAGTTTTTGAGTGTGATTTAGCTGTTTGTGTTTGGGCTCTGTGGCGCAGATGGTAAAGATTCTTCTTTGAGTGCAGGAGACATGGGTTCAGTTCCTGGATTGGGAAGATCCCCTGGAGGAGGGCATGGCAACCCACTCTAGTACTCTTGCCTGGAGAATCCCATGGACAGAGGAGCCTAGTGGACAGAGCCCGTGGGCTCACAAAGAGTCGCACACGACTGAGCGACTAATGCGTTTACTTTCACTTCAACTTTAAACATACATTTCACTTAAAAATATGTTCTCTTCCCACTGTACCATTTAAAAAAGTAAGTTAAATACTACTGAAAACACCCCACCTCAAATTTAGGGAGAAACCTACTTCAGCTAGTGATCCTCACTGAGAACCATGAAAGGTCTATACAGACATCTAGATTTTTCTTCAAACAGCTGTCACACTTGCTACTTTTAGGTTCTTTCTTGGTCATTCTTTCTTTCTCTGATATCAGAAATGAGCAGACTGCTAAGGACCAGAGAAATGGGGTGAATTAGATCTCCAGAAACTTTTGCTAAGCCACTAATGGCACTTAGGTCACAGTGAGAAAGGATTGAGTAATAATCTGAATTGCCTCTTCATTTTGAGTGAATTCTCCCAGTGGGGGACTTCTGGAGGATAAAGGTTGAATGGCTTCAACCTTTGAATGGCCATCCCATAAACACTATGCTTTTAAGACCAATCTGACTTGGGTTTGCTGGCTTAGGTCACTAGAGAGGAGACTAATTCAGTGGGTCTTTGAACTTATTTCTTCTTCCCATGTTTGATTGCCATGCATTTTCAGACTATCTTATTTAGTTCATTGATTGTTACCTGCATGTATATAATGAGAAAATTGAGGCTCAGAAACTTTCAGTCAGTAAGAAGCAGAGCTGGAATAAAAACCTATCTCTTTCTGACTTGGAAGCGCTTTCCAAGCATACCAGATCACCTTATATGTCATTTGAAAATGTTAATGTCATTTCTAAAGAAAGGGATGATTTGGCTATCTAGCTCTTATCCTTTTCTCTATTATCTCAGTTGATTTTCCTTAGAAATTGCATTTCCTGAGGGATACTTCCTTCACACAGTTGTGAGCAGCTCAGTTGAACATCCATGCTCCTTTTCATTCATCCACTGAAATGAGGTTTATCAGTTTTAATATCTACCGTGTACTGTGCAAGGAGCTGTGCATATAATGGTAGACAACCAGTCATGACTCCTGTCTTCTTCATGTTTAATGGCTGAGAGTAACTTAAATAAGCATACACATAAATGTGTATAATTAAATTAAAATCGATACTGTCCTTGGGAGGTAAGAGCTAGGTTCTATGACAGAGACAGTAAGAGAGGATGGAATGGGAGAGGAGGGTGTTATCAAAACAAAACTTGATGTTAGCCCGTGATATTATGTCGTTAGATAGGTCATGGGGTGTCAGAGTCCCTACTGATAGGGACCGTGTATCTGGAGTATTTCTGTTTGATGTACTCAGCGAAACCCCCTGACCTGAATCTACTACTTCCCAAAGATAACTCTTCTTGGAGGGTAGGGGTATAGCAAGTGCAGCAGCTCGGGAGGACTTATGCAAATATGTCACTACTATGGGGATAGTAATCTTAAATCCATACTTTATGACACATGGAGTAGTCACACCTTCCTCTGTAAAAGCTGATGCACCGACAACCAGCAAGAATGGAGCTGTGCAACCAAAGAAACCAGTTCCTCCACAGCAGAGAGAAAGCGATCAAGTATAAGACTTGAAAACATTGCATTTATTTCCGTAGATTTCATCAGAAGTGCCACCACATAGGTTTCCCTTTCATTTCTTTTCATGCTTAGATGGTACCATTTACATGTGGAATCTAAAATGAACCTGTATGCAAAACAGAAACATACTCATGGACATAGAGATCAGACTGTGGTTGCCCCAGGGGAGGAAGAGGGATCACAACTGGGAGTTTGGGGTTGGTAGATGCAAACGATTACATTTAGAATGGATAGACAGCAAGGTCCCACCGTATAGCACAGGGAACTATATCCGGTCTCCTGGGCTTAACCATAAAGTGGAAAAGAATATTTTAAAAAATGTGTATATGTGTAAACCTGAGTCACTTTGCTATGCAGCAGAGACTGGCACAATGTTGTAAATCAACTATACTTCAGTTAAAAAAAATAGACTATTTTCAGAGAAGGTTTAGGTTCACAGCAGAATTAAGTGGGAAGTACAGAGACTTCCCGTATATCTTTTGCACCCATGCATGCCCCTACTATCAACATTCTCCACTAGAAGAGTACACTTATTACAACCACTGACATATTGTGTGTGCTTATTTGCTCAGTCGTGTCCAACTCTTTGCAACACCACGGACTATAGCCCGCCAGGCTCCTCTGTGCATGGGGATTCTCCAGGCAAGAATACAGGAGTGGGTTGCCATGCCCTCCTCCAAGGGATCTTCCCAACCCAGGGATCAAACCCAGGTCTTCCATACTGCAGGTGGATTCTTTGCCATCTGAGCCGCCAGAGAAGCCCCATTGACACATTATTATCCCCCAAAGTCCATAGTTTACATTAGAATTCAGTCTTGGTGTTGTACATTTTATGGATTTGGACAAATGTATAATGATACGTATCCATCATCATGGTATCACACAGAATAGTTTTGCTGCCTTAAAGAATCCTCTGTGGTCTGTCTGTTCATTGTTCCCTCCCCCAATCCCTATCAGTCACTGATCTTTTTACTATCTCTGTATGTATGTGTATGTGCTCAGTCGTGGCCAAGTCTTTGCGACCCCACGGACGGTCCCTGCAACCCCAGGCTCTTCTGTCCATGGAAATTTCCAGGCAAGAATACTGGAGCGAGTTGCCATTTCCTTCTCCAGGGGCTCTTCCTGACCCGGGGGTCAAACCTGCATCTCTTATATATGCTGCATTGGCAGGCACGATCTTTACCAGTAGTGCCAACTGTGGTCTTTGCCCTTCTCAGAATGTCGTATTGTTGGAGTCACACAGTGTGTGGCCTTTTCAGATTTGCTTCTTTCACTTAGTAACGCACAATTAAGGGTCCTTTATGTTTTTTCATAGCTTGATAGCTCATTTCTTTTTAGTGCTGAACAACATTCCACTATCTGATTGGACCTATAGTTTAATTACCCACTCCGTGATGCTGGGAAAGATTGAAGGCAGGAAGAGAAGGGAGCAACAGAGAACGACATGATTGGATGGCATCGTCGACCCAATGGACCTGAATTTGAGCAAACTCTGGGAGATAGTGAAGGACAGGGAAGCCTAGCGTGCTGCAGTCCACGGGGTCGCAAAGAGTTGGACATGACTGAGTGACTGAACAACAGCAACCCTTACTGAAGAACATCTTGGCTGCATCTTAGTTGTGGCAATTCTGCGTAAAGGTGCTATAAACACCCATGTGCAGGTTTTTGTGTAGACGTAAGTTTTCAGCTCCTTTAGGTAAATACCAGGGAGCAAGAATTTTGCATCATATGGGAAATGTATACTTAGCTTTGTAAGAAGCCATTAAACTGTTTTCCAGAGTTTCTGCACCATTTTGTGTTCTCATGAGCAGTGAACGAGAATTCCTGTTGCTCCACATCCTTGAGAGCATTCGGGTTGTCAGTATTTTGGATTTTGGCCATTCTAATAGGTGTGTAATGGTGTCTCACTGCAGTTTTACTTTGTAGTTCCCTACTGGCAAATGACAGTGAACATTTTTTCATATTTGGACTTGTCATCTGTGTATCTTCGTTGGTAAGGTGTCTTTTCAGGTCTTTTGCCCATTTTTAAAATTCTGTTGTTTGCTTTCTTATTGTTGAATTTTAAGAGTTCTTTGTGTATTTTGAATAACAATACTTTATCAGATGGGGCTTTTGCAAATATTTTCTTTTAAGTCTGTGGTTTGTCTTCTCATTCTCTTGATACCATCTTTTGCAGAGCAGAGGTTTTTAATTTTAATGAAGTCTAGTTTATCACATTTTTTTCATGATTTGTGACTTTGGTCTTATATCTGAAAGATCATTATCATACCCCAGGTCATCTAGGTTTTCTCATATGTTTTTTTTCTAGAAGTTTAATAGTTTTATGTTTTACATTTAGGTCTATGATCTATTTCGAGTTAATTTTTTGACATGTGTAAGGTGTTTGTCTAGATTCGTTGTTTTGCACATCAGTGTCTGGTTGTTCCATCACCCATCATTTTCTGAAAAGACTACGTTTCCTCCACTGTATTGCCTTAGCTCCTTTGTCAAAGACCAATTGACTGTATTTGTGCAGGTGTATTTCTGAACTTTGTCTTCAGTTGATCTATTTGTCTATGTTTTCATTTATACCCCACTGTCTTGATTACTGTAGCATTATAGCAAGTCTTGAAGTCAGATAGCATCTGCCCTCTGACTTTGTTCTTCTTCAGAATTGAGTTGGCTATTCTGTAGTTCTTTTCCATGTCCATATAAACTTTAGAATCAGTGTGTCAAAATCCACAAAATAACTTGCTGGGAGTTTGATTGTCATTGCACCGAACCTACAGATGGGGTTGGGAAGAACCGTCTTGACAATATTGAGTCTTCCTATGAACATGGAGTCTCTCTCCCATTATATAGTAGTTCTTTGATATCTTTCATCAGAGTTTCATAGTTTTCCTTATATAGACCATGTATATATATTTTGAATTTATACCTAAATATTTTAATTTTGTGGGAGTACTGATGTAAAAAGAGTATGTTTTTAATTTCAAATTTCACTCGTTTATTACTGGCATATAGAAAAGTGATTGATTTAAAAAAATTTCATTTATGAGTTTGCTGGATCTTTGTTGCTGTGCTCGGTCGGGCTCTCTCTGGTTGTGGTGAGCAGGGGCTTCTCTTCGTTGCGGTGCACGGGCTTCTCACTGTGGTGGCTTCTCTTGTTGCGGAACACAGGCGCTAGGCACATGGGCTGAGCCACAGCCTGGCACTGAGTTGTTAATAATGTATTAATTCGTCATAAACCTAAGGAAACTCCTGACTTGTAAACAGATTCTGTGGTTGTCAGGGTGCTGCCTACTCCTTGCTCCCAGTCCTAACCTGTTTCTTTGGGCAAACTTCCAACCTTCCTTGTAGCCGTGGTGGCTGTAGCGTGCTAACAAGACAGATCTGCAGCTGATGGTTTAGAACTGTTACCAACCACAGGTGGAAGGAGGAGGCACTGAGGAGCCACCGGGCCCTCTGGGGGCAGTGAACGGGCCAGAGAAGAGAAATGGGCGGCCAGGCCTTGGAATGGAAAAACCCCAAGAAACCTGATGGCAAGGGCGCGACGGCCATCAGACTTGAGAAACGACTTGATGTGTGAATGAAAATCAAGTTCTAGCAAGAGACACCTTTTCGTTTTCTTCCCCTGGCTGAATAGGGATTATAAAGTCTTTGATTTTTTTTTTCTTGGTCTCCCATTCAGACAATTGTGGGTCAGGGCTGGAGGTGAAGATGTTATTGTCAAGAAGAATTTTTGCAGTGTTTCTTAACTGTCAAGTGGAACAGAAATACCAAGTTCTTTGCGCTGTTAATGATGCCTTAAGTCTCAGGGACTAACATGAAGATACGGTGGTGAATCGAAGGACGGTGGAGGGCCCTTCACAGCAAAGACCCAGAGGGGAGGACTGAGGCTCTTTCTGGGTCTTCTGGCTTTTTCTAATCATGGGGAAAGTTTACCTCAAGAACCGCACCTCGTGTGTGAACGCACGCTGCCTGGTTCCCTGTCCAGCGCCACTGGCCTCTTCCAAGAACAAGTTTTTACCTTGTTGCCTCTGACCTTTGTCTTCTCCTTGAATAACTGGCTTCATGATGGTAACAAGACCCTTCCAAGGTAGGCTTGGTGGCCGTGACCCAGTAGTCAGGCCACGCTTGAGTGGAGAGGTGTCCACTGTGGAGGATATTATTCAGGGTGATTAGAAACATCCCCCCCAGCTGCTCTGTGGTGCAGAGTCCACAGCCTTCACCGAGGCCTCACTTGGTGTTCCTGACATCTGCAGGCTATTTCTCCGTGTCATTATCCTGACTCAAGGTCAGCTTCTGAATATTTTCCTCATACCTGACCTGTGTTCTTATGGGTCAGTTAAAGAAAAAAATGCCTCAGATGTTCCCAGGCTGGGCTTGATGAGAAAAGCAAAGGCCCCCAGAGGTCCCTGAATCAGTGGCTTCCTGTGCGGTCTCCCCTGCCCTGACTTCCTCCTCTCTGCTCTCTCATCGTCCCTAGTAAGTGGCTTCTGCCCTCTCTTGCCCTCCCCTCCCACTCTTTTATTCGTGATAGTCGAGGGCATGATTTAATTCACTTAGCCAGTGGTTAGTGAGTGTCCCCCAAGCGCAGGCTGTTCTCCAGGCTCAGGGCAGGTACCACTAAGTGATATGAAAGGTGAAATCAAATCCCTGACCGTGGCCGGCTTGGCCCTCGGGGTCTGCCCCCGCCTCCTCCACGCTCACCTCCTTCTCTGTTTCTGCTTCATCTCTTTGCTCCCGTCTCACTGGCCTTCTGGATGGTTCTCAAGCACTTTGTCCTGCCACTGCCCCAGGGCATTTGCGTAGCCTCTCTCCTCCTCTTGGAAGGCTCCGTTCCTGGAGATCTCGGTGGCCTGCTCCCTGACCCTTGAAAGATTTTAGGTCATTGTCATGTTCGCGTGGGGCCTGCCCTGGACTCTAGGAAGCTGCCACCTCAGGCTCTCCAGTCATGTCTGAGCGCCTTTAGCTGCTTTTTTTTCCCCCCTCCATTGCACTTTTCACCATCTGACTATTCTATATTCACTAATCACTAGTTTATTGTTTATCTCCCCCTCCCCCACCATGAAAACAGGGGCTGGGGTTAGTTCACTGCTGTATCCTCAATGCCCAGAATAGTACCCAAACATAAGCTTTAATAAATAATGAGGACTAAATGAGTGGAAAAAAAAGAATGATTAAGTGAAAAATCCAAGAATTTATCACTCGGTGGAGGGACACATAAAATAAATAAAATAACTGTGGTTTGTGTGATAGGGTGGTGGCTCAGAGGCTGGGCTCTGGAGACTGACTGTCAAGGTTCATGTCCTTGCTTTACTGATTAGCTGTATCTTCGAGGGCAAATGGCTTAAGCTCTCTGGGCCTTATTTTCTCATTCATTAAATAGGAAGAAGAAGAATTCTATCATATAGGATTATGTGCTTAGTCGCTCAGTTGAGTCCGACTCTTTGTGACCCCATGGACTCTAGCCTGCCAGGCTCCTCTGTCCATGGAGATTCTCCAAGCCAGAACACTGGAGTGAGTTGCCATGCCCTCCTCCAGGGAATCTTCCCAACCCAGGGATTGAACCCAGGTCTCCCGCATTGCAGGTGGATTCTTTACTGTCTGAGCCACCAGGGAAGCCCCATATAGGATAAGCGTGAGATAATCCATCCATCCAAATGAAACAATCCATGTAATGTGCTTAGCACAGTGCCTGGCCTATAGTGAGCTCTCAGGAATTATTAACTGCTATAATCAAGGGATCACTTGCCATAATCAAGTGGAGCCTGAAATGTTCTTCAGGATTATCCCCATCCTGGTCTGATGTTGCTGAGACTCTTCTGTTAGGGAGTAGAGGTTAGAAAGCTGCCCCCCATCCCCCCACCAGAAGGGCTGTCCCGGGGTTAACTTTATTTTAAGATTTCTCTGAACTACAGGTGTCCCTGGTCCTCCTTTCAAACACATATTAAACATTTTTTTTCTGCCCAGATAGGCTCCAAACAATACATCCATTCCCCTTGAAAATAACTGTTTCCTGTTTAAATATTAGCAACCAGTTAAGCATGAGTTTTTTTTCTTTTCTTTTTCTAGTCATTTCTAGGTAACAGTAAATAATTTATACTTTTGAAGACATTCACAATTCTTTCTTTTGCCTTGTGACTATAGAGAAAACCATGTCAGAAGTTATCCTGATAATTTGTATTTTAATTTAAGTGTTTTGAATTACCATTTAAAGAAGGGCAGTTTCTCAATGGTAAGCCTTCTTAAGAAGTTGGACTTTGATCTTAAATCCTAGGGAGGTTTTGCAGAAATTGGAGGTGACATTGTTGACAGGTTTGTCTGTAGCTACTCATTAATTAAACACACACACACATACACACTCTTTATTTACTCCCCTGGAGTAAATGAATTGAACTTGACTTTGGTTTTTGATGGGAAGCTATGAGAGGGTCCAGGAAACATCAAAGAAACACTCTTAATCTCATAAAACTAACTCTTAACTCTCAAATGACCTAGCTTGAACATTAAAAAGATCTTATTTCCAATGCTGGTCTAGTTTCTTTTCTGTAAGATTTAATTCTCCTTAATGATAAGAAAAGTGCAGCGGCAAATAATTATCCCCTCCCCAGTCCGTTAAATTCCAGTGGGTTGTAGGCTTTTAAATTTATCTTGCTTCTAAAGGTCTCCTCTGTAAATGGTATATATACATTATTTTGCATTTTATACTGTTTATGCCTTCAAGATATCAACTTTAAGATCTTATTTACTTCCTTTGCATTTTAATTTTAGATTTTTTTGTAATGATCCCAGCTATCGTAAAGCTTTTGCCTGGAAAATCCCATGGATGGAGGAGCCTGGTAGGCTGCAGTCCATGGGGTCGCTAAGAGTTGGACACGACTGAGCGACTTCACTTTCACTTTTTACTTTCATGCATTGGAGAAGGAAATGGCAGCCCACTCCAGTGTTCTTGCCTGGAGAATCCCAGGGACAGGGGAACCTGGTGGGCTGCCGCCTGTGGGGTCGCACAGAGTCGGACACGACTGAAGCGATTTAGCAGCAGCAGCAGATTGTTAGAAATGAAGGCACAGACAGGTTAAGACATGGATATAAGTAAAAAGTCACATGATGCCTTTATAGAGACAAATTTGAACCTAGTTGGCTGTTAGGAAGTTCATTTTCATGTCTGCTTAGGGAACCTTGCTAGAAATAGTCATCAACATTCCTATTGGTGCTAGGCACTGTTTTAAGCTCTAAAGAGACAGAAGTCCTGCTCTTATGGGGTTTATGTTCTAATGGACAGTTAACGTAACAACTATATTAATTGTACAGTATGCTGGAAGGTATTAAAGGCTGTGGGAGAGAATGAAGCAGTGGTGTTAGTGTTTCATTTTCATAGGATGGTCAGGGAAGGCCTCACTGGTAAAGTGACGTTGGAGTAAAGGCCTGCAGGAGCCCAGGGAGTGTGCCATTGGAGTGGGCCTGGGAAGCACTTGACAGCACGTGTGGAGATTCTGAGGCAGGAGGATGCTTGATGTGGGGAAGAGCCAGTGAGGTCAAAGGAGACTGAGTGAGTGCAGGAAATGTGGTCAGAGATACCACATTATCTGTGGCAGGTCACTTAGGGCCTTGGGAGACAGGTAAGACATGGACCTTTTCTCAGTGGGGAAGAGTGGAAGCCGGGGGAGGCTTTTGAGCCGAGCAGTGGCATGGACAGCATCACTTGGCAGAAGCCAGGAGAGGAGTTAAATGGTTGTTGCATTGATCTCAGCCAAAGATGGCGACAGTGTGAGCCAGAGTGGAAGTGATGAGAAGTGCTAGGATTCAGGGTATGTTATAAAGGCAGAACTGAGAGTGTTTCTGGTGGGTTGGGCAGAGAAGAGTTAGGTAGGGATGCTGCAGCCTTTGAGCCCAAATACCTGGACCATGTGTGCCAACACGCACGAGGCTTGTTATTGATGCTTCTTACTGTCTGGTCTCCGAGTTTTTACCAGCCAATCATGCTGGTCCCAATTATGAGCCTCTAGATTCTCTGCTGGCGAGGAAGAGTATCTGAGTGGTCTTCTGAGCAGATGGTACCAGGTTCGCTAAAGAAAGAGAACTTCACTCACTCACCATTGTCAGTTGCTTAGTCCATGACACTATCTGATGTACCTGTGGCACCATCTGGGAACAGAACTGTGATGGGTGTTCATGTTATCCCAACCATCCTTTCAGTTCTGGGTCTGCAAACTGTAGAGAAAGAGCAGCTGAGTATGAGACGCTTAAGTAAAGACATGGGATGGGAAGGTCAGGGGATTTTTAATATAAACATCATCTCTGGAAAGGATATCAAGAACTAGAGAATGTGTGTCTTTCCCTTGTAAAGTCTTTTCTCCCCTTTTATTTCTGTCTCTCAGAGATTCTAGTTGGTGCATTGTTTCCAGGATAACCAGAAAGAGAATTAACAAAGGAACACAGAATGTGACGAAAACAAAATCCCACATTTAGTCACTGAGGGCTGGCAGGCAAGAGTTGATGGGTCACTCTGGTCAGAGGGGTGGCGTGGCACGGTGGCCCCCCATTTCCCTGCACTCGTCTCGTATTTCCTGCTTAAATAAACCACAGAGTCTGTTGTGAGGGAACATGAGGACAGGGTTCACTATGATGGTGGCCAAAGAGAGAGAGCCAAGAAATCCCACTCTGTTTATTTACTAGGAACCTTCCCCAGCCCTGCCTTGCTCACGGGGGGCCTGCATTAGTCTTAATCTGCCTGGTTCTTATCTCAGGGAAAGCAAAGGGTAGCCCTGGAAGCCTCTAAATAGCAGGTGTAGAATGAAGAGGAACAGGGAGGGCGGAGGCCAGTGGAAAATATCTTTGGGAGGCCAAGAAGTCCATAAGGCTGATGAGCTCGAGAAAGGAGCAGGTGGAAGGGAGGCAGGGGGAGGCTAAAGCCTAAGGGCGTACACTGGAACCTCCCGGGATAGGGCAGTGGGGAGACCAGATGGACTGGCATTCGGTCAAACCAGATGGCGGGCTTTTATGTTTTAAAGGACTTGTAAATCCTCAGAACAAGGAACCATAAGGGTCCTGGGGCCCTTAATCCCATTAGTAGAAGACAAAAATGTGCTCTTTAAAAATGTAAACCCTGCCAGTTTTAGAATTTCTGTTACCAAAACTTTGGGACAGATTGCCAGCTTGTGAAACTCCAAGGAATCTCTGAATGCTCCACTGATGGGAAGAGAAACTGCAGAAATAGTCTAGGTGTTCTAAGTGAATAACATAGGCTACTCCTTAAGAATTTGAAGTGAATTTACTAAATGTATATTCTGAGCCAAATGAAACATGGTATTTCTATATGAAATAGACTTGCATTACCTATGGAGTTGGAAGGACACCTAACAGTGTAACTAGGACTGATCAATTATTGAGCAAGTTTTGAGTCTGTAATGAGAGAGATTTTATTTTATTTTTTTTTAATGAGAGGGATTTTAAAGTTTAAGCACCGGTTGCTTTGTGCCCCTATGTCCCCCTCCCCCAGTGGCTGGGGAAGCCTAGACCAGCCTCACTGTATACACTGCTGCTCTCATGGTTGTTGAGACATGAGGATTCTGTTCTGCAGTCCTTGTCTCTATCTCAGCCTAACCTGAGGGTTCAGAATCATTCCCGTAATGCTTCTTCAATAGAACTTATCCTCAAGGAGACCAGACTCATAAGCAGAGCATGGAGTGATCAGCTTGTGCTCACATGTGGTGCAGGCATGAAGGCTGAGCAAGCAAAGCCACATGTTCCTTCAGTGGATACACAGAGGGGCAGAGGTGAGGGGTTGATGCTCCAGAACTCAGGAGGAATCTCCGATCTGTGCCTCATGTAATGACTGATTCTCCTGCTAAGGGGAAAAGCCCAAGTTCATCTAAAATAGTCAAAGAAATGTTGAGTAGTTGAGAATGTTTGAGAAAGTTGTAAGTAGTGTGATTCATCATTAAATCACTTTTCTGTAGGAGTAAAATAATGTGTGTGTATATATGCATGCAGATACAAATTCTGCACATATATATATGGAAAAGGTATATATACACATATATACACATTAAATAAATATAAAAAATACAGTATCATTTTTGGATGCTATTTCACAAGTGTTACTTTCCTTAAATACTCCTGAAAAGTGTAACTGTTACCTTGTAATTGAGATGGAATAGAATTGCTTTCCAGCACTACCAGCTGTGTGTTTTGTTTACATATTTGTGTGTTTGTTTTTATCTGTAAAGGTATGGGAACCTGACAAGCCCAAACTGTGAAGAAGATGGAGGTCAAAGTTCATCAGAGTCCAAGACCGTGATCAGGAAGTGAGTGTGCCTCTCCTCTGCATTACAAGCTCTCTGTCAGGACTTATTATCTTTAAAGACTATAATTTAGTAGAGTTTTAAAATTCTTTTGGAATGTTGTCATGCTTTTTTTCCATAATGCATAAAGTCATAGAATTATTTTTTGACCATCTAAAATGATATTCATTTATTCATCCAGTAAAAATGTATTGATCACCCACTGTTTGCCAGACCCTGTGCTAAGGGATGCAGCTATAACAAAATAAGTAAGTCCCAGCTCTTACGAAGGTTATGTTTTAGTAGAGAGAGAGAGAATCCACACAGAAATGAATGAAGTAGGGCAAGAGGGCTAGATTCCAATGGAGTTTGAGTCACATAGGGTGTCAGAAAAGGGCTTTCTTGTCTGATCCAGACACGTTGGAGCAGAAACCTGAATATGGTGCAGACAGGGCCTTGTGATTGTCTGGAAAGGGAGACTATGGAAGAGGCCCTGTGGCGGGAACAATGTTCAAGAAAAAGTAGAGAGGTGGATGAGGCTGCCGCCACATGAAGGAAGTGGCAAGTGCTGGGGCAGGACATCCGGAGGGTCGCGGGGCCCCTTGTCACATGTGGACTTGAGGGCCTGGGGAAGCATGTTGAATTTTATTCTAAGGAATATAAGAAAGACTTATAAGGTTTTAGAAGCATAGTGCTGTGGCCTGCCTTATATTTAAAAGACCTACTCTGGCTCTGTGTGGAAAATAGACCATGACACTGGGGACGGGGCAAGAGTGGCAGGGAGGAGCCTGGGTAGGACCCTTTCATGGGCTCAGGCAAGGGGTGATGGCAGCACGGGCTTGAGTAATAACAGCAGTCGTCCTTGTCGTGGGAGTAACAACGGGTAGTAGTAACCGCCTCTGCAGAGCTCTCAAAGGTGTTGCTGACAGGATGTACAGATGCAGAGGATGCGGCATGTGAGACAGAGGAGGCACGGACACCTCCACGGGTTGTGTGTGAGGCCTGATAGACCAGCGCCCTGGCTTCATGAGACAAGAAAGTCTGGCGGGAAGAGCTGGCTTGGAGGGGAGCTTGTGTCAATAATTTCATCTTAGATGTGTTGATTTTGAGGTAATTGGGTGAGTCTAATTTCCAGGGAGAAGTCTGGACTGGTAGACATTTGGGCATCCTTAGTTTATACATGGCGTTTCAAGCTATGGGGCCGGATATGACCTCGTGGAGATGAAGGGTAGATAGAGAGGGGAAAAGTCCAAAGACTGAGCCTTGGTTCCTTCCAGTTAGGAAAGTGGAGGGTCCAGCAGAGGAGACTGGAAAGGAACAGGCATGGGCATGGAGAAGAAAGAAGCTGTGTTCCAGAAGATAAGTACAAAAGGGCTTTCAGAGGGAGAGTGACCAACTGTGTCTAATGCTGCCCAGACATCAAGTGAGAGGGGTCTGGGAAGCGGCTCCTGCTTCTACCCCACTTTGGTCTTTGGCACCCTTGACAAGCGCCGTTTTGGTGAATGGAGATGTGGGTCAAGACAGGATAGAAGGGGAGGAAGTGGGGAGGGAAGGTCTACTAACTCCTCTTGGGAGTTTTGTTGTAAAGGGGAACAGAAAAATGGGGTGGAGGAAGAGGGCAAGGCATGGTCTTTTTGTTTTGTGTTTGTTTACAAAGAGAGTTTATGCCGATGAGAATGATCTGGCAGCCACTGAAGAAAAATCCATGATGCAGGGTTACAGGCTGCTGAAGAAATGAGCTTCTTGAATTGTTATTGTTGTGCTTAGTCGCTCAGTTGTGTCTGACTCTTTGTGACCCCATGGACTCTAGCCCACCAGGCTCCTCTGTCCATGGGGATTCTCCAGGCGAGAATACTGGAAAGGGTTGCCATGCCCTCCTCCAGGGGATCCTCCCAACCCAGGGATCGAACCCAGGTCTCCCGCATTACAGGCAGATTCTTTACCAGCTGAGCCACCAGGGTTCTTGAGTAGGTGGCTATATGCCAGGGTGCTGAAATCACTCATGGTTTCATTTTAGGATCAAAAGACCAGGGAGGTAATCCGATGGAATTTTTAATTCCTCAGAGGGTTGGATGATGGACTCCTTTCTCTATGAGCCAGGGATGGAAAGATGAGAAAACTGGGTATTCTTTTAACTTTTGAGTTAGGTTTCAGGTAGTTTCTTAATTTTATTGGTTGGGCCATAACCTTCCAGAAAACCAAACACACCAGTGTAGGTGTTTGAATGCTGAGTGCAGGGTGTGGTGAGTAGAATTAATACCTTATTCCTAGAAGGCTTGGGGATGCTTCTTGGAAGAGGTGACTTTTTTTTTTTAATATTTATTTTTGGCTGTGCTGGGTCTTTGTTGCTGCACGCAGGTGTTCTCTAGTTGCAGTGAGTGGAGGCTCCTCTCTAGCTGAGGCACATGGCTTCTTACTGTGGTGGCTTCTCTTGTTAGGAACATGGGGTCTAGAGCATGGGCTCAGCAGTTGTGGTGCATGGGCTTAGTTGCCCCACAGTAGGTGAGATCTTCCCGGACCAGGGATTGAACCAGTGTCGCTTGCCTTGCAAGGCGGATTCTTAACCACTGGACCATCAAAGAAGCCTGAAGAGATGACATCTGAAGCAGGCTTTGAAGGAGGGGGAGGGTTTGGATGGTAGAGCCATTTAGGAAGAGGGGACAGTGGGACCAAATCAGGGCAGTGTTGTATACATGACATTTGGGGGAGCAACACATTTGGCTGCTTCACTGTGTACATGTTGGGTGAGGGTAGTTAAGCTGAAGCTATCATGAAAGGGTTGAACTTCTCACTAGAGAGTTTGGACCTTACCTGGTTAAGTGGGCAGTCAGCCCTAAAGTTTGTGCAGGAGGGAAGCAGTATAATCAGATAGGTAGGTTGAGGGGATGGATTAGGCTCACAATTTTTTTTTTTTTTCTTCTTGTATTTCTTTTTTTTTTTAAATTAATTAACTTTTTATTGAAGGATAATTGCTTTACAGAATTTTGTTGTTTCCTGTCAAATCTCAACATGAATCAGCCATAGATATACATATATCCCCTCTCAGAAATATGGAATGCTTCATGAATTTGCGTGTCGTCCTTGGCAGGGGCCATGCTAATCTCTGTATCATTCCAATTTTAGCGTCTGTGCTGCCGAAGCAAGCACTCCTCTCGTATTTCTTTATTGTGTCATTGCTGGGCCCAGTCCAAAAGCCGCTGCCTAGCCCTAAATCCTTCATGACCACGTGCTCTCCGCTTCTCATCCACACATATTTCCCTGTTCACTGATATGCATGGCAGACTCTTATTAGATTCAATGGTTAGTCCCACGTGAGACTTAACAGCCTTCTTACTCAAAGTGTGGTCCATGGACCAGCCATCTCAGCATCGCCCGAGAACTTGTTAGGAATGCGGAATCTCAGGCCTCGCCCCAGATCTAGATGAAAATCTATTCTAACAAGATCCTCAAGTGATTTCTACGTCTTTTATGAAAGTTTGAGGATTGCAGGATTAGAGGGGTTTTGTTACTGTTAATTTTGGTTGACCATGAAAACCTATGAAAATAACAATTTTTAAAAAAGGAATGTTTTTATAATGAGTGCTTTAAAATATACGTGAAAGAAGAGATACTGTACAAATTGAGTGGCTAGCTTATCAGATGTAACCTTGACCTGTGACCAGATTCAGAAATAAGCATGTTGTTATCTATGTATTTTGGAATTGCGTCATGTCTAGAGCTACCGTTTAACTAGCCACCTGAATGCTCTGAGGAGAGTAACAATATGAAAAATATCCAGAGCTTTTCTGTTTCCCAATGGGTGTTTTGAGATGAAATAGGCTTCTGGGAAGTAGCAGTTAAAGAAAATTGATTTGTACCCTGAATGTGAAGAGTCATGCTCAGGCTTTTAAAGGCCTATTATAAACCTTCATTTGGGATTCATTGTACACCAGGAACAGTAACCGTGGGTGAGACTCCAGGATAAGCTGTTTTAAAGGGCTTTACAGTTTAGGCATATGAGACCTTAACAAAGAGCTTTCACAGAGAGCTCCCCTGAGGGGTCCATCATCCGGGGACAGTGGTCTTTTCCTAAAGCCTCACAGTGAGTTGGTAGAAAGTGCTTGACCCTCTTCCTCAGTCTGAGTTGCCTTTTAAAAAAAGTACGCCTGACGAAAATATGCCACTTTTTCATATAATGGGTCGCTCTGTCCTGCAAATACGGAATGTGAAAATCCCTTCTCTCTGCTGACCTCTTTCTTCTTTCCGTTTCCCTTTCTTCTGTGTGTCTTCTTGCTCCCTGCCCTCTACCGCCCCCCGCCCGTCCACCACGTCTCCTTTCATTATTTTTCATCTCACTTCAGCATCATCTTTTTGTTCTGTTTTTCACATGCTACCCGTCTGATCATTTCTATAACTCGATAAGCTCCCTGCTTTGTCTTCCTGGGACGAATTCAGAGAAGCAGCTTCTCGGTTCCACTTGTAACACATGGAAAGTTCCTTGATGATTTCAGAGCTGCGGCAGCTGACTTGTAGCAGTGACTGAAGATGTCCCAGTGGCTGATTGATGTGCGGGAGATATAGCTGTGTGGCAGTTCTCAGTGGGGGAGTGTTGCCCCCAGAGGACATTTGGCAATATCTGGAAAATTTGGGGTTGTCTCAACTTGGTGGGGAGATGCTCTGGCCTCTAGTGGGCAAAGGCCGGGACTATTTCAAAACACGCTGCCATGCACAAGACGCCCCCTTTCCCCTCTACAGCAAAGAATTACCCGACCCTAAATATCAGTATTGCCTAGATAAGAGACCCTGCTGCACAGCAAGGAGGCTGTAGTCCTCAATAAAAACTGTCTTTATTTATGGATATCTAAATATATATAAAAATAATACCACACTTGTCTGGAAATTTACTTATTCATGTCCCTTCTTTTTCTTTTTTTTAAAAAGTATGCAATAATCTGTGCTACTTTTTATTTTTATTTTGGTCACATGGCATGTGGGATCTTAGTTCCCTGATGAGGGATCGAACCCGTGCCACTTGTGTTGAAAGTATGCAGTCTTAATTACTGGGCCACCGGGGCCCTCATGTCTCTTATAATTGGGTGAATCCAGTGCCGAGGAGGTTGTGGAGCCAGCCTCATGGCAGGTGACAGGCCCCGGGGAACGAGTCCTCATCCGTCACTGTCACCTGCCACCCATTTGACCTATTCATTCACCTCTCTCAGTTTAGTCTCTTTACCTAAAAAACGAGTGCTCTGAGATTCTTTCAAGTTTAATGATGCCTAGAACCCCCACCTCCACCCCTCCAGGCTCCTCTGCCCAGGGGATTCCCCAGGCAAGAATACTGGAGTGGGTTGCCAGTTCCTCCTCCAGGATCTTCCCAACCCAGGGATTGAACCCAGGTCTCCTGCATTGCAGGCAGATTCCTTACCACCTGAGCCACCAGGGAAGCCCAGGATAAAATTTATATAGTTTTCTTTTCATCTTCTTAAAAATGAAAATGAGCTCCAGTCCAAGTTCGATGCACTCAAAGCTGGTGCCCTGAGACAACCCTGAGGAATGGGATGGGGAGGGAGGTGGGAGGGGGTTCAGGATGGGGGACACATGTATACCCATGGCTGATTCATGTCAGTGTATGGCAAAAACCACCACAATATTGTAATTAACCTCCAATTAAATTAATTTAAAAAAATGAAAATGAACATCAGAAACAGAGATAAGATCCAGATATTATATTGATTGAGTGAGAGGTGCCCTTGACTGCTTGTTTCTGTTGGAAAGACTATGTAACTTGTTTTGATAAAAATAGAAAAGAAAAAATAGACCGCTTCTTTGATTTGCTTGTTATTAATTGTGATATCAGAACCACTTGCTACAATCATGCATAAAGAGATGGGCTAAAAAGCATTGTGTTGTGGGGTCAGGCAAGGAGCAGCAAAATGCCCATTGTTTTCCTTTGCTGTGAATCTGTGTTCTTGTGATTTCAGGTGGGAAACAGACGGCAGGAATTCAGTGACACTCTAAGAAGTAAACATCCTGTTTTAGGACAGATGCCTTCAGTTTTGCAGTCCAAGGGTGAGGGTTGGGGGGTGGAGGTGGGGAATCACTACTGGGCTTAAATATGAGAAGGGAAATGCTCAGCTATTGTTTGGTTTTTCGGTTTTTAATGTAAAGCATAGAGCAAGGCTTACGTTTGATACAGGTTCCCAAATCCCAAGATAACAGTCTTTCCTGTATTTCTGAATATGGATGGATCTAATCAACCTTTCAAAGGTTTGAAAGAACTTAAAAGAAGGCAAAATGTGGAAATGCAGATGAAACGGTCAAGATGAAAGATTGGTGTCTAGTGTCTTGGACCACAAGTGGCTAGTATTCTTCAGGAATTTCAAAAAGTATCTGAATGCGCTGTGACTCCTAATCCTGAGTGTGCCCGGCTTAGGCTTTGTGCAATAAACCTTCTAAGTTATCTGGCTAAAATGAGAGTTCCTTCAGTCGCAAGGAATTCAACTTCCAGGGCTTTTAGATGCTAGAATCTTTGCACACGGGGATTTCTGATGTTAGTACTAGAACGATATAAATAAGAAGTCATACTGTGTTTATTTCTATAATCCTTAAACTTGCCACTGTTTGGGAATCGGGAAACTCACTTCCTATGACAGAAGAAAACACGTCTGCCTACATTCTCCTTCCTGCTGACATTTTTCATGGTGAAATGTTATCTCTTAAGAATAATATATAAAATCTGAACCAGATGGAAAAAGGAGGCTTTCCTTAGTGCAGATTTATTATAGTCATTGAATTCAGAAGTGAGATTATGAAGAAGTAATACTAACCATATAGAGCCTTGACACCATGAGTCTTCATTTTCCAAAATGTGTTTGAGATTAGAATATCATACATACACATGCATAACTTTATTTAAAGAGGTTTAAAACTCTCTCTTCAGGAATCTTACTTTTTTTTATTCCTTTTTAAAATGACTACTGTAATTAATGTTGAAATAGTTTTCTGTTTTGTTTTCTTTAATTGACTCTCATCACTTCCCTCTTGGAATGCCATGTTTTGCTTCCTAAAACTCTGTACCACAGCAGTGGTTTAAATGGTTGAAATCATTCTACTTTCGTCTCCACACATTCAGATATGATTGTCATTCATGTAATCGTCTCCCAGAAGTTGTAAATAGTCACACCAGATTATAGTTACTGGTAAAGATTTTAGTTACATATAAGTAGTAGCAATCTAAGATATTGGAAATTAAAGAAAAGAGAGATGAGTTAAAGGAAGATGGCTGTGATTCTTTTACTATCTGGGAAACTTTGTAGTGAAAAGTATTACAAAATCTTCCCATTGAGTTTGCAATCAACATTCCATCAAATTCAACTAACCTAACAGGGCAATTAAAATCAATCTGAGTAATGGTAACAAAAATGGGGCAAAGGAAGAGGGGTAAAGAACAGAGCAAAAATAAGATTGAAAATTCCAATCTTGTAAGAATTAAAGACTATCATGTGAAATTAATATTTTTTAAGAGTAAAACTAAAGAAGAAATGGAGGTGCAGTACATCAGAAAGAAGAGCACAGTATTATCTTTAAAACATCCATCCTAGACTAAGAAAAATAGAAATGATAGTTTTAGAAGTCCCTGAAATCCTCAATCAGAACTGTGTGTTTAAGGGAAGAGTGTAGGCTCCCAAGCAGAAGTTATTAATGCTTTTCTGCCAGTGGGGGAATGAAACAACGTTAATCATCATTGACTCAGAAAGAAGAAAAATTGGCTGCCTGAGAAAACACCTAAGGTTCTCTACATGTCAGAGAAAGGTAAACAGACATGACAACCAGACTCTGTCACTTCGTCACCCTGCAGGCTCAGGGATGATGGAAGTGATGACACCACAGCCACCGCCTGGCCAGTGCCACCGCCTGGCCACTGCCACCGGCTACAGTTTGAGCTGTGCTTACGTTAATGCAGAGCTATCCGCATTTTGTATTTTCTTTTACTATTACAGACATGCTGTGAGATATTGTCCTGATTTTATAGGTGTGTAAACTGAAGTTTCAGAACAGTGAGGCACTTTGATTAAGATCAAGCAGCTAGTTAATGACACATCTGTTATTTGATCTCAGATCCAGCTGAGATCCAGGACCTGGGTTTCTCACCATTTTGCTGTCGGGGCTGCTGCTTCTAAAAGAGTGTTTGAATCTCTGGTGTGCGTGAATCCTGACCAGTCCTCCCCCTCCCACACATTACGTTTGTCTGTGTCGCAGTGAAAGGGCTATAGACAGAAGTACACGAGGAGCTAGGGTGTAGCATCACCATCGGGACAAATGCTTTAGCTTGTTAGCATTCTGAGATTGTACAGTTTGGGATTATTTCCTCGTTTGGCTTGGCTTTATTATTCAGTAAACACCCTGAGCAAGGGCCGCAAACAGCTGTTAGAAATGTGGAAGTTAGGCTTGTTTCCTGGGGAAGGAGATGGTTTGCAGGATGTGAGGAAAGAAGAAGGACTCAATCTGAGTGCCTGTTTCCTGTTCTCGGTGCCTCGTAGCATCTGTCATCCCCAACGGAAACTCCATTCTAATGGTGAAAAGTGTAGAAGGCCTCAGCAAGTTTTTTCATTAGAGGCCTATTTATAGCCTAAAAACTCTGGTCTCAGACTGTGAGCAATCAGAGAATAATGAGTTACTGAGGTCCCTGAAAAATAATTTTTGGTGAGCGGCTCTATCTCTTTCTAATAATAATGGCCAGAATTCATTGGCTGCTTCGTAGGAATAGTTCCTGTGTTAAGTACTCTGTATCCTTTCAGATCCTCCCAGTAGCTCCATATGTTGTTCCTATTTGACAGATGAGGAGTCTGAGACATAGAGAGACTGAGGAACATGTCCGGGGTCATACAATAAATGAGTGAGACAGGGATTTAACCCAGGCCTTAACCTCCGTACGGTGTGGCCCCTACTTCCTTCCCTGTGATATGAATGAGACTATTTCTCTTAAGTACTTAGGTTGGACCCTCCTGTTCATCTCCGCTCCCCACCGCCCCTGCCCCTTTGGACATCTTAAATAAGATTTAAACAGTTTTAGATTTATATGAAATTGAGCTGATAATACAGAGTTCCCATATACCCTCCTCACAGTTCCCCTTGTTATTAACTTCTTGCATGAGTATACACATTTGTTATAAACATTGAACCAATGCATTGTTAATGAAAGTTCATAGTCTAGTTTCAGTTCCTTGTTTTTCTTTTTACCTAATGGCCCAATTCTATTCCAAGACCATCCAGGACACCACATTACCTGCAATTGGGATATCTCCCTGGGTTCCTATCAACTGTGACAATTTTTGACTTTTCTTGTTTTTGGTGACCTTGATAGACTGGAGGCGTACTGGTCAGGTATATTTTAGGATAGCCCTTGATTGTGCTTCCCGGGTGGTACAGTGGTAAAGAATCTGCCTGCCAATGCAAGAGACACAAGAGACACAGGTTCTATCCCTGGGTTGTGAAGATCCCCTGGAGAAGGGAATGGCACCCCACTCCAGCGTTCCTGCCTGGGAAATCCCATAGATGGAGGAACCCGGTGGGTTACAGTCCAAAGAGGGGTCACACAAACACAACGGAGCATGCATACACATGGCACCTCTTTATGAGAATTTTTCTTGTAATTAACATTTTCCCTCATAGTTAGACTGAATTTATGAGGTTTTGAGAGAAATATCACAGGATAAAATATCATTCTCATTACATACTATCAGCGTGATTTATGTTTGATGTTGTTCTTGCTCATCTGGATGAAGTAGTTATTTTTCAGGTGAAAAGTGAAAGTGAAGTCGCTCAGTTGTGTCCAACTCTTTGCGACCCCATGGACTGTAGCCCGCCAGGCTCCTCCGTCCATGGGATTCTCCAGGCAAGAGTACTGGAGTGGGTTGCCATTTCCTTCTCCAGGGGATCTTCCCAACCCAGGGATCGAACCCAGGTCTCCTGCATTGCAGGCAGATGCTTTAACCTCAAATGTCTTTTTCTTCCCCCTTCCTTTCCATTCTGTGTCGGCTGGAAAGAAGGCATTATGCACAGTCCTTTTGCTTTGCTCCCCTCTTTTAGGGTGAAGTATTTACCCACCTTATTTGGAAAACTTCTGCATGGGAGATTTGTCTCCTCCGTTTTTTAATTTGAACTTCCCTGGTAGCTCAGTTGGTAAAGAACCCACCTGCAATGCAAGAAACCCCAATTTGATTCCTGGGTCGGGAAGATCTTCTGGAGAAGGGATAGGCTACCTACTCCAGTATTCTTGGGCTTTTCCTGGTGGCTCAGCTGGTAAAGAATCTGCCTGCAATGCAGGAGACCTGGGTTAGATCCCTGGGTTGGGAAGATCCCCTGGAGGAGGGATAGGCTACCTACTCCAGTATTCTTGGGCTTCCTTGGAGGCTCAGCTGGTAAAGAATCTGCCTGCAGTGTGGGAGACCTGAGTTCGATTTCTGGGTTGGGAGGATCCCCTGGAGGAGGGCATGGCAACCCACTCCAGTATTCTTGCCTGGAGAATTCTACTTCTCCGTAGTCTACGGGGTTGCAAAGAGTTGGGCACAATTGAGTGACTTTTCGCTTTATTAATTTATTCACTCTTTGTTTACATCGGTATAGACTCAGACAGAATTGAGTGACTTTCACTTTATTTATTCAGTCTTTTGGGTACACCAGTATAGACTTGTGGATATTCATTTATACTGTGGGATACAACACAGTGCTACTTTATGTATTTTGTTGCTCGGGTTGTTTCAGCTTTGATCATCGGGAGCTCTTCTGTTTGACTCCTGTGTCACTTTCACACGCCCCTCGTATTGTGTTTGTCTGAGCCCATCTTGTAAGATGTTCTAGACTCAGCTTGTATATTTCCCATCCCAGTCTTAGAATCAGCCGTTTCGTCAAGGAGACCTGTTTTATTTTTTATTGGAGAATGACACCAGAAACCAAGCTCTGGGTCTGAGGTGTGCTCATTGCTCCTGGGGTGTCATTTCTTTAGGCCCACTCAGCTGACATGGCTAGGAAATACAGGTGTATATTAATTATGTGACTGTATGTGTCTGTACGTATCTTTATGTCTAACCATCAATATATGATGTTAAACATGAATTCTTCCTGATGTCTTCAGCTCTAATCCTTACCACATGGACCATTCTAGCGCTCTCTCCCGGCTTATTTGTAAGTTTCCTCTCCAGCAGTGAGAAAGCTGGCTTCTACCCTCTTTCCGTTTACTTATTCAGTTCCAGTGTATGTGTATAGCACTGTCAGAGTCATTAACTCACACCCCTGAAGAAAACGACTTCTCAGCTAGAACCCAGTGATTCTGTGCAGCTCCTTTTGCCTTTAGTCCTTGATCTTACAGACTGCAATTCTTCTTTTTTAAAATAATAAGAATAGCTCATGGTTTTGATCACTCACTCTGCCCTAGGGACTGTTCTGAGTCCTTCATATGTATTATCTCTTATAGGCCTCGCACCAACTCTGTGAGGAGGGATCTGTTATTACATCTGCTTTACAGATGAGGAAGCTGAGGCATAAAGAGGTTAGGTTAGTCTAACCAGCCAGTGGGTCAGTCTGACTTCTGGAGAATGTGTTTAGCCGTATTGGCTATACTGCTCACGAAATATAGGTGTTTAGGAGACGTCTGCGCTTTGTCTGACGGAGTGCAGTCAGTGACCTACTGAGGAAGGTTTGGTGACATAGGGGTAAGTCTCTGCACAGCAGTTCTCTCCAGTTTCTGCAGATTTGTCTTCAGATGCCAGGGCCTGTACGTGTAGTTTGGGAAGGAAAGACAGGTGTGTAAACACTTGGTTTTGAGCTCATCTCCTCCTACTCTTGGCCCTTTCCCACCCATATTTACTCTCTGTATCCTTCCTGTCACAATCCTTTTCTTCCTCCTCCTTGCCCTGGAGCTTTTTCTCTGCTTTAACTGCCCCGTGGCCCCTCGCCGGCTTCTCCGCCCTGTACTGCCTTCGGTGCTTAGCCCTGACTCTGTCTTTGTTTACGTTTGTTTCCCCAGTCTCTCTCAAGTTCTCTTTTACTTTCCCTCCAAGGGTTCTAATCCCTACTCACTACTGGTACCAAAATGTACAATGAAAAATGTATAAGAAAGCATTGCAAGATTACCTTGGTGAGTCCAAATGTTTTTCGATCCTTTATGTGCTTTTTCAGGCAAAAATGGGGGGGGGGACAAAAAACAAAACCTCTCTGCACCTTCCTTTGTTCTTTGTCATCAGGAAAACCATCTAGCTAGGGGTCTCAGAGGCAGACTCTAACTGGCAGCCTTCCCGGAAACAGAAGAAAACTGTTTTGTGGCCGGGAGAGCCAGGTGGGAGGGTCTAGCTCAGGGTCAGTGTCAAGGTTACTTGGCTTTCGTTCCCTGGAGGGCAGAGTGCATAGGCTCCCACCCGAAGGGGCTGGCAATGTCCCATGCTCCACTGCTTCAAAGGCCACCCTCGGCATGGATCTTTTTACCTTTTTGTTACCTATGTTAGGGAAAGATCAAATCCTTGGAGAATATCCTAAAATAGAAGAGTGTTTTGCTGCTTTTAAAAAATGTTTCCATGTCTTATTTTCTGCTGATGATTAAGTAACAATAAATTATTATCTCACATAGATTTCTAGGGAGAGAAAGCAGCTCTAAATGGACAGTTATTTTTTTTGTCATAATAATCCTATTTCTTGGCTTGGAAGTTTCATATCATGGGAGCAATGACTTCATGCCTAGAAGTTTTTTTTTCATTAAACTTTTTGCCAATTCTAGAGTATTTTATTACCTGTGGGATTTTTAAATGATTTAATGCATTTACCTTAAAATCCCCATATGCGTTAAAAATCTGTGGTTTGAGCGTAATAGCAGCCTAATGCTCACCTCAGTCAGCCTTCTTATTCTGCATTGCATACCTGAAGGTCCCTGAGAGTGATTAGAAGTTTTGTACTGTTTCCTTACACCTCTCACCTAAGACATTTGTCCAGTGTCTTCCAGTCAAATATTATTAAGTGTGATTTCTATTTGGCTAAGAAATTGAATGAGTGTAGCAAATCTCATCATGCTCCATTTCTCCCCTTTCCTTGTTCTTTAAACAGACCTTCCTTATGACTCTTATAAGTGTTTTGCATTTTCCTCAGGACCTTTAGCCTGAGGAATAGCCTATGCTATTACCCCAGAGCCTTCACCCTGCTAATCCTCCCTATCCTTAAGGTCTTTTAACATCATTTACTCAGGAAGACACTCCCTGGAGCCCTGACCAGGTTCATCTTCTCTGAAGGTAAATGCCCTCGACTCCCCTATTGTGACATTCATTACATGAATAGTTTTTGTGAATATGGAAAATAAAGGGTACTCGACAGATATTAGTTGGATTAATGAATTCATTTTCCCGAGGGAAATTTTTACTTTTATTAGAAGTAAAAGTCTTAGAAGCTGCCTCCAGGCCTGGGCATGACTTCCTACCCTGCAGACCATTGTAGGTTGGAAAAAGTTCACATACTACAAGGATTTGCTTCTTGCCAAGAATGCCTAAGGGAGAGAAAGCGATCCTGGTTGTCTGCTCTGCCATCAGATTTGGATCCCTCCCACCCCCAACACCATCCTTCTTAATCAGACACACACTTTCCCTTGGGCCTGAGGAACTTTGCTCTGTATCCTACCAAGACTACTTTGGAAAAGAAAGTCTTGTGCTAGCTTTTGTCTTTACTGAGTTTAGGTCATGTCATAGTCTTTCCATTTGGCTTCAGAAGTTGCCTCTTCAGTCTTCACAGATCATTTAAGAAGCATGTCTTGTAGAGCAGTGGTCCCTAACCTTTTTGGCACCAGGAACCAGTTTTGTGGAAAACAATTTCTCCCTGACCAGGGGAGGAGGGGGATGGTTTTGGTATAATTCAAGCCTGTTACATTTATTGTGCCGTCTACTTCTATTGTTACTACATCAGCTCCCCCTCAGATCATCAGGCGTGAGATCCCAGAGGTCGAGGAACCGTGTTTTAGATTGTGTTATGCGTTATGTTCCTGAATTGGTCTGTCCTGAGGAGGATGCCTCAGGGGTGTGTGTGTGTGTGAGGATGCCTCAGGGGTGTGTGTGTGTGTGTGTGTGTGTGTGTGTGTGAGGATGCCTCAGGGGTGTGTGTGTGATGATGCCTCAGGGGTGTGTGTGTGTGTGTGTGAGGATGCCTCAGGTGTGTGTGTGTGTGTGAGGATGCCTCATGGGTGTGTGTGTGTGTGTGTGTGAGAGGATGCCTCAGGGGTGTGTGTGCGCACATGTGTGTGGTAGTTGCTCACAGTGATTCTTTCAGCAAACCTGGAGCCACAAGTGTTGTAGACATATGGTTTGTGTCCCGTGTCACACTTTCTGTCTTATGTGGCAACTTTTTTGAGTTCTTTCCATGAGCACTGATTGATTTTCATTGAGCCATACCTCTCTTAATCCCTCCCTTTTGTGATTTATGGCTATTAGTCTTACGACTGCTAACAGTCATGTTTCTCTCCAGATATCTCAATATCCGTATTGGCATTATGTCATTTGAAACTCAGCCGATCAGTGTCAGGTCGATGATGGCAGGTGTTACTGTCTCTCCTCCAGGTAAGGGTCAGTGGAGCTAAGTGACGGGTCCAGCTCCCATTGTTCATGGTGGCACAGTGAGGATGGGAACCAGGTTTTTCTTCTTGAATCTCATATTCTGTGTACAGAGCCAAGTAGCTTCTCTAGCTTAATTGTTACACCTTTCCTGTAAGTTTTTGATTTTTAACCAGGTCTTCTCTTTATTATTAAGGTTCTCTACATCTTTCCAACTAACCAGTTCTGGTTAGAATGCACATTAGATCTTAGGAGTGGAGCCAGGAAAAGTAAGGAGGAAAAGCCATTGGCCAGTAACCCTGTGGTCTCTGTCATGATATTGTGACGTTGCGTTCCTTTTTGAAATTTTCAAAGTTTCACATTTTATCTGCTTCTAAGTCTGTCAAGAACAGAACGTTTCTTCCCAGGACTGGTGAACATAAGGGTACTATGATCTTTGGCTCACGTGCAGGCCTGTCCAGAAAGCCCGCCTCCCCAGGATGCTGATAAACGCTCTGCTGATAGGAGGGCAGGGGTCTGCCTTGTGTTGTGCTGCGCTGTCTGTGTCTTCCTCTTCTTCCTCCGCCTTCATTTCTCATCTGTGTGAAAATGCTTTTTCTAGCTGATTCAGTATCTGGGTTGGTAGTGAACTTTCAAAGCCTTCTTGGGCTAAACTATGGGAAGGGTACTGTCACAAAAGGTGAAATGAATAGATTACCAGAGTTAGTAGAAAATACCCGTCCGAGAAGGATGAAATGTACATCTAAAGAAGTCCAGTATGGATTAGGGTCCCTCTTGAAAACTCGCCCAGACTTTCCGGGGCTACAACTTGCCATGGGAGTAAGTTCTAGACAATATGCCCTATAGGAATACACAAGTATACAGGCATGTAAACAAGGATTTGCACTTTTTTTAGTTGTAATTGTGAGAACCTAACAATAACTTTGACATGTGGATCACAACACACTGTGGAAAATTCTTCAAGAGATAGGAATACCAGACCTCCTTACCTGCCTCCTGAGAAATCTGTATGCAGGTCAGGAAGCAACTGTTCGAACTGGACATGAAACAATGGATTGCTTCCAAATTGGGAAAGGAGTACATCAAGGCTGTATATTGTCACCTTGCTTATTTAACTTATATGCAGAGTACATCATGTGAAATTCTGGGCTGGATGAAGCCCAAGCTGGAATCAAGATTGTCAGGAGAAATATCAGTAACCTCAGATATGCAGATGACACCACCCTTATGGCAGAAAGCAAAGAGGAACTGAAGAGCCTCTTAATGTAAGTGAAAGAGGAGAGTGAAAAAGTTGGCTTACAGCTCAACATTCAGAAAACTAAGATCATGGCATCCAGGCCCATCACTTCATGGCAAATATAGAAACAAAGGAAATAATGACAGACTTTATTTTTGGGGGCTCCAAAATCACTGCAGATGGTGACTGCAGCCATGAAATTAAAAGATGCTTGCTCCTTGGAAGAAAAACTATGAACAACCTAGAAGTTACTTTGCCGACAAAAGTCCGTCTAGTCAAAGCTATGGTTTTTCCAGTAGTCATGTATGGATGTGAGAGTTGGACCATAAAGAAAGCTGAAAGCCAAAGAATTGATGCTTTTGAACTGTGGTTTTGGGGAAAACTCTTGAGAGTCCCATGAACTGCAAGGAGATCCAACCAGTCCATCCTAAAGGAAATCAGTCCTGAATATTCATTGGAAGGACTGATGCTGAAGCTGAAACTCCAATACTTTGGCCACCTGATGCGAAGAACTGACTTATTGGAAAAGATCTGATGCTGGGAAAGATTGAAGGCAAGAGGAGAAGGGGAAAACAGAGGATGAGATGGTTGGATGGTATCACTGACCAGTGGACATGAGTTGGTGATGGACAGGGAGGCCTGGTGTGCTGCAGTCCATGGGGTTGCAAAGAGTCAGACACTACTGAGCTACTGAACTGAACATTAACTACCTGTGCACTAGTAGAATACCTATATTAATTATGGCATGTGCATGCAGTGGACACTGTAACCCTGAGAAACAGTGAGAGCTGGAGGCAGTGGATAGAGAGGTGTGTGTATGTATGTGTATATATGTGTATATATATATATACACACACACACACATACATTTTGTGGGAAAAAATCCATGATTCATACATATTTCATCTATTTAAATATATGTATACGTATCCATAGAAAAGCCTAGAAGGATATACTCCAAACTATTAACATAAAGTCATAAGAATAGGATAGAATTAGGATGAAGGGGAGTAGATATTGTTGTTTTAGTTTATACACATTAGTAATATTTTTTCAATAAGTAATCAGTCTTGTAACTTTAACAATTACGATGGGTAAAGAGTTAATGCAATATTGATATCTTTAATGTCTGTCTTTTACTGAAATTTTGCATTTCTGCCTGGCTTTTAGGTTATGGACCTCTGAGGGGTCATGAGGCTCACTGAGTTGCTGGTCTCACTCTTGGTTGGATGCTGTTTTTGGTTTCTAATTGTGTGAATGTGGATTATCTGTTTTTCATCAGTATCATTGAAAGAGTATTTTCTCACTGACATATCAAAGAATAGTGAGTTGTAGTACTAATTCAGTTAAATCGCCCTTCTTTTGACAAGTGCAGAACTGTTCTGTGAGAGTCAGTATAAAAGACACAAGCATCAGGTTTTCCTAGATTCCAGCTGTTACCCCACCTATGTGCCTACCCCAGCTCTGGGCTCATTGCTTATCAGCAAAGAAGGGAAATTATTCATAGAAAAAGTCATCTTCCTTATAAAAATGAAATATTAGAATGCTGCTTCATCATTTTCTTCTTTATATTTGGTTTTGGAGAAGAAAGGAGAAATAACGTGTGCTGTGTGTGGGCTTAAAAAAATTGAAGTCTGTCACTCATGGCGGGGAGTAGTTAGGGCTTCAGCATATGAATTCGGAGGGACTCAGCGTTCATACATAACATAATGTATTGATAACAAGTAAACCAAACATGGAAGGTTCACTGGCTAACAGCTCATTAATTTCATTTTACTTGTGCTTTCAATTAGCCCCAGATGCCAGATTAATTTCTTCTAGCTTTTTGCAAGGGAATGAAACTTTTGTTTTTCTTTTTAATTCGATCTGGACTAAAGATTTAGAAAATATTGAATTATTTCTAATGTTTGAAATACCAACTTTAATGGTTCTCTGCCATTTATTTTTTCTGTTACTATGTGATTATAGTCTTCATGTCCCTTTTAGTAAAACAGTGGTCTCCACAGCAGTGAAAAGAACTAATTTGTTTTTCTTCTGGGTTTGTACTTCAGTTCCAAAAGTTACGCATTAAATTGTCTTCAGTTGCATTTATGCCTTGATCGTCATCCAGGTCTCTACTATGAAATTGAGACTTGTGAAATTTAGGCACACCTGTGAAAGCCCAGCCTGTGGTTTCATATATATGGAGCATAATGGCTTTTAGTTTCTTTACTGTTTGTTGACTAAGCAAGCAATTTGAAGTATAATTAGATGATAATTTTGAATTTGGAAAAAACCCCTACCCCTACCTCAGGGAATTCCCTGTAGCTCACATGGTAAAGAATCTGCTGTGATGCAGGAGACCAGGGTTCGATCCCTGGGTTGGGAAGATCTACTGGAGAAGGGAATGGCAATCCACTCCAGTATTCTTGCCTGGAGAATTCCATGGACAGAGAAACCTGGTGGGCAACAGTCCATGGGGTCACAAAGAGTTGGACACGACTGAAGCGACTTAGCACACACAAGTGATTTCATAGTCACCAGGTCATTTCATCTTCACCTACCTTGAGAATGTTATTGTTGTTTGAATCAATTGTGTCTGACTCTTTGCGACCCCATGGACTGTAGCCCGCCAGGTTCCTCTGTCCACGGGATTTCCCAGGCAAGAATACTGGAGTGGTTGCCATTTCCTCCTCCAGGGGATCTTCCTGACCCAGGAATCAAACCTGCGTCTCCTGCGTTGGCAGGTGGATTCTTTACCACTGGCCACCTGGGAAACCCCTTTAAAGAGAATAATCTCGTGTAATTAGTAATACGTCTGGATGACTCTCTTTTTGTGCCGTGGTCCTTAGGTGGACTGCGCTGAGCCACCAGAGGAAGTCCCCTTCGTAATGAATGGCCTTGCTCACAAGTATTTCTCCTTTACCATGTCCTTTACCTCACTCTGCTACTCACACTGTTTCTCCTGCTTGAAACACGTTGTCTCTGGTCACTTTAAAAGTGAAAGGATAATGTTGTGAGGGCATTTTTGGTGCTTTGCCGAAGCCGTGGTGATCTTTGTAAAATTAAATTTACACATTTATCTTTCCTAAACCTGAGGCCTTCCTTTCATCATATTTCTGGCCTACTGACAGTCAGTTATTTCCTAAAATGTTAGCACAGTAGATCTTGTGGTCTCTGACTTGAGTGAATCCAGAATTGGAAACACATAATCTTGTTGTATACACAGGATTACTTTGAAGTTGCTTCAGGACTCACTCAATATTCTCCTGCGTGTCTTTTTTTTTTTTTTGCCCCATATTTGTTTTTCCAAATTTATGGTCCTGTTTTTTTTTTTTTTTTTTTTTAAACTTGCCTATCTTTTCCCCTGCTCCCCAACCATCACTTAAAATAATGAAAGGTAGTCAGGCTATTTTCAAGTGCTTTAACTTCACTGACACTGGTGGAAGCTTTTAGGTGAACTATCCTATGGTCAGCGGCCCACGTTTTCCTGGGGCCTAGCCGGGGCGGGCTCTGGAGGCCAGGGCTGGCGTCGAGCCTCCACAGCCGGTGGGGTGCAATGACTCTCTGCTTCTCTTTCTCAGCGCTATCGCATCCATCCTGAGGGCCTGGCTTGACCAGTGTGCAGAGGACTTCCGAGAGCCGCCTGGCTTCCCCTGCTTACAGAAACTGCTGGATTATCTCAAGCAGATGATGCCAGGCTCTGACCCAGAGAGAAGAGCACAGAATCTTCTTGAGCAGTTTCACAAGCAAGAAGTAGAAGCTGACAGTGAGTACTCATTTGATTCCAGGGCAGAAGCTAGATCCTGATCCTGCACACCTCCCACGACGAGGAAATGCTCTTCCTCTACTTGTTGGGTTGGAGGCCTTGGTTTCCCTCAGGACAAGCTGACCAGGGATTGGTGGCCCATGTAAAATTCTTAAGGTTATTGAAGTCCCAGTTATAGACTGTATAGATCTGGAGAATGGAATCCCTCTGGAGAAGGGAATGGCAACCCACTCCAGTATTCTTGCCTGGAGAATTCCATGAACGGAGGAGCCTGGTGGGGCTACAAGTCCATGGAGTCACAAAATGTCAGGCACAACCGAGTGGCTAACACTATAGAGCTTTAGAACAGAGAAGGGGGTATTCAAGACCACCTAGTCTGACTCCCTCATTTTATGGCTGAGGAAACAGCGACTCCGGGAGGCGAAGTGATTTCCCAGGGTTCCTTTTAGTACCATACAGAGGACGATCTCCTTGATGATCTTTTGCCTTTCGTTGTCATTGCACAGCATGCTCAACTTGAATTTGTTCTTCATTATCTGCCTGATCGGTTCCTCCTCCTGTCAAATGAAAACTCGTCACAGACAACCACCCCCATTCAGCAGGCAGGGAATTAAATCCAGTCCTGCCCCTGCCCTCACAAAAGCTTGGGAAGCTCAGAAAAGATGTTTCCCCTTCAGCTGGAAATATCCCTGCTCTCTGTCCCCTGCCTGAGGCAGATCTCACATCTCCAGTAGACTCTCCCAAAGGAAGTCTCTGTGGCTGTTTTTTTCCTATCTGAGGAACTGACTGCCTATTTTCAAGGACAGAGCAAAGGCCACCACTGCAGGTTCTGGGCTGCTTGGAACCGTCAAGCTTTGAAGAAAGTCAGAAAGAGGCTAGGACAGGCTTCCAAGCGGTGACGGTTTGTCCCCTCACTGGCTGCCTGGCGATGGTTGCCATGGCGGCTGACCCACTTGGAGCTTCTGACAGGCATTTCCCTGAAGTGACACCTAATTTCCTCAGTGAGGGAAAGGAAGCGGTTCCTCAACACCGATAAGGGAAGCTGCCTCAGTGCCAAGGAAAACAACCTTAAAATTCCAAACAGGACCTGTTGACTTTTTTTTTATGGACAGGGGACCAGGGAGGGGGAAAATGTCGTTGCATCATTGGAAGCTGACTGCCAAGTCCTCTGTATCTCAGATGACTTCATCTGCTGGGAATGTTTGAATACCAGGGGCACCCCTCCAGCTGTAGGGGCTCTGCTCCCCTCAGGACCTCCCCTCCTGCCTTCGTGCAGGGGTGGATACTCCATTAGCGCCCAGCTTTCCCCATGGGGGCTGCCCCTGGCTCCTGGCCTAATTGGGGAACTGGTGGGACCAGTGGTTCGTTGTTTGTAACAGGCACTGGAAGGCCAGCTCCTTTGGCAGGCCGAGGCAGGGGAGAGCGAGTTTGCCTGACTTTAGAAAGGCTTTTAGGCAATCCCAGGAGTGAATTTTTAATCAAGAACTCTCTCTGTGTTTATTAAGTACAGGAATCATTACTGAAAAAGAGTTTTAGGAGCTTGGTTCCCATATACTTCATTTTACCCTATTTCATGCCGGCAAAAAAGCAAACAGACTCTCCTCCATGTTTTTCAAAAGTGAAAATTTTGCCTCAGGTTGTTGCCTGCTTACCCCTGGAAAAGAGTCAGAAGCAGAAACAGTGAGAGCGTGGAGGAGACCCCAGAGAGAAAGGACCATGTAACCTTCAGGCTCAGCAGCGTAGATCCAGGGCATGCAACAGGCCACTTTGAGTGCTGGATGAATGAGAAAATCACGCCTTAGCACATATCCTTGCCAGCCTCTGCATTGCCGAGCAGCGAGGATAGATTTGTATCCACTGGTAGATTTGTATCAAGAGGATTGAGAGGCCCATTCTGAACCTTTGGGATTTCAGATGTCTTATTCCTCCACCCAGTGAGAGAGGGCCAGAGTTGTGTGGAGGAAAAGTGGTGAAATCATGGGGTGTTAGCTCTCTTTAGCTCATGCCTGTTTGTATCCCAGCCTTCAGGGGCAGGCAGAGGTCCCCTCCTGCTTCCCTGCCTACCCGCCCCCCCGCCCCCGACCCTTGTCTAACCAGCCTCTTCACAGTGGTACCTTTAACTCCAGGGTGAGGCAGCCAGCGTTAAATCCTCTTGTTGTTTAGTCGCTCAGTCGTGTCTGACTCTTTTGCAACCCCATGGACTGTATAGCCTGCCAGGCTCCTCTGTCCATGGGATTTCCCATGCAAGAGTGCTGAAGTGGGTTGCCATTTCTTTCTTCAGGAGATCTTCTCAACTTGTGGGATCAGACCCATGTCTCCTGCATTGCAGGCAGACTCTTTACCGCTTGATTCACCATACCTGTCATCAAAGTTGGCAGTTTCCCATGTGGTGCTCTGAGAGGGGCAGTGATGCAGGGTCCACTGAGCACCCCCTCACCCCTAGGAAACTAAGTGAAAGTGTTAGTCGCTCAGTCGTGTCTGACTCTTTGCGACCCTGTGGACTGTAGCCCGCCAGGCTCCTCTGTCCATGGGATTTCCCAGGCAAGAGTACTGGAGTGGGTTGCCACCCCCTCTTCCAGGGGATCTTCCGAATCAGGGATTGAACCCGGGTCTACCTCACTGCAGGCAGATTCTTTACCATCTGAGCCACCAGGGAAGCACAGGAAACTAAGAAAAGACCACCCCAATTTGATCCAAGATGTCTAAAGTCTTTTATTCTGCAAAGGCTTGCATTGTAAACATCCTGGGGGAGTAGTAACACCCTGATTTAAACGTCTGCTGAGATATGTGTATGCAACTAGACTTTTCCTAATGAGAATAGATCTGCCAGGCAGGAAAACAGGGAATATGGTTGGGAAGCAATCCAGGAATTGGGGAAAGTTTTCAGGATGGGAGGCTAGAGGCTCAAGGTAAACTTCTTCCAATTGCATAGTCTTTCACAGTAGAGACCCTCAGTCCTGCTCCATGTGCTGACTGCTTATGCTTTTGGAGTCCTGCTGCTAAGTCTGCTGCTAAGTCGTGTCCGACTCTGTGCGACCCCATAGACGGCAGCCCACCAGGCTCCCCCGTCCCTGGGATTCTCCAGGCAAGAATACTGGAGTGGGTTGCCATTTCCTTCTCCTTTGGAGTCCTAGGTAGTGATTTTTTTTTTTTTTTTCGCTTCTTCAGTCTGTGTCCTATTAATTTGTAATTGATGATCTTATGTCTAATAAGGCTCAGGTGAATTTAGTTTAAGGCTATTTTACTGCTTCATGCATCCTTTATTTTTTATTGGAGGATAATCGCTTTACAATGTTGCGTTCATTTCTGCTGTACATCAGTATGAATCAGCTATATGTGTACATATAACACCTCCCTCTGGAGCCTCCCTACCGCCCCCACCATCCCACCCCTCTCTAGGTCCTCACAGAGCCCCGAGCTGAGCTCCCTGTGTTAGACTGCAGCTTCCCACAAGCTATTTTACATGTGGTAGCGTATATCCGTCAGGGCCTCTCTTTCAATCTGTCCCACTCTCTCCTTACCCCACTCTGTCCACACACCTGTCTGCATCTCTATTCCATTACTCAACAATAAAAAGGAGCGAAACTGAGTCAGTTGTAGTGAGGTGGATGAACCTAGAGTGAAGTCAGAAAGAGAGAAGCAAATGTCATATATTAATGCATATACATGAAATCTAGAAAAAATGGTACTGATAAACCTATTTGCAGGGCAGTAATAGAGATGCAAGCATAGAGAACAGATATACGTACTTAATTTTAGGTAGAAGTTGAAAGCTACTCCTAAAGTTCTGAGAATTCTGAGGACTTCTTGAGAGTTCTGAGGACTTCGTCAGTATTTCTGACACCAGAATGGCTTATTCTACTCCCCAAAGCCTGGCTTGCCTTCATTCCCTTTCCTTCCAGGCTTCTGATAATTACTGGCCCAGTAATTAAGAAATGCATAGATGGGGTTTAGGAAATAGTTGGATTAATGCTTGAGCTGGTCAGAGGGATTTGAGGGTGCCTAAATTGAGAGGGGGACCCCTGAATGTAGCCCCGCTTTGCTTTTCCTAGCCTTTGTCCAACTTTGTGCTTGATTAAAGATCCTGTGGTTTGTCAAAGTGACAACGTGGGGCCTCTGGACTCAGTAAAGCCTCTAGGGACAAGCCGCGAGAGGGAAGACCTTCATTTCACTCATTTATTATGCTTGCTGTTCTCTCCCTGTAAGTTTTCTCAGGGTCAGCCCTCTTCTTCCTAAATTAAATAAGTCTATTTTGACTCTATAAAGAAGGTCATATACAGCAGCACCAAACTACTGATTATTTTTTTCCCCCACCTGTGAACAGATGGGTTTCCCAACAGCATCTCCTTCAGCCTGGAAGAAGAGGAGGAACTGGAGGGCGGCGGGTCTGCAGAGTTCACATGCTTCTCAGAAGATCTCGTGGCTGAGCAGCTGACCTACATGGACGCAGTACGTCTTCTCTTTGTGCCTTTGACGTGCTTCTGCTTAAAACGTGGGCAGTGACAGGACTGATTGGTGGCCCCTGGGAGGGCAGTAGGGTCATGTGAGTTAAGTCTTTTCAAATCCCCAAGAGAGGCTGTGCCAGTAAATGCAGAGGGAAGATGTGATTTGAATCCATCATCTGAATAATTTAGGCCTCAGCTCTTCTTACAATTCTGGGTGAAGGTGCTTTTCACTCAGCGCTCCACACCCAGAGGGAAAGAAGAATTCTAATCCTAGGGAAACAAAATCTATCCTGTTCCATGGGTGTTTCTCTCCCTTTAGACTCATACATATTTCAAGATCTGAACTGTTTATTTGGAGGATTGTAAAGGGGTCAAAGTATAAATTAGGACAAAATAAATTCCCTGAATCCACATGCGACTCTATCTGGCAGCTCATTTCCACATGTGCTTCCTGGTCTTTTGAAGTCTGAGTATTTTTGTTAGCTGTACATATTTGGTTTCATTAGTCACATTTCATAGCTCAGTGTTAGCTGGTTAAAGAAAAGAGGGCCATTATCAAGGATCACAGTGGTTTCAGCTCTTCCACACTTACTACTTTGGAGGAAGCAGCATAGAAAGCTGCTGTGAGTTTCCATCTATTTAGCATGCAAATAGACTCTCAGAAGTAAATCAGATGGTCTTTATAAAGCCAATCCTGGCACATTTGCTTTTACACAAACCCTCTCACATCTTGTATTGAATTGTTGTACAAATGAGAATCAGATCAGTTCAACAAATTTGTTGTTGTTTCAAAAACCAGTAGTGTAAGAGAACTACGGAAAACTTCATTGGCTATGACTTTTAGGCAAAGACCTGGAAGAGAAAAAAGTGAAAGTAAAAGTTGCTCAGCTGTGTCGGATTCTTTGCAGCCCCATGGACTATGAATTCTCCAGGCCAGAATACTGGACTGGGTAGCCTTTCCCTTCTCCAGGGGATCTTCCCAACCTAGGGATCGAATCCAGGTCTCCCGCATTGCAGGTGGATTCTTTACCAGCTGAGCCACAAGGAAAGCCCAAGAATACTGGAGTGGATATCCTTCTCCAATGGATCTTCCCAACCCAAAGACCTGGGAACCAGGCTTCAGATCCCTCTTTCCTCCTTTTCCTGTGTGACACTGAATAGTTTTTCCTTTTGTTTGTTTCTTGCTGTCTTCACTTGAAACAATGGGAAATAGTGAACTTGATGAGTGTCACTCCTGTGAGTCATTTTTCAGGTGACCATTCATATTCATTATACACAGTTCATGATTGTGAGTGTCCAGAATGTACCATGGATATGATTTTGAAGTCAAAGTAATCTTAACCACTTCTTGGTCAGAAGTAGATTTTCACCTGGATTTTCTTCCAAGACAGAAAAGCCCAAATGTTTCTGGTCATTTAAATTTTCTGTTGGTCATCGTGTTCCATGTGTTCAGTTGAACAGATTTAGAAAGAACATGCGGGCTTTTCTGATCAGTTAATATATTAATTATTTACTTTTGTCTGTTGAAATGGACACCATGAGGCAGATCAAGTAGAAATGGGCAATTTGTCCATTCACAAAGTACCAAGTTACAAAAGATGACATGCTTTGCCCGATGAAATGTGTGTATTGTCCTTAAAGTCAATTCCTCTCTTGTTCCAGCAACTGTTTAAGAAAGTCGTGCCTCACCACTGCCTGGGCTGCATTTGGTCTCGAAGGGATAAGAAGGAGAACAAACACTTGGCCCCTACGATCCGTGCCACCATCTCTCAGTTTAATACCCTCACCAAATGTGTGGTCAGCACCATCCTGGGGGGCAAAGAACTCAAGACTCAGCAGAGAGCCAAGATCATCGAGAAGTGGATTAACATTGCTCACGTAATTGTCTTTTTTAAAATATCCTTTGGGCTTAGCAGATATGGGAGGCCATGCCATCATGCTGATGTTCCCACCTGGTTGAAAGGCAGTATGTGAGGGCCCATTGGGTTTTTGTTGTTCTTATCGTGGTCCTTCCAAAGTAAGGGAAAAAGTTGCCTTTCTTAACATGGGAGTTTATTTTCCTCTTTAAAAAAATGGGTCCCTTGCTCACTTCCTGCTGCTTATGGGCCCCCAATACTGCTGCTGCTTCAGGATGAAACAGAATGTCTGCTTTTTCACAGACTGTTGGTTCTGCCCTGTGTTCAGTACATATAAACTGGTGATCTCAGTGTCAGATAGACTGCTCTTCAATGCAGAAAGATTACTCCACCCCCTTCCAGGACCTGGACGCAGTCTATCTTCTGCAAGCTTGAAGAGCCAGTACCTTCTCAGGATCTCACATCCCTTTTCTAAAGGACTGAAATATACAGATTCCATATTAATCAAGGACTTTTCTGACAGCCTTGCATCTGAAGTTGGAGGGACAGAGTCTATTCCTGTGGCTGAATTGCATTCTGCTGGGTGTCAGTCCAGTGTGCCGGATCAGCTGCATCCATGTCACATGACTTTGACCTTCATTTATCCGCATCTTATTTCCTGATTGAGAAAAGGTGAACAATAGTCAGTCAGTCAGTCACCACGTATTTCATGAGCCCATAAATGCTTCTGACCTGCAGTATTCTGTACGTTGAGGACATAGATAGGCTAAACACAGTTAATTTGGTCCTACAGGAGCCTATAGTCAAACAAGGAAGCTAAGAGACACTGGAGTCATCTCAGCCTAGAAGTGGAGTCATATGACATAAGTGCTGCAGAAGTGGGGGAGGGAGAAATCCGTCCTGGCTGGGGTGATCCAGGCAGGTTTTCATGGACAGGATGATACTTGAATTTAGCTTTGAATAACTGATAGTATTGGGGGTATTTGAAGATTGGGGAAGATTTATTTATTTATTTTTGTCTAGGCAGAAGAAACTACATCAGCAAGAGCTATGTAATTAACAACAATTTTGACAAATAATTTTTATGCAAATGTCCTCTGTTTTGGGCTATATGGGGTCAACTCTAACCAAAACACATTTTGTTTTCTACCCCATTATTTATTTTTCTCATTGAGCCCCTATCTGTGGGCATAAGACTTAAACTTTTACATTCTCTCTCTGTCTCTTTTGTTTCACATTCCCTTTTGTGGTCTTTGATTAAACAGCAGAGCCGTAATTGTGCCAAAGAGTTTCCTTTATTTTGAGTCTGTAGGTGGTCTGATACTACAGACTTTTTAGTATATGGAAAAATGCTATACGGAAGAAACAAATGTTTTACACAACTTAGACTTCTCTTATTCTGAATTGAGCTTATTTATCAGCAAGTAAGAGCCACAAAGGAAGTCCTGATAGAGTACGATAGAATATAAAATTTCTGTCTTCTTAGACTGATAGGAAAAAATATTTTTTTGGCCACAAATGCCAAAAGAAAATGTATTCAATTTAATGTATTCAACTGCTTCTAAAATCTGTGGTAAGCATATAGCATCTGTATACATGGCAGGGTGGCTCAAACAGTGACCTTGGTCCAAATTAAATACCAATTGTGCATTTATGTGATGGTAAGAAGTACAAGTTGTATAATTTCAGGTATATTCCAAATGCCGTAGCACGTGCTTAAAAGCCAGCGGTCTTTAACTCTTTGTGATGCACGAAACTGTGTCCCTTGAAATTGTGTAGGTGACTTAATAAAATAATAAGACTCACAGGTGTTTTCCAATAAAAATTTATTTTACTTTTCCTGAATTAATCATAGCCATTTTCTATTGAGAGGATGTTTGAAAAATGATACTTTTACATGCAGAAAATATTTCTGACCTAATATGACTGTTTTGTTGGAGTGGCCTTACTGCTACATTTTTGCATCAGATCTCCTCAAAGATCACTCCTTTTTTAGCAGTGGGGCCAGATGCCTCTTGTATTCCTTTAAACCCTTAGCTTAAGCCTCTTTCTGAATAATGTGTTCCATATGTTTATTACAATTTGCATGAAATAGCTGGGCCCGAGTTCTTTTATTTATTTCAAGTTTCCTGATTTTTAGAACATAACTTTTGGATTCTGAACCTTTCTTGAACCATGTTCTCATGGGCTTGGTTTCCAGACTGTAATTCAGTGCTCTTGCTCTCTCTCTTTTACTCGCTCTCTTTTTAAATAAAAAGAAAGCATTGAGGCATTTCAAAAGAGTGGGCATGACTTTTGTAAAGAGCTTTGGCATTTACTTTTAAGAAAATCTTGGGGGGATGGGTTGTTGGTTTGGCATAGTAATTTTTTTTTAGTTCTTTCTTTTTTTTTTTTTTTTTTAAAGCTTTTTATTTTGTATTGGGGTATACCCGGTTAACAATATTGTGATAGTTTCAGGTGGACAGCAAAGGGACTCAGCCATACATATACATGTATCCATTCTCCCCCAAATGCCCCTCCTATCCAGGCTTGGCATAGTAATTTTAAGCAGCCAGATGTGGGCGTGCTAAGTTAAAGAATGCCATTTTCCCTTCACAGTCAGGACTAGCGTGACTTCGTGAAATGTTCTTTTAAGCAGTATGCATTTATGCCCAGCCACTCTGGGACCTCTTGCCTCAGATGTTCCGCATGAAGCCAAACCCATGGTCACGCGGCATACTCAGTCGTCGACAGTGGAAGTTTTACATTCCCACATGCCTGCGGATGAAACACCTCCTTGGATACAAGGCACATTCGCCCCCCGCCACCAGGGCTTCCTCCTTCCCCGTCCTGGCTGTGAAGGGGACCCTCTCTCCCCCTGACTGTTTTGCTCTGCCTGCCATTCATTCAGCAGGATTTTGACTCCAAGGTCGCTGCCTGCTGATGCTACAGCCTCTGAATGGTAGCTTAAGTTTCAGGCTCTGGGAGGCTTTCTCCTTCTTCAGAAAATGACATCCAGAATGTTTCCTGTTCGCTTTCTATTTTGTTTTAAAATGCTGCCAAAATGAATTTTCTTTTAAAAGCCCAAGTTATTTTGGAAACATTGTAAGTACCAAGGTGTTTCTGAATGTTTATGATTGAGGCACAAGCCAATTGGAGCTCAAATGAATGTGTATAAAAATATTCCCTCTTGGCTAAGGACATAAGAGCCAAAGTTCAACTTGTGGTGAGTTTTTACTGCCAAGTTGTGTACCCCTTTCCAGACAAGGTTTGGTCATGAGATGTGTGATAGCATCTGACCTTGAAGCGGCTGCAACCTGGTTCGCTTTGTGGGTCTAAAGGTTACGGTCATCTTTCATGTGTATTTTTAGGGCATCTGTATGCTTTCAGCAGAAGAAAGTTTGCTTTCTCTAGCACAGCTCTGTAGGCTGACTGCCATTCGTGTTTTTACTGGGAAAGCTGGAAACTATAAAACTGTAACAACAACGCAAAAAAATATATTAAAGGGAGAAAAACAAGCATTCTGTGCCAAAATCTATAAAGTGTTTCGGTGACTGGGGTGGGAGTATAAGGAGCCACTTTTTGATGTTCAGTATTTGTACAGCTGCCTATTTAGTGGTAAGAATTCATAGCAGCTGTGATACTTCTGAAACAGGAAACCACCAACTCACTGTATTATTGATATTTAAATGCCTTGTATGTTTTAATCACTCTCTGTACAGGAATGTAGAATCCTGAAGAATTTCTCCTCCTTGAGGGCCATCGTTTCGGCGCTGCAGTCCAATTCCATCTATCGTTTAAAAAAGACTTGGGCTGCGGTCCCAAAGTAAGTTCCCAAGTGTCTGCTCTACTTTCTTTGGCTGGGCTGATTAGCTGCTGCATCAGTGGTGTGGGTCCCTCTACCTTCAAAGTGCATATTATATAACAAGAGAAACATCGTTGAAAGCCTCTGTGTGTTCCAGGCAGGGTGTGTTTTACACATCATCATTAATGAGCTTTGAGGCAGGGCTGCTGCAGAAATTAACCTCACTCTTGAAGGGTGCCAAAGCCAAGATGGTCGGCTTTGGGGGTGATTTTAAGGATGTGCATGTCATCTGGGCTTGGAAGGATCAGCTCACCGAGAAGTGAAGTTACAGCAACTCGCCTTTACTTCCGGTTATTTGTTCAGTCACATTCCTTCAAAGCCCTAAGCCGTTCCAAGCTGTGAGGGATAATGTGTGCACGGAGGACATTAGTTCTTGCTGTTCAGCATGAATCCATTTAGTTAGTTTTGCTTCCGCCTATGACAAGCTATCTTAGTGTTGTTAAAACCCCCCCAAGTATTCCTTCCTAGGAACCTGACTGAAAATGATTAACCTCCCACGTTCTGTATTGGATTTTTCTTCATATTTCTTGCTGTAACCTTTGGAAGGGTGAACAATTGAACGTCCTTATCGTTTCACCATTGCTCTTGTCCCTTGTCCAGAGCTTCACTGGACTCTGCCTTTCACGAAGGTGGGAAGGGGAATAAGGATGCAGTTCTGGTCCCCCGTGAATACAGATTGAGAGGCTGGGGAGTGTGTCATGACTACAGACCAGGCCAGTTACTTTCTCCTTCCATTTGTACTAATCGCACAGTCATTCCATAACAGGCAAAAATGCCTAAATTGTTTATAAACTGCAAAAATGCCTGCACTGTACGCAGCACAGTCCGCGCTGTATGTGGCAGAGTCAGTTCCAGTCGGGAGAGGGGCCAGCTGGCTCCCAGGCAGGCCTGCCTTGTGGGCTTAGTAGGTTCTGTCCTTAGAGCAGAAGGTCTCAGTACTCAGTTTCATCAGCTCACTCAGGGTTGATCAAGCCTTAAGTGTTAGTCAATCAGTCATGTCCGACTCTGTGTGACCCCATGGACTGTAGCCCACCAGGCTCTTCTCTCCTTGGGATTTCCCAGTCAGGAATACTGGAGTGGGAAGCCATTCCCTTCTCTAGGGGTCTTCCTGACCCAGGGGTTGAACCCAGGTCTCTTGCATTGAAGGCAGATTCTTTACCATCTGAGCCACCAGGGAAGCCCTAAGCCTTAAGGGACTGACCCTACCCCAACTCTCTAGAGACCCAGATTGGTAAACCAGAGTTTCATAGATTTATGCTGAAAAAGGAGTGCCAGAGTATTCAAGCTACTGATAAGCTCACATCTCCATCAGAGGAAAGGCGGCTTAGGGGAAGTCACGTTATTTGTTACATAACTCTTAGAAGCAGGTGATCTTAAAGCCTGGTGTTACAGATCTACAGATACCCTGCCACTTGGTCTCCAGCACTCACATGCTCTGTTATCTGTCAGGAGAAAAAGTGGAGATGGGACTTTTCAAAGTCCAGTGCAATTTTCTTGATTACCACTCTTCTCTTGGGTTCTTCTCCCCTTCATTCGTTTGGATGATCAAAGTGACACTCTGTGCGATAGATTAGTTGATTGGAATCCTCTGCACAAGAGTCTTATGAAAGATATGGACCATATGAAATCAATAGATGGTAGGCCCAGGTGAAATATGATGGGGAAATCAGACGCATACAGAGTCCCCATCCTCAGCACCCCAACCTCCCCCTTCCCCTCATCACTGCTCCCCACTTGTGGTATCAGAAACAAAGGGATGGTCTGGGGCTAAAATGCAGCCTTGTCCCACTTTTAGCCTTCTCTTTTAGGCAGTGAAAGGTAATCTATCTTTCCTTGGTGGTGGATAAGTAGAATACTGTGGAAGTCACTTAGCCAGCCAAAGGTTTCTTCCACAGCACATTTGAGGCTAAAACACAAGATAAAAAATGACTGGACTCATTTCTTAATCTCCTTGGTTATCATCAGAGAAGGCCCATCCTTCCAGCTGGTTTCTGTATTGAAGAAATACCGCAGAACAAACCTCCAAGCCCCATTGTGTACAGTATGGGCATCTGGTTTATTTCTTCATTGGTTGGTGGGTTCATGTTTTAGCAGGAATGCTGCAGAAGTATCACAGTTCCTGAGAGAAGTCACCTTCGTATCAGCTTTATATAGTTTCTATCGCGAAATTAAAGGAACAGGGTTAAGATGTTTTATTCGGTTATTACTTTTCCAGTAGCCCTTTACTTTAATAGCTTTCAGTGGACAGAGAAGACATCTATTTACTTCTCTTTATTTCAGCCCACATGTAATTAAGTTCTTAACGATTTTTTCCAAAATATTAATAGCTTTAATGGTTTTCTTTATTCTAAGAGTAATATTACCCTCATTGTAAAACACATAAATTCTTTTTTTTTTAATTGGAGAATAATTGCTTTACAATGTTGTGTTGGTTTCTGCTGTAGAGCAACATGAGTCAATCATATATATATATATATATATATATATATATATATATCTCCCTCCTTCTTGAGCCTCCCTGTCCCTTCCTACCCATCTAGGTCATCACACAGCACCGGGAGGGGCTCCCTGTGTGATACAGCAGCTTTCCGCTAGTTCTGTTTTATACATGGTAGTGTATATATGTCAGTGCTACATTCTCAATTTGTTCTACCCTCTCCTTACCCAGCTGTGTCCACTCGGCTGTTCACATAAATTCTTAATAATGGCTTTCTCAACCCACTCCAGTACTCTTGCCTGGAGAATCCCATGGACGGAGGAGCCTGGTAGGCTGCAGTCCATGGGGTCGCGAAGAGTCGGACACGACTGAGCGACTTCACTTTCACTTTTCACTTTCATGCATTGGAGAAGGAAATGGCAACCCACTCCAGTGTTCTTGCCTGGAGAATCCCAGGGATGGGGGTAACCGTAGTGGGCTGCCGTCTATGGGGTCACACAGAGTCGGACACGACTGAAGTGACTTAGCAGCAGCAGCAGCAGCAGCATGATAATGAAAGTGTTGAGTGTATAATGACATTGGCTCTGTTAATTCTTTAGAATTATTGCCTTCAGAATCATCCACTCAGGAAGCCTGGAGGGGTGGAGAGAAAAGCTTGAGGCCTGTGGAGACATGCTGTATTAGGGAGGGGCTGGGAAGGAGTAGGTGCTTTACGTGTGTGATCATGCAAGGGGGCTGTCAGCCTTTCACTGTGCAGATAAGAAAACTGAAGCTCAGAAAGTTGAGCAGCTTGTCTAACATCACTTAGGGTGTGAGTGGCAGAGTTGGGATCAGAACCCAGCCCCTCTGACTCCAGAGCCCCTCCTGACTGCACTGTCCATTCTGACTCTGAGAGAAAGAGCACTGGCCTGTGAGTAAGGAAATCGGGGTTCTATGCTGCAGCTCTCAGCAGTTAGCAGCAGAAGCTTGGGCAAATCCCTGACCCTGACATCTTCATCTCTCAAATGAGGAGACTGGCCAAGACGAGTTCTCTAGTCCTGTGGGGCTGTGGGCATGTTGCTAAGAGGACTTTTTTTAAACTTGCTGAAGAGAACTTGTCCCAATTATACAATGTAATACCCCCTGTGTAGCCAGAGGTCCTCAGGAAAGACCATCCAAAGGTGTTAAGCTTTTTCTAATCTTCATTTGTTAATTTTTTCTCCATCCCTTTTCTAGGGACCGAATGCTGATGTTTGAAGAGCTTTCAGATATCTTCTCAGACCATAATAACCATCTGACCAGCCGGGAGCTACTGATGAAGGTGAGGATGTGGGGTTGCACTGTGCTCTGGACTTTACTCAAAGGAACAAGAGAAGTTTGAGGGCTCTTTGGCTGCCTGCGGTCCCTTGAGAGAGCCTAAAGGGACTGAAACGCAGGTCTTTGGGTTTTTATGCCAAATCAAAGAAGCCTGGGGCTGAGAAAATTCAAAGTCCTGTTCCTTGGCTTCACTGGGATACAACCAGATTGTGAAACTTGGCGTTGCTGCCTGCCTGTAGCCCCTGAACAAGCCGCCCTGCAAACACCGAGTGTTGGCAATTAGGTAGGGGAGAGAGAGGGCCTGGAATATCCTTCTCAGCAAAACATCTTCTAAAAGGGCAGGGGCCAAGCCTGCAATTCCACATCCTTTATTTGCACTAAGTTGCGCAACCTGTCCGTCAGCAGTGTTTATTGAACACCAGATGAGTGCTGGCTGCTGAACAGCAGGCTAGGTAAAGCTGTAGCTCAGCTCATTTTCTTTCTCTAGATATTTGATGAGTGCCTAATATTTGTAAAGCATTTGACTGGCCTCTGGGAGTATGAAGAAGACTAACACAGACTGTTTTCAGGAACTTACCTTCTAGTGGGTAGATGTAGACATTAAATAAGAATGAATAGTCAAAGAAAGGGACGAACGATAGGTTGTGAGCAGTCATGAGAGGGGAGCAGAGAGTATTTTCACAGCCTTTCTGTAGAGTCCACCCTCCTCATTTTGCAGCTAATCAAGACTCAGAGAGGTAAGGATACCCCTGAAGTCCCACACCTGGAGGTAGTGGAGCTAGAATGTGAATCCAACCTGGTGAGACCCTAAAGCTGCTGCTTTCATCACTTAAGCATAAAACTGTTTCTTTGGACCACTTGGGAGTAGGAGGCAGGGGAGGTCAGGTGAAACTTCAGAGAGAGGGAAGTGGTCTTTCATTTAATATTGATTATGCATTCATCATGTGCCCAAAGCAATCTCTGATCTTAAGGAGATTACAGTCTCATGGGAGAGGGTGGTAAAGTGGGCAGTTATTAAAAAAAGAAAACATTACCCTTTTGCCCTGAACTGGGCAATTAGAGGATCCTTATATAGTACTATATTTAGTCTACTGATCTCATAGAATTGTTTTGAAGATTTACTGAAATCACGTATTTGAAAGCACTGCAGCTGTCCGTCATTTGTAGCATTTGGCAAGCTATCTACATGTGAAACCAAAGTATGCATGACAAATGAAAAGTGTAGGCTATAGATGTAAGCTTCGCATAGACACTTGGAGTAGGAATGAGAGTCTAGTGGGGGTAGGTTTATTTAGAAAAGGCCTCAGTGATAACTGTCGGGTTAGTTCTTCCTATAAAGGCATCTGTTATGATCTTCCTGTCTGTTCTTCTCCTAAGTCCTACTCTTCCTCCATGTCTCCATGAAGACTACATTTCTGCTCAACACACTCAGGTCTGATTAGGCCCCTTTCTGTGTGCTCCGGAAGCCCGTCATTCCTCTTGTCCTAGCTCTCACCATGTGCCTCGTTAAACTTGTCTGTGAATGTCACCTGTCTCCCTGCTGGCCTGTACGCCTCTTGCAGGCAGGGGCTTTTCCGCTGTTATCTCTCTAACACACTGGGCATGTCACAAGTGTTCAGAAACAATGTTGGACTGCACGCATTGACGGGCCTTCTTATTCACACGAGTTTAACCACTTGCCCACTGTTAGCCCTGCTTGGCATAGACAGTGTGTGCAGGGCAGGGTGGCTGGTGTCTCTGGATTTGGCCCACCTGATGAACCGCACACTAAACCAGGCCTGGCTTGCTGAGGTCATGCTCCTCCCTGCTTCACATCCCCCTGGATTTGCAGACTTTAAATGGAAACTCATCTGGCTGGAAGGAGATGGCTTAGTCGTCTCCCTGTCAGTAATACAAAGCTAGACTTAGTGGAGCCACACAGTCAAATCCCAATAGCTCTGAGTCATCTTTCCAAAGTAGATATATTGAATACTGTGCAGCTCATTGCCCGGTGGCCCTCTTCTGGCTGAAACTGTAGAAGCAGAGCTACATCTAGACGTTAAAGGTCCCATAAACCTTTCTGAAATGTAGAAGTTTACCTCGGTGCTCTAAGTTAAATTTCTTGTACATGGCTGGAATCCCAAAGAAATGAAAAACTTGGCTATGAATTCATGTGGTCTGTGCATTATCATTAATGATAGTGGAATGTTTTGGGCAGGTCATATGTCTATGTGGGTCCCTTTCCAGTCATCTTTGTTTATTATTCTTCATATGATGCATATCATTCTGGATGTTAATTCTCAGCACAGTTGTAATAAAATGAAATCAAGATACTTAGGTTTTCAGAAGAACCATGCCTGGTCTCTGTTTTTAATATGCTGGACTTAAACTGATTTGTGGGAGGGTAATCTTAGTTTTGAATGACCTTTCTTCTGCTTCTGGGCAGATGTAAGGTGCTACTTCTATAATACTATGGCTGAAACAACATCCTAATTAGCAAAAATCGATAGTTTTCCTTTTAATTGTTGGAGACAAATGTTTTTATTTTACTCAGAGATTGTTTTAAACCTGTTACTCTTACGATTTCTGAATCTTGGATCATTCCAAGCAGCTTATCTATGGAGTCCACACGTTTCAGTATGACAGGAAAGCAGAACACTACCAAATCTTCTTCGTTTCTGGGACTCTTACTAAGAACTCTCCTGGGTTGAATTGCTCGAAACAAATGCTAGGCCCAGGCAGGCATTTGGCTCTGGTAGAGATGTCTGTTTAATGACTGAGGTCAGAGTTGGGGTAGAAGACTATAGGGCTGGGAAGGCCTATTTCACATAATTACTATTAACTGATGAACTGTCATTTAACCAGGAGTGGAAGTGACAAATAGATTTAAGGGACTAGATCTGATAGACAGAGTACCTGATGAACTATGGACGGAGGTTCATGACATTGTACAGGAGACAGGGATCAAGACCATCCCCAAGGGAAAAAAATGCAAAAAAGCAAAATGGCTATCTGAGGAGGCCCTACAAATAGCTGTGAAAAGAGGAGAAGCGAAAAGCAAAGGAGAAAAGGAAAGATGTACCCATTTGAATGCAGGGTTCCAAAGAATAGCAAGGAGAGATAAGAAAGCCTTCCACAGTGATCAGTGCAAAGAAATAGAGGAAAATAATAGAATGGGAAAGAGTAAAGATCTCTTCAAGATGATTAGAGATACCAGGGGAGCATTTCATGCAAAGATGGGCTCGATAAAGGACAGAAATGGTATGGAACTAACAGAAGCAGTAGATATTAAGAAGAGGTGGCAAGAATATACAAGAACTGTACAAAAAAGATCTTCATGACCCATATAATCATGATGTGTGATCACTCATCTAGAGCCAGACATCCTGCAATGTAAAGTCAAGTGGGCCTTAGGAAGCATCATTACGAACAAAGTTAGTGGACGTGATGGAATTCCAGTGGAGCTATTTGAAATCCTGAAAGATGATGCTGTGAAAGTGCTGCTCTCAATATGCCAGCAAATTTGGAGCACTCAGCAGTGGCCACAAGACTGGAAAAGGTCAGTTTTCATTCCAATTCCAAAGAAAGGCAATGCCAAAGAATGCTCAAACTACTGCACAATTGCACTCATCTCAGACACTAGTAAAGTAATTCTCAAAATTTTCCAAGCCAGGCTTTAGTAATATGTGAACCATGAACTTCCAGATGTTCAGACTGGTTTTAGAAAAGGCAGAGGAACCAGAGATCAAATTGCCAACATCCACTGGATCATCAAAAAAGCAAGAGACATCTATTTCTGCTTTATTGACTATGCCAAAGCCTTTGACTGTGTGGATCACAATAAACTGTGGAAAATTCTGAAAGAGATGGGAATACCAGACCACCTGACCTGCCTCTTGAGAAATCTGTATGCAGGTCAGAAAGCAACAGTTAGAACTGGACATGAAACAACAGACTGGTTCCAAATCGGGAAAGGAGTACGTCAAGGCTGTATATTGTCACCCTGCTTATTTAACTTATATGCAGAGTACATCATGAGAAACTCTGGGCTGGATGAAGCACAAGCCAAAATCAAGATTGCTGGGAGAAATATCAATAACCTCAGATATGCAGTTGACACCACCCTTATGGCAGAAAGTGAAGAAGAACTAAAGAGCCTCTTGAAAGTGAAAGAGGAGGGTGAAAAAGTTGGCTTCAAGCTCAACATTCAGAAAACTAAGATCATGGCATCTGGTTCAATCACTTCATGGCAAATAAATGGAGACACAGTGCAAACAGTGGCTGACTTTATTTTTGGGGGGCTCCAAAATCACTGCAGATGGTGATTGCAGCCATGAAATTAAAAGATGCTTACTCCTTGGAAGGAAAGTTATGACCAACCTAGACAGCATATTAAAAAGCAGAGATGTTACTTTGCCATCAAAGGTCCATCTAGTCAAGGCTCCGGTTTTTCTAGTAGTCATGTATGGATGTGAGAGTTGGACTATAAAGAAAGCTGGGTGCCAAATAATGGGTGCTTTTGAAGTGTGTTGTTGGAGAAGACTCTTGAGAGTCCCTTGGACTGCAAGGAGATCCAACCAGTCCATTCTGAAGGAGATCAGTACTAAGTGTTCATTGGAAGGACTGATGTTGAAGCTGAAACTCCAATACTTTGGCCACCTGATGCGAAGAGCTGACTCATTTTAAAAGACCCTGATGCTGGGAAAGATTGTGAGTAGGAGGAGAAGATGGAGAAGGAAATGGAACCAACTCCAGTGTTCTTGCCTGGAGAATCCCAGGGACGGGGGAGCCTGGTGGGCTGCCATCTATGGGGTCGCACAGAGTCGGACACAACTGAAGCGACTTAGCAGCAGCAGCAGCAGCAGCAGGTGGAGAAGATGATGACAGAGGATGAGATGGTTGGATGGCATCACTGACTCAATGGATTTGAGTTTGGGTAAACTCTAGGAGTTGGTGATGGACAGAAAGGCCTGGCATGCTGCGGTCATGGAGTTGCAAAGAGTCAGACACGACTGAGCTACTGAACTGAATTGATGGAGAGGGGTCCACTGCTTATGTAGCACCCAATAGAAGAGGCCCCTTGAGGCCCAGGAACAGGATGGATGAGAGCAGCTGTCTTCTGCCAAAGATGGTGATAGGCAGTGAGACTCATCTGCCGAAGATGGTGATAGGCAGTGAGAGAAATTTGTGCTAGAGAGAGAAGGACAGAGAGGGGATGAAACAAGAGGAGAATGGAAGGTTGACGGAGGGCAAGATTTGGAATTCTTCCAAGCATGGTGATAATGGAGATCATGGGATAGGATGGTATATCCAGATACCTGAGTAGAGCAAAAAATAAGATGACTTTGTCAGAAAGAAGAAGCATCATCAAGAGAGTAGAAGCAGGAGTAGGAAAAGGAGGCAGAGGAGAGATCCAGAGAGATGCAGTCACAGTGCCCGTGAAGAGTCTTGCGAAGTTTCAAGGGATTGGTGTCGTGAGCCTTGCAGGACAGGGTTAGGGCCGAGGCAGAACACTGACATGGTGGGATGTGACACACAGTGGATTTCTGTTGACACCTCATCTGGAATAGCTGGCATTACTCATCAGTCTTTTTAGTTAGCTAGCCAGGAGTGGAGCCTCACTCTCCTGAAGTCGGGCGATCAGCAAATCTTCCAGCTCCCGGCCCCAGATCTTTCTCCTCCCCGCAAGGAGGTCATCCTCAGTGCTCTTTTAAGCTCCTTCCTAGTTATGTGATTCTCAGCAGCCTCTTAGCTTTTCAGAAATCCTTCTCAAGAATTTTAATGCACCTGCAGTACTGTCCATACATTACACGTCTGTCAGTGATTAAGCAACTGGAAGGGAACCAGGAGGGCCTATTCCCCAAAGAGATGGATATTTGCATTCAAAAGTCAGGAAGAATTGATTTCTCACTCCAAGCAGATTCTCAAGAATTTGAGAGGACTCACAATCACCGAGCAGAGGAAGTGGCACATTTTAGGACACTTTCATTCATCCCCCAGCAAAAACTATAAACAGGAGATCGTTAAACAATACCTCTTCTTATTGTCATTTGTAATAGGGAGACTGACAGTCGCTAAGGAGTCACTATGGGTTCTGTCCCTAGGGATGTACCTGGACCCAGGTAAAGGCGGGTGAATGATATAGGATACTGATGCCTCACTGTTACCGGAAAGGCCAGGTCACTGGAAAAGGTCCCCTTGTAGTCGGACAGTAGCGAAAGGTCGCATGCTCTGGTTATATGATAAACCCAGGGAAAGCTGACTGACTGAGGGAGACCAGTGTGGAGTCTGGCGCTCCTGAATTGTGAAATCTGCCTCCCATTCATGCAGTTCCTGGAAAATGAGAACTTAACAAGACCCCAAAACCCACAAAACCCAAAGCACTTTATGTTCAGTCAGCAAACTGGAGATTAGTCATTATGTGGAAGAGTTTGTTATTACAACAGATGGGAGGAAAGAAAGGGTCGCCATCTGTCCCCAGGCGCTGGGAGGAAGGAATTGATTTTGTAGGAGTTCCAAACCTAAGAGGCAACTTGGAAGGAAAGGCTGAGGGATAGAAGGGGGAAAAACATGTATGAGGGTCTGGCTTTCATAGATCAGCACGGGACTTCCTCAGAGAACTTCCGGTACCAAAGTTTCATTTAGCTAAGAAATACCACAGAAATAGTCTTTTTCTTTCACAGGGTGCTGGCGCACGCCTTTCAGACCAATTTCAAGAAATCACAAAAAGTACAGAGGAAGAGATGTTTGTTTCCAGACATGTGATTACTTGCAGTGAAATTCGGGATGTGTAAAAATTGTCTCCATTTCTGGGAATTCCCTGCCTTATATTCATGATTGATTTTATAAAATTGATTGGGGGCTCTTCTTGCAAACTAGGGGGAAACAGGATAAGACAAGGCCACCAGGCCCTCTCAAGAACAGACCGCTTGCCACGGGTCAGCCAGGTGTTTTCGTGAGGCGGTCCGGCGCCTGCTGGAGGCCTCTTCATTTCACACGGTGTCCACGTAGTGCCCCAGAAGCTAGGCGCCCCTTCCCTCTTTCCAGCACCTTCCTCCATCTCTGTCCTCTGTTGTGTGCGTCTGTTTCTTAGGAAGGAACCTCGAAATTTGCAAACCTGGACAGCAGCGTGAAAGAGAACCAGAAGCGGACCCAGAGGCGGCTTCAGCTCCAGAAGGACATGGTATGGAAAGCCTTGGGTCTCCCCGAGGGCCAGCCAGGGAGCCACCCCATGTGGGTGGCAGGGCTCCCGCTTGGCACCAGAACCTTCCGTCTGCGGGGTGCCCCTGCTCCCAAAAAAGTTCTCGTGCTCTTTACCTCATCTGTCCTCTGCAGCCCTGGGAGGTATCAAGGCAAGCTCTTCTCACTCCCACTTGACCCAGCAGGAAATAGTTTGGTCCAAGAGTCCCAGATCGCGTTTGTTTTCTGGAAATTTTTTTTTTTTTTTTCTGGAAGTGAGGGAAAGTCTGTGGCAGGTAGGCTTCTGTCCCTTATACTGTGTTATTTTATCCACTTCTGTACTTATCCACTTCTGTACTTAGGAGCTTGAGACCTGAGACCTCCTGCAATGCCTACTGTAATCAGCTTTTTTTTTTTCTCTCTTTTGGCCACGCTACACAGCACACGGGATCTTAGTTCCCTGATCAGGGATCGAGCTCGTGGCCCCTGCATTGGAAGCACAGAGTCTTAACCACTGGACCCCAGGGAAGTCTCAACTGTTTTCAAAGTCCCAACTTTGAACACACAGTAGCTCCAGGACCTGGTTGTTGGAGAAAGAGAATGTCAGCTCCCAGAACTTGGTCCTTGTACTCAGAGATCTTTTCATTTGTTCCAAACCCTCTAGTCATTTTCTGGATCTCCTCACTGACACACGTACTAACCAAATCTTTCTAGTTTTTTGGTATTCAAAGGAGCATCGTACCTCCTTCCTTAAGACTAAAAGATAACTATTGACATCACTGGCTTTATTTTTAAAACTCTCCTAACTTTGAGCATAGAAGGGGAAAACCAGAGAGACCAGATTGGAGACTGACAAACTCTAAATATTTTCATCCCTGCTTGAAGAAGACTTTTCTTCTTCTTTGAAAGCCTGATCATAAATCAGAAATGTTGTTTTTGAGTGATGGGCCTCTTCTGTAACATAAAGCCTGTAGAATATTCACAGCACTTCAAACATTTTTGGTGGTTCAAAGACAAGTTAAAAATAGCTGTTAAGAGAGAGATTATTTTGGTTCAGGATGAGACCTTGTACACATAATAGGGAAGGACAAACTGCAGCTGACAGTGAGCTCTTGAAGGACAAAACCTGCCTTGGTGTGAGCCTTGCGAAGCAGCCCTGACCAAGGAAACAGCCGGCCACATGCACATCAGGCCGCCTGGTTTCACCCTGGTGAAGGCTTTGTGTTCTTGCTAGAATTTCCGTAAGTGCCTTAATGGGCTTTAGGACAAGGTGCGTCCATGGAAGCCCCCTTTTATTTTCTCTTCAAAATAGTGCCTTGGTGGCCTTGTGGAGGATAGAAATTATTTCCAAGGAGATTTGGTGTAATTAATTTAGTACGTATATACCTGGAGAAGGGAATGGCTACTCACTCCAGTATTCTTGCCTAGAGAATTCCATGGACAGAGGAGCCTGATGGGCTACAGTCCATGGGATGGCAAAGAGTCGGACACAGCTGAGTGACTAACACTTTCACAATTTCATATACCTGCAGTGGAATTGCTTCTACCTTTATTTTCGAGGGAATTTTTTTTTTTTCAGTTGGAGGATAATTGTTTCCAGCTATGCACACACATACCTCTCCTCCCTCTCAAGCCTCCCTCACACCCCACATCCCACCCCTCTAGAGCTTCCCAGCTGGGCTCCCTGTGCTCCAGAGCAGCTTCCCAGCAGCCATCTGTTCTGCACATGGCAGCGTATGTATGTCAGTGCTGCTCTCTCAGTCTGTCCCACCCTCTTCTTCCCTGCTGTGTCCACAGCTCCGTTCTCCACGTCTGAGTCTCTCTTCCTGCCCTGCAAATAGGTTCATCGGTACCATTGTCCAGATCTCATACGTATGCGTTAATATACGATACTTGTTTTTCTCCTTCTGACTTACTTTACTCGTATGACAGACTCTAGGTTCATCCGCATCACCACACATTTAAATAAACTTTTAATTTTAGAAGTTAGAGAGAAGTTCCAGATAATACATAGAGTTTCTCCGCACCCCTCACCCTTCCACTACCACCCCAGTTAACATCTGTAACCGTGGCACACCTGGCAATACTAGGATGTCGACATGGGCATCCTGCTGCTCACTGAAAGCCAGACTTGACTTGGATTCACCAGTTTCCCACCGGCATCATCTTTCTGTCCCAGGATCTAATCCAGGGTGCCCCACGGCATGTAGTTGTCAGCCTGGTCCCCTCTGCTCTGTGACGGTTTCTGAGTCTTCCTCTTTAGGAAGACTGTTCCAGTGTCCTGAGAATGTCCTGCAGCCAGGGGTGTCTGTTGTTTTCCTAGTGATTAGACTGAGGTTAAGGGTCTGGAGAGGAGTATCACAGATGTGAAGTGTCTTCTCATCCTATCAAGGAATAAATGGCATCAGTGTGACATGGATGTCACTGGTGATTTTAGCCTTCATCACCTGGGTAAGGTAGAGTTTGGCAAGTTTTCTAGTTTAAAGGTACTGTTTTCCCCTTTCCCTCCTGTTTTCTTCAGAACCGAGTCACCAAGCCACTTTATAGTGATACCACAGCTTCCTGTGGGCACACTCCCGCAGTGGGCTGCAGCCACCCCTCTGCCTGGTGAGGCCGTCCTTCCCAGGGCTGTTCTGAACCACCGGGGGTGTCCACACACTGTGAGAGAGAACAGAGGTCCCTCTGACCTTGTGTCGGCAATGTACGAACCTCAATCCACCTGAAGCATCTCCTGCCTTCAAGGCTTGGTTTTCATGACTTCGAAAGTTACCTTGGTGATGAAATTCCCAGTCAATTCATAAAGGAATTTAAAATTTTTCATTCATAGAGGTTAGCACTAGTGGCCTTAAGAGAGGCCTTCAGTGGTTCTTAATTACTCTCCAAATGCTGTCGAGGCTCACCTGGCCATTGAGAGATTGCTGCCTCCATCTGCAAATGGGCTCCCTGCAGACTGCAGCAGACACAGCTTTTGGTCCGTGTGGACCAGACTTTCAGTAACGCAGAGACGGTTTTCTTGTGCTTGCTCTTCAGGGTGTGATGCAGGGGACTGTGCCCTACCTGGGCACCTTCCTGACTGACCTCACCATGCTAGACACTGCCCTCCAGGACTACATCGAGGTGAGTTCCGGGCCGGTGGTGCAGGTGGATCTGTAGCCTTCCCATTGGTTGCCCAAGAGAGAAATACACTTTTGTTCACATCAAGTGGGGCTTCCCAGCTGGTGCAGAGGGTAAAGAATCCGCCTGCAACGCAGGAGATGTGGGTTCAATCCCTGGGTCAAGAAGATGCCCTGGAGAAGGGAATGGCAACCCAATCCAATATTCTTGCTGGGAAAACCCCATGACAGAGGAGCCTGGCAGGCTATGGTCCACGTGGTAGCAAAGAGTCAGACATGACTGAGCGACTGAGTGCATGCGCGCGCACACACACACACACACACACCAACTGAGGGCTCTTCATGAACATGGCATTGTGCTAGATGCCATGAGTTATACAGAGATGAGTGACTCCAGCAGTGCCTCACAATCTCGTGGAAGGTGTATTTCAAAGCAGACAGTGATGGATGGAAATAGTAAGAACTCAAACAGAAATGAAGTGGGAGAAGAGGGGAAGCCTCAATTGATTCCTTAGGCACAGAGGTCATGGCATCCATTATGAAGGACTGGGCTGGAACATTGTCAGTGTTTTATCAAAAGGGAAGTCACTTCTATGTAACATCATTATCAAAGTTAAGTTTCAATTCTCCAGCCCTGCCGGCTTCTAGTCTCAGTGGGCTGAATTTAACTTTTCGATCATTGGTCATTCCGATGATTTTAAAAGTTAAAAGTCAAATCCTGCCCAGTGTTGGGTAGGACTTTGGCAGGTGGAGCTGAGGGAATAATATGCCCCCACGTTCTACCTGTTGGGATAGGAAGTCAGTCAAATTCATGGGTTTTCAGATATCCTTTTTTGATTCATATTATTACCTTCCCTCTCTCTCTTTTTCTCAAAATGGGAAATGAAGTGAAGCCTAGAAAAACCAGCTGCTTGTTAGTAACAGTAATAGAATATTACATAGAGAAGAGATTTGATATTTGAAATGAAACTTAAGGATTTCTCATGTATTTCTTTATCTCACGTTCCTGGTTATCACGTGCAGTCAGCCGGCATTTTACTCCATCATAGTTAGGAGTAGCAGTTATCTTGCAAATTCCCACCTCCAAGTTCATTGTAGATGTTGTGGACGTGCTTACCCAGAGAGCAGTGCTCTATATCTATTCACATCCTCTGCCTCAGGAAACACGATCAGGGTTGGGGAATTTGGGGGGGAGTGACCAATGCTTTAAAAGTTAAGTTCAGCCTATGAGACTAGGAGCTGGGGGGCTGGAGAACTGAAACTTAACTTTGGTGATGAGGTTATATAGAAGTGACTTCCCTTTTGATAACACATTGACACTTTGGTTTCCAGTATGAGTCAATGACCATCTGTTTTTGTTGCTTTCGGTCAAGAAAAAAAAAAAAAAAATGTGTGCTGGAACATTTACCCAAGCTTTTGTCTTTACTGGCTCTGCGAGTATATTTGGATTCTGTGTTGTAAGTCCTTTGTCATGACTGTTTCAGTTCGTTTCAGGCATTGTAAGAGAAGGCTGTCCGCCTATATCTTATCCTATGATAAAGAAATATTTTTCTTTAAGCAAATGATGCTTCTCTTCTTCCAAAGTAGCCATGATTACTGTCATGAATAATTGTGACTTTATTGTCCCTTTGATCTATTTTAACAAAAACCTAGAACAAAGAGGGTTATGTTTCAAAATAGCTTGGTTTGTCATTCTTTTCAAAAAAATTTCTTTCAGGGTGGACTGATAAACTTTGAGAAGAGGAGAAGGGTAAGTAGAAGTCTTGGCTGTGGTTTTCCATTTTACTTCATTTGGGCTTAAAAAAAAAGAGAAGTGGAGACTTAAGTTTTTTGTTGAGGCAGGAAAAAAATAACACATATTGAAAATGTATCATATAGCATTGTACTTGGCACACTCTTATGCGTTATTGCCCCAGAGCCCTCGTGAGGCAGGTTTTATCATTCTCAGTTCAAGGGTGAAGAAACCAGGACTCCGATGAAGTAACTTGACCAGAGTCGCCTGGTGGCATAGCCAGGGTTCACATCCTGTCCTGTTCCTCCTGAGCCCACATTTCTTCCTTTACCCCCTCATCATTATCTTCTTTACAATCAGCCTCAGCAATAACAGGTTTATCCCATTAAGAAGAAAGTGTTTCATAAGAGTATATGATGTAGAAGGGTTACTAAAGATGGTTAACTCTGGTAGGCCTATTATAGAGAGGAAAGGAAATGGTCTTCATTGTTACATGTGGATAATTATTCTCTTCCTTTCCTATCAGCATAGGAAGGGGCGTTCAACATCACTTTGAATTTTTCTGTGGAAAGTAGAATAGTTCTGTACAGAGAGATAAAACAGAGCTTTGAAAATTTGCTATGGTTTTAGTGTTAAAATGGTATATTTAAATAACCCCAAGGAAAATAATAGTATTACCCCATGGAACTCTCGTTGTTCTTTAGTTATTCATTCATTCTTTCATCCCACAAACGTTTCTTGCAGACCTAACACTGGATGGGAAAGTGGGATAGGTTTAGGGATTGCATCAGGAAAAGCCCAGAGCTCCCTGCCCTCGTGAAGTTACAGTAAAGGAAGTAGGTAGGCAAACAGGCAGTTACCATGCAACCTGATAAGGGCTTATGAGCAAAAGTAGTGGGTATTAAAGGAGCATATAGGAGGGGCATTTGTCCCCAACTTGTGGGGTCAGAGAAACTTCCAGGAGTAAATGACATTGCAGTTAAAACCAAAGTTTCAGGAGCTAAGCAGGCTGAACTCATAAGTAACAAGAGACAAACACCGCCTGAGACAAATGCAAGTCTTCTGTCCCTGGTAGCATATGATGATGAATGCGTCTTGCGGATGCTGAGGCCAAGGTGGGAGGTTACTGCATGGGAAATCCACACCTACGGAATCTGCCAGTTGTTGAACTGCCTCTGTCCTGTAACCATCCAAACCAATTCAATTACTGCCTCCACAGTTACCCATCTTTGTCCTTTCTCTTCAGAATAACCCTAGAGGGAAATCTCTTTCATTTTAAGACTAGCATGTTAAACTTTTGAAAAGTTTGAGTATAAAACCTAAAGCTAAAATTTATACTCATTGCTGACTTTAAAAAAATCTTTATTGAAACATCTAAAGAAGGATAAATAATTTTGGACATAACTGTACACTTGCTTCTCTTATGAGCTTTAAAAGACTGAGTTAAATGATTTACTACAGTAGTAAAACCCCAAGAATTCAGGAAATCTAAACATTCAAGTTTATGAGGTTCTGGATTATTTAGATATTCAACCCTAGCAAAACTTACTTATCGAGGGCATAAGGGTTGAAGAAGATAGGAATGGAGAACTTGGGAGCTTCCTGACTCAGAGTAATTTTTTTTCTTTTATATTGTAGAAAGTAGAATTTTAAAATACATTTTAGAAGGATTCATCCTTAAAAAAAAGTTTTCTGTCCCAAGAATGGAAATGGAAAAGAGAAATAGAAAGCCACTATGACTTCAGGTCATACCTAGTATGGGTCACCTTGGGAACTTGTTTTATTCGTGTAAAAGGCTTTTTCAAAAAGAAAGGGTACAAAGCATAGACAAAAGCCAGTGAGTCAGAATTCAAATGTGTGAGTTATTCAGCTGTTTTATTTCTAAGGCAGGCAGTTCTTTATAAGCTTCCTCGATGATTTTGTCCATTGTTTATCCACCGCCGTATGTTTTCATGTAGAGAAGATGTGTATCTCATTGGCTTTTTAGTTCACTCTTTGGTGCTCTGATGGATTCCCTGGTGGCTCAGATGGTAAAGAGTCTGCCTGCAGTGTGGGAGACCTGGGTTTGATCATTGGGTCAGGAAGATCCCCTGGAGAAGGAAATGGCAACCCACTCCAGTATTCTTGCCTGGAAAATCCCATGGATGGAGAACGGTGGGGAGTCCATAGGATCACAAAGAGTCCAACACGACTGAGCGACTTCACTTTTACTTTCTGCTTCAGGAATTTGAAGTGATTGCCCAGATCAAGCTCCTACAGTCTGCCTGCAACAGCTACTGCATGAGCCCAGATCCAAAGTTCATCCAGTGGTTCCAGAGGCAGCAGCTCCTGACCGAGGAGGAGAGGTGGGCAGACCCATCGTCCTTCGGGTGGAGCTGCAGTGTTGGTCAGAGGAATACCGCATCTGGTCACTCACTTGGCCATTTATTCAACAGCTCTTTAGCGAGCAGCAACTAGGCTTTCAAAGGATAATAGTGTAGCAGAAAAAACTGAACTGCCAGCATCAGAAAATGTGCTTTCAGATTCTTGTGCTGTACCATTCATTTATCTTTGTTACCTTGAACAAGTCACGTATTCTTCCTGATCTTCAGGATGCTCTTCTGTAAGATGTCTGTTTGAGAGGATTAAATGTAATCTTCTTGGAGACAGCATCATTGCCATCACTATTGGTCACTATTGGTAATTGGTACTAGCTTTGAGGGAGTGTTCAAGGGGGCAGGAGAAACAGACTCATGAAGAGTTGAAATAACAACAGTGGGTAATCAAAGTGCTGCAGGACCCACAGGCAGGAATAGTTCACTTGGCCAAGGATGGGGGAAATGGGGAAGAGCTCATAAAGGCACTAACATCTGGGCTAGGCTGTGGAGGAAAGAAAAGATTTCGCCAGGAGAACTGGAGGAGAACATTCCAGACAGAAGAATGTGAGCAAAGGTCAGGTGCCCTGACAAGCTTGACATTTGGAAGAATGGTTAGAACACTGGCGTGTCTGATTCATGAGTGGACGGGTTTCAAAACAGAGGTTGATGAGCCTGGAGAGTACACTCACTGCAGTGCCTTGAATGTTGGCCCGTCAGAGGTGTGTAGCTTTACCCTATAGTTCAGAGGATTAGAGTTCACAGGCCTTATCCAGCCTACCAGCTGTTTTCACATACTTAAACGGCTGAAAAAGAAACAGCAGAAGAGGACTATCGTGTCATGGGATAGTTATTTGAAATCGAAATTTTAGTATCCATTGATAAAGTTATAAGGGCTTCCCGGGTGGCTAAGTGGTAAAGAATCCTCCTGCCAATGCAGGAGACACAGGACATGTGGGTTCGATCCCTGGGTTGTGAAAATCTCCTGGAGGAGGAAATGTCAACCCACACTCATATTCTTGCCAGGGAAATCCCATGGACAGAGGGGCCTGGTGGGCTACAGTCCATGGGGTCACAAAAGAGCTACAGTCCATGGGGTCACAAAAGAGTCGGACACGACTGAGTGACTGAGCACACACACAATAAAGTTGTATTGGAACACAGCCCATTCATTTCCCTCTTGTTTATGGTTGCTTTCATGCTTTCAAGGCAGAACTGAATAGCTGCAACAGTTACCACACGGCCTGCAAAGCCTAAAATCCTTAATATCTCGTCCTGTACAGAACACATTTTCTGACCTCTGCTGTAGAACAGGGGATTTCCTTGAAAGTTTCTCATCAGGGAAGGTGAAGTTGACTGAAAAACAAGTATTTTGCCAATGAGGAAATTGAGGTTTAGAGAAGGGCTGTAATTTGCCAGTGATAGACTTTAGATTCAAAGTCAGGTCTTCCTGACTTTACAACCTAAGCTCTGAAGGTGGTTGCACAGTGTTATGTCGATCCTGTAAACTCCATAAGCCTGCTTCCTCATTTGAAATGCAGATGTTTTCTGAGGTCCTTGGTAATGGAATGGATTGGTCCTGTTACATTAAAACCTTTGATTAAAAGAAAAAAAAAAGCTCTTTGATTCGGAGTACACGTCAATTAATGAAGGTTTTGTTTTTGCTATGTATTGGATAGAAAACAAAAAAGTTACTGCCTCTTTCTACGTTTTCTGGTCTGATGATCAGTATATATGAACTTCCTCTCTATGCATCAAATTCATATATGGAACATTCACACCATGGCCAGTGATTTGAATCAGAAAGTTCAGGGTCAGAATATCAGCTGTGAAACTGACTTATTAATGATTAAAGGAATCTTGTTAAACATATCCTATTTTTTTTTCCTTGCAATTTGTAAAAGCCCTGTGTCTAAAGTTAGTATTTGAATAATGCCTATATCAATGAATACTTCTGCTTGACCAACTACCTGGATACATCTTTAGGTTTAAAAAAGTACACAATATTAGCAACTTATCAAGCTAATATTTACCACTTACCTTCTTCACCTGAACTTCCCAGGCAGCACTAGTGGTAAAGAACCCACCTGTCAATGCAGGAGACGTAAGAGGACACAGGTTTGACCCCTGGGTTGGGAAGATCCCCTGGAGGAGGGCACAGCAACCCACTCCAGTATTCTTCCATGGAGAATTCCATGGACAGAGGACCCTGGCAGACTATGGTCCATAGGGTTGCAAGAGTTGGACATGACTGAAGTGATTTAGCATGCATGCACGCTTCTTCACCTACCTAGAACCAAGTACATCTCCTAACTAAAGCTACAAGCTTTCATAAGAGACATTTCAAGGCAGACCTACATTCTTCTTGTGCTTATGGAAGTTATATCTGCCTGGAATATAGATGTCTGAATCTGGAGTATTTTTAATTTGGGATGTTTTGGCAATTAGAAATGATATTTATATATTTTTATCAATAATATAACTACCTATGTCTATTTATTGAAGATTAGATCATTTACAAATGTCTCTTTCATTTCCTGTAGATAAACAGTAAGTTGAGTATATATATACACACACACACACGTGTGTGGGCATACTCACACAGACACACAAAGTAATGGGAGGTAGCTGGTAATGGGAGAAGTAATAGGAGAAGAAATGATTCTTTCCCTGGCCCAACCATAGGCTGAAAACAATCAGGGAAACAAAAGGAGTCAGCTTTGATACAGCCAGAACCAGCAAATCCATGTGTTTTGAGTCATGCAGAACTAAACAGTCTCAACCTATATACCAGTGGGGGTTTGATGGGAGGAGGCATATATGTCAATTTGTAAAATCTGGTTAAGTCAGTACCCTCTGACCTTTGTCATAGAACAACATAGTCCATATCTTGACTTTGAACAGTCAGAGCCTTCCTCTCAAAGGAAGCCAGTGAATCGTGTGGATTTAAATCTGTTCACTTCCCAAGCTCTGTCCTCACAGGCTCCCCTCTCTCCCCAGCTACGCCCTGTCCTGTGAGATCGAAGCGGCTGCTGATGCCAGCGCCACATCACCCAAGCCTCGGAAGAGCATGGTGAAGAGGCTTAGCCTGTGAGTGCCACCCTGGGGTCCTGGGGCCCAAGAGGGTCCCATCAGAGTGGGAGAGGGGGAGGGTATTCAACAAAGTTCCCCTGAGCCCATTCACTCATTTGTTAAATCGTTAACCTGTCCGTCCCGACTTCAGTACATTTCCTAGATCCATTCTTCCCCACTGTTCTCTCTGGCCTGAACCACCATTATCCCCTGCCTGGACCACCATCATCCCCTGCCTGGACCACACTCCTGCAAGATCCTTACTGACTTCTGGCCCCACCCTTGCTCCAACAGTTCTATTTTCCACCCAGTAGTCTGGTAGTGTGTTCAAATGTACCCCGGATTGTATCACTTCCTTGCTGTAAAATGTCTACTGGTCTTGTTTTAAGGTAGCGCCCGAATTGCTTATCCTGTTTCACTAGGCCCAGCGTGATCTTCCCCAGTCTTCTTGCCACCTTTCTCTGTCTGGAATCCCCCTTGTTCACCACGATCCAGCCCCGCTCATCCCCCAGCCCTCATTTAACCTCCCCAGGCTCCGTGCACACTAGACGCACCAGGTATTTGCACTAGATATCCCCATGACCTGACACACGTTCTCTCCAGACTCGCTCCTTCAGATGTTGGCACAAGCATTACCTCCTTAGAGAGCATCTTGTCTAATGTTGCCATCTGCCCTGATCACTCCCAGCCATGCCCGTTGTCTCCTCCAGTGGAATGTAAGCCACTGAGAGCAGGAACCTTATCCGTTGTGTTCATGGCTGTTTGTCCAGCTCAGGGCCAGGTGTAGCTAACTTAACAACACCTGTCTCCCTCTCATCACAATCCAAAGTCTTCACAGTGGCTCTCAAGCCCCTTCAGGACCTAAAGTGTCATCCCAACCCTGTCCACGTGTCTTGCCCCTGCCTGTCCTCACCTTCCCCCTCTCTGTGCACTGTAGCCCCCCTGCCCCCATGCTGCCCTGAGCTCACTAAGCACACTCATTTTCATTTGCTGTTTCTTCTGCTTAGAACACTGTTCCCCAGATAGCCAAATGGCTCAGTCCCTCACTTACTCCACATCTTTGTTGAAATGAGCCTTCCCTGACCACCTTATATAAAACTGTAACCTGTCCACGTTACCTGCCCTTGGTACCTTCTCTCACCCTCACCCACTTTGAATTTCTCCACTGCATTTACCTCCAGTTGACATGCCGTATTTGGATGTATCTGTTTATTAAATGGAAGGCAAACTCTATGACGGCAGACATTTATGTCTGTTTTTGGTTCATTGTTAACCCCAGAAATTGGTGTCCCATACATAGTAGGTGAACAATACATATTTATTGAATGAACAGATTGAGTCATGTGCCAACACTGTTATGAGAACAATGCATGTATTTCTCATCTGATGCATAAAATAACCTACTGCTGCTAAGTCGCTTCAGTCGTGTCCGACTCTGTGCAACTCCATAGACGGCAGCCCACCAGGCTCCCCTGTCCCTGGGATTCCCCAGGCAAGAACATTGGAGTGGGTTGCCATTTCCTTCTCCAATGCATGAAAGTGAAAAGTCAAAGTGAAGTTGCTCAGTCGTGCCCAACTGTTAGCGGCCTCATGGACTGCAGCCTACCAGGCTCCTCCCTCCATGGGATTTTGCAGGCAAGAGTACTGGAGTGGGGTGCTATTACCTTCTCCGAAAATAACCTACTAGGTTCTACTATTATGCCAACTTCTTTTTGGCGGTGCCACGAGGCATGTAGAATTTTAGTTCCCTAACCAGGGATGGAACCTGCACCCACTGCATTGGGAGCATGGCGTCTTAACCACTGGACTGCCAGGGAAGTCCTGATAACCAGTTTTATAAACTGGGAAAATAAGGCACAGGCAGGGTGAATAGTATGCCAATTATTGTCGGATCTGGGCTCAAATCCAAGATTTGGCTCTAGAGCCAGGGGATCCTTTAACTGTCTATCTAGTGGAGAAATACCTTCTGGGGGAAGAGGAGAAGGACATAGGAAATAGGAAGTAAGAAGTGGAGGAGAGGAGAAGATGAGGGAAGGAAAGAAGAAAAGGAAGAAAGAGTGAGGGGGAAGGAAGGGAAGGAAGAGAGCCGTCAGTATAATTAGACCCTGTGCTTTGAATGTGGCAAATTTTATGGAAGAGTCTTAAGAGAACCTAGTCTGTCTTGAAGTTGAGCCCATAGACATTAAACTCTGATAGACCTTAGACTAGTGAATCTAATGACGGCTAGAGAGACAAGTTCAAGGAAGCAAGGATTATCATTTGATTAACACATTTGTTCTTCCCTTCTGAAGGTGTATACCTGTGTCTGGTCCTTTCACTGACACAGTCTGCGTTGGCCAGGAGTTTCGCGCTTCCCCCCACAAAGCCCCAGTAGTTCTTGGAGGTCCAAGAAAGGAAGCGACATGAAAAATGGGTCAAGAGATGGTGGGATGGAGTTAAGACAGAGCAAAGATACGCTTTTTAGGTCTTGGAATTTAAGCTTCTAATTCCTTAAATTATTTAATAAAAAAATCAAGCCTATCCTCATTGTTTTTACTCTTGTTATTTTCCATAGAATATGTTAGTCGCTCAGTAGTGTCCAACTCTTTGTGACTGCATGGACTGTAGCCCAACAGGCTCCTCTGTCCATGGGATTTCCCAGGCAAGAATACTGGAGTGGGTAGCCATTCCCTTCTCCAGGAGACCTTCCTGACATAGTCAGTGCTTATTTGGGTTTGGACCCATTTGCTCGTTTCTTTACATCCCATTCCTTCTTGCATCTTATGCCTTCCTTCCTGTTGTTGATTAATGGTAAATAGTCATTGTCTGAAAAAGTCTTTGTTTTGCCCTCACTCTTGGAGTCATACGGTTTAGAATTTCAAGCTATTATTTCATATCTTCTGACCTCTGTTGTTGCTCTTGAGATGTCTGGTGTGTGTTTAATTTTTGTTTTTGTGTATTATGCCCCGTGCCCTGTTGCTTTTAAGAATCTCTTTTGTCTTTAACACACCACTGTGCAGGCTAAGTGAGGATTTCGTCTTACTGATCCTATTCAGGGTGTTCTTCCTGGATCTGAGGATTCCTGTGGTCCATTAGTTCTGGAATCTCTTCAGACCCTTCAGATACGGTGTCTTTTCCGTTCCATCATTTGTCTTCTTCTGGGACTCTCCTTACAGACATTGCAGGCATTCCTTCCATTCTCTGTGTCTTTTAACCGCTTTTGTTATTCATGTCTTTGTATTTTGATGCTGATCTCTGAGGATTTTCTTCAGACCTGTCATCTAGTTGGCAGTTTTTCTTTTCAGTGTTTGGTTAATCCTTCCACTGAGTTTTTAGATTTAAATCACTACCTTTTTGTCACAGTGCCTTGCTCTTAACCACTGTTTCAGCTTCTTCTCATATGTTTTTAATGTTTTTCAACGTATTTGTTTTATAGCTTGACTCGTGGTAGACACTCAAATGATTGAATGAATGAATGATTAGTTTGTTTCTGACAGTTTTTATCATCTAAAGTTCTCAGGAGTCTAGACTTGCTGTTTTGGGACTTCCCTGGTGATCCAGTGGTTAAGACTTCACCTTCCAATGCATGGGCTGTGGGTTTGATCCCTGGTCAAGGAGCTAGGATCCCACATGCCTTGAGACCAAAAAAAAAAGATCATCTAGACTTCCTGTTTGTTATGCTTCTCTCTTTGGATAGGTTATTTTCTTGTGTGTATATTGTGAGTTCATCTTTATCAGGGAATTCTCTGAAACCTAAGTTGAAGATTTATTCCTTCAGAAAGGTTTTTTTTTTTTTTAATGCTAGTTTCTTCAGAAGGATCACTGGCTGGAGAGTTCCTAGTTCTTAGATTAGCTAAGTAGCAAATCTGAATGAGGTGCTGGCTAAAATCACATATGATTTAGGGGAGAGATTTTTCTCCTACCTAAGCTCAGGCCAACAGATAAATTTTCCTGGATAGGAAGATTTTTTTTTTTAGCCCATCTTTTTACTAAGGGTATAGATAGCCCATTGAGGATCCTGGCTCTGTATAAAGGATGTCAGTACTAACTCTCTACCTTACATAAACAGAAGCCCTCATCTTTGGACCCTGTGTATGTGTCAGAACCCATGTGCTGAGTTTGCCAAGGTTGGCACCTCCCACTCCCCATCCAGAGCAGCTGCAGAGTTAGCTTGCATATTTTGGTTTTCAGTTCCCTTTTTGTTTCTAGCCTGCAGGGATTTTCCTTACTGTCTTGTAAGCCCAACTTTGAGAAGAATTTGTAATGCTTCTCATCTAGTTGTTTAATGATGAAGGGGTTTAGGTTATTGTAGTTCACGGGATTGTTGGAGAAGAAATCTTCCTGCTTGGTTTCTTGTCCAGCACAGGGCCAGCCTTCTTTTTTAGCCTCTTGGAGTTCATTTTATGGTGGGAAGTGACAGGAGTATGGCCACAGTACTTTGATCCTGCCAAAGTGGTCCAGGAACTCTCAAAAAATGGAGAACCATTGACCCAGGAAGACCTCAGATTAATAAGGTCCTTCCTCCAGCTAGGCAATGTGTCTCCTTTGAGGTTAGAAATAACCTATTGGGACAAGATGTTTACTGCAATCTATTAGAAACTGGGTAAAAAATCTTTTCCTAATAATGACAGGGCACACAAAACTGAGAAGACATCAAGGACTTATTAACACAAAGTACTTGCTTAATCGTGGGTTCCAGATTTTTACGAGCCTGAACGCCTGGCATTATGCTTTCTGCAGACTGTTTCTGGGGTCGGACATTGTCACCAGTAGCGCCCCCACCAAAGAGCAGCCCAAGTCCGCTACCAGCGGGAGCTCTGGTGAGAGCATGGACTCCGTCAGCGTGTCATCCTGCGAGTCCAACCACTCAGAGGTGGAGGAAGGCTCCATCACTCCCATGGACACACCCGACGAGCCTCAAAAAAAGGTACATCCTTAACCCTTTTCCATAATTCCCGATGCGGGCATCTGACCTAGCGTTTGCCACATGAGGAATGTCTGTTTTCTGGTTGATCTCGCTAGAGGATTTTGCAAGTCATATTTTGAACCAGGTGTTATAAGCAGAGTTCAGTCCAGGGACTCGTCCCTTATTATAGAAAGTGTCCAGAAGTGATAAGGCTGTTGGTTCCTTCATCGAGCCTTTGAAACATCATTCCACACTCACATCCAGAGGCAGCTGAAGGACTGTGACTTGTAACGTGAGCTACCCTTTATTTGGGAGATGGAGAATTGTCTTCGAAGGAGCGAAAAGTCAAGAGCCAGAGATGTGTCAGTTTCTTGGTGTCATACCTGGTCTCAGCCACGCGTGTCCCATAGTAATGCTGCGGAGAAAACCACTCCAGACTCGGTGCCCTCAAGCAACAGCCATTTGTTCTCTGTCCTGCATTTGCAGGTTGGTTGGTTTGGCTTGGGCTTGGTCATGATTTGGTCCAGGTCTTCTCTACCTGCCTCTTTTGGTTTTTGGAGTCACCCAGGGCCTGCTCTTAGCGTGCTAAATTGGATGAGCAACAGGGCATTGCATGTGCCTAACAAGCCTCTGCACGGGCTCTATCTACCAATTTATTTTCCAAAGCAAAGTTGTGTGGCCCAATCCCACATAAATAAATGAGGTGGGGAACTATACTCCACTTCCAGTGGGAGGAAGTGTGGAGTCACAGGGCATGGAAGCAGGGGAGGGTGAGGAATGGTTAACAAGGATACAATCTGCCGTGGCCCCCAAAAGGGAGAGTGATGAGAGGTGATAAAGGAGTTCTCAGGGAGAGTCTTCATGTCTGTGGCTGTAGAAATCAGTGAAAAGAAAACAAAAAGTCCACGTGCATCTCCTATACACACCTGCTTCAGTCTGTTGATCAAGGAGATTGGATGAGAGATGTCAGCTTTGACGTGACTAGAACTTGCACCCTTTGGGAGAGGATCTTGCCTGGCTAGACTTGCTGTGTAAGTGTCTACTGGCCCCTTAACTTTTGCTGAGGCCAGTGAGGTGGAGTGTTGGTCGCAGTCTCTTCATTTTGGTTAGATTTGCCATTCCGTAAGGGGGCGTGTGCGCTGCTTCACACTGTGGTACAAGCACCAGCAGCAAACTGGAAGCCCTCAGATGACCTTGTCACTGAAGTAGTCAATCCAGGAAGGGCTTATTAGGCCTGAGATGACTCAGATGCTGCCCCAGTGGGATTTCTCACTTTCCTGTTTTAAAACCTGGAGACACATCTTTAATGCTCCAAATATTGAAGGAAAGCTCTGCAAACACCCACGGACTGGCTGTTCTCTCAGGCATGTCTCCCTAACCAGGGATGGAATCATTCTTCATGACTTGACATTCAGCACTGAATCTGTCAGAAATCTGGGGTGAAGCGTCATCACTCACCTTGTGGCAGGTTCTCGGGCTTTGTAGGCCCCGTTTCCGATGGACTTGGATGATGGACGTTGTGCAGCAGTGACAGCTATTGCCCCCATTGCTGTGGGGTTTCTCCCTGTGCAGGAAGGACATCTGTTGGTGCCGTGGACGTACCCACAGGTCCTGGTCATCCCTTTGAAACTGTGCAGAAGCCCGGCGTGTGTCCTGTGCACCCCCCTTGCCGTGTTCTTTTTGTCTCCTCCCTTACACGCTGGCTCTTTATAATTTCTTGCACAAGTCATGAATTTTAATTCTTTGGCTGAACCTTTCTCAGAGTCACAGATTTCTCTAGGTTTAAAAATGAGTAATTGAATTGGATGCCAAGTAATTGCTGGGCTGCAGAACTCCAGGGTGTTAACGGGAAAGGCCTCAGTTCTGCTCAGGGCTCGGCTGGCCCCGGAGACCTCCGTGGCTCCTCCCTACCCTGAGGTCCGGCAGCCCTCCACACCCTGCCTTTCCCTTTGGCTACGCTGTGAGGTTGCTCTTTTGTAAAGTGTAATTTGCATTCCTTTTTTCTTGGTTCCCCTGATTATGATTTCTAAACATTCGCTTCACATTTGCTCCACATTACTTAGATTCCCAGGAAGAATTTGGGCTCATGAGGTGGTCTGTTTAATGGTGATATAACCCAGGCATCTTCAAGGCTGTATCTTGAATATAAATATCTTTAAAATCATGAAAAATCTAACAAAGGAAAAAAAATTCACGTGGAGGAAAGGGAAGGGAGAAGAACTGAACCAGTTATTGGAAAACGGACCCTCTTCGCTACTGTGTGGTACACCTGCAAGCAAAGTCAGGCTGTTAAATTATTCACCACCAGTTAGTCCTTGAATTGAGCCACTAAGGTAATTCACTTGGGAAGCTAAGGGAAAAAAAGTAAGCCATATTATGATAGAGCTTCAGTTAGACTTCTGCATACCAGAGTTGTCACATCAGCTGACTGGCTCTAATTAAACTAATGATGCAGTTGAATTTAATATACGTTATGCAATAGGAAAAAGTTCATAGGAAATAAAATAGAGTAGACTTCATTTTACTTGGAGGCCAGATAATCAGAAAACTAAATTTCTGTACTTTGTTTCCATGGGAGGGTAGGTTGGTGTAAAAGAAATTAGTAAGTTTTCTATTTTTTAAATGACCTCCAGATTATCTTATTGGATTAATGTGGTATACTTTAGCTTAACTCATTGAGAAATTATTTGTAATTTTCTATAATAAGAATTGATATTTTAAATGATTCAATTAGTGATTTTTTTTTATTGGGGGGGAACACCACCTAATGAGTTGGGGACATCCTCTTTCTTTGGTAATTGATGTTGCACATATAAGAACTCTGTCATGAAGCAGAAAAACACATTAACTCTAGTGTATCATTCCTTAATTATTCTTGATATGCAACATGAAAATGTGTACAGTTGGTTCTAGAAACAAATGTGGTTAAGGGTAGGCTGTGTTCCCTCAGGCAAGTCACTCTGTTTCTCTGAATCAATTTCTCTCATATTTATAATGCCCTGAATTTTATTCTTGAGATAAGATACCCGAAATCTCATCACAGACCTCAGTGCTGAGCATCCCTGAGTCTGGCGTACTGTGTTCCTTCACCACCTTATCATGGACTGTGGACGGGGCCTCGGTTATGCCCTTGCTACGTGAACCTGGCCGTGGGAGCCAGGAAACTTGAGCCATGTCCTAATGGTGCTGTCAACACCTGTGGCCTCAGGTTCCTCAGCAGCAGAAAGAGAGTGGGATCAGGCGATCTCCAGGGCCCTTTCCAGGGCTAATGTTCCATGCAGAGCTGGATAATCTGTGGTCCTTATCTTAGAAACGTCTAAAAATACAAGCCATTTCTCTCCTGCTTTGAAAGCCAATGATGAAGCAGAATCACAGTAGAAATGATCTCTGTGGGCAGGTCAAATATTCTTCTTGCTCCAGGCAGGCGATGGGGCTTTCCTCCTGCTCTGTTATCTTCCAGCTTCCTTTGGGAGTCTATGTTGCCTGTAGTTTCTGGTATCTGCTGCCATCTGCTGGTTAACCTCCTTCAGAGCAGTTAAAAGCTTCTCAGGAAATGAGAGGACCTCCTTCGCTCCCCAGATGCAGAGTGATTCTGCCCTGGTTTCTGAATCATTGACAGGCCTCTGCCATGGGAGTGCTTCCATCAGAGATGAGACGCATGTGTGCTGTGGGCTGTCGTAGAGCAAATAACTGAAGTTTATTAGTCTCGACATTGACCTCTGCTTTGCAACTTAGCGCACTGTTGGCCAAGGTTCTAACAGTTTGGTTTCCTTTTGGGGTGTGTTTACTCTTCCAGCTCTCCGAGTCCTCCTCCTCCTGTTCCTCCATCCACTCCATGGACACAACTTCCTCAGGGATGTCATCCTTGATGAACCCCCTCTCCTCCCCTCCGTCCTGCAACAACAACCCGAAAATCCACAAGCGCTCTGTCTCTGTGACATCCATTACCTCGACAGTGCTGCCGCCCGTTTACAACCAGCAGAACGAAGACACCTGCATAATCCGCATCAGCATAGAGGACAACAATGGCAACATGTACAAAAGCATCATGGTAAGGCTCTCAGACCACCACCCCGGGTACTCACCTGCCGTGTCAGCGTGCGCACGTGCATTCGTGCCAAATGGACATGTGCCACTGAATCAATGCCAGAGTCTCCCCGGATATAGGCTAATAGCACGTTCTTTAAACTTTGTATTTTATATCGAAGCATATAGCCAGTTAACAATGTTGTAACAGTTTCAGGTGGACAGCAAAGCGACGATTCAGTTATACATACACATGTATCTATTCTTTTTCAAATTCCTTTCCCATTTAGGTTGTTACAGAATACTGAGCAGAGTTCTATGTGCTGTACAGTAGGTCCTTGTTGGTTATTCATTTGACATATAGCGGTGTGTACATGTTCCTCCCAAACTCCCTAACTATCCCTTTCCCCCACCCTCCCCCACTAGTAACCATAAGTTCCTTCTCTAAGTCTGTGAGTCTGTTTTGTAAATAAGATCATTTGTATCATTTCTTTTTAGATTCTGCATATAAGGGATATCATATGATATTTCTCTTTGTTTGACTTGCTTCACTCAGCATGACACTCTCTAGGCCCATCGATGTTGCTACAAATGGCATTGTTTGATTCTTTTTAATGTCTACATTGTATATATGTACCACATCTTCCTTATCCATTCCTCGGTCAGTGGCCAGGTTGCTTCCACATCTTGGCTTATATAGACTAATAACATATTTATATAAAAATGTGCATATCAGCAGTGTGTATAAGATACAATTTTTTATGTCTTAAAAGTTGCTAAGCCTTATTCATCCAAGTCATTGTCACCTTCTTCAAAACTCTCAATTGGGGTGACTACCTAAATGTATCCCAGGGAGGACGCAACTGCTGCACAGCTCGTTGGAAGTCTTCCCAGGGACTTACGTGTCCACATGTCTAACTGGATTGCCATGCATCCTCAGCAATGTCCTTGGTGGTAGCAGTTTTCTCCTCTAGTCACTTGGAGTCACATACAGTATAAGTGGATGATCAAGCTGGACGTATTGTTTGTGTCCACGAGGAACTATGCTTACAAAAAAGTGAGACTGGCCTTTTTGAGCTTCTTGTAAAAAGTGTGTGTTTCTGAGCAAAGTCCCTAAAATGTGTTTTAAATAATGGCGGTCTTTTTGGATCACAAACCATGCCTCTCCTGGTATTAACCTTGGGTATGTAAGGTCTGGTGTGTTTATTACGAGAGCAGACTCCTTATCTTAAAGGGCATCATGTATTGACAAGCAGACTCTCTACTCCTGAAACTGATACAATACTATCATTCAAATGAAAGAAAAGCAGACTCCCTGTAGTAGAATCACACCGACTCCCTGTAGTAGAATCACACCGACTCCCTGTAGTAGAATCAATCACACCGACTCCTGTGTCTCTCCCCAGCTTCATCACTTGCCTTCTTTGAGGACACACTGACTACTTACAAGCTCAGCTCTGAATATGATGTAAATGATCTGGAGGCACTGTCTGTGAACATGTAAAAAAAAGCCTTACTAAAGCATTCACTGAATCAACAAAATGTTTCATGACCATTAGTTGAGTACCTGTCACGGGACCAGGCTTTGGGAGTAGGGAGACGAATGATACATTTCTGTCTTTGAGGAATTTATAACCAAAAAGGAGATTGTAAAGCATTTTTCAAAACATATTGAATATTCTAATAGAGGTGCGATCAGATTTTCCCAGGGCCTACGGGCCCCACGAAGGCATTTGCGTTAATCCTGCAGGCAGTCGAGTCTTATCGAAGGCTTTTATGTAGCAGTCAGATTTGCTCTTTAGAGAAGTAACTGGCATTGTGGAGACCTTGTGCTGGAACACAGGCGGGCAGATTAGAGATGAGGGAGCAAATTAGAAGCTGCTATCATATTCCACGTAGAAGGTGATAAGGGTTTGAACAATGGTCATGTGGCTGGAGATGATACAGATTTTTGAAAGTTTTTGTAAGTTAGAATTTTAGGATCTATCCGTTAAGTTATCAACTTTTTGGTTCCTTTTGTGGGGGAGTGGAAGAGGAAGGATTAAGGTGGCTGGATGGTGGTGGTCCCGTCAAGTGCCATATAACTGCTGGAGGAGGAGGTCTGGGAGCACTTACACTGGAGGCCACTGCAGGACATCCAGATGGCGCGGCCTTCCTGGTACATGGTCAGAAACACAGGTTGGTGCAAGGCCGGTGCTGGGTCGAACACTAGGGGTCGTCCAGCCCCATGGGGTGGACGTGGTCTTGCAGGGGAGGAGGGAAGGCTGAGACGGAACCCGCGTGGTGGTGACAGAGGGGCTGATAAAGGAGTGTGGGGGCGGAAGGGGAGCCGCCAGGCAGCCAAGGTCATCGGTGTTACTGTTGTATTTTCAGGGTAGTTTATTCACATGGCTTCTCTCACATGCCGTCCAGGGAAGTAAGTGCCAGCTGTGTAACCACAGTGTCTTGGCACTGAAAGGAGCTGAGAACTGAACACCTGGACACAGTCAACGTGGATGAGTCTCTCAAACACCCTGTTGAGCCAGAGAAATCAGATATACTGCATCCTGCATCCTGCAAGGGATCTGATCTTTCAAAAACAGGCCTGGCTTGGGGCATTAGAAAACTAACCTCAGGGAAGGGCACAGGGAATGTTTTGAGTTCCTATATAAGGTGTGCGAAGGAGACATCCAGGCACCATTCAGTATTGTAACCACCAGCCATGTTTGGCAGGTGAGGGTTTGAAATGGGCAGAGGCCAAATTGAGATATGCTATGAGTGTGAAATGCACCCAGATTTTGAAGACTTGGTACAAAAAAAAGGAATGAGGATGTAAAATATCTTATTAACAATTTCGTATTGATTATATGCTGATATAATATTTTGGGTATGTTGGGTTAAATAAAATATTAAAATTAATTCCCCTTTTGAAAAAAATTCAAATGTAGCCACTAGATATTTAAAATTACAAATGAGGCTCGTATACTATGTATCTACGGGACACTGCTGGTTTAGTATATCAGCATAGGGCTGAACTCAGTGCTATCTGTGATGATCTGTTCTCCTGTAGCTTTTATGATACAAAGTAACAAACCCTCAAGGAAAGCCTTTGTCCATCCCATCCCTATGGACACACCTGAGGAGGTTTAAGATAAAGAAAATAAAGGGTAGCCTGGCTTTCTCTTTAAGTAGGTTCAAAGTTGACAGCTGAACCTAACATTAACCATGAAAGTGAAAAATAAAAGTGTTAGTTGCTCAGTCATGTCTGATGCTTTGAGACCCCATGGACTGTAGCCCACCAGGCTCCTCTGTCCATGGAATTCTCTAGGCAAGAATACTGGAGCAGGTCGCCATTCCCTTCTCCAGGGCTTCCTCCAGGCCCAGGGATTGAACCAAGGGCTCCTGCATTGCAGGCAGATTCTTTAATAAGGATGTGCCAGATGTTTTGGTGATACACACTTTAGCAGGGTCTTTGTCACTTACAGGGACCCCATTGTAATGCCCAATGTAATTGTTATTTATTGTATCACAAATACAGCTGCTTCTCCAGACCAGAGAGGGGCCCATGGGCCCAACATCCTCGGCCTCACAATGACAGTTTCTTGGAGGAAATCAGACTTCTTCTCTTTTTGGCTCTCTCTCCTCGTGCCTCCTGGGGAGAGCAGCTTTTATTTCTAAGTAAGAAAAATCTGTGTTTTCTCTTGCTTTCTTTCAAATGTAAAGAAATCAGCCAAGGGATAATACAAAAAGTCACCTCTCCCTTCTCCTGTTTCTCTGAGCACCCTGTAAACAGCTGAGTGATGGGCAGAGATGAAGAGGAGACTTGGGCTGAGAGGAGCTTTTACTTGTACTTCGGAAAAATGTTAGATTTATTGTTTATAAACACTCAGAAGCTAATTTTTAATTGAAGCAAAGTTTACATACAATTACATAGATCTGAAGTGTTCTAGTCTTTGGATTTTTATAAGTATAATATATATATATTTATTTAACTACCATATGTGTGTGTATATATATGTTTATATATATATGTATGTAACCACCATATACCTATATATATGTAGCTGTCATATATATGTATTTATCTGTGTAACCACTATACAATGTATATATATGGTTATATATATGTATATGTAACCACCACTGCAAGCTATTTCTAACATTTTTCATCCACTCATCCCTTCTTCATTCCCGAATTCCCTTATGCCCCTCCAATCCTGCTTTAAGCTTAGCTGAATATGAGTTTAGCTAAAGTTAGCCTTCTGACCCCACAGGTTAGCTTGGCCTGTTTGGTGCGAACAGCCTCCCGTGGCATGTTGTCTTCCGTGTCTCCTTCCTCTGGCTGTCCGTGACGGGTGTGGGATTCATCACGTTGTAGCGTGTGCTTTGTGGGATTCATCACGTTGCGTGTTTCAGTTCCCTTTAGCGCTTACGTCATGCTCTGTCATGAACACACAGCACTATCTTTATCCTCCTCTGTTCTCCTGTCGATGGAGATGCAAGATGTTTTCAGTTTGGGGCTGTCATGACCAAATCTGCTGTGACAGTTTGTACAGAAGGCCTTTTGAGGACACACTCATTCTGCCAGTAAATATCTAGAGGTGGGCTCCCCGGGTTGTGGGGTCACTTGTGCTTTTTGCAACGCTCAGTGTGTGGAACCGTGGCCATTTCTAACCCACAGGTTGTCCCCGGTGCTCCACAGGTGAGGGTAAGCTTGGCACAGGACTGAAAACGCTGTGCGTTCCCCACAATCCCCTCATACACTTTCTTCCATTGGAACCTCCGCTGGAAGTGGCAAGGCACCCCGGGCTGTCTCTCCTGTTTGAGTGGGGGAAGACACTGCGGCTCTGCGAGAGGAGCTGATGGAAAGAGTTGATGACCTGTCTTCTGAGGGTAGAGCCGGGACTGGAATCCAGGAGGGCTGGCTCGTGGGCCTTGCTCATTTCGCTGGGCCGTTTCTCCTGGGAAGGCACAAGACAGCAAGAAGAGGCAGGTCAGGAAAACTCTTCCAGGAAACACAGAGTTAAATGCTTTACACACCCTTTCATTTGGCTTTCCAGTTGACGAGCCAGGATAAAACTCCTGCCGTGATCCAGAGGGCGATGTTGAAGCACAATCTGGACTCGGACCCGGCTGAGGAGTACGAGCTAGTGCAGGTCATCTCGGAGGACAAAGGTAGGCACATGTCCTCTTCAAACCAGGTCGCCTCCGTGTGAGACGACTCTACGTGGGTACAGTGCCTGTTTTAAATGGAACCAAGTTGGGGGGGGTGGGTATTTTTATTTACTTTCTTATATAATTAATTTTTTGTTAATTGTCATTGGAGTAGAGTTGCTTTACAATGTTGTGCTAGTTTCTGCTCTACAGCAAAGTGATCAGCTATATGTATACCTATATCCTCTCTTTTCCAAGTGGGGGTTTTGAATTGCCCAAGAGTGGAGTTGTGTGGGGAACCATGCCGTCACCTCACTTGTTAATTCTCTCAGGCCAGCCCCCAAACAAACCTTGTTTTTTCTGCAGTTTTGCTAAGCATGCCTCCCGCCCATTCTCTGTAAATTTCTTGTCAAGCATTCTTGTAGGAGGACTTCCCTCCCTGTGTGGGGTGGGGGTAGGTGGAGCCTGTCTGGTCTTTGCCAGTGGCCATCTACCTCCATTATCCAATCATGCGTGTCCAGGTTGTATGTGAACCTGAAATGTAGCAGTTCCTGCAATGACTTCTCATTGTTTCAGTTAACCATTTATGAGAATTCAGCCTTCAGTTGCTCTTTACTCACTTGATCTTCAAGTAGCAAAAGCTTCTGATGCCAGGAGTGTAGAAGGTTCTTGACCTAACGCTTATTGAAGCAAAGAACCGGTGAATATGAAATGCAGCAGTTTGCCGAAGAATCCGTTAATTAAAGAAATCTCCTTCATGGAAACTCTGGGCAGATAATCCCCCTGAATGTATCAGTTTGTTAATTTGCATTGGGGTTGTCTTTGTTGAGAGGGCTTCCCTGGTGGCTCAGACGGTAAAGTGTCTGCCTACAGTGTGAGAGCCCTGGGTTCGATCCCTGGGTCAGGAAGATCCCCTGGAGAAGGAAACGGCAACCCACTCCAGTACTCTTGCCTGGAAAATCCCATGGACAGAGGAGCCTGGTAGGCTACAGTCCATGGGGTCGCAAAGAGTCGGACACGACTGAGCGACTTCACTTTCTTTCTTTCTTTCTTTGTTGAGAGGAGGAGGCAAGCTGGTAGGTGACTTGTCTATGCCACGGCACATCCGAGAAAGTGACTCGACCAGAATAAGTCTGCTTTCCAAGTGCAGAAGGAACAGCCAGTATGTTGACTGAGGCCAACCCTGTTTGCTGACTGACCCAACACACTGACCAACGCAGGTGTCTCGTTGTGGGACTGTTCCCCAACAAGCATTCCCCCTGTAAAGGAAAAGAAAGAAACTTCACAAGGTGGGGATTCGCAAAGGGAGCAGCTACTCGTACCCCATTTACCCAAAAAATCACCCAGGGCTGTCATCTCGGGCCCAGACAAGAGTGGGCCAAATTCGAATAATAACCTTTTCCAAGCAATGAAAAGCCACAGCCTCAGAAAAAACTGTTTTCCCACTGTCTCTTGGAAGTTTTCTCATTTATCCAGCTGAGCCCAAGGTTGTAGGGCAAACCTTTCTCAGTTATATCTTTTAGTGTAGTTACTGTTAAAAACCTAAGCCTACAAAGTGGTCTCTTGGGTTTTAACACCCACATCGCCCCCAAGCCAATGCAAGGTGAGACCTGGTGGGTCTGAAGATCCAGGAGTCCCGAAGCACAGCTGGGGCCTGGCTGCATTCAGCACTGGGTGGTGGCGGGTGGGCGGCCTGACCTCTCTGGGCCTTGGTCTGTAATTAGTTAAATGGAGACAGTACCCTACTGGCCCCTCATGCATCATGGGGAGATGGTGACAGGAAATAATGTACCCGAAAGAGATACAGTACAGATATATATATATATAGCTGTGAGGTAAGTTGTTACTGACCTCAGGAATATGTGGGCAAGAGACTGGGGACACTTTCAGGGAATTATCCTTTATGGAACATTTGTGCAAAATGTAGCAGAGTCCCTTGGAACCTGATCGCATCAGTCTTGGCGGTGGAATCTCCGTGTTTCACGTTAACGTTAGTTTGACTTACTCCAGTTCTGCAATCACAGACCTCGCCTGGCTGCCTCCCTTACTCCACTGCTACAAAGCTGGTTTTGCACACTTTACCTCTTTAATTCCCTCTTGATTTTTAAAGATATCCCTTACCCCTGAGTGCTAAAGAGTGTATACCTTCTTTTTAAAGTAAAGATGAATTTAAATCACTTTGCTCGATAACTTCATATTATACTTGAAACAGTCCTTGTTCAGAAATTACAGTTATCTAGTTGGGACTCATTGAAATAGACAGTTGTTTAAGTTTTAACAGATATAGCCTATCTTGTCTGGTTTCCCTTTAACATTAAAATGCAAGCCCTTAATGAAGCAAGCTGTCAAATGGTATAAAATACCGACTTGGTTTGGGATTAATTTAAAAATGTTCTGAAGATCCAAGTAAAGATTTCTGGAAAGTGCTGTAGATTTTCTGCCTTTTTCTCCATGTCATCGGATTCACTTAGTCTCTGAGAAAAATTTCATATTGGGTAGAAAATGAACCACGGAAGGCTGGAAACCCCGGGCTCTGCTGCTAGTCCTGCCATTGACTAGCTGTGCACACAGGAATGTCTCTTAACTCCTCCAGGCTTCCGTTTCCTATTCTACGTCCCTCCAGCTAAAACATCCCACATTTGAGCATTTTGTTCACAGCTTGAATTTCCAAGATTGAATTCACACTTAAATGTTTTAAATTGAGATTGGGAAATGGTTGGAACCAATTTGGTGTGACTGAGTGATGGTCATTATCCAGCTCTGCTCACATTCCAGGAACAAATGGCTATAATTCCAGCCATGAATCTGGGCAAAATTTCCATCTGCCATGGTCAGCACTGGGCTGACCTGCACAAGCTGACCACCTTCTCTTCCCTCATCTCTCTCATTTTTTTTTTTTTAGAACTTGTGATCCCAGACTCGGCAAATGTCTTCTATGCCATGAACAGCCAAGTGAACTTTGACTTCATCTTACGCAAAAAGAACTCTGTGGAAGAGCAAGTAAAACTGCGTAGCCGGACCAGCCTGACGTTGCCCAGGACAGCTAAACGGGGCTGCTGGAGCAACAGACACAGCAAAATCACCCTCTGAAGGCAGAGACCCAGGCTCCTCACTTGCCAAGGGCAGGGTGGGGCTGAGAATAGGCCATCGTGATCACAGCTACCACTCAGTGTTAGAGGGTCGTTGGTGAAGTGGACTGAGGTTTGTTGAGCAACTCTGGTGTGCAGGGCACTACGATGGGCATCGTGGGGAAATCGGAGATGAGCTTGACACAGAAAGGATGACGGATTCACTGATTCTCTTTGACCTGAGATTGAAATGCAAAATTATCTGCATTTATAAATCTATATGTATGTACACATATGTGGTATGTGTGTGTGTATATATATAAATATGAGGGACTTATGGGATATTCTGGACTACGGGAAAACAAATTTGCACAATGGCCTGGGAAGTCGAGGTCACTTTTTACAGGGAAACAAGGAACTGAGCACCTCGTCTCACACCTCCCAAGTAAATGGAATCAACCCGAGGATTACAGAGTGTCCTTTGTGCCAGTATTATAAGAAGTCCAAACTGTTTTTATAAAGGGAGAGGATTACTTTCTCAATCAAGTGCCACCAGAAAAGAACCACTGCAGAGGTGGGAACTGCCACAGGCTGAATGAAAGGCCACGTCAGACAGGGTTTGGATGAGCCAGTGGCTTTGACCTCTGCTTGCATTGGCCAATGCATCGGCTACCCCAGGGAGGGCGAGGAGCAGCTTCGGAGGTCCCTCTGAGCCACTGACCCAGCCGTCATGACGCCTCTGGAGGCAGTGCAAGCCCATTTTGATTTCTGGTAACTGCATCGTGTGTCTCCCACCCCCTAAAGAACATATCACAAGCATTTCTTGCACACGTAGCCATGTTCTTTGGTAACGTATCAGCCAGAAAAGAAAGCTCAGAATGATGCTGACTCACTTGGACTCTGATCTGTCTCAGAATGCCACTGCTTCACTGTTTCTTTCTGATTGCCTTCTGCATGTGAAACTGTGCGTCTGCAGTGTTCTGCCATCTGGATCGTAGTACCTCTATGTATTAATGTGCAATTTGTTCCTCAGGTGTAGAAATTCCTACTGCGGTTGACTATGTCTGATCATTTTGAGACCTGTGAAAGATTTCTCAACAGCCGTCGTTCTGTGAATAGCCCCCTGCAGATGTTCCCAGCTGAGAGTAGTGTCCTGTTTTTACTAACTTCTACAACCTTCCTGTGCCTAGTCATGGGGACAGAGATGGGGCTTTGCGTACTATCCAGACCATTTCTAGCGAGGTACACACATTCTTCCAGATGGAGTCAGTAACTTGCCCTTTCAGGTTCCCACACTGTATCCCAGTGTCAGTGTTCGTGACACTTTTGTCTCCAGTATCTCCATCGTCCTCTCCCTTCCAAATCTGAGCTGTGCTGGGGTTTGAGCTATAAAGCCATAATATGTGGGATGTTGACATGTATAAGAAGCACTTTCAGAATGTTGTCCTTTTTAAGAAAAAAAAATTCTCAAAATACCAGTTTTTATTCCAAAAATAAAGAACAGACCCAAATAAGAAGTGCAGATTGTAATGTAGAGCTTTTTCTTTCTTTTCTTCACCACCCCCCCAACACTCCCCAACCCCCCCCCCACTCCCCACCCCCCTGTCCTGTAAAGAAAGACAGCTCCCAAAGGTTATGTGTGACTCATGTTCTGTAAATAGTCATATGAACTCTTCAAGAAACACCAGGGAAAATCTAGAGATTTGTGCCCTTGGACCAAAGAATGAGAATGAGCCAGGGAGGCCTCAGATTTCCTGTAGGTCTTCCTAGGTCAGACTGTACATTGTAAAGACTGACTGGTTTCAACTAGTTGAAAAGCTTTTTTTTTTTTTTTCTATTTGCAAGGCATGTCTGATTTGTGCTTCTGTGCTTGGAGGAGGGATGGCCAGGGTGCTAGACATCATGGAGACTGAGGGAAATGTATCCTCAGCCTGAATTTCTTGGCTTGAAGGTCAAAAAAAAAAAAAAAAAATGTAGGATGGTCAGCCTGGTTTAGAGTGCAGCTACCAAGACTTACAAGTTATGCCCATGTGCTCGCCTTGTGTATTTATACTGTATATGTAGAGTCTAGATTTATATACTGCAATGTAATATATATATATATTCCTTTTATAAAAGACAATGGAAGTTACAAGTAGATAAAACATAGCTTCATTTATTTAATGCCACTTTAAATGTCTTAAATCTGTTTCCTGGTGGACTGCCGGGTAATGCTTTTAGCTGCTGACATGCTTGTCTTTCTGCCTCTCCATCATCTGTTTACCTTTTGGTTAATAAACTGATTTGGGACTTGGTTGGCATGTGCTGCTGGACTCAAAGGGATTGTATCTGGAGTGTTAACCTGGTGGATCTGGGTTTCAGATGTGTCAGTAAGCATTTTGGGAGCCCACTCTGGTCCAGCTCGAGGGAGCAGAGGGAAAGCCAGTGGCCCAGTTAGGAGGGGTCCTCGCCATTGTCAAGCATCATTTGCGTTCAGAGGCAAGAATGACATCTTAGGAAATCGCTGTCAGATGTGACGGCTTGCTGGAGGGCATCCTTAGGGGTAGTTTGGCTGGGGACCCTGTATAAAATCAAACTTAGGGTCCAAGGTAGGACTTTGCCTTCTTTCCAGCAGCCTTTCCTGAGTCTCCAGTTGCTACCATCGGCACAGTTCTTGAAACCATCCTTGGTGCTCCAGAAGCCGGGAGGGCCTCTGTGGAGGGAAGAAGGAAGGTCTTCCCAAAATTCAGTCAGACCTAGGCAAGCTTCATTCAATAAATGCTCATCGGCATTCCATCATATCATTCCCCAAGAAAGGGATTCCTAAATAGATCCAGATTATCGAGTTTTCTGGGGCCCTGTGGGATATAGGAGAAAGTCAAGTAGGAGTTATAATAATTGATAATATGGGCAGGAAAAAGGGGGCTGTTTCTGGCACTAGGTGACTCTATTGTCAAGATTATCTGAGAAAATGGTTCCCTTGTTTTGTCTCCCTCCAGAAGCAGCTTGGTGACATTTTGCCTGAAGGAATAATGTCTTAAAATTTCCTTCTTTGGAGTCTTTTCAAATTTGCTGTGTGGCACAGGATCATTAGGAAGTATGCAGTCTTGCTTCATGTCCTGATTTCAGTGGTCTGGAGAAGTTTCCCCAATGCCAACCCTCTTTTTCTATAGAGCTGTTGCAATGGCCCCAATTACCACCTGTACCCACAGTTCCACTCTGAGAAGTTATTTCCATTGTGTTGTGCATGGCTATTTCCCCTAGGATCTCTGTTAAAATGAAATAACTTCTGGAAGGGATGGCTAGGCGAGGCTAAAGTAACAAAGTATGAAATCTCAGTAACTTAGGGTAGTTTAGTTTTCAACATGTCATAGGTATTGCAAATCGGGCAACTCTGCTTAGTGGCTCCAGGATCCAGGCAGCTTCCATCTTGCAACTTAGTTCCATGGTCAAATTTTTTTCCTTCAAAATCACAGCGATGGTGGAGAGAACTCACAGCCGTTCCAGACTGCCTTACTTCAAAGGGACCGTGTCACTTCCATTCACAGTCCATTGGCCAGTCAATGGCCCCAGTCTAAGTGCAGGGGAGGTAGGAAGATGGAGGAGGACACTTGGAGTAGATGAGCATTTCCATCTCTGCCCAAAGGAGTGCTGTCTTTTCACTAGGGTACATGGCTTTGTTCATTATCCACAGTCACCAAAAAGTGTTTGGAGGAGATGGCAGCGAGGACTTGAGATGGGGGCTGCACAGAGCCAAGAAGGGTTAAAGAAAGAGGTGCTCAGAGGAAGAAAAAATATTAATACAAGAGTAATTTAATTTTGTTTAGAATTAGCCTTACAGAATTTATTTTTAACATGTGGTCACCACCAATTTTCATGCTTCTAATGTGGTCCCTACTCTGACTAAACTAGGAGCTCCTTTACAGATGTAGTTGTATGTCAAATCTTTTTTATTTTAATCTAGGAAATTTAAAATGTTGACATATAAACTGTGAAATCAAATAGAAGCCAGGCAAATTTAATTAGACTCTGAATTAGAAAACCACCATTTGGTGTGGTTTCTCAGTGTCTCTGCCTAGAAAACTGTGTGGAAGTAATTCACTTATTTAACAGTCTGAGGTATTTAACATTTTCTTAAGACTTGGAAGGCATCGTACAAATCATACAGTCAACGCCCTCATATTACAGATCCCCGGGGCCGAGGCTCAGAGCAGTTAAGTCACGTTCCAGAGGCTAGGGGCAGGGCTCTGAATGACCAGACTCCACTCTGTGGGTATCAGATGGGGCAGGGCTATCCTGACATATTCCCCAGAGCCTCCTGGAGCTGGAGGGAATGCCTGGGGTCTGCTGGCTCCATACCCAGCCTTCCAACCATGTGAAGTTCCACAAGCTGCCTTGGTTAGATGGGCATCTGGTTGGTTCTTTCAAGTCTCCAAGGAGAGACCTGCAGCTGGTCAGCTTTTATCCTGAGCATCATTCCATCTCACAGAAGGGGAAACAGGGCTATAAGATTACATTGCAAGTTAGCTCCCGCCTGGGATCCACGATGCACCCACAGAGTGGGTGAAAAGCACCAACTGAATGAGGCGTTAAAGGAGTGGACACCAGTGATCAGGACCGAGTACTCTATCACAGGCTTCTCAGAAGAAATCATGTTTAATCCTACCATTGTTTCCTCCCAACAACAAAATGTTGTTGAGAGAAAAATTTTGCACTGTAGTCACAATCTCTCACAATGGTATCAAGTTGAAGAAAGAAAAAAGGATGATTGAAACTGTTTCTAGATTGCTCCAGTTATTGAAAATAATACCAAGGCATCAGTTCAAAAGGGGAGAAGCATTCTAAATGAGACTGACTGCTGCCTTGCCTCCAGATGTTGATTTCTGATCCTCATTTATACAACATCTGATATCCAAGCCTCAGAGAATTGGCCTGATCAGCTGAAAAAAATTCAGTATATGAGATTTACTAGGTGGGAAGTAAACATTGGAGTTGCAAGCTTCTATGTGTGTGAGATAAAGAGTTGGGGGGAGAGAGGGCAAGAAAGCAAGAGATCGAAACATTAGACATTAATGAGAAAACAAGAAATGAGGCAGACTCTCTCCCCAGAAGCTTTGCACGCATGCAGTTTGGTGTGGGTGGGATCTCACTGCCTGGCTGACTCCCAGGCCACTTAGTATTTTATCCTCAGCAAGTCTGTTAGCTATTGCCTCATCTACAAAGTGGGGATGGAAGATAGTTTCTACCTCTTGAGGTTCATACTATTAAATTACACAGTGCTCATAAAGCACTTCTCTCTGGCGCTGACTGCGAGAGTTCACTGCTGGTATTCCTGGGAAGCCGCCTTGCCCAATGAGCAGCCACGTGGGGCACACGTGACACTCAGAGGTGGGCCCGCAGATGCCTGAATGGCACCCTGGGAAAATTGAGCCTGCCGCTGCTTTGGGGGAAAGACTGACTCATGGAGTTGGAGGGCAGCCAGGGGGCTCCTGCAGCCTGTTCCACAGCCCTGCTCCAAAAAGGCTGGGGGAGAGGGGCGTGTGGGCCCAGCCTTGCCCACAGCGCCTCCTGGTGGGGCTGCAGCGGCACAGGGACCCTTGCTGGACAGGCTGGAAAGGGAGCCGCTGGCCCCGGGGAAGCAGCCCTGAGCTGGAGCGTTCCCCTCCCCGAGCCTACAGTGACTTCCATCAGGGCGCCCCCAGCCCCACATTCTTGGCTTTCCTCTGAGGTCAGGGAGGGACCATTCTCTCACCGGAAGCTGAGTCCCGCCCCCTCCCATTCCTTTCTCCTCCCTCCTGTCTCCACCTGAACCTGGATCTTTCCCTGCAGGATGGGGCTGTCTGCTGTGACCCTCCCTCTGTCCAGGGATGACTCACATGCAGGACAGTGAGTTGTTGCTGTTCCATAAGCATCAGGGGTCCCAGGCATCCCACCTGTTCCTTTGCAGGCTGTCCAGCTCACCGCCACCTCACCTCTGCAGCATTGTGGCTGGATGGCAAGGATTAGAGAGTCATTTTAAGGGCCAGGGTCGCCACTTCCATTCCAAGCCTCTTTTCTACTATTTTGCCCCTCTGGTTCCCTGCCCTCACCACGAACCCCCACCTTCCTGGCCTGTGTGCTGGCCTTACTTCTCCACCAACAATGGGCGTGAGTCTGTTTTCTTATCCCCTCGGCCTTGCCCCTTTCTCCTGGATTCGAACCCCTGTGCTGTGCCCTGCCTCTTTTCTCTCCTAATACCCTAAGCCTGCATTCCTCTTCTGTCCCCTCCCTGCTCATGCTGTGGGCATGGTTCCTCCTAATGTCCGTTCTGAACAGTAATATCCCCTTCAAGTCTTCACGATTCATGCTGGCATTTTACAAAGTAGTTAAAACCCTTCAGACAATACCATCAACACACACATCTCAACTCCTATGTTAAGGGCTTCCCCAAACTGTCGGTTCCCTTTGGGAGAGGACACTTTGTTACGAGCTATTTTCTAAGGTCTCCGAAGAACGAGAAGAGAGGGCTGTCCAGGGCACTGAAAATCACATTCCCCCATGAGCAAGAGCCCAGACTCATTCCCCTAGAAGAGGAAGCACCGGAGGAGTCTCGTCTGGACCAGCAGGGCCACGAAGCTGATGTTCAGACCATGGAGATTTGGTCAAAGTGCCCATTACAGAGAAACCAAGCTGAAGAAATGCCAGGGAGGGGCAGAAAAATAAACACAGTGAATTAAAAATAGAAAACCAGTTCTCAGAGATGATTCTTCATTCTTTCCATCCTTTTTGAGGACATGCAAGAAGGTGGCTTTGAGCTGTGAGCTGCCTGCCTAGTGTGGCAGAATGATCTTAAACTAAGATCATCTCTGTGCCAATACACCTATGGGTATAAGGCCATTCTAGGCAAATTCACAGACCAGAAAGGAAGCCAGTTTCCGGCCCAACAACAAATTTTAATGGAGCCATTCCACCCCTTGCCTTGGAATCTCATTCAGTATTTAGTAACACTGTCAAATATTCCCGAAAGCACACCTAGACTATTCTCGCTGCAATTCAAGCCGTTTCCTCATTCCAGGCACATGATAAGGTACCGTTTCCTCCTCCTGCCAGGAAGCCTGCACGAGCCTCTAGCCCAGCCTTACCCACAAGGGGGCAGACACCAGAAGCGAGAAAGATCCAGTCCTACAGCATGTGAAACTGAGTCTAAAAAACACAAGTTAGAACCTATCCTGAGACCCGCAGGCCCCTGGCTTTTGAGGGACAAGAGGGGAGTGTACTGCTGGGTCACATAGGATATCCCATACAGAGGGCCGCTTCACCAAGTTTGAGAAGCATGACTGACCTTCCACATACATAAAAATACAAAAAAGTTTAGACAAAATGAGACAACAGAGGAATATGTTCCAGACAGAGGAACAAGATAAAACCCCAGAAGAAGAACTAAGGGTGTTCAGTTCAGTCACTCAGTTGTATCCGACACTTTGCAACCCCATGAACTGCAACCTCCCTGAGAATGAGTTCAGAGTAATGATTGTAAAGATGATCCAAGAACTCAGGAAAAGAATGGATGCACGGAGCAAAAAGTTTTAAGTTTTTAACAAAGAATTAGAAAAAATAAAGAATAACCAGAGTTGAAGATACAATAACTGAAATGAAAAATTCACTAGAAGCAATCAATAGCAGAATAAATGAAGCAGAAGAATGGATAAATGAACAGAAGACAGAGTGGTGGAAATCACTGCCATAGAACAAAGAAAAAAGAATGAAAAGAAAGAAGGACAGTCAAAGAGACCTCTGGGACAACATCAAGTACACCAACATTCACATCATACGGGTTCCAGAAGAAGAGAGAGAAAGGGCCTGAGAAGATATTTGAAGAGATAATAGCTAAAAACCTCCCTGACATGGAAAAGGAAACTATTGGAAAAGATACCATGCTACGTGGCAAACCAGAGGTCATAGGGAAGAACAGAAGTGTCTCCAGGGGACAGTGATTCCTAAGCAAAATATCATAAAAGACACTCTGCCCCGTTCACTTGCAGTGCTGAGCAATCGAGTGTTCTCTTTACTACAGCTTGAAACCTTTACCCCAGAACATCATGGAGCGTCCCTTTCATCTACAGATCTTCACATCACCTATTCTGGCAAAGTTCATTTTGTAAAACTGTGGGCATTCTTGAAAGCTAGAGGAAAATATACTGTGTGTATGCCAAGGGATGCTTTTAACTTGCTATTTAAACAAGCCCTAATAATGAGGAACAATTAATAGCTACATTTCCCTGCCTAACTCTCAGAAAGAAGTGGCTAAAATGAGGCCATTCATATAGAAAATGCCAAATCTTGGTAGTTGGGAGGGATAAATTAGGAGTTTGGGATTAATATATACACACTACTCTATAGAAAATAGATAACCAGAAAAGGGACCTATTGTGTAGAATAGGGAACTATATTCAATACCTTATAAAGAAAAGAATGAAAGAGAAAGAAAAAAAATACATATATGTATAACTGAATCACTTTCCTGTACACTTGAAACTAACACAGCATTGTAAATCAACTACATTTCAATAAAAAAAAAACTCTTAAAAATTAAAAAAAGAGAAGGCACAATTTCTAGGTAATCTGTTGTTAACACATTGTACTAAAACCCACCATCATTATTTCTCTTTTCCAAGCAAGCAAAAACAAAGCCAAAAACAATGTATTGGTCACCACTGACCAGACTCTTCAGCCTTGTTTCAGCAGTGCCTCCTTGACTCAGGGCCACCATCAGCCTGGTCACAGGGGAGTCCCTCCCATGACCACTGCTCACTTCTCATGTCTCCCCGCCCTCTGACACATTTAATCAGAGCACCTCTAGGGGAGGGAGGTTCTCTCTGAAATAACAAACACCACCACCAAACATAAAACTCGGGTGAAACGGTTATTTCCAAGGCTGCCTCTGCTGTGCTTTCCAACTGTACCACCCATAACATGCTATCTTATCAAATGACCGGCCTCACTTTCACTCTGCCTTTGTCATCAGTTAAATCTTCGGTGAATTAACTTGTCAGTCATAGAGATCACTTACTTGGAAAGAATGTCTCAAAAGCCCAATGTAGAAGCCTCTTGGGAAGACTCATCTTTATTTTACAGCTGCTAATTAGATGGATTTGTTCCAACTAGAAGTGAAAAGATTCCCAAGCGTGTAGCTGAATGGAAATTTTGTTTCAGACACCAACCTTTGACTGGAAGTCTCGGCATTGTCTGTCAGGAGACAAACCAAACGTAGAATTCCCCCAGAAACAACGGCCTCTGCATTCACGAGGACGGCCCAGCGTGGAGGGGTAGCTGCCGTGCCTTGCCATCATCAGTGGGTCTCAGGACTGTTACCTGTCAACAACTCCAGCACATAGCTGACTCTTCCATCCTGCCCCGCTCCCCAGCACTCCCGTGGAGGCCCCTTGCCAGCCCCACACCATCACAGTGCCTGAAAGCATCCCCACCCTCTGCGCCCAACTCTCCTCCCTCTCCTAAACTCTCATTCATGCTCCCAAACCCAACACTATGGTCACATTCCCAGCAAAGCTGGTCCCTCAACGGGCCCCCTTGACGGTCCCCCTCCTCGGCACAACCAGGTTCCGTGGGTTCTACAGTCACCTTTGTTTCAGCCTCTGAAAGACAACCATCCGGCTATACACGGCAGCTCTCCTGGACCACGGACCCCGCAGCAGTAGGCACCTTTCCCAGATCTCTGAGGATCTCAGCACCCAGCACAGGGCCTGAAACAAGGTCATGCTCACACTGGATTCTGAGGTCCGGGGGTGGGGGTGGGGGGGGGTGCGTGGAGCTTGACCTGAAATTCAAAGGAGTCACTGGGTCCAACATGGGTTCTCCCGTTTTTGCCCCAAGATAAAGCTCCTTGGCCTGGGACAGGCATCTCAGTATCTTCTGATGAACAGGCTGATCAACAGCACAGAAATGCAAGATGAGTTCTCCCTCATCATCCTCTCACTGGGGGCTCCTGTTTCTCTGTACCTTTGAATGCTCTCTGGCTTACCCACCTCTTCAGCAGTCTAAAACACTCCCCCAACTGGCCGGGAAGGCTGGTGACTATTCTCTCTTCTTTGCCACAGCAAAGTGATGATTATCTCTGGCCTCCGACATCCTTGGGCCAGTGCAAACCTGGAAATCCCAGCAGTGGGGGCTGTTGACCAGCGCTGGAGGAACCAATGAACAGTCACAGGGTTGCACATTGTTTTTTAATTTGTTTCACAGCAAGCTCTAGAAGGCAAGTCATTTACCACTTCCCCACCCTGAAACAACAGAGCATGACAGACAGTAGTGGAGGCTGGGATGCCAGCTCTTGCTTCCCAGATCCTGCAGCAGGCCCCGGTGAACAAAGCAAGGCCCGGGCAGTGTGTCCTCTGCAGATGGTAGACACTCAGTCCACGCTCAGCAGCACCAGCACCGCTGAAGTCAAGGTTGTCCATCCAGAAGATTCCACCTTGCATCGCAAAATCCAGAGAGGGTTTAACTTCCAGAAGCAGACAGCAGGTGCCATGGCTGGAGGCAAAGTCCTCTGACACTGCCAAGGTCAAATGTCTTGACTTAAGACTAGGCTAGACGGGAGAGAGGAAGAGTAATGAGGTCAAGGAATCCCTTTTTTTTTTTTTTTTTAAAGAAATGCTGGGTCTGCAGTTCACAATGTTCACAACAAAAGAACATTGCTTGGGATTCTAGACCTGAGTGAAGAGAAACAAAGGCTGGGCTGACAAAGCCAGAACTTTATTCACAGTAGAACAGTCCTAAGCTAAAATTCTAGAATTTATCAACAATGTCTTTTAAGAATGAGAATGCATAAACCCACCAGACCAGCTGACAGGGAAAAAGAAAATACACCAATGTTCTCTATTAAACAAAACCACACAAAAATTAATTCAATCTGCCTCCATTTCCACTCCTAATACCTCAGCCACCTCCCACCCTCTTTATAAAAAAAAAAAAAACAAAAACATAAAATTCATGCACACTTGCACGCACTCAAATATTCAAGCAAAATACAAAATACCCAAGGAAAGCTTAGGAATCACCTAAGTGTTTTTCATTAGCTCCCCAGATGCTCTGTTTTTCTAGACAAAGAATCAAGTTCAGACTGCCATATCTAAGCAGTAAAAATCAGTCAGCTGAGATCCCCCTCCTCTGTCTCCTGGCTCACTGGTCAATGCAGAAGAACCAACCATATGTCAAGAGGGAAGGCCAAGGCTGGCGTTCTGTGGGGGGAAGCTGCCTGATTGTCCTACAGCCAGGGGCCTTCATGGGGAGCAGTCAGCAGTACCCTCATGGGTACACTCAGCAAGGCCGCCCTGGGGCTCTGTTCCCAAGCATGAAGCTCGGAGTCCAACACCCAGGACACGGGGAGAGGAGCCGGTGTGGACAGGATGCTTGGGGCGGGGATTTCTGGAGACTGAGTTTTACTGCTTGTGGGCACGAGAACAGATACCTGAAGCAAACCATCATGAGATATCACAGACGGCAGCACTGGAAGAGATGATGTAGTCCAACTCTGCATTTTACATAAAATCCATTTATGGAGAAAGCAGAGAGGTGGTCTGCCCAGGACTGTGACCCTAAGAGCTTCCCTGGGTGTTGGCCTATGTCAGTTGATCAGTTCATTGTTTCTAGCCAAGGTCTCTCACCTGAAGTGGAGAATCATTTGTTTATAGGTTAGACTCTCCCATTCAACAGGCCTGGGAAATGCAGAAAAACCAGGTTCTGGAACCAATAAGTCTACACTGACCACTTCTCAGGAGTGATGAAAGCCTGATGCATCTGTTTCTCTGCCTTATCCTGCAGACTCTCCCCCAACCCCCAACATTTTGTAAAAATAAATAATTCAAAATAGAATGAAAATCCCAGGCAAGGACAGTTGCTGGCCTGAACATGTGCTCTGTCTCTCACAGACCCATGAACCTCAAGCCTGCAATTCACTCCCAGGCTCAGGAGGGATGGGAGAGTCTGACCTGCTGGGGCAGCACATGAACCCCTGGGACAGCAATTACAGACCAGCCCTGGCCCCTTATATATTAAATTTATCTTCATAAATAGAGCATCCCAACTCAAGTGACCATAATAAAGAAAGCCAAAGCTTGAGTGTTTTCTTCAAATAGCTACACACACCCTCAAATATCTATGAAACTATACTCAATATGTCCACATGGCAAACTGGACAGCTCTTTATGAGAGCTTCAGTTGTCACGATAGTCAAAGGCCAAGTCTCAGACAGACCCAAATACCCATCCCTGTTGGATAACGGAGACTAAGATGCAAAGCTCACTTTGCAATAAGGCTCATGACAAATACCTTTAAAGAAAAAGCCCGATTAATTTGATTTCTAAATTATTTGATTCCTGCCCTCCCACCCCCCACCACCAAACTTGGAACATACTCAAGTTTTCAAGGTCACATCTACGACATAAAACGGGCCCACTAGACCACTAGATATGGTCCAGTTGGGTAGGCTGCCGGGCCTACCCATTTATTGATGTGACAGCGTTGGTGACCACCTTTCCCTTGAGTGAGCATCTCTGAGCTATGCTGTTCAACCTTAATGTGGGAACCGGTATCATGGGTAATGAACTAAAGGACAAGGTGTCTGGGTTGAAGTTCATCCTAATGGTGGCCAGAAAGCCTATCTTCTAGCCATCCTAGGAGATTTGGGTTTAGTTTCCCTATTCTCTTCCCTGTTAAAAATATATCAATTTTGATCAATCACATTAGACCGCTTTGGTTAGGTCACTGTAACCATTAAAAGAAACTGGAGCAAACAGATGGTTGGCCCATTAGGAAAACCAAAGTGTAGTAAGCCCTCCATGGAGCCTTCATAGCTCATCTCTGGAAGGTGCAGTGTCCAGGGAGGCTGGTGGTGGCAGGGCCTCTGTGTTCTTTGCGTTGCGATGGATGCGACTTTGCTTCCGGGACTTCCAGGCGTGTGTCCTGTCCCAGTCAGTGGCCACCGTCTCATTGTCCCAGATGGTCGAGGTCTCCGTGTCACTCAGATACCCCGGCTGGCCTGTGTAGTGCGTGGGGTAGATGAGCAAGGGTTCTGCAGAGAAGGCTTTCAAGTCCCTGGATTCGTAATGCTCCATGTATTCAGCACTGAAAACAAGAGGCAGACAGGTGGGTGAGGGGGCAGGGCACTCACAGAACAGGGGAAAAGGGTCTTGCTTGTTACCTCCTAAATTCTCATGGATTTGATTATTTTTTTAAATTGTGTCTTTGTGGAAAACTTTAGCCTACAAACACAACAGATTTTTTTCTTAAGGCTTTCAGATGATTTAAACAAATACACAAAGAAAAAGGTCAGGGTATTTCTGTTAAATTTAGACGGTGGTTTGGTCACTAAGTCATGTCCAACACTTGAGGCCCCATGGACTAAAGCCTGCCAGGCTCCTCTGTCCATGGGATTTCCCAGACAAGAATAATGGAGCGGGTTGCCATTTCCTTCTCCAGGGGATCTTCCTGACCCAGGAATCGAACCCAGGTCTCCTGCATTGCAGGCAGATTCTTTACTGACTAAGCTACAAGGGAAGATCCAAATTTAGATAGAGTAGCTTAAAAATGAATTTCAGGTCTTATTCTAAAAATTAAGGTTTAAGCTCTGTTGGGCCACAATAATAAATAAAGTGATCACTTTGTAGAAAATGCTTTGATCCTGGATCAGTGAATGAGATGGCTGGGAGCTGGAGTGAAGGTGTGAGTGATGTGGTGTAGGCTTGGAGGCACACCAGCTTGGTGTTGCAGCCCAGCAGCCTGTGAGTGTAAATAAAGGGACAAGGAGCCCTCCCTCCCAGGGCTCCTCTGCCGATTACATGAGGTGACGTCTGCTCAGCAGCTAGGTTTCAATTTCCTTTCTGTTAAGAGGGTGATGGTTGACCTCCATGTTTCTGTCGGGTAGCAGAGATAAAAATCAGTCTCTGACACATCCATTTTTACTGAGGACAGGAGACAAAATGGGCAAGATGCAGGACAAGAACATCGAACTGCTACATAGAAGACCATCTAGGGAGGAGATCACCCAGCAACGAGAGAAGGAGCCAAGGTTAGAACCTGGTCTGCTCCATTAACGAATTTCGGAAGCATCGATCAAGCAGGTAGCATGGGTAGAATTTGGACTAGACTCTAAGGACACAGAGATAAAGATGGTCCCTGCCTCAGAGGCTCACAGGTTACTGGGGAGACTGATACATAAACCCATCATTTACCATGTTCTTGATACAGCACTAGGTCATACTGAACTCCAGGCTATGGCAACTCTGAGCATCACACTGTCTTCTGTGGACGCCCAGCTCAGAGGCCATCTCCACTCTCCCCGAGCCTCTAACACATCTCTGTGATCGTACGTATCACAATATATCACAATGAGTGTTAATGAGTCTGGGTGCCTGACTAGCTTGTGAGTCACTGCCTGGCCAACAGTATACACAATGGACTAAGAAACGAACTGAAAAATTTGAGGTGCTTAGGAAGATGACCTTCACCTTGAGGTGTACAGGTTTATGGAAGTAAGAAAATCAAAGACGAGAGGACCGAGCATAGTATGTGCAGTTAAGCTGCTGCTGCTGCTGCTGCTGCTGCTAAGTCGCTCAGTCGTGTCCAACTCTGTGCGACCCCATAGATGGCAGCCCACCAGGCTCCTCCGTCCCTGGGATTCTCCAGGCAAGAACACTTGAGTGGGTTGCCATTTCCTTCTCCAATGCATGAAAGTGAAAAAATAAAGTGAAGTTGCTCAGTCGTGTCTGACTCCTAGCGGGTATTAAAGAGGACTCCTATGCAAGACTCACCATTTCTGCCTTATATCCCCTGTTTGTAAAAGGAGATAATCACTCGAGTTGGCCTGTCTTTGTCATGACTATGGAAAGATCATTTAGGAAAGGAGTACCCCTTTAAAAAACACCAAGTATTACCCAAAACCAAGTAGCATAATGCTCAAGGGACAGGTAGGCAGTTCAGGGCAACTCACACAGGATGCTTGTTGTACATGATTGGCAGAAACTCATCCACTGGGAGCATCTTCCCAAAAGGATCTGCTCCAACCAGCTTCTGTGCTCCTTCCAGAGAGATGACGTAGCCGAGGGTCCAGTAGGAATAGTCAGCTTCAACCAGATTTACCACGTTGGGCACAGATTTCTCTGGTTCTTTTACTTGCATCCTCTTCCTACCAATATAACTAGAAGGAAACAGGGGGGGGAGAAAATTCCAATTTGAGTATTAAACATCCATAAGAATGGAGCACAGCTTTGCAGACACTTTTGAAAGCTTGGACCAACTGTGTCTTATTTAAATGTATCACACAACAGGGCACAGCACATCAATCATGGTTGTCACCATCTTCCATCAATTTCAGGCCATTTCTGTGGTTCCACTTATCAAGAGCCCAGCTATCCTTGCCTAGAAGGCTGTTAAGGCCTGAAAGTTGAAATGAAGAGATTAAAAGATCTTTCAGAAGTTGGAGACAAGATGGTGGAGTAGAAGGTGAGCTCACCTCCTCTCACAAAAACACCAATATCACAACTAACTGCTGGATGACTATCGACAAAAAAGACCAGAACCCACCACCAAAGATATTCTACCCCCAAATACAAGGAAGTCACAACGAGATGGAAGGAGGGCACATTCGTGATAGCATCAAATCCTGTACCCACCAGGTGGATGACTCACAAGGGGGAAAATAATTATTTCTCATAAGTTCTCCCACAGGGGTGAGAGTTCTGAAGCACATGTCAGGCTCCCCAGTCTGGGGGTCTGCCATCAAGAGGAGGACTCCCTCGGAGCACTCAGCTTTCAAGGCCAGGACGCTTGATTGCAGGAGCTCCACAGGAATGGGGGAAACAGAAACTCCACTCCCGGAGGGTACACACACAGTCTCGTGCACAGCAGGACCTGGGCAAAAGCAGTGACTGCAGAGGAGTGCGGGACAAAGCTGCCTGATGGTCTGGGAGTGTCTCCTGGCGGGGTGGGGGAGTGGCTATGACTCACTGTGGGGGCCAGGACACTGGGGGCAGACGTACAAGGGAATACTCACCAGTGTGAGCAAGTGAGTATAAATATTATTAAAGAATAGCATTTAAAGGAAGAAAAACATGATCATCTCAATATAGGCAGAAAAAAACTTTGACAAAATTCAGCACCCATTTTTTTTTTTTAAACAAAACTCTCCAGAAAGCAGGCACAGAGGAGACCTACCTCAACATAATAAAGGCCAAATATGACAAACCTAGCATCATTCTCAAAGGTGAAAAGCTGAGAGCATTTCCTCTAAGATCAGGAACAAGACAAGGATGCTCACTCTCACCACTTCTATTCAACACAGTTTCAGAAGTCCTCCACAGTGATCAGAGAAGAAAAAGAAATAAAGGGAACTCAAATTAGAAAAGAATTTAAACTGTCCACTGCTGCAAATGGGATGATACCATACATAAGAAATCCTAAAGACACTACCAAAAACCACTAGAACTCATCAATGAATTTGGTAAAGTTGTAGGATACAAAATTTTTCAAGTCTTTTTACTTAAAAAACTAAAACTAGAACTGCCATATGATCTAGCAACCCCACTCCTGAGCATATACCCAGAGAAAACCATAATGTGAAAAGACACATACATCCAGTATTCAGAGCAGCACTATTTATAAAAGCCAGGACACGGAAGTAACCTAAATTTCCATCAACAGAGAAATGGATAAAGAAGATGTGGTACATATACACAACAGAACATTACTCAGCCATAAAAAAGAATGAAATAATACTATTTGTAGAATCATGGATGAACTTAAAGATTATCATACTAAGTGAATTAAGTCAGACAGAGAGACAACTATCATATGATATCACTAACATCTGAAAAAATCTGAAAAAATGATGCACACAAACTTATTTACAAAATATGTCACAGACTTAGATAACAAACTTAATAGTTACCAAAAGGATAAGGGGTGTGTGTCGGGGGGGGGGGATAAATTAGGAGGTTGGGATTAGCACATACACACTATTATGTACACAACAGATAATCAACATAGACCTACTATATAGCACAGGGGAACTATATTCAAGATATTTTGTAATAACCTATATGGGAAAAGAATCTCAAGTATAAATGAATCACTTTGCTATACACCTGAAACTAACAACATCGTAAATCAACTATGCTCCAATATTAAAAAAAAAATCTTTTAAAAATTTCATGACGAAAAGCAGATTTTTTTCCGATCATTTCCCAAAGGTAGTGTAGGATTTTCAGCTGTGTTTATAGAGGTTGGAAGGGGACAACAAAGACCAGATGTGAGAATCCCAACTTTGCTTTCAAGTCCCTAGAGCTTCAGTCTGGGGACTTGATATTTTCTGCACAGCTCTCCAAATGCTGGTGGTAAACACAAGAAAGAAAATGCTTTGGAAAAGATACAGTCCAAAGTGAAAGACCTAGGAACCCAAGAGTAGCTCAAGAGGTTTCCTCTGGGAAAGAATGGATGGCACCACTTGCACAGTTTGCTTTCCCTCACCCATCTCTGCCCATGCTTCCTCCCGGGTTCTGTCCTCCAGGAACTACTTCTGCAACGCAGGATGTACCCTCAACTATTCTCCCCATCCCCAGTCTACCCATGGATCTGCGATCCATTACTTCTGTCTGGAGCCTGGTTGCTTCTGCTTGCCTGGGCCAAGTTGAGGAGATCTGGCTTTCTGCCTGTCAGAAAAAGCTGAATTCCTCTATTTTGCTCTAAAAACCATCTCTTTCAATATTTAAGCTATCCTCTTTGTTGAAACATCCTAGGATATATAGAATAAGTCTGTGTTCATCTTCAGTTCTTCTGGAGATAAATATAGTCACCTCTCAACCACAGCCTCTTAAAAGCAAAGAGCCTGAATTTCTCTCATGTATCAAGTGAAAGAGAAAATCCTATTGAACGCCTGAATTGTGACCAGAGTGACTGAGGAACTAAGCTTATACTTAATTTGTTATACTAAATGTAAACTGTAATTTTAAAATTGACTTTGTGTAAAATATTTTTTCTCTTATTCGAAATGTATTATTTTGGTAGGGCTACAGTTTACTTCAACAGTTGAAAATTTAGCATATGGACTGAGGTGTATTGTATGCATTAAATACATACTGGATTTTGAAGACTGAATGAAAAAAGAATATAGACTAATTCATTAATAGTTTTAAAATACTGATTATATGTTAAAATAATATTTGGATATGTTAGATTAAATAAAATGTATTATTAAAGTTAATTTCGCCTATTTTTATCTTTTTAATATGATTACTAGAAAATTTTAAATGATGGCTTCCCAGATGGTGCAGTGGTAAAGAAGTCACCTGCCCATTCAGGAGGCACAAGAGATACAGACTTGATCCCTGGGTTGGAAAGATCCTCTGGAAGAGGAAATGGCAACCCACTCCAGTGTTCTTGCGTGGAAAATCCCATGGACAGAGGAGCCTGGTGGGCTACAGTCCATGGGGTAGCAAAGAATCAGATATGACTGAGCACACACAGAAAATTTTAAATGATATGTCTCACATATTTCTATTGGACACGCTGCCCTAGATGATTTCAATGGCTTGTTCTATTTTTCCCTGCTTACTATTTTCTTTTTCTGGAGAAATTTAATATTGCTGTCACAGACAGCCTATATGCTTTCATATTTTGAGTTTAAGTACATTTGCTTTATTCATTTTATAAAGTGAGATGTGAAAAATTGGAAACAGCTATAATTCTTTGTGATTAGATAATAGATTTCAATGGAACACTTGCCCTTGATCAGTCACGGAAATTTAGAAAACATCTCCCCAGCTCCATCCCCCATATCCTTATCAGAACAATAACTCTTCTTCCTTGGATCCATTGGTACGCTTTCCTAAGAAATGCATCAACCAAACCACAAGTGAACAAGGATGTATGTCAACTCTAAGCCTTAGACTCCCCAAGGCCAGTCCTCTGATTCCAAGGCTTAAGTGAAAGCTGCCTTTGTACATGTCACATAAGCATGAAATAGCTTTCAAGCTCCATGCCTGTGGGGCCTTAACTGCAGGCTGCAGGACCACAGACTCAGAAAGCCTGAGGTGCGAGAACTCCTAGAGGATTTTAGGGACAATGATCAGAAGAGACAGTGCAGAATCTCATCACATGACTGAGACCCGACAGGAGCCAATCTCTTTATTACATAGTGCTGGGTCTAATTCCCACGGTTACGTGAGCCATTACTAGGTTTCCTCTGAGCTCAGAACGGTACATTTTCTAAGAGAACAAGTATTCCACCCGAGTGCATAGTTAAGTTTCCCTCCGAGGATGGGAGGAACGGGGACAGCTTGTGGGCTGCAGCTGCTAAAGGAACAGCCTCTGATCTGATGAAATTGCCTTTGACACACAGATGGGAAGTAAATATGACGCTTGGGAATTTTCTGCCTCATTGGAGAGAAGTAAAAAGTGTCATCTCATTGTAAAAACAAAATGAGAGAGAGCGAGCGCTCAGTTCCCAGAGAGAGAGCACACACTCAGTTCCCAGAGGTAGCAGGCAACGAGCATTAACTAAATGTCAGTTCAGAGCCAGGACTCCCTTGGTGAGTCTGGTTTTCCTAAGACAGCCTCTGACTCTCCAAACCCAGCTGTCAGTGTTCTCCCTATTTGTACAGCTCCCCTCCCCAACAGATGCTCTCCCACTGACCTTCCAACCCCCTCTCCCCTCCCCCCACACACACCATCAGAGACTGCAGAGGAAACCCATCCTCCAGTGAGCTGATGCTCAAGTGTGACACAGGACCCTTGCCCTGGCACGGGTCCTCCCTGGAGATGCTCTATACACCACGCTGCTTCATGGGTGGGTTTCTGCTGTGTTCTCAGGTAAATGCTGATACTGAAAACCCCAGAACTACAGGCAGATTCCAAGTCTCAAAGAAAGTCCCATACTTTCTCACCCTGAAGAACATATAGATGCAAAAGTGAAAGTGTTAGTCACTCATTCATGTCTGACTCTTTGCAACCCTGCCAGGCTCCTCTGTCCATGGGATTCTCCAGGCAAGAATACTGGAGTGGGTGGGTAGCCATTCCCTTCCCCAAGGGATCTTCCCAATCGAGGGATCAAACCCAGATCTCCTGCATTGCAGGTGGGATCTTTACCATCTGAGCCACCAGAGAAGCCCCCAGACCAGTGGGTATCCCCTACCTACTTCTTGTTGCTGGAGAGAAAGCCAGGTAAGTGGAAGCTTGAGCCCCACCTCCTGTGAGTTGGGGCTCTTGGTGCTGAAAGAACTGAAAGAGTTCTCAGTACTCTTAGAAAAGCCTGTCGTCTTGTCACTCACATCAGCTCCCAATCCAGCTGAACTCGATCAATGTCATCCATCAGCTTCATCAGCTTCTTTTTAAATTGATGTTCAAAACGCACGTCGTCCTCAATAACAAGAGTCTTCTCCAGCTCCCGATCAATTACCTGCAAAGGTCAGGGGGAAGATACCCGATGAAAAGTTGATACTTATTTATCTAACCAAAATAGGTATTAAAAAGTCAAAAGTATAGTAGCACAACACATAATAGCTCATAACTGGAATCTCGGTGAAGGTTCATCAACAGTAAAATGGTCCCACTCTCCTCCCTTCTCATTACAGAACTGCACATCTGAATGAAGCATTATTCACCTCTTTCCAGACAGAGTAGTGGCTAAGGAAGCAGCCGATTTCACCCCTGGTTAGAGGCCTGGAGGAGTAGGGATCTCGATATCCAGGCAGCATTTCAATATTCAGGGCCTTCAGCTGGCTTGTGTTGAGTGCCCTGTAAGATAGAACACGCCCCTAAATTAACACATTGAGAGGTCCCCACTGCAGAAGCCAGGAGGGAGAGGTCTGTGTATTCCCCACACTGAGCAGGCTCCTTAGAAGCTCCTCAGGGTTAGTGTGTTGTAGCATTATGAGCTTTGTGAAGACAAGATGCGGTCTTATATTTTACGTATCCCTCACAACACCCAATGTAGTTCTAAGTATCATCAGTTTTTTGGCACCTTTGAAAAAGTATTTTCCTAATGAAGGAGAGTGGCTAATAGAAACATTAAATATTATTAAACACTGGAAGGAATGAGGACAGGAAAGAATCATAAGAGGAATTGTACACGTGTACATCTTTCCTTTGGAGTTAAAAATTAAAATGCAGAGAGAGTCATGTAAGCAAGAGAAGTGACTCACTACAAACAAAGTATTCTCAGTAAGATTAATAGTTGATTCTCATCTGAAACCATGGAGGCCAGAAGGTTGACAAATTCAAAGTGCCAACTCAGAGAGACTCAACCGAGAATGCTGTATCCAGTCAAGCTAGACCTCACAAATGGAAAAACCAGGATGTCCCAGATAAACAAAAACGGCGTCACTAGTAGATCTGCTCTACGACAAATGCTAAAGGGAATCCCTCAGGCTAACATGAAAGGAAACTAGAGAATAACTCAGATCCACATAAAGAAATGAAAGCATTGGTAAATGGAAGTGCAGGTGTTTGCGTGCATGCTAAGTCACATCAGTTGTGTTTGGCTCTTCGTGACCCGATGGACTGCAGCCTGCCAGGCTCTTCTGTCCACGAGATTCTTCAGGCAAGAATACTGGAGTGGGTTGCCATGCCCTCCTCCAGGGGATCTTCCCGACCCAGGGACTGAACCAGTGTTTCTTATGTCTCTTGCATTATCAGGCAGGTTCTTTACCACTAGCGCCACCTGGGATAGGTAAATATAAATAGTGTAAGTATCCTTTTGTTCATAACTTTTTCCCTTATCTGATTTAAATTATAGCTGCATAAAGCAGTAAGAGCAAATAATGTATAAAGAGCATATAAAGAAATAATTAGTGTGACCATAGAACAAAGGAAGGGGAAGGAATAAAGCTATATAGCTGTTAAGTTTTTCCTTAGTATTGAAGTTGGTATTTTTTTATTGAGATATAATTGACATATAACATTAGTTTCAGGTGTACAATATAAGGATTCAATATTTTGTACTTTAACATCTTAATTCCTTTGTTTATATTTCAGTATATTTTTAGTTATTAGTGATTGCCCTAGGGATTATAATTAACATCTTAATTTATAGCCATCAAGTTCATATTAATAGTAGGGTCCTAGAAGAAAACAAGGGGATAAGACTCCTTGACTGCTTTAGTGATGATTTCTTGGATTTGACACTGAAATTAAAGGCAACAACAGCGAAATACACATTCTTCAACTGTATGTGCAGCATTCTCTAAGAAAGACCACATGTTAGACTATATAGACCATAAATAAAGCCTCAGTACATTTTAAATGGTTGAATTCATACAAAGTATGTTCTATAACCACAATGAAATTAAAAATTGATAGGAAACTTGGAAAATTTACAAATATGTGAAATTAAATAATATACTCCTTGATAGCCAATGAGTCAAAGAAATCACAGAGGAAATGAGAAAATATTTTGAGACAAATGAAAATGAAAACAGCGTACCAAGCCTTACGAGATGCACCTAATGCAGTACTTAGAGGGCAAGTTACAGGTACAAATGTCTATGTTTAAAAAAGAGAATCTTAAATAATCTGCTTTTCCATTTTGAGAAACTGGAAAAAGAACAAACTAAATGCAAAGCAAGCAGAAAGAAGGAAATGAATGAAACAGAGAATAGAAAAACTGACAAAAACAAGACCAAAAGTTGGTTCTTTGGAAAAGAACAAAACTGATAACACTTTTAGGCAAATAAAAAGAGTAGACTCAATTATTAAAAATTAAGAATGAAAGAGGGAGCAATCCCTACTGGTCTTGTGGAAATAAAGAGGATTACAAGAAAATACTATGAACAATTATACATCAACAAATTAGATAATCTAGATACAACGGGCACATTGCTCAAAAGAAACAAACCAACTCAAGAAATAGAAATTCTGAATACCTGTAACAGTTAAAGAGGCTGAATTTGTAAAGATAAAAAAAAAAAGTTCCAAAACATGGTCCAGGACCAGATAGCTTCAGTAAAGAGTTCAGAATTCTGCCAAACATTTAAAGAATTAACACAAATCTTTCAAACCCTTACCAAAAATTCAAGAGGGTGCAATTCCCAACTTATTCTATAAAGTATTATCCTGATACACAACCAGAAAAACATCACAAGAAGATGAGAGACCAATATCCCCTAAGATAAATAGAAAAATCCCCAATAAAATACTAGGGAACAGAATCCAGCATCAGAGAAGAGGGATTATACATCATGACCAAATGGGATTTATCCCAGGATTGTAAGGTTCATTTAACACATGGAAAAAAAAAAAGTGACACATCATTATTAAAGATGAAAATTCCACGATCATCTAAACAGACATAAAACTTGACAAAAATCCTACTGTATATGAATTAACTATTTATATTCCCCCAAGTTCACATGTTGATAGGGAGGTGGAGCTGTAGATCCTAAGGTAGAACTTTCGTAAATGAGATTAGTGCCCTTATAAGAAAGCAAGAGCTTGCTTTCTCCCCTCTCCTTGCTCTCTGCCATAGGAGAGTACAGCAAGAGGACAGAGATCATGCTGAGTTGCTAAGTTGGGTCTGACTCTGTGACCCCGTGGACTGTAGCCTACCAGGCTCCTCACTCCATGGGATTTCCCAGACAAGAATACTGGAGTGGGTTGCCATTTCCTTCTCCAGGGGATCCTCCTGACCCAGGGATCGAACCTGCAGCTCCTGCATTGGCAGGCGGATTCTTTTACCACTGGGCCACCAAGGAAGCCCACAGGAAGAGGATCGCCATCTACAAAGCAGGATGAGCTCTCTCACCATAATCTAGCCATGCTGGCACCCTTCTCTGGAACTTCCCGGCCTCTGGAACTTTGACAAATGTTTATTTGAGCCACTTGGTCTGCGGTCATTTATTATAGCAGCAAACAAACTAAGACACCATCACCCTTTCAAGATAGAAACACTCAACCCAATCAAGGCCACCTGTGAAAACTCCAGAGCCAATTATCCTATTTAATGGTGAAGGACTAAATGTTTCTCCTTAATAACAGGAACAAGCCAAGCCTATCCACTCTTATCATTTCTTTTTTTTTTTTTTGTAACTTTTGTTCTTCATTATGAAAATTTTTAAATGTCCATCTTAACAAAGATAAAAGTAAGTTCTTAATGAAGTTTTATAAAGTAGATTACAGTAAATTATTTTAAGGAAAACAGTTACCACCCAAAGACCATGAGCATAATTTGATACACAAGCCTGCAATCTTGTTTTCAAAATGTACACTAATGTGTTCCTATTTTTTTTTAATACATCAGTGTCTCTTTTCCTGTCTCATATACACGGTTATTGTTACCATCTTTCTAAATTCCATATATATGCGTTAGTATACTGTATTGGTGTTTTTCTTTCTGGCTTACTTCACTCTGTATAACAGGCTCCAGTTTCATCCACCTCATTAGAACCGATTCAAATGTATTCTTTTTAATGGCTGAGTAATACTCCATTGTGTATATGTACCACAGCTTTCTTATCCATTCATCTGCTGATGGACATCTAGGTTGCTTCCATGTCCTGGCTATTATAAACAGAGCTGCGATGAACATTGGGGTACACGTGTCTCTTTCAATTCTGGTTTCCTCAGTGTGTATGCCCAGCAGTGGGATTGCTGGGTCATAAGGCAGCTCTATTTCCAGTTTTTTAAGGAATCTCCACACTGTTCTCCATAGTGGCTGTACTAGTTTGCATTCCCACCAACAGTGTAAGAGGGTTCCCTTTTCTCCACACCCTCTCCAGCATTTATTATTTGTAGACTTTTGGATCGCAGCCATTCTGACTGATGTGAAATGGTACCTCATAGTGGTTTTGATTTGCATTTCTCTGATAATGAGTGATGTTGAGCATCTTTTCATGTGTTTGTTAGCCATCTGTATGTCTTCTTTGGAGAAATGTCTATTTAGTTCTTTGGCCCATTTTTTGATTGGGTCATTTATTTTTCTGGAGTTGAGCTGTAGGAGTTGCTTATATATTTTTGAGATTAGTTGTTTGTCAGTTGCTTCATTTGCTATTATTTTCTCCCATTCTGAAGGCTGTCTTTTCACCTTGCTTATAATTTCCTTTGTTGTGCAGAAGCTTTTAAGTTTAATTAGATCCCATTTGTTTATTTTTGCTTTTATTTCCAATATTCTGGGAGGTGGGTCATAGAGGATCCTGCTGTGATGTATGTCGGAGAGTGTTTTGCCTATGTTCTCCTCTAGGAGTTTTATAGTTTCTGTCTTACGTTTAGATCTTTAATCCATTTTGAGTTTATTTTTGTGTATGGTGTTAGAAAGTGTTCTAGTTTCATTCTTTTACAAGTGGTTGACCAGTTTTCCCAGCACCACTTGTTAAAGAGATTGTCTTTAATTCATTGTATATTCTTGCCTCCTTTGTCTACTCTTATCATTTCTATCCAACATTGTACTTGAGGATTTAGCCAAGGATTACCCCCATGACTTTTTGTTCCTCATCCTTATTCAACAACATCTTGGTGCTCATGGGAGTTTCCTCAGCCTCTGGCTGGCTCAAAAACTGTTGGATTGCACCTTCCAGGACTGCAAACCTTGTAATTTAGCCAACCTTGAAACCAAAGAAAGAACCCAGAGACAGTGACAGATACGTTAATGATTTATTGGATAGGGGGATCTTACAAGTCTAAAGCCAAAGATCCCGGAGCATGTCACTCTCTTGTGTACAACAGACAAAAGGCCAGACACGGCAGCAGTCTTCACTACTTGGGTGAGAAGGAGGCTACCATTTATAGGGGGCATTAACATCACATTGGCTCATCAGTTACCAAGGAAACCAGTGACTGTGGCAGGGGCAAGCACGTAGGCAGTTACTGATTAAGCCCTATAATTAAGAGGGTTGGATAGTTATGTGAGTGAAGCAAGGACTGGTCAAGTAGGAGATGTACAGAGAACAAGAGAGAAGTCATCTTGAATGGCCTGATCATACTTACACACAAACACATTATTAGAACTAATACGTGAGTTCAGCAAGGTTGTAGGAACAAGATCAATATACAAAAATCAACTATTTCTATGCGCTTAGCAATCTGCAATATAAAAATGAAATGAACAATTCCACTTATCATAGTACCAAAAAGAGTAAAATACTTGAGAATAAATTTAACAATATTAATGCAAGATGTGCAAGTTAAAATTATAAAATATCAATCCAAGAATTAAAGATCTAAATAAATGGAAAGATATTCATGATCATGAATCGGAAGACTTCATATTACAAACAGAGAAGTACTTCTCTCAACTGACCTACAGAGTCAATGCAATTTCTATCAAGACCCAAACTTTTTTGTGGAAAATGGTATGCTAATGCTAAAATTTATACAGAAATCCAAGAGACCTAGAATGGCCTAAACAATCTTGAAAAAGAATAACTAAGTTGAAGGACTTCCTTACACATAAGAAGCTACTATGGGAAATAAGGATTGGCATACACATCAATGGAACAGAATTGAGAATCCAGCAATAAACCTTTCTATTTAATTAATTTTTTACAAGGTTGCTAAGACAATTCAGTAAAGGAAAGAATAATCTTTTAGCAAATGGTGCAGAGACAAATAGATAACTTTGTACAAAAGAATGAGTTGGAAACAAAGAATGAATTGGACCCTTGCCTCACATTATATAAAAACTAACTCAAAATAAATCAAAGATCTAATAATGTGTAAGAGATACATATAAAACATAAAACTATGAAACTCTTAGAAGAAAAGACAGAACCAAGTCTTTATGGCTTTAGATTTGGTAATGGATTCTTAGATATGACACCAAAATCACAATCAACAACAAAAATATAAACTGGACGTCATCAAATTAATGTCTGTGTTTCAATGGACACCATCATGAGAGTGAAAAGACAGCTCATAAAATGGGAAAAAATATTTGCAATTTATACATCTGATAAGAGACCTGTATGCAGAGCACATAAAGAACTCTCACAGCTCAGCTACTTTTCCTTCGTCCATGTGGTCTATGAAGGAGATTGGGGTTATTAGAGGTATTTGAGACTGTGGTTCCCAAATTCTAGTACATCCAAGAATAGGGTTGCCAGATTTAGCAAGTAAAACACAAAAATATCCAGTCAAATTTATATTTTAGATAAACAGTCATTTTTTAGTACAAGACCCATGCAATGTTTGGGACAAATTGAACTAGGTGTCCTCTATTCTACGTGGCAACCTTACCCAGGAATCACTTTGAGGTTTCTTAAGTGCCGATTCCCAGCCCAGCCCTACACAGATCATCATTTAGCGGCTCTGGGACTTAGGAAGCTGCCCTCTTAACCAGCCCCTGGGGACTGTGACATGGGTGTCCAGGCCACACTTTGAGAAACACTGACGAGATTCTCTAAAAGAGTCATAAAAACTTCCACAAGAGCTTCTAGCCATACTCCTTAGAGTCATTCATATTCCAAATTTATATATAACATGGAATAGGAGGTTTTGCAAATATCCCTAGTGGCTCAGACAGTAAAGAGTTTGCCTGCAATGTGGGAGAGCAGGGTTCACTCTCTGGGTACGGAAGATCCTCTGGAAAAGGGAATGGCTACCCACTCCAGTATTCTTGCCTGGAGAATTCCATGGACAGAGGAGCCTGGCGGGCTACAGTCCATGGGATCACAAAAAGTAAGACACGACTGCTAACATACTCCTTGAAATAATAGAGTGTTAAAGGGCAAAGCAAAACAAAATAACAACATCAATAACAAAAACTCTTGAAGGACTCCAAACAGATACTGTATGTAAGTTTCCTGCCATGTTCCTGGAAAAAGTGATCAGCCCACGCAGACTGTGGCAAGCACCTCGCGCAACAGGACACACAGACTGTTAGGCATTTTCTCCACTTATTTTCTTCAGGTCAAGTCACACAAGGTAAGATGCTTTGCTCTAAATCAGGTTCTGAATGCAACTCTGAACGCATTCCTTCCAAGGCACTACAGGGCTGGCAACCACCACGACCATTGCAAGAACCCCCAGAGACAATGGAAAATCACACCCAGGGCAAGCATAGTGAAGACCAGAGAGCACAGGATGATGAGTGGATTTCTGCTCTGCTCAGTGAAATTAACATATATAAACTTCTATGAGTCATAAAGTTTTCCCAAAATAGGCTGCACTGTGAAAGCATGTCTATCTCGCAATGACTGAAGATTCCGCCCACTGGGACTAAACCTCAGTTGGAGAGGGAGCATATCCACTCCAGCCACAGCGGCAAGGGTTTGAGGAGAAAACTCAACTCACTTTCCATCCACAGCCTCCACAATCTTGACCTCAATCTCCTGTTCATACAGGGTGCGTAACATCCGGTCTCGCCTGTCCTTTCTGCGCTTGAGGTTTATCATGAAAATCTAATACAAGAAGAAAAAAGGAAAAGAAATACAGATTACTCAGTTTTTATTTTAGGCTGTTGAAAAGCAAAGGAAGTATAAGGAACAAAGCTTTAGTTAGAATAAGGAGTGGAAAGGTTAGGGGAAGTGGTGAAGATTTATTTGTATTTCATATCGGGTCAAAAAGCTATTCTTCAGGAGGCCAAAGGTGAATTAAACCCAAAACATATGAGACCAAGGGGAAGGAAGAAGTTTGGCAAGTGGTTGGATTTATCAAGACCTAAGTCTGCTAAGTGTTTCGTTGGTCCAATTCCTACACCTCAGTTTCCTCATCTGTAAAATGGAAGTCATACTGGTCCTATCACCTGGGAACAAAATATTAGCTATTCTTGTAATTTACATCCTCTGTAGAAAAGTTTAAAGTCATTCCAAGAGTAAGAAAAATCTAGTCTTAACAAATTCCTCTTATTACTATGAGTTCCAAATCGAATTATTAAGGTCTTAATTTTCATAGCTTCTTTACCAGACCTCTTCAACTGTCTTTGACTTTTTCTGAAACAAGTAAAGAAAAAAGGACTCTGCTCTTGGGATTAGTCCTTTAGGGAGAGTCATTAATTTCCATATTACATGGATCTGACGGAAGTCTTATAAGAAGACATGTACTGATCCATGAAGTCCCCAAAGTGTGCATTCAGATTGTTCCCCATGAGGGCTGGGTCTTCCTGCAGCTCCTCACAGTAGCCTTGAAATTCCTGATGACTGCACCGAACACACACCTATCATGAGTGCTACTGGGAGTTACACAGATAAGGAGGCTGGTCTGATTATTCCCAGATTTAAGGAGCCACAAAAGAACCCAAAGCCTCATGAAAGTTGTTACAGGTAATGAAGTACTTTAATAAGGTCCTTTTCTGCAAGCAGTAATAAACTCACTTTGTACATTAAACTAGTCCTGAGAGAGAGGGAGACTTCAGTTGCCAGCGAGAAATACTGAATAGCATGGGAAAGGAGGAGCCTGCAGGAAAAAGTTGGACAATACTGGCTTCATCCTAAAGACCCATCTAGATGACTTTGAGGAAGACATCTAATGTTATGGGGTCCAGTTCCCTTGTTTGTAAAAAGAGGGAGTAGAGTAATCTTATCCTTCAAGGCCAATACAGATTAAATTGTCTATAATATGTGGTTTGTGATAAAGTTTGCATTATGTCTAGAATAAAGAAGAAGTCATGTCATATAAGCAGGCTGGAGTTTTGACTTTACTGAGGGTTAAGCCATGGTTCACACAATCATTCTGAATGGAGTATCAAAATGTTATACATTTTACCAGATCAAAAGCTGAATTAAGTAAAATTTCAACTCTTCAATATTTTATAAAAATATTCTCACTTCCATCCACTTATACAGCTCAAGGAAAAGAACGGATGGGGAGCAAGATGTCTTCTTTGAAAAAATCATCCATCTGAATCAGAACAAAGTGGATTAGGTATATTATGATTTTATTACCTCCACTATTTAACTGTGCAATTCTTTAAAAAAAAAAACAATTTCTGTGGTAACTCTATTTGCCCTGTTACTTGGGATTTTATAACAACGAGTTGTGTTCATTTATATGTCGTTTTCTTCCTGTTTAGAATCCTACTGTGATGGGAACACGTTCCATCTCCTGATTTTAAGGCTATGGGAAGGAATGGGCATTTCCTCATGTGTGCACATGGAGCTACCTGAGGTCACGCCAGGAGAGCAAAATGAAACAAAAAACTAACAGAAATACAACAAAAAGTCCCCTCAGACCCAAGACCTCTAGTCTGGGAAGACTTTGGTAAATAATAATCCCATCCGGGGTCCTGCCAGGACAAGTGCAATAAAAACTGCAGCTCTGAAGGGAAAACACAGACGGCTTGCTCATATTAGTGAATAGTAAACAGACAAAAAGCCACCCAGCCAAATGCAGCCCAGACACCCCAACAAGGTCACAGAGTACAGGGAAGGTTGAAAAAGCCCTGAAATCCCCTTTTCTACTATCCTATCTCTGTTCCAGAGAGATGACTGCCAGGGCTCAGGAGAGCAGAGTTCCCGTGTCTGTATCTCCATAGAGTTGGCCTTCTTCAGAAGGCTTCTAAAAGTGACCCAGTCCTTGCAAATGGAAGACCAGAGCTAGAAGATCCTACTTTTGTCCCATGGTATTTGCTCTGATTTGATCCTCATTGGAATGTGTTTATGAAGGGAAAAATGAATATACATAAAGACCCTTGGGTTCTTTTACCTGGAGACATGAGAGTTAGTGAAAGCTGCAGAAAAGGAGAGCTGTAAGTAATATGTGGAAGCCAGTTCAGTATCTGGGGTGGGCCAATATTTCTGAAGCCCTGACTTTATAAAACTATCTACACTTTAATTCTTCTCTACTTTAGTCTAATTCATCTCTATTACACTTAAAACCATCTAATCTCATCTTGCCCTCTGAAGAAATAGCATGATAGTTTCTAACTCCTTTCCAATTAATATTCATGAAATACTCCTTTCCATTTCTGAAATCTGCCAACAAATAGATTTCATAGACTAACCCCCAACTTCCAGTTCCAGCAGGAATTTAAGATGGCTGTACTTTGGAGACCCATATGACATAGTATAGGGAGATAAACAAGGCATTTTCTTTCAGTGAATCAGTGGCAAGGAGCATAGAGCACAAAGTTTGGCTTATAACATATCGCAGATTCATGGAAAAGTTCCATCGTAGATTGTGGATTCCCAAGGCACTGTCCCAGCCTCCAGATCATCAAGTTCCTGAACATGGATCAGCAGTTATGTGACATGAGGGACCCATGAAGGATTCAGTGATTTTGGAGTCACAATTCTGGTTCTGCTGAGCATATCACTAAGACAGGCATCTTGTTACATTTCTGCTCAATCGTTATACAATTGTAGTGTAATAATAAATATAGCCCTTGGAGCATTATTATGAAGTTCTTGCCTGCTACAAAAACAAATTTTAGAATGGGTTTCTTTTTTCTCTTTTCCTTTGTCCTCTAAACCCTGCCCTCTAATTTTTCCCATGGAAGAAGAGCAAAGAGAAAAAAAAGCAAAGAATGTTCCAGAATGGTTTCCACTTACTCAGAATAAAGTTAAAGTCCTCTAATACCTAAAACATATATCTTCTTTACCCTACCCTTGAATCTTGATAAAACATGGCAATATCTGCTCTTAGAAAATATGACTTTCATGCCTAATTAGTAACATCTTTCTGACTCAATGATCAATTCACTTTCCCATAATGTTCCTTTTTAAAGATAAGTGAATAACGCACAACAAAAACTGAGAACTTTTTCCAAGTTTGTTTTCGGCAGCCAAGCTGCTCTGGCTGACTCAGACATGTGCCCAGGCTTGTTGTTCTGATATAAACATACAAACACGACGTGCACATGTGCACACATACAGGTGCACACAGACACAGACACCTTGCCTACCTCATCAAATCCCATCTTGTCTGGATATTTAGGGACAACTGAGACAAACTGGGAAGGTTCCATTGGAGGACCGTCAACTGGAAGACACAAGAAACATGCAGAGTGCTTTGTTAGTGAGAGTTGCAGAGAACAGCATCCCATTCGCAGCCTGACCTCTGGAAACACAACCTGCATGGTCAGGGTAGGGAATAACTTCTCAGTAGTTTTCCAGAGTTAAGTGGCTACACAAGAACCCCAGTGGTCACTGTGCTGGTTTTGAGAGCACTTGTTTTTATGCAGATTGCAACATGTGCTCCATTTCCCTTAAGACCTATTTTTAAGAATATATGGAGGATAGTTTTAAAGATTTTTATTGGGGTGTAGCCGATTAACAACGTTGTAATAGTTTCAGGTGGACAGCAAAGAGACTCAGCCATACATGTACATGTATCCATTCTTCCCCCAAATCCCCTCCCATACAGCCTGCCATATAACATTGAGCAGAGTACCATGTGCCATACGGTAGGTCCATGTTGGTTATCCATTTTAAATAGAGCAGTGCGTACATGTCCATTCCAAACTTGGAAGGACATTCAGGGTAATGATTAAGGGTGAAGGCTCTTGGAGTCAGATGATCTGGGTCTAAACTTTGGTCTGTGAAGGTCTGGAGCAGATAGGTGACCTCTCTAAGTTTCTTTCTTTCTTTGCATGTAAAATCAGGATAATAAAAGTGCATATCTTGGAGTGTTAGAAAATTTAAATGAGACCTACATGCAAAGCACTAACCACAGTAAATCAACACAGTAAATGCTCAGTAACTCCCAGTTACTACTCATAGTGGCCCATGATGAAAGAACTCAGAAATAGGCTAGACTTTTTCTAATGAATGCTTTTTTTTCTATACATTTAAAATTGTAAAACTCTGGGACTACTTTTTTTTTCTTCCATCCAGGCAAGTTTAGCTATAGGTACTCAAAAGATCCTTTATTTTAACATGAACAGGCTCCTCTGTCTATGGAATTCTCCAGACAAGAATATTAGAGTGGGTTGCCATTTCCTTCTCCAGGGGATCTCCCAGACCCAGAGATGGAACTCATGTCTCCTGTATTGCAGACGGATTCTTTATCATCTGAGCCACCAGGGAAGCCCCTAATACACACCTCCAAGGGTCAGGCCACATCCCAGAACTTGGTACAGGGCTTACAATGAAGTTTTCAGATGGGACGAGTGTCACATCTCAAGTGATAAAAGTTTTCTTTATTTCATATTTCCGAAAAGCTTTATTTAGAAAAGCTTATATATATGTTTTAAAGGTTAGAAATAATATTGATTAAAGACCCCAAGAAGATCTTGAAGATTTTTGGTATGCATAAAGTCAAAGTACTCAACTTGGTTTTCCTTGAAGACGTAATACAAGGAAAATGCTACATGAGAGCAGGTAAACGGGTTATTGTTGATGGCCATTGCTACTGTCTATCAATATCCATTCCCCTCTATTTCAGGTATATGAAAGGGGCTTTTTCACCTTGAAGTTAGTCATGGCCATATGAGTTGCTGCTATTCAGATCTACAAACTCTCCTCCCATGCTCCCTACTCAGTCCCACCACAATGATCTTAGTAGCCAATGTTGATATGGAGAAGGCAAAAATTTGAAGCAGCCTAGAATGGGGTCGCACAGAGTCGGATACGACTGAAGCGACTTAGCAGCAGCAGCAGAATGAGATGCCAGAGAAGGCAATGGCAACCCACTTCAGTGTTCTTGCCTGGAGAACCCCAGAGACAGGGAAGCCTGGTGGATTGCCATCTCTGGGGTCGCACAGAGTCGGATACGACTGAAGCGACTTAGCAGCAGCAACAGCAGAATGAGGTGCCAACACGTGGAAATGAGATTTCAGCATTCTCTATGAGATATCCCAGCATAACTTCAGCTGTCCTGATTGAGATGCTGTCCAAAGAATATTTTTTGTTTCACTCACCCTTTATTGGGATATTAAAGAGAAACCATGATATCCAGTTTCTCTTATGATCAAGTCATGTGAAACTGTAGAAACTAGTGAAACAGATTTCCTAAGCCAAACACAGGAGATGATCTTATTATTTCAAACCTGACCCTCACCATCACATTTCTATGAGTAAACAGTGAGTGTGTTTCTGTTTCCATTAGCAGCCCAGAACATTTTGGTTCTTCCTGCTCCACCCAACTCTGTTAATTTTTTTTAAAATCAACAAATGTTGATTGCAGGGTCACCATGTACAGGGTTAGGTTTTACAAGCAAAAAATCTTAACATACCAACTCCTTCCCGTTCATGTTGTTTGAGGAGCTGTCTAGCCCTCCCTCCCTGGGCCTTAGACTTGAGAGGAGGGTAAATTTTGGTCTCCCTGTTGGTCTCTATTGGTCTCCATTTGGGTGCCTGGCTTTAACGTTTCAGCTGAAGAGTCTGCTTTTAGCCACTTTGCTTCCATCAAACATGGGTAGTCATTGTGTGCATAGGACAAGTATCCCCCCAAAAGCCACAAGTGGCTGGTCCTGAAAGCCACTATTGAACAGAAATATGAGACACAGGTCTGGGTTTTGTAGCTGAAGGTAGAGTTAAGCCACAGGGACAAACAGGAGATGATATTAATTAGACCTAAAAGGTGACTATGTGGGGAGAAGAGATGCCTCTTTGCTGTCATCAGACATCCCAGCTTCTGTTCTGGGTCATTTCTGACTCCATTAACCACAGTTGATTCAGTCCCTCATTGAATCCCTCCCTATACACGTCCTCAGTGTACTGCCACCAGGTGGGATGTGCCTCATTGGTGCCTGAATTGTTTCCAGATCTAGGAATAACAATAATAGCTATTGGTATAGCGATCTTATTACCCACTGCACTCTGGGCTACACTCTTGATATATATATTCCCATTTATTTAATCTTCACAACATGTCCCACAGGCCAGGTCCCTATTTTTACAGATAGGCAAACAAAGGCTTAAATAACATGCCTAAGGTCACAGAGCTGATAGAGCTGGTATTTGACCCTAGTCAGACCTAGGTCCTGCACATGAACCCTTAACTCCCACTCTACCCTGCCCCCAAAGCTAGACCTTGATAGCCACTGGCCTCAAGTTGGCCTTGGGCAATGGGGCTGAGCTCGCAGAAGCTCAGTTGGTAAGACCTTGCTCCTGGGTGACCACCACGTGTTGCTCTTTCTGTCATCTACACCGGAACAAACTCCACCCAAAGAACAGAGCACCAGCCCAGTCATGCCCAGAAAAACATTTGCAAGATTGTGCTAGGACCAAATCCTAACACTTCTTCATAGTTTCTCCTGGACTTCTTCCATGGCTGCAGCCACCCCCCTAGCTCAGGTCCTCACTCACATGTCTGGGCTGTTTTAACACCTTTCAAATGGCAACCCACTCCAGTAGTCTTGCCTGGAAAATCCCATGGATGGAGGAGCCTGGTAGGCTGCAGTCCATGGGGTCGCGAAGAGTCGGACATGACTGAGCGACTTCACTTTCACTTTCCACTTTCATGCATTGGAGAAGGAAATGGCAACCCACTCCAGTGTTCTTGCCTGGGGAATCCCAGAGATGGGGGAGTCTGGTGGGCTGCCGTATCTGGGGTCGCACAGAGTCGGACACGACTGAAGCGACTTAACAGCAACAGCAACAGCAAACACTTGTATGCTCTTTGTCTTGCTCGTTACAACTCATTATGCACACTGTGGCCACAACAATCTTCTTCCTTAGGCACTTCTCTGTTCTTGACCACACAGTCACGCTTGGCATTTAGGTGCTTTACAATTTGTAAAGTGATTTGTTAAGGATTTCCCTGTAGCTCAAACAGTATAGAATCTGCCTGTGATGCAGGAGACCAGGGTTTGATCCCTGGGTCGGGAAGATCTTCTGGGGAAGGGAATGGCAATCCACTTCAGTATTCTTGCCTGGAGAATTCCATGGACAGGGAAGCCTGGTGGGCTACAGTCCATGGGGTCGCAAAGAGTTGGACACGACTGAAGCAACTAACACACACAAGTGATTTCCTAGTCACCAGGTCATTTTATCTTCACTTTTACTGGGGGCAGGGTGTGCTGTTTGGGGCTTCCCGTTGGCTAGTGGTAAAGAACCTGCCTGTCAATGCAGGAGATGTAAGAGACTCAGGTTTGATCCCAGGGTTGGGAAGATCCTCTGGAGGAGGGCATGGCAACCTACTCCAGTATTCTTGCCTGGAGAATCCCAAGGACAGAGGAGCCTGGTGGGTTTCAGTCCATAGGGTCGCAAAGGGTCAGACACAACTGAGCAACTGAGCGTCCATGCTTGTACTCTTTGTCTTGATGTAAAAACTGAGATCAGGACTCCCAGACAGAATCTTGCCCGAGTTCAAATAGTGAGTGACTGGCAGAGCTGGAACTCAGTTTTTAGATCTTTTAACTTCAGATGCAATATTTTAAACAATCTTTACATGACGTTCTGTTGCCTCAAAATGTCATTACTGAGAAGAGGCACCTAAGCTAGCCCATTGCTTCATGCTGATTTGTCCAACCAATCTTCTCATGCCTCACAACCTGTTTTCTACTATCCCCTTGACAAGATTGAGCCTCTGGTCATACGTCCCTGAATTTTCTATCCAACTCCCACTGTACTAAATGAGCAAGTACATGATGGTGATGGTCAGTGCCTTTAGAAGTGTTAGCTGTTGTTTTTATACACTGTCTCCACACAATCCAAACTCTTCTACTCTGATCTCTAGAAACTCCAGTCTGAAATTCATAAACTCCCTGATATCTTAAGTCCCTTCACTTTTTCTGAATGTCTCTTTGCCTTTTTGTTTTGACCAAGACTTGGCTTTCCTTTGAGGTCACTGCCTCCCTTTCAGCTGTTAGTGTGAAAGCTGATTTTCCTCATGTCCTCCAACTCACTCCAACCGATTTCTCTTTTATTCTTCAAAAACCCCAGCTTCTCTGAAGCCTGTTGCAGGGCTCTGTACCTCCTATTCATGCTCCCTCAGCCACCGGCTCCCAGTCTCACTACCCCGCCACCACTCTTAGAAACAGCATCCACATGGTGATCCAAAAACCAACAATCCAGCACCAGCGATCATTCTTCCAGTGGCCCACCACATTGTCTGCATCCATCACACCCTTTTTGTTGTCACTCCCATCTGTACCCAACCTAGATTTCACGGTCTACAGCTCTAACCATCCCTTGGAAGGACCCTTCATTCTCTTCCACTGATCTTGCTTGGTAAAACTCCAATCCTGGTTAAACCCAACTGTTCTCTTCCCACCAAGAACACTGAAGAGAGAAATTCACACTGTTGTGTTGACTGAGTGACTTCAAAATTACAACCACAGATGTCAAATTGGCGCTCGATACTGCCAAATGATGCAATTATGCTGCCACAGTAAACTTACTTTCCCACTCTCTGAGAGGTCTATTTTATGCCTTGTCCTCTCTCCTGAAATCCTCAACACTCTCTTGAGCTGATGACTGGATCACATATGTAACGGAGAAAATGTTTAAAGCCCAGTTAGACCCATCTTTCCCTTCCACATCAAGCCCAGCTGCCTCTCTGCCTACATACCCTGCCTTCCCGTAGCTACAGTATCCCTGTTCTATCTAGAACTTGTTTTCTCAAGGGCCTTAAATATCTTCTTTTCTACATCATTAAATTCTCACTATGTTTTGGACTTTTCTCATTAGTATTCTCATTCTCATTAACAAACAAGTTAAAATCTGATCCTAAAAAAAAAAAAAAAAAACTTAAAAGACAAAACACAATGAAACAAAACAGCCTCTTCCCTTGATTTTTCACTCTTTTACAGACACTACCCTATTTCTCTATCTCCCATGCCAACAAGAGTCCACTTTCTCATCTCCCCATGGCTCTCTCTTCAGCCCACTCCAATGACTTTTGTCCTCATTTTATTGAAGTAGTCCTTATCAAGGTCATCACAGATCTCTATCTGAGAGAACCAGTGATCAGTTCCCTATCCTCATTTTACTTGACTTCTCAAAAGCAGCTGGTTCCTTCTTGAAACACTGGCTGTGTGTCTCCCCGCCCCCGCCGGGATCTGTCCTCCACCCTGTCCTCTTCCTCCTCTATGCTCTCCAGCCAAGCAAGTTCACACTGTTCCATGGCTTCCAATGTCTTTTTAATGCTGATGACTCTCAAGTGTCTGTTTCCAACTGGAGTCTCTTTCCTGAAGTCTAGACTCACATATTCAAGTGTCTCCTAATCTCTCCATTCAGATGTCTAATATATATCTTAAGCTTACATGGCCACAACTTCCCTTCCAAGTCTTTCCCCATAAAGCCTCTCCAATTTCACTAAACCGTACACTAGGCCAGACTCCTGGAGTTGTCTTTGATTCCTTTCTTTCCTTCATGGGCTGCATCCAGCTCTCTGTAAGTCCTGTTGGCTCTACCCTCAAAATATATTCCAAATCCACCTGCTTGTCATCACCTCCCGGCTACAGTTTGCATTCCAACCACCATTATTTCTCACCAGGAGAGATGTACTGGTCCCTTTACATGCCAGTATCCACACCACAGCATGAATGATTTATCTAAATACATAAACCACATCATGTCACTCTCCCTCCCCCATCCACATGGAATCCTATTACTCTTAGAATAAAAACCTGAATCCCTTACTGTGGCCACAGGCTGTGCATGGTCTAGAGAGGGTCGAGGACAGATTCCAGGAACCAGAGCAAGGGGATGGTTTGGGGATGATTCAAGAGCATTATATTGATTGTGCACTTTATTTCTATTACTATTATGTCAGCCCCACTGCAGATCATCGGGCATTAAATACTGGAGGCTGGCAACTCCTGCTGTGGAGGAAAAGAAGAGAGGGCTCTGGCCAGCCTCTCTGAGCTGACATCTACTTGGAGTCAAGACTGACAGTCATGCGATGGGGCTGATAAGGGAAGGCACATTACCAAGCATTGAATGGAGTCCCAGTAACAGGAACACTCTCAGTCTTATGGGGTTGATGTCTATTCTTTTATGTGCTCCTCTCAACCCTGCAAAGTCAGTGTTCTTATCCTTACTCCACAGATAAAGGAACTAAAGCTTTGAGAGGTTGTTCTCTCTGCCTACATGACAGCCTGAGTTCAAGTCTGTGAATCTAACTTCATGTTCAGAGCACTTTGCGACACAGGTTTTATTCATTTGCTCATTGTTTCATTGTCTGGTCATGCATTCAGCAAATATTTGTCCGTTACCAATTATATATCAAGGACTGTGCTAGGTGTTTGAGATAGAAGGCAATAAGATACTGCCCTTGGCCTCTGGGTCTAGAACATAGAGAAGAGGCAGGCATACTGAAATTAAAGAAATTCACAAAAGAAATTCCTGAGGGCTGGTTCTAGAAATACTATGCTAGTGAACCAACTGATGATTCAAATCTCATTCCCTCTATGAATACTGGTTCCCCGCCCTCAACACACACATTATCTCTATTATTCTCTGTACTTATAGAAAATAGTAGTGAGCTCTTCTTTCTTTCTGCAAACTCAGGGATATTGAGACTAGGAAAGACCAAATGGCTTGCAAATGATCATGTGCATCAGCAGCAAAGGCTGTACTGTGGGGGTGCTTTGCTCCCCATTCCAAGTATAGTCTATGGTCATGCTTTGCTCATTACCACCAATATGACCTGCTATACTGGGCTGACTGATGTTTTGCAAACACAGTCCTGTGTGAATACAGTAGGAGACCTTGCTATTTAAAGGGATCTTCTGATGAGTCTTTATTATTATTATTGTCCTTCTTACCTTCTGGTCCTAACTATGTTTCTTAAAAGAAACATTTCTGTTCTTCTCTGTGTCCTTGATTTTTAATTACTTCTCAAACACTTTAAATTCTGAGCCAGCCTTTTCTGAAACCATCCTTTTTATGGAAATTAGCTGAAAAAACTCATTGGACTCTTTTTCAGTCCTTATCCTACTTGAACTTCCTTCTATATCTCATGTTCCTGTTTTCTTAAAATTCTATGATATCACATTATCTTGTTGATGAATTCCCCACTTAACATCTTTAGACTTGATAGAACTTAAGTGTCAGATTCATCGCTCCATCTATCCACTGGGCAGTTCGTTCATTTATTCAACAAAGATTTGCTGGGTGCCTCCTAGGCAGCAGGGGATGGGTTATGTCTTGAGACTAACATGAAACAATGAATTTATTGCCTGGGGGTGAGCAGCAGGAAACAGATATTCACAGGCCACTCAAGGTTTTAAAATGAACTCATGATTTTTCTTTGTAAATGTCTTCTTAAATCTACATGTGTTTAACATTCCTACAGTCATTCCAGACACTCAAGTCAGAACTTAGAAGTTTCCCTCAGTCCCTCTTCTGCTCATCCACAAACCTTTGGCTAAGTCTTTTCAAGTCTATGTCATAAGGTTCATCTCTACTCTCACTGCTCCTGCCCTAGCTCAGATCCTCACCACCTTCTGCCTAGTTTACCATGTAATATCCAAAATGATCTCTTCACCTCTGACCGGAGACCAGCATCCAGTGCCCTAGGCTGCAGCCATACTTCTCTTACCAAGAGAGTGACCTTTCTAAATCCAGATTTTAACCTGACCTTTCACTGCTAAAATCTCTTTAAAAGCTCCCTTCCCTTCAGGAAAAGTCCAGAGGTCTTTCTAACTGAGCTCCTGCCCACCTTCCAGCCCTGCTTTCCACTGTGCCTCCCCAGTCACACCCACTGCCCACATACCCACCTCCTACACGCTAGTGATGAATAACAGAGTTTCCCAGCTACGGAGTGAAGATTCAATTATGCAAATGTTCCCTCCTCTGCATAGCCATTTCCAAGATTCTCCCCTAGGCAGAGTATATTTGTTACTTTCTCTTTTAAACACCACTGCACATTATACATAATAATTAGTGTAGCCCCTGATTATCAAGCATTTACCAGTTCTGACATCATGCCAGACCCAGAGGCAATATGATACAGTGTTTAAGAACCTGAGTTTTGGAGATAGCAATATGGGCTCAAATCCCAATCTGTCATTTATTTAGCAGAATGATCTAGAGTAAGATACTTATGTGCTTTGCACCCCAATTTCTTCATCTTTAATAGGATAATAAAACCCCTTTCATTGAGTATTATAAGGATTAATGAGACAAAGTACAAAAAATGTTTAGCATGATATCTGCTACATCATAAGCTATTATTAAGTTGAAGTTGTAATTACTGTTTTTGTTAATATACTTTTTATATATATCATGGGGAATTGGCACCCAAATCCTAGATGTTTTACCTTCATTTCACAACTAAGAAGGTTAGATTACTTGCCTAAAGTCATATACTTAGAAAGCAGCAAAATAAGAGTTTAAATCCATACCACAAAACACCATTGTAGCCATTATAACATGGTATGAAATGGATTTACTGTGTACCCAGATCTCCACCTGGATGGGAAGCTCCCAGGGGGCAAAGACACATTTCCATATTTGTATTTCACATAAGGAGAAGTTTGAAATGAATGGACAAATGAACAGCTATGTTTCAGCCAAGGCAGACTATGAGAGTTCAGTCCTGGGAGAGCAGAGAAGTGGCTGATAGGGACACGGGGGCAACAGAACACGAGCCGCTACCACCAGCCTGGGTCACTCACTCATCGCTTCTGTCTGCACATGGATGAGGTTCTCGACGTCCTCCTCCAGGGTCTGATGGGGCTTCAGGGGGATGGGCAGGTAGCCGTAGTGCTCTCGGTTGCAGAGGTACATCTGGATGCCTGCGGACACAAGAGAGGGACAAAAACGGCCAATCAGAAAACACTCGTCTGGGGCTTCCCTGGTGGCTCAGGGGAAAAGAATCCACCTGCCAGTGCAGGAGACACAGGTTTGATCCCTGGGTGGGGAAGATCCTACATGCCATGGAACAACCAAGTCTGTGCACCACAATTACTGAGCCCATGCTCTAGAGCCTGGGTGCCGCAACTACTGAAGCCCGCATGCCCTAGAGCCTGTGCTCTGCAACGAGAGAAGCCACCACAAGAACAAGCCTGCACACTGCAAAGAAGAGCAGACCCCACTCGCCACGATTACAGAAAAGCCCGAGCAGCAGTGAAGATCCAGCACAGCCAAAAATAAACAAATAAACAAAATTCAAAAAAAGAAAGTACACTTCTTCATTTTACGATGACCACTAACGAAAAAGAGACCAGACTGTTTGGCACTGAAATTGAACAAGTAGTTGTTTCAGGCAGGGTATGTAGACCTCAAAAATGCTCCTTTATTAAGAAAGTATAACACAGTATTGGAGGCAAAATAAAAAACCTGGGCCACTCTTCAGCTCAGAGGAAATTGATATTTTCTCTCTGAAGAGAAAGCATCCTCGTGGCCTGGAAGGAACACTAAAGGCACAAAGGGATCAAAAAGGAGGCAAGGAATTCCTGTTCCAGAGAACAGAATGGAACACTATAATCCACCTACAGGAAATAAAGAGAAGACGAGGAATAAAAGCCACATTTGATATGAAAGCAAACAGGAAAATCCCGTAAGGCTGACAGATTATTAAAGCTAACTCTAGGCATATGCAGAACAAAAAATAAAAAACAAAGGAAACTTAAAATTTTCCATGAGTCTCCATGGCTTGATTTCTTCTCTTAGCCCACATGGACTTGGAGTTGACCAACTGACATGAAACTTCTATAAAAGAGTCAGAAAGGGACAAAAGGAAGCCTGCATTTCAAGACCTGGTAAGAAGCTGTAGTATGACAATACCAGAGTCATGGCACAGCCCTCTCGTTTTCAACACCCGTCTTCGCTGCCCCAGCTGGCTAACTCCAAGAGTTACACAGAATCTTGGTTCAACCAGGGAGCTGGGGATATTGGAATCAAAAGGGCCTCAGAGAGATCCAGCAACTGGCAGTCCTGACAAATGAAAAGATTGCTTAAGTAAATAGATGAACCTGCCAAGCTCTGGTGCATGTGTCCAAGCTTCCGATTTGTTAATTTCTATAATCACCTATGCTTTCCAGACAGAGAATTACCTGCATAGAGACTTCTCTGTTTTGTGCAGATGACATTTCCTCCAGTCAGCTACATCACCTGTCAAACCAGGTGAGGCCGTCTCGTAGCATTAGCAGGGAAGAACAAAAAAACAAAAGAGTCTTTCTCCTCCCCGTGACTGAACCTGGTTCCCATCAAGGCTGGACCAGTAAGCACTGTCACTTCTCTTGCCTTCACCAGGAGAACTCACTAGTGCTACTGTTTGCTGACATAAATGCTTCTGAGGAACTTCAAACTCAAATGGACCCATGTGCAAAGTGGTGATGAATTCAGGAAACAGAGGGAAATGATTTAATGTTTAGGTTGCCTCTCGACCCTAATTAGGGAAATAATTTTACCATTCAACTTTCCAAAGCTTCGGTTATAAAGGAGAGATGGGACCTAGCCAAGCTATCCATCAAATGTGAGGAGACAAGAAAGGCAGTTTCAGACACGCAGGGTCATAGATATTTACTTGCCATCACACTTTCTCAGACAGTGGCTGGATGATGTGGAAGAAGGAGAAGAAAGGGGAGTAGGGGGAGGAAGGAGGAGGAGGATTATAAAAAAAAAAAAGAAGATGACAACGCAGGACATAGTGAACAGAAGAGTCAATAAGAGAAGAGGAGATGGTCGCAGGTCCACGACTGTGGCTCCTCTCAGACTGGAGGACACCAGGGAGCTCCAGGAGAATCCCCCCAACACACACACAAAGAACATCTGCTGAAATCTGACTGCTCTGAGAGGAGATCTAGATGATTAGGGATTCGTTTGGGGTTGTATTAGCAATAATAATCGGAGAAGGCAATGGCACCCCACTCCAGTACTCTTGCCTGGAAAATCCCATGGACGGAGGAACCTGGTGGGCTGCAGTCCATGGGGTCGCTAAGAGTCAGACACGACTGAGCGACTTCACTTTCACTTTTCACTTTCATGCATTGGAGAAGGAAATGGCAACCCACTCCAGTGTTCTTGCCTGGAGAATCTCAGGGACAGAGGAGCCTGGTGGGCTGCCGCCTATGGGGTCGCACAGAGTTGGACACAACTGAAGCGACTTAGCAGCAACAGCAGCGATAATAAAACTAAGCAAATATAAAAGGCAATTGTTAAGTTATATATGAAAGGAAAACTACCCACAGTCTATAAATGGAATTTGGTTTCCATGATTATAAGAACAAAAACACTGATCATTGCTCTATCAGTACCACATAACTATCAAGAGAACGGGGTCGGACTTCCCTGATGGTCCAGTGGTTGAGAGTCCACCTGGCAATGTGGGGGACATGAGTTCAATCCATAATCCAGGAATATCCCACATGCCATGGGGCAACTAATCCCATGTGCCATAACTACTGAGCCTGCACCCTAGAGCCCAAGCTCCAAAGAGAAGCCACGGCGATGAGAAGTCTGCACACAGCGACTAGAGAGTAGTCCTCAGCTCGCCGCAACTAGAGCAAGCCCATGTGCAGCAACAAAGACCCAGCACAGCCAAAAATAAAGTAAGCAGTAGTAATAAAAAGAGGACGGGTGATGGGAAGAATGTTTTTGCATGGAGGGGGCAGCGGGAGGGGACAGAACTAACTCCTCTTCAGTAGTAGTCAGTTTGCATGCATACCCAGTCATGTCTGGCTCTTTGCGACCCCATGGACTGGAGCCTGCCAGGCTCCTCTGTCCATGGAATTTTCTAGGCAAGAATACTGGAGTGAGTTTCTGCTTTCTACTCCAGGGGATCTTCCTGACCCATGGATTGAACCCATGTCTCCTGTGTCTCCTGCATTAGCAGGCAATTTTTTTTTACCACTGCGTCACCTGGGAAGCCCAGTAGAGGCAATAGGTACGGCCTAAAGCAAAACCAGAAATTTGAGAAGTAGCATTAAGGGAGCTCCCTGGTGGTCCAGTGGTTAGGACACTGGGGTCTCATCTCACTGCTGAGGGCCTGGGTTCAATCCTTGGTCAGGGCAACTAAGATTCCACAAGCCATGCGGCACAGCCCTGAACCCCAGAAACTTCATTATAAGCATGCTATTTAGAAACCTGGATGTGACTCTTAAGAGTGAAAAATGCTGGGTCTTCTAAAAGGGGGAAATGGCACAGGATGGTGACTGCTAATGTTATAATAAACCAAGGGGGACTATTTGAACTTGATGTGACTATGTGACTGGATAGTTGGATAAGAATATAAAAATTTGAAAAGGAAATGTGCTGATAATTGCATAAAATCTATAAAAGAATCTGGTATTCTCAGTGAAAGCTAATTCTGGGGCAAACAACTTTCTTTCTAAAAAAGAATGGTGAAGGATACTATATATTGAAGGCCTGTACTTCTCTTAGGAAGGTGGAAAACATTTTCTTGCTCTCATATAGTACATTAACATTGCAAGATTGATCTACCTACCTTTATCCTTGGTGATGGAAACTCAAGAGTCTGAGAACCTGTGCTCTGCCCAAGATCACCGCGTAAGTCATTAGTGCTAAACCTCTGTCCCTAAAAAGCCAATGCCAAGTATCTCTCCACCTGCCCAGGGTCTGGAAGCCGAGTCTCAGAACCAGTGGTCACTCTGGACTGCCACCCCTGCACACAGGAGGCCCTTTTGCTCACTACCCGTGATGTGCAGGAGCAGCTCTGCCTGCCCGTCACCCGCATCTCTTGCCTCTCTGACTCACAGCAGACATACGGTGGATGATTGGCTGGCGCCAAAGATGGTTAGTGTGGCCACAAGACACAGCCCAGCTCACTGGCCACAGCGGGAGGTGAACTCCTGACCCTGGCTTCATAGGATCCACAGAGCCTTGCCCATGACCCCTGTGCTCTCTTCTTGGGCTGGATGAGCAACCACAGCCCAGCACCCTTGGATTGCTCCTCTCATTCATCACCCACGTGTGGCAATGTCTGGAGTCGAAGGTGAAAGATTAAGGTTCAAGGTTTGTGGTTAGATGGTCCTGCCTGGGACATGTGGACCTTCTCTTTCCTTCTGGGTATTTACAAAATGATACTCCAATGGATGATCCACAGCTGGGGAGCTTCATAAGAGTGAGAACAAAAGAATATAAATCATCTTTCATCTTATTCTTTCAAGAGAGAAGGGAAGTGTTTTGCTTTGAAATTAAGAAGGAAAGAGCTTAGAAACACTCCATGGGCTGTGCAGGACTTGAGGCTCATTTAAGTCTCATCTAAAAATACTCCAAGCTAAGTAAAAGTGCTACCTTAGAACCACATGACTGTCAGGAAAGCTCTGTCATTCTCCCAAATGACAGCCATTCTTTCTTGTCTTGACTCCTGCCCTGTTCACAGTTTATGCCACTAATCTGAGCCTCAGCTTTCACTGCTTCATAACTATTACTTATGTTTCCACGTGTAAAGATCTTACCTCCCTAGCTGTCACAGAGCCTAACACAATGCTGGGTACAGCAGGAAAGCCTAGACCACTGATCCTCTCCCCTTGCTTCCCTGCCTCGCCTCTCCCCACCTGAATCACCCAACGGCTCTGCACCTCTGCATCTGCTTTCAATGTCCTGGGCAGGCCCGCGGGAATCTGACCAATAAAGCATGGAATCCAAGGGAACAGCCCAAGCAAGGGGCATAGCTGAAAAACTCCTATCCAGCCTGTGTCATTCTTCCAGCTCCAAATCCAAATCTTGGTTTAAAAGATATATCATAATAATTTAGTGCCTGGGTCACAATAATGCCTCGTGCAATGTTTATCAAGGAGGCCTTTGTTAGGCACGGATCATTATTGTAATTGTTAATAGCTCACTTTCTTGAAACATCCTTATTTCGAGCTCTTAAGCCAAGGCAATGGCACAAGCTGAAGGATTGGGAAGGCCTTGAGTTTGCTTCCATCCTGGAGAAATCAGAGCCAATTGCAGACCATGTGGAAAGAAGCAGTTACCATTAACCTTGACACAAGGATTTGCACAAAACCCTCCAATCTACATGAGGATAAGGACCTTGCTTTTGCCCTGACACAGTCCTAAAAAGTGTCTATACCTGGCCAGAGAGTCTAAATGGCTCTAGCAGGCAAGGGGAAAAAAGCCAGCATTCCACATTTCCACCAAATATTCTCATTTCTACTAAATTTACAACTGATGAGTGGACACGTATGGCGTCTAGGATGGCCTGATGTGAGCTGTAACTTGAATCTATATTAATATTCTCACCTGCCAGCAACCTGCCTCAGTCACCTGCGGTCTGTAGATGATCCCATCCACCTTGACTGTATGGCCACATGAATTTATACACCATTCTTCTGGTTTCTAAACTCACAGTTGCAAGTGGTTAAGTGACACAGTTCTGGCTCATTGATAATGGGAGCTGCCCTCTGTCAGGAAGATCTGAATGATCCTCAGAAAGCTTTGCTTTCGGGATATCATGTATCTTTGTGCTGACCTGCTTTAGTGAACTATATCCTCTCTGATTGCTTGTGCAAGTGACACAGGGTAATAACTTATTTTCCTACTGACTTGTCTTCCTCAAAAGTCTACAAGGGTTTATGAAACAGTTAAGTCTGGCTTTGTTTTTCCTTCCATGAGGACTGTGGCAGAGACAGCTAGCTGCCTCCCAAAATCTGTCTTCTCCTTCTTATAGAGAGAGAACTGGGGCTCTAGATTGCACAGAATAAAGACAATATTCTGAGCCTCCCTTACAGCTAGGAGTTGTCTTATGACTAAATCTGGCTACTGGGCTATGCAAGGTAGTGATGTGTTCAACTCCTAGATGGTACCCTCTAAGGACAGGAGAGTGCCCTCCCCTCTCTGGTTTTCACCTGATGACTGAAATATTACATCCATAATGATGAGGCATCTCGGATCATATTATTAAGGGGTTAATACTTCACAGAGAGTGGAGAAACAATAGAGAAGGAGCCTGGGTCTCTGAAAACTTTGTGGAACACAGTCACTGTACTAGCTCACTTATTTGAAAAGAAATAAACCACCATTTTTGAAGTCTGGGTCTTTCCAGTGTGGTTCTGGACCTCTGTCACAGTTTTCTAATTAATAAAAGGACTTCTTTAATGAGCAGAGAATGCAATAGCACCATCAAGAGCCAATCACTTGCCTCTGGCCATGGTCACCACATTTTTTTAAAAAGAGAGACTGGATTCTTGGGTAGGGGCCAGCTCTGGCTTCTGGTCATTGGTGCTCATAGAGACAGCAACCCAGAGGGTGCTGGTATGGTTACTGCAGATAACTGAGTGCCTCTAACACTACCTCAGTAGGAAGCCCATCTCCTTACTTAGAGTGTTTTATTATAAAACGCACAAAACAAAGGAGCTGGTCATTTGCAGCATCTCCACGGTGGCAATACAACATGCATACAAACAGTACCTGCTTGCCTGCTGGAGAAGGCAAAGACGATGATGTCATCAAAGGTCCAGGTGTAGTCCTGGTGCGGGGGATAGAACATCAGCTTGTCAGAGGCTTCCTTCCTGAGGTCAATTAGGAATGTGGAGTGAACCATGGGGACCGGAAAGCAGCCCAACCTCTTCCATTCTCTAATCTGAAGATAGTCCGGGGTTCGTTTATAGAAGCCCTGGAAAGAGCAGATGGGTGGGTTATTTTCTCTGATCTGAGGGCTTCCCCTTTCCCAACCTTCCACTAAATGGACTCCTAATGAACACCAGTACCAATCCTGGAGCAAAGCCACCTTCTCCTTTATCTTGGCCTAAGAATGTCCAACTGAGCTTAAGAAATGCTGCTTACATTTAAAAAAAAATCCTAAAAGGGTCTTGTTATCAGAAACAGTTTTGGTTTCAGCACATCTCTTCATTTAACAGATTCACATAACAGCTTTCACGTACGACGTCACTGAATATGTATATGACGTCATTGAATATATGTATACGAAGTGTGAGCAGTCAGAGGTGGTTGAGCAGAGCAGTGGAAAGCAGATGTTCTGGGATTTGGCTGCCTGAGTTCAAGTCCTGCCTCAGCTGCTTACTGCATGAAGGTGTTGGTCAGGCCACTCAGCCTTACTGTGTCTATTTCCTCATTGTGAAATAGGAATGATGGCACTATCTACTCCATGGGGTTCTCTGTCAAGTAAGGAAAAACCTGAAAAATGCTTAGAATAGTGCCCAGCACCAAGAAAGCATTGATAAATAATGGCTGTTATTAAAATTACATTACACTGGCTGATTTTTAAAATTTTTAATTCGAATATAATTGCTTTACAATGATGTATTGGTTTCTGTTGTACAACAACATGAATCAGCTAGAAGTTGTGTGTTAGTCACTCAGTAGTGTCCAACTCTTTGTGACACCATGGACTGTAGCTGGCCAAGGTCCTCAGTCCATGGAGTTTTCCAGACAAGAATACTGGAGTGGGTTGCCATTTCCTTCTCCAGGGTGAATCAGCTATATGTATACATATATCGCCTCCCTCTTGAGCCTCCCTCCCACCCCCCAGGCCACCCCTCCAGGTCATCACAGAGCACAGAGCTGAGCTCCCTGTGTTATACAGCAGCTTCCCACTAGCCATCTGTTTTACACATGGTAGAGTATATATGTGGAGAAGGCAATGGCACCCCACTCCAGTCCTCTTGCCTGGAAAATCCCATGGACGGAGGAACCTGGGAGGCTGCAGTCCACGGGATCCCTAAGAATCTGACACGACTGAGCGACTTCACTTTCACTTTTCACTTTCATGCATTGGAGAAGGAAATGGCAACCCACTCCAGTGTTCTTGCCTGGAGAATCCCAGGGACGGGGGAGCCTGGTGGGCTGCCGTCTATGCGGTCTCACAGAGTCGGACGACTGAAGTGACTTAGCAGCAGCAGCAGCAGCGTATATGTATCAATGCTACTCTCCCAATTTGCACCCCCATTCCTTCCCACCATGTCCACAAGTCTGTTCTTGACATCTGTGTCTCTGTTTCCGCCTTGCAAATAGGTTCATCAGGAAAATTTTTCCAGATCCCATATATATGCAATACTGAGTGTTAATATATGGTATTTGTTTTCCTCTTTCTGACTTATTGTTTAGTTGCGAAGTCATGTCCAACTCTTTTGCAACCCTATGGACTGCAGCCCACCAGGCTCCTTTGTCCATGAGATCTCCCAGGCAAGAATACTGGAACGAGTCACCATTCCCTTCTCCAGGGGATCTTCCCAACCCAGGGAGCAAACCAGTGTCTCCTGCACTGCAGGTAGATTCTTTACAGCTGAGCCACCAGGGAAGCCCTCCTTTCTGACTTACTTCACTCTGTATTTTTAACTAAACATGCAGTACTTAAACATATTAATGGGGCCTTCTTCCAATGCAATTATTTATTCACTATTCTGGTGGACCTGCCACTGCTACATGTTTTAGGGGGGATTCCTCTTTGAAAGTTCCGTCTGGGCAAGTACACAGGACAACCAATGCCCTTACTCTGTGGTTCTGAACACACTGGTTTGGAGTAACCCAGCTTGCTTTCCCTCCAAGCTCAACTGTTCATTCAACAAACATCTCCTGAATGCCTACTGCAATCCAAGCTGTGTGAGATGCTGGAGACACAGCAGTAAATTGACAGTCCCAGCTTTAGCCCACATGGGTGCAGAATCCACTGGAGCTTTATACTCCAGTGGCACCAAGTCTGTAACTTGACTATTGCCAAAGCTCAAATCCATTCCAGAGAGGATGAAGATGTGTCTCAAAATATACTTTAAAGCATGTGGAAACTTGGAAAGGCATTTTAAAATACATTTTAGGCAACAGCAGGCTCATGGAACAAGTGTAAGACTTCACAGGGCCAGGACTCTGAAGGGCACGATACCCAGCAGTTGTACAAGTTCTCGCATATTCCTTAATCAGTCACATTACTTTGGGGTCACATTTCCTGCAGTGGTGTCACTACCCACACGGTAGGCACTGCAGCCTCTTCTCCAGCATTTCTTTTAGTCTCCAGACTAGTGTTCTAGTCTAGCTAATGCTCACACTGACCATGTGATAAAGTACAAGGGGATCACAAAAGAAGCCTCAGAAGATATGTGATTCATCATCATCTAGCTGATTGATCTTACTCCATGCTTCACCTCTTCGAGCCTAAGTTTCTCCTCCTGAAAAGATGGGGTAAAAACTGGTCTGTTGATCTCCCAGGGTTGTAGAAGGGATCACATGTGATCCAGTCTATGAAGATACCTTGGAAACTGTAATGCAGTAGATGAAGGATTATTATTCCCGCGATTTTTTATTAGCCTTTAACAAAGATTACTTTACATATTTCAGCTTACTAGTATTCTTCCAAGGGATAGAAGAATTTTTCCAAGGGATAAAGGGAAAACTGGTTCTTTAGAGGAACTGCCTAGGAACACACACCAAATGCAAAGTTCTAGACTACTTAGGAACAATATTCTCAGACTGAGGAGCTTGGAAAATTCATGAGGATGAATCACAGAATACCCTGGGGACAGGGAGGAAGGAAGCAGAGAAAGAAGGAGAGAAAGAGACCTCATATGCTTCCTGCAGAGAGGTGGAGGCAACAGATGCGTCTCTTTTTCCACATAAACTGAATATTGTTGGTAATCATTCCTACTTAGTGGCCAGACATAACCAAGGTCATGTTTTGAATGTGTTTAAAGGCACTGGACATCAAGGCTTGACTTAAGCTTATGAAGTCACTGGCTGTTTCTGTTCCTGCCCTCGCAGAAGCCTGACTGAGGATGACAGAAAGCCAGAAACAGACATAAATAAGAATTGCCCCCAAATTGCTTAGATTTTACTTTTACCGTGCAAAGTAAGTGAGCTTTTAATATTAAAGCAAGTAAGACAACAGAAACCGGAAGGCCACAGTTGTGAGGATAATCCACTCTCGATGCTGGTAGCAGTGCCTGACTCATTCAAAACACCCTAGAGTGATGCTGCCATGTTAAGTGCTGCACATTATTAACTGAGACTGTATGAACTTAAATTTAATATAATATCTTCTCCTCAAGGAACTGATTGGCTTTTATAAATATGAACTTAATGCGTCCCTAAAAGAGATGTGGATACCATACATTCAAAATCCCTTGGAACTGCAGGAAATATTTGTTAACAAAAGAGCAATGCCCACTCCAGTTGTGTGCAAGAGCCATGGATTTAAATTTTCAGGGAGTTTGCAAGCCAGTTTTTATGTTGATAGTTTAAAATCTGTAAGAACAAAAATCATGCTAACACCCACCATTCTAAGTAAACCACGAACAGCAAGCTTTGCATGCACTTAGTAATTATATCAAGTGACCGCACTTCAGTTGACTTAACCTTCCCCTCAGCTTAAACAACATTTGCAAGGTGGGAGTACTGACACCGTGAAAACCAGCAAATGCTGCCAATCAGGGGTTTTCCCTACAGACAGCCACCACCAAGTATTTACCAGCACACCACTGGCCTCTTTCTTCATCCAAAACCAAACCAAATATAAAACAGGGACTGAAAATTTAGCTCTTTGAGCATGAGAACACATCTAACATACACTTTTTCCCTTAGAGCATCTTTAGCCTACATTGATATATATTACATTGATCAGTTTATCTCTCTTAATTTATTAACTAAAGAATCAGAAATACAACCAGCCATAAACATTCACTGCAACACCTCTCTAGACTTTGAAGATTTTTACAATAGAAAAGAGAGATGATGGAAATAACTTAAATTTTGTAAAAACATCTACCACAGTAGTTCCAATTATTCGATTTCTTTGGAAATAAATTTGGCAACATATCAAGGGTCATTAAAATGTTTAATACTCTTTAACTCACTAATTTCACTTCTTAGAAGCTGTCCCAAGGAAATAATACTAAATATGAAAAATTTTATGTTAATCATGATGGTTATTATAATAGTTAAAAGTTGTAAATAAATGTTCTTAAACTAAAAGAAAGGCTAAGTAAATTGCATAATAGCCACTTGATGATATAGTTAAAACATGTAATCTGTTATCTATGATGTTAGAATGGGAGCAATTAACATGATGTTTTTTAAAAAACTTTTTTTCTATTTCCAGTTTTTTACAGTGTTCGCATGTGAGTTTTAATGACCAAAAATATTTAATTTTTTGAAAATCTCTGAATCAGGGAGAAGAAAAGTACAAATCCCAGTAAGCTTTATTGGTTAATTTAAAGCTTCTAATCCTAAACTCATTAGAATAATGTCCTCACAATTCATTAATACAGAAGAGCTCTTTGGGTTCTGGTATTGGACATGGATTTACCTCCTTTCCTGAAAACCCTTGCTCTAGTAACACAATGACATGCGTGTTTCAAGGGAGAAAATCAGAAAAGATTCACGGGGCTACTGCTGACAGGTGGCTGCCTTGTTAAAATTCATAACCTTAATTTGTTAACCAACACACTTGCCTGAGGTGTGATTCCGCACCAGAAATTAGAGTACAAGCCCCGAGACTCCAGCATGGGGGCCACAATGGTTTTGTTTTCTGCCATCAGTAGATTGAGGGTCTGTGGATTAGTCAGGAAGTTGTCAACATCTATGAACTAGGAAAAGAAAAGGACAACATCAGATGAAAAGGTACTTTTCAGTAATGGGTATAAGAGTAACCTAATACTTGACAAAGGATCATGGAAACTTGCCCATGACATACAGAACCAGCTCTCCATGTTTTACTTATGGAAACCCCTTAGGGCTGGATAGCTTTCATTTAGGGAAAATGCATCCAGTCTAACTTCCACATGTTTAGCTCTGCATAAGGCACCAAGCAATGAATTGGTGTTATCGCTGGGCAAATACTAGACTGGAACTCAAGCTACACCTTGGTAAGTATAAAATATGAATGGGTCTCAAGCCCTTAAAAGATTCATTTGCATTTATTGCATGCTTATTCTAAGTACAAATGAACAGACCTATTTAGGTTGTCTATAGTAATGTCAAACTGGCCCCAAATGAATCCATCAATGCTCTCTTAATGCTACAATTAGATTTTTTTGTTTAAAGTATATTACTTACTAGTGAAGCTATTTCCCATTCTCATCAGAAATCTGTGTTAACACATTCATTTACAGGGACAGCATAGCAGTTTCTATTATATAAAATAATCACACTGAGCTGTGCACTTAAAAAATTAAGACGGTAGAGTTTATGTTATGTATACTTCCCACACATACAGAAAGTAAAACCTCAGAAGCTTTCATTCTTTTGATAGTCGGTCTCTTTACTCAAAATTTTGTGGCTCAGCACTTGTACACTTCAAAGACATTTAGACAGCTATGCAATGTTAAATATCAGCACAACTGGACTCTTCTATGAAATTATTTGTATTGAAAATGGGTGTGTGATAAACTATTGGGCTGATTTCTGTTGTGACTGCGAGGCTGAGGATGGTCAAAAGTGTTCCCTTTAGGAGTCAGAGAGCAGACGTCCATTAGTTTTATGAAACATCACTGGCTTTGTTTCGTTGGTGGTATTTCTAGTGTTGCACTGAAAAAGGTTTGCCAAAAGAATTCAATGGATTTGTGGGGATGCACACAGAGGAAGAACTTGGTTGCCATAAACTTGTGGAGAAAGAAGACTGTCCGTTTTCAAATGAGAACAGGGACTGCGGCTCCTTACTGCTCAGGGACCTGTCCTTTCCAACGGAGACCCAGGTTCCTGGAGGACAAGGATGGGACAGAACATGGATTCCTAATCGTCAAGGCCAGCATGTTTCTGGACCACTCTGCAAGTTCTAAGGAAAGTAATGGGGCCTCTTTATGGAGAGAAATTCACCAGGAGGGTCCAGCATAATTAGGAGCAACTAGGAAACCAAGCAAGAGGCGCCGGTCCTCAGACATTCAGGAGCCAAAAGGAACAGCATTTCAGGGCTGTTAATTTGACTATTTAAAAGTAATTAATTTCTCATATCCCCGAAACTCTTCTAAAGAGTTTTTCTTTAAAAAAAAAATTTTTTTTTTAATGTATTTATTTGGCTGTGCCGGGTCTTAGCTGTGGCGTGTGGATCTTCGATCTTTGTTGCGGCATACAGCCGCGCAGGCTCTTTAGTGAGATCTAGTTGACCCTCATGCTGCAGCGATCAAACCCGGGACTCCTGCATTGAGAGCTTAGTCTTAGCACCTGGGCCACCAGGGAAGTCCCGAGAAGTTAAGACCTTTACTGTTGCTTTACCCACAGCATTCCCTCTGAACTAAAAAGATTTAGGGTTTTTCATGTTTACTACAATAAAGAGATAGAACAATTCAGGAGCTTATTTGCTTACTCACTAAAAATGCATATGAGGAACGGGTCTGAGATGAAATCCAGGTCTCACGATATTAAGTTCTCCAGATTTTTTCTTGTGCCTTTATTAGAACACTGAGGAGGAGAGGCCTAAAAGCGGTCATTTTGATAGCTGCTCTGGACACATTCTAGATAATAGTTGTCAAGAAATTAAACATCTGTTTTACCAGAATGTAGTCTGACCATTTTTCCCTCGCAGTTCGAAGGGCTGCCTGCCGTAGTTTCATCACGTGGGCAAAACGGGAGGCAGGCCAGTGCTTTGGTCCAATTTCATCAGGGTAAGACCTATAATAATAATAATAATAATAATTATGATGATGATGGCTAATAATTATTGAATGCGTATATATTGCAGGCACTACATACTAATCCATTTTATCTTCCAGTAGTAGCCCTAGGAAGTCGATACTATTATGGTTATCATTATCCCCTTATTACATACAAGAAATTGGAGCAAGGAGAGATTAAGTAATTTTCTGCTTCCCATACACAGGAATCTTTATACAAAACACTAGGCTGGCGAAAAAGTTTGTTTGGGTTTTTCTGTACATCTTATGGAAAGACCTGAATGAACTCTTGGGCTGACCCAATATTTCAGTTCTCATTAGAATTCACTATTTTTATGATGAAGTGCTACCACTCTCCCCTCTTTACAGCCGAAGAAATTGGTCAGAGTGGTTAAGTCATTTGCTTAACATTATGCCATTAATAAGGGGTATAGCCAGAATTTGAATCTAGGAATAACCCCAAAGCTCATGTTCCTAGACACTGTCTCATACATTCAGCCATCAGATACATTTGAAAATGTTACAGCATCAAATTAGGAGCTTTCTGGGAAAAACAAAGGTTTATTTTCTGTGGTCAAGTGTCAGTAAAGGACTCTACAGAGTCCAATATGTTGATCTCCCCCAGACGGAGTGAGATCACGGAGCAAATACATAATGCTGGAAGGTCTCTCAACACCCACAAGGCTGCCAGGACTCATCCACGGCCATGGAGGCAGCCGGGTTGGCTCACCCTTGAGAACCTTTCTGAAAGCTCCCACCTGGTACGGACATTGATAAAGTCACAGGGGCCCCAAACTGGCCACCACTTCAAGTTCTTGTAGCTGCACACTGGCAGGACATCTGCCTCAGTAAAAGAGAAACCACAAAAATGAGACCATAACCATACAAACAAGATGAATAAAACTGTTTATTACACAGGAAGTTTCTGAAATGTTTTCCCCAATCATTTATACAAAACTCAGTGGAATTCCTGTCTTTTTTTTTTTCTGAATATGTTGCCCCTAAAAATACCTTCTTTGATATTTCTCACACTGACCTTGGCATACAATATATTTAGTAAAAATCTGGCTATGGAGAAAATTACCAGGATTTGGGAGAGGTACATAGAGTTTTTCTGGGCCACTCTAACTGGGCCAAATTCCATTATAAGTAACTCCAAAAAAGTGTTCAGAATCTTTTACAGTGTCCACATTTGATTGTTAAGGTTTGCTCCATCTATAGACCATATGCTGAGATTGAGACCTAGATGTAGATACATATATATGTACATGTAATAAAAAATATTATACAGTGAGAGACTAGAAGAACAAATTTTGTTCTGGAACAGCATTTATTATTTCTATAATACATATTCAATTTCCAATAAATGACTTTTCCTGGGAAAAATTTCAGCAGCTCAATTCATCCCACTTCTACAGTTCCTTAATCTAGAACTATAGTAGCCTGGGGAACATTTAGAGTATTAAGTTTGAAATATATTTATTCATATTCTCATTCACTCATTTGTTTATTCAACAAGCATAAATTTAGTGCTTACAGGAACATAGCACTGAGTGAAACATAAAGTATTTGTACATTTTAGCCCCTGTATAAAAAATAAAATAACTTAGAAAAAAATGCATGAATTAGATAGTCAATGTTCATTAAGTTTATTGTTGTGCCAAACAAGATGATACAGGAAATAAGCAATACAAGTGTTGAGAGAAGGTAGACATTTGTAATTGGAATGATTAGCCACAGCTTTTGGTAGCAGGTAGAATTTGGGATAAAGGTTATCACAAAGAAGGGAAGGAAAGCCCGGGGTTGAAAATAAAAGGAACATCTGGATAAGGCAGTTTTCTTTTAGGAAATACTGGTATAAAGATATGGATATTTTAAAAATATTTATGAAATATTTCAAATCAGGTATTTGAACTTCATTCTGTAGGCAGTAGAGAGTCACTGAAGTTTTTTCAACAAAGAAATGAAAGGCCATCGTTAATATTTTAGGTAGATTGATTTGACAGTGTGGTATATAGTATCATTTTGAAGATAAAGCAACTAAGAAGTCGCTGCAGTAGGGTCTTCCCTGTGATTCAATGATTAAGACTCTGCACTGCCAGTGCAGGGGCGCAGGTTCAATCCCTGGTCCCGGAACTAGAATCCTGCATGCTGTGCAGCGCAGCCAAAAAAAAAAAGATTGCTAGGGTAAAGACTGGAAATAATGTAAATGTCAATCAGTAGGAGGATGGTTAAATAATTATGGTTCACCCATCAGTGGATACTCTGCAGTCACAAAAATAATGAGACACTCTTTAACTCTTGCTATGGCTCAGAGGTTAAAGCATCTGCCTGCAATGTGGGAGACCTGGGTTCGATCCTTGGGTTGGGAAGATCCCCTGAAGAAGGAAATGGCAACCCACTCCAGTATTCTTGCCTGGAGAATCCCATGGACGGACGAGCCTGGTAGGGCTACAGTCCACGGGGTCGCAAAGAGTCGGACACGACTGAGCAGGCAACTTAACTTATGGTACAATTACCAAGTTATGATGGGTTCAAAAGCAAGGTAAATATAAGAAGAATACAAGCTTTTCACTATGATCCCTCAAGTATAAAAGGTTAATACTCAAAGTATGAATAAGTAATATCAATATTTTAAAACATACACTACTGTGTTAATTTACTTGAGAACTAATGAGGGTCTGAACTTGGCTGGTAGCTGCATGAGCAAAGAGGAAAAGAAATACAAAGATCTGTCAAAGAAAGAAATAGCAGGTCTTTGTAACTTACTATCAGTTACAGAGACAAAAGACAATGAAAAATCACATGTGCCTCTAAGATTAGAAACCTAAGTGACTGGAAAACTGATTACGGCGGGGGAAGGGTAGACAACGAGTTGACAGAATGTTCTCTGCTACTCACTCAGGTTCGTCCATAGGCCTCCACTCCACATAGTGATAGGCTTTCTGTACATTTTTCAGCCACTCCCTGAGTATTTCTGTTGTATTATCCACATTGTGGTCAGTGGCCGCCCTGCATGAGAGAAAGCACCACACAGTTCCGTTATTATGTCATCCAAAGACCGAGGAAGGAAGCCAAAGGGCTCCAGATAAACGAAAGGAGAACAGCCAGTTCTAGACACTGTGCATATGAAAATGACTCCCTCGTGTTCCAATCTAGACAATTTCTGAAGCGAAAGAGATGGCTTTCAACCATCTCTGTGTCATTAGATCCCTAAGCAGGACTTGGCCAATAGTAAAAGCGATCTAAAAAACAGTATATGTGTAAAATGAATGGGTTAGTTAACTAATACTTTTGGAAAGTTTTCCATTTGTTTTAATTTTTAGGTGTCCGATTTTTAGGTATCTACCTTTTAACTTCATAAGAGCAACTCTCAATTTAAGCAATAATTCAGTTGCATTTTCAAGTCCCACAGAATGTTTAACCAGTGCTGCTTTAGTCACACACACGCAACAGAGGGGAAAATCACAATGACAGTTTTCAGTATAAAATTCAAAGCCCAAGGTATCTCCACGTATTTATTCTGGATAACTCCACCATCGCTGTCACAAGATAGAATACCTTCAGAAGTCTACAATGTATGTAAACTTGTTTCTGCTCTATCTTGAAAGTTTAACAAACTGATTCACTGAAAAAGGAGTTTAAGTCATTTATTAAAACATAAATGTTTTCAAACAGTGTCACAAAGCAAACACATGCTGTGTATACTATAATGTATCTAAGACAAAGTTATTCAGAACACCCCAAAATGAACAGATATGCCAGTCAACTGGAAAAGAAAGAAGGAAAGCATGGGTTGTAATCTTGACATCAAATAAGGCAGAATTCAGGCCAAAATTATTAAACATAACAAGGCAAAATTGTAATTATAATAATAATGCTAAATAATGTCATTCACATTGATATAATAAATGTGCATATCCACATACCTATATATAGTACAGGGGTTGGCAAACTTTTCTTTAAAAGCCAGACAGTGACTATTTTAGGCTTGTAGGCTATATACTGTCTGTTGTAACTACTTAACTGTCATTGTAGCAGTGAAGCAGTCATTCATAACACATGCATGAATGAGCATTATTGTGCTCCAGTAAAGATTTGTTTATGAAAGTAGGCAACAGGCCTACAGGCTGTGGTTTGCCAACCCCTATACAGCAGAAAGTACAGAAAGGTAAAGCAAGCACCAATAATAAGAGGTGTTAATATACTACTTTCAGTTAAAGAAAGTACGAAGTGGAGAAAGTAAATATGTAAAGAATCTATCAGATCAGATCAGATCAGTTGCTCAGTCGTGTCCGACTCTGCGACCCCATGAATTGCAGCACGCTATGGAACACAACAATAGAGATTCCACTTTTTTCTCAAGTGCACATGAAACATTCACAAAAATTGACCAACAATTACACGATGAAGAAAGCTTTACAAAATTGGAATAATATTTATCGCATTCTCTGATCACATCATAAAGTAAAAAATTAGTAATAAAACCTCCAAAATTCCATCAAAAACTCTCTATTAAACAACTATTAAGTGAAAGAAGAAACACAAATCAACTTTAGAACTTCTAAAGATAAATAATAAAAACACTAGAGATCAGAACTGAGGGATACAATTAAAGCAGTGGTCAGAGAAAATTCAGTTTTTTATCCTTAAATCAATAAAAATTAATGAGTTAAACTCCTACTCCAAAAGCTAGAGAAAGAGCAACAAAACAAACAGGCATAAAGATGAAAGTAGAAAGTCATGAGGTAGAAAACAGAGAAAAAGCAGAATTAATAAACAAAAGAAATGTTACTTTAAGTAAAAAAATCAACAAAAGACAATCACTAGTTAATATAACCCAGACAACACAAAAATTAAAAATAAGAAAAGACAAAGATGAAGGGAATATGACTGACATGAAAGAATTTTTTTTAAAAATCATATGCAATTAATTCATATAACTCAATACAAAATAAATTTGAAAACTAGATATAATAGAAGATGTCCTAGCAAGATGCATGTTAGCAAAATTGATTCCAGTTGAAACATAAAACTTAAACAGAACAGTTTTCTTGGAAGAAATAAAGAAAGAAACAAAAAAAACCCCACTAGACCCAGGTGGTTTCATAGGGAAATTCTACCAGATATCTTAAGAGTATGTGTGCGTGTGTGCACACTCAGCCATGTTCAACTCTGCGACCCATGGACTGCAGCTTGCCAGGCTCCTCTGTCCATAGGATTCCCAGGCAAGAATACCGGAGTGGGTTGCCATTTCTTCCTGGGGATCTTCCCAACTCAGGAATTGAACCCGCATCTCCTTCGTCTCCTGCATTGGCAGGCGGATTCTTTACCACTGAGCCATCTGGAAAGCCCATCTTAACATTAGCTACCTCCATAGTTACGTGGCTTGTTCCAAGTCCTTTTAATAATGCAAGTGCGACAGTGATAACTAAACCTGATAAAGACACAACTACAGAACAGTTATCTTTCAATGAATATGCTGCAAAAATCCTAAAGCATTAGTGAAAATTCAACACTAATCCTGATTTTTTAAAACCACACTGAATAAAATTAAAACAGGATGGAAGGGAGGAAGGAAGGAAGAAATGGAGGAACAATGGGAAAGAAACAGTCATGGGAAAATAGAGGTATCTGAGACACTTAAGTGAGTAAAAATATACTCTCACTTATACTTTATTGGCAATTTATACTTTATTGGCAATTCAGCAGTTCCTATTGGGGAGGGAAAGCTGTTGGCATTATCAGCAGTGGTGGTTCCCTGGGAGCATGGCGTTGACAAGAGCAAATGAAGAGATGTGAACAGTGGTCACTTCTTCCATTTACAGCAATTCAGTACATAGAATTTTGTTAAACCCAATCTATAATGGTTTTTATTCTTCTTACTTGAGCTTTTGGGGGTCACGGCTCCTCCAAAAGTAACAAGTGAAATCTCTAAGAGAGGACGAGAAATCTTTAAGAGAAATAATGTTCAAGAGAAAAAACACACTGTTAAGCAAAGCATAGTGAAAGGCCATGTTACACAGGGAATAAATTTCTGTAAAACACCAAGTAACATGATGATATGTAGCTCATGTCACAAGGTATAGGAAAATGAAGGAAAGAGGGATATGACTAATATTTGAAAATCTTATTTCATAAAATGGATATTTGAATGAAAACTGTCCTTATTTAAAACATTATTCAAAAAATAGGGGATCAGGAGGTGATGCCAATGGCCGATTCAATCTACTTTCAAGTCTTTTTTGGAAATCAGATTAGAATCATCTCCTTTCTTTGAAACAAGATGTAGGAGGGAGAGACCCACAGACCCACCTGGACATTCTATTTTCTGGAGGGAAGAGAGGTGATGTGTGTAGCTGATAGTGTTGGGGGACACTAGGTGAGCATGTTAGGACAGAGGTGGGGGAATACAAGCAGGTGGGAAAAGGGGCCAGGAAGCAACGTGGGAGGGAGACACGGACCCCATCCAGCTTGCAGCTGTGCCGAGAAGTACAGCATATAAGCAAAAACCACATCCACAGTCACACACAGCCACAGCCACCAAAGCCCAGCACGACGTCCGGCATCATAGCCCGGAAGGGCACCAGGATTGTCAACCCACTCATCTCACGGTATGGAGCACGTGTAGAGCAAGTCCTGAAACTGAGAACCTACTCTAATGCATATTCTTCTTCACGCAAAGTATTATGGGTAAGAGTAAGTTAAAACAAAACCAACCCCAAAAATCTTGACTGCAGTGCGAGCCAAAAGTTTTAGGAATTCCATATTATTCCCAAATGCCTTACGGTGTAGGCAACTTCAGACAGCGTCTACTTCTTTCCTTGACTGTTGCTTCTGCATTACATGGGGCTGACGTTCTCTTCGCCCTTCCTACTCCTTGCTGCATTTTCTCCTAATTATTTTAACAAAGGTCTCATTATATGAAATTTACTTTCCTGGTGTACAGACTAAACAACTCCAAACTCTGCCTAAGTATCCACTACTGCCAAACATCCTGAGAAATTAGCTGTGTGGAATCTGCAGAGACAGATGTGTCTAATTAAAAGTAGAGGCAGAGACTTTGAATACTCTCCTGATTACGTTTTAAATATTTCCTATACGGTTACTTCCCCCCATTGTTCAGATTCTCTTTGTTCTCAGGCTTCCGAGGAAATGAGCAAGTCCTCCCACTGTGGTTGCAGGTCCATCCACACCCGCCTTTGATGCCCACAGCCAGTCTCCTGCCTTGTCCCACAGGAAAAACAGGGGCCGGGTCCAGGCCACTGAGGAGGGCTTGCAGTCCGCCCCCTCAAGAACACCACCCTGCTCCTCCACTCCCCTGGCGAAAGCAAATAAACAGAAATCCAGGCAGACACTTCTAACTGCTGCTTTTTAATCCCTCTGATGAAAATGTGTTTCCGTTCGAATACATAATCATGAAAGCATGCAGGCACTGGTGTCTTCAGAGGGTTGGAGAGAGAGAGACAGAGCAAAGGCCCAGATGCAAGCTCCCTGAGGAAACGTGAGGCCTGGGTTAAAGGTTCTGCTTTCAGAGCCCTGTAGAAAATGTAACGGTGCAGTGCCTGACCCGTCCTACAGCTCCACCAGCTGCAGGACACACAAAAATCTGCAGCTGGACGGATTTCTCCATCAAGGACACAAAGCGTGCAGGAGAAGCCAAGGCTTTCTCTCAAACCCACAGCTCTTTCCAGTCCCATGGAAGATGAGTCTGCCATCTACTCCCAAAGAGATCAAGAAAAGCACGCGAAGAGATAACGGACATCGCTAGAGGATTCCTTGAAGAAAGCAAGGAATGATGTGAAGATACCCCTGGAGAGGTGACCGACAAAGTGAAGCAGCGATTAGTGATTTCACCAGTCAGACTGGAGCACCACTGTTTACGAAGCACAAACAGGTACTGGCTGGAACACCAGGCTCCTGGGACGCGAAGCCTGTTCAATCTTGGCCTCAATTCTCCCAACCAGAGTAGAGAGTCACATTAAATCATCTTAAATCATCTCTCCGGCTCCCAATGACATAGCAAGGAGAGCTCAGCTCTTGAGCTGTGCCAATCCTCATGTAATTAATTGTCTTTGAAGGCCTCATGGGAGAGCGACCTGGAGTTCCAGGAGTACTGGAACCTCCCTCCTCCACCTTCAGGAGAACCGTGGCCCTGATACTCCTGTGATGCTCGAGGTTGGTCCCCTCTCTGTCCATTAGTCTTTGCTGGCTTTCTTTAGAGCTGGTGGCACCTGAAATGCACGAGCTGGCAGATACAGGGGCAACATCCATCCACATGGCTTCGGGAGGGAGTCTAGGTCACATCTCACCATCAAGCTGCATGTCCGCTTCCTCTCTGCTTCTGCTTCTAGTTCCTCTTGCCTCTTCCTCTTCCCTACCTGTGCGTGTCAGCAAAGGCCCATGAGTCTTGGATTCAAAGTCAGATTAGGACAGCAGTAAACATATGCTGCAGGCTTCCCAGGTGGCTCAGTGGTAAAGAATCCACCTGCCAATGCAGGAAATGTAAGAGACATGGGTTTGATCCCTGGGTCAGGAAGATTCCCTAGAGGAGGGCATGGCAGTGCACTCCAGTATTCTTGCCTGGAGAATCCCATGGACAGAGGAGCCTGGCGGGCTACAGCCCAAAGGGTCACAAAGAGTCGGACATGATTGAGCAACTTGGTACGCACGCACGCTCATACTGCAAATTCAGTCAAAAGCATGTACAGGGCTTTTCTTGGCTGATGAAGTCCCCAGGCCAGCAGGTGCATGGTCACTGTTACAGGGGAAAGCAAGAGCCTCTGCAGCAGACCAGCAGATAAACAAGTCTTCAGAGTGACCAAGCTTTCCTATTTGGCTGCGGCCAAAAATAAAACTGAAGTTTCTTTGGCGACGTCTAAACACACTGACTTTCCTCCTTGTTTTAGAAGGTCAGTTTTCATTCCTCAGTCTTGGCTCCTAAACAAGTAGCCAATTTGAAATAATTGCAACTGGCTCATTTCTTTTTATAAGAACTACTGAGGTTGTGAGAGCTAAACTCACGTTACTAAGTGAAGGGCCACTGGAGCCAAATTAAAGATGCAGACTGGACCACTCTGCAAGAGGAACACGGACACTGAGGACCTGGCACTCCTGATCACCCCCCTCTGCACTGACCCTCAGGGAATGTTCTTAGCTTGCCTGCCACCCCAGAAAGTCTAGACTTCCAGTGCTACAGAGCAACAGGCCTGCAGTCAGTGGGGCAGGAGGAAGGCAATGCTGTGCAGCGACTGATCTTCGCTGTCCTGGAACCTGCAAGGGGCTCAAGGGAGCTGTGATGGAATGAACAACAAAGTTAGTCACCACCTGGACCATTCGCCATGACTAGCGAGCTGGCAAAAAATGAATTTTCCAACTTGAGACTTCAAAATCTGAATTGCCCTCTTAACTGCCTCATGTTTTCATCCAGCAAGGAAGACTCATCGGTGTAGAAAATAAAGAGCTCCACCTACGAATAAAATTTCACTTTTAGAAGCAACTAGTGAAATTCATTTTCAAGAAAGGGCATGTTATCAGTCCCACCACCTCTGTCTCTGCTCTCAGGGACAGGCTCACCAGCTGCTGTCCTTCAAAGGTGGGAAGAGACATGCTTGGCCACTTGGCAAAATACAATGGATTCTTGCCTCCTGGCTACTGTGTAGTGTTGTTTAAAAAACTAGACTCTGTCTGCTGGGTGGACTAGCTGTGACTATGTTTCCTATCAGGATACAGATATGAACTGGAAGCTGGGAATTTCTTCCAACAAAAGTCTTCTCCTGCTGCTGCTGCGTCACTTCAGTCGTGTCCGACTCTGTGTGACCCCAGAGACGGCAGCCCACCAGTCTCTCCTGTCCCTGGGATTCTCCAGGCAAGAACACTGGAGTCGGTTGCCATTTCCTTCTCCAAGATCCTACCAAATCAGTTAGTAGCAATGCTTCCTAATGAACTAACAAATCAGGGAAACTCACTTCTCATGAAACCCTCCTCATCAACAAATAAATATTTCTATTTTCTTGATGTCCTTCCTCAGTATGAACCATTCAGTCTCAGAAACAATCATAGGTGTTACATCTAAAGACTGCGTAAGAGTGATGTAAAAAGTCATGCTAATTCTGGAAATGGAATCAACCAAGTAATCAATTGCACTCCTAAAGAGCAAGGAGGCATGGTTAAAATTCACAGATTGACCAGGTAATGGTGAATTCAAAAGCCCATTATCATTTTAATAAAACCAGGACGAACTTAATTAGACATATTACAAATAGACCATTTCTTGATACTTTCGATCGTGAGCTAGATTTTCCTCTCTTAGTGTTAAGAACCCCTCACCCCCGTATGTCACACACTGTCCCATTTTGAGCTTCATGTTTAGCTAAGATAGACATTCTTTTTATTTCTCCATGTTAGGGCTTCCCTGGTAGCTCAGCTGGTAAAGAATCCACCTGCAATGTAGGAAACCCCAGTTCGATATCTGGGTTGGCAAGCTCCCCTGGAAAAGGGATATGCTGTCCACTCCAGTATTCTTGTCTGGAGAATCCCCGTGGACAGAAGAGCCTGGGGGGCCTTAGTCCATGGGGTCACAAAGAGTCGGACATGACTGAACAACTAAGCACACACACGTAGATGAGAAGGCTGAGGATGAGAGGTTATGTCTTGCTGAAGCCATATAAATGGTGGGGGTTAGAGTCTGAACTTTTCCTTCAGACCTTTTGATACCCCTCCCAACACCAGCTCACACACCCCACCACACACACCCACAGACAGTGATGCCCACCTGTTAAACTGGAAGGAATTCTCTGCCTGATCAAGCAGATTAATCAATGTGAACATCTCAACATGAAAGGATGACAGGAAATAAAACAAGAAAAATGGGAAGATTCATTAGTTCCACATAAGCTTTGTCGAAGTTCCCTTTGGCATAATTTTCCTGGGAGCCAAAAACCTTGGCATTTCATGAAAGCATCAGTGACAACATCTGAGACAAGATAAATATGTCTCTCATTTGTCTAAGTACCCTTTTTCCTGTTTTTCTTCTTTCTCCTTTGTTTATTCTTCTTCCCACTCCTTTTCACCCACTCTTTCTTTCCTCTTTTCCTTGCTGGATTTTCCAATTCTATTAAGTTTTCTTAATTTGTGGCTATGCCCTGAAGAAATGGAGTTACTAGTGAAATGTTCTTCAATGGGTCAAAAACTAAAGTTCTGATACTAGAGAGAAGATACCACCCTATCCAGGGACACACTCCCCAGGAGCCCTGAACCTCCCGCCCCAGACCTGTAGCCACACGTCAATTCCCTGCCCATACTCCCGACATCACAGCTGCTCTTGCACTGCTCCTGCCTTTCTCCATTACCTGAGCCTCTTCCCTGTGGACAGGACTATTCCAGCACCTAATAGAGCTCACCATGTAAAGCAGGCACTAATCATCAGTTTAATGAATGAATAAATGAGCAATTTCAGGAAGATGTTCCCCAGTCCAACCCAAATGCCTACAAAGGCTGAGCACAGATTACATACAGGAGTGAGATGGGCCCTGTCTGGGGGCGTGAAAGGAGAACTGTAAGGCAGAGATACACGCAGACGCCCTCCGATTGCTGCCATGCTAGAATGTGTGCCCAGAAATGCTAGACTTTCCTAAGAAAAGCCAGATATTCAGGTTTAGAGATAAAAGCCTGTTTTAACCGGTTAGGCTGAAATGCCATAAATATATTCCAGCATGGCAGGCGCTCTGTGGAAACCAGGGACCCAACACAAAGACCACATTATCTCAGCCTTTAGTAACCACTGCCCAGCCATCTGCACGTGCTCAGGGCACATATTTCAGTAATTAAATATTTCAGGCATGGTTGGGAGGATAGCAGTAATATCACTGACCTGCTTCCACATACTCAGAAAGCATCTTCAGGGACAAAGAAAGACTGACATGCACAGGTTGGGTAAGGTCTAAATTATTCTCTCAGTCAGTCTAATAGCAATAGAGTCACTATTAGAAAAAAGAAAAAACAAGGAAACTTAGCGTAAGCACACAGGTATACTTGCACAAACGCCATCTATAACATCTCTTCCCCGAGCAACTAAGGCATATTTAGTCCTGCTCCTATTTGTAAATAATAGCTTTACTGAGCTGTAATTCACACACCTAGTATCACCCTTTGAGAGTATATAATGCAGTGGTTTTTAGTGTGTCCATAGCGCTATGTAACCATTACTATGATCAAATTTCAGAACATTTTCATTACCCCAAAAGAAGCCTTGTACCCATTAGCAGCTGCTTCTCATCATCCCCTGTCTCTAGCCCCTGGTCACCACTCATCTACTTTCTGTCTCTATGGATTTGCATTTTCTGGAGACTGCATAGAAATGGAATCATTCAACTGTGGCCTTCTGGTGTCTGACTTCTTTCTTGAGCATGATGTTTTCAAAGTCCATCCATATTGTAGCATGTATCAGTACTTCATCCCTTTTCATGGCTGAACATGTTGTAGCATGTATCAGTACTTCATCCCTTTTCATGGCTGAACAGTATTCACTGTGTGGATAGACCACATTTTGTTCATCAATTGACCAGTTAATGGAGGTTTGCTGTTTCACTTTTTAGCTATTACGAACAATGCTATGAACTTTCATGTACAAGTTTTTGTATGAACATGTATTTTCATTTCCCTTGGGATTGTTGCCCAAATTTTGATTATTATGGAAAGTGAAGAAAATAGATTTTATTCTCTCGCATTTTTGGAGAATCCACTATGTTCTGGGCACTAAGCTGGACATTTCCTATCTCTATCTCTAACTTTTACTGTAATTCTCAAGGTAGGTATATCCTCATTTTACAGGGTGAGGAGCCTGAGATTAGACACTCTCTCCCAAAGCTTGCTCTCTTTTCACTTCCACTTCATCACTGATAAGTATTTTTCTTAAATTCTGAAACCCTCAGTTTTCTGTTCCAATGCAACAAATAGAGACCCTTTACTCTGCTATGTGAATGTCCTGACTGTAAATGACAGGAACAGATGCAACCCAAGAACATGGCGCAGTCACCAGCATGCAAGGAGGGCCAGTTCTCAGCCAAGGAGCTAGGAGAGGCTGTTGATGTAAACTGTCAGTCCTCAGCCCTGGTGGGGAAATGCCCTGGCCAAACACAGAGCCATTAAACATCGCGTCATGAGGAGCTGGAGCCAGGGTGACCACAGAGAAAGTCCCAGCCCAAGGACTGGGTGGGCTCAACAAAGCACAGTGGGAGATCTCAGCATCAGTATCCAGTCTCCGTGTGAAGAGGAACACTGGCTGATCTGGGCAAAACATGTAAAGGAAAGGTGGGCATTTGAGTGGAAGGTCACAAGGACGCTGAAAGAAGCGGCCGTGTTCTGTACAGAAAGGTTTACTTTGATTCATTTCTAGAAACAACTGCAGTTGAAAACAACAGTAAATATTTCAGTCACCCAGTGAGCCGGAGTTACTTGCCAGATTATATAACCAACCACATCCTTAACCAAATATAAAAGTATCAAGTCAGAAGACATGGCTCTTCTGCCAGTTAGCTCTCTCATCTTTATGAATTTACTTGAGCTCTAATTTTTCCACCTGTAAAATGGAATAATAACACCTGCTGTTCATACCTAACAGTGGGTTATTGGGAAGAGACAACAGCACCTGGAGTTTTCAATAGCTTATTTTGAAATCTGGCCTCTCCCTCACCATCCCCAACACACACACACACACACACACACACACACACACACACACTCAAATAAGAAAGTGAAAGTGATAGTTGTTCAGTCGTGTCCAACTCTTTGCAACCTCATGGACCATAGTCTGCCAGGCTCCTCTGTCCACAGGATTCTCTAGGCAAGAATACTGGAGTGAGTTGCCATTCCCGTCTCCAGGGAATCTTCCCAACCCAGGGACTGAACCTGGGCCTCTGGCATTGTAGGCAGATTCTTTACCATTTGAGGCAACAAGGAAGCTCCAAATAAGAAATAAGACAGCCTATTCAACAGGCTGTTAAGATGCATGATAAAATTCAACACTGGCATTTAAGTTAAAGAAACCAGAATTACCACAGTCTACTATTTTTTAACAATCAAAAAGCTCACTGCAAGGCAAGTGCAGAGAAAAAGAGAGTGAGCCTGGCAGTCAGGCAAGAAAAGGGAAATTTATTAGAGGGCAAAGATAGGGTGACTGCCTCTTAAGGAGAACTAGCAGTCTCTCTTTCTGACAGGGTCCTTCTTATAAGCCACCGATGAAAAATTCTCTGAAGGGATGGTTAATTTTTAGCCTATAGTTGAGTCCTGTGGTCACGTAGCTGGAGGTCTGGAATCTGGTGGTCTCGAAGCTTTGAGAAGACAGATGCCAGTGAGAAAACAGAATGCCACTTGGGCAATTTGGTCAGTCTCACGGGTCACTGTGATTTTATTCTTTGTTTTCCAGGTCGACATAATGAGCCATCTTATTAGTGAGACCCCATGTGGGCCCTATCGGTCACATGCCCATTTAAACACAGAAAAAAGCAAAGAACAGTGTGGCAAAGACTGCTAATTGCCTCAGTATCAGTTTTTCCTCTTCTTCCCCAGTAATAGAATTTTTAGCTGAGCTCAAGACCATCAATTTGAGATGAAGATTTTAAGTACCGTGACGGCAGGTCATTTGTTTGTTCCGGTCACTGCTCTGTGCCTAGCATTTCTGAGAGGGCTGGCACGGAGTAGGTGCACAACAAATATTTGTTGAATGATTCGTTTCCCATTAAACTTCCAATAAGGAATGTAAAAACACCTGTATAATGCTCTCAGTACAACAGACACCTATGTATCTCCTAAGCACCTCCTCTGTGCCAACAATGCAGCATGTGCTGGAAAACAAGACAGTTTAATGAAAAACAGGTGTGCAGATGGTTTCTGACTGAACAATGGCGCAATTTTATGATGGTGCTAAGGTGGCTCAGAGGTTAAAACATCTGCCTCCAATACAGGAGACCCGGGTTTCATCCCTGGGTCGGGAAGATCCCCTGGAGAAGGAAATGGTAACCCACTCCAGTATTCTTGCCTGGAGAATCCCATGGACAGAGAAGCCTGGTAAACTACAGTCCATGGGGTCGCAAAGAGTGTGACACGACTGAGCAACTTCACTTTCACTTTAAAGCATTTCCCATTCCATAGAAACCATACTTCAAATTCTGAATTTTTAGTTTTTTTAAAGAACCTCCATACTGTTCTCCATACAGGCTATACCAATTTACATTCCCATCAACAATGCAAGAGGGATCCCTTTTCTCCACATCCTCTCCAGCATTTATTGTTTGTAGATTTTTCTGATGATGGCCGTTCTGACTGGTGTGAGGTGATACCTCATTGCAGTTTTGATCTGCATTTCCCTAAGAATGAGCGGTGTTGAGTATCTTTTCATGTGTTGATCTCTTCCTGGGTTGGTGATAAGCTGTAAAATACTCTCTGGTGGTTATGGGCAGGGTCAGCAGCTGCAGCTCCCAATAAGCCATGGGATCAGGAAGGTAAACACTGACAGCCATTCTATACAGAGACATGCTTTTCACTTTCAGTACAGCATTCAATAAGTTACACGTGGCGGTGGTGGTTTAGTCACTAAGTCGTGTCTGACTCTTGCGACCCCATGGACTGTAGCCTGCTAGGCTTCTCTGTCTGTGGGGTTCTCCAGGCAAGAATATTGCAGTGGGTTGCCATTTCCTTCTTCAGGGGATCTTCCTGACCCAGGAATTGAACCCGGGTCTCCCATGTTGCAGGCAGATTCTTTACCGACTGAGCTACAAGGGAAGCTTTCAAAATTTTATTATCATGTAGGTTTTATGTTAGAAGATTTTGCCCAACTGTAGGTTCATATAGGTGTTCTGGGCATGTTGAAGGTAGGCTGGGCTCAGCCACAATGGTAGGTTAAGTGTATTAACTGCATTTTCAACTTCCAATATTTGCAATTTACAGTAAGTTTACTGGGATGTAATCCCAACATAAATCAGGGATGATATGTACAAATAAATAACTGTAACTGGGCATGACATCTGCAGTGGTGGATGGATGGCAACGTCTCCAAGTGCCAGAGAGGAGAACGTGGCTGGTAAGCTGTGGGAGGAGGCAAAGGATGAGAAGCCTGAACAGGCATTTGAAGAATGAGCAGGTATCTAGAGGGAGGTGGAAGGTAGACAGAACATTCCAGATGGAGGGACAGTACATGTGGAGGCAGAGAGGTATGAAACAGTATGATATGTTTGTAACTTTGGTCTAGGAGTTACAGATCAAAGGAGTGAGATGGCTGCTGAAGGTTAAGGACAACATACAGCTGTCCCTCGGGAAGGGGATAAGCATAGGAAGCAGTGAAGATGTGTGTCCCACTTCCCTGGGTCCTCAGCATCTTCCCCTGCTGGAAAAGATAAGCTGATGAATAATTATCTGAAATAATATATTTTGCTTGATTGTGACAGGTATTGCCTTTAGCAAGAGTCTATTCTTTGAATTCCTCAAAGGAAATGCTGAAAATACATCCAACTGCTGGTTCACTTTATTCCATTTTCATGCACAGGATGGCTGCCACACATGATGGGTTTTCTGGGAAGGAGTGATTTCTAACATTCTGACCCATTTTCTTCATAAATTCATTTATACTTCTTAGACCACATTTACAAATTTTCTCACTCAAAATCTGCCTTCTGCATAATAAATAAACAGATGTGCTTCTTGAATGACTAAAAGAATGAATAAGTGTTCACATAAATTGATGACAAAATAAAAGCCTCGTTTCTGTATCTGCATGTCTATCATGCAAGCAAAAGAAACAGCAAATAGAATAACATGAAACTCATATTAACCATTTTGATTTTTTCAAAAGCTTTCAACCTTTTTCCTATTGAAACAGTTAGGCTAGAAACATGAACAGACAGGAAGTGTCTGATTTGCCAGTTGACTTCAAGGCTGTTTTTTTCCCACAGAGTCACCCAGAATGAGAACTTGGCTCCTGCTGATAAAAACTTTCTGCCCAGACCATTGCTAGTACCCAATACCTGTTGTCTTGGTTCCAGGAATAACATACCCGGTCAGCTCAGGGGAGAGAGAGGAAATATTTGCCTTGAATTTACCTGCTTTGCAAAGTTGTAAGTCTGGCCTCCCCACATGGCTTATTTGGGGTTTCTTTCCAGGGGGTGGGAGAGGGCAAGAGGCAGGGACTACCGTTTGGCAGGTGCTGGATCCACATTCATAATCTATATTCACTCATGCAAACTGAAGAGTACCAAGACACATTTTTGAGGCATTTCAAGTTACTTTACTCTTATTTCTGGTGTCAGAGGCAAACAGGAGGCTATTCTGATGGTATTTTTTCCAATCTCTTTTATGGAAAACTACTGTCGGAGGGAAGGAACACTCTGTGCTCATAACATTTCCAGGATCCATATGGCTTTTAACACAAATGCATGGGGCCTCAATGAGTCCCTGCTACCTTTATTACTCATTACACTTCTGCAGGGAAGGGGCCTACCTCAGCTGAGTGCTCACTACCACTCAGGCCCTGAACTAGAACCCATTTTACAGATCAGGAAAATCAGGTCCAGGAAGGGACATACCATGCCCCAAGTCTCAAAAGCATAAGAGAGCCAAAGTCAGACAACAGGACTCAGATGATTGTCTGTCCACACCTAAGTCTTATTTTGAAATTGTACTTGGAGTGACGTTTAAAACAGAAGGAAATATTTTACAAAAGGCAGAGGGTATATTGTAGCTTTGTCTTCAAAGTACTAGATGTATCAATAGACACCATGTGATTAGTCAAATGGCTGCAGCCGCGGGACATTTACATCATTTTAGAGCCCCCAGGGGTCACTGCACCTCTTATCTTCAGGCCTTAGGAACAAACATATCCAACCAAGTGCTCATAATTTTGAATAAAGCCTTGAAGAGCAAGTGACACTTAAAAATGATTGCTTTCTTTAATGCTTCTCAAAACTTTATGCTAACTTGATTATCTTCTCTCTAATGGAGAGGCTTAAGGATCTTTGCCTTTCTTATGAATGGAGACACTGGATTTAAGGAGACACAAACATTTTTTTTAAACTTTAATTGGTTATAATTTATTACTCCTTTAATATAGCATTGGATTTGATTTGTTAGTATTTTATATAGCTACATAATCCCTTACCTAAAACCCTTTGGGTGAAATGTGTTTGCAATTTATATCTTATTAGACTTGAGGAAGGTACTCTGATGCATATACTGTGAATGTTATGTAATAATCCCAGTGGAGTCTGGAGAAGTACCCTGTAATCAAACACATTAATATTTAGCAGCCAAACATAAGAACGCAAAACTAAGTCAAATAAATAAATGCTAGAAATAGTCTCAGGTCAAGAATAGCGGTAAAGAATCTGAGGTCAGATTTTCTGTCTTGGGATGGATTCTTCAGCAGTGGGCCTCCAGACAAGGGGTGAGGATGATGGATTAGGAAGTGTTCCCAGGAAAAACACTTCCCAGGATAAGTGTGAGCAGAAAGAGAAGAATGCCAGTGATGTCCTATGGAGGGTGACCTTGGCTCCATGTCTCACAGGGGTTCTGGGAACCAGGACTCTTGAGCTGTCCCCATGGGACAAGGGAACTGCACCCCATAGTCAGCAGTGTGCCCCGAATGGATGAGAGTCAGAACAAAGGGAATGGAGTTTGGATAGCACTGGCCGGCACCACCAAATGAATTAAAAACCAACCAACCAACCAACCAACCAAACAAACAAACAAAAAAACAGGTTTCAGAGCTTTTTCATGTTCAGAATTCTAGATTAGAAATTGTGGATTTGTATTCAGTTTCGGTCTCAGTGTCCCCAAGTGGGGCTGTTTTGTTGTTTCCCATCTTGGTAGCTGAGTCTTTCCAGTTGCTTAAAATGCACAGGGAAACCTCCGGTATTCTGGGCCATGGAGTAGCTTATAAGGCACCAGAACCGTTGGTTCTATAAAGGTTATTCAGAACGAGCCTGGAAGCCAACCATCACGCCACAGGTTTGGGAGGTAAATTTTGACAAATAGTGAAATTTAAAAATAAGGGTTATTGATTTAGTCAGACTAGTTCTTGACTGTATATTTCCCTGAAAAACAATGCCTTTCATTGTGATTTGGATTCCTGGTGTCATTTCACAGAGCAGTCTCTCATATTTTTTGTAACACACCATCAATGCAGTTACTTTTCTCTTCTCCTTTACACTGAGTTAAGTTAAAGCAGAGATTTTTGTCTAATTCATCATGGGACACAAGCTTTTTAAAAGCCTGCCCCAAATTTCATCTGGTGACTTTGGAAAGCAGGATAAAAATCCCAGATTTTAGGCTTCCAAGACCTTCCCTGACTTTTCCACATGGGTCAGATCCCTGGGTTGTGAGTTCTTTTGGTACCATATACCTCTTATTTCTAGTGCTTATCAGAGTTGCAATTTTATATGTATTTCTATGGTATTAATTTATTTCTCATGTCTGGTCTATACAGAGACGTGTCTGTCTTTCCCCATCCTTATATTGTCAAGCCCGGGACAGCACGTGACATCCGCACTGAGTAAAGTGATGCTCACTGAATAACTGAATTCGATCCTCACCCTCAGTTTTAATCACTAAACATGTAAAATGTGGACACTTTACCTGGAAAAATGAATCACACAATCAGACAAGACTGGGGAAATGTCTTTTGGAGCACTTCCGTTCTGCTTTCCTTATCCTTATCCGGAAAGTCTCACTCTCAAGCGGGCCCTGGAAACAGGTTGGAGTCAGATGCTATTTGGTACTGGGCTTTGAAAAGCTCTGAAGGAGTCCAATAGCCTGTCCAGGAGGAAGTGGGGGAATGTCGTCCATTACTTTGAAGGCAGTCCCTGGAGACATTTAACCAGGGCAGAGTTCAAGCAAATGGAATTGTGGTCATGGTAAATATGGCAACAGGTGAGTCATTCTTCCCGGCTTTCATTAGGGTGTGTCCCTTAAACCAAATTACAAAACCAGCAAAAGGACTTGGCACCCACTGTCATAAACAGAGTTCAGATCCAGTCAATTCAGGGAGAAAGCTTCAACTTCCCTTTTGACCTAAAAGAGGGTGCAATGGCTTTCCCAGGGCCAAGGAGCCCAACAGTAGCTCTCACCGCCCTTCCTTACCCAGCCTCAGGTCAGGGCAGGTCTAAGGCAAGCTTCAGTCTTTAGTTGCTGCGATGTTCTCTTGGAGGCATCATGGGAAGGGAGCCAACAAAGTCCAATGTTCAAAAGTTCACTTCCCCCAGAATCTTCTGATCAATTTTTCGGTTCAATGTTTCTGTAAATTACCTCACTGTCACTGGTGAAACTTTCATTCCTACAGAGTTGATAGAGAAAGACTTAGGCATCACTAGAGCCAGATTTTAACTCACTGACCCTAGTTTCTTCAGCAGAGGATCAGAGCATAGCCTGAGAAGAACCACATTTTTTTCTGGACTCATGCGAAGAGTTGATTCATTGGAAAAGACCCTGATGCTGGGAGGGATTGGGGGCAGGAGGAGAAGGGGACGACAGAGGATGAGATGGCTGGATGGCATCACTGACTCGATGGACGTGAGTCTGAGTGAACTCCGGGAGTTGGTGATGGACAGGGAGGTCTGGCGTGCTGCAACTCATGGGGTCACAAAGAGTCGGACACGACTGAGCGACTGATCTGATCTGATCTGATTTGTACACAGACATAACAGCAGCCTTTAGGTGCAAGGCAGCATTCAAGATGAGGATGTGGTAAAATGAAGCACATGTATTTTTTCATTAATTCTCACAGCATTCTAGGAAATACATCTCCCCACTTTCTGGATGAGAAAAGTCACAAAGCTAGTAAATTATGAACCCAGGACTCAAGTCTAGTTAACCCGGAAGTTAAAAGTGAATTTTCAAAAGCAATGGATGAAGAGATTTCCTTGTGGTAACATCTCAGGGGTAGGAATAACAAAATACCTAGCATAAAATCAAGAATTTTATATTTGTTCAGGTTTTAAAAAATAGAAAATAAAGTCAAGTATATCTGACTATACTATCCACAGACAGATCCCATCCCATACAGTAGGCTGTGTATTGATTGAAGTGGCTTCTGGAATCCTTCAGCTATTTAATTCTGACTAAATTATGTACTACCTATATGCCATTGTTTCATCTGTATTGTTATAAAAACTATGAAACACCACGCTGAAAGAGTAAACCTAACAGAAAGAAGCGAAACGAGAAATAGTACTGATATATATCTTCAACAGTTATATTTTTGAATATATAAAATTTCCAAACTTACATAGCAAGACATTGTAATTATAAGTAGCTCATCAATAAAAGAAATATAAACTGTAATCCAGTAAAATGCATTTGGTTCTGATTCAGTGGGGGAAAAAACACCTTCCAAATATAAAAAAAATCTTAAAGAAATCTAATGTATTTGCAAAAATGATTTGTGGACCTCAACTCTATAATGAACAATTCCAAATATATATAGTTATATCTGAAGAGAGATGAAAAAAAAATCTTAAAACCTTAACAAAACAGAACACAATGAACTCAGAAAAAGAAGTACTGACTTGTCCTAGTGAGGAAGTGGAAGGGGTGGCGAGAAGGGCAGGAGGAATCCCCGAGCATCCTCTTCAGAATCTGAGCACCCTGAGCCTAGAGGGAGCACTCTGAGCAAGTGCTCAAAGGCTCCGTGTATCACTGCCATGCTGCCAGCTGGTGCGTAGGGTTGTTTTTTTTCTTTTATTCTTTTGTTTATTTATTTTTTTGGTTTGTCTATTTATGGCTTCCTTGGTGGTTCAGATGGTAAAGAATCTGCCTACAACTCAGGACACCTGGGTTCGATCACTGAATTGGGAAGATCCCTTGGAGAAGGGAATGGCAACCCACTGCAGTATTCTTGCCTGGAGAATCCCATGGACAGAGGAGCCTGCAGGGCTACAGTCCATGGGGTCACACAGAGTTGGACATGACTGAGCAACTAACACTTTCACTTATTTATTTATTTGGTTTGACTTTTTTGGTTTGTTTTTCTAAAGAAACCCTTTGGACTTTCCTCACAGTTGTGTTGCTGTTAATACCTCAGTTTAGTTATTTGTTGTTGTTGCTTAGTCACTAAGTCATGCCCGACTCTTTGCGACCCCATGGACTGTAGTTCAGCTGGCTCCTCTATCCATGGGGATTCTCCAGGCAAGAATACTGGAGTAAATTGCCATTCCCTTCTCCCGGGGATCTTCCCAACCCAAGGATTGAACCCAGGTCTCCTGTGTTCCAGGAAGATTCTTTACCATCTGAGCCACCAGGGAAGCCCATAAATAGTCAAACCAAAATAAATAAATAAACAAAAGAAAAGAATTAAAAAAAAACAACCACACACCAGCCTCCTGAGAAATCTGTATGCAGGTCAAGAAGCAACAGTTAGAAATGAACATGGAACAACAGATTGGTTCCAAATCGGGAAGGTGTATGTCAAGGCTGTATATTGTCACTCTGCTTATTTAACTTATATGCAGAGTACATCACAAGAAATGCCAGGCTGGATGAAGCACAAGCTGGAATCAAGATTTCCGGGAGAAATATCAACAACCTCAGATATGCAGATGACACCACCCTTATGGCAGAAATCGAAGAACTAAGGAGCCTCTTGATGAAGGTAAAAAAGGAGACTGAAAAAGCTGGCTTAAAACTCAACATTCAAAATACTAAGATCACTGTATCCAGTCCCATCACTTCATGGCAAATAGATGGGGAAACAACCAAAATAGTGACAGACTTTATTTTCCTGGGCTCCAACATCACTGCAAATGGTGACTGCAGCCATAAAATTTAAGGATGTTTGCTCCTTGGAAGAAAAGCTATGACAAACCTACACAGCATATTTAAAAAGCAGAGACATTAACTTTGCTGATAAAGGTCAGTATAGTCAAAGCTATGGTTTTTCCAGTAGTCATGTGTGGATGTGAGAGTTGGACCATAAAGATGGCTGGACGCCAAAGAATTGATGCTTTTGAACTGTGATGTTGGAGAAGACTCTTGAGAGTCCCTTTGGACTGTGAGGAGGTCAAACCAGTCAATTCTAAAGGAAATCAATTCTGAATACTCATTGGAAGGACTGATGCTGAAGCTGAAGCTCCAGTACTTTGGCTACCTGATTCAAAGAACCGACTCATTAGAAAAGATCCTGATGCTGGGAAAGGTTGAGGGCGGGAGGAGAAGGAAACGACAGAGGATGAGATGGTTGGATGGCATCACCATCTCAATGGATATGAGTTTGAACAAGCTCTAGGAGATGTGAAGGATAGGGAAGTCTGGTATGCTGCAATCCATGGGGTGGTGAAGAGTTGGACACAACTGAGTGACTGAACAACAACAAATTACCTGAATACATTTAAGTGCACTGTTTTCATTTATACTCTTAACTGTACTTTTATGGGGTTTTCTAATTTGCCATCTTTCCTTAATATCTTTACCACTCTTACATTTTTTTCTTTAAAAAGTATAGCCCTTTTATTAATTTTTATTCTTATTTCTTGTCCTTAATCTTCAATCCCAACTACAATACATGTATATGTGTTTTGCTCGTTTAGCTATCTGCTATCTAATGAAACTAATGTTAGCTTTCTTTTATTAATATTTTAAATCTCAGAGTATTCTTTGCAGCCCTGTCCTAACTAGCTGGACATTCCAATTCCTAATACAGTGCTGGCCCATGGAAGACATATGTGAGCCCTTCAGGCAAAGGAAAGAAAACCTACCTGAGGAACAGAATGCAGGAAATTTAAGATGATAATGTTTAGAAGCCACTAGAAGCTAAGTCCATCTAATGATAAAGTGATTTAAAGGTATAGAGAGTGACTGGGTTTCAATGTTCAGTAAAGAAATCCCCAAAATCAGGACTGACGAGGCAAGTGGAAAGAAAACTATGAAGATGCAATAAGGAGACTGACCTCAAACCACAGACTCTGGAGCTCTGAGAAAGGAACGATATTTTCTGCCAAGTTCTCTCTCCTTAGACAAAAATAAATGTTTTGACTTTCCTGCAGGCTCACTGAATTCTTCACCTTGTGAACAAAGACTAGCCTGCCTGGAGGCCAGGACCTCTCAGCTGATGTGCTGCTTATCTGCCCTGAAACCTCAGGGCACCAGTATTTTTTAAACACAGACAAGGATGTTAATTGGAGAAGACTGCAGCTCTCTCTAAAGTGAGAATACCTGTGGAGAGAAACTGGAGGATGGGTTAGGACACACAGCATGTATCTGAGATCCTGAAGAAGCAAATACATTCAGGTTGAAAGACATGATCTAGCCGAAATATGCCAGCAAAGCCATCTGAACCTGGGCTTCTGTTTGTTGGGAGATTTTTTATTATTGCTTCAATCTCCTTACTAGTAATCATCAATTCAGATTTTCTGTATCTTCATGATTCAGTCTTGGAAGATTGTACGTTTCTAGGAATTTATCCATTTCTTCTAGGTTGTCTAATTTGTTGGCGTGTAATTGTTCATAGTAGTTTCTTATGATCCTTTTGTGGTATCTCTTGTAACATCTCTTTCATACTGATTTTGAGTTCTTTTTTTCATGGTGTGTCTGGCTGAAGGTTTGTTGATTTTGCTTATCTCTGCAAAGAGCCAGCTTAGTTTCTTTGATCTTTTCTATTGCTTTTAAATTCTCTATTTTGATAATTTCCCCTCCGATCTTTATTATTTCCTTCCCTCTACTACTTTTGGACTTCATTCGTTCTCCTTTTTCTAATTTCTTTGGGTGTAGAGTTAGACTGTTTATTTGAAATTGTTTTTGCTTCTTGAGGTAAGCATGTATTACTATGAAAGTTCCTCTTAGAATTGCTTTTGCTGCATCCCATAGATTTTGCTGTGTTACAGACCACAAAACAAAACAAAACCCTCATCAGTCTTAGCGATGATTTTGTGGATTTGACTCCAAAGGCAAGGGAAACAGAAGCAAAAACAAATGGAACCACATCAAATGTAAAAACTTCTGCATTGCAAAGGTAACCATCATCAAAATGAAAAGGGACCTACTAGAAGAAGATATTTGCAAATCATTTATCTGACAGGTGGTTAATATTCAAAATATGTAAAGAACTCATACAACCAGACAACAACAACAACAACAAACCAAACAGTCCAATAAAAAATGGGCAGAGGATCTGGACAGACATTAAAAAAAAAAAAAATTATATATATATATATATACACACAGATGTCCAACAGGCACATAAAAAGATATTCATTATCACAAACTGTTAAGAAAATGCAAATGAAAACCGCAAGACATTACCTCACACTCGTCAGAATAGCTGTTATCGAAAAAACAAGAAACAAAGTTGAGGCAGGTGTGAAGAAACGGGAACCCTCATACACTGTTGATGGGAATGTAAATTGGGGCAGCTACTATGGAAAACTCAAAAAATTAATAATATAATTCCCATATGATCCAGCTATTCTGCTTTTGGTTACTTATCCAAAGAGCACAAAAACGTTAATTTGAAAAGATATATGCACCCCTATGTTCACTGCAGCATTATTTACAATAGTCAAGGTACAGGTACGACCTGAGGGTCCGTCAATGGGAGAACAGATGAAGATGTGTTATATATATATATACAGTGGCATACTACTCAACTCTATAAAAGAATGAAATCCTGCCATCTGTCAACATGGTTGGACCTTGAGGATATAAGACTAGGTGAAACAAGTTCAATGGAGAAAGAAAAATACCATGTGATTTCACTCATATATGGAATCTTAAAAACAAAATAAACAAAGAAACTCACAGATACAGAGTTCGGATCAGCAGTTATCATAGGTGAAGGGCACTGGGGAGTGAGCTAAATGGGCAAATGCTGGTGGCAGTGATCACTTTGTAGTATATACACATGTTGAGCTATAATGCTATATACCTGAAACATATACATATTAAGGAGAATATGCACTCAGAGGCCACTAGCACTCAGGTAATCAAGATAGTAAGTACTTAAGCTTTTTATATTGTTGAGCTTTATCTTCTTGAAAGAATCTTAATAATACAGTGCCTGAGTCACGAAGGGAGACAACACATATTCAGTTAATGAATGGATGAACAAGCAAGTACATGAAAAAATGAATTTATGGCATGGAAATGGTGAACTGCAGAAATATTTCTATAGAACAAGAGACTTGGATCTGGCTTCAGCCAACTTCATGTGGAATTTCAAGTTCAGTTCAGTTCAGTCGCTCAGTTGTGTCTGACTCTTTGCGACCCCATGAATCGCAGCACGCCAGGCCTCCCTGTCCATCACCAACTCCCGGAGTTCACTCAGACTCACGTCCATCGAGTCAGTGATTCCATCCAGCCATCTCATCCTCTGTCGTCCCCTTCTCCTCCTGCCCCCAATCCCTCCCAGCATCAGAGTCTTTTCCAATGAGTCAACTCTTCCCATGAAGTGGCCAAAGTACTGGAGTTTAAGCTTCAGCATCATTCCTTCCAAAGAAATCCCAGGACTGATCTTCAGAATGGTCTGGTTGGATCTCCTTGCAGTCCAAGGGACTCTCAAGAGTCTTCTCCAACACCACAGTTCAAAAGCATCAATTCTTCAGTGCTCAGCCTTCTTCACAGTCCAACTCTCACATCCATACATGACCACAGGAAAAACCATAGCCTTGACTAGCTGGACCTTTGTTGGTAAAGTAATGTCCCTGCTTTTGAATATGCTATCTAGATTGGTCATAACTTTCCTTCCAAGGAGTAAGCATCTTTTAATTTCATGGCTGCAGTCACCATCTGCAGTGATTTTGGAACCCAGAAAAATAAAGTCTGACACTGTTTCCACTGTTTCCCCATCTATTTCCCATGAAGTGATGGGACCGGATCCCATGATCTTTGTTTTCTGAATGTTGAGGTTTAAGCCAACTTTTTCACTCTCTTCTTTCACTTTCATCAAGAGGCTTTTTAGTTTCTCTTCACTTTCTGCCATAAGGGTGGTGTCATCTGCATATCTGAGGTTATTGATATTTCTCCCGGCAATCTTGATTCCAGCTTGTGTTTCTTCCAGCCCAGCGTTTCTCATGATGTACTTTGCATAGAAGTTAAATAAGCAGGGTGACAATATACAGCCTTGACGTACTCCTTTTCCTATTTGGAACCAGTCTGTTGTTCCATGTCCAGTTCTAACTGTTGCTTCCTGACCTGCATATAGGTTTCTCAAGAGGCAGGTCAGGTGGTCTGGTATTCCCATCTCTTGAAGAATTTTCCACAGTTTATTGTGATCCACACAGTCAAAGGCTTTGGCATAGTCAATAAAGCAGAAATAGATGTTTTTCTGGAACTCTCTTGCTTTTTCGATGATCCAGCAGATGTTGGCAATTTGATCTCTGGTTCCTCTGCCTTTTCTAAAAACCAGCTTGAACATCTGAAAGTTTACGGTTCTCGTATTGCTGAAGCCTGGCTTGGAGAATTTTGAGCATTACTTTACTAGTGTGTGAGATGAGTGCAACTGTGCAGTAGCTTGAGCATTCTTTGGCATTGCCTTTCTTTGGGATTGGAATGAAAACTGACCTTTTCCAGTCCTGTGGCCACTGCTGAGTTTTCCAAATTTGCTGGCATATTGAGTGCAGCACTTTCACAGAATCATCTTTCAGGATTTGAAATAGCTCCACTGGAATTCCATCACCTCCACTAGCTTTGTTCATAGTGATGCTTTCTAAGACCCACTTGACTTCCCATTCCAGGATGTCTGGCTCTAGGTGAGTGATCACACCATCGTGATTATCTTGGTCATGAAGATCTTTTTTGTACAGTTCTTCTGTGTATTCCTGCCACCTCTTCTTAATATCTACTGCTTCTGTTAGGTCCATACCATTTCTGTCCTTTATCAAGCCCATCTTTGCATGAAATGTTCCCTCGGTATCTCTAATTTTCTTGAAGAGATCTCTAGTCTTTCCCATTCTGTTGTCTTCCTCTGTATCTTTGCATTGGTCGCCGAAGAAGGCTTTCTTATCTCTTCTTGCTATTTTTTGGAACTCTGCATTCAGATGCTCATATCTTTCCTTTTCTCCTTTGCTTTTCGCTTCTCTTCTTTTCACAGCTATTTGTAAGGCCTCCCCAGACAGCCATTTTGCTTTTTTGCATTTCTTTTCCATGGGGATGGTCTTGATCCCTGTCTCCTGTACAATGTCACGAACCTCATTCCTTAGTTCATCAGGCACTCTATCAGATCTAGTCCCTTAATTCTATTTCTCACTTCCACTGTATAATCATAAGGGATTTGATTTAGGTCATACCTGAATGGTCTAGTGGTTTTCCCTACTTTCTTCAATTTAAGTCTGAATTTGGCAATAAGGAGTTCATGGTCTGAGCCACAGTCAGCTCCTGGTCTTGTTTTTGTTGACTGTATAGAGCTTCTCCATCTTTGGCTGCAAAGAATATAATCAATCAGATTTTTGTGTTGAGCATCTGGTGATGTCCATGTGTAGAGTCTTCTCTTGTGTTGTTGGAAGAGGGTGTTTTCTATGACCAGTGCCTTTTCTTGGCAAAACTCTATTAGCCTTTCCCCTGCTTCATTCTGTATTCCAAGGCCAAATCTTCCTGTTACTCCAGGTGTTTCTTGACTTCCTATTTTGCATTCCAGTCCTCTATAATGAAAAGGACATCTTTTTTGGGTGTTAGTTCTAAAAGGTCTTGGAGGTCTTCATAGAACCGTTCAACTTCAGCTTCTTCAGCATTACTGATTGGGGCATAGACTTGGATTACTGTGATACTGAATGGTTTGCCTTGGAAACCAACAGAGATCGTTCTGTCGTTTTTGAGATTGCATCCAAGTACTGTATTTCGGACTCTTTTGCTGACCATGATGGCTACTCCATTTCTTCTAAGGGATTCCTTCCCACAATAGTAGATATAATGGTCATCTGAGTTAAATTCACCCATTCCAGTCCATTTTAGTTCGCTGATTTATATCTTTGTTTTCTGTAGAATTAACAGACGTGTTATGAACATAAATATAAAATAAAGTTTCATTGGAAAGCATTATATAAAGCTAAGAAATGACTGTTATATTTCTTATTGCAAATTACATCACACAGAAGTGAATACAACACATGCTTAAAAGAGTAGTAAATGCACCTACGTGCCCCCTTCCTTGCTTAAGGGGTATTAAGAAGCATTATCAATACCTTTGAAGTAACCTATATGCCTTTCCTAGTCACTCCTCCTACATCTCAACCAGTAATCTTTAGTCTGAATTTCTGGTTATTAATTCCCTTGCTTTTCTTTATTTTCTTTATATTAATAGCTTTACCACAAATGTATATAACCCTAAACAAAGAATACTGAAGTTTGGACTATATTTAAACTTTATATAATTAGACACACACTATATGTGTTTTGTATGGCCTTATCATTGACTTTAAAATTCATGCATGTTGATGCTTATACCCCTAATTAATTCATTGTTAGTGCTGTAACTCAGTGATCTACTGACTGTCAATGCACACTTAGGATGTTTCCAGATTTTTGCTGTTAGAACCATGTGCTATATGACCTTTGTAATGTGTATCCTCTGATATGCATGAACAATAGTGTGTTTAGGAGTGGAATTGCTGGGTCAGAGTTCTGAGAATGTTCACTTTTATTCACATGTATGTTCACATTTCCTCCCAATGAGGAAATGCCATATTGTTTTCTAAGTAGTTGCACAAATCCACTTTCCTCCCTTCAGCAGTATATGTAAGCTCCTGTTACACACTCAGCAATATTTGGTATTGTCAGGCTTTAAAATTTTGACTAACCTGGCAGGTAAGAAATGATATTTAATTGTAGCATGTATCTACATTTTCTTTATTACTGATCAGGTAGTATTATGTTTCATATACTTGAGATCATTCATACTTCCATTTTGTGTATACCTGTTCATATTTTTTGCCCTTATTTCTAGTGGGTTCTTTGATTATTCTTATTTATTTATAGGAATTATTTGTTTATTCTCAATACTATAACTCTGTCCATTGTAAAAATAATTTCCCATTATTTTTAGGTGTTTTTTGATTTAAAAAAGGCCACCCTCACCTCAACTAGTTCTTCTGCTTTAGGAATGACATATGTATTCTTGGTATTCTTTGCGATTTCAGATAAACTTTATAATCAGCTTCTCAAGCTCAGCTGGTAAAGAATCTGCCTGCAACACAGGAGACCTGGGTTCCATCCTGGGGTTGGAAAGATCCCCTGGCAACCCACTCTAGTATTCTTGCCTGGAAAATCCCCATGGACAGAGGAACCTGGCAGGCTACAGTTCGTGGGGTCTCAAAGAGTTGGACATGAGTGAGAGACGAAGCAGACAAGGTTCATGAGAAATCCTCCTGGGATTTTCACTAGAAAGAATTGCATTAAATCTATATAGATCAGCTTGTAGAGAATATCCTTATTGAGTTTTCCTATGTACAAACATCTCTTGCTCCACATTTGTTTAAGTCTTTTTCGGTGTTTTTTAATAAAGTTTTAGAATTTCTTTATAAAAGTGTTTTTTGTTACCTATTTTTGTTAGATTTGTTCCTCTGTATCTTACATTTTTGGTTGCTGTTATAAATAATATCTTTTCTTAAATATATTTTCCATTAGTTGGTGGTACATAATTCAGTTGACTTTTGTATGTGGACTTTGCTAAATTTTTCTATAAGTTCTCATAACTTACCTGAAAATTCTATTAGGTTTTCTATGCAGTCATATTATCTTGGAATGATGATGTTTATTTCTTCCTTTTTAATCCTTAGCCTTTTATTTCTTCTTCTACTCACATTACCGAGGTCAGAATCTCCAGAATAATGCTAAATTAAAGTGATGATACTGGTACCTTTGTCTCATTTCTAATTTTAAAGGGAATGCTTTAGCGTTTCAACATCAAATATCATGGTTGCAACAGTTGGCTTTGGTGTTTGGTTTTTCTTTTTGCTTTATTTTGGTTTATGGGTATCATTCACTGGGTTGAGAAATTTTTTTGCCTTCCTAGATGGTGAAATATCATAAAATGTTTTCTGCATCTATTGAAATGAACATATAGCTTTTCTCCATTAATATGTTATTATGATAAGATACATTTACAGATTTTTCTTGTGTTGAAATAATTTTCCATTCTTGGTGTAAACCCAACTTAGACATGACAAAAATATCTCTTTGACATTGCTGGATTCAGTTTGCTAGCGCTTTGCCTAGAATTTTTACATCTGTGAACATGGTTAAGATCTGCCAGTATCTTCACTGTCTGTATTGCCCTTCTGAGGTTTTGGTATTCAGTTATGACTTCATAAAACAAGCTGGAAAGTACCTGCTGTTTATCTAGTAACTCAAAGAGTATACAGAATGTTGGAATTATCTGTTCATTAAATTGCTGGTAGAACTAATCTTGAAGAATCTTCCAGGCTTAATGGTTTCTTTGCAGAAACATTTTAAAGCTACTGACTAAATTTCTTTAATGGTATACAAACATAGAGGATTTTTCTTTCTTTGTGAATCAGATTGCTGCATTTTCCCTAAGAACTTTTAATATTTTACCTAATTTCTCACACTTGTTAGTATAAATTACAGTATTTTGTACCTTTGCTCTTACCATTAGTTTTAGTATTATTTATATATCCTCTTTTTCACTTCTTCTACTGTTTTCATGATCAGTCTTATCAGATTTTATTGATTTTTGAAATTCTTTTTGTTGTTGTGTAGTGGCTCAGTCATGTCCAACTCTTTGCAACCCCATAGAATGCAGCATACCCGGCTTTCCTGTCCCTCACTGTGTCCCAGAGGATAATTGTATATTGGATTTATTGGTTCTTTTTTTCACTGTATCTTCAGTTTTTATCTTATTAATTTCTATATAATTTGTATTGCTTTGTTCCTTCATTTCTTGTAGGGTTTAATCTATTTTTTCCCCTAGTGACTGAATTTCACTGCTTGGCTTATTTAGTAATATTCAACCTTAAATGCCTTCCAGATTTTCATTATTATTTCTTCCTTGCCCTTTGAGTTATTTATAATTGTGATTTTTGCTTTCAAAATACATGGCAATTTTTGACTTATTTTTTTGTTGATATCTGTCTATTTGTGCTATAATCTGAGAATGCCCAATATAAGAGTGTCTGTGTAATACCATTCTGTTAAATGTTTTGACGCTTGCCTTTAGCCTATATTGGATTTAATTTTTGCAATCATCCTATGTGTGCTTGAGGAAGAATATCCATTCTGCAGCTACACTAGGTTTTTTTCTATTTTTCCTCTCCTGACTTATTTTAGGATGAGATATTTTCCTCTTATTTCATTAATTTCTCCTCCATCGGTTATTAGTTATCATTGGAATACACGCATCTAACTTAACAAACTCCTAATTGAGCAACACTTTCACTCTCTGCAAACCAACACAAGGACCTTAGAATGATCTAACTGCAGTCACATCACATCCCAAACTAAATGTTATTGCTCTACTATGCTAAGTGGCTTCAGTCACGTACAACTCTGTGCAACCCTATGGACCAGGCTCCTCTGTTCATGGGATTCTCTAGGCAAAAATACTGGAGGGGGGTTGCCATTTTCTCCTCCAGAAGATCTTTCTGACCCAGGGATCAACCCCTCATCTCTTATGTCTCCTGCATTTGCAGGTGGGTTCTTTACCACTAGCGCCACCTGGAAAGCCATTTATGGTAATTTAGTTCTGGCAGAGGAACCAGAGATCAAATTGCCAACATCTGTTGAATCACTGAAAAAGCAAGACAGTTCCAGAAAAACATCAACTTCTGCTTTATTCACTATACCAAAGCCTTTGACTGTGTGGATCACAACAAACTGTGGAAAATTCTGAAAGAGATGGGAATACCAGACCACCTGACCTGCCTCTTGAGAAATCTGTATGTAGGTCAGGAAGCAACAGTTTTGGACATGGAAAAACAGACTGGTTCCAAATCAGGAAAGGAGTACGTCAAGGCTGTATATTGTCACCCTGCTTATTTAACTTAAATGCGGAGTACATCATGAGAAATGCTGGGTTGGATGAAGCATAAGCTGGAATCAAGATTGCTGGGAGAAATATCAATAACCTCAGATATAGAGCAGAGAAGGTAATGGCACCCCACTCCAGTACTCTTGCCTGGAAAATCCCATGGACAGAGGAGCCTGGTAGGCTGCAGCCCATGGGGTCACTATGAGTCAGACACGACTGAGCGAATTCACTTTCACTTTTCACTTTCATGCACTGGAGAAGGAAATGGCAACCCATTCCAATGTTCTTGCCTGGAGAATCCCAGGGACGGGGGAGCCTGGTGGGCTGCTGTCTATGGGGTCGCACAGAGTCGGACATGACTGAAGCGACTTAGCAGCAGCAGCAGCGGCAGCAGATATAGGATGACACCACCCTTATGGCAGAAAGCAAAGAGGAACTAAAGAGCCTCTTAATGAAAGTGAGAGGAGAGTGAAAAAGGTGGCTTAAAATTCAACATTCAGAAAATGAAGATCATGGCATCTGGTCCCATCATTTCATGGCAAATAGATAGGGAAACAGTGACAGACTTTATTTTGGGGGGCTCCAAAATCACTGCAGATGATGACTGCAGCCATGAAATTAAAAGATACTTGTTCCTTGGAAGAAAAGTTATGACTGACCTAGATAGCATATTAAAAAGCAGAGACATTACTTTGCCAACAAAGGTCCATCTAGTCAAGGCTATGGTTTTTCCAGTGGTCATGTATGGATGTGAGAGTTGGACTGTCAAGAAAGCTGAGCGCCGAAGAATTGATGCTTTTGAACTGTGGTGTTGGAGAAGACTCTTGAGAGTCCCTTGGACTGCAAGGAGGTCCAACAAGTCCATTCTGAAGGAGATCAGCCCTGAATATTCATTGGAAGGACTGATGCTGAAGCTGAAACTCCAATACTTTGGCCACCTGATGCAAAGAGCCGCCTCATTGAAAAAGACCCTGATGCTGGGAAAGATTGAAGGCAGGAGGAGAAGGGGATGACAGAGGATGAGATGGTTGGATGGCATCACCGACTCAATGGACAAGAGTTTGAGCAAGCTTCAGGAGATGGTGAAGGATAGAGAAGCCTGACACGCTGTAATCCATGGAGTTGGACACGGCTGTGTGACTGAACAACAACAACCACTTTATGAGGTCAATAATTTGTTAAAATTCACCCACATATTTAACATTTTCCTTGCTGTCTATCGCTTTCTGTATCTTAAATCTTCTGTCTGGTATCATTTTCCTTCTTCCTTAAATACAAGCATTTAGATATTTCTTTAGTAGGTATCTGCTTATAGAAAATTCTCTCAGTTTTAGTCTGCAAATGCCTTCACTGACTCTTCTTGTTGAAAGGAAGTTTTGCTAGCTAATGAATTTTAGGAAGTCAGCTTTACTTCAGCATTTTAAAGACATTCTGGCTTTGATTGCACTCTTGAAAACTCAGCTATAGTATGTTGCTCCGTTTTAGTGATTTATCTGTTCTCTCTGTTGTTTCTAAGGTCTCAGCTTTCTTAAAAAAAAATACATTTTGCAGTTTATGATGTATCATGCTGTGAATTTCTTTTTACTTATCCTGCTTGGGATTCATTGGAGTCCACATCTGAAAACTGGTGTCTTTTACAGATTCTCAAAAATTCTCAGCCATGTTCTATCCAAAGATTGCCTCTCCTCTATTCTCTTTAAGATCTACTCCTGAATTCCAACAAGCATATATTTTCTCATCCTTTCCTCCACATGTCTAAACCTCTGTTTCATAGTTTTCATCTTTTTGACTTTCTATGTTGAATTCAGGATAAATCTTCAACTCTATTTTTCCAGTTTATGAATTTTCTATTATACTATACTTGGTCTTCATTTCTAAACTAAAGCATCATAATTTTTTCATTTCTAGAAATGGCTTATATATCCCTATTTCACATTTTCATATATACAGAGAAGCACATTTTTTCCAAAGCACTTTCATTACAGGCCAATTCAATTCACGTTATTTTTAAAACTATTACTGAACTTAGTATATGAATCTATTTGTTATGAGGAAAGTGAGTTGGAATCACATAGAAATATTCTGTCTCATTTATAAAACCCCATGAAAAAGTTGGCTTAAAGCTCAACATTCAGAAAACGAAGATCATGGCATCCAGTCCCATCACTTCATGGGAAATAGATGGGGAAACAGTGGAAACAGTGACAGACTTTATTTTTCTGGGCTCCAAAATCACTACAGATGGTGACTGCAGCCATGAAATTAAAAGACGCTTACTCCTTGGAAGGAAAGTTATGACCAACCTAGATAACATATTCAAAAGCAGAGACATTACTTTGCCAACAAAGATCCGTCTAGTCAAGGCTATGGTTTTTCCTGTGGTCATGTATGGATGTGAGAGTTGGACTGTGAAGAAGGCTGAGCGCCGAAGAATTGATGCTTTTGAACTGTGGTGTTGGAGAAGACTCTTGAGAGTCCCTTGGACTGCAAGGAGATCCAACCAGACCATTCTGAAGGAGATCAGCCCTGGGATTTCTTTGGAAGGAATGATGCTAAAGCTGAAACTCCAGTACTTTGGCCACCTCATGCAAAGAGTTGACTCATTGGAAAAGACTCTGATGCTGGGAGGGATTGGGGGCAGGAGGAGAAGGGGACGGCAGAGGATGAGATGGCTGGATGGCATCACTGACTCGATGGACGTGAATCTGAGTGAACTCCGGGAGTTGGTGATGGACAGGGAGGCCTGGCGTGCTGCGATTCATGGGGTTGCAAAGAGTCGGACACGACTGAGCGACCGATCTGATCTGATCTGATCTGATGAAACATTCTGCTCTAGAGCCTTCTTGCCCCTGAATCTCAAAGTCATTACCTAAATCTTTTTAGGTCAAGTCAGAAGTCTAAACCCTTAGTGATAGTTGGGAATATCCCACAAGCCTGCAAGTTTGAGCTTTATGCTTCCCTGGTACAAAACCTCATTTATAAGGTTCCTTCAGCTGGAGCTTTTGAATGACAAAGTTTAAACTCTCTAGTTATACTACCCCATGCTCCTTTTTTCCTCCTCCTTCTCACTCCCTTTTGAAGACCACGATTTTCCCATTTCGCTGCTGCAGGAAGCACGCCCTCCTCCACCAGGGTTTTGGGATGGAAGCCCAGTGCTCACTGCCTACTGGTCCCAGGCTCCACGGGTGGCGCTCCTCCCACCAGCCCGTGTTTGAGAAGGCGAACCCAACAGCACAGTGTCCACCGGGCCTGGCAGTCAGGCGACTGCCCTGCAGGCTGCGAGGAGGAACCTGGGTTGGACTCCAGGCCTGCAAATAAACTCGTGGCCATCTGCATTCCCTTTCATGACTCAGCCGTTCCTCATGAAAGGATTCACTGTGTGTGAGGAGAAGGAGGCTAGACGATCTGGAAGAAGGCACAGCAGAGGAAACTGCGGAGATGATGAAGTCACTTAAGTCAAGGTGCGAGGGCAGCTGTTAGAGGCTGCTGCTGCTTTGCAGTGACAGGAAGAGAGTGTTCCATTTAAAGAATTCATGAGACAGTTCATCTTTGTGTACGCAATGAAACACCACATAACAAAACAGGACCAAAGCACCTTACTGGGGTCACAGAGGCAGTAACATAGAACAGGCTGAGTAAATGTTGAGTTTGTAACTGGAAGTCCCATTTTAGTTTGGAATAGCAGGAAAAAAGACTTAGGTCTGGATTCTCCTTCCACACTTTCTATTTTGGGGACCACAGGCAAGTGTCTTACCATTTCTAAACTTCAGTTCCCTTATTTCAATAATGGGAATAATAATAATTGTCTCCACGAAAATCAGAGATGATACATATAAGGAAATGATAGAGAAATTGCTAGTTACCTCCTGATATCAATTCTCCCCTTCTTTCCTGGTCATAAGAACTATGATTTCATCTGGGCATACCCCTACATTGAGAAAAGGATACACTCCCACAAGTCACATGCCTAGGGATGCATAAGATTGGGTTAAATATATATATATATGACAATGATAATATACACTGATATATAAGAAGTATTGAATATGATTCTCATGAAGCGCTCTTAAAAGAAGGGAAGTCGGTGGCTTTTGTTCCTTCTTACTGCCTGGAACTTGGATGAGATGGCCAGCAACCATTTAGGACTAGGAAGAAAAAAGATAAATTTGTCTTTAATTCAAATCAAAAGAGAGATTCAGAGTGAAGAGTTGGAAGAACACTAGGTTTCTAAAGGTACTATTGAATCACCATATTTGCCTTGGGTTCTTTATTTCCAAATTCCCTTATGGGTGAAAAGGATTTTCCCATGTGTTTAAGTCAATATTATTTTGAGTTTCTGTATTAAATTACACTCAACAAAAACATATTCTGATGCAAAAAATTATGTAGTTTGTCGACCAACATTAAAATTTCACATTTTTAACCCACCAGTCCTACTTTTAAAAATATATCCTATAAATGTACTGAGATATGTACACAAAAAATACAAACAAACATATGTATTACAAAGAAAATCTATTGCATCACTGCAGTATCAAAAGACTGGAAACAAACTACATGTTCAACTGTAGGTGACCGGTTAAGCAAATGATTTGTATTCAAGTGGTGTACATTACTGTGCAGCTGTTAGCTTGGGAGATCTATATGGAATAATCTTCAAATGGAGTAAATTCCCATTTAGAGGAGAAAAAAGAATATATATTATGTTTTCCAAAGATAGCTGCAGCAATATCTCCCATCTCATGACATGACTGTGACAGTCCTCCCATCAAGATACAGGGCCTAATTTTCCTCCTCTTAAATCTGGACAGCAGAAGTGACCCTTTGTGACTTCCAGGGCCAAGTCAGAAAGGTGAGGCCTTTCTCTTTGTCAACCAGAAGACTCACACCCAGAGCCAAAGTCCCCATGTAGAGGCCACCATGCTGCGAGGGAACCATGAGCAGATGCTGTGCTCAGTGGTCTCAGTCTTCAGCGCCACCCTGTCCAGGGACCAGACTCTTGAATGAATAAGCCTTCAGATGATTGCAGTCACCTACCCATCAAGTCTTTTGAGCTGAGGATCCAGGTGTCATGGAGCAGAGGGAAGTCATCCCTGCTGTGCCCTTTCTGGATTTCTGAATCACAGAGTTGGAAAGCACAGCAAAATTGTTGTCTTTTTATCACGAAGCTTGGAATGGCTTGATGCACAGTAATAGCATGTTTTTTCCTGTATAAAAATTTTCAGGAAGACGACACACAAAAGCCATTAACCTTGACTGTTTCTGAAGAGTGAGACGGGGATCTAGCGTGGTGAAAAGACTTAGGTTTCACTCTATGCTTTTTCTTATCATTGCAAATTTTCTTTTATCATGTGCATGTATTATTGCACCTTTCAAGTTTGTATAAAAAAGAACATTTATTACGAAGATATGTGATACCAGAAGTAAGCAGGTCTGCCAGCTCCTACCAGCAACAGGACTTGAAAAAACCCTAATCTCCATTTAGAACATTCACTAAAAAGTCCAAAGAAGATGAAGATAATATTACAGGCATTCCAGTTTCTAAAATTAGGTGACATGTTGCCAACTTTAATAGAATCTCACAATGATACAGTCCTATCACTCTTTTTCCACAAGTTATTAATAAAAAAAATTCCCCCCATCTAGCCTAGTGCCTAGGATCTAAAATGGCACTATTTTAATCCAGATTAAGGTGCATGTTGAACACAACTTTCACTGCACATCTTCCAAACAGCAACTCCTTTCCCATCTAACCACAGGAGGCACTGGGCAGTCGGATGAGAACTTAAGATCTAAAAGGTAGTCAGTCCTTCTTCTCCAGTCATTGCAGGGAAGTGTGCATTCTGAGAACTCATACAAGTGCCCTGAAATCTGGTAATGACAGAAGAAAGCCAACCTTACCCATCCACTTTGCTGAACTGCAAAGTTAAGGGAGAAAATGGGATGCAACTAGTAATTCAGAGGGCCTATTCCAAACGACACCAGGAAATAGAAATCATAAACCAAAACAACCGAAGGACTTCTCTGTGTTCTACAACAACTTCCTTAGGCATTTTAAAGTGTCCTCCTGCATCTTTAAATTTATAAAACCCTTTTAGGTGGAGTTGTAGCAAGAAACAAGCAGTTCTCTATAAAAATTACTCAGCAATTAAAGAACATACATGATACAGAATTTTCTAATTCCGTGATTTCTAAATAGGAAAAATGGATGACTTGCAAATGTCCTGAGGGACAGACTGGGCCTCTGTTGACATTTAGAGATTAGTGTTCTGGGAGTTTTTATAGAAAAATCATTTTCCTTTGCTCTATTACAAAACAATTTTAGTACACAGCAACAGGAAGCCAAGCCCCCAGGAGGAGGTGGGGTGGGTGGGAGTTGTCCACTGTGACTGGGATCAGTGGTTAGTCCGGGGACTGACCCTGAATGTCTTTAAAAGACTTCCTCATATAAGGCATGCGTGTGCGTGCTAACTCGCTTCAGTCGTGTCTGGCTCTGTGCGACCCGATGGACTGTAGCCTGCCAGGCTTCTCCGTCCATGGGACTCTCCAGCAAGAATACTCCAGTGGGTTGCCATGCCCTTCTCCAGGGGATCTTCCCGACCCAGGAATCGAATCCGCATCTCTTACGTCTTCTGCATAGGTAGGCAGGTTCTTTATGAAAATCATTGGGAATAATTACTATTTTACACCCAAAGGAAGCTGTTTTTTCTACAAACGAGAAGGTAATTCCCATGTTGAGACAGGGAGCCACCTGAAAACAGAGGGCCTGATGGAATGCTGCTGGAAAGTGCGAGCAGGTGCTCGGCGCCCCCTTTGCCTGTAACCAGGGTGGACCTACAGCAAAACAGAGTAGCACGAAGTAGGGGCTCCGGAAACACTTTCTGAATGAATGAATGAATGAATATCAAGGAAGCCCCAGACTTCTTCAAGCTTCCCTGAAGTCACAAACCCATCAACGATAACTGTCAAGCCTTATTGACACTTGATCCTTCACCTTTCCACCAGGACCTCTAGCTCCTGCAGAGCTCCCCCGACCCCGTCACCCCATGGGAGCTGGTCGTCTTTCTCTCTCCTAGCTGGTCATTTGTCACTGCCCAGGTATAGGACTTCTTTGCTGGTGGCCAAACGACCAGGAGTGACATACTCAGAATTTCTACTCAGCTGCCCATCCTGCCTAGAACTAGTTTGATGACTAGTTTTTTTTTATCGGAGTGTAATTGCTTCACAATGTTGTGTTAGTTTCTGCTGTACAACAAGGCAAAACAGCCATAATTATACATATGTCCCCTCCCTCTTGGACTTTCCTCCCACACCCCCATCCCCATCCCACCTCTCTAAGTCATCACAGCACAACTGGCTAAGCTCCCTGTGCTATATAGCAGCTTCCCACTAGCTAGCTATTTCACAAATGGTAGCCTGTGTATGTCAATGTTACTCTCTCAATTCGTCCCAACCTCCCTGAGTGGGATAACTTTTCTATGGGAAGCTTTCTCAGCATCCGGTACAGTACCCCCTACACTCTGCCTGGCCATCTCTGCCCCACACAGCCTGTGTGTGCCGTGCAGATCTGATCCCTGTGTGTTGATACAACTTGAATTACTTCCCAGGAGGCTCCAGGTGTGAATCATCAGCTCTCTCCTGCCCCAGGCCTATAGTCATAGACAGAATGTTTGTGTTCCCCCCAAATTCATATATTGACATCCTAACCGCCAGTGTCAGAGTGTAAAAATTCTAAGTGATAAGGAAAATGCATATTTCAGTGTATCTGGCAGTTTTTCTTTCTTTCTCTGTAATACACAAAAGTCATGGTGTATCCTAGATTTGACAAAATACCACATCTTAAAATAACAGGAACTGAAGCAATTATTAATATAATTCATACTTGCAACAAATCATGTGACTTTAAGTCTTTCCTTCCTAATATGCTGTCACTCTTTGAAGAAGACTAAGAACAGAAGCTCATCCACTTGGGATGGTGGCTACTCTGAGAACCAAGACCACAGCTCCATTTGGTGTGGAGTCAGGTCCACAGCGCCACAGACTCCCAGGTTCTTCCTACAAATATGTTGGAAACAGCACCACTCTGCTAATCTTTTCTGCTTTAATCTCTCCTTTACCAAAGTTAGCTCATTCTTCCCCCAAAATCTCTGAGAACTACTGAAGCAGAATATATACCCAGATCCATTTTATCTAACAAATACTCAGCACCTGCTATTGCCAGGTCCCAGGCTCCACCCTGAAGACACCTTGGCGCACAGAGAATGCTTCCTGCTAATGAGGAACTTAAAAATCTACTGAGGCAAACTACCAACTTCAAAAGGAAAAAATCACCATACAGTGGAGACACTGGACACACATTAACCCAGTGATCAACTTTATCACCAGAAAGGAGCAGACAGACATCAGCCTCCAGATGGATCCTGAAGAAATCTGCCTAATGCAGTATTTCAGCCCAAATGCCTAAACAGAAGTGAATCGTGAGGAAGCATCAGAGAAACCAGACTGAGGGATATCTTATAAATGGCTGGCCTGTATAATATTTTAAAGGTCGGGGACATGAAAGATACGGAAAGGCTGGCATTAAATATTTACTCAGATTAAAGGAGATGAAAGGGATGGAATGCAATGCAAGAAATGATCCTGGGCAGGAGTCTGCTGTTGAAAAGAAGGAGGAAAGAAAATTCTGTAAAAGTCATTATTAAAGCAATTAAGGAAATGGAAATATAGACTGTAGATTCAGGTAGCATTGTATCAATGTTAAACTTCTGAATTTGATATCTGAACTGCTGCCAATACGTAAGAAAATATTCTTGTTCCTAGGAAAAATACACTGAATCATGAGGCATGCAAGCTATCTCAAATACATAGAGAAAGAGAATGACTGCAAATATAAAGGATCTGTATACAAGAATGTTCTGTATTATTCTTGCAACTTTCCTGTAATGCTTTAAATTATTTCAAAATAAAAATTAAAAAACTGATAATCCACATGAAAGTCTTTTGTATATGCTTGTAAAGTTGTCACACAATAAAAAAGAACTCTATTCTTAGTTGTCACACGATGCAGCAATCCCACTCCTGGGCATATATCCAGAAAAGACTATAATTCAAAAAGACACATGCATATCAATGTTTATAACAGCACTATTCACAATAGCCAAGACATGGGAAGAACCTAAAACCTGGTGGTTGAGTTGTTAAGAATCTGCTTGCCAATACAGGGACCTCGGGCTCAATCCCTGGTACAGGAAGATTCCACGTGCCATGCTGCAGAGCAGCTAAACCCACCCACTGCAACCCCCGAGCCTGCACATCTAGAGCCGTGCCCCGCAACAAGAGAAGCCAGCACAATGAGAAGCCCACGCACCCCAACAAAGAGTAGCACCCACTCGCTGCAACTAGAGAAGGCCTGCCTGCAGCAACAAATGCCCAGCATAGCCAGATAAATAAATACATATATAAATATATATTCTTTAAAGTCCATTGACAAATGAATGGATAAGGAAGATGCAGTACAAATATATCATGGAATACTTCTCAACTATAAAAAAGGAATGAAATAATGCCATTTGCAGCAACACGATTGGGCCTAGAGATTATCATACTAGGTGGAGTAAATTAGCAAGAGAAAGACAAATGCCATATGCTATCACTTATACATGGAATCTAAAATGCACCAGAGATGAGTTTATCTACAAAACAGACATGGCTGCCAAAAAGGAGAGGGAGTGGGAGAGGAATGGACTGGGAGTTTGGGATTAGCAGACACAAGCTATTAAATGTAGGATGGATATCCAACAACTACTGGATAGCCACAGGGAACTATATTCAATATTCTGTGATAAACCATAATGGAAAAGAATATGAAAAAGAATGTATGACATGTATATACAAACTGAATCACTCTGCTGTTCAGCAGAAATTAACACAACATTGTAAATCAACTATATTTGAATAATTTTTTTTTTTTTTAAAAGAACTCTATTCCTAAACTTAAAAAAAAAAAAAAAATCCAGTGAGAAGTATAGACAAGTAAGCTTGCAAACCTTGGGGTCTGGAGTTCTAACACATTAATCTTGAGAAATGACCCCAATGAAGTCAAGATCCGAGAGGGAGTTGTCAGCATTAAACATGATTAACTAAATGTGAATTAAGAGCAAAAGAAATTCCCCCCTGTTTCAACATTCCTGAAATTACATTTTATTAAGAGATTGGCATTTTCCTAATCAACATAATTCCCTCAAATCCGTTTTGGAAATAGGTGAAGTATAAGTAAATTAACAGATGTATGATTCTTATCTTGGTCTCTTTCTCAGCCACATGCATTGCATTAGCCAATTATTTCAAAAACATCTAACCAAACTAAAAATGGCAACTCTTCAATCTGCTTGTCTTACACTCTGCTCTCCATTATGAAACCCCCTTCCTTTCTCTAAAGATCAAAACATCAGTTTTTTAGTTTCTTTCAGATTTTAAATGGAAACTGATGAGTAGATCATCTTGGGGATTATATTCAAGCTGTCAATGGAAGATGACACGGCATTTTTTCCAATCTCCCAACATCCAGAGCACTGGTGGTGACAATCCAAAAAGTCAATATAGTTAAAAAAACCAAAAAGATTTTGGCTTAAATTTAAAATTTGTGTTTATTACAGTATTTTAAAATATGACTTCTCTCCCTGCTTTCTGGACATAATTTATGTTCATTCCACTCTTGCCCATATTCTCTAGTTCACAAGAACAGTAGTTATTGTAGACAGAAAGGAAAATGACAGGGCAACTAAAAATTTAAGCTTAGAGTTGCCAAACGCTCTGCTTTTGACCAACTGCTGGAGGAAAGAACTTCAAGATTCCTTTGGAGTTGGGCCTGTCTTTGCTCTAAAAGTGCTGGCCACCTGTCACAGAGGCACCCGCAGAAGTTGTGGCCTGATTTTGGGCAGTTGAAACAAAGGATAATCAGCTTCCAGGAGATGAATTGCAACTGCCAAGCAGGGAGCCAGTGGTACCCTACAGCCAGGGGAAGCAAAGACAACAGACCAGCGGGGAGGAAGTCTGGTTTTAATTTTCCGTGGCACCATGCAGCAGCTCAGGGAAGGGCCACAAATTGGGAGAAGGCCACGGCTTGACATATAATCACCAGTGGCAGCAGACCTACCGAGGCAGCCGGTGGTGACCCAAGGGCTACTGCAGCCTTTTCAAGAAACAACTCAGAACTGGTCAGAACAATACCATCTATATTTCACTTCCCTTCTTACTGCACGTCCCCACCTAGAGCTGAACACAGAGACACTGTGAACCCTTCCAAGCGAATGTTTGCTACGCAAGTGTTGACCACATGGTTTGTTTTGAGAGCCTATTTAACTGAAAGCTGGAATCTGGGCCAGAAAAGCTTTCATTTTGGCACCCTTCTCCAACATAGCTTCCCTGATGGCTTAACTGGGAAAGAGAAATTATCCAGAAAGAAACAGCAGAGTGGAGACCATTCTGCTATTCACCATCTCCTCTTTCCAACCTCCAGTGACCTTTGAAGCTGTCTGATGCTGTCTGACCCAGCCAGCCTCCGTCTCTACTAGCAGCTCTGATTTAAGATGCCAGCCGGTACGTGCAAAACCAACTTCCTCATTCCAATGGGCTGTCATGAGTTTTGATCCATGGTCAGAGACCACTCTAATTAGTAATCCAAGGTGTCACAATCTTACACTTCCCTTTATTGCCCAGTGTAATTATGTAGTTAGGATCCTTACGAGGTTCTCTTGCCTCACTTTTAGAGTGTGTAAACCCTATGTGTAAAATCCATGCGTCAGGCACAAGCAGGCGGCATTCTGATCTATTAGTTGATGTGCTCCCAGACTGTCACATAAACCAATAATAAAGATGACCTGACCACTCTGGTTTGGCAGGAAATGCAAACTGAACAAAATCCCCCCACTTACACTGGCTGGCGGCACAGAATCTGCCTGCCTGCAGTGCAGGGGCCACAGATTCAACCCCGGGTCGGGAAGATCGGGAAGATCCCCTGGAGGAGGAAATGGCAACCCACTGCAGTGCTCTTGACTGGGAAATCCCATGGTCAGAGGAGCCTGGAGAGCTGGGGTCAATAAGATTGAAAAGAGTTGGACACGACTGAGCAACTGAGCACACACACACACACACAGGCTTTTATTATAAAACACTTCATTATAATATACTGTAATCTCCAAGAAGGCTATAAGAGAAGGAGAAAGGCAGAAAAACAATGGTATTTCTTTGTCCTTCCTCATGCCTGCTGAGGATATATTTCTCAGATCCTGCTTCCCCAAAAAGAATGAAAAATAGAATAAAAAAGAAAAGAAGGAGAGCAGAGATCCCCTCAAACTTCTCCTGAATCCAGTCCATCACGCCCACAGCGTACAGCATTTCTGCTGCCTCCTGCTTTAGGATGGTGAGTACAAGTGTTTCTTGTTTTTGTTTGTTTGTTTTTGTTGCACTGGATCTTCCTTGTGGCACAAGGGGTTCTTGAGATGCGCAGGCTTCTCTAGTTGAGGCGCGTAGGCTTAGTGGCCCTGTGACTTGTGAGGTCTTAGTTCCCCAACCAGGGATCGAACCTGTGTCCCCTGCATCGGAAGGCAGACTCTTAACCACTGGACCATCAGGGAAGTCCCACAAGTGATTTTTTTAATCCACTATTCTTACAAGCATTTTTGTGCAGACGTCTTTATAAGTGTTTGAAAATATCACAAAACGTTATCTGCTAATACAAACATAGAAAAAGAATCTGCTTCATCAGAGATTTTAGTAGTCATTAAATCGAAAGGAGACTGTGTGTGTGGCATCTAGGGTTATTAGAGGAGAAAAATGAAAACACCATCATGGATACATTTCAAAATTCTTTTCTTAAAAGAGAGAAAAGATTGAGTCTAATTTACGTAATGAAGGGGATTACTCTTTAAAACAATGAATCACTGTTTTAACAGAATATAGTATCATGACCGAAAAACTATGTTTTCAGTGTGGATGTAGGATTCAAAGAAATGTGAAATTCACCCTCACTGTGTACTTCAAAATGCACTCCATTTCCATCATCAAATAAGCAAAATAAGAGACAGGATCCTACAAAAGAGAAGTCTAATTCCCCTGCTTCTGGGAAAAGAAGAATAAAACCTCAGTTCGGGTCCCAACTTTGTAACCAGACAAGGCCCAAAGGAACTGGGAGGAAACGCCTAGTTATCTTTGGGGGCCTCAGTATTATAATAAAACATAAATAAAGTCAATATTGACGAAAGAATCTATTAAAATAACTTATTTACTCTTTGCTGAATATTTATTAAGCGCCTTCCCGCTAGGCACCTCCATGCCAGAAACCGAGGATACAATCAGAAGACAGGCCCTGTTAGCAAAGAGGTCATTAAAAACCTTTACAATGGACTTCCCTGGTGGCCTAGTGGTTAAGAATCCACCTTCCAGTGCAGGGTATTTGGTTCAATCCCTGGTTGGGGAGTGAAGATCCCACGTGCTGCAGGGCCCTAAGCCTGCATACCACAACTAAGAGCTGGTGCAGCCAAAAATACCAAAAATAAATATTAAAAGGAGAAACCTGTACAAGAAAGCTCTGGAAGGCACATGAAACCATACCACAGAGGTCTTGCCCAGATCACAGCCCCTGGGAGACCCTACTGGAAGGTGGTAAGGGCTGTTATAAGCCTTGAAAAATAGGCAAGTAAGGGTGGACAGGAGGCAGTCTGCATCCAGCAAAGTGCATTAACAAAGACCCAGAAATCAGAGGGAGTTGTGGTTCCCTGGAAGGCAGCTCAACAAGATCACAGAGTGAGACATAAAGCAGAGGTGAGGATGAATGCAGCTGGAGAAACTAGCAGAAGCCCTGTATCTTGACGGGCTTGGTGGGCTGTTTTGAGATATATAGACTTTACCCTCAAAGGCCACTGGAAGTCAGAAGTAGCATAGCCTGCTTTCATTTAAAGAAAGAGCATACAGCTTACAGTGTGGGTCATGGATTGTTGGGGGTTGAGACTGAGGGCAGAGCAATCCATTAGGAGATGTGAGAGGGCAGTGACTTGAGCTAAGGACATGACAGAGAGGCTAGGAAAAAGCAAAAAAAAAAAAAAACTACGGAGGATTAAGAAGCAGAGTGTGACAGAATTTAACTAACTTGATGTGAATGGTAGCAGAGAGGTCCATGTTTCTGTTGTGAGCAAATGATGCATAGCAGGAGGCACGTGGGAGATGGAGCTGTATGAGAAGGTAGTGAGTTCAGTGTGAGATTTACAAATTAGAGGAATCTATGGACCATCCCCATGAAGATGACCAGGGGGATATCAGTTGTAGAGATCTGGAAAAACGATCAGGCACAGAATTAAGAGTTGGGGGGACAGGCAACCCACCCCAGTACTCTTGCCTGGAAAATCCCATGGATGGAGGAGCCTGGTGGGCTGCAGTCCATGAGGTCACTGAGAGTCGGACACGACTAAGCGACTTCACTTTCACTTTTCACTTTGATGCACTGGAGAAGGAAATGGCAACCTACTCCAGTGTTCTTGCCTGGAGAATCCCAGGGACGGAGGAGCCTGGTGGGCTACCGTCTATGGGGTCACGCAGAGTTGGACACGACTGAAGCAACTTAGCAGGAGCAGCAGCAGCAACACACATATGGTAACCAAAGCTACAGGAATGGACAAGACCACTTAGAATGAGGTTGTCCATTGAGAAAAAGGTCCAATCTAGATTCCCTGGGTAACACCACTTTTGAGGAATATGAGGTGAGAAAGAAGTAAGCCAAAGAGAAGACAACAAGTAAGAAGAAAATTAGGAGAGAGGAATTATGGATCCAAGAGAAGACACTGCTATAAAAAAGGAAAGTGTGGTCCACATGATGGGATGCAGCAAAAAGATCACTGTAGAGAAGTTGTCCAAGTGCCACTGGATTTAATAATAACTGTATTGTTGGTGATCTTGGCAAGGAAACTTTGAATGGAGAGGAGGTAGTGAAAGCAGATTACAGAAACCAGAGGAATGAATGCAGGTGAGAATGCAAAAGTGGCAAATTAGACCATTCTCTCAAAAAACTTGAGGGTTCTAAGTCCTTGAGGACTTGACACTATTGTATCCCCAGGTCTAATACACAACAAGCGAGAAATAAATATTCACTGAATTAATGTTAAGGGGAAGGAGATGAGACAAAAGGCTACTGGGAGGATAAAGTCAAGGAGGAGGATGGAATCCAGAGCAGAAATTGAGACATTTACTTTAGGAAGATTAAATATCTCTTCTCTCAAGATAGGATTAAAGGAGACAAGAAAATTGAAACCACTGTCATTTCCAGGTGGTGCTAGTGGTAACGAACCTGCCTGCCAATGCAGGAGACATAGAGATGCAGGTTCGATCCCTGGGTTGGGAAGATAACCTGGAGGAGGAAATAGAACCCACTCCAGTGTTCTTGCCTGGAGAATCCCATGGACAGAGGAGTTTGGCAGACTATAGTCCATAGGGTCACAAAGAGCTGGACACAACTGAAGTGACTTAACACATACGCACATCATCAAATGGCTTCCACTTTCTTGACGAATTCAGAAGCAAGGTGATGTGCTAAAAATGTTAGTGGAGATGATGAGTGAGTAGGTTTAGGAAAGTGGAGAGAAGGACAAAAACCAACTGGGAAACAGAAGGATCCACTGAGCCCACTTGAGTGTGGAGAGCTCAACTCATGTGGCAAAATTAGCATGAGCGGGTGTTGGAGGGATAAGTAGAGAATGACCATGACCCCAAAGTAGAGACTGCAGGAAGACGGATCTGGGATTGGGCTTTTTCTAAGTGAGTAAAACAAAAAGACAAGGGCATCTGAGGTATTTGCAACTGGGCCAAACTAGAAGGAACTGAGGATGTAAGGGGCAAGTGGGACCAATGAGGCCTTACTGAGGACAAAGGTCAGATTGTAGAGGGTGTGGCAGAGGGAGAGTTGAAGCCTCCTTATGGGGGGAAAGTGTGAGTCACTCAGCTGTGCCCGAATCTTTGTGAACACATGGACTGTAGCCCGCCAGGCTCCTCTGTCCATGGACTTCTCTAGGCAAAAACACTGGAGTGGGTTGCCATTCCCTTCTCTAGGGGATCTTCCTGACCCAGGGATCAAAGCGAGGTCTCATGTGTCGCAGGCAGATTCTTTACTGTCTTAGCTACCAAGGAACCCCTATGTAAGGTAAACATCTCTAATCCTGGTGCTTTTCTAAATGGCCATTAACATGGGGCCATAACCAACCTCTGCAACTTTGTCTCATTCACCCTCCAAGCTCTCAGAACACTCCCTTGTTCCTGAACCTCCTAGGCCTCTTTTGTGATTGCTGGCTTTCCAGAGGGTAGACAGAGGCAGTATTTTACTCACTTTCAGAGCAAAATTCTTACCATTAGAAAGATTATCCACAACATCGGTAAATGAAGAGAGAAAAGTATACCTCCATATCTTCTCATTTGGTGAAATGCAGAGTTTTTGTGCATTTTCCCTGCGTAGGTACATGTAGAACACTCTTAGTTCCGAAATCCACACAGCAAATCCCCAGCTCTGGGCCATGAACTAATATTGAAAATTAGAAAAGAAGCTGCAGAAGGAGCCATGTGGCTGATGTGAAGAAGTGAGGCTTCAGTGGCAGATACAAGCCACAGTGTTCATAGGGCACCTCCTGAGCAAGTAGAGGATTCAGTAAATTACACTCAAAAATATACAAGCAACTCCTACAGCTCAACTCCAGAAAAATAAATGACCCAATCAAAAAATGGGCCAAAGAACTAAATAGACATTTCTCCAAAGAAGACATACAGATGGCTAACAAACACATGAAAAGATGCTCAACACCACTCATTATCAGAGAAATGCAAATCAAAACCACTATGAGGTACCATTTCACACCAGTCAGAATGGCTGCGATCCAAAAGTCTACAAATAATAAATGCTGGAGAGGGTGTGGAGAAAAGGGAACCCTCTTACACTGTTGGTAGGAATGCAAACTAGTACAGCCACTATGGAGAACAGTGTGGAGATTCCTTAAAAAACTGGAAATAGAACTGCCTTATGATCCAGCAATCCCACTGCTGGGCATACACACTGAGGAAACCAGAAGGGAAAGAGACACGTGTACCCCAATGTTCATCGCAGCACTGTTTATAATAGCCAGGACATGGAAGCAACCTAGATGCCCATCAGCAGATGAATGGATAAGAAAGCTGTGGTACCTATACACAATGGAGTATTACTCAGCCATTAAAAAGAATACATTTGAATCAGTTCTAATGAGGTGGATGAAACTGGAGCCTATTATACAGAGTGAAGTAAGCCAGAAAGAAAAACACCAATACAGTATACTAACGCATATATATGGAATTTAGAAAGATGGTAACAATAACCCTGTGTACGAGACAGCAAAAGAGACAGTGATGTATAGAACAGTCTTATGGACACTGTGGGAGAGGGAGAGGGTGGGAAGATTTGAGAGAATGGCACTGAAACATGGAAAATATCATGTATGAAATGAGATGCCAGTCCAGGTTCGATGCACGATACTGGATGCTTGGGGCTAGTGCACTGGGACGACCCAGAGGGATGGTATGGGGAGGGAAGAGGGTTCAGGATGGGGAACACATGTATACCTGTGGTGGATTCATTTTGATATTTGGCAAAACTAATACAATTATGTAAAGTTTAAAAATTAAATAAAAATTAAAAAAAATAAAGAAAAAAAATAAACAGCTATTTATGTAAAGCTGTGAAATAGCCTGAGTCCCAACAGCAGATGTCATAGATATGCATGAAAGTCAAACAGAAATTCTAACTCATTACAATTTTTGACAGCATATTAACTGTAGTGAATATGCAGAAGATTTTAAAATGTCAGAAGTGATGCTATGAAAATGAATGCTTACTCAAAATCTCGAACTGTCACAGGTGACTTTATTTACAGGCACATGGTGATTTCTGAGGCCATATGCAGTTAATAAAATGTGACAAAATGGGTTCTTTATGGACTAAGTGACCCTTAGTTACTACTACTTAGAGTCAAAATGATTTAAAATTTTCCACCATGACTATAAATTATCAGTCACTAAAATTTTTATCATTCCCTGAATTACACCAAAGATCCAGGAGCAAATAATACAGCAAGCCTGGAGTAGGGTGAGTTGTGCTGGAAATTGCCCCGCAGTGTGGCAAAGCAGACAGACAGAATGTTTTCAAAGCATTTCACTAGGGACATGAATGTGGGTGTGGAAATACTATTTATAACTCTGAATTTGGGGATTTTTTTTTTTCAGTAGTGAAATTTCAGTGTTAAATAAGGATAAATTTCATTAATTCAGAAAGCCCTAATATGAAATTTAATTGAAAGAACAGCTAGTTTGTGAGATAATCAAAGGAAAAACAAGGTTCGCAGGGACTATTTGTACAATTTCAGTGGCAGAGAGGTACAAAAAGGCAGGAGCTGGGTTTGAAGTCTCAGGGCTTGGGCAGGACTGAATCAAGGTTCTGTGGGGCTTGAAGCTTATATAAGTTTGGGGAATCCACTTTAAAAAAAAAGGAATACAAGATTCCAAATGTAAAATTAAGTATGGAAGTGAATATTTATTTAGAACGAGAAAATTACTATATAAATAATTGTAACAAATAATAATACATTTGTTTTATAATTGTCATTATAACAAATTTTCAAAGGCTGAGAAATGCCACAGACATCCAAAATCCAGAAAAATACTTCTGATATACCTGACATACTTCTATAAACTAACTTTCTTGAATTTGTGTTAAAATGGCTATCATCAAAAAGTCTACAAATAATAAATGATAGAGGAGGTGTGGAGAAAAGGAGAAAAGGGTATCTTCTTACACTGTGGAGAAAAGGGAACCTTCTTACACTGTAGGTGAGAATGTAAATTGGTGCAGTCACTATGGAGAACAGTATGAAGGTTCCATAAAAAACTAAAAATAAGAGTCACAATATGATCCTGCAATCCCACTCCTGGGCATATATCCAGAGAAGACTCTAATTTGAAAAGATACGTGCATCCCAATGTTCATAGCAGCACTATTTACAAATAATCTAAATGTCCACTGACAGATGAATGGATAAAGAAGATGCGATGTGTGTATATATATACATATACATATATATACACACACACACACACAATGGAGTAATACTCTACCATAAAAAAAGAATGAAATAATGCCATTTGCAGCAACATGGAAGGACCTAGAGATGATCATACTAAGTGAAGTAAGTCAAAGACAAATATCGTATGATATTGCTTATATGTGCAACCTGAAAATGCAAATTAACTTATTACAAAATAGAAATAGAGCCACAGATATAGAAAACAAACTTATGGTTACCAAAGGAGAAAGGATGGGATGGATGAATTAGGAGTTTGGGATTAATACGTACACACCACTAAAATAGATAACCAGCAAGGACCTGCTGTATAGCACAGGGAACTATATTCAATATTTTGTCATAACCTATAAGGAAAAATAATCTGAAAAAGAACATATATACTAAGTATATAGATAAGAATAGACATATGTGTGTGTGTGTATACACACACTGAATCACTGTGCTGCACCCCTGAAACTAACGCAACATTGTAAGTCAACTGTGTATGTGTGTGCTAAGTCGCTTCAGTCATGTCTGACCCTTTATGACCCTGTGGACTGTTGCCCACCAGGCTCCTCTGTCTATGGGATTCTCCAGGCAAGAGTACTGGAGTGGGTTTCCATGCCTTCCTCCAGGGGATCTTCCTGACCCAGGGACAGAACCCACATCTTTCATGCCTCCTGCATTGTCAGGCAGGTTTTTTAAAACTAGCGCCACCTTTCTATTATTAACAGTGTAGAAAGCTTTCTAATTATTTCACTGAGCTGCTGATGGTTTTGAGCGTCATTTCAAACGGATCCGCCAGACTTTGTGAGGCCAGGATGCCTTCTGTCTGCCACAACACAAGCTGAGGTGTTGCAAGGCAGAAAAGTTGCATGTACTCAGACACACTGCCTCTGGTTGTGATCTCCAGAGAGCAATTCTGATATACTCTGTTCCATGTAACTCCCATTGAAAAGAAGAAAAGCGTCCAATAGTTTTACAATTATATTCAATTGTAGTCACTGTATTATCAAGTATGTTTCTGATAGAAGAGAAGTTTAGTTTTGACCAGGAATTAATGAGAGAAATAAATCAGCAGTTTAAAATTTGTCATGCCTGATGACTGCAAGTATTTTCCAGAGGTAAGTATCAATCATTGTTTCTCCTCTGCACCTCACTTACTTCTGAGATCAGCTACACAGCAGAGTCTTTGGTCCATTATCTGGGTATTAAGTGGACTACAGAGTAATAAACTACATACAGAAGTGACCACGAACTATCCCACTATCCCCAAACTAAGTGCACCCCCCTTAACTCGATTCCAGATAACCCCCTGCCATTCTATCACGGCCTGAAACACGGGGAAGAAGGACGGACAGCAAGTTGCCTCAGTGGTCCTTGCACCACTGCTGGTGAAATATTTTCCCTTTGCACATTTCACCCAAGCAGATGAGAACATATTGCAATGGTGCCCTGCAGGGGGACTGAAACTTAAGCCTGCTCAACTTCCACGTCAGTCTGCCTCTGACCAGAGTCAGGTCACTGCTCTGCCACTAAGCCCATGGCTCTGGAAAAACCTTAATTTGTCTCAACTTCAGTTTCCCCTCTGTCAGATGACGCTGCCGCTAACAGTAAGTATTTCATGGGTTGTTGTGAGCTCTGAATGAGTTAACTCACGGAAAGTGTTACCGTAATACTCAGCGCACCGTAAGTATGTAATAAACATTAGCTCTCAGCATTAAGTAAAGGGTAAAATACTGCAGGGCACCATATAAGATAATGGGCTTTCCAGGTGGCACTAGTGGTAAAGAACCCACCTGCCAGTGCTGGAGATGCTAGAGACGTGATTCCAGCCCTGGAAGATCCCCTGGAGGAGGGCATGGCAACCCAATCCAGTATCCTGCCTGGAGAATCCTACGGACAGAGGAGCCTGGAGGGCTGTGGTCCATAGGGTTTCAAAGACTCGGACATGACTGAAGTGACTTAGCATGCAAGCATATAAGATAATAAATGTGTGCTTAGAAAACTTATTCATATATCAACAATAAAGACAGTAAGCAGACACAAGCACCATATATTAATTTTAAATGATTTCTCTAAGGATAGCAATAGCATCACCCTAAATCACCATGTGTATTTGAAAACAATGAAGCTATTTTTAAAAAATACATTTGGGAGATTTAATTTGTACAAAACAAATGCCTCTTCTTCCCATCTCATTATCGTTGAACTGGAGGATGGGTGATTTGTTCCACTACAATATTACAGGGACAAGAAGGATGTTGCTTTTCTGGTATGAATTATTCTAAGTGATGTGTTATATTTCCTTTCCTAGGAAGCATATAAAGAATTCCATTCCCAGAAATCAAGGTTTCAAAACATCTTCAGAAGCAAAGTAAACAAAACGGAAAACAAACTTGAACAATGATTTCATTCATAGGAAACTTCTCATTGCTAATAACATCAAGGAAGAGTATAAACCTTTCAGACTACACACATTCTTCATTTTACCTTCAAAATCTAGTTATTCAATAAAGTATACATAGAATTACTGTACAGATTTTCTAAGTGAAAAAGCATAAGCTATTTTAAAGCCCAGTTTGACATAGAGGCCCCTATAAAACCAAATATGTGACCTTTCAAAGTCATAAGTTAATATGCTGGAAGATGCTCCAGACAGCAAGGATCAGAATAAATTGAGAAGAAAGAAATATTTTCTGCCAGTAGCAAGCATCAAGAGTGCCAAATGTAGGGGACATAGGGAAGCTTTTGAAAAACAGAAAAGATCTTTGTGGAATCATATATCTACTTAAAGCAAACCAGATGATAATCATTACTTATTAGAGATTAAATTTTGAACCATCTTAAATTTGAACACGTGAATTTGAATGGCTCAAGTCCCTTCTCACAGTCCCCATAAATGTGCCTCTCTCTTCTGAAATAAATAAATCATTGCTCTCTGCTCTGCTGTTTGGCTTCATAATATCAACTCACTTCATGGTTGCACTGTATGGAAGGCGGAAGAAACATCATTGACTTAAGAAGCTAGATCTTAAGGGGTGACAGGCAGCACTTGTGAGGACTCAGGTATGAGACAGAAAAATCCTGGCAGTTATCTTATTTTTCATGAAGAAACCAGAGCTGAGCTTTGCCAAGCAGACAGCTATGAGCTCACCGGTCTGAAATAATTACTCATTGAGACTTTTCCCCAGGACAGAACTAATGGGTTTATGCAGAAAACATAACTCGAATATTGATTTACAGAGTTTTTTCTTTTTAAATCAGTAATCAGTAGCCTTTGCCTGTAGTTAAGCCTAACAAAGTTCTCGGGTACACTGACTGATAAAGTAGGAAATTAAAAAGGAAATCAATGTTCAACTAAAACAAATTGTTTTAAACTCACATTCTTTATGTCTAGTGGTCTCGTTTCTGTTTTAGGAGATGAAGAAATCAAAGCCTCAAACAACTGAAATGGATGAAAGCATTTTTAAGGAGTTGAATATTCCACAACTGCAACTCGGAAATTAAGCACAAACTGAAGCACACCCAAAACAAATTGCTCTGTTTAGCCTAGAGCTGACCTGAGCAATGTTCTTTGTAATCAAGGCAAGATGTGCTGTGATGTTAACAGAGGGGCCAAGGACATCAAAAGTGGATTGTATTCAAATGATTTCCGTATCTTTACGGAGCAGAATATAAACACCGATCTGCAGTTTTTCAAAATTGTGTTTCATGCCTCAAGAAAACAAGTTCAAGTACTGCGAAGAGTGTGTGTGCATGCGCTCAGTCACTCAGTCATGTCCAACTCTGGGGCCCATGGAATACAGCCTGCCAGGCTTCTCAGTCCCGGGATTTTCTAGGCAAGAATACTGGAGTGGGTTGCCATTCAAAGTGTATGTACCTAAAATTCAGTAAGGCATGCTCTGAAGCATCCTTTCTTCTTTTTTAAGATGTAATTATTTATTTGGCTATGGTGGGTCTTTATTGCTGCATGCAGGCTTTCTCTAGTTGCAGGGGTCAGGGACCACTCTCCAGTTGTGGTGCTCGGGCTGTAGAGCGCAGTTTCAGTAGTTCTGGGGCACGGGCTTAGCTGCTCCACAGCATGTGGGATCTTCCCAGACCAGGGATTGAACCTGTGTCTCCTGCACTGACAGGTGGATTCTTAACCACTGGACCACCAGGGAAGCCCAGCACTTTCTTTCAACACTCCTACTCTGTGGTTTAAATAAGAGATCTATGCAGAACCGACAATGTCCAGCACTCTCTTGTTTTTTAGATTCTTTGCTGGATGTGTAGAATGTCTTCACTTCTTATTTGGGTTTTATGTTGTGTTTAGTTTTATTATGTCATTTTAAAACAAAGCACTTTTTAAGAATACTGCCCCCTGAATCCTATCAGTAATGGCATTGCCATTGATGACAATACAGAAAGATGCAAAAAAGTCTTTTGAGAACATTTCACTGTGTAATCAAGTTGTGTACATGCGGTGCATGCTAAGTCACTTCAGTCGTGTCTGACTCTGTGTGGCCCTGTGGACTGTAGCCCACCAGGCTCCTTTGTCGGCGGAATTCTCCAGGCAAGAATATTGGAGTGGGTTGCCATGCCCTCCTCCAGGGGATCTTCCCAACCCAGGGATCGAACCCACATCTCCTGTGGCTCCTGCACTGCAGGCGGATTCTTTACCACCCACCCACCGGGGAAGCTCAATCAGGACGTAGGGGGTGCTAAAGTAGCGAATTTGCTGACATAATACTCAAAGGTTAACGACACATACTTATTTCCCAACTGGCGAGGGTTTAACTGTATGTCACAGAGGTTGATACACACATGGTTGGATAGCATGAACATGAACTTGGGCAAACTCCGGGAGATAGTGAGGGACAGTGAGGCCTGGCATGTCACAGTCCATATGGTTGCAAAGAGTCGGACATGATTTAGAGACTGAACAACATATAGGTGTTGTTATACTATTGTTGGGGACTTCCCTGGTGGCTCAGACTGTAAAAGCATCTGCCTACAACGCAGGAGACCTAGGTTCGATCCCTGGGTCGGGAAGATCCCCTGGAGAAGGAAATGGCAACCCACTCCAGTATTCTTGCCTGGGAAATCCCATGGACAGAGGAGCCTGGTGGGTCCATGGGGTGGCAAAGTACTATTGTTATACTATTGTGGATGATACTGAAAACTGACCATATTTTTCCCCAAAAGAAGAATGGAATGCTGGTTAGACAGCTAATCTGACAAATGTCCAAAACAGATCAACCGATCAACCTTCTTTTCCTCCAACAAGCATAACCTTTCTCTGATTTAGGAACCTGATTGGCTCCCCTTTTCTTCTCCAGTCCTACCCTCCCTTGATAAGGTGGTTCATTCTCATATTCAGGGCTTGGCTCAAATAGCACCCCCTCAAAAAGCCCCTCTCTGACCACCTCATATATGAAGCACTCTCCTGCCCAATGACTTCATCCATACCCTAATATTCTGTTTTGCTTTCTCCTTAACACATCTTTTCAAAGCATCTGGTTTGTTGTTGTTGTTGTTTATCATTGCTCTCCCCTAGTATAGGCTCCATGGACACAGGGTCTATTTCTGCACACAGAGCATCTCAAAAAATGACAAAGCTGATGTTCTTAGACTTGTAGGTCAGGTGTTTAGGACATTTGCACTTGGAATTTATCATGGTCTTATAAACAGATGTCACCCAAAAGCTGGACTGGGCTGAAAAATTGACTACCTGGAGGATCCTTCACATGGCAGCACGCCTTAATTCCTCTCCACGTGGATCTCTCCTTGGGACCACTTTAATGTCCTCATGGCACAGGGGCAGCCCTCAGGGCAAGCAATCCACATGACAATAGCAAAAATTGCAACGCCTTTTATGATCTGACCTCTAAAGTCACATACTCACACTTCCACCATTCCACTGGCCATGGGAGACAGCATGGGAGGAGGCTGGTGTCAACCACAAACTGGCACTTGACAAGAGCATCTGCCAGCGACTGAGCGACAAAAACTCGGGCATTTGCCATCTGCCTCTGCAGAGACTGAACCCTGTTCTGCTGCAGCTGACAAACTTCATCACCTGCTGAGGGGAATTCAGTGTAGAGAATGAGGCACTCTGTGCTCCAGGGAAACTGGTGGGACAGGTCTGTATACAGTTAGATATTTTCTGGATTCATGACCCTAATGCTTGCATCCCTTCATAATTAGAAAAGCTCCTTGTGACTAGTAGAAAACCTTCAGTAAAGTAAGTGCTTGATTGCACTGAACTCCCCCTTCACCAAAATCTTATATATTGACCTTGCCCCACTACCTCTTTGGAGCAGTGTCTCAGAGCTGTCTGAGATGCTGTTTCCTGGGCTGCAGTCCTCATTTTCCCTCCAAATAAAACGTCACTCGCAACTCACACATGGTATATCTTTTTATTAGACACTGGAAAGTAGTGAGCGCCAGGAATGAGGCATGGATCATGGGGAATCACCATGGAGGTCGGTCACCACACTGCTGGTTACAGTCAGTTCACTATTGAAACAGCAGGCCTTTAAGGTAAGGCAAGCACATATCCATCCATCTCATATTTGTACATATGACTTCAATATTTGTGTGTGTGTGTGCCTGCTCAGTCGTGACCCCATGGAGTGTAGCCCACCAAGTTCCTCCATCCATGGGATTTTCCAGGCAAGAACAATGGAGTGGGTTGCCATTTCCTTTTCCAGGGGATCTTCCCAACCCAGGGAGAGAACCTGCATTTCCTTGTCTTCCTGCACTGGCAGCGGATTCCTTACTTAAAACACTTTAAAAGAAATAAAATTTTCTACTTTTCTATGGAGCCTGGAAAAAATACTTGAATTTCTTCCTAGTGAAAGAATTAGATGTAAAGAATCATAAAATGACTACTGTTGTCTCTTTCATTTTCCGTTTAACAATAGGTTGCTGGTTCTGTTTTAGTATCTACTTAGCTGGGGATGTGCAGCACTCACGCTCTTTGAAGTGTAGAAGTGAGATTAAAGGCTAAGTTCAAACTGAACCGGGAGTTCACACAGTATTTGAAGCAGGTCCCCAGACAGGATCTGCAGCCCATGTGTCTTTTGAGACAATGATATATGCAATTCTTACACCAAAAATTACCTCACTTGTTACCAGTTGATTTTTCAGGGGTCTGGAAACCACAGTATATTATTTTACCACCCAGGGTGAAATTAACAACAGACTATAGCCATGTGTAACCTTGATCTTCTCAGGGATCAAGGCCAAGGAAGGTAAATATAGTTGTGTGTGTGTGTTTTTTTTTATCTTGCTGAAAACAAGAATTACCTGTCTGGATTTTTAAAATTCATAATAATTTTTCACAAGGTGATGTGAAGAATAGCTTCTCCTAATTATTTCAGATAAGACTCTTGCATTTTTAATATTGCTAATTCTATATGAATAAACTGATCAATCAATAAATTAACCAAAACTACCTCGAAAAATGCTACTTAAAAAAAAAAAAATGAAAAGCAAAGGATTGGGAAAGAGAAAATGGAGCCAAATCCATGATGTTAATAAGAGTAGTGAGTAAAAGTAGCAAGATTTAACTAGAATGAGAACCCCAAAAATCTGCTATGGAGAAATGATTTCAGAAGGTAAAACATAGACGATGTTTTTTTTCATCAGTAAAAGTAGCAAGATTTAACTAGAATGAGAACCCCAAAAATCTGCTATGGAGAAATGATTTCAGAAGGTAAAACATAGACGATGTTTTTTTCATCTGCTGTCCCTTTTGACATCCAAAAGATAGAGCATTCTTTTGAGAGAGACTATTTGCTTTCTAGCTCAAAGTTATAGAATGTCACTGCGACTTGTTATCTAAAACTTGACAGCTGATACACAGATTCGGGGGTGGGAGTAGTCACTCAGTTGTGTCCAACTCTTTGCAACCCCATGGACTGTAGCCCACTAGGCTCCCCTGTCCATGGAATTCTCCAGGCAAGAATACTAGAGTGAGTTGTCATTCCCTTCTCCAGGGGATCTTCCCGACCCAGGGATCAAATCCGGGTCTCCTAAATTGCGGGCAGATTCTTTACCATCTGAGCCACAAAACCACACAAATTAGGGGAAGCCACACCAAATGTCAGATACCCAGTTACAGAGAAGAGAGGAAAAACTTCAAACTCCACTTCACTTCAGGGCAGAAACTGACCCTTAAGTCACATTTACTTCATATTAGAAGAAAAACTCCCTAGCACATTTTATGCTACCATGCATGGACCCCAGTGTAACAAAGGCATCCTAGAAAATTCTTTCTCCAGAAACTCAAAACAGCTGGTGCTAGATGGTTGAGAATGCAGGCAGCTAGCTAAAAGCTTGAGAGTATCAGCGGAGTAGCCAAGATCAGAGAGCTAAGAGAGGCAGCCAGAGAGCAGGGCTTTCTCAAGATCATTCTGGTTCAGCAGACGGACTCCTTTTTTACTCAGTTCAAAAAAGGAAGAGTTTCATTTTAGACTGAATCCCAGGAATGTAAGTCCAAGAGTCACCAATGAGAGTTCTCTCTGGAAAAGAAAACTGTTGCCTTCCTGATTTGATCTTTCTACAGCCCAGGCATGAAAAACCAACCTCTGCTTCTGTGTTAAAGCATCGGCAAGGGTAGTCACAGCTCCAACCAGCTCCACGTTACAAGGACCTTTCACAGGCACTCATGCCTCTGGTCTCTGGAGGTGTCATCAGAGACCGATCTTCAGCATCTCGACAATAAATGACACCGCTGTGAAGTAAAGCCTCTCTCTGGGGAGGCGCTGTCACTTCAGTGCAATAGCCCATTAGCCTGGGGACACTTGCCTTCTACTGCCAGGTTCTGCTAACCCCAAAGCGCACACACAAGCTAATTCCCTTACACGGTAGACCGAGCAAAAGACACAGGCCTACACACTGACCGGCGGCTTCTGCAAAGAACAAACATGTATATTGTTTCCCATCACAATGGCAAATGCCAAACTCCTACTTCTGCCTTTTCAAAGAAAAAAAAAAAAAAAAAAGGGTGAGGGGGAAGGAGGACATCTTCTAAGGAAAACCTGCACTTACTTGTTTTGCACGCATGAGGAAAGTCAGTATACACACTCATGCCACAACTATTTCACCCCAGATGTCCACGGCAATGGTTTCCCCAGCTTTCAGATCTGGAACTATCTCTTCTGACATAATTCTCTGGGTTCTTTTTCTTCTCAGCACAGCCCTTCTTTCAGCTCTTGTTGTTCATGAAAGAGATGGCATTTTCTTTCAGGATAAAGGTTATACTAGTCAAGGTTCTCCAGGGAAATGGAATCAACAGATAGCTGGAGAGTCAGAGAGAGAAAGAAGTGGAGGGTAGGGGGAGACAAAATACATATAATATGTACCTCTATATAATATATTTGCTATATAATATATTTACTGTTGTGGGGGGATATCTTAAGGAACTGGCTCATGCTGTCATGGATATTGGCAAGTTCAAAATTTGTAGGGTAGGCCAGCAGGCTGGAGACTCAGGGAAGAGCCAGTGTTGCAGTTCAGGTCCAGAGGCAATCTGATGGCACATTTCCTTCTTGCTGGAGGAGGTCAGTCTTTTGTGTTGTTCATGCCTTCAACTGATGAAATGAGGCCCACCAACATTATGGAAGGCTTTACTCGAAGGCCACTGATTTAAATATAAATCTCAGCTAAAAACACCCTCAAGAAACATCCAGAATAATGCCTGATCACATATACAGGCACCACTGACACATAAAATTAACCATCCCAAAGGGCAAAAAATATTTATAATTTGTTATAGATACGAACCATCAGTCTATTCAGCAATGATATGAGACAAGGCTAAGTCAAAAGTACTGAAAAGTTATATCTAAGTACAAATTTTTTTAAAGGCCCAAAAAGCATCTTAAATAATGTGGTGACAGACTAAGTTGTTTTATTTTTCATGGTATCAGTTGGGGAACTACAAATTCATAGCATGCTGTGGCTAGAACGGTCTTTAAAAACCAGCCTACCTGGCACTGGGCATAGATGAAGAGACCAAGGCAAGGTGGAGAATTCAATAAAATCTGAGAATGGGGTGGTGCATGGCACAGTTGATGCAAAAGTGCAAACAGCTAAGAAACCAGATAAAACTCACACTGGAATGCCTTATGTGGAATGTTTCTGAGATCAAAATCACACTCCACTGTCTAAATATACAACTTCTGGGCAACACCAAGATAGAGAGAGAAAGACAGCTGAGCAGGGTGCAGGATGATTGGACCAAGCTGATCTGTTATCAAAAGCTGGCCTCTGTGTATCCAAAAGACAGGCCATCCAGGCACGGATAACTAAGAGTTCAGTTACTGCCTTTATTTTGATAAGCTCCATGGGAAAATGAGGCTTTGGCCACCACCATGCCAACATCAGCAAAGACTGGCTAGTGGATCTGTGGTTTCTATGCTTCCCAGAGGGACCCTTAATAATCTGTCTCTCATGGGGTGGGGGTGGGGGTGAGATTCAGCAAATATTAGTGAGTTACTCTCCTTTCCTCCTCAGATAGATGCCAGCAGTGGGTCCCTTTAGTTCACGAGCATTTGCACAGGCCTTGAAAACAAATTATTAAGATTCAGCACCATTATCAAAGGGGCCTTGGCAGAACCTAATCTCTGGGAGACAGCAAACTGGCCCAGAAGTGGGGCAGTGACCTTCAGTCATCTGCTGACCTTGCTGCAATCTGATGCCTAAGAAACGGGGATTCAGTGCATCTTTGATGCCCAGTCAAGGCTTTGAAGCTGTGTCAAGACCGCAGGACAAAGGCAGCACTGTTTATGCAAATCTAGAAACAAAAGAAGCTAGACTCCAGAGCCATTAAAAGTAACATCAGAAATGCAATACCCAGGGGTGATTAGAGGCCCTGCACCAGTGTGAAACAGAATGCCTGAAAGTGAGGCTGGGCAGCACACCAAAACACACACTGGGAAGGAATCCTGAGTGGCCGCAGCCTGCCTGAATGTGCTTGAGGCCTTGGTGCCCGCAGTTCCTTAGCCAAGGGGCAGCCTCTGTGTGCCGCAGGAAGGAAGCCGGGCCACCACCGCTCCCCACCTGGGGCACGCAGGCCCGTCCTGATAAGTTCCAACGTGTGCTCTCAAGGCCAGCCCTCTTGCTGCCACGTCCCCTTGGCAGTTCAGTCATCATGTGGCACAGGCCTTCTGCAGGAGACAACACTTTCAGGGAACACCTTTGGGCACTGTACCCAACAGGGTGAACACCGGTGGTAAAGAACCCGCCTGCCAATGCAGGAGACGTAAGAGGCGACGGCTCAGTCCCTGGGTCAGGGAGATCCCCTGGAAGAGGACACGGCAACTCACTCCAGTATTCTTGCCTGGATGATCTCAGGGACAGAGGATCTTGGCGGGGCTATAGTCCACAGGATGGCAAAGAGTTGGACACAACTGAAGCAACTTTCACACACACAACAGTGTGAAATAAAAATGAGCTTCTGAGAAAACTTAAGACTTTTTTTTTAGGCCACCCCCCAAAAGATCTAAAATTCAGCTGAGGGTCCAGGAAACATCAATCGTGCAGTGTCACATTTCATGAAAATTCTTTAGATTTCGTTACTTCCATGAAGGGGCTTCCCAGGTGGCTCAGTAATAAAGAATACATCTGCCAATGCAGGAGACGAAAGAGACACAGGTTCGATCCCTGGGTCGGGAAGATCCCCGGGAGGAGGGCATGGCAACCCACTCCAGTATTCTTCCCTGGAGAAACCCATGAACAGAGGAGCCTGTTGGGCTACATTCCATAGAGTCACAGTCAGACAGAACTGAGTGACTGAGCACTTCCATGAAGGGACTACTGATGTCAGATCAGGAAGGGATCCCGGAGAACAACTGTCTCATCCAGGGATTCTTACGTTTGGCCACACAGTCCCATCCTCTGGGAAGTTTTCAAAATATGTCACTTGCCCTGATCCTATTGCAGAGATTCAGACCTAACTGATGCCTAGGTGGGGCCTAGGTATCAGTATTTTTTTTCTATATTTTAATCAAATGATTCTAATAAGCAGCCACATTTTAAAGCCACATTTCTGGCACCTCTCTCTTTTGTTACGGAGGAGAAACTGAGGTCCAGAGAGAATAAGGGCTTGTTCAAAGTGACACAAGTGAACAGCACCTCCCTGTCCCCTCACAGAAGTGAAGTGAAAGTCGCTCAGTCGTGTCCGACTCTTTGCAGCCCCATGGACTACACAGTCCATGGAAGTCTCCAGGCCAGGATACTGGAGTGGGTAGCCGTTCCCTTCTTCAGGGGATCTTCCCAACTCAGGGATGGAGCCCAGGCCTTCCACATTGCAGGCAGATTCTTTACAAGCTGAGCCACCAAGGAAACCCACAAGGCAACATAAATTAGAAAATGAGGACATTTGCACACTGCAGGGGGCAGGGGAAATGGACGAGGCTGCTTTGGGCTGGAGGCCGCGGTCCTGGAGACCCCCAGTGCACTTGGCCTCACCTTCCTTCGCAGGTGATCATGATCTTCTTGGCGGGAGACACTGAGCTGTGGAATGCAGCTCACATTTCAGAGAAGGGGAAGGACTTGGAAAGAAAATGGGACACATACACTTGAAGACATTTACAGTGTTACCTAAAGGACACGATAAAACAAGGGTGTAAACACTATGAGACTTAGCAACTGAGTTGTGATCGTCCCCAGAGAGGGCTGCCTGTGGGTGAGGTTGTAATACGCTACTATACCAACCCTGAACATACCATTGTGCAGCAGTGACAAACTCAGAAAAGCCTTTGGTACAGTGGACTCGAATAGCGTGAATCTCCAAAAAGCTCTATTTTGGTTTCATAACCAGTGCAGACACCAGGTTAGGGACTTGGTAATATCATAATATTAAGGCTGAACTTCAACTCAACTGGGCTTCCCTGGTGGCTCAGGCGGTAAAGAAGTTGCCTGCAATGCAGGTGATCTGGGTTCAGTCTCTGGGTCGGGAAGATTCCCTGGAGAAGGGTGTGGCAATCCACTTCAGCATTCTTGCCTGGGAAATCGCATGGACAGAGGAAACTTTTAGGCTATAGTCCACGGGGTTGCAAAGAGTCAGACACAACTAGAGGACTAACACTTTTCACTTTTCAACTAAGCTTATTTAATAGACTGTTTATTCTTTTCACACATGACAGGAGGAGTTTTAATGGCATGCCAAAGAGAAAATCAAAGGCAAGAAAATTAAATACCAGCACAAAAGAAACAAGATAAGGGGATATGGATCCTGAAGTGGGTCACATGATTACCACTCAGTAGAAAGAAATGCACTGGTTTGATTTCCCTCTAGACTATTAAGAGATGTTCATTAGTAGATAGCTTTTCTTCTATAAACCTAAATACTTCATGAGCTCATGATGTGAGATAACTGAGCAAATAAGAGGGTTGGAGGGAGTGTCATTTTACATCAGGCCCCAATGCAAGGCTCTTCATATAATGGGCAATCTGAGGCACTCCCTTAAATTAAAAAAATTTTTTTTAAATAGCCACTATTGGAAGGAGGGAGGACATATGTGCTTGACTCCATAAAAAATACAAATGATGCTGCCTGGCAGAGCCTCTTCTTCATAATCTTGTACATTACAATTTCTCTTAATAAGAAAGCCCCTTGGCCGTCTTGATTGCTTAAGCATCTGGAACCTGGGGTTTAGAAGATTCCAGCGAGTGCCAACTTTCCAAGCTTTGAAAATCCCAGGGCCTGTACTTTGGATGCATATACAGTCCCTCCATGAGGGCCCCCTATTCTTCACAGGGCCTTCTAGGCACTCATCTCCCACAGTTCCCAGACCCAGAGGTGCATATAAATTACTCGTGCACATGTTTAAGATATAGGTTCCAGGCCTGAGGCTGGGAAAGATTGAGGGCAAGAGGAGAAGAGGGTAACAGAGGATGAGATGGTTGGATGGCATCACTGACTCAATGGACATGAGTTTGAGCAAGCTCCAGGAGCTTGTGAAGGACAGGTGTGCTGCAGTTTATGAAATCGCAAAGAGTTGGACGCAACTTGGCGACTGAACACAGCATCTAACAAGATTGAGGAAAGGCAGAGGGGAGACTTGCGATTTTCTAAAATATTTTAGCATCCTGGCTGTTCTGAGCCTTACAGGCCAACTCTACAAAATCTATCTGAAATGCAAGACACGGTCTGACTGTCTGAATGCCCTTCCACCCCACCTGCTTCCAGCAGAGGGAATGCAGCCCTGGAAGAACTGCATATAAGCTTACTGTTTGGTGGTGCAGCGATGACATGAAAAATCCTGATTCCACTTGGCAGCAACTTTCCACTATCTTGGCGGGTCTCAGCCATAATCACTGTGGTGTGTGGAGCTTGGACAAATTATGGGGCTGGCTGGAAACCAAGAGACGAAAAAGCAGTCCAGCAGTCCAGCAAGGGACTCTGTGTTGGAAACGCCATGGCTCCAAATGTCCATGACCATATTTCTCACGGAGAGCCCAGAAATTTAAGTTCCAGTGTTGGAAATTGCTGGAAACCCTGCCTTTCCCAAGACCCTGAAAAGTGGCAATTTCTCACCCAATATGACTTTTACGGAGAATGTCAATCAACACACAACCACACATTCCTCTTTCTCACAGAATCATTTCTTCCCCTGTAAGAACAGGAAAGTTGGACATGGTTCACTGCCCTCCCCACCTCCAAAATGTATACAATTGCTCTCAGAAAGCAAAGCAACTGGACAGTAAGAGTTCTATTCTTTACTGTTTAAAATGTAGGCACTTTGGGCTACCTCCATGGTTTTCCTGGGCTTGACAGCTAACTTAGTCTATCTGGGCTGCTCTAACTAAATACTACAGACTGGGTAGCTCATATACAACAGACATTTATTTCTCATAGTTCTGGAAGCTGGACGTTCAAGACGAGGACGGCAGCATGGTCGGGTTCTGGTGAAGGCCGTCTTCAGGGCTGTAGACTTCCTGTGGTATCCTCACGTGGTAGAAGAGAGGAGGGAGCTCTCTGGAGACCCTGTATGACAGCACTAATCCCATTCTTGCTTCACCCCCCATAACTGAAGCACCCCCCAAAAATCCCTACCGCCTAACACAGTCATCTCTAGGGGTTAGGGTTTCAACATATGAACTTTGTGGTCCATCCGGGAGTTGGTGATGGACAGGGAGGCCTGGCATGCTGTGATTCATGGAGTCGCAAAGAGTCGGACATGACTGAGTGACTGAACTGAACTGAACTGAACAGATGTTCAGATCATGGCAACAGCCAAAATGGGGAAAACTCCATTTAAGGAACTTCCTCTCTCTAGCCTGATATGTCCCTCAATAGACTTTGAAATAATCCAACCTAGGAGGTGAGAAGAATGCTTCCAACATAGCCCATTCATCCCTTAAACTAAGTACTCAGGAGACTGCTTCATCAGGGCAGCCTGCCCCCCACCCCCGGCCACAGCCTTCTGCCGTCTTCTTAGGGGTGTGCAGCCTAGGATCATTACTTATGCTATCATTTATATTTTTTGAAGTGTACATCTTCTAAGTGGTTTTGAAACATTAATCAAAAATGTTGGGGCAAAGGAGATTACTTTGCGTTATGTTTGCCGAGGAACAAAATCTCATCAGCTAACCCAGTTAAGTCAGGGGGGAGGCATCAGCTTGCTGAACCTGACAAACAACTAAAATAATTACAATTACTGCCTCACTTAAATGAGATGTGTTATAAAATCATAAATTTAGCCTTGGCAGGATGTCGTGAAGCCATTATGGGAAGTCTGAGTCTGACAGGATTTCTGTACAGTGCTCCTAGAGAGGAAAAGAAATGCCCTCCAGCCAAATCTAAGGTTTAATTCATGCAAGAGACTTGGCTAATATCACCGGCCACAAATGCTCTGTTTTCATGGCTCTGAATGGCAGCAAGTTCCAGGGAATTAATTACAGCCACTCCTATTTATATTCTGCATGGCTTTTCAATTACCACCTATAACGAGATGCTTTTTTACCTTTATGAACATTCACACACAGCATTCCAACCATGGGAATGGAGAGCCGAGGGAAAAGTAATGCAATTCTGATCATTTCACCGCTAGGTCACTCGCTGGCAGCTTGCCAAGCCTTCTGGCTCTAGAAAGCACTCACTACTTGAGCCCTAGGGATCCTGAGAAGCCTGAGCAGAGAGCAGCGGTCACCCCCCAATTGCCTACAGGGGTCAGGCAAACCACATTCGAGAGTCAGACGGCAGGAGCCAATCGCAAGTGCATACAGCGTGGGCCTGATGGCAACATGACTGCCTGGACAAAGTCCAGGGGACAGGGGCTAGCCAGCCCCACAGTTGTTGCTGTGTACAATTTTCAGGGGGATTCTCCAGTGGTCCAGTGGTTAGGACTCTGCAATTCCACTGCAGGGGGCACAGGTTCGAACCCTGGTCAGGGAACTAGGATCCTGCACGCCATGTGGTGCAGCCAGAAAAATAAAAATATAAAAAACAAATTTAAAAAGTTAAATAAAAGAGAAACAATCAGGAAAGAAAATGCTTGAAAAAATTAAGTGTTAGTCGCTCAAATGTGTCCGATTCTTGCAATCCAGTGGACTGTAGCCCACCAGGCTCCTCTGTCCGTGGGATTCCCCAGGCAAGAATACAGGAGTGGATTGCCATTTCCTTCTCCAGGGGATCTTCTCAACCCAGGGATTGAACCCGGGTCTCCCACATTTCAGGCAGATTCTTTACCATCTGAGCCACCTATGAGGACTCTAACAGATTTAACTTAAAAAAAAAATCAGCAATTTGATATGCTGAGAACATGAATGCAATTAAATGAACAAGTCACTCCTTTGAGAATAAAAATGTCAAGACATATACAGTATACACATTTTATAAGTCCTGATGAATAATAGCCATGATTTAAACACTTACAGTGCAACCTCTTCATGGTAACTGGTAACCTCAGATGGCAACTGGTGAATAGAACTAACAACCGGGCTATGGGCTGATCATTTTCTCTCAAACTTTAACTCGACTGTATATTGTTACATGATTTGAAGAAATGTGCAGAACTGAGCCTTATAATAGTTCTACTATCCTCTCTAGATAAGCCTTATAATGGACCTACTATAGTGTGTCTTAGACTTGAAGATAGTGCCTCACAATCATAGGACCCATGAGGACGTGTAAGTCCTGGGAAAAGGACTGAGGCACAACCAATAGCCTTTCTGATTACAAAGCTTTCATTGTTCATTCCTCTGACCACCAAGACAGTCAAGGGAGAGGGACACAGGGAGCGTGCTTATATACCTGGAGTCGCAAAGAAACTCAGCAATAGAATCATAGGGAGAACTGAGTTGAAGACAGATACGTGAAACCAAACTCTGCTTAGAAAAACTGCATGCTCCTTTAAACCAGGAGCAATACTGGTTATAAACCACTCAGCATTATAAAATACTCAACCACTGAGCAACAAAGGGTTTAAAAATCTAGAAATCTGTTATTGCACCCCAACACTTATTCATTATATAATATACTGGGGGAGCATCCCTTAACTATCCTGTGCTTTGGTTTCTGCACCTGTGGAAGTCAACTAATAAAACAGATCCAGGACAATTTAGGCATCATTTTAACTCTGTAAGCAATTTGTCTGAACTCGAGCAAAAGGATAGGTGACTTCAGTTTTTACCCAAAGGAAACATGTAATTCTGAGGTCCAATCCTGTTTTGAAATTGTAGGATGGGAGGAGGATTCATAGTTTTCTCCAACTATTTGGAAGAAAGTTGAGTTTATGTGTCAATCAAATCCAAGACCACTAATTAAAAAGGCTGAAAAGCTGACCCTCCGTCTTACCAAAAATGCTGCCATCACCATGCATATGAATAATGCTGTCGTATTCATTTGTCACTAAAAATCCTTGATAAATTGTTCTGTTGCTAAATAGCTGAGATCCTGGGAAGTGACTTGTATATTTATGTCCAACACATATATTTCGTCTCGTTCTATTCCTATAAAATCTACCAACACAGAACAGAGTTTAGTAACTATAAAGTGCCTAAGCTAACTGATGAAATTAACAAGACAGCGGAAGGGAGCCACTGAGTCCTTGTGTCACTCAAGCAGAAGGGGCCGTTCTTCTTTGAAAGAAACGCTGGCATTCTTATCTTTATAAGTTGGGTCAACTGACAGAAGCAAAAACTAGAACTAATTGGTCCTTTCTTGATCTTAAACAGACCATCTGTACTCAGTCTGAGACATCAACTGCCTGAATTGCATCCTGGCTCCACCATGCACTAGTCTTGTGAGCCCAGACAAGTTTTTTAAATTCTCTGTGCCTCAGTCTCCTCCTGCCTAAAGTGAAGACAGTAATGACACTTCTCACCTGGGCTTGCTGTCAGGAGTAAATCAGTTATCATACCAAAGGGTTTAGAACAGCCCTTCCATAAATGTTCATTTCCATTATGCTGATAATTTTTGTTGTAAGGAAGGAAATACATAGAGCTTGAACATATTTTTTTCTTTAAGTTTTTCATTTTAAAATTTTAAAGAAAAGAGAAAGGAAGAGAAATATAATGGCAATGAGACCTAAAGGAAAAGACATATAGGAAATAGCAACTACTATCTATTTAGTAGCATATGTGCAAAAAATTATATTACATTATCTCATTTGCTTATTACAATAACTCTTTGCAAACATGCTAAATTGCTTAAATCAAGTCCGACTCTTTGTGACCCTATGGACAGTAGCCAGCCAGGTTCCTCCGTCCATGGGATTCTCCAGGCAAGAATACTGGAGTGGGTAGGCATTCCCTTCTCCAGGGGATCTTTCCAACCCAGGGACTGAACACTTGTTGCCTGCATCTCTGGCATTACCAGGTGGGTTCTTTACCACTAGTGCCACCAGGGAAGCCCAGTAACTCTTTGAGGTATGTATAATTATTAGTCATTTCCAGATGAGGCAGCTAGGCTTAGAGCTGCACTGATGCGCCCATGAGCATACAGGAGATTTGAGCCCTAGTCTATCTGACTTTAATTTTCATACTCTCCCCTCCAAACTAAACTACCAGGCTTGGAGGACAAAGAGGGGAGGAGGCAAGGGTAAGGTGGGGAAAATAAAATAATGGATAGAAGTGGACTCCAGTACCATATATGTTTTCAGCCATGAGCTGAAACTTCCATCTAGAAGTAAAACAAAAACACTTAATGTCAAGATGGTAATGATAAAATATGACATCATTCTCTCTGCTGATGCAAACTAGCATTAGTAGTAGTTTGGAACATTTTATAAACCACACTTATATTTGTATATCAAGTTAAACATTCAACAAAATGCTACTGGTTGGGCATTAAAATGTAGATATAAATCCAAGCTAATCCCCAAACACTGCACAGATAAAACTGTGAAAACATCAGGCTCAGCACCCTGAACAAGTAGAGTTTGTCACTGTCAGTGTTCATGTCAACAGAAACATCTCTTTATTTAAAAGCCATATGATGGTTTCCAAGTTAGCATACATATTACTTTTCAAAACTCTACCAAATGAAATGCCCAAATTGTTCTGTAATTACACGATGGTCACTGCCTTGTGACTGCACAGACTGTGAATCCCAACTGCCTTCCCACAGGGAGCAGCAGGCTCTCCAAAACACAAGCTAATGTATCTTTTGGGTCCAATGTCTTTCCTTGGGCCCAGCTCCATTTTTCATCATCATATTACTGGGCACTGTCCCCCTTAATCATAGGTTTGGGACAGGGGGGATGAGGTCAGCCTTCCCTGTACTGCTAAGGCCACTATTCATGGCTCCACTGAATAGAAGAGAACCCACTCAAGTGCAATGCCGCAGGTCACAATGCCGACCAGTTCCCTTCATCTCAGCAGCACAGGTTTTAATTAGAACACAAGGATTATCTTAGTTCCTTATCACACAATTGTGATAGCTGAACAAAAACGGTTTGGTGGGGTTTTGAGATCAGACAGGTAAATAATGTGACAAGTTCTCCCTTTTGCTGGTACAAAGTATCTCTAAAATATAAACTTTCTTTAACTCAGTTGAATACAAATAAACTTGATGCTGAGATAACTGCACTCATCCTCTGAAGAGGTTTTCAGGTCAATTTTTTGGTACTCAGTGCAGATCTGGTCCAGAACTTTAGCTGAGGGAAAAACATCACACTACTGGGAAATCTGAATGTGATCATTGAACCAGGCTCTTAATTACTCATACAGGTAAGAAATCTCATCAGATACTCCTCCCGCCATTGTTAACGGTAAGCAGAAGAAGAGTGAGTCTGCATAGAGTTACTAAAATAAGATGAAATCGAAGCTGGCAACCCCGTCCCTACACTCAACATGGTTCTGTTTTATAAAGTTCTGGCCATTTTTGACACTGCCTATTTTTGACATCAGCATGTGTTGGCTCTGCAGAGTGGATACTAGTCAATTTGCCGTCTCAGAATGTTGAGTAGAGTGTGGGACTGGAGTAAGTAAGTGGTAGAAGCACCTCAAAGCTGCAGCATCCTAAACCGAGTTACTGCCTCTCCTGGAGGGTTATAACCCATCACCTTCCCAGTCAAATAATCTTCTAGTGCTAGTCGTGAAGTCAGCAGCTCCAGAGTACAATGCAATGGGTTTGGAGATTTGCAAAACTTAGACCCGCCACTCACTTTATCTCCCCTGACAGGAAGCTCTGGTTAATGTCCCAGTGCCTTTTTCTGGAACCCTTCTTCCTTCCCAGGTGTTTTGTGGATTCCTATTTGTCCTTCAAAACTGAACTCAAACTGTCAACTATCCTAAAAAAACCAACCTTCCATGACCACACGACTGCCCTAATCTGATTTAGAACTCTTTTGTCACCCTTCCAGTAGCTACAAATGCCACTCAGATCACCTTACACGGCCGAGTTAAAAAAAAACAAACCATACTTATCTATGAGGAGCCACATCTTATTCAACCTTTTCCCTCCTGAACAGGGCGTAATGCCTGGTTCTCACAAAAGCAGGTGATTAGGAGCCCAAACTTACATGCTTGCACAACCTCTTTGTCCCTCGGTTTTCTCATCTGTAAAAAGGTATAATAATAAGACATGCCTGATGGGGTTATTGTGGAAATGAAACCAGAAAATGAATTGTAAAGTGCTTAGAAGAACTGTGAGCTCTTATTATTAAATATCTGTGAAATTAACAAGCCAATATAATCTTTACTAAGTTAGTTACTTTAGACACAATATCTTCTATGAAATGGAGATAATCTTATTTCTCCATAGAATGGTAGCAAACGTCAAAGGAGATAACACAGCTGGTACTTTGAAAGCTGTAAAGGACTACTTAAAAACTGGCATTTTATTATTTTTACTTAATAAATTATACAACACTCTAAGCCAGAACTCAAAGAAGAGTCTTCAGTGGCTGGCTAATGCAGGGGTTGCCCAAGGCCTTACCCAAGCTGTGGGTTTCTTCCTTAACTTTCCAACATTGACCATAAAGGTACAGTCCCATAAACCACGAACAAGGGTAAGGGAAAAGAGATCCCTAAGGTCTATGCAGAACTGGAATGCTCTTTATCTAAAGAGAACACCAACATCCATAGAATCTGGAACATCCAGGGAACTGAGGATGTACAATCACTGCTCAATGATTATGATCATATCATACAATCTATGGAATTCAAGAGCCAGAAAAAATTTCTGAAATCACTTATTCTAATTCCCTTATTTTACTGATGAGGAAACATATCTGTGACTCCCAAGCAACTGGCCCCAAACCAAGGTCAAGCTAGTAACAAACAAAACAAGTCTCTTAATATGTAGCTTATAGGTTTATATACATTTTGCTTATGTTGTGTTCCCTTTATCTTTTTGGAGGTGGTCTTTAGAAACAAACTAGGGTTAAAATTCCCATTTTAATCATTTATTAATTCAGTGAGTGAGTTACTAAACTGATCCAAGTCTCAGTTTCTTTGTTGTAAAATAAGAATCATAGTATCTCTCTTTTTTTTATTTTATTTTTAAACTTTACAATATTGTATTGGTTTTGCCATATATTGAAATGAATCCGCCACAGGTATCTCTTAAAAGTTTGCATGCGTGTGTGCTCAGTCACTCAGTTGTGTCTGACACCCTGCGCCAACCCCACAGACTGCAGCCCTCCAGGCTCCTCTGTTTGTGGAATTTTCCAGGCAAGAATACTAGAGTGGGTTGCCAATTCCTACTCCAGGGGATCTTCCTAACCCAGGGATTGAACCTGCATCTCTTGCATCTCCTGTACTCCCAGGTGGATTCTTTACCACTGTGCCAAGTTTACTATATGATAAAAGGGGTAATGTCTGTACATTGGATAGCAAAACCTGTGCCTCATACTCACTTCTGCACTCACTCATTTCCTAGTAACTATTGGGATGTTCTTCAAAATTAAACAATGCATAAAGACAGGCCATACTGTAAAGCATCTCTTTTGAAGAAAGCATCTGAGAACTGACACTTGCAAAATTTTATTTTGGTACTGAAATGGTTAAAAAAAAATCATCTGGTTTAAAACCTGGCTGCACCAATGTTCCCACTTTCCACATAACATGCCCTCCTGCGTGGCGGCCGGCACGTATAACGGGGTATATAGTAAGGCAGTGTATAGCACAGTGAGGTACTATATCTCATGTTTGCTTTCTCACCTCTGCACTTTGCCCACCAGGTACCCTTAGGCTGCCAGTTTCAGCTACTGCTTTATCCTTTCTTCTCCCTTTCTGCCCCACCAAGGCTTTAAGGATATCTCGTCTGTGGACAGCTCCCTTCATCAACACAAGACAGAAATCGTTCCCCAGTGACCAGGGCTCTATCTTCCTCGGGAGACCAAAGGCCTCTTGTCCATGTATCTGGTGGCTTATCTCCTCTGGTCAGGGTCCACCTCTTCCTCCACAGGCCCCTGAGCGGCTCACCTGGCCACCAAATTCTCACCCTCCGATACCTGCTTTTATACAAAGATGTGGGGACAGGACCAATTTCTAAAGTTGAGATGGGCAGCCACCCCCACTGATGCCCTGACCCTCCCCGCAGCAAGCACCGGGACCAGGCCCGGGTCTCTATTCTAAGAGCATCAAATCTTAGCTGTTTGCCTTCCTGAGGCTGCTCAGTCCCCAGGACGCAGTACTCCAAGGCACCCGGCGATGTTTGCATCTGCGGCCGCTTTGGGCCCAGGCAGGATGCGGGGACGGGACAGCTTGGAGCGCTCAGACGAGAGAGCATCCACGGTGGTGGCGTGGTTAGAACGCAGCGGGCTCCACCTAGCCTTAATCTCTGGATCCTGACCCCCCTCTCTCCTTTCCCCTCACACCCGGGGAGAACCCGGAGCCACTTTTCCAGCCTCTGAGATGAAAGCCTGGCACCTGGAAGCCAGGGCGGCGCACCCCAGCCACTCCGGAGTCCCCCGTTGCCAGCCGCAGTGACGGACCACGTCGCGTCCCAAGGAGCTGGCGGCGACGACGGGCACCTTTATTCCCTCACTCCCGGACGAAGAATGAGAGGTGAGGAAAAAAGGAATCTTCGCGAGTGCAAAGGCGGAGAAGCTAGCACTTTCGCGGCGTCTCCCCAGCCCTATCTGGGAGAGGCACGAGGTCACCCCATTCGTACTGTCCCCGGGGGAGCTCCGTGCGGGCTGCTTATCCCCAGGAGCACCCGTGGCGCACACAGACGCGCGCGTCCTTCCCGACCGCAACCGCTGATCCGGCCAGGACCCGGGCAGGCAGCGAGGGGTGTGCGCACCATGTCCCCCGCGCGTCCTGAGCTGCCCCCCGACCCCCCGGCCCGGCGCGGCCGGCTCACCAGATGGCCATCCTGCTCTTGGGGTAGTCCAGGCGCTCCAGGCAGCCGAGGAAGTGAGGCAGCGTGTGCGCAGCGTTGCGCGCGAGGACGACCACGAGCACCGTGGGTCTCTGCAGGGGCGACTCGGGGAAAACCACCGCCTCCTCTTCGTCGTCCTCGGAGTCCGCCTCGGCGGCGAAGCGCGCCCGGCAGCCGCCGCGCATCAGAGCCCAGGAGAGGAGCAGCAGCGCCCAGGCCAGGGGGGCGGCGGGGCGCGCGGCCATGTTCCGGACCGTGGCGGGCGGCGGGACGACCCGGCGCGGATGCCCGAGGCCGGCGGCGAGGGGCGGAGGGGAGGCGGCTGGCGCGCGCGCACTGGCACGGCCTCGGCCGCCGGGACCCTCCCGCTGCAGCCGCCGCCGCACCGCCCAGGCCCCGCCGCGGGCGCTCCGGAGTACCTGCGGCCGCCGGCGCTCGCCTGGGCTCCGGCTCGCAGACAGTGGTGTCGGTGCGGCTGTTTGTCCCGAGTCCGGCGGAAAGTTCCTCTAGTTCAGGTTCAGCTTGTACTGAGGTCTGTGGCTTTCCCCAGGGCTGTGAGGTGTGGCCGTGTCTGCCAATGGGCGTGTGAATGAGTGTGTGTGTGTATGTGCGCGCGCGCGCGCGAGCGAGCGTGTGTACATAACGGTACAACTCCAAGAAAATTTATTCTGCTTTTGCAAACCGCAGTCTAAAGTCCTTCACAGTGATGCAATGTATCCAGTTTTTCATAATGCACCTATTGACTAAATGGGTAGACTTCTAAAATGGAAAGTCACCCAGTGATTCATTACTATGATAAACAGGTTTTTTTTTTTTTTTTTAACTTCCACGAAGGCAGAATATTTGTATTTCTTCACCCTCAAGTGCTCTTTAAATTCATTTTTGACTGAGTAGTCTCCCCAATAAGATCTAGCTGGAAGACCTGAAGAATTTTAGAGCCAGATCGAACTCTTCAAATGAAAGGAAAGCTCTTCATGGGGCATGTCCTCTACCTGACAACTCAGGGTCCTGAACTTCCTGAAAGGGTGGCAGGTTAAGGACCAGATTCACTTCAGATGGTTTTCTTTTTCCTTAATGACCCAAACTGATAAATTGTAACAGGGAAAATCATACATGCTGGAAGAGAAGGGAGAATAAGGAAGAAAGAAGGAAGGGTAGAAGAAGAACGCAATTAGCAGGTAAAGTGAAAACGCTAGGAAATATACCGTCAAAGGATATTTAATTTGAACACAATGGAGGAAAGCTAGTAAAGAAGTTCTTTACTAATTTCTTTTTTGTGTGGAATTCTTTTTTTGAAGTTCTTTGTGTGTGGAAGTTGGAGCTAAATTTTTGTCTCACATGTGTCACTTATTTGTGTGACCTTGGAGACTTGACCTCTCTGGACATCAATTTCTTCCTATGTAAAAGCCTTTTAAGTTCCTGCCTTATTTTCTCATTCAACAACCGTTTATGAAATTACTAAATGTCAATCATTCGGGTGCTGAGTGTTTGAATCCTTCTTCTCCAGAGAAAGGGGCAGAAGGTGGTGAATCCTTCTCCAGAGAAAGGGGCAGAAGGTGTCCTGCCCTTTTTATCTGGCTGGGTCAAAGTTGGAGGAGGGAGTCTTGGCTGAATCAACAGGGCTAGTTTTTCCTGCACCAAAATACCTTTTGGGGGGCTTCCTAGGTGGCTCAGTAGTTAAGAATCTACCTGCTGATCTTGCCAATTGCAGGAGGCATGGGTTCAATCCTGGGTAGAGAAGATCTCCTGGAGAAGGAAATGGCAACCCACTCCAGTATTCTTACGTGGGGAATCCCATGGACAGAAGAGCTTGGTGTGCTACACGCCATGGGGTTGCAGAGTAGGACATGACTGAGCATGCACACACATTGTTTTTGTCACTACTTGGATTTTTTTATTCCCTTGTCTTCAGTTCAGTTCAGTCGCTCAGTCATGTCTGACTCTTTGCGACCCCATGAATTGCAGCACGCCAGGCCTCCCTGTCCATCACCAACTCCCGGAGTTCACTCAAACTCACGTCCATCGAGTCAGTGATGCCATCCAGCCATCTCATCCTCTGTCATCCCCTTCTCCTCCTGCCCTCAATCCCTCCTAGCATCAGAGTCTTTTCCAATGAGTGTCTTAGCCAACCTAAAATCCTACAACATAAACATTCATTCAAAGTGACAAGTGTGCCAATTTTAACACTAAAACACTTGAGATAAGAATATTAGGCAATAGCTTTGGTATTCCTACATTTGTGTGAATTAAATGAGTTTCTAACCTCAATAGCTAAACTGAGGTGCACTATAAGAAGCTTTGATGAAGGGAACAGAATGGGATCCATATATGGAGCATGGCACCCTTTATGACAAAGCAAGTTCTGTGGATTTCTGATACGTGCTTGAGGACTCCAAGTCCAAGTAGGGAAAGGATATGGAGGGTAGCGTGAGAAAAAGAGCAGTGGCCGAAATGGGAAGGGATAAAATTAAACTGTGCCACTTTCAAAGTTTTGTCTAAGCTCTGGCCTGTATCCAAGCACTATATAATAGTTACCATAGAAAAATGTTTTTCAATTCCAAACACATTTATACAAATTTAAAATGCATTCCTTTTATCTCATTTAAAAAGACTAGATATGTTTCTCAAATTGTCTTCACTTATTTGTTTCAACATTTTCTCAGTGCCTGCTGTGCCAAGGCATGGGTGCTGGAAATGCATGGATAATTAAGGTATATTGCATGAATGAATAAATACCACAAACTGGTAGGAAAAGAGGATAAGGAAGGGAAGTGAGGATGGTTAGGAAATGCCTCATTAGAGAAATGCCTTTGAACCAAGTATTGAAAAATGAGGGGCATATTTTAGGAAAGTGATAGAGGGTTGGGAGAGGTTAGACTTTCAGGCTGATGGAACTATACAAGCAAAAGAATGAGAGAACACAGAGCTTGGGGAATGGAGATGAGAAGAGCAAGACTGGAGGGCAGGGCAGGAAGGGGGAAGAGAGAAAGCTGGATTATTCTATGACTTTCATATAATTGTATGTTAACCTTTTACAGAAAAGCTAAAAACTTTGTTAAAATGGAAAAAATGAGCTAAATATCTGATGTATAGTTGGCTTACACAGTGCTTTCAAATGTCATATTGAATATATGATATTGAATGGTGACAACCATATGGCAGAGTTGCAGGCTCCAGATGATTAAAGCCTCAAAAGCAAAATTTTACTTTAAATATACAGATTTTCAAGCTCAGTAATTTTGAATTTATATGGTTAAATATCTTATTTTAAACTGATAAAAACCATTCTATTTTATAAACATATAAAAACATATTAAGGGCATATAAAAGCCTATCGTTCTTCCCAGGTGGTGCTAGTGGTAAAGAAGCCACCTGCCTATGCAGGAGACATAAGAGACGTGGGTCTGATCCCTGTGTCGGGAAGATCCCCTGGAGGAGGAAATGGCAACCCACTCCAGTATCCTTGCTTGGAGAACTCCATGGACAGAGGAGCCTGGTGGGCTACAGTCTGTGGGGTCGCAAAGAGTTGGACACGACTGAGTGACTAACACACACACACACACACACACAACTTAATATCAAAGAAAAAAAACCAACCTGGTTAAAAAATGGGCAGAAGACCTGAATAGACATTTTTCATAAAAAGACATACAAATGGCCAATAGGCACATGAAAAGATACTCAACGTTGCTAATTATCAGAGAAGTGAAAATCAAAATCACAAAGAGATATCATCTCACACCTGTCAGCATGGCTATCAAAAAGTCTGCAAATTACAAATATTGGTGAGGATGTGGAGAAAAGGGAACCCTAGTACATTGTTTGTGGGAATGTAAATTGGTATAGCCATTGTGGAAAACAGTATGGAGGTTTCTCAAAAAACTAAGAACTACCAGATGATGAAGCAACCCGACTCCAGGGTATATATTTGAAGAAAATGAAAACACTAATTCAAAAACATACATTTACTCCAATATTCACAGCAGCATTATTTACAATAGATATATGAAAGCAATATAAGCATGCGTCCACAGATGAATGAATAAAGGAGATGTGGTATGTATATATACAATGGAATATTACTCAGCCATATAGAAGATAATAATTTGCCATTTGCAATAACATGGATGGACCTGGAGAGTATTATGCTTAGTGAAATAAACCAGACAGAGAAAGACAAATATTGTATGTTGTCACTTATATGTGGAATATAAATGAACATAACAAAATGGAAACAGACTCACAGATAAAGAAAACTAACTATAGATTACCAGTGGGGAGAGGGAAGGGGGGAGGGCAAGATAGGGATATGAGATTAAGAGGCTCAAACTACTATGTATAAAATAAATAAGATACAAGTATATATTGTACACGGAGCAGGCAATGGCACCCCACTCCAGTACTGTTGCCTGGAAAATCCCATGGATGGCGGAGCCTGGTAGGCTTCAGTCCATGGGGTCACTAAGAGTCGCACACGACTGAGTGACTTCCCTTTCACTTTTCACTTTGGAGAAGGAAACGGCAACCCACTCCAGTGTTCTTGCCTGGAGAATCCCAGGGATGGGGGAGCCTGGTGGGCTGCTGTCTATGGGGTCGCACAGAGTCGGACACGACTGAAGCAACTTAGCAGGAGCAGCAGCATATATTGTATAGAACAAGGAAATATATCCATTATTTTATAATAATTTTAAATGGAGCATAATGTATAAAAATATTGAATCACTATATTGTACATCTGAAACTAATATAAAATTGTAAATCAGCTATAATTTAAAGAGGGACAAAAAGAAGAAATTAGACTTTATGGTGCAATTAGCAATCCAATTTTTCTTTATACCTACGTGTGTATATGTGTACATACATATGCCGCTAAGTCGCTTCAGTCATGTCCGACTCTGTGCGACCCTATAGACGGCAGCCCACCAGGCTCCACCGTCCCTGGATTCTCCAGGCAAGAACACTGGAGTGGGTCGCCATTTCCTTCTCCAATGCATGAAAGTAAAAAGTGAAAGTGAAGTCGCTCAGTCGTGTCCTACTCTTAGTGACCCCATGGACTGAAGCCTACTAGGTTCCTCCATCCATGGGATTTTCCAGGAAAGAGTACTGAAGTAGGGTGCCATTGCCTTCTACATACATATACATATACACATATTCACTGCCTCAACTCTGCATTACATCTGTAATGTAATCTCTGTCCGTATGTGCGTGACTTGCTACTTGATTCCATTGGTTTATTTATCTACCTTTGTAGAAATATCACATACTCTTAATTATAGACCTTTATAAAAAGTTCTCTCAGTTTGTTCATCAGAAGGGTCTTGGTTATTTTTGGCCCTTTGGGCTGCCGTCTATGGGGTCCCGCAGAGTCAGACACTACTGAAGTGACTTAGCAGCAGCAGCATGCTAACATTTTGGAATCAGTTTATCAAGTATTAGACAAACCCCTATTGAGACTGTGATTGAAATAGCTAGAACTTACAGATCAGTATTGTAAAGTTGGCAATTTCCTCCAAACTGATCTATAAATGTTATCAAAGCTCATTAGAGAAGACCTAAATTAATGGACAGACATACTTCTCTGATGAGCTTCAGTAACATTTATTATGTTCTCCATAAAGGGTTTGCTCATCTGTATTCTAGGTACCTTATTTTTGTTGTTGTTTATGTAAGCAGCATTTTTTAAAATTAAATATACTATAGCCTGATTCTTAAAATGGGGAATTTAGATTGCATTCTTAAATTTATGAGAAATGGAGAGAAGATATTTTGATTATTCTAAATTCTATATGTATGAGGTTCTTCAAACATATTCATGCACATGAGTAGTAAAATATCATAGTATCCTAAATATTTTACTAAAAGTATAAACATCTTAACTATTCTCTGTGAAACACAGAGAATGGGAAATTACATGCTTTGTGTACAAAAAAGGAACAAGATACATATGAACATTCTTACAAGCAATGAATTAAAGCTGATCCAGAATGCTAGCCTACATTTTTAAGCTTGAGATCACTATCGTACATAACACTGTGTAAAAACGTTTTCTTTTTAACACATTAAACATTCACATCACAATCCAAAGTTCGTTTTTCCTCTGGAGACTCTAACTGAATTAATGTCTCGGCCTGGACTTTATAGACTTTTTTGCGGGAATAAAATGGTCTGTCTCAGATATCAAGATGGGAAATCAGTAGAGCAAGTGCCAGATTACATGGAATTTGATATCACCCAGTATACTCAGGAAGAATTTTATTTGTTGTTACTTATCTAGCTTTTTTCCTAACCACTTTGGTTCTCTGATATATTAAACCATGGGAACATTTATAAAAGGAGAAATTCTTCAGTCTATGAGAAGTTGAAACTCTAACCTGTTTTTGGGTGTATTTTACTCTGGATTACCACACTAGACATTGTTCACTTCAGTTCAGTTCAGTTCAGTCACTCAGTCGTGTCCGACTCTTTTCGACCCCATCGTCTGCAGCACTCCAGGCTCCTCTGTCCAGCACCAACTCCCGGAACCTACTCAAACTCATGTCCATCGCATTGATGATGCCATCCAACCATCTCATTCTCTATCGTCCCCTTCTCCTACCAGGCTGTTTAGGTAGTCCCAAATCTTTTGTTTTCTTTCTTAGCTACTCCAAATCACCAAGATTTATTTATAAATAAGTTTCCATTGCTTAGTATGGAAGCCAAGGGACAATCTATTTTTATTCTTCAACTCTCTGTAATAAACAATGACATTAAAAGTCAGAAACATTTAATATTCATGCTTAAATAGATCATATTTTTTCTAAGCAACAGAACTTCATTTATTTGCCAAAGGCTAGCATTAGCCTGTTGCTTTTTTTTTTCTTTTTTCAGTTGAAATATCTTTCTGTATACTTTTGGGATTTTCCAACCTCTCTGCCCCATACATCTTTTTTTTCTTCCCCTTAAGTTGAAAATCTCCCCCTGAAGATGTCTGGACCTGTTCACCTAGTACCTAGTTCCATTGGATCTCCTTATTTATAAAATTTCCCCCTTCATCATATGAGCAACAGAATGCTCCTAAATGCTTCTAAATTCCATCATGTGAACTGATTGGGATCTTTAGACCTCTACTTACTTGAATTACTGTCAATGAACCTACTGCTGCTGCTGCTAATTCACATCAGTCGTGTCTGACTCTGTGCGACCCCATAGACGGCAGCCCACCAGGCTCCCCGGTCCCTGGGATTCTCCAGGCAAGAATACTGGAGTGGGTTGCCATTGCCTTCTCCCAAGGAACCTACTAATTTCAGAGTTATTTGCTTCTTTAGGGCTTAGAAGCTGTTTGAAGCAGAGAAGACAATGGCACCCCACTCCAGTACTCTTGCTTGGAAAATCCCATGGATGGAGGAGCCTGGTAGGCTGCAGTCCATGGGGTCACTAAAAGTCAGACATGACTGAGTAACTTCACTTTCACTTTTCACTTTTCACTTTCATGCATTGGAGGAGGAAATGGCAACCCACTCCAGTGTTCTTGCCTGGAGAATCCCAGGGACAGGGGAGCCTGGTGGGCTGCCGTCTATAGGGTCGCACAGAGTCAGACACGACTGAAGCAACTTAGCAGCAGCAGTAGCAGCAGGGCAATTTATGAATCTTCATGTGTGGTTTCACATCACAGGATACACTTCTCTCTATACATAATGCATTTTTTAATGCATTCAGGCTTTTTATCTGGCTTTCAAGTTTGACTTCAGCATGGACTTCACTGTGTCTATATTACCTGGTGATCATTTAGTGTTCTGTACCTGTAAATTTCTTTCATCAAACTTGGGGAATTATTAACTTCTTCATTTTTTTCTATTCCATTCTCTTTCTTTTCTCCTTTTAGTATTTCATTTACATATATGTTGGATTATCTGATATTACGTAGCAGTTCTCTGAGCTCTGTTTATTTTTTTAAAAAATCATCTTCTCTTTGTTGTTCACTTTGGATGATGTCTCGGATGATTGCTTCAATTCATTTATTTTTTCCTCTGTAATTTCCATCTGGCTGTTAAATCCACCCAGTGAATTTTGTATTTCTGAAATTTTAATTTTTAGCTTCAGAATTTCTATTTGATCCTTTTTTTCATTTTCTCTGGTGAGGTTTGTTTGTTTGTTTGTCTCCTGAGAGTTTTATTCACTGAAAACATGTTGTGTTTTACTTCACTGAGAATAGTTATAATAGTTACTTTAAAGTTTTCATCTGTCAATCTCAACATCTGATTCATCTCAGGGTCAGATTCCAGAAAATGTGACCCACTTTCTTGATTTTCATATGTCACTAATTTTGAATTGTATCTTGGACTTTATGAATGATGAACTGTGGATGTTCTGGATTGCATTATTTTGCTATGATGAGTATTATTTTCTTTGCATTAGCAGGTGATTCTCTTGACTAAATTTAAACCATAAACTCTCTTTCTTGGGGGACAACTTTAGTCTCAGTTCAGATCTTTTGTTTTTAACTGAACTGCTGGGATTTTGTTTCAGGTGGTTCAGGATCTGTTCAGAGATGAAAGCAGAGTTAGGGGATCCTCTCTCTCTGGCTCCTACCCTTTGGGGATTTCTTGATGTCTTCAGCTTTCAAAGTTTCCTGGCTTCACTTTTTTGCTTCTCCAGATAAGAAAAACAGAGTTTTCCCGCATATGCCCCTGCTGCTGAAGAACCTGCCTCCCAGACTGTTCTTTATTGTTGTTCTTCAGTCGCTAAGTCCTGTCGGACCCTTTGCAACCCAACGGACTGCAGCACACCGGGCTTCCCTGTCCTCCACTATCTCCCAGAGTTTGCTCAAACTCATGTCCATTGTGTTGGTGATGCTATCTAACCAACTCATCCTCTGCCGCCCTCTTCTCCTTTTGCCTTCAATCCTTCCCAGCATCCGGGTCTTTTCCAGTGAGTTGGCTCTTCTGCATTCAGCTCAAGCTAAGTCCAAGAAAAGGGAAACCTTCCTTGTGGTGCTTCATTGCCCTCCAAGCAAGCTTGCCCTCCTGACTAGGATCAGGGTGCTTCTGTTTGCATTCCAGAGTATTCTGGAATACCTATTTTTGTATTATGTCCTTTTAGGTATTTGTCCTAATATCTATTTTCTATTTTTGTATTATGTCCAATTTTTATAGATGTTTTATTCTGGGGTATAGCCTCAGTCTGTCATATTTGGAAGCAGAAGTTCTATCCCTGTCTGGCACTTTGACTCTTGAGAGTCATCTCTTGCCTTGGTTAATTAAGGCAATACCTCCTAAGCAGTCCCTGCTTCCACCCTTGACCCCTAAGATCTAGTCTCAGCACTTCAGGCAGAGGGACGCAGAAAACATAAGGGGAACTTCTAGCGTACCCCTATTTCACTCACAGTAAATCCATAAATGCTTAAAATGTCCTACACGTCCTGTCTGAAACTGCTCAGCCTTGACTTCCACGTCACATGCTTATGCTGGTTTGCATCCTACTTTTCTAACCACTTGTGTTTACATTCAACAACTCGTGTTTACTCTTGTTCCTCTACTCCTAAACGGTTCGTTCACCCTAAAAATGTGGTTCTTGAAATTCCGGTCTCTCTCCTTTCCTCTTTCTTTGGAGATCTCATCCACTTCCACACTTTGAGCTGACACGTCAGGGCAAAGAGGCCTTAAGGAGCCCCCATTTTCTCAATAGAGTTGTAAACGGCGCTGATGTAAGGAGAATTAAGAGCTTCTGATCCTTCTCCACGCTAGCATCCACCCAGATCTGAATAAGCTCGGACGGAAACGGGAGGGCGTTCGCTCAGGTTAAAGTTATGCTGTCTGAAGGTGGGGCTGATTCTCCCAGCACCTGAGCTCTCCCGCGCCGGCGCAACACACGACGCGGAGGCGGAACCCAGACGCGAGAGTCTCAGCTTCTGGCCGGGCGCGGAGAGCACGGCGCGGTGCACCACGGGCGCGCCGCACGGCCGGGCATGGAGGAGCGCGGCGAGTCCCAGCCGACCGCGGGCTGCGGCGATGTGCTCCCGGGCGACGATCGCGGCGGCGGCAGCGCCCACCCGTGGGCCCCCGAGGACGCCTGGATGGGCACGCACCCTAAGGTCAGCAGGCGCGAGAGGAGCGGGGCGCCTTGTCCAGGCCTGTACCCAAGGCGGGACCCCCGGGCCGTGCTCCTCCTTGGGTTCTTGACTTCCCACCCAATGGGATCGCAGAGTTTCCCTCGAACCTCACGGAAAGGGGATTCTTTTTGCTCATGGCCCGCTGCAGGCAACATTGTTTTTGTTTGTTTCAACGAGTTAAACTATTGTTCTGACACCGCCCCCTCCCGCCTCGCCTCCCTCGAACCGTTCTTAACTGGAGGGAACATCGTTAACTATATAGCCTCTGGAGCCAGATTGCAGCCGCACCATTAATCCGAGTTTTGCTGTTTAGGGCCGTTCTTGGAGATGGTCTCATTTAATCCTCATAGTAAACAAGCGGAACAGTTTGTGGGCCTTGAGTAAGCTGTAGTAGTCTACTATGGTCAAGGTTTTAGGCACAGTCCTCGTTTGCCTCTGTTGGCAAATTGCTGCCTTTTACCAGCTACGGCCCAAGCAATGAATGGACAGTGAATGGATATGAGTTTTGCAGGAATCTCAGGGAGTAAGTACTTTGGTCTAGTTGTTTGAATAGAATCGCATTCTTCTGCTGGAGAGCAGTATTTCATAGATAATCATCTACAAACATCCCAGAAAAGGAAAAATTTGAAGATCTTTTCATCTTCTCTTGCTTGATTTTATCCTTCTGCTCTGATCCCCTTACACCCTCTCAGGGTTAGGAAAAACAAACGATAACATGGAGATATTATTCAGTGCCATCAAAGAACCAAAATATGGAGAAGGAGCATGGTGGTCAGGAGCGTGAATTCAGACTGCCTGAGTTTGCATCCTGGTTCTGTCATCAGCTTTGTGACTTTTCTTTTTATTTGGGGGGGGGGGGCGGGAAAAAATGTTTTATCTCATTGTTCCTCAGTTTTCTCTTCTGTAAAATGGAGATAAGAATAGTACTAACCTTATCGGGTTGTTAGAGGATTAAGTCAGTTAATATTAGTAAAGCACAACGTACAGTAGCCACTACCTAAATATTTAAAGTAAAACACCAGTAATAAGTTTTAAAAGCTACTTCTAGATTTGATGTTACTATTTAATTTTCATACTTGCAGGGTTTTTTTTTTTTTTCTTTAAAGTCAAACGCTCTATAGGCTCGAACCATCAAATCTTTTCTTTTGGTTTTTCTTCTTGAAGGATCTAATTGATCTTAAAAAAAAGAAAAGACATTAATTGTTTGATTTTCAGTTCATTCAGTTTGAAAATTACTTCAGTTCAGTTGCTCAGTCGTGTCTGACTCTTTGCGACCCCATGAATGGCAGCACACCAGGCCTCCCTGTCCATCACCAACTCCCAGAGTTTACCCAAACTCATGTGCATCGAGTTGGAGATGCCATCCAGCCATCTCATCCCCTGTCATCCCCTTCTCCTCCTGCCCCCAATCCCTCCCAGCATCAGGGTCTTTTCCAGTGAATCAGCTCTTCACATGAGGTGGCCAAAGTATTAGGAGTTTCAGCTTCAGCTTCAGCAACACCCAGGTCTGATCTCCTTTAGAATGGACTGGTTGGATCTCCTTGCAGTCCAAGGGACTCTCAAGAGTCTTCTCCAACACCACAGTTCAAAAGCATCAATTCTTTGGCGCTCAGCTTTCTTCACAGACAACTCTCACATCCATACATGATCACTGGAAGAACCATAGCCTTGACTAGACGGACTTTGTTGGCAAAGTAATGTCTCTGCTTTTGAATATGCTATCTAGGTTGGTCATAACTTTCCTTCCAAGGAGTAAGCATCTTTTAATTTCATGGCTGCAGTCACCATTGGCAGTGATTTTGGAGCCCCCCAAAATAAAGTCTGTCACTGTTTCCACTGTTTCCCCATCTATTTCCCATGAAGTGATGGGACCAGATGCCATGATCTTCGTTTTCTGAATGTTGAGCTTTAAGCCAACTATTTCACTCTCCTCTTTCACTTTCATCAAGAGACTTTTTAGTTCCTCTTCACTTTCTGCCATAAGGGTGGTGTCATCTGCATATCTGAGGTTATTGATATTTCTCCTGGCAATCTTGATTCCAGCTTGTGCTTCCAGCCCAGCGTTTCTCATGATGTACTCTGCGTAGAAGTTAAATAAGCAGGGTGACAATATACAGCCTTGACGTACTCCTTTTCCTATTTGGAACCAGTCTGTTGTTCCATGTCCAGTTCTAACTGTTGCTTCCTGACCTGCACATAGGTTTCTCAGGAGGCAGGTCAGGTGGTCTGGTATTCCCATCTCTTTCAGAATTTTCCACCGTTTGTTCTGATCCACACAGTCAAAGGCTTTGGCATAGTCAACTTAGGTCAATCCAATAACATAGGATCAGATTTATCATCCTTAAAGACCACTTTGGTTATGTAATTCTCATATTTAGAGAATTTGCCGAAGGGTAAAATTCACACTTTTACCCTGGCCATCAAGACCTCGGCCGTGGTCCCCGGTTGCCTTTTCGGTGTCATTTCCAAACTCATTTGAGGTTGAGGAGGACAGTTAGTAGCACTCCTCTTTTCCTGCATCTGTACACACTTTGGTGGATGCTGGTGCAAAGTGTGACTTTAGTACACCCAGGTGGGTCTGCAGATGCCTCACCTCTGCATTGACCCTGCTCCCCACCTACCTAGTCATTGACAGAGCTGGAATACCTCAGGCTTCTGCAGGGGCAGGCCCTGAAGAGTGTTCACTCTGTGCTGACCAACAAGTCTGAAAGCTGCAGCAGCTTCCTTGATCCTTTCTTTGAAACTCAACAGTTAATGAATTCCCTACTCTTGAGTGAGCAGGGGTGGGGAGAGAGGCCAGGACTGCGCTTCCAGCACAGCTTCTCCACCGGCAAATGAGACCGGGGAATCAGAGGCTCCCACTAACCTGCCCTGACAAAAGTCCTGTTAAGATGTCTCTACTCCTGGCAGGTAGGTTTCTTTCTAGGCCCTTGAGCCCATGTTGCTTATTTCCACTTTCATGTGATTACTCACACTGTCACTCTTTCTCTGTTTATTCAACTCATACATGTCCTTCAGGGCCCAGCTTGCATCCCACTTCTGCCAGGAAACGTTCACCAACCAAGCCACCTGAGCTCAGCTGCTTTGACCTGTTGTGTCATGTTTTGGTTTTCGTTTTCCATTCACTTGGTTTTTAGTCACTTACTGTAATGCACTATTATTTATCTGCAATTGCAAGTGTGTATGTGTTTACCCTAGCAATCCATAAGTTTTTTTAAGAGATAGGGATCAGGGCTTGATTGCCAAGTAACTCCCACTATACCTTTAAGAGAGTCTTATACATTATCTATTGACTAGTTGTTAATTGAAAGCAAATGCTAAGAGATTCTTCCTTCTCTCTTTGACAATTACATTTTGATTTTCAGTATTTAGAAATGATGGAATTAGATATAGGAGATGCCACCCAAGTTTATATAGCGTTCTTGGTTTACCTGGACCTCATGGAGAGTAAGTAATTTGTTTATTATTGGGGCTACGGTGGGGGAGTGAGGAGTTGGGTCGGGATATAGTGTTTATGCATTTGCTGTTAATTTTGTCAGTGTTGTGATTTCTTTATTCATTAACACTGGGAATTATGAGTAACAGAAAATACTAGAAAGATAAAGGGACATAGCATTATAAGTGATGTTTGCTCAGCTGAGTATTAGGTAGATGTTTAGACCTTTTATCTTTTATTTTTGATAAATATTGTTGTCCATTCGATGATACACTTTCAGGTAAAAGCTGGCATGAAGTAAACTGTGTGGGACTACCAGATCTCCAGCTCATCTGCCTTCTTGGTACTGAGATAGAAGGAGAAGGGTTACAGACTGTGGTACCTACACCCATCAGTGCTTCCCTCAGCCATAACAGGTGGGCAGCTGATTTTGATTTTTGTTTAGCAGGTTAGCTCCTTTCCTGCATAAAGCGCTGCTGCTGCTGCTGCTAAGTCACTTCAGTCGTGTCCAACTCTGCGTGACCTCATAGACGGCAGCCCACCAGGCTCCCCCGTCCCTGGGATTCTCCAGGCAAGAACGCTGCGGTGGGTTGCCATTTCCTTCTCCAGTACATGAAAGTGAAGTCACTCAGTCGTGTCCGACTCTTCGCCACCCCATGGACTACAGCCTACCAGGCTCCTCCGTCCGTGGGATTTTCCAGGCAAGAGTACTGGAGTAGGTTGCCATTGCCTTCTCCGGCATAAAGTACTAGAAATCCTTAAATTAGAGGTAGTAATATATTTTAAAGGCTTCCCTGGTAGATCAAGGGTAAAGTATCTGCCTGCAACACAGGAGACACGGGTTCCATCCCTGGGTCAGGAAGATCCTCTGGAGAAGGAAATGGCAACCCACTCCATTATTCTTGCCTAGAAAATCCCATGGACAGAGAGAATCCTGGTAGGCTACAGTCCGTGGGGTCATAAGGAGTCGGACATGACTTAGTGACTAAACAACAGCAACAGTATATTTTAAAAGGAATTTGGGGTATAGGAATCATGGCTTTATTCTTGGTTATTTGAGAACTAAGTTAAATATGAGTGTTGAACAAGTGTTTGTTTACTGTAAAATGTTACTGTATTTTTCATGCTCGTTGGGAGTGGTTTCATTTTAGATATTTTTAACTTTATAAAAAGGCATGTCATCTTTTGAGGCTTGCTTTATATTGTTAAGGTTATATTATGGTGTCTTTTGGCTGGGAGGGTGGGCTGCTGTACAGCATTCCATCGTGTGATTATACCTTAGTTTTCACATCTCTCCTGATGATGGAGTGTTGCTCATGTTTGACTTTAGGGGATAGTTTCAAACTATTTTCCAAAGTGGTTGCCTCAGTTTACTTTCCCCTGCATAGTAAATAAGATCTTTGGAAGCTATATGGTCTCTGACATTTAGTATTCTCTGACTTTTAAATTTCTGTCAGTTGAATGGCTTGTCTAATTGTGGTCTTAGTTTGCAGGTCTCTGATATTGAACATTTATTTATATATTTATTATTTCCTCTCTTGAAAATTGCATTTTCACATCCTTTACCTATTGGATTATTTGTAGTTTCCTCATTGACTCCTAGGAGTTCTTTATATATTCTTGATAGTAATCCTTTTGGTTGTGTTTCCCAGCTTTAAAAATCTGTCTTTCAGGTATCTTTTGATGAATAACAGTTTTTAATTTGAATATAATCATATTTATTAATTTTAATAATCAATATCTGTATCGAATATAAGAGCTATTTCCTAAGTAAAGATTTAAAAGAAGTTCACCTGTATTTTCACTAAGTTTTGAAGTTGCCTTTTTTAATGTTATGAGAGGAAGGCTAGGGACCCTGTTTTCAGTTGGATGACCATTTTTCTCTGCGTCCAATTGCTGAATATTCCCTCCTTTCCTTATTATCTCACTACCATCTTTGTGCAGCTATGCTTTGATTTGTTTCTGGCCTCTCTTTATACTCTATTAGTCAGTATATTTACTCTTATGCCAGTACCAGGTTTTCCCAATTGCTTGCTTTGTAAGAACACCTGGTATCCTGTTAAAAGTCTCCTTTTCTGTTTTTCTTCCTTAGAAGCTGTGGCAGGCAGCTTCTAAGATGGCTTTTTGTAATCCAGCCTTCTGATGGTCACACTTGTGTAATTCCCTTCCCTGGAGTTTGGGCTGGAATCAGTGACTTGCTTTTTTGTTGGGGAATGGGTGTTGTGCACTGAGCAGCTTGTGGGATCTTAGTTCCCCAACCACGATCAAACCCAGGTCCTCGGCAGTGAAAGCATAGAGTCCTAACCCTTGGAGCACCAGGGAATTCCCAGTGACTTAATGTTAATAAATAAAACTTGGCAAAAATGATGAGATGTTACTTCTAAGATCAGATTATAGAAGATGTAAGGCTATTTGGAGTCTTTTGTGTTTCCATACAAATTTGAAAATTTTTTGTTCTAGTTCTGTGAAAAGTTGTTGTTGTTCAGTTGCTGAGTCATATCCAATTTTTGTGACCCCGTGGACTACAGCTTGCCAGGCCCCCTGTCCTTCACTATCCCCCAGAGTTTATTCAGACTTATTTCTATTGAGTTGGTGATGCTATCTAACCATCTCAGCTTCTGCCGCCCCCTTCTTTTGCTTTCACTCTTGGCCAGCATCAGGATCTTTTCCAATGTAAAAAATACTCTTGATAATCTGATAGAGATTGCACTAAATCTATAAATTGCCTTGGATCATATGGTCATTTTAATAGTATTGATTTTTCCTATCCAAGGACATGGTATATTTTTCTTTCTGTCTGTGTCATTTTCGATTTCTTTCATCAGTGTCTTATAGTTTTCAGAGTACAGGTCTTTTGCCTCCTTAGGTAGGTAGGTTTATCCCTTGGTATTCTATTCTTTTTGATGCAATGGTAAATCTTGAGAAAGAAAAATGGAGCGATTCTTGAGTAAATCTTGTGAAATGGAGTAAATCTTAAAAAAGAAGAATGGAGCTGGAGGAATCATGTTCCATGACTTCAGAATATACTACAAAGCTATAGAAATCAAAACAGTATGGTAGTGGCACAAAAGCAGACATGTAGATCAATGGAACAGAGTAGAGAGCCTAGAAATAAACCCACACACTTATGGTCAATTAATCTGCCAAAAAGAAGGCAAGAATATACAATGGAGGAAAGATAATCTCTTTATTAAGTAGTGTTGGGAAAACTGGACAGCTGTATCTATTAATAAAAGAAAGAAATTAGAACATTCTCTAACACTATATACAAAAATAAATTTAAGATGAATTAAAGACCTATGTGTATTATAAAACTCCCAGAAGAAATACATACAGGCCATAATAAATCACAGCACTAGTTTTTGGATCTGTCTCATAGGGTAATGGAAACAAAGGCAAAAATAAGTAAATGGGACCTAATTAAACTTAACTTTTACATAGCAAAGGAAACCATAAACAAAATGAAAAGACAGCCTATGGAATAAGAGAAAATATTTGTAAGTGTTCAACTGACAAGAGCATATCTATCTATGTGTGTGTGTGTGTATATACACACATATATACATGTGTGTCCAGTCTCTTCAGTCATGTCTGACTCTTTGCAACCCAAAGACTTGAGCCCGCCAGGCTCATCTGTCTGTGGGATTCTCCAGGCAAGAATACTGGAGTGAGTTGCCATGCCCTCGTCCAGGGGATCTTCCCGACCCAGGAACTGAATGCAGTTTCTCCTGTGTCTCCTGCATTGCAGGTGGATTCTTTACCACTGAGCCACTGGGAAAGCCTAACACGCACGCACGCACACACACACACACACACACACACACACACACACACATGCTGTATACCTGAAACATTGTAAATCAATGATACTTTGGGGAAAAAAAACAGTGGCTTCTCTTGGGCACTCTCTCTCTGACTTGTTTGTTCTGAGGTAAGCCAGCTGTGCTGTGAACTGTCCTAGAGAAGGGCTGAACATTGAGGAGTGAAAGTAACGAGTAATGGAGCCAAGTTTCTTGCGAGATGGGGAGGGGAGGATTCAGGAGACAAGTTAAAGAGATTAATCCTGAGCTGGAAGAGGAGCACCTGAACCTCTGAGGCTATGGGGCAGGTAGAAAGGACAGATAAAGACATAGGTGTATTTGAGTGGGTATATAAGTAGGGAAGAGGGCTTGGAGCTGTTGTTCAGTCACTGAGTCATGTCCAACTCTTTGTGACCCTATGAACTGCAGCATGCCAGGCTCCTCTGTCCTCCAGTATCTCCCAGAGTTTGCTCAGATTCATGTCCATTGAGTCAGTGATGCTATCTAACCATCTCATCCTCTGCTGCCCTCTTCTCCTTTGCCTTCAGTTTTTCTCGGCGTCAGGGTCTTTTCTAGTAAGTCAGCTCTTCGCATCATGTGGCCAAAGTACTGGAGCTTCAGCTTTAGCATCAGTCCTTCCAGTGAATATTCAGGGTTGGTTTTCTTTAGGATTGATTGGTTTGATCTCTTTGCAGTCCAGGGGATTCTCAAGAGTCCAGAATCATAATTCGAAAGGGAAGAAGGCAGAGCACCTTAAATTCCAACATGAAGCACTTTGATGAATATCTGCTTTTTTCCTAATTCTCTATGAATGCATAGAGAATTAATACATATTGATTTAGGAGAAAGACCGTGGACTAAAGCCAGAAGACCTGGATTCTGGTCTTGGTGCAGATTTTTGTTTGATGATTGGAGACACACAATTCTTGAGTTTCACTTTGTCTTTTATTGAAGGTTACAAGTTATCAGTAGATAATATATGAGATCCCTTCCAAATCAAAGCTACCATAATTGGTTATTTTTTTCATTGTGTGTATTCCATAAAATTATATTAAGCTAATTTTTAGATTTCTATTAAATATTTTTGATATGTGTGATTTGTTATGAGAATTATCTTTTGATATTTCAGGCTATTTATACTATTCTTTGAGAGGCTTCTTACTGTGAGATTTTTCTGTGTGTTTTGAGAATCAGTACACAACAATTTAACTAGCTTTATTTCCAATAATGCTTCTATCTAAGAGACATAATAATTCACTCCTTCAGATTCTCCCTTTGTGTCTTTAAATTGCTGTAACAATGTCATCCTAGCTAGTATTATTGTTATATTATTTATTTGGACAAGGAACTATCATTTAGAATTAACATATATTTAATCCTAAAAAAGAAAATGAATATAGTCTGTTTGAATCAAAATCATTTCATAAATCTAGAACTATAAATTTGCCTGATTAATTTCTAGTTTTTCCCTAATTGTGATTATTGCTTTTCTAGCTTTTTAAGCTTGTTTTCTTCTTTAAGTAGAATTAGTTGGAAGGTTAAATTAGTAATCCATTTTTGCACTCTTGTGCAAATGAAGCAGAGAGCTTAGTCTGTGTGTCTTATTTTTATATAAATATTCATGATTATATTAGGCAGTGGAATGATAATATAGAAAATGGCACAAATGGGACCCAATACACATTGGATTTATTATGCCTTCTATGGCATAAAATGTTCTCAACTCAAAGAATGCAAATAACCTTTTAAGAAATAAAGATTTGTGTGTTTGATTTCATTCCTCAGTTTTTAACAGGAGTGATATTTTTAGGTAATAGGCAAACTTTAATCTATTTTTACTCCCATGTGTACTTTCTATATAAAATGTTACATATAGAACAGTAATGGTGCAGTTTCAGACATTTGTGGTTAATGTAGGAATTTTCCTTCATTAGTAACACAAAGAAAATTATTGACTTTGAATCTCTGGCCGCCTTGTATAGGGAGGAATTTCATTAAGTCCTAAAAGTATTTGGGTAGGAATTTATGAAGCTAACTCACCTTAAAAAAAATGCATTTTTTTTAAATTTAAGAGAATAAACAGCTCTTTATTTGATAATAAACCATCTATAAAAATAAATCACTGGGTTCACTTTAAAAATTATTATTGTCAGATAATATTGCTTGGACTTTTTAGTCTTTACCTAGCAAATATTTATTGACTGTTATGTCAGGAGGTGGTCTGTGTTAGAGATACTGTGCTGATCAAGACAGCCTATTTCTTTTTTGAGGCATAATTGATATGCAACATAGTATTAGCCTCAGGTGTACAACATAATGATTTGATATTTGCATATATTGCAAAATAATTACCACAATAAATCTAGTTAAGATTTGTCACTGTATATAATTAGAGTTTTTTTTTTTCTTGTGATATGAACCCTTAAGATCTACTTTCTTAGCCACTTTCAAATAATGCAGTATGGTATTATTAACTATAGTCACCATGCTGTACACTGCATACCCATGACTTATTTATTTTACAACTGAACGTTTATACTTTTTAACTCTTTTCACCTGTTTTACCCACTGCCTCTGGCAACCTCCGATCTGTTTTCTGTGTCTATGAACTTGGGTGTGGGTGTGCAATTCCGCATATGCATGTGACCATATGGTATTTAAGACCTTCTCTTGAAAGTAATGTTCTAGCTCTAATTGTTGGCTTGGAAAATAAATTTTATTTCATTTTTTGGTAATTGTTAGATGAGATCTAGGAAAAAAAGTTGTCCTTTGTTCAGAAGTTTAATTAACAGTAATTTGGGACCACCTCCACTTAATTTATTGTTAGGTAATTGAATAACAGGTCTTCCCTATTGGCTCAGTGTTAAAGAATCCACCTGCAATGCAAGAGACATGGGTTTGATCCCTGGGTCAGGAAGATCCCCTGGAGAAGGAAATAGCAACCCTCTCCAGTACTTTTGCCTGGGAAATCCCATCGACAGAGGAGCCTGGTGGCCTGCAGTCCATGAGGTCACAAAAGAATCAGACACAACTTAGCAACTAAACGGCAACAACAAATTGAAAAACAGGAGTAGTGGAGTACTGATCAACACTTTACTTAAGGTTGTATCAGGACCCAGAAGGATGTGAAAAGCCTCCTGAAAGTGCAAGAGACCATGTGTTAGCAAGACAAGTGGAAGTAGTGACTGCCTACCTATTATGGAATCTGGTTCAGAGTAGGTGCTTAATGGCATGGGCTAAGGCCGTTAATGAACAAATGAATGTCTAGAACTCATGGGAAAAGAGGGATGGGTGGGAAACGAGGGAGGAAGTGTTACATACATCTTCAAGGACATCACTGTTTATACTTTTTGCTGTTACAAATTATACTGTAATGAATATCCATGGAAGTATATCCTAGTTCTCATGTATGAGAGTCTCTCTAAGGTAGAAATCTGGAGGTGAAATGGCTGGGACATACAGCATTTACATCTTCTTCTTTACTGCTTATTAGTAATCTGCTCTCCAGAAGGTTATCAGTGCATAGTCCCACTGACAATATAGAAGTTTCCATAGACTAGGAGAAGAGATTTACTGATGTATAGCTGACAAAGATTCAATCAGAATATGTAAATAACTTGTGTGACTCGAGGGAAAAAGCAATCCAGATGAAAAATATGGGCAAAGAATATGAACAGCAGTTCACAGAAGAGGAATTAATCAGGGAAATACAGATGTAAGATGTGCTTGTTCATGTTTTAGCTTAATGATGCAGAAGCTTTTCAGACAGTTTATGATGTTAAATTTGACAGAAGGTAGATCTGGGAGGATGTTTGAACAGGCCTACAGCTAGCTCATGACTGACTTGCTTTGGAGCGAATTAGAAAAAAGGGACTCCCTTGGACATACAGAAAAAGTCTTCACCAGGATTCAGGTTTGGCCAGCTCCATCAACCAGATTTCAGACACCCTTGTACCTGGCACCTTTGTGCAAGGCACAGTCTGTACAATATACATGATTCCCTACCCCCGAAGCATGTCTGTTGAGTCCTAGGTTTCCAGAAGGAGCTCTTAAAAATTGCTGCTATGTGGATGGTGTTGTGGAAGGACTTTATGCAGGGGAATGATGCAGTAGCTTATTCCATGTGGTTATAAGAATATTTTGCATTGGTAGAGAATGTTACAGAATTTCAGAGAACCTTCACTTGTTTCATTAGCTCTAGAACCCTTAGTGGTATAGAGTTCTTCTTTTATCCAAATTTCATATATAAAAAGCTGAGATTAAAAAGATGTTTTTATTTATGCTCTACTGTTTCCAAAGATAATAAAGGATTCAATGAGTTGCACCAGGATCTCCTAGTAGATAACAAAGTCTCATAGCTATCATTCTTCTTACTTTGCTGGTGACTTTAAAATCTTTTATTGGAGAATAAAACCAGATACAGAAAGCAGCACAGTATAAATGCATGGGCTGAGTTACAAAGAGAACATTTTGACCACTTGTAACCACCACCTAGTCAAGAAATAAAACCTTTCCAGCCATCTCAGAACTCCTTCAGTGTGCCCTGTCCTAAGCATAACCTTTGCCTTTCGCATTATTCTTACTTTTAGGATAATAACTTTTATTTTGGTATACTACTGTATGGTGTACTCGTGGTGCATTTTAATGTTTCCCTGTCCTCTGTATTTTCTGCAAATTGGCAGCTGGAATCAGGGCTTTGATTATTGTCATATTAATAAGACCACTATAGCTGGTGGTCTGTTCTTTTATCAGGAGGCATGTAATGCCCTTTTATTTTTTTATATACATTTTAAAATCAATTTCTACAAATAAAGCAGTTCCTTATTTGTATCTCATAAATTTTGCCCATTAAAAAATGGTTTTGGTTATATCCTGTAAAACTCTGTTAATCTGCAGTAGAGATCAACAAGCTATCCATAAAGCTCTAGATAGTAAATATTTTGAGATTTGCTGGCTGTTTGGTCTCTGTTGCAACTCCTTAGCTCTGTCACGTTAGGGGGAAGGCAGCCCTAGACAAATATATAAACAGATGGGTGTGGCTGTGTTCTTATAACTTTATTTAGAATAACAGAGGGCATCCAGATTGATCCATAGACTAGTGGTTTACCAACTCCTAATGTGTGGGTTCTGCCTCTGTCCTCTTTTCTCACAATTCTTCTGTTAAAGAACCTAGGCTGTTTGACATACATACTCTCCCATAGTATGGGTTTGTCGATTACTCACTCATGGTGCATTTCAGCATGTTTCCCTGTCCTCTGTATTTTCTGCAAATTGGCAGCTGAAACCAGCAGCTTGGTTAGATGCAATTGGATCCCATTAGTAAGACTCTAGCTGGCAGTCCATTCTTTCATCAGGAGACATGTAATGTCTGGTTTCCTCTCTGTGTGATCTTAGTAGCTACTGATGTTTAATGCCTAGCTGTGACTGGTGGTTTTAGCCTGTGTTTTAACTTTTATTTAACCTTTGTTGTTGTCCTGACCCATGATTCTAGCCCACTTTCCTTGACCTGCAGTATAGATATACTAGAGCTTTAGTTTATACATTGTTCCCAGGGCCTCTTTGTATTGACTCCTCACTTTGACTCTCACCCAGGAAAGCATAGTAGAATGTGAGTAGGTGAGAATGGCGATATATTATGGGGAATATTAATTTTACATTAAAATATAGCCTGCCGACTTTAAAGCTTTGTTGTTAGAAATAAATTACCACACACTTGTACAATCAACCTGAGCACACCAGCTGTAAATCATTATCCTAGACTGTGTTGCTTAGCTGCTTGATTGTGGTGTTTTTTTTCTTGTAAATGTTCTGTATCTTCACAAACTTAAAATGGCATTTTTATTACTAGGGAATTTGGGTAGTATACAAAGCCCAGGAGCCGGAGGAGTTGGCAGTTGCCCTGGGTACAATTACATGTTATCCATAAAGGGTACAATGTAGCCAAGGCTTGTTAGCTGTTGCCTTTACTGAAGTCCCAAGTTTTAAAATCTGTTGTTTGTAATACTGGACCACACTCTGTTCATAGTTAATTAAACTTAATTAAGAACTATTTCCCCAGTGATAATAATCTCACCGTAGTCCTTAAAACTATGGTAGTAACTATCTTGCAGCTTGACTACTGAGTGAGAGAGTGGCATATATATTTGAAAAGCTTATTCTTTCCATTATTTATTTTATGGTGTATATGTTTTGGTTGGCCAAAAAGTTAATTCAGGTTTTTTCAATAACATTTAATGGAAAGCCCCCATTGAACTTTTTGGCCAACCAAATTATTTGGTGACTCCTTAAAAGGTAACAGTTCTAGGCAACATATAATGTTATATCTGTCAGTTTCTCAGAATGCCCAGACAGTTTTTGTTTCCATTTCCTACTCATTTTCCCAGAGTTGGCCCCTGTTGGTTTTGTGTATGTAGTTTCTGGCAAGAATACAGACAGATTCCATCACAGACCAAATGTGTGTTTGAATAGCAGTGAGTTAATGCAGTGCTTTGAGCAAAAGTACAGTCTGTGCTCATTGTTTTCTCTAAAGCAATTAATACATAAAATTTGTGTGTGTGTCCCCAGTCCTGTCCAATTCTTTGTGGCCCCGTGGACCACAGGTTCCTCTGTCCATGGAATTTTCCAGTCAAGAATACTGGAGTGGGTTGCCATTTCCTACTCTAGGGTATCTTCCCAACCCAGGGATAGAACATGCGTTTCTTTCTCTTTTTTCCCCCCAAACTTTAAGCTTTTTATTTTGTATTGGAGTATAGCCAATTAACAATGCTGTGGTAGTTTCAGATGAACAGGAAAGGCACTCAGCCCTACATATACATGTATCCATTCTCCCCCAGTCATGACTCTCATCCAGGCTGGCACATAACATTAAGTAGAGTTCCATGTGCTATACAATATTGGGCTTTCCTGGTGGCTCAGGTGGTAAAGAATCCGCCTGCAATGCGGAAGACCTGGGTTCGCTCCCTGGGTCAGGAAGATCCCCTGGAGGGGGGCATGGCAACCCACTCCAGTATTCTTGCCATCCTGACATTGATATTTGTTGAATGTCCCTAAATGAATGAAGTCTATTACAACAAAATTAAGGTAGTTTTATAGTCTTCTGTAATAGTACTAGTATTATGGGTAGTTGTATATGGGAAAATACTTCCTTAAGAAACTTAGACAAGGACCCATAGCAAATTGTGAGGGGAAAAAAATATTTTTGTGTTTTTTTAGCTGTCAGTTTTATTTTTCCTGGTAGTACTTACGTCATCTTCCAATTTCCATATCAATTTAGTTTCTTCAGTAAAACATGAGAGATGTGCTGAAAATTCAAACCCCATTTGCCATATTTTAACCTTATCTGTTTATATATATATGTTTTTTAAATAAGCCAAGCAGAGAATTTTTTTTAAATAGCCAAGCAGAGTGTTTTTTACAATTATGAGATCCAGGGGCAGTTCTCTTTTGTTACAAAGGGCTGTATAGTTCCTTGCTTAGTAATACCAATGCATCATTCATCCTTTTAAACCTGACTAAATTATAAATGACTCTCTTGTCTCAGTGCCAGGGAAGGATAGTGGATAGCTTATGTGAGGATGGAACCTCTCTGATGACCGTTTTATCCCTCCACTTCCGCAAATTAGTGGCGTTTCTTTTGATGTTTGGTGATTGATAACCTCTCTAAAATGGGTACCTTCTACCAGCTTATCTGAAAGGCAGTTTTTCCAAATGTTCTCTTTCTTAGCATCTTCCTGTCTGAACATCACTCTGGAAATTTAGAAAAAAAAAAGCCTTTAACATTTCATATACCAGATTGGTCATCTGCTAGTTCAGCAGCCATAAGGCTAAAAGTCTAATAACTTTTGTCATTTGATTTGATCAGAACTCTTTTGGCGAGATCTTTATATAGTTTATGCTTTAAGAGAAGTGAAAAAATTCATTACACATAGAAATGAGTGTCAGAGCCAAAGTTAGACTAGAAATCCTGTGCATTTTAATCTGATGCTCAGCTTATTAAACCATATCAACCTGTTTCCTGCAATGTTGTTGTCAAGGTTTTCAGTGTTTCAAAAGAATACATTCTTCCTAACTGCAGTTCTTTTTACTTTGTCGGAGTTAATGTAGCTTTTAAATATCGTTTTTAAGGCCTGTAAAGAGTAATTTTTCTTTTTTTAAAAGACATAATTATTTTAAAAATATTTTATTAGCTGTTTATGTGTTCTCACAGCAGTAACCCAAATAATAAAAATGGACCAGTTGTTTATTTTTAAATTCATTGTACCCAGTGTTTTTTTGAGGAAAGAGGAAAAAACCCATATTTTAAAACAAAGATGTGTAGGAAAAATTAAAATTTTATTTATTCTTCTTATACTAAAATAGTATAACTTTCAGTAAAAAATTTTATGAATATCCATAATTATATGTTCTCTTGAAGCATTAAATATGAATATAAATGAATTTTAATGGAATTATAGACCATCTAGAGTCAAAGAAGCATCTTTTTGAGGGGTTGCGTATTGCTGCCTCATATTTTAGGTTGCTTGTTCATTTATTAGGCATCTGTTGTGTGCTGGGTTACCTTTTTGGTTTGTTTATGATTTCCTTTGCTGTGGAAAAACTTTAGAGAATTAGCCTGTGGTTACCAGAGGGGAAGTGTTGTGAGGCGGGATGGTCAGGGAGTTTGGGATTGACATGTACATACTGCTATACTTGGAATATAGCAATTGGATAACCAACAAGGACCTACTGTAAGCATGGGAAACTCTGCTTGATATTATGTAACAACCTAAATGGAAAAAGAATTTGAAAAAGAATCAGTTCAGTTCAGTCGCTCAGTTGTGTCCCACTCTTTGCGACCCCATAAATCGCAGCACGCCAGGCCTCCCTGTCCATCACCAACTCCTGGAGTTCACTCAAACTCACGTCCATCGAGTCAGTGATGCCATCCAGCCATCTCATCCTCTGTCATCCCCTTGTCCGCCTGCCCCCAACTCCCCCCAGCATCAGAGTCTTTTCCAATGAGTCAACTCTTCCCGTGAGGTGGCCAAAGTATTGAAGTTTCAGCTTTAGCATCATTCCTTCCAAAGAAATCCCAGGGCTGATCTTCAGAATGGACTGGTTGGATCTCCTTGCAGTCCAAGGGACTCTCAGGAGTCTTCTCCAACACCACAGTTCAAAAGCATCAATTCTTCAGCGCTCAGCCTTCTTCACAGTCCAATTCTCACATCCATACATGACCACTGGAAAAACCATAGCCTCGACTAGACGGACCTTTTTTGGCAAAGTAATGTCTCTGCTTTTGAATATGCTGTCTAGGTTGGTCATAACTTTCCTTCCAAGGAGTAAGCTAATTTCATGGCTGCAGTCACCGTCTGCAGTGATTTTGGAGCCCAGAAAAATAAAGTCTGACACTGTTTCCACTGTTTCCCCATCTATTTCCCATGAAGTGATGGGACCAGATGCCATGATCTTTGTTTTCTGAATGTTGAGCTTTAAGCCAACTTTTTCACTCTCCACTTTCACCTTCATCAAGAGGCTTTGTAGTTCCTCTTCACTTTCTGCCAGAAGGGTGGTGTCATCTGCATATCTGAGGTTATTGATATTTCTCCCGGCAATCTTGATTCCAGCCTGTGCTTCTTCCAGCCCAGCATTTCTCATGATGTACTCTGCATAGAAGTTAAATAAGCAGGATGACAATATACAGCCTTGACGTACTCCTTTTCCTATTTGGAACCAGTCTGTTGTTCTATGTCCAGTTCTAACTGTTGCTTCCTGACCTGCATACAGATTTCTCAAGAGGCAGGTCAGGTGGTCTGGTATTCCCATCTCTTTCAGAATTTTCCACAGTTTATTGTGCTCCACACAGTCAAAGGCTTTGGCATAGTCAATAAAGCAGAAATAGATGTTTTTCTGGAACTCTCTTGCTTTTTCAAAGATCCAGCGGATGTTGGCAATTTGATCTCTGGTTCCTCTGCCTTTTCTAAAACCAGCTTGAACATCAGGAAGTTCACGGTTCACATATTGCTGAAGTAGAATAGATGCATGTTAAAAAAAAAAAAAACTCTTTATTTGCCTTCTTTCATTAATGGCAACACTATGCATTCTGAAGCTCAGGCCAGAAACCTTGCAGATAGTTATCGCTTTGTATCTGTCTGTACTTTATCTTTTAGAACAATTTTAAATTTACAGAAAACTTGAATGGATAGTACAGAGGTTTCCCACTGAAGTTTCAGTCCAGCACAGTGTTTATTAGTTATTATTGTCTTGCTTTAGTATGGTACATTTGTTATAATTAATGAACCAATATTGGTAAAGGCTATGGTTTTTCCTGTGGTCATGTATGGATGTGAGAGTTGGACTGTGAAGAAGGCTGAGAGCTGAAGAATTGATGCTTTTGAACTGTGGTGTTGGAGAAGACTCCTGAGAGTCCCTTGGACTGCAAGGAGATCCAACCAGTCCATTCTGAAGGAGATCAGCCCTAGGATTTCTTTGGAAGGAATGATGCTAAAGCTGAAACTCCAGTACTTTGGCCACCTCATGCGAAGAGTTGACTCATTGGAAAAGACTCTGATGCTGGGAGGTATTGGGGGCAGGCGGAGAAGGGGACGACAGAGGATGAGATGGCTGGATGGCATCACTGACTCCATGGACATGAGTCTGAGTGAACTCCAGGAGTTGGTGATGGACAAGGAGGCCTGGCGTGCTGCAATTCATGGGGTCGCAAAGAGTCGGACACGACTGAGCGACTGATCTGATCTGATCTGATCTGAAGGTCCATAGTTTTACAATAAGGTTCACTCTTTTTATTGTACAGGTCTACTGGTTTTAACAAATCATAATGTCACATATCCACCGTTATATACAATAGTTTTATTGCCCTAAAAATCCTGTGTGCTGCATATAGTCATCCCTTTGCCCCCACTCTGAACTGCTGGATGCCACTGAACTTTTAACTCTCTCTGTAGATTTGCCTTTTTCAGAATGGTGCATAGTTGAGAGTTTTGATTAGGATTGTGCTTAATTTATAGATCACAATGGAAGAATTGGCATCTTAATAATATTGAATCTTCCTATCCAAGGATATGGACTATTTCTCCATTTATTTAGATCTCCTGTGATTTCTTTCATCAGGGTTTTATAGTTTTCCTTAAACAGATCCTGTGTATATTTTTCTTAGTTTACACCTAAAGTATTTAACTTTTTGGGTACTAACGTAAATGGCATTGTGTTTTTCATTTGAAATTCCACTTGTTCATTGCTGGTATATAGGAAAGCAACTGACTTTCATATGTTAACCTTGCTATATAATCTCTGATTAGTTTTAATCCACCCAGTTCTCAGACCTCCAAATTAATTTGTTAACAAATTCTGTCACTTCTCCCTTAGAAGTTTATCTAAAATCTGACCATCTCTCACCTCTTTTGCTATACCATATCACGCTGGTGCAAGCTACTAATGTCTCACCCTCGGTACTGTTGCAACCTACGAAGTGGCCCTCTTTTATTACCACATTTATTGCTACCCAGGGTATTATGTATTATTTACTTTCTTCTTTCTCCCACTTCCTTGATGGAAACAGGAACATTGTTCTGTTCATTGCTATTAATACTTCCCCTGTGCCTAACCTAGTACCTGATATCTGGTGTTAGATAGGTATTTGTTGGCTGAGTGAGGGAGATGACTCAATTTCTGCAAAAGAAAGTTGCTGAATAATATCTTTTCTATAGAACTAGAGTGTCTACAAAATTCATCTGTTGGCAAGATTTTCCCACACTTTACACGGTATCTGAAACTGTCTACATCTGAGGAGAGAACAGTCACGGATCTGGAGAGTCCCTCTGCTGATGCTATGAATAGGCTCCTTACCTTTTAGTTAAATTGTTTTTCATCCATATCTTCACCGCTCAACACGCCCTTCTTTTGCCTAAGTGCCTTGGAAGAAGGACTTATAGTAATGGTGGAGTAAAGGGTTAATAGAACTAACAGTTCCTCCTTTAGAACATTTTTAAAGATGTTCTTGGTTATAAGATTTAATTCTGAAGTGCTACATATTTTTTGAAGGATACTCCATTATCATTTCCCTGTAAAAAATGTTTCTTCTCTCCAAAAGTATATACTCTTTATTACAAATTCATTAAGTGATCATTATTTTATATGAGGCCTGAAGTCTGGTAACTCGTGAAGTGGCTTCTGGCGTTTCTCTGCCTGCATATCAGGATGTGTGTCCTCATTCGACCTCTGCTGGAAATCTGCTGGTGAAACCACCCATTCTGGCAGCTTCTTTCAACTAGCATAGCATTTTTTTTTCCCTCTTACCCTCAAGGAAAAAACAAAAAACAAACTTGCAATTTATTTTAGCAGAATGACTTCCCACTGGGGCAAATAGCCACACAGGCACTTAATTGTTGAGTAAACCCCCCTGAGACTGTAGCTGCCTTGATTTTTTATGAGGAAGGCATTGGCATGGTCCCTTAGCGGGTGGTCTGTTATTCTTGAAACTTTGAGGATTGAGCCTGTGGATGAGTAAGGCCCCGTGGGCACCAATTTAATCTTGCATTGTGTTTCAGAGTTGCATTATGGTGTGTCCTTTCAATATATCATAATGAGGCAGATCAGGGAGTTAATGTCTTTTATCAATGTAACTAAAGCATGTATCAATTTGGCCACATTGAAGAGGACTGAAGAACTTATTGCCTTCTGTGGGGTGAAATTAATAATTTTAACCCATGATGCATTAAGATTGAAGTTAAAATTAATGTTGTCTTCAACTTTTTTGCCCTTTGTGCAAATCTCCAGAGATTACTTCGTCTCTATTGTAGGGTTCTTAACCAAAAAAAACTATATATATATATATATATATATATATATGCTAAGATTTATCAAAAGAATTTAAATAGCTTGGAGAAATGGCAGTAGCCAAATAATGTTCTCTGTGTGTTTGCCTCAGATACATTCTCAAGTTAACTTTGTTAAACTTCAGAATCACTGTTTTCAGTATGCTGAGCTCCTCTCTAAACAGTTATAAGAAAGAAAAACCTGTTACAAACATCAAATTCTGTTATTGTTGATCAACAACTGTGATACTGATTTGTCTCTTTCTTAGGTGGGATTTTTCCCTTAAAATGTAATGAACTCAAAAACCTGAAGATCTTATTGTTAATACATAGATTATGTTTTACATATGTGAATTTCTATCAGATATGAACTATAAAGAGTTTTATTATCTAAATTATTATTTTAGATCTGTCTGATGTAACATCTCTACAATATCTTTCCAAAGAACTGAGCTTTTAAAAAATATGCATATAAGGAGTCTTTGTTCTGTGGTTTCTAAATTAAGATTTCAAACTATGAGCTTGTTAGAGGTTAAATGAGACTATAGTATTTTAGTGATGCTTCATTATCCTCAGCATCTTTACAATCATGTATGATTTTTAAAATAGAACTTTGAAACCTGTTGTTGGTGTCATATTGAGAAAGCACAGTCTATTGACTCAAAGGCAAAGTAAACATCTTTAGGAGTTTATTAGTACCCCATAAAGGGAACAAAAACACAGATCTCAAATAGACAAAGATGATGGCATTACCTTAAACATGAGTTAAAAATTGCCATTGACTAAAAGAGATCCTGAACAAGAATCTTTGTGAGACTTCCCAAGAGTGCTTTGAGTAACAGAGGCAGAGAAATGATTTAATTCTGTTATTACTGAGAAAATTCATTGGTAATCCGCACCGCCCCCCCCGCCCCCCTGCTTCCATGGAGGATAGACAGAGCTGTGAGATGGGAACTTCCATTTCATTTTTGACAGTGATTCCCCTCAACTCTGAAGACAATACCCCCTTTACAACTCTGAGCTAATTTTCAAATGTGAGGGTTTCCCACATGGGTGTTTTGAGTAAGTCTGAAAATGTTTTGCTATTTATATCAAAGAACTCTGGAAACAAATATGAATGAGATGGAAATTTCTATCCTAAATTTCAGTATTTGAGCTAGAATTCCCACGCAGTTTACATTAGGGGAAAAAATCACATGCATGCACACACACATACACATACACCTTTTTGATTTAAATCATGTTATATTGGGAGAAAAAGAAAATAGGTAAAAGTTGTCTTAAGTTGTTTTTTTTTTTTCCCCTTCCATCTGTGTCCCATCTTCGTCATACCCTGCTTAGGGATATTTAAAGAAACTTATTTGTAAGTTATGTATATTGCTGTGGCTTCAGAGTATTACTCTCCATCAGTGCTGTGTAATAACACTACTGATTAGTATTTATGGTTGTTTCATTTAAATATCTCTTTATAAAGTAAACCTCTGATATGAGCAGTAAGCTAGCTAATTGTCATACCATTCAACATAGGTGGAGATTGTTTTTTAAGAGGAAGGTAGTGATTATCATATTACGTCCCAGTTTTCAAAGAAGGAAATCTGGTATAGATAGTTGATAAAAATACTGTATTCAGTGACTACCAGTCAATTTGTAAAGCCTTTTCATGTATGCCACCCCATTGATTATTACAGTAATCCTATTTGTAGACATCGAGGTATACTATCTTCAGATTATAGCACTATTTGTTAAAAAGACTTTCTTCATTGAATTGCCTTTGTACCTTTATCACAAATCAACAGATCAGACTTATAGCGTATTAAGAAGTAATACAGATTATAATATTAACACAAAGGATGGGGCTGTAAAGAAGCAAGGAAATGACATCAGAGAGCAACTTGAAGAAATATTAATACCAGAAATATTAAATATGTAGGTTAATATATTTTGTTTCCTTTTTCCTCATAACTTTTTAAAAGATATAAGATTGTATAAAGTAATAATATAACATTGTACTGAGTTTATAGTATATAGGCATAATATGGAGAAGGCAATGGCACCCCACTCCAGTACTTTTGCCTGGAAAATCCCATGGATGGAGGAGCCTGGTAGGCTGCAGTCCATGGGGTCGCTAAGAGTCAGACATGACTGAGCGACTTCACTTTCACTTTTCACTTTCATGCTTTGGAGAAGGAAATGGCAACCCACTCCTGTGTTTTTGCCTGGAGAATCCCAGGGATGGGGGAGCCTGGTAGGCTGCCATCTATGGGGTTGCACAGAGTCGGACACGACTGAAGCGACTTAGCAGCAGCAGCGGGCATAATATATATGACAATAATAACACAAAGGAGGCAGAAAGGAATGAAATTATATTGGAGTTTCTATATTTGTTTTAGAATTGGATTAGAATTAATCTGAGTAAATTGTGATAAATTAAGGTGCATATAGTGTGATCTCTAGAACCACCACCAAGAAACTCAAAAAAATACAGCTGACCCTTGAACAATGCAGGGGTTAGGGATGCCAATCCTCTGCATAGTTGGAAATCTGAGTATAACTTTATAGTTGACCCTCTGTGTCTGCAGTTCTGTATCCACAGATTCAATAAACCAGGGATCATAGTACTATAGTATTGAATATATATTTATTGAAAAAAAAAATCCACAGATAAGTAGACCTGCACAGTTCAAATCTGTATTGTTCAGGGGTCAACTGTATAGTTAAAAAAAAAAAAAAAACCCACAAGGTAATCAAAGTAGTACTCTAGAAAATATCAATACAAAAGAAGGAGGTAAAGGAGGAACAGAGGGACAAAAAAAGACATGTGATATACAGAAAGTGAGAGTGAAAATCACTCAGTCGTGTCCAACTCTTTGTGACCGCGTGGACTATACAGTCCGTGGAATTCTCCAGGCCAGAGTACTGGAGTGGCTAGCTGTTCCTTTCTCCAGGGGATCTTCCCAACCCAGGGATTGAACCCAGGTCTTCCTCACTGCAGGTGGATTCTTTACCAGCTGAGCCACCCAAAACAAATAGCAAAATAGCATATGTAAATCCAACAATATTAGTTTTATTTTAAATGTGAATGGATTAAACTTTCCAATCAAAGGACATAAATTATAAGACTGAATATAAAAACAAGATCCATCTACATACTCTCTGTAAGAGAGACATTTTACATTCAGAGACAATTTTGGGAAAGTCTGAACTATTTCAATGGCACCCCACTCCAGTACTCTTGCCTGGAAAATCCCATGGATGGAGGAGCCTGGTGGGCTGCAGTCCATGGGGTCGCTAAGAGTCCGACACGACTGAGCGACTTCACTTTCACTTTTCACTTTCATGCATTGGAGAAGGAAATCGCAGCCCACTCCAGTGTTCTTGCCTGGAGAATCTCAGGGATGGGGGAGCCTGGTGGGCTGCCGTCTATGGGGTCGCACAGAGTCGGACACGACTGAAGCGACTTAGCAGCAGCAGCAGCTGTAGTCTAAATGTGTCCCCTGTGTTTCATATGGTGAAATCCTTAGCCCAGAAGATGATGGTATTAGGAGGTGAGATCTTTGGAGGTGCTTAAGCAATCAATGATGGTAGAACCCTCCTAAATGGAATTAGTGCCTTTAAAGAAGACCTCACAGAGATCTCTTATCCCTTTCACCATGTGAAGATGCAGTAAGAGGCTTCTGGCTGTGAACCAGGAAGAGGACCTCCACCTGAAAGAGACGATGCTGGTGCCTTGATCTTGGACTTTTCAACTTTCAGAACCCTGAGAAATAAACTTCTGTTGTGTATAAGCTGTGGTATTTTGTTATAGCAGCCTGAACAGAGTAAGATACACACTATTCTCTCCTCATTTTCTTTCTGTAATTTACACGTATGTTAGACTGATACTGCACTAAAGGCCTCTGATGTTTTATTTAAAGAAAAAAAAATGTTCTCCTTGTATTATACTTCAATTAAGTTTTTTGTGACCTGTTTTTAGGTTCATTAAATTCTTTCTTCTGTTGTGTCTAATCTGTCATTGAGCCTAGTCAATAATTGAGAAAATGTGTTTTTAGATTCTAGAATGTTCATTTTCTTTAGAATTTTCATTCTTTTGCTTAAATTTTTCATCTTATCATTCATTTTGTCTGTGTTTTTAATCAATACCATAATATTTATTGTAGTTATTTTAGAATCTTAAATCCAGCATCTAAGTTTTTCAACAGCCTTAGTTTTCTGATGGTCTTCTTGTATTGATTTTTTACTGTTGATTATTAGATATATTTTCCACCTTCTTCACATAGCTTTGAGTTTTTCATGGGATGCTGGCCATTGTGTATGAAGAAGAGACTGAGGTTGACAGACTGATGTGGATGCTACCTACCTGCCCCCCACCACTCTGCCCCCCAAAGAGCTCATCCTTTCCTCTCTTTGGCAGGTAGAGGCAGGGTCTTATTTATTCATTCAGATCAGAAGTCAAGAGGAATCGTGGCTGGGTTGCAGCTTTATAGTGTTCTGTTCTGGTTTCAAATGTCTTGAGAATGGAATCAGGCCTCTCTCTTCAGCAGAGCCTAGTGATTAGGGCTTGCCTGTCATTTTCTAGCCCCTTCCCCAGCTTTTCATGCTGCTGCTTAAACACAGCAGAAGTCCCATGAGTAAGAATTGGTGAACTGGAGGGACTAATGTCCCTCAAGATTCCAATCCACCACACCAGTTCAAGTGTGGCTTTTAGATGTTGTGCTGTTTTCTCCTTGTCCCAGTGAAGTCACTTTCATATGACTGGCTCACTCCTCCAGCCACAGTGACCAGACTTAGCAGTTGCCCTTGAGGGGTAGAAGTGGCTGTGTCTTGGTCTCTAGTTTACCCAGGAAGGGCTCATTTCTCATTGGAATTTAGCTCCTTTATACCCCTTTGTGTTTACCTCTCTTTTGTGGCATTAAAGAAAAATGGTATGTTTTTAAGCAAATGAGGTCTTTTCTCTTTATTATCATAGGAATGGTGGTCTTTTGAGATCTTCTATATCCTAATTAGAAGTGAAATCTCCTTCTGCTCTGACTTTTGAATATGTAATATTGAAAAAAAGGAACACTGCCTTGGTGATCATATCTTACAATTTTTATTCTTAACTTTTTCCATAGTGTAGAGTAGGGGTCAACAAACCTTTTCTTAAAGGATCAGGTAGTAAGTATGTTTGTCTTCATGGGCACAGTGGCAAAATCAAGGCTATTACGTAGGTACTTATATGACCATTCAAAATGTACCATTTGAAGATATAAAGATCATTCTTAGCTCATGGGCTATAGAAAAACAGGTGTCCAGAGTTTGCCAGGCCCTGGTGTAGAGACAAATGATAAAGCAATTTGAATGTTATGATGACACGTAAGAGACGTGGGTTTGAACCCTGGGTTGGAAAGATCCCCTGGAGGAGGGCATGGCAACCCACTCCAGTATTCTTGCCTGGAGGATCTCATGGACAGAGGTGCTTAACAGGCTATAGTCCATAGGGTCGCAGAGTCGGACACAACTGAAGCAACTTAGCATGCGTGCCCATTAAACAAAAAGCAAGCAAATGTCAGATATTTTGAAGAAATTACTACAGATACTTGGAAGCATTCTACTACATACTATTAACAATTTTTTTTCTTAGAACGCTCTGACACTCAAAATTGGTACAAGCCAGTGGAAACAGACACTTAGGTGTGTAAATAGGAGGTAGTGATTACAGTAATGAAAGTTTGCACAAGGTGTCTCTAGGATTGGGGAAAGAAGATGATGCTTTGCTGACTCTTGAAAAGGAATTAAGATTTTTTTTCAGGCAAAAATTTTATTTATCCAATAATACCAGTATTACCATGCTATTGAATTAACTCTCTCAAGGTCATCTTAGAAATGGTTTGACTATGAGGTTTGACAAACTTAGAAACTCATTCTCTCCTTATGTGATTATATACTTGTGAATATTAAATGATAGGTAGTAGGTAAGCAGCCTTTTGTATCTGTTTTAAGAAACCAGTTATCACTCTGTAACATATTATGCAGTGACTAAATGGTAGTTTAGCAAGAACAATTCAGTTTCAGCTTTCCCAGAGGTTTATTGCTGTTTTAAATCACTTTTAAAATCTTGTCTTCTCCACAGGTTTTTAAAAAAGTATTATAATTACTGTAAGAAGACTATTTCAAAGCAGAGACTTCTTTTTAGATGCTTTATAAATTAAAGAGCTGGTAGGATGGGTGAAGAGTCACCACAAGAATTTTTACTTAGAGTTGGCAGTAGAATTTAAGGGGACAAATTAGACTTTTGCTAAAGAGAGTATAGTGTTATTTATGTATTCAGTTGTAGCATGTTAATATGCTAGTAAATCTTTTTCCAATTCCAGAAAATTGGTTAGCTTAATGAAAAACACAACTGATCATTTTTTATTTGCCCTTTTAAGAAGTCTCCCCTGGAGTTTACATTTTCCTCAATTACTGAACACAGGTTTTGTTAGGTAGGTAATAAGGATTTTTAGTTCATGGTAAGCAAAAGCTAACAGTGCTTTGAAGATCTTGATATTGGATTTAGTAGACTATTTTCCACAGCAAGCAAACCAAAATCCTTCATAACATTGATACTTGACATATAATTTTATAAAAATATTTTTTCTCTCTGTATTTTTCTTTTTGCTTTTATTAAGTATCAGAATACATGAAAGCCACAGAAATATCTGTATTCATATCCAATAATTCTGATACTTGGAAAGACCCAGCAGAATTATTTAAAAAGAAACTACTACCTGCAGAAAGATGCTTATCACAGTTTATCTTTATTAGCACCATCTTCCTCACACACACAGAAAAGACCTGAAAGAACATTACAGCAATAGGGGAATGATTGGCTACATTGTGAATCAATAGAATATTATATAACCTTATAAAGATTGTAATTTTGAGCACCATGTAGAAATATGGGGAAATATGTATTATAATCTATTTAAAAAAAAAAACAAAACCCTGAATACCAGTTGTTTTGCTTTAAGATACCAAGTTGGAAACTTGGAAGATGAGTAATGAAAATTTTTGGCCAGTTTAGAAGCACTAAATGCTGTTAGTGTCCCTTTCTGAAGGTTCCCTAGATACAGTTTTGATTCTCTTAGGTTTAATGATTGGGAGAGATAAGTGAATACAAAAGAGGAGAACTGAAAATCAGTAGATAATGCTTATTTGTGGGATTTTCTGTATAAAAAGGTAACTTAAATGTTTATATTTGAGCCTTCAGACATTTCCTGAGTCAACGTTATGGATATAGTGTTATTGTGTACCTTGTCTCCAAGATTTTACAGTATTTGACCTTCTTATTAACTGAGTGACTGTGAATCCTAAACGTGATATGACTCTGTTTTCAGGATAAGGGAAATCTTGAAGGCATCGCGAAAATTGCAAGGTGATCCCGACTTGCCCACGTCATTTACTTTGGCCATAGTGGAGTCCGACTCTACCATAGTCTACTACAAACTCACTGATGGATTTATGCTGCCGGATCCTCAGGTCAGTTTGGAGGCGACTATCAGTAAAACAGTGAAAAAAGAAGAAAATTATGACATGATTTTAAGTGTGAATCAATGCATTCACAGAACCATTGCTTCTTTTGCAATATGAAAATTCAAGGGAAAAAGGACTTGATGTCTCATACCTCAGAAAACTAGCTATGTTCTGTTCAAAGTAACATGTTCTTAGTTGTTTTCACAAAAAATTATTTAACTTTCTCACTCTACAGAAAATTTTATAGTTTCCAAGAGTCCTTCGTGAAGTCATGACGCATTTAATTATTTGATGAGTAACTGGGGTGGAATATAAAGGCTTGTAATAGTTTTGACCAAAAGAACATTTAAGGAAATGTTAAATTGGTTGGCATTTTGACAGAAATTATTTAATACATAAATGTGTTTTATATGTTTCTTTACATACATTGTTAGCATAATTGAGATAATCACAATAAATATCTTTCAAGTTTTGCTTTAAGTTACATTATCTTTTGGGGAAAAGGTCCATCCTGATCTTTTTCCTTTTTTTATGTTGCAGAATATTTCCCTTAGAAGATGACACCTATACTTCCTGATGCTTACTTTGTTCACACAAGACTGGATTAAGAACCATCAGCCTGGTTCATCTTGTATCTCAGAGATAGTCAGGGCTGACTTAGCTGGTCCCATCCCAGAAGTTTTCTTTCTTGAAGAATAAAACTTTCCCGTATAGAAGAATTTATTTTGTTAAAAAAATAGATAGTTGCTCTAGAACTTTCTCACCTGGAGACAGTTTGATTATAGTCATATGCAAGTTTATGCCTATGGCATGTTCAGAAGAATAGGACATTCTTGAGACCACCATTTTTTTCCCTTACTCAACTCTCTCTGTGCCTTTTGGTCACTACAGCTAGTCTGCAGAAATGGAGAATTTACTTTAGCCTGCTTTTTCATCCCCAGTAGAATGTGTCCTTTTGATTGGTTTTCATGGTACAATTAATGTTAGTTCCTTCTTTGGTTAACTTTAAATCAAAATTTAAAATATGCTCATCCAGAGTATAAAATTGCATATCTAGATTAATAGGGACCAGAGAAGTGTTACCTACAAGAGCACTGGGCCTTTTTTTTTTTTTTCCCATTCTTACTACTGCCATCATATTGTATCAGAGCTAGACTGTTGTAGGAGAGATATTAATAGTAGCGGACAGTGTGAACCTTAAAAACATCTTTCTTCAGTAGACCTAGTTTTTCTACTTCTTCTTAATTAATTGTTGCAAAGAAAGGTATTTTAAAAGTTAAGGCAAGAGTCAGAAAAATTTTTCTGGAAAGTGCCAGAAAGGAACTATTTTAGGTTTTTCAGGCCATATAGATTTTCTCACAACTTCTCAACTATCCTGTTTGTAGAATAAAAATAACTGTAGATAGTATGTAAATGAATGGATATGCCTGTATTCCAATAAAACTTTATTTACAAATGTCTGGACATAGTTTGCCAACACCTGGTCTGGGGAAATAGTCAATAAACATACAAAGGTAATGAATGGTGTGTTATGTACCCATTAAAAATTAGAAATGAGTATACTGTAAAACATGAGAAAATGCTTAGTAAAAAGAAAAAAGCAAGATACAAAAGTGTATGAATGGGTATGATTATGGCTGTAAATAACACACCAAGTAGAGGACAAAATAAATTCCTAACTGTGGTTATAATAGGAGGGCAGGGCAGTAAATGGATGGCTTTGTCTTTCTTTAAGATTTTAGTTTTTCTTTGTTGGTATTACTTTTATAATAAAAATGTTTTAAAGTAAAAAAATGTATCCTGAGATCTATATTTGTTATTTATTTTTATATACTAATGTTACCACAAACTTAGCAGCTTAAAAATACAACACATTTAATATCTCAGAATTGGGTCCTTTGTAAGGCTGCCGTCACGGCCATAGTCTCATCTGAGGCTGTATTGGGGAAAGGTCTCCTTCCTCACTCATGTGGTTGGTAGCAGCTTTCTATTTCCTGTGGGCCATGTACTGAGGACCTCAGTTTAGTGTGCTGTCGGCAAGAGGCCACCCTGTTTGTTGCATGAGCCTTGCCAGCATAACTGGTTGTTTGCTCAAAGCCAGTGACAAGGAGAGTCGGCAGGGTGGACCTTGCAGTCTTACATAATGTAGTCATGTGTGTCCTGTCACCTTTGCCATTTTCTATGGGTTAGAAGCAAACCAGGGCTTATTACACTAGAAAACAGCAGGAACAAGAATGGAAACATGGCCAAAAGAAGGAAAATTGTTTAAAGCATCTTTCTTGAGCCATAGTTCCTGACTCCTTCCTTTGGTGTTATTTGAATTTGACTTTTCTTTTTGATGGAAGGTCTTGGTAACTCCTTCAGGCTCCTCTGCTTCCCCAGAAGGCCTGAAGATCCACCAATTCAGAACAAAGTGTGTTTCTGTGACCCCAGGTGGAAATTTGCAGACTTATCGGTTCTTAGGGTCTCTGCCATTTGACTCCTTCTGAGGCTTTTCATTGCAGTGTTAAAAAACAGTGTATTTTCAGAAAGATAAGTAAGACTAAGTGAACATTAAATTTATGTGTCAGGCCTGGTGACCGGTGGGCCCCTAGGTAACTACAAGATCAGAAGTGCCTTGGGGTTGACTGTGAAAGGAGCTTTCTGTGAGAAAGCTCCAAATCTAGGTCTCAATCTCCCTGTATGTTCTGCACCGTTTACTCCTTTTTTGTAATGTTCCCTAAGTCGCTCTGTCCCAGGACAGCCATATACCTGCTCGTATGAACAATGGTCCAGAACAGTTTGAAAATGGAGACAACTCAGCTCTGTTGGTCTCATTTTAGTGAAAAATAGGTAAACTGATTTCTTTTGTATGATCGAGTAATTAACCTTTTATTAGATAATTGCATTTACATCTACTTCTCTTGTTAGACAATGGGCTCTTTAAGAACAGAACAAAGAACTGTGTCCTTAAAATTTTTTAAATTAAATTATAGTTGATTTGCAATATTAGTTTCAGATATATAACATACTGATTCAATATTTTTATAGATTCTACCCCATTTAAAGTTACTACAGCACAGTGGTCTATTTCCCTGTGCTGGACAGTGTATCCTTGTTGCTTGTTTATTTTACACATGGTAGTTTGTGTCTCTTAATCCCCTACCCAGGTTTTGCCCCTCCCTCTGCCTCCTCCCTACTGGTAACCTCTAATTCATTCTCTGTATCTCTGAGTCTGTTTCTCTTGTTAATATTCACTAGTTTGTTTTATTTTTAGATTCCACATATAAGTGATAACAAACCATGTTTCTTTTTAAAATACATCTGTATATCTCATCACCTTTCACAAACTGGCATATACTGAGCACTCAATAAATATTTCGTGAATAAATGAATGCTAATTGTAGACTTGTTTAGTTGTATAATGGTTTACTTTTAGCCAGAAGGCAAACTAAAATGATCAATTTGGACACCAGAGGGCACTGCTAAATAAGCACAAAATTTTCAGAGTTTAGAAATGAATTAACTTGAGAAGTGGTACTCCTGAAAATTTATTTTCAATCGATGGAAATAAATAAAAATATAAATAATTTTTATGTGCTCACACCTTCCCCCCACTTTTTGCTTCTGGTATGACTCCAAAATTACACTCTCTACTGACATTAAATTTGTGACTTGATTCATGTGTTATTGGAAATATAAATCTATATTTAAAAATAAAAGCTTGTTTGGGGCAAGAGTGGGTGGGTGGCTGTTTTTTTTTTTCCTAGAATATGGTTTTGTTCATATTTGTTTGCCATGATGCATTTCATTTTTTCCATGCAGAAGCCTAATATATTAAATAAAATTTTCAAGAGCAGATGAGGTAGCAAGAGATACCAGCTCTAAAACACTCACTGAACTGGCTAACTCCTGGTGGTGAGAGATGTAAATTGCTACTGTTAAACCTATAAACTTGTCCACTAAAGGGACCTCCTCTCTAGATGGGAGCAGGATGGAGAAAAGGGTGTGTGAAGGTTTCCCTCTAGTACTGTCTTTGCCTTTGTTTTTTGGGGTCCCTCCTCAGTGCACGTTCTGTGCTGAGACGGCTCACAACACTGAGTGATCTAGGTCCTGTGACTCCAGACTGAACTTACTTTGCTTCCTTACCTGGGCTGTCTAGGACAATGCGGTCTTAAACACTGCATATCCTCATGAAGAACAGAGGGTGGAGGCACTTAGGAATTCTAAGCTACAACTAGAATAGAATAGTCATCCACAAAGTTCATGGAATCTGCAGTTTTTAAAAAAGCTGAAACAGCTTCACACTTTTATATGCCTGGAACCAAGTGACTTAATCAAAACTTCATGGTGTTTCATCTTCTCTCTCCGAGCGTTTCAGTTCTGAATTCCTCACTGAGGTCACTTTTTCCATTGCAGCCCCAGCAGGAGGGCTTTCACTGCGGCAGCACCGTGGTTCCTGCCAAAGTTTATAGTTCTTCTAGACAGAAGCTCTTTATCCATCTGCAGTATGTTACCTTGACTGTTTACATGTGCGGAATAATGTCGTATTCTCTGAACAATTAGTACAATTTTCCCTCCTTCCAGACCAAGAGCTGTCCATTCCTTACCACCCCCACTCCTACAGCTAATCCCCTTAATGATCTTTGAATAAGAGCTTACTCAGGTTCACAAAGGAAGAAGATGGGAAAATCACATGACTTATTGGATGGGTCTACTTTAAAAATGTTTAGATGATTCTGGAAGATAAACCATTTTAACTAAAACAAAGATTGGCTTTTTAGATTTCAGGATACTAATTGGAGGTAGTATTAGGGAGGTATTTAATTTAAAGTTTATTAATTTATTAACATTTAATTTATCTTCAGACATTAACTGGACTTCTCTGTGCTTAGATGATTATGGTAGGTGCTGAGGTAACAAAGATTAGTGAGATATGACCTGTGCTCTTAAGGAGCGCAGATAGCATATTACAACTCTCCTGGCCAAAACTCTGAAGAGTGTTTCCAGTGTGAGTGAGGAATACCTATCATACAGCATATTAAATATGAAGTTTATGCAGTTTACTTAATGGTGAAGGAGTTCCACAACTGAACAGTTTTCAGAAAATCATCGCATGTTTATTATTTGTCCCAAATGACTGAACACTGGACAAGATACAGAGAAACATTACCTAGGGCACCTCTCAAAGACTTTTTGTCTGACTTACAAGGAGAAAAATCTTTGTGTACAGATAATTTGAGAATGTTACAAGGCAGTTATTGCATATAAATGCTAAACAATAATTATAGTCTTTTATTCACTACCATTAGTCTGTCTTTCCAGAGACTTCCCTGGTGGCGCAGAGGGTAAAAGCATCTGCCTACAATGCGGGAGACCTGGGTTCGATCCCTGGGTTGGGAAGATCCCCTGGAGAAGGAAATGGCAACCCACTCCAGTATTCTTGCCTGGAAAATCCCATGGACAGAGGAGCCTGGCAGGCTACGGTCCATGGGGTTGAAAAGAGTTGGACACGACTAAGCCATTTCACTTCACTTCATTCACTACTGAGAGCTTCAGTACTGTTTATTTTGATTCTCACAGCAGAGCTGATGTTATTTACTTGCTGTGCTGTGCTAAGTTGCTTCTGTCGTGTCTGACTCTTTGAGATCTTACAGACTGTAGCCCTCCAGTCTCCTCTGTCCATGAGATGCTCCGGGCATGAATACTGGAGTGGGTTGCCATGCCCTCCTCCAGGGCATCTTCCTGACCCAGGGATTGAACCCATGTTTCTTACATCTCCTGCTTTGGCAAGTGGGTTCTTTACCACTAGCGCCACCTGGGAAGCCCCGTTTACTTGCTTTTATTACTTTATGTGTAAAAGTATATGCATGTATATGTATAAAGTAATAAAAGCTAGATGATGCTTTTATTGTTGGATGGTATCACCGACTCAATGGACATGAGTTTGAGCAAGCTCCTGGAGTTGATGATGGACAGGGAGGCCTGGCATGCTGGAGTCCATGGGGTTGCAAAGAGTCGGACACAACTGAGCTGAATAACTATCTATTGAACTAAATAGATGCATTGGCAATGTATTGATAAAGTTTTATCCAAAAGAATAAATACATTCATGTCCATGCTTTTATATAGGCAAACCTAAAACAATATTTAAGGTTAAATGAGAAAGAACTCAGAAAGGTTCTTTGCTTGTTGGATCTAAATTTTGTGCTGGGACAAAGAGTAGACTCGGGGAACTTCTAAATGATGTTTTCACCCTCAATGAGGAAGGGTCTGGCACCCTAGATATCCCCCAGATATGCTTGCTACTGCTTGAAATGCTACCATAATTCTATTCTTGATCATGAAGCTTTGATCCAATTTGACAAGCCTTTTTGCAGGACCCCATCAGATCAGATCAGATCAGTCGCTCAGTCATGTCCCACTCTTTGCGACCCCATGAATCGCAGCACGCCAGGCCTCCCTGTCCATCACCAACTCCCGGAGTTCACTCAGACTCACGTCCATCGAGTCAGTGATGCCATCCAGCCATCTCATCCTCTGTCGTCCCCTTCTCCTCCTGCCCCCAATCTCTCCCAGCATCAGAGTCTTTTCCAATGAGTCAACTCTTCGCATGAGGTGGCCAAAGTACTGGAGTTTCAGCTTTAGCATCATTCCTTCCAAAGAAATCCCAGGGCTGATCTTCAGAATGGACTGGTTGGATCTCCTTGCAGTCCAAGGGACTCTCAAGAGTCTTCTCCAACACCACAGTTCAAAGCATCAATTCTTCGGCACTCAGCCTTCTTCACAGTCCAACTCTCACATCCATACATGACCACAGGAAAAACATAGCCTTGACTAGACGGACCTTTTTTGGCAAAGTAATGTCTCTGCTTTTGAATATGCTGGCTAGGTTGGTCATAACTTTCCTTCCAAGGAGTAAGCGTCTTTTAATTTCATGGCTGCAGTCACCATCTGCAGTGATTTTGGAGCCCAGAAAAATAAAGTCTGTCACTGTTTCCACTGTTTCCCCGTCTATTTCCCATGAAGTGGTGGTACCGGATGCCATGATCTTCATTTTCTGAATGTTGAGCTTTAAGCCAACTTTTTCACTCTCCACTTTCACTTTCATCAAGAGGCAAGGCCCAATGCTAAGATTCTGGGGAACTATAAGCCCAATTATTTTATTATTAGAATCAACAGATAAAGTTAATCAATTGAACTTTCGTATGAATTTCTAAATGTTTAATTTCTATACTTACCTTATTACAGACCAGAGATATTTTGTGGATAGATTTCTGTATTTGGAACACACTTTGAGTAGCATGTGTTAGAGGTCCTGGTAGTTCAGCTGGCAAAGAATCTGCCTGCAATGCAGGAGACCCTGGTTTGATTTCTGGGTTGGGAAGATACCCTGGTGCAGGAGTAGGCTACCCACTCCAGTATTCTTGTCTGGAGAATCCGCATGGCCAGAGGAGCCAGGCGGGCTACAGTCCATTGGGTCACAATGAGTTGGACACGACTGAGCGACTAATACTTATTGCAGACCAGAGCTGTTTTGTGAATTGACTTCTGTTTATGGACCACACTTTGAGTAGCTCGTGTTAGAACTCGGATGAGAAGTGATGGGCTACAACAGTAGCCCAGGTATGTCAGGATGGACAAGATTCTGATGCTGCTCGTTCACAACCTTGGAAATTTCCCAGGTGAAATATGAAGCTAGCTCTTGTAGCAAGGGCAAGCAGAGACTGAAGAAACAAGCCACCTAGATGGGTATGTGGCAGTTTTAATAAGCAAGGAAACTTACATATAAGGCTGATCTTGGGCAGCTATAAGACAGGCAGATCTCTGCACCCACCCTCCAGAATGTTAAAAGTTTATATTCCAGTCCTTAACTGGATTCAGCCATGTATTCAGTCCAGATGGTCTCAACAACACATTACTATCTCAAGGCTGCATCCTTCAAATTGCTCGCACTGTGGGAACGATGGGCAGAGCATACCTTCGAAGGACAGGGAAAGGGTCAGGAGCAATTCTTCAATTGCTCTGGTCCAGCTTGTGGGTCAACTAGGGGTCATGTGCTCTTAATAACCATTTCTAACAGGTTCAGTTACAACCAGTGAATTAGTTAAATCAATGTTTATTTCTTGCTCACATTACTAATCTCCTGTATGTAGATGTGGCATCCTTACTCTGGGAATCTGGTCCACAGAGCCTCCCACAGCTGAAATGTTGGTTTCAATGACAGGAAGAAGGAAGTACTATAGTGTCATGTATTGCAATGAATACTCCCAGGAGAACTTCCCTGATGGTCCAGTGGTTAAGAATCCTGTTTCCAATGCAAGGGACGCAGGTTCAATCCCTGGTCTGGGAAGATTCCACATGCCAAGGAACTATTTAGCCCATGTGCCCTAGAGACTGTGCTCCCCAACAAGAGAAGCCACAGCAGGTGAGAAGCCAGTGAACCACAACTAGAGTAGGCCCTGCTCCCCACAACTGGAGAAACCCCGAGTGCAACAAGGAAGACGGTGCAGCCAAAAATAAATAAAAATTAAAAAGCAAAAACGAAACTTCCAGGAGTAAACATGTGTCATCCCTGCCTACGTTTTATTGGCCAAAGCAAGTCACGTGGTTGACCATGATCAACCTCAAGAAGGAGGGGAAGGGCATGTCCACTGTGTTCCTGTACTGAGGACAGGGGATAATCAGAGAAGAGCACTCCCAGGTAATGAAAAGGGGAGGAGAGGTAGCAAGGAGACAAATCTAACAACTCGTTAGCTGTCAAGAGTGGAGAAGGAAAAGAAGTTGAACCTCAAACTATTCTGAGTCCCTTTCCTTGCATGTGACTGTTTCAGGTTGCAATGGAGAGATAGTGAGAGGACTTTACAAGAGGGACACAGAGGTGGGAAAAGGGCTGATCTACAGGCTTTGGGAGAGAGGAGAGTTTGGAAGACAAATTTTCCCCTACTTTTGTACTCAGGTTCTGGATTTAACATCTGAGCTCAGAAGGGAGATCTTTTATGGAACAGAAACCCAGGATCACTGTAGACCTTACTCTTCTCCCTCGTCTGGTGTATTGTGGGCTATTACACAGACTATGTTGTCTGGTCTTTACTTCCTAATGGTGCGGGGGTGAGGGGAAGTATTTGTGCCTGTAGTTTAGGGGAATGAGTTGAACCCTGCAAGAGTATTTCTGAAGGATGCTGGTTAAATATGGATGCCTGGGTAGGGGTGGGTTTGTGAGGAAACAGGGCTTTCTTTTGGGGGGTGGGTCATTATCTAGTGGGATCACAAACCTGGGGTATTCACGTAGGTCTAGGAAGCTTTCCGAGGGTAGTATTAGCTTGGGCTAGGGAGAGAAAGCTGGGGATAGACACCAGTCCTCGGGGAGTCCCATCAGTCCCCGCTGGATTGGCTGAGCTGAGCATCGCCTTGCAGCACCCCTGTTCCACCTGTCAGCGCTGTGTCCACCTAACCCCCGGACACGAGCTCTCTCAGTACTCTCTCAGAACTCTTGGGCACTTGGAAAAATATGTGGCTCTGACCCTGGACTCCCCAGCATGTGGGGACAAGTGCAGGCCATGTTGGGTCCCCTCCATCTAGATACACTTTCCTGCTGGACTTTCTTCTCTGCTGTCTCAGTAAAATTCTGGACAATTAGAATACAAAAGTTCTTCAGATTTGTGGTTGCCAAGGGAGAGGTGGGGGGTGGGGAATGGATCTGGAGTTTGAGATTAGCAGATGCAAACTATAGAGCATGGATAAATGACAAGGCCGTGCTGTATAGCACAAGGAACTATATCCAATATCCCATGATAAGCCATAATGGAACAGCATGTGTATGTAGAACAGAATCATGTTGCTGTACAGTAGAAATGAACACATTGTAAATCAACTATACTTCAATAAAATCTTTTGAAAAAAGATAATAAATAAAATGCTGGGTGAATGACCATAAGGGTCTGGGGTCTGTGAGGTTTCACCTGAGCCTGGAGGCAGCAGCAGGTGGTTGGCGGAGGGTCGGGGGGACGCGGCCCTGCTGTCCACAGATTCTCATCGTGGAGAGAGGACTCCGGCTGGGTTGCCTGTTGTCTCTCCTCTGCAGCAGGAATGCAGCCCGACGAGGTCAGGGCGGGGCACGCAGCAGGAGCTTCTGCTCGGTGACCCATTCAAGCGTCTGCCTCTTCTGCTTTTGCTCTCGCCTCTCCCCATCACCAGTTGTGCTTCCTCTAGTTTTATCTTACTTTAGGCATAGGAAAATACTATCTATTTTTCTTCCAAATATATTGTTTTTGCCAAGATTTCAGGTTTTGAAAACTCAAAAGGCAAGAAGTTGCCTCTTTTGTTTTGTAGTATAATCCTATCCCCGAGGCAGTGCGCCAAGAAAGCCTGTGTGGGGAAAGGTTCACAGGTAACGGAAACTACAGAGAAGGGAAAACATTTCAGTTAATACATCAAAATATTATTCTGCTACAAATGCAAACAGAAAGTGTTAATTATCATTAACATGCATATTTATGCTCACAAGAACTATTTGATTTCTTGGTATATATCATATCTTACCAATCAGACTCTACCCTACCTATTGGTAAAACAGTACTTGACACAGAGTAAGAGCTCAATAAATGCTTTATTTGATTACCTTCAAACGTTCATAAATGGACTACTCCTTACTCAGTCCTGTCCCTGCCATTCTAAGGGACAAAGCTGCCTCTCTACCCTGTCAGCCCTGTGTAGAAAGGGGAGCCCTGTGTTCCTTGGGCCACATGAAAGATGCCACCCGCTCTTCTAAATGTGCTAATGCTATAACATCCATTATATTTTGATCTTTGCCTCAGTGGTTTTAAGGAATCAAGACAGAGGTTTCTAAACAAAATTTATCCACAAATATTTTATTACATATTCTTTTCTATGCTAAACTTGTACATTTTAATTTATCCAACAGTTTTTTTGGGGGGTGTAGACATGTAAATATTGCTAAATTTGGAAACTCTACTTAGAAATGGCAATTCCCTACTCAAAATTATTAAATTATGGTGATGATACTTCTGTTGATGATTGCAGATGGGACAGTGTGGTTTTACAAATGGGAGAAAAATTGTTCACCTCTTCTTCCATCTCGTGTGAGAGCATTAGAAAACTCGGTTGCTGTAAATGTAATCACATAGGAGTGAGTACCTTTCCTGGACTATAGGTTCTCACCCCAATCCTTTAGGTTTAAATGAATATAATTCACCCACGTTGGTAATTACTGTTCCACTTCTATAAAGTGAAGGAGTTGGTGCAGACAATCTGAGCTCCATTCTGTCTTAAATGTTGGTCCATCTGTAACTGAGAGATCTTGCTGGGACTTCCCTTGGCAGTCCAGTGGTTAGGACTCTGAGCTTCCACTACAGGGGGCACAGGTTTGATCCCTGGTCAGGGAACTAAGATCCCACAAGCTGTGTGGTGCAGGAAAAAAGATCTTGCTGTATAGATCTTCCTTCTCATCAGCACTTTCATTTCTCTCTTCCCATGTTCATCGTCATATTAAAAAAAAAAATTCTTCCAATCGTGAGTTTTGATAATCAACCGTTTGAAATGCGCTCATGTACTCTTGAATTTTTGAAGCTCAGGAGGCCTGAAAGACAGAGTTTTGACTTCAGACCATCCAGAGTGACATGAGAGAGGCAGGTAATCTCTTGGAGCCTCAGTTTCACATCTGTCAAATGATGGACAAAATATGTTTACAAAATATGTAAAATGATGGACAAAATATAAACTTAGCTCAGCACAGCATAAAAGCACATTGAAAAATTCCCTCTAAATAGAAGCTGGAATGTTCTTCTAGGTTGTATTTTCCTTGCAAGATGAAATGATTGTGTGGGGAAAGGCAAAGCCTGGCACATGATAAGCTATCCGTGTCTCCTTCTTTTGCAGTCTCTAAGCCCTTTTCATTGATGAGCAAGTTGCCACCTCGAGAGGGAATACATTATAATCAGCTGAGAGCCAGGCCTCCAAGTGGGCCCTAGATGCACACTCAGGTAGGAAGAGGACACAGGAGGACACTAAAGATAAACTTGGCCCCTTGACAATTTTATCAGGCCTAACCCTGCGGCTGCTGTTGCTGCTGCTACTGCTGTTGGTGATGATGATGATTCTGATAAAATGTTTTGGTCCCATTTGGGGGAACCCTTTGAACTCAGATAAATTGCACAGGAATGAGACAGCTACCAGCTATGTAGTTGGCAGTTCACATCAAGTAAGGGAAATTTCCACTGCAGAGAAGCTGTACTGGGATAATTCACTGGGATTGAAAACAACCCGGTTAAACTTAGCTCAGCACAGCATAAAAGCACATTGAAAAATTCCCTCTAAATAGAAGCTGGAATGTTCAGGGTGGGTTTAAGTCATGGGACCTGGCATGCAGCCTTCTGTTGATGGTAGGGATTGGGCCTCTTCTTGAAAAAATGAATAAGTAAAGAAACATGATATAATGACTAACAAATTGTATTTGCAGAGCCTGCTTACATTAGTGTGGGGGACGTAGGGACTTTATTTTGTTTTTCTTTGTGTCCCCAGAGCTTAGAACAGTGCCTGACACATAGTGGGTGTTGCCTAAATATTTGTGAAAGGAAGTAAGCAAATGAATACATATAATGTTGAGTGGTGATAAATGTTCTGAAGAAAGTAAAGCAGGGTGTGAGGATAGAGTGCCACAGGAATATACCTCTAGTAAAAGAGGTCAGGAATGCTTTTCTCTGCAGATAACATTGGAGCTGAGACCAGAAGACAGTGAGGGAATGAGTCTTGCAAGGATTAGTCGTACAAGGATTAGCCTTGTGAACAAAGGAAGCTGCAAGTACAAATGTCTTGAGAACATAATGGGATCTTAGATTCTGTATTTCAACAAGGTTTCAAGCAGTGCTGATGCAGCTGGTCCACAGACCACACTTTGAGTAGCAAAGGTTTGGTCTAGAACCTGAACATGGAGTCTGTAGTTGATATGAGGAGGTCAAGGAACTGAGAGGCAAGATCACTGCATGAGAAAAAGATGAAAAGCTGCCTATGCAAAATAATATTATTATGTAAAATGGGTATTAAAAATATCAGTGGTATTTTCCTCAGTGAAAATACTATCCCATTCCTCAGTGAAAATAAATCCCATTTCAGGTGATTTAAATTCCCTTCTTTTTATTTAGATTGTTCCAAAATTTCCACTGCGTGTATCAGAAGAAAACTTTATTTAAGAAATCACTCTGACTGCCAGTGGTTAGAACCTAGAGGGATGGGGTGGGTAAGATTGCACTTAGATAGACATTTGGAATATTTTGTGTAAGAGATTGAACTAGGTTGGTTACACAAATGATATAGAAGAAGAAGGAATGTGAAAAAGATAACGTTGGGGTGTGCCACACAGGCCTGGACTGTGCAGGCCTGCAAACCTGATGCTTGCCCAGCCTTATGACCAAAGAGACAACCCAGAGTCAATGACAGAGACATCAGTGGTGTAATGGATGGGGGAGCTTATATATCTGAAGCCAGGTCCTGGAGCAGCCTCCTCCCCCAGCTCCACAGCACAGGGTAGGCAGAACATGACAGCAGTCTTCACTGATGGTGGGGGAGGGGAGATTACCAGTTAAAGGGGAGCTGAGTTTGTTTCATCATTGTCAGGGACACCAGAAGAGGGGTGTCCTCCTGACTACTCCTTTGATAAACTATCAGGGTGGCGATAGCTCTGATCTAAAGATTTGAACAGCTGGGGCCAGGGGCAAGTACTCAGGCATTTACTGATTAGGCTCTGTGATGTAGAGGGAAGCTCAGTCAGGTGAGTAGGGTGTAGGTGAGGCAAGGATGGGTTGGGTGGGGATGTACAAAGAGCAGCCATCTTGGAAACAGCCATTGAGCAACTTCATCTTACACACGGTGAGGAGGTGGTTTGTTCTTTTCATTAATTGCTTGGATGTAGAAAATAGTCAGAAGAGATGAGGTCAGGAGAGAGAGAAGCTAGAATGAATCCAAGGTTTCTGGTTTAGCTGATTGAAAGGATATAAAAAGGAAAAACTGGACACAGGACATATTTTATCCCAGGAGGATGGTAAGGGAAGATTACAGATGTAGATTTGGAAAAGCTTTGATTGAGGTAATTGTGGAGACAGAGGTGGAGAGAGCTGTGGACAGTTGGATGGGTGGATCTGGAGCTTAGCAGAGAAAACTAACAGCAAGTAGAATCGTCACAGAGCTTCATCCATATACCACCACCGGGAAACACTGTGGAAAGTTCCAGTCTTCTCGGTTGCTTACTCTGGAAGCATAATAAGCTGAAGAGGAAGGAGCAGAGAGCCCCTTCAGAAACAGGCCTAGGGGTGCCTGTTTCCTGGCCCAATGACCCGGTCACTTGAGAACAAGAGAGATGCCACAGGAGCCACGCTGAGTGAGCATTGTAGAGGGGCAGGAACCCCTCAGCCTGAATATTGTACTGTCTCTTTGAGGGGGAGGAGGAGAAGGAAAGTGTTGGATAAGATATCAAGTTAACAATCCCTGTCTGGAGCGTGGTTGTTTATCTCGGACATCGTCTCCACCTCTGATCCTGACAGTGCAGTGTGTCCAGCCACTTCTTTCCATCACTAGATGAATGCCTTGATGCCAGGGTTGAAACACAAAATACTTACAAGGTAGGCAATGAGAGGAGCCAAGCCAGTGCGAGAGTGATACATTTGGCCAAAGGAAGCGGTTGCCTCTCAGCTCCCGGACTTTTTTGTGAGGTGGCAACATGGGCCTGGTTGCCAGATATTCTTATTTTTTGTGTGTGTGTGAATTTTTTGGTGTGGTTTTGACACTTTTAAATGTTGGGTAAATTATATTTAAAAACCAAAAACCAAATAAAACATGTCTGCAGGCTTTAACCAACCCCTAGTCTGCCAGCAGTTGTCATTAGTCTGAATGCCTTATTTATGTCCTTCTATATCATGCTTAATTGTGTTTTTCTATTTATGTTTCCTATTGTGACCACTAGCTTTGTGTGGGTTGCTTTTATGTGTTTGCTTTTTTGTTTTTATTTTCTAAAAGAAAGTATAATGGGTCAGACCCTATATATTTATGAATCTTATTTCTGGAAACTGAACAGAACTGTGTGAGGTACTGAAACCCTTCAGGCTTTCAGGGACCTAAAACAACAGACCACACAGAAAACAGCATATTCCTCTGGCAGATTCGAGCCTCACAATTGAGGTGGGAGAGAAATAGCCAAGATGCACTTGGCCACATCTTGGTGACGACTCTTCTAATAACCTCACAGATTATTTAAAGTAGACCCTGTATTAGCAGTAGAATAAAACATCAAAGTCATTTCATGAAGGTAGAAATTCTCATGATGAAAAAACACTCTTTCCAGTGCTCAAGGCTGTAAATATATATAAGTTTAAATTGAATGAGGAATGAGATAAGAGAAAAAACAGGAAGAAAACTAATGAGGGAAAATAGAGAAATACATGGGATAAAATGAGTGTAATGTACATTACCCGTGGATATTATGGAGCCATATGTCTTAGATTTATAGAAGAGAAGCACAGTTTCTCTCATCATATTCCGCATTCCCCTTCTTTCTTTCTTATCCTACAGGGCAGAGTTGCTACAGATTCTAGGACACGGGACCATGTTTGCCAGTAGGTGCATTAAAAGATCCTGGACTATTCATAAAAGGATTATGGACAAGGTCCACATGAAGAATTGCATATAAATGTTCATAGCAGCTTTATTCATAATAGCCAAAACTGGAAACAGTTTAAATGTCCATCAGTAAGTAACTGGATACTCAGCAGCAAAAAGGAACAAACTGCTGGTATACATACATACATGTAGGCTTCCCTGGTGGCTCAAATGGTACAGATTTTGTCTGCCAATTCAGGAGACCCAGACTCAATCCTTGTGTCAGGAAGGTCGCCTGGAGGAGGGCATGGCAACCCACTCCAGTATTCTTTCCTGGAGAATTCCATGGACAGAAGAGCCTGGTGGGTTACAGTTCATGGGATCACAAAAGAGTCAGATATGACGGAGCAACTAACACTTTCATGATTCCTAAAACATTCTGTTAAACAAGAGAAGTCAAAGAGTTCATACTATATGATTCAATTCCTATGAAACTCTAGAAGAGGCAAATCTAACGTATAAGGGACAGAAAACCGACCACTGGTTGCTTGGGGCTTCTGGTAGTGAAAAGTGAAAGTGAAAGTCGCTCAGTCATGTCCGACTCTTTGCAACTCCATGAACTGTAGACTGCCAGGCTCCTCTGTCTGTTGAATTCTCCAGGCCATAATACTGGAGTGGGTAGCCGTTCCCTTCTCCAGGGGATCTTCCCAACCCAGGGATCAAACCCAGGTCTCCCGTATTGCAGGTGGATTCTTTACCGTCTGAGCCACCAGGGAAGCCTGGTGCTTCTGAGAGGGGGCATGGAATACAAAAGAGCATGAAGGAATTTTCAGGAGGGATGGATTATATCTTGATATTTGCAGTGGTTACGTGTATGATTATAATTTCAAAACTCACCACACTTACACTTCAAATTAGGTATATATTATTTTATGTAAATTACACCTCCATACAGTTGATTTAAAGCTAAGGTCTTGAATAAAGATTGCATCTCTGGTGCTCTCCTGTACCTCTTCACCTGTGCTGCAGAAGCAGTTGTTAAATCTAGCTCTCCTTTCTGCTTCCTTGTGGCCTGAAGGAGGGGAAACTCAGGCCCTTCCAGCTTAGGACACATCCAGCTAGCCTTCTGCTCACATTCTGCATCGTGAAGCTTCATCTGTTTGGGTTTTTGTCTCTATTTATGGCAGGTGCGTGCGTGCATGTTCAGTTGCTTCAGTCACGTCTGACTCTTTATGACCCCATGTACTGTAGCCTGCTGTCCATGGAATTTTCCAGGCAAGAATACTGGAGTGAGTTGCCATTTTTCTCCTCCAGAGGATCTTCCCGACCTAGGGGTCAAACCCACATGTCTTGCATCTCCTGCATTGGCAGGTGGGTTCTTTACCACTAGCACCACCTGGGAAGCTGTTATGGCAGGTGAGGTGTGGTGAAATCTTGAAGTTGACTTTGGACTTTTGGGGAGAAAAACTGTTCCCTTTCTAAGCCTTCAGAGTCACACAGGTGCCCCGGCCCAGCTTACAGAGGCCCTGCACTGGGGTAAGAGCCTAGATTTAGCTGAGACTGGAACCCTTAACTTTGCTTTCTTTTACCATTGTTCTGTAGGTACACAGCTCCTTCAGGGATGTTTTGGAGAAAGACAGCTGAGGTTTAGGACTTGATTTTGGTAATCCTAAAACTCTTGGATAAATACTATCTAAACATCATAATTATTTATAAAATAAGTCTTTCTTAGGTATCCTATGCTCATTCAGGCCTCAATGCCTTTGTACGAATCATTGCTACAAGCAGGAACGTCATTCTCCAGCCTGAATACGTCTCTGACTTGTCAGATACTTATTTTTCAAGAATATAGCTTGAGTCATTGTCCCTAATCTTTCCCACCCACCAGTCCAAAAGCAGGTTATTTCTTGCTCGATGGTACAAAGGAGGAGAAAGCGGCTTGAGTGTCATACAAACCTGAGTTCAAATCTTGACCTGCCACTTAGGTTAAAGTTATTTAACATCTGAGTCCCAGTATGTGTATACATACATATACATATATGTATATTTACATATATGTAGTCACTGAGTGGCTCAGAGGCTAAAGCGTCTGCCTGCAATGCAGGAGACCTAAGTTCGATCCCTGGGTCAGGAAGATCCCCTGGAGAAGGAAATGGCAACCCACTCCAGTATTCTTGCCTGGAGAATCCCATGGACGGAGGAACCTGGTGGGCTACAGTCCACGGGGTCGCAAAGAGTCGGACACGGCTGAGTGACTTACTTCACTTCATACATATTTGTGTGTTTTTTTCAATTCTAAAATGGCGATAATTCCTACATTTTAACTGTTCTTTAGATCAATAAATTGATTGATAGATTAGGTAGATGGTATGAAATAAAGTACATGATTTGCCAAATGAAGATGCATAAAATATTCTAGCAATTTTTAGACACTGGTGGCAGAAACACCAGGCTGTTCTTACATCTGGGTGTGGACACATGGCCTGGAAACAATGAAATTTGAGTGCTGTGTGTCACTCCTGGGACATGGATTTTAGAAGAGGGTATCTCTTCTCCATCTCTTTTTCCCCTTTCCGCTAGCTGGAGGCAGAAGACAAAGGGACTCTAGGAGATGGTGGGACCACAAGCTAGATGGAGCCACAAGTCCTTAAATCACTACCTGGAGCAAAGCCGTCTCTCACTCAGCAACATCTGTATTGGATTATATAAGGAAGAAACAAGCTTAATTTTTACTGGGTCCATGAGACTCTGGGGATTATATATTATGGCAGCATGTGTTAATTACTCTTGTGAATTTAGGAATGGGCACTTTGAAGTGAGGCTGAATGTAAGAAAAACCTAAAATACGTTGCATCAGCTCAGCAGTTGGAGGGTGGGTGGCACAGGCACTGGTGTGGAAGTCTGGGAAGCTGGAGACCAGTGGAGGTGATGGCAAAGCATTTGGTAAATCTGTTGCTACTAATAATTTAAAAGGCAGGCCAAGTGCCTGATAAGCCTTTGTCTCCAAGGGAGAGGATGCTTATCACTTACTGCATTTAACAAGGTATAACAAGACAGAGACCTCAGATAAGAACTGGTTTGTGTATGAGAGCAGAAATGAAAGGGAGCAGATGGAGTCCAGAAATTTGTTGCTTAATAGGACTGGAAGAGAGAAAGCTACTCTTTGGCTCCAATTAGTAGAAGATACAACTGGAAAAAGACTTTGAGCAAGAGATGCATTAAAAAACCTCAATTTAATAGATGCCCTGCTAGCTTCTATCAGTTCAGTTCAGTTCAGTTGCTCAGTCCTGTCTGACTCTTTGCTGGTTAGTGTTGGCCTCCCTGTCCATCACCAACTCCTGGAGTCCACCCAAACCCATGTCCATCGAGTCAATGATGCCATCCAACCATCTCATCCTCTGTCGTCCCCTTCTCCTCCTGCCCTCAATCTTTCCCAGCATCAGGGTCTTTTCCAATGAGTCAGATCTTTGCATCAGGTGGCCAAAGTATTGGAGTTTCAGCTTCAGCATCCATCCTTCCAATGAACACCTAGGACTGATCTCCTTTAGGATGGACTTGTTGGATCTCCTTGCAGTCCAAGGGACTCTCAAGAGTCTTCTCCAACACCACAGTTCAAAAGCATCAATTCTTCGGTGCTCAGCTTTCTTTATAGTCCAACTCTCACATCCATCTATGACTACTGGAAAAACCATAGCCTTGACTAGACTGACCTTTGCTGGCAAAGTAATGTCTCTGTTTTTAATATGCTGTCTAGATTGGTCATAACTTTCCTTCCAAGGGGTAAGTATCTTTTAATTTCATGGCTGCAATCACCATCTGCAGTGATTTTGGAGCCCAGAAAAATAAAGTCTGACAGTTTCCACTGTTTCCCCATATATTTTCTATGAAGTGATGGGACCAGATGCCATGATCTTAGTTTTCTGAATGTTGAGATTTAAGCCAACTTTTTCACTCTCCTCTTTCACTTTCATCAAGAGGCTCTTTGGTTCTTCTTCACTTTCTCCCATAAGGGTGGTGTCATCTGTATATCTGAGGTTATTGATATTTCTCCCGGCAATCTTGATTCCAGCTTGTGTTTCTTCCAGTCCAGCGTTTCACATGATGTACTCTGCATAGAAGTTAAATAAGCAGGGTGACAATATATAGCCTTGAAGTACTCCTTTTCTTATTTGGAACCAGTCTGTTGTTCCATGTCCAGTTCTAACTGTTGCTTCCTGACCTGCTTATAGGTTTCTTAAGAGGCAGGTCAGGTTGTCTGGTATTCCCATATCTTTCAGAATTTTCCACAGTTTATTGTGATCCACACAGTCAAAGGCTCTGGCATAGTCAATAAAGCAGAAATAGATGTTTTTCTGGAACTCTTTTGCTTATTCTATGATCCAGCGGATGTTGGCAATTTGATCTGTGGTTCCTCTGCCTTTTCTAAAACCAGCTTGAACATCTGGAAGTTCATGGTTCACATATTGCTGAAGCCTGGCTTAGAGAATTTTAAGCATTACTTTATTAGCCTGTGAGATGAGTGCAGTTGTGCAGTAGTTTGAGCATTCTTTGGCATTGCCTTTCTTTGGGATTGGAATGAAAACTGACCTTTTCTAGTCCTGTGGCCACTGCTGAGTTTTCCAAATTTGCTGGCATATTGAGTGCAGCACTTTCACAGCGTCATCTTTTAGGATTTGAAATAGCTCCACTGGAATTCCATCACCTCCACTAGCTTTGTTCGTAGTGATGCTTCCTAAGGCCCACTTGACTTCACATTTCAGGATGTCTGGCTCTAAGTAAGTGATCTCACCATCGTGATTATCTAGGTTGAAAATCTTTTTTGTACAGTTCTTCTGTGTATTCTTGCCACCTCTTCTTAATACCTTCTGCTTCTGTTAGGTCCCTACCATTTCTGTACTTTATTGAGCCTATCTTTGCCTGAAATGTTCCCTTGGTATCTCTAATTTTCTTGAAGAGATCTCTAGTCTTTCCCATTCTATTGTTTTCCTCTATTTCTTTGCATTTATCACCAAGGAAGGCTTTCTTATCTCTCCTTGCTATTCTTTAGAACTCTGCGTTCAGATGGGTATATCTTTCCTTTTCTCTTTTGCTTTTCGCTTCCCTTCTTTTCACAGCTATTTGTAAGGCCTCCTCGGACAGCCATTTTGGTTTTTGGCATTTCTTTTTCTTGGGGATGGTCATGATTCCTATCTCCTGTACCATGTCACATACCTCCATTCATAGTTCATCAGGCACTCTGTCTATCAGATCTAGGCCCTTAAATCTATTTCTCACTTCCACTGTATACTCATAAGGGATTTGATTTAGGTCATACCTGAATGGTCTAGTGGTTTTCCCTACTTTCTTCAATTTAAGTCTGAATTTGGCAATAAGGACGTCATGATCTGAGCCACAGTCAGCTCCTGGTCTTGTTTTTGCTAACTGTATAGAGCTTCTCCATCTTTGGCTACAAAGAATATAATCAATCTGATTTCGGTGTTGACCATCTGGTGATGTCAATGTGTAGAGTCTTCTCTTGTGTTGTTGGAAGAGGGTGTTTGCTATGACCAGTGCCTTTTCTTGGCAGAACTCTATTAGCCTTTGCCCTGCTTCATTCTGTACTCCAAGGCCAAATTTGCCTGTTACTTCAGGTGTTTCTTGACTTCCTACTTTTGCATTCCAGTCCCCTATAATGAAAAGGACATCTTTTTTGGATGTTAGTTCTAGAAGGTCTTGTAGGTCTTCATAGAACTGTGCAACTTCAGCTTCTCCAGTGTTACTGGTCGGGGCATAGACTTGGATTACCATGATATTGAATGGTTTGCCTTGGAAACGAACAGAGATCATTCTATCATTTTTGAGATTGCATCCAAGTACTGCATTTCGGACTCTTTTGTTGACCATGATGGCTACTCCATTTCTTCTAAGGGATTCCTGCCCACAGTAGTATATATAATGGTCATCTGAGTTAAATTCACCCATTCCAGTCCATCTTAGTCCACTGATTCTTAGAGTGTCAACATTCACTCTTGCCATCTCCTGTCTGACCATTTCCAATTTGCCTTGATTCATGGACCTGACATTCCAGGTTCCTATGCAATATTGCTCTTTACAGCATTGGACCTTGCTTCTATCACCAGTCACGTCCACAGCTGGGTATTCTTTTTGCTTTGGCTCCATCTCTTCATTCTTTCTGGAGTTATTTCTCCACTGATCTCCAGTAGCATACTGGGCACCTACCGACCTGGGGAGTTCCTCTTTCAGTGTCCTATCTTTTTGCCTTTTTATACTGTTCGTGGGGTTCTCAAGGCAAGAACACTGAAGTGGTTTGCCATTCCCTTCTCCAGTGGACCACATTCTGTCAGACCTCTCCACCATGCTAGCTTCTATAGAGGCTACAAAATAACTAGGGACTGTTATTTACCCTCAAAGAGTGTGCAGTTTATTAAAAAGGATAATAAACTGTTAATAAACAGTTTATTAAAAAGGATAAAGCATATATAAATAACTGTAGTAGACACAGTTAATCATGGGATTACCTGTGGCTATAAATAATGGGGCCTTCTCACATGATGCTAGTGATAAAGAACCCACCTTCCAATGCAGGAGACATGAGAGATGTGGGTTCGATCCATGGATTGGGAAGATTCCTTGGAGAAGAGTATGGCAGACCACGCCAGTATTCTTGCCTGGAGATTGCCACGGACAGAGGAGCCTGGTGGGCTACACAGTCCGTGACATTGTAAAGAGACACGACTGAAGCAATTTGGCATGCGTGCATAAATAATGAAGGAATTACAACCTTCTGGGGCAAGGGGTTCTCTGAGAGAAGGGGCTCTCAAGGGGGCTGGGAAGCATGGACTTTGGTTACCCTTCAAGCCCTCAGACCCACGAATGAATGAACTTTGGTCATCTTTCATACTCTTCTTCCCCTTTTTAAAATACCAGAGTTCAGGTTTGGTCTGTGGAGTTGCAGCTGATACCCAGGGCCCTGAGCGACCCCTCCATCCAGCCCGTGACTTCCCTATTGAATTTTTCCCTGACTTCACAAGTAGTTCAGGCTGAGACCTGCTGAGGTTCCTCCTTAGGGACTCAGTTCTGCAAAGAGAGACGAAGACCCTGCTTGCCCTCCCGAGTCCTCAGCTGCCCTGGGGCTATGAGGCGTTCCAGCCTGTAAAGCACTGTGTGCTTGCAGAGGTTGCTTGTTTTTATTGTCTCTTGTTTTTTTTAAAAAAATAATCATCTTTGGGCAAAGAATAAGACCTTGCAAGTTCTTAGTGTTTCCTGGCATGAGCCTAGTACCCTTTTAGCTTGTTTTTATTGCCTCTTTGGCTGCCTGCACAGAGCACTTATCTAAATATAGAATGGTACACTGCTATGGACAGGACTGGAGTAAGATAACATTTTCTTTCCAATCAATTCCCTTGCATCTTCTAGTGAACGCTGGGTACTGTTCTCTGCTCAGAGTGGCAAGAGTAGGCAGCAAAAAAGAAATGATATTGAGTGGAGCTTTCCAAAGTAGAAGTTACTCGCTGCAAGGCCTTCTGAAGTAGCAAGGTCAGGGTAATTGGTGCTCTGGGCTCTCTCTCCCGTGACCTTGGGCGAACCATACAATGCTGGTTGGTGGCACCCAGCTGTCCTTTGGCAGCAGGGTGGTGTAGTAGAAGGGGCGCAGGCTGCAGCAGACCCAGACTGGATCTGCTGCCAGTTCCTATTTTAAGGGTGACCTTGGGTAAGTTACTTAATCTGTCTCTTAGGGCTCTTATAGGGTTAGATGAGATGAATATATGTAAACTACCCAATACATTTTCAAGAAATAGCAGGTATTATTTTTTGTAGGCTACTATTTTATAGGACCACTGTTTCAAATGTGACTATATTTTAAATTTTGTTTCTGGAGCAATTATGTCAGTCAGTCAGTCAGTTCAGTCGCTCAGTCGTGTCCAACTCTTTGCGGCCCCATGAATCGCAGCACGCCAGGCCTCCCTGTCCATCACCAACTCCCGGAGTTCACCCAGACTCACGTCCATCGAGTCAGTGATGCCATCCAGCCATCTCATCCTCTGTTGTCCCCTTCTCCTCCTGCCCTCAATCCCTCCCAGCATCAGAGCCTTTTCCAATGAGTCAACTCTTCGCACGAGGTGGCCAAAGTACTGGAGTTTCAGCTTTAGCATCATTCCTTCCAAAGAAATCCCAGGGCTGATCTCCTTCAGAATGGACTGGTTGGATCTCTTTGCAGTCCAAGTGACTCTCAAGAGTCTTCTCCAACACCACAGTTCAAGAGCATCAATTCTTTGGCGCTCAGCCTTCTTCACAGTCCAACTCTCACATCCATACATGACCACAGGAAAAACCATAGCCTTGACTAGACGGACCTTTGCTGGCAAAGTAATGTCTCTGCTTTTTAATATGCTATCTAGGTTGGACATAACTTTCCTTCCAAGGAGTAAGCGTCTTTTAATTTCATGGCTGCGGTCACCATCTGCAGTGATTTTGGAGCCCAGAAAAATTAAGTCTGACACTGTTTCCACTGTTTTCCCATCTATTTCCCATGAAGTGGTGGGACTGGATGCCATGATCTTCGTTTTCTGAACGTTGAGCTTTAAGCCAACTTTTTCACTCTCCACTTTCACTTTCATCAAGAGGCTTTTTAGTTCCTCTTCCCTTTCTGCCATAAGGGTGGTGTCATCTGTATATCTGAGGTTATTGATATTTCTCCCGGCAATCTTGATTCCAGCTTGTGTTTCTTCCAGTCCAGCGTTTCACATGATGTACTCTGCATGTAAATTAAATAAGCAGGATGACAATATACAGCCTTAACGTACTCCTTTTCCTATTTGGAACCAGTCTGTTGTTCCATGTCCAGTTCTAACTGTTGCTTCCTGACCTGCATACAGATTTCTCAAGAGGCAGGTCAGGTGGTCTGGTATTCCCATCTCTTTCAGAATTTTCCACAGTTTGTGGTGATCCACACAGTCAAAGGCTTTGGCATAGTCAATAAAGCAGAAATAGATGTTTTTCTGGAACTCTCTTGTTTTTTCCATGATCCAGCGGATGTTGGCAATTTGATCTTTGGTTCCTCTGCCTTTTCTAAAACCAGCTTGAACATCTGGAAGTTCACGGTTCTCATATTGCTGAAGCCTGGCTTGGAGAATTATGATCATTACTTTACTAGCATGTGAGATGAGTGCAATTGTGTGGTAGTTTGAGCATTCTTTTGCCTTTCTTTGGGATTGAAATGAAAACTGACCTTTTCTAGTCCTGTGGCCACTGCTGAGTTTTCCAAATTTGCTGGCATATTGAGTGCAGCACTTTTACAGCATCATCTTTCAGGATATGAAATAGCTCCACTGGAATTCCATCACCTCCACTAGCTTTGTTCATAGTGATGCTTTCTAAGGCCCACTTGACTTCACATTCCAGGATATCTGGCTGTAGGTCATTGATCACACCATCGTGATTATCTTGGTCGTGAAGATCTTTTTTGTACAGATCTTCTGTGTATTCTTGCCACCTCTTCTTGATATCTTCTGCTTCTGTTAGGTCCATACCATGTCTGTCCTTTATCGAGCCCATCTTTGCATGAAATATTCCCTTGGTATCTCTAATTTTCTTGAAGAGATCTCTAGCAATTATGTAAATTTATTTTTTATAATAACAAAAAGCAGCTCTCACCCACCATATCTCTATATGAATCAGATACAAGCCTCTTACTCCCTTCATTCATTCTGGTGAAAGGATTTCATTGCTGGGGGCAGCACTGTGTAGTGATTAGAGCAGAGGCTTTGGCATGCGTCTTTGGGGCTCACATCCTAGGCTGTGATCTTGAGCAAGTTTCTTGATTTCTGGGATGCAGTCCTTTATCTGCAGTTCCAAAAATGAAGCTTTTTATGAACTTTATCCCACTTAGTATAAATCTTCCTAATTTTGATGTAGAAATATTGTGACTGAGTCCAGGGAACTCCTGAAAATTCTGAGGGGTTCTAGGATATATGTTCATATGCCATACATTCATATGCTGAATTCTGAATTCAAAGCTTATCTGGCTCCAAGAGTTTTGGTAAGGGAGCCTTGACACACTCTCATAAGGCTATTTTGAGCCACATTAACTTCATGTAAGCCTCTTAGACAGCAAGATCAAACCAGTCAATCCTACAGGAAATCAACCCTGAATATTCCCTGGAAGGATTGATGCTGAAGCTGAAGCTTTGACCACCTGATGTAAAGAGCTGACTCATTGGAAAAGACCGTGGTGCTGGGAAAGATTGAGGCCAGGAGGAGAAGGGGATGACAGAGGGTGAGGTGTTTGGATGGGATCACTGACTCAATGGATTGAGTTTGAGCAAGCTCTGGGAGATGGTGAAGGACGAGGAAGCCTGGTGTGTTGCCATCCAGGGGGTCTCAAAGAGTCAGACACAACTTAGCTACTGAACAATAAGCCTCTTGGAATGCTATTGACTATTATTGTCATCTTTGGAAACAATACTTTGAGGAAGTTATTATCTCATTTTATAGATGAGGAAAACACAAAAGCATTAAGTAGCTAGCTAGCTCACACGTGGTAGACCTAGAATCAATCCAGATAAGACATTTCCAACACCAGATCCCATGCATCCTTCTGAAACAGATTTATTCCCAGTGTCTTGGGCTTCCCTGATAGCTCAGTTGGTAAAGAATCCGCCTGCAATGCAAGAGACCTGGTTTGATTCTTGGGTTGGGAAGATCCTCTGGAGAAGGGAAAGGCTACCCACTCCAGTATTCTGGCCTGGAGAATTCCATGAACTGTATAAGTTCATGGGGTTGCAAAGAGTTGGACACGACTGAGTGACTTTCACTTTCACTTCACTTTCTTGTACTGGCCTTGGCAGAATTAATTCCAATTAAGATCCTACTCAGAGAAGTTAGAAAACACCTTCAGCCGGGGCTGCCCTTTACAAACATCTCCCCAGGGAGACTGGCTCTGATGTGGGCTTCCCAACCTCTTCCCATGGCCGTGCAGAGGGAAGAGTGGGGTGCTGGCAAGACTCCCCACAGGAGGCTGCCAAAGACGTGGCATGATGAGAGAGTGCAACGTGCACGCTGTCCGGCCATTTCTTGATGGAACACCCTGTCTCCTTTTGGGTCCTCCAGAAGCTGACACTGAGAAAAGGATTTCAGTGCAAGTGGTTGATTTGTGAAGCACAGGAAACATCAGAAAAGAAGGGGAAGCAGCCAATAAGAGGTACATTATTATCCATTTTCCACTGTGAGTCACTGAAAACCCACAGGGAAATGTGAGGTCATAGGATAAAACCCATGCCTCAGACTGATCCTCCCCAAGGGCTGAGAGAGCTGAGGTATTTATACTCCATCCCTGGAGAGTCATTGGTGGAGGGTGACTCCCTGGGATGTCCTTGGCCCGCAGCCAGAAGCAGCATGGCCTTCCTCATTCTGGAACATGAGGTCCAGGAGATAGGAGCGGAGCACTGACAGGGGCTGGTACACACCCTCTCGCCCAGTTCTGCGTAGGAGCAGGAATAGCCTCATTTGTGGAAAGCCCAGGATGGATGATGTCTCACTCACTGTGGGCTTGATATCCATTGACAGACTTACCCACCCTCAAAAACATTCCCACCATACTGCCTGCTTGGTGCCTGAAATCTGTGCTGTAGTCACCAGTCTCCAGAGACCACCAATAATATGTCAGGACATTACTCAGGAGAAGGAAAAAATGCACTATGACCTTTCCTTTCCTAGCCAGAACCCAGGGGAAAGGGACTCAGAACAGAGATGTTTTAATGGAAGAAATATCAAGAAATTTCCGGATGAGGTGAGGATCAGGGAAGAATAATGAGGGGTGAGTCACCGCCACTGAAGACCCTGGATATTCTGGGGTGCCAGCTGCCGGACTGGAGGTGGACATGGAAGAGGCAGCCTCTGGGAAGGGTGGCACCAATGGGCAACTCACAAGGGTGTCTTAGAGAAGAAAAGGGTCCAGTGCTTAAGACTTCACCTTCCAATGCAGGGGGTACAGGTTTGATCCTTGGTCAGGGAACAAAGATCCCACATGCCTCATGGCCAAAAACCACAAAAACTATAAAATAACAGAAGCAATATTGTAACTAACTCAATAAAGACTTTAAAAATGGTTCTCACACACAAAAAATCTTTTTTTATTTAAAAATTAAAAAAAGAAAGGATTCAATCCAAAGAGACATTTCCTGTTTCCTGGTTTTATCCAGATCAGGGGGTTGGGAAAAGAAGACTTCCTTCACTGCTGCTGGACTCTGAGCTCTTGGATGGTAGCGACCACGTCTTCTCGTCTTTATATTCAGAGCTCAGCACAGTGACCAGTGACTCATCTAAATGAACTCATCTTTCTTTTTTTAAGAAATATTTTATTTTGAAGTATATTTTCTTTTTATCCTCTCTATACCTGGACCTGTGACACCCCCATGAGTGCAGGGAAAGCAGTGTTTTGGAATATACCCCAGTGTGGACTCTCCTGGTCTTTGTGTTCATGTAGTTGAACCACCAGACTTTTCACATACTTTATATTCTCCGATCAGGCGGTGATCTGCTGGACACAAAATTCTAACGTCTTCTTCAGGCTCTGCAGCACAGGAGGGCGTGTCTGGTCTTTCCTTTGGCTTAGCTTCTTGCTCTCCTGAATTCAGTGAATTCAACGCTCTGCTCTTGTTGCCAGCTGCCAGTTCCTCTCTGACTTTTCTACTAGCTACCCTACGTTCATACCCATGAGCTCCCTGTGTTTCCACTTCTCCTATTAAAATAGCAACACCAACAACTTGTGGGCAGTGAAATTTTGGACAAATTATTTTACCCTGAGTTTACTCAGCAGCAAAATGTAGAGACTGCCCTGAACTTGTGGTGGGGACCCAGTGAGGTTACTATGAACTGAACTGTGTTCTAGCAAAGTTCATGTGTTGAAGCTCTAGTCCCCAGTGTGTCTGTATTTGGAGCTGGAGGCCCCATAAGGAGGTAATCAGGTTAAAGTGAGGTCATAGGGGGAGGCCTTAATTCAATAGGACTAATGCAGGAGGAGAAGGGGACGACAGAGGATGAGTGGCTGGATGGCATCACCGACTCGATAGACGTGAGTCTGAGTGAACTCCGGGAGTTGGTGATGGACAGAGAGGCCTGGCGTGCTGCGATTCATGGGATCGCAAAGAGTCAGACACGACTGAGCGACTGAACTGAACTGAACTGAATGTCCCTATCAGAAGAGGAGGAGACACCAGAGATCTTTCACTCTCTCTCTCATCTTGTGTGCCTGGAAGAAAAGGTATGTAAGAACACAGTGAAAAATACCCTCCGCGAGCCAGGAGGAGAGGCCTCAGCAAAAGCCAAATTTTCTGGCACCTTGATCTTGGGCTTCTAGCTTTCAGAACTGTGAGAAGATTAATCTCTGTTGTGTAAGTTCCCCAGGCTTTAGATTTAGTTATGGATGCTCTAGAAAACCAATACAGAGGTAATTCACATCAAGGGCTTTGCCACAGTAGCTGACACAAGGTGGAGATTCGTCAAGTGTAGCAATTGCTACTACTATTGCTTGTAATAAAATACCCACCTTTCTAGGAGAGAACGATAATTCTAGAAACCCTGTACCAAACAGTCGCAAATTCACTTTAAGCTTCTGATGAGAGATTGAGGACATCAGAAAGAAGGCAAACCACACTCGCTGAAATTTTCCAATCCTATTTTTGTGTCTCGGTCATAATGATTTGTGTCAAATAACATGACTGCGTCTTTCCTCTGAGGAACTTAATGTGCTGATGCCAACTACTTATCCATCAGGCCAATGTTTGCATCGAGGATGAGCGAATAGGATGTCTTAGATGGCTGGGTGCCTGAGACCAGGACTGTGCGCAGGGGAGCCCTAATGAAATATGATCATCACATTTGTTCCACTCTATCTGTAGTTTAGACTGTGCAGTCTGGAAGCGGGCCAGACTGGCCCATTTTAGGAATTGCAGGGTTGAGCTTACAGTACAAGACAGATTTTCCCTTCACTTGGCCTTGACTAATGGCTGTTCCAGTTCTTTTAGAAGAAGCACAGTTAACTCTGACTCACAGACACATCAGGGAGAGGGACCTCCCAAAACTCCATTCTCTCCCCCAGATTCTGAGGTTCTGGTTTCATGAAGCTGTTTACATTCCTCAGGACACCTCCATCAGACCCTTTAAAGTAGACTTCTGGGCTTCGGCCCTCCACTGGACAGAATGCTGAGGGGGCAGAAGAGGCCTCTTGCACGCATGTGTGCTAACTCACTTCAGTCATGTCCAACTCTGTGCGACCCTGTGGACTGCAGCCCACCAGGATCCTCTCTCCATGGGATTCTCCAGGCAAGAATGCTGGATTGTGTTGCCATGCCCTCCTCTGCGGCCATGTGTTAGTGACAATTTCTCTGCTCTCCCACTAAACTGGAGCCCTTTGAAGGCAGGGTCTATATCTCTTTTGCCTTAGCATCCCCACTGACTTCAAGAGGGCCTATGGACTGTAGCCTGCCAGGCTCCTCTGTCCACCAGATTCTCCAGGCAAGAATACTAGAGTGGGTTGCCATGACCTCCTCCAGGGGATCTTCCATACCCAGGAATCGAACTTGCATCTCCTGCATTGGCAGGTGGGTTCTTTACCACTTAGCACCGCCTGGGAATCCCCTAAGACGTTTCTTAAGAAACTGCAGCTCTTTTTGTCTTCATTTTTAACCCAAATGAATGCATTAGAGATGGTTCTAAAATCTATGTGGGAAAAAAGAACCATCTGAGATCAGAGTCATTGGTCAGAGTTCTAAGTGGTGTGGAAAGAGAAGAAAATATGCTGAGTCCTGATAAATGGGAAGAGGATTATATTGGCTTAATTGAAACCAGTTAAAGGAGTTCTTTTTTTTCTGTTCCTTTCTCAAATTTGTCTTTAAATCAGAATTGCCTGGTGTCCCCTGAGCCTACATAAGGCACAGCTCAGATTTCTATTGTTCTTTCCTGTTGCTGCCTCTCCACTGATCCTGGCTTCACAGGGAAGGATGTTGTAGCCTATAGGATCCCTTTATTCCTCTGTCACAGATGGATGAAGTGCTCCAACACGAATCACTAAGCTTATCTCTTTTTGTATCTCCCATATGCTAAGGATTTGCCCTCTGATTCAATATCATTAAATACAAACATTTACTCAATACTCACTCCTGCACCAGGCCCTCTTGAAGTCAATAGGGATGCTAAGGCAAATGAGATACAGACCCTGCCTTCAAAGGGCTCCAGTTTAGTGGGAGAGCAGAGAAATAGTCACACACATGGCTGCGGAGGAGGACAGAGCATGGAGAAAGGCTCTGAAGGGAGTACCAAGGGATACAGAGGTGACCTTCCAGGAGGGAAAAAAGAAGAGAAGCCCCTTAGCAGGAAGGAAAATGTAACGGGGAAAAAGAAGCAGCCAGCTGATTGTTTTTGAAAGAATCAGTCTTTTTGATGTATGGCCAAAGGCAGCTAAAGATGTTGGTGTAGGTTGCAGACAGCTTAAGCTTGGGTACCAGGAAGTAGCCTCAGTTGGTGAAAGCCTGAGTGGAAGAAACTTTCTCACACAGAGCAGCACTGTGTAATCATCTGGCACTGAATGGAAGGAAGGAAAGAAGGGAGGAAGGACAGGAATCACCTTATATGCTTGGGAATATATTATATATAAATGGATCTATCTGTCTCCATTTGATAATCCCTACTCCTCTTCTCAGGAGGAGCTAAGAGATTGGTCCATTAGAATCTTTGTTTAGATTTCATAGGATACAATGAATAACCACCAAATTCATTGATTCCCTTATTTCTCAGAATATGAAGGAATGAATTTACCCTGTACAAAACCTGTGAAATTTTGTTGACTTTAAGAAAAGCAATGATAATATGATGTCTTTTACTATGTAGGGTGATATTAAGATGGATAAAATTAAGTATGAATTATTATATAGTTTGAACACGATAGTTAATTAAACATGTTGGTGGCCAAAATCTGTTATGTGCTGTGCTTAATTGCCCAGTTGTATCGGACTGTTTGCGACCCTATGGACCGTAGCCCACCAGGCTCTTCTGTCTATGGGAATTCTCCAGGCAAGAATACTGGAGTCAGTTGCCATGCCTTCCTCCAGGGGATCTTCCTAACCCAGGGAGTAAATCCAGGTCTCCCGCATTGCAGGAAGATTCTTTACCATCTGAGCCACCAGGGAAGCCCCAAAATCTGTTATAAATGAGTTGGAATTCTATTCAGGTTGTATCGTTCTAAAAAAAGGTATCCAGAAAGGTGCCCTAGCATATACCTGTACGCAAGTCTAAAGCACAATTTAAGGATTGCTGTAAGCTTTTCACGTGAATTGAGGCCAGTGGCGAAACCTGTACAGTGGCCATTTGGGACAGAAGCAGAAGCAGGGGAAGCAGGAGGTCTTCCTGAGAACACCCACAACCCCTCTAGAGTTTTCTAGCTACATTCTCTTATTTTCTAGCTACATCCCCTAGTTTTCTCCCATTAACTCCTTGGGCTTAACTAATAAAGTTTGATTTTGACTTTATCTGCTTACCTTTTTTAAAACCACATCTATAGACACAAATTGTAGTGGTAAGGAAATTGACTCAAACTTGCTCAGTCCAGACATCAGATGACTGAAGTCATGTCTTAGTCATCTCTGAACCCTGAGTACCCAGAGTAGATGCTCAATATGTTCACTGTATACATTATCAGGCTTCCTTGATCCACCTATCTTTACCACTAAGAAGCCTAGGTCTTCAACAAATATGTATTAATTACCTGCTCCTTGCCAGGTGATGCATCAGGCACTAGATTTATAAGAGTGAGCAAGAGGGACATGACCTTGTCTTCGTGGAACTTGTGGCCCTTAAAGAGAGACAGCAGTTATCAAGAATTACAAGAAATTAAGATAACATCACAGTATGGGAAGCTGGGTGCTAAACGGGTCAGTACCAGTGGGACCACATCTGTTGGGGAGGTGGATCAAACAATGTTTCCTGGTAAAAGTGATTCAGAGCAAGTTAGTCAGAGTTCTCAGTTCTCCTAGGATTTATAATCTATTTAGAGAAATAAAACTGTCATGCATACAAAAGTAAGAAACAGAATGATGTAAGATACTCTAGACTCAGTATTAGATCATGGATTATAGATGATAGAAAGGATGAGATCAGGGGGCAAAAGTAGGCATGGACATATTCAGGAGAAAGGTGCTCTTGCCTGTCCTTGAAAGAGGGGTGGCACAGTAGACAGGAATTAGGGGAGAAAAGGCTCAGATGAGAATTGCACACAATTCGGCAGGTGAGGCCTAGATGAAAGAGAGAGGCTGAATTAGGCAAGGCCTGGAAAGTCAGAAAGAAATAGAAGTACAGTAAGCACAGTTGTATTTTAGTTATGATTTTTCATAAGGTGATAAAAGCTTCTGTCAAGTCCTAGTCTGGGTTAGGTGCTAGGACAGAAATGTTTAACAACAGGTCTACAAGCCATCCTCTTTCTTTACCAGGAAGAAGCACATGGGAAAGGCAACTCAATCAAATCTTCATGTGAACACGTTAATGATAGACATCCGAGTAAACAAAGTTAATCATATTTGTTAGCTGCAGGGTCCTTGTCTATGGCATGCTCTTATAAAGAGAAACCTGATCTGTCTGGGTTGCTCATTTGTTACAAACCTAGAATCTAAGGATGCTTTGAGCATGGCTTCTGGGAAAAAGTAAAGTAAGTTAGGTAACTATTTGAGTATAAATATGAAGGTACTTCCCAATGACTCTTTTCTGTATAGGTAATGTGGCCACACATATAGCTCAAAGGTTTTCTGTGTTCATCTGGGTAAGAGAATACCTTGATGTGTCATAAAAGGGCCTGGAGGGCTGCTGTAGCCTTCAGATCACTCATTGCTTTGCCTGAATCTTGCAATGACTTGTTTCATTGATGTTATTAGGAAAGCTTGAGATGCGGTAAGATCTATTTTTTACGAGTCTGTTTTAACAACCTGATTCTTTGTGTTTTCTTAGGTACTTAACATATATTGGCTCACACCAACCCTCTAAAGTAGATGCTCAGAGAAATTAATGTGTCCAGTATCACACAGTGAGGGAGCAGCAGGCTTAAAATTTAATCACAGATCTGACTCCCTGAACCATACTCTTCCCACTGCTCTGTATTTTTCTATCTTTTAAACTTGAGTAAAACAGACCAAGTTGTAGGGGCAGAAGTGGGGCAGTCAGGCCCTCGAGGACCATTGGGAAGTCCCACAAGCCACTTCCACAAATGAGTATAGTCTTAATGAGAAAAGTCTTTCTGGTATAAAACCTGATTCATTTGAGACCCTAAAGGTAGCACTGGTGTCACATTTTCCATGGACATTCGTTTCCACCAGAAGCAAAACACTTACATCTCCAATGGGACTCATGGAGAGTTTGTGTGCTATCAGGGGAATAATATCACATTCTTTGAATGCTGAGACAATAGCCCAAAGACTCTGCCCGTGATCACAATCAGATGACATGAGTTGGAGTTTCTAATTCCATTTTTAGCCCTAAAGCAAGCTGGGCCTTGTGGGAAAGCTTGCTAATCCCTGATGTGTTAGATCAGCCATACTTCACATGGGCTGCTGTTTTATGAGGACATTTGTGGCATTCGTTCACAGCTCTGAGTTGTGTGTGTGTGTGTGTGTGTGTGTGTGTAACAAAGTCCTTTGTAAACATTATGTTCAGCTTCCTTTCAGGGAACTCAAGTTCCTCTTTAAAAAAAAAAACTAGCGTATGGTCAATGGGAAAGGAAGTAGACCATATCAAAGAATTCGCTTTTCTGGAGAGGTAAGTGATTTAATTCTAGTTGCCTCGTCGAGGAGTCTTATTTTTAGGGCAAAACTGCCCAGTGAAGCAGCTTGTTGTTGCTGTTCAGTGGCTAAGTTGTGTCCAATTCTTTGCAACCCCGTGGACTGCAGTACACTGCTTCTCTGTCCTTCACTATCTCCCGGAGTTTGCTCCAATTCATGTCTATCAAGTTGGAGATGTCATCCAACCATCTCATCCTCTGTCAATCCCTTCTCCTCCCGCCCTCAATCTTTCCCAGCATCGGAGTCTTTTCTAATGAATCGGCTCTTCACATCAGGTGGCCAAAGTATTGGAGCTTCATCTTCAGCATCAGTCCTTCCAATGGATAGTCAGGGTTGATTTCCTTTAGGACTGACTTGGTTAGATCTCCTTGCAGTCCAAGGGACTCTCAAGAGTTTTCTCCAGCACCACAATTTGAAAGCATCAATTCTTCAGTGTTTAGCCTTCTTTATGGTGCAACTCTCACAAGCTATGGAAAAAACCATAGCTTGACTATACGGACCTTTGTTAGGAAAGTGATGTCTCTGCTTTTTAATATGCTGTCTAGGTTGGTCATAACTTTCCTTCTAAGGAGCAAGCATCTTTCCCTGTTAAAAGCACCACAGGATGTTCATTACTGGGATGTGACAGATTACCCCATTCCTGGACCTCTTGCTCTGGACTGCCAGCATCTTTAATGAACAGATGGAGCCATCCTCCCTTCCTTGGCTATATCTGTTTAATCAGCTTTGGAAGGAGCTATCATACCACCAGCTAATAAAAGTCTTAATAAATATCTAAACTGCAATACCACCAGAGAGGTGTTCATGCTATTAGAAAAATCTGACAAAAGAATGCCAGGATTTTTATTTAAGATCAAAGCAGACACATACAGACCTTGTATCTATCTGTAGCCATATGTTGAGGGCTGCTTTAACTTGAGTCTTACTAAGAAAAGCAAAAAGTTTAGTCGAGAATTTCTGAAACATATAGATCTGAGCTGAGAGAAGACTGGTGTGATGTAGACCTTGGGTTTGTCTTCTGGACTCTGTGGACCCACTTCTTAGGCTACGCTGTTAATACCCTGCTCTGCTCTCCACTGGGTATTGCTTTCTTGTTTCCAGAGCCTTACCATTTTCAGAGTCCTTAGTCTTTGTGTATACTTGTACCCAATGTTCCCTTTAAATGCAACCTTTCCCAGTTGCAAAGGAAAATGAGATTCCTTTCAGCGCATGGCGAAACACCGGCTATTCACTTTGTTTACTGCCAGCTTATTTGCTGATTGTCCTGGGCCCTTCCAAACACAGCACTGGCTAATCTTTTTGTCCTGCTCTTTTTGTTCTTTATTTTGCCTGTCATGTAATGGAAGAAAATGATAATAAACACATTATTTAAGGAAAGAAAAGAACACATTTCAGCTGAATACAAGTTTCCTGCAGTGAGTTGTAAGGCTGTCTTTGTAACACTGTAGTTCATTGGAACCATCTTGGCTGCAAATAAACGAATGCTAAACTAATAGTAACTTAAACAAGGAGTAAAACTATTTTGGGAGGGTGATTAATATAGTACCAAGGTATTAAGGACTCCAGATTGACTATCAGTCATTCTTTAGTCTCTCCCTTGTGGATGCAGATTAACTATCCAGCACTAAGCATTATGTCTTCATACAACAATATCCAAAGGAAGACAGGGAGAAAGTGTACACCATTTGAGTTTTCTCTCTCTTTTAAATAGGGGGGAAATTTTTCCAAAACTTTACCCCCAGATTTCCCCTTAGTGTTAAAGGCCTATGCCTGTGCTTTGGGTCACATGCCTATGCTTTAGCTATGATGAAGCTGGGAAAGTAAATGGCCTCTATTATGGAAGTGGACTTCTGTGTGTAAGGAAGAAGGAGGGGGAAAGCTGCTAGGTAGTCAACTACTGTTGTGGACTGAATGTTTGTGTCTCCCTCAAATTCATACGTTGAAAACCTTTGGAAGGTAATTTGGATTAGATGAGATCATAAGGTTGGAGCCCTCATGAATGGGATTAGTGCCCTTAATGAAAGTCAAAGGAGAGCTTGCTTCCTCTCTGCTCTTTCTACCACATGAGGATATAAGCAAAAGTCTGATACCAGAAGAGGATCCAACTATGCTGGCATCCTGACCTCAGTCTTCCAGCCTCCAGAACTGTTGGAAATGCATTTCTGTAAGCCATCCAGTCTATGGTATTCTGTTATGGCAACCTCAGGGCTTCCAAGGTGGCACTGTTCTTGCTGTGCTGTCAGTTCAGTTGTGTCTGACTCTTTACGACCCTGTGGACTGTAGCCCACCAGACTCCTTTGTCCAGGGATTCTCCAGGCAAGAACACTGGAGAGGGTTGCCGTGTCCTCCTCCAGGGAATCTTCCTGACCCAGGGATCAAACCTGTGTCTCTAATGTCTCCTGCATTGGCAAGCAGATTCTTCATCACTAGTACCGCCTGTGCTAGTAGTAAAGAATCTGCTTGCCAATGTAGGAGACATAGGTTTGATCCCTGGGTCAGAAAGATCCCCTGGAGTAGGAAATGGTCACTCCAGTACTCTTGCCTGGAAAATTCCATGGACAGAAGAGCCTGGCAGGCTACAGTGCATGGGGCTGCAAAGAGTCAGACATGACTGAGTGACTGAATAGACACACATGGCAACCTCAACAGACTAAGACAACCACAACCATCAAATACTCTTGAAATGCAACAGCCCAGGGATGGATTATATTAATTAAGTTAACACTTGCTGTCACATGGGCTACATATACAGTTATTATGGAGTTATAAAAAAGACCCCAGAAGTTCAGTATAAACCCATTCTCTCTCCTTTAGGAATAGATAATTGTCTATCTCAATTTTTAAAAGCTGTGGTAAAAGGCAGATAACATAAAATTAATCATTTTAAGTATGCTGTTTAGTGTCACTAAGTACACTCGCATTGTTGTGCAACCACCACCATCATCTAGCTCTAGAAAGGTTTCATCTTTCCATGATGAAACTCCATACCCATTAAAGAGTAAAGTCCCCACTTCCCCTCTCCCTGGCAACTGTCATTCTACTTTTTGTCTTTTTTTAATTTGGCTATTCTAGTTTCCATAAATAAGTGCAAATAAATAAGTTACATAAATTTGAATTATGTATTTGTTCTTCAAGCTTATTTTCAAGATATTTGGTAACCTCTCTTGAAATGCCCTGGGCTTTCCAGGGGGCTTGGTGGTAAAGAATTTGCCTGCAATGCAGGAGATGCAGGTTTGATCCCTGGGTCGGGAAGATCCTCTGCAGGAGGAAATGGCAACCCACTCCAGTATACTTACCTGGAAAATACCATCAACAGGGGAGCCTGGAAAATCCCAATGGGACTGGGCTATATCCCTGGGCTTGCAAAGAGGCAGACATGACTTAGCAACTGAGTACGCACACATACTTGAAATGCCTTCCCTGCTTCTCCTCCTTCTCTCCTCCTTTCAAAACCCATTCCACCCTCCAAGGCTCAATACCAAGATTTTCCAGTTGCTTCAGTCTCTGGGCATCTCTCCCTATGCTGACTCAGAGTACACAACTCCCCTACTCATTTGGCCCTTGTCTGTACTGTCTCAGGCCATATCTTGAGTTATTATTCTATACTAACCATAATTTTCTGAGTGATTGTCTTCTCTTGCCAACTGTGACTTCCTGAAGGGCAGAGATGGAATGTCCTTTCTTTTCTTTGTATCTTCCACTACTTAACCCTTCGATGCAACAGACACTCAGTAAGTACTTGTCAAATCCCCTGCTCTTCTTTAGGAAAGCTGCATAAACCAGCTGAATAATCAAGAAGTTCTCGCTTAAGCCAGATCACACTCTCCCTGGTTGAAACTTAAGTCCTTGTTTTCTTGTTTGATCTTCCATGAAATGGAGAGCAAACATCTGATATTCTCACCAAACCTGTATCTATACTTGAGAAAGGCTAGTGCAGGCAATGGCACAGGCAATGGCACCCCAGTCCAGTACTCTTGCCTGGAAAATCCCAGGGATGGAGGAGCCTGGTAGGCTGCAGTCCATGGGGTTGCTAAGAGTCAGACACGACTGAGTGACTTCACTTTCATTTTCACTTTCATGCATTGGAGAAGGATATGGCAACCCACTCCAGTGTTCTTGCCTGGAGAATCCCAGAGACGGGGGAGCCTGGTGGGCTGCCGTCTATGGGGTTGCACAGAGTTGGACACAACTGAAGTCACTTAGAAGCAGCAGCAGCAGCAGCAGCAGCAGTGCATCTCTCTTAGCTTTTGCTTTTCCAGGCTAAGCCAGGATAAAGAAGCAGAAGCATTGTATTGACACAAGACCTTGTTCTAAGAAACCCATAACATTTCCCTCATATTAAGATGAGTTCTTTTAGTAGTTAAAAAAGTCAACAAAGGTCTTACAATCTGGGAAAGCATTCATCTTCTGAAAGTCATAGCTGGGAAGGCCAGAGTCTCTGGTAAGCCTTTATTTTTTTAATCTTTTGGCAAAAACTCCTTTACTGATTTGGTTTAATGTCCACTAATTCCCTGAGAAGAGAAGCAAGCACACATACACACGTACCTGACTCCCTTTATGCAGCCTTGATCACAGCAATTCACATTATTGAATCATTTCTAAAATCAGAGCAGGAGTTTACCAGAAAATAATCTAAAACACTCAAGGATTATAATTTTGTATACCAAAATTGTAGATGTAACAAGGGCTTGGGTGTGGCTTTGCCTCTGAGTATTCCTGGTTAAGGTGACTAGGAAAAATTCTATGACTCCAAGATGGCAGGGTAGAAGGACACGCACTCATCTTCTCCTGTGAGAACTCCAAAACTACAGCTCACTGCTGAACAACTGTCAACGGGAGAATGTTGGACTCCACCACAAAAAGATACCCCAAGTCCAAGGGCAAAGGAGATGCCCCAGCAAGATGGTAGGAGGGGTGAAATTGCGTTTACAATCAAACCCTATACTTGCCAGAGACACTTGGAGGGCTCAAACAAACCTTGTGTGCACCAGGACCCAGAGATCCCACAGCAACTGAGCCAGAACTGAGTTTGAGTGTCTCCTGCGGACGTACAGGTTAGCAGTGGACTGCTGCTGGGGCAGGGGCTCTGGGTGCCATAGACCTGGGTATGGCATAAGCCCTCTTGGAGGAGGTCACCATTAGCCCCACCATAGAGCTGTCAGAACTTACACAGGGCTGGGGAAACAGACTCTTGGGGGGTACAAACAGAACCTTGTACACACCAGGACCCAGGAGAAAGGCACAGTGACCCCACAAGGGACTGACCCAGACTTGCCCGTGAGTGTCCAGGAGTCTCTGGGGAGGCGTGGGTCGGCGGTGGGCTGCTGCAGGGTTGCGGGCACTGAATGCAGAAGTGCGTGCATGGGACCTTTTGAAGGAGGTCACCGTTATTTTCATTACCTCCTCCATAGTTGGCCTCAGGTCAAACAACAGGTAGGAAACACAGCCCTGCCCATTAACAGAAAACTGGACTAAAGATTTACTGAGCATTGCTCTGCACATCAGAAAAATACCCAGTTTCCCCCTTAGTTCAGTTCAGTTCAGTTGCTTAGTCATGTTCAGCTCTTTGCGACCCCTTGGACTGCAGCATGCCGGGCCTCCCTGTCCATCACCAACTCCCGGAGCTTACTTAACCTCATGTCTTTACCAAAAGTACACTTGGTAAAGACACCCAGATTCTCAACTCAGATGAGGTGTCAGAAGAGTCATGTTGGGGTGCAGATGCAGGGAGATTAGTCTGCTTGCTTAAAATATCCTGAAATATCAAGAAAATCAATCTGAATCTCAGAAAGTTTGTGAGCTAGTTGAAGGTTAATTAATATTTGCTTTGTTGAAGTGGCTTGTTGAGGGGTTTCATAGAAACCACAGAAATAGCAATAACGGTTGGGTGAATGGAGGATCACCCCAGGGCACCTGAAAGGAACCTTCGTAGGACTATTTCATGAAGTTTCTCTTTGCTTTGAGATTTGTGTTTTTAGAAGTCTGAGGAAAATTAAGACATGTTAGGCCTGCTTCATATTGGTTCATAAAACACTCACAAAATTGTATAATAATGCTTAATGAAGAAATTTTCTGTGTAAGCACAACAGTTTTGACAGCAGTCATAAACATGAAAGTTGGGAGGAGTGGTAAGTAAGCCCTCTGGCAGTACTGAGGTTCTTCCCCAGTTAGAAGAAGGAGCTGCCTGGGAGACATGGCATTTAGGAATGAAGTATTTGATCCTTGAATTTTGGATAGTCACAATGGAAAGCTTGTGAGATTAAAAAAAAAATTCTTCTCTAGGAAAAAAAGAGCAGAAGGGATATTTAGAACAGGTTAGAAATAGGAATGTCAAGAAAAAATAGCGATTTCTCTTTGATAAGAGTAAGTAGATAGTTGTGGTCTTTTAATTTCACTTTAAAGCTCCAGAACCAGTGCAATCTCCCTGGGGAACTCAGATAGCCAGGCATTTTCCTAATATTCATACATTTATCCACTCGTGTATTTTTCCAGTCATCACTTATTAATCATCTGTATGACATCATTTATTAGAGACCTATTATATTTCAGGCATTGGAGCTATGATGATGAATAAGAAGTTTTTAATCTGGAAAAATTTCAGTTTCCTGGAGGGAGGTATATACAATAAATGGTTAAGAGTAAACATAATGAGTGTTGCTGCTGCTGCTAAGTTGCTTCAGTCGTGTCCGACTCTGTGTGACCCCAGAGATGGCTAGACTTAATTGCAGGTAGCTGTGTATACACAGGAAAAAGATCCCCTTGTTTATCTGGAAGAGTTCACAGAAAGTGATATTTGAAGTAGGTTTTGAAGGAAGCATAAGAGTTCAGGATAAGACAATCAGAGTAAGATGAAGAAGATACCACTGAGAGAAGGGAGCGTAGAGGCCAGGGAATAGCGTTAGAGCATTGAGGTAGAGGACGAGAAACAGAACAGGCAGGCGCGGTGCTGAGGGAGAGCTGGAACTGAGACCACAGTGTATGAGGAGGCCATTTGTCCTCCAGCTCAGGGGCCAGAAGGCACTGGTGCAGCCCGTGGGCCCTCCTGCCATTACACACGCACCACCCACCCCAAACAGAGGAACACCTCCATCGGTTAACCCTGTCCTGAGAACAGAGCTGACTCCGTCTGCCGTATCCCTCAGAGTCCAGCATTCTAGGAACAACCCTGTAGAGCACTTTGGTAGAGGACCCAACATTGGCTTTGCAACATGAGAATGGCATACACACAGTAGCTCCAGCCTGTAGGTTCACTGAGGCAGGACAATTCTGATATATGCCCTGCTTGGTCTCCTGCGAAGACCTGGCATGTAGAAGGTCCTCCTTAGGTATTCACTGCATGAATAAATGAACTAAACAAATAAAGGCAGGGTGGAGAATGGATTAGCCCAGGAGGAGGCTATTGTCAGACCTTTAACAAGTCTGTTATAGAAATTCAGGTGATCAAATCATGGTGGGGTTAGAGAGGAAGGGCCGGGATGTAGATCAGCACTCACCAGTAGAACCTTCTGCAATGATGGATATGTGTTATTCTGCACTGCCCATTACACTAGCCACTAGCCACATATGACATTGAGTACTGACATGTGGCCTGTGAGATTAAGGAAATGAAGTTTTCATTTAAATTTAAATAGCTGCATGGGGCTATTGGCTACCATACTCAACAGCACAATTCTAGGGTTTTCTATGACAGACCCAAAGAAACTTTTAACAAATTGGATTTATTAATAAATTCAATCAACAAATATTCATCGATTGTATACTAGATTCTGGAGGAGAAAATGGGAGCCAATCTGCAGCAACTGTGTGTGCCATGCCAAGTGTTTAGACTTTTGTAATAAACGGTGGAAGAGGCTGGACAAGCTATTTTAGCAGGATTGGTCAGTGAAATCTCTCTGAAAGGTGACATACTGAGAGTTGGATGATGAGAAAATTATGGGGATGAAGAAATTTAAAAATCTCAAATCCAAAACAAGAACTAGAACTATGATTGATAAAGGAGAGCCATAAAATCCAACCTGTGTTAGTTATGAAGTTGTGTCTGACTCTTTATGACCCATGGACTGTAGCCTGCCAGGCTTCTCTGTCCTTGGGATTTCCCAGGCAAAAATACTGGAGCGGGTTGCCATTTCCTCCTCCAGGGGGTCTTCCCGATCCAGGGATCGAACCCAGCATTGCAGGCAGATTCTTTACTGTCTGAGCCACCAGGGAAGCCCAAAATTCGACATAAAGGCCCTTAAAACAAGAAGGTTCCTGTGCCATCTACAAGTCTAACTCACTCATCTCTGCTTCCAGAAAGGAAATTGAAGTCCAGAGAGGTAAACACACTTATTCGTGGCCACAGAACTAATTAATAACTTAGGAACAGACTTAATCTCCTAACTTCCGACTCCACACCCTACTGGGTAAATCTGAATCTCCTTTTGCTTGTTGGTTAAAGAGATTATTGTGAGAGACAAAAAATGTAACATAGGCAAGCTGTTTAAAATGGTAGCTATATTTATTGTTGGATTTGTTTTAATCTTACAGTGTTCCTTCCAAGTAATTATATTATTAATAATAACGGTATTGGTTTTTTAGTAATACAAAAACATAATGCAAAAGTTTAGTAATTTAATATTGACTATGCCAAAGCCTTTGACTGTGTGGATCACAATAAACTGCGGAAAATTCTGAAAGAGCTGGGAATACCTGAGGCAGACCACCTGACCTGCCTCTTGAGAAACCTACATGCAGGTCAGGAAGCAACAGTTAGAACTGGACATGGAACAACAGCCTGGTTCCAAATAGGAAAAGGAGCACGTCAAGGCTGTATATTGTCACCCTGCTTATTTAACTTCTATGCAGAGTACATCATGAGAAACGCTGGGCTAGAAGAAGCACAAGCTGGAATCAAGATTGCTGGGAGAAGTATCAATAACCTCAGATATGCAGATGACACCACCCTTATGGCAGAAAGTGAAGAGGAACTCAAAAGCCTCTTGATGAAAGTGAAAGAGGAGAGTGAAAAAGTTGGCTTAAAGCTCAACATTCAGAAAACTAAGATTATGGCATCTGGTCCCATCACCTCATTGGAAATAGATGGGGAAACATTGGAAACAGTGTCAGACTTAATTTTTCTGGGCTCCAAAATCACTGCAGATGGTGACTGCAGCCATGAAATTAAAAGACGCTTACTCCTTGGAAGGAAAGTTATGACCAACCTAGATAGCATATTCAAAAGCAGAGACATTCCTTTGCCAACAAAGTTCCGTCTGGTCAAGGCCATGGTTTTTCCTGTGGTCATGTATGGATGTGAGAGTTGGGCTGTGAAGAAGGCTGAGTGCCAAAGAATTGATGCTTTTGAACTGTGGTGTTGGAGAAGACTCTTGAGAGTCCCTTGGACTGCAAGGAGATCCAACCAGTCCATCCTAAAGGAGATCAGTCCTGGATGTTCATTGGAAGGACTGATGCTGAAGCTGAAACTCCAATACTTTGGCCACCTCATGGGAAGAGTTGACTCATTGGAAAAGACCCTGATGCTGGGAGGGATTGGGGGCAGGAGGAGAAGAGGATGACAGAGGATAAGAGGGCTAGATGGCATCACCGACTCGATGGACATGAGTTTGAGTGAACTCCGGGAGTTGGTGATGGACAGGGAGGCCTAGCATGCTGTGATTCATGGGGTCACAAAGAGTCAGACATGACTGAGTGACTGAACTGAACTGAATAATGCAAAAAGCATAAGAAAGGCAATGAACATTCAACTCCTTATTTGTTTTAGGAAATAGTTGTTTGGAGTGAATCTCGGATTTGGGGCTGTGCAACCGACATCAGACACCACCTGCCACTGGCCGAGAGGCAGCTGCTGACGTTACAGATGCTATGGGGGAAGAAATGTCTGACCTCTCCACTGCTGGCCTTGCAGCCCCACCGTGTTAAGTGGTGGCAAGCATCAGCATTCTAAGATTTTTTTCTCTCTTCTTCTGAGGAGAGAAAAAAAATGAAGTTATGGTTTTCCCAACAGACAGAGCTGTCATCAAGCTCCTTATGGAAAACTGCTGTAGACAGGAGTTGAAAAGAAGATGAAGGCTTTAACACAGTGTGCAAGTTGAAATGATGAAAAGGGGCACTAACATCATCCCAAGAAAAGGATTTTTCTGCCTTCAGAATTAGGCCTTCATTGGGTTACTTGTCTTTTTATATCATATCCTTCCCCACCACACCTCTGCCCTTTGAGTGTGTATTTTTGTAAATATTCAGAAAGGATGAACAATGTGATGAATAATCATGGATTTGCCGGAGTGACAATGTTGAAATATACATGTTGGCTCTCCTTGCCTTCTCTGTGTCACCTTTCTGACCACACCTTCAGTGTTCAACCCAGAAGTCTGGACCCTGAGCCCACACTCTATCCATTCTGTTGTGTTCGATGAATGTGGAGCCATCTGTGTAATTATTGTTCATCAGTAGTTTCGTGTGACTATTGTGGAACCACCAGAGTAACACCGACCATGAAGTGCTGAATAACTGCAGGTTGCATGTGAAAGGGTGACCTGAGAACCACAGCTGGGGCTCACAGCCCCCTGCCTCATCACTCCAACCCCCGCCCCCCCCCACACATGTGAAAGGGTGACCTGAGAACCACAGCTGGGGCTCACAGCCCCCTGCCTCATCACTCCAACCCCCGCCCCCCACACACACATGTGAAAGGGTGACCTGAGAACCACAGCTGGGGCTCACAGCCCCCTGCCTCATCACTCCACCCCCCGCCCCCACCCAGGGCCAGGGCTCTGTCCCCAGACTGTAGCCCTACCGCCTCCCATCATTCCCATCAGGATATTGCCTCTGCACCCTCCGGCCTCCAGTGTTCCCAATGCACCTCATAGTGGACACAGCGACATACTTGAGGACACAGGGGCAGAGGGTCCAAGTCACTGAATCTAAGCAAGTGTGGATTCCAGACCTCTCTCTACCACTTAGTTCAGCTTGGACCAACTATTTCATCTCCCTGAGTCTCCAATGTGAAGCTGGGATAATGTCTACCTCATAGGATTCTAAAGAATTCTAAAATGTTATTATTATATATAAAATGCTTTGAAACTAGAAAGCACTGAGCACAAGGCATTTTCAGTACTGTACACTACATATTGTTTTTTGTGGAAAAAGAAAACCTGATGAGTTTTAAATTATATTCACATCCAGGCAATATTTTATAAAAAGTGTAGATGGAGTATGATTTTTAAAAATTGTGAATTACTACCTTGTACACCTGTAGCTTATACAATGTTTTACATCAGCTATATGAGAATAAAAAATTTATATTCACATCACTTCATCCATCCATCCATTCATTCATTTGACAAGTTATATTAGATAATCAGTCTGGGCCAATTATATGATTGTGAACAACTCAGGTTGTATTCCTCAGGGAGCTTACATTTTATTAGGTGAGAGGGACAATGTAAGCCAACAATCCATGCTAATACATCAGAAATTACAAAGTATGTTAAGTGCTATGGAGGAAAACCTGCATGTGGATAACAATGGAGGGGTGTAAATATGAGACTCGGTCGAGCTGACTGGTGTGAAGCAGGAAGTGCAGAGGGGAAAACCTGAAGACAGGAGAGCACTGGGCGAATTCAAGGATCCAAGAGGCACTTGCGGCTGGAACACAGGAAAGGAGAGGGTTTGGGAAGCTGAAACCGGACAGGCAGAGTGAGAGTCATAGATGACTCCTGGGATTCTCTTACGAGAAAGCTGGGAAGTGTGAGGCTAGTGGAGGAAATGTGAATAGAAGCTGTAAGGCTGAGAGAATGAACTTACTAGAGAAAGTGTGGCTATGTGGTCCTTTTAAGCTGAAATAGGATACATTCATAAATTCTACACTACCATGTGTAGAATAGCTAGCTAGTGGGGAGCTGCTGTATAGCCCAGAGTGCTCAGCTCTGTGGCTCTCTGATGACCTAAAGGGGTAGGATGAGGAGCTGGCATGGGAAGGAGGCTCATGAGGGAGGGAAATATGTACATGTATAGCTGATTCACCTTGTTATACAGCAGAAGGTAGCACAACATTGTAAAGCAATTATATTGTAATTTTTTTTTAAAGTTTTAAAGATTCTAATATCTAAGGTGAGAATTTTTATAGCAGTGTTCAGGATTCACTTATAGACACAGAAATTAATTTTTACTTTGTTAGCTGAAGTAGAAAATTACACTTTACACTGTTCTATGTAAACATTTCTACATGTTTGTAGCCTACAAATGTGTTATTTTATTAGCTGTGTAGTATTCCATCATGGTTTCTTCATGGTATTTTTGGCCCTTCTACACACTTGTATGGTTTTTCATTCTTTATAGCCTTTTTCCCTTAAAAATACTGCTGCTGGGAATATCTTTTCCCCACAGGTTATTTTCCTGGCTTACCTTCTCCTCGTGGGTCATTTCTCTGAGTGTCAGATGGCCTAAAACCCTGTTGTGTTGGGCTTTGCTTGTCCTGCCTGGATGGGAGGGTACCAGCCACTTCTGGGAGGTGGGGGGGCAGTGGCAGGCAGGGGGAGGATTGTCTTCATTAGATGTACAGAGAATTCAAGTTGTTGTGTTAATATGCTTTATCCTGTAGGATGTTGCCTCTCTTGGGGTTTTTTCTGCACTCAGGATCTCCATGGCCTTTGCCTGACAGGTAGCTCATTCTCCTTCACTTTGCACTTTCCCCCAAGGGCCTTTTAATTTCCTGGTGAGTGTTGTATGTGGAACAGAAAGATGCAAAGGTAGTGGCAATGAATTAAACTGTTGTTAGTAGGAAGTGATTGTGAAAGAGGCATAAGATCTCTGAGACTGTAATTAACTGAAAGTTACAATCACATCATCTAAGGCAAATGGTTCCCCAAGTGTCACCATGTTTACTTAATCCTTTATTTAATATTTCATTCTAAATTTCTAGATGTGGTTGAGAAATCAGTCAGGGACCAGTTGACCAGGTCAAGCAGATATTAGGGAAATGCATCCAACAAATATATTTGCCTTTCCCTGGTCATAGTTTGCCTGCTCATCTGATCCAGCATATCTCTTTGGCATTCTTATTTTTCAATTTTGTAACTGAAGTATAGTTGATTTACAATATTGCATTAGTTTTAGGTGTACACCATAGAGATTCAGTATTTTTGTAGATTATATTCTAAATTATTACAAGATAATGGGTATCCCTGTGCCTTGTTGCTTGTCTATTTTATATGCAATATCTTATATCTGTTCATCGCAAACCCTTAATTTGTCCCTCCCCCATCTCCCTCTCCTCTTTAGTAACCATTACAAGTTCATTTTCTATACTTGTGAGTCTGTTTTGTATATGCATTCATTTGTATTATTTTTTAGATTCTACATATAAGTGATATCACGTAATATTTGTCTTTCACTGTCTGACTTATTTCACTAAGCATAATATTCTCTGGGTCTATCCACATTGCTGCAAATGGTAGTATTTCATTCACTTTTATGGCTGAGTAATATTCCTGTGTGTGTGTGTGTGTGTGTGTGTGTGTGTATCACATCTTCTTACTCTGGTCAAAAATTAATGAAACAAACAGAGTAAATTAACTCATCTACTCATTTGATATGGGATGAGAGTAGAATTTAAGTTCAGTTCTCTATGGAAAATAAACCTCAATTCCCTGTGTCAAGTATAACATCTTATAATAATTTAGTCTAAAGTTCTTGAAAACTAGGAAATGCATTCCAGAAGTTTTCTCTACTTTATCAAAGCAAAAGAACATAAAAACCAACTTATCTTCTTTCTCAAAAAAATATGTAAGAGAGGAGACATATTCTGAGATGATAGAATCTCAGCCGTTCTGCTCAGAGCCGTTGCCACTGTCAGTAATATATGTAGTTAATAATAATGGCAAAGATGTTAACATGCGGCACCTATAAGTTCTGTGCTGTACACTTTATCCTTATCTCACCACCATTCGAGGTAGGTTTTGTCAAAATCACAAAGCTAGTGAGCAATGGACTCAAGATTCAAAGTGATGGACTCAGATTCATCACTCTGCCTCTTTTCCACCCTGAGGACACGAAGGCTGGAAGCTGCATAGGGCCCAGGACAAGACTGGGCTAGAGCATAGAGAAGCACTGGTCATAGCAGCCTCTAAACTGTGAAGTGAATTTAGAGATGTCACATAAACTCCTGGAGGTTTTGCTTTCTATAAAGCAGCAGGGGCTCCTGTTTTCCCTAACTCCCATTGTGAAGACTTGCTATGTAATAGCTGTGAAAGTTTTTTGACAACCAACCATTAAGTCTGATAAAAACAGGGCTCATTATTTTGTATTGTGATCACTATGATGATTGTGGCAAGATTCTCATATGAGACATGCCATGACTACTCTGGGGTAAGGATTCTCAGAGGAGTCCAATTTGAATATCACATCCAGTGAGGCTGAGGTTCAAAATGAATCATCTGATATGCTGACATGCCAGGGAATCAGATAAATCACAGCCAGGAGGCAACAGGAATCATGTATGTTGTGGATATGACTTGATTGATGTGGTGACAGATGTATTCACAGCATCTCCCAGCTCCCCAAACACATCTCCTTCTAGGAAAGCTGATGTCTGTGGGAGGCTCCCTCCAGTGACTGCAGTTAGGAATGGATCATAACAGATGGTGAACTTTAATTGTTACAAGGCTGAGGGGTGGATCAAGACTCAGGTGTTCTTCAGAGTGATCTTGCTGACATGGGCTCCATGACTCTGACCTGGGCTCCATCATGCCTTCGAATAATCACCACCTCTCAGGTCTTGGGTTTCTAGATGATGGAATACTTCCATAGTTGCTCCAGGAAGAAGGACATGGAGGCAAGGCAGTAAGGCAGTAATGCTGTCCACACTTGATATAATCCCAGTGGACTGGTGGGTCTCAAACTCCAGAGAGACTGAAACCTCTTAGAGAACTTGTCCAAAGGCAGATTTCTGGGGCCCATCCCCAGAGATCACTATCCCATTGGTGGAAAGTGGGGCCCAGAACTCTGCATTCAAACACTTGAATAACATTGCAGGCAGTGGGCACTTTCCATTTTCAGGGACGAATGAATGACGATTTAAAGAACCTTAACGCTGGCTGATCATCACTTAAAATTTTGAAGTTCCAGGCCTACATTTCTAAGTACCTGACTGTTTAAACATTCCATTTGATAGTTCTGCCAGCATCCCTTCTCCAAAACATATCCCAAATCAAATCCATCATGTTCCCCACCGAGGCTGATGACACCGTTCTCCTCGGCTGGGCTCAGAACCGCAACCGCCTGTGATGAGCCGTCCTTCGACAGTCATCTGTGAGAGACTTTCACACATTCTCTGGGCTTGCTTTTGCTCTCCCAGCACTCTCATCACTGTCAGCACCGCAGTCCAGATTCCTTTCACCTCGTGGCATCTGGACCACACTCTGGAAGCGAATGTTTCCCTTCTTTGCTCATCCTGTAGCTTCTTCCTACAGTGGCTCTGGAAAATTGAAACCGTATCATTCCTGAACTCAAAATTTCTCCATGGTTTTTTTAAAAATGAACTTTTATTGGAGTATAGTTGCTTTACAATGTTGTGCTAGTTTCTACTGTATAGCAAAGTGAATCAGCTATACATACACATATATCCCCTCTTTTTTGGCTTTCCTCCCCATTTGGGTCACCACAGAGTGCTGAATAGGATTCCCTGAGCTCTACATTAGATTCTTATTAAAGTTTTCTGTTTTATACATAGAAGTGTATATATGTCAATCCCAGTCTCCCAATTCATCCCACCCCCCTCCCTCCTCTTGGTGTCTATACGTTTATTCTCTACATCCACATCTCTATTTCTGTTTTTGCTAATAAGATCATCTATTCCATTTTTCTAGATTTCATGATTTTTAATTGCTTATGAAAACTTTCTGCAACCAATTCCAGTGGTTTGTGGAACGTGGCGGGTGTTCCACCCATACCACCAAGCGATTCTTGGACACCAGTAGGGTATCCTACAGTTCAACTCAATTTTGACTCACTATCTACCCAGAGATGATATCAGATTCCACAAATTGAGGGGCTCAGTCTCCCAAGATGTCCCTCTACTTCGGATGTCACTTGTAAGTCCAGGTTGTCACCTATGTTTCTGCCCAGCTGGCTATAAACCAGAGGTATCCACCACCCCCTCCTTGGATCTGATGAATTTTCATGTGCAGTCCACAGGACTCAGGAAGTCAGTTGATTCACTCCGTCAAAAGTTCATCACAAAGGATATTAAAGGATCAGCAGCCAGATGCAGAGATACACAGGAGAGGTCCCAAACAAAGGCACTCCTATCGTCATGGAGTTTGGACTGGACGTGATGGCATGCGGATGTGTTCTGGTTCACCAGTCTGGAAGTTTGCCAAACCCTGTCCTTTTGGGTGTTTATGGGGGCATCATTACATAGGTTGGAGAAGGCAATGGCACCCCGCTCCAGTACTCTTGCCTGGAAAGTCCCATGGATGGAGGAGCCTGGTAGGCTGCAGTCCATGGGGTTGCTAAGAGTCAGACACGACGGAGCGACTTCACTTTCACTTTTCACCTTCATGCATTGGAGAAGGAAATGGCAACCCACTCCAGTGTTCTTGCCTGGAGAATCCCAGGGACGGGGGAGCCTGGTGGGCTTCCGTCTCTGGGGTCGCACAGAGTCGGACACGACTGAAGCGACTTAGCAGCAGCATTACATAGGTATGATTGATTAAATCATTCACCATTGGCCAGTTGAACTCGATCTTCAGTCCCTCTCACAACTTGGACGTTGAGGTAGGGGTACTCTAATCACATGATTGGCTCCCGTGGCAAAAGACCCCCATCTTTAGGTTACATAAAGCTTTCCGAAGTACATCTTTATTCTCTCAATACTTAGGAGTATCCAAGGGTTTCAGGAGCTCTGTGCATGAAACAAGACAAAGGCTAAATATATATCTCTTATTATAAATCCAAATATCACACCTATTAAATAAAGTTCAAACTAACACAATTCAAAGTCAGGTGTACCTGACCTCCCATAATTTTACTCCATATTGTTTGTCTAGCTTTGCTTTCTAAATAATTCTTTGAAATGCTTTGCTGTTCACAGAGTTCACTGGTCCACTGGGGACAGGAGGCACAGTGTTTAGGGCCCATCATGCTTTGGGGATCCATAAAATGCTTTCATTTTTCATGTGTTTTCATTTCTTTTAAAGTCAAAATAAAAAATGAATATTGTCCAGCTTGGATTATATTCATATTTATAAAACATAATTTCAAATAATTTTTTATGGGAGAAGGAGCTAATGAAAACAGAAGTATCTAAGGCCCATAAAAGTCATCATGCAGCCCTGGCTTTTCATACATTCGACCAATAAATATTAATTAAGCTCCCACTGTTTTTCAGACACTGAGCAAACAGATGTGATCTCTGTTATTAGAGACTTTGGATGCTATTGTTAGACAAGTAAGCAAAGATATTGACAGAATGATTATACACCGCAGCACACGTTAAGATTTAAAGGAGGAGGCACTGAGAGAGATAACATTGGCAGGAAGGAATCCTGCTTGTTGAGGTGGTGGTCTCTTTTGAGGAGTTGACACGGGCTTCCCAGGTGACGCTAGTGGTAAAGAACCCACCTGCCAATGCAGGAGACATAAGAGACATGGGTTCGATCCTTGGATTATATAAATCCCCTGAAGGAGGGTATGGGAACCCTCTCCAGTATTCTTGCCTGGAGAATCCCCATGGGCAGAGAAGCCTGATTGATGGGCTACACAAAGAATCGGACACCACTGAAGCATACTCAAACTCAAAACTGACATAAACTCAGAGCTGAAGGATAAGAAGGAGCTAGGCCTACGGAGAGGAGAAGGCAATGGCACCCCACTCCAGTACTCTTGCCTGGAAAATCCCATAGACGGAGGAGCCTGGTAGGCCACAGTCTATGGGGTCGCTAAGAGTCGGACACGACTGAGCAACTTCACTTTCACTTTTCACATTCATGCATTGGAGAAGGAAATGGCAACCCACTCCAGTGTTCTTGCCTGGAGAATCCCAGGGACGAGGGAGCCTGGTGGGCTGCCGTCTATGGGGTCGCACAGAGTCGGACACGACTGAAGCGACTTAGCAGCAGCAGTAGGCCTACAGAGAAGTGGGAGGAGCATTCCAGTGGAATCTCTGGCTGAGAATTGGGAATCCCTGCTGTTCCTCTGTTTCCTGGGTGCTTTTAATGAAGGAGCGCCTGGTCTTGATGATGTCCTTGTCAGATGACACAACCTAAACAGTTTAGCAACAAGTTTGATGCCCTGTATCCGAGGGGAAGCTCTGCACAGACCAGAGGAGGACAGTACCTCACAAGCAGGGGAGCACTCTTCCAGGGGATCTCGGGGGAAGAGCGAGTTCTACCGAGTGTTAGAAGAGGCAAGTGATTAACAAGGCATGGTTGACTAGGAGGTCCAGGATTTCCTGATAAGACTTACATTTCCCATCGTCAAGGGTGAGGGAAGCTGGCTAAACGTGAATTGGAAGGTTGTGATTGGTGTAGGTTTCCTTGACAGTGAATTTCTCGTAAGTGCAGCCTGACTTAGGTTCAGATCTATGATATGGGCCAGGCCACTGGGGTGACCTCTGTTCTGTGGGTCCCAAAGTATGAACTGACGGTAGCATCCCCAAACACAGTTTAAGTTCTCTTGTTTCTATGATGTTGATACTGCATCCTCCTTTTAAAATTCCTTCTCCTCTGCCTCCCTTCTCTGGTTTCCAAAGGCTTGTTCATCCTCCAAGACTCAGGTCAAATGCCACCATCTAGTCACTGCCTCCAGGAGACCTTCTCTGGCTATGCCAGTTGAAGTGATCTTGGAAACTCCTTTGAAACTCCAGCTCACTAAGGAGTCTATCCTCTGCTGCCTTTGTCTTTTCTATCTCTTAATCCACACTACTTGCCAGTAAATTCTTTGAAGGTAAACACTATTTTATATTTCAGGATTCCTTGAAGCACCTCCATGGTGACCTTCACATATTAGCAATTTAGTGAAAAATTTCTGGACACATGAAAAATGAATGGATGATTCCAAGGCAGACTGTGTCTTAAAATTGTATTTCTTTACTTCCTTCCGTAGACCAGAGACCTCGATACTGGTGATGAGACCTTGCATATTTAAAATGATGCTGAGAGAGAAGGAGAGTGATGAATGAGCTCAGGAAGATGTGATGGCTTTTGCAATGACCCTAATAAACGGTACATGGAATCCAGCTCCATAACTACAAACAAGTAGGCAAGAAAAGTGAACATGTGTTGAGGGGCGGTTACGGGGAGCATTTGCAATAAATGAAAAGATTAAAAGCTCCATATTGCTGATGGGACAGAAATGTAGGCTTTTTATAGGAGGATTCTTCTGTTTTTATTTTTATGCCTTTATTTAAAAAAATTAATGGGAAACCAATCTCCAGAAGTTTTTACACAGTCTGAGGGTCCATGAGTAAAACATACAGAGCTTGACGTAGTAGGTGGTCTCCCAGCAGGCTGTGGATCTAAACCAGAGACCTTATGTGAACTGTCAGGCTGGGTGCAGTTGTAAACGTGAGGAACACGCAATGGACTGACTCACAGTGTAGCAGGGAGACAAGGAAACTGTGCTCATACTGAAACATGCCTTTAAAAGTGTTTCTGTCATGTCTTTGGTTGCTGGATTTTTAGAATAATATGGCAAGTGGGAGACATTCCATTCTATCAGAAATACAAAGGAGTAGAGCAAAATCCTAAAGACAAATGAAAAGTGCGATGGCAATAGCAGGAATTGAGTGAATGCTGTAGGTCCAAGGAGATATTTTGAACAACTTGGTTTTTGTGTGTGTGTGTTTTAGAGATCTTTCTTTGATGTTCAGTTCAGTCAGTTCAGTCCCTCAGTCATGTCTGACTCTTTGCGACCCCATGAATCCCAGCACGCCAGGACTCCCTGTCCATTACCAACTCCCGGAGTTCACCCAAACTCATGTCCATCGTGTCGGTGATGCCATCCAGCCATCTCATCCTCTGGCATCCCCTTCTCCTCCTGCCCCCAATCCCTCCCAGCATCAGAGTCTTTTCCAATGAGTCAACTCTTCGCATGAGGTGGCCAAAGTATTGGAGATTCAAACTCAGCATCAGTCCTTCCAGTGAACACCCAGGACTGATCTCCTTTAGGATGGACTGGTTGGCTCTCCTTGCAGTCCAAGGGACTCTCAGGAGTCTTCTCCAACACCACAGTTCAAAAGCATCAATTCTTCAGTGCTCAGCTTTCTTCACAGTCCAACTCTCACATCCATACATGACCACTGGAAAAACCATAGCCTTGACTAGACGGACCTTTGTTGGCAAAGTAATGTCTCTGCTTTTCAATATGCTATCTAGGTTGGTCATAACTTTCCTTCCAAGGAGTAAGCGTCTTTTAATTTCATGGCTGCAGTCACCATCTGCAGTGATTTTGGAGCCCCCCAAAATAAAGTCAGCCACTGTTTCCACTGTTTCCCCATCTATTTTCCATGAAGTGATGGGACCAGATGCCATGATCTTAGTTTTCTGAATGTTGAGCTTTAAGCCAACTTTTTCACTCTCCACTTTCACTTTGATCAAGAGACTTTTTAGTTCCTCTTCACTTTCTGCCATAAGGGTGGTGTCATCTGCATATCTGAGGTTATTGATCTTTCTCCCAGCAATCTTGATTCCAGCTTGTACTTCTTCTAGCCCAGCGTTTCTCATGATGTACTCTGCATAGAAATTAAATAAGCAGGGTGACAATATACAGCCTTGACGTGCTCCTTTTCTTATTTGGAACCAGTCTGTTGTTCCATGTCCAGTTCTAACTGTTGCTTCCTGACCTGTATACAGGTTTCTCAAGAGGCAGGTCAGGTGGTCTGGTATTCTCATCTCTTTCAGAATTTTCCACAGTTTGTGGTGATCCACACAGTCAAAGGCTCTGGCATAGTCAATAAAGCAGAAATAGATGTTTTTCTGGAATTCTCTTCCTTTTTCCATGATCCAGCGGATGCTGGCAATTTGATCTCTGGTTCCTCTGCCTTTTCTAAAACCAGATTGAATATCTGGAAGTTCACACTTCACGTATTGCTGAAGCCTGGCTTGGAGAATTTTGAGCATTACTTTACTAGCGTGTGAGATGAGTGCAATTGTGTGGTAGTTTGAGCATTCTTTGGCATTGCCTTTCTTTGGGATTGGAATGAAAACTGACCTTTTCCAGTCCTGTGGCCACTGCTGAGTTTTCCAAATTTGCTGGCATATTGAGTGCAGCACTTTTACAGCATCATCTTTCAGGATTTGAAATAGCCCCACTGGAATTCCATCACATCCACTAGCTTTCTTCGTAGTGATGCTTTCTAAGGCCCACTTGACTTCACATTCCAGGATGTCTGGCTCTAGGTGAGTGATCACACCATCGTGATTATCTGGGTCATGAAGATCTTTTTTGTACAGATCTTCTTTGATGTAGACCATCTTAAAAGTCTTATTGAATTTGTTAAAATACTGCTTCCATTTTATGTTTTGGGTTTTTCACTGTGAGGCATATGGGGTCTTAGCTACCCGACCCGGTATTGAACTGGCACCCCCACTGTACTGAAAGGCGAAATCCTCTTTAAAAACAACAACAACAACAACAAAAAAAACACCTTTTTTATTTATTTCTGCTGCACCAGGTCTTGGTTGCTGCATTCAGGATCTTTGCTCTTCCTTGCAGCATGCATGATCTTTAGCTGTGGCATGCAAGATCTTTTAGCTGTAGAAGGGGAACCCTAGTTGTGGCATGTGGGGTCTATTTCCCCAACCAGGGGTTCAACCCAGACCCCTAGCATTTCGACTGTGGAGCTCCAGGCACTGAACTATCAGGGAAGTCCCTGGAAGGTGAAGTTTTAACCTCTGGTTGCCAGGGAACTTGTTTCAAGATTGAGCTTTAACAAGAAGTAAAAGATGGTAAAGAATGGGGTAAAAATATTGCCTGGTTCCCAAAGGGTCAGAGTCAGTTATCAAAACACATTGACATGAGATGTGGTGAAGTCTAGCTAATGGGATGGGGAGCCAAGCTTCCTTGATAGAGGCAGTGATTCTTGTAAAGGGCCCCTAGGGCTACACTCTGAGTGCCCAGGCTTGGGCTCTACCCACTGGTATTTTTCTGACTCCTGGTTGTCAGCTGTTCATTCACTGAACAAATATTTGTTGATGGCATACTAGATGACAGATACTGCCACAGGTAAATAAAGTAGGCAAAAATCCCAGCCCTATGGAATTACATTCTAAAGGGTCAGTATATTCTTATATCCCAGAGATTCTAAAGGCAGCTTTTAGACAGATTGTCAACTAAAAATTGACAATAAAAAAGATAAAGAGGATGTGTAGTATGTCAGTCAGTGACTATACCAAGATGGTGATGGGAGCTTGGAAGAGCAAAGGCATACGATTTTAAATAGGGTGACCAGAGAACATCTCACTGAAAGGATGATTTTTGAGTAAAAGCCTGAAGGAAATGAGAGGATCAGCATATGGATATTTGAGGGAAGAACATTCCAAGAAGGGGAAACAGTCAGTGCAGATGCCCTGAGGCTGGACGTGCTAAATGGGTTTGAGGAACACTGAGGAGAAGGATGTGGCTGGAGCAGAGAAGTATTACAAGATAAGGTCAAAGAGGTCATGGAAACCGATCATGTAAGGCCCCCTGTAAGGACGTTGGCCGTGAATGAGATGCCTGCCCTTGGACAGACTGTGTTACCTTGTAATGACTTATAAAGTAACTTACCTTCCCTTGCCTCTCTTTTTAGAGGGCTCTGGAGTTCCTCCTCCTCCAAACACTGCTTCGCATACCACCCCTTACCCGCCCTCCTAAAGCCATCTTCTGGACTTCAGTCAAGAGTCTAACATTTTGGTCCCACGGGAACTGACTGCTTGACTAGCAATAGCCAATTTGGGTATAGAACTGAGGACCGCAGAAATAGAGGCATTCATGTCAAGGGTCTTTGTTGTATACAAAGGGAAATATTCTCCTTATAGCTTCCTAGAATTTCCTAAGAAACAGACCTGCAGTCACAGGCGATGGTGAGAAAATGAAGCATAAATATTGCTTTTATCCATATGTTGATCTATTAAGCGACTGTGATACTTAGTTTTATGTGTTAACTTGACTAGACTAACAGATGTCCAGATAACTGGTAAAATGTTATTTCTTGGTGGGTCTGTGAGGGTGTTTCTGGAAGAGCTTAGCATTTGAATCAGTAGGCTGATTAACAATTACCAATACCTCTATGGGTGGGCATCATCCAATCTAGAGAGGGGCTGAATAGATCAAAAAGAAGGATGGGCAAATTTGCTCTCTTTGCTTGGCTTCCCTGGTGGCTCAGAGGTTAAAGCGTCTGCCTGGAATGCGGGAGACCCGGGTTTGATCCCTGGGTCGGTAAGATCCCCTGGAGAAGGAAATGGCAACCCACTCCAGTACTCTTGCCTGGAGAATCCCATGGAGGGAGGGGCCTGGTAGGCTACAGTCCATGGGGTCGCAAAGAGTCAGACATGACTGAGCGACTTTCACTCACTTTGCTTGGTAAAACCATCTTGACCTGCCCTCAGCCATCAATGCTCCTGGCCAGACTCAGATCAGGATTTACACCATCAGCGCCCTGTGTTCTCAGACCTTCAGAGTTGGACTGAATTACATCATTGGCTTCTGTTCTCCAACTTGCAGATAGCAGATAGTAAACTTGCCTCCTCCATAATCGTGTGAGCCAATTCCTATAATAAATTTCCTCTTAAATATAAATATATATACATATGTATCCTGTTGGTTCTGTTTCTCTATAAAGACCTTGCTCTCCCCATTTCGCCCACCCATTAGTATAATGTCTTCTAGCAACTTTTGATAGCACTTCTCATAACCTCCTCTCTGAGACAGCATAGTCCAAATCACCATCAACTCTCTCTCTCTTTTTAAAACAGACTTATTGAGGTATAATTATATACTATAAAATTCACCTATTCTAAGTGTACAATTCAATGATTTTTAGTAATCGTTTAGTAATTAAATTGTATCATCTCCTGCTTAAGTTATTGTAATAGCTTAGCACTCCCTGCTTTATTATTTTTTTTTCAGTGGGGCTTAACCATCATCTGACATAGAATATATTTTACTTACATGCTAGAATATATAGGTCCTGTGAGGCAGGGATTTTGTTGTTTTTTCACTATCACCATATCCATAGCATCTGCAACAGTGCCTGATGCATATAGTCACTCAAAATTATTTGTTGGATGAATAAATATATCACTGAACAAATGGCACCCGCTATTCTCTTGGACAAGTATAAAACTCCTCACCCTACCACCTGGAGGAGATCTGTGATGGGTCAATACCAGTGGAATGATGAGATGGGGTAGTCATAGGTAGACACTCTCCTTCCCCCTTCATGTTTTTCCTTTGGGTTTATCTCTCTCCTTACATTCTCTAGGCATCAAAGTGGTAGGACCTGAGGACCAGGACTGGATGTAGATCTTGAGGAAATTGGCTACTGCGTTTGATTTTGACCCAGACTGCTTGGCTGCCTTTTCCAGGCAAAGCAACACCCTCCCCCACCGGCCTTGCATTAGATGTCCCTGTGCTGCCAGTGGAGGTTAATGTCTAAATGTAGAGGGCAAGGGTGGGCTGGAACTTCAGAGTAACAAACAGCTTTCCTCCGTATCCATACTTTTTCCTCCTAAACCTGAAGAGGTAGTCTTAAGAGGCTGGTTAAAGATTGGGTGTTCACGATTCCAACCAAACATCATTCCATCTTAACACGACACTGTCTACTCAGACCTACATCTTGATGTAGCTTTGAAATTTTAGGTTTATTCTGCTTTGGAGAACTATATTATACAATAGCTTTAGGGAAAAAAGCATCTAATATTTACTGAGTGCTTTTCATATGATAGCAAGATATTTCACATGTATCCTATATATTAGATACTTTGCATACCTATATATTTAATTAGTTAAAAGACTAACTAATATTTTTCTTTTACTCATTAATATTAGGCCTAAGTTTTATAAACCACTCTTACATGGGTGTGTATAACCAACTGGAGCTTGGAGGAGTGATCTGGGCTAGGGACAGCATTTTGAGTATCAGTTATAAAAAAAATAATAATTAAAGCTATAGGAATAGATCATATGCTCTGGAGAGTGAGAAGAAGAGAGAGCCTAGCTCAAAACCTTGAGAAATTTAACTTTTAATGGCTAAGTAGAAGATGATGAGCTTGGAAAGGCAGAGAAGGAACATCCAGAGAGGTTAGAGGTAAACAGGGAGAGTGTTAAACGCAGGAAGGTATCTGTCAGCTTTCTGAAAGCTTGCAACTGTCATAACAGAGTTTGTTTTGGGGGAGTCTAACTCCTAGTAAAGTATTTGTCATTTAATTAAAAATTATCATTAAGTGGGTGGTTCTGAACTTGTTTTTGACACTAGATAAATAGTTCTCAGCCACATGTACCTACAAGACCGGAAAGATGTAGATTTTTGCATTATTAAGACATTGTGTTCAGCAAAATTATTTTTTCACTCCAATCTTACCTCCCCCTCTAAGTGTGACATACCCTTTCCAGATGCTCTATTATTCATCAATGGCTTTTTGGCATTCTAGTAGTAAATTTGAATATTTGACGTTAGTGAAACAAGATGACAAGCATTGTACAAAAAATGTGGAATTATTACTGAAGCATTCTTGAGGATGAGATTATTATTTTTGTGTTTAATGTTAGTGACAGTAAATTCCCAATGAATTTTTATTTTATAGCTTTAGACTCAGCAACAAATTTATTTTGTTCATTCACTCACTCATTTATCCATCAAATGTATGTTAAGTGCCTACTATATGCCAGACACTAGGAATGTTAAGACACATCAGGTGTGATTCTCAAGCCTTGGTATGCATTGGAATCACCTGGAAGACTTGCTAGAAATACATATGCCCCAATCACCACCCCCATATTCAGTAGGTCCCAGGGTAGTTTCCGCGAATTCATGTATAACAAGCTCTCTGTGTGATCCTGATTCAGTTTGGAACTATTTTCTATGTAAAGGCATTTAGTGAAAAACTTAAATATAATAAAATGTAAGAGGTGTCAGATACAAGTACACACAGGATAGAGTATATATATTAAATTTTGTTACATTTGTATCTCCCTACAGCAGTAGATGGTACACTCAACAACATTATTGCAATTTTAAGCTCTAATGGAATTTTTTTGTTAGGGCTTTAAAGCCTTAGCAAAATGGTTTATTTTCATTAATATTGCAGAAAATGTTAATGTTCATATAAATGATCATAAAGGTAAGAGAATGCTGTAAATGTACACATATCATTATATCCATGCATACAGTTTCCCTTATAGGAATGAGGCAGCTTCTACTTAAACAGTGGGGAGCATATTCTGTGGTTGTTACAGGACTAGTCCTCTCGTAAATGAAAGGCTTCTTTCCTTTTCTTTTTTTCCTTTGTCTACTAGGCGCTTTTACAGCTTGTTGATATAAACAGCATTAGAGGAGTATTAGCAGCAGCAGTTTCTAAACCCCAGCAGTAGTGCAAAGTGCAAAACTCTATGTCTTGCATTGAGGAAAAGAAGCTTTCTTTTAAAGAATAACTGGTGTTTTCTCATTAAAATGAGGCACTCATTCACTGTGCCATTCACAAAGAAACTTAGGCTGAGAAGGATGGATCAATTCCACTTTCATTGTAGGGAACCTAGGATGTTCTTTGACTACAAGATTGAGTAGGAAGAGATGTAGATTAGAAGCAACTATTTAATAAATCTGATTTAAAATTGAATGAAAACAGCACAGGAAATTTGAAAAAAGTTCTAGAACATGTTCAAAATGGTGCTTCAAAATATGTCTTCTGAAACAGATTTAAAAAGTGCAATATCGTGCCTACTGATCACCAAAATCCTTGATTTTCTTCTCTTTCCTGAGACCACAGATAAACTACACTTCCCAGACACCTTTGCATTCTATATATGGTCATATGCTAAGTTCTAATCAATCGAATATGAGTGGAAGTGATATGACGTACACCTCTTCTAGAGAGACCCATGGTGTTTGACCCATAGAGAATACCCACTGTGGTTCTCCATGCACCTTCCTGGATAATGATACCCAGGCAGATTTGAAAGTCACAGATTGAAAATTGCCGGGCTTCTGTCAGCCTGGGTTCTTGAAGAACTATTATGGAGCAGGGACTTCCCACCCCCACACTTCCTCATCCCAATGCAAATGAACTTTGCCTGAGAGAGAAATCAACTTTTACCCTGTTAAGCTTCTGAACTGTTGAGGGTGGGTCATAACATCAGTTAGCTTACTTGAAGTAAGACAGGGTGTAAGAATGTAGGCACGTCTGTATCATGAGACGATGCGCTGCTTATTATTTCTGGGCCCAGAGCCCTAAATATAGTCCCATCATTCTCTTGCAGAGGTTGCCTTTACCACAATCCCCACCGAGAAAATTCTGTAGAAAAGACTCCTCTGGCTCCTGGGGGCAGTACTTAGGCTGTCAGGAGTACTCTAGTCCTGCAAAGACAGTTTAAAGCCAACATTTCTCTTGGTCAGTGGGACATGGTCCTAGCAGCACACAGATTGTAAAATGTACAAAATTCTAACTCCAGCATTTGGAGAAACCAGGGCTGGATAGAAGGAACCAGAGGCATAGCCACAATGGAGCACAGCATGCATGCAGACGACAGAGCACAGGGCCACCTTTTGGGCCCCTCAGTTGCACTCGCCACGGACTGGCAGGTATTGGCATTAGAATTTAACAGAAAATCCTCCTGGCTTTTAAAAAGTTTTACTGCATGGAAGTTAGACATGGAATTTCACAGTATTCAAAGGCCCACTCCTTATGAAAAGAGAGATCTCCCTTCCCTTTTAAGATAATGACTGAGCCCCCTCTAGATCATCTCCCTCCCACAGAAGCCAGCCTTTCACACGCCAACACTCTGCCCACAGTGATCGCTTTCCATGGGGTAGCTATTTATGGCATCGCCTATTCCAAATACAATCTCAGTGGATATAGAAACTGCTTAAGAATTTGCAACCTGATTTTATTTTTAATTTAGGCTTGGTTTATATCCAAAATATTCCTCCAAGCCTTAAAGCTTTTCAGCCATTTCAGGTACCTCTCTCTCCTTCCTGAGTCCATTAAATAAGATAGCCACCACCCAAGTGACAGTGATTCTGTATCAGGCAGTATGCACGGCTTTTACATACATTATGCTACTTAATCTTCATATGAGATAAGTATTATTCTTATCCCATTTCGTGTATGCAAAAACTGAAGCAGCAAAAGGTTAAATAACTTGAGCAATCTCATATAACTGAAAGTGTATGAAAGTGTTAGTCGCTTAGTCATGTCTGACTTTTTGCAACCCCATGAACTGTAGTCCACCAGGCTCCTTTGTCCATGAGATTTCCAAAAGGCAGGAATACTGGAATGGGTTGCCATTCCCTTCTCCAGGGGATCTTCCTCACCCAGGGATCGAACCTGTGTCTCCTGCACTGCAGGCAGATTCTTTACTATCTGAGCCACCAGGGAAGCCCTCGTATGACTAACTGCTGCTGCTGCTGCTGCTAAGTCGCTTCAGTCGTGTCCGACTCTGTGCAACCCCAGAGATGGCAGCCCACCAGGCTCCCCCATCCCTGGGATTCTCCAGGCAAGAACACTGGAGTGGGTTGCCATTGCTTTCTCCAATGCATGAAAGTGAAAAGTGAAAGTGAAGTCGCTCAGTCAGGCTCCTCTGTCCATGGGCTTTTCTAGGCAAGAGTACTGGAGTGGGGTGCCATCACCTTCTCCCGTATAACTAACTAGTAAGGAGCAAAACCAGAGTTCAAAGCACTCACTGCAGCCGCAAACCTCCACCCTTAATCAGTGTACTCCACTGCCTCTACTTCAGTTTAAATTTTGCTCCTAGAAGACACCTCTTGAAAGAGTAGTGATCCTTCAGGAAGACCAATAAATAATTCCAGTTCATCCAAATTTCTTCTCGGTACCTTTTTTTTTCATTCCAGCACTCGTGGAATGTGGGAACCTCTTACCACGGCACCAGTGTTCATTCTCTCAGGTACCTCCCTACTCTGCATCTTAGCAGCTCTCTGGCATGGTGATCCTGGGGCTGTTGCTACAGTCTTCCTGAAAGAGAAGCTTCTTGGCTCCTGCACGTTCTTAATGCTCAGGAGAAGAGCTGCGCTATGGGGCCAATCTGTCACTGGGTCTATATTTAGCACCATCTGCCAGGAATATTTCAAACTGCCTATTTTTGTATGTGCCGGTTTGTGCAAATGTGACTGCTCCACCGCTAGTTCGTGGGAAACCAGGGGCATTAAGTGGATGCTCTGGGTTTTATGTTAAGTGTTGTGAGTCAGCCCTTCAACCACCCTTCAAATGAGACTTGGTAGAGGATGGAGGCAGGGTTTTCCCAGGGTGTGAGTCCCAGGGGTCTACACTTTCAGTGACTCAAAAGCAATCCAGGGGTGGCAGCTGCAGAGGAGGCGGAGGGGAGTTCTGGGTTTGGGGAAGATATATATCTTCTCCAAATATAAAAAGCCGAAGGCTTTTGCAGCATCCCTGAGGCAACATGCTGGCTTTTCCCATCTCAGAGCTCCTCTATGCCAGATCCATAAATCACTGGGCAGACTCAGCCTTAACCAAGCCTGTACTGCCTTTGTGATCCATCTCAGTGAAAGATAAGGTCTCCCATTTACTGAGGGCTTCAGTTTCCGGTGCTGACATTTATAAGCATTAGTTCACTTCGTCCATATGACATCCTTATGAGGGAGATTCTAGTCTTAGTCCCAGCTTAGAGCCTAGGAAACTGAGGCTGAGAGAGGCTCAGGGACTCGCAGAGTCAGAATCCAAGCTTGGACTTACTGAAACCAGACCATGATCATCAGCCAGACTACGGTTATCGTACTGACCAGTTCTGTATCTCCTACCCAGTGAATCTCTCTGCAATAGACACTGTAATTTTTTTTGCCTATTATTTCCATTGGTAGCTTATTTTCCAGATTGAATGTTTGACTGCATTTAAGAGTTTCTGGCCATAGGTTTGTTACCCAGCCCCACTGTGACTGTGCTGATTCTTCTAAAAACCTCTCCCAGATTGGGCCCGGAAATGGCCCAGTGAGGCAGGGGGCTCTTGGTTTTGCCCTCAGCCTTGAGTAAGATGTGTTTGATGGAAGCCGTTGAGCAGCCTTATAAGAGTCTGCCCCAGCTGCAGAGGTGCAGAGACAAGTATGGAATTTGTCCTTGTAAATGACAAGTGTTGTTGGAATAGGAATTGCCACAAGGGATGGCATGGGCCTGGAGCTGAAAAGACTGACAGCGGAGTGCAGTTCATTAACCCAGCTGACCTGAGTGACTTATTAATCTTCAGAGTGGCTGAATCCAGGCAGATTCCGAATTGTGATAATAGGAAAATATTGAAAGCTATATGGACTTTTTTCTGAGCACGGTTCCTGAGGATGACCGAGCACCCGAGGATGGAAGTTAGTTTCGCAGGCTCTGGTTTTGTAGGTTGGAAAGTAGAGGGACTGACAAACACGAGTGGCACAGAAACAGAGATTAGAAGTCAGACCTTTTAATAGACAATTCCACATCCCCTGCTTCAGTTGTTTACTCTTACATAACAAGCCACCCTTAAACTTCAGTTCAGTTCAGTCGCTCAGTCATGTCCGACTCTTTGCGACCCCATGAATCACAGCACGCCAGGCCTCCCTGTCTGTCACCAACTCCCGGAGTTCACTCAAACTCACGTCCATCGAGTCAGTGATGCCATCCAGCCATCTCATCCTCTGTCATCCCCTTCTCCTCCTGCCCCCAATCCCTCCCAGCATCAGAGTCTTTTCCAATGAGTCAACTCTTCCCATGAGGTGGCCAAAGTACTGGAGTTTCAGCTTTAGCATCATTCCTTCCAAAGAACACCCAGGGCTGATCTCCTTTAGAATGGACTGGTTGGATCTCCTTGCAGTCCAAGGGACTCGCAAGAGTCTTCTCCAAACTTAGGGGCTTAAAAAAAGAACAATCATTTTATTATGATCTCCTGTGGATGTGGGAAAGATTGAAGGCAGGAGGAGAAAGGGATAACAGAGGATGAGATGGTTCAGAGGCATCAGTGACTCAATGGACATGAGTTTGAGCAAACTCTGGGAGACAGTGAAGGACGGGGAAATCCGGCGTATTGCAGTTAATGGAGTTGCAAAGAGTCAGACATGACTTAGTGACTGAACAACAACGAGGATGTGGGGGCAGCTGTCTAGTCCTCACTAGGGTCTCTCCTGCAGTTGCAGCTGGACAATGGTTGGGGCTGGAGTCATGGTAAAGTCTTACTCACGTATCTGGAAGTTGATGCTGGTTGTGAATTGAGACCTCACCTTGGGTCGGGACATCTATACATCATCTCTCCATATGGCCTGATTATCCGCATAGGAAGAGGGCTGTGTTCTCAGGGGGAGGGACCCAAGAGAATGAGGCAAACTCTATATTTCATCTTTTATTACTTAACCTCAGAAGTCACACAGTGTCACTGTACAGTCCCATCATGGTCACAGGCCAGGCCAGATTCAAGAGGATAGAATGCAGACACATTTCTCAAAGGGAGGAGAATCAACATGAATTTTTAAGAAAGGCATGTGAGATGGGATATATACTATGGGGGCCATTTTTGAAAGATGCAATCTTCCATGCCAATCACACTGGATGAGGGAAGAACTTGAATTTGGGAGAAATTGGATGAGGGACTATAGCTAGGATTACGTGCCAGAGGGCTGGAAGGGCAGGGAAGAATCAAGACTCCAAGAAATCCCTTCTTACAGTCAACAAGTGTTTACTGGGTACTTCTCATGTGCCAGAAATTGGGGACACAACAGTGAGCAAGAAGCAAGGCCCTGGCCTTCACGTAGTTTATAGTCTGGTGGGGACATGATAAACACTCGCTCAAATAATTACAGTAACTGTAAATCTGGGTAAGAAGACTGACAATATAAGGGTGTATGTGTCTATTTTAGGTAAAGAGCTTAGTGATGGCCTCTCTGGGGTGGGCAGACACTTAAGTGGATGAAGTGAAGCATGCTGACATTTGGAGGAAGGACATTTCAGCCTGAGGGAAGAGCAGGTGCCAAACCCCTACAGAAGGATAAGCCTGATGTATTCAAAGCGTAACAGGAAGCCCTGTGGCTAGCATGGAGGGACCGAGTTGGAACAGGGTAGGAAATGAGGTATAAGAAGTTACCGGTGGTTGAAGCTTAATTTGGGGCAAAATCTGTTTCAAAACATTTCGTTTGTGAATGTTTGCTCCCCTAGAAGGACAAATCCTCCCTATTAGAAAGTATCCATCATGAATATAGGCTTCCTGTTTTTGAAACATAAATGACCATGAGTCCCTTTGGGGCAGAGCTGACTGAATACAAATTTCAGAAAACATCTCTGACATGAATGTAGAAGCATCTGGCTCCCCTCAGGGTAACTTCCCACCACTTACCACAGCCAATCTGGTCTTTGTCAGGGCATCTTCCTTTTCAGGGTGTAACTATGACAACGGAGTGTGATACTGATGCTGCGACTCCGCAGAAGCCCTCTATTTGCACACACGATGCTGTCGGAACACAGAATTGTGAATCAGATTAGTGTCAGCCCCTCCCTTTGTAGTGAACAAGTTATCTGCTACTTGATTCCATTAATGTTTTATTACTGGCTTTGTTTTTACTATGACTCTTTTATAACAAGATGATTAACATGTTCTATAATCTATGGCAGCATTTCCCAAATTTATTTGATCAAGACCCCTGTATTAGTTTTCCATAGCTGCTGTACCAAATCACTACAAACTTAACAGCATAAACAACACAAATGCCTTATCTTACAGTCTGCAGATTAGAGGTCTCATGATGGTCTCTACAGGCTCAAATCAAGGTGTCAGCAGGGCTATGTTCCTTTCTTGAGGCTCAAGGGGAAGAGACATTACCTTGGTCATTCCAGCTCTTGGCAGAACAGAATTCCTTGTGGTTATAGGACCAAGGTCTCAAGGTCTCCTTGCTAGCTGAGGGCCATTCCCAGCTTCTAAAGGCTGCCTAAATTCCTTGGCTCATGGCCCCTTCCTCTATCTGCAAAGCCAGCAGGGGTAGGTTGAATAACTCACATCTTGAATTTCTCCTCCATGTTCTTCTGTCTCGTTTCTCTCTGACCACAGCCAGGGAAGACTTTCAACTTTTAAGAACTCATGTGATGAGGTTGGGCCCACCTGGGTATACCAGGATGTTCTTTTCATCTCAAGATCTATGTCATATCTGCAAAGTTCCATTTACCATGTAACACAACAGTCATAGGTACCATGGATGAGGGTGTGAACATCTTTGGGAGAGTCATTACCTACCACAGCCTTCATTCCCCAACCCCCATGGAATACAGTTTGGGAAGCACTGCGGTAGAGGGCTGAATTCTAAACAGGAAAGAAACCCATTCTTTAGAGGCCCTTAAAAGCACTGAGTGAGCACAAGACCAGGTGAAGTTGGAGCCAGGGGTGCAGAGGAATAGATTTCAGTGAAAGTTTATCTTCTTGCTTAGCCAGAGTATGAATCAGGTAGATTTTCTGATTGGGCTGGTCTATCAAGAACTTCTGGCTCTAATGCCATAAAGGAGAGGAAGGTGTTACCAATCAGGGTTCTTGGCCTCCTTAATTGATAGAAATTGATCAGAGGCCAGACAAGAAATTCAGGTGAGATTTTATGGGGCCCCTGCTGCAGCAGAGGAAAGTGAGAACAAACAACAGTTTCCCTTGCTTGTTCACTCCCTGGAGGGAGGGCAAGCTTGTTCCTTATATGATTTGAGGTAGGGGTGTGTCCAGGGGTCGGGGTAGAGGAGTGGCATAGGTGGTTTGCCCACCCGTTAGGTGGCCTGCCCACCCATTAGGTGGTGTTGTGTGCAGGGGGCATGCACAATACCCTGCTTTGGTTCCAGGCTCTTCAAAAGTGGTAGTTGGGTGTTTTGGTCTCTTTGTATCTTTTGTCCAGAATTTGACCTAACTGTGCATGCATGCAGTTATTTTTAGTCCCATATAGTTTCCTTGTATTTTGTTTAAGGAGAGATGTGCCCAGGTGCAAGCTTTGCAGCCAGGGGTCTCAGGTCCCAGCGTGTCTCAAAGGGGACAGTTACTGTCGCAGGGGCTCTTCATAATCATCTCATATAATGGTCAATCTAACTTGTGGACATGAACCCTGCATTTGAATCTACGTGGGTTGGATTCATTTGGTGCCTCACTTGGATTTCCTTGACTGGGTTGGTGCCCCCATCCTACAGAGATGGAGAGCTCACAGCTCCCCCTGTCTCTAGCAGTTACCCTTACAGCTGATGGGAGCTGCCTCAACTTCAAGGTTATGCCTCTGACCACACCTTCCCGCAACACACACATGCTCCCAACCACGGAAGTCTGGCCTTCTTCCTTCATAGTGGGGGCATTTCTGTGATATCTTTATACTTCAGAGCTCTCTGGGGATCAGATCTGGACTTCTTCCATGCATTACTCTTTTCCTTTCACTTTTCAGCATCCCTTCCTCCCTTATAAGTTTTTCCTGAATAAATCAATAAATCAGGTGTCCCTAGAACCCTGTCTCAGGCTCTGCTTTCAAAGAACATAAACTAAGATGTGATGTGTGCTGCGTGCTAAGTCGTTTCAGTCATCTCTGACTCTGTGACCCTATAGACTGTAGTCCATCAGGCTCCTCTGTCCATGGGATTCTCCAGGGAAGAATACTGGAGTGGATTACTGTGCCGTCCTCCAGCAGATCTTCCCAACCCAGGGATTAAACCTATGACTTTCATGTCTCCTGCATTGCCATGAGGATTCTTTACCACTAGCGCCACTCAGGAAGCCCAAGATGTGATAAAAATTAACTCAAATATCAGGACCTTCCAAATGGAGGCCACCCTAGTGGCAGGGGCCCCCATCACAAATCTAAACATAAATAATTTCTCACTTACGGGGAATGCCTCACTGTCAAGGAAACCTACACCAATCACAATCCTATAGCTGGCTTCCCTCAGCCTGGGAAACGGGACCTACTAGCCTTAACAGGGGACCCTGACCTCCTGGGCAATCGTGCCCTGTGTCCTGTTGCCTCTTCCAACTCTCTATCTTGGCCTAGACTCAGACATCACCAAGGAAAAGGCAGGAGAAATATCCCTGACATGATTGGTACATGCCCTTTGCAGCTATGTGGTTGAATAAATCAAATGATGCTTGATCATTTCTTTGTAGAAATGGGAGTGGGAATTCTGTAGAGGATTCTAAAGACTAAATTTGTAGGAAAGGACAAGAAGTGAGAGTTGAATAAGTATGAATTCAGTGGTCTCTCTCAGTACAAGCTCCCTGAGGGCCTTGTACACACCCTGTATTCCTGTGCCCAGCACAGAATTTTCCACCAGGCAGATCTGCAGTGGTGAGAGAAGTGGAGAGAAGGAACAGGAGGTGATGCTTCTGTGAGTCCACAGGCTAGGCCGGGAGAAAGTTGGGGAAAGGGGATCTGATCTCTGTAGCACATGCTGCTTTGTACCCTTCCAAGCTCTTCTGTGATGATCTCACTTCTCCCCAGAACTTGCTCATAGTTCGCAGGAAACTGTGGACTCAGACTCTCACCTAGCAAGCAACTCTTTCGGTTAGCCCCTTCTCCTCCTACACTTGGAATGAGCGCCAGCAGCCTGCTCATTGACGCAGGACAAGGCCTGCCCTTCAGGGATTTAGTGGACACCTGGGTTAGACTTAAATTATTTTTATTTATATGTTATTTAGGGCTTCCCTGATAGCTCAGGTGGTAGAGAATCTGTCTGCAATCCAGGAGACCTCAGTTCGATTCCTGGGTTGGGAAGATCCTCTGGAGAAGGGATAGGCTACCACTCCAGTGTTTTTGGGCTTCCCTTGTGGCTCAGCTGGTAAAGAATCTGCCTGTAATGTAGGAGATCTGGGTTCGATCCCTGGATTGGGAAGGGATGATCCCCTGGAGAAGGGAAAGTTTACCCACTCCAGTATTCTGGCCTGGAGAATTCCATAGATTATATAGTTTGCGGGGTCACAAAGAGTTGGACAGGACTGAGCGACTTTCACTTTCACTTTATGTCATTTAAATTTGTGCAATTAAAAATCAGATATTAACCCATTTTACTTTAGTGCTTATATAAAACTAAAACAAATATATGGTTTCAGTTCAGTCACTCAGTAGTGTCCGACTCTTTGCAACCCTATGAATTGCAGCACGCCAGGCCTCCCTGTCCATCACCAACTCCAGGAATTCACTCAAACTCAAGTCCATCGAGTCGGTGATGCCATCCAGCCATCAATATATGGTTTAAATGCCAAAAAATTCACAAAAAGCATTACTAATACTAACGAAAGGTGACATCATGTTGATTTCCTAAAGCTGAGTCTCTATTCACAGCACAGTGTGGTCCTAACTGTCCAAGCCTGGCTCTTTCCCAATGTAACCCTGTAACCCTGGCCAAGTGCAGACATACTCTCTCTCGCTTAGCTTTTCTCTCTTCTACCACTTCTAAGCCTTCTTTCAGATAAAAAGCTGTTTTTAGCTTCCAGCAGATGAAAATACATTTATACGCTAAGTCCACCTCTATCCATTCTTCATTAGAGGAAAATAAATAAAGTTACTTTATTTGGCATTAATGTGATCCCAGACACAAAGATGGAGGCTGCAATCATGTGATGACTGTGGACTACACATCGGATAGTCAGACAATTTAGAATACATGTGCTTATAAGAACATATTTATTTTACATACATTATACATATGTATGGATGCATATGCATTTATGTACATGAAATAATCATTAAATTTCAGTTTTTAAAATAAAAGAGTAAAACATTCTTCTCTTAGAAAATTTGTGGTCCCTTGTGGAAAAATACTGTTTTGGGGCATAACCTGGTCTGGAATGCCATCTCTCTGTATATGACTTTATATCTCCTACCATATCCATGCATTTTGTCATGCCCAAGAAACAGAATTAATTTTCTTTACCTCCTTTGTTTGTGTATCCTGTCATCATCCTTATCTATTCATCTATTCTAGAACAACCAATCAGCCATAATAAGCATCTATCGTAACTACTCCTTGACTTCACAAGAACTCTGCAAAGTAGATAATATTATTAATATTATTTTATTATGATCCCAATTTAAAACTGAAAAAATCTGGAGCTCAGTTTGAGATGTGAGTTGCATTGGAGGTAGGGCTTTAACTCAGTTCTGCCTGACCTCAAATCCCACATTCTTATTCTTCACTGTGACCCCAAGGTATTGAAAAGTGTATGTATATAACCAGTACTTAATAAACATCTTTTGAATGAATATTGTGAGTCCCTTGGACAGCAAGGGGATCAAACCAGCCAATCCTGAAGGAAATCAACCCCGAATATTCATTGGAATGACTGATGCTAAAGCTGAAGCTCCAATTCTTTGGGCACCTGATGCAAAGAGCCGACTCATTGGAAAAGACCCAACTGCTGGGAAGGATTGAGGGCAGAAGGAGAAGGGGGCAACAGAGAATGAGATGGTGAAGGACAGGGAAGCCAGGAATGCTGCAGTCCGTGGGATCGCAAAGAGTCAGCAAGACTTAATGACTGAACACCAATAGCAAAACAGCAAATAACAACAAGCTGTTTCTATTGTTCCAGTCAACTCTACTCACAGAAGAGTTGAGTCGGTCTCCTATGCAGATTCTACATGGACCCTGTAAATTGTTCCTCTACAGGCAGGAAGGCCCTAGAGAGTAGAAACTAAGTATCCTTACCTCAGAATCCCCATCATATCTGGCACATGCTGCTGCTGCTGCTAAGTCGCTTCAGTCGTGTCTGACTCTGTGCGACCCCATAGACGGCAGCCCACCAGGCTCCCCTGTCCCTGGGGTTCTCCAGGCAAGAACACTGGAGTGGGTTTCCATTTCCTTCTCCAAACCCTGCACATAGTAGGTGCCCAAATATTCATTAATCTGAATTGGCTTGACCTGCAAGGTAGTCATTGCCCAGCCTGGGATCGTCCTTCAAGGTTAATTTAAAATTAGGAAAAAAGGACCTTGAGGAGGAGAGTGTATTTCTGACAACTCCGGAAACGTCCCACCAGCAGCCTTGGTGAAGGAATGGGAAGTCTTGGCAACTGCTGAGGCTGAACTCCAAGCCCTGCTTCGTAATGTAGGCCAAAGCGTGTGATTCAGAGCGCAGCAAAACCACGGAGCGGCCTGCCAAGTTCAGAGTCACTGAAGCAAGTGGTGTAAATGATGAAATTTAAAAGACAGAGACCTTTTTAGAAAAAGCCAGGGCGCACCGAAGTGACAGCATTGCAAAGCTGGGTTTGGGTGGAGATGACGCATCTTCCCCATCCCCCTTGCAGGAGGGCCTTGGAGAACACTTTTCTAAATGCCCTTTTTGGTTGCTGAAGGAGCCGTCCGCGGGATCAGCTAAGGCTGGGAAGTTCTCGTGACCATGTGCTGCATAACTGAGGCTCCCTCGTTCTTTCTGCCCCGGCTGCTCCTTGGGTCACATGAAATGCACTGGGGGCGCATGGTTCATTTGTGTTTCTATTTTCCCCCCTTGGCTGCCCTTGTTCTTCTGCTCTTCACAAGTCACCATGCTCTTACTGCCCCTCATTGAACAGGAAACTTTCCTTCCCCCCAGATTATTTACAGCTTCCTCTCCACGCAGTTTTCCAGCCGGTGGAAGCCTGGTTTGCAGGGGGCACCCACTGAGCAGCAGGCAGCTAGACCTGTGCTCAGCCGCTCACCTGGGCTAGGGATGGGGGGCAGAGGGAACAAGGCAGGGCTTCCTTGGAGCCCTTCCTCCTTCTGGAGGAGCCCCAGATATCTGCTAAATTGCAGGGTATTTTCAGCCACTGGGTACTTTTCCAAAGCTGGCATGTCTTTCTCTACCTGACTGGGATGGGAGATGGGCAGAGGGAGGGAAGGAACTGATGTTATGCGCAACCATCCGAGGCAGACATAGGACCAGGGGCCTGAAGGACATTAGCTGAAACGCTCACTGCTACCTGGAAGCCTCACGTGAGTCCTCACTTGGCAGATGAGAGACCCCAGATTTGCCGGAGACACAGCTAGGACGTTGAAGCATTGCTTCAGTCATGTCCGACCCTTTGCAACTCTATGGTTTGTAGCCCACCAGTTCCTCTGTTTAAGGGATTCTCCAGGTGAGACTACTGGAGTGGGTAGCCATTCCTCCTCCAGGGGATCTTCCCGACTCAGTGATCAAACCCGCGACTCATGTCTCCTGCCTTGGCAGGTGGGGTCTTTACCACTAGTGCCACCTGGGAAGCCCCAGGACATTGAAGAGCCAGGGCACAATTCTAGGTCCCAGCCAGGTCCCCAAGCACTTTTCGCTTGAACATGCGGAGGGACCTTGGCTTCTCCTCTGACACCCCCACTTGCAGAAGGGAGAGTGCTCTCCCTCCCACTCCTACCTCCCCACCCCAACCCCACCACTGATTCATGCAGACATTACTGAAGTCAGGATTTGTAAAGTTTCATCTCCTGGCTCCTCTCAGATACACTTCAGTTCTAAACACAGCACTGATTCCTGCTAGATTCTCCAGCATACTTTCAATTTCGTGCAATTCCATTCTTTCTAATAAGTTCATTTGGTTCCATTTTTGACTAAGTATGATCTCATTTTATACAACTTTAAGGCATCTCATGTATAGCAAATTCAGAAACCAGATAAAAGATATTTTTGTCCAATGCCATGCCCTGATTTTTGAATCAGAAAAGTGTCCCCTCCCTAAGGTATGCACCATGTCTATGTATATTCGTGGTAATCGCTGCACATTAGTTCTCCTTTTAGCAGCACTTTTTTTTTTTTTCTTTTAAGAAAGGAAGCTCTCTGTTTCAGGCACTGGAACAATCTCTCATGGCAGGCCCAGCTCTAGAATATTCTGGTCTGTTCTCCAAACAGATTCTTGACCACACGGTCCCAGTCCCCGCTCTGTACTAAGAGTTAAGACACTTTCTCAGTTCTGTCACAAATGGAATAGATGTTCCTGCCTGAGGATCTTTTACCCAGTGCCTGTTCCAGGGAAATGTGGGGAGGGAAATCCAAGTGGAAGATGAGGTTGCTCTGTCTTGGCTCCAGAAAGAAAGGCCTGCCCTTCCCTGGTGAGTCCCCTATGGACCAGCTCCCCTCCGTCCCCAAGAATGGGGCTCCAAGTGGTAGGTACCTCCAGCCCTGCAGGAGCCCACTCTTTCCAAACCATTGAGTCATTTCCTTTCAGGGACTTTCTCATTAAAACCTTCCTGTTTGCTTTAGCTCTGGACCTCCGTTCTGAGTTATCGTTTCCTTCCCCATCCCTGCTGGGCTGGAATTAATGGCCCGGCACCTTCCAGCTCTCCCTCCCTTTGCAGTTTTCCTTCCCACTCTCATCTCTTGGCTGGAGTCTCCACAGTTTGTGCACATTTGTGTGAAGCCCCAGAGTTTCTAAAGCTGGGAGAGAAGTGGGGGATACCGCTCCTCTCCAGCAAGATATTGCTTGGAGAATAAATTGGAAAGATGAGTAGCCTAACTGCGAAGAGTCACCAGGGAGAAAGCCCTATGACCAAGAGCTTGTCCCAGATCCACCTGACACAGCCTTGTATTGTTTATTCACTTTGTCACATTGTCATTATGACAAGCTTCTGGAAGATTTGCTTTGGGTGATGTGTTCACCCCTCAAATCCCATCATATTGGCAGCCCCCCACCCCAGTAAGCGTGAGGCTCATGCAATCTAGGGACTGCTGATGTGGCTTTGCAGAATTCCAAAACCAGCATGCGGTCACTTGGAAAACCTGCTTTCAAAGGTGGTTTGTGATTGCTCATCATCACCAACTTGGTGACTTCCATAAGTGAGATTGCACAGTTGGGGTCCTGTTTCCTCCCCTGTTGGTTCGGAGGAAGCCTCATCAGCCTCCTCTGCTGCTCGTCACCTTAGTCCCTCCTCTGTGAACTTCTGCGTCCTGTGCCATAAAGGATCTCTCCTTCTCCTTTTAGATTTTCAGTCTCTCCATCCCCACTGTGCTGTGTGCTGTGCTTAATCGCTCAGTCGTGTCTGACTCTGTGACCCCATGGACTGTAGCCGACCAGGCTCCTCTGTCCATGGGGATTCTCCAGGCAGGAATACTAGAGTGGATTGTCATGCCCTCCTCCAGGGGATCTTCCCGGCCCAGGGATCGAATCCAGGTCCCCATTGGCCTTTTCCAGATAGTCTACAAATTGCTTAACTCCTTTTCCAAACAACTCTGTCTTCTGCCTGCTTCTTAAACGCTTCCCTTTATGTCCTCCAGGGGGCGCCACGCACACCGTATTCTGGGTGCAGGAGTCCGTGCTCCAGGAGTTTCATTTACCCAGGACACAGCCTGAAAGCAACTCCTCCTCTTGCACCTCCTTGTGCAAAGATGGGCATCGCTGCGCTACTTCCCTCCAGCTGGTGTCCTGTGTCCCTCCTTCCCTCTAATATTGATAACCATTCTTACAAGAGCCACCTCTGTTCCTTACCCCTCCACATGCAAAAGTCTCCGCAGACTTCCTGCTGTAACTTAACATCAGTGGCCTCTCTCTCCTCCTTCTGCTCACCTGTCTGTAGCAGATAATCCACCTGAATCTTCCCTCCTTCTGGAAACACCTTCCTCCCCTGGCTTTCCTGCTTCCTCTGTTCTCTCCCGGCTCCTTGTCAGTCCCCAAGCAGCTCTCCACCTCCAGTCTTTTCTCTGAAATCTTGATATTTCTCAAGGCTGTGTCCTCAGCTCTCTTTTATTCTTCATGGTCTCTTCCCTGGATAATGTCGCTTACTCTCAGTTAATGATCTGAAACTTTCCATGTCAATACATCTTACCCAATTCCTAGTCCATATTTGATTACCTTAATCATTCCCTGAATGTCCTTTCTAGCTGGTTTGTTCACTTAGGACCTATTTAAGCATGTACAATATATGGCCATTTTTAAAGTCCCCTTTAAAAAATTAAGTATAGACATGATATCATGCTTGTTAAATGGATTTGGCCAGTTATACATAGAAAATCCCATCTTCTGGATTTGCCTGGTTGCTTCTTGGCAGAATCATTTAGTTTGTTTCTCTAATTCGCTTAATTTTTATAAACTGGAAGGAAAAAGCAAAGGCGTGATGAATTCAAGTTAAGCCTTATTAGCTAGATTATATCATAGAGATGGACTTTATACTGCCTTTCATCACAAGATACATATATTCTGGTTGACTCACTATTAAGGATCCTAGCATTAAACCATCGATGAAGGCAAATGGCAGTCTCATCCTTCCATTGTAGCATGAGGTTTTCCCTGTGTGACCAGCAAGTAAACTCTGTGGTATTATTTTGGAAATATACAAAATGCCCACTGCCCCATTGACCATATGCTTGATGTGTTTATCACCGGTTTATAGTCCTGGTGTAAGTCAATAATGCTATTAAGAGTTTAGTGATTATCAGCCAGGGTTCTTGATAGCATATGTTACACTTTAATTAATTAAAGGTTGATTAAGAACATTTTTAGGATGGAGCAGTTTACTGAGGTGTGGGTCATCAGGGAACAGTGCAGCACCTGGGGGTGAGTGCCAGGTGGGCAGCTGCTGCCAGCCCTGGTCCTGGAGGGGCTTGGGGAGGGCATGGTGTTCTCAGCGCCCAGTGCGCTGCAGCCATGGGAGGAGTGGTGCCCACTGGGAGCTGTGGCTGCTGACTGAGGAAGGCAGGTCCAACCCAAACCACCTGGCAGGGCAAACAGATGCAATAAAACTTTTCTGATAACCTTGTTTTCTATTTACTGCCTGGAGCATAGTAGCAGAACAGGGGGTTACACTTGAGATATTGGAGAAACCATGCCATCTGAATAGCTGTTTCTGCACCAGGTTGACTGTCGGCATTGAGAGCCATAAAGAGAAACAAGATGGATGACGCTTGGCAGGGGTCAGGGGTGGGGGAAGTTGACCTCTGGTTGCCAAGGCACAAGATGGGAGTGGGGGATCACATTCACAGTGGATGATTGTATTTGTTAGCCCATCAAGGCCAGAGCTGTGTTGTCTCCCTGCAGGAAGCATATCTTCCCTCCTGAATAATTATTTGCTCCAGTCCTTGGACATCTTTCATTCTCAGGTGTAAATGCACAGAAGAGAGAAGTTAATGACCACTTATCTTGTACCGTCTTGGGAGGAGTGACTTCTGGTGCTAAGTATCAGGAAACATCCGAGGGAATGATTTCCAGGTAAGTATCCTCAGCTTAGGAATCAAACACTTCTGCTTTCACTCACTACAGTTTAATAGAAATAGCACCAATAACATGTGTTATGTTGTTCGATCAAGCCTTGGAGCCTGGAGGCATGCTGATTTCTCTTGTCTCTGGAGGAGGGTTCATTACCAAGTTTTCTTCCATCTGACAAGCGGTTTGGGCTGTCCCCTTATTACATGCTGACAGCTTGGGCAGAGAAGGAGAAGGTTAGATTGACAGCTGCTCTCTCACTCACTAACCAGGCGGCCTCGAGTGTGTTCTTTGATCTCCCCAAACCAGTGTTTACAGCCATAAAACATAATAATCATATTCCTCTGGGTGCAGAGAAGTAGCTCTGACGAAGTAAGGTGGATACAAATGGATTCTGGAGTCAGAGAGATCAGAGTTTAAAGTCTACACATCTTACTGATGGTGTACATTAGACAGTCACCTGGCTCCTATGTCAGGTAAAACAAAGAAAGCAATGCAATTTTCCTCATAGTTTATTTTAAAGATTAAGTGCTTAAAAGCACTTAACACAGAGCTGGCGAGAAAGACACACCCGAGAGTTCATTGTTATTACTAATGTTTATTATTAATATGATCAGCTGCAGGTGGTAGGCAGGATCCCCTGATGTGGAGCTCTGTTTAATCTCCTTGGGCAAAGCAGGGCCTGTGAATATGATGAGCTGTCATTCCCATGGCTGTGGTATGTTATATGGCGAAAGGGAGGTCATGGGTTGGACCTGACCTGGTCGGTTTAAAAGCACAGAGCTTTCTCCGCTGGTCACAGGGGAGAAGTCCTAGAAGAGGGCTCCTGCTGGCCTGGAAGAAAGCAAACATCCATGCTGTGAATGGACTATGGAGACCACAGGGCAAAGAATACCAGCAACCTCTGGGAGCCAGGCACGATCTCCATATGACAGCTAGCAGCAAATGGGAAACATATTCCTACTAGTTGACCAGAAACTGGATTTTGCCAACAATCCGGTTGAGCTTCGAAGGGGACCCAGGATGAGAACTCAGAATGGCTGGAGGCCTGACTGCAGCCTTGTGAGACCCTGAGCAGGGATCTAGCGAAGCTGCGCTCAGACTTCCGATCCCTGGAAAATGGAAGAGAATAAGTTTGTGATGCTTTAATACACTTAGTTTGTGATGATTTGTTCACAGTCACAGAAGACTAATATCCGACCTAGAGTTCACCAGCGCTGTTGCTGTTCTCCCTGTGCCCGGTTCTGTTCCTAATTGCTGTCATCTGCAGCGATACCTGGCTGCAGGAATCATGACACTGCAAGAATGGCAAGAGATGCTGTTCTCGCACAGCCCTCTTAGACTGGAAGGGTTCGCTCTGACATCTCTTGCTAATGGGCTGGTGATGGTCACGGGGAGGCGTGGTTTATCAGCCTCCACGGCTTTAGAAAGGCACACAAATATCATCAAAGCTGAGGCTTTCCTGGAAGTCTTGACTCATTATGTGAAAGCCCTTTTCTTCAGGGGCTTCCCGTTTGATACTACAAGTCTCTCGCCTACCAAGACTTCTCAGCACTGGAGACCAAACTTCGCCAAATGATTGAATAGTTTTAGGTCCTCACTGAGTTTGCAGCACATTGGGAAAGGCAGATGTTAAACAAGTCGCTGCAGAAACACAGGAGTATAGTGTGATGTGCCTTAAAGAAGAAGCATTGATTCCCAGAGAAACTTGATCCTGGAATTTCAGGGATGGCTTTTCCTGAGAAAATGATCCTTGCCGTGAGATCAGGAAGATGAATAGGGATTGACTCTGCCAAGGAATGATAAAAATGCTCTTCGTCACAGGGAGTGGCTTGTGTACAGGTCCTAAGGTGGGGAAGGTCGTGGCCATTTTAAGAAATGGCAAGACTAGTGAGGTAGCAAGGAGAAGGGTTATGTGTGAGTGAAGGATGGAAAGAGAGTGGAACTAGATCTTGAAGGGCTTGTTAGGTCATGCTAAGGATTTCGGCCTCAGTCAGGTTTTCCCATTCAAAAGACCATCCCTGGGATTTCTCTGGTTGTCCAATGGTTGGGACTCTGTGCCTCCACTGCAAGGGACTCAAGTTCAATCCCTGGTCAGGAAACTATGATCCTGCATGCCATGTAATGTGACCTAAAGAAGTAAATTAATAAATGTGAGTTAAAAAATAAAAATAAAAGACCACACCCAGCTCTGATGGAGAAAAGGGGTTGTAGCGGGAAGGACACATGTGAAAAAATTAGTTGGGAGGCAATTGTAGCCATCCAGCCGGGAGTTCAGGGAGGCTATGACAAAGATCGTGATGTGGACAAGGAGAGAAGTTAGATAAAAACAGATCTAATTTGGGGAGCTTTAATTTTGCCAGTTTTAAAAAATTAAGAAAACATTTTCAGTCAACCCTACCATTCTTTGAAGAATTCACATTCATTCACTCACTTATTCAATGAATATGTATTGTGTTATTTTTGTGTGCCAGGCACTATTCTAAGCATGGGAATATAGTAATGAGCCTGCAAGGAATTTAGATCATAAGCAAGAAAGATAAGGAATATGTAAAATGTTTTTGTTAGCAAAAAAATGCTAAGAAGAAAGTTAAAAGGGGGAAATAGGAAGTGATAGAGTAAGATTGCTTTATATACATCCAGACAAGATCCCACTAGGAAGGTGATATTTTTTTTTTCCTATCATGATTAAAACTTTTTTATTGAAGTATAGCTTGATTTATAATGTCAAGTTAGACTCAGGTGTACAGTACAGGGATTTAGTCATACATGTATATACAGATATAGATGCAGATATATAGATATAGGTAGATATTATTTCTTAGATTCTTTTCCCTTCTAGGCTATTAAAAAATACTGAGTAATACATTTTTTCAATATTTATAAGTAATATATTTACTCATATATAAATATATTTATCCCTGTGCTATACAGTAAGTCCTTGTTGGTTATCTATTTTGTATATAGTAGTGTGCATTTGTTAATCTCAACCTACTAATTTATCCCTCCCCTCTCCTTTCCCCTTTTGTAACCATAAGTTTAGAAGGTGATATCCTACCCTGTTAGTGGGACTGTAAATTGGTACAGTTCAGTTCAGTCGCTCAGTCGTGTCTGACTCTTTGCGACCCCATGAACCACAGCACGCCAGGCCTCCCTGTCCATCACCAACTCCCAGAGTCCACCCAAACTCATGTCCATTGAGTCGGCGATACCATCCAAACATCTCATCCTCTGTTATCCCCTTCTCCTCCTGCCCCTGATCTTTCCCAGCATCAGGGTCTTTTCAAATGAGTCAGCTCTTTGCACCAGGTGGCCAAAGTATTGGAGTTTCAGCTTCAACATCAGTCCTTCTCCTTTAGGATAGACTGGTTGGATCTCCTTGTAGTACAAGGGACTCTCAAGAGTCTTCTCCAATACCACAGTTCAAAGCGAAAACAGTATGGAGTTTCCTTAAGAAACTTAAAATAGAGTTACCATGGTGGGAGACTTCACTGGTAGCTCAGCAGTAAAGAATCCACCTGCAAACAGGAGCTGCAGGAAACATGGGTTCGATCCCTGGGTCAGGAAGATCCTCTGGAGGAGGGCATGGGAACCTACTCCAGTATTCTTGCCTAGAGAATCTCATGGACAGAGGAGCCTGGCGGGCTACAGTCCATGGGATCACAGAGTCGGCCACGACTGAAATGACTTAGCATACGTGCATGCAGAGTTACCATATAACTCAGCAATCCCGCTTTAAAGTGGTTAAGAAATCCACCTGCCAATGCAGTAGACATGGGTTCAATCCCTAGTCTGGGAAGATCCCACTTGTCTTGGGACAATGAAGCCCAAGAGCCACAACTACTGAAGCCCAGGAGCTCTAGGGCCCATGCTCTGCAACAAGAGAAGCCACTGCAATGAGAAGCCTGCTCACCACAACTAGAGAAAGTCCATGCAGCAATGAAGACCCGGGGCAGCCAAAAATTAATAGATAAATAAATAAATTTTTTTAAGAAAGGAAAGGAAAACCACACTGAGTGGCCTGGCACATAGTCATGCAGAGCCAGTAGTGGTGGCAGTGTAGATAGGAGGCCTGAAGTATATGGTGTCCACATCAAGAAGGCCACAGGAAGGGAATCGTTAGGGCAGGCCAAGGATGCAAGGGCACCAAGGGACCAGGACTTCTGGGCCTGTGCCAGAACTGCGTCAGAGTACCACCAGCTGACAGGGTGGCTACCAGAAACAGCAGGAGGGCCCCTTCCTCCTGTATTCTTCCTTGAGCGCCCTCTACAGAGAAAGCTTAACAAGTGCTCTTTGTAAAGGAGAAATGCTTAATGGAATTCCATCTACTATTGCAGAGAAGGTTGTTGCTGTTCCGTTACTCAGTTGTGTCCAACTCTTTGAGACCCCACGGACTGCAGCATACCAGGCTTCCCTGTCCTTCACTATCTCCTGGAGTTTGCTCAAACTCAAGTCCATTGAATTGATGATGCCATCCAACCATTTCATTCTCTGTCGCCCCCTTTTGCCCTCAATCTTTCTCAGCATCGGGGTCTATTCCAGTAAGTCATCTCTTCCCATCAGGTAGCCAAAGTATTAGAGCTTCAGCTTCAGCATCAGTCCTTCCAATGACTATTCAGGGTTGATTTCCTTTAAGACTGACTGGTTTAATCTTCTAGGGAGAGTTAAGGGACTCTCAAGCGTCTTCTCAAGTACCACAGTTCGAAAGCATCAATTCTTTGGCACTTAGCCTTCTTTATGGTTCAGCTCTCACATCCCTATATGACTACTGGAAAAGCTATAGCTCTGAATATACAGTCCTTTGCCAACAAAGTTATGTCTCTGCCTTGTAATATGCTGTCTAGTTTCGTACTGCAGGGTGAATTTGGATGAAAGACGATAAATTGCTAACTGGCACGACTTTCAACAGTACCCTAGTAAGAATGATTAATTACCAGAATAGTCAGATTTATAAAGAGAATAGTTACAAGGAGCTGGGGGAATGGAGAAATGGAGAATTACTGTTTAGTGGCTTTAGTTTCAGTTTGGGAAAATGAAAAAGTTCTGGATATGGGTGGTGGTCATGGTCATACAACAATGTGAATGTACTTAATGACACTGAATCATTTCCTCAGAAAGGGTTAACATGTTAAGTTTGATGTTGTGTATTTTCTACCACAGTTTTTAAAAGGGTTGGTTTGTGGCTAGCATCTTGGTGCCTCACGTTTGCTCCTTGCCATACATCCATTTTCTTCTTCCTTTCCTGTTTCTCAGTCCACACACCAAAAACACAGGTGCCAACAGCTTCCGACCCAGAACAGCGCTCCTTTTCTCAAGAAACCAGCCAGACTGTGTCTGGACCCACAAGTCCCTCATCCAAATTCTCCTGGAGATTCTGCCGCAGCTTTGGTCTAGTGCTCACGTTAGTCATTTGGGCCAGTATAATTTGCTATAGACCTGTGTTCAGAAGTGTTTATGTGTGGTTTTGGGAGTAGGATGAATGAGGAGGGAACTTTACTGATAAAAGAAGAGGAAACCATTATAACCATGCAACGTAATGACTCCCCTTCTCTCCCCTCCAGAGTTTTAGCCACATAGGGAAGTCAGGCAAAAAAAAAAATAAGTTATATATTTATGTGTGTGTGTGTTAGTCACTCGGTCGTGTCTGACTCTTTGAGATGCCAAGGACCATAGCCCATCAGGCTTCTCTATCCATAGAATTCTCCAGGCAAGAACACTAGAGTGGGTAGCCACTCCCTTCTCCAGGGGATCTTCCCAACCCAGAAATTGAACCTGGATCTCCCACATCGCAGGCAGATTCTTCACCATCTGAGCCAACAGGGAAGCCCCACATATATATATATATGATGTTATGTATATATGGTATGTATTTGATGTTATATATATATATGTTTGTATTTGATGTTATATGTATATTGTGTATTTGGTGTAATTCCTGTGTGTGTGTGTGTGTATGTGTGTGTGTATATATATATATACACACACATATATATATCACATTGAGTGAAATCAATAGGTAAAAGGATGCCAGATCAGTCAAATATTTTTTCTCCTTTCCACCTGTGCTAGTAGTCTGAATAATATTAGAGGCATATGGCAGAATAATCAGAATTATTTATTGAGCTAATTAACCATATTTAGTTTTCTAATTGGCCATAAAATGGCAGAAATCATTTTATATACAGTGAGGTTTAAAAATTAATTGTAGTTGTTATAGTGATTGGCATTTTTTAGTTTTGCAGGCACAACTCCTAGAAATGATATATATTCCCAACAGGTGCTGCAGAGAAGCACTGGTCTTCCTCCTGACAGACAATGTGCATTTTGGCAGCAAATTGTTGGATGGAAAAATACAGACATTTTCCAAGCCCTAAACACAGAGTGTGTTATCTATTAGTTTGGATTTCTTCCTTAACTATCATCACACAAATATGCAGTGGCTTTTCTAAGAAGAAATCAATCCAAATATGTCTTTGGACTCAGAATCCAGGAAGCCTGGGTTTTATCACTGGCTTGGTCACAGATGCACTGAAAATGGGCAAGTCACTTCCATCTTTGTCTGAATTTCTCCATCTGGCAAATGTAGATTCTGACACTCACCATCAGATAATGTTTGCAAAATGTTTGACGGTCCTTGCTGGTAGACAGTATGTAATTGCAAACTGTTGGATGATTTTTTTTTTCCTGTCCTAAAAATTCTTCTCTTTTCTAGAAACTATTTTTAAATTAAAAATATCACTTTTAAAATATGGCCACATGGCAATAACAGTTCAGTTGGTAATGGAGAGTAATTAGAAAAACAAAAAGTACAGGTCTTTCTCCATGGCATTCCCTAGAGTTAACAGCTTAAAATTCTTTCCTCTTTAATCCTATTGAGTCCAACCTCCACAATAATAATTCATTACCCCTGTATCTTCAGTGTATCAACTTCAAAGTATATCTGATAGGCCCCTTTATGAAAGATGAGGATTTTTCTCCCACTTCCTTTCAACAACCACTGCCAGATATATTTCATTTTTTATTATTCTGTTAGACACTTCTATAGCTTTATACAATACATCCCTCCATTTCTTGATCCACCAATTTTAGACAGCATCTCTTGACTTCCCTCTAAGATTTGATAGCCTTACATTCCCCTCCTCCCTTCATGGTCACCCCCAATGTCATAGCTTCAGTTCATCATATATTTATTTCTATACAGTTAAAGTTTATAGAATTTATGCTTTATTATATGCTTATTTTTTCTGTATTTTGACTCTTTATTAAGTTTAAAAACAACCAAGGCTTATTTTAATTAAATGAATATTAGTTATTATCCAGTAAATTTCATTCTGTTAAAAAAATATTTATTGATTATATATAATCAGAGGTTAAAGCGTCTGCCTGCAATGCGGGAGACCTGGGTTCGATTCTTGGGTCGGGAAGATCCCCTGGAGAAGGAAATGGCAACCCACTCCAGTATTCTTGCCTGGAGAATCCCATGGACAGAGGAGCCTGGTGGGCTGCAGTCCACAGGGTTGCAAAGAGTCGGACACGACTGAGCTCACTTTCACTTTCATATACTCTGTGCCAGCACTGTTCTAAGTGCTAGGGTTAGATCAATGAGTAAAATAGACAAAATATACCTGCCTTCATAGAGCTTAAATTTTAATGTATGTTTGGACTCAGACAAGAAGTGAAGAAATTCTATGCATATGACCTTGCCAGTAGAAAAAGAAATGTACATACCTAAATTGGGAGGAGGGTTTCCCAGGTGGCTCAGTAGGAAAGAATCCACCTGCCAAGAAGGATATTTGGGTTTGATCCCTAGGTTGGGAAGATCCCATGGAGAAGGAAATGGCTACTCCATTATTTTCACCTGGGAAATCCCAAGGACACAGGAGCTGGACGGGCTAAGGTCTATGGAATCGCAAAGAATTGGACACGACTTAGCAACTACACCACCACCACCACCAAACTGGGAAGAGGGAAGAAGTAGAGGAAGCCAGGTGCTGAATGTTTATAATGTATTTTTGATATATGCCTTCACTTTCTCACTAAGATAAAAATCTAGAATCTACAACACTTTAGGGGATATTTAGTTTCTTCTTGAAGCTATTCTTTTCAGAGCACCCTGACTTGCTAATCTAACTTGGGCTGCTAACTTTCAAAGCCTCATTTTCTTTTATTTCTTTTTTATAATTTTACTTACTTCTTTTTGGCTGTGCAGGGGCTTTGTAGTTGTGCAAACTTTTCTCTAGTTGCAGCGAGTGGGGCTACTCTCCAGTTGCGGTGTGTGGGCTTCTCACTGCAGTGGCTTCTCTTGTTGCGAAGCGCAGGCTCTAGGGCACCTAGTTGTGGCTCCCAGACCTCTAGGGCACAGGCTCAGTAGTTGTGGCACGTGGGCTTACTTGCTCTGTGGTATGTGGGATCTTCCCAGACCAGGGATTGAACCCACGTCCCCTGCATTGGCAGGTGGACTCTATACCACTGAGTCACTAGGGAAGCCCTGAAGCCTGGTTTTCTATGTCATTTTGCTGGGTGGTGGGGGGTGGGGGTGGGGAATGTTGTTCTGTTTATTGCCCAGATTTTTTGTTTTTGTCTTTTCCAGTTTCACTTTGTATTGAGCAGCTGAGTTTAGTCAATTATTGTTTGAATTGCTTGTCTTTCTGTTTTCTTTATCCTTCTGGAATAAATCCTCAAATCATTTTTCAAGAAGCAAAATTATGAAGATAGTAAAAAGATCAATGGTTGCCAGGAGTTGGGGACAAAAAAGGAGGAATGGATAGATGAAGCATGGAGGATTTGAGGGCAGTAAAAACACTGTGTAGATACAATAATGATGGATATATATTGTCATGCAATTTGTCCACATCCATAGAATATACAACACTTCAAGTAACTATGACTTGGGTAACTGTCCCAAGTCATCATTTGTAGGTTCATCAACTGTAACGAATATACTCCTCTGCTGGGAGATGTTGATAATGAGGAAGGCCATGCATGTATAGGGGTTGGAGACGTATAAAGAATTTTTATACCTTCTTGTTAATTTTAATCTGAACCTAAAACTACTCCAAAAAAGTCTTTCTTTAAAAATTATGCTGACTAAAAAAAGCCAGTCACAAGAGACCAGTATTGTATGATTCCATTTATATGAATTACCCAGTATAAGCAAATCTATAGACAGAAAGAAGGATAGTGATTGCCTAGGGCTGGCAGAATTGTAGGTTTAGGAGTTGATGGCCAAAGGACACACAGTTTCTATTTGGTGATGAAAATATTATAAAATTCATTGTGATGATGCTTGCACAACTCAAATATACTAATAATAACTGAATTGTATGCTTAAAAAAGTAAGATTGAATCAGAAAGCAATATTAGTTTTTAACATTTATTTATTTGTCTGAGTTAGGTCTTGGATGTGGCATGCAGGATATTCAGTCTTCATTGTGGCATGTGGGATCTTTAGCCACAGCATGCAGAATCTTGGTTGTGGCATGTGGAATCTAATTCCCTGTGGCACATGGGAGCTTTAATTGCAGCAGGTGAACTGTTACTTGTGGCATATAGGATCTAGTTCCCTGACCAGGGATCGAACCCAGGCCCCCTGCATTGGGCATGTGGAGTCTGAACCACTGGACCACCAGGGAAGTCCCAGGAGGTGATACTGACTAGGATTTCAGTTCAGTTCAGTTCAGTCGCTCAGTTGTGTCCAACTCTTTGCAACCCCATGAACCACAGCACGCCAGGCCTCCCTGTCTATCACCAACTCCTGGAGTCCACCCAAACTCATGTCCATCGAGTTGGTGATGCCATCCAGCCATCTCATCCTCTGTCATCCCCTTCTTCTCCTGCCCTTGATCTTTCCCAGCATCAGGGTCTTTTCAAATGAGTCAGCTCTTTGCATCAGGTGGCCAAAATATTGGAGTTTCAGCTTCAACATCAGTCCTTCCAATGAACACCCAGGACTGATCTCCTTTAGGATGGACTGGTTGCATCCTCTTGCAGTCCAAGAGACTCTCAAGAGTCTTCTCCAACACCACAGTTCAAAAGCATCAATTCTTCGGTGCTCAGCTTTCTTTATAGTCCAACTCTCACATCCATACATGACCACTGGAAAAACCATAGCCTTGACTAGACAGACCTTTGTTGGCAAAGTAATGTCTCTGCTTTTTTAATATGCTGTCTAGGTTGATCATAACTTTCCTTCCAAGGAGCAAGTGTCTTTTAATTTCATGGTTGCAATCACCATTTGCAGTGATTTTGGAGCCCAGAAAAATAAAGTCAGCCACTGTTTCCACTGTTTCCCCATCTATTTTCCATGAAGTGATGGGACGAGATGCCATGATCTTAGTTTTCTGAATGTTGAGCTTTAAGCCAACTTTTTCACTCTCCTCTTTCACTTTCATCAAGAGGCTCTTTAGTTCTTCACTTTCTGCCATAAGGGTGGTGTCATCTGCATATCTGAGGTTATTGATATTTCTCCGGGCAATCTTGATTCCAGCTTGTGCTTCTTCCAGCCCAGCGTTTCTCATGATGTACTCTGCATATAAGTTAAATAAGCAGGGTGACAATATACAGCCTTGATTTAAGAATACAGATTTTGAAGTTAGGTTTACCTGGATTCAAGTCCTGGCTTCACTACATATTGGTTATGTGACTTTATCGAGGTACTCATTCTCTCTAAACTTCACTGTCCACATCTGGAAAAGACAGATAAAGTATCTGACTCAAAACACATATACACACCTCATCCTCAAAGAGTCTGCCAGGTGTCCTGAGAAAGATGGACAGTGGTGACCAAAGGCTCCCTGTCTCCTCTGTAGCAGCTTCACCTCACTGGCTGTGTGCCTTGGCACAGGGGTGGTTCTGTGCTGCCATGCTTGCCTCACAGAGGGAAAACAGATCAAATTCAGTGACACCTCAACTAATTGTCACCCTCTCTTGGCTCTTTCTTCTTCTCTGAATTTTATCAATTTCAGTCCCATGTCTATAACGGCCCCCTCATCTCAAAATTTGAAAAAGAGGAATAAAAAAAGAGTAAGAAATTGATTTTAAATATCATGATGTTATACCCAAGGTTCCAAGGTTCCAGATGCATTGTAGACAAAGATTGGACATTTATCATGTACAAACTCCAGGCTAGGATGAATTACTTCATTGGAGGTGGAAATTACAAGTGGTACTTAGTTGCTAGCTGACTTTGGCACTGACCAAGAAGATTAATCATTATGGCATAATATAAAGTCCAGATGAAGCAAAGTCAGCCTAGCAATTTTAGCTGGAGAGGGCAGTGTAAACACTTTAAAAACAACTGGGCAAAAAAAATATAAACTGTGAAGAGCAGCCACTTCCAAACCACACCAAACTCAGGGACCAGTTTTCCAAGAGAATGTTTTATCTTAAGCCAAGTGGACCTAAGATTAAAGCCTGTTGTATCTACCAATCCATAGTATCAATAAAAGGACCAATCATCCAAATAAAAACATTCCCCACTCCTTATTTTTTAACCTACTTTGCTCTGACCTAAAATTGACTCTTAGAAAGAAGATGACAAGGAAAGCACGACTAACATTTGAACAGGAAGCAAATCCACCTATCATAGTAGTACAACACTAGAGCTAGCCATCAGGTGGTTGGTTCTTAGTAAGATGATAGTGATGCCATAGAGTCATGAAATTTCCAAGCTGAAGTGAATTTAAGAATATTTAACATGCCGAAGAATTGATGCTTTTCAACTGTGGTGTTGGCGAAGACTCCTGAGAGTCCCTCGGACTGCAAGGGGATCCAACCAATCCATCCTGAAGGAGATCAGTCCTGGATGTTCATTGGAAGGACTGCTGCCGAGGCTGAAACTCCAATACTTTGGCCACCTCATGCGAAGAGTTGACTCATTGGAAAAGACTCTGATGCTGGTAGGGATTGGGGGCAGGAGGAGAAGGGGACGACAGAGGATGAGATGGCTGGATGGCATCACCGATTCGATGCACATGAGTTTGGGTGAACTCCAGGAGTTGGTGATGGACAGGGAGACCTGGCGTGCTGCGATTCATGGGGTCACAATGAGTCGGACATGACTGAGTGACTGAACTGAACTGAACATGATGACAATAATGCAATAATTATAGTAAATATTCATTAAGAACTTACTATGTCCAAGAAATATTCTAAATATTTCACATGTTTTAAATCATTGAGGCCCAACCATAACCCTGTAAGGTAGCTACAATAAACATTCCCATCATTCAGAAGAGAAAATTGAGGGTAGAGAACAATTCTTTCTTTTGGCTCTTTTCAATATTGAGGCCAGGTGAAATGAGGGATCTTGCATATAATTATTGAGATTTGTTTTATTTGCCTTCAGATTTCCTTCTCCATAAATTCTTCATCTTCTTCCTCTTTATCTCATTTCAGAGGCTCAATTATCCCTTTTTAAAACAAAGAAGTCTATTTTCATGAAAAGATCCTTTATCAGCCTCTGACCCCTTAATCATCAAGATCACTGATATCTAAGTGATGTTGAGCTGAGTCCAGCATTAAATTCTTCATATTCCTTCTACGTGCCTTATCAGTCAGGATTCAACAGAATTGATCACTCCCTTTTTCCTTGGAAATCTTTTCTTCCCTTGGCCCTTGTTATACCATTCTCTTGATGTCCTCCTACTTCAGTGGCTGCTACTTCACTGTATCTTTTACTGATTCCTTGTTTTTTTCCTGACACCATGCTGGAGGCTTAGTCATTGCACCTCTTCTCTTCCACAACTACACTCACTCCCTTGGTGATTACTTCTAGTCACATGGCTGTAAATATGATTCCTCAATGTATACTTCCAGTCAGGACACTGTCCCAGAAATCCAGACACATATATTCAGTTACTACTTAGCATCTCCCCTTGGATGTCTAAGAGACATCTCAAACTTACTATAACCAAAATCAAAGCTGTGGTTTATCCTATCAAACCTGCTTCTCACACACTTTTCTCCCCATTGATAAATGGTAACTCCACCCTTCCAGCTGCTTAAGTTAAGAATGGAAGTCATCCTTGACTCCTCTCTTTATTCCATATTCAGATGAACAAATCCTGTGACTTTACTATCAACAGTATCGATATAGTTGAATACCAATATATATCTTCAATTCTCACCATCCACAATTATTGCACTTGTCTGGCCCAAGCTTCCACCACCTTGCCTGAATTGTTATAGTAGCATCCTAACCTCTCTACTCCTTCACTTCTGCCCTACTACAGAAGCTAGAGAATTCTTTTAAAAGTATAATGTCCCAATAAACACATGAAAAGATGCTCAATATCGCTAGTTATTAGAGAAATGCAAATCAAAACTTACAATGAGGTATCACCTCACACCAGTAAGAATGGCCATTATGAAAAATTCTACAAACAGTAAAGCTGGAGAGAATGTGGAGAAAAGGGAGCCCTCTTGCCCTGTTGGTGGGAAGGTAGATTGATACACCATCACGGATAACAGTATAGATTTCTTAAAAAACTAGGAATAAAAACTACTGTATGAGCCAGCAATCTCACTACTGGGCATTTACTGAGAAAACCACAATTCAAAAAGACGCATGGGCTCCCATGTTTACTGCAGCGCTATTTACAATAGCCAGGAAGCAACCTAGATGTCCATTGACAGATGAAGGGATAAAGAAGTTGTGAAAGTGGAAGTATTATTAACTCAGTCATGTCTGACTCTTCAACTCCATGGACTGTAGCCTTCCAGCCTCCTCTGCCCATGGAATTCTCCAAGCAAGAATGCTGGAGTGGGTTGCCATACCAGGAAATCTTCCCAACCCAGGAATCGAACCCAGGTCTCCTGCAATGCAGGCAGATTCTTTAGTGTCTGAGCCACCAGAGAAGCCCCCAAAGAAGTTGTGGTATCTAATATAATGCAATTATTTTGTTGTTGTTTAGTCGCTCAGCCATGTCCAACCCTTTGCGACTGCATGAACTGTAGCCCTCCAGCTTTCCCTGTCCATGGGATTTACCAAGCAAGAATTCTGGAGTGGGTTGCCCTTTCCTTCTCCAGGGGATCTTCCTTACTCAGGGATCAAATCTGCATTGCTTGCCTTGGCAGGCAGATTCTTTACCGCTGAGCCACTAGGCACTCAGTCATAAAAAGGAGCAAACGTGAATCAGTTGAGCTGAGGTGGATGAACCTGCTGCTGCTGCTGCTGCTGCGTCGCTTCAGTCGTGTCCGACTCTGTGTGACCCCATAGAGGGCAACCCACCAGGCTCCCCCGTTTCTGAGATTCTCCAGGCAAGAACACTAGAGTAGATGAACCTAGAGCCTGTTATAAAGAGTGAAGTAAGTCAGAAAGAGAAAAACAAATATCACGTATTAACACATATATATGGATTCTAGAAAAATGGTAGTGATGAACATCTGCAGGAATGGAGGCACAGACATAAACGGCCCTGTGGACTCAATGGGAGAGGAAGGCGGTAGGCCAACTTGAGAGAGCAGCTTTGATATGTATACACTGCATGCATGCATGCTAAGTCACTTTAGTTGTGTCTGACTCTTTGCAACCCAATAAACTGTAGCCTGCCAGGCTCCTCTGTCCATGGGATTCTCCATGCAAGAATACTGGAGTGGGTTACCATGCCCTTCTCCATGTATATTCACTACCACGTGTGAAATAGTTAGCTAGTAGGAGGCTGCTATACAGTACAGGGAGCTCAAGTCGGTGCTCTGTGATGACCTAGAAGGGTGGGATGGGACGGGTGGGAGAGGGCTCTAGAGGGAGGGGATATGTACATATATATAGTTATGACTGATTCATGTTGTATGGCAGAAACCAATACAACATTGTGAAGCAATTATCCTCTAATTAAAAAAATAAAATTAAAAAAAGCATAACGGCTTCATATGTCACTCAGAGCAATGACCAAATTTCTTCATTAGTTCATTGGCTCTGTATGCTTTGCAGCATCCTGATCCCACACAAATACCTCAATCCTATATCTTCTCTTATCTTCACTTGCTCTTGGTTTCCTTGCTGTTCTTGAATTATGAATCATGTCCCTACCTCAGGGTCTTTGCACATGCTATCTCTCAGTCTGGAACACTCTTAGTGTATGGTTGGCATACACTCTAACCTTACTTACATTTTGTTGTGGTAAGTTCAGTTCAGTTCAGTGGCTCAGTCGTGTCCGACTCTTTGCAACCCCATGAATCACAGCACGCCAGGCCTCTCTGTCCATCACCAACTCCCGGAGTTCACCCAAACTCATGTCCATTGAGTCAGTGGTGCCATCCAGCCATCTCATCCTCTGTCATCCCCTTCTCCTCCTGCCCCCAATCCCTCCCAGCATCAGAGTCTTTTCCAATGAGTCAACTCTTCACATGAGGTGGCCAAAGTATTGGAGTTTCAGCTTTAGCATCAGTCCTTCCAAAGAAATCCCAGGGCTGATCTCCTTTAGGATGGACTGGTTGGATCTCCTTGCAGTCCAAGGGACTCTCAAGAGTCTTCTCCAACACCACAGTTCAAAAGCATCAATTCTTCGGGGCTCAGCTTTCTTCACAGTCCAACTCTCACATCCATACATGACCACTGGAAAAACCATAGCCTTGACTTGTTGTGGTCAAAAGTCACCTTATTAGAGAAGCCACCTACTGTAAATAACAATCCAACACCTCTGCAGTCCTAATAACCTTTATTTTGCTTTATTGTTAGCCTTAGCAATTATGACCAATTGATTATTGTATCCTTAGTTGTTTATTGTTTGATCTCATCCAATAAACTATCAGCCACATGAAGGCAGGAACTTCAGTTATTTTGTTCACTATTATATCCCCAGCACCTCAAACAGTGCTTGACACTACTGAATGAAGGAATGAGGTTAAATCAGACTGTTACCTATTGCAGGAGTACCTGCGATTGAGATTTATCTCTCATTGCAAAAGTAAAGACATATCTCCTCTCAAGGAACTTTAGGATTTAGATATGTTGAGGACAAATGTATCCATGGAATTATCTGCATGAGGTCCCTGACTCTGTCATCATGTGGATGTATCCTGAGTACTGTTTTCTCTAAGAATTTGCCTCAAAATTAAAATTAATGATAAAAGGGTAACTATATTGCATAAGTTTGGGCAGGGTTCTTGCAGGCATTAAAATGAGTTGATGATTATGACAGTTGGCTTGGCTTGCGTTCTTATGCCACCTATGTGCTATGGCAGGGGTTCCCAGTCCCTGGACCATGGACTGATACTCTTAGAAACCAGGCTGCACAGCAGAAGGTGAGTGACAGGTGAGTTAGCAAAGCTTCCTCTGTGTTTACAGCCGCTCCTCATCACTCAGATTACCGCCTATGTGCCAACTCCTGTCAGGTCAGCAGCAGCATTAGATTCTCACAGGAGACGAACTCTGCTGTGAACTGTGCGTGCGAGGGATCTCGGTTGCACACTCCTTAAGAGAATCTAATGCCTGATGATCTGGTGTGGAGCTGAGGCGGTGATGCTAGCTCTGGGAAGTGGATGGAAATACAGACTATCATTTAGCAGAGAGGCTTGACTGCACAGAGACCATAATAAATCAATTGTTTGCAGACTCATATCACAACCCTATCAGTGAGTGGCAAGTGACAGTTAAGCGGCATCGGGCATCGATTTTATAGTGGCAAGCGAGTTGATGTACTTCGATTGTATAGCTGCATCTTCCCTCCCCCGTCCCAGTCCATGGAAAAATTATCTTCCATGAAACCAGTCCCTAGTGCCAAAAAAGCTTGGACTGCATTTCTATGGGAAGCCTTTTTGCCCCCTTCGTATCCCTTGGGGGAGAACCTGAATGATTGCAAATACAATGGCCTCAGTTATTCTCTGGGAACAGACTTTGGGCTGTGTCCCTTCCTCTGAAGAGCACACCACACATACCCACTCCCAACAGAAATACAATAACTGTGAGTCTGACTGCCATGGAGACACAGCTGCATCACAGACCTCACGCCAGATGAACAGAAGGTTAAAAGAAGGAATCTGCTGAAAAGGCCGAAAGGTTGGTATGCTTACAGGCTGTTTCTTTAATCTTTGCACATTCAGCAACTATTAGTAACTGTTTTGTCGCTCTCCTCGCCCCCTCAGTATCCTGCACGGTCATGTTTCCATTAGAGAGCACCTGCCTTGTATTACTCTTCTTCTTTTTTGATGTTAATATGGTTGGGCTTGATTAAAGTAAACAGAAGAGGAGATTTGAATGAATTCCTGTTTCCAAGGAAAGGAGGACGTGTTGATGTCTCACCCCTACCCCCCCCGCCCCCCCCCGCTTATCCTAGTGGTCACCTGCCTGTGGTCCCCACACACACCCTGATGAATTCCTGTGACTACCTGATGGCCTTGTCTAGCTGTAGGATTGAGCTCAGCCATGCTCCCACAAGCTCTAAGGAGTGGAGTAGCCAATGGTGCTGATGACCCAGGAGCAGCCATCAAAAAATGCTTCATACCAACAATAAAGAGGAAAATTAAAACCACAATGTGATACCACTAGAAATCTGCTAAAATCCTCAGTTATCAATGTGAATAACATGGTAATGCATGTTATCATTTGTATGATATTCAGATTAGTTGTTTGTTATGGTTTGTTATTAGGGGTCTGTATTAGTTACAGTATACATTTGTTATGCATGTTTCAGAAATAATAGTCATTTATTAATTTAATTTATTGATTTTTTAAAAGCATGTTCAGGAAGTTCCAGAAATGAAAAAGCTTTAAAAAAAAAAAAAAAAAAAAACTTCAGAAATCTCTGTTAAGATCTTTTTGAACTTTGGCCAAGTATTGGGCTATACATGCATAGAGTGAAATTACACAAAGCTGTTCAAAGAATGCTGGTGAATTATAAGCTTGCACAGGATGACGGTGTTCAAACTCTTATCATCCATGCTGTAGGGTCTTTGGTGATCACCTGGGGCATATAGTGGAGATTCCTGATAGGTCACACCTTAGAAGTAAGTATGAACTATTCCTGGAGTAAAAACTACTTTAGCACTACTTACTAAAGCTTAAAAACAGTCATCAACTGATGAAGAGGGGACCGCTCCGCAGACCCAGCAGTTAGACGGATTGTGGAGTGCAGTATAGGAGTGAGCCCAGGACAGGAAGACATTGTCTTGAGGATCCAATGGCAGACTCAGGATATTTGGAGTCAGCAGAAGTAGACTCACATAGATTATCAGGCCCATCCGCTGCCCTTTGCTTAACTCTAGAGCTCGGGTCAGGGCCACAAGCTCCGCCAACAGAGAACTGGGTCCCTGGGGGAGAGATTTTGCTTCCAAAACCTGTTCAGCAGTCACCAGGGCATAACCTGCTTTATGCTTTCCATCCTGAACAAAAGAACTGCCATCTGTAAATATTTCCATGTCACGATTTCTTCAAGTCTGTGAATACCTTCAACAACAATCACATGCGATGCCTCTTCTTCATCTGATGACATCTACCAACCCTAAAATGGACTGGTGCAACACTTTGCACTTTAACTATGGACATAATGTGACTTTTAATTTTGATTCTGAATGTTGTGTTTTTGCTGTTTGCTCCCTGCATCTGTAATTGTATAACTGGATTTGTTTCTAGCCGCATGAAAGCTTTTAAGTTACAAATGGTTGCTCAAACTCCTGCTACTGCTGTAGCTTCCTCCAGCTACTATTTGGGGCCCCTGGATCAAATATCCTCAATATGAGGATTAGGAGAATATGTTGCCTCACCAATTTAGGGACAATGCCCCTTGTCAGCTCAGAAGTAGTTATGGAACGAGAACGACGCCCCTTTTCCCTAGGCAACATAATTCTCCTAAAAGAAAAGCGGGGAATGAGAGTCATTTCCTAGGAAGGTTGATAAGGAGTCTAGGGGTCCCCATGAAGAGAGGGGTCTGGAATTCTCAAGGAGGAAGAAAAGACAAACTTTTTTTCTTTCTCCACATTCCTTAGGATTATATAACAATAATGTATCCTGCCTAAGGACAGTCTTTGGATTCAACCTTCTGTTATCTTAAAATGTTAATTATGGGAGTAGACCTGGTCTTTACAAGGATGTATCTTGCCTGAGGACAGTGTTATCTTAAAATGTAAATTATGGGAGTAGGTCTGATGAGGTCTTTACAACCTCCAGACATTCTTTGGATTATATAACCTCATTGTTAACACTAGCAAGTGGGTACTTTTTCTGCCCCCTTCTGATGCCTATGTCAGAAGCTTTCTCTATCTCCTTTATACTTTAATAAAACTTTATTACACACACACACACACACAAAAACAGTCATCAAGATTATTTTGGTCTGACAGTGACTTAAGTATCAAATATAAAACCCAACCCTCTTTAAAAGATCACAACAAAACCTAGATGGTCAGCAATGTAAGATTTACAAAGTCCAGAACGAGTAAGCTTTTTTTTTTTTAAACTAGATGTGATAATAAGATGGAAAATGTGTCCTCTAATCAGGAGAAAAGACATTCAATAAAAATAGACCCATAAATTACAGTGATGCCGGAAGTTATAAGATGATAGCACAGTTATTAATGTAATGTTCAAGGACATAGTTCAGTTCAGTCGCTCAGTCATGTCCAACTCTTTACGACCCCATGAATCGCAGCACGCCAGGCCTCCCTGTCCATCACCAACTCCCGGAGTTCACTCAGACTCACGTCCATTGAGTCAGTGATGCCATCCAGCCATCTCATCCTCTGCCGTCCCTTCTCCTCCTGCCCCCAATCCCTCCCAGCATCAGAGTCTTTTCCAGTGAGTCAACTCTTTGCATGAGGTGGCCAAAGTACTGGAGTTTCAGCTTTAGCATCATTCCTTCCAAAGAAATCCCAGGGCTGATCTCCTTCAGAATGGACTGGTTGGATCTCCTTGCAGTCCAAGGGACTCTCAAGAGTCTTCTCCAACACCACAGTTCAAAAGCATCAATTCTTCGGGGCTCAGCTTTCTTCACAGTCCAACTCTCACATCCATACATGACCACAGGAAAAACCATAGCCTTGATTAGACGAACCTTTGTTGGCAAAGTAATGTCTCTGCTTTTGAATATGCTATCTAGGTTGGTCATAACTTTCCTTCCAAGGAGTAAGCGTCTTTTAATTTCATGGCTGCAGTCACCATCTGCAGTGATTTTGGAGCCCCCAAAAATAAAGTCTGACACTGTTTCCACTGTTTCCCCATCTATTCCCATGAAGTGATGGGACTGGATGCCCCTTAGAAGTAAGTATGAACTATTCCTGGAGTAAAAACTACTTTAGCACTACTTACTAAAGCTTAAAAACAGTCATCAAGATTATTTTGATCTGACAGTGACTTAAGTATCAAATATAAAACCCAACCCTCTTTAAAAGATCACAACAAAATCTAGAGGCTCAGCAATGTAAGATTTACAAAGTCCAGAACGAGTAAGGTTTTTTTTTTTTTAACAAGATGTGATAAGAAGATGGAAAATGTGTCCTCTAATCAGGAGAAAAGACATTCAGTAAAAATAGACCCATAAATTACAGTGATGCCAGAAGTTATAAGATGATAGCACAGTTATTAATGTAATGTTCAAGGACATAGAGAAAGGTATAAATATAGTGAGAAGAGAAATGGAATATATAAAAAAGAATCCATGAGAATGAGCTTCTGGAGAGGAAAAAAAATATTTGAAATGAAAAATTCACTGGAGGAGATTAAGAATAGATTTCACACTACAAAAGAAAAGACTAATGAAGTGGAAGACGCTGCAACAGAATCTATCCAAAATAAAGCAGAGAACAAGGACTTTAAAACATGAACAAAACCTCAGTGGCCTCTGAGATAATGTCAAGGAGTTCCAGATATGTGTGATTGGAGTTCCAGAATAAGAAGAAAAGGGGTGGAGAAAGCAAACGTATTAGATGGCTCAATGGCTGAAACATCTCAAAATTTGATTAAAACCATTAATTCACAGATCCAAGGAGCTCAGCAAACATCAAATAAGATATCGCATATACCTACAGACAGAGTGACGGAAGGCACATCAGTTCAGTTCAGTTCAGTCTCTCAGTCGTGTCTGACTCTGCGACGCCGTGGATTGCAGCACGCCAGGCCTCCCTGTCCATCACCAGCTCCCGGAATTTACTGAAACCCATGTCCATTGAGTCAGTGATGCCATCCAACCATCTCATCCTCTGTCATCCCCTTGTCCTCCCACCGTCAATCTTTCCCAGCATCAGGGTCTTTTCCAATGAGTCAGCTCTTCCCATCAGGTGGCCACAGTATTGGAGTATTGGTATTAGGCACATTATAGAATGCTAAAAACCAGTGATTAAAAAAAAAAAATCTTAGCAGCCACCAAAGAATAATGATAGTCTATTAAGAGAAAAAAACATAATTATTGTACACCTGTGGTTAAAAGCTATGCAAACCAGAAGACAGTGAACAGGCAGATTCATGTTGATGTAGGCAAAACCAATACAATATTATAAAGTAATTAACCTCCAATTAAAATAAATAAATTTACATTTTTTTAAATAAATAAAATAAAATGGACTGTAAAAAAAAATAAAATACTAGAAGGGGGGAAATCTGTATGTGACTAAGATATTCTTCAAAAATGTGGTAAAAATTTTTTTTCAAGCAAACGAAAGCTATGACAATTCACCAGGAGAGCTACATTACAAGAAACGGTTTTAAAAAGTTGTTTAGGCAGAAGGCATGATGCAAGATGGAGATGGAGATTTATACAGAAGAATTCAATATGTAGATAAATATAAAAATATTTTTTCATTTTTAAATTTCCTTAAATTATAATTTAATTTTTATAGTAATAATTAAATAATAATAATAATAATTGTTATTATTATTATGTAGTCTGGGGTTTATAATAGGTGTAAAAGTGAAACAAATGACCCAAAAGGCATAAAAGAAGGGAGGAGATAAGTAGAAACACACTATAAACCTATAAGTGCCTATATATGAATTGATATAATACTATTTGAAGGTAGTTTTATTAGTTAAATATATATGTTGTAAACACTAGAGCAACCATTATAAAAAGAGCCATAGGTAATAAGATAGTAGACAGAGATAAATTGACATGTTAAAATCAATAATTGAGAAAAATTGAATGCTAAAACATAATGAATTACTACCCAAAAAAAAAGACAGAAAGAGAGCAAATAAGTAAATAAATAAGTGGTGAATGGGGTGAATAGAAGAGAATAACAACAACCAAAACATATTGAATATTGCATTCAATGTAAATGGTCCAAATGCCTCATTTGAAAAACAGATTCTCAAATTGAATAAAAACAAGATACAGCTATATGCTATCTGTAAGAAATCCATTTTATATGTAAGGACACAGGTTAAAGGAAAATAATAGAAGGTTTGATACAAGAAACAGAAGAAACTATAGATAAATTGGACATTATCAAAATTTAAATCTTTATGCTTCAAAGACCACCATCAAGAATGTGAAAAGACCACCCCATAGCATGGGGAAAATATTTGCAAATTGCCTATCTTATAAAGGACTTATATTTAGGATATATAAAGAACTGTTACAACTCAATAATAAAAAGATAAATAAACCAATTTTTAAATGATTCAAGGATCTGAATAGATGTTTCTCCAAAAAAGATACAGAAATGGCCAATAAGCACATGAAAAGATGAGCCATCAGGGAAATGCAAATCAAAACCACCGTGAGATACCACATCATACCCACCAGCATGGCTGGAATCAAAGTGACATAATACAAGTGTTGCGAACACAGAGAAATTGGAGCTCCCATATACTGCTGGTGGAAATGAAAAGTGGCACAGCCGCTTTGGAAAACAGTCAAAATGTTAAACACTGCGTTACCACAGGACTCCACAGTTCTACTCCTAGGTGTGTATCCAGGAGAAATGAAAACATATCCACACGAACACTTGTGCATGACGACTCATAAGAACATTAGTTACCATAGCCAAAGTGAAACAACTCAAATATCTATCAGCTAATGAATGGATAAGTAAAATATGAGAAATCCACATAGTGGAGGGTTATTTGGCAATGAAAAGGAATGAAATAGCGATACATGCTACAACACTAATGCGCTTTGATAATATGCTAAAGGAGCCAGACAAAAGCCTACATAATGTATTTTTCCATTTGTACAAAATGGAAACTCTATAGATACGGAAAGTAAATGAATACTTTCTTATCATCAGACAACAGAGTTGAAAATACTATTGTCCAAGGATACCAGGAAGGGTGGGACATATTGCAGTCTGTTAAACTGGAAGAAAAAAAAATAAAAGTCCCACCTACCAAATGGGTTAGAAAGCTTCTGCTACAAGACTGTCAGAACATATGGGAATATTGCCAAGCAATTCTGAGGGAACAGACTTGGCACCGACTGTGGCCTTGTGTTCTGTATGAAATGAAAAACATTAATTTATAAGTCATAACATATTACCTAGAAGCCAAATTGCAAGCAGGTACAGGTCTTCAATATAGCTTTCACCTAACATCGCGGGACGATGCCTCTTCATAATCAAATGTGATGCAAGTTATCTTTGCAGCTACATCCTCAGTGTTTCCAAATGTTCAGAAACATGGCAGGTTGGGAATGTTTGTAATTATAATGGCACTTATGTATCTGTTCTAAATGCAGCTGTTCGCTTTATACAGTACGGAGGAAATAAATCACCACATATAGAAGGAAGTGTTCGCTCTTATCCTTCCCAATGAATTGTTTCCTTTAGAAGTCAATATTTTAAACATGCACAAGCAAAGAGAAGGGTAAAAGTTTAGTTCATCTAATTCTGTGCTATTTGGAATATACGATGTTACATTTTTTTAAAGTCCATAATACTTTAATCGTAATTGATGTAATCCAACCTCACTGATGCTTTTTGTAGCTCTGCGTATAAATTTGTTTTCTCTGAAGACTCAAAAATGTCTGCAGGCCTTCATCATCACAGTTCTCACGGTGAAGACTGCAAAGGCCGGCCTAAGATTTTGATCAGTGGAAAGCTAGGATGCCCTCCATGCTCTTCTCCACCACTGGAATGTTCTCAGAACTTTTCTCGCTTGCTCTCCAAATCCTAGTAAGTTCAAAGCCTGCCTCCTCCATGAAGCTTCCTTTGATACCTCTGGCTGGCCCACTGTAATCTCTTGTCTTTTTCTGAAGGAAAAGTCTGTATCTCTAGTTCTCCTCAAAGTAGTGCTCAGATCCTACTGCCTTACATTGTCCCCTAATTATCAAGCTAACCTTCTTCTCTAAACAGTGAACTTCTATTTTTATTATTTTATTGAAGTATAGTTGATTTACAATGTTGTGTTAATTTCTGCTGTACAGCAAAGTGATTCAGGTATATATATATGTGTGTGTATGTATATATATATATATATATATCCATGCTGCTGCTGCTGCTAAGTCGCTTCAGTCGTGTCCGACTCTGTAAGACCCCATAGACGGCGGCCCACCAGGTTCCCCCATCCCTGGGATTCTCCAGGCAAGAACACTGGAGTGGGTTGCCATTTCCGTCTCCAATGCATGAAAGGAAAAAGTGAAAGTGAAGTCGCTCAGTCGTGTCTGACTCTTCGCAACCCCACGGACTGCAGCCCACCAGGCTCCTCTGTCCATGGGATTTTCCAGGCAAGAGTACTGGAGTGGGGTGTATATATATATAACACATTCTTTTTTATATTCTCTTCCCTTACATTTTATCACAGGATATTGAATACAGTTTCCTGTGCTATACAGTAGGATCTTGTTGTTTATCCATGCTATATATAATAGTTTGCATCTGCTGCTCTCAAACTCCCATTCCATCCCTTCCCTAGCTCCCCTCTCCCTTGGCAACCACAAGTGTGTTCTCTGTGTCTGTGCGTCTATTACTGTTTCATAGATGAGTTTATTGGTGTCATATTTAGATTGCACATATAAGTGATATCATATGGTATTTGTCTTCTGGCTTATTTTGCCTCACGTGACAATCTCTAGTTCCATCTGTGTTGCTGCAAATGGCATTATTTCATTCTTTGCTATGGCTGAGTAGTATTCCATCATGTATATACGCAGCTTCTTTATCCAGTCATCTGTGGATGGATATTTAGGTTGTTCCCATGTCTTGGCTATTGTGAATAGTGTTGTTATAGCATAGGGATGCATGTTTCTTTTTGGATTATTGTTTTGTCCAGATATATACCCAGGAGTTGGATCATATGGTAACTCTATTTTTGTTTTTTGAAGAACCTCCACAGTTTTCCCCAGTGGCTTCATCAATTTACATTCCCACAACAATGTAGGAAGGTTCTCTTTTCTCCAAACGCTCTCCAGCATTTGTTACTTGGAGACTTCTTAATGATGGCCATTCTGACTGGTGTGAAGTGGTACCTTATTGTAGTGTTGCTTTGCATTTCTCTAATACTTAGCAGTGTTAAGCATCTTTTCACACGCCTGTCGGCCATCTGTGTGTCCTCTTGGAGAGATGTCCGTTTAGGTGTCCTGCCCATTTTTCAGTTGCGTTGTTTGTTTTTCATTGTTGTTGAATTGTGTGAGCTGTTTGTATATTTTGGAAATTAAGCCCTTTTCAGTTGCACCATTTGCAAATATTTTCTCACACTCCATAGGTTGTCTTTTTGTTTTGTTTACAATTTCCTTTGAGGTCCAAAGCTTGTAAGCTTGATTAGGTTCCATTAGTTTATTTTTGTTTTATTTCTATTGCCTTTGGGGACTGACCTAAGAAAACACTGGTGACATTTATGTCAGAGAATGTTTTGCCTATCAAACAATGAGCTTCTTGAAGTCACTTCCAGGTCCTGTATTTCTCATTCTTGCTCAGTTCAGTGATGGATTTACAGATAGTAGCCCATAAATACTTGTTAGTAAAGTGACTGAGTAAAGAACTAGAAAATTTAGTTGTTTAGGAACCAATTATTCAGGCTGCTCCCTGATAGTACGGAGGTTTGTGGTTATCGGTGATTTGGGGATTACTTATATGTCATCATTTTTGTCGTCCATTTTCAGAGAGCTTAAGAAACACTTAGAGCTCCTGAGAGCACTTGCTTCTCATCTTTAGTAATGACTGGATTAGACCAAGTGCAAAATAAAGGCCTTTCCTAGGAATCCCAAGCTCTTTATGTGACACGAATCTGCTAGGATGGAATGGTGGGAGAGTGGGGGCAGGACGAGAAGTGGGGTTGGAGACCCACAACTATTTTTCAGTCTCCCTCTGGCCCTTAGCCACCACACCTGGCTACACTGCTATGCTTCTATTCCCTTTCACAGACCCCTACATGTTTATGCCTTAAAGGATTGCTTTGAAGATGAGTATTTGGAAACATGTGTTTAGCACTTGTAAGCTCCTCCTCCAAGGCTTTGCAGAGTCAGCAGGAGGCATTTTGATTATAGCTATTGGCTGTCAACACACAGCAAGTTGGCAGAAAATTAGAGGTCAGACCCTGCCTCTTCTTGCTCCTCAGGAGGAATCTACACAGCCAGGCTGCCTGTGACTACAGGACCAAACCGGGGACACAGTCCTGGGAGCTGGGGCTCAGGGACGCTTGTGACACCTGGGTGAGCGGTCTCCTCGGCAGTGTGGAAGCAGCAGAAGCTGTGCTGAACTACGAACCAGGAGGCTCCAGAATGTGCTGCTGACTGAGGCCGAGGCAAGTCACAGAGCCTGCGGCTGTCTCATTTATTTCAGGAACAGCGTTTCCACGGGGATCTTTAATTATTTAGTCTCTGGTCCTTAATTGGTTTCCTTTTCCACAAAAGGATCCCTCTTGTGATCAGAGCCCCTTTTATTAAACTGTAATTCTCTTAGTGTTCATAACACTATGTGTATGGATTTCTTTGTCCTGACTTCAGAAGTAATCTGTGTTTCTAGCTAGAGTATACCTTGGTGTTTAAAACTGTATTCTTTAAGTTCAACAAGATCTGGATTTGAGGTCAGGCTCTGCTACTTACTTTCTATTTGTGTGGGTAAGTCTTTTATCTGCTCACGAATACAAAATTAAAATTTTTGCAAGTATTAGATGAGATAGTATACCTGAGGCATGATAAGGGCTCAGTATGTTAGTGAGCAATTCTTAGTCTTTTTGTTGTTAGAGTGTTTCCACATAAAGTTTGGTTTACCCCCATCTTGGGGTTTCCCAAGTGGTGCTAGTGGTAAAGAACCTGCATACCAATGCAGGAGACATAAGAGATGCAAGTTTGATCCCTGGGTTGGGAAGATCCCCTGGAGGAGGTCATGGCAACCCACTCCAGTGTTCTTGCCTGGAGAATCCGGTTGACAGAGGAGCCTGGCGGGCTACAGTCCATAGGGTTGCAAAGAGTCAAACACAACTGAAGCGACTTAGAACACATGCACACCCATCTTATTTAAATGTAGCTTTATCTGTTTCATTTAAGTGTGAAATAGAACTTTTTTTGATGAGTCTAGTTATGGTTTATTTTTTAAAATTTTTCGTCTGTTTTGTTTTTTTTTTTAAATGTTTACTGACGTATAGTTGCTTTACAATGTTGTGTTGAAATCTACCTTTATCTGTGACTTATCTCCTTAACCGTTCTACCCACTGTCCCTCCTGCCCAGTCCCGTGGCTCTGGGCCTCCCCCAAGGGCCAAAGCCCTTCTCTGATCCATCCATCACAGTTTGAACTAGATCATACTGTTACTACTTCCAGATCATACTGGCATAGACTGAGAATGTGAAGCTAGATGGAGTTATTCTAAAATAATGCTTCTCAACAGTGTAGCCCATGGATCTCTCTATCAGAATCACCTATTCACTTGCAGTTCCTAGGGTGCTGTGCCATTTTGAAGTAGAATCTTTTGTGAGCTTTGGGGATAGGACTCTGCATCATAATTAGTACCCAGGCTATTCCTAAGCTAAATAATAAATAAAATTCTAGAACTGTTCCAGTGCAGTCTTCAAACTTGTCCAGTTACAGAGTGGCCTGGGGATACTTCATGAAAACAGAGATTCCTGGGCCTCCCCCTCCCCAGAGGTCCCAATAGAGAAGACTGATGATGTGTGTTTTTAATGTTGTGTGTTTTTAATGTTTCCTCGAGTGACTGTCAAGCTGGCAATTAGAGGAATGCTGCTCTACAGTGACTGGCCAGTGATGTGATCGGTGGTGGTGATGGTGGTGGTGGCGGCTGTACTGGGGTGAGGTAGTGATTCGGGAGGTTTGAATGATCAAACCTTGGGTCAAGGGCCCTTCTTTGGCTAACATCCCTTTCAGGTGTGAGAGTCTGTGTCCAGCCATTCTCACAGTGTTTGAGAAATCCAAGCCAAGCCAGTCTGGAGAGAAGGGACAGAGAAGAATGACCACAAAGCTCCAGGGCAGACACGAGCAAGGCCAGGTGAATCACCATGGCACCCTGGCTAAAGGAAAGAACAGCTGCTCATCATAACAGCAGTTTCTGGTTCTCTCTTGTAGCCTGGCTGAAGTTCCTACCAATATTTTTTCCACAAATTGCCACTTTTCCTTAGAACTGCCTGGGTGGTGTTGTAACCCAAATGGCTTTAATTCAAACACGGTCCTGCGCCAGGCGCTGCCTGTGTAGTAACTGAGCTGCACCTCCCTACTCCCCTCTGTGCCTCTGGGCCGGCCTCTGGAGTCAGATTAGTTCTCTCAGAGCCTACTCCGCCTTCTCAAGGGGCTCGTGCTGGGTCAGAGCTTCTCCTCGGCAACCCCAGTCCAGGGATGACAAGCTGTCGTGCTTTGTACACAAGTCTTATCTGTGGCAGGTAGAGCAGGAGTACTTCAACCTCATCACTTGATTGGAAAACGTGGCTACCGGGTTGAAAAATCTAGCTGTTGCAAAGATGCTCTCTTGGGATACTCATCACCTCTCCATGGTGGCCTCCTTCCTCCCAGCAAAGCTGGACAATACTTCTCTTGGTCTGCTGTCCACCCCGTGATGGGAAGGCAGCCTCTGGTCTGAGCAGAGTCTGCCCTCTCTCCATCTTCACAGCCGCGTGGTGTCTGCTCTGTAATTGTGCCCCCAACTACTTTGGGCCTGGCTCTACCACCCCTTCCTGACAATACTGCCTTTTCCTCTCTCTTCTTGTAGGTATTAGCTGAGATCTCAGAGGGTGGTAGGGCTTTGCAATAAGGAAGACTCTGATACCATGGTAGTCTTTCATTTAGCTTGTTTCGTGACATTCCAGCCAACGAACATTTAATGGCGAGGGCTTCTTTCTGACCCCCTGCAGTATTCTGGCCTGAAGAATTCCATGGACTGTATAGTCCACGGGGTTGCAAAGAGTTGGACATGACTGAGCGACTTTCACTCACTCTTTCTGGTGAGATATTTAGCAGGCTAGGAGGGGCATTCAAGATAAATAGGATAAAGTCCAAGCCAGAAAGAAATTCAAATGACGTTCCAGTGGATGACATATGCAAGGGTCAGCCATGCTATGAAAACATTGGAGTCAGGATATTAAGGAGAGAAATGATGTGGAAACTTTTTAGTTGTAGTGTATATATTTATATCTTTACAGGAATCTGAAATATTTTCAGGAAACAGCACTGATAATGTGCATTGTATTAAATGCTGTGTTGTCAATCCATCTAAGTTAGTTTGGTCATTCACAACTGTTGGGTTCTTTTGGCAAAAAATGGTAATCTCCAATGACTAAAAGTATAGGAAGTATCTAGGTCTCATTCCCACTCACTCACTGCCGCCAAGTGGTCCATTATGAAGAAAACAAATCTCAAACCAAATCCTGTGACGCACACACAAACCTTTATTAGCACACTAACATAAGGAGCCATAGAATATGCTCTTACTGGCTCCCTCCCTCCGTCCCTCTGCTAGGCCCCCTGCCTGACAATGTCACTAGAGGCAGATACAGAAATATTCTCTTGGGATGACCAGCTAGCCATCGAGTCAGAATCAGACAGGAAATCCTCCGGTTAGAGAGGACAGAGGACCAAGTGGGACTTCTAGGCTGGGGCATCACACTGAGAAGTATTAGGATGCTGCGTGGGACAGATTTACGCATAGGTGGAGGCATCTGTACCCTGTTAGTCACAATAGGATGCTACTCGAATTGTCTTTGAAAATTACGTCTAACTCCACTAATGCTGAATAGCCCCTCCACTGCTGATGGAGAGAGAGATCACTGAAACACTCAAAGTGGTCTGGACTGTGGACTCCTCAGTGGGATTTTTTAAATTCTAGCTAAGCACATCTGGACAGTTTATTCCGAGTTAAGATGTTAAGGATATTAAGGTACTCCTAGCATGGAGATTTAAACCAATGCACACACACACATACATACGCACACACACATACATACACACGCACTTGTAGCACTATACTAAGCTAAAGTATTTTAAGGGAATTTTAGACATCATACCAAGTGGACAAAGTAACAAATCTTCAGTTTTATTGTCATGATAATTTCAACGAGATTAAATGAGAATGACTAAATTCACAGTGAAAAACAAATACAGCCAATTACTAGTTAATTTGAACAAGATTATTTTAACAAAAAAAGAAAAAGAATATGCACTTTGCCTCTGATATTCAGCTCTAATGCCATTAAGGAAAAATCACATCTGAACAAGGGAAAATGTCCTGCCTTAGATCGCTCTAGTTCCTCATCCATCATCCGGCTTTGGATTCATGGTTTTCCACTTGACCAGCATTTACTGAGTCTCTGCACTATGGATGGACAGGAGTTACAAAGATGAATACAAATGGTCATTGTCCTCCAGGAGCCCAAAGTTCAGTGGGGAAAGCTGAATTTTAAACAGGATCTACAAGTGGGCATTCTAGGTCATAAATTCAGGGTAGCAAGACTTGTTAACAGTCCTTTCTATAACTGCATTAAATTTCTATCTTGATCTCTCACTATTCTAATAGTGAGAAACTGGCTAGAAAATGCCTAGTCAGTTCAAACTGATAGACCTTTAGGGGTTTCCTCCTGGCCCTTTGCCCAGCTCCTTTAGCTCCCTTCTCAAATGGGGGAAGTGAAGCTCTTAGGAGCTCTCCTCCCCTCCTGGGCCACCCTCACCCACCCTCAGAATTACTTGCCAGTGACTTACTCCCTCTTGCTTCTGGCTCCCCTTTTCTCTTCGTGTCCGACTCTAAGTGACCCCATGGACTGCAGCCTACCAGGCTCTTCCATCCATGGGATTTTCCAGGCAAGAGTACTGGAGTGGGGTGCCATTGCCTTCTCCAGTTCCAGTCCATAAGATCTTCCAAATCAGAATGAACTTTGTGTTGTAAGATCCTCTGGACCTAGGCTTTTGATCTTTTAAAATGTTCTCCTTTAAACAATGAACTGCCTGAGTCTATTTGGGGAAACTCAAAAAGCTAATATTAACTGATTTCCTGCTCTTTGAATTTTTTATTTAGCAGCCTTTTACTCTGAAGGGCAGTGAGGAGAGACAGCTCATCTGCCTTAAATGGTGGAAAGGACAGTGCTATCAGAGAACACTAGAGAAAGAAGTATAGATTTCTTTTCTAAATGCTTTCTCTACATTTTGGCAGTTTCGGTAGAGTGTGCTCAATAAGGGTTTTCTTACTGGTGTAAGGTGTGTTGGAGGGTGTCATGAGCACCCATGAGAGAGGCACTTAAAGCTGACTGTGAGGTTCAAGGAAAAGTGAAAGTGTTAGTTGCTCAGTCATGTCCAACTCTTAGCAATCCCATGGACTGTAGCCTGTCAGGCTCCTCTGTCCACGGAATTCTCCAGGCAAGAGTACTGGAGTGGGTTGAATGATATTGGAGTGGGATCCCTTCTCCAGAGGATCTTCCTGACCCAGGGATCAAACCTGGGTCTCCTGCGTTGCAGGCAGATTCTTTACTGTCTGTACCACCAGGGAGGTCCATCTTCCCTGGTAAAGGGAAGTTGCGTAAGTGGGTAAACAGGTTTGAGAAACTAGCACAGAAATAGCAGAGAAAATAGCACAACAGAGGGCTATGGCCACAATGGAGAATATGTCATATTTGGGGGTCTGTAAGCAATTTAATGTGGCTGGAATAAAATTTATGGTAGGATGAGAGCCTAGTAAAATTCGGAATTGAACTGGTAAACTGGGCTCAGATAATGAAACATGCCATCTTAAAGGCAATGGAAAGTCACAGAGGATTTTTTGTAAAGGAGAATGACATCAAATATACACTATAAAGGTCAACTTGCCATTGGTGAGAATTAAAGGAAAGGCAGGTAAACTAGCTAAAAATGAGCATTCAGGAACCAAGAGAGAGATTATGAGGCTCTGATCTGATACAATGACAAGAGAAGATGAAGAGAAAGGAAGACATTGGAGACAAAATTCAGTTCAGTTCAGTTCAGTCACTCAGTCATGTCCGACTCTTTGTGATCCCAGGAATCGCAGCATGCCAGGCCTCCCTGTCCATCACCAACTCCCGGAGTTCACTCAAACTCACGTCCATTGAGTCGGTAATGCCATCCAGCCATCTCATCCTCTGCCGTCCCCTTCTCCTCCTGCCCCCAATTCCTCCCAGCATCAGAGTCTTCTCCAATGAGTCAACTCTTCACATGAGGTGGCCAAAGTACTGGAGTTTCAGCTTTAGCATCATTCCTTCCAAAGAACACCCAGGGCTGATCTCCTTCAGAATGGACTGGTTGGATATCCTTGCAGTCCAAGGGACTCTCAAGAGTCTTCTCCAACACCACAGTTCAAAAGCATCAATTCTTCAGCACTCAGCCTTCTTCACAGTCCAACTCTCACATCCATACATGACCACAGGAAAAACCATAGCCTTGACTAGCCGGACCTTTGTTGGCAAAGTAATGTCTCTGTTTTTGAATATGCTATCTAGGTTGGTCATAACTTTCCTTCCAAGCAGTAAGCGTCTTTTAATTTCATGGCTGCAGTCACCATCTGTAGTGATTTTGGAGCCCCCCAAAAATAAAGTCTGACACTGTTTCCACTGTTTCCCCATCTATTTCCCATGAAGTGATGGGACCAGATGCCATAATGTTAGTTTTCTGAATGTTGAGCTTTAAGCCAACTTTTTCACTCTCCTCTTTCACTTTCATCAAGAGGCTCTTAAGTTCCTCTTCACTTTCTGCCATAAGGGTGGTGTTATCTGCATATCTGAGGTTATTGATATTTCTCCTGGCAATCTTGATTCCAGCTTTTAGGAAATAGAATAGAAAGGATTTAGTAATAGGTTGAATGTGTGTAAATACGGAAGATTTAAGAATAATTTCCATGTTTTTGGTGGATGATTCTCCATTACAAAGAATGTAAGGGAAAGAGCTGACTTTGGGAAGGAAGTGAGGTGGGAGAATGAAGAAAAAATATTAGTGTCTGTGAGACATTCAAACAGAATTGCCAGGTAGGATCAGGAGCTCAGGCAAGAATTCTAGGCTGAGATGAGAACTGGGATTCTGTTCCACAGAGGAGGGGTTAAAGTCCAGAGAGTGAATAAAGATGAGAGAAAGAATATACACACTGTAAGGAGGAGAGGAATAGTTCCAGATTCTTAGAAATCACCAACACTTAGCAGTCGATCCCTTTTGCGCTTTCTGTTTTCTAGCTAGTTTTCATCAGAATGGTGATTCGCTCATTTAGGAATTATAATATCAACTGCAGAGAATTCTGTGTTTCTGTTTATAACTGTTGAAAGTTCTGATTTTGAGAACAGTATCTTCAACAACTGTTTTCAATGGTGTTCAAGATGTGGTTGGAATGTAGTTTTTCTGTGTTAAACCCGTTGTCTGTGGAATGTCACAGCCCCTTGATGACTGGCACATGGGGTCTCCTACACTGGTCTGCCCTGTGGTAGGGGAGGGGAAGGGGACAGGAGGATTTTCATGGTTCTCAAACCTAAAGGCAAGGAAAATGTCTAGGTTTTGTGTTGCTAAAAAGATCTCCATCTTTTCTCAGAAGTCCTCAACTCTTTTTTTTTTTTTTTTTTTTAATGTGGACCAATTTTAATGTCTTTATTGAATTTGGTACAATATTGCTTCTGTTGTTTTTATGTTTTGGGTTTTTTTTGGCTGCGAGGCATATGGGATCTGAGCCCCCTGACCAGGGATGGAACCTGTATTCCCTCTATTGGGAGGCCGAATCTTAACCACTGGACCACCAGGGAAGTCCCTAGTCCTCAACTCTTACACTTTCTGTGTTGGAGGAAGAAAGGTTTTGGGTCTGCAACAGAACATTTATTAAAGTTTTGATGTCACAAAACCCAACAGATAATACTTTTATGCATAAACATATGTTTTTGTAAAAAACTATTTTGTTAGGACAATGAAATCCCCAAAAGTATATATGGTGAAAAGTAAGTGACTTGCTCTTGAAGGGTAAGGTAATGAAATTGCTTCAATATTTATCACTGTTGTGGTAAAATGGTTATTATAAGACTTAAAAGTATTTTTCCATTTATCACAGCACATTATTATTGTTCACAGAACACCAGTGTTCCATGGCATGCCATATGAGAGACACTGTCCTGGTGGTTTCATTGTGATGGTTCACAATCCTACGCTCATGGAATGTGACCTCCCTAACTTTAAATTTATTCATAAAAGGTAATTTCAGAAAAGTAGAAGGATGTCTCCAGAAAGCTGGTTAGTTCTGTCCTTCAGTCTCTACTGTCCTTGTCCTTAGCACTTTGGAGAAAGCAGGGCTCTGGAAGGCTGTAGACAGACCTTGCAGAGACTCTGCAAAATAAGAGGCAATGCTCTGGCCGCAGCTGCAGCAGAGAGGTGTAGGAACAGTCATTATACTGGCCACCCGGAGGGCATGTTAGCCAAGCCACTGATTGCAACTGGCTTAGTTAGCAACAGTTCCCAGCACCACACCACAGATGCGCCAGGTGGAGAAGGCTGGGGCACTGTCCCAGCCTCATCTCCTGCTGTGCTCACAGCTGCAGCAGCCACGTTGCAGAGCTGTGTCACCCTCTCCCTCTCTGAAGATATATGAATGTGTAGAATATACTGTTAAAGGATTTTCTTTAAAGGATAAAATCATGGTGCCCTACAAATGTAACATGTGTCAAATATTGTGTTTAATTCAATACGTGAGTGAACCTACAAGACACTACAACCGGTGTGAAGAATTCCAAGAACCACACTGAAACAGGGAATAGGCCTTTAGAAATGAATTTACTAATAGATTCAAGATGCGTCCACCCACAAGGCAATAATCAATTCATTTGCATTTCTATGGGTATGAATAATTTGTATCATCTGCATTCTACAATTTACAGGGTTAGAAAATAGCTCAAAGAATATGAAAGATGAAAAGAATCCAGACAGATGAGTTGCTTAGTCTAGTTTCTAGTTTATAGTAAGTTCAATGTAAGTTTTAGCTATCATTTATTATCCCTGATGGCCCAGTTGGTAACGAATCTGCCTGTAATGCAGGAGACCCTGGTTCGATTCCTGGGTGGCGAAGATCCACTGGAGAAGGGATAGGCTACCCACTCCAGCATTCTTGGGCTTCCCTTGTGGCTCAGCTGGTAAAGAATCCGCCTGCAATGCAGGAGACCTGGGTTCTATCCCTGGGTTGGGAAGATCCCCTGGAGAAGGGAAAGGCTACCCACTCCAATAGTCTGGCCTGGAGAATTCCATGGACAGTATAGACCGTGGGTTGCAAAGAGTCGGGTACGACTGAGGAATATGCAGTTCACTGTTATTACCGTAATAGTATATTTGGAATCGCGCTAGTAAAGTAATGCTCAAAATTCTCCAAGCCAGGCTTCAGCAATATGTGAACTGTGAACTTCCTGATGTTCAAGCTGGTTTTAGAAAAGGCAGAAGAACCAGAGATCAAATTGCCAACATCCACTGGATCATGGAAAAAGCAAGAGAGTTCCAGAAAACCATCTATTTCTGCTTTATTGACTATGCCAAAGCCTTTGACTGTGTGGATCACAATAAACTGTGGAAAATTCTGAAAGAGATGGGAATACCAGACCACCTGATCTGCCTCTTGAGAAATTTGTATGCAGGTCAGGAAGCAACGATTAGAACTGGACATGGAACAACACACTGGTTCCAAATAGGAAAAGGAGTTCGTCAAGGCTGTATATTGTCACCCTGTTTATTTAACTTCTATGCAGAGTACATCATGAGAAACGCTGGACTGGAAGAAACACAAGCTGGAATGAAGATTGCCGGGAGAAATCTCAATAACCTCAGATATGCAGATGACACCCCCCTTATGGCAGAAAGTGAAGAGGAACTAAAAAGCCTCTTGATGAAAGTGAAAGTGGAGAGTGAAAAAGTTGACTTAAAGTTCAACATTCAGAAAACGAAGATCATGGCATCTGGTCCCATCACTTCATGGGAAATAGATGGGGAAACAGTGGAAACAGTGTCAGACTTTATTTCTGGGGGGCTCCAAAATCACTGCAGATGGTGACTGCAGCCATGAAATTAAAAGACGCTTATTCCTTGGAAGGAAAGTTATGACCAACCTAGATAGCATATTCAAAAGCAGAGACATTACTTTGCCAACAAAAGTTCGTCTAGTCAAGGCTATGGTTTTTCCTGTGGTCATGTATGGATGTGAGAGTTGGACTGTGAAGAAGGCTGAGGGCTGAAGTATTGATGCTTTTGAACTGTGGTGTTGGAGAAGACTCTTGAGAGTCCCTTGGTCTGGAAGGAGATCCAACCAGTCCATTCTGAAGGAGATCAGCCCTGGGTGTTCTTTGGAAGGAATGATGCTGAAGCTGAAACTCCAGTACTTTGGCCACCTCATGTGAAGAGTTGACTCATTGGAGAAGACTCTGATGCTGGGAGGGATTGGGGGCAGGAGGAGAAGGGGACGACAGAGGATGAGATGGCTGGATGGCATAACTGACTCGATGGATGTGAGTTTGAGTGAACTCCGGGAGTTGGTGATGGACAGGGAGGCCTGGCGTGCTGGGATTCATGGGGTCGCAAAGAGTCGGACCCGACTGAGCGACTGATCTGATCTGATATTTGGAATCAGACAGGCTTGGTTCTGAATCTCATCTCAGCCACTCACTAACTGGGTAACCTTAAGCAGGGAAATTTATCTTTCTCAGCCCAGTTTTCTTATCAGTGTGCCATTATTTTGGGACTAATGAGAAATAACTAGAATAATGTTTGTAAAATATTCCGTATAGGGATTATCACAGAGTAAACATTCAATATTGGTGGTATTATTTTTATTATTAAAATTGGCAATTTTAACAATGCCAAAACTTCTGTTTATAGAGCCATTACTGGTGTAATCAGCTAAAATTCCTTTTGGATATAGCTAAAATTATAAATCATAAATAGATACATAAACAAACCTCAAATATTGAGCCTGGCAAAATGGTACTTATAATATCTGTCCTTATTTCCAAAGGTAATTATTGAATAGGTCTATGTTTTTGCTTTTCTTTTCTTTTTTAGTTTTCTGAAAATGAGGCACCCTCATCCCCCAGACATGGAAGGGAATTTGTCAATACTCCTTACAAACAAAGCACACATAGAAACTTTTATTAAGGACCATTTATGAAACAGATCACTCAACATTATCAATTATTTACCCTCGCTTAAAGAAACTCATTGATTCAGAAGATTGATAAGGAGCTTCAAGGTTACCAATCCATCCATCTCTTTGATTTAAGATAGGGAACTATGGATTGGCCAAATAGTTCATTTGGGTTTTTAACCCCCAAAAAACCCTGAATGAACTTTTTTGGTCAGCCCAATGTTATTCAAGAGATTAACTGCATTGTCCACACAGCTAGCCATCAGCAGAGTTGGGACCAGAAGCCAAAGCTTTTGATTCCTTGGTTAATTTCCTCTGAATGTCCCTACGTTAGAGCCTCGTCTAGTTGGCAGTAGCTAAAAAGAGAAGCACTAGCTTTCCTCTGCATATACTGAATTGAGAAATCAACCACAGAAATCCCCCAGCACTCAGGATGGATTGGAGATGCCAGAAAAGGAGGTTCCACTTGACTCGAGCTCAGGAAACCATTGTCCAGGGTGGAAGGAGCGACCCACTTGTCTGCAGCACCTCATGATTTATTAACTGTTACTGGTGCCCATGAAATATTCATCCATTCTCCTAGTCACTGTTCCACTGCATCAATAAACCATTGCTCCCCCATCTGTCTAGGTGTGCAGTTTGGGGAAGAAAAGCTTCATACAAAATGGAAAAGAGACCTCTTTTCATGTTTAGTGCAGTAATAGAACACCAATGCACTTCTTCGTTTCTTGGGGTTTTTTCAAAAGCACAGTCAGGCTGACTTACTGGGCTTCTGGACATATAGTAGCCCCAGAGGGAAAGGCTTCATGAGGTTGGCCGGCTGGTTGTCACACCCCCAGTTTCAGCTTGTGCTCGTTTTCCCCATACACAGTAGAGCGGGGCACAGGGAGCCATGGCTTCTCTATTGAGGACGCTTGCCGGACCTTGAATCGGGTTCGGTGTAATGCCCTGAGTTCAGCCTCTCCCTTGTGATCAGAAGCACCGAGTAAACTGTCTGCCCCCTTCCCTGCTCTCACTTCTTTGGATGCTGCTTCGCAGACTTTTTCTGCTAACCCTTAACTGTGATTGTTCCCCTTGAACCCTCTTCTCTTCTTACTGTGTATATTCCCATAGGTGTTCGCACCCACAATCATGCATTCGCCCTCCATCAATAATCATTCACACCGTCTTGATCTCTCCTTCTCTCTTTTTAGATCTATATATCCAACTATATCATCTATCTCTGCCAGGTAGCCCTTTGCCACTCAAACTCCATAGGTTTCAAACTAAACTTATTATCACCCTCTAATGCTCCACTTCTGGGGAAATCTTTTTGAGAGTTCTGAAGCTCCACTACTTTGGCCACCTGATGCGAAGAGCTGACTTATTGGAAAACACCATGATGCTGGGAAAGATTGAAAGCAGGAAAAGAAGGAGGTGACAGAGGAGATGATTGGATGGCATCACTGACTCAATGGACATGAATTTGAGCAAACTCCAGGAGACAGTGAAGGACAGGGAAGCCTGACGTGCTGCAGTCCATGGGGTCACAAAGAGTTGGATAGAACTTAGTGACTGAACAATAACAACAATTACAATGCTCCCCTTGCTCCCTCCATGCTCCAACCTGTTCTACCTCTAAATCTTATCTTGTGTTCTACCTCTAAGTCTTTTCTTGGGAAAGGAATCTCCATCATGTTACCTGAGCCTGGAGACCTGAGAGCCTGATGCTGATTCTCTTCTCTTTGTCCCTCCATGTTTCAGTTATCACTGTTAATTATTAATGTCAAACTTAGTGACTTAGTGATTGTTTGTTCATATGGCTGGCAAGATAGTGCTGGTTGTCAGTAGGGAGTTCACCCAGGGAGCCTCAGTTCCTCTCCATTTGGGTCTCTCCCTGAGGCTCCTTGGGCTTCCCCATAGCATGATGACTGAGTTCCAAGGGATAAGAAGTGGAATACACAGGTCTCTTAAGTCCAGGTCTCTGCTGTATTATATACTGGTTAAGCCGGGCTTCCCTTGTAGCTCAGTTGGTAAAGAATCCACCTGCAATGCAGGAGACCTCTGTTCAATTTCTGGGTTTGAAAGATCTGCTGCAGAAGGGATAGGCTACCCACGCCAGTATTCTTGGGCTTCCCTGTGGCTCAGCTGGTAAAGAATCTGGCTGCAATGTGGAAGATCTGGGTTCTATCCCTGGGTTGGAAAGATCCTCTGGAGAAGGGAAAGGCTACCCACTCCAGTATTCTGGCTTGGAGAATTCCGTGGTCTGTATAGTCCATGGGGTTGCAGAGAATCAGACACTACTGAGCAGCTTTCACTTTCAAGCAGAAGAGCCCACCCAATTCTTGGAGGAAGTATCAGAGAATTCAAGGCTCTCTTTAATCTATTACACTCTATGTTCAATCTTCCTCTTGTGGTCGTCTCCCTGCATCCCTTCCTTTTCACATGCTGTTCCTTTGGTCTTGAAAGCTTTCTTCACCTTGTCCTATTCTTTCTTCAAGATTGTGCTTAAGAGTTATAGTATCTCCCCAAACCCTTCTTAACCCCACTCTCTCCAGGTGTAATGCAAAACACTGTGTCAGCATTTGTTATTCTATATTATCACTGTTTGTATCACTTTCCCATAAGACTGTGAGTGCCGTGAAGACAGCGACTGTCTTATTCTTTTTTGTGTCTCCAGAACCAAGTATTGAGCTGGGCAGAGTAAAGGACCTCAGCAAACATTTGTTGGATGGGTAAATATTACCTTATTTTAACCTCTCAATGATCATGTAAAGTGGCAGAAATTGAGTATTATTTCTGTGTTATTGCCTGACTTCCTTATCTTAGATTAAAACAAACAAACAAACATGGCAAAGAATAATGGCATGACCCAAGGTCACACAGCCAGGAAGATAATTCAGTATAGTTGATAGGAATTCAGTTCCCCAAAGTTAGTTGAAATCATAGACCCAGGGACAAGGTTGGGAAGGTGAAGAAAGAACTCTGCCATGAATGGACTCAGTTGTAGCAGAAAATACCCCAGAGGTTTCCCGCTCTATTCTATGTCTCCAAGGGACTGCAAAAGACCTGACTTTGCCAGGAAACTGAAAATACCAAAAGAGATAGAAGATAGCCTCAGAATCTTAAAAAAGAGAGAATGGACATTGTTCAGTGCTTTGTGCAAATTGGAAAGGTAGATTTAATGTAGATTCTCAAAATAATGGTGGAGAGTGAGAGTTTGCTAGTAATTCTCAAGTGACTCTTCAGAACACATAGAGAGACAGCTATTATCAGAAAGAGAGGCTGTGTCTGACCCCAAGTGTTAGGGTCAATTGGATAATTCATGGGAATTAAAACCTCAGCTAAGATAAAACATTCCTCAAGGGCATCTGACTTTCTGTGCTCCCATTTCATGCTTAACATGTCTTTCTTCACTAATTTGGCTTATTACTTATTTTTTTTCAATTAGGAAAATATCCTCTTGATAGCAGATACTGATATTCCAGTCACTAGAAAGAAACCTTCTTCCTTGTAAATATGCACATTGGTATTGCAACTTTCAAGCCCTTGAATCAGTTTCTTAAAGTTAAAAAAAAAATTCCATGTATACAATGGGTTTTTTAAAAATAGCACAAATAATTCATATATACTTTCTTATTGTAAGAGATTCAAACAATTGAAATAAATATACATGAAAGCCCCTTTCACCACCAGGCACCCATCCCACTTCCAGTCTCAGAGATGATCATTATTAGGAGTCCAATATGCAGCCTTCAGTCCCTTTTCTATACATTTATACAGAGATGTGCGTGTGTGTTCTTTTGATTTCTATAGAAATTAGATCATACTATACATTTCCCTGGAGAAGGCAATGGCAACCCACTCCAGTGCTCTTGCCTGGCCAATCCCATGGACAGAGGAGCCTGGTAGGCTGCAGTCCATGGGGTCGCTAGGAGTCAGACACGACTGAGTGACTTCACTTTCACTTTTCACTTTCATGCATTGGAGAAGGAAATGGCAACCCACTCCAGTGTTCTTGCCTTGAGGATCCCAGGGACGGCGGAGCCTGGTGGACACGGCTGACTAGACTTAGCAGCAGCAACATACATTTCCCTAGGGCTTCTCAAGTGGTGCTACGCTAGTAGTAAAGAACCCACCTGCCAATGCAGGAGACATAAGAGACACGGGTTTGATCCCTCAGTCAGGAAGATCCCCTGGAGGAGGGCATGGCAACCCACTCCAGTACTTTTGCCTGGAGAATCCCGTGTACAGAGGAGCCTGGTGGGCTACAGTCCATGGGGTTGCAAAGACTTGGACACGTCTGAAGCCACTTAGCACAGCATGCGTACACTTCCCTATTTCACATAACTCTACCGCGTGAGTATGCTTCGTCCTTGGTCCACAAAGCTCTGTCTTCTTGTTTCTGATGGCCACACATTTTTATAGGGTGTATTAGTGTCCTCCAGAGAAACAGAACCAATAGGGTGTATATATTAGAAAGAGAGAAAGAGAGACATTTGCTCTAGGAAATCAGTTCATGTCATCATGAAGGCTGACAAGTCCTGAAGCGTTTAGGCTGAGTCACAGCCAGAGGCCCAGGGAAGCCATTGGTTTAGTTCTAACCTGAAGGCCTAGAGGCTCAAGACTCAAGAAGAGCTGATGTTTCAGTTTGAGTCCAGAGGTAGGAAAAATCAAGACGCCAGTCAGAAGGCCATCAGGCAAGAAGAATTCTCTCTTACCAAAGGGAGTGATGGCCTACTTATTTTACTCAAGCCTTCAGCTGATCAGATGAGGTCCACCCATGTCTGGAAGGGTAACCTGCTTAGTCAGTCTACTAATTCAAATATTAATTGCATCCAAAAACACTCTTACAGTGACACCTAGAAAAATGTTAGGTCAAATACTTGGGTATCTCATGACTCAGGCAAATGGACATATTAATTAACCATTACATGGAATTACGTAATTATTCTACTTTTCCTGGGCCCTGGGAATACATATTTAAAATTTGATGAATAATAAAAATGGCTTTCACCCAGAATAGCATTTTCAATTGGCAATTCTATCACCAGTGTAAGAGAAAGCTCATTTCCTAATACTTTTACCATCACTAAATTTTATCAGCCTTTTGTATTTTTAGTAGTTTAATTGTATGAAAAATTATTATTATTTTGTTGAGATTGACATTCTTTTTATGTGCTTGCTTCCCTCTTAACAAATAGAGTATTTATCTTTTCTATTTTTAAACAAGGTTGATGATTTTTTTTCCTTATTGACTCATATGTGCATTTTTTAGATATTATGGCTTTTAATCCTTTGCCTATTATCTATGTTTTAATATTTTCTCTCAATTCTTCACATCTATATTAACTCCAAAAATGGTATCTTGTCCTGTAGACAGACATTTCCTTCATGACTATGGGTTTTGTGTCTTGTTTAGGAAAAAGAGTTTCCTAACTTAACCAGAAAATTTGTCAAATGCCTGTCTGACCCAAGTAATAAATATCTTGAGTGACCTTGAGTCAGTCCAACACTCCTTTAGAGCATTAATTTTCTTATTAAAATAACAAATGTATTCATTCAAACATTATTTACTGTGAACCACTTTATGCCATGGGCTTCCCTGCTGGCTCAGACAGTAAAGAATCAACTTGCAATGCAGGAGACGTGGGTTCGATCACTGGGTTGGGAAGATGCCCTGGAGAAGGGAATGACTATTCACTCCAGTATTCTTACCTGGATGATTCCATGGATAGAGGAGCCTGGCAGGCTACAGTCCATGGGGTCACAAAGAGTCGGACATGACGGAGTGACTAACATTTTCACTTTTTTGCCTTATGCTAAGCTATGCCTAAATGCTAGAGCTGTGTGCTGTGCTTAGTCGCTTAGTCATCTGACTCTTTGCAAGCCTGTAGACTGTAGACCACCAGGCTTCTCTGTCCATGCGGATTCTCCAGGCAAGAATATTGGACTGTGTTGCCATGGCCTCCTCCAGGGGATCTTCCCAACCCAGTGATCAAACCCAGGTTTCCCACATTGCAGGCTGATTCTTTACCAACTGAGCCACCAGGGAAGCCCAAGTAAATGCAATATTTAAAAATATACAGTCTATCAGGAGAAATGGATGATAAAACAACCATCACAATAACGACAGAGAATAACATGGCCTGTCACCAAGATTTGTGCAGAATCCCATGGCAATCTGTGGGAGGAGCCCATATCCAGACCAGGAGGTTTTGTAGGGCTGGTCCACGTGAGGTAGGGGAAGATGCTGGGCAGGCAAAGCTGCAGGTGCAGAGGCTTGGGAGTGAGTGAGGGCATACAAACAGTTTACAGAATAAGGGTGAGGATGGTGATGAGTTGTGAGTCTGGAGAGTTAAGCAGAGACTGTTGCTGCCAATGTCATTCAGTTTAGCCTTCTTTCTGCCTGAGGATACTAGGAGGCCTTTGAAGTGTGAAGCAGGGGAGTGTGATGTGGACCAGCCTTTATTTCTTTTGGTTTTTTAAACTTCAAAGTTTTTATTTTGTATTGGGGTATAACCAATTAATGTTGTGGTAGTTTCAGGTGAACAGCAAAGGGACTCAGCCACACATACACATGTATCTGTTCTCCCTTAACCCCCTTCCCATCCAGGCTGCCACGTACCATGGAGCAGAGTGCCATGTACTATACAATAGGTCCCTGTGGGTCATCCATTTTAAATAGAGCAGTGTGTACATAACCTTCCCAAACCCCCTAACTATCCCTTTCCCCAAGTAACCATAAGTTTGTTTTTTAAGTCTGTGAGTCTCTCTTTCTGTGTTGTAAGTTCATTTGAATAATTTCTTTTTAGATTCCACATATGAGGGATGTCATATGATATGATATTTCTCCTTCTCTGTCTCACTTACTTCACTCAGTGTGACACTGGGTCTCTAGTGGACCAGGCTTTAATAGAAACCATTCTGGCTGTTCAGTGGAGACGGGGCTTAAAGGGTAGTGAGCAGGGGCAGGGAGGCCAATGAGGAAAGAGGCCATCGTTCCAGCCTTGGAAGGAGACAGCAAGGGTGAAAATGAGGTGGCGGCAGAGGATATGCACACGCTGGGCAGACTGAGAGATCTGGGTCCAACTTTTCCACCACGCATGCTAGTTATGGGTCAAGAATAATATATAGCATTTTTCCAAGTTGAAGTTCTTTGTAAACTAAAAAAAAGAAAACAGCTTAATAGTGGAACTATAGGCAATAGAGATATTTTGGAACAGAGAAGAGTCTACAGGGAGAAACAAAAGTCATTTAAAGTACCAAGTCATTATACATTATACATTATAATGTATACATTACACATTCGGACCATGCATATTTTTTCCTTCATATATTGTCTTCATGTGAGCATGAATGTATAACGCAAGCTCAGCCTGTCTGCCCTCCTCTCTTATTCTTTGTTGGTTATCTTCTTATGGATGGGTCAAGAAAGAAAAGGGCTATCTTTCCTGAGATTTCTACCACTCTCAGCCCTGCTATTGGCAACCATTCGCCTCTCTACCATTCACTACCTAGAAATCCTGGACCCATGGATAAGGTTTGGCTTCCAGAAAGCCATGAAGGTGTGACTAGGGGAGGAAAAAAATTATCTGATATTTTCACATCCCTTTATTCTACATGATATCACTTCTCAAAATGATATACAGATTTCAAACTTTAGCAGTAGGCAAAGGCAATTACAGTAGAAGAACAAAACTTTAAGCCTATAAACTAATGTTTACCCTGTTTTAAGGGACAAGAGTTTCCCTCCGCTCCACCCTCATCCCCAGCTCTGCTTGTTCCTCTTCCCAAGTAGGTGACCAGACAACATGGGGGACAGGACACACCTTTTGCTGGGAGTAAGGCTTCCCTTAGCACACAGAGTTATTCTCCCAGCTCTTCATTTCCCTCAGAAATGGGGGAAAAAATATTGTACAGCATTTCCCAGCCTACTGCTGGCTAATAGCATCAACTGCTAATGTTTTATGAAATCCATCTCAGTCAGTGTATGCATTAAGCAGAACCCACTGGGTTAACACTTGCCCCCCTCCTGCTCTCTCCACATCGTTGGGCTTGTCCCACTATGTGAAGAGGCTCTGCAGCATCCAAGGCTCTGTGTCTGCCTGGCAACGGTGATGGGAAATGAATGCCATCTTGAAGCTGCAAACTGCCCTTCAGGGCTGACGTCTGATGGGCCTTTCAAAGAAAGCTGAGCTTGCCGACACTGTGAGTTCGGTTATCACCCATTTTTCTAGGACAAAGGCCTGGGGCAGCCTCTAGTACCATTTGGCTGATATTAACTTCATCTATTTCTATTTCTCATGGTTAAAAACAGAAGCTGAGTCATTGGTGCTTTGGCATAAAGATGTCCATTTTCACCCATGAGACATCTGGTCCTAATAAATGGCAACACGTAGAGGGTGGGGAGGGAGCCAACTGCAAATCCATTCAGAAACTTGTAAAAATAGCCATAATAAATTTACATGTGCTGTCTTAATGGATTCCTAAGTGAGGTGGGTATTTTAATCCTTATTTTAAAGATAAGAAAACAGAGGCTCAAAGACTTCAGAAGCTTGCCAAAGTCATACATCTTGCTGTATAGAGTCACATGATTCTAGGCCTAGATGGTCCAGGATCTTAGGCTGGATCCTGTTTTTTCCCCTCATCCAGGCCAATGGATGCCATAATCCAGGAGAGTCAGCGACCAGGTCCAGGTGAATACAAAACTTGTTTTTGAAAAAGGAGAGATGTGAGATTTTGCAAACAGGGAAGAGTGATATTTGTTTTGGGGATGGGGTGTGGCTTTATTAAATCCTGGGTACTAAATGCATCTGAGCTGGAGATAATATTAACACTAAAGCTCCTGCCAAGGGGGGAGGTCCTGCATCACCATTGTTCTCAGGGAACTTTCATGTTTCACCTGTGATCAGCTTAGCCTTGTAGACAGTCAACCTCAGGCTCTGAACATGGACACAGCCTCAAGTCCCATTGTCTCCAGTAATGTTAGGAACTGGGAGCTAAGGAAATCCAGGACTGAAATGGGCTGGATGATGGAAATCTGACCCTTCCTCTTAGAGCTTGAAAGAGTAGCCAATATCAAAACCAGGAGCCTCAGCTGGGCACCAAGGGGCTATTTGCAGCTTGACAGCCTCTGTTGAATTATTGATACCCTCGCTACCTCGGGACCTCCCCCTTGTTAACAAATCGCATTCTGTATGAAAATTTAAAGAGGCAAATGAGTGGAATCTCTTGTCGTATTATTGCCCTCTTCTTTTGCCATCTGAGCTCTAATTTTAAAGTCAATCAGCCTGAAAGGCATCTCTGGGGAGAAGGCACAGTGCACAGAGCCAAGCCCAGGACAGGAAAACTGAAGGCCATGATTGAGACCATGACCTGAGTCCTGAGTCATTTAATGGAGCCTAAGTGACTCTGGGCTGGGTGAGCACTGACCCTCTGAGTTATTGAAACACAATGGGGGAAAAAATCAGTTCCTTCCTAACTGGGACAACAATGTCTCCACCCCATTTGCCACATCTCTCAAATTTTCCTAAAGTAAAGGATAAAAACTTTTAAGTTAAAATTCAAATTTGCATTTGGGATACTTTGTTTGATCTGCAGGGTAGTAGTTATTTTTTTTAAAATGAAGATAGTTGTCAATATTTTTCAAAGTAGGAGGTTTACATAAATATGCAATTTTCTGACTTCTCTTGAGAAATCAGAGTACTTGGGCTTTCAATTGCTCATTGCAACACTTCCTGGGGCCTGTAGTAGCTGCTTCTTAAGTGAGGGCTGGCTTCTTTGCTTTGCCAAGGGTCCTACCACTTCGTTGAGGGCTTGTACCTGTGAAACTTGGTTTCAAGAAAGATGGCAAATGAATTTTCTATGTGCAGCCTCCAGCCTGCTAGTAGGACTGCCCGGAGGACCATGATGGTCTGACCAGTTATGGCAGAGTGCCTTGTTGGCAATTATCTATTTCCCCTTTCCTATAGGAGGGGCTTCCCTGGTGGCTCAGACGGTAAAGAATTTGCCGGCAATGCAGGATTTACAACCCCTGGATCAGGAAGACCCCTTGGAGAAGAAAAGAATGGCAACCTACTCGGGTATTCTTGCCTGTCCATGGAGAAGGCCATGGACAGAGGAGCCTGGCGGGCTACATTCCATGGGGTCACAAAGAGTCGGACAGGACTGAGCCACTAACACTTTCACTTTCCCTATAAGAGGATTATACACAACACTTCTGATCACTGCCTTGAGGACTGTGTGCAGATCCTTCAAGCAGTGGCTAAGATGCATCGTGGATCATCACCAGCTCTCTGGCTCGTTCCCTCCACTGTGGGAATCGCACACCTCATGATCTTTCAGCCTGGATCCCAGCAGGACAAGATCGCATGGTGCAGACTAGCAGCTGACTTCAGCTTGGAGAGAGCCACATACTGCAGCAGAGCTGCAGCCAGCCCTCAGCCTTCAGTCGTGTGAGCGAAAACCAATGTCACTGTCAGCCGCTGAGCGTCGGGTGCTATCTGTAACTGCTGTAGAACTGACCAATGCAGCAAGACTTGGCTTGCTATGAAAGGGTACTGTGGTGAAAAACAATGTTTTCCTATTTTCCGAGGAAAGGAAAAGGTGGCATTTAGGGAATTCTTAAATATTAATTTTAATTGTCTTTAATTTTAAAAATAACTTTATGGAGGGATGGGAGGGAGGTTCAAGAGAGAGGGGATATATGTATACATATATCTGATTCACTTTGCTATACAGTGGAAACTAATACAACATTGTAAACCAATCATACTCCAATTGAAAATTTTTTAAAAGTTTAGAGGATTCTGGAAAGATCATGAATGCAGAAGTCGCTCAATTGTGTCCAAGTCTGCAACCCCGTGGACTCTACAGTCCATGAAATTCTCTAGGCCAGAATTCTAGAGTGGGTAGCCTTTCACTTCTCCAGGGAATCTTCCCAACCCAGGGGTCAAACCCAGGTCTCTTGCATTGCTGCTGCTGCTGCTGCTGCTAAGTCGATTCAGTTGTGTCCGACTCTGTGAGACCCCATAGATGGCAGCCCACCAGGCTCCGCCATCCCTGGGATTCTCCAGGCAAGAACACTGGAGTGGGTTGCCATTTCCTTCTCCAATGCATGTAAGTGAAAGGTGAAAATGAAGTCACTCAGTCGTGTCTGACTCTTAGCGACCCCATGGACTGCAGCTGACCAGGCTCCTCCACCCATGGGATTTTCCGGGCAAGAGTACTGGAGTGGGGTGCCATTGCCTTCTCCGCTCCCGCATTGTAGGTGGATTCTTTACCAGCTGAGCTATCAGGGAAGCCCTGGTAAGATCAGAGCAGTGACATAAGATTAACTGGGTTGACTCCCTGAACCCACATTTAATAACCATGCTAAAAATTTTTAACAATTTTCCTCTTATTATAGAGAATTATCTTTTAAAATCTACATATACTGAAGTTATATTTGCAGTTAAAGTTATATTTGTGATAGTAAGATGATATTCAAAATATTTCTTCTATAAAGAGTGCCTAGCTTCTGGTAAAGTTTAAACTACTCTTACTGTGAAGACCCAGAGAAGGCACTGGCGACCCACTCCAGTACTCTTGCCTGGAAAATCCCATGGGTGGAGGAGCCTGGTAGGCTGCAGTCCATGGGGTCGCTAAGAGTCAGACACGACTGAACGACTTCGCTTTCACTTTTCATGTTCATGCATTGGAGAAGGAAATGGCAACCCACTCCAGTATTCTTGCCTGGAGAATCCCTGGGATGGCGGAGCCGGGTGGGCTGCCATCTATGGGGTCTCACAGAGTCGGACATGACTGATGTGACTTAGTAGCAGCAGCAGCAGCAGCATTGTGAAGATCAAAGGGCCTAATCTGAAAATCCTTTGTCAGTATTGCATGATAACAAATTCTTGTTCTTACTAGGTTTCTGGTGATGTGACATCTGTTTCTCATTTTCTCCATTAGGAGGCAGGTCAAGCATTACTATCCCCATTTGACAGATGTAAATACTGAGGCAGTAAGTAGGGAAGAGACTTGAGCTATTTAAGGGGAGAACTGAGGGAGACTCAGTTTATTGCCCATTCTCCAGTCTGCCAGGAATCTGTCCTGTGCCTTACACAAAATGGGGGTGAACCTGGGGCTTTTGAACAATGATGCTAATATACAGATTTCTACTCTAATGTCAATTCCAATGAGATTTGGTTGGGGCTGATCTCTTAGAAGTAGTGAAAATCTAGTTATTGTCAAGATACTTCCATATCTCCCTTCTGCCTCCTTATAACGTTGCTTTCCTTGACTTCAGCCACTTCCAGAGTAGGAAGGACTACCCACAGCTGGGGTCTGAGGAAGTGAAGGCACCCAGTACTTTCAGCACCTGCCCAAGGCCTCGCTGCCAGGAAACAGCAGGGGTAGAAGACTGAAGGCAGGCCTTTCACCTTGATTCTTGCTTCCCTTACCTTGGCCAGCTTTCTCAGAACTGCGAAGTTCAGTCTCCTCTTCTGCTACAGGGACCATCCCTCCCAGTTCCTCCTGTTTTCCCTCCTCACCCATTCATTGGTTCCCCTACCAGCCCCTCCACCTCTGTGCAGCCTCAGACATGCCAAGAATCCTTCTATAGCTGTATCCTCTCCTTGCCCTAGACTTACAAAGTATATCTTTTAAAAATGCAGTTGCTTTTAGAGTCTTCTCTGATAGAGAATAAGGGAAGTGATGGCTTTCTGTCTCCCCTAATCCCTCAGCACAGATGCTATAATTGTGTGACTTCTCATCCTCCAGACTTTTCAATGCCCTACCTTCTAAACTCAGACTCTTTAACCCAGCATGGAAGCCCTCCCTCCCAGCTTATTCCTGTTCTTTCTTCTCTTCCATATGAATCTTATTTTCTAGTCATTTTTCTTTGCCCTGGGTCCCTCCTCTCAACTCTGAATCTTTTCTTTTCAGGGCTTAAAGGCCCACCTTTTTGCAGATGCCTCCCCTGCCCCTTTCTTCTTCAGGGCCAGAGCACTTGGTCTGTGCCACATATAAGACACCACATTCTGCGGTTATTTATTTGTGTGTGTGTGTGTGTGTGTGTGTGTGTAATGTATGCGTGAGCTCCACTACCAGTGAGGGAAGGAAGCCCACCTTGCACATCTTCGTGTCTTGCTTTACAGTGCTCCTTGCACAGAACATATGCTGGATAATTCCTGGCTAGGTGATTGAGGGAGTAAATCATATTCATGACCTTGCCTTTGGCTGCTGCTCTGGCTCCTGGCAACCTGTCAGCCTGTCGTATGGCTACAGCTCCCACTATGAGCAGAGCTCAAAGAACATCAGCCCAGTGCCTAGCGCTCCAGAAGGATTCCCTGTCTTTGTGTGTGTCTAGGGTGTGTGTGGCTGGTTGCAGAAACCACAGGTCCAGGTGGTCTCAGTTGTTCATAGATTATCCAGAAGAGCAGGATACATAGAAGAAAGGTTTAAAACTTCTCTTTTGGTAGGGATTGTATTGAATCTGTAGATTGCCTTGGGTAGAATTGTCATTTAAACAATATTAACAATATTAGTTCTTCTAATCTAAGAACATGGTATATCTCTCCATCATTTTGTGTCATCTTTAATTTCTTTCATCGGGGTCTCATAGTTTTCTGAGTACAGGTCTTTTACCTCCTTGGGTAGGCTTTTTTTTCCTAGGCATGTTATTCTTTTTGAAGTGATGGTAAGTGGGAAGAATATCTGAGTAGGTCCTCAGGAAATGCTACTATTAGTAGCTACTATAATGGTGAATAAGACTGTAAATATCATGACCAGAGATAAAGTTGGAAGTCCAAGCCAAAGTTAAAGAGAGGAAAACCTTTCTTCCCCGCCCCCTCTTTTAATCCCTTCTGCTAGAGGAAGGTAGGGGCAGAGGGGACCACATTGCTTGGAGAAGAAATGCAGAGAGGCTGAGGCACAGGTGGATAAACACGTACAGTAATTACCTCATTAATAACAAAACCAGTTGGGAACAGGCTCATTCCAGAGGGCAGGACTGAGCCAGTCTCCTTCCCGAGGCCCCCAGCTAGCGCTGCAGCTCCTCTGAGGCACAGAGCTGGCTTGCACCCTTTCTCCAGCTGCTGCAGCTGTGGAGGAGGAAGAGGCAAGACCACCTGAAAGCCCCCATCTAATCCCTCCTCCAGTCATCACCTTTCTCTAATCACCTTAGGTGCTGACTTAATAGAGCCTCATGTTAGCCTTGACAGCTGTTGCCCCATTTCAGGACCAGCAGACCTATAGCCCTACCTTAGAAAGAAATGACTTAACATGGGAAATTATGTGATTTGCCAAAGCTTTTTTTTTTTTGCAATACAAGATAGTGAAAGGAAAAAAAGATGGAGGAGATCAAGCTTTCAGACATACATACTCTCCCTGGAGGAATCCAGAGTACACTTGGTTTATTTTGTGACTCTTCTTCACTGCCCTCCTCATCTCCTTATGTTCAGCCTTCAGGAAGTGTAGGTGTCCCCAGACCCCTAGGAGAGTGAGAGTCCTCTAGTAGGCCTGTGCCATTTCTTCCAGGCCACACTGATTCTCTTCTGTTAGTAAAAACCCCTGGGTACCTCTTCTCATGCAGAACGGAGCAGAGACCCCCCGGCTGCACGGAGTGACGCTCAAAGTCACCAAGGACATTGATGGCCAAATCAAGATTGATGCCAGAATTGCTGATGAGAGTCTGTCCAACCACAGGCCTGGATTGATGAGAATATTTTTAGAACATACTTCACTCTTTGGCTCCCTTGACAACTCCTCACCAATGTTTTCTTATTTAATTACTTTCCATGTAATCTGCTCCTGCAGACTTGCCCTCAGTATTGCCTGCATGAACAGCTTCCGTCTTGCATTTCCTAGAAAATACGCATGCTCTGTCATTTGGCAAGCACCTCCAGACATAGGAGAGAGATCTCTGTTGTGTCAGTCTCCACTCCTATATCACTATTAGTTTTTCCAAATGAAATGGAAGTGCTGCTAAACATCCCCAAAACCACAGGCTGAAGATGTTGTTTTATCTTAAGAGCTGCTTTTCACTTGCTCAGTGCCAGGGCCCCTGAGGGCCAAGGAGCATTCAGTGGAGACCCAGGACTTCACTGTGACCTCTTGATTGACTTTCCAGTCATCTGATCTGGAAGGGCACAGGGCCAAGAGTTATGGGCAGAGGTGAGGGAGGGAGTGAAAGAAGGGGCTTTGGATAGGAAAGGTCAAGGGGTTTAATGGACATTGAATAGGATGTTACATAAATCATGTACCTTGACTATGCGTTAATTTATTCTTTGGTAAAATAAAGAGGGGGCTTCCCTGGTGGCTCAGTGGTAAAGAATCCACCTGCCAATGCAGGAGATGCAGGAGACACAAATTTGATCCCTGGATCCAGGAGAGCCCCTGGAGGAGGAATTGGCAACCCACTCCAGTATTCTTGCTCAGGAAATCCCATGGACAAAGCAGGAGAAGGCTAGGAAATTGGTTATCCATATGGAGAAGTATAAAAACATATCAGACACCAAAGAATCAGATCCAAGTGCATGATAAAGCTCTGCATAAAATCAAAAACTTAATCCTTTCTTTTTGAGAAAGAACCATAATTTATACAGCACTCTTTGTTTTGAACATTTTAATTACAACGTTTATAAAAATACCATGGTGTAGTAGCTTGATCAGCTACTATAGTGTTAATCAGTGTAGCTTGATCTTTGCATAAATCTGGAATTATTTTTTTAGGATTAGTTCCTTGAAGTTTCATAGATGGTTCTAAGCTAGCACCTGGCTTGATTCTTACTGATTATCTACATATTCTTGGTAGTAAATACCACATTTTCTTTTTAAATTGCAATATAGTTGATTTACAATTTTCTGTTAATTTCTGCTGTACAGCAAAGTAATTTAGTTATATATATATATATATATATATATATATATATATCTGGAGAAGGAAACGGCAACCCACTCTAATATTCTTGCCTGGGAAATCCCATGGACAGATGAGCCTGGCGGGTTGTAGTCCATGGGGTCGCAAAGAGTTGGACACAACTGAATGACTAACACTTTAGTATTTATGTTAACACTAACACTTTATTATATATATTCTTTACTTTTTCTTCTTTTCCAAATGATGATTTATCACAGAATAATGAATACAGCTCCCTGTGCTATGTGACAGAAACTTGTTTGTCCATTCCGCGTACAGTGGTTTCCATCTGCAAACTCCAAACTCATGCTCTGTCCCTCTCCCACCCCCCTCTCCCTTGGCAACCCCAAGTCTGTTCTCTATGTTTGTGAGCTTGTTTTTATTTATAAAAGGTCATTTGTGTCATATTTTAGGTTCCACATATGAGTGATACTATATGGAATTTGTCTTTTTCTTTATGACTCCAACTTAGTATGACAATCTCTAGGTCCATCGAAGTTGCTGCAAATGGCATTGTTTGGGGGTTTTTATGGCTACGTAGTATCCCATTGTTTATATGTATCACATCTTCTTTATTCATTTATCTGTCAACGGGCATTTAGACTATTTCCATGTCTCGGCTATTGTGAATAGTGCTTCTATGAACATAGGGGTGAAGGCATATTTTTGAATTATATTTTCTTTGTCTGTATATATGCTCAGAAATGGGATTGCTAGACCATATGGCAACTCTATTTTTAGTTTTTTGAGGAACCTCCACATTGTTTTCCATAGTGGTTGCACCAATTTACCTTCCCACTAACAGTGTAGGAGGGTTCCCTTTTCTCCGCACCTTCTTCAGCATTTGTTATTTGTAGGCTTCTTGTTTGTTTGTTTAAGTAAAACAGTTTTTTTTTAATTAATTAATTTATTTTAATTGGAGGCTAGTTATTTTACAATATTGTAGTGGTGTTTGCCATACACTGACATGAATCAGCCATGGGTGTACATGTGTCCCCCATCCTGTAGCCCCCTCCCACCTCCCTCCCCATCCCATCCCTCAGGGTCATCCCAGTGCACTAGGCTTGAGCACCCTGTCTCATTTATAGGCATCTTAATGATGGCCATTCTGATCGGAGTGAAGTGCTACCTCATTGTAGTCTGGATTTGCATTTCTCCAATAATTAGCAATCTTGTATCTGTTGCTAAATATTAGCATGTGTGTGTTGGCCATCTGTATGTCTTCTTTGGAGAAATGCCTATTTAGGTCTTCAGCCCTTTTTCCAGTTGGGGTTATTTGTTTTTTTTGTTGCTGTTAAGTTGTATGAGCTTTTCTATATTTTGGAAATTCAGTTCAGTTCAGTTCAGTTGCTCAGTCATGTCCGACTCTTTGAGACCCCATGAATTGCAGCATGCCAGGTGTCCCTGTCCATCACCAACTCCCGGAGTCTACCCAAACTCATGTCCATTGAGTCAGTGATGCCATCCAGCCATCTCATCCTCTGTCGTCCCCTTCTCCTCCTGCCCCTAATCTCTCCCAGCATGAGAGTCTTTTCCAATGAGTCAACTCTTCGCATGAGGTGTCGAAAATATTGGAGTTTCAGCCTCAGCATCAGTCTTTCCAGTGAACACCCAGGACTGGTCTCCTTTAGGATGGACTGGTTGGATCTCCTTGCAGTCCAAGGGACTCTCAAGAGTCTTTTCCAACACCACAGTTCGAAAGCATTAAATCCTTGTCAATTGCTTCATTTGCAAATATTTTCTCCCAATCTGTATGTTATCTTTCCATTTTGTTTATGGTTTCCTTTGCTGTATAAAAGCTTGTAAGTTTGATTAGGTCCCACTTGTTTATTTTTGCTTTTATTTCTATTGCCTTGGGAGACTGACCTAAGAAAACATTGTTATGATTTATGTCAGAGAATGTTTTGCCTATGTTCTCTCCTAGGAGTTTTATGGTGTCATGTTTTACAAAAACATAATACTTCTAGAAGGAAATGTAGGGTTAGACATAAAATTTTAAAAAAACACAGTATAGGAATATAGTGACAAATTTGACCATATTAACATTAAATCTAGAACTTCTTTTTAATAAACAACACCATAAACATCTTTAAAGATTAAAGGTAAGCCTGAGACATGGAGAAAATATTGGAAACACAAATAGTTGTTAAAGGCCTAGTATTCAAAGTTTACAAATAGGTACAATAAGAAAAAAAGTAGAAAACAAGCAAAACATAAGATGATAGTCATTACTTGTGAATAAACACATGAAAAGATGCTCAAAGTTCCTCCTAACTAATAAACTACAAATTAAAACAACTCATATATACCATTACTCACTCAACAAGTTGACCAACATTTTAGAAGTCTTGTCATAAAAAGTGTAAGCATGGATAAATGGATAGATGAAAATTCTCCCCACACTGCTTTGTTTCTGGTTTCAATCACTTTGAGCTGGAGATTGCATACAATCTAAAGAAGCAGTAAAAGCACATAAAGAAATGGGAGATTTACAGAGGAGCATTGATGGCAACATTATTATAATAGAATAAAATAAGAGGAAACTACCTAAATGACCATCAACAGGGGATTAAGAAGTTATAGGATAAAATACAATAAAATATTACATAAAATTTAAAATGAATAGACTAGAATTACATGTATTAACCCGGGTACATCTCAAAGACATAATGTTGAATGAAAAAAAAAACCCCACAAATTACAGAATAGGTATGATAGGATACCATTTACATAAAGTTTGAAAGAATATAAAACAGTCCTACTTATTTGTAGATTCACATATGAGACACATATTGTAAAGCAGTATAAAACACAAATGGGAATGATAACCATCAAATTTATGATGATGGCCTCTTGTAGGGAAGGTTTCAATTATAGTTGTAATCTGTTATTTAAAAAAAACTAAAGCAAATAACTCACAAGATTTGATAGAGGTAGATAGTGGGCAGACAAGTGTTCATTGTGTGATTTTCTCTCTGTACATCTTTACAGAATTTTGTAATCCATTTTGAATGGTTTAAAACTGGCTTTTACTTCCAACAGGAAGGAAGATGGAAGTAGAACAGGCCGCTGTTGAGTGGTGATGTATGATCTGCCACATCCTTCCAACAGCCTAGGACAGCTGTTCCTAGTACCTAGCCCAGTGCCCGGCTCCAGAAGAGCAGGCAATAAACAAAGATGGAAAGAATGAGTGGTTGAATGGGCTCGTGTTTGGAAATGGAATATGCCCGGTCATATGTATGCTGTGCCCTCTCTGTCATTAAATCACACTCGGAGGATCGTTTCCTTCCCATCCATCTCACTCAGCCAGACTGGCCATCTAGTATAATAACTCAGGGGAATTACATTTAGGGACCATTTTTTTTTTTGCAGGACAGCAAGGAGCTGCAATTCATTCAGTCCTGGCTGTGCTCTGAATTCATTAGTGTTTTTTCCGGCAACATGTGGTGCTCAGAAGTAGAATCCTCTCTCAAAGCAGGGCACTGCTGTCTTTCTCGTATTATAGTCATAATAATAACCAAAAACAAACCCGAGGAAGTAAAACCACCAGGGAGGCCTTCCTCTTTAATTAAGGCTTTCTAATGAGCCACAATCTCACCATGCATGGGACTCGGTTCTCCTTTATAAACAGAAGATTATCGATGTGGGGTGTGTTTTCTTTTGCAGCCCTTTTGCAGCTGCTCTTTCTTCTTCATTTCCTTCTCCTGGTGCGGCCGCTCCTCTCTTGGCATGCAGACGCACATGGGTGAAGGGTATGACATCAGGAGAACCCAAACCTCTTTATTCACTCAGCCAGCTTGCAATTCTAAGATTCTGTGGGTATCATCCAAGGAAATGTAATGTGGACCAGGTAGCTTAATTGGTTGGTAATTAAGGTAAAGTCTTAGGTTCCAGCCCCCAAAAGACAGAATAATGAACTCTGTTCATCATTTGAGACAGAGCATCTCAAATACTGGCAAATGTATCATTGTTTATGTGAAGGGTGAGGGTCAGACAGGGCAGGATGGCATGAATCATGACAAAGTACCACTACCAGTGGAACTCAAAACTAGCCCCAATCTGGTGGGTCTGTGGATTCCTTTTATGAGAAAATGAGAGTATCTTACATGGGTAAAAATTATTAGTCATGTCCTCCTAGCTGACTTACACATGTGGAACTGAGAAAGTGACCACGGTCAAGATTTCCATCTTTATTGCTAAAGAGTAGAAAACAGAGACTTGGTCTTTCTCACTGTCATTTTTGTGATTTTTTTTCTATGAATCTGAGGGTACATTATAAGGAAAAATGTGACAAACTCAAGCAAAGAGAAATTGGGGCTGCATCTCTGGGAAAAAGAAAATAATCATGGTGAGATCCATTAGACTGTGTAATAGTTTCCCAAGGGAAATGATATAAACCTCGGAGTCACAGTCATTTAAATTTGACCAAACCACGCATTTGCGAGCAGACCCCAGGGAACAATCCTGCATTGAAGAGGGGATGGGAAGGTGATAGGTCAGATGATCTAATAGATCTTTTTCAACTTAATTTCTAGGATTGTAGGATCCTAATTAAAATGAACTATATTGCCTATTATGAGCTTGTTACATTAATATTCTGTAAGGTCTCCAAACAGGTCAAGGGGGTTTCAGCCTTTTCTTCTTTCTGTGAAGCCAGTGTCCACTAACTCTCTTAACCATGTACCTGCCACTCACACACTGACTTCTTCCTAAAAATGCTTGACAAAGTCTTTAAAAGAAATTAGAGCGTATATTATGAATTGAAAATTTTATTCATAGTAGTCCAGTGGAATGAGAAACACACTTTAATATCCTTGAGACGAGCTGTGACAACAAATATTTTTCTGTCAAATAGCACAGTGGTGAGCTGGTTCTGCAGTAGTGGAGTTATTTCCACGTAGGTTCCAGGACTGGGCTTCCCCAGTGGCTCAGTGGTAAAGAATTTACCTGTAGTGCAGGAGATGGAAGAGATGATCCCAGAGCTTGGTCCCTGGGTCCAGAAGATCCCCTAAAGAGGGCATGGCAACCCACTCTAGTACTCTTGCCTGGAGAATCCCATGAACAGAGGAGCCTGGTGTGTTACTGTCCATGGGGTCACAAAAAGTTGGACACCCCTTAAGTGACTGAGCACGCATGCATGCAAAATCCAAGACTAAAATCTGATTGCTCACTTATGGTCCTGACTTTTCCCTTTAGCTTTGACTGATGATTGAAAGGGGATGTTGGTCACTGGAGAAATCTTAGCAGAGGTCCTGCTGTCACAGACCAACCCAGTTTTCCACTAATGTTAGCCTCTCTTCCTTGACTATCCTTTCAAAACGGACTCCAGTGAGCAAGCTCAGACAAGACCATGGGTGGACTGGCCAGAACTGGTCTGAGAACCACCGCTGAAGGTGCACAGGTCACTGTAGCCCCCAAAGTAGTGACAGTTTAGGGCACCTGGAAGAGCCAAGTGGTTCCATTGCCCATGTGGTGTTTCAGAGGAATGTAGCTGCAGAATAAGAAGAGAGAGTGGTAACTTGATTCGTCCCGAGGATTCCCCCAAAAGGTTCTTTAAAAAAAAAAAAAAAAAGGAGAATAATTGCTTTACCACGTTGTGTTCATTTCTGCTCTACAACAAAGTGACTCAGCTATACGTGTGCACATGTCCCCTCCCTCTTGAACCTCCCTCCCACCATCCCACTCCTCCAGGTCATCACAGAGCACGCAGCTGAGCTCCCGCTGCTATATCGCAGGTTCCCACTAGCTATCTATTTTACACATAGTAGTGCTCTTGCCTGGAAAATCCCATGGAAGAAGGAGCCTGGTAGGCTGCAGTCCATGGTGTGGCTAAGAGTCTGATATGACTGAGTGACTTCACTTTCACTTTTCACTTTCATGCATTGGAGAAGGAAATGGCAACCCACTCCAGTGTTCTTGCCTGGAGAATCCCAGGGATGGGGGAGCCTGGTGGGCTGCCGTCTATGGGGTCGCAGTGTCGGACACGACTGAAGCGACTTAGCAGCAGCAGCAGCAGCAGTATATATATATATATGTCAGTGCTACTCTCCCAATTTATCCTACCCTCCCTTTCCCCTGCTATGTTCATATGTCCATTCTCGACGTCTGTGTCTCTATTCCTGCCCTGCAAATAGGTTCATTTCCTTTGTGGATGTCCCCAAAATGTTCCTGATAGACCACAGAACCCTAGACACTAGCACGCAGCAGAGAATATCAAGCTCTACCTGATTAAAATTCAGAAACTGGGCTTTTATTAGCCTGCAGACAGTTTCCGTGGAAATTGGAGAGATCACCTTGCAAGATCACAGGGGTATGCCGTCGGGTAGGTAGGAGGACTGGGAAGGCCCTGTTCCTTCAGGAATCAGCGGGTGTCATCTCACTATGCAGTTGTCCCTGGCTCCTTGAGGCAGATCCCGGGAGCTCCCATTTCCATTACAGTATTTCTAATACGTAATTGTCAGTGTGCATAGCAAATCTTATAGGCAAGGAAGAGACCGTTGCTTCATCTGTTTTCCCCCAGAGTATGGCTCAGTTCCTGATATAGAAGGCACTTGATGAAAACTTGTTAGGCTATTACAGTGCTATCTTAGAACCTTGGCTTCTAATATATAATACTACTAACTCAAATGGCTGTTCTCAGGATTAAATGTCAGACTAGATGAAGTACTTAGGACAGTAGCCAGTACTTAAATAACATAGCTCATCTCCCCTACTGTTTTGGGTGTGGGAAGGTTATTTCTGGTTCTGAGAGATAACAGGCAAAAAAATGTTTTTTAAAACAGTAAATAAACCAGAAATGTTGCGCACTTGAATTTTGTGTTGCAGTTTTATCAGGGTTCCAGAATAAGTCAGCATTTGTATTCAGCGTGGTGGAGGTGATATCAGCTCCGGCGATAAGTTCCAACTCATTCAATCTTCTCTTCATCATATACCGTAAATAAATGAGGGAGATTTCTGAGCTGTTCAGACTTGATTCTGTTTCAGACATACATGAGATAAACTTGAAGAGTGAGTAAGCACTTCTCATCAGTAATAATAAAAATGACTATTGGGAAGTGGCCCTTTTGATTGATTGATGGTCAGAATTTCATTTTTGTTGTCCTAGAATATCTTCAGGCCCTCCCTCTAAATGCCCCTAGAAGCATCTCCTTCTTTGCTTTATTTCTACAAAACAAAGAGTTCCTAGGGGGTGACTTGTCAAGGAGGTTTATGTGGTCGAAAAGTACCAGAGTGTGATGCTGGGTTTGCAAGGCCATCCATGGACTGACTGCTTGGCAGGAACTCGAATAAGGATGTCTGCTTCTAACCAAAGCCAAGTGGACCTTAGGAAGCATCACTATGAACAAAGCTAGTGGAGGTGATGGAATTCCAGATGAGCTCTTTCAAATCCTAAAAGATGATGCTGTGAAAGTGCTGCACTCAATATGCCAGCAAATTTGGAAAACTTAGCAGTGGCCACAGGACTGGCCACAGTTTTCATTCCAATCCCAAAGAAAGGCAATGCCAAAGAATGCTCAAACTACCACACAGTTGTACTCATCTCACACGCTAGTAAAGAAATGCTCAAAATTCTCCAAGCCAGGTTTCAGCAATATATGAACGGTGAACTTCCAGATGTTCAAGCTGGTTTTAGAAAAGGCAAAACAACCAGAGATCAAATTGCCAACATCCACTGGATCATCGAAAAAGCAAGAGAATTCCAGAAAAGCATCTAATTCTACTTTATTGACTATGCCAAAGCCTTTGACTGTGTAGATCACCACAAACTGTGGAAAATTCTGAAAGAGATGAGACTACCAGATCACCTGACCTGCCTCTTGAGAAATCTGTATGCAGGTCAGGAAGCAACAGTTAGAACAGGACATGGAACAACAAACTGGTTCCAAATCAGAAAAGGCGTATGTCAAGGTTGTATAATGTCACCCTGCTTATTTAACTTATATGCAGAGTACATCATGAGAAACACTGAGCTGGAAGAAGCCCAAGTTGGAATCAAGATTGCTGGGAGAAATATCAATAACCTCAGATTTTCAGATCACACCACCCTTATGGCAGAAAGTGAAGAAGACCTAAAAAGCCTCTTGATGAAAGTGAAAAAGGAGAGTGAAAAAGTTGGCTTAAAGCTCAACATTCAGAAAACTAAGATCATGGCATCTGGTCCCATCACTTCATGGCAAATAGATGTGGAAACAGTGGCTGACTTTTTTTTTTTTTGGGCTCCAAAATCACTGCAGATGGTGATTACAGCCATGAAATTAAAAGACACTTACTCCTTGGAAGGAAAGTGATGACCAACCTAGACAGCATATTCAAAAGCAGAGACATTACTTTGCCAACAAAGGTTCGTCTAGTCAAGGCTATGGTTTTTCCTGTGGTCATGTATGGATGTGAGAGTTGGACTGTGAAGAAGGCTGAGGGCTGAAGAATTGATGCTTTTGAACTGTGGTGTTGGAGAAGACTCTTGAGAGTCCCTTGGACTGCAAGGAGATCCAACCAGTCCATCCTAAAGGAGATCAGTCCTAGGTGTTATTTGGAAGGACTGATGCCGAAGTTGAAACTCCAGTCCTTTGGCCACCTGATGCGAAGAGCTGACTCATTTGAAAAGACCCTGATGCTGAGAAATATTGAAGGCAGGAGGAAGAGGGGACGACAGAAGATGAGATGGTTGGATGGCATTACCAACTTGATGGACATGAGTTTGGGTGGACTCTGGGAGTTGGTGATGGACAGGGAAGCCTAGCATGCTGTGGTCCATGGGGTCACGAAGAGTCGGACATAACTGAGCGACTGAACTGAACCAAAGCCAGGTTTCCACTTTCTCACCAGCTCTGCATTTTACCTGTTCCATCACTGCAGCCCCGCGGCTCAATCCTTGCAGCTGCCCTCTGATTGCTATACCAGGCAATGGAGCCGTAAGAAGCAAAGTGGAGGCCAAGAAGAGGAGAAGGTGAACATCACCAGCACTCAGTTGTCAGTTGAAGGCATTTCTGAGGCTGATCCCCTTCTGCTCTGCTGTAGGCCCAGTACCTGGCGATGGATCTGGCTCTCCACACCCAAGCCCCATGCCCGCCCTTGTCTATTATCCCTGGGTTTCACAGTTCTTCCACGTTCTCATCTCTCAACCATGTGAAATCTGTGTTGTCCTGGAGGCAGTGAGCTACTGCCTTCTCTTTTTCTTGCTTTTAACTCCAGGTGAACTCTGGACTTCTGATATTAAATCCTTATCATGGGAATTGCCTCCTCGAAGGGCAGAAATTCCCCTACTCCTGCTCTGTTGCCCCAGCTGCCCTCTGCTGGCCATCCATGGGTACTGTGGTCAACCCTTTGTCACCCCTGGCGTGGAACAGGAAATCTGTCTTTGCCCTTTCCTCATTCTCATGCTTTCCTAACCTTCTTTTTAAAAAATTTGGTTGTACACTCTCAGAATTTTTCAAGCAACACTGAAACGCCTTGTATCCCCATGCTCCCAATGACCATCTCCTGGATCTGCCGTAAAGCATTCCCCACAGCATCCAACACTGGCCAGGCCCATGGTTGAGCTGATCCTTAGTGACCTTGCTGAAATGGTTATGGAGCACTGCCTGGGGCTGGTGGGCGTGGGCTTTAAAAATTGGAGGATTTTATGTTAGAGCAGGGTTTCTCCCAATTGCATCACTGACATTTGGGACCAGACCATTCTTGGTGGTGTGGCTCTCTCCTGTGCCTTGAGGGTTGTTTAGCGTCATCACTGGCCTCCACCTTCCAGATGCCAAAGGTACCTGTCCCAGGTTGGCTGACCTCCCAGACAACCAAAAAGCTCTTCTCCAGACACTGCCAAGTGTCCCCTGGGGAGCAAAATCCTCACTGCTGAGAATTGCTGCATTAGGGGGATAGAGCAGAAGGCCCGCCTTCCTCAGAGGGACTTCTAAATGCTGCTAGTACAGGTCTAGTCTCTGGGCCATTCAGGGCGTTGCAGGACACCTGAGTTTTCTTCAGAGACAGACGCTCAGCTGCTGAATGTGCTGTGGGGAGTGGGGTGGTCTCACCGAGAGTCTTTCTCATAAAGATTGTTGATGGATCCTCCTGGTTTTTGCCTCCTGTCCCACTTGAGCGCTCAACTCTCTCAGGCCTGAGCGCTACCTTCTGAGCCTTCCTGAGCCTCACTGCTCAGTTGTATCCTGCCTTCCTGTCCCTCTCTCAGCCGCCACCTCTGGGGCTCTGGGCAGCTGTGATCCCCAGCCTTCACACGTCTTCTCCATCCGCTTTCTCTCCACCGCTGATTGGACAAAAACCTCTTGTCTGAAGAAACTTCTCCCCTTTTCTACATCACTATGGGTTTATTACAAGAGAGTCCCTTACAACACTAGTTATAATCTCTTAAGAGAGGAGAAGTTAACCATGTGGTGCTGACCAGTTCATCTTTAACCAGAAGTCATTCCTCCCATTTGTCTTCTCCTCCCAGAAGCCCCTTGTCTATCTCCCTGGGCCCAAGCAGCACTCTGGACTTACAGCTCCACCGCAGGTGCTTAGATTGTCTGTCTTTTGTCAGCCTTCCCGACTGGACAATAAGCTCTTTAATTCAAGCATCCTGTCTTTTTTCATCCTTAACATCTCCAGTGCTGAGGCCAGGGGTGCTCACAGTGCAGAGGACATGCTTAGCAAAGGTCATTGAATGCACAAATATCTTCAGCCTTGGGAAAAAAATCCCCTAATTGAAATTCAGCAGCAGTAGACTTTCTTGAACTTTAAGAAAGCTGAAGACAAAAGACTTTGGATTTTTTTGTCTGTGTTTCTCCTCCTGTCTCTGCTTTAATTTGTCAGAAGCTGCATTCAGCCTCTGGGGTTGCGCAGAAGCTCAGACTGGAAATCTCCTGATGTTTGTGATCCAGTGCATTCTACACTGGGATGAAGTCCGCTCCTCTGACGTCCCAGCTGGCATACCCTGCGATATTGCCACAGCGCTAATGCTGCAGATTAATGACACACCCTGACGGAGAGACACCTTTTTCCCAGTTGTGACTAATGTGATATTGATGGCATCCCCTTAGACAGCCATCTAAATATAGATACAGCAGGATGAGCTAAGAGAAGAAAATGCAAATATCAGTTTCTTTGTGTAACAGTTCCATAATATTTTCTGGGAGCCAGCCCAACATTATGAAAATCACTGAGAAGAATCAGACAAGCTTTTCTTCCGAGGGCACTTTTATATTTGCAAAACCACCATCATTGTCAGCTTTGATTAATATTTATCAGTACGGATCAAGGTTCATTTTATTAACTCTTCCCCAGGACTATTAAACTCCAGAACAGTTATGTTACAATTGAGGAAGCAGAGGTCTAAAGAGGTTTGGCAACTTGCTTAAGGCCATGTGGTAAATCTGGTATCAGATTGAGACTGGGAGGCACAGATCTTTAGTATTCAGTTATGAGCGCTAGTGGTAAAGAATCTGCCTGCCAGTTCAGGTAGATGTAAGAGACACAGGTTTGATACCTGGGTTGGGAAGATCCCCTGGAGGAGAAAATGGCAACCCACTCCAGTATTCTTCTGGAGAATCCCGTGGACAGAGGAGCCTGGCAGACTGCAGTCCAATAGGATTGCACAGAGTTGAATATGACTGAAGCAACTTAGCACACACGCACAGCTCTCTGAGAAGGGCTGCAGCTCTGGGTAAGCTCTGGGGATGGGGGGGTTGCCTCACCTTCGTTCACCCACCAGACAAAGTGATGCCGCCTGGTAGCTCTCCCAGACTCTCACAAGGAGCAAGCTTTTGAAATGAAGAGGAAGCCAGCTCTTTTTCCTGACATGCATCACGTCTCTCACTGAAGGAAGAGACCCTCTGCTGCCTGGATTGTGCACTGGGGCATGTCACAGTCTAGACAGCATATGAGAGACAAAAGGCTCACTTGTCATCCGCCTTTCACTGGATGGAGAGACAGCCTGAAAGCTCTGTGAGACGCCGCCCCACATATGAACTGAGAGGAGCATATGTAACAGTTCTAAGCCAGGGGCCATGTGTGGCTGTGGCACTAAAGGTGGGGCTAAATGGAGATTTGCTCAAGGTTTAGGAGACAGGTTCTAGGGTCAGATGCCAAGACTGAATCCATAAGATCATCTTGCCTGCCTCCATCCAGCCTGGTCCCCTGCTCCTTGGTGCTTCCCTTTGCAGCCTGGCTGGGTCCCTATCCCATCAGAAGCTTCCTGGGGGGAATTCAACTTCTTATCCTCTGCTCATAGCCCTTGAGACAGGCAGGGGAGGAAGCGCACCTGCCTCCTAGGGAGCAAGGACACATGTGCAGAGCAGTCTGGGATTGTGATGCACCCACCTGGAGACGCTGCTCAATGGTGAGACAAATCACACGCCTGTTTCGCATCCCTGCTTCTGCCTCCTCCTCCCTTCTATGGATATGGCTTTCTGTGAGTGCTCAGGAAAGAAAGTTATCTGTCCCAAAGCCAGGGACGGAAGTTGAAGCCTGCTTGCAACCTGCCCCTAGTTAGCTGTGTGACCTTAAGCAAGTTCCTTAACCTCTCTGAGTCTCTGAGTCCTCATTAAAATGAGAATGAGAGCACCCATCTCATCTATGATGCAGGGTCAAATGAGATACTGAACACTGTATAGAAAGGATGCTCCTCGAACATGAATGCTGGTGATGATACCTTTACATCAGCTATGTCAGGTATAATACCCTTACTGTCTTAAGCTGAGGTTAAGAGACACAGAACCTCTTAGGCACCTCCCTTAGAAAAAGAGCTGGCTTCCTTTTCATTTCAAAAGCTTGCTTCTTGTGAGAGTCTGGGAGAGGGTCTGTGATTATGGATAATTATAACTATGAGGATTTGCTGCCCTTCTTGTATCATTATGCTCTGTCAGATAGAAAGACTAGGATGTGCCAATCTATCACCCTGGCAATAATTAAGCACTTACAACATTTAGGTAGACCTTGTGGAGCATAGAAAAACAGACCTCACACCATCCCTCCTCCTAAAGAATAAACTAGAAAAACAAGGCAAGAGTTGAAAATATAATATCTTCTGGGGCTAGCAGTATTCAATCTTTTAGAAATGCCATAGTCTCTTGGGCACCGAAGTGTCTAGAAAGTACATTTTATGTTGCTCTGCAGTGCTGCCCCCTGAATATCACCCCTTAACAAAGGCTCTCTTTTTTCCTTAACAGAAGTAAGGACCAAAAGCAAGCCTCTGATTTCTTTTAAGTCAAGAGACCTCCTGCCCTCTTGCTCAAAACTCTCCTTGTGGATCCTCCTTCAATCTTGAGGAGTCCTTTCTCTTCCTAAGCCCATGGTCCAGATGCTCGTGACACTCACTAGCTGTGGCTCCTGTCTCCGGCTCACTGGTCCCCTGTCCCCAACTCCTGAAGCCGGTGCCCCACAACACACATGCACTTTCTCCACTCTGCTTCGTAGGTGGCCTGGTTGTTCTCTAGCCCTATTAATAGCTTTTGGCCTGCAAAAGCTGAGACCAATTCAAGATTTGCATAACAGTCCAAAGCAATAGAGGATTTGTCATAAGGCAGCAGGTGATTAATCGCCAAATGAACTGCACAGACAGCCTCCTTGTTACAGGAGCGGAGCCTCCTTGGGTCCTTTTGGGGAGAAAGCAGAGCATGCATCATAAACAAGCACAAATGAACAAGCTGACTCAGAGGAAAGAGGTCAGAATGGACAGAGGAAATCTGAGGAACTGGCCCCTGAGGGGTCAGTGACCAACTGTACCATACAGGCAGTATTGGGTCATGAAAAGTTACTGCCATTTTAATAAGTCAAAAGCAGTTGAATATTACTTCACATGATTAAATGTAAACATTTGGGGATTTAGTAAGCATTTTTATTGTATTTTTAATTGGAGGATAATTGCTTTACAATATTGTGTTAGTTTCTACTATACATCCACATGAATCAGCCATAGGTATACATGTGTCCCCTGCATCTGAACCTCCCTCTCACCCCCCACCCCATCTCACCACTCTAGCTCTCTAGCTTGTCACAGAGCCCTGGGTTTGAGCTCCCTACAGCAAATTCCCACTAGCTATCTATTTTACGTATGGTAATGTATACGCTTCCATGTCACTCTTTCAATGCATCTCTCCCTCTCCTTCTCCCATCGTGTCCAAGTCTGTTCTCTATGTCTGCATCTCCATTGCTGCCTTGCCTTGTTCCATGAAGAGTTAACATGGCTCTTTCTGTCAATTAGAAGATAAGTCTGGAGCATAGTTTAGCTTTCTTATTTGGCCTTTAGTACTGATAGCTAGCATTTGTCGCATCCTTTCTATGTACCTTACACACCACATGGTTTGCCTTATTTCAAACTCATGAAACCTGTCAATTAGGTCATTTCTATGGAACTGAGGCTCAGAAAGGTTAGTTAACTTGCCCAAAGTTATACAGTTGGAAAGTGGTGGAACTGAGAATGGGACTTGAGCCCAGGATTCTTCTAGCTCCAGAGTCCACGTCTTGAAGGTAATAGAGCTTCCCGAGGATACAGCATGGATGCTTTGTTGCTCAAACCTTTAGCTGCTCAATCAGCTTTCCTATTTATAGTTGATGTTCAAGAAACATTTACTGAATCAAACTAAACACACACATCCAAAGGTTCAGTCACTATATCTTCTTCCAAAGCACAGGTATATTAACTGCTTATGCAGCCCATCCAAAACATTTCCCTTTCCTGTACACAGTTACTAGGTATCTCTGAACCACATTTTCTCTTCCAGTAAATATTTAGTGAATATATACTACGTGAAAAGCCTCATTCTTTCTGCTTTCATGTCCTCAATTTCCCCAATTAAAAATATACACATGCACACACAGCCTTGCCAGCCTCTATACTCTGAAAGCACAGAGTTGAATGAATGAGGTCTCCTGCTTCCCATGAACTGAGTCAAGTAGAGGAAGTAAACCATAAACCTAAGCCAGTCACTGTCCAACAGTGTGAACTGGAGCAAAATAATAGAGGAATGGATGCGGTACACAGGGTAAGATGTCAGGAGACAGGATGAACCACAAGGGCATCCAGGGGACTTCACAGAGAGCAACGCTTGACAGCTCTACAAGCCCCGGATGCAGTGCCAGGCATGTAGTAGGCGTGCAGTACATTTTGATAAAAAGAATCACATTGACTAAACCTAAAGTTTGAGAGGGACGTGACATAGAATGTGGCTTGAGAGTTTATACTGTGGATTTTTCTCTGCTGAGCACTGGGGCTCTGAAGAAGTTTAAGAGCTCAGGCTCAGATTTGCTGGGTATGTGGCCGGTATGGGTGACATAGAAGAAGAGGTGGAAGGAGATGAACGTGCTGAATGAGACCACTGCTTGTCACCCCAAAAGCAGGGACAGCGTGAGGAGGGGTGCATGTCTTGCAAGGGACGAGGAAAGAGAGGTTCCAGGGCCACTAGCCCATGGTATCTGGTGTTCTCTAGAACTTCTCTGATTGCTTTCTTTATTTCAGTGTTTATATTTATATCCTACTTTCTAAATTTGAGCTGGTTTGTAATACAAGAAACATGTATCATAAGTTTATTATTTTTGTTTTATTTTTAAATTAAATTTTATTTTTTTATTGAAGTATAGTTGGTTTATTACTGTTAGTTTCAGGTGTACAGAAAAGTGATTCGATTATATATATATTTTTCAGATTCTTTTCCATTATAGATTATCACAAGATACTGAGAATAGTTTACTGTGCTATACAGTAAATCCTTGCTATTTGTTTTATATGTAGTAGTGTGTATCTGTTAGTCCCATATTCCTAATTTATCCCTCTCATCTCCCTTTCCCCTTTAGTAATCGTAAGTTTGTTTTCGATGTCTGTGAATCTGTTGCTGTTTTGTAAATAAAGTTATTTGTATTGTTTTTTAGACTCCATATATAAGTAATAACATGGTATTTGTCTTTCTCTTTCTGACTTACTTCTCTTAGTGTGATAATGTCTAGATCCATCTACATTGCTCCAAATGGCAATATTCCATTATTTTTATGGCTCAGTAAAATTCCATTGTGTGTGTATGTAGGTGAATATATATTGCTTCTTTTAATAAATGTATTAAAATAGAAACAGGTTAGGTATATCTCAGAAAGATACATTGTATATTGTATATATGCATATAAAAGTAAGATATCAGAAAGAGAGAGAGAGAGTCTGAAACCATAGTCTAGGCCAACTCTCTACTATTACTGAGTATTAAGTTCGGTCCTAAGCTTCCAAGCAGCCAAAGTGAAAAGCACAGACTAGAGTTATTTAGTCTGTATTGCTTTTTAGGAGAGCCAACGTTTTCCTTGGTACTAAATTCTGAAAGGGCTTCTCAAGCTGGACCTTATCCGCGGTGCTAACAGCAGCAGGGCGTCCACATTTGCCTCCCACCTGTCCTCAGACGACGCCTCCTGTGAGGCCTGTCTGAATCTGCACCCTGCTTTCAAGCGCTGAAGGAAGTACAACCTCTGCTTGTGCACCGCATCTAGGTTTGCACAGTGTCAGCTTTGCCTTAGTTACAACTTAAGGTTACATTTTCAATTTCTGTCGGGAATGGGTACAGCACAGGGAACTCTGCTTAACGCGCTATGGTGACCTGAATGGGAAGGAAGCCCAACAGGGAGGGGATCCAAGGTCAGGTGTGGCTGATTCATTTTGCTGTACAGCACGAACTAACATAACCCGGGAAAGCAACTAGACTCCTATAAAAAAAAAAAAAACAAATGCGTATGGACGCTAACACATGAAAAGTCTTTCTGCATTTACTGGAAAACTAGACATTGTCAAGTCTTCATTCCCCAAGTACTTACCGAGAACCCACTCTTGGCAACACATATTTAGGCAAAGATTGTGCGCCAGGGAAACACACAGGTAAAGTTCTCGCCCTATGGAGGCTGTATTTTTGTGAGAGGGCAGACAACACATAAACAAATAAATATATTCCATCAGGTAGGGACAGGTACTGATTGGGAAGACACGGAGCAGGCTACAGGGACCGTGTGTGCTACTTTGGGGCTGGCTTGCTCAGGAAGCCTCCTTTACACGGCTCAGCTTTCATCCCATGACTTTCTATGAGACTACATCACCTTTTCCTTAGCAACAGAACACAGAATAAACATTACAGAATCAAATACCTTTCACCAAGTTGACCGCTAAGGATGGCAGGAAAATGTTCTGCTACTATTTGAGGCAGAGGTTTTTGCCAAACTGCTCATAACAAAAATAACCATTCATACCAGTCCGGTCATTTCAATGGTAAATCTAATCTGAACCTAAGCTGCTGAATCCACGTTCTTTCTGAATTCCCTTCCAGGGTGCCAGAATAGAGTTATTTATGCACACTTATATGGGTCATGCCCTCAACATATGTTAGCTCATGGAAAGAGATTCTTAGTAATCATGAAAGGAAAGAGGCAATAGAGCAGATGGTTAAGAAGCTGGGTTTTAGGGCCAGATTGCCTGGGTCTACACCTGAACCCTAAGAATTCTTAGCTGGTGATCTTAGGCAAGTTATTTGACCTGAGATTGGTCTTCTTACTTTTAATAATAATAAATACCTCAGAAGGTTGTTGTGAGAAGAAAGTAGTTAACATATAGGTATATGACATTTAGAATATATCTGGCATAAAACCCTTAACAAATGTTTATGATTATAACTCCAATTCACAGATGGGAATATTGAGGCTCCAAGAGATTAAGTAACCTGAGTTCATACAGGTAATGAATGGCAGATTTAGAAATTAAACCTAGGCTTTTCTGACTCTAAATTCATGCTCTGCTATGACTGCCTCTATCACCATCAATGGGAATTAAAATAATGTTTCCAATAAGAGATTTAGATCCAGATAACAGTAGCAAAACAGAGGCACTCATGAGAAGCTGAGGTCATGTTTTACTGGTGATGATCAACCAGCAATATTGATCAAGTGCTATTATGCCCCTCGGCCTCCCACTCAATCAACAGTGGTAACTCAAAGCAAATGGGTTTAGCCTTTGCCTGAGTTTTCCTCTTCATTCCTTCCTTTGTTTGTTGGTATAACATGCACTGAGCTGTGGGGGATTCACAGGAACAGATGAAATGGTCCCACTCTCAGTCTGGGGAAGAAAGGGCAGGAAACATACAAACGACAAACCAGCAGAGAAAATGGTCCAGTCACGACAGGACTGGAACGAGAAGGATGAGCAATTTGTCCCGGGTGGGTCTAGCCTCAAACAGTTTGGTCTAGCCCATGCAGGAAGTGCCCAACATAAACTAGCTTGGGTTCTCTGAAACAATCATGTCACATTTAAGTCCCAGAGAATGAAAGGATAGTGAATAAATTTACGGGTAAAAGCATTACAGATTCAGGGCATGTTTTAGAAATTAGGTTTTATGTGATTGACTCCACATTTGTAACATGTTTTTAATCCATCAGTGTTTGTATGGGAAAAAATCTGATTTAGAAACCTTCATGCTAAAAAAGCTCTTTGGTTCAGCAACTTTTATATCAGTCAGGGTGAGGTCAGAAAATTTTAACAGGATAAATTTAACAAAAAAGAGTTGTTAACCAGATACGTTGTTAACCAGGCAACTAAAGCTGTAAAAAGAAAACTCTACAGTATCACGGGGACTTCCCAAGTGGCACTAGTGGTAAACAGCCCACTTGTCAATGCAGGAGACCTAAGAGACATGGGTTTGATCCCTAGCTTGGAAAGATGCCCTGGAGGAGGAAAATGACAACCCACTCCAATAGTCTTGCCTGGAGAATTCCATGGACAGAGGAGCCTGGTGGGCTACAGTCCATGGAGCTGCAGAGAGTCAGGCAAGACTGAGTGACTGAACACACAGCACAGCAGAGTAAAATGGAGGTAGGAACTGCAGGAAGGAGTTCCCACCTCTGTGGGGGCTGGGAGGGGACAAGGGAAGAGGTTGGAATTATTAAAACTTAGAAGCTGGGAATGGGGTTTTCTAGGTACTGGGACCCAGACCTCTGAGGAGAGGGTGCTGGCCCAGGCTGGCGTCTCCCTGGAGCCACAAAGAGGCTGGTTCTGTAAGAGTTGGCAAAATTGCAAACTGGACTCAGCGGCCACTGTAGAAAAGTGAAGAAGCATTTCTGGACTGTTCCTCACCGGAATAGGAAGCAGACAAAGGCCAGGAAGCAGCAGATAGGAAGCAGCAAGTCCCTTCTCCCTCCTCCAGTTTTCTTCCACTTTCTAGCGCTCCCTTTGGTAGAGCCTAATGCGGAACTGGTTGGCAATATGAACAAGAACACAAGACAAGGGTGAACGTGGAGTCAGCCCTCGTTTCACCTAGAAGGGAAGACAGACACGGAAACCAGAAGGCACAATACGGTATATGTGATACCAGAAGGCTCTACAAGTCTGAAGGGAGCGTTGAATCAGAAATGATTCTTCTCAAGGGAGCAGACGGGAAAGGTTTCATGGTTAATTCCTGAACTGAGCCTTTAAAGGTGAGTCAGGCAGTACTGGTCACTCACGAGAGCATTCCATATAAGAGCAACCTGGACAAAGATATACGAGCAGGAAGGAGCAGGGTGCATTGAAAGTTCATGAAAATAATGCTGCCTGGCTGGACTGTGGGATAAGAAATGATGGATGTGGTAAGAGATACAGTTCATGCAGTAGGCAGGGGTCAGATCATGAAGACTTTCCTGTGCCGGCTGAATTGCTTGAACCCTGTTTTACAAGCAGTAAAAGATTTCAACGAGGGGAGGAATGTGAACAGAACTGTGTGTGAATGACAATGCTGATTTATTAGTATCATGGGAAGAGTTATAGGAGAGCAAAGGAGGACAGTGAGGAGACTACTGTAATACTCCAGATGTGTAATGGTGAGAACCTTACCGACAGAAATAGCAGAAGGGATGGAGTGGAAGGGATGGACAGGAGAAATGCTGAGTGGGCAGAAATGAGAGCAGCAGGAACTGCAGGGGGAACACAACACCGGAGTCTGGGTTATTGGCTGAGGTCCCTGGATAGACGGCAGTACTGTTCTCCAAAATGAGAGGTTAGTGGAGGTTGTGCTATGGGTGAGGGATGATGATGACTTAAGTGTTGTGCACATGGATATTTGAAATGATGAGGAGAGTTCCTTAAAAGGCAGGTGAGTTGATGCTGAACTCACCTTTAATAGGACTCTACAAACTGATGACATCAACTACTGCCTTCCTAAGAAAGTGTTGCTCATCAAGAGGATGGAAACCATTCAGTGATTCCAGAAAAGATCTCCAGGATCTTTGACACTTACAGAAGAAGTAGTCATCATTTCCCATATTATCATATTTTCCTTCTGTCCACATGATGATAGCAAGTTCTGTGTTAGCAATATGGCAGGTAACCACAAAGATTAACATGGGAATGGATTTGTCCTGGTGCTTAATGACTAACTCCTTAATGTAACTTCTGAACTGAAACCTCCTAAGTAGATGTCCAGAAAATTCTTTTAACAATCTATTATCTTGTGCCTGAAGTGAATTCAAATCTCAGGTGATGATGTTACTGCCATTTTTAAATTCTTGGAAGGAACTGCTATTAATGCTGCTTTAGTGAGCTACTATTTTTATTAGAGCTTACATTTTCATTTTTTCAAGTCTTGTGCATTGACATAGCAAAGATACACACAGAAGTCATTGAAAGACAGCCCTGCAATACAGTTGTTCTTTATAAGGATTTCTAGAAGACTGGCTCTTGGTCTTATTTTTATTTTCATTCAAATCATCTTCCTTTACATACAACATTGTCACTTGAAAGGAAGAGGAGGGAAACACTTGTGGACACTTAGAGGGGCCAGAGATGTCCCAGAATCAGCAGAGGCCACCTCATCTGTCTTGTTCCTTCACTTCTGTGACTTCTCTTAATACACATCTTTATTCACCATTCAGTCATACTCTGCAAAGCGCACTCAAAACCACCTCTTCAGGACTTCCCTGGTGGTCCAGTGGTTAAGACTTTGCCTTCCAATGCAGGGGGTGCAGGTTCAATCCCTGGTCAGGGAACTACGATCCCACATACCTCTTGGCCAAAACCCCAAAACATAACATAGACGCGATAAGGTAACAAAATCAATAAAGACTTCACAAAATTGCTTTAAAACAAAACAAAAACCACCTCTTTCTCCCCAGCTACTCAAACCCATAGCAACTCTGAGTTCCTGCAACATCAGGACTGTAGAGCTTTGCTAGCCCTGAAGTGTCAGTATGGAGCATGCTATAGCAACTTTCCATGGACATAATCTGTCTTCCTAAATAGAGTGCAAATCTCTGGAGGGCAGAGACTCTCTCAGTTACCCTGTTTATGTAACTTGTGCATACATTACTTCAATGATAGCCTTGACCCAAGGTCTCCTGGGCTAAGCCCTAGAGGTCACCAATATTTACTTAGTGGCTGATCTCTGTCCTCTGCTGTTTACACTCATGCCTCCTGTAACACACACACGAGTGTTGAGTAAGCTGCTTCCTTTCCTTAATCACCCCGTTTATCTTATTTATTCCTCCCCACAGGTGAGCCACTTTTTAAAATTTGCACCATATTTTATTAACTCTCCGTCTCCCAATAACATAAAACACATACCTCAAGATACACACTGTTTGATAAATGGAATATTCCACAGCGCTCGGAAGGAAATCAGCCGCCATAAAAGTTAATGTGTTTAGTTCATAAAGAAAAACTCTCCCCACGCACAAGGGTAGCTTGGAAATTGGCGTATTCGCTTTATGACCTCGTTTATTAGCCGGAACGATGCCTTGTTTGGTCTCGGAAACTTGTTTAGGATCATTAGGAAAGGGCTGCTGGGTGTTCCTCACTGTCAATTTATACACTGGCCTTGCGCACAAACTCTGGAAATGAAGACTAAGGAAAATGCAGTTTTTATTTCTTCTAGGCTGTAATTTCTTCTCTCTGACCAGTTATAGTTACAGATATTCTGAGCATCTTTGCAAGACTGTGTTGGTTTATGATTCCCACTTTGGAAAGGGGAACATTTTTCCCAATAGTAGAAAGAGACTATTTAGGATACAATGGCTCCTTAGAAAAGTCAATATCAGGACTTTATATCAGTAGTTGTTCTTTGCCTTCCAGCACAGGGATGCAGTTTCAGTCCCTGGACAGGAAGCTAGGACCCCACATGCCTTCAATCAGAAAACCAAAACATAGAACAGAAGAAATTTTATAACAAATTCAATAAAGACTCTAAAAAACGGTCCACACTAAAAAGTCTTTTTTAAAAAAGAATTGAGCTCTAATATTACACTATCAAATATTATTTTCCTTTTTAAGTAGTTAGTTCCCTCTGCCCTGGAAATTTAGAAGTATACTACCTTCCCCCTCTGGTGAGACGCTGGCTGTCAGAAATAGAATTTGAAGGAGCACTTGAGAAAACATAAGAACTGCTTCTATCTCTTCAGGTGATTTATCTCTGTCACAGAGGGTGAGTGGGAGAAAAACACCCATATAACTTTTTACTTCAACTCTCCACCACTGATGGCCACACTACCTCCTGTCCCCAAAGCACCACTCTGCAAACACAAACATGTCATAGCTTACCTTTGCTTCTAACCTTAATTTTGTAGCAACAATATGTGTTGGATAAAATGAATTTTCCCCTCCATCCTGTATTTTAATTGAGTATTGTCTATGTACAAGAGGATATGATAGGAGAGCCTTTTCTAAGAAGTGGGTAAATTTGCAGTATTAACTCTGCTAGCAAGACTTTCTGGGCTACCCCAAACCCATTATCAGTTTGTAACTATTTACTAATAAGGCCAAATGTGCTGATTCTGGGGATTGTTTGAACTTCAGAGGAGACTGATCCAGTGGCTCTGTATTGTCCTTGATGATCTGATTTTTCAGCCTTCCACGGGTAAGCATCATGTTTTGTCTCATGGCATCAACAAGGTTGCTGCGGTTCCAAGCTTCAAATCTAAAGCACACCATCTAGGAAAGAGTCCTTTTTTTTCCCAATCATTTCAATAAAGGTCATGTGGCCATCTCTGAACCAGTGACTGTGGCTAGGGTTATGTGCTGCATTAGTCAGTTTCTGCTACGGAGAGCCCACCCCTGGAGCTGTGAGTCTGATCAGCTTCTCCTGAGATATTTACCTGTCTCTAGTACTCATCTCTTATTCAACCATATCCTATCATTCCAGGCCAGGCCTTCTTGTATCATGCCTGGTCACTTTCTGAGAATTTCCCAGCTGAATTCAGTGATATCTTTTCTCCATTCAGTTTATTTAGGTGTTGCTCAAACGTCTCTCATGTACTGTTACCTACTCTTCATCTTTGCTTCCTCTTCTTTGACATGTTCTAGGATTCTGTTTATTTCCCCCTACTCTTTGCAGTACCGATTAGACCTCTCTCCTCCTGGCAGGATTATTCCTCAGTCTCTCTTTTTTTCCAGCATGTTTTCCCCAGGTACCTGCTAATCCCTCCTCCCCTAGGACTCTCAAAACACACCCTTCCATTCTCAGAAGTAAAATCTCATGCCAGAACACAGACAAATGTCACCAACAGTAGATGTTTCATATTTTAGAGCTACATGTAAACTGTCTTTACACTTCCAAAATGGCTATGTTATGTTTCTTCTACTTCATTACCTTTGCACCTAAAATTTAACCAGCACTGGCTCAGTATCTCTTTTCAACAAGTAAGCAAATCAATGAGAACCTTGATGCCCAAATCTTGAGTTCAGGACCCTGAACCAGAACCATAAATCTCACAATGAAATCTCGTCAGTAATAAGGGAATGCAACTTGGGATATGTAAATTACCTTGGTATTCAAATAACCCTCAAGAATTGAGATGCTTATCCTATTCTCAAGATGGAAAGTATCTTTCTTAAGATCTTAGTCTCCTCCAAGATTTGATGATCAATGTTATTATCCCTCTGGTAATTGTGAGACAGATTTTGTACATTTTCCAAAATCTATCAATATTATCTTTTAGGAAATGTTCTGTCCACATATTTCTTTAGTTTGTGGTCACTTCAGTTGGTGAATTTTCCTCATGAACTCTTCCCCATCATTCCAAAAGCAATTCTCTAGAAAATCTATTTTAGAGACATAGTTAGAAATGACAGGAATCAAGGAACCTGTCAGAAAGAACAGATGGTTACTTTGTGTGAGAAACAAATCCTTAAAAAAAAACTTTTATTCAAAAAATTAACCAAGAGAGGCTGGCTCAACTCCAGTGGTTGTTGAGATCTCTGTCAGTTGTCTCTTTGTTAACACTGATGTCAAATCTTTAGGTTCACTGTAAAAAAAAAAAATTGTATTAATCCATTAAGGTGCAGGGTTGTAAATAGGGGCTTGAATAAATACATGAGTGGATAGATGGATGGATATGTATGCCATAAACCAAATAACCTAAATTAAGAATGGTAAAATATAGATGATGTTTTTTTTTTCTTAGTTTTCTGTTTTGCTTTTTAAATTTTATTTTATTTTTAAACTTTACAATATTGTATTAGTTTTGCCAAATAGATGATGTTTTTACAGGTGTGCACTGTCTACTTTCAATTTTTCTATGTGTTTTAAATTTTAAAAATTGAAACGTGGAGAAACACAGGGCCTTGAACATTGAGATGAACCAGGTGAGAGAGCACACGGACAGACTGTTAGAAGCCTGTATCATTGGTTGGGATGAGGGATTGGTTGGCAAAGGGATTATGGGGTAAGGGGTGGCAGTCACTAGGCAGGACAAGGGGAAGTAAACATCAAAGGTTCCTGCAAGAGATAATCAGAAGGCAGACAATAAAAAGAGCTAGTGGAGGATGTGAAGTGAAAGTCGTTCAGTCATGTCTGACTCCTTGTGACCCCCTTGTGAGCCCCACCAGGCTCCTTTGTCCCTGGAGTTCTCCAGGCAAGAATACTAGAGTGGGTAACCATTCCTTTCTTTAGGAGATCTTCCCAACCCAGGGACCAAACCCAGGTCTCACTCATTCCTGGCAGATTCTTTACTGACTGAGCCACCAAAATCCCCTCTAATATACTCTGCTTACTACCATAAATTCCTCTTTTCTGAATGCTCAGGCAGAATGGAAGAGAAAGCTCTACTCCTCTGTGTCAAGAGATCTGCCTAAATTATCTCCTTTACTTTTTGCTGCATGCATGAAAGTGGGTTTTATAGGGTTTCTTCATTTGCTTTTTTGCCTTCACAGCATCCCTTACCTCCTTTTCAAGTAAAACCACACTGATCTTCCTTGGGAGACCAACCCTTGAACACTGAGCAGAGACCTGGTGCCCTAGCTTATCTGGTTAAAGCTGTGGATGTATAAGACAAACAAGTGAGGTCAGGGAGGCTCCATCTCCAGGGAGTTTGAGTCTTAAGCACAGTCAACCATGAATGGAAGATGGTTGGAGCTGACAACACAGAAGCCTTGAACAATACATTCATCAGTTGCTGCTACCTGAATCCTTTAGAACTCTCTGGATTCCTTTCATTTTGTTTGGGTGGTGGTGTTTCTGTTGCTTGCAAACAAAGAACTCTAACTGACAGAGGCAGTGTCGTTTCCATTTCAGAAACAAGGAAACCTAAGATCAGAGAGATTTAGTGTTTTGGCTCAGGTCACCATGTGATATCTTTAGGCAAGTCTCTCTGACTTAAAAACCTGTCTTCTTTACTTATTTTGCTCTGTTCCCTCAAATGTTACGGACTGGGGTTAAATCTCATCTCGGCCACTTACTAGCTGGGTAAGTTTGGGAAAGCTATGTGACAATTTGTAAATGTCAATGTCCTGATCAAAGTAGTCATACAGCTCATATAGTTGTGATAAAGATAAAATAAGCAAATTCATGTATTAAGGTACCTGGGACATAAGAAGAGCTTGATCAGTGTTAACTACTATGATGTCATCGATGATAACAATGATAATGATGATGGTATCAGTCAGGGTTCAGGCAAGAAAAAGGGTATATTTGAAGAGAGGTAAATAAAGTGTCTATTTAGAAAAGTGAGGGCAGGGCAGATTTAAGGGAAATCAAAAAGGGTTAGGTGAAGGACCCCAGCAAGCCATAGAGGAGCTCTGCCTAAGATGGACTGGGATCTCTAGCTATGTTTCTAAAATAGTGGCTATGACAGACACAGTCAACTGTAGCCTCACAAGGAGGGAGCCAGGAAAATAAATACCTGCCCTTTCCCTCTCAGCTTACCCTCTAGTCTCTTGCCAGTGCCTCGAATTGGCAAAAGCCAGCTAGAAGCCAGAGGACAAGAGAGTCTGGTTGATGTGGTCCATAGAGGTCAATGTCTCCAGATATAAAGCAGGGTAGAAAAAGGTGGAGACACACTTCACCTTAGCATTCTTTTATCTGTGAGAAAAAACACATGTCCCCAACATGGAGCACCCCCAGCTACCGTACATGGTAAGTGATATAAATTCAGTCAAAATCCCCCCGATATCTAAAATGTTAGCCACCACCAGTGCCTTTTATGAAGTGTAACATGGAAATAAAGTTGAAAAAAGAAATGATCAGTATGAAGCTTAGCTGCCCAGGCCTGTTTCTGAGGCTGAGGACTAAAGTGATAAACATAGCTTCCTTCATCTACAACCAACCTGTGTTCTCCAGCCCTTCTACTGGGTTGGGGTACTTATGTGCAAGAACGTTTTAAGAGAATTGCAGAGTTCAAAGTTCTTGGTCTTGCCTGTGTCTGTCAAACATTCCAATCCCACACCCCAAGTTTCCCTTTTCTGCTCCTTAGCAAATTAGACTTTGATGTTGCAATTCTTAGATTCTAGATTGATCAAACATAGGCTGAAGAGGGTAAGCAATGTTTTTCAAGCTGCCATAGAGATTTTATACTTAGCCCTGAGTGAACCTTAATAACTTTTCATTAGTACTTTTATCCATGCACATTATTTAAAACTGATAGAAACAGCCAGCTCACACCACTATCTTAATAGTTACCATTGTCACCATAGCAACTAAGGAAGATTACTAATTGGTCTTGCAACACCTTACTCTCCACTTGCACTGCATCCTAAGCTTTGTTATTTGTAGTAATTTGAATAGCATACCATGGGTTATACATATTTCCTTTTCCTTCATCAAGAAGATTCTCTGTTCTCAACAAATATGTTAGTCATCTGTGTTAGTTTCTTATTGCTGCTATAACAAATTACCACAAACTTACTGGCTTAAACAACACATTTATTATCTTACAACTCTGTAAGCCAAAAGTCTGATATGAGTCTCACTAGGCTAAAATCAAGGTGTCAGAAAGGCTACATGCTACCTGGAGACTCCAGGAGAGAGCTTGTTTCCTCGACTTTTCCATTTCTAGAGGCTCCGTGCATTCTGTAGCCACATTTGAACACGTGGCCTCCATGTCCAAGTCAGAAACGGTTGGTTTGTCTCTCTCACGTCACACCGCTCTGACACTGATCCTTCTGCCTTTCTCCTCTACTTTCCAGGGCCCTTGTGGTTACACTGGGCTGATTCAGATCCAATTCAGGATTACCTCCTGTCTTGAGGTCAGTTGATGAGCAAACTTAATTCCATCTTCAGCCTTAATTCTTTTTTCTCACATAACATAGCATATTCAAGGATTCCAGGGATCAAGGTGTGGACATTTTGGGGAAGCCACTGTTCTGCCTACCAGTCTGCTGCTGCTAAGTCGCTTCAGTCGTGTTCGACTCTGTGCGACCCCATAGACGGCAGCCCACCAGGCTCCCTCGTCCCTGGGATTCTCCAGGCAAGGACACTGCAGTGAGTTGCCATTTCCTTCTCCGCTTACCAGTCAGTACAACCCTAATATACAATTTTAGAGGTCCATTTCCAAGAGGCCATTCATAGCAATATTACTGTGTCATTCTGGGTCCTCTCAGAAAAAAAACGGTGCATTCAAAAGGGATTATTGGACTCCTTTAATGGAAGGACAATTTACAATGTTGTGGGCAGGATTAAAGGAAATCAACAAAGGATGAGAAAGCACACTAAAGATAGTAACAGCAGAAAGGAGCAAAGATTGAGAGAAGAAGCAGTTACCAGAACCAGGTGAGGGCTGTGATCTTAGGTAGAGAAAGACAGCCAGTGTCAAACCGGGTGCAGCAGGAAAGGAACCAGGAGAATAAACACCTTGACCTCTCTCTCCTCCCACACTTGGATCTCTCCCCTGTGCTTCCTGTTGGCCAAACCAGCCCAAGCCAGAAGGCAACGGACCTGGGTTGATTTGGCCAATAAAGTCAGCATCTCAGGACACAAAGCAGGTGAGAAAGTTGAATAACTGGTGTTGCAGGGACAGACAGACTGCAATGCACATACTATAGTTACATAATTCTTACAGAAGGATGAATGGGACCTACACTCCAGTGGTGCATTTGTGTTTTAAAATAGTCAGCTGCTGCTGCTGCTGCTAAGTCACTTTAGTCGTGTTTGACTCTGCGAGACCCCATAGGCAGCAACCCACCAGGCTCCCCCGTCCCTGGGATTCTCCAGGCAAGAACACTGGAGTGGGACACTGGAGTGGGTTGCCATTTCCTTCTCCAATGCATGAAACTGGAGTCACTCAGTCGCGTCCGACTCTTAGCGACCCCATGGACTGCAGCCCACCAGGCTCCTCCATCCATGGGATTTTCCAGGGAAGAGTACTGGAGTGGGGTGCCATTGCCTTCTCCGAAAATAGCCATCTAAGCCCAAATTAATAAACAATTGAAATTATGGGGAAATGATTTTCTTTTATTTTATCAAATATAGTTGATTTACAATGTTGTATTAATTTCTAGTGTACAGCAAAGTGATTCAGTCACACACACACACACACATTCTTTTCCATTATGGTTTATCACAAGATATTGAATATAGTTCCCCGTGCCATCCAGTAGGACCTGACTGTTTATCCATCCTATATATAATAGTTTTCACCTGATAATCCTAAACTCTCAGTCCATCCCTCCCTCGCCCCCTCTCCCCACTGGCAACCACAAATCTCTTCTCTATGTTGGTATGTTTCTGTTTCAAGAGAAGTTTATTTGTGTCATATTTTAGATTCCACACATAAGTAATTATCATACAGTATCTGTCTTTCTGACTTCACTTAGTATGATAATCTCCAGGTCTATCCATTTTGCTGCAAATAGCATTATTTCATTCTTTTTGTGGCTGAGTAATATTCCTTTGTATATACGCCATATCTTCTTTATGTATTCATCTACTGTCGGACATTTAGGTTGTTCACAAGTCTTGGCTATTATAAATAGTGCTGCAATGAACATAAGGATGCATGTAACTTTTTGAATTAAAGTTTTGCCCAGATATATGCCCAGGAGTGGGATTGCTGGATCATATAACAACTCTATTCTTAGTCTTTTGAGCAAATTACATACTGTTTCCCATAGTAGCTGCACCAACTTGCATTCTGTGGGGAAATATTTTTGAGCTGCAAGCATAAACGAGTCCTGCTTATTAAGCCACACTACATAATGTGTACATCTCCAACTAAAATAAAATAAATAAAATTTAAAAATATAATAAAATAAAATAAAGAAGTACCATATAGACCACAGAAGTATATGAACCTGGGAGAATTTCATTCCATCATAGTGATGACAGCAGTGATTCAAAGGGTGTAGCCATGAATTTTCCTGTCATTTCACCAGGCCTTTATAAATAAACATAAGAGTAGTCATCACATTCAGGACAAAACTCTAGTCTGTCAAAGCATACAAGTTACATATCACTATTTCATCTTCCTGTGGTTACCACAGACACATCAAGCCATATTTTCCAAAAACTACAATGCAAATACAGGTCCAAAAAGTAGGGAATGCAAGGAAATGAATGAGTGTTAGTCACTCACATGCTATGTGCATAAAAACATTATAAACCCAAACCAAAAAGTACCAACTTGGATAAATACTGTTCAGCAAAAAGAGTTTTCTTCACAGTTGAAGTTTCCAGTGAGAGACAGACACCGTTGTCTGTCAGAGAGCATCTTGGTAAATGTAAAAATTTTCCAGGGAAAATTCAATGCAGAAGAAATTCATTTTCCTTCCTCAAACCACAGAGGTCTATAAATTCCTGCCTCCAAAGTATCTAGAAAGAGCAGCTGCTCTCTTATTCCAAGTGAAGTTCAGGAAAGAATCACGTTCCAAGGCTCTACACTGCATATATCTACCGAACAATTTTATTGGTGAAGATGTAGTGAGAGCATTTAGACATACAGTAACTAAGGTCTGGGTTCAATTCAGTTCAGTCGCTCAGTCGTGTCCGACTCTTTGCAACCCCATGAACTGCAGCACGCCAGGCCTCCCTGTCCATCACCAACTCCCGGAGTTCACCCAAACTCATGTCCATCGAGTCGGTGATGCCATCCAACCATCTCATTCTCTGTCGTCCCCTTCTCCTTCTGCCTTCAATTTTTCCCAGCATCAGGGTCTTTTCCAATGAGTCAGCTCTTTGCATCAGATGGCCAAAGTAGTGGAGTTTCAGCTTCAACATCAGTCCTTCCAATGAACACCCAGGACTAATCTCCTTTAGAATGGCCTGGTTGGATCTCCTTGCAGACCAAGGGACTCTCAAGAGTCTTCTCCAACACCACAGTTCAAAAGCATCAATTCTTCGGCACTCAGCTTTCTTTACAGTCCAACTCTCACATCCATACATGACCACAGGAAAAACCATAGCCTTGACTAGATGGACCTTTGTTGGCAAATTAATGTCTCTGTTTTCTAATATGCTGTCTAGGTTGGTCATAACTTTCCTTCCAAGGAGTAAGCGTCTTTTAATTTCATGGCTGCAATCACCATCTGTAGTGATTTTGGAGCCCAGAAAAATAAAGTCAGCCACTGTTTCCCCATCTATTTGCCATGAAGTGGTGGGACCAGATGCCATGATCTTAGTTTTATGAATGTTGAGCTTTAAGCCAACGTTTTCACTCTCCTCTTTCACCTTCATCAAGAGGCTCTTTAGTTCTTCTTCACTTTCTGCCATAAGGGTGGTATCATCTGCATATCTGAGATTATTGATATTTCTCCCAGTCTGGGTAACTGAAGCCAAAGTAACCTCCTACTTTTGATTTTCTTAAAAAATGTTAAGAAAGATGTGTGCTTAGTCTAAGACATTTAAGCAGTATGTGTATGTGTGTGTGAGTTGCTCAGTTGTTTCTGACTCTTTGCGAACCTATGGACTGTAGCCCGCCAGGCTCCTCTGTCCATGGGATTTCTCAGGCAAGAAGACTGGAGTGCCTTGCCATTTTCTTCTCCAGGGGATCTGCCCAACCCAGGGATAGAACCCAGGTCTTCTACATCGCAGGCAGATTCTTTACCATCTGAGCCACCAAGGAATTCTGGTATAAGAAAAATACAAATTTTTCTTATATATATAAATAAAGCAGTATGGAAAAATATAAATTTCCAAGTGAAAGTTTCCTTCTTTTCTTTCTTTTTCCTCTTTCTCTCCCTCCATCTCTCCCTTCTAGTCTCTCTCTCTCCATATTAATATTTATCAATATCTATCTCTATGTGTGCATATACACATATGTATATATACACACAAAGAGACACCTACACACACACTTTGAAAGACACCTAACAGTCTGCCTAATTAACTTCAGCAAAAAAAAAAAAAAGGAATTTATAGAAGGATATAGGTTAGCCTGAATGATTTTTAGGAGGGCCTGAGAGCCAGGAATAGAAAATAAGCAACACTTAAGGATTCCCAGACTGCTGTGAACCCTCAGAAACAGTCCAGTGAAGATACTGCTGCTGGTGCCACCAGGATACTTGCCGTAAGCTGTCTGAATGTGCCATAACTGGACACTTACTGCTCTCATTGCATCTTCTAGGCCACTGCTGTTGTACAAACCACTGCTACTCTTTCTGCATCTTCACATGACAGCATTCATATCTGAAAGGTAAGTAGGAGAGTCGGATTGATGAGATTCAGTCTGATTGGCTGAGTCCTAGCTTCCAGAGGGTAAGGAGAGAGAAGGTTTGGCTACTAGAGTGGGTGACAGGACCCTGCTTCCTGCTGAGGGTCCCACAATAGAGATCTCAAGTTGGAAGAAGGTTTTTAACCGCTAAGCAGCCCAAGAGAGACAAACACCTACTAGCTACACTCTGTCCTTTTGGTGGGCAAGGTGTCTGTCAAGAGACCCAGTTCATATCTTTACAGTTAGCAACCCGAACCGAAAGAGAATATCTCTCTAAAAATATTCATTTGTTAAGCCCAGGGAAGACTCTGACTGACACTGTTGGATGCTCATTCCTGCACCAATCACTGAGGTCATTAGCGTGGAGCATTTTGGGTTTTTGTTCGTTTGTTTTCACTTGAATTTATTTGGCCGCACTGGGTCTTAGTCGTGGCATGTGAGGTCTTCCATCTTCATTGTGGCACATGGCATCTTTAGTTGCAGCATGTGAAGCCTTGGTTGCTGCATGTGGGATCTAGTGCCTGATCAGAAATTGAACACAGGCCCCTGGCATTGGGAGGATGGAGTCTTAGCCCCTGGATCACAAGGGAAGTCCCAGCATGGAGCATCTTGATTGGCTCCGCCTGGGCAAACATGCCTACATGTGTGACTGGGAGTGGTTGGGCAGGCACTGTAATTGAAAGTCATTTATAACCCAGAAAGTGGGAAGAGGTTGATTGGCCCAAGGAAGATAAACTGGAAAACAAACACATAATGTACATTTTAGAAGGTCTATATTTTGACTCACATTTTCTTTTTTTTAATTTAGTTATTATACCGTCCTTTTCAGTCACCTGACTATCACCATAAACACTCAGATGTCAGTATTAATGGATCCCAGATTTCATTCAGTGTTTCTTCAAAACTGTAGATAAAACTTCAGCCAAGATAGACTGACTGGTACGGATTTAACCCTCCTTCCATAAATAGGTATAAAACTGTGTAAAATGCATGAAGCAACTGTTTTCAGACACTGAACAATGTCACATGAGATTGTGATCCATGAGAAAAGAAAACTCACAAGATGATTCCCACAGCTGTCATCTCTCTCTGCTTGGGGCCAACTTCAGAGTTTGGAGATTTTGAAGAGGTTAGAACCTTTAGGGCAAAGAAGACTCAAAAGTCCGGGTGAGGGTTTTTCATGAGACCTTGACTAAGGACTGGGCTGTGTGTGTTCCAGGTGAGACCATGTGCTAGGTGTTCCAGAGAGTGGCTACTATGGGGTTGAGAGGAAAAAGGGATAATAGAGATCAAGCAGTCCTGGGAAATATTAGAGGTCTGGCCCAGCCAGAGGGTAGAGACCTGACTAATACTACAGGAAGGCCAAGCTTTAGGAATATGGACCATGCTACAGAAAGGCCTAAAACAGAGCTACCCTGATGCTGCTGCTGCTAAGTCGCTTCAGTCGTGTCCGACTCTGTGCAACCCCAGTGACGGCAGCCCACCAGGCTCCCCCATCCCTGGGATTCTCCAGGCAAGGCACTGGAGTGGGTTGCCATTTCCTTCTCCAATGCATGAAAGTGAAAAGTGAAAGTGAAGTCGCTCAGTCGTGTCCGACTCCTAGTGACCCCATGGACTGCAGCCTACCAGGTTCCTCTGTCCAGGGGATTCACCAGGCAAGAGTACGGGAGTGGGGTGCCATCGCCTTCTCCAGACCTACCCTAACAGAACCTAAAAACAAAACTTAAAAAAAAAAAGATTGGTAGGGGCATCAGAGTTTGGAAGCTGACTCTACCCAGGTTAGAGAGTCTTAGAAAAACCTCAAATTTTCCTCATATCTGCCATAACAAAGTGTAAAACAAGTCCATTTAGGTTCCAGGTGTTCAGCCAATAATTAAACTACCTCCTGGAACAAAAATCAACAGTCTTCAGAAGGCTATTATGGAATCCCAAGAGCCTGTAATACATTACTCACAATGTCTATGATACAGTTAAAAATTACTAAAAATTTAACAAAACAGGAAAATGTAATTTATAGTCAAGAAAAAAAGAAGTCAATAAAAACTGATTTCAGTGTGATTCAAATATTTGATTTGTAGCAAAGACCTAAAGCAGCGATCATAAATATTTTCAAAGATTTGAAATAAACTATCGACGCAATGAGCGATCAATTAGGGACTCTAAACAGAAAAGTGAAAACTAATTAGAAAAGGTAAAAACTCTAGAACTAAAGTGTACAATACCTGAAATAAAAAGTTCATTGGAAAAGATTCATAACTGAGTGGAGATGGCAGAAGAATTAATCAGTGAACTTGAAGACATATTAAGAGCAATTATCAAATATTAAGAATACTAAGTGAAATATTAAAAAAATCTAGTCTTAGGTGTATGTGCTACTGCTAAGTCACTTCAGTTGTGTCCGACTCTGTGCGACCCCATAGATGGCAGCCCACCAGGCTCCCCCATCCCTGGGATTCTCCAGGCAAGAACACTGGAGTGAGTTGCCATTTCCTTCTCCAATGCATGAAAGTGAAAAGTGAAAGTGAAGTCACTCAGTCATGTCAGATTCTTAGGGATCCCATGGACTGCAGCCTGCCAGGCTCCTCCGTCCATGGGGTTTTCCAGGCAAGAGTACTGGAGTGGGGTGCCATTGCCTTCTAGGATAATTTAAAACAGTTTGACATATGTGTCATTGAAATTGCAGAAGGAGAAGAAAGTGAGAAACGTGCATAAAAAATAATTTGTAGAAGTTATGGTCTGAATTTTCCCAGATTTGATGACTAACCTTAACTTATATATCCCAGAAGCACAATCAATTCCAAGCAGGATGACTATAAAGAAAACCAAACGTTAACACATCATGATCAAACCATTGGGTATGATATGTGAAAAAAAAATCCAATGAATAGTGTTAGAAAACAGATCAATGCTTCCCTGGAGCTGAGAGTGGTGGGAGAAGACTGAATGGAAAGGATTACAAAGGAACTTCTGTAACAATAGAAACGCTTGCATTTGTCAAAACTCACTCGAAATGTGTATATTTTATTTTATGGAAATTATTTCCATAGAAAGTTGACTCACAACACCAGGGATAATATTAATACTTTTGATAACACTTCAAACACTTTTACTTACTATTTTCTGTCTTATTTTCATGGCTTTTGTCTATATTTTTGTTCATTTAATTATAGATTTTGTTGTTTTCTGTAAAAAAAAAAAAAAAAGAACTGAACCACAAATAAAAATTGTCAACACTCAGATGACTGACATATGTTATTCGCCATTTTCTCCTTATTAAGTAGCAGGCCTCAGCCTATTCAAGTTTACTCACCCCAAATCCACTTGTCACTGAATACAGAATCTCTTAATAGGATGCCTCAGTTTCTGCATGTGCTCATTTGGACATTATATATTACTGTTACTATATGCTAAAATGCGGATTAAATAAAATTTCACTTTTAAAATAGTCATACATTATAAATGAATGTGAAAGTGCAATAAAAACAGCATGTGTTTATAATTTGCCATTTTATTTCTCATGGAATTATTTTAAAAATTAAAACCAGTATTTTGAATGTGATGTAATCTTTCATCTTATTTTTTAAATGTGTGCTAAGAATTTTATCCAATGTAGATAAATTTAAGATAATTCATGTGGGAGTAAAATGTTTTAAATTATTCAACAGTCATGATTGTTTGGAATTAATTCTTCCTTTCCAAAGGAATGGTTTAGTTATAGATGAAGGCAAACTCTGGTTGAGGTTCTGCAATATTAAATTAATGATTAGCAATATGCTAGAAAAAAACAGAGGAGATACAGTCTCAATACATAAAACAATGGTAGCAAATATGCCTGTGAAGCTATTTTGGTCAGTTCTACTAAAATTTCTTTGAGAGGATGAAACTATAAGAATAAAACAAGGTAATATAAATAGAGAAAAATAGTACATTTGATAAAGTATCAGCTGAGGTAGAGATATTTTATGTTAAATAATACAGAGCAGGAGAGGAATGATGATAAACTCAAGCTGCAAGGCTTACAGTAAACTGGATAGATGCTTTCAGAATTTGGAACCAGGCTGATAGGCTGTATGGACGTGAGAGTTGGACTGTGAAGAAGGCTGAGCACCAAAGAATTGATGCTTTTGAACTGTGGTGTTGGAGAAGACTCTTGAGAGTCCCTTGGACTGCAAGGAGATCCAACCAGTCCATTCTGAAGATCAGCCCTGGGATTTCTTTGGAAGGAATGATGCTAAAGCTGAAACTCTAGTACTTTGGCCACCTCATGCGAAGAGTTGACTCATTGGAAAAGACTCTGATGCTGGGAGGGATTGGGGGCAGGAGGAGAAGGGGACGACAGAGGATGAGATGGCTGGATGGCATCACTGACTCGATGAACGTGAGTCTGAGTGAACTCCGGGAGTTGGTGATAGACAGGGAGGCCTGGAGTGCTGCGATTCATGGGGTCACAAACAGTTGGACACGACTGAGTGACTGAACTGAACTGATAGGCTTAAATCTAGTTTTTATTGCTTAATACCTATTTGACTTCTCTAAGTCGAAACATCTTGTTTGAAAAATAGATCTAATAATAGCTCTTGTCTCCTAGAATTATTGTGAAAATTAAAAGATGATAATACATTCAAATTGCCTAATGTAATGCATGGCACATAGATGTATCCCTCTAAACAGACTAAAAGAAAATGACCAGTATCCTTTTAATAGATTAACTCTTGGTACTGGGTGTGGCACAGGACTTTCTTTCTGGCTTCTATGGACTTATAAAACTCAAGATATATGGAAAAGATTTCTGTCATTGGGCTTATTAAGGTTCAAGAAGCCCAAATGTCCCAGAGGGAATCTTACATTCTAGATTTTCTAGGACCAAACCATTTATGCTATAAAAGGAAGGGGAAGCAATGTGAATTTCTTCTGAATAAGAGGAAAGCTGGTTTTATGTGCTATGATGATGGTAACAATGACAGCCATTTCCATAAGCAAGTTGACTATTAACTCAGAAGTGAGATTAAAAACTACACACTTTTTTCTCCTGAGTCCTGAAAACCTTGAAGTGAGGACTAAGGAAAGGAATGGGCTTGAGACCTGAATGTCTACAGAATGCTCTTCTAATTGTTATGTCGCTACAAACTTAATGCTCACAATGTGTGCACATTTTTATTTCAGACTTGAAATAATAATTTATTGATTTAATTATGGTAGGCAATGAAAAATGGTGACTACCATTTTCTGTTCAGAAATCTGAATTGACCAGCTGCTAGTAAGGAGATTGAATCTGCAATCAACAACTTCCCAACAAACAAAAACCCAGTAAAATGGTAAATTTACTTTTACTGGTAAAATTCTTTACTTTACTGGTAAATTCTACCAACTATTCAAAGAATGTATAATATCAATCTTAAATTTTCCTAAAAAATAAGAGGAAGGAACTCCTGCAAACTCATTCTCTAAGGCCAGGAGTACCTTAATACCAAAACCACACTAGGACGCCATAAGCAAATAAAATTACAATCTAGTATCCCTGATGAACATAGATGCAAAATTGTCAACAAAATATTAGCAAACTGAATTCAACAATACATTAACAGTATCATACATCATGATCAGGTGGGAATCATTCTAAGGATGCAAAGATCTTCAACATCCACAAAGATCTTCAACATCCACAACATTTATACACCACAGTAACAAAACGAAGGATGAAAATCACATGATCATCTCAACAGATGCACAAGTAGCATCTGGCAAAATTCAATATCCAGTTATGATAAAAACTCAATGAAGCAGGTATAGAAGGAACATAACATAATAAAGGCCATATACGACAAGACCACAGCTAATGTCATTCTCAACAGTGAAAAACTGAAAATTTTTCCTCTAAGATCAGAAACAAGACAAAGATATTTTGCCTACTCTCTCCAATTTTACTGAACATGGTATTGGAAATCCTATTTGGAGCAACTGACCTCCCTGGTTATTACTTTACTTTAAAATTGAATTTTTAAAGTAATAAACCAAGGAGAATAAAAAGAAAAAAATAAACAACACATGTAGTACAACGATATAAAAAAACACACACATGGAAATACGCAACAGTGGTAAAGATAGTTACCTAGCTAAATATGAGAATCAGTATAACACACTGTCTAATATAACTTCATATTGTATAATAGTGTGTAGAATAATAACGGGCTTTCCTGATGGCTCAGATGGTAAAGAATCTGCCTGCAATGCTGGCAGGCATTAATCCCTGGGTCGGGAACTTCCTCTGGAGAAGGGAATGGCTACCCAATCCAATATTCTTGTTGTGCCCGTCATTTTAGTACTGTACGATTTTTTTTACAACATGCATAACATATATAATCTAGTTTAATAAATACAAAATGTATAAATATGCAATTGAGGCAATAACAACATGAAGGAGGTGAGAAGCTCTAAATGTGCTGAGATTTAGCATCGAATTTAAATTAAGTTGGAATGTGAAAAAAGTGGTGACTACTATATTTGTGTCTCCTTAAGAAACTTGCCAGTTTTCTTATCCATTCTGGCATATTGTGTATGTGTGTGTGAGAGAGAAAGAACGAGACAGACAGACAGATTGAAAGAGAGAGAGACAGAGGAGGAGGGTGCAGCAGAGGAAGAACTGAACGTGAGTCAGGCAACCTTCTGCCACACTAAGGGGCCAGAGAACATAGAAGATCTTAAAATATACTCTTCTAGGAACTATGTTTTAAAATTTCCATAGCAACCCCTATTGCCTTAAACAATACAAGTTTAAGGCTTTTCTTTTGTTTTTAATTTTAACTCTTTTTTTTATCAAAATAATACTTGTGCTCGGAAAAAAAAAAAATCAAATAATACAGAAAAACTCACAAGCACTGATTGTTTCCCAGCCAGCTCTGGATATATTGTAATTTCTTTTAATTGTTTCTGTACTTAGTTCTTTGGCTAGTAATTTCCACAAGTATCGTTACTATAATTATAACTATTTATCCTGATTATCATTTATATTTGTCAGTTAACTCATGAGAAATGAGAAGTTAACTCACATTAACTTCTTCTTTCCCATCATCTTGCCAATATTTAGTATTTGCATTATTTTAAATTCTTCTATTAGTCACTTTTGTAATATTAAATAATACAATTACATATTTGTTTCCATCAACTTTCGACGGTGTCATTCCAACTTGGAAAATGAGTCTACCCATCCCCTACATACTTCCCCTAACCCCACAGGCCACCTTCCACCAGGTACATATTATTTTACATCATCAAATGTTTTTTGACAATTACATGTTGTCCTAAAATTTCACCAATATTCCTCCTGTGTCCTTGAATTGACTCAAATTTGAAAATTAAAAAAATAATGTTTACATTAGTTTAACAATGCAAATATTGTTTACTGCTTGGCTAGGTAATATATTAGGATTGCTTCTCTACAGGTTCTGTAGTTCCAGTGTTGAGCCACTATCAAGAGGCTGTCCCTAGCGTCAAAGCCAAATAGCTTTTCCTTTTTTCTCTAGGTCATTTGCTTAAATTGACACCATATTTGGTTTGCCTCTTATTTCACCCCACTTTTCTTACAGTTTTTGTTTTTCTCAGAGTCCTTTCTGCCCCTCTTTTATCTGATAGGAAGGGAAATTTCAGTCTCTTATCATTCCTTGATTATTTCGATCACGTTTTATTTCAATGCCTCTTTTCTCCTGGTCTTGTCTGTTCTTCCAGTCAGGACTGCAGCTCTCTAGATCTGCTGCAAATATCCGGAAATTCCCATTTTATTTTATTTGGTTGTATTGACTGTTTCTTGAATCCTCTATCTTCCCTTTTCTTTTTTATTCTAATTGTGCTGGAGTGCATCCTCCAGTAACTAAGACAAGTTGCTTACAAATTACATTTTCTGAGTGCTTTCATGGTTTAATCTTCTCCCATTATTGGCCAGATAGAGAGTTTTAGGATGAAAATAAATTGTTTCAACATTCTCAAAGCACTGCAGCTTTTGTTTTCTAGCATCCAGCTGCTCTTTAGAAGCCTGATGACAGAGTGATTCTCATTCCTTTGCACACAAACTGTTGTATCTTTCTGAAAGCTTTGGGGAATCTTCTCTTTTTAGTGTTCAATGATTTTATGAGGATGTATCCAGGCGTAGGTCTTTTAAAATTCATTGTGCTGAACACACTACCCAGTTTTCAGTTCCAGGAATTTCTCCTCTCTTTATAATATAATTTCCTTCCTTATCTCTCCTCCTCTTTTCTGAAGTTCTTATTAACAGGACAATGGCTTTCTTGGATTACTCTTCTAATATCTCACTTTAAAATTTCATATATTTTATATCTCTTTGACTTATTCTACATTTTAAGATACTTTCTCAATTTTGTGGATCCTTCAGTTGAATGTCAGTCCCTTTTAATATCTGAGGGTTCTTTCTTCTCTGATTGTTCCATTTTGTAGACCATCTGTGTCAGCTATAGAGGTGCCCTGTTCAAATCTCCTTTCAAGAAGAATCTGCTGGAAAGAGTGCCGTTTACTAAGAGCCTCCGGGTACAGTACTGATGGAATCCACTGTAGTATTCGGCCCCAGCCCCCCTTCCTGGGAAGCTCCCAGGCAATGCTGAGCACAGTGGGGTCACCCCACTGTGGTGAGTGAGACCTTCTTAGATTGCACTGCAGTCTGGAAAAGGAACTCTTTCTCTCCAATCCTCTATTCTCCCCCCTTTCCTTTCAAAGCTGGTAAAGGTTCTACATCACAGACTAAATGTTCTCTCGCCTTACTCCCTCTCCCCTTTATCTTTCATAGGTGTTACCTCCACCACATCTTTTATATCAATATTTCTTACTTCATCTTGGCTTCTGCTTCCCTGAGGACTGAGGTTGGCAGAGTATCCTATTCTTGCTTTATGGATATACTATCTTCTCACAACTCTCTGAATATATTTTACTTGTTCTTACAATGTCCAATACAGCTAACAGAATGCATTTTAGCTAGTAGGCTCAAATCATATGTAGTAAACTGAAATTAGGAAAAAAGAAGCCATTAACACATCAAAAAAGTAAAGAAGGGGGTTAGGTGCACACACACCCCAAGTTTCCAGAGGAGGCAAAATTTTTAATAAGTCTAAGAGATGAAATAAAATAGCAATAGTATGTGAAAGTATGATCCTGTTTCATCTGCTACTACAACAGTTTCCAGATTTTGTGGCATGATATGCTGATACCTCATTCAGATAATTTTCAGCAGGAATCACGCAGTGCCTTGCGCTTCTAGTTATCGCAGTCCTTGCCCATGTCTTGTCTTGCCACTGAATTCTAGAATTGTTGAAGGCAGGGACCTTGTCTCCTCTTCAGTGCCCTGTAATACTAGAAGTGGTTATTGCTGCTCTTAATTGTCTGCTAACCATATGCCAGGTAAGGCGGTAATACTTCACAGCCATTGTTTCAGTAAGTCTGTGCAAATATCCAAATTTGCATGAGAGAAACACTAAATCTCAGACAGGTAATGTAAATGGACCACATTACACAAGTCAGGAGGAGACACACACCTGCTCCCCGGGCCTTTGCTCTCAGTCACATCCATGCAGTGAGTCTGTCTGTACCCAGCACGTAGAGGACACTCAATAGCTTCGCACATACATACAAACAGGTCATCAAAACCTCATTGAAAGCCCAGAAATAAACCCGCACACCTATGGGTACCTTATTTTTTGACAAAGGAGGCAAGAGTATACAATGGGGCAAAGACAGCCTCTTCAATAAATGGTGCTGGGAAAAGGGGACAGCTACATGTAAAAGAATGAAATTAGAACAATTCCTAACACCATGCACAAAGATAAACTCAAAATGGATTCAAGGCCTAAATGTAAGGCCAGAAACTGTAAAACTCTTAGAGGAAAACACAGGCAGAACACTTGATGACTTAAGTTAAAGCAAGATCCTCTATGACCGTCCTCCTAGAGTAACAGAAATAAAAACAAAAGTAAACAAGTGGGACCTGATTAAACTTAAAAGCTTTGGCACAGCAAAGGAAACTATAAGCAAGGTGAAAAGACAACCCTCTGAATGGGAGAAAATAATAGCAAATGAAACAACTGACAAAGGATTAATTTCCAAAATATACAAGCAGCTCATACAACTCAATACCAGAAAAACAAACAACCCAATCAAGAAGTGGGAAAAAGACCTAAACAGACATTTCTCCAAAGAAGACATACAGATGGCTAACAAACACATGAAAAGATGCTCAAGATAATGAAAAGATTTCATTATCAGAGAAATGCAAATCAAAACTACAATGAAATATCACCTCACTCCAGTCAAAATGGCCATCATCAAAAAGTCTACAAACAATAAATGCTGGAAAGGGTGTGGAGAAGAGGGAACACTCTTGCTCTATTGGTGGGAATGTAAATTGACACAGCCACTATGGAAGACGGTATAGAGACTCTTTAAAAAACTGGGAATAAAACCATCATACGACCCAGCAATCTCACTCCTAGGCATATACCCTGAGGAAACCAAAACTGAAAGAGACACATGTATCCCATTGTTCATTGCAGCACTATTTACAACAGCTAGAACATGGAAGCAACCTAGATGTCCATCAACAGATGAAGGGATAAAGAAGCTGTGGTACACGTACACAAAGAAATATTCAGTTCAGTTCAGTTCAGTCGCTCAGTCGTGTCCAACTCTTTGCAACCCCATGAATCGCAGCACGCCAGGCCTCCCTGTCCATCACCAACTCCCAGAGTTCACTCAGACTCACGTCCATCAAGTCAGTGATGCCATCCAGGCATCTCAACCTCTGTCGTCCCCTTCTCCTCCTGCCCCCAATCCCTCCCAGCATCAGAGTCTTTTCCAATGAGTCAACTCTTCGCATGAGGTGGCCAAAGTACTGGGGTTTCAGCTTTAGCATCATTCCTTCCAAAGAAATCCCAGGGCTGATCTCCTTCAGAATGGACTGGTTGGATCTCCTTGCAGACCAAGGGACTCTCAAGAGTCTTCTCCAACACCACAGTTCAAAAGCATCAATTCTTCGGCACTCAGCCTTCTTCACAGTCCAACTCTCACATCCATACATGACCACAGGAAAAACCATAGCCTTGACTAGAGGGACCTTTGTTGGCAGAGTAATGTCTCTGCTTTTGAATATGCTATCTAGGTTGGTCATCACTTTCCTTCCAAGGAGTAAGCGTCTTTTAATTTCATGGCTGCAGTCACCATCTGCAGTGATTTTGGAATCCAAAAAAATAAAGTCTGACACTGTTTCCACTGTTTCCCCATCTATTTCCCATGAAGTGATGGGACCGGATGCCATGATCTTCGTTTTCTGAATGTTGAGCTTTAAGCCAACTTTTTCACTCTCCACTTTCACTTTCATCAAGAGGCTTTTTAGTTCCTCTTCACTTTCTGCCATAAGGGTGGTGTCATCTGCATATCTGAGGTTATTGATATTTCTCCCGGCAATCTTGATTCCAGCTTGTGTTTCTTCCAGTCCAGCGTTTCTCATGATGTACTCTGCATATCAGCCATAAAAAAGGAACACATTTGAATCAGTTCTAATGAAGTGGATGAACCTACAACCTATTATACAAAGTGAAGTGAGTCAGAAAAAGAAAGATAAATACTGTATTCTAACACATATATACGGAATCTAGAAAAATGATTGGAGAAGGCAATGGCACCCCACTCCAGTACTCTTGCCTGGAAAATCCCACGGACGGAGGAGCCTGGTGGGCTTCAGTCCATGGGGTCGCTAAGAGTCGGACACGACTGAGCGACTTCACTTTCACTTTTCACTGTCATGCATTGGAGAAGGAAATGGCAACCCACTCCAGTGTTCTTGCCTGGAGAATCCCAGGGACGGGGCATCCTGGTGGGCTGCCGTCTATGGGGTCGCACAGAGTCGGACACGACTGAAGTAACTCAGCAGCAGCAGAAAAATGATACTGAAGAATTTACATACAGGGCAACAGTGGAGAAACCGACATAGAGAATAGACTTATGGACATGGGGCAGGGGAGGAGAGGGTGAGATGTATGGAGAGAGTAACATGGAATTACCATATGTAAAATAGATAGCCACGGGAATTTGCTGTATGGCTCAGGAAACTCAAACAGGGGCTCTGGATCAACCTAGAGGGATAGGATGGGGAGGGAAATGGGAGGGAGCTTCAAAGGGAGGGGCTATATGTATACCTATGGCTGATTCATGTTGAGATTTGACAGAAAACAGCAAAATTCTGTAAAGCAATTATCTTCAATAAAAAATAAATAAATTTTTAGAAAAAAACCTCATTGAATGTCAAGTAACACATCCTCAATAGATTTGTGATGGGGTGGGAATACATGAGTAGGGCTAAGGAAGCCACATACATTTTGAAATGATCTTCCTAAGAAGCACGCTGTTCATCAATATCGAATCTTATCTCATTTGAAGTTTTCTGACCCTGTGGAGCTTGAATAATGATTCACTTTTTAATCTTTGAAATGCAGATGCAGATTAGATGGCAGAACATAACAAGTCTTTTATTTTCCCTCTTCTGTCGTGTAGGGCCTTGGTGAGAGAGGACGTAATATGTTAACATTCACATAACATATTCTCTTATAGAAAACCATCTCTTTATTTATCTGAGCTTCTCCCCATGCCCCTGGAGAAGTAATTAGACCAAATCATTAACCTCTTCTGGAGCTGTTAATGAGTCAGTTTTCTTTATATGAAAGAAAGGTTTGGGGAAAAAGAAAATGTCACTGATTCAGAATCAGAATAAATAAGTTCATAAAGAAAATATGCACAGGAGATTTGGCAGCAACTTTTGTGATCTTTTCCCCCAATATTCACAAGTATGAGCATTTATAAAAATAAATGTTCTCCTTTTTGTTTTTGGAATTCCTTTATGCATCATACATAGCTCATCAAGCATTGCTTGTCATGACAGTTACAACTTTGCATCTGCTGTTTATTAAAAGTTAGGATTTGCCTAGGAATTGAATATGTGTCTCCTCTCTCCTGGAGTTGTATAGTTATTTGGAGGCAAAATTGCTTTTGTTTTTCCTCCTAATCTTTGTTACTACCAGCCCATAGTACCATAATGTGTGTATTCAGCTCCCTTAACTCATCCCTTCAGAAGTTATCAGAGATTAGTAGTCATAACCCCAGAATATGAAGTGGTGATTTCAATCTTTAGGATTGAGCCGTGACTTGGACAAGGGACTGTATGCAAGGAATGCTTGGAAACTAAGGCAGGGTAGTGCCAGGGTACTATTTCAGTTGTGACCTACCTAAGGGTCCATGAAAAACATATATATTAATGCTCTCTTGACTCCAATTGCTGATGTTTAGCTTGTCTGTTTGAAAGTATCACATGCCTAATACAGAGCCAATCAAGGCTGCTTTTTCCCAAAACTGATTTAATGCCAACAAAACTTTCAAAATTTAAAACATTTAAAAAAATTATTTCTTTATTTTATTTTTGGCTGCGCTGGGTCTTTGTTGCTGGGTGGGCTTTCCTCCAGTTGTGGTGAGCGGGGGCTACTCTGGTTGTGGTGCACGGGCTGCTCATCGCGTGGCTTCTCTTGTTGCAGAGCACAGGCTAGGCACGCCGGCTTCAGGAGCTGCAGCACACGGGCTTAGCAGTTGCCGTGTTTGGGCTCTATGGCACACAAGCTTCAGTAGCTGTGGCAATACAGACTCAGTTATGGCTCATGGGCTTATTTACTCCATGGCATATGGAATCTTCCCAGACAAGGGATCAAAACTGTATCTCCTGCATTGGCTACAGACTGGGAGAAAATATTTGCAAAAGACACATCTGATAAAGGACTATTATCCAAAATATACAAGGAACTTAAAAAAACCAGCAGTAAGAAAATGAGCAGTTCAATCAAAAATGGGCAAAAGATCTGAATAAACAATATTACCAACATAGATAATACAGATGGCAACTTAGCCTATGAAAAGATTTTCAATGTCATCAGATTGTTTTATTTGCAAATTAAAATGATAATTAACAGAATCACATAAAAGGTAGAGATGCTAAAGGTAAAAGGAGTATTAATAGACTTCTACAAGGAGAAGCAAGATTTTGTAGTACACAACATATTTTGAGATATGCTGTAAATATATTCCTTATAGGAGTCCTTTCTCTTTGCTGTTCTCCCTAGGCATCTGACTAGTTAAAATGTAAATAAATCAATAAAACAATAATGAGATACCACTACACACCTATTAGAATGGCTAAAACCTGAAACACTGGCAACACCAAATGTTGGCAAGGATATGGAGCAATAACAATCTTCATCCTGGTGGGAATACTAAAATGGAGCAGCTACTTTGGAACTTTGGAAGGTAATTTGGCAGCTTCTTTCAAAGCTAGACATACTCTCACAATATGATCCAACAATTTCTCTCTTTGGCAACTTACCCAAGTGAGTTGAAAACTAACGTCCATACAAAAATCTGCATACAGATGTTTATAGTAGCTTATCATAATTACCAAAAGATGAAAGCAACCAAGATGTCTTTCAGTAGGTGAATATATAAATAAACGTGTGGTATATCCAGACATTGGAATGTTATTCAGCATTAAAAATAAATGAGGGCTTCCCTGGTGGCTCAGATGGTAAAGAATCTGCTTGCAATGCAAGAGACAGGTTCGATCCCTGGGTGTGGAAGATCCCCTGGAGAAGGAAATGGCAACCCACTCTGATATTCTTGCCTGGGAAATCCCATGGACAGAGGAGCCTGGCAGGCTACAGTCCATGGGGTCACAAAGAGTTGGACACAACTTAGTGACTTAACAACAAAATAAATAATAAATGAGCTCTCAAGCCATGAAAGAAAATGGAGAAAAAAGCCAGTATGAAAAGGCTGCATACCATATGATCCCAAAGATATGAAATCCTAGAATAAGGGAAACTACAGAGATGCTAAAAATATCATTTATAAATGGACATTTAAGTTGTTCCCACATGTTCCTATTACAAATAGCATTAATGCTGCAATGAAAATGAGAATGCAAATATTTGCACTTGATGTCAAGATCCTGATTTCAATTATTTTAGATAAATATTTAGAAATGCAACTGCTGGATCATATGGCACTTTTACTTTTTTAAGGGGCGTCCATACTGTCTTCCATAGGGACTGCACCATTTCACAGTCCCACCAACAACTACAAGGATTAACTTTTCTCAACATACTCATCAATACTTGTTACCTCATTTTCAAAACACACTAAGTTGCTTCAGTCGTGTCCAGCTCTTTGCAACCCTATGGATTGTAGCCTGCCGGGCTCCCATATCCATGGGATTCTCCAGGCAAGAACACTGGAGTGGGTTGCCATGGCCTCCTCCAGGGGATCTTCCTGACCCAGGGATCCAACTGCATCTCTTAAGTCTCCTGCCTTGGGAGGCATGTTCTTGACCACTAGCACCACCTGGGAAGCCCCATTTTTAAAATAGGGTTGCTTTTATGCCTTTGAATGGAAGAACTTCCTTGTATATTTTGGATCACAACCGTTTATCAGATATATGGCTTGTATATATATTCTCCCATTCCATAGGTTGCCTTGTCATTTTGTTGTTTTGTGTGTTATACAGAAACATTTTAGTTTGATGTAGTCTCACTTGACTATTTTTGCTTTTATTGTCTATGCTTTTGGTGTCATGTCCAAGAAATCACTCCCAGGAGCATTGTTCAACATTTTCCCCATATATTTTCTTCGAAGAGTAACTTTTTCAGGAGTTCTGTTTGTCTTTAAGCAATTTGTATAATGTTCAATAAGTATCTTTATTGAACAACTACAAACTGTCCATTCTCTATCTTAAACACTGCCCTGTTTCTGTGGCAGTGAAACCTCTGCCCTGACTCTGGCCTTTTTAGATACCCTGACTCACTTTACACCCTTTTTCCTTGATTCACTCTTGTTCTCATATAAATCCTACTCCTGGCTTCAGGATCCTAACTTCAACCCTACCTCTGACCTTTTGGACGAATGTTTGCATTTGTTTACTATTTGAATTTTATGGTACTTAAATTTGAGTATGAATCCCACCCTGGCTTTGTCCCAGGAAATCACCCCTAACAAAGTACACTTGCCTATCACAAGGGCTATACCAACACTGGCTATCCCATAAATCAGGGGAGGGGGTAGCAGGTAGGAAGTTAAGATGATGCACATTTTATGCAGAAAATATATTTATTGGCACAATAAGAGATTGGCATCTGGGCATGATTTCCAACCAAAGTATGGAATTTATAAAAGAGCCATTTGACTTTCTAATGTGACATGATAAGCATGTCTCCTTGTAAAAGCATTTTACAGGAAAACAGAATGGCACAACACCAGGATGACAGTAAAGACAGTTCTGTCAATAACCACTGGAGCTGTTCCATGCAGCATTTAAGAGCTGGTTGGTTCAAACATGCTAATTATATATATCCATATCTAGATCTAGATATGGATGCAAAAGCCATACAATTGGTTGGAACACTGAGGAAAGAAGGGCATTAGGGGTGCATTTCCAGCCTAAGGGGCACATGGATTTGACAACCAGAAGTAACTCGTCCTGATGTTTGGTCCTGTCCAAGGTTTCTGCATTCTGTGCATTCTCAGCGTTTCCAACAGGCAGGGAAAATGAGGTGTCATTACTGTGTTTTATATTAACAGGCAGAATTTGTGCACCCAGACATGCTTAGCATTCGAAATAATTCACTGTACACTGACGTAGGAAAGAGAAAAGAAAAGGTTTTTAAAAAGTGAGCATGTCTCCTAACTTGAAAACTCTATAACCTGGCATTTCTAGCTATTAGCATGGAAACATGTACCTTTGTATCCCTCAATATCATAGTTCTGCTTATTATTCTAGAAAATGCTTAACTTTAGACTGGTATTGTAATGTTCTTTTCTTACAAGTATATTTCCCCCTGGAATATATGTAAACCCATATACTATGAAAGTAACAAATATTTTTATTTCTTTTCCTCCTCCTCTTCTTCCTCCTACTTCTTCTTTCTAATGAGTTGTAGAAAAATCAGTAGAAAGTGTGCTTAATATAGAGAATCAAGATCAACAGAATACAAAGTCACACAAATTCAGTTTTGATACTCAGCTAATGATCGTAGTCGGAGAAGGCAATGGCACCCCACTCCAGTACTCTTGCCTGGAAAATCCCATGGACGGAGGAGCCTGGTAGGCTGCAGTCCATGGGGTCGCTAAGAGCTGGACATGACTGAGCGACTTCCCTTTCTCTTTTCACTTTCATGCATTGGAGAAGAAAATGGCAACCCACTCCAGTGTTCTTGCCTGGAGAATCCCAGAGACGGGAAAGCCTGGTGGGCTGCCGTCTATGGGGTCACACAGAGTCGGACACGACTGAAGTGACTTAGCATAGCATAGCAATGATCGTAGTAATAATTAATCAACAGTTTCAAAATGCCCTGTGTTGGGGATTAACATAGGCCATTGCCCTATGTTACTCTTATACGTGGATTGGGTAATTTATTTTGCTTCACAGCTATGTCTTAAGGGTCCTCCAAGGAGCAATAGCAAAAGCCACAAAAGAAAAGATGAAAGGAAATAACATTTACAAAGTACTTATATATACCAGCCCTGTGCTAGATGTGTTATATACCTTAACTCTTACTCTTCTCAGGGCCTTATGAGCACTAGTGTCCCAGTGATGATGAAAGTCATGACAATGACCGTAGTGGTGATGATGGAGACAGTTATTAAGACTGTCTTTGTGACAGGCACTGAACTATCTTCACTGGACTGATACTCATTTATTCGGTGCCCACATTGTGTGCCAGGTACTGTTTTAGGCACTTGAGATACATCAATGTACAAAACACACAAAAGTCCTGCCCGTTATGAAGGTATACTTGGGGGACAGAGTGACACTGGAGATGTCCAGGCAAGACACATCTACATAGGGAAGTAGAGAATATGTTAGAAGGGGAAAGTGCTTTGGAAAAATAATAGATCAGAGTACAGTGGGCCAAGATTGTGAGTGTGGGGTTCAAGGTGCAATTTTAAATCAGATGTTGGTTGTGGTGGTAGGCTTACTGAGACCACGACACTTGAAGCAGCTGAAGAGGCTGGCCATGTGAGTAAAAGAGAACTCCATGCAGAGGAACAGCTGGTGGAAAGGGTGTTGGGACCGTCCAGTGAACTGCAAGGAGGCTAGTCTCTCTGGGAAGAGAAGAGCAGTCCCATAGGCTAGATCCTGTAGGGCCTTGCAGGCCAGCAGGAGGAATTTGACTTTTACTATGAATGAACTGATACATCACTGGAAATATCTGAGCAGACAAGTGACGTGGCCGAATATAAATTTTGGCAGAATCGTTAAAGTTGTCATGCTGAGAATAATACTCTACTTTACAATAGTGCTCTGAGGTTTCTAGAATTCCCGCTTTACAAATGCTAAGTTGAGAAGTGGAAAAATCATGTAACCTTTAAGTGAGTGATAGAGCCAAGGATCAAATCCAAACCAAGCATTGGCTGTCTTCCAGACCTGGGCTCAGTTTAGGACCACCCTGAAAGAAGAGCTTCTAGGTTCATGTCAGTTCAAGTTCATGATGACTGAAATACAGGCTTCAGGTATAGGAAGAGGCTGTCTGACCTATCTGGCCTGATAGACTGAAGGCAAATAAATAAATAAATAAATGTATTATTTCAGCAAATGACTACTGAGTTCCTATGTTTTAGTCACCATGTGAAGGATTGGAGGCACAGACTTAGCCCTTAGGTAGATTTTGGTCTGAAAGGGGAGAGATGGACATTAACAAATACATGCAAAAAAGTATTAGAGGAATCATTTAAAAAGAATCTAGAAGCTGCAGCTGAGACCAAGGTGGCAGACTAAAACTAGGTGGGTAGGCATAGTGTGCAGCTCTTGGCAGTTGTCAAAACCCTTTCTCATATTTAATGTTTTGTATTGTCTCATTGTCCACTGGCTCTGAGTTTGGTTTGAATAGCTTGAGAAGAAAGATTTCTTTTCTCTTGGGGGACTTTCCAGGAAAAAAAAGTGGAGATTTTCTCATTTAAAGCTTCCTCTCTGGGTGCTGCCACTTACTAGGTTTTCAATTTCAGTCTATTGAATTCTTCTGCCTGGGATACATTGCAGACTGCTGGAAATCGAGAAAACAGAAGGGAACAGAAGGCTGTCTGAGCCTTTGATGTCAGTGAACTCTACTTCATGGTGTGTGTCTGTGTGTCTGTTTCATGAGGGGTATGTGTGTGTGTGTGTGTGTGTGTGTGTGTGTGTGCGCATGCACATACATCTCAGATTCTTAGAGAGTCTGCCAGGGCCGAGCATCCATGGGACTCTCCGAGGAAATTTTTTGGTTTAAGAAGCTTAATTGGTGTTACATCACCATGTTGGAGCTGGTGCTCTGTTAGGTAAAGCATTCATGTTACCTTTCCAATTACCTCCGAGTGAATTCTTGACTCTCTGCTGCTTTTCCATCCTGCTGCCTTGGTGATGCCTTCAGACATAATTCTTCCAAGATTCCCAGCCAAGGAAGCACCGTGAAATGGAAACAGGATGGCTTGTGGACCCCTGGTCTATGCTGGGGTAGAACTCCTGATCGTGGAATTTATTAAATTTGGTGACAGTGAAACCCATTCTCATCTGTAATTCAGACATGAAAGTGCCTACTTCACAGGGTGGTCTTGAATAAGATAACCCATGCAGTGGGCCTGGCTCAGTGAGTGTTAGCTAGTTGTAGGATCATTTCAGGGATGATGTCTTCTCACGTATGAACTGGCAGCAATTCTGAGCACTGGATCATACATAGCCTTGGCTGACAATAATAATAAGCCGTCCCCCTGTGCAGGACTTCCAGAAGGCTGGTCACTGGCTTGACCTGCCAGAAGGGAGCGGGTAGAAGGCGGAGGAACCGCAAGCCCCTGCTGAGGTTTCACCTCGGCTGCTTCCATCAGTAGCTTCACCCCAGGGATTGTGGAAATATTTTTGTGTTCCCGGAACCTCGTTCTGGGCACCATCCCAAGAGAGCTCAGTGTCTAGAATGCTGTAGAGCTCAGACATTACAAGGCAAGAGAACTGCACAGTGGACGGGAGCCTTCCTTGGAGAGTTTCTAGGGAGGGTGTGAGGAGATCATGGCCACAATCACTGACACACACTGACTGAATGTGTCCTTTCTCTGTGTCAGTTTACTGGGGGTCTTCCCGTCCTTGGAGTTAGCTTAGTGCTTACTTATCCCCTGCTCCACTCACGGTAACAGTTGCTTAGACAGCATCCCTTTGACATGAGACATCAGAGACAGATGTCAACCCCAAATGTCTGCAATGGCTGCTCCCTGGAAGAATCAATCACCGATTCATGGGCTTGAGGATGAAGCAGAATCCAAACTCCTCAGCAGAACCCACAAGCTCCATACAGGGAGTGCTTTCTGTCTTCCTAGGATGCACCCTCGGGAAAGCAGAGTCGAGGCACCCAGAGGTGGGGGTGGGGACCCACAGAGGGGGCTCTCTGGAGCATGCATTCATTCAGCAAACAAGCATAAAGTGGACCATCCCTATTTCCTGCAAGCTATGGAACTTCCAGCCTGGAGCCTGGAGTGGGGAGGAGGAGGACAGCAGGTGAGACAGGTAACTGGGTACAAGACAGTGAGATACACACAGCACCGATAAATAAGATGCTCAGGGAACACAGTGGAGGGCCTTATAGGAAAGTAGCTTGATAGGATCTAGAAAATAAACAGGTTCCCCCGCTGATTTAAAAATTGCTGACTCACAAACTCCTTCAAGGGCAAGGCTCAAGCATCCTGAATTTGCTTCGTATCTTATCTGCTGTGGAGTTGAAAGCATGTGAGCAATGAATGTGAAGGAATTGCCTTGACAGTGAAGAAGGAGGCATTGGCTGGCAGTTGTGAGCCGAGCAGGGGAGGGGTACCCTAAGTATGGAGTGATTGACTTGGTGCCGACTAGGGATAAAGTGCCCTCTCTGCCCTCCAAAATAATTTTCATCCATCTTCATAGATGATTCAGGCTAACTCAATTTAACTTTGAATTTTAATCTCTCTAACCACAGAGTTGGAATTTGGCAGCCTCCCCTCCCCTCCAGAATCATCAAGGAGGCTTAGAATGGTTCTTAGAAAGGTGCTTTGTGTTTCCAGAAACAAAGATGTTTTGAGCATCTGACGTGTTATCCTCTGCAAGGCATGCTCGCTAAAGGCATCATTACACTTGGGTAAGAAAATCAGACCTGAGACACGTGAGTCAGGAAATCGGGTTCCAGCATGTCAGAAATAGCCCAGAAGGTCATCCTCAGAAATAAACCCCTGGAGCAGCGGAGCACTGGAATGGATACCTAGAATGTGGGAACGCTAAAGCAATCTTCTGTTTATGCTCAGATAACATCAGACCTCTCTAGGGTCATGTGTCTAATCCCAGGAACTTCAGAGAAAGGGCAGCAGAAATTGGATGGGCTTCAGAGCAAGGTTGTCAAGATGATTGAAGGGCTGGAAAAGAAGACTTACCAGAAAGGTTAAAGGGGGTAGATCTGGTACCAACCAGTTGTGCCACTTCAAAGTCACTTCAGTTCCGAGGAGATCCGTTCCCTCTTCTGTGAAATGAGGATGGTGGACTGGCTGAGCGCTCAGGACCTCCTAGGTTTCACAATACTTTTGTAGTCCGAAAGGAGAGAGAGAGAACCAGGCAGTAACTTTACCATTCATCTGAATTGTGTGCTGCCTGTTACACATCTCTGTCTTCCTTATAGAAACCAAGTGAGAGAACAAAGTCTGAGAGGGCAGGAAGAGAGATGCAAACATAGGGAACAAACTTGTGGACACACGGCAGGAAGCAGGGGGTGAGACAAGCTGAAAAAGTGTCAGTGATGCATATACATTACCATGCTTCAAACAGCTAGTGGGAAGCTGCTGATACTACAGGGAACTCAGCTTGGTGTTCTGTGATGACCTAGAGGGGTGAGAGGGCGGCTCAAGAGGAAGGGGATACATGTGTACATATAGCTGACTCATGTTGTGGTACAGCTGAAACTTACACAATATTACAAAGCAATTATACTCCAATTAAATAAATGAATATTTTTAAAAGAAACTTTGTTGAAACAAAAGCAACGCAGTAGAGGGCTTTTCCCAAACGTAGCAGAATTCAGAAAAATGAATGGAGCTAACCTTTGAAGTTTTTGTTTAAAATAACCTTTCAGTTCTCACGTCTTCAGAAATTATAAGCCAATTTTCTCACATGGAGCCCTTTCCCCTTGCCCTAACCATGCTGCCATGACAGCTTCCAGGTACCTCCGCATGGGTCAGGTGAGACAGGAATCAATCTTTTATTTATTCCCAAACAGATGCCAGTCTTCTGTGCCCACAGGCAGAGACCACAGGTCACCTTAGGGCAGGAAATCCGTGTAAAAGCGAGAGGGGAAAAGCTCCTACAGGAAAGTCTTGCCCTTCCTTTAATGGTGCTCCCACAGTCAGAGGCCCCCTGCTCACTGCAGTCAGCGTGCCTCATGGCACTAGCCTTAGAATTCTACCCGCAATCTCTACCCCTAATATCTCCTTCTCTCTGGAGGAGCCGTGGATTGGGAGGGAGAGCAGGAGACATGAGGAAAAATCTGAGACTCCATGGAAAACTAAACTCTAGGGCCTACGGTTCCTGCTCACCACTGCCTTGGGTGAGTGACTCAACCTGATGCAAAGGCCCAGGGTCATGTTGTCTGGAGGGTGGAGCCCAGGCCGTGCTGACTGGGGCCAACACCCTGGGTCCCACTGTCCACCTCCTGGTCGTGCTCCAGGTCAGAACAGTGTTCAACCTTGGCTGCATTCTGCAATCAGCTGAGGAGCTTTTAAAAAATACTGATGCCCAGGCCTATTCGGAGAGGAATCAAATCAGGATCTCTTGGATTCCAGGAGGAATTGCCTTACACTATAGACTGGACCATGAACCACTATATGCTTCCTGTGGCAAATGAACTTAAAACACACAAAACATCAGAAGAATTACAAAGGAATAGAAAATCCCCAGTTTATAATATCTTGTTTCTAACATATATGTGTGTGAAGTCACTCAGTTGTGTCTGACTCTTTGCAACCCCGTGGACTGTAGCCTGCCAGGCTCCTCTTTCCATGGGATTCTCCAGGCAAGAATACTGGAGTGGATTGCCATTTCCTTCTCCAGGGGATCTTTCCAACCCAGGGATCCAACCTGGGTTTCCTGCATTGCAGGCAGATGCTTTATCCTCTGAGCCACCAGGGGAGCCAACATATATGTAACACTCCTTTAAAAATCCTCTTCTGGAGAGGTTATGGAGAAAAGGGAACCTTCTTGCACTGTTGGTGGGAATGTAAATTGATACAGCAACTATGGAGAACAGTGGAGGACAGAGATTCCTTAAAAAACTAGGAATAAGACTATCATAGGACACAGCAATCCCACTACTGGGCATATACTCTGAGAAAACCATAATTTTTTTTTTTTTTTATTTTTAATGACAGAGGATGAGATGGTTGTATGGCATCACCGACTTGAGTTTGAGCAAACTCCAAGTGCTGGTGATGGACAAGGAAGTCTGGCATGCTGCAGTCTGTGGGGATGCAAAGAGTCAGACACAACTCAGCAACTGATCTGACTATAGGAAATGCAAGTGATTTCTGTGTATTGACTTTGTATCCCATGACTTTGCTGAATTCACTGACTAGCTCTAGTAATTTTCTGATAGCTTCTTTTGAAAGGTTTTCTAGGTATAGTATCATGTCATCTGCAAACAGTGAGTTTAACTTCTTTTCCGATCTGGATTCCTGTTATTTCTTTTTCTTCTCTAATTGCTGTAGCTAGGACTTCCAGAAATATGTTGAATAACAGTCGTGAGAGTGGACACCCTTGTCTTTTCCTGATTTTAGAGGGAATGTTTTTAGTTTTTCACCATTGGGAATAATGTTTGCCATGGGCTTATCATATATGGCCTTTACTATGTTGAAGTAGGTTCCTTCTATGCCCATTTTTTGAAGCATTTTCATCATAAATGTGTGCTGAATTTGTCAAAAGGCTTTTTCTGCATCTACTGAGATGATCATATGGCTTTTATGTTTCAATTTGTTGATATGGTGTATCACATTGATTGATTTGCATATATTAAAGAAACCTTGCATCCCTGGAATAAACCCAACTTGATCATTGTGTATGAGCTTTTTAACGTGTTGTTGAATTCTGTTTGCTAGAATTTTGTTGAGGATTTTTGCATCTATGTTCATCAGTGATATTGGTATATAATTTTCTTTTTATGTGTTGTCTTTGCCAGGTTTTGGTATCAGGGTGATTGTGGCCTCATAGAATGAGTTTGGAAGTGTTCCTTTCTCTGCAACTTTATGGAATAGTTTCAGAAAAATAGGCATTAGCTCCTCTCTAAATGTTTGATATAATTCCTGTGAAGCCATCTGACCCTGGGCTTTTGTTTTTTGGGAGATTTTTGATCACAGTTTCAATTTTAGTGTTTGTAATTGAGTTGTTCATAATTTCTATTTCTTACTGGTTCAGTCTTGGGAGGTTGAACTTTTCTAAGAATCTGTCTGTTTCCTCTAGGTTGTCCATTTTATTAGCATATAGTTGCTCATAATATTCTCTTACGATCCTTTGTGTTTCTGTGTTGTCTGTTGCAACTTATTTTTCATTTCTAATTTTGTTGATTTGTTCTTTCTCCTTTTCTTGATGAGTCTGGCTAGTGGTTTGTCAATTTTGTTTATCTTCTTCTCAAAAAACAAAGTTTTAGTTTTATTAATCTTTGCTATTGTTTCTTTCATTTCCTTTTCATTATTTCTGCTCTGATCTTTATGATTTCTTTCCTTCTGCTGACTTTGGGGGTTTTTTTGTTCTTCTTTTTCCAGCTGCTTTAGATATAGAGTTAGGTTGTCTGTTCAGTGCTTTTCTTGCTTCTTGAGGTATGATTGTATTGCTATAAACTTCCCTCTTAGAACCGCTTTTGCTGAATCCCATAGGTTTTGGGTTGCTGTGTTTTCATTTTCATTTGTTTCTAGGAATCTTTTGATTTCCTTTCTTATTCTTTAATAACTTCTTTGTTATTTAGTAACGTACTATTTAATCTCCATGAGTTTGCGTGTTGTTTTTTTTTTGCAGTTTTTTTCCTGTAGTTGGTATCTAGTCTCATAGTGTTGTGGTCAGAGAAGATACTGAAAACCATAATTTTAAATGACACATGTACTTCAGTGTTCAATGCAGCACTATTTACAATAGCCAGGACAGGGAAGCAACCTAAATGTCCATCAAAGAAGATGTGCTGCATATATACACTGGTATATTAGTCAGTAGTAAAAAAGAATGAAATTGGATCATTTGTAGTGGTGTGGATGGACCTAGAGTCTATCATACAGAGTGAAGTAAGTCAGAAAGAGAAAAACAAATATCATATATTAATGCATATATATGGAATCTAGAAAAATGGTGCTGATGAGCCTATTTGCAGGACAGAAATAGCGATGTAAATGTAGAGAACAGACTTTTGGACACAGAGAAGAATAGAGAGGAGGGGAATTGAGACGGTAGATATGCATACCCTGTGTGAAATAGACAGCCAGTGAGAAGCTGCTGTACAACACAGGGAGCCCAGCTCAGTGCTCTGTGATAACCTAGAGGGGTGGGGTGGAGTAGGGCGTGGGAGGGAGGGGATATGTGTATACATATACTTGATTCACATTTCTGTATAGCAGAAACTAATACAAGAGTGTAAAACAATTATCCTCCAATTAAAAAGCCTCTTCTTGTGGAGATGCTATATTTGTTATGCCTATGACGAACATGCTTTTACACAGTATCTTTTTATTAGCTTTGATTATCTGATGTACCTGAGGAACACATGCTCTCAATGAATTGTCTGCAAAAATAATTGGTTGCAGACCAGTCTTGATAGCCACTAACTCTGTTGATTTCTCCCAACGAATTTGATTTCGACATAGAGCCTGGCACTTAGTAGGAACTTAGTATGTTCTTGATAACTGATGAGCAGTTTTTGAACTTGCCTCTGAAAATCTCAGCTCTCTAGATGCTTATATGCTATTAGGGTAATGTATTCAGAACTTAAAATGGTGGTAGCACTAAATCAATATTTCATATCCATAGGGGCTACTGGCTGTAGTGTAGATTTACAGAATTTCATTTCCATCTACAGTTTTCCTGCCCTATCTCATCTATCAGAAAAAGGGTTTGCATTTGTATTCTCACTGCAGGATGCTTTCACCTTGTCTGTATATGCGTCATTAAACAGTTCAAGATCAATTGCAGAAGAGGTAAATAGCAATCTTTCTTGCTGTTTATGGCAAATTTCAGAGCTGCAGTCTTTGAGTCCACCTAAACCTGGTTTTTGTTGTTGTTGTTATTAAGCATTCCTTTTCAGCTCTCCTATAGGTGCTAGATGATGGATGGAGCCAGAGTACCATCTATCAAAGCATCCTGCTGGCATACAGATTGCAAAACCTATTACGCCCATCATTGGTACCCACGTGGAACCCTTGTTTCTCAGCTCTGTTCATCTTTGTTCAAGCTTCTATCTCTTGAAAGGCTTCATTCACAACCACCCTCTTTGCCCCACCATCTCCTGATCATTCATCTTGGTACCTCCTTTCAGAAAGCCTTCCTTAGGAGGTTTTATCCTGGTAATATGCTCTGTTGCTCCCTAGGACCAACCTACCACTGAATTTGAACTCATTGAGGACAGAAATTGCACTTATTCACTGCTGAATTCACAGCACTTAGCAGATTCTAGACATTTGATAAGTGTTCAGTTAAGATATGTACCCCATATATAATTGTTCAGCCATTGTGCAAAAATACTATCTTCTGAGAAAAAAACATTTTCTATCTCCTAAAGATAGAAACAAGTCACTATTCTTTGCGATGAAAGTCCCCAGGCTGAAATGGTGGTTCCTCTCTGACTCCCTTCTCTTCCCATAGTGAGTCCATCCTTCTTTTGGAATGCCTAGGAGTTGTCCCCAACTCACCACACAATTCCCCACCAGCCTAGCCTCACCTTCCTCTTACAGCTCTGTTCAGGATTAACTTCCTCACTTGCCTTCACTGTTGGTAGTCTCTCTCACCACCCAATTTTGCAGCCAGCTTTCAGCTAATCTTCCCAAAGGAAAAGGCTTGCTTTTGCTTCACACTTGCTTAGGAACCTATAATGGCTCCCAGTTTGTGTTTGTTTTTCTCTAGAATTCTTTTATTCATTGTCTGATTTCGTTCAAACCACTTATCCTAAATCTGTGTGCTCCTCTCCCCCTTGCTTCGCCCACCCAACACAGACCATCTACTGTCCACTCCCGTTCAGTGGGTTGTCCTCTATCCCTCCCATCAGCAGGCCCTCCACTCACTCTGACTTGCATCCTGTGAGGCTGTGTTCAGCTCCTCCCTCAACGTGCCATGGCCTCACCTCTGCTGTGTGCCTGGGAGCCCACCTACCCTGAAGGCTCATCCCAAGTCCATCTCTTACAGGATACCTACCCTCACCACTCCAGTCTCTACTCATCTCCTCTTCCCCTGGTTTCCTTTTGCATTATTAGGTGGTACCATGGCTGTTTAGGTTCCCTAAATATTACACAGGTTTTAGTATCTTTCCCTCCATCGCACTGTAAACTTCTGAGATCATGTATAACATTTCTGTCATGTTCTTCGATTTGCCTGTCATAGTGGATCCGGCAAACTTGTTGATGCTTATCATCTCTTGGTCAGTGTGATCAATGGGAATTTTTGGAGAGATCAAGCTGAAAAGGTATCAAACACCAAGAAACAAACTCTGAATTTGTGTGGGGAAAATGAAATTGGTCCATGTAGGTTATTTTTTATATAATTTAGATACTTATTAGGCCAATTGTTTTGATGATGCTAATCGTCATCCTAGAAGCCAAAGTTTCAATACTTTGGCCACCTGATGCGAAGAACTGACTCATTGGAAAAGACCCTGATGCTGGGAAAGATTGAGGGCAGGAGGAAAAGGGGATGACAGAGGATGAGATGGTTGGATGGCATTACCGACTCTACAGACATGAGTTTGAGTAAGCTCCAAGAGTTGGTGATAGACAAGGAAGCCTGGTGTGCTGCAGTCCACGGCATCACAAAGAGTTGAACACAACTGAGCGACTGAACTGAGTAAGCTGTAACCATTATTTCAATTTAATTGAACACACATGACAACAACATTTAATGAGAATACACCATGTGCCAGCCTTGTATTGGGGTAGAGCTAGAGGATCCCCAAATGAATAAGCTGTAGGCAGATAACAAGAACACTGGGTAAACTGTGGGTAAAATTATAATAGGGGAAATAAAAGTTTAAACATATTTTGGCTTATAGTTTATGGAAAAACTCAAAGACTTAGGACATGGATATAGGATGTAGGAATTTTAAGGGAAGAGGGTAACATAGTGGGGACTGAGGGAGGAGCAAACTGCATAGAATTTGACATTTCAGGATACTTTTAGAAAATCGTTGGTTAAATGCCATTTTGTTGGAGCATAAAGTATTGGAAAAGAGATGGAGTGGCAGAAAATTTGAAGAGTAAAAATGTTCATTGGTACCAGGTTGCATGGTCTTCAAGGATTTGGACTTTCCGTGTAAGAAAAAAAGAAGCCACTGAAAGATTTTGAGCAAAGTCCTGATTGCAAATTCTTATAGAATTCTGTGGCATGATCCCTTTAGGATGCTGGAGAAGCAAAAGCTTGGCCTAAGGCAATGAATTTCCTTTTTACTTGAAATGCTAGACTTGAGAGAAATATGTCATATGAAGCTGGAAACTGTCGAACATCTCAGACAGCCAGGAGTTTGCTCTCTAATGTGTGGGATTTTGCTAAATGTATAATATTTGCATGTTTCCAGGGTTGTCATAGAAGCAAATGGCATGTTTTTGAGAATGTTGCTCTCCTGTGGTGTTTCCTGGCTCGGACAGGATGTACTTTCACTTGGAGGGTTGGATATCTGGAGCCCAAACTGGAGTGGACTTTTACCTTCCAGAGTTGAAGTGATTGAGTTGAAAGGCAGCCACCATCTCCAACATGAACCATTCTTTCAATCTTTAGCAAGAGGGCCCCACTAAGGGAAAAGTACATCAGGGAAGCTGAAGTCAAAAGGACTTCATTTTCACCAGCAATTTTGTTTGGATTCATTTGTTCAGAATTAATATTTGCTGGAAGTGGAAACTTGTGCTCATTTTCTTTGGATCGTTAAAATGTGCTCATCTGAGCCATAAACAAAGCCAGCCGTGCCCAGATATCAACTAGAACAACTCGATTAGTGATAATTGCTTCACAGCTCTCCTGTGTATGTCACGGAGGCTCGTTTGACTACAGTTACTAAACACAGTCTTGGCAGGTGGAGGGGGTGAGACAAGTAGTTTCCACCTTCAGACAGATTTGACCCGGAAAGGGTGCAGCCGTACAACTGCTCTCCCTCAAAAGCATTTCAATACCTCTGCTAGGCTGATAAGCAGAATACAGTATTAGTTTAATCATGGTAAATTTTTAAAATTTGCATTTTAGCTATTGTTTAGGGAAATACCCCATAATAAAGATCAGAGCCTTTGAGAAAAGACACAAAATTTTGAGGAAAGAGGTAGGATGCTGTGGAGTATCGGGGAATGCAGAAAATGGTGGAGTAGATTAATAATGTCATGACTCAAGGAGCAAATGACATGGGATTTGAAAGCATAGGATCAAATAAGCAAACAGAAAATATATAGTTATTGTCCAACTTTAAGCATGAACACTTTAAACAGGGAACTGGTGTCACCAATCGGAGCCCCATGAATTGTATTGTGAGAGCCATTTCTCATGTAACTGATACACAAAAACCAAATTGGAGAAATCTAATAAGCCAAGGAGAGGTGAAAGGATGGGTGAGAGATGATCCATGGGCTCGTTTTGGAGAGAACAAGCCCAAAGAGTCTGGGCGCTTGGCACTTCTTGGAATGGAGCACTGTTGATCTTGACTTTCAGATTCTGGGCTGTAGATGCTGAGACATACTGTCTTTCTGTGTGATCACTGAACCCTTCAAGGTCATGCACTTAGCATGTACTCAAAGATCCTTTGCTCAACCAATCCCCACAGACACTTCAACCTCACCCATTTAAGTGAATCTGACTGAAGGCAGGAGGAGAAGGGGATGACGCAAGATGAGATGATTGGATGGCATCACTGACTCGATGGACTGGACATGAGTTTGAGCAAGCTCTGGAAGTTGATGATGGACAGGAAAGTCTGGAGTGATGCAGTCCATGGGGTCACAAAAAGTGGGACTCGACTGAGCGACTGAACTGAACCTTAGTGAAGTGCTCTCCCTGTCTGCTTAGGGTCCCTGCTCTGTTTTCAAAAGGCACAAATGGTGAATTTCTCTCTCTGTTGATTTGTTCATAGTCGTTATCTATTTTTTGAATGTTTGTTTTCCCATGTTTTTGATAAAGCTGAATGGATTGCAAAGGTAAGATAAGAACTTCCTTTCCCCAGGGCTATATTCATTCTTCCCAATTGAGCTGGAAAACACTATTATTAGTTTTACCAACCCTTGAAAGAACTTCTCCCTAATATATTGTTTCTAGGAGACACTGGGAAATTCTTAAGCCAGGGTAACCACTATGAAAGATCTGGAAAGAATCAAGAATAATGAGAATGTCTGAAAGAATTTGGTCTCTTGAGCAAACTAGCCTATTTCTAATAATTTCATTATTTTTACTAACATGATTTTTTTGAACTTCTAAAATAAATTTGTAGCATAGTCACCTTCTCTCCTTGGGGCTTTAGAAATAATATCCACCATTTATGGAACATTCATTATGTTCTGGTCACTCAGTTCAGTTCAATTCAGTCGCTCAGTCGTGTCCGACTCTTTGCGACCCCATGAATTGCAGCACGCCAGGCCTCCCTGTCCATCACCAACTCCCGGAGTTCACCCAAACTCATGTCCATCGAGTCGGTGATGCCATCCAGACATCTCATCCTCTTTCGTCCCCTTCTCTTCCTGCCCCCAATCCCTCCCAGCATCAGAGTCTTTTCCAATGAGTCAACTCTTCATATGAGGTGGCCAAAGTATTGGAGTTTCAGCTTTAGCATCAATCCTTCCAAAGAACACCCAGGACTAATCTCCTTCAGAATGGACTGGTTGGATCTCCTTGCAGTCCAAGGGACTCTCCAGAGTCTTCTCCAACACCACAGTGCAAAAGCATCAATTCTTCAATGCTCAGCTTTCTTCACAGTCCAACTTTCACATCCATACATGACCACTGGAAAAACCATAGCCTTGACTAGATGGACCTTTGTTGGCAAAGTAATGTCTCTGCTTTTCAATATGCTATCTAGGTTGGTCATAACTTTCCTTCCAAGGAGTAAGTGTCTTTTACTTTCATGGCTGCAATCACCATCTGCAGTGATTTTGGAGCCCCCCAAAAATAAAATCTGACAATGTTTCCACTGTTTCCCCATCTATTTCCCATGAAGTGATGGGACCAGATGCCAACTCAACACAGACCTAATTTGATCTTTACAATAATCCTATGAGAAACCTGCCAGAAACTGAGGATCAGAAAAATTAAATGATTTGGTCATATCTACTAACGGATGGATGGAGAAGGGATTTGAACTCAAGGCAAAATGAAGCTAAAGCTCATTTTCCCACCCTACTGGGCTACTTCCCTAAGACATGAGTACACCGTTCTGTAGCCCAACAGCAATTGAACTCAGTTAAAAATAAGCACACAGGCCAAAGACTTATCTTTCCAAGGGTAGATTGCTCGGTGCCTCTCAGAAAATTTCAGCTTAACACCCTGAGATTAGTTAGCCTTGCATCTCTGATCCATGGAGGTCTGTTTAATTCAAGTCACATGTGGGCATTTTGACTCCAATTATAACGTCAGTTCTAAATCTGTTGGTATGTCATAGAGGAGCAAGTTAAAACCCAGGAAAGAACTTGAGCCGTTACTGTTCCCAAGCAGAAACATCCTTGGAAGCTTATCTGAACAGAAGGCCTATCTGAAACCTTGGAGGTTTGCCCAGCCTTGGTTTCCTGTCTAACTGAAAGCAGAGAGACCCAGACTTGGAGCCAAGAAGTTTGCACTTGTGGGATCAGCAACCTAAATTTGAGGATCTGGACTCATAAGGCCAGATGCAGCCTGCAGCCAGGACCTTGCCGGCATCACCATTGCAGTGCACCCAACAGTAAGAGGAAAAACTTGCAGAAGAAGATGTCATAAATGAAGTAACAATACAGCAACGCGAACCAACCTCCCAACTGGCAGAGGGGAAAACACATCCCCCCGCCCGGGATTATATTTATAGTTTATTCCGCTATCCTTGGCATCCAGAAAACATCTTTTGCTATCTGTGATCATGCTGGGAACTAACATGTACTGAGCACTCGCCATGTTTGTGATGCTCTACTTAGCACCTTGCACATATCATTTTAGTGGTGAGGGATTAGAAAGAAAGTGGCTGGAAAGCCAAGTGTCAAGTGCAAGGGTTTCTACAGAGGGTATGTTTTTGGCACTATCTTTGCTAAGAAGGAGCCAGCTCTGTTTTTAGTGCTGAACCACCTCACCTGCCTGCACTGTCTTCTAGACCCCAGCCAAAGGTCACCTTGAGTCAATACGCTTCGTTGTCGGGCCATGGCCATGACTGCAGGAATGACCCCATCACCTACTTTGGGAAGCAGCACCTCTGAGGCATCCAAGGTCCTTCAACAGACGTTTCCGGCCGCCTCCCAGTGATGCTTCCTGCTTTGGCTACACTTAACCCCACAATCAAACCGTATCTCTTCCCTGCTGAATACCTTCCCTTGGATTAGAGGAGACGTGGCAACATCTGTGGGAGAAAAGGGAACCTTTCCTCTTGTATTGTTTTCTTAAGGAGGAGGAAATTTCCTGGATATTTCACAGGAGACTTCCTGTCTCAATGACCAGAATTTATCATGACCTATTTCTAAATCCAGCCTTCACAGGAATGGGATTATCTTAGACTCATTGGGATCTACCAATGAGCTGGGGATGGGGGTGACGTCTCCAGAGTCATGTGAGCAGAGGCAAACACCACAATAGGTGGAGGTTGGGAAGGGAAAGCCAAAGGGACAAGACCCTGTGGAGCAGCCACCTGCGTCCTACACAGGCCTCCATATTTCACACCTGGGACTGTCCTTCCCACCTCTGCCCCAGACAAAGTCTTAGTTCCTTCAAGTATCACCACTCCAGAGCTGGGTCTCGCTATTCTTTTTTTTTTTTTTCCCACTTAAGTATAATCATTTTACAATGTTGTGTTAGTTTCTGTTGTACAACAAAGTGAATCAGTTAATGTGTATACACATAGACGCCAACAAACACATGAAAAGATGCTCAACACCTCTAATTGTTAAAGAAATGCAAATCAAAACCACAGCAAGGTATCACCTCACACAGGTCAGAATGGCCATCATCAAAAAAAATCTACAAACAACAAATGCTGGAGAGGTCATGGGAAAAAGCCAACTGTCTTGCACTGTTGGTGGGAATGTAAACTGGTACAGCTCCTATAGAGAACGGTAGGGAGATTCCTTAAAAGACTAAGAATAGAGTTATCATATGATCCAGCAATCCCCGTACTGGGCATATACCCTAAGAAAACCATGTTCCCACTGTTTTCAAGGAACAGAATCTGTCCCTGTTTATATTTCCATGCCACTCTGTACCCTCGTGGGTTTTCCTCATGGCTCAGCTGGTAAAGAATCCGCCCACAATGCGGGAGACCTGAGTTCGATCCCTGGGTTGGGAAGATCCCCTGGAGAAGCGAAAGGCTACCCACTCCAACATTCTGGCCTGGAGAATTCCATGGACTGTAAAGGCCATGAGGGTCCCAAAGAGTCGGACAAGACTGAGCGACTTTCACTTTCAGGCTACCCACCTCTATCACAGCACTTACATCTTCTTCTTCTTTTTTATAGATAACCTTCTTCTTCTCCACTCATTCTTTTTTTTAAAAATTTTATTTATTCTTAATTGAAGGATAATTGCTGTACAGTATTGTATTGCTTTCTACCAAACAGCAACAAGAATCCCATGTCCCCTCCCACTTGAACATACCTCCCACTTCCCTCCCCAACCCACCCTTCTAGGTTATTACCAAGCCCCTGTTTGAGTTCCCAAGTCATACAGCAGTTTCTTATTAGCCAGATACCTTCTTTTTACACGTATCTCTTCCAGATGGGCTAGGAGCTCTCTGATCAAAAAAGCCATATATTAGTCAACGTTGTATTTCCAGCATCTAGTTGAAATAAAATAGGTGCTCAATAAATGTTGGCTTGAAAAGATTTCTGAAACTTCTCTGTGAAAGTCTATTTTATCATTACTTAGAATGGAGGGTGGGGGTGCAGGTTTGGTTTAAAAAGTGGAAGAGAATAAAGAATGACTCTGTTATTGGTTTGTTTGAAATAATTTTTAACCTGCTTAATTAAAAAAAAAAAAGAGGTGAGGGAGCAGGGGTGCCAGGTATTATGTATCGTGCCTTGTGTCACTGCGCCTGTATCCCCCACAGCACACAGGAGAGGGTGGGCTGCAGCAATTCAGGCCTCATCCGTCTATGCTCAGATTCAAAGACTGACACATTTCCTAACTTGCCCAAGGCCCTGGCAGGGAAAACTCGGCTCCCCAAACTCAGGTCATTCTAGTGCAGCAATAACCAGCTGGGTTTTCAGCAACTTGGATGGAGCCATCTGTTTTCCCAGCCCACATAAAAATATGCACAAGAAAGGTGCAAATCAGCAAATCTACAGCTTCCAGGGGACCCAGCTGGGATGCGCCCTCCCTTTGGGGACCACTGTAAGGTAAATCCGGTGCTGGAAGACAGAGGGCCAGCAGCAAGGGTAAGGGGGCTAAGCCAATCCAGACTCCAGGGTCGTCCCTTTCCTGCCCGTGCCTAGAATAGAGCCCATCTGGCTCCCTGGCCACGTGGCCATTGTGCCTGTGTGAGGGGCACCGCTGAGCTTGCTGAGAGCCCGGAAAATTACCAGCGGCCTCATGCAGTTCCCACCAGGCCACCGGGAACTGGCCACAGAGGAACTCCCTTCTCTGACACTCCTGGGTCCTCTGACTGTCTGGTCAACCCTCGGATTCCCACATAACCAGCGTGGTGAGCCCAGGTGGTCGGGAACAGAGGGGCTTTTTGTGTCCTGGTCTTAGAGAAGAAAGCATCTTAGCTTTTCCCATGTATCTCCCTTCCATGGCTGCGGCTTCTCCTTTCTGACCACGCCACATCACAGAAGGGGATTTAGAGCTGTCTTGGCTCCCTGGCAAAGCCACAGAGAACAGTAGATTCCACATGAAAAACGGAATAAAATGGGGGTGCTGTTAGCCAGCCACCCAGGTGCAGGCAGCTTTTGGCAGCCCAGGACCCAGCAGTGATTTAGAAGGGTCTTTCTCCAAGTCATTACAGTTAATTGTCACCGAGTTATAGATTCATCAGCAGGAAAAGAGCCAGCTCCAAATCCCCAGGGAATTTCAGATGGATTAATAAGCAAAGTGGCATGCATGTAAGGCATCTGATCCTCTATAAAGAAATGATTTCATTATTTCTTTATGCCTCACTCCAGGATCCCGTGCTTATTATATTGCTCTCCTCCACATCGTGGACGGCATCTGTCCAGTAAGGCTCCGGGTCAGGGGAAATTACTGTGCTCCTTGTTTCTAATTTAGCAACACACTTTCACCACAGGATTTAGTGCGCTTTTCACGACTCCTGACTCATCTCAGAAAGACGCATTTCAACCTGATCACCTTGTAGACTCGGTGGTATTTTGTTGTTGAACCAAAATTCTGCATAGAGACACTGATGCAGTCCTAACAGATAGCATGAATGGCATCACCACAGTTTGTGTATAGAAAGCCGTGTGCGCAGTTGGGAGCCAAAACAGTAGTTTAATTGACATCATACACAGAAACAGGGGATTTGTTAATTAGAGCTGGTGCTGAACAAAAAAGACATGTACTGAGCTTTGAACATAACTTCCTCTTACAGTTTCTTTTTCTTTGATTTTTGTGCTAAGGTCTCTATCATTACTCCTGAGAAGAAGAAATCTCAGAATTATCCAGAAAGTATACTGCTGTTTGGCATAAACTCCTCCTGGCTCACTCTGCCCCACAAACCCTGCTAGTCCAGAGGTGAGGGGGAGAGTCGCGTTTTGGCTAAATTCCACTTCATGGCAAATGATTGGTGCCTGGACTCTTCTTTCTTTGCTGCTTGTGAATTTTCACTCTAAGCCTTCTCTCTGTCACATTAACCCAAGAAGCACAAGTTAATGAAAAAATGAAGAGCTTTACTTTATAAATGAAACATTCTCTAAAAAAGCAGAAACAAAGAGAACTAATATCTGTACTGGAAAAAGAAAAGTTTGTCTGAATTGTTTAAGAGTGATGGTTTAATGACTGTGTTGCTACTTGAAGATATTCATCTTTTGCTTATTATTGCCACTTCCTATTTAAATTTTTCAATGTGACTGAGGAGTCTATCATACCAAGCCCAAGCTTCCAGTATTTAAAAATTGCATGATAATAATGCAAGTAGATAATAATCTACTTGTTCCCAGCTCATAAACTAGTCAGGCAAGACTGGTGGACTAATACTTCATGGCAGGAGTTGGCAGACTTTTTCCATATAGAAGGCCAGAGAGTAAATATTGTATGCTCCATGGGCTACGCAGGTTCTGTTTCGGGCTGTTCCACTCTGTCCTTGTTAATACAGAAGCAGAGATACCCAATACATGAATGAATGAATGTGTCTGTGTTGCAATAAAACTTGTATAAAAACAAACCACAGACCAGATTTAGCTCCTAGGTCATAGTTCACCAACCTCTGCTTCATAATGAGGCCCTAATATATTTTCTTCTTTGGCTAAACAATGAGTGGGAGCTTGCAAAATCAAAACCATTCTGAGGGGATAACACATCCGCACATGAGACGGTAGCCAGCACACGACAGAAAACTGGATTTCTTCCTCCTACTTTCTAACGATAATAATAACTGACAATTTAGCAGCTGCTTTCAGCTTAGAAAGTACATATTATCTACTTGAAATGCAGTTTCTGTGAGATATTAGTAGTATCATCATGAGATATTAGTAGTATCATTGTAATGCAGATTGGTATTGTCTTGGACTTCTGGTTTCTGGGCCTAGCAGGTAGGTTAGCTAAACCAATTATCCTATGGAAAAAAACTATGGAAATGCTAACTATAATACAAAAAACATCAATCTAAAAGCATCCAAGAGCTAACAAGGTAGGAAGCCGCTACCAGGCCTAAATGGAGACAAAATATTAAACTAATGCGAAAGCGACTTTTGCCCTAGTAATATTTGCTGATCCTGGCAACGTTGAACTTTCCTTTTGGTGACTTTATCAGATGATCAGGACAGAAATCAAAGCCTAGGTCCCATAAAGCTAGAAAATCTACTGAGAAACCACCGCTACAGTAAACACGAACCTCAAAGGAATAATCCCTGGGGTAAGAGACCCAGAAGTGAAGCACCCTTCCTGAAAATTAACAGATTTCGCATCCCCAGGTAGATCAAAGACCCTGAAGCCGTGAACTTAGTTTAAGGTGATAGTTCCTCCAGCCATCTTTCCAAAGCAAATGTAAATTATATCTGGAAGAAGACACATATAATTTATCCTAGGCCTCAAATTACTCCAACAATTTTCCAAGAACCAGGATCTAGCATATGTCAAGAAAACTAGCTAATAGTTAAAGCGTCAGCACATCAACTAAAAATAGACTTGCCGATACTTCAGCTATGAGTTACCAGAGACAGTTTAGAGAGCAAGAGTATTCACTATTCTTAAAGGGAAAAAAAAGAGCAGGCTTGATAGCCGAAAACTATAAAAATGACAGGGTACATTTTTCTTTAAAAAACCAATTGAACATCTAAAAAGGGAGAGAGAAGTGACACTTAATAGAAGTTTTTAATAGTGGATTAGACATACTAAGAAAGAAAATCAGATGTTAGTAGCCTCATATTTGAAGGAGAGGTACCCCAATATCCCACAATTAGCAAGTGTTCAAAAGTGATGTTGATTTCTTTGGATCAGAAGTCCCACTAGCTTTCCAGTATGGCACCAACTTTGTTGTTATATGTATTTATATCACTAAGGGAGAGAGAAAAACTTACCTTCTTCTCTTGCCACCTTAAGCTGATAATTTTCAATCCAGCTTTGGAGCCCCATTCTGCCCCTTAACAACAAAGTCTCTGTCAGGTCACCAAGACATTGATCCTTTTGTCCTATCTAGGAATTTTGGTCTTGTGAGCAAATTCACTTGATCTACCACAATGGAATTCAAGTTCTTACCTTTAGTTTTAATTTGTTCTAAATAATGAAATGAAAAAAGAACAGCCTGCTTCTCATCAGAGGGCCCTTATGTCTAATAGTGTGCATGCTCAGTTGTGTCTGACTCTTTGCGACCCATCAGTCTCCCCTGTCCATGGGATTTCCTAGGCAAGAATACTGGATTGGGTTGCCGTTTCTTCCTCCAGGGGATCTTCCTGACCCAGGGATCGAACCTACATCTCCTGTGGCTCCTGCATTGGCAGGCAGATTCTTTACCACTGAGCCACCTGGGAAGTCCACTTGTATTTAATAACCAAACATTTAAAAGTTGGGAATCGAGGAAAAAGCAATGAAAGAAATGTTAATAAAGTATTTCTTCCATGAAATTAAAAGACGCTTTCTCCTTGGAAGGAAAGTTATGACCAATCTAGATAGCATATTCAAAAGCAGAGACATTACTTTGCCAACAAAGGTTCGTCTAGTCGAGGCTATGGTTTTTCCTGTGGTCATGTATGGATGTGAGAGTTGGACTGTGAAGAAGGCTGAGTACCGAAGAATTGATGCCTTTGAACTGTGGTGTTGGAGAAGACTCTTGAGAGTCCCTTGGACTGCAAGGAGATCCAACCAGTCCATTCTGAAGGAGATCAGCCCTGGGATTTCTTTGGAAGGAATGATGCTAAAGCTGAAACTCCAGTACTTTGGCCACCTCATGCAAAGAGTTGACTCATTGGAAAAGACTCTGATGCTGGGAGGGATTGGGGGCAGGAGGAGAAGGGGACGACAGAGGATGAGATGGCTGGATGGCATCACTGACTCTATGGACGTGAGTCTGAGTGAACTCTGGGAGTTGGTGATGGACAGGGAGGCCTGGAGTGCTACAATTTATGGGGTCACAAAGAGTCGGACATGACTGAGCAACTGAACTGAACTGAATTGAACTGAAAATTATTTAAAATTCTATCAATGAGAGTATTAGATCTACTGGTATTCCCATGGCCAAGAGAGAGGGCTTTGGAATCTTGTAGTCAAACAGCTCTTGACACTGCCCTTAGCCTGATGCTCCAAAGATACCTTGACTCCTTTTGTAACTAACTTTACTGTGACTGAACTCTGCCCAGATGACTTCACAGGGGTCACAAAGTCTTGGCCAAATCAATAAGACTGAGGTTTTCTTGGCTTCCAATAACAGATGATGGCTTCCCTGGTGGCTCAGAGGGTAAAGCATCTACCTGCAATGTGGGAGACCTGGGTTCGGTCCCCGGGTAGGAAAGATCCCCTGGAGAAGGAAATGGCAACCCACTCCAGTATTCTTGCCTGGAAAATCCCATGGATGGAGAAACCTGATAGGCTACAGTCCATGGGGTCGCCAAGAGTTGAACACGACTGAGCTACTTCACTTCACTTCATTTCAACAGATGATAGTCCAAACAATATCCCTACACTAATTTTGTGTTACAGTTTTCGTGAATTTTAAGCCCCACTAAACTAACAATATGCATTGTATTTATTGTCTACTCTTTCTATTGGTCCTCATTCCTTTTGGGATTTCTGGGATAACTTTCCTGCTGTCCAAAGAGTTCCCTTTAGCATTTCTCTTAGTGTCGGTCTTCTGGTGGTAAATTCCATGTTTTTATTTGTCTAGGAAAACACTTATTTCACTTTCACATTTGAAAAGTATTTTCACTGGGTATTCAATTCCTGGTTGATATCTTTGTTTTTTCTTTTGCACTTTGGAGGCACATTGCATTGTATTCTGGCTTTTATTTCTCTTTTGAGAAAATAACTATCAGTCTGATTGATGCTTCTTTTAAGGTAATGAGTCAGTTTTTTCTGGATGCTCTTAAGACTTTCGTTTGCAGAAATTTTACAATCACAAGCCTAATCGATTGTGACTTCTTTTGTTCTTATCCAACTTGGAGTTTGTAGCACTTCTTTGATATATTTCATTAGTTTTGGAGGAGAGGGAAACCTTAGCTCTTATTTTTTTTCATATATTGCTTCTGCACTGTCATCTCTTTAATTTCTTCTGTGACTCCAACTTTATGTACATTGAATCTTTTCTCCATGTTCTATGTATCTCTTATGTGACTTTGTGCATTCTTCAACCTTTTGTTCTCCTTCAATCTGAATACTTTATCATCTGATTAAATACTAAATCATCTGATAATTACTGATTTATCATCCAGTTAACAAGTACTCTTTTTCATGTTCAGTTCAGTTCAGTTCAGTCGCTCAGTCATGTCTGACTCTTTGCGACCCCATGAACCGCAGCATGCCAGGCCTCCCTGTCCATCACCAACTCCTGGAGTCCACCCGAACCCATGTCCATTGAGTCAGTGATGCCATCCAAACATCTTGTCCTCTGTTGTCCCCTTCTCCTCCTGCCCTCAATCTTTCCCAGCATCAAAGTCTTTTCCAATGAGTCAGCTCTTTGCATCAGGTGGCCAAAGTATTGGAGTTTCAGCGTCAACATCAGTCCTTCCAATGAACACCCAGGACTGATCTCCTTTAGGATGGACTGGCTGGATCTCCTTGCAGTCCAAGGGACTCTCAAGAGTCTTCTCCAACACCACAGTTCAAAAGCATCAATTCTTCAGCACTCAGCTTTCTTTATAGTTCAACTCTCACATCCATACATGACCACTGGAAAACTATAGCCTTGACTAGACGGACCTTTGTTGACAAAGTAATGTCTCTGCTTTTTAATATGCTGTCTAGTTTGGTCATCACTTTCCTTCCAAGGAGTAAGAGTCTTTTAATTTCATGGCTGCAGTCACTATCTGCAGTGATTTTGGAGCCCAGAAAAATAAAGTCAGCCACTGTTTCTGCTGTTTCTCCATCCATTTGCCATGAAGTGATGGGACCAGATGCCATGATCTTCGTTTTCTGAATGTTGAGCTTTAAGCCAACTTTTTCATTCTCCTCTTTCACTTTCATCACGAGGCTCTTTAGTTCTTTTTCACTTTCTGCCATAGGGTGGTGTCATCTGCATACCTGAGGTTATTGATATTTCTCCTGGCAATCTTGATTCCAGCTTGTGCTTCCTCTAGCCCAGTGTTTCTCATGATGTACTCTGCATAGAAGTTAAATAAGCAGGCTGACAATATACAGCCTTGACGTACTCCTTTTCCTATTTGGAACCAGTCTGTTGTTCCATGTCCAGTTCTGACTGTTGCTTCCTGACCTGCATACAGGTTTCTCAAGAGGCAGGTCAGGTGGTCTGGTATTTCCATCTCTTTCAGAATTTTCATGTTCAAATGTGATTAACTCTTCTATTTTCATCCTAATTTCAGTTACTACTTTTTTCAGTTGTAGACATTCCATTTGATGTTTTTATAGACTTTAGTCCTCTAGTGAAATTCTCCCTTTGATATCTATTTTTCTCAAATATATTACTCAAGTTTTTAAAAAAATCCATGTCTCATAATCTTGATAATTTAGGGGCTTCACTGGTGGCTCAGATGGTAAAGAATCTGTCTACAATACAGGAGACCTGGGTTGGACCCCTGTGTCAGGAAGATCCCCTGGAGAAGGGAATGGCAACCCATTTCAGTATTCCTGCCTGGAGAATTCCATGGATAGAGGAGCCTGATTAATATATTAATCAGGTTTTAAAAAAAATACATGTCTTATCATCCTGATATCTACATTAACTATGGATCTATTTCGATTATGAGATTTTGTTTAGCATTCTGTTCCTTTGTATGGCTCAGTTCAGTTCAGTCGCTCAGTGGCGTCCGACTTTTTGCGACCCCATGAATCACAGCACACCAGGCCTCCCTGTCCATCACCAACTCCCGGAGTTCACCCAAACTCATGTCCATTGAGTCAGTGATGCCATCCAGCCATCTCATCCTCTGTTGTCCCCTTCTCCTCTGCCCCCAATCCCTCCCAGTATCAGGGTCTTTTCCAATGAGTCAACTCTTCGCATGAGGTGGCCAAAGTATGGGAGTTTCAGCTTCAGCATCAGTCCTTCCAATGAACACCCAGGACTGATGTCCTTTAGGATGGACTGGTTGGATCTCTTTGCAGTCCTAGTAATATTTTATTGACCATACAATGTTGTTTATGAAAAATTGCAGATTTTAGGATGATGTTATCTTTCTCCAAAAGTGATTTATCCTATCCTTTGGCAGACAGCCATAGTAAACAAGAAACTGGGCTGATTCACACAGCTTGTTGTCTCTATAAGTCTTTATATACCTCTGGCATGTAAACTGAGAATCTGGGGTATTTACTAGTGAAACCAATGGTAGTCATCAGTTGGATCGATTAAACTATTAACAATAATTAAGTTGTTATTAATAAATAACAAACTGTAACCTGCCTTCAATGATCAAGCTCACTGCAGTTGTTTTTGCAAAAAACATATCCTCCAAGTGTCATATAGTGTAAACAATAAGCTGTTTGCCTGTTATTTTTCAAGAACTTGGAGTCAGCAGTGTCCAGGTCAAGCTCCAGCCTATAAAACTGGCTGGAACCACCAACCTACCACGTGGGCATGTGTGAGTGTCTGATTCATGACCTTTTGGTGTTGAGGGCCCAAAACTCCATCCTCAAGACATGCTAATGCTACCATTTTCTGAATATGCATCCCAAGAAGAAGCATGTATCTTAGCTATGTCTGCACGGAATGATTGCCTCATCTTTCTCTCACCTCCAATCACCTTTCCCCGCCACGCCTCAGACCACCCTGCTTCTTTATCCCAGAAATATCCCAAGCCCCTCACCGACCGAGAGATAGATTCAAGGTTGGTTCTCCTGTCTCCTCACTGGGATGCCGCGTGAATAAACCTTTTCTCTGCTGCAAACCTCAGCCTCTCAGCATTTGTTGTGCAGCACGCCAGGCAAACAAGCCTGGTTCTGGAACACAGGAAGTCTGCCCAAGCAGACCTTGACCTCCAGGTTTTATCTTCTCACCCTCCCAAAACTGCTCCAAACTCCGTTTTGCTTTTAACCTGCCTCTTGACTTTTTAGTCTCTTGCCGGTACCTCTTAAGAATTTAACAAATGCCTCTAGATGAACACCAGAGTACCCTTTACATCTCTTATCTCAGGAGATCTTGGCCTCAGGTCCCATCTTTCTAGGCAGTCCCGAACTCCAATTTTTGTCTGTGTGAGGCTGCTGGAAGCTCTGATGGATTCTCTGCCTCTTAGTATCTACCTTCTGCCCAATTCTCAGCTTTTCCTTCTATGCCCCAAATTGGTAGATCCCCTGAATGTGGCCAGAGAATATTGTGCATGTTAGTCGCTCAGTTGTGCCTGACTCTGCAACCCCATGGAGTGTAGCCCACCAGGCTTCTCCACCCATGGGACTTTCCAGGCAAGAATACAGGAGTGGGTTGCCATTTCCTTCTCCAGAGGACCTTCCTGACCCAGTGATCAAACCCAGGTCTCCTGCATTGCAGGTGGATTCTTTACCAGCTGAGCTACCAGGGAAGCTCAGAAAATATTGGATTTACTTAATAATTTCTCTCCTTCTGGGATCTTGACTTCTCAAGTCCTGGATATTTTGGTTGCTTTTGATGTCTTATAAAAAAATGTGTACTTTGTGTTTTTATATGGGTTTTCTAGGTCTTTTCAACAGGAGACTTGATCAGCTGTGAGTTACTCCATTATAGTCAGAAGTAGGATAAGCTTCCTGTAATAGAAACATAAAATTTTTCTCTCTCTGTTTCATCTTTCTGCTTATATCAGGTACAAGAAAATTAGGCTCTAGATCCCTTTTCAGATATATTAGAATCTTCTTCCAACACCACTTAAGTGTCTTATGGCCTCATTACTTAACTTACTTTACTTTACTTACTTACATTACTTACTTTAGGGCTAAGCCTACTCTTGAGAGTCTCTTGGACTGCAGGGAGATCCAACCAGTCCATTCTGAAAGAGATCAGCCCTGGGATTTCTTTGGAAGGAATGATGCTAAAGCTGAAACTCCAGTACTTTGGCCACCTCATGCAAAGAGTTGACTCATTGGAAAAGACTCTGATGCTGGGAGGGATTGGGGGCAGGAGGAGAAGGGGACGACAGAGGATGAGATGGCTGGATGGCATCACTGACTCAATGGACGTGAGTCTGAGTGAACTCCGGGAGTTGGTGATGGACAGGGAGGCCTGGCTTGCTGCGATTCATGGGGTCATAAAGAGTCAGACACAACTGAGTGACTGAACTGAACTGAACTGAAACCTACTCGGTTCATGCCTCCGAATACGCCCAGACCTTCAAGTAAGAGACTGAATCACTTGTTTCCTGAGGTGTAGGCTTCGAGTTCAATGTCAGGGCAGTCATAATTCTCTAATCTTTGTTTTCAAGCTTTAGGTTAATCTCTGCTAACTTCCAAATTTCTCTAATTTAATGAGGTTCTTCTTAATGTCTAGAGACGGGGTTTCCTTATTTGTTCTGCAAAAATGTACTTGGCCCTGGTAACTTCTTGGTCCTTTGCTTGTTGAGCCTATACATTCATTACAGAATACCTCAAAAGGAGGAAAATATGAGGCAATTCTATGTAAATCTGTTCATATGCCCATTGCTATTCTTTCATTTCTTTTGTGACTCTTTTTTAAAAAATGTCTTTTAACTATATTTAGAATCCATCCAGTGAGGCTCATTTATTACAATCCCATTAGTCATTATTAAACCAATTAAAATATATCATTCAGTAGACATTGTATTGAGCCTCATTTTAAATGCATATGTTGGAACCATAATGGATCACTGTGTTGTCAGATATGGTGGGTTTTCATCTGTTGCTGATAAAGATGAAACTGTTTTTTGAAAAGTAAAAGCCATCTGCAGCTGCTTTGAAAGTCAACTGACATTTTGTTAATTAGCATTTATTTACAGTAGTTGAATAACAATATCAAACTACAATAAGAAATGAGCAGTTAACATTAAAAAGAAAAAAAGCTGGTGACATTAAGTTTCATCATTTGGCATCAAGTTAAAAGCACAAATTCCTTCAGAGACTAAAAAGGGTGTTGCTGAAGTCTGTTTAAATGTAAAATAAACTAGAAAGGGAAGGGGAGATCTCACAGAGGTGGAGTTAAGGTGTAGCTCTTGGGTCTTAGAATTGAACAGATGAGCAAACCACCGGTTGAGTAGCCACTTAACCGAAGGGGGAGGATAAGAAGTAGACAAAATTATTTCCTTATTTAGTGGCTTTTAAACACAAGCCAAATTATCACTAGAATTTTGGCCGAGAGCAGATTCCAAATGACTTGATGATCAAATTAAGATGTCACACTCCACTCAGGTCCTGAACTGTTACCATCAGCCTCCGGACTGAAGCAGTTAGAGAGTGAGAGGAAAAGAGAGGGGCTGGTTTTGTCAGGAACACTTTGACTTGTTAAAATTAGGCGTCAGGAAAAAAATGCCCGCAGTTTTTTTGACTTCTTGCTTGTTTTGTTCCCTCCGTACGACTCCTAGAGTATGGAAGTATGAAAGTCAAAACTGGAAGCAAGTAGACATTTCGTAAGACATAGTCAGTGCTGTGTTACCAACAAACAAATCGCAAACCAATATTCCATAGTGACAGACATTTGCCTCTTCTATAGTCCTCCCCATAACTGGCACCAATACTAAATGTTCATTGAAGAAGGAGAAAAAATATTCTGCTGCTTTATCTTTTAGGAATGTTAATGTACTTTCTAACACAGGTCCAAAGTGTCTAAACTTTTGTATTGATAAACAGGGCTGTTAGCTGCTTTCTCTTTCTTAAAAATGCTGGCTTTGCCTCACAATTTCAATACTCTGCAGCATTACTTTTTTTTCCCAGGAGGCCAACAAAATAAGGCCTATTTTCAGTTCATGGTTTCTATGATTGTAAGCATGCAAATGGCTATGCATTTATGGATCTAGACATCCATCCTCTCCTATCTCTGCAAGTTTCGTATAATTTTGCTACCCAACCGTGATTCCAACTCCATGAAATAGGATGGATAATTAGTGATTTGGGACAGTGCCTGTCAGTACTGGGCAGAATCTGTGATTCTTCCCATTTTAATGGTCACGTACCAGTTAGGAACACCAATATAGAACATTTTAATAGAAAGAAAAAAGGCATCAACTTTTCCACTCCTCAGCTCACTCCAGCCAAGTGACACTGATGGATGAGCTCTGACCAGGAGTTCAAAACTAGTTTTTTAAACCACCCTCATTTACTGACAAGCAACTGATGAGAGACCGTAAAGGCCAGTTACTCAGAGAATTTTCACACCATTGAAGGCAATAACTGTAGCTTAAAAACTTTAATTATTAATCTCACTTTCAGCAGATGTGTTCTAAATCTGGCCACCTACCTGCTGGCTTCAGCCAAGTGAATTATTTCCTGTTTTATGTGTGCAGAATGCTAGTAAATAAAATATTGGTACTATGAACTATTTCTCTTATAAATATGACTAGCTAAGATCCATTAGTTTTCCTAAAGATGTGAGGTAGGGAGATTAAAAAAAAAAGCCTGAAGTGTGCTTTGACGACAGGGGCAGCATCTTATTTCATTCACTGGTTCTCCATCTAGTATTAATATTATTCCTGTTACCTTTTCACTCCAAAACATGGAAAGATTTTTTTTTTTTTTATTCAACATTTCCCGTCCTTATCAGTAACTTTATTTGAGATCTAGATAGCCCTGAACTTGCTTGCCCTTGTTGTTTCACAGGAAACCAGTTACATGAAAAATAAAGCATCTTGGGACTACCCTAGTGGTCCAGTGGTTAAGAATTGGCTTTGCAGTGCAGAGGGTGTGCATTCAACCCCTGGTCAGGGAACTAAGATCTCTCCACATGCCACGGGGCAACTAAGCCTGTGCCCACTAGAACCCTCATGCCAACTAGAGAAAACCTGTGTGCCAAAATGATGAGGTGGCCAAAAATAAAAAAGCATCTTTTTTGTAGTGTATTACCAACAATTTCATATTAAATTAAAGTGTGCCATGCCAGGCACTCTAATATATACCTTCTTCTTTAATGTAATTCAGTTCTTCAATAATCTTATACAGTGGGCATTATTATTCCCATTTTATGTGTTAGGAAACTGAAGCTCAAAAATGTTAAGAGAGGAGTCCAAAGTGACACAATTGAAAGCAGCTAATGACAAATCAAACCTCATTCCAGGGCTTCATCTATCTTAGAACATTTGGCTCATTTTCATGAAGATGATCAGAAAGATAGCTGATGCTATTAAGATGATGCCCTTATCCTTAAGTTTTTAGCACAGTTTTGAGCTATCCTATCTTTATTTCAATTAGATCACTTTTCTATTAAAACTCAGAACTAATGCCAAATGCTCCATTATCATTAGAACGTCCAGAAAAGGCTGGCAGAAAAGGCTTCACCTTTTGCCAGTTTAGGAATAAATTAGGCATATCTGCTACTGAGCTTTCAAATTCAGAAGTCAAAGAAACCCAAAATGATCTATGGAAGTTAACAGAAACTTTCTTATCCTTGAGCTTCCCTGGTGGCTCAAATGGTAAAGAATCTGCCTGCAGTGTGGGAGGTCTGGGTCCAATCCTTGGGTTGGGATGATCCCCTTGAGAAGGGAATGGCTACCCACTCCAGTATTCGTGCCTGGAGAATTCTATGGAGGAGCCTCCTCGCCAGAGGAGCCTGGCGAGCTAAAGTCCATGGGGTCACAAAGAGTCAGACATGACAGAGTGACTAACACTTCACTTTCTTATCCTGTGCTAGCTCATCCATCTCTCTTTTTTGTTTTAGGGACCATTTCTTCCTGCTTTCTCTTCCCACAGCTGAGTAGTATCTGCTTTTTCTTAGATGTTCCTCTGTCTGGAGTTATGAGTATTTCAAACTCAGTGAAACTGGCCCTTTAAAGAAAATATGGTGTAGAAGAGAAGATAGGCTTTGTCACAGACAGGCTTGGCATCAAGTTCTTTATGTCATGATGAAGAATAGACTGTAAGAATAGGCAAGATAGTGACCATTGAGCCTTGGTTTCCTGATGTTATTTGACCTACAGAGTTTTTGTGGAATGAGTCAACTTAATATCTGAGACAGCAGGAACCCTTTACTGTAAAAATTACTCCATTTCCCTGTGTTAGTTCATCTAAGGCAGCTTAGTTTTTCTAAAGCCATTTTCTCCATTGCTGCTCTTTCTGGCCAGGACAGGTAATTTTATTATTATCATTGTGGAGTTGGCAGTGGTGGTGGTAAAACACACATAACACATACGATTTTCTACTGGGACTTCCGTGGTAGTCCAGTGATTAAGACCCTGTGCTTCCACTGGGGAGGGGTGTGGGTTCAATCCCTGCTTGGGGGACTAAGATCCCACATACCACACAGCATGGCCCCCCAAAATTACTCTTTTAACAATTTTAAAGTCTACAGTTCCATGGTATTAAGTACATTCACATTGTTGTACAGTCATTGCCACCATCCACCTCCAAAACTTCTTTGTCTTCCCACACTGAACCTCTGTACCCACTAAACAGTAACTCCACGTTTCTTCCTCCCTGCAGCCACCGGTGGCCACCATTCTATCAATACTTTCTGTCTCGACGAGTCTGACTACTCTAGGTACCTCAGATAAGTGGAATGTCACAATATTTGTCCTTATTTCTCTCAGCACAGTGTCCTCAAGCTTCATTCATGTTGTAGCATGTGTGAGGATTTCTTTCTTTCTTAGGCTTAAATAATATTCAGTTGTATGTATAGACACATTCTCCATACACATTCATCTGGACTGCTAATTCCGATAGCATGGATGCCTGGACAGAGATGTGACGGAAACCATCTTCTTTCAGGAAGGACGTGTAGCTCATTCTGGGGTTGGAGAATTTGAGAGAGAAAGGACCCCCCAGAAAGACTAGCGTGAGGTGGGTTGTCCTCAGCACCTGCCCCCCCTTTCTCCTCTTATTATTCAGCACTTTTTGCTTATTATCCTTCCCTGCCTCTGTATTTGCTGCATCATTTAAACAGCAATAGCCTAAATTAGGAGGATGAGATTAACATACACGCACTACTGAATATAAAATAGATAACCAACAAGGACCTTCTGTATAGCACAGGGAACTCTACTCAAATTTTGTAATAACCCATATGGGGAAAGAGTCTGAAAAAAGAATATGCATATATGTGTATGTATGTGTACATATATCATCTGTATCACTGTGCTGTACATCTGAAACTAGCATGACATTGTAAATCAACTATACTTCAATTAAAAAAAAAAAAGCCGTGGTCTAATCCAAGCCCTAAACCCATACTGTCGTTTCAACAATAAATTAAGAAGCCACCCATTGTGAGGACAAGGTAAATAATATTTTATTTGAGTTTGAAAATCTCCCAAAACAAAACTTGGATATCTATGACTCAGGATTTTTATAGCTGCGAGATTAGCAAAGAATCCATTTTCAAGCATCTCTTTCTCTGTCCCCCTTCTCTCCTCCCTCTCTATCTTTCTCTCCTTTAACCCTCTTTCATTTCCTTCAAGATATTTCTTTGGCTTTTGTGATACATTTGAGTCTATGTTCTTTCCCTGAAATGGCTGCAAAGAAACGTAGTACTAGCCTAATTAAATATTTGTCTAGCTCAAGAAATTCTCCCTCTTTAGTTCATTTCATTTTGTATCTCTGGACCTCCAAATCACAGGACGAAGAGAAAAGTGAAATGCTAAATATCACAGCACTATATTGAGTAGTTTAATGGGAATTTAAAATAAAGGAAAATGTGGTACAAATACAATTTGCTATATCAAACTTCCAGGTTTGTCCTCAAGACATATATCTTTTTAAAGAATTGTTTCTACCTCAAAACCTCTGTGAGTAAAAAGAGCACATGGAGCATCATCTTTCTCTTTAGAAAATGAAGAAATATAAATCAATCTTAGTTTCTTGCCTTCGGAACACTGTGAAAAATCACCATGGGAAATGTGTGTCCTTCCCAACCTTTGCAGCTCTCTAATTCTCTCTTCTTTAAAGGGAAAGAGTGATTTTGATCAGAAGCTTTTTAAAGACCAATTTGCAAAGCTAAAATTTTCTAGATCAAACCATCTCTAGAAACACATCTACCACAAACACTGGATGGTTTGGTGCCACAAAAAGAACTGTAGAATTTTAGAGTTGAAACTATCTTGGTCCAAACCTCTAAATGGATGCTTCTTTTCTAGTCCACAAAGTGGAGGAGACAGCACCGTAAGAGTAGGTGACTCTTGGGACTCTTGGGACAAGAGACTATGGCTTGTGTGACCTGTGATCACTGTAGAATGCTGGAAGCAGATCAGTGTATTTGTGCAGCATGAAGGTGGAGGAAAGAAAGGAGAGAGGGGGAGGAAGGAGGGTAAAATCAGAGAAAACAAGGCAGGGAGGAAGGAAGCAGAGAAAGAGAGACAGCAGGGTCAGCAGGTAAGTAGTATTTATTACACACACATATACATACATATATATATTACACACATGTATTACATATATATGTGTGTGTGTGTGTTTTATATATATATATATATATATATATATATATATATATATATATAATTTTTGACCAAGAGCTTTTACTGTTTAGATTAACTAATTGAATTATCTTAGCAAACCACTAACAAAGATATTAATATCCCACATTTAGTGTTGAAGAAGTTTAAGTTCAAAGAATGTAAATGCATATATTTCTAGCTCATTGCAGGAAGGAGACATTGATGAAAGAGGCAGAATTCCTCTTGAAAGGGACACACGGTGAGAGAAAGGCAGAGAAGGTGTGTGTGGTAGATCCATACTTATGAAATGCTTCCTTATGCGTCCCATAAATCCATACTTATGAAATAATACTCTAATGAAGAGATTGCGGCCATGCCCATGAGTTACAGAGACCCCGAATTAGTATTAATGGTGATTAATCTCCTCCTCCTCCTTTGTCAGATATGACAAAAGAAAAGGTGACAGTAGGCTTTGCAATGTTTTCCTTTCTTCAGTTTCTGCTGCTGCTGCTGCTAAGTCACTTCAGTCGTGTCTGACTCTGTGATCCCAGAGACAGCAGCCCACCAGGCTCAACCACTAATGTCTCCATGAACCTCTTACCAATTGCAGTGCATGCATGGGTGCTCAGTTGCTCAGTCATGGCTGACTCTTTGCAACCCCATGGACTGTAGTCCACCAGGTTCCTCTGTCCATGGGATTCTCCAGGCAAGAATACTGGAGTGGGTTGCCATTTCCTTCTCCAGGGGATCTTCCTGACCCAGGGATCGAACCCAAGGCTCTTTTGTATCCTGCATTGGCAGGTGGATTGTTTACCACTGAGCCACCTGGGAAGCCCACTTGCAGTGCATAGCACATTATAGACACCTAGGAGGAAATGGCCTAACACCAATATGTAATGCTAAAAAGGAGGAAAACATCACTTTGATCCAAGCAGTTTGTGCCCCAGATGTGGGTTTTGGTTATTCTGATTTCAGCTTCTAGAACAAAGGGTGCTACAACCAGCTGGGCTAATAACTCATTTCAGGAGTAGAGAGAAGACTCTTGAAGTGCACTGTATCTGATTTGTAAGCAGGCCTTTGCTGACGCATTACTTAAATAATTTAGGGAAAGCATAGGGCTCTCAAATTCACCAGTGACTCCAGCCTCAAGGTACACAAATCTCTTTTCAGTGTCTTAAATGTAATGCTCTAAGGCTTCAGGCAGATTTCTCTGGCAATAATTAAACTTCTGTATGTCTCAGTTTCCTCCACAATAAAACAGGAAAAGAGAGGCTGGTCTCTAGGGCACATGCCACCTTCGGCTTTCTGGACACCTGCGATTCCCTGCGCATGGAGTGTTGTCTGTGTACAGAGTATTGGACTCACCCTTGAATATTCTGTACCAGTGGAAAGACTTAAACACAAATTTTCATCACCACCATTGTCATCCCAGTAATCTTCACAGAGTATGCTAAGAATTATTTCTATTTCTGATTCTTACTGTAAAATCCTTAAAATAGGCATTATTACCTGCAATATAATGATGAAGAAATTGTATTCACTCAAGAGTTATCCTATATTAGTGATTAATTTAAGCTTGCTGCAGAAGTGCTGTAGGATGTTTACAAAGTTGACTTGTCAAACAGATTTCTGTTTGTTTGCTTTGTTTTGTTTATTTTGCTTAATTCTTTTTCTTTATTTAAGATTACTTCCTCAGGCTAGCCTCACAAGAGAATAATTGTATTTTCAAAGGTACAAAGGTCAACTCCTCTTCAAGGCAGCAGAAATCTCACTCTATCAGATAGCTCTTGAATTTAACTACCACAAGCCAAAAGGACCACCTCTTCCTTGATGTCCTTTCTGGACGCTGAACGTATTGCTGTCACAGAACCTGTAGCACTTTATCGAATTTAATCACTACAAGCCCATCTCTCCTTATCAGATTCTACCTGTGAGTCACTAAGCCGATTACTTTTATCCTCATTGGAAGAGAAATTTTTTATCTTCACTGTTCCATCAGTTCAGTAGTACCTGAGACATAATAAGCACATAAAAAATATTGACTGACAGAATGAAATGTTAATAAATTAGCTTTCACAGTATTGTGTAAATTTAAAATACAAGCAACAAATGTCTGTGTTTTATCTTTTCTTTATTTGCATCAGTGTGGTGGGCGGGCAAGGAAAATGCTCTCTAAGGCGCTCTTTCCTTTCCTGAACCCCACCCTCTCTATAAAATTTTCTTGTAATTTCTCTCCCTTCTAGTTCAGAAACCTGGAAATTCTCTCCGATCTTCTTAACTTTAAACCAGACGACGTCCAGAGTTTCTGCTTCATCCCCGTCCTGTATCCTCCATCTTCACCTGTCACCTCACTATTGACAGCTAGTTGGATGGTTAAGCGTTGCTCTACAGTTTTTTCACTTATTTGTTTGTTATTTAGAGTTTGCATTTTTTGACTTTTTGGTAATGTAGACCATTTTAAAGTCTTTATTGAATTTGTTATGGTATTGCCTCTGTTTTAGTTTTTTGGCAGATCTTAGCTCCCTGACGAGGGATTGAACCCTCACCCACTGCAACAAACGGCCAAGTCTTAACCACTGGACTTCCAGGGATGATCCTGCTCTACAGTTTACAGTTTGTCTGGTCTATAACAAGATCATAAACATTGAAGATGGAGATGGTTAACACGATTCTTTGATTTATACTGTTATTTCTTGATTGATCAACATTAGCAATAGATCAGTTATTTCTGCTGAAGCAGGCCTACAATGTACCTCTTCTCCCTCCTTTTGGCTACATGCTTGTGATCGTTAATTTCACATTGTCCACTTGAGTGGGCCATGGGACATCCAGATATCTAATTAAACATTATTTCTGGGTTTGTCTTGGAGGGTGTTTCTGGAAGATATTAGCATTTGAGATGGTGGCTTCAGTAAGGCAGTTGGTCCTCCACAATGTGGGTGGCCATCAGTCGATTTGTTGAGCACGTAAACAGAACAAAAATGCAGAGGAAGGTTGAATTGCCCCTCCCCCAACCTGAGGGCTTGAGTTGAGGCATTGATTTTCTCCTGCTCTCAGGGTTCCTGGTTCTTAGGCCTTCAGACTACATCGCCAGCTTTCCTGGGTCTCCCACTTGCAGACAGCAGCTCATGGGACGTCTCAGTCTCCATAACCACATGAGCCATTACCTCACAATAAATCTCTCTCTAGGATATATATATATCCTGTTCATTCTGTTTCTCTGGGGAACCCTAGTACAGTACTTATTTTTATTTCCTCTATTGGATACATCTAAACTTATTTTTCCATCAGTACCCTTTCTTAGTTTATACCCTCAATCTGTTGAGGAGCACATCTTCAAGTAAATTCCTAAGAAGGGTGCATAGGACGTAGATGTTCATTATACTGATATATTTGAATATGTTTTATTATTGGAATGACCGTTTGGTTGAACAATCTGTTCTCAATTGAAAATAATTTCCCTCATACTTCAAAGATGTTCTTTTAGCATCACTGTTATTGTTTAAAAAGTTTGATATCAGTCTGGATCTACCCATTTGTATGTGACCACTCTCCTACCCCGGTAGTCTTGCCCCCACTGGCTGGAAACTTCATGATCTCACATCCAGAGTCTCACACAGGTATGTCTAGGTATGTAATCATTCACTAACCTTTCTTGGCATCTAATACACTCTTTTTAAATAGGAAATTTATTATTCTCTAGGGTCTCAAATGTCACCATTTGACCACCCAACTCTTTTTGTCAATAGTACATATCAATCTCCAAAATATGGGATGACTCCCTTACCTTTTTCCCCTCTTCTATCACTAGAATATAAGCACCAAGGAATTTTGGTCTTTTTTTTTTTTTATCACTGTTGCATCAAGAATTGTGCCCAGCATCTTGTGGGTATTTAATAAATACTTGTTAAATAAATCTTTGTTTCATATTTAAGAAAGAAGCAATGAAAGTTGCATCTGCCTACATAGGTCTTGTCAATATGTCCACCAGGAGAGCCAGCCATTGCACTGGAACTCTCAGGGAATAGATTGGAGAGGAATTTGTACTGGGGTGTAAACACCCGAGTTCTTTCCAGAGACTTAATTCTGAAAAGTAGTTGTGATACAAAATTTTATTTGGAGTATTAAACAGATATCTTTAATAAGGATGGAGGCTGCAGAGAGAGAAAGAGAATAGAAATCAGAAGTAATTCCACTTAATAGATGGTAGGATTATTGACAATCATTTTTACCTCTGTATTTTCCAAAAATCTTTCAGTTTTTCCTATGTGTTAGAGAAATTAACAAAAATCAACACAATATGTTTACAAGATGCTCTAGCGAGGATTATCTGATTTCTGTATGATGTGAACTGTTCATGTGAGTGTCTATTCAGTACTTCCTCTTCATCCCAGGTTACCACCTGATTCTTCCCTTCAGTTTTTCCCACATCCTTTTAACTCTTTAACCATTTGGAAATATCACTTTAATTCAGGCACAGGTTTATTTAGAAATCTTCTATCTGATGGAGTTGTTAGCATTTCTGCTACGTAGGCAACAAAGCATGGTTCTGTCACTAACATCTTTTCATTTTTAGCAAAGTCAAATCTTAAACTCTTCTAACCAACTTGTAGAAATCAAAGCCAAATTTAAATATACTCCTCTCTCTCTTAAAGAAAAAAATGGGGAGTCGAGATAAGTGTAAAGAACTGCATATATGACTGTGTTTCTTGGAGAAAGCAGAATGAGTTTGGAAAGAGAGAGAAGGGTATATGTTTCAAAACAGAAGAAAAGTACTTGTGGAAATATAAAAAAATCCACTTCTAATTTCCAAAGTGTGATTAATGTCTTAAAAAACATATCAAATGACTACCTTAAATACATAGACCCACATACACTATTCTTTTATTATGGAAGTGATGCATTTTATTATAGAAAAAAGGAAGTATTAAAAATGCAAGTAAAGATTCCAGTTGAAATACCCTACCCTAAATTCTAGAGCTAAGTTCTTGAGGATGCACTTTTGAATTCTATACTTTTATTTTAAAATTATGTTGTGAACATTTGCATGTCATTAAGTTCTTCAAAAATCAGAATTTTTCAGAACCCTCAATGTACGATAATCCACCACTCCAGTACAATTTTTCATTTAACTTAGTTCCAGTTTTTTGTATCATAAATAGAAAGTAAAGAACATCCCTGTGCAAAAAGTGTTGTCCACATCTCTTTCTAATTTCTAATGACAGAATTCTAGAAGAAGAATCCTTGGGCTAAATAACCATAGGTTTTTAGCCTTCTGAAATATATAGCCAAATACCTCCCAGGAAGTGGTAATACTAAACATTCCTTCCAGGTTACTTGACAGGGTCCATCACCTGACCATCTCTCACCCTGAGCTGGCAATTAAATAAGTTTAAAATGATGTTTAATAAGATAGATAACTAATAAAGACCTACTGTATAGCACAGGGAGCTTTACCCTGCGATTACCTATATGGGAAAATAATCTAGAAAAAAATGGATATATGTATATTTATAACTGATTCACTTTGCTGTAGACCTGAAACTAATACATTATAAATCAGCTATACTCCAATAAAATTTTCCAATAAAATAAAATGATATTTAGATTTGTGAGATTATCAGGAAAGCTGAACTTTCCCCCATTTTTATTGAACATCTATAATTCCTCTTTCCTGTGTCTTTTAATCCAGTTTTTTTCTATAGACATGTTTGTATTTTGCAGATTTATAAAAACTCTTAGAAAAAAATGTTACCTCTTTGCCTGTCATCAGTGGTAGACATTTTTCCAGCATTGTCATTTCAATGTGTCCCATGGTATTTTCTTTTTTGTTTAAGAAGTGATAGTTTTAATATACAGTGTTTAAGACTTTACGTCACCAATTCTATTGCTCTTGCTGAAAGGTTTCTTCGCCTGTGAGTCATTTTTATTTGCTTCTAATATTTGTGTTGTTTGATTTACTATATACATTGTTTTATACAGACATCTCTAGAGTTTATTACTGTGTGTGACATATGGGATAAGGTAAAGACCTAGTCTAATGTCTTCCATATGTCACTGATTGAGTAATCTGTCCCTTACTTGGTTCTGAAGTCTCCTTTATAGCATCTCAAGCCATTGTACAATATAGGGTGCTTTCTTTTTTGCGGGCTCGTCTCTTATTGACTCATACTTGTACAAGCACCATTACTGTAACTCGGCAATATATCTTTACCTGGTAGAACAAGTTCAACCTTCCTCATTAGCTTTCCTTTCCAACTTTTCTTTTGCTATTCTTATGTGATGCTGAAGCTGAAGTTTCAATACGTTGGCCACCTGATGTGAAGAGCTGACCCATTAGAAAGATTGGGAAAGATTGAAGGCAGGAAGAGAAGGGGATGACAGAAGATGAGATGGTTGGATGGCATCACCAATTCAATAGACATGAGTTTGAGCAAATCTGGGAGATGGTGAAGGACAGGGAAGCCTGGCATGCTGCGGTCCGTGGGGAGGCAGAGTTGGTCATGACTGAGCTACTAAATAACAACAGCAACAAATTCTTATATACCTATTCCTCCAGAAGAACTACTGAAGAAAAAATCCTATTGAGAATGTGTTGGGTTACATTAAACCTAAAAATTAGTGTGGATAAAACTGATATATTTATAATAGTCCACACAGACACATGGCATGGCTTCCTATTTATTTAAGCCTTATTTTATGCTTCTTGGTATAATTCTATGGCATTTTTCATGAAGGTCTGACATATTTTTTATTAAGCTTGTATTTCTAGGTGTTTTATATTCCTGTTACTATTGTGAAAGAGTTTCGTTCCTCATTATACTTTCTGATTGTGCCTGGTATGTTTGAAATCCATTGACACTTATATTTATTCATCTTGCCAGAGTCGCTTATAATTATTTTTTAGCTGGTTCTCTAGGGTTTTCTAGATATATGATGATATCAGCTGCAAACAATGATAACTTTGTTTTTCTTTTTCTGCTAATCACACTTCTTATTTTTGTTCTCTGCTGCACCAAAACTTATAAAATAATAATTAACTAGGGAGGAGAGTAGACATTCTTGGTTTGTTCCCGATGTTAGTGGAAATGTCTCCATTTGTATTTTCCTAATAAATTAAATGAGTTGTCAATATGAAAATGTTCCTTAATGTGTTAAGGAATTATCCTTATATAGATAACAAAAAGATTTGTCTCATTAGCAATGATTGCAGGGCAGCTGCTCACACGGTGAAGGTGGAAGTAAAGGGACCACTCTAGCCTGTGGCCTCTGTCTCTGGCTGGGCTGGTACCGCCCAGCGGCCTAGGACAGACCTGAAATGTATGGTGCTGCAGGAACCAGCTCCAGGATCCAGATAACCTGCCACCCGAGTAGCTCCCGACCTCCAGAGACCCGCAAGAGTCTCCTGTGGTCTGATAATGGCTACTGCTCCATATAAGCCAACGGCTGAATTGGTGTCAGGGCCGATGGGACCGTGTACAAGGCCGTGATCCCCACGGTGGCCATTTTGTGGCCCTCAAGAGTGTAAGAGTCTCCAGTAGAGGTGTGCTGGAGGAGGCCTGCCCATCAGCACAGTTGGTAAGGTGGACTTACTGCCATGTCTGGAGGCTCTTGAACATCCCAGTGCTGTCTGGCTGATGGACGTCAGTGCCACCGCCTAAAATGACCGAGAGGCCAAAGTGACCCTGGTGTGTGAGCATGTGAACCAAGACCTAAGGACGTATCTGGACAAGGCACCCCCACCAGGCTTGCCAGTGGAGACCACCAAGAATCTGATGCCCTGGTTTCTAAGAGGCCTGGATTTCCTTCCTGCCAACGGCATCGTTCACTGAGACCTGAAGCCAGGAGAAGGTGACAAGTGGTGGGACAGTCAGGCTGGCTGACTTTGGCCTGGCCAGAATCTACAGCTACCAGGCAGGCAGCACTACACCTGTGGCTGTTAACACTCTGGTACCGTGAACTCCAAAAGTCCTTTTGCAATCTACCTATGCAAAGCCTCTGGATGTGTGGTGCGTTGGCTGTATCTTCACAGGGACACTCTGAAGCTGACCAGTTAGCTGATAGGCAGAATCTTTGACCTGACTGAACGGCCCCCAAAGGATGACTGGCCTCCAAACGTATTTCTGTCCCCAGGAGCCTTCCCCCTGCCCCCACCCTGGGGGCTCCTCACAGTTGTACCTGAGACAGAGGAGTCTGGAGCACAGCTGCTGCTGGAAATGCTGACTTTTAACCCCCGCAAGGGACTCTGCGTCCCGAGCCTCGCAGCCCTCTTATCTACACAAGGCAGAAGGAGACCCCGAGTGAACAACAAAATGGCTGCAACAGAACCAAGAGGAGAGACACTGACATTTCCCTTCCTTTGAACACTTGAGTGAAGAGACTCCCTCTGAGAAGGTGACCTCTGTCTTCATCTCTGAGGCTGTGAAGACTCCTCCTCCAACTTTTTACAGACTATTTTGCTGCCTTAATGACATTCCCCTCCCGCCCCTCCTTTTGAGGCTTATCCTTCTCCTGCCCCACCATGTCCTTACACAAAGGGGTATGTCCCTTGTTCTCCTCTTCCCTATACCTTGATGTTGGGATGCTTTTTCATACAGGAAAAACAACAAAAAATGATATGATTGCAATATTTTATCAATGCCTTTCAAAAACTAATGATCTTGTAAGTTTTTTTAAAATTTGACCTCTCAATATGATATAACATAATAATTTTCTAATATTAAACCAAACTGGGGCTTCTCTGGTGGCTCAGTGGTAAAGAATCCACCTGCCAATGCAGGAGACATGAGTTCGATCCCTGATCCAGGAAGTTCCCACATGCCTCGGAGCAACTAGCCCTTGCCGCAACTGTTGAGCCTGTGCTCTAGAGCCTGGGAGCCACAACTGCTGAAGCCCATGCACTCTAGAGCACATGGTCTTCAACAAGAGAAGCCACCGCAATGAAAGCCCGCACCCTGAAACTAGAGCGTAGCCTGTGCTTGCTGCAACTAGAGAAAAGTACTCGCAACAGCAAAGACCCAGCACGGCCATAAATAAATAAGATTATTTAAAAAAAAAAAACTGATAGCTTCTACTTGGTTGTGGTAGATTATTCTTTCCAAATAGTTTTTTGAGTCCCATTGGCTATTACATTATTTAGAGTTTTGAAATATATGGGTCTTTTTCTTTTTATCCTATCTTTGTTAGGCTTTAATAATAAGAATAGCAGTTGTGATCATTTTGTACACTCATATGATGTTTCAAATACCACATTTTTTCCTGTATTTTATTACAACATTTACAAATGAAATACAGCATTACATATATTTTGTGGATAAGGAATTGAGGCTAAGATTATGCAGCTTGAGAGAGGAGCCTGTCTCACTAGGCTCTGCTACATAGTTTTGAAGAGTTAAAAATGAATTAAGTAGCTTTCCATGTTCTGGAATAGATTATATAGAATGGAAAAAATCTGTTTCTTGAAAGAATGAAAAGACTGATTCATGTATGCACAGGAGACAAAATGATGCGGTGAAAGTACATGGGGTTTAAAGCCAGACAAATGCTGGTTTGAATTCCAGCTCTGTCCATTACTTAGTAACCCTGAATAAGTAGAAATGATGGTCATTATAAAAACATCCTGTCCTGAAGACTTCTGTGACAACATTTTCCAGTTGTGCCTGGGTCTTTTTCTGATATTTTTTTCCATAACACCTTGTTGCCCCAGGAAATCATGTATTTCTTCTAGATAATGGAATATATAATTTCATAGTCATATGTACTACTCTCTTATATTTTAGGAAGCCAATGCCATATCTATTAGGCGACCAAGGTTGATACGCTCTTATATTTTAAAATCTCCATATAAAGATATTTTATATCTTTTGTTATATTTCCTATTAGTCTTTGGTATTTAATTGTGTGCTCACTTTTGTTTCTAATATTTGTTGTTTTTTGAAAATAAGCTTTTAATTTTAGAGTAGTGTGCATGTATGTGTGTTAAGTCACTTCAGTCATGTCTGACTCTGCAACCTTATCAACTGTAGCCCACCAGGCTCCTCTGCACATGGGGTTCGCCAGGAAAGAATACTGGGGCAGGTTGCTGTGCCCTCCTCCAGAGGATCTTCCCAACCCAGGGATCAAACCCACATCTCTTCTGTTCCCTGCATTGGCAGGCAGGTTCTTTACCACTAGTGCCACCTGGGAAACCCTTAGATAAGTAGCAGAGTAAGCTGAATAATAACCCCACAAAATGTAAATGTCCTAACCTCCAGAACCTGTGAATGTTATATGGTCATAGGTACTTTGCAAGTGTGGTTAAATTAAGGATTTTTATGATGGGGAGATTATTCTGGATTATCCCAGTGGGCTCTGTATAATCACAGGGTCCTTATAAGAAGGGTCCAAGAAAGTCAGACAGAGGAGAAGGTGATATGACAACATAAGAAGAGATTGGAGTGATGTGGCCACAAGTCAATGAATGCTAGCAGTCTATAGAAGCTGGAAAAGACAAGGAATGGAGTTGCCTCTGGAGCCTCCAGAAGGAACCAGCCCTGCCAGCTCCTTGATTTTCACCCCTCTAAGATTCCCTGGTGTCTCAGTGATAAAGAATTCACCTGCCAATGCAGGAGACATGGGATTGATCCCTAGGTCGGGAAGATCCTCTGAAGAAGCAAAGTGGAGAATTCCATGGACAGAGGAACCTGGTGGGCTACAGTCCATGGAGTCACAAAGGGTCAGACACAACCTAGAAACTAAACAACAAGACTCATTTTGGACTTCTGACCCCCCAAACTTTTAAAGTTTGCATTATTTTAAGCCAATAGATCTGTGATAATTTGTTACAGCAGCAATAGGACACAAACATAGTTTTAGAATGACAGAAAAGTGGCAGATACTATAGAATTTCCATATGCCCCATCCAGTTTCCCCCATTGTTACTGTCTTACATTAGGATGGTATATTTGTCACAATTAATGAACCTATAAGACACCTTATTATTAACTAAAATCCATACTTTCTTTTTTCAGATTTCCTTAATTTTTACTGTGTGCTCTCTGTCTGTTTCAGAAGGGCATCCAGCTTCCCATACTACATTTAGCTGTCCTGTCTGCTTTGGCTCCTCTTGGCTGTGATAGTTTCTCAGACCATGTTTTGGATGACCTTGACAGTCTGAAGAATACAGCTCAGATAGTATTTTACATGCCCCTCAGTTGGGATTTTTGTCATGACTAGGCTGAGATGATGAGTTTGAGTGACGAGGATCAGAAAGGGAAGTATCACTCTCATCGCATCATCAGTGGTTATATACTGTCAGCATGACATCATTGTTGCTACTGAGTTTGACCACCTGGCTTAGGTAGTGTTTGTCAGTTTCTGTACCACAAAGTTACTCTTTTCCCTTCCTTTGTCTCAATTCAGTTCAGTTCAGTCGCTCAGTCTGACTGTTTGTGACCCCATGGACTGCAGCACGCTAGGCTTCCCTGTCCATCACCAACTCGCAGAGCTTGCTCTAACTCATGCCCATCGAGTTGGTGATGTCTAGTGTTTTTCAAATAAGAAACTTTTAAAATTTGTCAGTTCCACTATTTTTTTGTTTTATAAGTAATTAATGTCTCCTTTATGTTAGTTGCTTCTGTCATGCTTGTGGTTCCTTTTATATTCTTTTTCTATACATGAATATATATATTCTTTTATATATATATATTCTCTTATATGTCTATATTTATATTCTTTTATATATATATATTCTTTTTCTATACATGAATATATATATATTCTTTTATATATTTTATATTCTTTTTCTATACATGATCTCCAGTTGGCAAGGAGTTGTTTGTTTCTTTAAATATTTAAATATTTTTATATTGATTTCTGTGTTCATAGCATAGTGGTAAAAAATATGTTCTATAAATTTTGCATTTTTGAATTTTGTCAGTTTTTAGTTTGTTCTCTTATATGATCACTTTCTGTGCTTTTTGAATTTTCATAAAGACTTTGAAAGGAAAGTTAATATATGACAGAGGAGGCTTTCAAAACCATTGGCAAAGGATATAATATGCTAGGATTACTGACCTTGTATTTTGAAAAATCATTTTTATTTATTATCTGTCTTTTTCCACTACAAAGGAAGCTCCATGAGGTCAGGGATTTTACTTCACAGTTGTATTTCAGTGTTGCCTCAGATAACCATTGTTCAGTTTCATCAACATAAATACTTTGTTTTTGCTTTTGAATCTTTGTGGCTTCTAGTCTCAAACATTCCCTTGCATGGTGGTAATCCCAAAGAACAAACTGGTCCACATTTAGTTCTCCTCCACTGCCTTCTGACTGGGTAACCATGGTTCCTGTCATTCTTAAACAGTGGCACTTTATGCTACTAAGCAGTTAAGTCCATCTACGGGTCCTTTGGCCAGGCTGGCTAGAGCCTGGCTGTTATCAGTCCTGCCCCAGATTGAGCCTCTAAACAGCCAGTCATTAACACAGAGGAAAGATATCCACAGTCATGCAAAGTGCCTCATCCAGGCCCCTCTCTCACATGTAGGGGTCTCAGAGAGTTTGCCTAAGAGAACCAAATGATATACGTAGCTCTGGATTAACCCTCCAGGAAAATTAAATAAATCTGCCTGCCTCTCAGACATCATTCATTCATTTACCATGAATTTGTGAACCCTATTACTTGCTACTGCTGCTGCTGCTGCTGCTGCTGCTGCTAGGCACTAGCAAATAATTAATATTTCTCAATCCGAGTTCTCTTTTCCATTATAAGATCTGAACTCCTCAGCCAACTGACTTATCATGTTCAAGATCTGAAGCAGTAAGTAGTGGCACAGAGATTTGCCAAAGTCTTGAAACAGTTCTCTGAGCCTTTCCAGTGGAGAACAACACCTAGTATTCAAGGGCCTTCTTCATCTTGACCCAACAAATCCCCTCCCCAACACCCACTGCACAATAGGCCCCTCACACGCCAATCTCTCCATCCCATCACTATCCAGCAAACAGGCCAGCATCCCTCCTGGCTCTGGCTCCTTACTTTTACCCTGATATGCTCTCAGTCTGCAAAACCCTTTGCATCCTCTCTACCCATCCAAATCCTACTTTTCTTCAGGGCCCAACTGCTCTGATCAGTATATCTCCCATTGAACATAGGGCACTCTGATGTCCTAAGGGTGGAGGTTGGCAAGCCCACCTAGACCTCTGTCTGGGATTGCTCTTTCAGTGCCTCATGGGTTGGTCTAAAGATGATATAGAATGAAAGTCCAGGAAAGAAACCTCTGCATTTTATAGTCTAAGAAACTAAAGCATGGGATGACTGAGTGACTTATTCTAGGAAACAGGTTAATACACTAGAACTATGAGGTGGTGGAGCAAAGTGGAAATCACTTGGTTCTCTAAAGTTAGAAACATCTGACTGTGAATCCTGCTTTGGCAATTTACTGGCTGAGTGACCCCAGGCAAATTACTTCACCTTCCTGAACCACTGTTTCCTTACATATATTAGGTTCACCTAAAAGTGCAGGTTTTTCCAGAAGCTCCTATGGAAAAACCCAAACAAAGTTTTAGCCACCCCAATACATTGGGGAAGATTAATATCTTCTTTGCAAGATTGTTGTGAATGGAAGAGATACCTGACATCATAAATTAAATTGCAGGTTTCCATTCTTTCTTAATTTTATTATGCTGCCTCTTTCTACAAGACCAACCTCCTTGAAAGTAGGTTCTATGCCGTGTCAGCGCCCATATTCCCCATAAGGCCAGCACAATTCAGAGCATACAGTGGGGGTTTCAGAAATGATTTTTTAAGTTTAAAAAAAAAGACTTTTTTCTGAAAGATCAACATTCACTTAAATGAACAATGAATTTAAATCTAGATCTCTTGTTTTTTCCATTCTTATTACTCTGGTATGCTCTTATCTTTTACATATATTCCCATATGTGACAAAATATTGCATAAACAATGAAATCATTAGTAGTAAATGAGATTTATAGCGTGTAAGAGAATAGTGTTCTACAAGATTTTGTTTTAGTCCATGAAAAATAATGAATTATTCCTAACGTTAATTTATACTATAGTATAAAAACTCCAGATGTCAGAACTGAAAAGATTTCCAGAACCCTGGCAGAGGGTAGTTTCTAAGTTTATTTTGGCTTGATGCCACTTAAAGGGTGAGAAAAAGTTCATGATTTCCCATTGTGTGAAGTCACGTACAAAGTCCTTTTGTCCAAGTGGCCTTGTCATGTGACTTTGTTAAGTATTTTTCACTTGGCCTTCTAATCACATCCAAAATGTCATACCCCTAGAGGCAATTTGATGTATGAATAAATGGAAATTTGAGGTGAGGCTCACCGGGGTCACCAGAATCGGACTGTGACTAGCAAACCAAATGCAGACATCTCTGAGTTTACTTAGAACATATACAGGGTGAAGAAAATTCAAATCAAGAGTTGAAGGCTAAGAGGTAAAAAAATAGTAGATGGGTCAGGTTATTGGAGGACAAAGAGGGAGTTTCTTTTGTTTGAGATTAGAGTTTGCATCAGGATGGAGTTCACAGCATTTGAGGACTTGTTCATTCTACCAGAAGGAAACAAAAGCAAACTGATGACTTGGCAGAAAATAGAAGACAAACGAATTGGGGTTTAATTTCTCAGATGGCACGAATACAAACATGTTACATTTTTCTTGTTTGGAAAAATCACCAAAGGGTTCTTTGGCAGGAATATTATTTTTAAATTCCTGATTTGAACTATTCATTTCTACCTTCTGAAGGACTCTTTGTCTCTTACGCCAGGCCCAGTTCCCCTATCGCTGTTAAATCACAGGCACCCACAAAAGCCTGTGTCTGCTTATTGCATTCTGTGGATTCTCAATCAGCCCTCATGAATGCTTGTTTTGACACTGTCCTGTTAGCAATTCAGTGTGCACTCTCTGGGCTCCTCCTTTCTTTCAATAACAAATCTTCATTAGACATCAGTTTTTCAGCCATTTAAACCCTGACTACACATTTTAGAATATTACCCAGCTCATCTATTTGCCAAAATTATATGGTAACTTTTTCAATAAAAGATCCAATTGTTGTGACATATCTCTACCATTTATACATGTTAAAACAATATTCTTCTAATGACAATATTAGCATGCATTTATAAGATTATTGGGCGGGAGGAGTGTTATTTTCTTTAAGGATTTCTTGAGAAGAAGCCATGTGCCAAGTCTATATTACACTCTCTAACAGAAATAAATGAGATGAAAAGAAATTGTAAGTGGATGGGATATTCTTCTAGAGGTGTTAGTTATGGAAATGAATTCTGGAGCCCCTGATAAAACCTGCCTTTTTTCATTTGCTTTCCTGGCCAGAAGAGTCAATAGGTCTAAGACCACTTTAATGGAATATTACCCAGGTATTAAAAAGAATGCATTTGAATCAGTCCTAATGAGGTGGATGCAACTGGAACCAATTATACAGAGTGAAGTAAGTCAGAAAGAAAACACCAATACAGTATACTAACGCATATATATGGAATTTAGAAAGATGGTAACAATGACCCTATATGCAAGACAGCAAAAGAGACACAGATGTAAAGAACAGACTTTTGGACTCTGTGGGAGAATGCAAAGGTGGAATGATTTGAGAGAATAGCATTGAAACATGTATATTACCATATGTGAAATAGATCGCCAGTCCAGGTTCAATGCATGAGACAGGGTGCTCAGGGTTGGTGCACCAGGATGACCCTGAGGGATGGGATGGGGAGGGAGGTGGGAGGGGAGTTCAAGATGGGGAACACATGTACACCCATGGCTGATTCATGTAAATGTATGGCTAAAACCACTACAATATTGTAAAGTAATTAGCCTCCAATTAAAATAAATTAATTAATTTAAAAAAAAAAGTGTTGAGCAAAGGAAACACAATATAGTTCTTCTACAAATCTCCAAAAGGGCTTCCAGCATCCCGAATCATCTAGTTCTTTGCCATAACTCAGGAGTCTTAGGGAACCCTGATTCTCCTTTCATGGTGCCCTTGTGAATACTGGTCTTATTGATTTAAAAATGATGGCACTGGAATTCCTAGAGTGGTGCTCTGGGGATTTTCCTGGTGGTCTGGTGGTTGACTCCAGACTTCCAATGTAGGGAATACAAGTTCCATCCTTGGTCAGGGAACTAAGATCTTGCCTGCCAAGTAGCACAGCACCCCCAAAAAGAGACTTTTTTTTTTTTTAAAGAAAGCAGTGCTCTAAATAGAGAAACTGACATTTTTTGAAGCTGCACAAATGTACAGTAGATACATGTTTTTCCTTTTACCAAACTAAACTTAGCTTAGACAACTAAGCTTGGGAGGTTTAGAAATTCTCCAGATCACTTTCCCACTTTCTACTTGACAAGGCCCTTTCTGACTGCTTCTCCATATGAGACTTTCGTTTACAATGGTTACCCTGGTGTGACAGGCTGAATAATAGCCTTCTAAAAACATCCACATCCCAACCCCCAGAACCTGTGAACACCTTAATTTACATGCCAAAAGGGTTTTGCAGCTGGGATTAAGTTTAGCATTTGGGGATGGGGAAATGATCTTGGATGACCCACGTGAGCCCAATGTAATCACAGCGTCCTTGTAAGAGAGAAGCAGGAGGATCAGTCAGAGGAAGGAGATGTAAAAATGGAGAGGGTCAGAGAGGAGGGGAAATGCTACCCTGCTAGCTTTGAATACAGAGAAGAGTCTAGGAATGCTGACAATCTCTAGAAGCTGAAGGAGAGAAAGAAGTAAAGACAAGAAAGCAGATTCTCCCCAGAGCCTCCAGAATGGAATGTAGCCTTATCAACATCCTGACTTTAGCAAGGTAGGACCCATTCTGTACTCTGACCTCCAGAGAACAATTTTCTGTTGGGTGAAGCCTTTAAGTTTGTAGTAGTTTGTTACAGCAGCAAGGAAATGAATATACCTGGTAAGGCTCTAACAATCCCCAAACTTTTCTCTAATCCTTGTGTCTATTATTAACGATATCACCTGTGGTTTTATTTTAATACTGTTGATCTATCACAGTGCTACCTATACATTGTTTTTAGTTCTACTGAGAACTCCGTAAACTTTTAGTTTCCTCAAAAGACAAATGGACAAGTGTGGATGAGAATGTGGAGATATTGGAACATTTGCACACTGTTGGTGGAAATATAAAATGGTGTAACCACTGTGGAAAACAGTTTGGTGGGTTTGCATTGTTAAAAATGGAATTGCCCATGACTCAGGAATTGTACTCCTGGGTACACGCCCCAAACAACTGAAAACAGGTAGTCAACAAAAACTTCACACAGATGTTTATAGCAGGGCTATTCACAACAGCTAAAAGGTAGAAACAAGTCAAATGTTCATCAACTGATGAGTGGAAAAACAAAATGTGGTCTATTCACCAATGGAATATTATTCAGTCACAGGAAGAAGTGAAGTACCAGGACTTGCCACAGGGTGGGTGGACTTTAAAAATATGCTAAATGAAAGAAGACACTTTCTAAAGGCCATATATTATTCAATTCCATTTATAGGAAATATCCAGAATCAACAAATTCCTGAAGACAGAAAGCAGATCGATGGTTGCCAGGCAATGGAAGGAGAGGAGATGGGGTGACTTTTTAATAGACAGAAGATTTCCTTTGGATCAAAGAAAATATTCAGAGACTGAAATAGTGGTGAGGGTTACACAACCTTGTGAACAAACTGAATGTCTTTAATGGTAAGTTTTATCCTACATATATTTTACTACAATATTTTTTTTCAAGAAAGACAAAGGGAACTAAATTAACATTTAAATCAAAGTGGAATAAGTTTCCAGATCCACGCCCCACTGATTTCTAACTTCTAGTTCTTCAGTCCAGAGCCTTCCAGTTAAAACTATTTGGTTTGGGGGTAACTAATTATTTGGATATTTGCTACACATTTCCAAATAACATGCTTATTGTGCACTGCACCTATTGATCTATACATTTTGATATTATCTATTGACTTCCAACTATAGTGGATGAGTATTTAGCTCTGTTTTCAGTAATTGTATATTTAATATCCAAGAGCTCTTTATTATTCTCTGATTTTGTGTTTTTACAGTACAGTGTTCTTCCTAATCAATGCAGTATCTTTCTTCTCTGAGAATGTACACTATAACTATTTTACATTCTGTTCTGCCCCTGCTTTGCCATTTTCATTCAAGTTTTTTTTTTTTCCTTCCTATTTATTTGATTTCTTCTCTGTCCTTTATATTGAAGACTTTCTTCAAATGTCTGTGATCCTGAACTGACTCATCACGTTCAGGAGTGAGGCACTAAAAAGTTGGCTGGCAGTTGATATCATGGCAGAGTAGAAGGCCAGGTGAAACTTTTATTAGGGAAGCTCATCTGTTTAAGTCTTTTCTCTAGGAGCACTTGGTTTCTGCTGGGGAAAATTCTTTCAGTTCCAACCTGGTTTCTGTCCCTGTATGTGGAAGGAGTGGGGTAATGTATCTACTTGCTAAACCTGCAGAATTCCACATGAATTATTTCCTTTGCCCTCCACTGTGCACCTTTTTTGGTTCAGTTTCTCCAAATAATGAACTGCTGGCCTCCTGTAGCCATCTGGCTGCTCCCAGGCGAGAGCAGGGCCAGGAGTTTAACAGGCTTTCCCCCAGTCCCTAATTCCAGCCTAGGGCTCTGTCCCCACCTTCCCCAGCCCCTGGTGCCTCTCAGCCTTCCCCTTCCTGGAGGTCTGCCAGGCAACGGAGTGTATTTCTCAGTGACATTCCCTCTGCTAGAACTTAGTCATCACTTCACTGTTTCCTTTAACCTCTACTACCAGCAATTTGCTGGCTTTTTTTTTTTTTTTTGCTCACATTTTTATTCTTTTACTTTAGTGGAGTTTCTCTAGCGAGGTTAGATAACTTTATACATTTAATTCACCATTTTAGCTGGAAATCAGGTGTGTTTCTTCAGGTGGGATATATAGCTCTTTTACTTACCTGTCTTATGCATTCCTCACAAAAATTCTGTAAAGGTGGGTCATGGGATTGTCAGTAATTCTGTAGCTAAGCAAATGGAAATTCAAAAAGGAAATTAACTTGCCCAATACCACATGGCTGTGACGAACCAGGATTTGAACGCAAGCCTTTTAACTCTGCAAGTCTTTAACTCTTTAACTCAAGTCTTAGTAATAATAATACAAAGAAAGGCTAATTTTCTATGTGTGGTAGGCAGACTAACAGCCTTCAAAGATGCTCGTGTCTTAATCCCTGGAAGGTGTGAATATGTTATGATACATGGAGAAGAATTAAGATTGCAGATGGAATTAAGCTTGATAATCATATAATCATCTAGGAAGATTATTTCTGGTTATTTGGGTGGGCCCAATGTAATCACAGGATTCCTTAAAAGTGGAAGAGGAGGATACAAAAGAGGAGAGTGTCAAAGAGAGACCTGACAGCAAAAGAAAGTCACAGAGAGATCATTGTTTTGGCTTTGAAGGCAGAGGAAGGGGACCCACAAGCCAGGAAATGTGAATGTCCTTTAAAAGCTAGAAAAATACCCTCTACCCAGAGTCTCCAGAAAAGAACACAGCCTCAACAGCAATTTAGTTTTAACCCAGTGAGACCTGTGTCAAATATTTGTCCTACAGAACTGTAAGATAATAAATTTTATGGTTTATATGTTTAAGTTTCTGGTAATTTGTTATAGTTACAGTAATAAATTAATATACTACATTCCAGGATTTGTTTAGCTGCTTTTACATATATTAGTTTATTTAATCCTCATAAAGATGCCATGTAGTATGTATAATTATCCCATTTTCTTTTTTTTCAATTATTTTTCTGATGAGCAGACTGAAGCATGTAAAGAATTAAAAAACATGTCCCCAAAACTTGAATAGACTCTTTACAAAAGATTAAAGTGTTAGTGGCATATAAAAAGCTCCTCAGCATCACTGCTCATAGGGAAATGCACATTAAAATAATAATGCGGTACCCACATACGTATGCATTTGGATGGTTAAAGACAATATTAAGTGTTGATAAGGTTATTGAGAAACTGCTACTCTCATATTGGTATGGGGTGCAGTATGATAAAAATCACTATGAAAACATCTTCACAATTTAAGGTAAGCCTATATTTAGTGACACCCAGCATTCCCACTCACAGGAATTTGCTGAAGAGAAGTAAAAACATATGTCTACACAAATACTTATACACAAAAGTTCCTAGCAGTTTTTTTCACAATAGCCTAAATTGGAAATAACTCATAAGTGCGTCAATAGATGAATGAACAAATTCTGGTATATCTATGTAAAGGAATACATCTGGAAAATGAAAAGGAATAGCAAAATGTGCGGAAAAAAAAATGCATGACTCTCAAAACCATGCCAAGTGAAAGAAGTTAGATACAAGAGTACATACTATATGATTCCATTTACATAAATCTCTAGAAGAGACAAATCTAATCTATAGTGATAGAAAGTAGGTCAGGGATTGCTTGGATTAGAGGTTTCAGGTTAGCTGAAAAGTAGTACAAGGAAGCATTTTAGGGTGATGGAAATGCTCTTTATCTTGATAGTATTGGTAGTTTATACAGGTATATAAATTTGACAAAATTTATAGAAATTCACACTTAAAGTGAATACATGTCACTGCATATGAATTATATCTCAATAAATCTGATTTTTTTAAACTTATAAAGTCACATAGCTGAAATCGTAAGGCTTGGATTTGAACCCAGGCAGTTCAACTGTAGAGTCTATGTTCTCACCAATAGAAAGCACTGCCCATCAGTGCTATTTGGGTACTGTAACAGCACAAATAATTGTCCCCTATTGTGTGGGTTAAAATTCCTTGACACTCCTCCCGCTAGGAGGTGGAGTCTAATTCCCTTTCCACCTGTGGTTTTGGGCTGGCCTGTGAGCACCTTGACCAATATAGTAAAGCAGAAATGGCATTACTCCAGTTCTGGGATATTCTTTGAGAGGCTGGCAACTTCTCCATTGGTCTCTTGGAGTCCTGGGATGCCTTACAAGAGGCTTAAGTACACTGCTTGAGAGACCACAGGAAGAAGCCCTGAGACTTCAGAGAGGGGAAGAGGAATCCAACAGAGCCCAGCTTCCTGCCATTTTCCAGAAGACACCAAGATGAGAGTGAAAATGCCTTAGACCCTCCAGGCCAGACGACCCCTGCTCGAGTACTATTGAATGACCCCACATGACACCATATGGTGTAGTAGAATTGCCGAGCTGAGCTCTCCCTGCATTCCTGACTCACAAAATCATGAGATTTAATGTAGAAGCTCAAAGTTAAACACTTAGTTTTGGGTTAGTTTGTGGTGCAGCAGTTAAGTGGAAAACTGATCAAAGGGATTATTCCCATTTCTGTTGCTGCAGAGGTTTTTCTGTGCTTCATGCAAACTTCTCTCTCCAGGATTCCAGATGTGATTCTATAATTGTCCCACTCAGGGGCTTAAAATGAACATTTGGCTGAAAGAATTATGGAGGCCCATCATCACTTGTTACAGCAAGTTTATAATTAAAGAGAAATGTGAAATCAGAACCACCAGGATCCCCTCCTCATCTTTCACAGCTGGGCTGCTGGAGGTTCTTCACTGTATTCACGGTGAGGTATAGGTGATCCATGGGCTTCCCACGTGGTACAGTGGTAAGGAATCTGCCTACCGCTTCAGGAGACACGGGCTCAATCCCTGAGCTGGGAAGATCCCCTGGAGAAGGAAATGGCAACCCATTCCAGTATTCTTGCTTGGAGAATCCCATGGACAGAGGAGCCTGGCAGGGCTGCTGTCTTTGGGGTCATAAGTAGTCGGATACAACTTGGCAATTAAACAACAATAGGCGATCCATAGAACTCCAAACCCCAGAATTAAACACCCTCAAACTTTTGCTCAGTAACTAGATATTTACATAATTCTTCTAAGAAAGGTAGCCTTTTCTGGGACACTGCATCATCTACTAGATACAGAGATGCCATTGAATACAACAGAATGAAGATTATTTTCTGAAATACTAGGCAACATGTGGCTTCAGCATCTGTGTTAATGTAGTCTGATAAATATAAAGCACTGAGGCATCCCTCTATGGGCTTCACTACAAAATGCCAGCTGTCCCTAGGCTCCAATCGCTTACTACTCAAGATAAGTCAATGTACAGAAAAGAACTATGCCCAGACTGGCAGAGAAACCCTTGACAATATTGCAGACTCAAGAATCATCAGGACTATCCTAATGCCATTCAGCTAAAAATGCTTCCACTTCTTTTAATTTCTGAGCACATTCTCATAGAATCAAAGTTTTACATTTGTTTGTTTGGTTTTGTGTGTGTGTGTGTATCTTTACAACATCTCAGACTCTATCTACAGTCTGAAAAAAACAATCTTGAATGCTAATGCTTAAATGATCTGCCAATACTATTAGTAATGCCAGGTCACATCCCTCCCAGAATAAAAGCCCCTAAGAGCCACTAACTGAAAGCTATTCATATTTACCTGAAATAAATATTCATATTTAACTGAAAGCTATTCATATTTAAGCTGGATTTAGAAAAGGCAGAGGAACCAGAGATCAAATTGCCAACATATGTTGGATCATCGAAAAAGCAAGAGAGTTCCAGAAAAACATCTACTTCTGCTTTACTGACTACACCAAAGCCTTTGACTGTGCGGATCACAACAAATTGTGGAAATGCTTAAAGAGACGGGAATGCCAGACCACCTTACCTGCCTCCTAAGAAATCTGTCTAGTCAAGGTTATGGTTTTTCCAGTGGTCATGTATGGATGTGAGAGTTGGACTGTGAAGAAGGCTGAGCGCTGAAGAATTGATGCTTTTGCACTGTGGTGTTGGAGAAGACTCTTGAGAGTCCCTTGGACTGCAAGGAGATCCAACCAGTCCATTCTGAAGGAGATCAGCCCTGGGATTTCTTTGGAAGAAATGATGCTAAAGTTGAAACTCCAGTACTTTGGCCACCTCATGCGAAGAGTTGACTCATTGGAAAAGACTCTGATGCTGGGAGGGATTGGGGGCAGGAGGAGAAGGGGATGACAGAGGATGAGATGGCTGGATGGCATCACTGACTTGATGGACATGAGTCTGAGTGAACTCCGGGTGTTGGCCATGGACAGGGAAGCCTGGTGTGCTGCGATTCATGGGGTTTCAAAGAGTCGAACACAACTGAGTGACTGAACTGAACTGAAGAAATCTGTATGCAGGTCAAGAAGCAACAGTTAGAAATGGACATGGAACAACAGACTGGTTCCAAATCGGGAAAGGAGTACGTCAAAGCTGCATATTGTCACCCTGCTTATTTGACTTACATGCAGAGTACATCATGAGAAATGTTGGACTAGATGAAGTACAAGCTGGAATCAAGATTGTCGGGAGAAATATCAATAACCTCAGATATGCAGATGACCCTTATGGCAGAAAGATAAGAAAAACTAAAGAGCCTCTTAATGAAAGTGAAAGAGGGCAGTGAAAAAGTTGGCCTAAAACTCAACATTCAGAAAACTAAGATCAAGGCATCTTGTCCCATCACTTCACAGCAAATAGATGGGGAAACAGTGATAGACTTTATTTTGTTGGGCTCCAAAACTACTGCAGATGGTGACTGCAGCCATGAAATTAAAAGACACTTACTCCTTGGAAGAAAAAGTTATGACCAACCTAGACAACATATTAAAAAGCAGAGACATTACTTTGCAACAAAGATCCGTCTAGTCAAAGCTATGGTTTTTCCAGTGGTCATGTATGGATGTGAGAGTTGGACTGTGAAGAAAGCTGAGTACCAAAGAATTGATGCTTTTGAACTGTGGTATTGGAGAAGATGCTTGAGAGTCCCTTGGACTTCAAGGAGATCCAACCAATCCATCCTAAAGGAAATCAGTCCTGAATATTCATTGGAAGGACTGATGCTAAAGCTGAAACTCCAATACTTTGGCCACCTGATGCAAAGAGCTGACTCACTGGAAAAGACCCTGATGCTGGGAAAGATTGAAGGCAGGAGGAGAAGGGGACGACAGAGGATGAGATGGTTGGATGGCATCATTGACTCAATGGACATGAGTTTGAGTAAACTCTGGGAACTGGTGATGAACAGGGAGGCCTGGCGTGCTGCAGTTCATGAGGTCACAAAGAGTAGGACTCGACTGAGCGACTAAACTGATTGATTCCTACTTAGCACAGCTGAAAAATTCTGACATGGACTTCAGTGCCAACCTCCTTCACCTGCTGTTGTCTTTCCCTTCACTGTTTTCCAGTCACAGCGTCCTGCTGATACAGGCACATCCTGCTTTCTGAATTTCCTCACTCAAATGGTAGAAAGTTAATGATAGCTAATGACTTTGAGCATCTTTTATTTGTCGGAGCACTTAAGGTCTCCCCTTCTGGAAATTACCTGTTCATGGCATTTGCCTATTTTTTCCACGATGATTATTCCACTTGCTGATTTTTGCAAAAGCTCCCTTCTAGTACTCGATATAGTTGCTTGACTCATGTTAGACAATGAAAATATTTTCTCCCAAATTATCATCTGTCTGTTAACTTTATCAATGTTGTAGCTTGTTGAACAGCAATTTTTACCTTGACAAAATTGAATTCAGTTTTTTTTTTTTATGATTTATGCTTCTGATTTTTTTTTAGGAAGTCATTTATCACTACCAATGGGCAGGTAATAGGACTTTTTGTTTTTTCCTTCCTATACTTACAGCTCTTTTTCCCCATCTCTTATTGCTTGAAAAAGACTTCCAATTTATGTTACATAGTAGAAATGATAGTATTTTTTTCTTGTTCCCAATTAGAAAGGAACTGCATCTTCAGTTTTTCCATAAGTATAGTTTCTGTTGTGAGTTTTCAGTTAAAGTGAGTCCCTGCCGTTCCTTGTTTCCTGATAGACTTATAAATAGATATTGACTTATTTATGTTTTATCATATAATGTTTCTACATCAATTGAGATTAATAATATTTTAATAAATATAAATGTTTTATGTTAGTCTACTCATTGGTGAATTATGTTGATAAACTTTTCTCCTGTTAAATCATCCCTTCATTCCAGGGTTAAAAGGGATAATTAATTTTTACATAGTTTGGTGTTTATGATCATAAGTGAAATAGACTTATCATTTTCTATTGTGTATTTTTTTGTGTTATTCCTATCTCCTTCTGAAGACATTACACTGGCCTCACAGAATAACCTGGGCAACTCATTTTCTATGTTCTATAAGTACTTTTATAAAACAGAAATTGATCCTTCCTTGAAATGTTAGTAACACCAATGTAAACAACCATCTGTACTTGAGATCTGAGGGGATGATTTGCATTTTAGACACCCTTTCAGCTAGCAATAACATATATTTAAGTACTCTTGGTATTTAACTGATGTATCTAAGCTATCTATATTGCTTTGTGTCAGTTTTGACATCTTATAATTTATTGGTGTTTCTCTGTTATATATAGATTTTCAAATGCTATAATATTCTTTTATTATTTTTTAAAATCTTTCTTGAGACTGACCTTATTTCTTTTTAATTTTGATTCTTATTTGTATTCTCTTTTATCTTTTATTAAGTAAATATGTTACTGAACTGTAACATACATACAAAGAATTAGAACTCATAGATGTGTATAGCTCTATGAATCTTTGTGAAGTATATATCTAGGAACAAAAATTATGGATCAAACAAAAGTACACAAAAATATATGTACAAAAAATGTTATAGTAATATAATTTGTAATTCCCAAAAGTGAAAATAACTTAAATGTTCATCAGTGATAAGCTAGATAAAGAAACATTGGTATGTTTATAGCATGGAATACTATGCAGCAATAAAAATATAATCTACTACCACACACAAGAACATGGACAAAATGCACAAACATAACTTTGGCAAAAGAAATGACACACCAAGTGGGGGTATACCGTATGACATTGGGCTTCTCGGGTGGCGCTGTTGGTAAAGAAGCCACCTGCCAGTGCAGGAGACATAAGAGACACAGGTTCAATTCCTGGGTCGGGAGGATCCCTTGGAAAAGGGAATGGCAACCCACTTCAGGTAATTCTTGCCTGGGGAATCCCATGGACAAAGGAGCCTGGAGGGCTACAGTCCGCAGGGTCGCAAAGAATCAGATGTGACTGAAGCAACTTAGCACACACGCACACACTGTATAACATCTTTTATATAAAATTCAAAATAGGCAAAACTAAATTATGTTCATGGGGGTCATAACAGTGATTAAGTTTGGGGGGTCAGGGACTGGGAGCAGCTTCTGGGAGGGTTCTGAGGGGCTGATATTGTTCTGTATCTTGATCTGGGTAGTAGTCACAGACATGTTCACTTGGTAAAAATTCTGTGAACTATATGCAGTTATGATTTATGCACTTTTCTATGTGTATAACATACTTAAAATTACACTCCATAAAAAGAGTGCTTGCTAGAATTTAATGTGAGTATATAAGTAAAAAATTTGTCATGGTGGTCAACCCTAAACATAACTTTATCTAGAAGAAAGCAAAAGTTTTATAATTAAGCTAACTTTTATTTTTAATTAACCACCCTTAACTGAATAATTAGATAAGAAATTAGTTAATGGAAAAATAGAAAGTTCTTGTCTTTGCTTTTTAAGAAAATGGTATATTTTAAAGTACTCTATTTATCGGAGTGTAATTGCAATGTTGTGTTAGTCTCTGCTGTACAGCAGGGTGAACCAGCTATATATATGCATTGTCCCCTCCCTCTAATCCTTCCCACCCCTAATCCTTTCCACCCGTTTGGTCATCACAGGGGCTTCCTAGGTGGCTCAGAGGTAAAGAATTCACCTGCAATGCAGGAGATGCAGGAGGGGCAGGTTCAATCCCTGGGTCAGGAAGATCCCCTGGAGGAGGAAATGGCAAACCACTCCAGTAACCTTGCCTGGAAAATCATATGGACAGAGGAGCCTGACGAGCTACAGTCCATAAGGCTACAAAGAGCTGGACGCAACTGAGCACACAGGTCATCCCAGGGCACCAGGCTGGGCTCCCTGTGCTACACAGCAGGTTCCCATTAGCCATGTTATGCATGATAGTATGCGTTATGTCAATCCTATCTCCCGATTACTCCCACCTTTCTCTCTTCCCCACCAGGGTCCTTGGGTCGATTTTCCACATCTGCATTTTTATTCTTGACCTGCAAATAGATGTACCATTTTTCTAGAGATTTCACAGAAAACAAGTAGTTTTAATCTCTATTTATTGAGCCTTTTAGGGCAAATTTAAAATATGTTATTAGAATGAATCTTAGGTCTTTCAAGGAGGTTCCCTAGTGGCTGAGTTGGTAAAGAATCCATCCGCAATGCAGGAGACCTGGGTTCCATCCCTAGGTTGGGAAGATGCCCTGGAGAAGGGAATGGCTACCCACTTGGAGAGCTCAACAAAGAAGGCTGAATAACTGTAAACTTGGTGAAATCTAATTGTATTTCTGTTTTGCTAAATAAACTATTTGCTCCCCCCTAAAAAAATAAAGACATTGATGGTTACAAAACTAATACATGCAAACAAACAAAAGGAGTGGTAATATTAAAATTAGGCAAAGAGGAAAGTAAGGTTAAAAGTACTGATAAATCTAACACAATGATACAGGTACAGATGAACATAATGTGATTATTAAAAAGCACAGTATTTATGAAGTTATAATCGCTACATGCTTTCTTCACCTAATAAAATAAGAGCTTAATACACAGAGCAAACCTCCTAGAATGTACTTAAAACGCAATCAGAGAGGGAGAAGTCAGGTCACTTCAGAATCGGAGAATCTGATACTTAAACATAAAGAAAAGGAGAGATTGAGTAGTATATCAACAAATTCAATTTAATAAATCTTTAGAATAGTTTTGGAAACCTCTAGTGGAAAATATGCAGTCTTCACATACCATCAGATATTTATAGAAACCATTAATATACATGTCCAAAAAGAAAACAGTACAAATAAAGATTATTAATAACCTAATAAAAGTAAGAATAAATAATAAAATGTTGACCCAAAGTAGAAAATATTAACTACTTGGAAAGTAAAAATACATACTTCTAAATAGCCATTAGATCAAGGAGATCTCAAAACTAACATGATAAACTCTATAAAAAGCAATGGAAAAGGAAAACACTTCATACATAAACTTACAGTACACAAAGATGTCCTTGGAGTTAAAAAATAATAATATATGGTCATAATGCCTTTATTATTTTAATTAAGAAAGATAAAAAAGAAGAAATTTGTTGCCTATGCCTGTATAGGAAATTTTAAAATATTAGGAAACTTTTTTTTTTTGCAATTTAAGAAAAGAGAATTTATAGAGATAAAAACTGAATCTAACAAAATGAGAAAAGTTAGTAGAATGCTTAATGAATCCAACTGCTGGTATTTCAAAAGAACCAATAAAATACATAACCTACTACAAACTTGATTAAGAAAATAAGAGAAAGCAAAAATATAAAAAACTGGGGATGAAAAGACATAAATTACAATGTAAAAGAGTGTTTTAAAATGTATAAGACAATTACATGAAACTCAATGGCAACAAATTTGCAAATCTAGAGGACATGGATAATTTCTCAGATAAATATAAATGGCCAAAATTAACTCAAGAAGAAGACATGAAAATTTTTGAATAGACCCATTACCAGAGAAGACAATGGAAAGGTCAAAAAGATTTTCCGCTGAAAATGTTACCTACTGGTTTCATAGCTGAAATCTATCTAACCTTTAAAGAACAGCTGGTTCCTACGAAATTTAAATGATTCTAAGCCATAGAAAAAGATACAGAAGTTCCTGATTCATTTTACAAAGCCTGAACAACTTTTATACCAAAACTCTGTGAATAAGAAATAAATGACTGTAATCTCACTTATGTGTACAATTGCAAAAAAAAAAAAAAAAACTTTTTAAAAAGCAAATAGAATCTAGCTGGATAACTAAAGATAAACCAACATGAATAGGATTTATTCAAGGAATGCACATAGGAAGTCTATCAGAATAATTTGTTGGAGCAAAAAGGGAAAATTTTGATCATATCAAAGATGCTAAAAAGGCATTTAATAAATTCAATAATCATTCCTATAGCACTCCAGGGGTGGGGGGAGGGAGGTGTGGAATTTTCAGAAGGCCTGAATGAGGAGCTCAGAAGACATGCCCTCTGAAGCAATGATAAAACTTAAAGTTGTCAAGAACAGTCATTTGAAACTCGAGAATTAACCAAAGCACAAAACACGTTTAAAACTATGATTAACTGCTAGTTACATCCCTTGTGAAATCTCTCTTGTCTGATGTTAATATAATCACTCTGCTGCTGCTGCTGCTGCCAAGTCGCTTCAGTCGTGTCCGACTCTGTGCAACCCCGTAGACGGCAGCCCGCCAGGCTCCCCCGTCCCTGGGATTCTCCAGGCAAGAACACTGGAGTGGGTTGCCATTTCCTTCTCCAATGCATGAAAGTGAAAAGTGAAAGTGAAGTCACTCAGTAGTGTCCAACCCTTACTCTGCTGCTGCTGCTGCTGCTAAGTTGCTTCAGTCGTATCCGACTCTGTGCGACCCCATAGATGGCAGCCCACCAGGCTCCCCCATCCCTGGGATTCTCCAGGCAAGAACACTGGAGTGGGTTGCCATTGCCTTCTCCAATGCATGAAAGTGAAAAGTGAAAGTGAAGTCGCTCAGTAGTATCCGACTCCTAGCGACCCCATGGACTGCAGCCTACCAGGCCCCTCCATCCATGGGATTTTCCAGGCAAGACTACTGGAGTGGGTTGCCATTGCCTTCTCCGAATTCTTACTCTAGCATTCTTCAAATCAGTATTTTTAGCTTTCCTATTTTTATCCTATTTCTAACTATATATAATGTGGACTTCTTATAGAAATCTCTATGTCCTTTACATAGACTGCAATTAGTAACATGGCTGGGTTTAAATATATCCTTTTGCTATTTGTTTTCTATCTGTCCCATCTATCCTTTGCTTCTTTTTTCTCCGTTTTCTACTTTTTAAAGTTAAAAAAAAAAATTAGTATTCTATTTTATCAATGAGACTGACTTATTGATATACCTTTTTTTTGTGGCAATTGCCCTACAGTTCATAGCATATACCTTTATCTTATTGTCATCTACCTTCAAATAATTTTCTAACACTTCCTACATATTTTGAGGACCTTACAACAGTGTACTCCTACTTCTTCTCCCCTCAAACACATTATTGTCATATATTTTAGTTCTGCATGTTACAAACCTCTACATACATGCTTATTTTCTTTAAAGAGTCAATTATCTTCTAAAGAGATTTTAAAAGTGAAAAAAAAATGTATCTTTGTTTAACCATATATTTCCCATCTTCAGTGCTCTTTATTCATTTGTGTAGATCCAAATTTCTTCCAGTATCATATTCTTCTATCTGAAGAACTTCTTTCAACATTATTTGTAGCATAAGCCTGCTGGAAATAAACATTCTCAGCTTTTATTCACCTTTTAAAAATCTGTGAAAAAGAATTGTAATCGAAAATAAAAACTGACTTTAACTTTCATATTTGAAAGTTTAAATTTAACTTTCATATTTGAAAGAGATGTTTGTAGTTTATAGAATTCTTGGTTGACACTTCTCTTTGGAAACTTTGAAGATATCACTTTGCTCTGCTCTGGCTCTGATAGAAGTCTGCTGTCTTCCTTATCTTTGCTCTTCTCTCTATATTGTGATCCCCTCTCCACCTAGCCCTTGCCTGCCTTTACAATTAATTTTCTACTTATCACTAATACTTTTCAACAATTTGATTGTGATGTATCCAGGTGTCACTTTCTTTGTATTTCATCTGTGGATCCTTGAGCTTCTTGTATTTTCAAGTTTAGAGTATTTATCAAATTTAGACATTTTCCAGCCATTACGACCTCAAAATTTTTTTTTTTTTTTTTTGGTCTCCTGCCTCATTCTAGGATTCCAACCACATATATTTTAGACTGCTTGGAACTGTCTCATTATAGTGGTGTTTTGCTCAAGTTGTCCTCAGATTTTTTCGCTTTATGCATTTTATCTGAACTTATATCTTTTTCCTGTGATGTCTAAGATACTGATAATTCCATTCAGTGCAAATTTCTGGTATTGCCTGGAGGAAAATAAAGTAGAGAAGGGAGACAGAATCCAGGTGGGTATTTTAAATATGAACATCAGGGAAAATCTTACTGATAAAGTGAAATTTGAGCAAAGTCCTGAAGATAGTGAGTCAGGAGATTCAAGTCTTCATTATCCTCCAAACCTTTTTCTATTATACCTTTTGCACCTTTTCCTATTTAACCTATTCTTTTCAAGGATAGTTTTCCATTATCTTCTGTATGTTCCTTCTTGTCTTAGTCTATTTTTTATTTTTATTTTTTTACATTTGTCTCTCTCCTGTCTTCTTTTCTCTCATTGATTTTGCTGAGTCTCTTGAGGCTTCTGAGGCTATAATGTTTTATTTTACTCTTTCATCTTTCCGAAAGCTTTGACTACTCACTCTTCACCTCCTTTCACCACATATTGGAATACTTTTATCTCCTCTTTAGTTTCTTATTTCTAGGGGCCACATTTTTTAATTAATTGTGATCGGGGGAAACATTCTGCAGTACAAGTCTCTATCTGGTGAATATCATTTACCTGATTTTTGTTTTCCGTGTACTTTTTTTCTATGTGACTGCTTTTTGATTATTACTCAACTTTGAATGAGACCAGTTCCTCGTGGATCAATTATTTACAAAAGGTTGTGCAGGAAGGGTTCATGAACTGAGTAGAGACAGAAGGCAGCTTGGGCTTAGGGCTTTCTCACACACTCCTGCCATGTACATCTACACTGCATGTTCTCAAAGTCTAATGTTCTGGAGCCACTTTCGGGGGAAGTAAAAAGTTCACTCGTCTCTAGTATGCAATGTTTCTTTCTTAAGAAACATGGGGACTTAGTAATTATTGGTGATTAGTAATTAATGGTGATTAGTAAATTTTACCATTAGTAAATTTACTAATGGTGATTAGTAAGTTTTTACTAATGGTAAAAAGTAATGGTGATTTAGTAATTATTATTCCTCATTATTTTCTGATTTAAGTTTTTATTAAAGATATATTTCTACATTGCATTTGGATTTGGACACAATTTATCTTATTATATATTCTATATAGTTTTCAGAGCATGTCACTTAAATGTTTATTAATATATCAACTTAGAAACATAACAAAGCATTCTTCAGAAAACTTGCAATAGACTACATTCATTATTTAAACTACTTCCTTGTCTGGATTTGCTAAAGAGAATACCTACCTGTGAATGTAAAATGTTCCTCATTATCTTCTTTATCAGCAGCAGCAGCTCAACTGATTGTCACAGGTTTGTTCACTTGCCTCCCCCATCAATTTGACAGCCTTTTCTTGTAGAAATGGCAGGTCCATTCAGGTTATCATTCAGCTCCTCATCTCTTTTCTCTCTCTGGTGTTAAACCAGGTTTGGGATACTCCCACAACCGCACCTGTACCCTGCCAAATCTACTGATACAACAAAGTAAAAACTGATTTGGTTCTTAGCATGGCCAGCTACTTTGAGGAAATGCTTTTGCTTCTCAAGTCTGTCAAGGCATGTGCCCATGCTTGGCTGTGTCCTTGTATTTGGTACACAAATTACTATACTTGACAACTATTCATCATAGACTGTTGTTCCCTAGCTTTGCTTCCTCCTTATTTCATATTCTTTTCTGTGGTTGCTATTGTTGTTTTGGTTTTGCTGTTGGCATTGTTGGTTTCACAGAGTAGAGTGAAAGAGAAGCTTTGATTCCAGTCTATAATTGGAAGTCTCAAGAGTTTATTTTAATTCAATTCAACTCAATAAATATTTATTGCATGACACAAGGAACAAAGGGCTGTGTTTAATGCCAGAAAGAGTAAAAATATAGAGGTAGAAAATCATAGCAAGTATCTGAAAAAACACAAGTAATATCATTCTTTGGAACATAAGTATAAAGAGAGGAATCCATATCTATCACTATAGTGGCAATAGGAGTGCTATTTCAACAAAAAAGTCTTTGCAAATTTACCTCAAGTGGAATAGTGCTATTTATGTTCTGGGAACCCTTGGGACTAGCTTAATAATAACAGTCCTTGGCATTATCAATAAATGATGCTGAACCATCACAATAATTATGGTAACTAATATTCAGTATGTTTTTTGGGTGGTATTTTCGGAATCATGTGAGCCACTTAACAAAATAGAATTTTAGGAAAGAAAGATCAAATTTAGGATAAAGAGTTCTCTGAAATGGCTCCTTGCCTAGCTGGAAGTGTGGCTGTGCCCTGCAGACTTAAAGTAATTGTTCTGTGGTAATTAAGCCAAAAAAAACTTTGTGTCGCTTCAGGAGGCCAGGTAAAAAATAAATGGGATCGGGGGCTTTGGGGACCCTGATGATGCTGCAGGCAAGGAAGTGAATTTAAACACAACAAAGCAGGCATGGGAGTTGGTGGCCACTTTTTATTCTCCTTAAATCTGGGGATATTAAAACCAAAAATTAAACTGCAAGATTTCATGAAGTTAAATTTTTTATCCCTTCTTCCCCAAATCATGACAAAAAGCTTTCACCTCAGTGACTCTCAAAGCATTTGCTCATTCCTCTGGCCCCCCTGACCTTCTTGTTCATCCCATTTTCTCTAACTCTTCTGTATTCCTCAACAATCATATTTTTCTCAACATCTGAATTCTGGTAAAGAGTCAAACAAACTCTGATCTGCTGTTTGTAAGCCAGATCTTATGAGATAAACAATGGACTCTTTCTCCTTCTGAATCTTGTAGGATGTCCTACAGATGGACTAGCTCTGGGAGCCCTTGAATTGGAGAGGAATCTGGGATGAAAAAGATTAAGCCCTGCTGGCCTAACATCAGCTCTTGGCTTTCAAAAACATTAGCATATGCCCTTGTCAAATCTGTGAGAGATGGTTTTGGATCGGAAATAACCACACATAAGTAGATTCCTAGAGAATATATTTGGTTATTTTAGCAATAATAACTAGATGGATCTTACTGGGAGAGACTGGGAAAAGAATTGACAATTATGGAGCTAAAACTTCTTCATGGAGCAAGGGTTCTCTGAAATGTGGTCTCCAGACCAGCAGCATCAGCATCACCTGGAAATTTGTTAGAAATGCAAGGTCTCAGGACTCTCTTCAGACTTAATGAATCAGAAATTTTGCAGGTGGACCCGACAGTCTGTTTTAACGAGCCATCCAGAGATTCTGATGTATGTTAAAATCTGAGAACCAATGCACCTGGGGAAGAAACAGAAATCATGGAATAGATCAGTATTTTTCAAAGTTTATCTAGCATCAGAGTCAACTTGAGAGCTTATTAAAACAAGGATCAGTAAACCTTACTGTAAGAGTTTCTGATTAAGTAGTGCTTGATAGAGGGGAAGATGCTTTGCATGCTAACAAGTTCCTAGGTGATATTGATGCCGCCGGTCCAGGGACCACACTTTAAGAACCACTGGTCTACATTAAAAAATTATGAATAAATGCAAGACTTCCTTGGCTCCAGGTTAGAAAAGCACTTTCTGGCCTGAGGAGTTAGGAGCCGGTGGGGGAGGGAAGAAGCGATGACGCATACATGTGTCAGGGATTTATACAGAGAAAGGCTCTGCAAGATTTGGGCTCTGGGGAAGCAGCGGGGCCTAGGAAGTCAGGGATACAGTTTCATTGACCAAGTTTCCTGCTGTCTGAGTATGAGAGAGGTAGGAATGTCATAGAAAGAGCCAGCAGTCCAGAAAGGACCAGGAGTTTTCAAAGTGGCTTTATGAACCAAGGCTCAAGGACCACCCATAGAGGTGACAGGTCAGTAGATACCTACCAGAAGAGAAAAGTTTCTAGCGTGGAACCCCCAACTCAGACCCTGACAACTTAGGACCTCAAGGACCCTCCAGAACTCATTTGTGAACTGAGGAAAAGTGGTGAGATTTCCAAATGGACTTAGATTGTTTTCACCATGTAGGAATAGGGCCACAGCCATCCCTGAGAAGGTGAAGGGTCGAGGGGAGTACAACCAAGACAGTATATTTGAAAGGGTCCATAATATTAGCATCTTTCATAGGCTCTCTGAAATACTTTTAACGATAGAGATTTTGAAATTTCATCCCAATGATACTTAATCAACAGGGGTAAGGTACAGTGTCTCATCATAAAGCCTTCAAACTTGGACCTGAAATGACTGCCTCAGTTCCCCTACTCAAGAGACTGGCCTGGAGGCATAAAATAGAAATTGAGTTCTGAAACATAAAATGACTAATTATGAGGAAACAATTGGTGAAACTCACACTGAGGGACCTTCTACCTAACAGCTGGCTCATACGTTCAAATTATGTACTGCATTTTAGATTATGGAATGGTAGCTACAGTTTCCTAAATTTGAACAAAAATAAACATGTCTTTGTCTGTGGATATGGCAGGTATAAATCTCAATCCACAGACTAGAAGAGTGAATTTCATAATTCATCACAAAGAACTTACACAGCATGAATAGAAATTGTTTGCTTTTTCCGTTTTAAACTATTTTAGAACTTTCAAGAGTCCACGCTAGATATTCTTCTCTGGGTGGTGAGTATGCTGTTCTGAGAGTCTGATGTGCTGGAATAGTCCAGGGCAGGTGTGGAATATCACATAGCGTTGAGTTCGGTCTTTCCAGGGTGGTAAGAGCCAGAGTTTACTGCTGACATCTGAGACAGGAAGAGCGGCTTCTTGCAATCCCTTTCAAAGTTACTACTCTTTGATTTCTCTCCTGTGATCTTTCTTGCTTCTGAATTTCTATAGTGCTTGCAACCTGAACCGAGGACCCTAACACTTGATTTTATCCCCCAGTATTTTCCCCCAGTTGTTTCATGTACCAATCACTCATCTCCCAACCCAGATGTAACCTTGTCAGAGGCAGGAGCTGTATCTTCCGTTACTTTTGCATCCTGAGTAGCATTGCCCTGTACCAGACCCATGTAAGCGCAGAAGGAACACAGAGCAATTTATGCACAGAATGCAGTGAATAAATAAATACATGAGCAGTACTGTCCACTTTTTCCTATTATGCCAATTAAAAAACCAGCTCCTCTCAGAAATACGTCTGTTGGGTTTGAGAGAAGTTGAATAACAAATTATCTACTGGAAATTTAAGAATTCTCCATCCACATATAAGTTTGTGTTTGATCATTAAGGGTTGCCTGTATATTCCTTTTAATTCCTTGTTAGAGAATTATCTCATTCCTCATTATTTACGGCTAATATGATGTGTCTATAAGCTTACTCTTTGTTTATCTCAAGTGAGCTGCTGGACTAAGCCAGGCAAGACTGTGAAATAAGCAAAATCTAGCTCCTCCATCACCCGCTTCTTCTGGCTTCTCATACCCTCCTAGTATCCCACTTATCCCCACTCTCCAGCTTCTTCTTAACTACCAATCAACCAACTAATTCTCTGGTAAAAGCTGAAGTGTTACTCTTCTGTAGCAGCAGTCCCCAGCCTTTTTGGCACCAGAGACCAATTTTTGTGGAAGACAATTTGTCCACAGATCAGAGGTTGGGGGATGGTTTGGGGATGATTCAAGTGCATTACATTTATTGTGTACTTTATAGCTATGATTATTACATCAGCTCTAACTCAAATCATTAGGCATTAGATCCCAGAGGCTGGGGACCCCTGCTGTATAGGACTACTTGTCTTTTAGTTTAGGAGTCAATAACAGCTAGCTTTTAGAATCTAAAGCAATGTATCTCTAATTGCACACTTTCATATATTGAAAAGCCAGTGGGAGAGAGAATTAGGGGCCAGATTCTTTAGATCGATGAAGAATCCCATTTTACCTATTCTTGAACCAAGTGCTAGTCAGATTTATGAAAAGCAGCCCATTTCTACATGAAGCTTAGAACTCAATTTTTTTTCATTTAACATAGGTATGGTCATGCTTTGGGGAATGGATGTGGGCTAATGAAACTTACAAATCACTGATTTATAAATCAGAAAGCCATTTATTATCTTGTTTATGCTTGCTTGTTATCCGAATAGTCATGTATTCTGTTTAAGACATAAATATCAAATACCTGATAGAAGGGCCAACGGTTTCTCCTACCATTGCTCACAGCGGACATTACTAATTAAGCTATTTCCTTTCCCTCTTAACACAGTGCTCCAAGCAACCATTGCCATTGCTGTGAGCTGGCATGCAAGCTAAAATTTTTCTGCCACTGCTTTTCTTCTTAATATCAGGACACATAGGGAGATGTGGAATATAAGACATAAAACAAACTAGTGAATATAACACAAAAGAAACAGACTCACAGATATAGAGAAGAAAATAGTTATTACCAGTGGAAAGAGAGAAAGGAGGAAGGGCAAGATGAGAGGAAACGCCTAAGACCTCAGAACTACTATGCATAAAATGAATACACCACAAGGAAATGTAGCCAATACTTATAATAACCATAAATGGAGTATGGCCTTTAAAAATTGAATCACTATGTTGTACACCTTAAACTCCTATAATATTGTAAACCAACTATACACCAGTAAAAATAAATAAAATCAAGATATATAAAAACCTTTTAAAAATACCTAGGAAGTAATCATTTATCAGAATATTATTTTGTAAGAATGGAATCAGAACGAATGACCTATTACCAAAAGAAATACAAATAGGAAATTAGTGAAAATAAATTAAAACTAAGGAATTATAAAAATAATAGGAAGCCCAGACCAGGAGACGGGCCTGGCTTTCTATAGTTAATGTCATTAGAACTTAATGTAAATTAACTGGATTCAGAAGCTTAAACAAAGAAAAATGAAAGAAGAGAGGAGGGAAAGGAGGAAGGGAGAGAGGAAATTTTTAAGTTTTTGGATGGAATGTCACATGAATGATGAGTGAGTTGTTAGACAATGTCCTTACTTCTGTGACACATGCAGCAAGAAACCTCATAAGGCGATCCCTCAGTAAGCGCCAAGGGCACAGGCCTCAGGCATGATTCAATGAAGGCTGTTTCACAGTGGGTCAAGATAATGTGTTCTAATTTGATACCAAAAAAAGAACCTCGACAACTGAGAAGTGTGGGTGGATAATCCCAAAGGGAATTTGATGGTTTTGCAGAATATTTTCTACATTTGGGAAATTACTGCCAAGCCACTGTATAACACAACTTTGCCAACTCACTACATAGTATCACTTTCTAGTGACCATAATACCAAAATCTAGTATCATCCTTGGGTAAGCCTTAATAAAATATTCTTCTTCTCCTCTCTCTTTTTAAGTAATTTTTTGAGTTTGCCAGAAATTTCAGTCATTGCATTCCCTCATAACGTTGCTATGTTCTATAATAAGGCATTTCTGAATTAGCTATATTTTAGAAGAATTGCATCATGCAAACATATGAAACATATTGAGTTGACAATGCTGTACTACTCCATAGCGTAGCATATATGGGTGTGATGTTTTGTGTGATGTTTTCAGGCACAGCAGTTGTAATTCCAGCCACTTCCCAATCAAGAACAGTTCCTGGTTCATGGAGGTGATGAATAAATTTGCATTGAATAAATAAATATCAAGGGCCCTCTTGTTTTTTTCCATATGTTCTAGGTTTTGAAACAGTTTATCTAGTAAACAATTTGCATTTGAAGGCAATGGCACCCCACTCCAGTACTCTTGCTTGGAAAATCCCATGGACAGAGGAGCCTGTTAGGCTGCAATCCATGGGGTCGCTAAGAGTCGGACACGACTGAGCGACTTCACTTTCACTTTTCACTTTCATGCATGGGAGAAGGAAATGGCAGCCCACTCCAGTGTTCTTGCCTGGAGAATCCCAGGGATGGGGGAGCCTGATAGGCTGCCGTCTATGGGGTCACACAGAGTCGGACACGACTGAAGTGACTTAGCATAGCATAGCATAATGAATTTGCATTTTCAGATAGGTATAACTTTGGCTGTTACATCTGATTTTTTGTGCTGTTTGATTCCTCCTTGCAGGTGGGACCCGACAATCTGAATTTTGCTCACAGAGAGTGAACAACACTTCCCGAGCTTGGAACACTGCCTTCTTTTTGAATCTTCTCTCAATAATATGTGCATGATCCTTACTAGAAACCATAAACTAAACTAAACTAAATTCCAAAGGGATTTAAGAGGTAAATGTAGAAGATGAAAAAAAAAATTTTTTAACTAAGATAAAATTTAGATGAATAGTATTTATCTTGCCCGCATTTAAGAAAGGAATCTAAACATAAAAACATTAAGAAAAGAATATGGATTTTGTTGTGTAGAAGTTATTTTATTGTGTAAAAGTTCTGCACATAAAACAATCTAAACCCAAAAAGCAAGACTATTTTCATTAATATGTAAAGATTTAATGGCCTTCATTTGTAAAGCATTTATACAATCAATGAGAAAAGTGATTTCTCAACAGAAAGATTGGCAAAAGACACTGACACTTTTAAGAATAAAAAGTAAACATAGCTATGAAAAACATTTTATAATGGTCAGCACTACAGTAATAAATGGAAATTAAAATGAGATACTCAATCTGACCTGTTACTTTTATACATATTTCAAGAATTATAATACTTAATACTGGCAAAGGTATAGATTTTCTGGAAAGCATTTTGGCAATATGTGCCAAAAAAACTTTAAAGTTTCCAGGCAAACCAGGACAAGGTTGTATGTATAATATTATTTTTTATCATGCTATTTACAATGGCTAAAAACTAGGGGAAATTTTAGATGTCTAAAAAGAAAGGTATGGTTAATGTAATTAAACCTTGTCATGGAAAAGATTTTTGATGAAATTGTGAAATCATAAAAAAAATGCATGTGAAATAATATTAAATGATCAGAAAGAAACTGTGCATAGATGTATATAGTGTCATTTCAATGATCTGAACCTGTATATCTATATGTATAGGGCTTCCCTGGTAGCTCAGCTGGTAAAGAATCAGCCTGTAATGCAGGAGACCCCGGTTTTATTCCTGAATCTGGAAGATACCCTGGAGAAGGGACAGACTACCTACTCTAGTATTCTTGGGCTTCCCTGGTGGCTCAGATGGTAAAGAATCCACCTGCAATGAAGGTGACCTGGGTTCAATCCCTGGGTTGGGAAGATCTTCTGGAGGAGGTTGTGGCAACCCACTCCAGTATTCTTACCTGAAGAATCCCCAAGGACAGAGGAGCCTGGCAGGCTACAGTCCATGGGGTCTCAAAGAGTCAGACATGACTGAGAGACTAAGCACAGCATATATCTGTATATGCACAGAAAAAGTTTAGAAGCAAATATAACATCTGTGGTACTAATACAACTGATTTTTTCTTCTTCGTACTTATTTTCCAAAAATTTTAAGAATGAACACATGTTCTTCTCCCAAATTTTAAAAGGTACCATATGGAATAAAAAATGGAATGCTTGATCTAAATGGAAAATTCTAGAATGCTTTCATATAACCCCTCACCTCCTTCTAGATGAGTTATCTTCCAGTACATTCCCTTAGCTCTGCATTCTTATGTTTCAGGCTCTGACGTTGTTCTCAACTTATTTCCCCAGGGGTAAGTGCACTTTAGTGATGGATGATAAAATTTCTCCAAGACTATACACCTAAGTTACTAAAGGTCAGGTCAGATCTCATTAGTCAGATGTGTTGTTTGCAGTAAGAAAAGTAGACAGTCTGTCCCAAAGAAATAGTCAAAGGGATCCTCCACAGGCTTTAGAGACAGACTTTCGGCCCAGTACAGTCCCCCTTTTTAAATCCTGATGGATGGTTCCTTTTCTAGCTTCTCCTTTCTTGACATCAGCATTCACTTCCCTGTACTGAGATAATCTCTTCATGTGCCCTTCTCCCCTCCCTCCCAAGGCTGTGAATTCCTTGTACACAAATCTCTGTATTATTCATCTCCATAGCCTCAGGTGGCTCGATGGTAAATAATTCACGCCTGTGATTCTTTACCTGTGATCGGGAGATGTGGGTTTGATCTCTGGTCAGGACAATCCTTCCTGGAGGAGGAAATGGCAATCCACTCCAGTATTCTTGCCTGGGAAATCCCATGGACAGAGGAGCCTGGAAGCTACAGTCCATAGAGTCCCAAAGAGTTATACATGACTGAGCACACACACACGAGAAAACCTCAAAACACAGTAGTGGTCAATTAGAAAAGCGTTTCTTACCTAATGCGTCCATTTGCACTCGACCCTTAAAAACAAATTCAAATGAGAAATGAAACTATTAGTCTCTTGAAACTGAGATTAAGGAACAAAGCTGAATCCTGCTTGCTTCTTCAACTCGGCATGGCAACTCACACATGTAATAAAATTGGTGGTTTCAGATTGTTCTAGCCAAAAGTGGCTGCAGGAAACCCAATCCTTGGATCATTACCACATGTTCACTTACAAGTCTCCTCATCCAACAGACTAATCATTAATTTTTTTTTAAAAAACCCTTCTTTTAATAACTTTGCTTGGAAATGACTGCCTAAAACCATGAAATAGAATTGAAAGTTTCTCATTTCGCTGAAACTGGACCAATATTTCCTGTCACACACTAACCACTGTGGTCAGTGGCTGTTCCTAGCCTGTTGAGCTGGGGGCCTCTTCTCTGTTAGTCGCCCAGTTGTCTCGTTCACACAGCCAGAGGCTAAGGGGACAGTAAGCTCTGTGGTCTGCAGGAAGATTCTGCAAGCTAGGAAAATCCTTCCTTTTGGGACTTGCCTATACTGGAGATCAGTGCTGTCTGCTCTGCCTGGACACTTTCCCAGGGCTTGTCCATCTGGGGCACAAGCATCCTTAAAGGACCTCTACTCTGTGAAGCTGCCCTGACGGCTCTGTTCTTTAGGTCCTTCTCTAACTTCTCATAGGGTTTCACCCCATGTCTGTTCCTCTCACTAAACTGTAAGTTCCTTGAGGGCAGAGATAACGGAGCAGGTATTTTTGTAGCACAGTGCCTAAAACACAGTCAGTAACAAATTGAATTGACCCACGGAGGAAAAAATAGATGTTTTTGGTGATTATTATATTTGTACAGCTTGGCCTGGCATGCTGCAGTTCATGGGGTCGCAGAGTCGGACACGACTGAACGACTGAACTGAACTGAACTGAACTGAATTGGTGGCTCAGTGGTAAAGAACCCATCTGCCATTGTAAGAGATGTGGGTTCACTCTCTGGGTTGGGAGGATCTCCTGGAGAAAGAGAGGGTAACCCACTCCAGTATTCTTGCCTGGGAAATTCCATGGACAGAGGAGCCTGGCGGGCTGCCGTCCATGGGGTCTCATAGAGTCGGACACGACTTAGCAATTAAACAACAACAAAAAAATGTTTTTAGAGTCACTCTGGGAAACATCCATTTCTAATCAGAATCCTGAGCTTTTTCTAGGACATAAAGTAATTGACAGAAATCTTTGATTCCTATTTCTATCATCTACTAACTTTGTATACTAGTAAGTTAGTATCTCTTGAGCTTCAATTTCCTGATCTATAAAACAAGAGTGATAATAGCATTGTTGTTAGGATAAAGGACATTCTCACATTCTCCTGGCACAGTAGGGGGTTAATAATCTTTCAGCTGTTCAGAGTTTCCCTCATGCCTGTACCATTTCTCCCATCAAAGTGTTTCTCTTGTCTTTTAGGGGTCTTGCTTTTTTCCATGAGACTCCAAGATCCTCTAGAGTTTAGTTCAGTTCAGTTCACTTCAGTCGCTCAGTCGTGTCTGACTCTTTGCAACCCCATGAATCGCAGCGCGCCAGGCCTCCCTGTCCATCACCAACTCCCGGAGTTCACCCAAACTCACATCCATCGAGTCAGTGATGCCATCCAGCCATCTCATTCTCTGTTGTCCCCTTCTCCTCCTGCTCCCAATCCCTCCCAGCATCAGAATCTTTTCCAGTGAGTCAACTCTTCGCATGAGGTGGCCAAAGTACTGGAGTTTCAGCTTTAGCATCATTCCTTCCAAAGAAATCCCAGGGCTGATCTTCTTCAGAATGGACTGGTTGGATCTCCTTGCAGTCCAAGGGACTCTCAAGAGTCTTCTCCAACGCCACAGTTCAAAAGCATCAGTTCTTCGGCCCTCAGCTTTCTTCACAGTCCAACTCTCACATCCATACATGACCACAGGAAAAACCATAGCCTTGACTAGGCGGACCTTTGTTGGCAAAGTAATGTCTCTGCTTTTGAATATGCTATCTAGGTTGGTCATAACTTTCCTTCAAGGAGTAAACATCTCTTAATTTCATGGCTATAATCACCATCTGCAGTGATTTTGGAGCCCCCAAAAATAAAGTCTGACACTGTTTCCGCTGTTTCCCCATCTATTTCCCATGAAGAGATGGGACCAGACGCCATGATCTTCGTTTTCTGAATGTTGAGCTTTAAGCCAACTTTTTCACTCCCCTCTTTAACTTTCATCAAGAGGCTTTTTAGTTCCTCTTCACTTTCTGCCATAAGGGTAGTGTCATCTGCATATCTGAGGTTATTGATATTTCTCCCAGCAATCTTGATTCCAGCTTGTGCTTCATCCAGCCCAGCATTTCTCATGATGTACTCTGCATAGAAGTTAAATAAGCAGGGTGACAATATACAACCTTGACGTACTCCTTTTCCTATTTGGAACCAGTCTGTTGTTCCATGTCCAGTTCTAACTGTTGCTTCCTGACTTGCATATAGGTTTCTCAGGAGGCAGGTCAGGTGGTCTGGTATTCCCATCTCTTTCAGAATTTTCCACAGGTTATTGTGATCCACACAGTCAAAGGCTTTGGCATAGTCAATAAAGCAGAAATAGATATTTTTCTGATATTCTCTTGCTTTTTCGATGATCCAGTGCGTGTTGGCAATTTGATCTCTGGTTCCTCTGCCTTTTCTGGAGTAGGAGTCAGCAAACATTTTCTGTGAAAGGCCAAATATTGAATATTTTAGGCTCTGCAGGCCACACTGTGGCATATTCCTTTTTGTTTTTATTGCTGCTATTTTGTTTTTGCTTCTTTACAACTCTTTTAAAAATGTAAAACCATTCTTGGCTCATGGGCCACACAAAAACAAACTTCCAGCCAAATCATCTAAATGGACTTATGACCTATATGAATTTATGGGTTTGCTGAATAGTACTCTAGAGTGAGGGTTCTTAAAGTGTGCCCCTACAAGCAGAGGTGTCAGCATCTTCTGGGAACTTATTAAAGCAAATTTTGGGGTCCCACCCCAAACCTACTGAATCAGAAACTCTGACGTTTGCTCCAGCAATCTGTGTTTTTTTTTTAAAAAAAAAACCCTCCAGGTGATTTTGATGTAGTAGTTTAAACTTGGCTGCACATTAGAATCACTTGGAGAGCTTTAAAATATTAAAAAGTCAGTACCTGGGCTTCCTATCAAATCAAAAACTCTGGGAATGGGACTGAGGCATAAGTGTTGAAAGCCCTGCAGGTGATTCAGTGTGTGACCAGAGCTGGGAACCCCTGGCATAAATGTAAGGGATAGCTTTTACATCTGGAAAGTAAGCTTTAATGCTAATGTTATCACCAAGGTAGCCAGTACTCAGGTCTATTCCTATTTTGATAACTTCACAGAGGAAACTCACAGTAATCCACTGATCAAAACATAGTTATTCATACTATACATGAAGCAATAAGTTCGGGACACTAGGGGTATTTTTTAGTGTATTAATTTATCTACCTTTGAAAAATTTGCATATAAAAAGCAAATTGTCCATTTCAAAGAAGCTCATAATTTCAGTTTTGCAAGGAAGGAGCAGCTCAAGAAGCACCTCTCATATTTCCTTTTTCCCTGAGTTTAAACCTGGTCACTCCCCTCACCATAACTGCAAGGGACTGGGTCTGTCATTCCACTATTCCACATGGAGTAGGTTCTAGGGTGTTTCCTCCTTATTTCAAAAAGCACATTTTCCTATAAATATTCTGTGGGAAAGCTTTTGCCTGGTTTTATATTGGTAAGATAATTCTAGAGTGCCACATTTGACAAATGACATCAGCTAGCCTACCCTAGCCATAAACCATTTTAGAATCTCATGCATAATTTGGCTCCAGGTCAAGGTGGTGTAATATGAACCAGCAGAATATACAGCACAGGGTGTCCTTAGCAGCTCTCCTTAAGATCAGCAAAACTCATTCCTGTAACAGAAGCTCGTCTGTGAAGCAAGGTCGAGCCCAGTGGTCATCAGAGCAGGTCCTTGATGGAACTGCTCCTTGCCTGGAGGTACTTCTGCTTTTGAACTCTGCTGCAGTGGTCCTCCCAGCTGTTTGTCCTATGTCCATTCCATCCTACCACCAACTACTGCCTTGTCTTCTTTGCTGTAGGTATTTCCATTTTGCTTAGGAATCAGAGAGTCATATTTTTCAGAGGATGCTGGCTTCCTCTCCAGCCCCTGGGATTCAATCTTGATGGCTTAGATAAACTGTGATAATTCAGTTTCCCATGCCAATGATTGGTTTAGGAACAAGCATGTGATTTAAAATGCTGGCCAATTATGAGAGTAGAGGGAGCTTTGGGGAAGATCTTGCTGTTCAAAAGGATTGATGCTTCTTGTTAGGCCACTGGATGGTGATTTGTGAGGCTATGAAGCTTAGAGCTACTGTAACCATCTTGGAACCGTGAGAGAGTATGTCTGGAGCCAAATGCCAACACAGTGAAAATGGCATGATAGGAAGAAGGGAAGAATCTGTATTCCCCCATGTACCCCTTGAATTGCTGAATTGAAGACCTGGGTACCACCTGACTTCCATATTTCATTGTTACATGAGATTATGAACATCCTTCTTATATAAACCACTTTGGGTGGATTATCTGTTCTTATAGCCAAAATGATCCCAACAAATACATCTGTGGTAGCCATATAATCAGATGTGAAAGAATCTTGTACTAAGTACTTGCTTACTCCAAAAACATGCATCTTAGTACTGGGGATTTTTCTGTTGGGAGGAAAATTTTTTCGCTCATTCCTTTCGTAGTTTCTTCCCTTATGGGCGTAGCTATCTCCAACACCAGGCTATGTCTCCCTGAGAACTTTGCCACTCATTCATGGAGACGTGCGTGAGCCACTGACTGATATTTCATCAGCCTAAAGAAGAGTGGTTGTGCCGTTCACACCAGACACAGATACAAAGAAAGATGGTCCTTAATAAGCCACTGCTGGAAATTTTTAAGCTGCTGTTGTTGTTAACATTGACACTGGGCATTACCATAACCACCAGTTTGAGGTCCTCAAAACCGTCTCTATATACTCTACACATAGCAAACTTTCAATACATGTTTGTTGGATAAATGCGTGAATAAACTCTAATTATTTGCCAACGGCATGTCATGGAGCATTTAGAGACTTGAAGATATTTGAGGCTCCATTTTTGAGATAGAAACTCAAGTCCTAACAAGTCTTTTTCTGCCACATCTAGTTAGAACCAGAGAGTGTAAGTAGTGTAGCTCCCTTTTTAAGAATGAGGTGCCTCCTCTCTCCTTCTCTCTTGCTCAGATTCTCATGCTTGTTCTCCCTGGAAATTTCAGAGTTCAAGTGGTCGGATTCTGTGAATATATTTTAAAAAGCAGATATTTTCATGTCTGCAAGCAGATCTTTCTTTGAAGCCCAAAGAACTCCATCATTGCTCATTAAGAGTTTCTGACACACAGGGCTGTGTGTGTGTGCATTTTAAGAGGACTCTGCAGTCCTGTCAGTTCTGCAGTAATTAGTTTATTGGATGACTTCAAAGGCAAGGGACTGTATATACCAGTGCTTTGAAGAAGAGCCTTCGCTGGAAATGTTGCATTCGGCAGACTGACTTTGGGATCTGGGGAAAAGATGGACTTTGCTCGACAGCCAGTGTACTTTCCTCCGGGGAAGGGCAGATTCGTTACATTCAGGGTGAGCCTGGGCAAGGAAGAAAAAGTCCTCCTAAATCCCTGTGGGAACATCATCATCTGTCTCAAAGAAGGGAGTCACTTCATGCTAAAATGAAATGTCTCCAGAGGCTTCCTTGGTGGCTCAGAGGTAAAGAATCTGCCTGCCAAGGCAGGAGGCATGGGTTTGGTCTCTGGTCCAGGAAGATCCCACACGCCACGGAGCAACTAACCCCGAGTGCCACAACTTTTGAGCCTGTGCTCTAGAGCCCGGGAGCCACGGCTACTGAAGCCCATGTGCCCTAGAACTTGAGCTCCTCAAGAGAAACCACGGCAATGAGAAGCCTGCACACCACAACTTGAGAGTAACCCCCGCTCCCAGAAACTAGAGAAAAGCAGCAACAAAGACCTAGCAGGCCAAAATAAGTAAATTAAATAAAACGATTAATTCTCTCCAGAACCGGATCCTCTCCCTGAGACAGACTGAATGACCTCAATGGAGAAAGAAGAACATCATGCTAGGATCAGTCTTCTCTGAAGTTCATGCTGCTTCCGAAGTTAATTCCTCAGTGGATAACACTTCTCCAATAGTCCCGTGAAGGAGGAGAACGTGCTGAAGCAAAGGAAAGCTGCGGGTTAAATGTGCTTCCTGCAGTCCCTTGTCACCTGTGCAATGATACCAAAATTATTAGCTGAATCCCATGGTTAGTACTAATCCCCCCACAGCAGAATTGCTTGAATCTCTACCTAATACTTGATATCTCCCTATGAAATAGTGACTGGCTTATGTGTCTTTCTCTCCCATTAAATTGTAAGTGCCTTGAACCCTGGTCTATGTTTCAAGTCATCTTTGAACCCAGTGCCTGTAATACTTACAGTAGTAGGTACTCAGTAAATATTTGGAAAAGGAACTAACTTATTACGTAACAGTGAAAAGGCCCAGGCTCAATAAGTTGACAAGTATTTACTGAGCCTAAAAGAAATAAGGTAGAGACCTGTAAATAGAGGTCTTTCGCTTGTATGATGAGAAAGAACTGGAATTTGGAATCAAACAGACCACGTTTTGAATCTCAGCTTTGCAAACCCCCTGGTTGTCCTACTTTGAGTTTGTTACTTAACTTCCCAACCCTCAATTTCATCCTCTGTGAAATGACAATTAGAAAAAAAAAGACGTATTTGTTTATTTGGTTGTTTTGGGTGTTAATTGCAGCACGTGAACTTAGCTGCCCCTTAGCATGTGGGATCGAACCCGAGTCCCCTGCATTGGCAGGTGGCTCCTTAACAAGGGGACCACTGGGGAAGTCTTAACAAATTTTTAAATGAGTTATTGGGAAGGTTAAAGGAAGTGGTATTTTGGGTTGAATTGTGACCCCAAAATTCATATTTGAAGTCCTAACCCACAGTGCCTCAAAATATGACCTGATTTGGAAATAGGGTCCTTATAGATGTAATTAGTTATGATTGAAGTGAAGTCAAGTCACTCAGTCGTGTCTGACTCCTTGTGACCCCATGGACTGTAGTCCACCAGGCTTCTCCGTCCATGGGATTTTCCAGGCAAGGGTACTGGAGTGGGTTGCCAGATTAGTTTGTACTAAAGTAGGGTGGGCCCCTAAAGCAACATGATCAGTGTTATAATAAAAAGGGGAAATTTGGGAATTCCTTGGTGGTCTGGTGGTTTAAGGACTCTGCACTTACACTGCAGGGGACCTGAGTCCGATCTCCGGTTGGGGACTAAGAGCCCCAAAGCTACATGGTGCGGCCAAAATTAAATAAATAAATAAAAGGATTTTTAAAAAAATAAATAGATAAAAAGGGGAAGTCTGAAAGCAGACACGCACTCAGCAAGAACACCACGTGAAGATGAAGACAGCGATCAGGGCGAAGGTTTGAGATGCTGAGAAATACCAAAGAATGCCGGGAAACCACCAGACACTGGAGGAGATGCTTCTCACAGCTCTCAGGAGGAGACAACCCAGTCAACACCTTGATCCTGGGCTTCTTAGCCTCCACAACGGAAAGACAACACAGTTTTGTTGCTTAGACCACTCTAATGGTAGACCTTTGTTTTCAGCAGCCCTTGCAGACTAACACAGGTGGATAAAATAGTGTAGAGGGCAGTGCCTGGTGTGATAGGTATTCAGAATCTGCTTTTACTTATTATTCTCTCCATATTAGACCTTCATGGAAGTCTCTTTTTAAAAATAACTTTGGCTAAAGGTAAATGTTTGATTCTGGTAGGGACAACTGAAAACAGGAGTGAGTGATAATATAACAATTTTTGTTAGGAAGGCAGAGATGGGCTAATAGCAGTCAGCGTAAAAATGTGGAAAATGGCATTATGTAGGCCTATGTTACATGGTTTGAGCAAAATAAATATCCCTCTTTACTTTTTAATAACAAATTATAATTTTTATTTTATTATTTGGCAGTGCCACTTGGTATGTGGGATCTTAGTTCCTCAACCAAGAATCGAACCCGCAACCCCTGCAGTGGATGTGCAGAGTCCCAATGACTGGATCACCAGAGAAGCCCCAAAATATCCCTCTTTAAATAACCACATTTTCTAGAAGTTATTAAAAATTGTCTTTCCTTTTTTTATTTTATTTCCCTAGTATTTTCTTATTTGTAAAGCTAGAAGTAATGATAACTTCCAGTCTTCATGGTATATCCTTAGGGCTAAAGAGACTCAACCAACCAAAACCAAAATCAAACAAAGCCAGGATGTCTTAAAGAGTGTACGTTCTTATAGGTTGAAAATGAGACCTTCTGTGTCTTTGATGGGAAAAGTACAGAAAATCTTTCCTCTGTTTCCCTAGAGAACAAATGCCTTTTCTTCCTAAGTCCAAAACCAAAAGCAGTGGACTTGAGATGTAGCCATTCAGAGATAGGTGTTCATCCAGCAAGGCTTTCTGAATGGGCTTTTCACTCCACTACACTGGGGCGTGTTGAGGTCCTGGAGTCTCCTCCCTTGAGAAACTGTCAAGCTAGTGAGAGAGACAGATGGACAAAGAAATATTTTCCACGAAGGGAAAAGAGCATTGAGAGATTCAGGAACATGATCCTGGGAGAAGCAACCCTACCTGAGAAAGGGAAGGAGAGCTTCACAGAGGGACTACAGCGAATTTCCACCTTGAGGGATGAGTGGAAGTTTATCTGTTTAAGCAATATGGAAAGAACAGATACAGGGAGCCGAGTTAAGCATGAGGAGTCAAGTTGGAGGGACTTTGGAAGAGGAAGCCTGAGCTGAAATTTGAAGGAAGGAGGATGGGGTGGAAGTCCATGGTGACAGGAAGGTAGTTCAAATGCCTTATCATAGTCAGGGAGATATGTGGCAGATGAACCTGAGAGCATTAACGGAGGTGAGGACATGGAAGGTCTTATTGGCCATGCTAAGGAGTCTAGACTTCATCCTGTTGACAGTAAATAATATTTTCATTGTAGTAAAATGTACATAGCATAACATTTGACATTATATCATTTTTAAGTGTGCGATTCAGTGCCATTAAGTACATTCACAATGTTGTATGTACATCACCACTATCCATTTACAGAACTTTTCATCATCCCAAACAGAAACTCTTCTCATTAAACATACATTCCACCACTTTTCCTGCCCAGTCCCAGCCCCTATTCTACTTTCAACCACTACTCTATTTTCAATCTCTATGAATTTACCTATTCTAGGAAACTCATATAGGTGGTAAGTAAGTAAAGTCGCTCAGTCGTGTCCGACTCTTTGCGACTCCATGGACTGTAGCCTACCATGCTCTCCCTCCATGGTATTTTCCAGGCAAGAGTACTGGAGTGGTTTGCCATTTCCTTCTCCAGAGGATCTTCCCAACCCGGGGATTGAACCTGGGTCTCCCGCATTGTAGGCAGACGCTTTACTGTCTGAGCCACCAGGGAAGTCCATATAGGTGGAATCATGTACTATTTGTCCTTTTGTGCTAGTTCACACAGCATAATATTTTTAAGTTTCATCCATTTCTGGCATGTATCAGAGTTTCTTTTTAAAGGCTGAATTTTACATATCTATATCTGTCTATCTCTCTACACATACACACAGATACTCTTTTTAATGCATTCATCTGTTGATGGCAAATGGGTTGTTTTGGGGCTTCCCTGATAGCTCAGTTGGTAAAGAATCCACCTGCAATGCAGGAGACCCTGGACCCAGGAGATTCCTGGATTGGGAAGATCCCCTGGAGAAGGGATAGGCTACCCACTCCAGTATTCTTGGGCTTCCCTTGTGGTTGAGCTGGTAAAGAATCCGCCCACAACGCAGGAGACCTGGGTTCAATCCCTGGGTTGGGAAGATCCCCTGGAGAAGGGAAAGGTTACCCACTCCAGTTTTTGGGTCTGGAGAATTCTATGGACTGTATAGTCCATGGGGTCGCAAAGAGTCGGACACAACTGAGTGACTTGCACTGCCCTTTCCCCCTTTTGACTATTGTGAAGATGCTACTCTAAACATCCATATGCAAGTGTTTGTTCAGTTCCTGCTTTTAATCTGTGGGGTATGTTGTTGCTGTTTTTTAGTTGCTATGTTGTGTCTGACTTTTGCAACTCTATGGACTGTAGCCTGCCAGGCTCCTCTATATATGGAATTTCCCAGGCAAGAATACTGGAGTGGATTGCCATTTCCTTTCTCCAGGGGATCTTTCTGACCCAGGGAAGAAGAGACTCATATCTTTTGCGTCTCCTGCATTGGCAGGTGGATTCTTTACCACTAGTACCACCTGGGAAGACCCAAATTTCTGGATCATATGGTAATTCTATGTTGAACTTTTTCAGGACCCATCAGACTATTTTTCACAGCAGCTATACAATTTACATTCTCAACAGCAATTTGAGTTTCCCCATATCTTCCCCTTTGTTTTTGTTTTTTGATAATAGCCATTCTGAAGGGTGTGAAGCGGTATCTCACTGTGATTTTGAGTTGCTTTTCCCTAAGGATTGGTGATCCTTAGGTGAGCATCTTTTTCTGTGCTTGTGGGCTATTTGCATATAATCTTTGGAGAAATGTCATTCAAATCCTTTGCCTATTTTTTAATTGAGTTGTTTGCTTTTTTTGTTGTAGGGTTATAGGAGCTCTTTATGAATTCCATATGCAATTGCATATAGAATCTATGCAATGTTATCTATATGCAATGTTAAATGCTTGTCAGATATGTGGTTTACAAATATTTTCCCTCATTCTGTGAGTTGCCTTTTCACTTTTTTTGATAATATCCTTTGATGCGCCAAAAGGCAGTAAATAATTTTATGCCAAGAATTGATATCTTTCAATTGGTATGTGGAGGGTGGGTTGAAGTAGAGTGAGGTCAAGAGACAGGGAGACAGGTTAGATGGCCACACTCCCCATGATAGGGTCTGAGCTGGAACAGAGAAGAAACTGAAAGGAAGACATTTAGGAAGTGAAAGCAACAGGATTCTGGTGACAGTGTAGAGAAAAAACAGACAGACAGACGAAGAAGTGTTGAGTCGGCGGAGCCACTGGGGGATCCCTGGAGGGTATGTACCTAGAAGTAAAATTGCTGAATCAAATGGTAATTCTAATTTTAACTTCTTCAGGAACCATCAGACCATTTTTCACAGCAGCTATACCATTTTGCATTCTTACCAGCAATGCACAGGATTCTAGTTTCCCATGTCCTTACTGAATATCCTACTTCCATATCCAGCAAGATGATGAGGACCTGATAAGGGGAACAGCGATGAGAGCAGAGAAGGAGGACAAATTTGAGGAGACTAAGTTCTTATTGGACAGGTGTGAGAAAGGGAGGAGTGATGAATGACCCAAGCAGGGGTAATCCAGTAAAACATTACCCTAGTTTATAGTTAACAGTCTAAAGTAAATTAGCCTCCGACACAAGACTAGCCCTAGATGTATTGGCTCCTGTGGTGACAGGGTTTAGTGGAGCCTGAATCACCCTTCCTCCTCTAGCATCGTTTCTCCTTATAAAAGTATCTTCTATGATTTACCACTGTTGACAATGCCAACCTCCAATCCTATCTGGAAGAATGTGGGATAGTAAAACAATGTAAAATAACTGAAGCCCAAGTTGAAATCTGGAGCTTTATGACTTTGAATAAGGACCTAAACTTCATGAGCTTCCACATGCTTCCCTATACTCACTTTGTTAAGTGAGTATAATGTAATGGCACCCTCCCCATGGAAATGCAGTGAGGATCAAATGGAAATAATTCAGATCAAACCCTCAGAACTGGGCCTGGACCCAGGAAGCCTCAATACATGCAAACTGTGGCAGTCTTTGCTATTCGACCTCCATACCAATGGCCAAGTCTGGTTGAATCTAAATCAGCTTGAAGGCTGTGGGGAAACAGGTAGTGAGTAGTGAGCAGCTCAGGCAATCTTTGCAGACCAGGAACTTCCCTGTAGCTCATATGGTAAAGAATGTGCTTGCAATGCAGGAAACCTGGGTTCGATCCCTGGGTCGGGAAGATCCTCTGGAAAAGGGAATGACAACCCACTCCAGGATTCTCGCCTGGGAAATCCCATGGACAGAGGAGCCTGGTGGGCTACAGTCCATGGGCTCACAGAGAGTTGGACACAACTGAGCAAGTAAGCACAGCCTCTGGCTCCTCATCCAGTGAAGACTGTGGTAGAATCATAGCCCTAGAATCAGAAGGTCTTGGGTTAGGGAACTTCCCTGGTGGTCCAGTGATTAAGAATCTGCCTTTCAGTGCACAGGATGCAGGTTCAATCCCTGGTTAGGGAACTAAGTTTCATGTGGGCATGCAACTAACCCACCCTGCAACTAGAGAAGCCCATGTGCCATGACAAAGACCTAGCAAGGGCAAAATTTAAAAAAAAAAAAAGAAAAGAAAGAAAAGAAAACCCTGGCTCAAAATCTTGAATCTTCTGCTGATCAGCTTTATGCCTTCTTCTGCTTAGGACCTGAGAGAGGGTGACAGAAGGTCAATCCCAGTGGTGAAGGGGACACTGGTGCCTTCTCACGGAAAGCGGTCACTGTGTTGTGTCTGTCTTCAGAGGCATGACAGCCAGTGGCAATTGTAGCTCCACCCACTTGGAGCCCAGATCTACAGAGTCAGCACTGAATCTCCTGCCTGTAGCAATATGGTGGTCAACCTGGACTGCACAAGGGGTTGCACTCCAGAATGTTTATGGTGCTGGTAAGGGAACTAGCATGTCACGTGTGGCAAAGCCCACTGACCACAATTGCCTACAAGACGCATCTTCCTCTACCCTAACAGGAAGTGACACTGTGGAGGGCTCATCCCCCGCTTGTTGGCCACTTCTGAACCTCAGGGGTGTGGGTTATAGCCGTCTAACTGTAACAGTGCATTGCTAGGTGATTTCCTGACAGGCTGACTCTGCCAACAAAAGGCTGAAGCTCTATTGTGGCTGAGAGTGAGAAGGACTCTGACATGACCACATTTAAATAAACATTTTCTGCCCCATGGATTCTGTTAGCAACAGTGATGTCAAGCCTTTAAAGGTGTTGTCCCTCGTCTAGCTCTATTTCCACAGGATAATGTTAAGGAACAATGCAACTCTAAGTGCTCAAAGAGAGAGACATGAAGGAACCATGGTCTGAAACCACATGATTTTAATATTTCTAAAACAGGCTAACCCAAGCTTTGAAGAACATATGACACCACCCCTCCCTTTACAAAAAAAAAAAAAATGACAGCATGGCAGCTTTTATGATTTTATTGTTTAATTCTCTTACTAATGCTAATTAGCTTGTCACTGTATTTTGTCTGCCTGTAAAGGAGATAAATACAGTGGAGAGTGCTATTTACAAACATGTATATTCCACAAGCTAATACTGACCTGTACATGTTTTAAATCTGAATTAGTTGCTGACATTAAAAATTGAAGTGGGCAGCAAGACTTAGGATTTCCAAAGTTATGTTTGCTTGAGTCCTCTGAGAAAGCAAATGCCAAGATGGGATTAAATATGCAAAATTGTATTAGGGAGAATGCTTGTGTGAGGAAAAAGTAGGGAGAAACCCAGAGGAGGCTGGGAGGGCAAGTCTGAGCAGCAGTGAAAGAGGGAAGGAGAGAAGATTGGGTAGAAGTGTTCTAAGTTGCGGACTCCTCTGGGGGTCCACTGGTTAAGACTCCACACTCCTGATGCAGGGGGCACAGGTTTGATTCCCGGTTGGGGAACTAGGATCCCACATGCCACACAGGGCTGCTAAAAAATAAAAAACAGAGGGGTTCTAGGTTGCCTAACAGTTTGAGGAAGATTCAGCAAAGAACAGAGAGTCCTGGGGACAAAGCTGGCTGTTGGAGGAGCAGAAGAGCCCTGTGTCTCCTAGGAAAGGGTTGCCAGTCATCTTGCTGCACTCAGCCATTGACCGGGCTCAGCGCTGGAAGTATGTCTCTGTACAAACATAGCCAAGGGTTATGACTGCAGCAGCTGGGGCCTTGGGCCACTGAGTTCTCTCTAGTTGGGAGTCTGCAAGGGCATTCTCATGACTGCCAGAGAAGCCATCTCCTGGTAGAGGATGTTTAACAGGCTGTTAATCAACCTAAAAAAGCACGGCCAGGGAGCAAAGACTTAAAATAGCCAGCCGCTCCTTTCTCTCATCCTTAGAACACTGTGTCTTTACCTGTCCAAACAGGCCTTATATTTGTGTGACCCTCCTCTGGAAACGCTAGAAAAATAACTATATATAATATATATATATATATATAAGCAATCTCAAAACATATTAATTATACTATAAGTAGAAGTGCTGAATGAGCTTCCAGTGAGCAGAATGGGAGTTTGAACTAAAAATCTTAAAGGTCACTTTCAGTCCCAATAACTGTACTTCTTTAATTGTTCTCAGGGAAATATTCTTAAAGGAGTAGACTCCATTTTCAATACCCTTTTTCTCTAACTATAAAAGTAAACTGTGCTTTTTGAAAAATGGAGAAAATATATAGAAATTTCCATCAACATTTAAATATTTTTCAAAGCACCTGTGTATATCTTTGAACTTGTTTATGTTCATGCTAGGATTCAATTTTGATATCTTCTTTTATAGTATGAGGTATCATAAATATTTCCCCATTTGATTAAAAATTCTTCGGTATGGTGTATATTAGCATACATCTCTGAATATTTCCTTATGATAAAGGGCTAGTAATTGCTAAGGCACAGGGCATGTAACCTTCTAATGATTTGATATGTATTGATTAAATTACTTTATCAGTAGCATATAAGGGTGCCTGTTTCCCTAAAACTTCCTTAACTGTAGAGACAGTATTTTTTTTTTTAAATCCTTTGTCAGTTAGGGAGAAAATGACATCATATTTTTTTAAATTTTCTTTAAACACTAGTAACATTGAACTTATTATCTATTTTTTAATAATTTATGGTTCATCTCTGATGAATTATTTCCTCACATTCTTGACCAGTTTTCTATTGAATTTTTCTCTTTTTGTTATTGGTTTACAGGACTCTTTACATATTAATGACCTAACTAGTCATCTATCAAACATAATACAAATATTACCCCCGTGTGTCATTTACTTTTTAATTTTGTTTATGATGTTTTTCTGATGAACAATTGTTTTATGCATTCAAAACTAGTAATCTTATCATTTATGATTTCTGCTTAGATAAGCCTTCCCTATTTCAAGATTATATACAGTTTACCTATGATTTATTTATTTTTCTACTGAAAAGAAAATGAAAGTGGCTTTATCTTTCACATTTAAAAATATCAACCATCTGGGATTTGTTTTTGTATATTTCTCAAGGTAGGGAATCTAATTTTGTCATTGCAAATTGTTACCAGTGGGTTCCAGCACTGTTTATAGCATGATCTATTCTTTCCCATTTATTTGAATTTTCATCTTTTTCACACACAAGAATAGTATTTTTTAAATTTTTTGTGAGTTTTAAAAATCTCCTTTTGATTCATTTTCAATTTTATTACATTGCCATCAAAGACTGAGGCCTATACATTTCTCTACTTTGGGGAAAATATCCATCTTTCTCTTTTGCCAATCACAAGAGATTTCAGCCATGTGAAATACTGTGTGGTATTTTGCAAAGTAAATTGCTACTGCTCATAAAATATTTAAATTTGTGACTGGTGTACATACAAATTGGGGCTTCCCAGGTGGCTCGGTGGTAAAGAATCTGCCTGCCAATGCAGGAGACACAAGAAATGCTGGTTTGACCCCTGGGTCTTAGAGATCCCCTGGAGAAGAAAATGGCAACCCGCTCCATAATTCTTCCCTGGAAAATTCCATGGACAGAGGAACCTTGCGGGCTATAGTCTATGGGGTTGCAAAGAGTTAGACATGACTGGGCACACACACATGCACATACATATGAATTCGATCGATTTGATATGTCACCAATAATAATATCATTCTAATTCACTAGCATTACAATTTGTTTTTCCCCAGTCTTATTGAGATACAACAGTGTGTAAGTTTGTTACACTGTAATGACTTGACTACATATATTGTCAAATGTCCTCAAAAATTTTAGTTAACATCCACCATCTAATCCAAAAGAAGTAAAAATATTTTTTCCTTGTGATGAGAACTCTTAGGAGACATTACAATTCTTCACGGTGGGACAGACAGCTGGGGGCAATATGGAACCCTGTCAGTACTAGGTCACTGCTATGAGTCCTTATGTTGGTGTCCACGAGGCCCCATCATTATAGGGTCCACATTCTTGAATTTCCAGAGGGGCTCTGCTTCCTCTGATGCTTTCAGGAATCTTACGGTAATTCTTCCTGGTCCCTCCAACTCAAGATAGTATGATTAAGCTTCCATTCCTTATGATGAAAAAAAAAACCCAAACTAAAATACCACCAAATTCTTCAGCACAGAAGAAGGGACCAGTTTACATAAATCAGAGCAGTAGTCTGACATGGTGGAACCCGGATCACTAAGGAAGGCAGGCAGCCCTGGTGAGTGGGAGCTTCTATGGAGGGTTACCCGTTGTGGGATACCCGCCGCCCGCCGTTGCCTGGGCTGGGCTGTCTCTCCCATAGTCTGCCTTAGCAGCCAGGCCTGAGCACTGCAGTGGGCTCTGACTCTGCACTTTGCTGGCTGGTGCACTTCCAGGCGGTTCGTAGGGATGACTCACTCCTCCCTGGCAACTCTAGCTCCTGCCTCTCTGCGTAGGTGACAGTGAGATTCCATCACAGACTCCTTCTTCTAGTTCCTTGGGGCTTGCTTTTGCATTTAGTGAATTGAGGGTTGCCTTTATTTTTTTTTTTCAAATGAATCTCACTTCATTGAAAGAAGGTATCTAACAAATATTTTTTAGATTTTCTGAATTGTGATAGCATCTTCATTGAATTTCTCAGATACTTACAGATTTCCTTCTATTTAAAAAAAATTGCTTTGGAAGAGCATGAAGGAGTTAAGCTGTGCTCAATTATTATCATGAGTTGAATATGACATTTTCCAGTTTAATTCTTTTTCTTCCCTCTCTTATCTAAAACCAAAAGTCTTAATTTTGACATAATACCTCCTTACTGAATCTACCCTAGTAATGAAGGAAAAAATGTGATGAAAGCAGATCACCTGGTAGAAATATCAGGACATCTTTAACAGCTATAAAAATCATTCAGTATATAATTTGGATACTCTCAGAATAATATGCACTGTATTCTTTGGGGTTTTTTGCTCTATTCTTTTGTCTACATTGTATTTTTTCTCTCTCTTCTCTCCATACTTCATATCAGGATACCTCCTGGGTGATATTAGGAATAAATAGCTCATTCATGAAACACGTTTCAAGCCCCACAGTTCACAGACTTTTGAGCAAAGGGTTATAGGAAGTGTAAAGAGTAAACAGGTACTGGCTATAACAACTGCCATCATAAAATTATAAGCAAACTTCAAGAGAAGAACACATGAAAAGATGTTCAACGTGATTAGTCAGTCAGATCAGATCAGATCAGTCGCTCAGTTGTGTCCAACTCTTTGTGACCCCATGAATCGCAGCACGCCAGGCCTCCCTGTCCATCACCAACTCCCGGAGTTCACCCAGACTCATGTCCATCGAGTCAGTGATGCCATCCAGCCATCTCATCCTCTGTCGTCCCCTTCTCCTCTTGCCCCCAATCCCTCCCAGCATCAGAGTCTTTTCCAATGAGTCAACTCTTTGCATGAGGTGGCCAAAGTAGGGAAATGTAAATCAGCCTACAATGAGATCAAGCCTACAATCAAGCCTACAAAGCCACTTCACATCCTCTAGGACAGCTAGAACAAAAAGACAGGCAATAACAAGCGTCTGTGAAGATGTGGTCAGATTGGAACCCTCTTCTTCCTTGAGGTGATACAAATGTTCCAGAATTACAGAGTGGTGATGGTTGCCCAGTCATGTAAATATTCTAAAACTGACTGAACTGTACACTTTGCAAAGTATATATTTGCATGACATCTTTTTTATTTCTAATGCTTTAATGTGTGTGGTCCCTAAGTCGTGTCTGACTCTTTGCAACCCCATGGACTGTAGCCCACCAGGCTCCTCTGTGAGATTTCCCAGGCAAGAATACTGGAGTGGGTTGCCATTTCCTTCGTCAGGGGATTTTCTTGCCCCAGGGATTGAACCCACAGCTCCTGCCACATCTCCTGTATTGGCAGGCGGAGTCTTTACAGCTGTGCTATTGGGGAAGCCCTTTAAACCATGAAATTTTGAATCAGTTAGATTTAGACACTATGCATTGTGAGGTAAAGATAATAACCTATGCTTTTTCCTTGGTACTTCACCCAGTTGTCTTAATACCATTTACTCGATGAGCTAACTTTTCGGTGGTCATTTTAAGGTGACACTTAAAATCACCGCGTACACGTAGGTCTATTTCTTTTTCTAATACAGCATGTGGAAAAACCTGAATGAACTTTTTGGCCAACCCGATATGAGGGAGACTTAGTTAACTAACAAATAAACCTAATCTCAAAGGCTTTTAAAACAACCCCAAAACTGCAATAGGAAGAGCTTAATTCTGATAAGGGGGACTGTGGAAAGCTTCTCAGAACAAAGGACATCTAAGCCAGACCACAAAGCACAAGAGATAATGTAATAGCCACTTACAACACATCCATATCTGATCTCTATCGGTGCCCAACACCAGGCCTTTATTTCTAGTTATTTATGTACATATGTATGTATGTATTTTAATTGGAGGATAATTGTTTTACAACGTTGTGTTAGTTTCTGGTGTTCAATAAAGTGGATCGGTTCTCTGTATACATATATCCCCTCCTGCATGAGCCTCCCCCCCACCCACCCCCAATCCCACCCCTCTAGGTCATCACAGAGCACCAGGCTGAGCTTCCTGTGCCATACAGCAGCTTCCCACCAGCTATTTTAATATGGTAATATATATATGTCAGTTTTACACATGGTCGTGTATGTATGTCAACTTTACACATGGTGGTGTATATTTCACAATTCGTCCCACCGCCTCCTTCCTCCGCTGTGTTCACAAGTCCATTCTCTATGTCTGTGTCTCTACTCCTGCCCTGCAAATAGGTTCATTGGCACCATTTTTCTAGATTCCACATCTTCTCTATATACACAATATGGTCCCTCTGCTGCAGATGAAGAACCCGAGGCTCAACCAATGGTCAAGATGGTTTGCCCACAGTCATGGAGCTAGTGAGTGGCAGAGAAAACTGGGGTCGGCTGAGAGACAAGCTCTTGAGATGTGTAGGGGTTTGAGTAGTCTACCCAGAGGGACAGGTGCAAGGTCACAGGGGTTGAAAATAGCAGAAATGAATGGGAAACAGCAAATCAGCCAGGGCCTTCATCTGTACAGTTCGCAACTAGAACTGGGAATCAATCTGAAAAGGTATGCACAGGCAAAATTATGGAAGGTTTTGTGTCATGATGGAGAAGTTTAGAATTCATTCTGGACTCATCAAAGAGCTGGAAGCATGTACAGTAAATGGATCTGTGCTTTAGAGAAGGGATCCTGCAATCACAAGAACAGTGCTCAACCAAAGAGAAAGAAGTCAAGGTGACTGACTCAGAGTCCAGCAGAGAGGGACTGAGGCCTGGACTAGAGGGTTCAGAACTAAGCAAGGAGGAGAGGAAGAGGTGAAAAAAGCCACCATTTCAAACTGGTGGAAGCATTTTAAATGTTCATGCTAATGCTTACCTTACATTGCCACTGAGCATTCTGAATAAGGCAAAGCTGTTTACTGACAGTTATTTTGGACCTGATTTAATTAAAATGAGTGCTGAAGCATGGAAATGTTTCAAGCCTTCTAGCCACCTTTGCTCTGTAATCTCCTACCTCCATCAATAGTCTTCTGGCTAGAAGAACTACTAGAAGCATCTGATTAGCCAGCAGGTGTCATGTCTGACAGTGCCCACCCTTTTTCTCTCATTGTGGCTCCTCACAAGTGATAAAGACCCTCTGGAGATGATGGTAAGTGTACTGAGGCTCCCTACCATTCAGCAGATTCTAGAAGATAAAACTGTTCTTTTCTGTGCCCAATGGCCGCCATCAATGTGCTTGGCGTAGTCTAAGCACCAGGTATAAGAGCAAATTCCAGCTCTCTCACTTACTGGACAACCTTGGTGTTGGCTGTGTTACATAAGCTCGCTGTTCCTCATTTTCCTTAGAAAATGGAGATATTCATAACAATTCCTTCACAGCATTGCAGGGGAACTTAAAACAGTTAAAACATTCAGGGGAGGTTAGAACGGTTTGATATATGCTAACACCCCAAAACCTCTTCAAACACTTATTTTGGAATTTTCCGATTCCTTCCTTTCCTTTTAAGAATATGATCTGAAAACAGGTTGTTTACGTCTCAACGGCAATAATATTTTCCATTAGCTTTTAAAAGCTTCAGCTGTCAATAATTGTATCTGAAGTCAGTCCATAACATCAGAAACAATACAAATTTTGAACTGTAGTATTATTAGAGATAATGACTTATTAGCTATTGTAGGGGTTCCTGCTTAATTATGGTGAAGGAAGCTGCAACTTTTTATGTTCACCTTCTCAATATTGTTTCACTTTCTGAAAGAGAGTAAGGAAAGAGGGGGTTTTCAAAGAGGTAAAGCTGTGATAGAGATGAAAACATTTTTTTGTTTGTTTCATTTCTGTTTCTTTCTCTTTCTCTCACAAACACACACACACACACACACACACAATTTCCTTCACCACATTCTTTTGGTTATATGACAGTTTCTGAAGTTTCTGGATGTCAATATTTGCTTTCCATTATCACTAAGTTCAGTTCAGTTCAGTTCAGTCACTCAGTTGTGTCCGACTCTTTGCTACCCCATGAACTGCAGCACGCCAGGCCTCCCTGTCCATCACCAACTCCTAGAGTTTACCCAAACTCATGTCCATTGAGTCGGTGATGCCATCCAACTATCTCATCCTCTGTCATCCCCTTCTCCTCCTGCCCTCAATCTTTCCCAACATCAGGGTATTTTCAAATGAGTCAGCTCTTTGCAAAATGAGTCAACTCTTCACTGACTATGAGGAAGCCACATAGTGACTTAATAGCTACTTAAATAATTGCAACTCTTACCTCTAAGGCTGTATAGAATTCCTACTGTTTGGCTCCATTGCGATAGGAAGAACAAAGTCTTCAGTTCTCATAGACCTCACAGTTGACTCAAGAGACTAACAAACATGTGAACAACGACACTATTAGCACAAGTAATAAGTGTAAGTTGGAAGGAAGATTGGACTCTAAGCAAATACCAGTGAGAACCAATGACCTCAGCATCTGGAGATCCATCTGTTACACCCACGGCGGTGGAGCTGTGCTATGACCTGGGAAAAGGGGGTCCATGCTGGAAAGCTAACTTCCACTCTCTGGAGAAGGCCATGAAACAAGAAGGAAAGAAAGCAGACAGCCTGAGGGGCTTGGCTGACCCCTCCCTCCAGGGTACCTGAAATTCCTGTCCCTCTGCTCCATTCTTCTCTTTGACCTACGGGGGAATCTCACTCCTTGATTATGGATTCCTAACACTTCTTCCTCCTAGTGACTATGTTCCATGTTTTCATCTTCCATCTACCCCAATTTTGAAAATGAAATAAAGGAAATACGTAACCTAAGTGGAAACCCGAGGAAGGAAAAAAAAAATAGATGTAAGAATTGTGCATCCAGAAAAGTGGGTTATCAGAGTAATTCACACATAGTTGAGAGACCGATTAGAACAATTAGCAGGTTGTTAGCACTGACTTTATTTATCTTTTTTTTAAACTTTACAATATTGTATTGGTTTTGCCAAATATCGAAATGAATCCGCCACAGGTATACATGTGTTCCCCATCCTGAACCCTCCTCCCTCCTCCCTCCCCATACCCTCCCTCTGGGTCGTCCCAGTGCACCAGCCCCAAGCATCCAGTATCCTTAGCACTGACTTTAAACTCTCTTCTCTGAGGTAGCCCCAACCATTAAGAATGATCGGGTTTTTAATAGTTTTTCTCCTGTAATTGAGATCTAATCTTACTGCATTGTGGTCAGAAAAGATGCTTGGAATGATTTCTATTTTTTTGAATTTACCAAGGCTAGCTTTATGGCCCAGGATGTGATCCATCCTGGAGAAGGTTCCATGTGCGCTTGAGAAAAAGGTGAAATTCATTGTTTTGGGATGAAATGTCCTATAGATATCAATTAGATCTAACTGGTCTATTGTATCGTTTAAAGTTTGTGTTTCCTTGTTAATTTTCTGTTTAGTTGATCTATCCATAGGTGTGAGTGGGGTATTAAAGTCTCCCACTATTACTGTGTTATTGTTAATTTCTCCTTTCATACTTGTTAGCATTTGTCTTACATATTGAATCAGTTCTAATCAGGTGGATGAATCTGGAACCTATTATACAGAGTGAAGTAAGCCAGAAAGAAAAACACCAATACAGTATACTAACGCATATATATGGAATTTAGAAAGATGGTAACAATAACCCTGTGTACAAGACAGCAAAAGAGACACTGATGTATAGATCAGTCTTGTGGACTCTGTGGGAGAGGGAGAGGGTGGGGAGATTTGGGAGAATGGCATTGAAACGTGTAATAGCATGTATGAGACGAGTCGCCAGTCCAGGTTCGATGCACGATGCTGGATGCTTGGGGCTGGTGCACTGGGACGGCCCAGAGGGAGGGTATGGGGAGGGAGGAGGGAGGAGGATTCAGGATGGGGAGCATGGGTATACCTGTGGCAGATTCATTTCGATGTTGGGCAAAACTAATACAATATTGTAAAGTTTAAAAATAAAATAAAATAAAAAAAAATAGAATGATCGGGGTAATGTGACTAATATTAACCACTATGAACAAATGATAAAAATAACACTCAATCCACAACTGCTTATTGAGTGTGTTACCTGTGTGTGCATTGTGGTACCCCAAATAAGACTTAAACACACACATGTGCACAATTGTCTTGTCTCAGACCAGTAGCTGCTGATCTTGATGGCACCATAAATACATGGAAGGACCCCCAATAGTGTAAGGCTGTAAAATTTCAGGGGAAACTATGGATTCTCCATAAATTGGGAAACTCAGGGGCTGGGGTTGCTCAGACAAGCTTCACTGTAAGAGTTAGACTGAAGTAGGAAAGTTGAAGAGAAAATATACTTCCAACAGTTAAGAATGTGGGTTCTGGCATGTGACTAGTGAGAACTGATCTCGGACTTGAACTAATTATTCCATTCCTCTGTGTTTCCGTTTCTACATCTGCATTGGAATGGTGATAGTATCTATCTGATTGCATTGCTGGGAAGATGAAGTGAGTGAGCTCACGTACCTTATGAATGACATAGTGCTGTGCTTACCATACAGCAGACAAATAACAAAGAAAGCACTCTTCAGAGTAGGACTCATTTTAGGATCACTGGTTTCTGAATAATCCTGCCAAAGCTACTTGTGACTTGATTATCCAGAAAAATTAACCTGATTGGAAGCTTTGTAAAAGTAAATCACATAAAATGAATTCATTTAGGTTCATATGAGAAATTATAGGTGGCAGCAGTGTACAGTTTTTACTAGCTTGTATTCAGTCATTTTGCACTTCCATTGATTTCTTTTTTACAGTCAATGGTAAAGGGAACCTATATGTCATAGTGAGTTTGGGCTGCTATAACAAAATACCACAGGCTGGGTAACTTAAACATGGATAGTCGACTCAAAAAATAGTCACAACCTAAAAGTTGAGACTTATGTTTTATTTGGTGGAAATTTTTAAGACTTAAGCCTGGGAGGCAGCATCTCAAGTAGCCCTGAGAGAACTGCCCCGAGGAGAGGGAGGGAGGGGGAAGCAGTCAGGTTATATAGAAGTTTGGAACAAAGAGCAGGTTCAGTTCATTTCAGTTCAGTCGCTCAGTCGTGTCCGACTCTTTGCGACCCCATGAATTGCAGCACGCCAGGCCTCCCTGTCCATCACCAACTCCCGGAGTTCACCCAAACTCATGTCCATGGAGTCGGTGATGCCATCCAGCCATCTCATCCTCTGTTGTCCCCTTCTCCTCCTGCCCCCAATTCCTCCCAGCATCAGAGTCTTTTCCAATGAGTCAACTCTTTGCATGAGGTCGCCAAAGTATTGGAGTTTCAGTTTTAGCATCACTCCTTCCAAAGAACACCCAGGACTGATCTCTTTTAGAATGGACTGGTTGGATCTCTTTGCAGTCCAAAGGACTCTCAAGAGTCTTCTCCAACACCACAGTTCAAAAGCATCAATTCTTCGTGCTCAGCTTTCTTCACAGTCCAACTCTCACATCCATACATGACCACTGGAAAAACCATAGCCTTGACTAGATGGACCTTTTTTAGCAAAGTAATGTCTCTGCTCTTTAATATGCTATCTAGGTTGATCATAACTTTCCTTCCAAGGAGTAAGAGTCTTTTAATTTCATGGCTGCAATCACCATCTGCAGTGATTTTGGAGACCAAAAAACTAAAGTCTGACACTGTTTCCACTGTTTCCCCATCTATTTCCCATGAAGTGATGGGACCGGATGCCATGATGTTAGTTTTCTGAATGTTGAGCTTTAAGCCAACCTTTTCACTCTACTCTTGCACTTTCATCAAGAGGCTCTTAAGTTCCTCTTCACTTTCTGCCTCTTCACTTTCTTCACTCATCTGCATATCTGAGGTTATTGACATTTCTCCTGGCAATCTTGATCCCAGCTTGTGCTTCTTCCAGCCCAGCGTTTCTCATGATGTACTCTGCATAGAAGTTAAATAAGCAGGGTGACAATATACAGCCTTGAGGTACTCCTTTTCCTATCTGGAACCAGTCTGTTGTTCCACGTCCAGTTCTAACTGTTGCTTCCTGACCTGCATATAGGTTTCTCAAGAGGCAGGTCAGGTGGTCTGGTATTCCCATCTCTTGAAGAATTTTCCACAGTTTATTGTGATCCACACAGTCAAAGGTAGTCTGAACATCAAAAGTATTTTTGTGAATTAAAGAGAACCCGAAGTCCCAAGTTGAGGAATTTAACACTTGTCTATGTATGGGACAATGCCAGTGTCTGGGGTCACTGAACTCTTCCCTTTCGTGTGCATCTCAGCTATCCTGGGTTCACTATCCTGTATTTTTTAACATCCTGAGTTCCTCAGTGCTCACTGTAGGGAGTGGCTGCAGCCTGGTGGCTACCAGACCACGCAGGTATTCTTCTTTTTCCTGAGTGCCCTAAAGGGTAGGAATTGCTGATGACTGTAACACCGTTGTTTACTGACATGGCAGGAAATACTCCATTTCTCAATATATATTTATTTCTCACTCTTCTGGAGTCTGGAAGTCTGAGATCAAAGTGCCAGGATGGTCAAGTTCTTGGGAAGGACCCTTTCCAAGGCCAGCTTGTGTTCTGGGTAGGGAGAGATGGAGTAGAGGAGAACTCTCTGGTCTCTGTTATAAAGGCACTAACCTCATCATGAGGACTCCACCTTCCCCCACCCCCACTCATGACCTCATTTCTCAAAGGCCTGCCTCTTCCCACATCAGCATTAGGGATTAAGCCTGGAACATATGAATTTGGGGATACAAACACACTCAATATGCAATGTCTAACGCAATGTCTACTCAAAAGAAATGTAAGAAACAAAGAATTCAACCATGTTATAAATGGTTCTATAGAGACAAACTTTATAAGTTAAAATTTTCGGAATAAAAAAGAAAATCAATTTTCAATGAAGTGACTTTGAAGGTTAAACCATAACTATTCTGGGCAATAAAGATATCTTTTTAAAAAAAATTATACTTAAGAGTGTTTGAAGATATGGAACACTCAGAGATTCTGGTGGTGGAATGGCAAAGAGAGGATGGTTTTATTAGTTGTGATGGGGATGTGATTCATGTTTTTAGTTTTCAAAAAGTATGCTTTTATAAGTCATCTTCATAGTTAATAGTCATCTTGACAGCAAGGAGGCTTACCAGGAGGCTCGGTGGTAAAGAGTCTGCCTGCCATTGCAGGAGATGCTGGTTCAATCCCTGGGTCAGGAAGATCCCCTGGAGAAGGAAATGGCAACCCACTGCAGTATTCTTGCCTGGGAAATTCCATGTACAGAAGAGCCAGGTGGGCTAGAGTTCATGGGGTCACAAAAGAGTTGAATGTGACTAAGCATGCAATAGCAAGAGCTATTGTTCTGTTTTTAAATGTGTGGTAGATTCAGCTGGTGCTGATCAAACAGATGCGCAGGCAACTCCTGCTGTGTGGTTTGCTGTGTGCTATTATAACCAAGGAGCCCCTCTAGCTCCTCCGTGCCCCAATCCTGTCTGCCCCTCCCCTCTCACTGGACCCTACCTACTCTCTCTTCTGCAGCCCTTACCCACCACCCCATGGTACGACTGCCCCTGATGTGGCTATGTTAAGTAAGCGTGTGTGCATGGTGATTGTGGTGGTGATGGGCATCTCCATTCCCATCTCATCCAGATTTGGGGGGAAAAGGAGAGGTATCCCATGAATCCCAAGTAAATGAGATATGAATTTTCACATTAAAACAGTGTTATCGGGAATTGCCTAGCAGTCCAGTGGTTAGGACTCTGCATTTTCACTGCCAAGGGTGTGGATTCAATTCCTGGTTGGGGAACTAAGATCTCAAAAACTGTGTGGTATGGCAAAGAAAAGAAAACCTCAAAACCAATGTTTATCGAAGCAGTTAATTTGTACAGAAATTCCAGTGCCGAAGAGGGTTTACTGCGTGAGTGCATGCTCAGTCGTGGCTGACTCTTTTGTGACCCTGTGGACTGTGGCCCACCAGGCTCTTCTGTCCATGGGATTTCCCAGGGAAGAATACTGGGGTGGGTTGCCATTTCTTCCTCCAGGGGATCTTCCTAACCCAGGGATGGAACCTGCATCTCCTGTGTCTCCTGTAGTAGCAGGGAGATTCTTTACTTTTTACCACTGTGCCACCTGGGAAGCCCTAGGGTTTGCTGAAAGGCAGAAGGGGCTTACTTTCCGTGACACTTTATTCATATGAGCCCTTCCCAGGGGCTTTTACACTTTTATCTTCTTTATCTGGAAGATGGCTACCCAACCTGTAAGCGATTCAAGCCCTACAAAACCTGGATTGTTTCTGGCCAGCAATGTAGTTTCATTATGGAATTCTTTTCACAGACTTTTGGTAGACTATCCTGAGAACCTTACTACCATATAAAGTATTGCCTCTCAGGAGTAGTTTCTAGAGAGAAACAAATACCATTAACAACATACATCATATTCTCAGCCCTGGGAAGTTGCCCAGCCCCTATACTAGGTTCTTAACAAACATTTGCTGATTGAATAATCATGAAATAAGTAAAGGGTAAATGGGTATACCTGAAGCACTTATTGAGTTCTTCTCTCTGGAGGGTAGGATTATGGTGATTTTTATTTCCTTCATACTTGGCTGAGTTTCTACAAGGAATATGTATTTATTTTGAATAATTAAAAACTTGCTTTAAAAGTTCATAGTATGGATTTTTAAAACTCATACATGTCTGAAGTGCTTGCTCTGTGACCTTCTGTTACTTCTGAGGATATCAGTTCAGAGGGGACCCTCATTGCTTTGCCCTCAAGAAGTCTGCGTTGCCAGTCACATGGGTCAGTCCTTCTGACCCATGAAAGGATAGATGATACAATATTTATAGAGCCAACATTTAGAGAGTCTGGTCTATTCAGGGTAGCTTAGTGAAGGAAGGAGAGAAGTAGGGGAAACAAAATCCTGTTATCCTCAAGGATCCTTTTATACAGAATTCTATGTAAAAAAACTCACACACATCTTAGTTATATACTTCTTTCATCTTAGCATAACCCACCAGGTTCCTCTGTCCATGGGATGAAGGTATTAGGAATGACCTAAAAACACCAAAGGTTGACTACATTTGGATAAATCCAGCAGATGGATTTGCAGTCCCAACTTTAAGACGGAATGCAAAGAGGAAAAAAAAAAAATGCCCACCAAATTTGAGATTTAACTATAGATTTGAAAGAACAGCTCATACCATGTGTCAGGCTATACACAAAGTTTTTTATGTACACTGCCTCCTCATTTTATTTTTCTTTTATTTTGACAACACGCCTATGAGATAGAAACTCCTACCATCAGTCCCATTTTACAGATGAGGGAAGGAAGGCTGAAAGAAATGAAACAAGTCATTTAAGGTAACAGATGATGGCTGGCAGTGCCTCCTTGGAATCCTAGTTAGCCTATCACCCCTTCTAAACTACTCCTCTTCAGGAGGCTAGACCAGAAAGACTTCTGGTTCCAAAGAGAAAATGTGGATAAATTTTAAAATGGAATACAAGGGGGTTTCAAAAACAATGTGATACCAGCCTTTTAAATCGGAAAAGTGAGAACACTGGGAAACCATTTTTTCCCCCTTCCCCAAAAGACTGACTTCCTCGCTATTCTGGGTGGGTTATTAACTCATGTCATTAAATTATGAATCTGCTTTTCAGTTAGGTGTCTCATCACTGTCACAGCTCTGATGTGTCCTTTTCCGGTTTTCAACTTCATCTTGGCCCAAAGAGAGAAATGATTCCGTTGTGTGTGTGTAATCCACGGGGCCCAGGGAGGATCTTTTTGCCCCTTTTGTTTTCTTGGGTGTCCTCACTCCGGAGGCCTGGCATTCCTCACGCGTCTAGGGCAATGCAAGAGCAGCGAAGCGCGGGGAAGCTACACAAAAGACCGCTATCATGTTGAAAGATCGATTCAGTGCGCACACGAAACACCCAATGTGACCAGGAAAAGGAGAAAACTACCTTTTCCCAGAGGGTGAGATTGGTTGACCTCTTGTGGGTGTCCACAAAAAAACCCAGCAGGTAAAGAGGTGGGCGGCGATCTTTGTAGATTCCCCAATCATCCCAAACGCGCCAGAAGGCGCGGCCTCCGCCCTTTAGTCCCAAGAGGCCGGGAAGGGCAAAGAGGGGGCGCCGGGCACAAAGTCTCAGGCGGTGTCTCCTTCCCTCCTCAGTGCAGCTTCTGTCCAGTGGCCGATGCTTCATTCATCTTGCAGGCGCCGCGGCTCCCGGGCAGGGTGGAGGAGGGTTAGTGGCCGCGCCGGGCCGGGGAAGCTGGGCAGCGCCCACCGGTCCAGCGAAGGGAGGGGCTGCGCGGCGCGGATGCCCGGCCTCGCCTTCCCCTGCTTCCAGCAGGCGCAGCCCCTCGGCTGGACCCAAGGTCTGGCTTGGGTCTTCAGCAGAGCTGGGCCGTCCGGGTCTCCGAGCAGTCCAGCAGCTCCTCCCAGGCCATCGCCCGGGTGTCAGGCCCAGGACGCAGCTTTCCCGCCGGGGTCTCCCCTCCAGCGGCGGGGTGCGCGCACACACACACACACACATACACACACGCCCGTCCTCGCCCTCGATTCCGCTCTGCAGCCCTGGCAGTCGCGCAGTCCCGGTCCCTTCCTCCGGGTGCACGGCCCCCGCAGGCCCCTCCCGGGGGCGAGGCGGGGGGCAGGACGCGCGCGGGAGCCGGGCGCGGGGAGGGGCCGGCGCTGGGGGAGTGTCTGGCTGCCCCCGCCCCTCGAGTGAGTGACTGGGCGAGGAGGTCCCCTCCCTCCGTCCCCCTCCCTCCTTCCCGGTCCCCTCCCTCGCTCGCTCGCCGCCAGCCCCGGCTCGCTCCCTGCCCACTCCCGGGGGGGACGTTCCGTGCCGCGGCCGCCGCTTCTTTCACACTTTAGTTGGGAGCCGCGCGCCGCGCTCAGTTACTGGAGAGAGCTGGCCGCGCGCCGCCGCCTCCAGCACGCACGCACCCGGGCCGGGCTTCGGGGGCTTCGGGGCTCTTACCCCCGGCCTCGGGAGGAGGGGGAGACCGGGACTCACCGTGGGGAGGAGGAGGAAGACAAGGAGGGAGGAAGAAAACCCGCGAGGAGGACCGGGGCGGGGGGCGGGAGGCTTGCCACCTTCAGCCCCCCCGCGAGCGCCCAAGGTAAGCGGGAGCCCCCCGCCGGCCCGGGGGAGGGGGGAGTTGGCGGCCCGGCTCGGCCCGGCTCCGCTCCGGGGCGCGCCCGGGTGGGCTGGGAGGCAGGCCTGCGGGTGCCTGCCTCGCGGCGGGGATGGAGCCGCGGTCGTGGCGCTGCCGGCGCGCGGCCCGAGCCGGGGCTGCTGCTGCTGCTGCTGCTGCTGCGGGGCTGGCGGGGACGGAAGCTGGGGTGGGGGAGCCGCTGGGGGCGTCTGCTGGCCGGGACACAAGGGCTGGGATGCGGTTGGGGCTGCTGACGACTTTCGTCACATTGAGGCCTGGGTGGTTGGGGTTCGACACCCTTGCTTTCCCACCCGTACCCCCCCCCCCGCTCCCCCCCCCCCCCCCGCCGCCGCCCTCAGCCTTTCCTGCTCCTCTCGAGCTTTGCCCGTAGCCGCCGTACTTTTGCAAGCCAGAGCTTGAAAGCAAAAACCAAAATGCAGAACCTTTGCTCAATCTCCGAGTCTCTCCGCTCCGACGGATTTATGTGTTTGTGTGGGTGCTGTGATCCCCCGAATTTCTGAAGTTTTGACCTTTTGGGGAGGGGGGCTGACTGGTCTCGGTGCAGCGGTTTGTCCACCTCGATATATTTATTATTCGTGCCCAGGCGAGGCAGCCGGGGAGTGGGGCGCTCCGTTATTGTACCGGAGGGAAGATTTCACTCCCCTCTGCGGGCAGTTCGCGAGGTGCGGCCGCCTGCAGCTGCCTCTGGTCGGCTGCTGGGTGTCCTTCCCCTGCCTTCCACCCTGCCCCCCACCCTCTCCGACGGATTTTTTTTTTTTTTTCTCCCCTCGCTTACTGTTTGTGCTAGAGAAGCCCTCTCATCTCCCATTCATCTCTCTTTCTAAGGCTCTGGATTGGCTCAGGCACGATGATAAAAATTGGGGTGGCTTTTCTCCACTCCAACAGTTGCACGGTCAAAGGAAAAAATATATGCACATAGTCACGCATTAATCCTGGGAGATGACAGGCACCGTTCGAGATAGAAGTGTTCGGTTTCCGGTAGGACGTTGACGACCTATGTATAAGGTAGCTCCGGTCGCGTGTGGGTTAGGAAAATTGTTTTAAAATAGATAGTTGCTTCTGTTGTGGCTGGAAGACAGCCTTAAGTTCAGCTATCGGAGCAAGTCTGAAAGGGAGCCAGCTTGGTCACCCAGAACTTCAGGAAAGACACACATGCTCTGACTCAGACTTTGGGAGGGGGACTAACACACCATAGATTCCATGGAGTACTTTTTTTTTTTTTTTTAATTTTAAGGAAACAGTTGGGCTGTTCGGGGAAGTGACACGTTCATTACACAGACAGATATTATGAACACTTCCTTACTTCATGGGCTGGGCTCACCTTCTACCTAATGAGAATAATCTTTCTGTTGGTAGAATTGGGATGTATCAGGATAGAAAAAAAAATCATGGGTAGAGTTGGTCTGGGGTGCTCTAGCTTTCGTCTATCCAAGTACTAACCAGGCCCAACCCTGCTTAGCTTCCCAGATCAAAGAAGATTGGGTGCATTCAGAGCGGTATAGCCCCAGACACTATAGCTTTCTTAGGGGAGAGAAGGTAATACTTCTTAAGGGTCTTTAAGTCCAGGGTGCTCAAGTTGGGGGATTTCTCCCCTTTTTCATACTTCCAGAGCTGGATTGTAGGATCAATGGAACATGTTCTGTGTTGGCTGTTTGGAAATGCAATTGATCAGATGTGGAAATTAATTTAGACTTGGTTATTTTTCTTTTGCTGCCTATAAAGGAGGAAGTGCTGGTGATGGGACAGCTGAGTGTATTTGTCTCTGCATTAAGCCAGTGCTGGGACTAGCACTTCACAGATCAAAAATGCAGTGTGGAAATCCTCCTCTAGTGTTTCCTGCTGTGCAGACTGGGTTATGACAGCAGCTCAGGATGGCTGTTCGGAAAAGCATTGAAGACAAGCAAACTCAGCACTTGGATGAACAGAGGGCTTCAAGAAGGAGTGGGGTACTTCTGTTGTCAAGTTTATCTCCTTTAGGGCATTTTTCCCAAGAAAAGTTGGCCCTGGTTGGTAGGGTGGTCTTATAGCCAATGCTGATATTTCATCCTAGAAGGACCCTAAGGTTCTAGGTTCCCTCTTCAGCTGACTCAATTACACTGGTCGAGTTCTTTGGATTCTTTGCTAGTGTTTTTTGTGTTCTTTATCCTCTCACCCCTGATCTCACTTTATCATCTAGCATGGATTTCTAGGGGGGCTTCCCAGGTAGCCCTAGTGATAAAGAAACCGCCTGCCAGTGTAGGACACATAATGAGACACCGGTTCGATCCCTGGGTCAGGAAGATCCTGTGGAGGAGGGCTTGACAACCCACTCCAGTATTCTTGCCTGGAGAATCCCCTGGACAGAGGAGCCTGGCAGACGAACACGACTGAAGTGACTTAGCATGCACGCACACATGGATTTCTGGGAATTGATAGGCTGCTGTCTGAAGTGGTTTGAGCTTCTTGAAGCGTCACAGGGTATAAATCAAAAGCCTTTTCATTAATTGGTACTATTTGCTGTGACTCTACCTAAGAGGAAGGTGATGTCCCCCATTGTGAGTCTCATTTCCAGGTTGATGGTGCATCAGTGCTGTGTTGATTTTTGACCAGGCAAGACTTGACTGTCACTTAGTGACTTGCTCCAGGCTCCTAGTAACCACCACCCCCCCTTTTTTTAAAGGGGAAGTCGTGCTTCTTTTTTTTAATTAATTTTATTTTTGGTTGCACTGGGTCTTCATTGCTGCAAGCGGAATTTTTCTGGTTGCCGCGAGCAGGGGCTACTCTTCATACTCTTCATTACACATGGGCTTCCCATAGCGTTGGCTTCTGTTGTTGCGAGCATAGGTTCTAGGGTGAGAGGCTCAGTACTTGTGACTCACAGGCTTAGGTGCCCCGTGGCACGTGGAATCTTCTCCCACCAGGGACTGAACCCGTGTCCCCTGCATTGGCAGGCAGATCCTTATCCACTGGTCCTCCAGGGAAGTCCTGGCCCCTTTCTCGTAGCTGTTTTCTGTCAGAGAATGAAACACCCCAGGTTGGAGAAGGAGAAGTTTGGCATCTCCCTTTAGAACAGGAGTGGGCAGGATATCATTCACCGAGGGTCCTAAGTGTGGTGTAGCCAACTTCACAGGAACTTATCAGTAGGACCTGGAGCCCTGAGAGGCACCAGCAAGTGCATTTTGGGCCATCTGAGATTCCTTCTTTGGAATTATAGAAGTCTCAGGAGCTTGAGAGAAGTAAAAGTTGTGATTAATTAGGTTCTCGTTAAAACATGAAAAGCAGATTGCAATAAATCAATGTAAAACTGGAAAACTTGGAAAACTGAGAAGAGGAGAGAAAGTCTCAGGGAGAAGGTGTGCATGCAGGGAAAACTGCTACCCTGAAACGGTATTTTAAAATTCGTGACAGTTGTGATTTTAAGAGATCATAATTCAAGAGCTTATCTGAAGTGACATGTAAATTATATACATACATATTTTTAAAGTAGGCAATTATTTAGCTTGACTCCCTCAGTTCTGAAGTTTAATTTTACAACTTACACTGGCAACAAGAAACAACTTGACATGCTGTGGTTATGCAATCAGGACAAGAGTGGTTGCACGTCAACTGGGCGAGGATGAACCTGGAAATGAACACACAGCAGTGTCTGCAGTAAGCAGGTAGTGAGTGCCTTCCCCTCCTTTATTATTATTATTTTTTTAATTCAGTGTGTTCCTGGAAAATGCATTTCCTTGGTTGCAGGCTAGTCACATAATGTCAAAGATTGCTTTCTCGCTATACGTATGAAAGGAGACGCAGCTGCCCCAATCTGAGTGGAAACTAAGATGAACTGACCAAACTAGGTAGGTAGAGGCAGACTATCTTGCTCGTCTCTGCAGCTTCCTTGGCAGCTGATGGATTACCTTGTGCTTACTTGCAGGTCACTCAATGAGTGATTGCACTGAATGGAATTCACCTAATTAGTTAAGATCTGTAACGTGTCAAAAACCTCCTTGGAAATACATTAGATGCAGATTTCCATTTTCATAAATCAGTACGGTAGTTTATCAAGACCTCCATATTATGCCGCAGGTAGGATTTTTCAATGTGGAAACATGTTGGACAGAAAAGTAAAGATATCAAGCATAATGTCTTCTCAAATTACTGGAATTTCTACTTAGGATCATCTTCATTTGGAATATATATAATATCCGTATTTGACAAATATTTCTTCACTCCTGATTGTGACTCTGGTCTTCATCTTTTTTTTGTCCCAGGCATTCATTGAATAACAATGCTTCATATTTAAAGGGTGCTTTATAGTTTTCATGTACCCTTGTCTTACTTGACACCATGCTGTGGTTATAACACGCAAGGTTTTCCTCCTGGGATCGTTCCCAGAATGTGCCTGCATCAAGGAGTGGAGAGAGGTCCTGGTGAAGCTCAGGTCACCCCCCGCCTCTTGGTTTACTGGATTTTCCCAAGGGAGGCCATCGTGGATATTCACTGCTGTTCCTCCTAAAATAACGTAAAACGAGCAAAGGTGAGACCTTGCCTCATGCAGCGAGCGCACTCAGACTGCCAGCATTCATTCTGCGCCTCTGCCCCGGCATCTGTCTGTCCACTCTCCCTAGGCTGCCTTTTACGTTGCTTCGCCAGACGTCCCTTTTACCTACATCTCCTTTCTAAAGCGTTTCTGTGCCATAGATGTTCATCCATAGGCCTCCTGCTTCTTCTCCCACCACCTTACTTTTGCCTGCAAGACTTGGCTTGTGTGTGTCGCAGTGATCTTTCCCAGTCCTTTCCCTGTGTTTCCAGGCCCACTTTCCCTCTGACGGCGCCCACCTCCCTGCAAAAGGGTAGGCTTTCTGCTTCCAGCTGCGTCTCCTGTCTGCCCTCAGGGCCCCTCTTCCTTGTCCTACTTTGCCCCACATGCCTCCCTTATTACCTCCGCCCACTTCTCTCCATCAGGCCTCAGATCTCCAGCCCATGCCTGCCTCTGCCTGTTTCACAGGCTCACATCATATCAGCAGATGTGTTTACAGCATTCATGAGTTAAAGTCCACAGGCTCTGTACCTTGTAGAAAAATGGAGTTAGAATATTCTCAAGTTTGGGAATCTTTCTGCCTTTGTTTTCACTTTTTCCCCAAAGATATATATATATATATGTGCAGTGGTTAGTTGCTCAGTTGTGTAGTGGGTTGCCATGCCCTCCTCCAGAAGATCTTCCCAACCCAGGTATCAACCTTCCCAACCTAGGTCTCCCGCATTTACCATCTGAGCCACCAGGGAAAGGGATTCTCCTGGGCCAAATTCTGAAACTCACCAGGACAAGGAACTCCTTTCTATGTCTGTTCCATTTTCTTCCTTCTGGAATAGGAATGTCTATAACTATTACCATATGCCTATCCCATCACTGCATATATATATTGATATATATAGAGAGATGTGGACCATTTTTAAAGTCTTTATTGAATCTGTTACAGTACTGCTTTTGATTTATGTTTTGGTTTTTTTGGCTACAAGGCATGTGGGATCTTAGTTCCCCGGCTAGGGATCAAACCCGCACCCCCTGCATTCAAAGGCAAAGTCTTAACCTCTGGGCAGGGAAGTCCTTGTTTTCACTTTTGATTCCACAATGTTTTTGACTTTTAAAGACTCTTAAAACCCTTTAATAAAGCTGAAGCACTTTGCCTCATCATTTCATTTAGCTTTTACATCTTATGTTAGATAATAGATAAAGAAATATCTAGGCGATTCTTGTTATTTTTAAAATTGGATGAACATACCTTGAGCAGCATTTCAGAAATTTTCATAATGACACTGTTGAAAGGCTCTCCTATACACCAAAATCTACTTCTGGTCTTCCTTGGTGGCCCAGTGGTAAAGAATCCACCTACAATGCAGGAGATGTGGGTTTGATCCCTGGGTCGGGAAGATGCCCTGCAATAGGAAATGGCAACCCACTCCAGTATCCTTGCCTGGAAAATCCCATGGAACCTGATGGGCTACAGTCCATGAGGTCGCAAAGAGTCAGACACAACTGAGTAACGGAACGCACAGATACATTTATACTAAGCAAGGATTCTTTAGCTCAGACCTGACATTGTTGCTTTCCCTTATCAGTTTATCACCTGTGTGGCCCTATTAGTAGGGTCATTGGGAGAAAAAGTATTAAACTGAGGACTACTACTGGAAAACACAGCCTATTGACTCATTACGTATGACGAACTTGGATTGGTCTTTTTATAAAACTACTTCAAAAGTAGATCCAGCACTAGTTACGCAATATCCTGAGGGCTCCAGGGCTTTTGGAAGAAGGTGCTTTAAAGCAGAGCAGGGAGAATGGTTTTTAAGTAAGAATTCCTCCCTGTCTTAAATGGATCTGTGCTTTATTTGAGTGCCAGGGACATTGTAGTAGTTTCAGTTTCATATATTAGGACATTTTCCACCTTCCTTGATGACATACGATTTTCCCTGCCAGAGTAGGGTAAGGAAGGAGAAGGAGGGGTTGGTAGTCTTTGCTGGAGTGTGGGGACATTTTTCATACCCATCATCACAGATTCTGGTGGAGTAGGGTTCGATCCCTGAGTCCGGAAGATCCCCTGGAGGAGGGCATGACAACCCACTCCAGTATTCTTGCCTGGAGAATCCCACTGACAGAGGAGCCTGGTGGGCTATAATCCACAGGGTTGCAAAGAGTTGGTGACAGCTTAAGCAACTGAGCACACACACAGGCGAGACCCACTCAGCCGTCCAAGAGATGCAGTATTTATCATCACAGGAACTCTGAAAAGCTTATCCCTGAACCGCAGAGTTGGCATGGAGGCCTATACTGGTTGTTTACAGTATAGGGGAACCCCTGTGTTAACCCTGTTATTTCTTTCAGGAGAGGGTTGAAAGGCCAGATGTGAACTAAGGAGATGCTGCGAGGCTGCCCTGCTGAGATTTGTAGAGAACTTTTCAAAGACACAGATAATTAATACATGCTAAGGGGTGACTTCAGCAGTTCTATCTGAAAGTTCTGCCAACAGCAATTTTCCTAAGATAATTTTGTAACAGTTCTTCCAATTAAAAGGTTATAAAGGAGCCAGCCACACTTATCTCTATGTCTCAGGAAGATACTATTACTATTTTGAGGAAGGAGGTGAGAATCCAGGAACCTCTTTGTTTTGTATTTACTGAAAATTCAGATGTTCTGGTCTCCATGCCAGGAATCCATGACAGTCTAGGGACAACTCCCAAAACAAAGTTTCTGCTTACCCTTGGTGGCCGCTCCAACACGCACCCCCACCTGGCCTTGGGCTTCCTTCCCTCTGCCGCTTCTTTTAAGGTCCAATCCCTTCTCCTCCAAAGAGCTTCTTCTCTGACCATCTGAGTGGTGTCTCCCTTAGCTTCCATGAACTCCTGCAGTACTTGCTAAGTCACTTCATTTGTGTCTGCCTCTTTTGCGACCCCATGGTGTGTAGTCAGCCAGGCTCCTCTGTCCATAGGATTTTCCAGGCAAGAATACTGGATTGGTTACCCATTTCCTTCTTCAAGGGGTCTTCCCAACCCAGGGATAGAACCCATGTCTCCTGCATTGGCAGGTGGAATTTTTAGCCACTGAGCCACCAGGGAAAAGGTCCTGCAACACTTATTTGATGTTTATTTCTTTCATTATTGGTTTTGATCTTGATTTATGAGTTTTTGGTCACCCCAGCGAATCATCAGCTCTGTCATGCCCACTGGGTCTTAAGGGTTTAACATGCAGAGTAAATAGCTGTTGGTTGATTGACAGCTGGTTATTGGTCTGAGGCTTAGAATTTTTCTCTGTGAAGACCTTGCTCCCATTTAAAACTTTTTAACCAAATAAGGAAGTGGAGTTTCTCAGGGATGAGAAAAGATAATGGGAATTTTTTTGATTCCTTTGTTGGCCAAGGTTAAAGCATCTAATCTGTCTTACTCATGAAGATAATGTACTAAACAAACATTTGTTGATGACACTTTGTGTCATCTCTGCGCCTGGCACAGGAGAGATGCTGGAGATACAGATAGAAAGGCCTGGCCCTGACTTTGCGGACTTCTCAGAAAAGCATGGGAAGTGTCAGGCAAACGCATGATGTGGGGAAGAATCAAGGTGCTTTGGAAGCTGGGGGAGAAAGCGGCCGACTGTCTAGAGGTCGGCTGACTGGGTACCCTGTCTCCCTGGGACAGTCCAGGGCTGTGCCCTTTGTTCAACATAGTTATTAATGCACACCCTTTACCCTCAGAAGTCTCCCAGTTTGGACAATAAATATTGATAACAGATCTCCATAGAGAAGTCACAGATGGGTTCGCAGAGAAGGAGGTACTTGGGATGACACTGAAAAGCCACACAAGGGTCCCCTAGGGTATTGTGTACATTTCCTAAAGTATTGGGGGACCAGCATTGGTTTGCTAATCATTTTTCCTCATTTTACTGTGCATTTGCATACTGGTTCACCGACTGGCATTTGGGGATAAAGGGATCTGAGGGTCGATGGAAGGTGAAGTGGCTTCCCAGGTGGCACAGTGATAAAGAATCCGCCTGCCAAGTAGGACATGTGGGTTCGATCCCTGGGTCAGAAAGATTCCCTGGAGAAGGAAATGGCCACCCACTCCAGTATTCTTGCCTAGGAAATCCTGTGAACAGAGGAGCCTGGGGCGCTACAGTCTATGGGGTCTCAAAGAGTCAGGTAGGACTGAGGGACTGAACGTGCACGCAAGGAAGCTGAAGTTGGGCATTCCAGCAGAGTTCACACGCATGTGGAGACAGGTGGATGTAGGTCGCTGTGGCTTGGAGCACATGGAAGATGAGACTGATGAACTATGCAAGGCTTCATAGCGCAAGAGTTTGGACTCATAGCCCAAAATAAGATGCATTGAGAGACAATGAGAGATTGTAAGCAGGGGGAGACATAATTTGCATGATAGATGGTTCCTTTGTGAGTGTGGGTAAAAGACTGGACGGGAACTGAGAGAGTGACCCCAGGACACCTACGGCACAATTGGGCCCCAGCACATTTTTGTTGAATAAATGAATGAGAGAGGTTTTGAATATGTGGTAGTTGAAGCTACATAGCTTTATGTGAGATTGCTCGGGGAAAGTAAATAGAAGGAAAACGCTGAACCCTAAGTTCCAGGGAACACCAACTTTCATGGGCTGTGGATGGAAAGGATAGTGGATACTAAAACTGCAGGCTCTCATCGTGGCAAGAAAACCAGGCAAGTGGTGTCAGGAAGAGAGGATGGGTGTGTGCTTCACACTGTCACATGAAGGAGTAAAATAGCATTGAAGAGTTTGTCTCAGAATTTACAATTCTGTTATAAAAATAGAAGTGGAAGTATTGACCTTAGGGCAGATATCGAGACATAGGTAATTGGTTGGCCAAAAAGTTCATTTGGATTTTTCTGCAAGCTATTATGGGAAAACCCAAATGAACTTTTTGGCCAGCCCATTACTTAGCATTATAGAATTACTGTATTCATGCTGCATGCACGGTTTGAAGTTTTATCATTGTTAGTTTTATACATTGGGATTCTGAGGTTTACCTTATACAGTTTATGCCAGTACCGGGTGTAATAAAAGTCTGAGGCCATGTTCTTGGAGGATGACGGAATCACACAATGTTTAATCATTGTGAATTTACAAGTGTGCATAGTGATATATAAAGGGGTTAAAATACATGGATGTTTACTTTCTACTCGATGTGGAGCCATCTATGGGGGAGGGACACATTAAGTTACAACCTTGTTACAAAAGATGGCTAGTTGTAGCAGCCAGGCTGAGTAGCAGTATCACTGAGGTTTGTGGTAAAAATAAGAGGCAATTGTTGCAGAATAGGTTGTTACTTGTCCTCAGTCTCTACTGAGACCCCAGGTGGAGGTGGGGCGTGGCATTATAACATATTGGAGGGAACTTGGGCTTTGGATTCAGCAAAAATTATCCCATTTTCACCATTTCCTAACTCTAGCTTCCTGGTCTTGAATAATTATGGTAATAATTGACAGTAGTAATAATAAAAGCTAACATATATCGAGTGCTTACTCTGCATCTAGGTGCTGTGCTAAGTACATTACGTGCATTGTCTTTAATGCTTGCTACAACCTCCCGAAGAACCTATGACTATTACCTCCATAGATAAAGCAGAACTGAGGCTTAGGGGTCTCTAGGACCTTGACCAAGATCTTATAGCCAGTAAGTCGTGGTGCTGAGACTGGAATCCAGGCTCTCTGACTCTTGGGCAAGAGTCAAGCTTCCAATTATCAACTTCTGGGCAGTTCTATTTTCTGCCTTTCCCACTGCACATACACATTCCCTTCTCACCTACTGGTTCTTTTTCAAGTAAATTGGAGACATTATGTCTTCTTGTCTGTACATACTAGATTATATTTCTAAATGATAACAGCTTTTTTTTCTTTTAGTATAGCCAAGTATTATCATTCCTTAAAAATATTAACAATAATTTCTTATCTAGTCAGTAATCATATTTTCCTGGTGGGCCCATATATTTTTTAATGATTAATGTATTTTATTCAGAATCCAAACAATATTCACACTTGAGAGATGCATCAATCTTTCTTTATAGACTTCCTTTCTCTATTTTGGTTTTCCCTTGTGGCTCAGCTGGTAAAGAATCCACCTGCAACGTGGGAGACCTGAGTTCAGTCCCTGGGTTGGGAAGATCCCCTGGAGAAGCGAAAGGCTACCCACTCCACTGTTCTGGCCTGGAGAATTCCATGGACTGTGTGGTCCATGGGGTTGCAAAGAGGTGGACACAGCTGAGCGACTTTCATTTTCTCTATTTTCCCTCTTTTTATTCTTCCCTGGCAGTTTATTTGTTAAACAGACTTATCCTGTGGGGTTCTCTAGAGTCTGCAGTTTTCATCTTCATTTTAGTATTCTTCACTATATTCTTCAGTTTCCAGTATTTCCTGTAGTTTGATCGAGACTGGAAGCTTGATCAGGAGTACCTCATAGAAAGTGCTCTGTGGGAGGCACATGTGCCTTTTTGTTTATTTGTGCAGTTATGACTCCCTGGACTAACTGGGTGGTGATGGGGGCTTCCCTGGTGGCTCAGTGGATAAGAATCCACCTGCCAATGCAGGAGACATGGGTTCAGTTCCTGATCCAGGAAAATCCCACATGCCCCAGAGCAACTAAACCCATGAGCCACAGCTAGAGGCTGCACTCTTGAGCCCATGCTCTGCAACAAGAGAAGTTGCAGCGATGAGAAGCTTGTGCCCTGTAACTAGAGAGTGGCCCCCACATGGCACAAGTAGAGAGAAGCCCACGCAGCAATGAAGAACCAGCACAAAATAAATAAATAAATATTTTTTTAAAGAAAGACTAAGTGGTGGATTTAGGTGTTGTCAGCCTGATCTTTCCATTGGAAAGCTTCCGGAGGCCCTTCAAAAACCACTTTGGTTATTGCTTAGATATATTATTTCAGAAATGGTTGGAAAATGGTAATATTCTGTCATCTCTTCTGCATTTGGTTAGCTGGAGTTTTTCTCTCAAGAAGAGATTTACCACATCAATTATTTGGTCACTTCAGGGTGTAGTCCAGCTAGGACAATTAATGCTCAGTTTTATTCTCTCTATTTTAAATAATGTTCAGAATTATGAGTTGATTTTCTAACATCTTTCAAAGAAGACCAATGGGAGTATCATTAGGAACTCATGGATTTTAACACAATTCATGTGTTTATAGTCCTTTGCAGTTATTTCTTTTGAAGTTCAAGTTATCTTTGGCCCAGAGGAGAATCTTTAAATTGGCATCTGAATCCTTTTGACATGACTATACTGGTGTTTGAGGATGTCCTTACTTTGTGGTATGGCAAAGATATTTCAGAATTCTCTAGTACATTTCCTGTCCCAGATCTTTTTATTTCTAACTGATATTTAGAGACCACAATACAGGTGTTAGGAATTCTCTTTGCCTTTGGACTGGTCATTGTTCCTAGGTTGTTCAAGTGGACAAAGTTAAAAAACATAGATATGTATGTATATCTAGCTACTGAGACATGGAGATACATATATATGTTTGTGTATGGATATGTTTTTGTAAAAATGTGTGTATGTATGATGTGTGTATGCTTATATATGTGTGTGTGTGTGTATGCATATTGTTTCTGTTTAATATAAGCAAGGGCTTCCCCAGTGGCTCCGCAGAAAAGAACCTGCCTGCCAGTGCAGGAGATGCAGGAGACACAGGTTAGATCCCTGGGTTGGGGAGATCCCTTAGAGCAGGACATGGCAACCCACTCCAGTATTCATGCCTGGAGAATTCCATGGATGGAGGAGCCTGGTGGGCTACAGTCCATAGGGTTGCAAAGAGTCAGACATGATTGAAGTGACTGAGCACACAATTAAGCAAATGTATCTATTTTTTCCCTTTTTTTTCCTAAAAGGTAGCATACTATAGTTACCCACCTTGCTTTTTGCACTTACTGGTATTTTTCAGAGATCACTCTGAAGCCATATATTAATATAAACATTTTTCAGCACCTTTTACAACTGCAGAGACTCCATTGTGTAAATATACCAAACTTTATTGGTATATACATGGCTATTTTCAGCCTTTTGCTTTTACATTGTAATGGGAATGGTTTGTTTTTGGTGGTGGGGGTTTATTTGCAAATCAAACATAAAGCCTGAATGGTTAAGTTTTTCCTTAACTAAATGGACAGCTGAATGACCAGTGCTGCACTGAATAGCCTTGTGAATATTTATGTATGAATTCTTGCCAGTTTATCTTCCTAGAAGTGAAGTGGGATTGCTGGGTCAAAGGATAAATGGATTTACAGTTTTGTTTGATATCACCAAAGTTCTTTCTGTGGGTACTGTACAATTTTGCATTCCCACCAGCAGGTAATGAGAGTTCCCTCTTATCCCACAGTCTTACCAGGAGACATGTTGTAAAAAACCTTTGGGTCTTTGCCATTCAAATGGTGAGAGATGATACTCTAGTGTAATTTTAATTTGCATCTCTTATTATGAGCTAGCTTGAGTTCCTTTTCTTATGTTTTGGGCCCATTTGCATTTCTTTTTCTGTGCACTGTCTTCATATTTTTTGGCCATTGTTATAGGATTTTAGGTCCTTTCCCCCTTTATTTATGAAGCTTTTTATATATTAGGGACATTATATAGTAGGCATATCATCCCTAATATTTGACAGTTTTCCCCACTTTATCATTTGTCTTTTTCCTCTGATTATGGTTTTTCTAATGTAATTTTTTCCCTTGACTTACTCAGTTATATCAGTCTTTCTTTATTCCCTCTTGGATTTGAATCATGATGTAGAAAAACTTCTAGATTGTAGAGCAGCACTGTCCAATAAAAACATAGTAGGAACCATGTATGGAAGTTTTTAGCAGCCGCAATAAAGCAAATAAAAAGAAAGGTGTAATTAATTTAATAATATATTTCATTTAATCTAATATGTCAAAATATTGTTATTTCAACAAGTAATCAACATTTTAAAATTAGTAATGAGATATTTTACAATTTTTTCATGCTGAATTTTTCAGAACTGATGTGTATTTTATACTATAACACATCTCAATGTAGTCACTAAATTTTCATTGTAAATAATTAATCTGTATGTAGATTTAATAAAATTTAAAGTTTAAAAGTAAGTTCACATAACAAGGTTGTTCCAAGTGTACATAAAAGTCTTTCAATAGCTGTGTTGAGTGTCAGTTTTTAAATTTCAATTTAAATTATTTAAAAGAAATTAAAACTGCAAATTCAGTTCTTAGCACGTTTCAGGTGCTTGGTAGCCACGTGTGGATAATGACTACCATCTTGGACAGCACAGTTATAGGATAGTCAGTGTATTTTCTTTTAGTACTTGTGTGGGTTAATCATTAACATTTAAATCTGTGACCATTGGAATTTATGTTGGTGTATGGTATGGGGAATGGATCCAATTTTCTTTTTTTTCTAACATGTTTATTTGGAAATCACAAACCACTTATGTATTAAAAAATTCATCTTTTCCCCACTAATTTGAGATGTACCCCTATCGTATAGGCTTCCCTGGTGGCTCAGATGGCAAAGAATCCACCTGCAATGTGGGAGACCTAGGTTTGATCGCTGGGTTGGGAAGATCCCCTGGAGAAGGAAATGGCAACCCACTCCAGTATTCTTGCCTGGAGAATCCCATGGACAGAGGAGCCAGGCAGACTACAGTCCGTAGGGTTGCAAAGAGTCGGACGGGATGGAAGTGACTAAGGACAGCATAGCACACTTACCATATACTTAATTGTTATAAGTAATTAATAAGCCAAATTTCTGCATTTTCTATTCTCTTCTGTTAGTTTGTCCCTGCATATTCCAATACCCTACTATTTTCATCATAGAGAACAGATAAATATATTTTAATATTAAAACCATGTTGGGATACCGTTTCATACCAAGCAGATTAGTAAATGTCTGTCAGCATTAAGCACTGGGCAAGAATGTGGAGCAGAGGGAATATATACATACATTGGTGGTGACAGTATAATTTGATATATGACTTTGGAAAGGAGTTTGGAATGCCCTGTGAAGTGGTCATCCCCTTCAGGATAGCAGAGCAGATCCAAACCTGGAGTGGGAGCAGTTTTGTCTAATAACTTCAGTTTGCCATTCTAATATTATCAATTTTTGTAGGACTTGGATTGTGAAAAAGGTTGGAAAGCAGTGCCTTAGAGAAACTTACACATGTGCAACAATGCTCAGAGATAGCAACCCTATTCATAACAGTCGAACGCTGAAACAACTTTTATGGCAACAACAGTATACTGAATACAGAAACTGTGATGTGTTTATAATAGTCCTGAGAGTAACCTGCAACTGTGTGTAACAATATGGATGAATCTCACAAGTGTAACATTGAGAGGAAAAGGAATGTAGAAAAATGATACAATGTGATCCCATTCATGTAAAATTCAAAAAATACTAAACCAACGCAATACATTGTTTAAGGACTGAGTCATATATGAGATGACTAAAGAAAAGCGAGAGAACTAATAATATAAAGTGCTGGAAGATAGTGACTACTTCTGAGGGCAAAGAGGAGGGGCAAAGTCACGTGGAACTTTGAAGGTGTTTATAAGGTTCTGTAAGCAGGCTCTGTATGTAGGTAGGTACATATACATTTTTGGTTTTATACATTAAATTATATGTGTGTTATGTGACTACTATTTTATAATAAAACAGAAACAAAACAACAGCAAAATTCCAGACTCAGGAATAGGCTAACCAAAATTCAAATAATTAAATTTATGCTCGAGGAAAACTTTAGATGTAAAACACTTTGCTCTTTCCGTCTCTTATTTAGTGGCAGTAACTTTTTAATTGGCTGGCAGAACAGTTGAAGACAGATTTGCTTTTATTGTCTGGGTCAGGCAGCAGGAAATATATCGTTGGGTTCTACACACAAGAGTCACTGTCGCATTACCAGGTACAACTACAGGTAGAAGTTTCTTTGACACTGAGGCAATTTGTTTTGGTACCAAGCAATTAATTTTGGAACCATTGTTTGCATTTTAAACCATGGCCAGCTTTAAACTTTATTCAGAGAGAAGATTTTTGAAGAGACAGCATCATAAATAGCAAATGTTTATCAAGTATATGCTATACACCAGATGCAATGTGTACATTAAGTCATTTAATCCAGATAACGGTCTCCTATTAAGCCATACAGGTTATACATATTGCCAGAGAGTCAACACAGGAAATACATGATGAGATTTTCATGAAAGCTTGTCTGACCCCAAAGCCCATGTTCCGAAACAGCCTTTTAACAGCTTCAGAGCTAATAGAGCCTTTACTGAGTGCAGTGCATCCTAACTCATTCCAGAAAGAGTATTTCTAGCCTTAACATTGCAGAGAGGGAAGTGTAGGTCTTCAGAATGTCTGTGATTTTTAACATCTGTTTAAGTTTGCTGTCTTCGGTAGCATTAAGCCGCTGCTCTTTACCCCTCTGTTTGATGGTCCTTTCATAGGCTTGGAGGCCGTAAAGAATTTGATTGACTGGGCAGTGGAAGGCCTGCCAGGGTTTCTGTTGCTTTTCTGATATGAACTCTTTCTTAATTTTGTATCCCCAGGATTAGCCCAAACCTCAAAACCTCTCTTCACCATGCCTGTGCAAAGCCTTTGCAGCCTATTGCACCTTCTGGCATTAAGATTACATGTATCTCTTTCTCCAACTTGTCAAAATTTTAAAACCGTTTTTCCACCCCCCCCCCATTGGTTCTTCAAGAATTACCTTATGTATCCCAGATTGTGCTTTCAGCAAGTGAAACTTATTCCTGATCTTTTATCTGAGTCGTTATTTGGCATGTTATTATCAGACCCAGCACTGATAATTGTCATTATGCTTTGAAGTTACATCATGTTTAGCCTCAGAGTTCCCCCATTCTTACCCCGTCTTTCCACTGGTATTTTCTGGAGAGAACACAGCTGAGGAAGGCGACAGGGTGGGAAGGAGTATTCAAATGAGCATTTGGTTGCTAGGTAACCTGGCTTACTCAGGATTTGTGACTTCCTAAAGTTATGTAGAAATTAACTGCAGAGCTATTTGGAATCTCTGTCCAATGGCACATTCCTGTTTAGATTAGTGTGCATTCACTTTGGAGCTGACAGTAGCTTCTAAATCTACATAGCCTCTTTGTCTAGGAGCTATTAGACTTACTCTTTCAAGGGAGTGAATATGGCAAAAAAAAAAAACATGCTTTTTTTATATAAATAAAAATGAGGTCAGTGTACAAGTGAAGATGGTGAATCCCCATCACATCCTGTGATCTGTGGATGTGTGAGTGCCTTTCCAAGCCCTGGGAGGATAGTTTTCATAGTGATACTGAAGCCAGCTTTGTATCTTCCTTCTGTCTTCATTATATTTGAGTTTCCGCCAAGTTTGCTTTAGGTTCTAGTGTCAAGAAATATACTTGTCCTTTGTGTAATCTCCAGTGAGAGTTATATGGTGTTCTATGTGAAGATAAAATAGCTTGTATGTGTTTAGATATTTCACTTTTTAAAAAGCATAATATCTAAGATTAACAAAATTTAAAAGGAACCAAATAGAATTAAATAAGTTCCTATGGTTTGCAAGGAAGTAAAGTGAGTATGTCCAGAAATGAAATGCATGTGGGATTTATACTGGTTTTCTACTACTTGATTAGATCCTATGATAATATGCTTTGAGGGCTCTTCCTTGGATCTTAAATGTTGTCAGCCACAAAGGTGGGATCAGAGTGAGGGTGAGGGAGTAATAACCTTGAAACGAAATAAAAAGAAGCAGTGGTATTTACGATCTTTGGAAAATAACATTTATTTTCTAACTTGTAGCAGGTTATTAAGTGGCAGAGAGGATCCGAATTCTGAGGGAAATTCAGTTCAGATAGCACTGCTTATATTGGAGAAGGAAATGGCAACCCACTCCAGTGTTCTTGCCTGGAGAATCCCAGGAACAGAGGAGCCTGGTAGGAGGCCGTCAATGGGGTCACGCAGAGTCGGACACGACTGACGCGACTTAGCAGCAGCAGCAGCATTGCTTATCCTCTGCACGCAGCCTGAAGATAACCTTGTAATTTACAGCAGCACATTCAGACTGTATCGTCCTGATTGTTCCTTTAAAGGCCTGTTCCGGAAGGACTTGAGACTCTCTCTCTGCTACTTTGTGCTTTAATGGGCCAGCTGCCTGCATGTGAAAGCAGAAAGGGAAACTTGGAGAGGCTGTAGTCTTTTGGATGCTTCCTTGAGATTGAGTGGGTTTTTTCCTCCTTTCTACACTGCCCTCCTTCCCCTTTCTCTATGTAGTTGATGTGGAACTAACACATGTGGCTCTAACGTTTTATACGTTTAAAATGGGTGGGAAAAAAATTAAATACATGCCTAAATGGTATTTCCCATAATTGAATGAACTACAGCTCCATTTGGTAACATGTAATGTGAAAAACTCTGAGAATCTCTCAGGTTAAGATTTTCTCTCTAAGCTAAACAGAACTTTCCCCAGGTCACAGTGTGTGCCCTGCCACCTCCACCTAGCACCGTGAATGCATCTATTAAACAAATGCGTGCACAGCAGTTCAGAAATCCTCAAACGCTGTTTTCTCTCCCTAAGTAAATAAAACACCGCGTTGGCCAAAAGGGATGTTGGGAACTGAAAACCTGAATGAACATTTTGGCACCCCAGTGCATCATCTTGGGGTATTTTGATAGCTCTAAGCAATCTCTTACCTGCTTACCTTTGAAGTATCTTGCCTTTTTTAGGGCAGATGGTGGGACTGGGGCACTTAGGGAAATGTGCCAGGTCTCCAGCAAATCATTCATGATGCCAAATGAACATTGTATTTGACATGGCTATTTATTTATTTTTTATCAAGTGTAAAGAAGTCATAAAGTTATGTCTTTTCCTTGTATTGGTAAGTCATGATGAAGCCGTGAGAAAGTCAAGATGAGGAGGACTCGGTCTTGTTTGTGCTGCATGGGTACAGGGATTCCATAGCAGATGTGCTGATGGGTGTCAGGTGAGGAAAAGAGCCATGACCTTCCAAGACTAGGGTTTAGAAACCATGGAGTGGGCCATGGGGAGTTGGAATTCTCATTTTCACTTTTCACTAGACTGGTTCTCCCTTTGTTACCTATGGTCAGCATAAGAAAGAGCAGTTGGAGAATTAATAACTCAGTGATCATTATTAATACTGCGACAGGGCAGCTAAGAATGAGAAACATGTCCTAAATCGAACTTGTAACAGTTCAATATTTCCTTGCTGAGTGGGTAGATGACTCAATGCACTTGGTATAATACATTAGAATTGCTCTATTAAAACTGGAAAATGTGTCTTAATATTGTAACATCGCAGTCAGAAATGGTTTATTTTTGTTGGTGGTAGTTTATTTCCAAATCAAACATAAAGCATGAACTGAAACATTACTTGTCACTTATTGGACAGACAGCTGAATGAACAGAGAAAGTAACTGAATTTATTCTACAGCCGCCAAAGCCCTGGGTATGGCGGCTTTGTGCTTGTTGGCAAACCCTGCTGCCAAAGAGACTTCAGAGAGACTTCAGTGTCTCAACAGTGGGACCCACTCTATTGGCAAGAAAATACTGCTCTACTGGGCTTTTTATTAACTTGAAATTTTAAATTCATCATTCCTTATTTTGAATCCAGTTCAACAAAGGGTTAGTATTTGGGTCCTTTGCTAGGGCCTGGAGCTTTGCTAAACTGAGCTATAGGTTAAAATGTTTATCATCAAAGAGGCAATTTTGTCTATGTTAGGTATTTGTGAGGAATGACAAATCCCTGATAAGGGCTGAGAAATAGGAATAGTCAGCTGCTAAAGAGATAGAATGAGAAGGCACATCCCCCTGAAGGCTTTACCCATCCTTTGGGGATAGTCTGACCTTTGAAAAAGCTTTAGTGGTCAGATTTCACCACCTTTTCTCTGGCATCCCAATCTGATGGAGTCTCATGCATAACAAAAATGGCACATTAGGGTCCTTTTATTTAATTCTGACAATGCCCCCCTAGAAAATTGTAGAACAAAGTCTGTTCCTTAGCCACAGGGCTATTCTTCCAGTGACCTAATGGGTTTGGATGTTAGTGCTCTTTCAGTACTAGACTACTAAGAGTTATTTCAGCTGAGAAGGTGAAATATGGGTGGTTTCCATCTATTCAGCACTCTTTTTTTTTTTTTTTTTTCATTCTTACACAACTTTCAAAGAAAGTTTCCTTTGGTGTTTGTAGTGTTGGGATGACCCAAGGCCAGCAGTGGGCTAAACTGTTTGCTGTAGTTTCGCCTTGGGCCAGGTGAGTCACAGCTGGGGGGCCAGGAATCTGCTGTTTGTATTTTTCAGTGAGTGGGCTCTTGTGTTGGAATACACTAAGGTCAGAATTGATTCTGACCTTCAGCCTTTGTAGAAAGAATTATCTCACAGTTTTGGGGAAAAGTAAATGAAATAGGTTAGTGGTGGAGTGTATGTGGACTATGGAATGTGGACTTGAGATGGGGGCTAGGAAATAACCTGCAGATGGGTTTTTAACACAACACCTTTTCAGGTCTCTGCTCAGTCGCTTCAGCCATGTCCAATTCTTTGCGACCCCATGACTGGAGTCATCTGTCCACTGGGCTCCTCTAGGCAAGAATACTGGAGTGGGTTGCCTTGATCTCCTCGACTCAGGGATTGAACCCATGTCTCTTGCATCTCCTGCATCGCATGCAGATCATTTACCGACTGAGCCACCGGGGAAGCCCCACTATTGGAATAAAGGGATTCATAGTGGATTTTGGTGAATTAAAACAGAAAGAGCAAGAAAGTGGTCTATACCAAAGTAAAATGATCCTCTTAATCATGAATTAGTAGCTCTTTTGTTGTTGTTTAGTTGCTAAGTTGTGTCCAACTCTTTGTGACCCCATGGACTGTAGCCTGCCAGACTCCTCTGTTCATGGGATTCTCCAGGAAAGAATACTGGAGTGGGTTGCCATTTCCTCTGCCAGGGGATCATCTTGACCCAGGGGTTGAACCTGCATCTCCTGCATTGGCAGGTAGATTCTTTACCGCTGAGCCACCACTTTGCAGAGAGAGGATTTCAGTCCACCTGGCCTACCTCAACTTTGAAGCTGACTGTCTTCCTAGCACACTGCCTGGTTCACTGCAGGCCTCAAAAAAATTGAATTAAATGTTATGGTGACTCCAGGGCCTCTGGGTATTCATTGTTTCATTTCCCTTCTCTGTGGGTTTCTGAGTAATGTCTTACTGTTCTAAACTGTCCTCTCAGTTGGCTTTACTTTTATGTATGCCCTTTCTCAAGCGGCACTGAAGAGTAGCTGTCAACAGAGGAGAATCAAGACATCTATATAAATTTGTATAATGGCAGGCAAAGACATATAGCAGAATAGAAATAAAGTATAAAAATTGGCAAACTTGTAAAATATAAAATGATAAGACTATGGAGAAGAAAGTGTAAGGACAGTAGGAAATTTATTTTTTTCAATATAATGGAAATAAAGCGTCTGTTCGTAAATTTAAAAATAATATCGAATAAATATGCTGCAAGAGTCTTCTTTGTAAAGAATGTATTGTTCTGGTCAGGAAAAGAAAAAAAGAACTGTAATAGTTAAAAGGTCTGTGAATAGTGTGTTTGTATAGGAAATATGGGTTTGGAAGCAATGGTCAGATAACTATGCTTGTACCTGAATAGGTAAAGATGTTTCAGGCTGTTAGAATTTGTCTTGGGAGGAAGAGTTATACTAAGATCAAGGAGGTCTTTCGGGTGGATCTATTGGATTTCATACTTTGGTCATAACTCTTGAACATGTTGAATAATTTTGACTAAATTTGTAATAGCACAAGAAATGTCTTAGATTCAACCCTGTGGTTTGATGTGCAGTATTTAAACAACCGATAGAAGCCAGTCCATTTCCAAATGAACATTTTTCTGTGAATTAAAATGAATTACAGTGTACTTTAAGTGGATAAGGTGGCTAGTGGTATATGTCCATATTGAACGAGAAGGTGTGGTCAGTTTTCCAATCTTCTAATAGACATTTTGGATTAATTTTATCTGAGATTATGAAAGGTTAATTTACCAAAACTGTTTTTTTCCCTTAAGTCCTTTCATCAACTAGAGTTGCTTTCCAACTGGAGAAAGGACCTTATTGATTCTCTAATTTTATTTCCATTAAACAAATTTCAAAATACATGAAGGCTTAAACATGAATATATGTGGCTTCTGGGGAAGTTTCTGAGCAAATACACAATCAGCGGGGTCCTGTGTAGTTTTCAGGGTTGGTGTTAAGCAGGCTTAGGAAAACTACTGGCTTCTCTGGTCTTCAGAGATCTCTTCTGCAAATGGGCTAGAGGCTGTAACTCCCTTACTCATGATTACAAACGAATTATATTTATCTGTTTGTGTGTGTGTGTGTGTGTGTGTGTGTGTGTGTGTGTGTATGTGTGCAGTAAATTGTGGCTATTGGGCAGCTGCTTACAAACTAGGGTGTGGAGAGTTCAATGTTATCTTTTTCTTAAAGCCAACATAACTAAAAGTTATTGGTTACATTTCTTTTGAAATGACTCATACTGAGTTTATTATGAGACACTAGTAGATTCTGTGTTATTTCTGTCATAAGCTAAAATTTGTCTTCAGTCCACTAAGCTTGCCTCACTGTGCCAGACCTGGTTGCAGGATTCAAAACTTATTTGATGCCCTCCAGGTGCTAATCATATAGTCGAGAAGATACCTAAAATTATGCAGAGATGACTATTTAGAGACTATTTGATATGGCTGATCATCACTGAATTAAATTTCCCAGAGAACTGGGATGTCCAAGGGTTCCTCTTTTTCCAGTTGTACAAGTACAGATGGCTTTTTAGTGGGATGGATACTACGGCAAAGATAATATCATTGGGTGCTTTTTATATTTCTTTGTTTTTAGTTTAGTTATTTTACTTCTGTCACCCCTGTGTTTCAGTCCCTGTCAGATAAAGCAAGGGTTTTCTTAGGAAATAATGCAGCCAGGTTTAATTGCCACTCAAATGAAGACAGCACACAACCCACAGTTAAGGTGGGAGTATCACCCTGGGGATTGTCAGCAGACCAGCCGTGGGTTTTCCTGCATAAGGAATGTATGCTTGAAGATACAGTATAAATTATAGACTCTGGGTAATGTGAGCACATCTCCATTGGATGGGTGCTTGCAAACATCCTCACGGTTGGAGAACACTTAGAAGAAGCCTCATACAGGGGTAAATAATGCTCAGGTACTCATTTGTCTACTTTTTAAAGAAACATGTTAGTAAAAACAAGTCAGAATGAAAATGGCAAAGGGATCAAACCGATGAAGCTAGACAAGAGTTAAAGTCCAGAAATGCATCCTGGAAGGCTCTGCCTAATTACATTATAGGTAGTCTCCAGATTTAGCCCTGAGTTTCCCTGTAGCCACGGGAGAGGAAACATGATCAGTTACAAGATTCAGTTATAAAATAAAAATATGTCATTTCTTTGCACAAGCACAATTGTTGCAGCTACTCATACGGAAGAAATTCCTCCTCGTGAAGGGTCAGCTGGGTGATGACAGTTTAACTTTGCTTTGGAAAATCCAGATTTCTTCCTGAGCCTTTTCTAGAAATAGTTCTGTTGATTATTGAAGGTGGGGAGCGTTGTAAGACATCACACTTTACACATCTAGAGGGATTTCCTGGCTTTCCTCCTGGGAGTCAGTCGTCTAAAACGCCAAGAGCAAGTGAAAGAAACATAATCTCTGCTGTTTGCCTGTTATCTCTCTGGTGGATTTGTGTTGCTGGGTGACCCTGCAGTGTCCACCATGAGTCATTTCTTAAATTCTCTAAGGAAAGGAATGAGGGACTTCCCTGGTGGTCCTATGGTTAAGAATCTGCCTGCTTAATGTAGGGGACACACGTTTGATCCCTGGTTTTCAGCTAAGATCCCACATGCCTTGGGGCAACTAAGCCCGTGGGCCGCAACTACTGAAGCCCACAAGCACGTGGGCTGCAAGAAGCCCTGCCTGTGCTCTGCAACAAGAGACGCTGCCAAAATGAGAAGCCCCCACTCACCACAACTAGAGGAAACCCAGGTGCAGCAACGAAGACCTGGTGATGCAAAAATAAATAAATAAATGGGAAAAAAGTTTTTTTTTTTTTTTTTAAAGAAAGAATGATTGTGGCTTTGTGCATGTTGAGATGTACGGGTATGACAAAATCTATGTAGGAGAAATTCTTAAAACCCTAATATTGGTCATCAAGCTCCAGAGGTGAAGCTCATCCTCACATCCTGATAAAAATTATACAGTCTCTGTAGGCAGTTATTGAATTTATCTGAACTAAATCTCACAGTGTTAATGATGACCAAGGTAAGGGAGTGAGTCGCTGCTTTGGGTCAGGATAGATGTCCTGTCTGAACATCTTAATGCTGCCAGAGTTGATTTTCTTTTTAGGTTCATAAAAGCATTTGAAATCTGTAGGATGTTTTTGGATTCTTTCTGATTTTGATCAGCTGCAGAGCTTGCCAGTCAATCTCTGAAGGAGCTCTGGTCAGACCTGAGTTACCAAAGGAGTATGTTTCTGAAAAACGCCCAGTAACCCAAGGCATTGAATCTGTAGCCAGGGTTGGCTGTCTCACCAACCACTAGTTTCCAGAGAAGACGGCAGGGAATCTTGGAGAGGGGTGTAGGAAGTGGAGTGAGAGTGTGTCGGGTCTGCCCTGGCTCCCAGCGCCTTGCCAAGAATTCTCTCTGCCCTTGAAGCATGGCCTGTGTGTATGAGTGTACATGTGGTGAGGACAGCTTCACACCTCTTTTTTCATCTATATACTTTGACAGAGAAGTCGAAAGGAAAGAGGAGCCTCAAAGTCAGAGAGGAGTGGCAAGGGAAAGTCACTCTGCCTCACATATGAATATTACCCTGGATAAAAAAAAGTCCCTTTGTGTACATATCCCAGCTGCTTCCTCCTTCTTCTCAGGTAAATCCATTGGTCATTGTGGAGTTGCTTGTGTGGTTATTAATAATAACCTTCCACTTACACAGACACAGGGAAATCTTTGCAGTGGAATACGTGACCTGAGAACTACAGAGTCTGGTTGTATCTCCTCCCACTCCCCAATAACCAAACACTAGACCTAGAACTTAATAGTTGCTCGGTAAATGCATATTGGATTGATTTGATTTTAGACACTGGGAAAGCAGTCCTTGGGCTGTTTTTGGAAGAGGGGGCAAACATCATTCAGTGGAATCCTCAGAGAGTGCTGGTCATGCCTAGGTATTCCAGTGACTGTGACTAAAGCTTGACACATCTGAACCTGAACTGGAGGAGCCCTACAGATGGACAATTTGATTTTAGTAAAACGAAATCAGAAAACCTAACCAAACCATGGATCTGGGAGTAAACGTCCTAATTAAATAGTCTAGTTTTTATTCTCTTACATAAGACCTAAATTCAATCCCTGGATGGGGAAGATCTCCTGGAGAAGGCAGTGTCTACCCACTCCAGTATTCTGGCCTGGAGACTTCCATGGACAGAGGAGCCTGGTGGATCACAGTCCATGGGGTCGCAAAGAGTCGGACATAACTGAGCGACTAACACTTTCAGTTTCACTTATTTAGTATGCTAGATTGACTTGCTTTTTGTTGATATTGTTCTTTGATTAAAATGTGAGAAAACCATTTGTAAGTTTTCTGATTTAGGAAGGAAAAAGGATGTTCTCATTACTAGATTAGATGCATTTGATGAAGATCAATGCTTATTAAACAATGTGCTGGTTGTGGGATTAGCCATATGTGTGATTTTGCACTCCTGTGTTCTTGGAACTTTACTTTTCAACATGGTAAGACATACATTTCTGTGTGTCTTCCTTATTCCCACCCAAACATGGTACCGTGCTGGGCATCGGAAGTACAGCAGTGCACGTGACATTGAGTAAAGTTGTGGGATACATGCATGCATGCTCAGTCCCTCAGTCATGTCCGACTCTTTGCTGCACTATGGACTGCAGCCCGCCAGGTTCCTGCATCCATGCAATGTTTATGGCAAGAATCCTGGAGTGGGTTGCCATTTCCCCCTCCAGAGGACCCTCCCAATCCAGTGACTGAAACCGAGACTCTTGTCTCTCCTACATTGCAGGCGAATTCTTTACCTCTGAGCCACCAGGGAAGCCCAAAGTTGTGGGATACTGGATCACAGATGTGTACAAGTGGTCTTTGTGTATTTAAAGAACATTACCCAGGAATACCCTGGAGAAGAAAATGGCTACCCACTCCAGTATTCTTGCCTGGAGAATTCCATGGACAGAGGAGCCTGTTGAGCTGCAGTCCATGGGGTTGCAAAGAGTCAGACCTGACTGAGCGACTAACACACCCAGGAATACAGAAGGCAAGGCTCCACACTGTTGGCTCCACTACCAGTTAGCAATGTGATCTTGAAAACACGAAGCCTCTTTTGACCTGTTTGCCTTATGACTTATGACTGTATTGGGGTCTAGATGAGTTTCCAAACTTTGGTGCATGTCAGAATCAGCTAGAAAACTTATTTAAATGACAGTTCCTGGGCTTTACCAACAGATGATCTGTTGCAATAGGTCTGGGATGGAGCCCAGAATTTTTTTTTTTTTTGAATGTTCTGTTCTGATGGAAGTGGTCTGTGGGTCATACTGTCAGAAACACCTGGTGTAGGTCAGTGATTTTCAAACCATGGGAGGTGTCCCATTAATGAGTCACGTAATCAATTTACTAAATTTTGAAAAGGCTGTAAAAATGAAATAGAAGAGTAGAGAAATTATCCAAGGTAGCTTCCCTGGTGGCTCAGATGGTAAAGAATCTGCCTGCAATGCAGGAGACCTGGGTTCACTCCCTGGGTGGGGAAGATCCCCTGGAGAAGGGGATGGCAACTCACTCCAGTATTCTTGCCTGGAGAATCCCATGGACAGAGGAGCTTGGCAGGCTACAGTATAGGGGGTCACAAAGAGTCGGACACGACTGATCAACTAACATTTTCACTGAGCAAAGATAAATAAAATTAGAAAGCCATTGTCTACATTTTGAACAGTTTGTTACAGCAGAACCCAATTCCAGGAATCTAGAAAACTATTCAGCCTATTCTCTGCTGATTGATTTGAATGTGCAAATAGATCTGGAATTCATCTCATTTCCTGCAGCACTAAATATTTCAAGAAGATGAATTTATCTGGGTTTTAATATGCACAGTGCCACCTGACCTGCCCTTAGATAGAAGTGCTGATCTCATCCTTGCAGGGGAAACTTCTCAGTATCATAACATTGAGTAAGAAGGTCTTTGCTAAGTCTTGTCCTCATAAAGATAAGAAGAAGCCCTGATCCCTTCCACTTGTTGAAAATGACTTGGATAACATGGAAATTACAGTCCCAGGCCAAAAATAACACCAGAGGCAAACTCACAGCCACAAGATCTTCTTCCTAAAGAGGGGATTATTGAGAAGAGCTGTAGATGGTTCCTCTGGAAAACTGAACATCTCTCTTTGCTAGTATTTTCCGTGTGTGCCTTTTGGATGAAAGTTCTGTTGGATCACTTCAAGTCTAAGATGCTAAGTAAGACCTTTCTTTCATTCATTTGATCACTTATTCCTTGAAGGAATCATAGCCTTTAATTTTTAATTTTTTCCCATCAGTGAATGATTTTAACTGATGAGAATGATAATAGGAAGAGAGTAAAGTTTTGCGAAAATAAGATATTAGATTTGGAGGCAGTTGGCAGAAATCAGTCATTTAATTTATTATAGATACTCATATATGTGTATCCAAATGGGAAACACTGTCTTCAAAGTAACTTTGCTGATTTTGTACCCATTGCAAATATCTTGTCGTGGCTTAAAAACCAGAGTGTCTATAGCCAAACACTATTTGAACTCTCTCTCTCTCTCTCTCTTTTTTTGTATTTGCCTGCAGAGTCTAGTTATGAGCCTGCTAAGAAAACCAGTTTCATTACTTTTATGGTCACACCTCATTTTTATGAAAAACAGTATTACTCAACATGATTGCCTGCCTTACTTGTCAAGCATGGCCCTGAATGTCTGTTGACTGCATCCCGGAATCAAAGACAGCTTCAGAGAAGGACAGTGTACTGTCCCTGAGCTATTGAAATAGGAGTTCAGAAAGAGGAGTTTCAAAAGTACATGAGCAACCCTCTTCACTGTGTTGCTGGAAGGAGCACAAGTTTCTAAAGATGACCGTTCCAAAGGGCTGGTACTCTTAAATATAACATTTCTCAAACATTTGTTTTAAAACAAAACTTAGTTACACTTACTCCATTTTGACTGACAAGTTGCCAACCATGGCCCAAAAAAGACCCAGGAAATGGTTGGAATTTAGGCCGGTTTCACCAGTGACAGAAACCCGAACAGGCTTTGTCTGTGATTCCTCCAAGGAATGAATGCTTGGTGAATAAAAATCACCTTTTTCTTTTGCTGGTGAGTGCTGGTATACTGGCTGATCTATTCTCTAGCTGCATGTTTGTGGCTCAGCTAAAATCATGGTGCCTGAACAGTAAGAGGGAAGGGGGACTGCCTAGGCAAGACAGGGCTTGCTTACAAACTAGGTAGATTACCATCAAAGCCCTTTCCAGTGAACAGAAAAGATGCATAAAATGAATATGGCCTTTGATAGCATAAGAAAAAATAGTCAAAATTCATAGCTGCTTCCATAGCGACAATGCTATTTTTCAAGTATTGTTAGATCTTAAGTACACCCTTTCCCCAAAGACATCCATGTGTCAAGACAGCTCTCAGAGTAGTTATGGAATACTTGTGAAGGTTTTTAATTAAAAATTTTCCCTAGAGATAGCCTGTTTGATTTACATTATTAATAAAGTAAAAATGTCTGCAAATAAGAGGTCTCAAAAATTAAGGCTTTAGGATATCACTGGTATGTGGAATCTAAAAAAATAAATAAAACAAAGCAGTACAAAGTGAACTTACAAAACAGAAATAGAGTCACAGGTGTAGAAAATAAACTTATGGTTACCAGGGGGAAAAGTGGTGGAGGGGTGGGGTGGAAGGGGAGTTGCAAGGGAATGATAAATTGGGAGACTGAGGTTGACATATATACATTACTATCTATAAAACAAATAAGGACCTGCTGTATAGCACAGTACTCTGTAATGACCTAGATGAGACAAGAATCTAAAAAATGTATATGTGTGTGTATATATATATATATATGTATAACTGATACACTTTGCTGTACAGCAGAAACTAACCGACCATTGTAAATCAGCTATACTCCAATAAAAGTTAATTTAAAAAAATAAAACTTATAGGATTGCCATCTTAATTGAAACAGTTTAAGCAGGGATTTTAAATTGGGGATTTTCAACAATTCACTAAAGGGATTCTTGGCATTTATATGTGTGATCTAATTTTAGATATTGAGCTCACAATTTAGAATGATCAAGTAAAAGAGAAACTTCAGTTACCCATGGGATACACTGAAGTTTCAGCAGATGTTTCATGTGAGAGAGGCCATTTCCAACGTCGGCATCTGCTAGATCCTCATTTACCTCTGTCCCTAGCCCTTGACGTTGCCACCTCCCATCTAGGAAGGATGAAAGAAGATATTTTGTTAGGCAATGTCTGAATTTGGGTAGAAGGTCTAATGAGCTGTGTTAGAATAAGGCCAAGTCTGACTGGGGACAAAACATTGTCGTGCTCTGTGTATGGGAGACCTCGGTTGGTCTTTCTCCCCGTCCCTCCCAGAATCTGTAGTTCAGGAGTTGATTAAGGTGGTCACAGTAGCTTTGCTGCTGCTGCTGCTACTGCTGCTAAGTCGCTTCAGTCGTGTCCGACTCTGTGCGATCCCATAGACGGCAGCCCACCAGGCTTCCCTGTCCCGGGATTCTCCAGGCAAGAACACTGGAGTGGGTTGCCATTTCCTTCTCCAATGCATGAAAGGGAAAAGTGAAAGTGAAGTTGCTCAGTTGCATCCGACTCTTAGCAACCCCACGGACAGTAGCTTTGGGCCTCGCCTAACCACACAGCCTATTCTGAGCCATAGCAGTGGGTTTGGACAGTTCCCCCTGGTCTGAAGAGAAGCTGACCCTTCCAGAAACTTTTGCTCACAGACCCTGTCTCCTTTGTGGTGTGGTGGCAACTGAGACTTTGGTCCACCACTGAGATGATTCAGGGAAAACAGCCTCCATTGGAGTTACTGTTTCTCTGCCACTCTCTGGGAACTGCTGGACTTGGCTGTCTGAGTTTGACGTAGGTTTTGCTCTGTTGGGTTTGGGTAATGGCCCTCAGACTTCTCCTACCCACCTCGGAAATGGTGATCAGGAGGTAATTGAACTTAACGAGTGCTTTTCTTCTGTAAATTCATTCATTCTGCAGATACGAGTTTTCTCATTTCGTTTCAAGATCTGCAGGCAGTACCTGGGCTGGGGTGACTTCATGCCAGTTGGTGGAGGATCAGTGAAGGGGCTGGGGTCATCCTGGTTGCACAGCTAGTCTTGAGGGAGACGAGTGGTGAAGTTACTTGGTCACGTCATCTCCCTTTCTTGTTCTGTTATTGCTGGTTTGATTATAACAGTAAGAGAATGATTTCATTCTAATGACTCTGTTTTATTATAAAACTACAGCTCCTTTTATTTTATTGTGTGTGTATGTTTTTTAATAGTCCAAGTTTTCTGTCTATAATTAACTGCACTGTGGATTCTTTCCATAACACTTCCATGGGGGCCTCTTTGTTATCTGGTGCTATCAAAGAGGTGAATCCATTTTAAAAAATATTTATTTATTTTAAAATTTATTTATTATAATTGGAGGATCAATATTGTGTTGGTTTGTGCCATACATCAACCTGAATATGTCCCCTCCCTCTTGAACCTCCCTCTCGCCTCCCACCCCATCCCACCCCTCTAGTTTATCACAGAGCACTGGATTTGAGCTCCCTGCATCATACGATAAATTTCCACTGGCTATCTAATCTTACATATGGTAATGTATACATTTCAGTGCTACTCTCTCAATTCATACCTCCCTCTCCTTCCCACCCAGTGTCCACAAATCTGTTCCCTGTGTCTGTGTCTCCATTGTTACCCTGCAAATAGGTTCATCAGTTCTATCTGTCTAGATTCCATATATATACATTCATATACGATATTTGTCATTCTCCTTCTGACTTACTTTACTCTGTATAATAGGCTCTAGGTTCATCCAACTCATTAGAACTGAGTCAAGAGCAATCCTTTTTATGGCTAAGTAACATTCCATTGTGTATCTGTACCACAACGTCTTTATCCATTCATCTGTCAATGAACATCTTAGTTGCTTCCATGTCCTAGCTATTGTAAATAGTGCTGCAATGAACACTGGAGAAAGGACACTATAAACAAGTTTAAAAGACAACCCTCCGAATGGGGAAAAATAAAATAGCACACAAAACAATTGACAAAGGATTAATCTCCAAAATATACAAATATATGTATTTGTATACAAATATACGTATTTGTATACAAATATACAATCAGTCATTCAGCATAATACCAGAAAAATGAACAACCCAATCAAAAAGTAGGCAGAAGACCTAAACAGACATTTCTCCAAAGAAGACACACAGATGGCTAATAAACATGGAAAGATGCTTAGTGGCGCTCATTATTAGAGAAATGCAAATCAAAACTACAATGAGGTATCACTTCACACTACTGAATGGCTATCATCAAAAAAATCTACAAACCATAAATGTGGGAGAGAGTGTGATGAAAGGACCCCTCTTGCACTGTCGGTGGGAATACAAATTGATAACAACCACCATGGAGAACAGTATGGGGATTCCTTATAAAAACGAGGAACAAAACGACATAAGACCCAACAATCCCCCTACTGGGCATATACCCTGAGGAAACTATAATTGAAAAAGCCAAGTTTTATTTATTTTGTCTGTTCTGGGTCTTTGTTGCCGTGCAGACTTTTCTCTAGTTACGGCAAGTGGGGGCTACTCTCAAGCTGTGGTGTGCAGGCTTCTCACTGCCGTGACTTCTCTTGTGGAGCGCGGGCTCTAGGCACACAGGCTTCAGTAGCTGGGGAGTGTGGGCTTTGCGGTTGCTGCTCGCAGGTTCTAGGGCACAGGCTCAGTACTTGTGGTGTACAGGCTTAGTTGCTCCACAGCATGTGTGATCTTTCTGGACCAGGGATCAAACCCATGTCCTCTGCACTGGCAGGCAGATTCTTTACCACTAAGCCACCAGGGAAGCCCAGGTGAATCCATTTTAAAACGAAGGAAGCAGAATGGAATGTCAGACAGTCCTGGGTCTACAGAAAGGGCAGCACAGGCGCTCACAGCAGTTTGGTCTGGATTGCTTAATCTTTTTGAATCTGAATTTCCTTAGGCACTCTAAGACATAGGGAGGAATGGAATGCCTTACTCATTGGCTTTTGGTGAAGATTAAATGAGCAAATACATGTCAAAAACGGTATCTGGCCTGTGGCAAATTCTCAATACCTGGTACAATTAATCTTAAATCAGTTTCTTGAGTTGATCTCTGTGGGGGAAATAACTGTTTACCAGCTTACCAAGCAGGAAATACTGAATATTCATGGAATCATACGAAGTTAGAGCAAGAAAAGATTTTATTCATTCTGCAATATCTGTTTAAGATCTGCTACATACTAGGCTCATGAGATATATGTCAGTGAACAATACAGATAAATTCCTGCCCTCAATGAGTATTTACTCCAGCTGAGGGAAACAGAAATAAGTAAGAAACACTTTAGTAAGTAAGTCAATTATGTCATTTGTTGGAAAGTGTTGTGCCATCGAGAAAAGGGGGGAAAAATAGAGCTTAAAGGACGTGTGATTTTACATCTAATTGAAAAGAATACGTTTATTCAAATATTTGAATAAATATGTACGGTTAGCCATACAGATATTTGGGGGAAGAGTGTTCCAGGTGGGGGGAGGGGGGACAACCAGTGCAGAGAGACCAGTGTGTCTAGAGGAGGTGAGCAAAGGGAGGAGCAGGAGGTGAGGACACAGGGGCCCGAATATGTAGCTGCCTGGAAGCCATGGTTGTTGCTGTTCTGTCGCTAAGTCCTGTCTGACTCTTTGCAACCCCATGGACAGCAGCATGCCTGGCTTCCCTGTCCTTCACTATTTTCCAGAGTTTGCTCAAACTCATGTCCATTGAGTCAGTGATGCTATCAAACCGTCTCATCCTCTGTCATCCCCTTCTCCTCCTGCCCTCAATCTTTCCCAGCATCAGGGTCTTTTCCAATGAGTCTGTTCTTGGCAGCAGATGGCCCAACGTTTTGGAAATTCAGCTTGAGCACCAGTCCTTTCAATGAGTATTCAGGACTGGTTTCCTTTAGGATGGACTCCTTGCTGTCCAAGGTTTTACTCTGATAGGGAAGGTGAAGGGAGAGTTTTGAGAACAGAACTTACAGGATCTGACTTAGTTTTAATAGGATCACTCTGGCAGATGCTCAGAGAGCAGCAGAGATGAAGAGAGAGCATAGATCTTGGAGATTATCACCTTTAGCCCCTTCATGTTAGAAGAGAATTTGAATTCAGGCTTTCAGTCTAGGTCTGCAGCTGTGCCCATCTCATGGTGTCAGAGATCCCCCAGGTAAGGACTGGGGTATCCACATATCCTATTATTCTTTGAGAGCCAGGATTAAGGTTTTGCAAGAAGGGTTAAAAAAATGCTGATTTCATTTATTTTACTAACAATGTATCTTTGGGGCTAGAAAGCTGAGGAAATTTTTGTAACCTAAAATTACTTTGGGGACACTGGTCCATAGAGCTTTGGGTTGATGGATATTTCAAATAAGAGATGAGATTTCATTAGGGTGGCTGCGACATTTTATTAGATCCAAATGCTCTGGGTCTAGTTAGCTGTGAAGTTAGTTGTCAAGGGGTTGTGGAATCAAAATACTTCAGTGGTGTTAAAAAGGGAAGTTTGTGATAATGTATCGTTTTTACCTAAAGAAAGAAAACCTTGCTAAGGTATCTAATTTTAGACTGTTAGGAGGAAAAAATAACGTAGTTTGGTAGACTTGCCTTCCTGTTAAGCCCTGCTATTTTTAACCTTGGTCAATATTCCATCCCCCCAGTCTTTCTGCTTTGGAGAACCCCAAAATGTCTTATTTTGCATCAAAATGTACTTTTGTCTTCTCTTTTGCTTAATATGAAGTTGTTAAAAAATAAGCTAATGTCTTTTAAAAAAAAACCCAAAAGCAAAAAATAAAATAAAATTTCCCCTTCAGTTCTAATAAGCCCATGATTTTTTTAAATAAGGAAAACTGTAATAAATAAAGATTAATCAGTGCTCAGAGGCCAAGTTAATTCTTTGAAGGAGGGCTGATTATCTAATTTTGGATCTTCTTGATCTTTCTACTTCTTTTCTGTCATTTATACATTGTGACCACAAATCTGCCTGCCCCTTCTATAATTAGATTGAAAGAAGGAAAGAAATGGAATTTATATTTGTCCATTTCATCCATTAATACAGTTTCACCATTTTGGGTGCATTTTCCCTCTGACTGGCTATTACATTTTAGCTTGATTGCATTCTTGCGGTGTTTGATCAAAAGTTGGCCATGAGAAAAACAAAATTCCTTCAGTCTTTAAAATAAAGCAACAGTTGACATAGGCTGTCATTAGGAAATTTTTATTATGCTTCTGATAATTTTTAATATAAAATTCCTTGCCGGTTTTTTTCCACCCCAGCTTACAAGGAAGCCAGGAAAGTAAATACGACAATTTCAGATAAACGTGTATTGGAGAGGATAAAAGTTTCTTTAGTTTCAAGTTTTCCTTGTCCATTTTTTAACTATTTAGATGGAGTGGCAGTTTTAAATAATAAATCAGAATTTGCCTCCCCCATCAGTGAGATATTCACGATAAGTTCGGATGAGTAGGCAATATTGTTTACAGTGGAGCTGTCTGCAGTTTGAGAATGGTTTCTAAATTCAGCTCTGGAATGGTAATTAGTATAACAAAATCTCTGAACTTGAGCTGATGAGCATTATCTGTGGGGCTTTAGAAATTATCTGCTCCATGAGTGTGAGGCATTCTGGAGGCCTGGAAGGTGTGTCTATTCATATGCATGCATGTGTGTGCATACTTGTATGGGTGAAAGTGTGTAACTGTCACCTGCATACCCAAGACTAACCCTGACCAGAGAGGTATCAACCCAGTACAGGGGGAGGAGATCAGAGGCACGTTCATGGAAGAAGTCGAATAGGATGGCTTCGTTGGCTGATGGGTAGGATCTCAGGGGGTCAGGATTGCTGGAGAAGGAATATCAGGCAGAGGAAAGAATGAGCAGAAGTGCAACAGTAAGGTGTGTGGAATATTGGTCGTTCCCATAGCTGATCATACCCTCCTTGCTCTTATCAGTGGCCTTTCAAAGCCCAGCTCAAGCATCACCATGTCTTAGGTATGTTCTGAAGGAAGGCTCTTGTGGATGGATGTGGGTACTGGAATCAGGCATTTACTTGCAATGCTCTAGGTCAAGTTACTTAATAATAAATGAGATTTATGTAACACTGTATACCAGGCAGCATTTTTAGTGCCTTGCATAGGTTTAGTCTTTAAAAATGACAGCATCCCTTCAAGGTAGGAACTACTATTATTCTCGTTTTACAGATGGGGAAATTAAGGGGCAAAAAGTGTGAGTAACTTGCTCAAGGGCTCACGTCTAGAAGAAGAGCAAAACTTGGACATAAGAAAATACTGTCTGAACCACCAATTGCACTGTAACCTTGATCAGCCTAATTTGTAACCTTGATCACAGCTTATTTGTAAAGCCTTGTGATTGGATTTCAGCACACTTCTTTAGCATGCAGTGGGCACTTGCTAATTGGAAATCATTGCTATAATTAATAGTTCCTGTCTCCTCAATTTGACTGATACCTACCTTTCTTATGGACTTCCCATGTGGCTCAGTGGTAAAGAACCCACCTGCCAATGCAGGAGACATAAGAGACATGGGTTCAGTCCCTGGGTTGGGAAGATCCTCTGGAGAAGGGCATGGCAACTCACTCCGGTATTCTTGCCTGGAGAATCCCATGGACAGAGGAGCCTGGCAGGCTACAGTCCATAGGGTCACAAAGAGTTCGACACGACTGACTTGGCTTGCACACGTGTACCTCCTTATAGCCTGCTTGCACTGCACGGTCATTGTTGATTTGTCTGTTTCACACAGTGAACTGTAAGCTTCTTGAGGGTGGGATCTCCGTGTACAGGACCTGTCCCTCAATGGCTCCATAAATGCTTGCTGAATGAGTGAATGGACAGCATGTTTGGACTGTCAAGGATGGTCTTGCTGCCCAGAAAGCAGCACTGTAGAGCAGTTCCTATCCAGGACTTTACAGTATGCAGTACAAGATTTGAATCCAGCCCCCACCATCTACTTGACTTTGTGTCTTGTGCAAATTATTTATCTTCCCTTCAGTCTTCATTTCCCTCATTATTTAATGGAGACCACGGAGTTGTTATAAAGATCCAAGCAGATAGTACCTATCAGGAATTTAACAGAATGCCTGGTTTCAGATAAATAAGAAGTAATTCCTATTTCATTACTATTGACTAACTGCTGAAAGGCAGGTGCTCTGCTATTCATTGGAAGCACAGAGGTAAAGATTCCTCCCCCATGCAAGGGCTTCACAGCTTCACAAAAGAGAAGAACTTTCACCAAATGCATTATAATGGGGTGTAATAATACACAGCAGTGGCACGGTTCAGATAAAATATGGGGGAAAGGAGAAGAGTGGTCATTTGCTTGATGCTGGATATATCCAGGTTGGATTTTGAAAAATGAATAAAAGTCCTTAAGGCAAAGCCAAATAGGGCCCTCAGACATCAGGTTTGTGGACTTAATTGAATAGGCAATGGGGAGCTAGTAAATTTTTTGAGTAGGAAGGTGACATCAAAAGAACTGTCCTTTAGGAAGAGTATTCTGACAAAATTATATAGGATGAGTTAGTGGGAAGAAAATGAGGAAGTAAATATCACATAGACTTTTAGTGGAACCTCCTACACGGGACAGAAATCCATTCTGTAGCACCCCTTACAGATGTCCATCTAGCTGTCTATGTCTGAACATACCCAGCAAAGGGAGGTTCACTACCTCTTAAGGCAGCTCTTTCTTTCCTCTTTTATCCCCTTCTTCCTTCCTCTCCTTCCATGCATTCATCCACTTATCCACCCAGTATTCACCTACCCTTCCATCTATCTGTCCACCCATCCACCCACCCAGCTACCCACCCATCTACTCTTCCATGGACCCATCCATCCATCTCTCCATCATTTCTTCAGTGTTTCCTTTGTGCCACTTCCTGGACTTAAGAATACAAGGCGAATACAGTATTGTCCTGCCCTTGCGGATCTCAGAATCTTGAATGATCACATATCCATTATTGAATAATTTTTGTTGTTGGAAAATTCCTTTTTCCTTAGCTTAAGCCAAAATCTGCTTTCCTTTGAGCGTCTCTCCTGCTGGGCCTACTTTTCTCCTTGTTTCTTCTAAATCACTTTCAGTGTACTCTTCTTTTATGTGACTGCTTTTATTATTTTAAAAACTGTATTGTGGAGCTTCTGAATTCTGTCTTCCTTTGGAAAATCTACTTCCTTTAAAAGGTTCTCATTAGGCAGGATTCATAATATTTAAAGACTTTTGGAGATGAATGATACTTTAGAAGTCAATTAGAATTTATATCTTAACCCTCATCACTTTACAAGTGGAAGCTAAACTACAGGTAAGTTGTGCCTTGCCTAAGATCACAGAGCGAGGCAATGACAAAACTGGGAAGACTCAGACTTCAGGTGTCCATACTCATGAAACTACTGCCTTCTCAAACCTTGTCTCCTAATAACCCTTCCCAAACATTTTATAAATTTTCCCTGTCTCTCACAAAATGTGGAACCACAAGTTGAGTGTGGTATCTAGAATAACAGTGTTCTGACCTTGGGAGAGAGCTATAACAAGAGTTAATAAAGCCCAGCATTAACAGAGTGTGCCAGGCTTTGTGCCAGCCTCAAAACCTGCGTTTTCCCATTCAATTTCCCAGCAGTCCTTCCAGGATGAGTTTACTGCCGCAGTTGGAAGATGGGGAAACTGCACTTGAGAGGGAAGTAATTTCCAGTCCATGGCCATGCAGCTAGTAAGTGGACGTGCTGGAAATGAAACTGAGGTCTTTCTGACTTCGTGGTCATGGAAGGGCCATTATGGACCATAGTTTCTTAATTACATGTTCATCTGTTTTTAACTTTTTATTTTGTATTGGGGTATAGCCAATTAACAATGTTGTGATAGTTTCAGGTGAACAGTGAAGGGACTCTGCCATACTATAAATATGTGCATTCTCCCCAAGCTCCCCTCTAATCCAGGCTGCCACATGACATTGAGTAGAGTTCCCTGTGCTATACAGTAGGTCCTTGTTGGCTATCCATTTTAAGTATAGCAGGGTATACATATCCATCCCAAACTCCCTAACTATCCCTTCTCCCCATCCTTCCCACCAGCAACCTTACCTTCATTCTCTAAGTCTGTGAGTCTCTTTCTGTTTTGTAAGTTCATCAGTATCGTTTCTTTTTCGATTCTACATATGGGGAATGTCATACAATATTTCTCCTTCTCTGTCTTTGACTTACTTCATTCAACATAACAATCACTATGCCCATCTGTGTTGCTGCTGATGGCATTGTTAATTCATTCTTTTAAATGGCTGAGTAATACTCCATTGTATATATGTACCACATCTTCTTTACCCATTCCTTTGTCCATGGACATTTAGGTTGCTTCCGTGTCTTGGCTATTGTAAACAGTGCTGCAATGAACATTCAGGTTTGTGTATCTTTTGGGGTCATATTTTTCTCCAAATATATACCCAGAAGTGGGATTGCAGGGTCATATGGTAGCTCTATCTTTAGTTTTTTAAGGACCCTCCATACTATTGTCCATAGTGGCTGTACCAATTTTCCTTCCCACCAACAGTGTAGGAGTCCCTTCTCTCCACATCCTCTCCAGCATTTCTTTGTGGATTTTTTGATGGGAGCTATTCTGGCTGATGCAAGGTGATACCTCATTGCAATTTTGATTTGTATTTCTCCAATAGCAGTGTTGAACAACTTTGCATGTGCCCCTTGGCCGTCTGTATGCCTTTTAACTAAGTCTGTATCTTAAAGAAGCACTGGCTGAAGCATAGTATTTGTGAGCACGTGTTGAACTTATGGTCATCTCGCATTTCTAAAATTAAAAAAAAAATGTATCTTAGTCTTTACTTTTTTCTACTAAGTGTTGCGCCATTGTTTTCATCTGGTCTCATTGAGTGGAACAAGGCTCATGCATGCATCCTGGACACTTACTGTGACTGCTGGCTCCATCCCATGTGATTGGGTCACATGTTCTCAGATGTCAATCCCGGTCAGTCCTATTGACCTCACTGTGGATGTGAGATTAAATTGGACAATATGTGAGGAAGGGCATTGTAAAGGGGCAAATTAATGCTAATCCTGATCTTTTAAAATATGGATTGGGGCCTGCCTTGCCCCCGAGCTCTAGCCAGCTTGCTCCTCTCTGTTCTAACCTTACTCAGGTTTTTCCACCTCCCAGGAATACCTCTTCCCTGCCCTCCTCCACCCCTCCAAATAGGACCGGGTTGTCCAAGTTTAGATCCTGGCTCAGTGTGACCTCTGGCAAGATACTTCGCCTCCTCTAAGTCTCAGTTCCCTAGTCTGTAAGAGGAGGATGGTAATAGATCCCACCCACTTCAGTGGGTGTTGTGAGGTGTCAGTACCCCCACTGAACACAGTAATTTACAAGTGATGAGCATGCCTTAAAAGCTGTTTTTAGTATTTGTGACTCTTTTTGTGCTTTAGTCATTAGAATTTCCCCCAACAAACTTACATTGAATTCTCTAGCTGTCCCATATGGTATATCACTGTAGAAGATTGTATGAAATCCTACAAATTTGCTGCATGAAGCAGCATTTAAAATCAGGGCTTTAATGCAATGAGTAGTGTTGAGAAGGAAGAGGATAGGAGGTTAAAAGGGACCAGGAGAAATGATTCTTTTTCTAAATGCTGTGGGAGATGAGCGACCAGGTAAGTTACATTCGAATAGCTTCAGATGGAGGGAGGAGGGAACATGGACAGGGCTGGTCGTACTTCCTGAAGTGAAATGAAGTGTTAGTCGCTCAGTTGTGTCTGACTCTTTGCGACCCTATGGACTATATTTCTTTGGGCTGCTCTGTCCATGGAATTCTCCAGGTAAGAATTCTGGAGTGGGTAGCTATTCCCTTCTACAGGAGATCTTTCCGACCCATAGATCATACCCAGGTCTCCTGAATTGCAGGCAGATTCTTTACCATCTGAGCCACCAGGGAAGGCTGGTCATACTTCTTGGTGTATGATAATTAACAAAATGTACCCTTATCTTCGCAAAGAGTTGGTCATGACTGAGCAACTAACACAACACCCTTATCTTATGGAGCTTCCCAGGTTCCCAGGTGGCGCTAGTGGTAAACAACCTGCCTGCCAGTGCAGGTGGATGTAAGAGACGTGGGTTCGATCCCTGTGTTGGGAAGATCCCCTGGAGGAGGGCATGGCAACCCACTCCAGTATTCTTGCTTGGAGAATCCCATGGACAAAGAAGCCTGGTGGGCTGCAGTTCATCGGGTTGCAAAGAGTCGAACACAACTGAAGTGACTTAGCACTCATGCATGTACCCTAATCTTATATTCAACCTAATTTATATTTAACCATGTGAGCATTGAGCTGCATTTTTTTGTTGACTTAAAGTAATATTTTGTAGACACTTAGGCAAACATTTGCCAATTTGGTAGTTCTCATTTCTTTTTGTATTCTGTTCATTTCCCACCGCCCCCCCACCCCCCCACCCCACCACACACACTCAGTTTGCAGTTATTTCTGTAGGTCAGTGAGACCTATGAGCTACTACCCATGCCTGTGATGGGTAAGGAGAACCTAGAGAAGGCAAGCAACTGGGGCTGAGCCGACAGTGGGCTGAGATCAGGTTGCCTTCTTGAAAACCCACAGGCAAGGAGTGTGGAGATCTTCGCATCACTATTGGGGGACCAGATGCACAAAAGGAAGGGGGACCTGGGGCAGGAGCTGTGACGATCCTGCCTTCTCCCATCCCCCTGCCCTCAGGTCTCCCTGCCTTTAGTTTTTCCCTCTCTCTCTCTCCCCAGCCAACACACATTTGGTATCAGTGACTTAAGACTATACACACCATCACTCATTCATTCATCAAACATTCATTGAGTGCCCACCAAATGCCAAACTCGGGTTACACAGATGAATTTAATACCCATTCTGTCGTCAGGGAGCTCACAGTCCAGTTCTCCTTTGCTTATATCACCACTTGTGAAAAGGGCCCTGAACAAGTTGCTAACACTGAGAAAATAAATGAATTCTGGGACTGGAGGGGCCCTGGACTCTTCTCGGCTCTTCTGTGGTTAAATGTGGTGCCTGCATCACTCTTCTCACTCCCACGTTGGTAATTGGTTGTAGGAAAGTTCTTTGCGCTGAGGATGACATAATTTTTTTTCTTAAAAAAAAATAAAAAGAAGGAATCTGTGCAAGTCTCCAATTCTAAAATTCTGTGATTGTATGATTCCAACTTAAATTAGGAAAGCAGGCAGACAGTTTCTGAACGTGTTGCCATGGACACTGTGGGTGTTGGGTTGAGGTGTCTGCTTAGTCATATTTAGCGCCATCTGGCATCAAAGAGTTTCTGGATTTTGGTCTGAGGGCAACTCAAGGTACCTAGAGGGATTTGCTATTCTTCCAATATTCATTTGAAATGTCCTAGCGACTTAGCAGACCACCTGCCAGATAGAATACAATACAGTATATTAAAAATATGAATGATGTTTTTAGTGTAAGTACATCATGTGGAATGGGATGCACTTATACTAAAAAAATGATCTATTGTTTATCTGGAATGCATATTTAACTGGTGATTTTTTTGGGGGGTGCTGCTAAATCTGGCAGCATCCACCTTTAATCTGTGATCTTGGGAACCTTTTGGTACAGGTAATACTGCACAAAAGTGTCTATCAGAAAATAAGAAAGTTTCCAGTCAATCAAGTCTGCCTCCTGTTCCACTGAATGTTCTGCACTCTGAGTTCCTCTTCATATTTTACTGTTTGCTGAACTTTGATTAATGTTTCTCTTTCCTGCCCAGCTAATGAAGTGACGAACAACCATTTTATTAAAATCCTTAAAGTGTCCATAAATGTAATTTATATTTCAATTAGCAGTCAGTTACTTATGTTTTGAAAAACAGGCTTCTTTTGACTAAAAAATATTTGGTGAAGTTTGAATGTATGGTAATTTATGAGTACTTTGTGTCTTTCATTTTCCTATCTGATAAAATAGCTCTGGAATTTACATGAGGTCAGGACCTGTTAACTCCAGCACATGGCAGCAGCTCTCCCCAAATACCAGATTTTTCTACAGTTCATCTTCGGTTCTCATTAGCCTTGGAGTATTTATAACTATACCCATTCATCATTCTTTCTTTTGAGAGCTGGTGCATCTGCAAGGAAGAAGGGAAAATACAGCCCTACATTCTTGCAAAATTTATAGGCTTTTGGTGAGTTAAGATATTTGGTGAAGATAAACGGAGAACATGAGAGTTTTGCAAAATCTTTAAGATTATTAGGAACTCTTTTGCATTGCTTTTACTGGTTTTCATGAAGGAAAATAGAGTATGGAATAATGAACTTGCTGGTTTTCATGATTGTATTTGATATCAAAAGACAAGTCTCAGAATATTTTTTTATACCTTAATTAAGTCATGGAATTTTGGCACTAGAGCTCAGGATCAATGGTATCCAAGTCAGACCCAAGAGGCACATGCTTTCGTTTGCTCGAGTCTGTAGAGTGAGGAACCATATGTAATGGTCTATTTCTGAACTGTCTCCAGACACAGTGGGTGAACTTTTTCCACAGCCCTGGATTCACCCTTCCTCTGGCCATTCCTTAGGCAGGTAGCTGTCTGCCGCAGCCAAAGACAGCAGTGCCTGGCCACTTCCTCTTGGCCTCTAGAGGAATGGCAGCCCTTCTGGTTGCGGGGGGAGGTGGGATGGGGTGGGAGGTGTGTGCACGGTAATCCTCTTTGCCCTGGATCTTCCCTAGACGTTAGTCACTTCAGTTGTGTCTGACTCTTTGTGACCCCATGGACTGTAGCCTGCCAGGCTCCTCTGTCCATGGAATTCTCCAGGCAAGAATACTGGAGTGGGTAGCTAGTCCCTTCTCCAGGGGATCTTCCCAACCCAGGGAGTGATGCAAGCAGATTCTCTGCCATCTGAGCCACTAGGGAAGCCCCTACTCTGGTCCAAAACCATAGTCAAGGAAAACCCTTTTCCCCCTGCTCAGGTGCCAAGAGTAGTGCTCATTGCTTTCTAGTGGGCTGGCAGAGAGAAAGTAGGTATGCAGAAGGCTTTCTTTTCCAGTTCTGTCTTTGCAAGGGACTGAGAAAGGACTGATTTAAAACATATAGTGCATACGTGGTGTCCCTTGTCTTTGTAAAGTGCAGATCTGAACGTACTGCTTGCCTACAGAGATGCTCCCAGTGACTCTCATTACCTATGGGAAGAATTCAAAAAATCTAAGGATAGCAGTGTGGTGGGAACCAAAACCCAGCAGGGCTACAAGGGGTAAAAAATAGGATGTGAATGATCCAACAGAAAGGGAGGTGCTGATGATGCAGGAAAAAAGAGAACGATGCAGGAGAGACAGCGTTGGTAGATGAGAAGGGGTGGGGAGGTTGGCCTTAGCAGAAGGAATACTGTTGGCATTGTAACCAGCTGGAAGGCAGAGTATGTGGAATAGATACAGCTAAGTTGGTGGAGTTATTGTAAAGGTAGGGTAATTCTTTCATCATGGCATCTCTTTTCTTTATTATGTAGGTGATAACTATCAGTTGAGAGTAAAGGTTGAATCTGAGATGGGAAGAAATGGGAGTGGTCAGCGTGAAGATTTGGAAGGTGCACACACATGGGGAGTGTAGCAGAGTGTGTGGCAAAGTTGACTGCCCAGTAAAAATACTCAGCATAAAGAGAAGCCATCACTTGTGTGGTCTGAGGCAGAGTGGCTTCGAACCCAGTCCTGCCCACCCCCTAGGAGCCCATGACTTAGCAACGGGCTTCGGTGAAGGTTGAAAAATCAACCTGACCTGTGCCATCCTGCTCCGTTGCCCTGTTGACTCGTTGTTAACCACTTTTTGCCTCTGCCTCCCCTCTGCCTTCCTGGGCCTTGTCCCGCTCCCTTATCCCTCTAGCTGTCTCTCTCCCTTGGATGTTTATTGATCATTCAACAGTGGCAGGCACTGGTCTGTGTGCTGGGAATGCAGCTGTGACAAGGCAGATGAGGATCCTGGAACATCTGTTCTAAGAAGGGGCAGCAGCTGTAATCAAGGAAAAAGAAACTGCCCACAAGATACCAAGTTCTGTGAAGTCAAGAAACTGAGGCAGTGAGGTTGAGTGACTTGGGTGTGGAAGGAGAAGGAATCTCAGAAGGTCCCTCCCACGACAGAACCTCTGAGTTGAGACCCGAAGGGTAGGAAAAAGCCGGCCGTGGGGCATCTGTCGTTTGTAGGGAAGAGGAGACGAGATGAAAGAGCAGACCTTCAGCATGGGCTGAAGAAATCCTCTGGCTGTTTTTGTTCAGGCAATATTAAAATGTTTCAAGACTTCCCTGGTGGTCTAGTGGCTAAGAATCTGCCTGCCAGTACAGGAGACACGGGTTCAATCTCTGGTCCTGGAAGATACCACATGCCTCAGAGCACCTGAACCCGGGAACCACAACTATTGAAGCCCACGATCCTAGAGCCCAGACTCTGCAACAAGAGAAGCCACCAGAATGAGAAGCCCACGCATCACAACTAACGAGTAGCCCCTGCTCACCACTAGAGACAGCCTGAGACAGCAATGAAGACCCAGCACAGCCAGAAATAAAAAAATAAATAAGTGAAATTAAAAAAAAAAAAACTTTAAAAAATGTGTCGGTCTCATCCTGGAAGGAATCTCTGTCTTCTCCCTCCTCTCTTTCCCTCCCTCTGCTACATTTCAACAACTGTTCATTTCAGGAAGCAAAATCACCCTGGTAGCACAAAAAGGGGTTTGGTCTTTGGATCAAGCCCACTCCGTGCTGAACTCAGAAAGTGGACCGGTGACACACAACCAAGGCTCTTGTTTCAGTAACAGAAACCAACAACAACAGTAAGGAGCTACTTTCTCAAGTAAGAAGTAGCACCCAAACTTTCTCCTGGCTCTTGTTTTCCCTCCTCTCTTAACTTAGTATGTTGGTTCCTATCATGCCTGAGGATCTTTTTCATTTTTTCCTCCTGGTGTCACACCCCAAATGTAAAGACAGACAACGGCTGTGGGTGAAGGTGGGTTGGAGGGCTGGAAGTATCAGATTGTGTGCTTGTTGGGTGGAGCCCAGAGGAACTTAGGTTTAATTTGCAGCCATAATACCATTTTATGGGTTTTTCACAGTAGAGGGGAGGAAGAAACAAGCTAAGAAGGCTAAAAGAGATCACATTCGTAGGTGCTCTCAAAAATAGGCTCTATTCCTCATTGCTGATGCGTGTCACATAGAACTTAGCTTTAATTCCAAACTCTGGGTTACCCTGGGAGTCCTGAGCAGGTTCCATCCTTAGAAAAATTTCGTTAATCAATTATATTTCACCTTCATGGAGTTGAGAACCAGAAGGGATCTCGGGACTTGTCTAGGTCACCCAGAGAAGTCCCTCGGTTCTCCTTGGCAGTGCTTTGTCTGGATGACTTGGTGTGGGCAGAGCAGACCAGCCCCTCTTGCTGGCAGCCCCTCTATTACCATAGTGCACTTCTCATCCTTTGCTCGCTTCACAGGACCTGTAGAAAATGATCACTTTGGCTAGGCACATTGGGGTTCATAGACAAGCTTGCTCAAGACTAGCAATGGCAGGGGAGCTTGGGTTGGCGTGGATGCACAGAGCAGGGGGTTTGTATCTTGGCGCATGAGGAATCCATTGGTAGTCTCTGGTTGGGAAGCACTCCTGATAGACTATACTCCTTTATGTGGGCCCCTCGAGAGTAGGTAGGCTGTGTTTGGTTGTTCTTGAATACTTTAGGCCCTTAAAAAGTTCTTTACACCTGGGAGAGAGCCTAGGGAATATGGTTGCTTTCAATGCAACAAAGATGTCTTCAGAGAAATATTCAACAACTACAGAGAATTCTTGCTAAGCTTCATTGGTAAGTTACATCTTTGGGCTGCCTGGAGTTGCACTGCTCAGGTTGGAGTTCTCATTGGCTGTTCCATCCTAAGCAGATTGCTTCATCTCTCGAGGGCATTTCCTCATCTTGGCCATGAGGATAAAACTATTTGGTATGTGACAGAGTCCAGATCCTACCCCAGAGCTATCTGACTTCAAAAGTCTTTTTCTACGTCACTCCATTGAAAATCTCTGTGTGGAAGCCTTTTATTAACACAAACACATTTATAAGACACTGGAAAAGTCAGAGGTTGCATTTTTTAGAGAAAAGGTTTAGTGATTTAGTTAAAATAGATGTTAGCCAATAATGCCTAGATTTTTAAAGTGTTCGCGATTCATCATATCAGTACACTATTGGGCTTAAGAGGTACAAAGGTGATCAAAATAAAGATAGTATGAACAAGTAGAAGTGAGCCTGATGATTTCTTAAGGTTTATGTGGTTGTTAACTTAGCAGAAATTCAAATGAAGTATATTAGCATGTATGTGTGGAATGTAGAAAAATGGTATAGATGATCTTATTTGCAGAGCAGAAATAGAAATACAGACGTAAAGAACAAATATATGGATATCAAGGAAAGAGGGGGTAGGATGGATTGGAAGGTTGGAGTTGACACATATGCACTATTGGTGCTGCGTGCATGCTAAGTCACTTCAGTGGTATCCAGCTCTTTGCAACCCCATGGACTATAACCTGCCCGGCTCCTCTGTCCATGGGATTCTCCAGGCAAGAATACTGCAGTGGTTTGCCATGCCTTCCTCCGGGGGATTTTCCTGACCCAGGGATCAAACCAGGGATCTCTTGCGTCTCCTGCATTGGCAGGCGGGTTTTTTTTTTATCACTAGTGCCACCTGGGAAGGTATAAAATAGATGACTGAGAACATTCTGTATAGAACAGGGACCTCTAGTTAATGCTGGGTGGTGACCCGAATGGGAAGCATGTCCAAAAGGAAGAGGATATATGTGTGTGTATGGCTGCTTCATTTTGCTACGCAGTAGAAACTAACATATAACTAACACTATATGTTTCTACTTTTACATATAGAAACTATATGTAAAGCATTTACAACAACACATATAGTTGTAAAGCAACTATATGCCAATAAAAATTAATTAAAAAATGAATTCAGCTTGGTTACAGGTCAGTTTATCTAAAGAAACCACTACCCCTCCCAAATAATGTTAAACTTGTTTTTTACTTCTAATTGGGGCTGAGTCTCATAAGAATGAGGGTCTACTATGTTGGATTTTAAAATGATTGTTGGGAGAGGAAGTGATAACTAATTTCTCTGCAGTGGATATTGTTTGCCTTGGTAGAAATTAACATAATTGAGACTTGCCTTAAGATGATTAGCACCCAGAAACTATGTCAATTTCATTATTTTCTTTTTTTAAGTATTAGAGAAAACTGTCCGAATATTTGCCTTGAGGAAATCTGATAGATTCAAAAAGCTTCTTTGAAAGAAGTTTACTAAGAAGTTGAACAAACATATTCTAATATAATTAGTTTGGGAAAACATTTCTGACCCTTTAAAGGCTATCCCATGAATGACAAATATCTATATATGAAGGAGAGAGGAGTGCTTTATAAAGTTTGTGAAGTATACATCCCTTATAAGTATGTATTAAGTTATGTATTAAACATTTATGTTAAAAAAAATTACCTTCCCCAATTAAAGGAACCTGTCTGAGAGGCCAGCCAAATTCTACATTTTCCAAGAAAATCAAGTCCTAGAAATGTTGCATTTCCTTTTGAATGTTGATGGCAGAGATACATCAGAGATACCAGGGGGAAACCTTACCAAGTTCTCCCTATAATTTGAACTGAAGGGTCCTATTTGATGTTTTTTTTGTTGTTGTTATTTTTGGACCCAACACCCTGGGTAAACTGAAATTCCACCTACTCCTTTTGGAGAGGCGTCAGGGGAGATGTACCTCCTTAAAATTCTAAGCCTTCTAATAGAAGAAAGCTTCCTCTTTCGGTTGGTGGAAATTTCCATTCCCAGGATACATATTCATTTTTACCTCAATGCAGCTTCCTCTTGGTTTTGTGATTGAGTTATTTTTAGTGAGTTGCTATGCTTCTCCTCATTCCCTGCTTAACTATGCTGCATCTTTTACTTCTCTTTCTCCATTAATTAATTCCCACAGTGCTTTTCTTAAATTCTTCCTTCATACACTGAGGAATATTTTAATTTTTTTATGCATGTGTGCTTAAAAAAAAAAAGTCATGTCCAACTCTGCGACCCCATGGACTGTAGCCTGCCAGGCTCCTCTGTCCATGGGATTATCCAGGCAAGAATACTGGAGTGTGTTTCCTTGCCCTCCTCCAGAGGATCTTCCTGACCTAGGGATCGAACCCACGTCTCTTATGTCTCCTGCATTGGTGGGAGGTTCTTATCCCACTAGCGCCACCTGGAGATATATCTGGTTTGTTTAGAAATCAGGTTTCAGACCTCCCCAAAATCAGATGTTTGATTCCAGGCTTCTATTTCTGTGTCTTATGACACAATTTTAATTAGTTCATTAGTTTCTTAGATTTTTGTTCTTACCAGCTCTGAAAGACGCGAAAGACCCAATTCCAAAAGAAGAGGGCAGTAGCAGTGTTCTGTGCCGATTATGTGTCAGTGCTGTACACATTTATGATGAGTGATGTCATCCCCATTTTATAGATGAGTAGACAGAGCCAGTCATGTTAACCACCCCGCTTATACTGCCTGGTAATACTGTTTCGGCTTCCCAGGTGGCTCAGCGGTAAAGAATCCACCTGTGATGCAGGAAACACCAGAGATGCAGGTTTGATCCCTGGGTCCAGAAGCTCCCCTGGAGAAGGAAATGGCAATCCACTCCAGTATTCTTGCTGGAAAAATCCCATGGACAGAGGAGCCTGGTAGGCTGCAGTTCATAGGGCAGCAAAGATTCGGACATGACTGAGCATACGTGAGCAACACTGTCTAGTAAAAGTACAATTCTGAGCTAGTTGGAAATTGATTCGTGTAGTTAAAGCTGCTGTAAATCCAAGATAACATTCAATCTTTTGTCATGGTTTAGAAGATGTTAAAGAATTTGACAATAATAAAAGAAATGGATAGGGTGCATTCTGCAATGCTTCGTGTGCCGCAGGTGTTTATCGGGATTGATATTCATTAGTAATCTTATGAGTGGATATCCGCGAATGACACAGCCAATGGACTCCATTCAGTTATATTGTGGTCAGTGAATGGAACAGTCCTAGTAGAGGGCACCATGGATTTTTAGGTCAAAGAGAACTTGATTTGAATCCCCACTTTTCCCTTATTCTTTGGATGACCTTGCAAGCTGCTTAACCCTTCTAACCTCAATATATTCATGTGTAAATGGGAATATTAACACCTCATATTGCTATGGTAATGATTAAATTAAATGAGAAGATGTTTGTAAATTGCTTAGCGCCTTACACACAATATTCAGTAGAATGGCAGGTGTGAATTAACAGTTGTAATCACAGAATCTCTGAATAGAGAAGGATCTTAGGGTCAGATGGACTGAGTACCAGTTCTGATTCTATGAGCAGTGGCATTAGCCGAGTCATCAGCCTCTCTGAGTTTCTATTTCCTCATGTGCACAACAGAGATAATATTTAACAGGAGATTATGATAAAGATTATATGAAACGTTACGTCTGTAAAGTGCCTAGCACTAATTAACCCTCATAAATGGTGATGACCCCCTCCCTTTGTGCTGACAACGTTGGGGGACAGGGTAGCTCTAGTTAGAATTGTTTCAGCTTTGCTCACACTGAACCTTAGCTTCCCTATGACGTTTGCCAGTTTGGCTCTAATCCCGTGACCTGATTGGGAAAGTTAATTTTGCTCTCAGGGTCATGATTTTGATTAGATCTAGAGATATTGTTAGGACCCTAGCCCACTTGTTTGATCGTTAAGATTAAAATTCTTATTCTTCTACAGTTGATCTTTATCTCCATCTTCCTGGATACATTCTGTGCTGAACAAAAATATTTGTGTACATGAAAAAAAAAAAGTTCTAAATCAGAGGAATGTGACAGGCAGCCTTATCAGTGGATTGGGTGGTTCAGTGCTCTGTGTGCGTGTTGCCAGTGATTCGGAATGTAATCTAGAGATCAGTGTTTTAAATAATTTAATGCTAAGTGTGACATTTTAATTTATTTGGTCTCTGCTCCATTCTCCCCTTCTGTCTACCTTCCTGTGAAACACTACAGTTCGAAGTCAGTAAATAACAGTAGTATTATGGTGGGCTTTAAATGTGAAGACAACATGAATAAAGCAGCTGAATAAAGCATTTTCCTGAAGGGAGGGCCCCTTCCTGCAGGGTCTTCCCTGCGGTTTAGGTGCAAAATCCCTTAATCATATACTTAGCGTTTCTATACTCCTTACGTGCAGAGTTATTTGATTTCTGTGGGCCGTTCCTGTGTGCCCTGCATAAATAGCTCTGGGTGAGATTATTACGTGTACTGCTAGATCCTACCTAACCTGCTTTTCAGTGTTTTGGAACTGAGAGTGCAGTAGCTGTTCTGATGTGAATAGCCACCTGGTTTTAACATCCAAAGTTGTGTTTGCCACTGGATGCCAGATTTTATATTCCACCAGCTTACTAGTCTATAAATACCATGTGAACTTTCCTTCCTTCTCTCTCAGAAGGAGACTTCATCTCTAGTAGCGATCACCATGGGCATATGCCCAAGGGTGAACTCCTGGAGCCCTTGAAGCAAGATTTCCTTTATAAACGCTGTGCCTGTTAAAGAGAGTTTGCCTGCTTGGTGTTCTTTCAGGAGCATTGGGAAAGCGTTTTACCTCAAGTTCTTTTCTCTGCTAATGATACAGTTGATTCCTCTGGGGTCCACATCTCTCCTTCCCAAACCCCATGTTTCTGTGGAGGGACAGTACGTAAGTCCCTGCTACTTGATTACTATTCCATTCAGTCCCTTTAACTTGACCCCTTTTCCAGAGCTGCAGAAGGGATGGTAAGACAAGGGTGGGTTCCCATTGGTCTGGAGTCTCTGAAACAAGGATATCAGGCCCAGAAATCCAATTAGAGCCTGAAGTGCTGGGGCTCCACTGTGTTTAGAGCCTTTGGGTAGGAGGGGACAAGGCCCAGTCCTGAGAAGTAGGCAGCATTTCCCATCGTGATCAGATATAAGTCACAGCCTTCTCAGATGAGCTGGTAATTGAAAATTCTTTCAATTATAAAAATACTGCTTTTCTCTTTCTGACTTACTTCATTCTGTATAACAGGCTCTAGGTTCATCCATCTCACTAGAACTGACTCAAATTCTTTCTTTTCTATGGCTGAGTAATACTCCATTGTATATATGTACCATATCTTCTTTATCCATTCATCTGTCCATGGTCATCTAGGTTGCTTCCATGTCCTAGCTATTGTAAATAGTGCTGCTATGAAAGTGTAGGGCAGAAACCAGCACAACATTGTAAAAATTAAAAAAAAAAAAGATACTGCTCTGGGGTGGGTGCGGAGAATTACAGCCTCCAACAGTTTGGAGTGTACAGCCTACTATCCCGCTTTGCTTAACTTGTGGCCCTTTGGAGGACTCTGCCTCTCAAAACGGACTGGGTCCCAGGCATGCACTTACTTGCTGGGAGACTTTAGGGAAGTCACAGTGCTTTGAACCTGATTTCCTCACATGAAAATGAATATGTAGTATTCCTGCTCTCCACCTTGCCAGGTCGTTATGAGGAAACTGAGACTAGGGCTTCGTCTAAGCATTTGACAAACACATAACAAAGCCCGAGAAGGACTTATGCTAGGACAAAGACGCGATGTGGTGCCCTATCTAGGGAGAGAAAGAAAGCAGTCTTCTAAGCAAAGAAGATTCTGTCTCGCCTGTCATAATCTCAGGGTGTGGATATGTGTGGATACAGTATTTGATATGTGTGGATACCTACTGTGGATACAGTACTTGTTATGTGTGATAACAGTATTTGATATGTGTGGATACAGTATTTGATATGTGTGGATACCTAGTGTGGATACAGTATTTGTTCAGTGGTCACGTGTAGTGTGTTTTGTGCTGTAATGTTGTATGTGACTCCATAGGGGATGATAGAAAGATGGCGGTACTTCCATAATAAATGCGGAAAGACCTCCTCACAGAGATTATGTTTGAGTTGGACCATAATGGATGAGTAAAGTTTTATGAAATATTTAATATGTTGCCCATGTTTGTTTTTCTTTTTTTTGCATTTCACAGTGGGCTGTCACTGCTCAACAGACTGGCATCTGAGAAGCACTCTTTGATTTTTAACTTGTCCATTCATCCTCATAAACTCACCTCACTAATGTGTTTATAGATGTTTTTTAACAGGCTTGTTTTTAGATGAACGTTTTCAGAATATAAAATTGTATAATGAAAAGCCTTCTAATTTATCTGAGCCCTTTTTAAAAAACCTGATACTATTGCACTTTAAATTAAGCCCTGCTTTGTTTTTAGGGCTGACGTTTGTTCCTAATGGCAGGGTAATTATAGTGCACGGGAACACTCAGTGAATCGGAACATACTTGCTATAGATGTTGAAATAGAATTTGTTCTTTTGAGTCAGGGACAGGAGAAAAGTCACAGACAATGAGACAGATTTTTCCAGAGGGCAGGCTAACAGAAGGAATGTGTCCCTTAGGGGGCATTGGTTAATGGACTCTGTTTCTTACAGTTGCATTGTGTAAAAAGTTCTGGTCCTTAGGAAAAGAAATGTCATGTGAGGAAAATGGCAAAAATTAATTCAAAGGGCACACATAACCTTAGATCTTGCTCCTTATTACTGTTTTATGTCAATGTTATACTATTGGCTAAATATTTCCCTTGCAGGGTTGAAGGATGTGATTATATGGACTTTGTGTTTACAAGACAAATATATGAGTTATATGGTAGAGACCCCTCTTCAATGAATTTTCTTGGGAGATTAATTCTTTAAGCACAGAAGCTTCTAATTCTGAACATTCTAATAATAGACACTTTAAAAATCAGGAAATGCTTCACACTTTTGATCAAAGTAAATGCAAAATAATTTAGCCTTTAGGACTATTGTGATGGGTGTCAGTTACTACCTTGAATGCTCTGGAGAGACGCTCAGCGTTGCTTGAAATGATCCAAGAGTGTGGTGGTTTATGAGTAGAGGAAATGATTGGTTTTTATATTTTTCTGTTTCTTTTTTCATCATCCATTGTCTTTTATGCCATGCTTTTTCCTATTCCTTAACCTTGCCTTTTTCCACTGACTTCTTTTCCACAGCAGATAAGCATGATTTGTTAGCCCCATCTTTTACAAAACCCTGCTTGTATGTCTCCTGATGGAATCAACACTCCCTAGGAAGTATTCTTTCTAAAATATTGACCCTGAATCTAATCAAATCTCTACATCCAAGTACCAAGACACAGGGTGCAGAGGAATAAAATAAATTTTAAATGATACTTCAAGGATTCAGTCAGCAAAATTAAACAAAATGAAACAACTTTACAGAATGAATAAGTAAGGGAGTTTAAAAGAGAAAAAAGACAGACATGCAAGGGGAACCTGTGGATTAAGAGACTATGGAGCCTCATCAGCCAGTACAATGTGTGCACCTCATTTGGATCCTGATTTAACCGAACTGAAAATAAAATGAAAAAATATGAGGCAATTGGGGCAAGTTGAACACTAACTGGATACTTGATGATTTTAAGGATATATTATCATTTTTTAAGATGTGATGATGCTGGCATGGGTATGTATTTTTTAGTATAGTCCTTTTATAGGTAGATACTGGAAATGGCAACCCACTCCAGTATTCTTGCCTGGAGAATCCCACGGACAGAGGAGCCTGGCTGGCTATAGTCCACGGGGTCACAAAGAGTCGGACACGACTGAGCGAGTTCACTTCACTTCACTGATATTTAGGACAGCACCGAAGAATTGATACTTTTGAACTGTGATGTTGGAGAAGACTCTTGAGGGTCCCTTGAACTGCAAGGAGATCCAGCCAGTCCATTCTGAAGGAGATCAGTCCTGGGTGTTCATTGGAAGGCCTGATGTTGAAGCTGAAACTCCAGTACTTTGGACACCTGATGCAAAGAGCTGACTCATTTGAAAAGACCCTGATGCTGGGAAAGATTGAAGAGAAGGGGACAACAGAGGATGAGATGGTTGGATGGCATCACTGGCTCAATGGACATGGGTTTGGGTGGACTCCAGGGGTTGGTGATGGACAAGGAGGCCTGGCGTGCTGTGGTTCATGGGGTCGTGGAGAGTCGGACATGACTGAGCGACTGAACTGAACTGAAATTATATGAGTTTACAATTCTTGAAGTTCAGACACAGGTTACAAGGGGCTCCGTTATACTGTTCCCTCTACTTTGAATATGTTAGAAATTTTCCATAAAATTAAAAAAAAAAAAAAGCCACCAAACTAAAACTCTGCTTTGTGGCCCAGTGCTGTCGATCTACACTACCCACAGTTTCATGTCCATTTATAGAAGGAGTGATACGCAGTCACTGTGGAGGCATAGTTTTTCTCGGCAGTTCTTGCAGTTTCCTTTGGACCTTATTTTGTAATTATCTCCTTCCTAAGCCCTCTTCTCTTCTTACTTTATACTAGGAACATTTAATCTGTGAGTTCACAGATGAATTTCCTCTAAATCATGCCTTTTCTGTATTTGCAAATGTGCATTTTTAGGGATTAGGCTCATGGCATCGATCAGCATTTTAAGGGTCCATGATTGTAGAAAGTCCAACACCCGCTACTGTCTGCTTTGCTCAACACTCACATTCATGGGATTTTCTCCTACTTGCATATTTCCTGGCTTATGTCTGTTCTCTGGGCCACACCTTTGTCCTGTGCTTCAGTCCTGTCCATTCATTTGTCTCCTCTTTTTCTCCACTAACACCTCAAAGATAACATTTGGGTGATGGTTTTACCATTCACCCAATTGCTCTTCATGCCAAATACCTCTCAATTAGCCTAGATTTCACTTTCTTCCTTAATGAACATCTGCATGTAAATAGTCATCAAACTACTATTATTTTACCTCCTAAATGGTATTTTTTGTGTCCTTTTCTTTCTTGGTTCGGTGTTTGGATGTGGATGCTCACTCTGTCTCCTCTGGCTATTAAACTACTACTGGAATCCTTCATACCAACCTCCTTGCCCTTAGCCCAGCCCCTTCTGTTTCCAGAAATGACATTACTAACTCAAAAATCTGATCATTTCACCCTTGTGTTGACATCAGTCATCCAGCCCCTGTCTCTCTAAGCATTCTCATTTCCTGACACTCCCTCCTCAGACCTATTTATTTAGAGCATGACATCCTTGTCAAATCTGCTAAACTTTGCTCATATCTTCACTCTGCATGGAGGTCAGCACGCCTTCCACCACCCTACCTTGCTCATCTTGTCAACATGAGAAATGCTGCTTTACCCTTCAAAGTCCTTAGGGGGACTCTTCTCTAAGAGGTGTCCTGGATGGTCCTCTTAGAGTACTTGGGACCTTCTCAAATGCTCACTCTGCCATTTGCACAAACTGCCATTAAGTGGTGTTGTTTTTAGTTGCTTTTTAATTGTTTACAGGATATAAGCTAACCTTTTAGTACCTTCATAGCATCTATTTTTAGGAATATGATTGGTTTACAATGCCGTGTTAGTTTCTGCTGTACAGTGAAGTGATCAGCTATCTGTATACATATATCCCATCTCTCCTGGACCTCTCTCACCCATCCCACTCCTCTAGGTCATCACAGAGCACTGAGCTGAGCGCCGGGTGCTGTATAGCCGCTTCCCGCTACCTCCCTGTCCACGCATGGTAGTGTATGCATGTCACTCCCAATCTCTGAATCCTTCCAACCACCACCCCCCTCCGCTACATCCACGTGTCCTTTTTCTGCATCTGTGTCTCTATTTCTGCCTTGGAAATAGGTTGATCTGTACCATTTTTCTAGATTCCACATGTATGTGTTAATATGCCATGTTTGTTTTTCTCTTTCTGACTCACCTTCACTCTGTATTAGATACCCTGTAGCTTTTGCCCAGTCCTGAGGGCGTGAGTGTTGCTGAATGTGTGCTGACCTGGGTCTCCAGAAACCGTCTTCCGTTCACATGGCTGCCACCTCGAGCTCTTTTGAGATTTTGAGAGGGAAACCTCAGGCCTCCTCTTCTCTTGGATCCCATTTCCTGAAGAGAGAGGTGTCCTGAGTGGCCACTGGGAGGGGTAAACTTTCTGAGGAGAAGTTTTGTCTTTGGTGACTTGATGATTTCCCTGTCTTTCTAGGCTCCTCTGTTCCCTCCCTCTTCTTGTCTCCTTTTTTAAAAACAAAACAAAACAAAACTGAAGTGTAGTTGCTGTACAACATTATGTAGGTTACAGAGGTACAATATAATGATTGACAATTTTAAAAGGTTATACTTCATTGAGAGTTGTTATAATTTATTGGCTCTACTTCTGTTCTTTCCCATTTCTTAGTGACCTCTTTGAAATATGTGACCACTGGATCTGAAATAAGACTACTCTCTTCCTAAACTTCCTACCTACATATATGCATTTTTTTAATGAATTAAGGTGATTGAATTTTATTTTTAACCTATTTGGTAGTATTTGTAGGATTTAACTCTCTTACTACCCAGGAGCCACTGAACTCAGTATTGGGGTGTATGTGTGTGTGTGTGTGTTAGTTGCTCAGTTGTGTTTGACTCTTTGAGACTCCATGATTGTAGCCCACTAGGCTCCTCTGATAGCATATTGAAAAGCAGAGACACTACTTTGCCAACAAAGGTCTGTCTAGTCAAGGCTATGGTTTTTCCAGTGGTCATGTATGGATGTGAGGGTTGGACTGTGAAGAAAGCTGAGCGCCGAAGAATTGATGCCTTTGAACTGTGGTGTTGGAGAAGACTCTTGAGAGTCCCTTGGACTGCAAGGAGATCCAACCAGTCCATTCTGAAGGAGATCAACCCTGGGATTTCTTTGGAAGGAATGATGCTAAAGCTGAAACTCCAGTACTTTGGCCACCTCATGCGAAGAGTTGATTCATTGGAAAAGACTCTGATGCTGGGAGGGATTGGGGGCAGGAGGAGAAGGGGACGACAGAGGATGAGATGGCTGGATGGCATCACTGACTCAATGGACGTGAGTCTGAGTGAACTCCGGGAGTTGGTGATGGACAGGGAGGCCTGGTGTGCTGCGATTCATGGGGTCGCAAAGAGTCGGACACGACTGAGTGACTGAACTGAATGACTGACTGAGGCTCCTCTGTCCGTGGAATTCTCCAGGCAGGAATACTGGAGTGGATTGCCATTCCCTTCTCCAGGGAATCTTCCTGACCCAGGGAGAAAACCCGAGTCCCCTGGATTGCCGGCAGATTATTTACCATCTGAACCACCAGGGAAGCCTCGATATTGATAATGGAGCCTTTTTCCGAGAAAATTGTGATTTGAATTTTCTGAGAACAGTTTCAGTCAGAAAGCTTTGCCAATGACCACAACATCATCTCAAAATTAAGATTTCTATTGCTGATATATTTATAAACCAACATATTAGTTGCTGTGAGTTTGTATCTAACTGTGACTCTCCATACACTTTTCCTCCAGTGTTAGTAACCTCATTCTGCCAGGTCCATGGTGGAAGAGACAGGGTCTGCTAGCCCTTAGGCATGAAAATAGGAAAGCAAGGCTTCCGTGGGATCTGGGGCATCACATAAAAGTCTTCCTGCCTGGTGTGTAGGGTGTAGGTAAAAGGGAGAAGACAAGATGGAGGGAGCTTATCTTTATGGTGGAATTGGAGTGTGTGGTGGCTTCATTCTAGGCATGTGAGTCAATTATGCAGTGAAGCTGCAGGTGGGTACCTGGTACAGTCATGGAGAAGATGGTGCAGAGAGGTTGCATGGAAGGTTTATCACTCAGGGTTCCATCAGAGAAGCACCCCTTTACTAGATTCCCTGGGGTCAGTGAAATGGAGAGCATAGTCTACACTTGTGCAGGCCTCTCTAGGGCCCTCCAAGCCCAGTGCTCCTCCAGGTGGGGTGCTCATCACTGCCCTTTCCTGGGTTCCCCCTGATCCCAAACAGAACTTGCTAGGTAATGTGGAACACTAAGTCAGGGAAGGGTATTAATAATGGTAGAGTATGTTGTTTGTCCAAAAAAATATGTGAGTTTAGTGGTTGTCAGCAGTGCTTTAGGGACTTCCCTGGTGGTTTAGTGGCTCAGACTCTGCATTCCCAATGCAGGGGGCCCAGGTTTGATCCCTGCTTAGGGAACTAAATCCCACATGCTGCAACTAAGCCCCAGTGTAGCCAAATAGATTAATTAATTAAAAAAGATCAAAACAGAAAAATGCTTTAATGCATGTATGAGAAATCTGGAGTTTAATGGTGATAAGCAGCAGAGGTGATATTCCCAGTGAGGTACCCACCTTGTATTTTGTGACATGCTCAAAAGGTGTACACACACACACACACACACACACACACAGCTAGATAAAGGTTACCAAAATAAACATATAACCAAATTGCCTGTCCTTTTGCTTTAACTTTCCTGTCCTCTGCTATGTCCATATCAATATTAAACTTAATTAAATTTCATCTGGATGAAAGGCTTTATAAAGGTCAGGAAGAAAACCTAACTCAGTTTTCTGTGCTAATGAGTTCTTTTATTCTTTAAAATGAGAATTGAGAATGGAGAGAAAAGAAGTGTCAGTTGATCTCTGAATTCACCAGCATAAAAATTGCTTGTTAAAGCTCTGATTTGAAAAAAAAAAAAAAAGAATTACACAAAAATAATCACCATGCCCTTTTCTTTTTAAAATTGTATATTTTTACCCAATTTTGGAACTCAGGTTTTAATCTCAGTCTGCTCATCCAGAGTTGTAATATTGTGCTTTGTGGCTATACCCACGCACAAAAAAACTTAGGCATGGATACACAGTATATTGAAAAACAAATGAATTAAAAGTTAGCAGCTGTATTTACCTTCAAGTTCTTACACACTAGAGGCCTCTTCTGCTCCAAGTTCACCAAAAGGGCATTAGCAGATGATAAGCATCTGAAAGCTAAAGTTTTCCATGATTACAAACTTCATGAGCAAATGCTCTATTGAGTGATTTCATGCTTTATAAATAATTTTGGTTTTAGAAATAAATGTTAATGTTAGTCTGTTATTGGAGATGAATAAAAGCACCAGTCAATCCCCACGTGATCTTTGGCTGTCCTTGGAAGGTGAAATATTTTGTGACATTGACATCAGAAGTTGAAGCCAACTCTTTATATGAAATTCCCTCTGGATAGTGTGTAGAATGCATCTTAAACTCCTAGATGTGTGTGTGCGATGTAGGTGCTCCTGGTGACGATTTTAGGGAATGCCTCTTGGATGGAGCGTATGTCTCAATAACAAGGTAGACCGTTTGCTTGGCAAGAGTGATGGTATCACCACTATGTCTCTGTGTGCACATGCGTAGTTGCTTCAGTCGTGTCCAACTCTTTGTGACCCAATGGACTGCAGCCTGCCAGGATCCTCTATCCATGGGATTCTCCAGGCAAGAATACTGGAGTAGGTTGCCGTGCCCTCCTCAAGGCGAGTTTCCTGACACTGTCTCCTATGAAAGGCTCATTCCCTTTAAAAAGATTTTGGTTTCTGGACTCCCCAAAGCCTAGAGCAGAGCAAAATTCCCCCTCTTTGCAATTGTGGGAGTGAGATCAGCTGTCTTAGCAGTCCAAAGGGAAAACGCCCTTCTCACGTCATTGGTGGGGTCACCGTCAGGTATGGGTCATTAGATAACGTTGTATTTGTCCCAAGCAGCAAAATCAAGGGTTGCCCCCAAATTAAGTTCTGTGGTTTTCCGCTTGTGAAATCAGATCATATTGCCTTGTGTATTCTTAGTCTGACCCCAGCATAGCCAGGTGGCAGGAGAGGGTGTGCCCACCACATGTGTTGTTGGCACGTAGGCAGGCTGTGATCTGTGTACCTTTTCATGGTCACGTCTGTGGGGTAGCTGATGGCTCAGAACAAACTTTGGTTGGCCTTTTTGTAGCTAAATAATACACGAGAAGTTCTGTGAGTCACTTTATTTATGGTGTCACACAGGATCGGTGGGATTATTCAGGTTATACAAGGTAGGAACAAAATCTGTACCTTGCTTGTTGATTCTGCCTGTCCTTTCTTGAGCTCTCTCTCTCTTTCTTGTGACCCAGAACAGTTTTATTATAAACTGCTCTAGCTGATGAGCAATTTTGAAGGCCTTTAAAACATTTAGTAGCTTTGCCTCACCTCTATTGTTTGTGCCTTAAAAGCTTTCCACAGCCTCATGAGTGGAAAACTTTCAGTTAAAAGGAAGCATAAAACCCTTTGCTAAGAGGATTGCTGTGTTCCAGGGGCCACTGGTCCCTACTCAGCTAGGATCATTTCCCTCCTCAATGGTAAACCAGCTGCATTAGGAGCCACAGCCTGTTTCTAGAAAAATCTTAGCACTGGGAAATATACTCTGAAATGTTTCTTAAGTGGTAAGGACCATAGCCCACATCACTTTGGGACGAAGAAGCCCGAGTTGTGTTGTAGCCAAATTCATCTGGAAGAACTGAGCCCCATTCAGGCTTCCAGCAAGTCTACCAGCAGAGATGAGAACTTTGTACTAACTGATGTTTGCGCTTGTGGAGCCCCAGGTAAACACAACATTGCCCGGAGTGCAGGTAGCACGCAAAGCTACGCTTCTACCTGTGTTTTGCTTTTGTTTTGAGATTCTTTCTTTGCTTTCCGTAAGATTTTAAAGTATTGACTTATAGTTCAGCAACACTTTTTTGCTAGATCTGCCTTTTTCAGAAAGCTAGTGTTTCGTTTTCCTAAAGGAAACAACCCAGGGTAAACAGGGTCCGCCTTTCAGTGTTCTTGTCTTTTCCTTTGTTTGCTGAACCTTTGTTAATATCCTCTTGTGTTCCAAAGCCTTGGCATTTCTTGACATTGCCACCTAGTTTAGTTTTTAATCTCTGAAGAAATCTCAGCCCAAACTGGTTTTTTATTGGGTTATTTGCTCATAACTGCAGTGTTTGACTTGCTCTTCAAGAAATAGCTGTTCGTTTTATGTGTGAAACTTCAGGGATTAAGGGACAGTGAGTGCCAGGTACTCTGCAGTTTTTGTCTACCTAAGTTAGACTTTAAGGAAGCTGCTCTCCTGGTTTCCCCAGAATGTGCTTTTCAATTGCAATTTTGAAAAGTCTCAACTCTGAAAGAGAAGAGAGATTATATTTAATCTTTCTGGCAGTTGGAGAAAGATTGAATTTCTTTTGAAACTTGAAAATAAGAAACAAAGAATTGTATGGATAGAAGGTTAAGATGCATCATGTCAGGACTCCAAGTGCTTTATACTAAATAATATACCACGAGCAGCAGATCCATGAGGAAAACTCTAAAAGTTGTGTATAAGGTGAGTTTCTTTCATTTTATTTATGCTTGGAAAGACAGTAAGTGGGGAATAGCATGTATTTAAAACTTAATACTTATCCAGTCATTGAAGCTGAGAATCAAAGAAAAGACTAGGAATATTTCAAGTTTTGATATATTTGATACACTTCATTCAGTAAGTTATGGTTGAGTAGATTAGAAGCTTTTAGTTTTGTATTGTTGTTTTTCAGTTGCTAAGTCACATCTGACTCATTGTGACCCCATGGACTATAGCATGCCTGGCTTCCCTGTCCTTCACTGTCTCCCAAAGTTTGCTCAAACTCATGTCCACTGAGTCAATGATGCCATCCAACCATCTCATCCTCTGTCACCCCCTTCTCCTCCTGCCTTCATTTTCCCCAGAATCAGGGTCTTTTCCAATGAGCCAGTTCTTTGCATCAGGTGGCCAAAGTATTGGAGCTTCAGCTTCAGCATCAGTCCTTCCAATGAGATAATCTGTTATCAGAGTTGATGTAAATCTAATCAGTAACTACAGTCACAGATACTTAGAGGTCAATTTAATGGTAAGTCCAACAGCAGTGGGCAACATAACACATGTGAAAGAGACAGGATCTCTCAAAGTGGTCTGGTATCATGGTATGGTTTCTCTAAATTCCTTAGAATTATGAATTACTGATCCCAAGCAAGTGCAAACTGTCTTCAGATACTTGCATTCTTTGAAGGAATTCAGTTCAGTTCAGTTGCTCAGTCGTGTCCGACTCTTTGAGACCCCATGAATCGCAGCACACCAGGCCTCCTTGTCCATCACCAACTCCCAGAGTTCACTCAGACTCACGTCCATCGAGTCAGTGATGTCATCCAGCCATCTCATCCTCTGTCGTCCCCTTCTCCTCCTGCCCCAATCCCTCCCAGCATCAGAGTCTTTTCCAATGAGTCAATTCTTCGCATGAGGTGGCCAAAGTACTGGAGTTTCAGCTTTAGCATCATTCCTTCCAAAGAAATCGGAGGGCTGATCTTCAGAATGGACTGGTTGGATCTCCTTAGGGGGTAGTAAATATATTTCTTTCATAAAGGCTCTTTTTAGTTAGTTACATCCTTATTTCAAAACAGTCTAGCATCTGAAAGTGGGAATTAGAATTTAATGGAGTGTGATATATTGTGTATGTCTATTATTCTATCCTGTGATCTGAATTTTGAATTCCTCAAAGTTCCATTGTTAAAGAGCATATGAGTATTTGTAGGTTTGCCCCTAAGCTGACGTTTTAAAAGGCCAAGAGAGCCCTCTCCTTGGTGTCAGCGTCATTGTATTGTCTCAAAATTTGGAAGGAACATCCTCTAGGTAACATTCAGCCGCAAATATAAGGTGACCTGTCTTGTAATTCAGCTTTTAAATAATATCTGTTAGACTTGCACTTCTGAAACTTCTACGTGCATAGGAGTCACTGGGGATTTTGTTACAACTGCACATACTGAGATCCAGGGTGGAGCCTGAGATTCTGTTTTCCTAAAAAGATCCCCAGTGGATCCCAATCCTGTTGGTCCCTAGGTCACATTTTAAGAAACAAAGTCTTAGAAAGTAGCTGTGAGGTGGCCAGCTTCCCTCCCCCACCCCCAAATTAAAAACTTTATTTACTTATTTATATTGAAGTATAGTTGGTTTACAATATTGCGTTAGTGTCAGGTGTATAGCAAAGTGATTTGGTTATATGTATATATTCTTTTTATGCATTCGTATTTTGTTGGCTCCAGTATTTTCCCTCTTTGGAGAAGGCAATGAAAATACAACTATAAATGGTTACCTTTTGGGATTGCTAATATTGAGATTTACCATAAACTCTTCTTCACAGTGACCACTTAAAGCTCCATGTCGTTCTTGTCCCCATCAGATCTCATACACCTAGAATGACTCCTGACCCATGATGGGCCTTGAATAAATACCCACTGAATGAGGTCATCATTCGATGAATGCATCACATTCCGATTTGGGGATGTTATGAATACTCTTCATTTTGGATTTTCACTGTTGAATTTTCACTAGACCCTGAGAACACATCAAGAAGCTATGTAATTCTTTGATGTGTGGAGTGTGTTTAGTTACTCAAGTTCTCTTTACCTCTTTTACAGCCTTCTGTCCCCTTTGGCTCTTAACCTTTACAGATTGAAAAAGACTTATTTTATCAACCTTTCCAAAACTCTGAGCCTTTTCTTTTTGTTCTGTTTTTTCTGTTTATACATTCATCATGTCATTTGTGTTTTGACCAGCGGAACTAATAATGCTGTTTCATAAATATGACAGTACTATGGCTTGTACATGATGAGGTCAGAGCATAAGAAACCCTTTATGCTGAGTTTCCAATAAACTTTCTGGTGATAACCAAAAAAAAAGCAGCTATATAATTCTGTGTGTATATGCTGGAGTGTGTGTGTGTGTGTGTGTGTGTGTGTGTGTGTGTACGTACATTGGAACTTGGTTCTTACTTGCTGTGGGTTGTCAGGTTGACACCTGATCTCCTTTCATAGCTTCCTGCTTAAATTAACTTCCTCTTTTATTAACACAGTTAGGTAATTTCATTATCATAGCTAACAACTTGAAGGCAATATCAGGAGTTTACTTCTGCAATAGAAACTTGATGATCTTCAGAAAGGTTATGATATGTTTATACTTTTTCATAATAAAATATGGGGCTTCCCCGGTGGTTCAGTCAGTAAAGAATCTGCCTGTAATGCAGGAGACTGCCTACAATGCAGGAGACACAGGTTCAGTTCCTGGGTCGGGAAGATGCCCCAGAGAAGGAAATGGTAACCCATTCCGGTATTCTTGCCTGGAAATTCCATGGACAGAGGAGTCTGGCAGGCTACGACTGCATGGGGTTGCAAAGAGTCAGACATGACTGAGTGACTAAACTAACCATCACCACCATAATAAAATATTCCCACTCTTCCCCTTTAGAAATGATGATGATAACACAAGTCCCAAATTTGGTATTTTTATGTTAAAGTTCTCCAAGTATCCACTCAGATCCCGCCTTCTGCATAGTCTTCCTTGCATACATCCAGGCTTCCTTGGTAACTTGGTTTAATGCTAGCCATATCAACCATCTTATAGTATCACAGTTTCGTACTCATCTATTATTCTCTAACAATCACTCTGTTGGAGACAAATACTTTTATCCAGATGTGCCCAATCTAGTGCTGGCCCACAGCACCAGTAAATGTTGACTGAAAAATTGAATGAATGGTCACAGTGTTTGGAAAGAGAGAGAAGACTAAACCAAGCAGAAACTATCTGGGACAACTTTCTGTAGAGGTGATAATGATCATTTGGTTTAATGTTATCCCTTTCCTTATTGTTATGATAACATTGCTGCCAGTATGTTAGAGTTGTTAAGTACATACTCCACAAGAAAATGGGGTTGCTGTATAAATCAGTAAGCTGCAGATATTTGCAGTGTGTTCTGAATTTCATTCTTACTCATAACCCTAACCTGTTGGGGACACAGAAGTGACTAAAATTGTATCTGTCATCTTGAGAGGAAAGTTGGCACATTCAACAAACACTTACTGAGCAAAGGTAAATAACACTGCTTACCTGCTTTTAAGAAGCTTACGCTCTTGTGCCATGGAGACTAACACCAAATAGGCTGTAAAGGGCTCTGTGTTGGAGAAGCAAGCAAAATGCTGCAAGAACCCAAAGGAAAGAGATGGATTCCAGCTGCGGGGAGCAGAGGCCAACTAGTAGAATAGAGATATGTTTTGACATAGATTCCATCTCTCTTGCTTTCTGAAGTGGGATCAATATGGCACAGGCAGTCTGGCCTCTCTGTATCATCCACGGGAACACTGGTTTGGGCGCTCAGTCACCTGAAAGCTGCTGTCCCTGTACTGCATTCCTCAGACTCTTCTGGACTCTTGCATCTGCTCATAGTTCTTTTGTGCCTCTTTGATGGGAATCTTGCCAGCTGTCAGTGTACTTACTTCCCCATCTTCAGTCTGATTTGTTATGGGCTGTAACAGATAAAGGGAAAGTGGGATTGCATCAGTTTTGAGCGTCCTGAAGCAATTTTATGGGAGTGAAGGTTAGTGTAAATCTTCTTTAGGCAGTCATAGCCATGTTTATCATCTAATGGCATGTATACTTCCTGATACGTATTTCCTTATTTATAATGAGACTTATCTTCTAGTCAGTGCTTGGTAATATGGTGGTGGCTTTGCAGACATTGCTTCAAATGTTCAGAGCTACCCTACAAGGTAGATGGTGTTTATATTCATTTTATAGAAGAGGAGACTGACATTTAAAAGGTTAATGAACTTTCCCTGGGTCCCATAGCTGGTAAATGGCAGATCCTATTTGTTTCCTAATCTGTCTGACTCCAAAGCACAGGTTCTTTTAACTGCTCCATCCTGCGTCTGGTGGAGTTGAGTGTCCTGTGCTGGGTGAGGGGAATAGTTGAACTCATGGAGACTCAAGGATCTGCCCTCATGGAGCTTTGACTGGTGACCAAAGTATGGTGACTCATATGGTTAAGAATTTGCCTGCAGTGCAGGAGACCCACGTTTGATATCTGGGTTGGGAAGATCCCAGGGGGCAGGGAATGACAACCCACTCCAGTGTTCTTGCCTGGAGAATTCCATGCACAGAGGAGTCAGTGGAGTCACAAATAGTCAAACTCGACTAAGCAACTAATACTTTCACTTTCAAAGTATTTGAAGCCTAGATAACTGATCCCAGCAGAGGAACTATTACTATTTTGTGGTAATTACAGCAGAGTCAAAACCGTATCCATTTACAAATCAGTACGATTGTTCCAGTGGTGTTTGTCCTTTTGTCGGTCTTCTGCTTAATATTTGCTTCTCTTTGGGAATTTACCCAAAGATTGATAGGGGGAAAGGGTTTGTTACAACCTTCTAATCACTCATTCATCTCTGTTGGTCCCACTGAGCAAAGACACAAAAGGAACCTTCTCTCTAGGAGTTAACACACTGCTGGATCTAGACTATTTGAAGCAATAAAAAGACTATATAGTATGCTCTGCACGTGTACACTGAATAGTAAATGGATATGGTTTTGACTCTGCTGTAATTTGAAACAACTCCAAGTATTCCAGTTTAACATCTTCATTTATTTACACCAACTCTGGCTTTTACAACAGTCTGGCTTGTTGCCAGTTATCACAAGAGATTGGAAATTTCTCATAGCAAAATTAATTTTAATTCATGACTAAATATATGCCATGAAGAGAATTTTAAAAGAATCCAAATTAGACTAATTCAGAATTTAAAGGGCCTTAAAGTTAGTGTCAGGAAACAAAATGATGATAGAATTTTGGAACTTCAGAAAGAGTGAGAAATTAACTCTTGCATAAATGAGTCTGCATCGAATTTAAATAAATAAGAGGCGGACTTCGCTAGTGGTTCAGTGGTTAAGACTTTGCCTTTCAGTGCAGGAGGTATGAGTTTGATCTACGGTTGGGGAGCTAAGACCCCAGAGGCCTTGTCAAAAAAAACAAAACTTAAAACAGGAGAAATATTGTAACAGTTTCAATAAATGCTTGAAAAATAGTCCACATCAAAAAAAGAAATCTTTAAAAAAGTGTTAGAGTAGTATTTGTATTTTTATTAAGTTTCTCTGTTTTAGAGGGGAATTCTATCAAAGATTTTCCATTCCTTAAATAAAGTTAAGTATATGTTTGGAAAAAACCCAGGGAGTCTTATTAATAATCATATCTACTTAAACATTATTTGACAGCATTCTCTAGCTGTTGCATTGTGTTGCTTGTTATGAAATACTTCTGTTTCAGTATCTTGATACCTTTTAGGGGAATGTTCACATGATAGACTTTTCCAGGGTCCTAAATTTTTCCTGCCAGCTTAGACCATCTTCATTAGAAGGCTGGATCAGGAAGTGGACTGGGAGTAATTTGTTTCAGTGAATAGCTTGACATTTAAGAAATTCATTACCTTAACAGAATGGGCTATATTTTTTCAACAAATGAGTTGTTCCTGGAGCAAGTGAAGGGCAAGTCAGACTCTTTTAAGGTTTGCCTTAACACTTTTAGGTCAAAGACTACAACACGTGAAACCTATACCCGTAGAGAATTGATGCCAGTTATAAAACTGCCTCATTTGGACTGCAGAATACTAAAGAAACTGCACACAGCTTTCCTTGTTTATTTCCCAGCAACTGAATGACTTTCTTTTCTCATCCGAGGGTTTATAACTGTTTGTTGTGCTCTGTGTAGGTCTAAGATCCCAAAGCTGCTCTAGGATTGTTATAGCCATCTTCTCCACTTTTAAGATTCATGCTACTTGGCAAACATGTGTGGAACACCTTCTGTGTATCAGTCATTGAAGGAGAGATATTTTGTTTTAGTGAATCAGAGTCCCTCATGGATAGTTCGGGAGACCAACATAGCAGGCAGTGCGGACATGGTGTGGAAAGTACAGGAATTGCTGAGAGAGAGAGCATGTGGGCAGAGATCACAGAGGATTCCTAGGAACTGGACACCCCGAGTGGAGTCTAGAGATTGAGTGGACCTTGCAAGAAAAGCAGTCATAAAAACTTTCACATCCTTCCCCTTCTCTTTCCTTTTCCCTTTTCCTCTGGCCGCTGCTAGTCTCCTCCACCCCCACAGCTGCTCAGCCTGTCTGCTCCTTGCACCCCATCTCTCTCCGGCTCTTTCGGCGATCCTTCAGGACTTTTCCACACTGGGACTCCCCAAGCAGCTCTCTCCACAACAGGGAGAGCAGAACGTGCAAGGGAGCAGGAGAGGGCCACGCATTTCCTCTCTTGTGATGCTGGAAGCTGTCACTGCTTTTCTCTAGATGTCTTAGCCACACATTTCATTACAGATCATCTTGGTAGGGTAGCGATAGAAATAGATTGGGGTGGGGGACTGGCAAGCCATGGAGGGAAGTCATTCAGTGTGACCCCCAATCCCAGTGTTCGCTCTGTTCCTTCGAGCGGCTGATACCATTGTCAGGAGAAGCAGGCTCCTTTGTGGGTGTTTACATCCCCAGTAAAGCACAGCTTCAGTAGACATTCAATAGAAATTGAGTTGCCGAGGTGCCAGCAAGAGGTAATAAGGTCAGCGATGCTATAAATGCCATTGAATGTGCTCTGATGCCCTTATTGATTTTTTTTTCCTTCACTAAAACCCTATTACTCTCAAGCAGAGGAAATAAAAATGGGGTGACTATCACTTTATCTAAAGGAGCATGCCCCCTTTTTCACCTCTCCAGATGTGCCCAAACCTGGATTCACTTTATTGGCATCTAGAGGTGTGTTGGGAGAAGGCAATGGCACCCCACTCCAGTACTCTTGCCTGGGAAATCCCATGGATGGAGGAGCCTGGTGGGCTACAGTCCATGGGGTTGCAAGGAGTTTGACACGACTGAGCGACTTCACTTTCATTTTTCACTTTCATGCACTGGAGAAGAAATGGCAACCCACTCCAGTGTTCTTGCCTGCAGAATCCCAGGGATGGAGGAGCCGGTGGGCTGCCGTCTATGGGGTTGCACAGAGTCAGACACAACTGACGAGACTTAGCAGCAGCAGCAGAGGTGTGTTGTCAGAGTTTTCTGAATCATATACTGAAGATCCTGGCAGATTGACAGAGCCCAGTCTGTGTGTGAAAGGCTTCACAAATGGTGACGAGGTATATGAGCATCAGTTGTTTTTCTGTCTGTGATGCCAGGAAGGGCCCTGAATTCCATAGCTCTCCATCACTGTTTGACATTGAAGAGGAGTTTCCTTCCTGTCTCCAGCTTGTCTACATTTTCCTTGTCTTTTCTTAAAAAAAAAAAAAATATATATATATATATATATATTTATTTATTTATTTATTTGACTGTACCAGGTCTTAATTGCAGCACATGGGGTCTTTGGTTGCATTGTTCAGGGTCTTTCATTGCAGCATGTGGGATCTAGTTCCCTGACCAGGGATCGACCCCAGGTCCTCTTCACTGGGAGCCCCGAGTCTTAACTGCTGGACCACCAGAGAAGTCCCATCATCCTTGTCTTCTTTGTCTTCGTTTTCTCCCCAGAAAATGTTGATGCTTGCATGCCTGCTGTCATCTGAGCATCACTGCTAGAGGTAGCATTTTCAACATTGGCACATCACCCTACTCCCGTGACCCAGGAGCACTCACATCACCCATTCTGTTGACCAGACCTCTTGCTTAGGACCTCAGAGCTCTCAGTCAATCAAGGCTTGAATTGGTGTTCTTTGTATGCCACTGTGATGGCATACACTGTGATCTAACCAACTGTCCGAATGCTAGTGGACAGGGCTCCCCCATGGCTAACATACTCTGGTCTTCTTGACAGAATGTTCTTGGTGTCCACCTTCTAGTAACAGGTGGTAGAGTTGGAGGGGAGAAAAGCACCCCTGAGTACTCCTTATTGGATCCAGTGAGTCTAAGATTTTTTACCTTAAGCACACAGCAGAGGCAGGCTTCCCAGATGGCTCACTGGTACAGAACCCACTTGCCAAGGCAGGAGCCCCAGGAGATGTAGATTCTGTCCTTGGGACAAGAAGATGCCCTGGAGAAAGAAATGGCAGCCCACGCCAGTATTCTTGCCTGGGAAATCCCATGGACAGAGGAGTCCGGCAGGCTACAATCCATGGCGTCGCAGAGAGTCAGACATGACTTAGCAACTAAACAACAGCAACAGCACAACACAGGCAGCCATCTGGTGTCGAGAACCTTGGCAGGTTTGGGTCTTCCTGTCCTCGGCCACTGGTGCCATTAAATCCTCCTGATCGTTGCTACTGCCCAGAGACATGTCTTATCGGTGAGCCTGTTTCCTGCACAGCAGACCCAGAGGCCCCAGCCAGGAGTCAGCTAATGTTTAAAAAGGATACAAGTCTGGCTGCTGCATTTCCTGTCTCTTTGGATTGATGCTCTTTGGCTATTTTGCTGATGTCATTGTACATCTGTTTTTTGGGAGTGAGTGTTAGGAAGGAGAATGGTTAATCTAGCAAAGAACTCATTACACCATGAATGATGAAGGGTAGGCTCCTGTTTTATTCCTGTTTGATTTGTTTGCTTCATTGGGGAAAACAAATGATCATGTCACCCTATGGAGAATTTCGCTTTCTCTTTGACATACAAATAAACAGCCTCCCACGTTTCATTATTTTTGCCACTGCTGGAATTGTTGATTAAAAAAAAAAAGCCACATTGTTATGCCGCTTTTTTGTATCATGATCTTCACTACTGGATAGGGAAAGGAAACCAACAACGTATGTATATTTTTTTTAAGAAATGGAGGATGCTTCACTACAGGTGCCTTTATAAATCCAGGTCCATTAAAGCAAGATAGATGAGGTGAAACAGTAGCGAGGAGGGCATGAGTCTTCTTTTTCTTGCTGGTAATATGTCTCAGAGATGAGGATTCAGTTTTCATTAATTTATTGAAAAAAATTAAAGTATCCCTTTCTCTTCTTCTTGTCTTCATCTAGGAGAACATTCCTGGTAATGGAACTGAAATTCATTTTCTTGATGTTGTGTGTTCAGTCTTTGGCATATAAAACACATGGAGGTGTGGGTTATTAGAGGGTTCTGCTGTGCTGCTGCTGCTAAGTCGCTTCAGTCGTGTCCGACTCTGTGTGACCCCATAGACGGCAGCCCACCAGGCTCCCCCATCCCTGGGATATTAGAGGGTTCTAGATGCTGGCGAACTTGGATTTTCCCAGAACCAAATACTAACTGGCAACTCTGTGGCCTCTATTTCCTAGTAGTGTGTTTGTTTTCTGTTTATATTCCTTTGCATATATGCTACGTTACTGCAGTCGTGTCCAACTCTCTGCGACCCTGTGGACGGTAGCCTGCCAGGCTCCTCTGTCCATGGGATTCTCCAGGCAAGAATACTGGAGTGGGTTGCCATGCCCTCCTCCAGGGGATCTTCCCAACCCAGGGATCGAACCCGTGTCTCTTGCGTCTCCTGCATTGGCAGGCGGGTTCTTTACCACTAGTGCCACCTGGGAAGCCCTTCTGTTCCTTTATTCTCTGGCTTTTGGAGCCCAACAAAAAGGCTCCTCTGTTTTGTGATATTTCCATTGCTGGCCACTATCAATCTGTGTTCAGCCAACAGTGGGTTTGCAGACCCGTCTCTTGAGGGTGTGTGGATATTTAGCAGTTGAGGGTACAGATTAGGAGGTCTTGACATTCTGTTGCTAGGTTACTGAACCCTGAATTACTGATCCCTCAACACAGTGTTTGTGTTCTACAATTGCTATTTGTGGCTGAAAGCAGCAGCTGTATACATTGGTGGAGGAGGGTGGGGTGGGCTATAGTGAGATAAAATGACTAGTTAGACATAGTCCATCAAAAAATAATTACCGTAAGGAAATATTTGTGGCAAACTAGGAAAAAGAGATTGCTACTCCTCCCTCCTCGCCCTGCAACACTGGAAGAGCTATTTTATTCATGTTCAGGGAGTTTCTGGGCAAGCATTTGTAGAAGGCTGTGATGACACCTCAGTCATGAACTAGACCTTGTAATAAACATCAGCGGATACCACTGTGGAAGCTGCAGCCAGCCCTCCTGAGCCAGGGGTGGGGACAGGGGATGTCAGTCTTGGGTATGTGGTTCTCTTTCTTTCCTTTTTTATTCCTTTTCTGTTAAGTTTTCTCTTCTACTCATACTTTTTTTTTTAATCTTATGGACAAAAGTTTCTATTTAAAAATAACCTTTATTCAGAGAGTAATTTTACCAAATTATGGTGTAATTATCCTATCACCATTTGACCTTTCTAAGCAGCCTCTAATAATCAGAAATTTCAACTGCATTTTTGGCAAAAGTTATTTTTTGTAATTCCCATAATTCTCTCCTCCTATACACTTTTACTTCTTAGCTAACACGTCAAGTAACAAATATTTACTAATCTCCTACTTTGTGTAAATAATTGCACTGGATCAAAGACATGGAAAGCATGACTTTCCTTGAAAAATTTATAAGTGGGCTAGGATACCAAGACAAAAATGCACAAAAGTTAGCAATTTAAAACAGCAGCGCAGGAGATGATCTAAGACCATGTATGTAATTATGTCTTAAGAGGAGAGGTAAGTGCTGACTTCAGAAGAAAGGGGATCCCAGAGGCCTACTTACACTAAGATGGAAAGATAAGTGTGGACTCATAGGAACATAGACGGGTGATGAATAGGCCATGTGGATACTTGCTGATGAATTTAGAGCAGAAGATCTGTGTGGCCTGGAGCAAGGTTTCTTAGAGGTGATAAGGCTTGTTTTGGACCTTGAAGGATGGGTAGAATTTGAATAACAGGCGGAGATGAATAACAGGAGGGCTTTCTATCTAAGGTGAGACTATGAGCAGAGGCATTTCGGGTTAGAATATGAAAATATGTTCAGGGGTTAGTAGCTAGAGACTAGACTGGCTAGAGCGATATGCCTGGAGGAAGTTGGATGAAATTGGAGATGTGGACGGAAAGCCTTGATTTCCATGAGGAGTTCAAACTTTCTTCTGGAGGACAACTCCATTCCTTATTTATTGCCTGAGCACATATCCTCAGCTAAGCACTGTTGGAAGCTAGGGATACAGTAGGAAGCAAGAAACACATCATCTGTATCCCCCATGGAGTTTATGCTCTAGACTTATGGGACCAATAGACAGACAGTTAGGAATTAAGACTATTCTGCCCTTTATGACAGCTATGAAGGGGGCTCTCGGGTCTTCTGAGACCTTTGGACAGTGACAGCTCATGCAAACCAGAGTTTAGCCAGGCAAAGGTGAGGAGAGAGAACCTTCTAGGCAGAGGATAGCCAGCACAGAGATGGGGTGACAAGGCCAGCCTTCTGGTCACTGTTTTGAAGAGGGTTTATTGAGTTCCTACTCTGTGTCTAGCCGGGCTTTCGATATAACAGAGGAGACAAATACAGAAGGTGGTTTCTGCCTCAAAGCACTTAGTGTCTATTTAGAGAGAGAGGCCTAAGAAATGCGGAATAGTTGACTCTACGAGTAAGAGTTTAGGAAAGAGAAAATTGATGGAAAGTGTGAAATGGTATGAAGCTTCTTCCTGGAAAAGTAAAGGCTGAAGCAGAAGTAGAGAGGTGGGCTTGTGAGCAGAGTATTGAAGGAGAAGGGTGGTCTATGAGACCCACCTGAAGTGATGAAGAGGATGTTACCTTGGAGCAGTAGGAAGAGGAAACAGTGAGTCAATGCCTCTGGGTCCTAAGGGACCCTGACTTAGTCACCTAAACTCCTCAGTCTTCAGTCTTCTCATCTGCAAAGTTCAGAACCTTGACCTCAGTATCTAGCTTGAAAGTCCGGGTATCTCAGGCTTTACCCCAGAGGCATTAATGAGTCTTGGAGGGTTTGGGGCCAGGGGAAGGACTCGATGGAATCAATACTCTAAGAATCTTAATTTGTCTTTATCGTAGAAAACTAATTAATGGATAATTACTAACTTATGAGAAGTACAGTTTTTTTTTACTAAAATTTTTAATCATGTTCTCATGTTTTTAAAACTGCCAATAAGACCATCCTAATGTCCATTGGACATGGCTTTTTAAATGTTTCCTTCCTCAGAACAGCAAGTAAGGTGAAGTGAAGTGCAAATCGCTCAGTCATGTCCGACTCCTTGTGACCCCGTGGACTATACAGTCCATGGGATTCTCTAGGCCAGAAGTGGAGTGGGTAGCCTTTCCCTCCTCCAGGGGATCTTTCCAACCCAGAGATCAAACCCAGGTCTCCCTCATTGCAGGCAGATTCTTTACCAAATGAGCCACAAGGGAAGCCCTTGAGCAGCAAAGACACAAACAAAAACTATGGCCTAGAAAATGCTGATGAATAGTGAAAAGCTGAGTCCAGAACATGGTTTACAAATACAAATTTAAGTTTGAATCCTAAAAATTCTTTATAATTTTCAGGGAGATCTTGGAATGAGAAAATTGATGTCTTTTACACACCAGTATTTTTGCCTGGAGAATCCCATGGACACAGGAGCCTGGCGGACTACAGTCCATAGGGTCCCAAGGAGTTGGACACCACTGAAGCGGCTTAGCGTGCACACACATTTTTGTAGTACCATTCCTGGGGTGGTAATGGCAGTGATGTAATATAGGTGATGTAGGGGTGACATCTCCGCCATCACAGGGATATCAAGCAGCCTACCAGATATGCCTTTGTCATATCCAGGACCAAAGCGCCCTCAGCATGGACCCCTCTAGAGATCCCAGCCTGACCATCCCTAGAGATGACAGCTGAGTAAAGGCCTTGTTAGAATAGAATGTGGTCAGGTTCTAAATGTAGTATTTCTGCCATATCTCTCTCCAGTAGAAGAGTTTATCATCAAGCCATCCATTTAGTTCTTTATTCAGATGAAGACTTGAAACCTTCATGTGTCAGGCTGGAACCGAAGGTGGATCTCTAGAGAACGTTAGTGCCCAGAGGTGCTAGCTGGGGCAACTGGATGCTGAGCCTTGGTCTCCTGTGGGCAGGCCCCAGTTTGGTGGCTCCTGTGTTGTCCGGTGGAGAAGGCAATGGCACCCCACTCCAGTACTCTTGCCTGGAAAATCCAATGAACAGAGGAGCCTGGTAGGCTGCAGTCCGTGGAGTCGCTAAGAGTTGGACACGACTGATCGACTTCACTTTCACTTTTCACTTTTCACTTTCATGCATTGGAGAAGGAAATGGCAACCCACTCCAGTGTTCTTGCCTGGAGAATCCCAGGGATGGGGGAGCCTGGTGGGCTGCCATCTATGGGGTTGCACAGAGTTGGACAGGACTGAAGCAACTTAGCAGCAGCAGTGTTGTCTGGTCCTACTGAGCTTGTAGCTCTGGTCTCTTTTTTTAAGTTCATTTTTCTAGATAAGTGGGAAGGAACATTGTGTTCACTAATTATGCTACTACAAATGGGCTGATTTCAAATAATTTTTAGAGTAGACTGCAAATTTTGGTAACATTTGCAAGGTCATCATAGCTTGTAACCTGTAACCCTAGATGTTCCTTTATTAAGGAACGTTTCAGTGACTGAAGATGAGCGTCAAGGGTAGGGAAGAGCTCCTTGTCCTCTCTTTACGTGTTTGTGGTCTCAAACCCCACTAAACACCACTGAAATGATGGTAGGTGCATGGGTGGACCCCCCAGTGCAGAGTCAGGAGCCAGAGAATAGCATTCGCTGGTACATCAGGGAGCAGTGGCTATTTCTCCCATGACATTGTCCTCCTGGGTCTCTTCTCTCAGCTTCTTACCTTTTGTTTTAAGTAGATGATCACACGGAATGTAATTTTTGGCCAAGCTCTACACAATCGATGAAGTTCCCAACGTCTTGTGCCTTTCTTGAGAGCAGCATGAGAACTGAAGTGCTTTTGTTTTTTTGTTGTTGTTTGTTTGTTTGTTAACTCAGTAGGTTAGAGGGGCATTGATTTGTGCTCCCTGAAATGGTATTTATACTTTCAATTTTTTTGGCCCTCTGAGAACATCTTCCGTAAATAGTTCTTTGTCATGAAAAACTCAGCAGAGATTTAAATTACAGCAAAAGCAAAAACAAACCTTTGATTTTTCAGATGGTTGAGTTTTAGAAGCGCTGCTCAACATCTTTGGATTCTAATTGACAGTCAGGAAATGCACATCAAGGTCTGGCTGACTTATCCATTTTGGAATCTCCGGTCCCTAGTGAAATGTTGAGAACTAAACAAGTTACCAAAAAAAAAAAAAAAAGATTGTTGAAATAAATAAGTGGCCCAATTTTCTGGGACAGATTAGGGACAACTGTGGGTGTGAGTGCTTAGTCATTCAGTCATGTCTGACTCTTTGCAACCCCATGGACTATAGCCCACCAGGCCCCTCTGTCCTTGGGGATTCTCCAGACAAGAATACTGAAGTGGGTTGCCATGCCCTCCTCCCAACCCAGGAATCGAACTGGGGTCTCCTGCTTTGCAGAAGGAGTCTTTACCAGCTGGGCTACCAGCAAAGCCCAGGAACAACTATACAAATGCCAAATGCTTCCAGAATTCCATTCTACTAGTAAGTGTTACATATAACTCTCTGTCTTTTTAGGGATCAGATACTGAACATAATTTTAAGTGGCCTATAATAGCTCAGATGAACACTTTTAACTGTAGCTATTGTGACCTAGGACCTGGGGTGGAGGAGAGCTCCCTCCCTTAAAAGTCCCCCCTGTCTCTTTGTGAAAAGAAGTTTCCAAGAGAATTCATCTGCTCAGCATCTGTTGCATCCTACTGTGTACCTGACCTGTGCTGGAAGGAATATAGAGAGGAATAATTAGGACATGGGCGTGACCTTGGAAGCCTGTCTGGTAAAGGAGAGAGGCACATAAACATGTAAGAGGGAAAGATGTGAGCGGCAGTCATCCAGCTGTGACCAAACTCACTGACCTTCAGCTTGTCTGCACACAGCGGCCTCTGCCTTCAGAGCCCTGGGACGTCCCCACGGGGGCTGGCCTGCCCACCCCCAGCGCTGCAGAGACGCGGGCACTGCTGCAGTGAGGCCCTGAGTCTCTCCTGCCGCAGAGCTGCTGTCTCTTGGTCTCCATCTGCATTCCGTCTGCCTGCTTTGGTTTTGTTCCTAAGAAGAGCTAAGCTGCCACAGTCGACCTCTCATCCCTCTTCTGTCCCTTCTTTCTGGTCTCTTTTGCCCCTGCCCCTTTCTTCGCAAAGTTCGTCACCGTCACAGCCGTGATGATGGTTGTGAGAGTGGCAGTAACGTCACGTAATGATTACTTGCTGACTGCCAGGTGCTGTGCTATGCTGGTTACGTATATCGTCTCATCTACTCCCTCAAAATTCATGTGGTCTTATCCATCCCATAAATGAGATCTCAAGGCCCTCTGAAGTCAATAACTTGCCCAAAGCCACCCAACTCCTTTCCTTTACAAAATCACAAGATCACCGGAGGTGATCTTTGCATCATCAGAATTTTTATTCTGTATGTGTAAGAGAGAAATTGAGCCCTTCACCAACAAAGAGTTTTTATCTATTTGCCTTCTCTAGGTTTTCAGGGCATTTCCAGAAATGGAGCTGTTCTGGATAGAACTTGAAGGTTCTAGCAGGCAGCCAAAGCTTTCTCTTAGGGACACTCATTTCAGTGAATAGCCGTCTGCCCAGCAGGAAAGTGATGGATTTACTCAATCACTAGATCATTGCTGGCTTCTCCTCAGACCTGGGATTGTGTGGCCTGAGGCAAAGCACAAGGAAAGAGATCTTAGGCCAGAGTTTATAGTGGTCTCTGATAGATGGGTTCACTTATTGTGGCAGGGAGGGAAAAGGAAAGAGGTTGCTGTGGGAGGAAAGAGGAATGTGCCTTTAGATTTTGAGAGAAATACTTTTTCCATTTCTAGCATTCAGATCTTATCAAAGTATTGCTACACTACATTGCTGAAAGTTTTTATAGTTCTGAGGATATGAAACATACACATACTCAAATATTAGAACCAAAATCCACAAGTGAAATATCAGCTGGCTTTTTTATTTTTAAAGGATTCTCACATTTTCTCCTGATGGTTAGTTTAGATAATTCATATCTTATGTGTTGGTTGGTCGTATTTCTTTTTTATCTACCACAGTAATCTGTTTAAGGCTGAAGTTTAGAGATTAAATTGAATGAGAAATGTGGAACACACTGCTGCTGCTGCTAAGTCGCTTCAGTTGTGTCCGACTCTGTGCGACCCCATAGACGGCAGCCCACCAGGGTCCCCTGACCCTGGGATTCTCCAGGCAAGAACACTGGAGTGGGTTGCCATTTCCTTCTCCAATGCATGAAAAAGAAAAGTGAAAAGGAAGTCGCTCAGTCGTATCCGACTCTTGGCGACCCCATGGACTGCAGCCTACCAGGCTCCTCCATCCATGGGATTTTCCAGGCAAGAGTACTGGAGTGGGGTGCCATTGCCTTCTCCGGTGGAACACAGTAGCCTTGTATAAAAGTTGTCTTTGTAATTCAGTGCGGAAAACATCCCATGTGCTTTCCCAGTGTGTGCATCAAAGAACAGTGGCATTCAACTCTTGTCTTCAGCACCACAGAAGTAAGACTCAGATTTCCAAGGAATGCTTCCCTGGTGGCTCAGCTGGTAAAGAACCTGCTTACAGGGTGGGAGACCCAGGTTCAATCCCTAGGCCGGGAAGATCCCGTGGAGAGGGGAACAGCAACCCACTCCAGTATTCTTGCCTGGAGAATTCCATGGACAAAGGAGCCTGGCAGGCTGCAGTCCATGGCATCACAAAGAGGACACGACTGAGCGACTATCACACAATCCAGCTGCAGTTCTGTTGTAGTTCATGGTGTTAAAGGATCAGCAGCTCACAACATGTATTTAACTGTCTTCTTCGTCAGTAAATGAGGGTCTCTCACCCAGGGTCTGCTAAGGGTAGCACGTTATGCTGGGTGTTTCTACATCTCTTGTTGCATTAAACAAAGCTGAGAACTTCCCTGGTGGTCCAGGAGACCCCGGGTTCAATCCCTAGCCTGGGAAGATCCCACATGCTGGAGTGCAGCTAAGCTTGAGGGAGCCACAGCTACCAAGCCCACGGGGCCTAGAGCCCTCGCTCCACAAGAGAAGCCGCGGCTGTGAGCAGCCCGCACTCCACGGCTAGAGAGTAGCCCCTGCCGGCTGCCACTGGAGAAAGCCCACACACAGTAGCAAAGGTCCAGCGCAGCCAAAAATAGATAAATAGCTGAGACAAGCACTAACGTAATTAGCTTGAAATATGCGGTGACTTCAGAGAACATCTCCCATCATTTCTTCCCCTATAGTGTACATTAGGAGTTGGAATTTTCTTTTACTTTATTATGTTTATGGTCCGTTAGCCCTGTCTGAATGCTAGCCCTTCAAAGGCAGGAATCATGTCTGTTCTTCTACAATATGTCTCAACACACAGGTCACCCAGTTCATCCTTCACTGGCTATTTGGGAAGAATCGTGATTTTTTGTGCTTAGATTAAAATCAGATTTGCCCCTTTAGTACTTCGTACTTAGAACTTACATGTTCTAGTCATTTTTTTGATCTTTATTCTTTCCTTTCCATCTGTTTTTCTCTCATTTTCTCCAGGGCCACATATGGGGATCCCTCTGGGCAAACTGACTGCACCCAAGGCTCCTGAAAAGCCATGAGGCTGATAAGTAATGGCAGGCACGTGGCAGAGCAGAGTGCACGCAACAAAAGATTACCTTGCATTTATAAGAGCCTTGCAAAGCATGTCACAATCTACCTAGGTTTCCAAAAAACCCGTAAAAGAGGGAGAATAGATGTTATTATTAGGATACTGATAAGGAAGCCACATAGATCTGTCCCAGGTGACATGATGAACCAGGTAGCACAGCTGGCAAAAGATGCCAGTCATGGGTGTCTGGGCATAGAAGATTCCTCACTGACACAGGTTGGCAACTTCCTGGAAATCCCTTTGATATTCCAAGTCTTGAAAGTGGGAAAGGGCTTTTCCCAGGTGGTGCAGTGGTAAAGAATCTGCCGGCCAATTCAGGAGACTCAAGAGACATGGGTTCAATCCCTGGGTTGGGAAGATCCCTTGGTGTAGAAAATGGCAACGCTGCTTTAGTATTCTTGCCTGGAAAATTCCATGAAGAGAGGAGCCGGATGGGCTGCAATCCATGGGGTTGCAAAGGGTCAGACACAACTGAGCATACGTGAACAAAGAAGGGAAAAAGGTAGACTTCAGAGTCCAGGAGTATCTGCCATTGGCCTTGATCACAGAGGAACAAATCGAGGAAGAGTGATTCTTCTGCATAGCTTCACCCTGGTGTGGATGCCGAGTCTTTATCGGGATCAGGTGTTTTCCTCTCTTGCCTTCCCAGAAATAGTGTCAGCCATGCATGAACTTGTGTGAACACATGTAGTCAATACCGGAATAGAGTTTTTGGCTACAGGGTAAAGACACCAAACTCTAAAATCCTTAGCTGAAGAACAGTTTTACCACAAGCTTTTCCCATCCAATTCTCTGTAAGAAACATTTAAAAAAATATATTTTTGTCTCTGAAAGGCAGAATAGAAAAGAGAAAATAAGATGGCCAAGCCTTGTTCATTTTTTCACTGGATATGTAATTGAAATCAACACCCTTGGGCCAAAACATAATTGGCAATAATCTTTAGACTTCAAAGGGCTTCCTGAAATATTTTGGGGAAAAAAATTGCAAGTATATCTTAACTGGGTAAATGTTGAAACAAAGTTTGTAAATAAATTGAGTCTAGGTAAGAAATGGCCTTTTTACAAGTGGTAATTTCATTCTTCAGCATCACTTGGATTTATGTTCAGGTAGATCGTAGAATCAAAGGAAAAGGCTCAGAGAGAGGAAGCCCAGCCTTGGTACCGAGAGAGGTGTGTGATGCCTGAGACCAGAGCTCAGCATCCTCACTCCCCCTCTAATTCTCTTTCCACTTGTCACCTTGCCTCCTTGTCGCAATCCCCCACTGCAGAAATCCATCAGAAATGTATAGGACTTACTATTGTTATGTTTCTGAGAGATATCTCTGTACAATTATTATTTGAAAAAGTGAGAGTTTTCCCATAGAGAAAGAAGAAGCAGATATTCCTATTTCTTTGGCATTAACAGCATGTTGTCAATTGCCATGTCACCAAATGAGTGTGAGGTGAGGAATGAATATCTTTTGTGATGCCAGCAAATCCTGGGCAATAGGGAGGTTTGACTTTTCCAGACTATCCACATGTCAAATGTGGCATCTGTTTGTGTATTATCTTTAACATGCACAATGAAATGTGAAATGGTGTTAACAGTAGCCCAAGGATACCAGAGCTTCAAAATGAGAAATCCCTTTTAGCAGTCTTTCTTCTTCCCCCCAGTGGGCTGCTGTATTAACACTCATTACAGCGAAGCAGAACAGATGGGCACGCAGACTGATTAGTTATTTATATATATATTTTTTTCTTTGTGGAGCTTGGATGTTGGCTCTTTCTTCAATAAAAGAAAGGAGTTTTTAGATGTTGCCTTGTCTTGATTTCCCTTTTTAATCAAAGGAAGAAAGGGGGGACACTTTGCTCCTGATCTATTAATAATGTGCCTATTATCTTTTTCTTAACTGCTGACTTCATAGCTCTCTGTGTGCCCATTGCAATCAGAATTCAATTTTTCTCCAGTTCTCCAAGCTCCATGTGGTGCCTTCGCGTTCTTTCTGGCCTAGGGTTTCTTTATGGAGTTTATAATTTTTAATTCATTTTTTAGAAGTATCTCTTTTAACAAGAGAACTGTCTACAATATTTTTGATTTTTCCATCCAAAATGAAAAAATCCATGATTAATTGGTGAAATGTGAAATTATCCATAATATTATGTAAGCAGAAATATTTTGCATAACCTTTGTTTAAAAAAAGGTAAGATATTTCTCTGATTTTTCTTAAAACAGATTTTGCATATTTTATTCCTTCCCAATTTTATGGAAGTAGGGTTTTTTTTTCTGACAAAGTTATGATTCCAGTTCATAAAGTTAAGGTAAAGGAAAAAGCCATCCACAAATATGTAATTATTATCTTGAAGGGATATCTGCACTTCCATTTATTGCAGCATTATTCACAATAGTCAAGGTGTGGAAGCAACCTAAGTGTCCTTCAGTGAATGAATCAAGAAAATGTCACACACACACACTCACACAGAGGAATATGATTCAGCCCGATTATGAAGGAAATCCTACCAGTTGCAACTATATGGATGAACCTGGAAGAAATTACGCTAAGTGAAGTAAGCCAGACAGAGAAAGACAGATACTGCATGGTATTACTTTTGCGCAGGATCTTTTTTTCCCTTTTAATCTATTTATTTTGGCTGTGCTGGATCCTCCTTGCTGTGCAGGTTCTTCTCGAGTTGTGGTGAGCGGGGGCCGCTCTTTCTTGCACTGTGCAGGCTCCGCACTGTGCTGGCTTCTCCTGTTGCAGAGCATGAGCTCTGGGGAGTGCGGGCTTCCGTGGCTGTAGCTCCCAAGCTCCAGAGCACAGTCTCAATAGTTGTGGGGCACAGGCTTAGTTGCTCCGCGGCATCTGGGATCTTCCCAGACCAGGGATTGAACCTCTGTCTCCTGCATTGGCAGGCAGATTCTTTACCACTGAGCCAGGGAAGCCTGCGTAGAATCTTAAAATTTAAAAAGTCAAACTCATACAAATGGAGGGTAAAATTGTGGTTGCCAGAGGCTGGGAGAAATAAGTTGAGACTGATAAAAGTGTACAAACTTTTAGTCGTAGATGAATAAGGTCTAGGGTATCACATGGTGACTATAGTTAATGACACCATATTGTATGATTGGAAGTTGCTGAGAGAGTAGAACTGTGTTCTCATTTTAAAAGAGTAAATATATGAAGTGATAAATATGTTCATTAACTTGGTGGGAATCCCTTCACAAATATAGTATATTGAAGTATTCCCTTGAATGCTTTCAGTAAATTTTAGTTTTGTCAATTGTTCTTCCATAAAGCTGGAAAAATTTAAAAAAAAAAGAGAGAGATCATCTGCATTGAAAAAAAAAAAAGTCATCATAAATCCATAATCTTTTCTTATAAAAGTGCAAATGTATCACATAAAAAAGTAAGGACTTAGGTACAGGAAAGAACCTCTTCATGTTACAATGTGAAGTGTCCTGGAACAATAATTCCCATGTGGATATCTAAAATAGTACCTGAGGAGCCTTGAGGCATAGTGTAAGGAGGGGAGGGATAAACATGCATGATTACAGATTTGTGAGTTCTTTTGAAAATTTTTCAATTGGATTTACAAATTGTATCAAAGCATGAAAAATATCCTGTAAAGTTGGCGAGAGGGCTTCCGTGGTGGCTCAGTGGTCAAGAATCTGCTTGCCAAAGCAGGAGACACAGGTTCAATCCCTGGTCCGGGAAGATCCCACATGCCAAGGAGCAACTAAGCCCATGAGCCACAACTATTGAGCCTGTTCTCTGGAGCCTACAAACCACAGTTGCTGCACCCAGGTGCCACCACTACTGAAGCCCACAAGCTCTAGAGCCCGTGCTCCGAAATAAGGAAAGCCATCACAGTGAGAAGCCCTCCCACCACATCTAAAGAGGAGCCCCGCTCACTGCAACTAGAGAAAAGCCAGTGCAGCAAGGAAGACCCAGCACAGCCAAAAATAAATTAAAATAAGTTAAAAGATGGTGTGGTATTAATTTAGTGTGTAACCTTGTGGAGAGGGATTTGCAGCTTCTAATTTCATGATATACGATAATATAGCCATTCAGCCACTTGGGGAGATTTATACACAAAGTTTTTGCCTAAAGAATTCCATGGACAGAGGAGCCTGATGGGCTACGGTCCATGGGGTTGCAAAAAATCAGTCACAACTGAGCAACTAACACATACTCATGTGGGCTATTAATTGGACCCCATGTTTTTGAGCTGCATGATGATCTTACATCTCCTGAAAGGCAGGAGAAGGGGATGATAGAGGATGAGATGGTTGGATGGCATCACCAACTCAATGGACATGAGTTTGACTAAGCTCTGGGAGTTGGTGATGGACAGGGAAGTCTGGTGTGCTGCAGTCCATGGGGTCGCAAAGAGCTGGACACGACTGAACTGATGATCTTACGTATAGATTATTTAGTTTTTAAAAAATCATCCTCAGTGAGACTTGGTATTAGAAGATCCCATCAAAGAAATGCTTCAGTTTAATTCTCAGCCTGTGATCTGTGACTTCAGAAATAAATAACAGGCTGTTAATGACAATATGTGAGAACGAGACTGTCTGCTCGGTACTCGGGTCTCTCCATGCTCATTTGCACCCTAAGCCTTCCCTAAGTGGGGTAGTTTCAGGGGCATCAATGAATAGATGATGTGGGAGCTGGGAGAGATAAGCTGAAGAAAACTCATGGAAAAGTGGAAATTAAAAAAATATGCTTGGATTTATGTGAAAGGTAGTAAGTAGAAACTGAAGGGAAGCTTTCTTTTATTAAAAAAAAATTTATTTATCTCTTTAGTTTTGGTCGCAGCGGGTCTGGGTTGCTGCCCTCAGGTTTTCTGTAGTTCAGGTGACTGGGGGCGACTCTAGTTTTACTCTCTAGTTGCAGTTCACAGGCTTCTCTTTGCAACAGCTTCTCTTGTGACCGAGCACAGGCACAGGTGCGTGGGCCTCAGGAGTTGCAATTCCCGGGCTCTTGAGCACAGGCTGAGTAGTTGTGGCACAGACTTAGCTGTTCACAATCCATGGGATCTCCCCAGACCAGGGATGGAACCCACGTCTCCTGCATTCACAGGTGGATTCTCATCCCCTGGACCGCAAGGGAAACCCCAGGGAGACTTTGAGCAGATGATGGTGGCAGTCGGTAGGGGTTCATTTCTGAAGGTCTCCTCAATTTGAGGTCGCAGTTGGATTAACATAAGTAAGAGAATTTTCAGTAGACATGAAACCTTGACATTACATCAGACTATAAAAGAAATGTAGTTTGTAGGGGAGGGGGGTGGTTTAGTGATGTTTATTCAGCTGTGGTCAGATCTCAAATCCAACTTTTCTTGACATTCATGATTTCAAGGCTGAATCAGGTACCTGTGGGGTGAATTCCCCGGTCATCCTATATTTGACTGGCAGTTGCTGTACCACATTGTGAAACTGGTCTTTCTCATGATCTCCTTTCTCTGAGTGTTCATGTTATAGGGACAGGGAGGAGACTGGTCCTGTTTATGTTTCTCTACACAGGGTCTTCCAAAAACGTGTCTGTCACTTAGTATTTTTCAGTAAATATCTGTTGAATGAATGAATGAATGCACAATGGTTTATGTGCGGAGTCCTGATGACATAGTAAAAAAAAACTCCCCAGTACTCCATGGTTCATTTTGAGAATTGTGGATCTTCTGCCTCTCAGATAATTTCATAATTATCTCCTTTGAAATGGACAAAATATTAAAATATATTCCTGATGAAGTTGTAAAATTGGAAAACTTCACTCTTAAAATTAAATTACTGTAATAAAATACGTAATGTGTGTGTTTCAGAAACAAAATCTGCACCTAACTGTGATTTGGAGAGAACTCATTTTGATTGATCATGCTTTTAAAAAAAATACAATTAAATCAAGACTTCCCGAGTCATCACTTGAATTTTAAGTGTCTAATTAGAATCATACCTAATCTGCTTGTTAACATGCCCCTCACTTCCACGCCTGAGTAACAGAGAAATCCTTTGACAAGTTTTAAAATATGTTTTATTTTTGTTTGCCCTCTGCAATGTGATTTTTCATGTGACTTCAACTTTTCAAATTCAAGTAAGATTTGTTGCTACAAACAAACACAGCTTTTAAAACAGAAGAAACAGCACACAATGCTTTTGGGGAGAAGCAAAGAATAATTCACATCTTAGATTCTTACATTAATTTCTTGGGTAGCTTGTGAAGCTGTCCACACAAAATAGGAATGAGGAAAAGAAAAGCAAGGGGACTCCCAGAGAGGAGGGTTGCAAACTGTCTCTGAATTCCTGTTGTCCTTCAGGATTTCGCTAGGGTTCCCACTCTCCTTCCTGTTTTCACTTTTGTTATGAGGAGGCGGCAACAGACTGGAAGAGGACGGGAGGCTTCCTCTCCACTTCAGGTCGCTCTCTTGTGTAGGTGTGAAGTTGTTTCCCCACATTCCGCTTTGGAAAGTAAGGAATTCATTCTGGGAACCCACCCTGTCACCTTACCTGATGATGCAGAATGAGGGGGAGGTGGACCCTGAGACAGTGCTGCCCTGTAGGGCAAAGCCGCAGCCCTTGGCAGCCGCCTGCTTGGAGAGGAGTTTTGGAACTGAGTCCTGTCTCCGCTTCTTCTTGTCTCATATTTCAGTACTGTTTCTTTAAACACTGTAGTAGGTTGACAGAAAGGATTTGAATGCTACTAATTCAGTATCTCTCAAAGTCTTCTCAGATTTGGATCAAATGGACTTCCTCTATCTTGCGACATCTTATAGTTTATCTTTATTAAATTGGGTAAAGTTAGCAAGGCTTCCTCCAGGCCCTTCACAAGCCTCAGCAGTGCAGTCCTCTTCCCTGCCCCACCCCCACTCGACCCCTCTGAACACACATGTGCATGCACGCGTGTGCGCGTGCGCGTGCACACACACACACACACACACACACACACACACACCATGCTCTTCCACACTCCAGTGTCTTAGCTCAGGCAGTTCTTTACATTTGGATGATGCTACTATCCTTTCAAGCCTGGCAAGTTTCTACCAAACTTTAAGACGCTACAAAATATCACTTCTTCTTTTAGTTCCTGCTTTTGCCCGATCACAATTTAATCTATTTTTTTGAATTCTGCATTGCCATAGATTCCTGTGATATGTTTATCATGGTACTTAATACATTGTATTGTATATGAGATTTAAAAAATGTCAGTACATCTCTCCCATCTCCTTCCTTCCCAAACAGTGTCGCCTCTGATAAAATATTGAGTCATTTTTTAGAACCTACCAGAAATGCATAAACTAGCCTATGTTCCAGCTCACTCCCTCCAGGCGAAACTGGAGTTGCTGGAGTTGCTGGCTAGAGGGCCAGAGGAGAAAGATGGAGGACTTCCCAGCCTTCCGAACTCAGTGGGTCCCATCCATGTGCTTCCCTTCCTCTGAAGGTTTCTGAGATTCCAGAACGTTAACAAACCTAGATGGCCTTTCAAGTTTATATGTGGCAAGCAGGAGCGCTCAAATATTTATCAGAATAAATAAAGAGAAATGTTTTATCTCCTCAAAATGTCCGGCCATGTGTTGTGCAGGGCACAGGCCTTCCAACCCTGCTTTCCTAGCGCAGGTTGAGATGAGAATGACCATGCTGTGTTTCGTCTGCAGTGCCTGGTCGCACCCCCATCCAGTAGACTGAGGCAAGAAACACAGGGGATGCGGAGACACCGGCTTCGTGTTATGCATTCTGATCTGGCGCTGTCTTCTTCCAGGTGCACCCATCTTGACCGACTCAGCAAGAAGGTGGATTTTCCCTGCGTCTAAAGAAAAACAACATGTCCCCGTGCCTGTAGAGATGATTTGCAGTTCAGCCCGGCGGAAGCTGACCGAATGAGACTATGGGCTGTGCCTCCGCCAAGCATGTTGCCACTGTTCAAAACGAAGAGGAAGCCCAGAAAGGGAAGAACTACCAGAACGGAGATGTGTTTGGCGGTAAGTGCCACTGAGCTTCATTCTTGGCCCCCTTGATCTAGGCCTTTCGTGTTCGCAGGAGTGAGTAACTTAAGTGTCATGGTCGTATTCCATTTGACAGGGGGAGCGGGTAAAGGGCCGATGAGATATGAGAAAAATTGATGCAGATCTTTTACACTGGACAGTTTCATCATAATTTATACCTGGAAGACTTTGAGGAGGACCATGGAGGTTTTATACACAGCTCACATTTAAATCAAGCTTTGCAGAACTCATAGGACTTAGGTACATCGGACAGTGGCCACAGGTGTTCTGGTCCAGAATTGTGGGACTGAAACATGAAGGTCCAAGGCTGAAGATTTATAACTGAGGGAATGTGGTGTTTCTTGGAGTTTATTGTAAGTTTATGTGAATTACAAATCCTCGGATCCAAAAATACAATTGCCGTGAATTTAGAAATCATCTTTTAACCATCTCTGATGATTCATAGTGAGTTGAGACTGTGCAATGCAAAGGTCACAAAGTGCCAGCCCATGGCCACATCTGGATTTTCTTTGGCCCCCAGAGAATTTTTAAAATAAAATGAAAGACAACTTTTAAAAATCAGGATGTTCCACACAAAACCCCAGATTTCTTGAGAAGATCTAGCAACACAGATTTTCCATTTCCTGAGGCAGCAGTTGGTGGGGTGGGGTACAAATTCCCCACTCAGTCAGGCAATGTCTCCAATAAACTGCTAAGCTTTCCCTGTTAATGCACAGCAACCCCAGTTCACTCGCCAGTGTTCCGTGTCTGGCCATTCACAGGTTTTGAGTTTGCCTAATCTTGAGTTTGGCAAGATCAGTGATTACCCCGATGAATAGTAGCTATGTGTTTGTACCAGATTCCAGTTAGTCAGAGAAGATGAAACCGTTTTTGCTGAATTACTATAACAATAATTGCCATTAACATTTGCATGGCACTTTTATTCATAAGAGCACTTCTTCATCTCTTATTCATTAAAGAATCTTATTGAAACAATGTTTACATGTAAACAACTCAAGTTGCACTATTCAGTCTCTATCAAGAGCTTCTATGGCATTTTAGTCTCTAGCCTTTGATCCGTTGCAATGGCTGCTTCAGTTCCCTGGGGAAGAATTGGGAACACTGCGGAAGGGATAATGCTCTATTACAAGTAGACTCTTATATACGGAGGAAGAAGGATTCCCTTTGGTTTGTTTCAAGGAGATGCATTTGTTGCCCGGAACAAACTTGCTTCTAGTGGGCCCTACCTATAGAACCAAAAACTGTGAGGTAATATATGAGCATCTTAACACATTATTGACTGGAGACATATCACTGCGTTTTTAGGCGGTAATACAATAAACATCACTGTGCAAAGTTGTTAGAGCTTAAAATTGATCAAGGTTCTTTATATAACTTGACTGTCATTATCATTCACATATTGCTCCGTTAGGTTTTTGTTCCAACCTTGTGTATATCATAAACATAAAATTTTCACTAGATCCGATAGAGTGCCTGATGAACTATGGATGGAAGTTTGTGACATTATACAGGAGACAGGAATCAAGACCATCCCCAAGAAAAAAAAATGCAAAAAAGCAAAATGGCTGTCTTGAGAAGGCCTTACAAATAGCTGTGAAAAGAAGGGAAGTGAAAGCAAAGGAGAAAAGGAAAGATATACCCATTTGAATGCAGAGTTCCAAAGAATAGCAAGGAGAGATAAGAAAGCTTTCCTCAGTGATCAATGCAAAGAAATAGAGGAAAACAATAAAACAGGAAAGACTAGAGATCTCTTCAAGAAAATTAGAGATACCAAGGGAACATTTCATGCAAAGATGGGCTCAATAAAGGACAGAAATGGTAGGGACCTAACAGAAGCAGAAGATATTAAGAAGAGGTGGCAAGAATACACAGAAGAACTGTACAAAAAAGATCTTCATGACCCAGATAATCATGATGGTGTGATCACTCACCTAGAGACAGACATCCTGGAGTGTGAAGTCAAGTGGGCCTCAGGAAGCATCACTACGAACAAAGCTAGTGGAGGTGATGTAATTCCAGTTGAGCTTTTCAAATCCTGAAAGATGATGCTGTGAAAGTGCTGCACTCAATATGCCAGCAAATATGGAAAACTCAGCAGTGGCCACAGGACTGGAAAAGGTCAGTTTTCATTCCAATCCCAAAGAAAGGCAATGCCAAAGAGTGCTCAAACTACTGCACAATTGCACTCATCTCACGCGGTAGTAAAGTAAATGCTCAAAATTCTCCAAGCCAGGCTTCAGTAATACGTGAACTGTGAACTTCCAGATGTTCAAGCTGGTTTTAGAAAAGGCAGAGGAACCAGAGATCAAATTGCCAACATCCACTGGATCATCGAAAAAGCAAGAGAGTTCCAGAAAAACTTCTATTTCTGCTTTATTGACTATGCCAAAGCCTTTGACTATGTGGATCACAATAAACTGTGGAAAATTCTTCAAGAGATGGGAATAGCAGACCACCTGACCTGCCTCTTGAGAAACCTGTATGCAGGTCAGGAAGCAACAGTTAGAACTGGACATGGAACAACAGACTGGTTCCAAATAGGAAGAGGAGTCCGTCAAGGCTGTATATTGTCACCCTGCTTATTTAACTTATATACAGAGTACATCATGAGAAATGCTGGGCTGGAACAAGCACAAGCTGGAATCAAGATTGCTGGGAGAAATATCAATAACCTCAGATATGCAGATGACACTACCCTTATGGCAGAAAGTGAAGAGGAACTAAAAAGCCTCTTGATGAAAGTGAAAGAGGAGAGTGAAAAAGTTGGCCTAAAGCTCAACATTCAGAAAACTAAGATCATGGCATCTGGTCCCATCACTTCATGGCAAATAGATGGGGAAACAGTGGAAACAGTGTCAGACTTTATTTTTGGGGGCTCCAAAATCACTTCGGATGGTGATTGCAGCCATGAAATTAAAAGACGCTTACTCCTTGGAAGGAAAGTGATGACCAACCTAGACAGCATATTAAAAAGCAGAGACATTACTTTGCCAACAAAGGTCCACCTAGTCAAGGCTATGGTTTTTCCAGTGGTCATGTATGGATGTGAGAGTTAGACTATAAAGAAAGCTGAGCGCCAAAGAATTGATGCTTTTGAACTGTGGTGTTGGAGAAGACTCTTGAGAGTCCCTTGGACTGCAAGGAGATCCAACCAGTCCATTCTGAGGGAGATCAGTCCTGGTTGTTCATCGGAGACATTGATATTGAAGCTGAAACTTCAATACTTTGGCCACCTGATGTGAAGAGCTGACTCACTGGAAAAGACCCTGATGCTGGGAAAGATTGAGGGCAGGAGGAGAAGGGTACGACAGAGGATGAGATGGTTGGATGGCATCACCGACCTGATGGACACGGATTTGGGTGGACTCTGGGAGTTGGTGATGGACAGGGAGGCCTGGCGTGCTGCGGTTCATGGGGTTGCAAAGAGTCAGACATGACTGAGCGACTGAACTGAATATTTTCAAAAATGACACACTGAAAAATTTTGAGCAAAGAGGATTTTTTCGGTGAATTTTATGCAGATACTTTCTCTGATTATCTGAGTGACATATGTACTAAGTGTCTCAGAAGATCATAGTTCTTCAGAATATGGTTCTGATTCAAATGATATAAATATTAGACCAACAAAACAACAAAAAATACTTAGTGATTCATTCTGATACAGAAAGTGAAAAATGAAACCCATGGTGCTGGAGAATGTTCCTTTGCCTCTACAGAAGAGTAGATTGAAGACAACATTTCACAAAAATTAGTAGACTTTATAGGTGTGTCAGTTCTAATTATTGAATGAAATAACCTGTAAAGTGTTAGTTGGAAAAACTTTCGACCAGGCCCACCCTCCCCCCCCAAAAAAGACCACCAGCTGCAGTGTTAGTTTCTGCAAAAATCTCCTGGTCGATAATGAGTTAATAAAACTAGAATCCAGATCTTTGAAACCACACCTTCTGGGAAAACTGCTCATAGGATCTAGAGTTATTACTGTCACTCTCAAAATTGAACTTTTAAGAGGAAGTAATTGAATGTCAGAGATTTGTTTAAACCAGCTTCTTTGTGAGATTCTGTGTCATTGTCGTTTTTGTGATTAGAGCCACCACTTACGGAGCTTCCACCATATGTCAGACAGTGAGAAGCCTTTGCATTCAGTTTCATGTTGAATTTTCACAACAATCCTGTGAAGTCTGTGCCATCCCAATCTTACAGATTTGGGAGCTGGAGCACAGTGAGACTAACCGGTCCAAAGCTGCTCAGCTACTAAGTAATACAATCAGATATCTCTGACTCCAAAGTCCACGAACCCTTTTCAGTGTCGTGGCTACCTCCTATCCGTCTTCCATTCTTTAATGTGAAAAATTATTGACTAGCTGGTACATGATGTATCAAACCCTTTGCTAAATGCCATGGAGGATAAAGAGATAAGCCTTGCTGTCTAGAACATTATAAGAAGATGAGGAAGCGTTCTGAGGCAGAATAAGCCAAATACCAGAAGAGGAAAAGACATACATATCATGATAAGAGTCAGAGGGATAGAGAGACTACCTTAAAAGATGGGATCAGAACAGATTTCTTACGGAGATGACAGCTGAAATTGGCCTTAAAGGATGGAGAATCTAAATCTGTTGGATAAAGGGTGTAGGAAGGAACTGGATGAGGAAAGGCTAAAGGTGATGTGACATATTCACAAATTACAAGTAATCCAAAAAAAATTACAAAATCAAGTAATCTAGTTTTTTTTTAATTGAAGTATAATTGCTTTACAAAGTTTTGTCTGTTTCTGCTGTACAACAAAGTGAATCAGCCATATGTGTGTGTATATATATCCCCTCCCTCCTGAGCCTCCCCCCATCCCCTCAAGTAATACAGTTTGAATGGAATATAAAATATAAGTGAGAGGAAATTGGTTAGAAAACTAAGTTAGGATTATATTATGGAGAACTTTTAATACTAAATCATAACCTGTAGAAAGATAATCTTAGACTTGTAAGAGCAAAAATTTAATGATAGTCTATATATATAATGGAGAAGGCAACGGCACCCCACTCCAGCACTCTTGCCTGGAAAATCCCATGGATGGAGGAGCCTGGTAGGCTGCAGTCCATGAGGTCGCTAAGAGTCGGACACGACTGAGCGACATCACTTTCACTTTTCACTTTCATGCACTGGAGAAGGAAATGGCAACCCACTCCAGTGTTCTTGCCTGGAGAATCCCAGGGATGGGGGAGCCTGGTGGGCTGCCGTCTGTGGGGTTGCACAGAATCGGACACGACTGAAGTGACTTAGCAGCAGCAGCAGCATATATGTATAAAACCTTTTTATTTTGTATTGGGGTGTAACCAATTAACAAACAAGGTTGTGTAGCTTCAGGTGATCAGTAAAAGGACTCAGCCATACATATATATGTATCCATTCTCCCCCAAATTCCCCTCCCGTCCAGGCTGCCACATGACATTGAGCAGAGTTCCATGTGCTATACAGTAGGTCATTGTTGGTTATCCATTTTAAATATAGCATTGTATACATGTCAGTCCCAAACTCCCTAACTATCCCTTATCCCTGTCTTTCCTCCCAGCAGCCATAAGTTTGTTCTCTAAGCCTGTCTCTTTCTGTTTTGTAAGTTCATTTGGTGATACTCAATATATTGTATTTTATTTTGCTTGGCAATGAAACCATCTAACCATTCATTTGCTAATATGGTTACAATTTTTATAACCAAGAAGACTTTCTGTTCTAAAGTATCGTGTGTAGTTTGCAAGTGTTGGCATCTAATAAAGAAGCCTTATATTAGTCAACTGTTGCTGGGTAATAGACAGCCTCAGGATCTCAGTGGCATTCAACAATAAGCGTATCTTTCTTGATCACAAGGCAATTGGTCAGCTGGAGTGGCTCTGTTCCATGTCTCAACTTCCTCCTGGGATCCAGGAGCCAAGGGGAACATGCTCTTCTTTTTCAGAAGGGTAAAAGTGCAAACAATACACATGATGCCTCTTAAGCTTGAACTTGGACTTGGCATACTGTTGTTTGCACCCACATTTTATTAGCCAAATTGAGTCACATAAGAGGGTTCAAAGACAGAGGGCAAAGAAGTTCATCTGACCATAGCACACTGATAGCAAGGGTGTGATTGTAGAAAAGGGTCAAGAATTGGGGCTAATAATTCAGTCTACCCCATGCCTGCCTAGACATTGCTGTCTGTGTGACTCCACACAGACCACTACCAAGTGCATTTAAGGTCTATGCCAGCTTCTCTTCATCCCCCAGTACTCACAGGGAAGTTTTATTCACTCCAGCGTTCATCATCTTATTACTGTTTCTGATGTCAACATTTGTAAGTTTGTGGCATGGTGTTACATAAAGGAAGAATACAGGGAGAGAGAGAGCTTTGTGTACCAGTCAAGGGAGACAGTTTTCCTAGTCCTTCCGGATTCTGGGAGTAGAATTGTCAGAATCCAGAGTGAACATCAGCACCAGTAACCTAGATGTTACTGAATGCTAGAGTCTGAATATGACAAGAGAAGGTCCTATCTGTTTCTCCACTTGGATTAGCTTGCAAGCAGAAGTCTACAAAATCCCAGTAGAATCACAAATGGTCACAGGTGAACGGTGGACCGGACTCACTTTCAGCCACTTGATATCTTTTGTCACCCATTGTTTCACTAATCTGTTATCACCCACAAAGGACCCCAAACTTAGCAGCACTGATTTATTATTTCTCCGGATTCTGTGGGATGGCTGGGATTCATCTGCTGTCTTTCTGCCAGGGCTCCAGTCATGCTTCCCTTGTGGCCCAGATGGTAAAGAATCTGCCTGCAATGCAAAAGACCCAGGTTCAGTCCCTGGGTTGGGAAGATCCCCTGGAGAAGGGAGTGGCTGCCCACTCCAGTATTCTTGCCTGGGAAATGCCATGGACAGAGGAGCCTGATGGTCTACAGTCCACGGGGTCACAAAGAGTCAGACACGACTGAGCAACTAATACTTTCAGTCACGTGGTTGCATTCAGCTGGGAGGTCAGCTGGGCTCAGCTGACCATGATGGCTTCAGATCTCTCTTTCCATCAGGCAGTCACATTTTCATGAAGCAGCTAGCTGCCCGGAGAAGAAGTAGAAGCTGCTAGCCCTCTTAAGGCCTGGGCTTGAAAGTCCAAGAATGTTAATTGTGCTACGTTCTGTTGAGCAAAAGCAAGTCACAAGACCAACCCAGACTCAATCAAGAGAGCACAAAGGCTCTCCATCTCTTGAGTCTGACCCTACAGGCAGGGGAAGAATTGTTGGGAGCCATTTTTGGAGACCAGTTACAACACCCATTACCAGAGGCCATGAGAACTCATGACTGGACTGTATTCCATTCTGGACAGTTACATTCTGCTTTCTAAATCATGCCTCTATTTTCCACTGAATAAAGAGGCCTCATCTACTTTTTAAAAGCTTAATGTTTTAAAATGTTTGAAAATATTATTACCGCATGTTGTGAGAGATTTGACAAAGTCTGTGAAAGGTGGCATATTTGGAGATGGCTCTGAAGTATGTGTACACAGACACATTCGATCCTTTTCCTAAAAGTGTTAATTGCATTTTATAGCCTCTAAGGACTTACTGGGGAGCATTGATAAGCCTTGTGTTTTTACAAATGATTCAATTCAGTTGCTCAGTCATGTCCAGCTCTTTGCGACCCCATAGACTGCAGCACACCAGGCCTCCCTGTCTACCACCAACTCCCGGAGTTTACTCAAACTCATGTCCACTGAGTCAGCCATCAAACCATCTCATCCTCTGTTGCCCCCTTCTCCTCCCCTTCTCATCCCACCTTCAATCTTCCCCAGCATCACGGTCTTTTCAAATGAGTCAATTCTTCACATCAGGTGGCCAAAATATTGGAGTTTCAGCTTTAGCATCAGTCCTTCCAATGAATACTCAGGACTGATTTCCTTTAGGGTGGACTGGTTGGACCTCCTTGCTGTCCAAGGGACTCTCAAGAGTCTTCTCCAACACCACAGTTCAAAAGCATCAATTCTTTGGTGCTCAGTTTTCTTTATAGTCCAACTCTCACATCCATACACGCTGCTAAGTCACTTCAGTTGTGTCCGACTCTGTGTGACCCCACAGATGGCAGCCAACCAGGCTCCCCCATCCCTGGGATTCTCCAGGCAAGAACACTGGAGTGGGTTGCCATTTCCTTCTCCAATGCAGGAAAGTGAAAAGTGAAAGTGAAGTCGCTCAGTCGTGTCCGACTCTTCTCGACCCCATGGACTGCAGCCCACTAGGCTCCTCTATCCATGGGATTCTCCAGGCAAGAGCACTGGAGTGGGGTGCCAGTGCCTTCTCCACCACTGGAAAAACCATAGCTTTGACTAGACAGACCTTTGTTGGCAAAGTAATGTCTCTGCTTTTTAATACGCTGTCTAGGTTGGTCATAATTTTTCTTCCAAGGAGCAATCATCTTTTAATTTCATGGCTGCAATCACCATCTGCAGTGATTTTGAGCCCCCCAAAATACGATCTGTCACTGTTTCCACTGTTTCCCCATCTATTTGCCATGAAGTGATAGGACCAGATGCCATGATCTTAGTTTTCTGAATGTTGAGTTTTAAGCCAACTTTGTAATGTTCATTTATATGAAGCTCTTTGCTCTCTGTGATATTTTGGTTATTAGGAGACTGAGCACTCCAAATATATGGGACAGAATCTCTATAGAATATTCCACCATCGAGGATCAAGTGATGGATGGGCATCTTGCCTTGTAGATTTAAAATAGGAGTTTGTTGACAAAGAACTTTATTACTGACATATACCTATAGACTTTCCTTCACTTTAAATATAGAGAGATGTGCGTGCATCCATGCTAAGTAGTGTCCAACTTTTTGTGACCCCACGGACTGTAGCCTGTCAGGCTCCTCTGTCCATGGAATTTTCAGGCAAGAATACTAGAGAGTGGGTTGCCATTTCCTGCTCCAGGGGATCTTCCCAACCCAGGGATCAAACCCATGTCTTGCATCTTCTGCACTGGCAGGTGATTCTTAACCACTGTTCCACCAAGTTTTAAATCTAAAGTTGTGTCTCAATACCATGGCCCTTTCAGAAGTAACATCCAGACCAGGAAGTTCCATGTCCAGATTGGAAATTTCCTTCCCTCAGTGGTTGGGTCAGACATGAAGAATGGTCAGCAGATCTTCTGAGGTCATTCAGAGGACAGCTGAGCAGATTGCCAAGACCAGCTTGCAGAAAGCAAGTGACCAGCGGGCTCAAGTTATCAGAAACTAGTTAAGCAAGTTCTGAGGAAAGCCAAGTGCTTATTGGATTTCTTTCAACCGTCATTCACTTAAACTGTTGAAGTAGGTGCACAGAACAGATTCAGGCCTTATTAGGGAAATTTACATGTTAAACTTGAGATCATTATCTCTTCCAAAGCCCACCCTCCATGGGGAAAGCTGTTTAGTTATACTGACTTTCCTATTTGCATGAAGAGCACCATCATTCTTCCAGTAACGTGGGCTTTAATCTTGAAAAGGCTTTAAACTTGAGGCCCTTGTCTCTTCCAGTTCCAGATCTGTAAATCTCATTCTCCTAACCTCACTCTTCCTACCACCAGCATCATTTAGGTTGTTGTAATCCATAACCCAGAATAGTGCAAGGTCCTCTGAACTTATGCTCCATTAGCCCTCTTTGTTTGCCTGCTTCTTTGCTTTGTTTTTAACTCTCCATTTTTTTTTTTTTTTTGCACCTGTAAATTGTCAGACTGTATCAGATTTTTCTAAAGTAGTCCTTTGTCCTTGTTAATTCTCCCACTCTAGAACTTTCTGTTGCACTCAGTTCTTAGACTGTAAAATCCTAAAACCTTAGTGAACATTCAAGACCTCTGAAGATGGCTTTTACCCTTTTACTCACTTTGGCAAACTTGTTCCATACTCTGTCCTTCATGTTCTATAGCCGGAGGGGACAACTTACCCTGTAACCACTTCGCACACCTCTGTGCCCCAGGTCAAGTATACTGTGATCTCTGCTTGGCATGGGCCCTTTGCCCACTTTCAAATGTTTAAATCCTGCTCTTTTTCCAAACTTGCGTGAAGCTTTTCAGATACCTTCAGAAAGAATCCCTTTCCTGCCATCCCAGAATACATTTTATGTACTTACATATTTGGTTTACTTGTTTATATGTCTGATCTCATTATTTGTGTATGTGTGCCTTCTTATAAGGTTCTCTCTTACGAGCCCTGGAGGCAAGGACTTTTTAACCTTGAGAGGATGTGGGGTTCCAGAATGCCCGGAGCTGGAGGCAGACTGTTCAGGAACTGGGTTGGGCCCTGACCATGCCAGCTCCCTCCTTATGATGAGGTGGCCTTGACTGATTAAGGACCAAGATGGTCCTGATTATTATATATGTTCCCTTAAGTGAAAGCGCTTAGAGTATAAGAGTAAATTCTTCTGGAATGGTGGTATATAAAAGAGCATCAATAAAGCAAGAATCTGGCTGCTTTCTTTCACACGGGCTCTACACTGCTGTGTGGCTTCAGTTCTGGTCTGGTCCTTGGCTACATAGATTGAGAACATAGAACAGGTATGTGCATATGTGTGTCTGTATGTGTGTGTGAGAGAGAAAGGGCAATCCTGTTATGTCAATCTGTTACCTATCTAAAATACTGTTGGGTTCAACTTCATGGGTTATGGTGAAGGTTAAATGAAGAAATAGATTTTTTGCAGAAATTTAAAGCAATTTTACAACAGGTAATAATTTGCTGTTCCTTCCTGTAATAATTTCTGGTTGCATGAAGTGAAGATTAATTAAAGATTCATTGATCCTTGTTTGTTTGTGAGACAGAAATGGAGAGAATCATGTTTTAAGACTGTGCTATGCCTGGTGGGCTGACGTCTATGGGGTCACACAGAATTGGACACGACTGAAGTGACTTAGCAGTAGCAGCAGCAGTATCTAATATAATAGCCACTGGCCACATGTGGTAATTAAGCTTGTTAAATAAGATTAATTCTGATTGAGATATACTAAAAGTGTGAATTGGGAGTTGGTGATGGACCGGGAAGCCTGGTGTGCTGCGGTCCATGGGGTCACAAAGAGTCAGACACGACTGAGAGACTGAACTGAACTAGGTAAGTATGAATTACATATGAGATTTTGAGGACTTAGTATGAAAAAAAGTATAAAATAGCTCACCAGTTTTCTTTGGATTACATGTTGAAATGATAATATGCAGAGTTAAATAAAATTTATTATTAAAATTAATGCCACTGTTTTCTTTTTATTTATTTAATGTGGCTGCTGGCAATGTTTAACTCACTGACATAACTCACATTATTTCTATTGCATGAAAGTGAAGTTGCTCAGTCATGTCCGACTCTTTGTGACCCCATGGACTGTAGCCTACCAGGCTCCTCCGTCCGTGGGATTGTCCAGGCAAGAGTACTGGAGTGGGTTGCCATTGCCTTCTCCAGAGGATCTTCCCAACCCAGGGATCGAACCCAGGTCTCCCGCATTGCAGGCAGACGCTTTACCAGTGCTAGTTTAAGTCGCTAGAAGGTAGTGTTGGTGTTTACAGTTTCCTTCCCACTCAAGTTTCAGTTTTGAAGTTGATTTATTATTGAATCAAAGAGGAAAGGGGTTCGACTGAGGAAGCAGCCGTCATTTTCTGCTTTGACTCTCCAGATGGGAGATACACACAGGTGAGGGCCCAGGAAAATCAGAGAGACGAGACTGGGAGCCAGCCTGGCAGACGAGGAAGAGCAAATTCTAACTTGCTCATCTCTCAGTGCTCATTTGCGGTAGTCTTTAGCTGCATCCCTGACACTTTGCTGCTGGCCTACAGAAGCTTCTTGTGCCTTCTGAAGTTATTTCTCAAAGATCATAGAGGACATCTTCCCCTCAACACACACCCACTTTTTTTTTCTTCAGTGAATGGGTAAAGAACCTTAAAAGCAAAAATGTTTGATGAATGTATGATAGAGCTGGATCACGGTCATAAAAGCTGAAAAAAAAATTGAAAAAAATGTAAGTCAGGAAAGCAAGGAACCTGATCCTGGCTTTAACCACGGAAGATTCCAGAATGTCTTGTGCTGAGCCTCAGAAAGGTCTTAAAGGTGTTCAGTGCCCCTGGGTCTTGTGAAATGCTAGAAGTCAGCCCACCTCAGCTGGGAGTTTCCACCTCACACTTCCGAAGTGAAAGGGCTCAGGCCAGTGTCTGATTCAGAGAAGGTCTCAAAGTAGCTTCGTTTCATTTTCTGCTATTTCTGGGCCCCTCTGATAGGTGCTTATCACTTTGACAAGAGAGAGGAGACAAGCCCAAACCTTGAACACGTAAAGGATTGTGAGTTCCCACCTGCCAGCCGGGTTTCTTCCAGTACCCCACTTCCAGCATCATCTTTGACAAGGAGCCTCATCAGTGCCTGAGTTTCCTCATCTACAGTATAGAGATAGCAGTGGTATCCTTCACTCGGAGTTGTGTGGAGGAGCTAGTGAGTTAACAACAGAAAGCACTTAGAAAGATGCCAGGTGTCATTAGCAGTCGAGCATTGGTTGTACACAGGTTGGACACAGGAGTAGACTGATCCAGCCTCTTCACTTTGGCCCCTCACCCACCTCAGAACAGACTGCACTGGAATGCCACGTGATGCAGAATTTAATCTAGCCGAAGAACAGTCAGTCTGAATTTCTGCTTGGAAAACGTTTTTTATGACAGAAAGTCTTGAAATGTGCTATACTTTCTATATTTAAAAAAAAAAAAAAGAAAAATCCAAGTGCTATTTTTCCTTCCCTTGCCAACCACATCATGAGCCCGTTCTTTTAATATTAGAAATAGAGGTAAGCTGACAAGTAGGACCGTTTGCCACTTATTGCTACGAAGCAGCCTGATTGCAAGATGAGGGAGCCTCTGAGTTCTCAGGTGCCTTCAGCAGGGACGTGCTGGCAGGGCCCTTGGAGGCGTCCCTTCAGTTTTGCGTATGGAGGGTTTCTTTCAGTTGCTCACTTGCCCCTCCAGGTGCCTGGTCTTCTCTGTAACTTCCGGGAGCCCTTCCTCAGGTAGGAAATAAGACTGGATGTGGCCCTGGAGAAGGCGTTGGAGATGCTGCCCGGTGCTGCTCGGCCTCCTGGTACCATCCAGCGGAAGCACAGAGGACCGGAGCTGTCGGCAAGGCCTGTTCTCTGCCGGGGGAAGTTCTAAAACAGTGACTCAGCCACAGAGAGAAGGTGGGAGGGTTTCTGTGCCCATAGCACTTCTCCTCAGAGTTATTTTTTCCCGAATGACGTCACGGAATTCAGAAATTCAAAACAATAGCCTCTTCCTGGAATCCTGACGTGGCATCAGTTTTGCCTGTTTTGCCATCAGCATCTGCCAGGTAGCACTCACCTAGCAGCACCTGCCTGGCAGTGGCTACCTGCAGGGCATGCTTGGCCATCCCTGTCTGGGCCTTAGACCTCACTTAGGCCCTGGCTTTCTGTGAAGCAGCATGGTACCTACCTTCTGCATGTGGAGCCTTACAGGTGGCTGTTTCCTTTGCCCCTGAATTGTTACTTGGCATCAAAAGCACTGACTCACACTTTACAGTTTAGAAGACCTTTTCGCGAGTAGTTATTATTGTAATCCCTACTTGATACAAAAGGAAAACTGAAGAGCCCTGCCAGTTCACTTAAGTAAAGAAGTGGGACTGTGGTTTAGAATTGAGGATGCCAGCTCTTGACAAAGGGTGATTCCCTCTCAGGAACAATGTATCGTCTTTGTCCTTAAATCCGAACCCACTTTTGCTCAAGAGTCTTTGTGAAGTGATTGTTAACTGGCTGCCTGAGCTCCATCTCGGTGGTTTTATTTTTTACAAGAGGATGTCAGGAGAGTCTATGGTGGTTATTAAGGCTATTTTCAATGGACTTGAAGTTCACCGTGCACAGGCTTGAAACCTGGCTAATTGGTTTCAAAGCCTGGCTCAGTTACTCACTAACATGTAGTCTTAGCAAATCACTCAGGCTCTCCTTGCCTCAGTTTCTGTATAGTACAGAGAATACAGTACTAGTACTTACTGCCTTCAGAGGGCTTAAATGTATCAAAGTACGGAAACCCGTTAAGAGTAGGACTTGCCACATGATATGCACTGAGGGAAGCCCATTTATTACCACCATCATCTGAGCAGTTTTTGTTTCCCTTGACTATGCTGGGGAAAAGAAGGAGTTTATTGCAGATCAATTAATTATGACTTTCTACATGATCCTTAGCTCTTTACCTTGTATTTTAGAATATTTGTATTCCTATAATTTGTTCTTTCTCTGTTTTGACTTAGACTAGCTTCTGTTCTGTATAACATATGAGTGTGTGTCTTTACATCAAAAGACTATATGATTTAAGAGTGGTGGATATAATGTTATACTTTATTGCTATAAGTTGTTGCTGTTGTTCAGTCGCTCAGTTGTGTCTGACTCTTTGCGACCCCATGGACTGCAGCACACTAGGCTTCCCTGTCCTTCACCATCTCCCAGAGCTTGCTCAAACTCATGTCCATCGAGTCAGTGATGCCATCCAACCGTCTCGTCCTCTGTCATCCCCTTTTCCTCCTGCCTTCAATTTTTCCAAGCATCAGGGTCTTTTCTAATCCGTCAGCTCTTCGCATCAGGTGACTAGAGTATTGGAGCTTCAGTTTCAGCATTACTCCTTCTAATGAATATTCAGGATTGTTAGCAAATATATTTTCATTTATTAAACATAAATCTGTGTGTGTTGTGTTTGTGTGTGTGATGTAATCCAGCATTTTCCTACTCTTGGGTTTATCACATACAGTGAGAATGTTCACAGAAGGAAGGACATTTCTTTGTGAAGCATTGTAGAGAAGCCAGTAGGCAAAAAACACAGGTTATAATTGGACAAATGCATTCAGAGCTGACAGAACTAAAAAACTGCATGAACTAGATACTGTTTCAATTCATATTTTATTCTTTATCCATATTCAATTCTATTTTATTCTTTAAAATATGAATCATTTTATGGAATTTATATGAAATATATTCATAAGTATAATATTACATTGAATTTCTAACTCATCCCTTCATAATAAAGTTTTCCAGATGAATCTAAAGAGCAAACTGTGAAATATGAAACCATAGAAGTATTATAGAAAATATGGATATTTTTATAATCTTAGGTTGCAAAATGTCTTCTTTGTAATGCCACACAATCCAGCGCCCTCAAAGAAAAAGTTGACTACGTAAGAATTTTAAATCTCTGAGCGTTGCAACAAACACACCAAATGCCGTGAACTAAGTTAAAAGACAAATTTCAAAGTGAGTGAGACTAATATTTGCAATACAAATAGGGTTAAAATGACTAGTATAAAAAGACTAAAATTTATTAATTTTTTTCTTAAAATCTATAAACAACTAATACTCCAATTGAAAAATGGATGACGTTTGTGACCAGGCAATTGAAAAGGCAAAAATTCAAAAGGCCGATAGACATGCAGAAAGATATTTAACTTAGAAATCAAATAAATCACACCAAAAACCTAAAACAAAACAAGACATTTATCACCACTTAAATTGGCAGGAACAGGCATCTGTCTTGTGCCACAACTGGGAAAGTCAAGCCAGAACAATTTTTCTGGGGCACCAAGTGGTAATATATACTATATAAAATTGAAATGAGCATGACCTTTGCCCCAGCAGCCCCACTTCAAGGAATTTATCATAAGGAGATAATTGGAGAAACATGCAAACGTGTATGCTCAAGTGTCTTTCTCACTGATGAAACATGTATTGAATGTAGCCATTAAAGATTAAGGTACTCTATATTTATTGAGATGGAAGGAAGTTCACAACATATTGATAAAGGGTTTTACACAGCATACCTTGTTTATAAATTTTACATGTTTAAAATATACTTAAAATTCTGTGCAAGTACATAAAAGAAATCTTTGGATGACTATTCACCAAAGCCTTAACAATGGCAAACTCTCTATTGTGGAGTCTCAGGTGATTACTAGTTACTTTTTTTCTTTTTTCCTGTATGATCTAAATCTTTTATTGGTTAACATTTATCATTCAATACAACCGTTCATTTTGATAAATAGAATTTTATGTTTCCATCTTCTGAAGGCCTTCAGTTGTGCTTTAAAGGTAATGTGAAATCTGTCTCAGAGGAGAAAGTTCTGTTACTGGAAATAGCCCCAGGGCTACAGGGACTCCTCTGATAGACTTGTTTGTCCAGGTCAATAGATGGAGTCTGATCAGTGGTGCTTTTTGGTATCATTTAAAACCTAGCAGTTTGTTCAGTCTACTAAGCATGTACTGTCTCACGTGGCTTAGGCACTGTGCTAGCCACTGAGACTATAAAGATGGATTAAACGTCAGTCAGTCCATCAGTCAGTTCAGTTGCTCAGTCGTGTCCAGCTCTTTGCGACCCCATGAACCGCAGCACGCCAGGCCTCCCTGTCCATCACCAACTCCCGGAGTCCACCCAAACCCATGTCCATTGAGTTGATGATGCCATCCAACCGTCTCATCCTCTGTCGTCCCCTTCTTCTCCTGCCCTCAATCTTTCCCAGCATCAGGGTCTTTTCCAGTGAGTCAACTCTTCACATCAGGTGGCCAAAGTATTGGAGTTTCAGCTTCAGCATCAGTCCCTCCAGTGAACAACCAGGACTGGTCTCCTTTAGGATGGACTGGTTGGATTTCCTTGCAGTCCAAGGGACTCTCAAGAGTCTTCTCCAACACCACAGTTCAAAAGCATCAATTCTTTGGCGCTCAGCTTTCTTTATAGTCTAACTCTCATATCCATACATGACCACAGGAAAAACCATAGCCTTGACTAGACGGACCTTTGTTGGCAAAGTAATGTCTCTGCTTTTTAATATGCTGTCTAGGTTGGTCATCACTTTCCTTCCAAGGAGTAAGCGTCTTTTAATTTCATGGCTGCAGTCACCATCTGCAGTGATTTTGGAGCCCCCAAAAATAAAGTCTGACACTGTTTCCACTGTTTCCCCATCTATTTGCCATGAAGTGATGGGACCAGATGCCATGATCTTAGTTTTCTGAATGTTGAGCTTTAGGCCAACTTTTTCACTCTCCTCTTTCACTTTCATCAAGAGGCTCTTTAGTTCTTCTACACTTTCTGCCATAAGGGTGGTGTCATCTGCATATTTGAGATTTTTGATATTTCTCCGGGCAATCTTGATTCCAGCTTGTGCTTCCTTATTAAACGTGGTCCCTGCCTTTTAGGAACTGATACTGATGCAACAGATGAGCATCTCAACAAAAAGTGTTAGTATCCTATGATGATAATGCAGAACAGTCTTATCCTAGGAGTAGGAAGAGACTCATAAAAAAGATGATTAAGGCTTCAGCTGAGTCTTACAAGATAAAAAACAAAGATGTGCCAGGAGTTTCAGGCTGAGAGACAGTGAAAAGGCTCAGAGATACATGATGCATTAGGCATGTCAAGGAGAGACTGCACTTCTTTACCAAACCAGTGGGGAAATAACTTTAGAAAATATCATATTAGGGCAAGTATCTTCAATATTTGGGAATATTTTAACTGTAATTTTTTTTCAAAATAGCAAAAAGCTCACACAGGCAGTATAGGAGTCATCATTATGTTACCTGGAAATTGACAGATCATTTAGAAAACACCAGACAGATAGTATGGAAGATTTGACACTAATTCCTTAAGCTGTTGAAATGGTCAGCCTCTCCTCAGGTTAGATAATTATAGGCCTTGAGATACTAATGCTAGTACATGGCCTTGCATACATGTTAAGACTGTATTATCATTAAAGCATCATAGAGCTGGCCAAGTATGATGGTATAGCGTTTGTCCCATGTGGAGATCAGAACATGATAGTTATTTATTACTGCACACTGGTGATGTCTCCAAAGTTGATTTTGTATGCATCATAAGTGAAAAGTGAAAGTGCCCGCTCAGTCATGTCTGGCTCTTTGTGACCCCATGGACTGTAGTCACCAGGCTCCTCTGTCCATGGGATTCTCCAGGCAAGATTACTGGAGTGGGTTGCCATTTCCTTCTCCAGGGGATCTTCTCAACCCAGGGATCAAACCCAGGTCTCCCGCTTTGCAGGCAGTTTCTTTACCATTTGAGCTACCTGGGAAGCCAAACATATATATGCATCATATGTCTTGTGTAAATTCTTCATATCTGGTGAAATAAGAAAGACAAAACGCTGGCAATAGTTACTGCCTTGAGAGACATGTAGGATGTCATTGTGGCACATGAGTCCTGAGTCTTTGGCCCAGATCTTAGAGGAGAAGATTGGGACATGATGGGAGGTAGCAATGGCAGATCCATCCCCGTGAGACAGAGCAGAAGTAGGTGTACCATTCGTTCAGCCGCCAGATCTTCCTAAGCGTTCAGCTGTGAAATATTTCCAGTTGAGTAGTTTGTGATCACAAATCAGCGTCACAGTTTAATTGTGTTTCTGATAACACATTCTAAACAGTGAGGAAAATTGTTTCAATCTATTAAGTACTCCCAAGGTAGTAATCCTCATTCAGTGGATTAGGCAGTTACAAGGTCAGAATGGCTCCAGTCGAATCAATGTTTATAAACAGGCCCTGTGTACTCCTGGGTGATGGATACACGAGAAACAAAATCAGGTGACCTTGCCATCAAAGAGTTTACCTTATTTTAGAAAAGACACCATTTATTCATGGGAAAAATTCAGCAAGAAAAAGAAACTTGAAAACGTGTAGCAAAGTGCTACCCTGAGTGTCTGTTGGCAGAGAATGCCCTGGTATTCATAATACCATGGGTAATGGGAAAAATTAATGTAGGCCAGTATTAGGGGTAGAGAGAAGAGTGAAATGTGATGGGAAAATGAAGACTTTTTCCTCTTAGAGAAAAATCTAGTCACTCCAGTAAATCGTTATTATTTTATGATCATTGACTTTGAGCTCCTTGAAGATTATGCTTATAATTTAATCATACAACACACTTGCCTAAGATAACATAGTGTCCAATATGTAAGTTATTCAATAATAATGAACTGATATTAATGATAGCTATCATTTATCAGAGGCTGCTTTGCCCTTTTATAGGGGAGGGGTTGCAGACCACCATGAGACATTAAGCAATTTCCCTAAGTTTACACAGGTTATCTTAGGGAACTTGGCTGTATCTGGTTTCAGAACTTAAGTGAACAAATGTGTGCTTTAGGAAGGGGAAGCAAGAGAGGCACTCTGTCAGGCCTACAAAGGGATTTTTTTAATGTACGAAATACAGTGCCTCTGATCCAGGAACTTTCAGTCTAATGGGAGAACAAAGCCTAAGTCACCTGCCTCTTCCTTTCTTAGCCGGCTGTCCATCCACCAGGCACTGGTTGATGAGGACCTAACACACTTGGGCCCCTTTGGTCCTGCCCCCACCCCGCTCCACCCGTGATCTGATTGCAGTCCTCTGGCCCAGTCCTCTCAGCGCCGTCTTCACCTCCGTGATCTTCCCATGACAGTGACCTTTGGGGTTCCGTAGGAAGAGCACACAGATGTGATGGGTCATGGTGTGCGTTGAGTTTCTTTTTGCTGTTGGCAAACAGTCACTGAGTACTGGTAGGAAAACAGCCCCTCCTACTGCACCCTGCTCCTCAGCCAGCGCCTGTTGACTAGGGTCTGGGAGACTTACATCTGAGCCAAAGGATGGTCAAGGGCACCTCTGGGAACTCATCTGCATGTCTGACTCTGCAGTTCCTTGAACCAAATGAAAACCTAAGTATATCAAATAATCCTCAACTCTCTAATTTGGGGATAGGAAGACCACAGAGTTTATGATAGTTGATGTCGCACTTCCCTGTTTGGATATTTCTATTTGTTTGTTTCATTGTATTAAGATGCTCTGATATTAAATGGGAAAAAAAAACAGGTTGTGACACTTGTATATATAGAATGCCATTTATCAGATGACGAAATACGTATATGTGCATGGACTGAAAACAAGCCTCTGGGTATTTACCAGGAAGGGTGAATAATGATCTCTCGGCGGTGCTTTGTATTTCTATTGTATTTCCAAATATCTACATCTTCTTTTCTTCTAAAAGAAGTTTCTTAAAAAATTAAATAAAATTTTTTTTCAAAGCGCACTATGATGACAGACTTCCCTGGCAGTCAGTGGTTACAACACCACGCTTCCACTGCAGGGAACTATGATATCATTCTCTCTCTGAAGTCTATTTTTAGCTAATGGGCCTTGTCTTGCTCTTCATTTCAAAACATGAAGAGGAGGCATCATGTAGGGGTTGACAGATTACTAATGCGAAATTGAGCCATCTTCATCCTTTGTGACTTGCATCTCGGTCTCTCACTTCCTCTCACATTTTCTACTCTAAGTAATTATTTGCAGAAGTTACTCTCTTAGCACTGTGGGCTACATACCTCATAAGGTTTTATGAAACAGAACAAATGACTGTGGCCCAGAAAGCCCAGTTTATAGAGAAGCCCTTGACTCGCTGGCTGAAGATGCTGGGTGTGTTTGGGTTTTGTTGCAGAGCAGCTGCTACAAGGCCATCGCTGTCATCCTCAGTTCCACATCTTGGGAGCAAGTGGGTTGAACTTAAGTGATCGCTGTTGGAGAGAACTGAACACTCATGTTCAAAGGTTCTGCTTTACCTGTTTCCCAGCCTGTGGACAGTTCACATGACTCTGTGGTCTCCAGAGAGACCGTGGTTTCTCTCAAGCCATGGGGCCATTGGAAAGATTATACATAATAGTATTTGATGATTTTTTTTTTTTCTAAGAAAAATGATGGTGGTGGTAGTGGTCAACAAATGTTGATTGCTTTATACTTTTTTCCTTCTAAAAAGTTAGAAGTGTCCCCCAACATCTTCTGTCGCTTCAAAGCATTACAGGAGTGTGTGTGTGCTTAGTCGCTCAGTCGTGTCTGACTCTTGGCGACCCCATGGACTGTGGCCCTCAGGCTCCTCTGTCCATGGGGATTCTCTAGGCTAGAATATTGGAGTGGGTAGCCATTTCCTTCTCCAGGATTACAGAAGACAAGACAGGTGGAAGTGTGGGGTTACTGCCCCTCTTTCCGTATCGTCTGGCCGCTTTTTAGTTTATCTGTTGTGTATCACTGCTCGAATTGGTGCAGTTTAGGTGCTGGACAGTGTGAGATTTGTGTTGCTGACTTTCTGTTTTAAAGTTTTGTTAGAAGTGGTAGTGGGATATGTTAGTTCTGTTATTTGAAAAGGATAATAAAATGCATGATAAAACATACTTTTAAACAAAGTTTAGACAAAAAGGGAACATTTAATTGTCCAAATTGAGGACTTTATACTGTACTATACTCTAACCTGGTTACTTTCAGAGTGTGATTTTTTTTTTTTTTTTTTACTTATGGTAGCTATAATGTGTTGGCCCTGCCAGATTCTAAAAGAGAAATAAAGTCACAACTTAAAGTCAGATTCTAAGGAATAACAGAGAGATAAGCATCTCATGGCTGTTGTATTAAACCTATATGTAAATACTATTCTACTAACATATAATTAACAATACAGTTTTAAATAATGAATGAAATGGCCTTTGGTTTAGAAAGATTGAATAGTTAAATTTTTTATTGAAGTATAGGTAATTTACAATATTGTGTTAGTTTCAGGTGTATAGCACAGTGATTCAGATAACATATAAATATTTTCAGGTTCTTTATCTATTATAGGTTTTTACAACATACTAATTTAATTTTTTTAAGAAAAAAAGGGACATTGCTGGGAAAAGTAGTTGGTGGAGACAGAAGTCCAGGAGGGACAAAGGTATACAGTTCACCTCCTTAAAAGTAATAGTCCACGCTTAAGTCTTAATGTAAATAGATTTTACATTTTCACTTAAAATATATTTTCAAAAGCTATGTGCATGCCTATTAAGAATTGAAAGTAAATGGTTAGGGGTGAAGTGAAAAAGCATGGTGCTAAAATACCAATCTGTGAAACTAATGAATTCTTTCAGATTGTAAAACAAAGCCAAACTGGTACAAATCTCTATTTAGATTATGTTTTATTTCCAGTTTGAATACCACACTCAAGACAAGCTAAATTGCATTTAAATTTCCTTCTAGCTACAGGCACCCGTGCTTCACTGTATAAATGTCACTGTTGATTTTGATCTATAACCGAAGAAGACATAAAATGATCAAATTATATACGAAATAAGATTTTATTTTTAATGTTTCACCCAGCATTTTGGTCTGCATTGTGTCAGCTGTTGAATACAATATTTTTTCATTAATCATTTATTTCGCATTGCCTTCTTTCACTCCAGAAACGTCTCTGTGTTTAAAATGGATAATCAGTGAGGGCCTATTGGATAGCACAGGGAACTCTGCTCAGTGTTATGTGGCAGCCTGGATGGGAGGGGAGTCTGGGGAGAATGTTATATGTGTGTGTATGGCCGAGTCCCTTCACTGAACACCTAAAAGTATCACAACATTGTTTGTTAATTGGCTATACCCCAATACAAAATAAAAAGTTTAAAAACAAATAGAAATGTTTAGATGTTGAATTTTGACCACGGCTTTCCTCTTTTGTCCTCGTCTTATTTCCGCTAATGCAGTTGTTCACTTGCCAAATGTTAAAATGAAAAACTATGCTTTTAGCTCTGATTATTCTCAATTATTCTCAATTATTCTTTTAAGAAGTATTTATTGAGCAATTGCAAGAAACTGGCTCTTACTAGAGGAGGTAACAGGTAAAAAGACAATGACCACTTTTGTTTTGTTTACATCCTAGGGAGGGACCCATGTAAACCGAGAGGCATGTAACACCTTGTCAGGTGGCGATGAGCGCAGTGAGAAAAGTAACCAACAGGAGACAGTGGCGCAGTGGCTGCTGTAGACTCGCAGGTCAGAGAAGGTCTGCCTGAGCAGTTGACCTTTTGGAGCAGAGACCTGAAAGAAGGAGCAGGCCAAGAGAACGACCAGGAGCAGTCCTTCAGGCACTGGAACTCCAGGCCCGAATCCCAGGGAAAAGACCCTTAGGTTGGGAGAGTGGTGGGTGATGAGCTCAGAGAGGCAGCCTGGGCTTGGACTGTGCGTTGACCTGTAGCTCAAGCGTAGACTCTGGCTTCTATTTTAAATGTAACAGAAGCCAGAAGAGGATTTGGGGAGTGATTAAAAACCAAAGTGACTTTGGTTTTAATTTAAAGGCTGACTCTGGCTGCTACCTAGGGAATAGACACTAAGACGCAGGAGTAGACGCAGGTGACCAGTTAGCAGCTGGTGGAGACAAGAGGACAGGGGTCTGGACTGAGGCGCTAGCAGTAAAGTGAGGTGTGGTCAGGTTCAGGAGGTGATTAAATGTGAGCTTCCTCAGAGCACGTCTTATCCTCGAGCTTCGCAGTGAGGCACTGGGAGCGGTGAGGCGAGTGGAATTTTATACCAACAGAGGCTTCTCCTCGTTAGTGGTTTTCAAGTTCTGAAACCAGACCGTGCTTTGAGGCTTAGCACCGTGGGGTGAAAAGAGAAACAAGTACTGTGAAAGTAGAGACTTTCTCAGACGGGGATGGAGGGATTAACAGGGTTCAAATTTTACGGTAATGTGTTTCACCTTGTTTTTTTTTGTTTGTGTTTTCTTTTCTTAACCTTCTTGTGGCATATTCATTGATGCAAGCTGGGATGCAGGGAGCAGTGTTCTGACTCTAGTTTGCAGTTCATGGGGCATGGCCCTTGTGAAGGGAGTCACTTCAGAGCTCCAAAACCTCCTGGGCTGAAGTGCATCCGTTCAGCACTTCCTCTGCTCGAATAGAAACCACTGTTTCGTTTCACTCAACCTGAATGAAAAGGGATCTTCAGACATGACTTGTTTTTATTTTATAGCATGTTGGTGGAAGGCTGGCGGGGGGCCCTGTAGGCACATTTTTGGTCCCCCCCTCCCTTCCCCTGATAACCACAGCTCCCCTTTCACAAGGCTCTTCCCTTCCCCCAACCCAGACTCTTCTCATTCTGGCACTCTTTGTTCCTCATAGAACTCTGGGCTGCAGTTTCTTCTTTCCCTGACCCCTTCTCTGAGCTTTGGGCCCTCTGCTTCAGACTTAACCATCACTCCATTTCAGTTACCTTCCCAGAATAGGAGCCATGTGCTATGAGATGCAACAACCGATACACAAATAAAACACAGATTTCTGTGGGGGCAAACGAAGGTCCCAGAAAATTTCCCATTATGAATTTCCATTCCAGTTTGCATTGTTAACTTTTAAGGGAAAAATAGCGTCACGCTTACTCACCTTCCTGCCCTCCCCTCACTCCTCCACCACCGTGTGAACGCATCAGTGTTCTCCAGGATGCTGCACAAATGACTTTCTTTTGTGCTCAGTAGACTCTTACAGAGGAAGAACTCATCTATGAAAAGTTACGGTAAATGTGTAACCTTTTTGAGAGGTACCCTTGCTTTTTCTAGAAAGTTGGGCTTTGGCAGGTTTGATTTGCCTCCAGAGATGGTGGTGAGAAGAGAAGTTGACAATATGGAAGATGAGGTTATAAAGAGAGTCAAATGGCTGAAAGAGATAGAAAAGGGAACAGGTAACAGGGGGTGAGCAGAGTGGGGTTTGGTAAGCCAAGGCCAGGTCCACCCACAGAGCATCCCAAAGGAGTCAGCTGAGTTATCTTTACGCCCTCCCCAGTTAAGGAGTGGTCAGAAGGACTTTGAGATCTGAAACTCACACCTTGGAGTGGGTGATGTGGCTTGCTGCATGGGGAACAGGTGATGGTGGCTGTTTCTGGAAACCGACATGGTGGGGGTATAAGAGGGGTGAGCCTGAAATTCGTGCCCTTCTAGTTTGGCAGATATTTTGCTGGGAATGCCCTGCCAAGACCCCAGACCTTGGGTGTACCTCTGCCAGATTCTGCAGGAGCAGTTTGGAACCTTATCACCCGTAACCTGATCAGGTGAAAGGCCTCTTTACACCATGTAAAAGAAACTTTGGAACACATCAAGGTCATACAATATACTTGAAGATTTTTGAACTCTTGATGTTTTATATAACTCGGGCCTTTGAGTGCAAGCAGCATCCCTGAAAAGAAACTAAAAGAAAACAGTACAAAAGATGTACCAAGGAATTATGGTTGTTCTGTGTCTCTGTATGAACCATCCTCCCAAATTCTGCTTTGGTCTGTCTGTATAGAATTGTGTGGGACGTTCATACTTTGCTATGTGTTGAAAATGTCTGATTTAAATCATTTGAAGTCTCAGAAATCACAGCAGCTCTTTTTTATATAAGGTATAAATTTAAGGTATACCATGTGGTGATTTGATATACATTGCAAAATGATTATCACAATAAGATCAGCTAACACATGACTGCACATAATGACTGTGTGTGTGTGTGTGTGCATATGTGTGCATTGAGAACATATAAGATTTACTGTTAGCAACTTTCAAGTACATAGTACAGTAGTGTTATCTGTAGTCACCATGCTGTACATTACATCCCCAGAACTTAACTCATAGCTGGAAGTTTCTAGTCTTTGACCAGCATCTCCTCATAGTCTCTCACCCTACAGCTGCTGGCAACCACCATTCCACTCTCTGTTTCTGCGAGTTTAACTTTCTTAGATTCTGTATAAAAGTAATATACAGTATTTGTCTTTCTCTGACTTATTTCACTTATTTCACTTATCACAGTGCCCTCAAAATCCATCCACACGGCCACAAATGGCAGGATTCTTTCTTTCTTGTGACTGAATACTATTTCATTGGGTATATATACCACATTTTCTTTATCCATAATTCCATCAATGGACAGTTAGGTCATTTCTGTACTTTGGCTCTTCTGAAGTAGTGAGAGCGTGGGAGTGCAAATATCTCTTTGAGATCCTGATAGCATTTTTTTTCGGGTGTATACCCAGAAGTGGGATTGGTGGATCATATATGTGGTAGTTCTGTTTTTAATTTTTTGAGGAACCACCATACTGGTTTCCATAGTGACTGTGTTGATTTACAATCCCACCAACAGTGCAAGAGGGTCCCAGCACGTCTGATCTCTTGTCTTTTTGATGATAGCCACTCTAACAGGTGTGAAGTGATTTAGCAGTTCTTTTTTCTACTATACATCCCTTTTTAAGAGATCTATTTGGCTGACCCGGGTCTTAGTTGTGGCATGCAGGATCTTTAGTTGCAGCCTTCGAACTCTTGGTTGTGGCATGTGGGATATAGTTCCCTTACCGGGGATTGAACCCAGGCCGACTGCACTGGGAGTGCAGAGTCAATAGTCTTAGCCACCAAGGAAGTCCCTGTACATCTCTCTTGAGGAAGCAAAATGGACCCTTGAGAACATTCACTGTCTTTCAATTCAGTTCAGTTGCTCAGTTGTGTCTAACTCTTTGTGACCCCATGGACTGCAGCACGCCAGGCTTCCCTGTCCATCACCAATTCCCAGAGCTTACTCAAACTCATGTCCATCGAGTCAGTGGCCATCCAATCATCTTATCCTCTGTCGTCCCCTTCTTTTCCTGCCTTCAACCTTTCCCAGCATCAGGGTCTTTTCTAGTGAGTCAGTTCTTTGCAACAGGTAGCCAAAGTCTTGGAGTTTCAGCTTCAGCATCAGTCCTTCCAATGAATATTCAGGACTGTTTCCTTTAGGATGGACTGGTTTGATCTCCTTGCAGTCTAAGGGACTCTCAAGAGTCTTCTCCAACACCACAGTTGAAAAGCATCAGTTCTTCGGCACTCAGCTTTCTTTATAGTCCAGTTCTCACATCTGTACATGACTACTGGAAAAACCATAGCTTTGAGTAGACAGACCTTTGTTGGCAAAGTAATGTCTCTGCTTTTTAATATGCTGCCTAGGTTGATCATAGCTTTTCTCCCAAGGAGCAAGCGTCTTTTAATTTCATGGCTGCAGTCACCATCTGCAGGGATTTGGGGTGAGTGTCACTGAGGACACTTCCCCATCATCTCTGTGTCCTCCTGCAGGCTGTCACTACTGAGCCTATCTCACAATTGCTATACCACACAATTTGAATTTAATCAAACCATTCAATTGCCCTCATGCATCCTCCCCCAAAAGATGATAATACCAAACAGCTCCCATCTCTTGCAAACAAATTGAGCAAAATGTGTTACTAAAATAGGCTCATTCAGACTGACCAGGTAGTGGAGGATGGTGTGTTCTTATATACCATGCTGCTCACCATTAAACTGTCATCGAACATGCTGTTGCCTCAACTCACCCAGACACTTTATTCCTAAAGAGCTATTTGCTGTCGCTCTCAAAGCATACTTTAGTCTCTAAGGGGAAGATAACTTGGTGATTCATTGCAAGTAAAAATGATCTTTTGCTTTATGTGAAAGAAGCTCTTATGAGAAGAGGTACAGACTTGTGAGAAGCAGAGAGAGTGTGCGAGAGCCCTCTTCACCCCTCATATACACATGTGAGTGAGCTCTCTCGCCTCCCCTTCCAGGACCTTTCTTCGTGACATCGGCAGTGAAAGTCAAGTCATGAATATTTTTCGCAAGTGGGGAAGCTGTACTATTTTATTACAAATTGTATTTTAGCTGTGTTTTTCCATTTGAAAAATTCAGTGGCAGTGCTTGTAGCCTTGGGAATTGCTTCAAATGAAAACGGCTCTATCTAGTTCTTTCCTATTCTTGCTAATGATTTCGCTGCCACTAAATTATTTCTAATGGTTGTAGAACACAGAAGCCAGCTTCAGTCCAGAGGCATAGTAAAAGAACCAAAGATCACTGAAAAGCAATTTAAATTTTTACTGAATAACCTCAAAAAATCCCAAAGAAACATCTCATTATTAAACCTACTTCACCATGTACTGAAATCTATTCCCATGAATAGAGCTCTCTGCCACTCTAGTGACTTTCTGTCTGCCTTTCTTTGGACTACCTGAAAGATCTCCCCCCTCTGTCTCTCTAATCTGCAAAACTTTCCTTTCCAGCCCAATTCATCTCTTTAGCTCTGCTCTTTCTGGTCTAAATTCAGGCTGCTGCAGTTTCCCCATTGCCAGACTGCATCACAAAAGAGCACAAGCCAGGCCTGCTGGTCAGATGCCTGGAGAGAGAAGGAGGGGACTGGGATGCTTAAGCATCTGGATTATAATCTAAGAATCTTTTCTTTGATAGAAATCCACTTAAGTCAGAACCCAATTAAAGGAGTTAGATCAACATTAAGATGTCCTTCTTCTAACACACACAAACACATACATGTGCATGACTGCACCATTGGTCAACTTGTTCCGTGTTTCAGATGACTCTATGGCAGCCACACTAAATGGGGAAGAATTCCTGGAATGGTCATGAATTTCCTAATTCTGACCAGCCCTCCAGCAAGTTCACAACCTTTGACCCCAGACAGTAGTGAAGGACTGACTATGGATGAATCAGCAGAAATTTATTACCAGTTTTAGAAAAGCAACTCTTCATGACAGTGGAATTTTATGAGCTCAATGTCCAAAGGAAGGCATGCGAGCCATTCTGTTAGTATCTGTTTGTATTTGTTGTTGTTATTTAGTTGCTAAGTCATGTCCAACTTTTTTGAGACCTCATGGACTGTAGCCCACAAAGCTCCTCTGTCCATGTGATTTCCCAGGCAGGAATACTGGAGTGGGTTATTTCTTTCTCCAGGGGATCTTCTCAGCCCAGGGATGGAACCCCTGTCTCCTGCATTGGCAAGTGAATTCTTTCCAACTGAGCCACCAGCATTTGCTGTTACCTAAAAGGAAAATCACTGTTTGCATTTATTTTAGATCATATTTTATCATAATATATATTTTAATGTCTGACCTGAAAAGGTTTATCTTAAAGATGATTTCCACTCAGGAAGAGGATACACATTGTGATAACATGTTGTAATAGTTCTGTAACGGAGACCAGCAAAGAGAATTTTCGTTTTTATCAGAAATTCAGTTTATGACACATTTGTGAGAAAGTTGAATAAGAACCTGGGGTGTCTGAGTCAGACTGCCTGGGTTCAAGGGCTGGCCCTAGTCCCACCACATATTCGATGGTACCGCTAGATGAGTGAACGTTTCCTTGTGATGGAGACATGCTTCTCTTTCTTAGAGCCCTGAGAGTATTAAATGGGTTGTGGTATAACAGATTTTCCAAACTGCATCTGGGACTCGATAAATGATAGCTCTCATCCTCATTCTCTCTCTCCTCCTCGTCCCTACCTCTCCTGTGTTCAGTCCCTCCTCCTCCTCCTTACTCCAGTAAAGGAAGAGATCCTTGCTTGATCTTATTGCTAAGATCATATATCAAAGTCATAGTGTATAACAGAAGCCTTAAAATGAAGTTATCTTTCAAAATACAAAGTTTTTTGCAAAGATACTGCAGTATTTACTGCGTATTGGAGGAGAGCTTTGGTTTTCACCCATTGGATGCAGTGGCGGTCAAATCGCCATTGTAATGAGAGGTCTCACAGCCCTTACTTTGGATGGTATATTGGTTCCTAACTTAAGGAGCACAGGGGTAATATTTTCCACCAGCAAAGACTCCTAACACCTGATGAGGGAGGGGTCTGCTAGTTTCCCTGATGTTACCCATGAACTTTTGGTTAGATATCTGTATAGCTTTTATTTATATCGCTGTGATTTCCAAATGTGTTCAGATCCTTTCTGAGTCTGTTCATACTTTATGCCTGTATCATTTCCCAAAGTGATTGTTTCCTGTGCTTTGTGGTTTAAAAAAAAGAACGGGCTTAGTGGTTAGGAGTCTGGCCCTGGATTCCAAGCAACCTGGGTTAGAACCAGCATTGCGACTTGACCAGCCAATCAAGGACTGATCTCTGCAACTGTGGAAAGGGGCTTGTAGTACCAGCCTCATCGGACTGGCATGAGGATTAGGGAAGAGGAGAGATGGCTGGACAGGCTTTCTCTTGAACGGTTATCAAGGATAACAGGAACCCCGCCAAGAAGAGCAGAGAGGACCTAGCTGGTCTCCAGCTTTTCCGTGGTTGGTGGAGAACCAGCACTCCTGAAGAGACAGAGCAGGGCTCTAGAGAAGCTGAGTGAATGGCTCTCAGAACCACCACGCCTGCCTTTCCTCTCTGCGAGGGACTCGCCACTCTCTTGGTTGGGAATTATTATCGTATATTAACTGGTGTATGTCTTTAGTCAGAGTATGCCAAAAGATGAATGTTCTGGGACCTTTAATGACTGGTTAATAATTCCCTGGTCATTGAATGTGTGCTCAGTTGCTCAGTCGTGTCCAACTCTTTGTGACCCCATGGACTGTAGCGGGCCAGGCTCCTCTGTCCATAGGGTTTTACAGGCAAGAATACTGGGGTAAGTTGACATTCCCTTCCCCAGGGGATCTTCCCAACCCAGGGATTGAATCCAAGTCTCTTGCGTCTCCTGAATTGGCAGGCAGATATTTTACCACTAGCGCCACCTAGGAAGCCCCATCACTGAATAACAAGCCCCACATGAATGGAAGAGACGTGCTGTCTGGCCTCTGAAATGATTAAATGATTCAGGAATGGGACCTGCAGGTCCAGTCTTAATTATTAAAGGCGTTGTAGTGAGGGAAGCTTTACCACTTTAGCATCCCTGCAGCTGTGGGCACCTTCAAAGACGTGAACAAGACCCTAAGAATGCTGAGAAGCCGTAGCACCCACGCACACGCATCTCAGCACACTCAGCTCACTCTCTCCCCTGCCTCCACGGCACACAGCTAGGAAGTCACCACGCCAGGTCCAGAAGAGAAGGGCCCTTTGAGCCAGTGCTCTGTCCCTTCTGATTCACTGCTGTCCCGCCAAAGGGGAAGCAGCTGGGGTCAGGTTCACTGGCAGCTCCTTTGCCCCAGGACAGATCACAGCCCATCCCAAGCACTCCCTGTTCTGCAAGCTTCGATACCTCCCCATCCCTAGGTGAAGGCATGACTCTCCAGGAAGCAGCAAACAGGTTCTGGCAGATATTGTACTTAAGCTCCAGCCCCGCCAGCTGACTCCAGGTAAAGACTCCACCCTCCTGAGACTCCTAGTGGCCACTGGCTCTTGGCCTGTCTTCTCCTCCAGGTGTCGTTCTTCCTCACCTTCCTCAGCTGACTGGCCCACCTCCCCTGGCTCATGTGTGTTCCACCTTCGCTGAGTCTTCTTTCAGAGAGGCAGAAAGCCTTGGATTGCAATGGTTGGGGTCTCTCCAGAGGAGATGGCTGAGGACAGAAGCTTAGGCTGTAACGGCAGCTTGAGTCTGGTACCTGGTGGGGGAAGTCAATACCCGCTTGGCGCGGAGCCTGACTCTGGTGGGATTTGCATCCCAGTTCTTCCTGCACTTGCCCTACAGCCTCCCTTCTGTACATCTCTCTAGGCAGCAACCCCCGCCTGCCCCCCACCCCGAATTATGCGTGTTGGCTGTACTAGAACTCTCTGTGTTGTTCCTGTTGGCCATGTTCTCTCTGGCTGTTGAACTCACTGTCCCCTTACCTAGACCTGTCCTTCTCACACACCTTAGTGTTCCTTAGTACTCCTCTGAGTTATGTCACCTCCTCCAAGACTCTCCTCAACCTTTCTTAAGGGGTCCCTCCTTTCTCTTCTTATTACAACCACCCTGTGTGTTCATACTAAGTCTCTTCGGTGTTGTCCAACTCTCTGCGACCCTGTGGACCATAGCCCGCCTGGCTCCTCTGTCCATGGGATTCTCCAGGCAAGATTACTGGAGTGTGTTGCTATGCCCTTCTCCAGGGGATCTTCCTGACCCAGGGATCGAACCTGTGTCTCCTGTCACTCCTGCATTGCAGGCAGATTCTTTACCACTGAGCCACTGGGGAAGCCCCACACTTGTGCTTTATGGCTGCAGATGGACTACACTCTCATTTGCTCATCTTCTTAAATTTTCCCTCACTGGCTGTGAGCTCCTTGAGTACAGCGTCTGCCTCCTTTGCCCAGGACTGAGTACTCTGTTCTCTGGCATGTACTAGGTGCTCAGTGAATGCTGCTTAAGTAAAGAAGGAAAGGAACACAGAAAAGATAGTGTAGCATTTGACTGAAGAACAGAAGGGAGTTAGTTCCTTCTGCCTCCTCTTGTCTGAATGAAACTCAAGAGGTGCTTTTGCACAGACCTTTTGGGGCCAGAAGTATATCCATAAATTGGTATAGTTTGCAGAGAGCTCATAGCAGTCAAAAAGGAAAATGCTACAACTCCAACTAGAGAAAAAGGGCAAAGGATATCAGAAAGAAGGGAGTACATGTGAATTGAATGATCCAAACAGGAAAAAAGTATTCAGTAAAACTAGCAAATTTTGAAACATCAAACTAAAATGAAAACTAGATACTGTTTTCACCCCTCAGTTGATTGCATGTTTTTTAAAAAGGATAGCACCCTTTATTAGTGAAGGTGTGCTGAAATGAGTTTTATAAGACTGAAGCAAGACTATATCTTTTGTCTATCTCTGGTTTTCAAATATGTCCCAGTGTTAGGTTTCACTGCTGCTGCTGAGTCGCTTCAGTCGTGTCCGACTCTGTGCGACCCCATAGACAGCAGCCCACCAGGCTCCCCCATCCCTGGGATTCTCCAGGCAAAAACAAAGTAGGCATGTAAAACTTGCTCTCTGAGTGACATTAACAATTTTCAATTATGAGATATCATAAAGGGGGATGTGAACAAATATATGGGCTTCCCTTATAGCTCAGTTGGTAAAGAATCTGCCTGCAATTCAAGAGACCCAGGTTCAATCCTGGGTCAGGAAGATCCCCTGAAGAAGGAAATGGCAACCCACTCCAGTATTCTTCCCTGGAGAATCCCATGGATAGAGGAGCCTGGAAGGCTACGATCCATGGGGTACAAATATATACAATCTGGCTAATTGCCCTAGTTGAAACCCAGTGGCCAGGCTTGAATCTTCCATAAATATGAAGTCCAAAAACATAATTTCCCTTTTGTAATTTTTTAACAGCTTATATTCTTAGAGCATGAGCACTTAATGTATCGAACAATCTTATTTTGAAGTTAGTTTTCCTTTATTAGGTTGATTTGAGTCACATTTTGAAAAGAACCAAGAGCATTGAGTATTAAATGCACCAAAACCTTATTTTAGAAATGTTTGAAATGTTTAGAATGGGCACTTCATAATTATCCTAGAAATTGCTTAATGATAACTATTACATTGGAAAGGGCAAAACCGTTTTCTGCAAGTGAGGATATAGTAATGATTGTGAAGGGACTGCCTGACTTAGAATTGCTAGTGGTCTGTGAGGTCCTTCAGTTGAGCCTCTGCTTTGTGTATAAGGTTTTCCAGATTTAGTCCATCCTGGTGGACTGTAGCCAAGTGGAATATGGTCAGCCTAGTTATGCGGTCAGTCTAGGGTCAGTCTAACCTGAGGAATATGCTCCAGGTAGTAGAAAGTTTCCCAGAGCACAAGCCTTCTCCCAGGACAGTGGTTTCTCTCGGGCACTGTTTCCTAGCCTCTTCCGTTCCCTCTCTTCAACACCATCTGCCGTTGCTCAGCTTAGAGCCAGCCCAGAGTAAGTTTTCAGACTCTCCTGAATAAGAGCTTTCCAGGTGAGGAGGGTTTAGAAGTGAATCAGGGTTAGATATGCTGTGGGCCGGAGAAGGCAATGGCACCCCACTCCAGTACTTTTGCCTGGAAAATCCCATGGACGGAGAAGCCTGGTGGGCTGCAGTCCATGGGGTCGCTAAGAGTCAGACACGACTGAGCGACTTCACTTTCACTTTTCCCTTGCATACATTGGAGAAGGAAATGGCAACCCACTCCAGTGTTCTTGCCTGGAGAATCCCAGGGACGGGGAAGCCTGGTGGGCTGCTGTCTATGGGGTTGCACAGAGTCGAACACGACTGAAGCGACTTAGCAGCAGCAGCATGCTGTGGGCATTAAAGCCTTCAATGCTTCTGTGACAAAATTCTCTTCAGTCTAACAGCTATTAAGCACTGACCTGTTGTTGCAAAATTAAGAACCACAAAGCTATATCTTGGAGATTAGGATGATGGGAGAGGTGAGATAAGTTCCAAAGCATATACCAATGATATAACAGTAAAGAGTGGGTTCTGAAGTCAGGCAGCTCCCCGTTTACAAGCTGTGTAAAGACAGGAAGGGAGGCATGGAGAATATTAGCTGAAAAATTCCCAAATATGATCAATAGCAGCAACACACAGATTCAAAAGCTCAACAGCTCCAAAAAAGATAAAGGGATGGATGAGATTGGATTGCCAGCAGTGACTTTCCTACCCTATTAAGAAACTATGGCCCCTCACCCAACTCCCGACCAGAATACACGTCAAGCCTCAAATTTTTTCCTTTATGTTGGATGTCTTAGAAGTACACCAATTAGTGATTCCTGATTTAACACAAATCATCTTTATTGGGGCACCGGGAAAAACAAAAGGCTAAGGTATAAGTTTGAAAAATAGACTTAGTGTAATGCTGCAGGAGAAGTGAGTAGAGGCAGTAGGGCTGAGAAAACTGCAGAATGAGGAGGCCTGGGGAAAGGTTTACATGGAGATGCAAGTTGGGCTCAGAAGAGGAGGTTCTTTGACATCAAAGACAAACCACCCACTTAAAGCTTTGGTTCAAGTCAAGCTTTACATCAAAGAAAAGAGAAGAAAGTGTTTCCTTTCTCCTTCTTCATCTCCTAGGATCACATGACCACCCTACTATTGAGGTTGCTGATGCCTATATTGAATGGTTTAGCTACATGAAATTAACTGGGTTTTCCATGGAGTAGCCTGGAAATGAAATCATCTCTTCGCTTGGAGAAGTTTACAATTAGTTGAAATCACTTCACATGTGAAGGAAATAACACTAAGGGTGTTTGGGGCAAATTTTAAAAGTGAAAAGAACTTAGAAATTTGGAGGCAGAAGAGATACTTGTAGTCCAAAGAGATTGAAGATTTCGTAAAGATAATGAAACTTGGACTCAAATAGTCTTTGAATCAACTGAGAGACTAGGAAAGAAATTCTAGGTAGGGGAATAATACAAGTTTTAGCTCAAAAACCTACATATACGCCAGCCAAGACTTCCACACTGAGGACATCACAGCGAAAAGGTTAAGGTGAAATAGCAAGTTTCATACCCATTGCACTTGTTTGCAAAAATGTAAAGAATGGCATTGGTTTTTTTGTTTTTATTTTTCATTAGATATCTTTTTTCTTCATTGGAGAATCCAGCAAGGGGGAAAAGGGACACCTCAGACAAACAAAACTGAAGCACTGATTGGGGTAAATTTTATTCATCTGTGAACTGAAGTCAGGTCTCTAGGTTTTATCTCTTAAAAAAAAAAAAAGTTTTCTTAAACACCAGTGTGCCAGACACTTTGAGTGAAAAAACAGATACCTCGTCCACCCAGACAGCATCCAGTGAGCCCCTGAGAAAGACCACGGCTTAGACACAGCAGACATTAGGTGAGTGTGAAATGAATAAGCAAATAGAGGCATGAACAGCTGATGGGTGGAGTCCTCCAAAGTAGGAGGCCACATTTCCCGGTGTAATTGACCGGGCTTGCCATCCATCTTTATTTTATAGTGCCATAGAGTTCTGCCTTCTTATCCTTCCAGAAAAGGGTTTTCTTTCCAAAGTGGCTTTTTTTTTTTTTAAGCAACCTCTGTCCTTCTTTCTTTAAAACAATCACCCTGCCTGTTCTGAATTGGAACCTCACCCGTTCACTCTTGTGCCCTCGAGGAAGGCTGAGACGAGGAGCTGTGCCAATGGCAATAATTGAGTTAGGATATACAGGAAGATAGAGGAGCATTATTTTATTGTAACCCTGGTTTCACTCAAATAATGATCACTCTTCTTTTTCCTATCATAAAAGTTATTGTTCTTTGAAAATCATGTTCTATTTTAATTAAAGCACTATATGTACATAGTTAAAAAAAATACTGAAGGCTTATCATGGACAATTATACCCCCTTATCACTTCCTCTTATTTGTCAATAGAGTTGAGTCACCATTTTGATTAAATTAATTACTGATGTTTACATGATGCTTATTGTTTTTATGTGCTGTGTGCTAAGTTGCTTCGGTTGTGTCCAACTCTTTGCGACCCTATGGACTGTAACACACCAGACTCCTCTGTCCATGGGTTTCTCCAGGCCAGGATACTGGAGTGGGTTGCCATTTTTGATGGATTTTGTGCATTAGAAATAGTATTCCCTGCAGAACCAGCAGGGTTCTGTTTCTAAAGCAGCAGCCAGTATTTTTTGAACATTTGTTATGGGCTAGGCACTGTTTTAAGAGTATTCATGTGTTAATTCATGTAGCTCCATGTGTGAGATTAAGTACTATAAATATTCCCATTTTACAAATTAAAAAACCAAAGCACAGAAAGCATTGAGGAAGTTGCCCAAGATCTTATGGCCAGTCTTTCTATTAATAGCTCTTGAGGCTAAGCTTTTAGCTACCATGAGTACCCATCTCTTGAAAGAATATATATGTGTGTATATATACACGCTGGTGGTGGTGATGCTCAATTGCTCAGTTGTGTCCAACTTTTTGCAGTCCCATGAACTGTAGCCTGCCAGGCTCCTCTGTCCATGGGATTTTCCAGGCACGAATACTGGAGTGGGTTGCCATTTCCTTCTCCAAGCTACCATGTGTAAAATAGTTGGTGGGAAACTGCTGTATAGCAGACTAAGCTTAGCTCGACACTCTATGATGACCTAGATGGATAGAATGAGGGGGATGGGGTGGGAGTGGGAAGGAGGCTCAAGAGGGAGAGGATATATGTATAAATATAGCTGATTGATTTCATTGTACAGCAGAAACTAACACAACATCGCAAAGCAATTATATTCTAATGAAAAATTTGTTTAAGTTTTCTGAAAAAGATCTTAGGGAAGAATCTGAAGTTGTGCCAGGATTTGGGGACTTGAATTTAGTTAGTTTGGTAGACAGGATGCTCAGTGGGAGAAATCTAGGGGGAGTGAGTTTATATTAAGAAGCAGAATAGTTTAGGCTTTTAATTGGTTTGTTTATTTTTGTAAATACTTCTTTTACCTCTTTTCCTAAGTCCTCGTGTTTTCCTGAGCATATAATAATAATTAGTCTACTAGAGAATCTTCAGGCAAATTCTGAATGAAGAAGCAATCCAGAGCATTCAGTGAAGATGCCCAGACAGATGTTAGATTTTGATATGAGGACTTTAGCACAGAGTTTTTGAAATTGAAACAGCCCTGGAAAAGATGTGGTTTATTTTGGTACATCTGTCATTAATGAGAAGACAGAGTAAGAAGGTGTGAAAGTAGATGCAAATTTCACCATTCTAGGAAACAACCGTAAGAGCCATTTTTACTCAAAGAGCAGCATTTCTAGATCTCTTGCCTTTCTCCTTCCTTACCTAATACGTACTTTTATGAGAAATGTTAACTGTTTAATAATTTTGGCATTATAAACTCACTCCAGCACTCACCTCCATCTGATTGTCTCATGTTAAAGTCCATTCCCTTGATTATAAAAGTAACCTTTTAGCAGATCTTTGTCTGCAAAGCTTGAGAGAACCAGTTAGGGGCCAGTGAGTTATTAACAATGGGAAAATTGATAGGATCTGGAAAGTGGTGATGATTCCATACCATCTAAAGTCAAGTCAAACCATTTCATTCCCTTCTAGCTCTAAAAACTTGGTTCTATATGCGTTTTTGTTGTTGTTCAGTCGCTAAGTTGTGCCCGACTCTTTGTGACCCCATGGACTGCAGCACGCCAGGCTTCCCCATCCTTCACTGTTTCCCAGAGTTTGCTCAGATTCATGTCCATTGAGTTGATGATGCCATCCAACCATCTCGTCTTCTGTTGTCCCCTTCCCCTGCCTTCAATCCTCCCCAGCATTAGGGTCTTTTCCAGTGAGTCGGCTCTTTGCATCAGGTGGCCAAAATACTGGAGCTTCAGCTTCAGCATTAGTCCTTGCAATGAATATTCAGGGTTGATTTCCTTGAGTATTCATTGATTTGATCTCCTTGCCTTTTATGTCAAAAGTGAGGTACAAAGATTTGGTGGGAAACAGTTGTCTTTAGTTTGATGGAGTTGCCCCTCTCTGGTGTGATCTGAGGAACAAGATCACACCACAGCAGGGCTTCTACCCCAGATATATTTTGACTGGCATAGCCTGCAACTATTTACACAGAGAGAAGGGGGAGTGGGTTTGAAATGGGATGTTAGCCTACTGTTTCTGACGTGCATTTTAATAAGCCACCTGACAAGATCAAAGAGAAGAAAAGAAAAATCGTGAACAGGTGTGAGGGAGCCGGAGGAAGACGGTCTGCTTTTCACTCCTCTTAATCAAGTTGGCACGTTGTTCTGTCACCAGGACTCTCTGGTTGTTAACAGTGGCTCTGCTAATTCCCTCCAGTGTGGGATCTGATGAAGGGGGCCTAAAATCCCCCACGGATTCCCCTGTGCCCCAAATAAGAGGAAAAATGGATTTCTGTGGTGGTCATGTCACGGCCATCGCCTGAAATGCTCTGTTCATCCACCCAGAGTGTCATTCATGAAGGCGGCATTGCCATGGAAATGTGTGACACGTTGGTTGACAAGTTGTCTATTTCCAGATGGGCATCTTCATCCCCAGCATGAGCCTTTGAGAGATTTGACAGACTGTTTTTAAGTCTTGGCTTTGTACAGGCTGTGGTTTATCTTCGGGCCTTGCTGGCTTTTTGTTTCACACTGTGATGGACTTTGTGCAGTGTGTTGTGTAAGTAATAATGATAGGTCTGGCTTTGCAGACGTGGCTGTTTGTTTTTTTCTTTCTTTTTTATCCAATCATAGCGTGTTCCATGAAATTGGCATTGGCTAGCCAGCCGTGTTTGTTAATGACACACTAAAACCTATCCTCTTTCTAAACTGGTGATGTTATAGAAAGTCTGTATGTGGGATAGTGCTGCCTTGAAAGTCATGTAGCCAGCAGCTTTTCTTCATTGAAAGGAAGTATTAGAAAAATATTAATAGTTTTTCTACTACTTTCAATTCAGTTTTGTTTCCTGGATGGATAAAAAGAGAATGAAGGTTGAATATCACTCCTCTGTTTAGAGAGTATCTGCTATGAGCTGTTGCTTGGTATGGGAAGGGACAGCGGGCAAGGCCCTAGGAGAGACCTTTTACTGTGCTGCAAGCAGAGGGCCATCTTTTGGAAGGCTCTTTCAGAAGGTTCTGCTTAGGACCTAAAATGTGCTTTTCCCATCTTATCACATGAGGTTGTGTGTCCTCTAGACAAAATCATAGTCTGCTGGAATTGTGTTTTAAAAAAATAGTTATGTGTATGTGTAATTTAAGTAATCAGAGACTCACCATAAGTCATTAACATCATAATTTAGTTAAGTTAAATGTTAGTAATTATCCCAGTGAACTATCATTTATAAATATTAATGTTCCAAACTGAAGTTAGGGAGTCCCTCTTTAGCTATATTTTCCCCTTTATTTTTATCTCTATATAATTGTACTGGAGGCATAATTAGTCAGTGTCTTTTCTTTTCAATTAACAATTGCTTTTCCTACTTCTGAGTAAATAATTCCTAATTAAATGCACCAATTTTATTGATTTACTTTCATTTTTTTTCTCTTCTGCATACCAAATTGAAATGTGAAATTCTTACACATTGTAATTGTGGATCAGAACCCACTGATTAACTTGTTAATACATTTAGGGTGTGGTATTCCTAAAGGACTCATTACTGTAAACTTGTACCACTCTTTCTAATTTCTTTAGAAAGAAGCAGGATCAATAACTACCTTGAATTGTCAGAAGGAAAAAACAATTGGCCTCTGAATAGGGAGTCTTGATTCAGAAATGAGAAAATATATTACTTTCATAAGGATGATAATTTTGAGAAACATCAGAACAGCATAATTACTAAAGAAATATTACCATAACAAACATTTTTGGGGTATAGCATATTGAGGGATAGTATGAGGAAGCCTGAAACTATTTTGGAAATGGTATTATAAATAATAAGGTAAGAAATTATGTAAGAATATAGGCATTGTAGCAAATTAACTGTAGACAATAAGAAACTATGTAGCAACTTCCTAGTGATAGATATCTATCTATTGGTAGCCTGTTCTATACATTATTCCATGCCCTTTGCTAGGCAATCATCATTTTATTGGTTGATGAAATTTTCTAATTCCATAATGTCTGTGATTTTTCTCCCCACATACTAAAGATGACTCAAAGTCACGCCTGTTTTTGACCTTAATGTACCCATGTCATTTCCTGGTGACAAAAATCTGGTGAAAGTGTCAGCATTATCATCACCAAACCTCTCTCCTGGAAAAGAACTTTAATTGCAAGTTTTCCCAAGTTTGACCTATGCTGTGTTTCGATATTGGAATTTGTTGTCCTGTCTTTTTCTGGCTGTTGCAAAGTCCAGGTCCTGTCCATGGCCCACTCTACTCTCCAGCCTTGACTGATACACCTACCAGTTAGAGCCATGCTCCTCTCGTGTGTGACTTTACAGAGAGGTTAAGAAAAAGTCTGTATATATCATATGAAATTGTTGCAGATTGTTGCACATTTAATATGTGAATAAATATGAAAATTTCAACTTCCAGTTGTTTACATCTATTTGTTGATCAGTCAAGCTCATTGCTTTTGCTTTGTTTTTTCTAAAGAGAAAAATTTAGGTGTGAATATACTGTATAACACTGCTGCCACAGGTATTTTGAACTAATATTCTCATGGAGGAAAATCTCCGTAGATCATTATGTGATATGCCCTATTACATATAAATTTCGAATAGTCTTTGGAGATGGAACAACCTCCGTTTCCACTAACACCGTCTGCTCTCTGTAAAAGGACCAGGCAGTGCCGCTTTCATAGCTGCCTTCCTGATGCTGAACTTTTCCCAGTGGACAGAGGAGAGCACTTCATAAAAAGAAGCTAGTTAAGCATCTTCCAGATTGTTTCAAATGAACCATATATAAAGACCACAGGGAAAAAGGCTCTAACAAATTGTGCTGTTTGGCTTTTCTTACTGACACTTTCTACCATTATGAAAAAGATTATAGAATGTCTTTTCTGTTTTTGGCACTCAGATGAGTATAGGATCAAACCGGTGGAAGAGGTCAAATACATGAAAAATGGGGCAGAAGAGGAGCAGAAAATAGCAGCCAGGAACCAAGAAAACTTGGTAAGAACTGCATTTCTTGTATAACAATGAATTTTGGTGACAACTTTATAATAAAATCTGCACTGCATGTTTAAACTGCAACATAACGCTCCAGTGTAAGATTTCTTGAAAATGCCGTTGCTATTTATAGCTTGCCTGGAAGCTGCACCATTTACTCCTGTATCCTGTTTGTTTTCAAACAAACCCTTCTTTAATCTTGATAGAGGATGCTCCAAGAGAAACAGCAAAATTTTTAATGTTTCAAAATGATTAAATTTAAAGGAAAAATCATGACGTAGGATTGAGTTTTATGGGGGGAGGACCTTTTTTTTTTTCCTTTGCATCCTTTAACTCAATGCAGATCAGAGTGAATGGCTAAGTTTCATTATTGTTGATATGTGGTGTTTTAAGAAAGTTGCCTTTCAAAGGAAAATAAGATACATAGAAGGTAAGTCTTTATCAAATAGTACTTCACATTCACAGTGTTATGGTATTATGGGTTTTGAGTGAATGTGAGAATTCTAATGATCTGAAACAGATAGTTAGAAACCTCTTCCTCTAAAACAAATCAATAAACATGTTGCACCTTAATATTTCATCTCTGAAAAAACATTTAGTAAATTATCATATTAGCTGATTTCTTAAGAGATTACAGATTGTTAAGAATATGCATTTATTCAGTTGTGTTGGAGCAACATTGTTTTTCTCTTTTATTTTGGGATTAATTACTGCTATTTTTTCATGTTTCAGTGAATACATTTTTAAGAAGCTTGCAGTGTCATAAATATTTTCACTTGACTTAAACTCCTTTTCCGTGTTGTGCTTTGTTTTTGTTTTTATGATTTCTGCTACAGCAGAGGGAGTTGGCAGAATGTTAACCAGTGCTCATGAGTATTTAAGGCTGTCATTTTCCATGATACACTAATGAACATAATAGGCTCATTCTTTTTCCTCTATTCTTTTCTGAATATAGAACCTATGACTTGCAGTACTCAAGTATCAACAACTGAATATTTGAGATAATTTTAAAGGAGCCAAAATACTTTGATAAAATTTTACTTCATAAACGGGATTTGGATTTTAAGGTATCCTTTAAGTCACAGAGGTTCATCATACCTTACGTTTTAACATCAACAGTTAAATTGATCCTGGGTGTTCATTGGAAGGACTGATGTTGAAGCTGAAACTCCAATACTTTGGCCACCTGATGCAAAGGGTTGGCTCATTTAAAAAGACCCTGATGCTGGAAAAGATTGAAGGCAGGAGGAGAAGGGGATGACAGAGGATGAGATGGTTGGATGGCATCACTGACTCAATGGACATGGGTTTGGGTGGACTCTGGCAGTTGGTGATGGACAGGGAGGCCTGGCGTGCTGCGGTTCATGGGGTCACAAAGAGTCAGACGTGACTGAGTGACTGAACTGAACTGAACTTAAATCCAGAAAAAGGTAGCTATGACTAAACAGTGAAATTAATATTATCAGGCTTTTTATATAGAAATTGTTGTGCTTTGAATAGATACATGGAATATTTGAGTAGCTGAAGCATCAGTGGTCATTTTCTGTTTTACTGAAAATCAGAGTTTGTCCTTGTTTGATATCATTTCAGCTGAAGTTATAAATCTCATCTTGAGTGATAGTATTTCCATTAAATGCAATGGAGACACTGGTGACCAGTTAGCCAGTAGCTGTTTCTTAGATGTAACTGTCTACTTTCCATGTTTGTATCTCTGAACTCCTAAAGAAAGCAATGACTTTTATCTTACAGCTTGTGAGTTCCTCCTCAGTGTTGTTAGGGCCAATACAACATTTTTTCTTTCTGTCCCAGTTTCATAATCTGTAGACTCCTTGAGGCTAGTATTCTTTTTCAGCGCTGTGGCCAAAGTTGGTGCGAGTGCTTTTCCATGCAGACTGAATGGGGAGATTCAGACAAAGAGAAATCTCTGATCTTATTTATTCATGGATTATCTATGCCAACCCCACACTTTTTTACTCTGCCCTTCAATCAGAGTCCAGACTAATAAGAGGAGTTTTCAAGTATCTAAAGATTTAGAAGGAAATGGGGAACTAAACGGTTGTTTTTGGTTCTGAGATTTGTAGACTGCTTCACAAAATTAAATGATTTTCAGTTATCTGGAGGTATGTTACCCTTATCACCTCCATGTTGGGGGATGCATAATTAAGTACTAACTATGCATATCATTTGAGAAAACAAATAGCCTCCTAAATTTGAAGCTTACATTGGAAGGTGGATAAGAAAGACTTAGCAATTCTTTATTTTTACACCCATTAAAATAATCTGAGAGTCAAGATGTTCTCATGTTTCAAAGAATGATTTTAAGATGTAGCTTGAAGTATTTTTTAAAAGATTTTTTGTTTACCCAAATTGTTGAAACTAAGGGGAGTTGGCAAACATAACCAAGGCATATGGCATTATGGTGACAACCGTGGGCTCTGGAAGCAGAAATTGCTTTGGTTCAGATTTCAGCTCTGCCACTGACTCGTTGCAGAATCCAGTCACTTCACTTCTGTAAACCTCTGCCCATCCATTGAGGGAAAAGACAGTGCTTCACGGTGTTCTTGAAGGATTACAGAAGATGGTTGTTATAAAATTTTGAGTGCAGTGTCTGGGACAGGTGAGAGGTGATTAAGTGAATATTTTAGGTTAATGCCAGTGGTACGTGTGTTTTTGAAATCTCTTGCTCTGGAACTATGAAATTACTTAAACGAATTAAGTTTTGAGTACCTGTTATGCACAAGGCCCTTACATGTATTGAGAGACACTGTGTCCTTAAGGTCATTGTTCTTAAGGAGATTACAGTAAAGTTGAGAGGAATGTTCAGGTTGACCAGTAGCTTATTGATTGCCTCTGTGTACAAGGCTCTGTACCAAACTCTTCAAACAATCACAAAAATAAGGAAACCACTGACCCTCACCACGAGGACCTTGTACTGCAATAAACAAGGTAAGTACCCACTCAGTATAAATAAAGCAGGGTTAGATAAATAAAGCAAGACTGACTCCAAAAAGGCAACACAGAGACCTGCTGATATCAAAGGAGGTAGCTATTTTGTCTGTGTGATATCAGGACCTACTTTGTGAAAGAGCTGGCCTTTAAAATGGGCCTCAAAGGATAGAATGAGGAAGAGTGCCCCAGGTGGAAGTAGCAGCGATGGAAAATGCAAGATGTATTTAATAAAAAGCACATCGTCCTATTTGACTATGGAGTGGGAAGAGGCAGGCGAAGGCGTCAGTAGATGAGCAGTGATGAATTAGAATCAAAATGTAGATGGGGTCATACATAAAGCTTTGATGTCCAGTCAATGGCACCCCACTCCAGTACTCTTGCCTGGCAAAAGGAGCCTGGTAGGCTGCCATCCATGGGGTCGCTAACAGTCAGACACGACTGAGCAACTTCTCTTTGACTTTTCACTTTCATGCATTGGAGGAGGAAATGGCAACCCACTCCAGTGTTCTTGCCTGGAGAATCCCGTGGACAGAGGAGCCTGGTGGGCTGCCATCTATGGGGTTGCACAGAGTCGGACACGACTGAAGCGACTTAGCAGCAGCAGCAGCAGCAAGAGATCCAGAATAATTCAGTGGATTCATGGGAGCCTTTGAAGATTTGAAGGAAGAGATTGGCCACATGAAATTATGATTCAGGAAAGTTATGTGACTTTAGCAGGTATAATATGGATCAGTGTGGGAGATCATTCATAATAGTTTTTGTAAGAGATAATGTGCCTGAATCAAGGTGGTGACAGGGAGAATAGAAAAGATTGAACAAAGTTGTAATAGAAGTAACAGAATTTGACAGCTCATTGCCAGCATTAAAGTAAGACTGAAGAATCAGGAGATAATGATAGTAATAAGACTGTGACATCTGAAAAGATGACCAGTGGTGATGAGAATAACTAGTGACCTCAAGGAAATGATAAAATTACTAGGAAGACTGTGTTTGATGAAAATACAAAGTGTTCATTCTTTCATTATTCATTACTCATTCTTGCTCACCCTTGAAAGATCAGATATGGTCCACAAGACAGAAAGTGAAGCCTTCACACATATGACAGTGTAATAAGGGCAGTCACAGAGCACCTGTACTGCTACCAGGATCTTATAAGCTCTGTGCTTTGGGGGCTTCAGAGGCATATGATGTAAATCTCACCCTAAGGAGCTCACTTTCTGGTAGCAGATAGAAGGCATGTGACCTCAATGACCACAACTCAAGGTCCATTGCAAATGTAGAGATTGGTTTTGAGCTAGCACAGATTTAGGAACTTTCAGAATATCCATGCAAAGGAGTCTAGCAAAGTCCACACCCGTGAGTGTGTGGAACTTGTCGCCAGGGACGTGTTAGGTATTCGGTATATTTTTGTTTGCTTCAGTGGATGGAGGAATATATAAATAAGAGTCATTGGATCTCTAGGTCCAACTATTAGTTTGTATCTAGTAGTTGCTCGATAGTATTTAGATTTCCAGGTCACTCGGGCACTTTGACCACATTTTCTATGGATGGCGGGGATCATGCAAGTTTTCTGTAGCTGATGATGAATCACTTATTTATCAGTAATTTATATAATCAGTACAAAGATGTGCATTCATGCAATTTTCACCATTGTTGAGCACCCATGTATTTCACTTTAGTTCTCTCAGATTTTAATTCCTTCTTCAGGAAGATGGTATAAAGTAGTAACATTGGCTTTGGAGATTATATATAAACATATATCAATATGGATCTTAGGTTATTTCTAGCTTTAGAATTTTGGTCAAATATCTGAGTCTTCTGAACTTCAAGTTCCTCATCTGGAATCCGGGAGTTATGAAATTATTGAAGTAGTAGAAGAGAACATAGGTGAATATGTTTAGAATAGGGGGCTTTCTTAAAACATAGAAAGTAAAAGCTATGAAGAAAGAAAAATAGTTTATTTCATTAGATCAAAATTAAGTACTTTGTATGACAGTCAACTACAAAAAGAAGGAGTTAATAGGTTAGCAACAGTCTGGGAGAAAATATTTATGACATAAAAGTCAAAGGACTAGTACAGAGATTTCTGAAGAACACTTGTAAATAATTAAGAAAAAGATAATCCACTAGAAAAATAGGTAAATGAAATGAACAGATGGTTCACAGTAGTGGATGTTGGGCAATAACATATGAAAAGGTGTTCCACATCGCTAGTAGAGAGACTACTTACTCCCTTACCCAACTTGCTGCATTAGAAGACTCTGAAAAATGCTGACTTCAATCCAGAGTGGGCTCACTGGATGGCTGCTGGGCTACTCTCGAGGACACCTCTGTGCTTTTGCTCTCTGAGTTAAATATGTGCTTTCCAAGAGCCAATGTGATGCTTTCCAAACCTGTTTATACTGGATGAATGTCACTGTAATTATGTAATTCAGTTAAGTAACGTGTAAACCAATGAAACACAAGTGTGGAAAGAGAGCTCTTTTTGTAAAAATTAAATGCTTTAGAAAATCTTGATGAAGGTACATTACTAAAAACTTGTGGCTAAATTAAATTAAATTCTGCACTCAGAGTATTTCACGAGGCTTTTACATTCTCACTTCACTTAAGATACCAAACCATGGAGTCTTCGATGTACATTCCAAGAGTGTGGCTAATGCAGAAAGTATATGTATGGCCCCTGACAGTGATCCCTTACTTGAGAAACTTTGTTCCTATATCATAAGTTGGGAGGAGAAATGCACAACTGTGTATTTTAAAGCAAAGAGCATGCTTAATGTATATATACATTTTTTTATATTGCCCTACTTTAGCTCACTTTATCATTTAATTTCCAGTCCAGATGGTGTAGCCTAATACAATTTGTATTGTAATGAAGGGAATGCATACTAAAACATGATTCCTTAGCTTGGCAAAACTTTGAGATTGATAATATCAGATTTTGGCGTGGCTGTAGGAAAGTATTTATTCACATACTAGTGGTAAACATCTTAGAGGACAAGTTAGCGGTACCTATTCAAACTTAAATATGTGCTCAGCATCACCCAGCACTTCCGTATCTTGATATCCACCCAAGCAGCTGCCCCCGTGAATAAGAAAGCTTGCACAAGACTTTCACTGCATCATTTTTATTAGTGAAAAATTGAAAATAACTTTCATACTATCCCTAGAAGACCACTGCAGGTGCAGTACACATTCACACATGCTTAGTCATGTCCTACTCTTTGTGACCCCAGGGACTGTAGCCCACCAGGCTCCTCTGTCCATGAGATGTCCCAGGCAAGAATACTGGGATGGGTTGCCATCTCCTTCTCCAGAGGATCTTCCCAACCCAGGGATCGAACCTGCGTCTCTTGCATCTCCTGTATTAATAGGCAGATTCTTTACCACTGTGTCAGCTGGGAAGCCCAAAGCTGTAGTACATTAGACAGCAATTTAAAAGAATGAGTTAGAACTTATGAACTGTCAGGGAGAAATACAAATGGTAAATTGGGTATGTATATATGGTACCGTTCACTTTTTTTTTTTAAGTGAAGTACAATAGCAACACTCTACACTTTGTATAAGTGCTCATAAATGTATAGGGATCCATAGAAAAACCTGCATGGATATGTCCCTAACTACTACTGGTGGGCCTCTGAGTTAATAGTTATGGTTACTTATAACCATACTTATAGTTAATAAGTATGGCCAGGCTCAGCATCCTCCTCTATAAAATAGGGATAATAACTGAACCCACTTTAGCAGGAAGTTGTGAACATTTAGTAAGATATTCCAGTAATCTCTTAGCACAGTTTCTGGCATAGAAAACACCACTGTTGGCTGTTGTCAACAGTGGAGTTGGATTGGGTGGAAAGAATGAGAAAGGATTGGGCATGTTGGAAAAGGGGGTTTTTATCTTTCTATTTAATATTTTAATTTTTTTTGATGTATATTTATTTTTTTTTAATTTTATTTAATTTTTAAACTTTACATAATTGTATTAGTTTTGCCAAATATCAAAATGAATCCACCACAGGTATACACGTGTTCCCCATCCTGAACCCTCCTCCCTCCTCCCTCCCCATACTATCCCTCTGGGTCGTCCCAGTGCACTAGCCCCAAGCATCCAGTATCGTGCATCGAACCTGGACTGGCATCTCGTTTCATACATGATATTTTACATGTTTCAATGTCATTCTCCCAAATCTTCCCACCCTCTCCCTCTCCCACAGAGTCCATAAGACTGTTCTATACATCAGTGTCTCTTTTGCTGTCTCGTACACAGGGTTATTGTTACCATCTTTCTAAATTCCATATATATGCGTTAGTATACTGTATTGGTGTTTTTCCTTCTGGCTTACTTCACTCTGTATAATATGCTCCAGTTTCATCCACCTCATTAGAACTGATTCAAATGTATTCTTTTTAATGGCTGAGTAATACTCCATTGTGTATATGTACCACAGCTTTCTTATCCATTCATCTGCTGATGGGCATCTAGGTTGCTTCCATGTCCTGGCTATTATAAACAGTGCTGCGATGAACATTGGGGTACACGTGTCTCTTTCCCTTCTGGTTTCCTCAGTGTGTATGCCCAGCAGTGGGATTGCTGGATCATAAGGTAGTTCTATTTCCAGTTTTTTAAGGAATCTCCACACTGTTCTCCATAGTGGCTGTACTAGTTTGCATTCCCACCAACAGTGTAAGAGGGTTCCCTTTTCTCCACACCCTCTCCAGCAGTTATTATTTGTAGACTTTGGGATTGCAGCCATTCTGACTGGTGTGAAATGATACCTCATAGTGGTTTTGATTTGCATTTCTCTGATAATGAGTGATGTTGAGCATCTTTTCATGTGTTTGTTAGCCATCTGTATGTCTTCTTTGGAGAAATGTCTATTTAGTTCTTTGGCCCATTTTTTGATTGGGTCATTTATTTTTCTGGAGTTGAGCTGTAGGAGTTGCTTGTATATTTTTGAGATTAGTTGTTTGTCAGTTGCTTCATTTGCTATTATTCTGAAGGCTGTCTTTTCACCTTGCTAATAGTTTCCTTTGATGTGCAGAAGCTTTTAAGATTAATTAGGTCCTATTTGTTTATTTTTGCTTTTATTTCCAATATTCTGGGAGGTGGGTCATAGAGGATCCTGCTGTGATGTATGTCAGAGAGTGTTTTGCCTATGTTCTCCTCTAGGAGTTTTATAGTTTTTGGTCTTATGTTTAGATCTTTAATCCATTTTGAGTTTATTTTTGTGTATGGTGTTAGAAAGTGTTCTAGTTTCATTCTTTTACAAGTGGTTGACCAGATTTCCCAGCACCACTTGTTAAAGAGATTGTCTTTAATCCATTGTATGTTCTTGCCTCCTTTGTCAAAGATATTAAAAGAAAATTGTTGCTGTTCAGTCATGTCTGACTCTTTGTGACCCCAAGGACTGCAGCACACCAAGCTTACCTATCCTTCACCATCTACCAGAGCTTGCTCAAACTCAGGTCCATTGAGCTGGTGACGCCATCCAACTATCTCATCCTCTGTTGTCCCCTTCTCCTTCTGCCTTCAATCTTTCTCAGCATCAGGGTCTTTTCTAATGAGTTGGCTTTTCACATCCAATGTATTGGAGCTTCAGCTTATAAAAGAAAATATGAGTATATTATTTGTGTGATTTGAAATTTATTTTGAGGGGGATAATAATAAGAAAACTTCAGTAACAACTTGGATATTTGGAATCTGTAATGTAAGATTATATTTTCTTACTATTTTAAATATCCTCAGTTTTTTACCATTCCCTGATAACTGATTAATAGCAGACAAGCTCAAAGAGCTCAAGGAAACTCAAGGACTATCCAGCTTCCTTTTATGTAGGTTAATAGTTTTGCATATAAATAATTTAAGAGTAAATTATGCCAGTCTTGACAGTATTCAGTCCCCTTGCATCTCTAAAGACAAAAAACATTCTAGTTTTAGTTTTGAGGATTTCTCTCTCCTGTATACCAAAACATGCTCGTATTTTCCTTGATTAACATTTGTCATTCTTGAGCTGTTCTCCCTTCAGTTGAGTTCAGTCACTCAGTTGTATCTGACTCTTTGCGACCCCATTGACTGCAGCACACCAGGCTTCCCTGTCCATCCATCACCAACTCCCGGAGCTTGCTCAAACTCATGTCCATCGAGTCAGTGATGCCATCCAACCATCTCATCCATATCATCCCCTTCTCCTCCTGCCTTCAAGCTTCCCTAGCATCATGGTCTTTTCAAATGAGTCAGTTCTTCACATCAGGTGACCTAAGTATTGGAGTTTCAACTTCAGCATCAGTCCTTCCAGTGAATATTCAGGACTGATTTCCTTTAGGATGGACTGGTTGGATTTCCTTGCCATCAAGCATCAGTTCTTCGGTGCTCAGCTTTCTTTATAGTCCAACTCTCACATCCATAATGGAAAAACCATAGCTTTCACTAGGCGGACCTTTGTTGGCAAAGTAATGCCTCTGCTTTTTAATATGCTGTCTGAGTTGGTCATAACTTTTCTTCCAAGGAGCAACCGTCTTTTAATTTCATGGCTGCAGTCACCATCTGCAGTAATTTTGGAGCCCGCCCAAAATAAAGTCTGTCACTGTTTCCATTGTTTCCCCATGTATTTGCCCTGAAGTGATGGGACCAGATGCCATGATCTTAGTTTTCTGAATATTGAGTTTTAAGCCAACTTTTTCACTCTCCTCTTTCACTTTCATCAAGAGGCTCTTTAGTTCTTCTTCACTTTCTGCCATAAAGGTGGTGTCATCTGCGTATCTGAGGTTATTGATATTTCTCCTGGCAATCTTGATTCCAGCTTGTGCTTCATCCAACCTGGCATTTTGCATATAAGTTAAATAAGCAGGGTGACAATATACAGCCTTGATGTGCTCCTTTGCCAATTTGGAACCAGTCCATTGTTCCATGTCCAGTTCTAACTGTTGCTTCTTGACCTGCATACAGATTTCTCAGGAGGCAGGTAAGGTGGTCTGGTATTCCCATCTCTTTCATAATTTTCCACAGTTTGTTGTGATCTGCACAGTCAAAGGCTTTGGCATAGTCAATAAAGCAGTAGATGTTTTTCTGGAACTCTATTGCTTTTTCGATGATCCAACAGATATTGGCAATTTGATCTCTGGTTCCTCTGCCTTTTCTAAATCCAGCTTGAACATCTGGAGTTCACAGTTCACATACTGTTGAAACCTGGCTTGGAGAATTGTGAACATTACTTTACTAGCATGTGAGATGAGTACAATTGTGCAGTAGTTTGAACATTCTTTGGCATAGCCTTTCTTTGGGATTGGAATGAAAACTGACCTTTTCCAGTCCTGTGGCCACTACTGAGTTTTCCAAATCTGTTGGCATATTGAGTGTAGCACTTTCACAGCATCATCTTTCAGGATTTGAAATAGCTCAACTAGAATTCCATCGCCGCCACTAGCTTTGTTCGTAGTGATGCTTCCTAAGTAAGGCCCACTTGACTTCGCATTCCAGGATGTCTGGCTCTAGGTGACTGATCACACCATCATGGTTATCTGGATCATGAAGATCTATTTTGTATAGCTTTTCTGTCTGTTGTTGCCACCTCTTCTTAATATCTTCTGCTTCTGTTAGGTCCATACCATTCCTGTCCTTTTTTATGCCCATCTTTGCATGAAATGTTCCCTTGGTATCTCTAATTTTCTTGAAGAGATCTCTAGTCTTTCCCATTGTATTTTTCCCCCTATTTCTTTGCACTGATCACTGAGGAAGGCTTTCTTATCTCTCCTTGCTATTCTTTTGAACTCTGCATTCAATCATTTGATGCTGGTTTTTCGGGGTTTTTTTGTGGGGGAGGTTGGGTTTGGATTCTTGGTATATATTTCCTAGATTTATACGTATAATAGTTTTAGACTCATTATTTCCAGATATCTTTGTATAAATAAGAATACTCTTTTCTATCAAGTGACACATGTCATGGGTGGGTAAATTTTGATTTCAGTCTTATCCATAGAATTAAAGACTGAGTTGAAACATGCTTTTCTAAGTCACTAATTCCTGAGTACAATCAAGTGACAAGGTAAAAAATAGAGCATTCTAATAGGTTTTAGTGGAAAAGGAGAAAGGAAGCAAGCTTTAGGTGTGCCCTCTTCCTGCCTGTTGAGTTTGTTAGAGCTTCTATACCTGTCCCTAGTGCCTTACATTTCCAGTAAACGTCAGGACATCCGGTGGCAGGAATGAAGGCCCAGAGGTCAGGAGACATCTTTGATAAGAGGAAATGTTCCAGAAACCTACCAGAGCTTTCTCTGGAGCACTGGTGTTAGGCTGGTGAGAATTGGGAAGTAGCCCTGACCCACAGAATATGCCATGGTTGGAGCAGTCCTCTGGAGGAGGCTGGTGTTCTCCAAAGCCCTGGACTGACTGATAGCCTGAAGCAAACCAGAGCAGTCTGTAGTTTCTTCAGTACCTGTAGGTCAATAAGAAAACTAAGTGCTCAAGACCACCGTCACACTACGCCTGTGAGGAACAAAAGGCATGTGAATGAACATTGTAAACTTTGATCGATAATGTTTATTCTAATAAGGTATATGTGCTGTGCTATGCTCAGTAGTCTCTGACTGTTTTGTGACCTCATGGATGGTAGCCCACCATGCTCCTCTGTCCATGGGATTTTCCAGGCGATAATGCTGGAGTGGATTGCCATTTCCTACTCCAGGGGATCTTTCCAACCCAGAGATTGAACCTGCGTCTCTTGCATCTCCTGCACTGGCAGGCAAATTCTTTACCACTGAGCCACCTGAGAAGCACAATAAAATATATACTTCTCATCTAGACACTCTCATAATTAGGAACCCTCAAAGAGTTGATTGAAAGTCGTCTTTTTAACAAATACAACGATGTTTACTTATCCCATGACCGTAGATCAGCTAATATAATAGCAAACTGACTTTTCTGTTTAAAGGTTGTTCTGGGTGATCTTAGGAATAACTGTTTATCTTTTGAGTGCTTGTCTCAAATGGAAGGTCAAGTAATTATTTTTGGAAACCGAATAATGCAAAAGACCATGACTGAATTGAACCAATCTCCCAAGTCATTTAAACATTCCTAGCACTCTTGAGAATAAGGCAAATAAACTGACAAGAGTCAAGCTAGTATTACAGACATAGAGTCAAGCTTTACAAAGCACCTCTCTTCCCCTCCACCCCCCCTTCCCCTCCTTCCTTCAAGGTGCCGATTGGATTTGAGCTCAGGCTGGGGCTGGAATGGGTTGTGAAGGTGGGGCATTGGACTTGAAGGAGTCCTGGTTCCCAAACCAGAGTGCAGATAGGGGGTGATCCTGAGAGCATCTGATTTAGACAAGAGAGACCTCGCCCTCAAGCAGCTTCATAAGTGTCGCTTTAGCACAAGACTCATCCCCAAAGATTCCCAGCTTCTAGCTCAGTGAGTGGTCTCCTTCTCGCTTCCTGTTCTCTCATGCCTATGTCATTGACACCATCCTCATGTTCCTCCAGACAACAAGAGACAGCATCAGGACCTCAGATGTTTCTGAAGGGAATGACCTCTCACATGAGCTTCAGTTTTGGGGATTCCATCCTCTTTCGTGTGTTGTGACACAGAGGGAATGGGAAGGAAGAATGCTCTCCCTTCGCTGATCTTGGAAATCATCCTTTATCCAACTAGTATTTTTGTGTTACTTGAGCCAGGCACATTCAGGGTCTTAAAGATTCTCCTGGCACTGTGGTTAATTTACTTTAGAGTAGAATGGGAGTAGAAAGGATGAGGGATTTGTTAAATCGACCTTCTAAGATTTAAGTGTTGAACAGAAGCAAAGTTCCTGATTAAGGAACAGAATATTATGAGAACAAAGGAAGGCCCACAAAGTGCTTTGTAAACATAAAGTCCAGCACAAATTATAATGATTATTGTTGTCCCTACTTAAAAGGACACCTGGATTTGTTTCTGAGATTAGTTCCTACTTCGGGTGGAAACAAAGTTAACAAACAGCATTCTTCTGGTTCCAAGTAAGAGTTAATACCTATTCCCCTTGAAGAAAGACATATTATCATGTGTGTGTGTGTGTGTGTGTTTCTGAGTTGTGTCTGACTGTAGCCCGCTAGGCTCCTGTGTCCAAGGAATTCTCCAGGCAAGAATACTGGAGTGGTAGCCATTCCCTTCTTCAGGGGATCTTCCCATGGACTGTAGCCCGCTAGGCTCATCTATCCAAGGAATTCTCCAGGCAAGAATACTGGAGTGGTAGCCATTCCCTTCTTCAGGGGATCTTCCCTACCCAGGGGCTGAACCTGGGTCTCCTGTATTGCAGGTGGATTTTTTACCATCTGAGCCACCGGGGAAGCCCTATATCATCATAGTACACTTTGTTCTCTCATAGAGAAAGGGCAGTATTGAAGTGTGCAGTTTCCCCCTGCTGTCTGAGAGTAGTGCTACTGTGAAGCCTGTAAGCTGGGATGGTGTAAAGGGAAAAAGCAGTTACCTTACGGCACATCTTGCTAATGGAGGCACACAATAAATTGAGATACAGCACAGATGTTCACAGACACAGTTCAGAACTACAGCAGCTCCGTGCTGAGATGCTGAGTGTAGTTCCCCGGAAGGGAGCTTGGTGGTGCCACTCTCACTGTGTGGGGGACCCACTGCCTTTCTAACAAAACTCGAGCAAAGCAAATGCTGAATGTTCTTTTCCTATTTTCGCCTTTTCCCCTAATAACAAAAATCCTCTTCGGATTTCTTTCAGCATCCAAAACAGGTACTAACATAGTTCTTTTGTAAAGGCCAAGAGATATGAAGCAAACTTTGAAAAACCAAGGGATACCTGTACCCAAGAGATATAGAAACCCATGAATTGGTTTCTGGAGCAGCTACTATTGTCATTCCAACAGCTAAGCATAGCAGAACATGACTGAAACCCTCTTTCAAATAGCTTTTCTTCTTTTCCATACTAATACATTGACCTGACCATAGGCAGGTAAAAATGGTGTTAGGGGTCTGGTACAACATATCATTTTTTTTATAACCAGTTTTTAAATTGAAATATAGTTCATTTACAATGTTGTGTTAGTTTCAAATGTACAGAAAAGTGATTCAGTTGTACAGACATATATTTTTTCAGACCTTTTTGCAATGTAAGTTATTATAAGATATTGAATATATCTCCCTGTACTGTACAGTAGGCCCTTATTGTTTATCTGTTTTATAAATAGTAGTGTGTATACGTTAATCCCGGACTTCAGATTTATTCCTCACTTTCCCTTTCCTTTGGCAACCCATACAATTGTTTTCTATGCCTGTAAGTCTATTTTTGTTCTGTAAATAAGTTCATTTGTATAATTTTAAAAATAATTTTATATAATTTTTAAAATAATTTATATAATATCAAGTAATATCATATGATATTTGTCTTTCTCTGGTTTCTTCACTTAGTAGTATTTTCTCTGGGTCCATCCCTGTTGCTGCAGATGGCATCGTTTCGTTCTTTTTTATGGCTCAGTAATATTCCACTGTATATATTGCCACATCTTTATCCATTCATCCGTCATTGGACATTTAGGTTGCTTCCATGACTTGGCTACTGTGCATAGTGCTGCCATACACATTGGCGAATTATAGTTTTGTCCAGGTATATGCCCAGTAGTGGGATTATAAGATCTTATGTTAACTCTGTTTTTAGTTTTTTACAGCATATCTCTTGGATAAATTCCTATTTCAGTGTACTCAGTTCTTACTGTCAGCTAGATATTATCTGGGCGCTGATGGAAAAAAGAATTAATGAGGTACTGATATAACTCAGGAAGCTCAAGGGGCGACAGACACATACACCAAGTCTCTAATAGAGGCCCTAATGAAGTCTTTTGGGAAAATGGGAGTGGAACAGTGGACCCTGGTTGGGAGATCTGAGGAGATTCACAGAGAGCTGGCATTGCAGCAGGGTCCTGAATGAAAGCAGTTTTCATTGGTATATGAGGAGGGGAAAGGGGTTTTGAGCAGAAGGAATCATATGAGCCAAGCACAGGGACGTGACATGAATAGTGAGTGGATTAGGAGACTGACGGAGCACATTGTGAAGTGTTTATTGGGTAGTTAATGTGTGTTAGCTGTTTTTTAAATAAACCAGCACATTAATTTCTGGTTTACAGACAGCCACGTTCTTTAGCCAGTTTGCAGCTACAGAATAAATAGAACAGACCTCTGCTCACCTGATTTGAAGATTGAGGGTGTTGATAATAACTTCCCTTTTCCCAGCATTGTTGCAAAATGTGATCGTTTTTAAATATGCCTTCCTTGGATGCAAAGTGTTGTCTTGACCTTCTCTGCCCAGTAAAGCATAGCTTCTGATTTATCCTTTCAAACCTTCCTTGTTTAACTTTGGGAAGCACAACAAACTGTACTTTTCTATTTAAAATTTTGGCCTCTTTTCCAAGAACCATACCATGATTTTCAAATACAGAATGGAAAGATGCCGTCTTGAAAGCCTGATTCTGTTTAATCCACATGGTCATTTTAGATACTGGATTTATTTGTCTCACTGTTTTAGAATGGGTGTTTTTTATTCAAAGCGTCCAGATACAGTAGTGGAGTAGGAGGAAATGAGTGACAAGTGAGAAGACCCCCTACAGCTCACCCCAGTGACCGTATCTAGACCAATAACACAGGCACGTGTCTTTTCTGCAGGTTGTTTGTGTTTCTTTCTTATCTCCCCTGTGATGCTAAAAATAAAACCAAAGCATGTAAGTTTCGCTCCTCGGTTGGTAAACTCAGTGAGGTAGCTTCACCCAAAATTAATGATTTATGCCCTAGAGGTGAGAGTATCAAAAGAAACCGTGATAATGTTTCCAGGAGTCTGGGCTTTGAGTAGTGTCTCCTCTGATAGACTTTGTAATTAATACTTAATATTAACAGAGATATAGGACTCACCTATACCTGTCGTTCAGAAAAGATAGAAATAAACAACCAGGAATAAAAAATTCATGCATCTTCTTTGGAAAGGAGAGAATGCATTGTTTAGCCTGTCAACGTTATAATAGATATATGACGATGCCATTGTTACTGCTGCTTCATGTTCACAATGCATCTAATTTATTTACTCTGTATGATAATAGATGCCAAATTTCCTCCTTCTTTGAAAATTAAAATAACTGGTAATGACAGATATATTTTCTAAAACTTAATAAGCTGGCTTCGTTTTTTTTTGTTCATGTCAGAGTGTGATGTTATACTGCAGATTTTCATTTACTGACAAACTTCTGCTCATAACTAGATCATTTGAGGGCATGCTTGATTGGAGGCAAACCTTTTTTTCTTTTTTAATACGTTATGGATTTGTACAGTTGAGGGCACTTCAACCAGAAACAAGACAGGAATCTGGTGACTAAAACTAGAAGATGAGGTTAAAGGTTGGTCTCAGAAACAAGGCAGAAGAGAGACAAATATCACTCGACATCGCCTATCTACGGAATCTGAAAACATGATAAAAGTGAACTTATTTACAAAACGGAAACAGACTCACGGACAGAAAACAAACCTACACTTACTAAAAGGGAAAGTTGGGGGGGGATAAATTAGGATTTGGGATTAAAATATACACACTACTATATATAAAGTAGATAAGCAACAGGACCTACTGTGTAGCACAGAGAGCTATATTCAGTATCTCATAACAACTATAAGGGAAAAGAATCTCAAAAGGTATATATGTATGTGTGTGTGTATCGGGGAGGGGGTGCTTCCCTGGTGGCTCAGAGGGTAAAGCGTCTGCCTGCAATACGGGAGACATGTGTTCGATTCCCAGGTTGAGAAGATCCCCTGCAGAAGGAAATGTCAACCCACTCTAGTACTCTTGCCTGGAAAATGCCATGGACAGAGGAGCCTGATAAGCTACAGTCAATGGGATTGCAAAAAGTCATACACAACTGAGCAACTTCTCTTCTCATATATATGTGTACATAATATGTACACATCGGAGAAGGCAATGGCACCCCACTCCAGTACTCTTGCCTGGAAAATCCCATGGATGGAGGAGCCTAGTAGGCTGCAGTCCATGGGGTCGCTAAGAGTTGGACATGACTGAGAGACTTCACTTTCACTTTTCACTTTCATGCATTAGAGAAAGAAATGGCAACCCACTCCAGTGTTCTTGCCTGGAGAATCCCAGGGACAGGGGAACCTGGTGGGCTGCCGTCCATGGGGTCACACAGAGTTGGACATGACTGAAGCGACTTAGCAGCAATATGTACACATATATATTAATATATCTGAATAACTTTCCCATATACCTAAAACTAACAAAACATTATAAATCAACTACATTTCAATTTTAAAAAATAAAAAAAAGAAATAGGAACAAGACAGAAGGTTCCTTATTAGAAGTGGAGTTGCAGGCACAGTGATGGGAATCTGAGTCTCCCAAATGCTGAGCAGGGTTCCTTTCCTTTGCCTGAGTCTGAGTTACGTAGAGCCTGAAATGAAAGGCCGGAAACACCAGCTGTAGGCAAAAAATAGAGAATCTCATTACAGTGAAATGCCTTACAGTCCGTGTGGTGCCTTAGCACTCACAGTATGTACGCTCACATCAGAGCATCCCCGCTGGCCAGGAGCTGGGGGTCTACTGAAACAAGATGAAACAACATGGAGCCATTGCATTTGGTTCCCTCCTGTTACTCTCGTACTTAATTGTACTTTTTAAATGAATTTTTCCCTGATTAGAAATGTACTGCTCGCTTGAATTACTTCAAAACGTCTTGGAAGAAATATAAAAATGAATAAAAACATAAATAAAATTGGTCATAAATCCTATCACAACTGTTTGTTTTATGCTAAATACAGAGAAGTATAGTCTTCTTCTGAACAAAAATGGACCTGAATTTCTTACAAAGCTATACATAGTCTTACCATATGTCCAACACCCATGCTTCTAGGATATTTGAAAAACTATGATCCCACAAAAATCTTCATGTGAGTGTTGATAGTAGCTTTGTTCAAAATCACCAAAAAACTGGAAGCATGTAAGATGCCCTTCGGTGGTGAGTGAACAACCCATAGTACATCTACACAATAAGGTATTATTTAGTGAAAAAAAGAAATGAGCCACTAAGCCATGAAAAACATACATGAGTCTTAAGTGTACGTTGCTCAGTGAAAGAATATAGTCAAAAGGGTACGATACGTATGTTATCATTTTATCTATATGACATCTGAAAAAGGCTAAAGCATTAAATCAGTGGTTTCCATGGGTTTGAGGGAAAGGGAGGGCTGGGTAGGTGAAACACAAGGGAGTTTTAAGGGGAGTGAAACTATGCTGTGTGATAATCGAACGGTAACAGATACATGACACTGCATTTATTAAAACTCAGAACTTTACAACCAAAAAAGTGAACTTTAACGTTTGCAAATTAAAAAAAAAATTTTAAGTGGCCAGGGGATCCCAAGATGGAATATAGATTGACAAAAGAATCTAACAGTATCATAAGTATATGAAATAACCTCGCTGAAGAGGGGAAGGGATAGGCTGACCTAAGTAACTTTGGAATGGATGGAAGGAGACTGTAGGACTAAAAGAAACTTTATATAAGCATAGTACTTTTTTTTTTTTTTTTGCAGTAGAGCAAAGAATTAACAATTCTGCACACACTATTATTAGTTTATCCATGGATGCTGGGTGGTGGAGACAGGCTTCTCACTACTGGAGTGAAAGGTTGCTGGAAGGGGGGTGGCTAGAAGCATCAGTGGCCCTGGATTAGAGCTGGAGACATCAGTGTGAATTAACGTTTAGCCAAATATAGCTTTAGATTGATGCATGTAGAAATATTGATAAATATGTGTATGCACGCATGGTACTTTGCTTCAGTCGTGTCCAGCTCTTTGCAACCCAAGCTTTGCCAAGCTTCTCTGTCCATGGGATTCTCCAGGCAAGAACATTGGAGTGGGTTGCCATGCCCTCCTCCAAGATATGTGTATACTCACTTAAAAACATACACACAATGTATGGACATGCATGTATTTGTATACATATATGTATATACATGTATTATTGATATATATGTATGTGGAGATACAGATATGCACGTGTACACACACACACACACACACAATTTTCTTGCTCTCTCAGCTGAGAAGACAGAGACGATGACACTCCAGATGCAACAAGCATGGCCAGTATCCTGGTCTTATTTCTAGCACCATTCTTCAGGAAAAGAAACCAAGGCTTTTTGAACAAGTGGTTGATTATAGGGCTGGGCGATATGTAAGATGATCCTGGAGCGTTTTGTAGTACCCAAATCGGGAAGTGCTAACAATATATACACACGATGGTGGGTGTGTCAAAGGGACACAGGAGCCAACTGAGAGTTCCCAATGGCCAAAGCTGCAACAGTTTAAGCAAAAAAATTAATCATGTAGTTTTAGATTGTGCTATTAATCTGGAGTGGTCTGCAATGCATTTACTGTATACAAATTATAAAAATAAAGATCCATGAGTTCATACTAACATATATAAGTAATTGAGTAAATAAATGGAGAAGAGTTGATAAATCTCATATGCAGAATAATTCCAAATCATTTATGTATTACTCTGCCCTTAAGGAGGCAGAACAACTTCCTACTTCTTTTTTTTTATTATTAATTTATTTTATTTTTAAACTTTACAATATTGTATTGGTTGTGCCAAATATCGAAATGAATCCACCACAGGTATACATGTGTTCCCCATCCTGAACCCTCCTCCCTCCTCCCTCCCCATACCATCCCCCTGGGTCATCCCAGTGCACCAGCCCCAAGCATCCAGTATCGTGCATCGAACCTGGACTGGCGACTCGTTCCATATATGATATTATACGTATTTCAATGCCATTCTCCCAAATCATCCCACCCTCTCCCTCTCCCACAGAGTCCAAAAGACTGTGTGGGCTGTGTATAGTGACTTCTTTAGAGAGAATACACTGTGGATATGAAGGAAGAAAGGTAACATTACTCTGGAGAAAACTGACAACCACTACCCTGGCCAGGTGATCAAAATTAACATCCGCAGTTTTAGGTTTATGTTCATAGCATGTACCCTTGATATGATGTGATGAAAGTGACCTCTGTAGTCTTCTTCCTCAAAACCCACAACCTCAGTATTATCATGAGAAAAAAAAATCAAACAAATCCCAGTGGAGGGACAGTCTAAAATTACCAGTACTCCTCAAAACTCTCAGGGTCATCAAAACCAATGAGAAACTGTCCCAGCCAAGAGGCGCCTAAGGAGACGTGACGACTGAATGTAGTGTCCTGGCTGCACTCCTGAAACAGGAAAAGGATACTAAGTGAAAACGGAGATCTGAATATCTTGTCAATGTTGGTTCTTTAATTGTGACAAATTGTCCTAATGTAAGATGTTACTAATAGAGGAAACCGAACGTAGGTTATATGGGAACGTTCTACTGTTCTCAGCACTTGTCTGTCAGTGTTAAACCATTCTCCATCATAAAATTTAAGTATAAAAACTGGACCTGTCCTAGACTCACTGTGAATATACCATTTGAATATACGATAATATAACTAAGAGTTTCAGTCAGTCAGTTCAGTCGCTCAGTCGTGTCCGACTCTTTGCGACCCCATGAATCGCAGCACACCAGGCCTCCCTGTCCATCACCAACTCCTGGAATTCACTCAGACTCACATCCATCGAGTCGGTGATGCCATCCAGCCATCTCATCCTCTGTCGTCCCCTTCTCCTCCTGCCCCCAATCCCTCCCAGCATCAGAGTCTTTTCCAATGAGTCAACTCTTCGCGTGAGGTGGCCAAAGTACTGCAGTTTCAGCTTTAGCATCATTCCTTCCAAAGAAATCCCAGGGCTGATCTCCTTCAGAATGGACTGGTTGGATCTCCTTGCGTCCAAGGGACTCTCAAGAGTCTTCTCCAACACCACAGTTCAAAAGCATCAATTCTTCGGCAACTCAACTTTCTTCACAGTCCAACTCTCATATCCATACATGACCACAGGAAAAACCATAGCCTTGACTAGACGGACCTTTGTTGGCAAAGGAATGTCTCTGCTTTTGAATATGCTGTCTAGGTTGGTCATCACTTTCCTTCCAAGGAGTAAGCGTCTTTTAATTTCATGGCTGCAATCACCATCTGCAGTGATTTTGGAGCCCAGAAAAATAAAGTCTGTCACTGTTTCCACTGTTTCCCCATCTATTTCCCATGAAGTGATGGGACCAGATGCCATGATCTTCGTTTTCTGAATGTTGAGCTTCAACCCAACTTTTTCACTCTCCTCTTTCACTTTCAGCAAGAGGCTTTTGAGTTCCTCTTCACTTTCTGCCATAAGGGTGGTGTCATCTGCATATCTGAGGTTATTGATATTTCTCTTGGCAATCCTGATTCCAGCTTGTGCTTCTTCCAGCCCAGCGTTTCTCATGATGTACTCTGCACAGAAGTTAAATAAGCAGGGTGACAATATACAGTCTTGATGTACTCCTTTTCCTATTTGGAACCAGTCTGTTGTTCCATGTCCATTTCTAGCTGTTGCTTCCTGACCTGCATGTAGGTTTCTCAAGAGGCAGGTCAGGTGGTCTGGTATTCCCATCTCTTTCAGAATTTTCCATAGTTTATTGTGACCCACATCGTCAAAGGCTTTGGCATAGTCAATAAAACAGAAATAGAAGTTTTTCTGGAACTCTCTTGCTTTTTCGATGATCCAGTGGATGTTGGCAATTTGATCTCTGGTTCCTCTGCATTTCTAAAACCAGCTTGAACATCTGGAAGTTCACGGTTCACATAGTGCTGAAGCCTGGCTTGGGGAATTTTGAGCTTTAGTGAATAATTTTTCATAATACTTAGTATTGCTAATCATTTTCTACACATAACCCTGTGTGTCAGATTACTGAGACAGAGATTTTTTTTTTTAATATATATGTACACCAAATTACCCTATCTCCAAAAAAAATCTTTCACCAACTTCCCGCCACCAAAGTATGATTGTCCATTTCTCATGACCCTTTACCACATGGGAAACTTTATAACTTTTGTTTGTTTCTACTGTGTATCTTTTTGTTTTTGTTTTTGTTATTATTACTAATGAGTTTACACTTTTAAAAATGTGTTTATACCTTAGGATGTAAGGTCCACAAGGATGAGATCCTGTTTGTTTTATTCAGGACCTAACACTAATAATACTAATAAATTTTTAATGAATAAATCATATTTAATATGCTTCATTTTTGCCAGAATTTGATGTTCTGCTTTCCTTGGGGCTTCCTTCATAGCTCAGTTGGTAAAGAATCTGCCTGCAATGCAGGAGACCCCAGTTGGATTCCTGTGTTGGGAAGATCCCCCAGAGAAGTGATAGGCTACCCACTCAAGTATTCTTGGGCTTCCCTCGTGGCTCAGTGGGTAAAGAATCTGCCTGCAATGCGGGAGATCTGTGTTCGATCCCTGGATTGGGAAGATCCCCTGGAGAAGGGGAAAGCTACTCACTCCAGTATTCTGGCCTGGAGAATTTGGTGGACTGTATAGTCCACGGGGTCACAAAGAGTTGGACACGACTGAGCGACTTTCACTTTTCCTTGGATCCTAGGGGGAGGAAAAGCAGGACAAAATAATTTGTTAATTCTATTCTCACTCATGAATATAAGACTATAAGGCTGGATATCTTCATGAGGAATTCCTAAATAATGACCTCCTTGGATCTTATTCAGATAAGCTGGCCCATCCTTTATTACACTGGGTTTGGATTTGGCCCAAGGTATTGGCCCACAAGAGCATTGCATAAGATGGGAAGAATCGTGACCTTTGAGGAATCAGAACATTAGGTGAAATTAATCCCAGATTACTAGTCAGTCATCCACCCATCCATCTGTGCCTCTTTCCAATTAATTAGGATACAGAATTGGGATAGCAATGTTTTTTAAATAGTTTTGAAGTATTCATCAGTTCTTCCACCAGCGCTGAATTAAAGATATAAATATGGTTGAGCAGCATCTCTTCACTGGCTGCTGGGAGATTTAGGTCATTCAATAGGTTTAAAACTCAGCACTGTTAACCCTGTGTTGTGAACTGAGAACATCCAAACTTTCGTGATTCCTGCTTTAATCTCAGGATGATGAGCTAACTGAACTGAGACGAAACACTTTGAACTGGATGTTACTGGTCCCACTTTTTGTCATAGAAAGTGTTCTCAGAAGTTACTTCTTAGGGTATCTATCAGTCTGGGGCGTGCATCGAGATTACCTACTAATGAAACCAATATTTTCTGAGTTGGAACCATGGTGAACATTTTTTACTCCTTAAATAGTTAGACTCTTCTGCATCTACATTTCTGTAGTACAGTGATATTTTGCTTTATATTAAGGCAAAGATAAATGGACCTGCCAGGATAGATGGGAAAAAATAGCTTTTATTTTAAACTTAACATTAGCTATTAACACCTCCTTAGTCTTATTTTTGTATAAATTATGGTTATTATAATAATTTTCATATCATTGGTTTCCATGGAAAATTAACTTTCAGTTGTAACATCTTAATTTGTCATCAAATTATGATAAAATGTATACACTGTACTCTTCCTACTTTATTTCAGTGTGATTTAATCGTAAGCTTCCGGTTTTAGCTATTCATTTTAATTTTATCCCTTCGTTTCATGGCATCTTTCTAGTCTATCATTGGTTTTGTGGGGTTTTGTAAACCAAAAAATCATATCAGCATTAAGAAAGATGGGCATAGGGTCCTGATTGTGTAAGCAGAAGTCATATCGGTGTTGTGACATACACAGGAAATTTGTGATCAGATCATGAAATGCATTTAAAGAATCCACAAGAGAAATCTGCTGGTGTTAACTGAACCTCCCTCCCCCACAAAAATGAATATGGTGTCGGGTATTTCTGTGTTGCAGGGTTACAGAAGATTATTATTCTTTCTTAAAAGTTCCTTTCTGCATTTGACGTGTTTTCCTCCTTACCGAATATTTGTTACTTTTGGGGAAAGGAGATTCTACAAAAAGCATTTAAAGCACAAGGATTTACGGCAGAACAGCAGTATCAGTGCTACCTCAGTTATTAGCTGCTTTTCTTCAGGAAATGCACATCTCTGCGAGGAGGGAAAAGGACTATTCCCCGAATGTCCATCTCAGTTGAGAACCGGGGGAGACTTCTTTCTGCTGTAGGCAGTGAGGTGTATGAATGGGTGCAGCCCAATTACTTTTCAGGGCTTTGTAAACTAGGAAAATAAAAACATTGGCCATGTGGACAGATTGCCTTGCTTTTTAGGAGTTCTTTAAAAGACACAATGAAAGTACTGTAGTGAAACTATTCCCATTATTTAGCAAAGTGGCAGTAATTTAAAATCTTTATTATTGGAGTTAATGACAGAAAATCTGAGTTAACCAAATCGCCCAGGATATGGAGTGTATTGATCAAGCACCGTCATTCTCTTATTCTTGCTTTGTTATTGAAAGGTTTTTGAAATATATTTTATTTTCTCTCTATTTGTTACAAGTAGTACATGATTTTGAGCATCAGTGAATTTTTTTTCGTGATTCACTGTCTTGCCTGGCTTTAAGGTCATTGTTCAAAACACTGAAAACTAAACAGAAGATCCAAAAGCTGAGGGGTTTGGCTGAAATCTGGGCTAGCCTTCTGACATCTCCTAGAAAAGAGTTTATTTTTTATCTAAACATTATTTTCTCCTGTACTTAACCTACGAGTACTTTTGGAGTATCCTTCTGTTTCCAACATTTTATTTTTTTTTAACTTTAGAATCATTAGTGCTGAATTCTCTTTGCTCGGGTGGAGTCTGGCAGCTAATGCAAACATAAATCAGTTTATCAGCATTCTGAAGCTGTATAGAAACTAAATTGTGTTTGATTACTGCTTTAGAAAATGAGAATTGGAGCTATCCCTGGTGGTCCAGTGGCCAAGACTCCGTGCTCCCAATGTAGGGGCCTGAGTTCAGCCCTGGGTCAGGGAATTGGATCCCACATTGATGCAGCTGAAAAGATCCCACGCACTGCAATGAACATGGAAGATTGCAAGTGCCGCAACTGAGAGCTTGCATAGCCAAATAAATATTTTTAAAAATAAAAATTGTTTGACAGCCTTATGACAAACTAGCTCCAAATATATCTAATCATTCTGCTGAGAACCCACTCTGTTTTAGAACGTTTCAGTCAGTTTAGTCACTCAGTTGTGTCCGACTCTTTGCAACCCCATGGATTGAAGCACACCAGTCTTCCCTGTCCATCACCAGCTCCTGGACCTTGCTCAAACTCATATCCATCGAGTCAGTGATACCATCCAACCATCTCATCCTCTGTCGTCCCCTTCTCCTCCTGCCTTCAATCTTTCCCAGCAGCAGGGTCTTTTCTAAGGAGTCAGTTCTTCGCATCAGGTGTTCAAAGTATTGTAGTTTCGGCTTCAGCATCAGTCCTTCCAATGAATATTCAGGACTGATTTCCTGTAGGATGGACTGATTTGATCTCCCTGCAGTCCAGGGGACTCTCAAGAGTCTTCTCCAACACCGCAGTTGAAAAGCATCAATTCTTTGGCACTCAGCATTCTTTATGGTCCAACTCTCACATCCATATATGACTACTGGAAAGGATGGCAAAAATTACATGATGTACTTGAAAGTGCCTTAGAACTGTGAAAGTTGATGCTGGTATCAGGTATTTTCAATGTTTATAGTATAGATATTTTAGAATGTTTATATAGGTACATTTTCATAGTCTCTTAGTTCTTTAAAGGAATAACCCTGCAAAAGTAAATTTGCTTACTGCCATGTCAGGGATATATAGTATTTCAATATGTCCCCCCAAAATATCTACTCCCAGTTGCTTGAAAGAAATAGTTACTTCACCCCACTAGAGAAAACCAACACTGCCACTGTTCTGATTATCTATTGATGTTGTATCATAAACTATGGGGCAAAATGCAATGCTGTATAATGGCAAGTTATTATTCTCTCCTGGTTCTATGGATCAACTGGGTTTAGCTAAATAGTTGATGGCTGGCAGTTTTGGCCATGAGGTCAGCTGGGACTATCCACAAGTGCCTACATCTGACTCTTCCACGTGGCTTAGGCTTCTCACAGCATGGAGGTCTGAGGGTAGTCAGCCTCTCACCTGACAGCTGGCTTCCTAGAGGAAGAGATTTTCTTCCAATTCTGTTTGTCAGGGCAGTCACAGAGCCTGCCCAGATTCAAGGCTCTTCCTCTTGACGGGGGAGCAGCAAGTTTACATCACACAGCACAGGGGATGGGAGATACCAGCATGACCATCTCTGGGGACTACAGCCTGCTGCAACCACCAGCCTGTTCAAGTGTTAGGGTGGGTAGGGACCACTTTACGTGAAAAGCCTTGTGGGCAATCCCGCTGACTTCAGAAACCTAGATTGTGTCCTGGGATCTAATTTCGATTTTAAAAGAAAAACTGACAGAGAAGCACAATTACCTCATGCTTGTATCCTCAACAAAACACTTATGTAAGTACCAGACACCCAAAAGGCTCAATGGTTCTAATTATGTTATTCATAAGTCTTCTCAGATATAGGATGACATCTAAATGAGCCTACAAAAAGCTGTCTTTAGCATTAAACCTAGCTGAACTACTTTCTAACTGAATGACCTTAGTCATGATCATAGACCATGGCCCGGATCTCTCATCTATAAAGTAGGAATAATAATAATACCTCTACTTCCCCTAATTTGAGGAGTTAGATGATTTTTATAAAACACCTAGTGTATTCCAGCATATTCTTAGTACTTAATGAAAGATAGTTTGTTTTCCTCTTTATTTTCTTAATTTCTATCTGTCTCATAAGCCAAAGACAGCTACTAGAGAGTTCCAGGTGCTTCCGTGTTTACTAACAGGTTTTACTGTTTTGTTGAACGTCATCCATAGAATTTTCAATGGAGTTTTCTAACTTCAATTTCAGGTTTTTTTCATAGTATCAAAATCGACATTAATAATTTTTTACTTTCCTAAAAATGTTTCCAGTGTAACGGCTGATGTTAGATCATTATGTTTAAAGTGAAAGGTCTCCATTTTAGTCTTCATGTCTGATTTTCAAGTTTAAATTAGCTCATGTTATTGGAATTTAGGAAAGAACAAAAAAAGCAAATTTATAATGGGTGTTTAACTAGAATTTGTCATCACTCATAATGAGGAAAAACTGTCTATCTCTAGGCAGCTCTCTTGTCTCAAGAGCCTGCTAATTAGCTAAATGTTTGGCATATCTCAGTAACCCTAGTAGCCTGTCTAATTAAAATTAGCTTTGAACACAGAGTATCCCACATCTTATTTCCCTTCTTGAAGGCCTCTTCTTCAACTGGGAGCTTTCTAATAATAGTTCCTCAGCACTGAACTGATCTCAGGATAAGGAGGGAACATGTCCATGAAATGAATCTTTTTATTTTGTGTGTTTTTAAAGAAGGCTTAAGTGGGAGCGTTTTTGACTTTCTCAGAAGGTTCTGTTTTCAGAGAAAAAATAAATCCTTTATAGAGTTAGCACTCACAGCGATTATTGAAGAGAGTACAGAAAAATTCAACATAGATGGACAAGGAGTTTATCCTTTTTGGTTGCTCATTTGCTTTTCATAAAATTCTAGAAATGCCATGAAATTGAAAGTTTCTTTTTTGTCTTGCACTGGTATAGTAGAGCTTGCTACAAGTTAAAATATCTTGTCAAGACTGTAAGGAAAGAAAATGTCTCAACCCCATGCATGCAATCAATCAATCAACAGATATTCCTTAATCAGTTACATGACACTTACTGTCCTTGGTTTTGAAGTTTATGAGGAATACCTACATTTCCACCCTCAAGGAGCTTACTGTTTAGAAGGATTCAGTAAGCCAGTGAGCAGCAATTTCCAATGTGTAGGCTCACAGGCCTAATGAGTAAACACACTTATACACACTTAACCCAAACTCACTGCCTCCAGGAAGTTTTCCTGATAGACTGATCCCTTGTATGTACTCATTAAACTAAACTACCTTTAACATCGAAGTTCTGTGAAAAAGAGAAATATGGGCTCTTGATTCTCCATCCTTTGTACATAGCAAATGATGCTTTGATGTAACAAGTGATTCTTGGGAATATCCTCTTGCTGCAAGTGTGTGTTAGCAAGTGGTTGTTTGGTCCTTGTCATGTCCTGGAAATTGTTCTGAGAGCCAGGAATACACCATATACAAAACTGTATAAAACGTGGTCTTTGCTGTTGTGAAACTCATTACTTGTGAGAAACAAGCTGGTAAAGACATATAAAAACAATATGGGACACGGTGACTTGTAAGCACAAATTCCTAACTAAAAGAGCAGCAGATATGGGAACAATTAATTGTGCCTCTGGAGGTGTGGGAAGGTGGAGCCAGGAGGGATGAGTGAGTGGTGAGGAGGACCAGTTGAGGAACAGCAGGAGCAGAGGCCAGTGGCCTGAAAGGTCTTGGTGTCAACTCAGAATTCTCCCAGATCTGGAGTGAGGTGAGTATGTCAGGGTTCAAGGTTTGAAAGGCTGTGTGCGCCATCCTAACAAAATGGGACAAACTGTCCTGTGATAACAGAGCCCCTGGCTCTGAATTCTGACAGCCCCACGTTCAAACCTTGACTGTCTCCCTCACAAGCGTGTTACACAACCTCTCTGAGCCTGAATATCCTAAGGCCACAATTATAGTACCTACCTAAGGGATTGTTGTGGGCTTCCTAGGTCACTCAGTGGGTAAAGAATCCATCCACAATGCAAGAGACGCAGTTCGATCCCTGGGTCGGGAAGATCCCCTGGAGGAGGACATGGCAACCCTCTCCAGTATTCTTGCCTGGAGAATCCTATGGACAGAGGAGCCTGGCGGTTGGACACAACTAAAGCGACTGAGTGCACACACAAAGGATTGTTGTAAGGGCTACAGAAGATTACGCAAGGAAAGCACTTAGCACAGCGCATGCCATGTTGGCAAACAGTAAATGTTAGCAGTTGTTCTTAATGCTAGATCTGATCCTATGGACATTGGAAAGCTATTGAAAATTATTGTTACTTGCTGTTGTCACTGTAGATTACCGAACCTCTTTCTCTTTCATCTTTAAATAGTTTGATGATTAAACAAGGAAGTTTTTGTAAAGTGGTTAGAAGAGTGCCAGATACATAGTGATTGCTATGTAAGTGTTTATCACGTAATTTAATTTAATCTCCTAAGGGATAGAAAGATGGTTTTCTCGTTTTATAGATGAATAAGCTAATTTCAGGGAAGTTCGGTTTCTTGCCTAAGGTAGTATAGCTGATAGAATGGGGAAGCCGTGTTTCATTTCATATTCAACCCATGTTTTGTTTCATGTTATAATGGTTCATCTTATAATTTGATTGAAAAAGATATAAAGTCCAACCGTCACAACACGTTTTTTATTTTCGTGAATTCTTGTCAATGCTTTCTGTCTTTGGTCAGGTACAAGTAATAGTTTTTTACAGAGCAGGAGTCATAGCCGCATGTAACTTTGCGTTCCAGTTTTTTCTTAGCATCATATCATTTTCCATTTTTCTTTGTAGTCATCATGTTACATTTTAATGGATGTGTAAAAGTACTTTGGGCTTCCCTGGTATCTCCATTGGTAAAGAATCTGCCTGCAATGCAGGAGACCGTAGTTCAATTCTTGAGTTGGGAAGATCCCCTGGAGGAGGGATTGGGTACCCACTCCAGTATTCATGGGCTTCCCTGGTGGCTCAGACAGTAAAGAATCTGCCTGTAATGTGGGAGACCTGTGTTTGATCCCTGGGTTGGGAAGATCCCCTGGAGGAGGGCATGGCAACCCACTCCAGTATTCTTGCCTGGAGAATCCCCAAGGACAAGGAGCCTGGAGGGCTACAGTCCATGAGATCACAAAGAATCAAACATGACTGAGCGACTAAGGACACACTAAAGTACTTGAGATTGATTTTCCGTAGCTTTAATCCTGATGTTGGGTATTAGTCTATTTCCTGTTTTTCATTGTTAAGTGGTACTTGATGGCACTGTAAGCATACCCCCCAGTACAGCCATTTTCTTCGTTGCTTTATTTCCTTACATCCGTTTCCAGGATTATTGAGTTGACTGTTATTCATAGTTTTCTTGTGTTTGACACACATGGCCGGGTGTCTCCCAATAGAAGTGTGTGGACACTGCCAATTTCAATACCACGATAAAGGGGCAGAATTGATAGCCTCTCTAGCGATGAGTGTTGAATATTTTTAAACTCTTGCAAATTTAATTAAGAATAAAAAATGATACCCCAAGGCCATGTTATCCTTTTGCATGTTTTGATTATTTATATTTTTTAAAATGAATTGTCACCTAATGGAATGCCCTCTTTTATGCCGTCTTCAAGAGAAGACCCTTCTTTTTCAACATCTAATTATTTTTCAACCCTCCATATATGTCTCGTGTCAGTTTCTAATGGACTAACCCCATTTTCTGCAGCATTGATTTTAATATTTATTCTTTGCAATGACAACCTTATTGCTTCTGCCATAAGTGAACGAATCCTGCTGTTCCTGTTTCTTTATGGGGATATTTCTTTTTCTTTCCCTGAGAACCAATAACAGCTGTTTCTCACAAATGTCTCACATGGTGTGCAAGGCTTATTTCAGGAGGGGTGATAATTGCTTCTAAGATTTTCCTAGTTTTTCATTTTTCTTATGGGTACATAGCTTTCTTGTTAGGGCCAGACTTTGTTTTTCTGTTTTCTTATACTTGCTCTCTGATTTTTGGAGTGTTTAGTTTAAGGAAACTGACTTTAAATTCCATTTCTACCTGTTGGGTGGTTGGAATCAGGCCCATCAGCGATGCTCTTTTTTTCTCCACTGTCCCACCCTTTCGATAAGCAGTGTTGCAGTTCTTCTAGTTGAGACTGTAGATCAGACCATTTGAAGGGTCTTGTTTCATCTTGTTCCAGCCCATGTGGTTATGATCAATAAGTATCTCCTGAAACAGGCTGGTGGAGCATTTTAAAAATGTTGTGCCATTGATGTGGTAGATTAAAAATTTTCTTCTGAAATTTTTCAATTCTTACTACTCCTCATGGCTGTATATATTTGATTTATTTATGCATTTATTTAGTTAACTTTCCAAAATATTTTATATAGTGGGTTTTTTTTTATTTATAGCAGGAAAACCTTTCCTTCCCATTCTGATTTTTCCCAGAAGACCAGAATTGAGCATTTGATAATGATAAAATCTAGAGCCCATGTGGCATCCTGGCAAGATTTGGAGCCAGAGAAAAATAGACACGGGTCCTCATCATACTTAACTACCTGTGTGACATTGGCAATTTAAAAAATATTTCTGAGCCTCGAGTTTGGTTTTTTTCAGGTGAAGCAGTAAAAAGTCATACCTACCTTACAAGATTGTTGTAAAGATTAAATATGGAAAGCACCTAACAGGTTGCCTGGCATGTGGCGGGTTTCTAATAAACAATCGCTGCTTTTATTAGTAGCAGGTGAAGTTTAAAGGCAAGAAGGCAGCCAGTTCTGGCATTACATAGTTGTGAGTCTTAGGTGGGAAAGCTGTGACCCCAGATTCACAGGTAAAGGGTGGAGGTCGCTCTTACAGAACAAAATAAAGAAAAACCCCACTGGAGCAAGAGTCATGAAAAGGAGGTTCTACCACTATCACTGTCTCTGTGTTCTTGATCAAGTGACTTCACATTTGAGGCATTGTCTTTATCCATCAAATGAAGGGTTCCTGTGACCGTGATGGCTCCCCACTCCCGCCTCTGTCCAAATTCTCTGTGCTTCTTACCACCGTCCGAAGCGTTAATGTTGCATTTTGTTTTTGCTTTTTACTGCATATCTGATCACATTGCTACCCTGTTTAAAAGCCCTTCCTGCAACGACTTTGTGTTGCTCTCAGGTTTTGACCTGAGGAGGGGTTGATCGCCCCTCACCACTGCCTCTCTGGGCTCCCACCCCCACCCATATAGTCTGGCCCAGGTCCTTCCTGCCTGGAGCCTGCATTCAGTTCCACTCCCCACCTACCTATCCCCTTGACTGCTCTCTCTCCTTCCTCTTCCCCTTGACCAGTTCTCCCACCCTTCTATCAGTCCTGAGGGCCTTGCCCCAGGAAAGCATTCTGTCACCCTCCCAAGATCCTTCCTCACTCCGTACAGTTTTCACTGACAAACTGTAATGAACTGACAGTTTTCACTGTAGCTTGAGACCCTCTCCCTTGTCACAGTGGCAGTTAAAGTTACTTGTGTAATATTTGCTGCAGGTCACCTCTGCTTGTTCATGGCTGTTTTCCCAGTACCTGACTTACTGCCTACCATGTCACAGAGCTAAATAAATATTGGTAGGATGAGTGAATGAATAAATGAATGAACATAATCTTGAACATAATGATAAAAGAGGCACAGGCTTTGATTTTTTACTTTGCATGCACAGGAAGAATGACTGCTTCTGAAACAATTTTAAAAATAAATGTTCTAGCAGGATATTTACAGCTGTTTGTTCTTTCACATAAGAAAGATGCAAAATTAAATTCTGTTGCATTCCTTGTTTCCAGTAAGAAGTGACCAGCTCTGCTATACCCAGTCACATTGGGAAGGGAGGATGCTTGGTGGTGGTTAATGGTTGAGCCTTTTCTTCTGTATTTGAAGTCTGTCTTGGCCTTGGAGGTGCATCTGTTGCTTTGCTGTATCCAGACCTGCCCTCAGACCATGATCCTCAGACCCATGGGGACTGAACTGGTTGCAGAATGAGTCTGTCTGAGAGCAGTCCTCTGGGGGATTACCTGCCAGAGCAGTCCTGAATCTCCGTGTTTTCCTTGAATCCCTAATACCTGCTACCTTTCCTGGTCCACAGTGACCACTCTGAAGAGGATTGTTGAGTAAAAGTCACTTGTTTCCTCTTTTTTTAACTTCTGTAATAATGATGCCTTTGTTGACTTAGAAAATAGTCACAACCTAAAAGCTGAGAGTTATGTTCTATTCAGCAGAAATTTTTTGGACTTAAGCCCGGACAGCATCTCAAGTAACCCTGAGAGAACTGCTCCGAAGAGGTGGGGGGAGAGTCAGGTTATATAGAAGTTTGCAACAAAAGGCAGGTAGTCTGAGCATCAAAAATATTTTGTGATTTAGAGAAAACCAGATATCCCAAGTTAAGGGATTTAATGCTTTTCTATGTATGAGAAGATGGCAAGAGTCTGGGCTCACTGAAATCATTCCTTTCATATGTATCTCAGCTATCTGGGACCACTATCCTGTGACTTTTCACAGCCTGAGTTCCTCAGTGCTCACCACAGGGAGTGGCTGCAGCCTGATGGCTACCAGGCCACACAGGCATTCTTCTCCTTTCTGAGTGCCCTAGAGGGCTGGAATCACTGATGACTGCGACACCATTGTTTAGTGACACACCAGGAAATACTCCATTTCTCACCTTTCATTTACATGTCATTCTGTAGTTTATAGAGCACTTTCATGGCCACCAACTCATTGGAATCTCGCTACATGGAAGATACAGCAGGTATCTTCATCTCCATTCTAAACTGATTTTTAAAAGGAAAAGAAAACCACAGAGGAGTATTCCTTGCCAACAACTGCCTGAGACTTTGGAGTGAGGTGGGATTTAGATTTTAATTTTATGAATGTAAACTGCCTAGAGTTAAGGAGGCAGAAAGCTCAAAGCTGAAATTCAAATCTGGGTCTTCTAATTCCTAGGATAAAGATATCCATTGCTTCTTATGCAGCTTTTCTGCTCCATAAATGTTTTGCCTCTTTCTATCTAAACTTAAAAGATGGGATGAAGAGACACTATTATAAGTTATAATTTCTTTTACACATTTAGGTTTTATGTTAATGACTTAGAGTCTACAGTTTAGGATCCTTTCTTTTTTCTTTTATTGCCACTGATCTATTGATTCAGCAAGCATATATTGGATATCTTCAGTGTGCTAAGAACTGTACCAGATGTTCAAAGTAAACTTAGGTTATGGAAAAAAAAACTTAGGATATGATTCCTCTCTTTGACATGCTCACAACTTAGCAGGGGTTGTGGATATATAAATAGTTAGAATACAGTTAAACCAGTGATATTGTAGAGGTAGGAAAAACTAGGAGAGAGGCCAAGCAAAAAAAAAAAAAAAATGGAGGGGGTGGGGACAGAGGAGATTACCCCAGGCAGAAAGTGCAGAAGGATAGTTCCTTGATGTGGAGAATAGTCCAAGATAATTGTCGCAAAGAGGAGCAATAGGAGAAGATGGGGCTTGAGAGGCAAGGTGGGTAGACTTGAATGTCTTTTGATGGTAAAGCTCAGGCACTCCCTAGGCAACAGGGAGCACCTGAAGCAGATATATGACATCGGATTTAAAAACATAACTTTAAGCCCAGCATAGGGTGACACTGATATTAAGGTGTTCCCTTCTAGCAATTCTGAGTTCCAAATTAGAGACTTTGAAAGCTAAAAGTGAAGTGAAGCAGCAATTTGTTGTGGACAAGTGAGCCCCACTGACACAAGCTGTCATTTCTGCTGACGGTGAAAATGACTCAGGACAGCTGTGGGGGAGATCAGAAAGAGGGGTGGATAAAATCAAACCAAATGGCCTTGCATTCTGATGGCTGGTCCCCTGAGGTCTTGGTTCTGATGTTGGGCCTTGCTATCAGCCATCCAAACACAAGGACAAGTAAAATAAATGTTCCCAAAGTGTATTCCAAAGGAGAGAAAGAATTCTCATTTTCCATAAACTACCCAAAGCTTAAACCAACAACGTCAGATGTTTTTGCTCTTTGAAACAGTTCCCAGCCATTTCACAACTCTTTACAGCATCAGACGCTCAAACCACGTCAAACAGTCTTAATTCCTTTTGAATGGCACATGAACACAGCAAATGAGGATGTCAAGAAAGTGGAGAATTGAGAACTGTTTTTTTCCTCCTTTCCTATGAAAAAGTTAACTGAAAGCAAGTGTGATTCAATGGGTGAACTTTGTTTTACTTACTTAAGCTTGTGGTTTCTTATATGTGTACTGAAAGCTGGGTGCTTACACTATCAGGGCCAAATTTCAGTTGCATCTGAAGGCTTACTGTTCCTTCTCAGAAAGAAGTACAGATACAATACAACCCACTGATTGTCTCCATGTTGATTCTGGGAAATGTATTTCAAGAAGATCTTCCAAGAGTTTGACTGCTTCCTCAATCAAAACCTTCAGAATTTCCCATTAGATTTGAACCCTGGCAATCTACATTGAATTAAATAATTTTTATTAATAGGACATGTTGGTTATCCTAGGAAACTTGGAGTGATATAGTTCTTAGCATGAAGTTCTGTTGTTCATTGCACTGAGTATGACATTAAATCATTAAAAAAGAAATTGTAAGAAACTTTACTTTCATGGCCATTAACATGAGAGATGAGTAATTTTCCATCATTTTAATGTATGGTCTACAGAGGGGATAGCTGTATGACCATAGACAGACAGATCTTTTACTCTCTCTGGCCTTAGTTTCTTCATCAGAGAATTAAGAGATTTGAACCAGCTGAAATGAAAATAGTTGACACTTTTATTTATTTTTTTAAACTTGACTTTTAACTGTAGGAGCTTGTATTCCCAGTGTATTATAAACATGTATTTCTCTTACATACAATCCTTGCATACGCCCTCCAGGGCTGCCATGGAAGCTTCATAGTTTCAGAAACCCAGATTCCTTCTATCCTGTTGCTGTCCTCTGTTCAACACAAAGCTTCCATTTAGTGCTTAAAAATGCTGCCCTAGCGCCCACCATCTTGCCCACATACCAGCCAATGAGAGGCAGGAAAGGGTCAAGGGAAAGACGCATCCATTCCTTAAAAGGCATGATCTAAAAGTAGCTTCCATTCAGACAGCCAGCTAGTCATGTGATCACAGCTAGCTGTGAGAGGTGTGAGGTGGCTGTCAGATCATGTAGTTGTCATCTAGTCTGTTCCAGGCAGGAGGAGAGGAGGCAGATGTCTGAGGACAACTAGAGGTCTCCTGTCATGACATCTGAGATCCTTTCCAGTTTTAAAATAAATGATAACCAGGTCTAATTTCTCATCTGCCTGTGAAAAAAATTCAGACCATATCTGTCTCCAGCATGTTCCCTGTTTGAAAGTGCGGGTGACAGAGGAGGCAGGTAGGAAAGAGCCCAGCATAGGGTGCCACTGTAAAGCCCTTGGAGAGTAGCCTGATGGAGCACACTTTTTGTGTGAAAGAAAAATTACTTTCCCTCAAAAAGGGAAAACAGTAAGATATATATTTGTTCCTTTCTATACTTACCTTGGGTTTCCCTGGTTGCTCAGTGGTAAAGAATCTTCCTGCCAATGCAAGAAACCCTGGTTCAATCCCTGGGTCAGGAAGATGTCCTGGGGAAGGAAATGGCAACCCGCTCCAATATTCTTGCCTGGGAAATTCTATGGACAGAGGAGCCTGGTGGGATACGGTCCATGGGATTGCAAAAGAATTGGACACAACTTGGTGGTTAAACAACAACAATACTTACCTTATCACTTAACAAGAAACAAATTAACTAAGCTCTTAATTTCTTCTTACTTCTTTCATATCCAAGTTTTGTTTCCACTTAGAAGGCAGAATCTAGTTAGTTTCTGTTGGATACAAATTATTAATTCCCTCCCCTGCACAGCCCAGGACATGGCTGTGTAGAGCAAGGTAGCATTGCAAAAGAGCTGACGTATGTTATGACTGATGTTTGAATTAGCCACAGCTGCGTGCTTAACCTTTAAAAGTGAAAGGATCCTGCACAAGTCCCTTTAACAGTGTGTATATTTAATACTGATGATGTTCACTAAATCTACCCACTCTGAGTCCATTGGGCATTTCTTTGCCCATGGGACCATATGACTTGCTTTTCCTGATGGAATGTGAATAGATAAGCCTTGTGTCATGTTTAAGGAAATACCTTAAAAGCCAGTGTAGAATTCTACATATTTCATTCTGCCTGCCGTGGTGACCAGGATAGTTCTTGCCTACTGATCTTTTTGTATCTGCATCCCTGAATGAAGACCTGACATGGTGACATGGAACAGCTTCCCTGCTGACCTGTGATGGGCATGTAGCATGAGTAGGAAAGAAACTTTGTTTATAAGCCACTGAGTTTAGGGGATGTTTGTTACTACAACACAACCTCCTGGCTGATACAAACATAAATAAAAATGCTCTGCCTATGGATGACAAGTGATGGGAGTGGGGGTCAGTTACAGCTCTATTCATGAAAGTCATTAAACAGAAATGCATTATTGTTAATAAGTGCCAAAGAAATTCAGTGCTTAATGCACACATGTTTTTGTTTCTTGTAAAAGCTTTTACCCAAATACTCATAAGTAGTGCTCAAATTATTGTCAATTTACTTGTCTTTTCATAATAATAACAATATTTTAAGTAAATGCCAGTTCCTAAACTCTCATCTTAACATAATTTTTAGGGTATAACATATACCACAGTTTTAAAAGAAATTGACAGACTTACAGTATATTCTTGTGTCTGGCAGTTTTCAGTATTATAAGTTATAGAAACTTGTAATCTAGTTTGGGAAAAAATTTATTTTGCTATTAAGTTCTGTTTTGTAGTTCTGAAGTCCTATAATTTGGAGACAAAATGGTGACTTTTTGATCTGTAAACTTGTGAATGGCATTGCCACAATTTAAATGCCATCATAGCAGTTTTCCCCCCAAAATATTTATCATTTTTTAACCATTTAAAAGAAGTATCAAAGTAAACTTGTAAGTTTTCAAGTAACTTTAAAAAGAGTACTTCATTTATTTGAAAGCCAGCTCCAAAAACAATAGTAGCTAACATTCATTGTATGCTTACTATTCACCAGGTATTTAAGTGATTCCGTAAATTATGTCATTAAATCTTCATAACAATCCTCTTGCACATGAGAAAATTGGGGCGCAGAAAACCTAAGGATTTACTGAAGCCCGTGTTATAAGTAGTGGTGAATGAAGGAATTGGTTTGAACCCACGTTGTTTGCCCTCCTGAACCTCTGTCTGTATCCACGGTGCCATCCTGCCTCCTTGGGGGTGGGGGTATTGGGGATCCCCAAAGTCCTCCTGTCTATTGTTGACTTTGCCCACCTGTGTAAGAAGCAGGGCAGATGAAATATTGATTACACCTCTTTCCTCATTTTCCAGTTGTAACTAGTATGTGATCCCTACCCCCCACCTCCCAGAAATACTAGTTTTATTAGTTTGGTTTTTGTTTACTTAAATATAGCTCTCTAAAGGACTAACTTGCAGCAGCATCCCAAGTGATTATGCTTGCATCCTCATTGGAGTAAGCCTTGACCAGGTGATCTGCTGTGCATATGGCCAGCTCTTCTCATCCCTGCAGATAGAATCATGACTTCACTCCCTTAGGTCCTGGACTAGGACATTTACAGGTGGCCTGCCTGGATATCATCAGGTGACAGTAAGGATGTCAATCTTATGCTTAGGACTCTTCTGGTGGTACAACGGATAAGAATCCACCTGCCAGTGTAGACAACATAGGTTCGACCCCTCGTCTGGGAAGAGTCCACATGCCATGCAGAAACTGAGCCCTTACACTGCAATTACTGAGCTCTTGCACCTAGAGCTAATGCTCTGCAACAAGAGAAACTACCCCAATGAGAAGGCCATGCGCCAAAATGAAGGGTAGCCCTCACTCAGTGCAACTAAGGAAAGCCTGTGAGCAGGAACAAAGACCATAAGCAAAAATAAATAAGTAATTTTTTAAAAAAGATCTTGTGCTCAGACCCTAGCAGAAATGATAGAAAGAAAATATCAGATCCTTAAATATTTACTTCAAGATCTCATCATGGTGCCCTGATGATGCTGCAGATGCAGAGAGCCTAAACTGCTCTTGGCATTCTCCAGTTAAAACTTTAAAAACAGAAGCCTGGCTTCTTTCTTTTGTATGATAAGCAGAGCAGACTTGGCAGTCCAGATGAGAAGTGCATGATCTTGGTTGAGCTCTTTGAGAAAGGTGTGTCAAGGGGTGTGTCTCCATTTAATGATCTGGAAGCCAGGGAGGGGTCACAGGCTGGTGTGCAGAGCAAGTAAGTCAGAACCATCAGAGCTCGAGCAGGAAGGTAACAGCACTCCACGTGGCGACTGTCAGGTGTGCATGTCCGCATGGCCAGCGATCCTTTTAGTTTCTTAATTGCAGAAATTGCTGAGTTTGCTGAAGTTGAATGTTCTGGGGGAAAGGAATGAGGGTGATTAATTGCCTGAACGGTGCTCTTGTTTTTGCTTTCAGGCAAATTCCTTCTCCGTACTGCGTGCAATCATCCTTAGTCTGTCAGCATGTAATTGTCACAACATGTTGGGAGACTCATCCGCTTAGCCACTTAGAGCTAGGCAGGTGGTGGAGTGAGAACCCCAGCCCTTCTGCAGGATCTCACCTGCAGATCTCCCCAGATGTGGGGATGCTGAAGCGTGTGCAGGACAGGGTGATTCATATAGTAATGCTGTGAGCAAACACTGTGCCAGGCCCAGTTCTAGACGCTTGACATGCCTTCACTCATTTTTTAGTAATAACAAATTATGGAGAAGATTCTTTTAATAGCTCTTCTTTACGGATAAGAGAATTTTAAGCACTTAGGTAACTGGCCTGGGGTAGTATAACCAGTAAAAGTCAGACCTGGATTCAAACCCAGAAAGTCTGGCTCTAGTAGCTGAAATAATCCAGTCGCAGTTCACAGAAGCGTTCACTAGACGATGGGAAAGTATTGGATTGATAGTGATGCAGAGGGGGACTTCCCTCATGGTCCAGTGGTTAAGAATCTGCTTACCAATTCAGGGGACATGGGTTTGACCCCCAGTCTAGGAAGATCCCACATGCCAGGGGGCATCTGAGCCAATGGGCCACAGCTATTGAGCCTGTGCTCTAGAGCCCGGGAATGCAGCTATTGAGCCCACATGCCTCAGCTACTGAAGCTCACAGTCCTCAACAAGAGAAGCCACTGCAATGAGAGACGTGTGCACCACGACGAAGAGTAGCTCCCTCTAGCTGCAACTAGAGAAAGCCCAAACTCAAACATGAAGGCCCAGTACAACCATAAATGATAGATAGATAGTAATACAGAGGAAGGAAGCATTTTAGCAAAACATGTAACTTTTAATCAGCAGAAAGTTGTAGATGATTACCTGGAAAGCAGGTCAGGATTCTGAGCTGCTATTGGATAAGATCATTTCACATAGGAGAAGCTTTTATCTCCTCTCCATGCAGAGTCATGGAGTTTGTGGTATAGTAACAGATAGTGCTTATACAGAGAGAGCCCATTAGAAAATCTCTACAGAGTACATGTCTGTGGATCATGTAGCAATGACAGGACAGGAGTGATAGTTCTTTGTGTTTGCCTGAGGATCCAGCAGAGCTTTGGGGAGAAGGAGTCAAGTCTGCTGTAGCAGACCCCGAGTTCCTGAAGAGCTCAGACTGCCAGCTCCATGGCTACAACTTCCCAAGAGAGAGAAGAAAGAGTTGCAGTTCCATAGTCTTACCTGAAACTCTCTTAGACTATGACCAGGGAGGAATGCTTTAAGGATGACACTATGTATTATGATTAGAATGTTCTCCCACCCAAACTATGGAGGACTGAGAGCATGGTATCTGCCTTACTGTAGGAGCCAAAGAAGAGAGCTGAGGGTCCCTGAAAGAGCAAGGACCATTGGGCAGTGGCCCATCGCTGGGGAAGGAGCCCCCACTTGCCTCAGGAAGAACATACTTGAGTGCTGACAGAGCGGGTGGTGTATGGGGGGAAGGCTGGAGCCTGTCATAGGCGCCCAGGACCATGTCAGGAAGAGCTAAGCTGGCCCAAGTCAGGGCCAACTGGGAAGGAGGCTGCCCACTAGAGGTGACTCTGGGGCAGGGCAGGGCAGCGAGAAAACCTTGGCACCCTAATACCCACCCTGGGTTTCCCTGCCAGGAGAACTGGGGGGAGTCCTGCAGGCCCCAGAACCTCTCCTGAGAGGAAGCCATGTTTTACCCACGTCCTTTGGTTTTGCTTCTTCAGAGCAGTGTAGCCTGAGAAACAGCAATGATAATTAAATTATATTGTCACTTATTTGTCATGTACTAGATGAGGAGTCAACTGGTTGGTTTAATAACCATTCAGGACCTTCTGAGTTGCACATTTAAAGAGATCGTTTGATCTGCAACCAATTTGTCTTGGTTTTCCACTCTTAGACACCTGAATATTTAGGAAGGCTTTCTAGAGTTTCCCTGGTATAGTATATCCACTGTATTGTTGACCAGTAGATTTTTTTTCTAAAAATGTTTTTTTTTTATGATTTCTGGTGGTAGAAACAGATAGATGTATTTAATAATTTGGTGAAATGTCACCAAGAATAATATTTATTGTAAAAGATAACTAAATATACATTTGTCTACATTTTCTTGAAACTCAAAGTGTGCTGGTAGTGGGAGACTTATAATGATTTCCAATGCTTTTTTCCCTGGTAAGAAACATTATTTTTACTTATCTCAAACATCACTGAATTCCAGTCCTTTTTATAGGTTTTTATAAAAGATAAGAAGTTTTTTTCCAGAACCATTTGTTCTCCCCAGGAATTGAAGCCAAATAAGGAATTAGTTGAGTTCGTATTTGTCCTGAGACAATTATGATGTTTCTTTTACATAGTTTTGGAAAATACAGACATTTAGTTCCCATCTGATCCCAATCACTCACTCTATTTTTGTTTATAAGCTTCTGGTTCAGCAACATTAAAAGGAATTAATATTTGAATTTATATCACTTCTGACTTAGGGCTGATAGCTTTAAAGTTCAAGGTCATGCCTCTTATTGAAATCATTTAATGTTCTGAGCATTTCTGAGAAAATAGTCAAAACAAGATGTTGACTTATCCTGCCAGACTCAAATTTCAGTGGTTATTTTATAAAATTAATAATTTAGTAGAAACTTTAAATGATGAGGTAGTGGCTTAGAGCTTGAGGCATGGCAGCTCACTCTGTCATTTTTAAAATCATTTAGAACTCTGCAGTGCGTCTTTTTCTTTTCATTTCTGATGATGCATGGCATGTGTCCAGAAAAAATTGAAATTCAAGAAACAAATCAAAGCAACCAGATGCCAGGTGCTGCCCATTAATTTAGTAAAATTGTTTTAAGTTTGATCATACCTGGAGATGTCGAGGTGTGAAGAAACCAACTCTCATGCTTTGTTGGTGTGATTATAAATTGCCACCACTCTTTGGTAGACAATTTGGCAATATCTTTCAAGTTTTTGAAGGCATTTACCTTTGTTGTAAGTAGTCCACGGCTAAGACTTTATGTGGTGCATTAGTCATCTATTGTTTAGTCACTCAATCATGCCCACCTCTTTGAGACCTCCATGGACTGTAGCCCTCCAGGCTTCTCTGTCCATGGGATTCTCCAGGCAAGAATACTGGAGTGGGTTGCCATTTCCTTCTCCAGGGGATCTTCCTGACCCAGGAATTGAACCTGTGTTTCCTGCATTGCAGGCAGATTCTTTACCACTGAGCCACCTGAGAAGCCCAGTCATCTGTTACTGCACAACAAATTACCTCAAAATCTAGCAGGTTAAAACAAATACCTCACATAGTTTCAGCGTGTAGGAATTGAGGGCAATTTAGTTGTGTGGTTATGGCTCAGGGTCTCTCATGAGGTTTCTGTCAAACTGTCAGCAGGGGCTGCAGAGTCACCTGGGCTGCAGAGTTCCTCTCCAAGTTCACTCCCCTGGTTGTTGGAGGCCTTGGTTCCTCACCACATGGGTCGCCTCCCTACAGGCTGCCTGAGTGTCTTCATACCATAGCTGCTGGCTTCCTCCAGAACATATGAACCAAGAGAGACAGGGTGAGCATGTGAGAGAAACCCAAGAGGGAGGCCACAGTTTTCTAAAACCTAACCTTGGGAGTGACAGATCGTCCTTTCTGCCATAGACACTGGGTCACACAGAGCAACACAGGTCCAGTGTGGGAGGGGAAAGCCCAGGTACGAAAACCAGTGGGGGGTGGATTCTCGCCCCCTTCCTTGGAGGCTGCCAGGCACACGTGGCTACTTTGAAACAGACCGAAACCTGACCTATAACACCAACCTGAATGCCCAACTCTGTGTTATATAAATTACAATATACATTGTACTATGGCATGTGTTGCAGCTGTTAACAAAGGAAAGAGATCTATATGTGTAGATATGAAAACCTTTAAAATACACTATTAGGTAAATAAAGAATTCTAGTAGAGAGGGCTGTGTAGGATGTTTTCTATAAATATTTTCAAAGTATACATGTAATCCCCAACCTTTTTGGCCCCAGGGACCGGTTTCGTGGAAGGTAACTTTTCCCAGACCGGGGTAGGGGAGAAGGACGGATAGTTTAGAGACAATTTAAGTGCACTTTGTTTATTGTGCACTTTATTTCTGTTTCTTTCTGTTTCATGGCAATCTCAGGCTATTCCACCTTGACCTTAGGGTTAGGGATCACACTCCTATGAGAATCTAAGGCCACCGCTGATCTGACAGGAGGTGGAGCTCAGTAATGAGAGCAATGGGGAGTTCACCCACTGCTCACCACCTCCTGTGCAGCCCGATTCCTAATAAGGGGTGGGGACCCCTCTGGTAGAGCATCCTTTTGTTTTCCTAGAATGAAAACCTGTTACCAGTGATGGATTTTCCATCTTTTCCCTTCTATCCATTTCCCCGATGAGTAGTTTTTTAAAATTTGGAATCGGGGCACGGATGCCTGCAGACACTCCTGCTGTCCTACCCGTTCACCGTCAGCACCTCGGCCCTCCCCCGTTCTGTTCTTTCTTTTCCAAGTGCCTGAGGTCTGCAGGAGCTGCTGGGCTGTGAGTGTTCCTACACTGGCCTCAGCTGTTCATTTGCAGCCCGCTTTACTGCTGTGCGTGGACTGGGTGGCATGTAGATGCTTTCTGCTTCAGTGTCTTCAGCCAGCTGGGCAAGAATTAGTGTTTGAACAAGTTTTGCAAGTTCCAAGATGCCTGGTTTACCTGGAATCTCATGAATCATTAGATTTCTGTCTCACTGAGGTTTCCTCCCAGCTGGCTGTCTTGTCTTAAAACTCTTTTTCTTCCGCGGCAGTCTCTTGAGGCACAAGTGGCCTGACTCTGCTTTCTTCTAGAAGTAGCTTGTTCCTTTCTAGCCCTGGGGTGAAATGCTTCAGTGAAAATTCTGCTTTCAGTTGTGAAGTTATGAAATCAGTCTCTTGGTCTGCCAGCTTCTGCTTCTTGCTGTCTTTTGAATCCTCGTTTACTCAGTAAGAGGAAGTAAATTTGCTAGATACCTCCATCCTGTCCTGGGTCTGGTTATTTCTTCCATTACCCATCTCCATGACCCTCCTTATTGATTCATTCCATGAGTGTGCAGTTAGCCTCGACTCTACGCCAGACACAGTGTTAGGGACTGGGGAGAGAACTGTAAACTGAAAGTCACAGCCCCTCCCCTTACAGACCTTACTGTCTAGTTCGAATGACTGCTACTATTATACCTAATTAAGTGTACGAATAATTGACTATAGACTGACAAGTGCTACAAATGAGAAACCCAGATGCATATGTCAAGCAGGCAGACGTGCAGGGCCAATGATACGATATACATTGTGTCTATGCAAGTTAGAAAAAGCCATCCCCTCTCTGTGGACAAATTAAAAGGCAACCCCTCCAGGTATATGCAAACCTGTAGGCACAGAATTTGGCAACAGATGGAGCCTTTTTTTTAGTTCACACAAAGGGATCACCTTTTCCAGGCAGGTAGAGCCCAGTATCAGGGTATGTGACTGGCCAGTACAGCAGCCTTCCCCCTGCCCACCTTGATTAGAGCCCTTGTTTCAAGCACAGTCTGCCCAACCCAAGGGGAGCTGGCTGGTCTGGAGGACTGGGTAAACCTAAAGGCTAAGTTACACAGACAATGAAGTTGGGGGTGGAGGGGATGATGAGGAAGATGCTCAAGAGCCTTCCAGGCAGAGAGTATTGCATGCTAAGGTCCCCAAAGTACAAAACGGCCTAGGATATTCCAGGAACAGAGACTAGAGAAGAAGAGTGGATGGACACATAGGCTGAGCTGAAGCCGAAACAGCCAGAAAAGGCCAGACCACACAGGGCAGGGTCTTCTTAGACCAGTCAGCAGGTCCCAGTTGAGGATGGCCTCAAATGCTGAGCTAAGGAGTTTGAACTGGAACACCATTCTTTTATTTATGGAGGGTCTGAATTATTCTGCTTCCTTTTTGTCTTTAAGTATAATCATTCTTTTCTGGTTTAAGTTTGTTTATCATCTTCTTTCCTTGCCACTGGAAGGTACATAAATGCTTATTTCTCCCTCTCTTAAAGAACTGCAAAAGAGACACTGATGTATAGAACAGTCTTATGGACTCTGTGGGAGAGGGAGAGGGTGGGAAGATTTGGGAGAATGACATTGAAACATGTAAAATATCATGTAAGAAATGAGTTGCCAGTCCAGGTTCGATGCACGATACTGGATGCTTGGGGCTGGTGCACTGGGACGACCCAGAGGGATGGTATGGGGAGGGAGGAGGGAGGAGGGAGGAGGGTTCAGGATGGGGAACACATGTATACCTGTGGCGGATTCATTTTGATATTTGGCAAAACTAATACAATTATGTAAAGTTTAAAAATAAAATAAAATTAAAAAAAAAAAAGAACTGCAAATGGCAGGCATGTTCAAGGCAAGTTCTTGGGCTTGCTTCTGGGTACATGGTTTCTGAGAACCACATGGAGGAAATCATAAGGAAACTCTGTGCGCTTCCCTGTGGCCAGCACCCACACACATATACACACTTGCACACAACCACAGGAGTGTTCTCTACCACGTATCACATCAAGAAAAGGAAGCCAAATGTTTCACTCTGGCAGCATTTCGCATATTTAAATTTTTAGCTAACATCTTAAGTTAATTAAACTTGAATGCATGAAGCGAACATATCCCATCAGTGAGGAGGAAAACAATCCAAATGAATACACTATTCTCTGGGAAGATGGTGTGGATGAATATCAGACATTGTTTGACATTCAGAACCATCTGAAATGTTGACCTAGGGCATCAGAACATACAGGTGCCGGGTAGGCAAGTCAGGTGGTTAGAAAAAGACACCTGCCCCCTGCTGCCTCATCAGCACCCAGTCTGCTGGCTCCTGCCCCTCTTAACCAACTGCCACGGCTGGGAGGTTGCTGCAGCCCTGTGAAGGCTGTTACTCTCTGCTGAGTCTCGCCTCCTCTCCTCCTCCTCCTCCTCCTCCTCCTCCTCCTCCTCCTCCTCCTCCTCCTCCTCCTCCTCCTCCAGGTGTGTTTCCCAAAGACCTGCTGACCCCTCCTGGTGGTACCTTAGCTGCATGCTCTGAAGGAGAGAGTCAGCGGGTATCAGATAATGGCCAGGTAGGATAATGAAAGTGCCTTTCGAAAGTGTAGCCATTCACATTTCCCATTTTCAACTCTCCAGCACACACATACAAACATACAGGCAGGCATGCACACATACAGATACACATAGACACGCATGTACACGCACAAACCCACACTATTTGGCAAGGGCAGGCTGGTTAAATTGGCCCTGCAAGAAGTAATCCGTCAACCTATAGTGCCTGACTCCGTTCAGTGTTTTAATGGGAACTTCCATTTGTTCATTTGTTTGACCCACCTTCATCACAGTTTCACTGTAGGAGTCCACTCAGTGTATACATGGAATCTACCAGTTCAGTACTTAATCAGTCCCTGAGGGGTCTACAGGCAGCATTCTGAAGCTCCAGTACTTTGGCCACCTGATGCCAAGAGTTCACTCAATGGAAAAGACCCTGATGTTAGGATAGATTGAGGGCAAGATGAGAAATGGGTGACAGAGGACGAGATGGTTGGATGGCATCATCGACTCAATGGACATGAGTTTGAGCAACTCTGGGAGATAGTGAAGGACAGGGAAGCCTGGTGTGCTACAGTCCATGTGGTCACAAAGAATCAAACACAACTTAGTGACTGAATGACAACAACTACAGACAGAATTCAGAGTGTCTATGAACTTGACCAAGAAAAAACATTAACACCTTTATTTTCACTAAACTTGAGCTAAAATTCAGACTTCTGAATAGGACAGATATGTAGGATACTTTCCTTTGGAGAAGGAAATAAGGTGTCTAGGAAAACAATAGAATAATTATGAACGTGGGATACAAACCAGTAGTGGTACCTGTGACTTTTCAACAGTAATCAGATGTTTTTATAGTATGGTTAAGTCACTGTAGATGTTATTATTTGTTAAAGTTGTTGAAATGTTAATGCTTTTCAATGCTTCAAAATTACTATAGTTATCAGAACCTATAGTATATCTTCTTATTTAGTATTTAATAAAGAATATACATTGCTATATCACATTTTTTTCCTAAAAATATTTTGATAATGTGTTTTGTTACAATTTTTGTGCTTTATACCTCCATGTGTTTATTTAAGAATGTTAAGACACAGTTCTGAGAAAAGGTACATTGGCTTTTCCAGACTACCAGAGGGGTTCCCGACACAAAAAGATTCTGAATTCCTCGGGCTGGAAAGCGCTTGAGCTCTAGGCTCAAATCCTGCTCAGTCCCCTGGCTGCACAACCTTAGAATAGTAACTTCTGAGCCTCAGTTTCATCATCTACAAAATGGTTTAATAATAGTGATGAAGCAGGTGAACATCTTAGTTAAGAAAAAAACTTTTTCTTTTCCCTCTTGTTATACCAACAAATGTGAGGTCTTGTTTAGAGTGCTTATAAATTGATAAAAAATAGACTCATTAAGAAATCACTTATACAACCCTCAACTTTGTTTCCTTTGCTTTTTGTTTCTTGTTAACAGCAGTCATTTAAAATATAATAAATATATTTAAGTACAGTGTTAAATATATAAAGTCAGGGAAAGTATTATATACACTAACATTTTTACCTTTTTAGTTGTTGCATTGTAAAATATCTTAGTCTGTCTCTCAAACTAAAGGGAATAACATTGGAATAACATGCATTCCCCACCCATTCTCTGCATGTGAGATAATCTTTGTCGGCCTTTTTGTTTGATTGCTTTTGTGATGTGTAAGGGAATAGCATTGCATTCCCCACCCATTCTCTGCATGTGAGGTAATCTTTGTCGGCCTTTTTGTTTGATTGCTTTTGTGATGTGTAAAGATTCAAGTAAGGAGCTGTAGGGAAAGTACTGCAGAGGAGGCAGTTCTGGGACATTCCTGGCAGATGTTTTTTTCCCTAATCCATCATTTTCCTTTCTAATGAAAAATTAATCAGTGAAGTCCCCAAATTATTCTGTTTATTTTTCTGTATTCCTATACTGCATCGAGAAAGCTAATTATTAATATATAGAGAGAGTGCTTTTAGAATGATGGTTAAAAAACAAAATGTATTAGGTGATTAGAGATGTTAATGGTTATTTTTCCCTAAGGTACTAGTACCAATTGTATATTGTTATATAAAAATAAATAATATAAATAGATGTTTAAATATTAACAAGATTTAATATCAAGGGAAGCATACTGTGCTAGATCAGGTTGTAAGACTGTTAATGTCTATTTTTAAAAGCCATTTGAGAGAAAGTACATTAATCTGTTTTAATTGTGCAGGCTTCCCTGGCGGCTCAGATGGTAAAGAAATCTGCCTGCAGTGCAGGAGACCTGGGTTCCATCCCTGGGTCAGGAAGATCCCCTGGAGAAGGGAATGGCAACCCACTCCAGTATTCTTGCCTGGAGAATCCCATGGACAGAGGAGCCTGGTGGGCTACAGTACATGGGTTGCAAAGATTCAGACACGACTGAGTGACTAACATTTTCCCTTCACATTCGTTTGTTTTAATTGTGCGGACTACCCAATTTTCTTCACTCAGTTTTTTAGAAAGAGGCAAATTATCATGCCGCCCACAGCATGTTTGCTAAATTCCTCTTCACTACCTTCTGGATTTACAGAGGGGCTGATGAGCAGAATTCATGGCAGTAAATCAGGCCATCCAGAAGTCAGGTGTCTTCTAGTTTTGTGAAGATGGACTTGGTGAAAACATAACTGGCTGTTGAGGGCTTGAGATAGTCTAGTTAGTGACATGATGAAAGACAAGAACACCTATTTTTAATAGGTTTTTTCAGCTCTGTTGAGGTGTATTTGATAAAATGTGTCTATACTCAAGTATACAAACTGATTTGATAGATGTATGTGCTCAATCTCTCAGTCGTGTCTGACTCTTTGCGACCCCATGGACTGCAGCCCACCAGGCTCCTCTGTTCATGGGATTTCCCAGGCAAGAATACTGGAGTGGGTTCACATTTCCTCTTCCAGGGGATCTTCCTGACCCAGGGATCAAACCCCAGTCTCTTGAGTCTCCTGCATTGGCAGGCAGATTCTTTACCACTGTGCCACCTGGGAAGCCCTCATATGTATTCATTGTGAAATACCGCAGTCAAGTTAATTAACACATCCTTCACCTCACAGCAGCCTTACTTTTGTAGTGGGAGCACTTAGGAACTATTCTCTTAGCAAATTTCAAGTATGCAATACAGTATTATTTACTATAGTCACCATGCTGAACAGTAGATTCCCAGAACTTATTCATCTTATAACTAGGATTTGTCCCCTTAACCAACATCTCCCCACCCTCCCCATCCCACAGCCCCTCCCTCTCAAAATATCTTCTGGTGACAAAGTAGTTTAGGATAGGGTTGCTATGAAGCAATTTTAAAAAGTGATGAAGAAGAATTTAGTATCTCAAGTATAAAAATATTTAATAAATCTACAATAAATAAAACAATGTTTTACAGGCATAAGAATTAAAGCAACAGAATGAATAGCCCTGAAATACACACACACACACACACACACACACACACATATATACACACTCACATGCATTTATGATCATGTGGAACACAGCAAACCAGTAGGGGAAGAAATGGATTATTCAGCAAACCACATACCAAAATATACTTTAGGGAACCAGGGAATTACATGGGGTTTAAAAAAAAATTTTTTTTTTAAATCTAGGAGAAAAAAGTAGGTGACTAACCAATACTGGGATGGGAAAGGATTTTGAAATTTAAAAGCAGTGTAAGAAACCACAAGGGAAAGTATTACTTTACTTCACCATTGTTTTATTAAAGATAGTTAGGAGTGTGAGGAACTAAACCAACTTAAAATATCACAAATAAATGGAGGGTTTACTGGAAAGGGATCTTGGATTAATCCACAGTCCACAAGGATTGTGATTGGGATGGGCCTTCCTGAGGCTAAGATAGAGACGCTACTTGAGCTTCTGAAAAGACCAGGGATCTGAGCACTGGATCTGAGTTCTGTTACACAACCTATTGCCATTGCTTCTTTCTGTCTAGCTGTTTCACGCTGAACCAGCTGGCCTTGATTAGTAGGCGGGAGGACCCACTGCCTTCTCTTATTTTTTTGTGTTTAGTTGATAAGTCCTGTCCAACTCTTTGCAACCCCATGGGCTGTAGCCCACCAGGTTCCTCAGTCCAAGGAATTCTCCAGGCAAGGATACTAGAGTGGGTTGCCATTTTCTTCTACAAGGGAACTTCCTGACCCAGGGATGGAACCTGCATCTCCACATATCCTGCATTGCAGGCGGATTCTTTACTGCATCACCAGGAAGGCCAATGTCTCTGGACAGGAGCAAGTTCTCTGAGAAGAGGATATGAGTCGGACAGAAAAGGGCAGGGCAGGCATGATTCAGGACTAATATATGCAAATTGGAAACTCCTTAGAACAAAAAGACAGCAAACATTTAAAAGATAAACACCACCCAGTTTAAAAAAATTGCAACAAATATTACTCCAAAAGATTTAGTATCCTTAACATAGAAAAGGGTTTGTCAGATAATAAGAGTATCCCGAACAACCCAGTTTTTCAAATGGACTGAGGACATGAATAGACAGTTTGCAAAAAAAGAAAAAGAAAATACTATATATAGAAAAAGAAGATTAACCTTATTAGTAGCAAAAGCAGGGACAAATTTGAGAAAACAATAAGATATATTTTTTGGTCTAAGTAACTGACATTTTTTGCGTTTTTCGAATCATACTGTCATTTCTGGCTAGGGTAGAATGGGTTAGACATTCATATCCTTCTGTTGATGTTCAAATTGTTACCTTTCTGGATGAAAATGTTTTGAGCCATGAAGATAGATGCTCATGTTCAAATTGATCAAGTAATTTTTTCTAAGAAGAAGGCAGTCAAAGATATGTATAAAGATAGCTTTGTAGCATTATATGGAATGGTAGAAATCTGAAAATAACCTAAATCTCCAATATTACCTAATTGTTACTTAATAGTTCATCCATAGATGAAATAAATGAAATAGTGTAAGCCATTAAAAATCATTTGTTCCAAGAATATTTATTTACATAATTCCAGTTTTGTCAGTAAACAGCAGAGAGAGAAAAAAAAATGAGAGAAACAAAGACATGTAAAACTAACATAAAATATTCTCAACTGTTAATGGCACTTGGTAGGACAATATATTTATTTTCTACAATGAAAATATTACTGTGCTTATCAGAAGAACCACAGCAGTGACATATTTGACATCTGTATTGACGTAAAATAGACATTTTTATCATTTGACCTAGAGAAGGTCCAGGAGAGCTCTCTTGTCCAGGAGGGCTGTTTGCCATTTACTTCTGCCTGTTGTCTTAAAAGGATTAAATTCAGAAACCCATCTCGAAGGATCTTGGTCCATGCCTGCTGCTCATCATAGTACTTAGTAAACGTCCACTGTACATTCAGATCTCAAATCTCTGTTTGTACATGTGCAGAGGATTTAAACCCTACTGTGTGTATCTCCTTGACTCTTCATGCATTCTGGTTGTCACTTTTTTCAGGTACCAGGATGAAAAAAGATATATTTTATTATTTTAGATTGGGAAAAAACAGATTTAAACTCTGTTAATAAATCCAGGAGAAATAAACTAATTCCATTTTTTTCTTGAGAATATCTGCCGGATTTCTACCAATAATCCTAGACTCAGTAGTTTTTTCACCATCTGTCTTTGGTGTGTGTGCGTGCTCAGTCACGTCCAACTCTTCGCGACCCTTGCGCTATTGCCCACCAGGCTCCTCTATCCATGAACTTTTCCAGGCAAGAATACTGGAGTGGGTTGATGTTTTCTACTCCAAGGGATCTTTCCGACCCAAGGATCTAACCTGCATTTCTTTCATCTCCTTAATTGGCAGGCAGACTTTTTAGCAACTGTGCTACCTGGGAAGCCTTTTTATTTAAATTTCTAGCTCAGAATTAACAAAAATTACATCTCGCTGTTTATTCTTAAATCAAAAAATGTCAATGCCTGTTTACTCTTTGCCTAGCTCTGTACTACACACTCTGAAGTCACTGTCTTATCCTCACAAGTCTATGCTTATGGTTTTTACTCCCATTTTACAGAAATAGAAGCTTCAAAATCAAGTTAATAAGCGATGGCTTTAAATCTGTCTGCTTAACCAAGCTATCATGCCTCATTCATTCATTCATTTATTCACTCATTCAATGGATAAAACACATCATCTTAAGGGAGTCTATGTACAACAAAGATTTGCAAACTTTATGATCTACTTCCTTTGTATCAATTTATAAAATAAAATCTAAGGACAATAAAAAACTATGAACAGTCCCTTAAAAATTCCTTGTAACTTAAATCGGCTGATAATAGGGTTTTTTTAATTGTAATGGTTGGACATGGAAACAAAAAGAAGCTTTTTTATTGTTTACTGTAAATTTCAAAAATATAGATAGGCGTGTATGTCTAACAACAACATAAAAATTTTTCTAATTCTAGAGACCTTGACCTCTAGCTATAGAGTAGTCTTTTCCACCAGCCCCCACTCTCTATTATCCAGTTGTATTAAAATTGACTTCTTACTACTTCTCACTACCTGACTTGATATTATCTGTGTGTTGCTCGTTTTTATTGTTCTTTGCTTTACAATGAAAGTTCTATTGTTGTTGTTCAGTCACTCAGTCGTGTCCAACTCTTTGTGACCCCATGGACTGCAGCACACCAGGCTTCCCTGTCCTTCACTGTCTCCCAGAGCTTGCTCAAGCTCATGTGCATTGCGTCAATTATGCCATCCAACCATCTTATCCTCTGTCACCCCCTTCTCCTCCTGCCCTCAATCTTTCCCAGCATCAGGGTCTTTTCCAATGAGTCAGTTCTTCGCATCAGGTGACCAAAGTATTGGAGCTTCAGTTTCAGCACATCAGTCCTTCCAATTAATATTCAGAGTTGATTTCCTTTAGGATTGACTGGTTTGATCTCATTGCTGTCCAAGAGACTCTCAAAAGCTCTATTAGGCCACATGGTTTTTTTGTCTATTTTTTTTCCCCTCCTCAGAACTACTCTTTAGTTCCATTTATTCAGAATGAATGAACTGATGGATGAATAGGTTTCCCTACCTCTATCTGCTATGTGGGAGCAGAGACCATACACACCCCCATTTTTGAGGTTCCTAAGCTGTTCCTGGGCTTTCCAGGAGATACCTGATGCATGACTTGTCCCAAACCTACCACGTTGCACATTCCCCTGACCCCTCACCCTGCTCTGACTTCTTGTGGTACTTGCCGCTGCAGCCCTACACCCAGAAAGTCCTTGGTGCCAGGCAGAGCCCCCATGAGCTGCTGCTGCTGCTTCCACATGCATAGCCCCTCCAAGCTCAAGTGGAGGGCACTGACGTCCATGGCCAGAGACTGCTTGTTTTTGTTATGGAAGAATACTCACCGGAGTCCACCATTTCATGGAACTGCGCTCCGTGTCTCAGAGTCCTCTCTGCCAATGTGGGATGAACACACAGACTCTCCCGCCCACACGCAGAGACACCTGTTAGCTTTCTGGGCCAGGGCTACCTTGCGCGCTCACGTTCTTCTCAGGTTTGGGGGGAAACCCTCCTTTCTATTTTTACCTCTGGAGCAGGGATTGGACTGAGGGGAGAGATGATTGTAAGGTGGGGCGGGAGGCTTGGGTAAATCAGAAGTTCTGAGTGAGGAAAAATGCATCACACTCCATGTCAGCACTGAAGCATTAGCTAACAATGCTTCCTCCAGGAAGAATAACTTCCCTGCAGGCAACCTTATACCTCCTGCACACAGGGAGCACCCTGCTCGCCCTCCAGGCCATCTGGATACCATGGACCCCTGAGATGAACTCACTTTAGCTCCAGGCTGGGATGGCTGCTAGCTGGAGATAAAGCTTAGCTGTTTCCTTTCTGCTTTGTGTTGGACTGTATTCTAGAAAGGTATGTAAGAAATGGTATCCTAATTAGTAATGGCTCACTTCACACACACACATACACATGCACACACACTCACACCACACACACTTACACACACCACACACACTCAGAAGAGGATTCACAGTATTCACCACCGCAGTCTATATTCTGACAGTTTTATTTGGCTTCTTGGACAAACAAACCGAGGCAGATGAGAGCTGGGTAAGCCGTGGGGTATGTCAGCCTGAGAAAAGGAACGTGCAGTGCCTGTTGACATGCAGGGCCTTGTTCTGTGCATGCTTCATGCAACTTAACAAAGCACATCCAGAAACCTGTTCTGGCTTTCAGAGCGGTCATAGAGCATCTGCTGGTAACAGAGGCCTTGTCCGAAGAAGGCCCGTGCCTCTCATGGATGTGGGCAGAGAAGAGGGGCAAGGGGCTTCTGCCAGAGGTCAGGCCAACCAAAAGAAAGGGAATCGGGGGGCTGCCCACTATTGATTTATTAAAAGAAAAAACAAGAAGGAAGGAACCTTCCATCATCACTACCACTGTGACCGCTGCTCACTACTTTTTCAGGTTTGTGTACTCATATAATGTTTCTGGGTTTCCCCGGTGGCTCGGCTAGTAGAGAACCTGCCTGCAATCCAGGAGACTCAGGTTCAATCCCTGGGCTGGAAAGGTCTCAAGGAAAAGGAAATGGCAACCCACTCCAGTATTCTTGCCTGGAGAATTCCATGGACAGAGAAACCTCTCAGTCTACAGTCCACAGGGTTGCAAAGTATCAGACAGACTGAGCAAGTAACACTTTCACTTGCTTTGCTTCATAATGTTTTTAACCAGAAAAGGCTAGTATGTTTTATTTTGAAACAATTTAGTATGTTGAAGAAGAGGAAGGAAGGGAAGATAGAACCCGCCTTAGAAATCCGGGGCAAGTGATGTCTGCTTAGTGACAGGGCACAGGGCACGGTCACCCTTTCCTGTGGGGGAAAGCCATACTCCATGCTTTGCAAAACATGGTACTTCCTGTTAAGAAGGCTGGCTGTAATATTAGAGAGGAGAAGATGAATGGAGGAGTGTCTTGGCTTAGGAAATCCATTTCTATTTTTTGTCCAACTGAGTCATTGTGATAAAAGTGGCCTGAGCATCACAAGACTTGTAACCTTTATGTCATCTCCCCTCCCACTCTGTTCCCGAAAATGCTCATGTTTTTGTTCTATCGGCTTTTCTCTTGCTTCAAACAGTAAAGAGTTTTTCTTCATTGGCAGACGTTCTATCTGTTTATGAGTTGTCCCTGATCTTTTTTTCTCTTTTGCGTGCATGTGCTCTGCCCTCTGCTCCTGTCTTTCCACCTTGTTGTTCAGTCGTGTTCACTCTTTGCAACCCCATGGGCTGCAGCTCGCCAGGCTTCCCTGTCTCCCGGAGTTTGCTCAAACTCATGTCCATTGAGTCAGTGATGCCATCCAACCATCTCATCCTCTGTCGTCCCCTTCTCCTTCTGCCTTCAATCTTTCCCAGCATCAGGGTCTTTTCCAGTGAGTCAGCTCTTCTCATCAGGTTGCCAAAGAATTGGAACTTCAGCTTCAGTGTCAATTCTTCCAATGAATATTCAGGATTGATTTCCTTTAGGATTGACTGGTTTGATTTTTGCACTAACCAATTGGAATTCTTAACTGTATATGCCTTGGCCTCCTGATTCTCAAGAATACCAGTGTGGGGGGTCATGAATTGATCCAACATTGTTCTTGTAGTATTGAGTTAGCCTGAGATGCCCCACTGACATCATTCCATACAGTTTAAATTTCCATTTAGGAAGTATTTAGATTCATTCTGGTTCTCTTTGATTACACATCATTAAGGTGCTCTTTGACTATACATTAGTTTGGATTATTGTTAAGTAATTTTGTTTCAACTCTAAAAAATTACCACCAGTAGCTTGCAGTACTACCCCAGACTGTAGCTGATGGACCCTTATGTGTTCAATAACCCCACTGTGATCTGGGCACAGCCATTCACTCATGAAGTGGGGATTCTGGTGGGACTTCACCAGCATGCAGTTGTCCTAAAGGACATCAGGATAAGCCCCTGTTTGTTAACTGAATTCAGGCACAAGTCTATATACAAAGTCTAACATGTGTCCTGCTTTATCTGCTTGGTTTTCAGAATGTAAAGAGTTTAGGGCCACTGGCTACAGAGCCTGGGTCCAGCTCTCTCAGGACTGGCCACGGCAGCCCAGTTTCTGTCTCCTCTTCCTTCCCTTTTCACTAATTCATGAGCAGCCATTAAAGTGGAAAGTTAGTTACTGTGTTTCCCGAGCTTTCTGTTTTCCTCTTCAGCTACCACTTTTTACATCTTCCCCAAGACTAATAAGAAGCTTCCAGCACCTGTATCACTGAATATACAATCTTTAATGGTCATTTGTAGTTGACTTCTGTGGCCCTGACTTGTGAGTGATGACTGCTAATTTCACTCGGGCTCTCTGAATATTGGCAAGGTGACAAATTATGTGTTTTGTTTTGTTTTTTTTTAATTTCCTGGAATAATCTCTAGAATTTCTTTTTTTAACATCCATTTTCTGTGCCAGGAATTCCAAAGTCAAAATATACACAAACCATTAGGTTGTAAACACAAGCATCTAGGAATTTCTAGCTAGAAGAAGGTCTGAGGTCAAGGACAGCCATCTACTCCAGTAGAGGGACGTCTTTCCAATACCTCCAACTCAGTGTCCTTGGCAGCCAGCTGCCACCCCTGGTGAGCGGAGGAAGGTCCCAGTCACCAGGCTGCCACCCCCCCCACCGCCCCCGGTTGTTGGGTTGGCAGATGCCTTTTGTGAGCGGAGGTCAGAGTCTTATGTGCTCTTGTTTCTTCATGTGAAATGGTGACTGTGATAATAGCAGTACTTCCTCATAGAATTGTTGAGAGTGTCAGGTCAGTTCATACACCTAAAGGTGCTTGTGCTCAATCGTGTCTGACTCTTTGCAACCCCATGGACTGTAGCCCAAAAGCCTTCTCGGTCCGTGGGATTTTTCAGACAAGATTGGCATGGGTTGCCATGCCCTCCTCCAGGGATCTTCCCGACCCAGGAATCAAACTTACATCTCCTGCATTGCAGGCAGTTTCTTTACCTGCTGAGCCATCAGAGAAGCCCCTGATAGACATAAAAATGGTGGACGATGCCTGGTAAGAGTTAAGTGGGGGCTCACTGCTCCTGGGTAATGCTGTCTCTGTAGCTGGAAGCCAGGAGTAGCAGAGAGAGGACAGATGAGAGGTCAGAGTTCAGACTCTGCCAGTACCTAGCTTTGTGAACCTGCTTAATACATTCTGAGCTTCAATTTCCTTCTGTGTAACATTTGGATAAGGAGTCTCCTGTATGTACTTGCTGTTGCAGGCAGTCAGTAAAATGCCAAGTGAGTTAAAGGGTTAGTGAGAATTCATGTAAGTCGCCCGATACAGAGTAGACATGCATTAAACAATCATGATTAATCACATTTCCTGCTTGGCTGAAGAGGCCAAAAGAGAAGGTTCTGTTTGCCTTGCCTTAGGAGACAATATAGCACTGTGCTTGTCGTATTAGTGCCTAATAGATATTGGATTATTTTACTCAAAGGGGAGTAAAGATGAAATTGAAGAGTAATTCAGGTTTGGAGCTTCTAAGCACCAAAGAAAAGGTGTGATAGATATTTGCAAACCTAGAAATGAAAAGCCTTTTACATTAACCTACTAGAATGTATAAGGTTCTCTGATGTGTATAAACTCAGAATTTCTAGTAATGTTTCTCTTCAATGCTAGCAAAACTATACTGGTTCATCTGAGCCAAAGAAAAGGCAACTTATAGGCTTTTTTCCTTTCAAGTATTATAATAAACCCTTTTGGAGACTCAAGCTGCAAGAGTCTTTGTTAGGTGTCTTTTTTTCGGTAAAGGAGCACCTAACTGAGGCTCCCAGGCTTCCCTGGTGGCTCAGACAGTAAAGAATCTGCCTGCAATGCAGGAGACCTGGGTTCGATCCCTGGGTTCGGAAGATCTCCTGGAGAAGGACATGACAACCCACTTCAGTATTCTTGCCTGGGAAATCCCATGGACAGAGGAGCCTAGTAGACTACAGTCCATGGGGTTGCAAAGAGTTGGACACGACTGAGCGACTAACACACACACTCAGAGCTGGGGCTACCAGCCTCTTTTCCACCCCTGCCAAGTCTCCTTCCCCATCAACTCTAGATATCCCAGACCAGCAAGTCATGACCCCCAGGGGCAGACTCTCCAGAATCCTCAACTATAAACAGGATGATCCCTGGCTCACCACCTCTGAAAGGAGCCAGTTCCTGGCAGAGACCTCCATGACATTAATTCTTCTCTTTACCTTGAATGATCTTTGATTACAGATTAAAGAGATGGTGACTAATAGCAGTTTTTACATTGCCGGTTTAATGACTACTACTGCTAAGTCGTTTCAGTCGTGTCCGACTCTGTGCGACCCCATAGACGGCAGCCCACCAGGCTCCCCCATCCCTGGGATTCTCCAGGCAAGAACACTGGAGTGGGTTGCCATTTCCTTCTCCAATGCATGAAAGTGAAAAGTGAAAGTGAAGTCGCTCAGTCATGTCCGACTCTTAGCCACCCCATGGACTGCAGCCTACCAGGCTCCTCCATCCATGGTATTTTCCAGGCAAGAGTACTGGAATGGGATGCCATTGGTTTAATGACTAGATGGGACTTATTTTTAATTAGTGCTTCAGTTGTCTATATGTAAACGATACCCACTAATGTGCTTAAGGGCCTTTTGAAAAGCGATTATTTTCTTAATTTTGTTAAACATCACTTGTTTGCAATGCTATTTGTGTTCTCTATGAGAAATCTTTTAAGTAGAGATCATTTCCAGCCTTTATGGACTAATTCAGTTTTAGTGGAGATCATCTTGACAAGAGCATTTACCATATTTAGAATAAATTGCAGGTCAGTGGGTTTGCCTAGTCCAAGGAGAATCTACCAGTGCAGAACACGAAGGCATTTTCATGAAATTCAGAGCTGGTTCCCTCACCCAACCCTCTGCCATCCTCAGAGATACACAAGTATGACCCCCCAATTTCCATGGCAGCAAGTACTGGGGGTGCAGACATCTGGTAAACCTTGACAGACCACCTTGGGCAGGGCTAGAGGCCCTTGGCCTGATAAAGTCAGGTAGATAATACCCAGGTAACAGCATGCATTCAGTGACAAGATGAAACCACAATTTGGCATGTTGGGATCAACAGATGTGTTGGTTACAGGACATAAGCTGATTACTTGCCTCAGCTCCAATATCATATCTGAAGTGTGTGCTCTCCTAAATCCTTGAAATTGGTCCCTCAAAAGTAACTTTGGGTTCCAAAAGTCTGACGTTGCCAATTAATAGATATATTTTTAGGATGTTTTTAGATAATACATTTTGGGAATTTTCACCCAGTTTCTTTTTTAAAAGAATCATCTTAGAATCAGTTTTCACCCACTGCAAGGCTTTTAGAGTTTTCTTTTTTTAGTCTGTATCTCAGAATAGTAGCTTCAGAGTTGCCAACTGAAAAAGGACCTGTGTGTTGTGTATGTTGCTGCAAGCTATTCCCAAGCGCACCCTAAATAGGTTTAGAAAACTAGTCCATGGAGTATGTCACGTGGTTTTAGCAGGAAAAACCACTTGACCTCAGTCCTTAGAAGCTGTCACATGTTCTGATTGTGAGCAGTCGTTTCCTTGGACTTGCGAGCTGAAAGGAGAAAAATTATATTTGACTTAGTCATTTCCAAGAAGGTAAATAAATGGTTCTTTTAGCAGAGTGGTGTTAGGTTGTTCTGCCACCTTTAAACTGCAGTGATAGACTAATGGCTCTCCCTGAACTCTAGGAATGGCCCCGTCAACCCGGATAAGCTCCATAGGAGCTGGCGCACATTGCTGTCCATTCAGTTTGTCCAGCAGCGTTTGCGCAGCACTGCACTAGCAGCTGCCTAAAATATCAGAGCAAGTCCATGTGGGAGAGATTATAAGAGAATAATCAAGGTCACATGGTCATAGATTGGTTAAATTGTCGTTCATCACGTTGTAGCTTTTGGCATACACAGATGATTTTTCTTCATTTCCTTTTAAAAAGCAAATATGAAAATGCCACAAACTTGTAAGTGCTGAGGTTAAAAGATAATTTTTATGCATTCAAAAAAATTTAAACATCCACTACTAAAATTATTTTATGTAGAACTAGGAACAGTTTCAGAATAAATAATGTTTTAGACCACTATTAAAAGTTCAGAGAAGGATATCTGTTTATCCAAATGCTTAATTCCTGATTGGGTGGCCTCTAGGGGTGGTTCTGCATGTTGTTTGGCCTTTCATATGTTTTAACTATATCCCACTTTCTGTTTTGGACTGAGCTCATGTGGCCAAAATTGTGTCAGTTCAGCATAAGCACTGCTGTGCTTTCTCACCATCCTAATCTTATGTATTTCCTGCATCATGATTTATTTAACAAGTATTTAGCTAATTTAGCTTAATTGTGGAGCAAGGGAGTTAGAACTAAGATTTCCTGATTGCTAATGTTTTGGTTCCACTAATTTGATTTTGTGCTTCCTTTAGCTCACAGTTTCCATTCACTACCCCAGGACACAAGCCTTTACACCATCAATAATGCTCCAGAGACATTTCCACCTCCTTTGGGTTTAACACCTACATCTCATTATCTTTTAACTGAGTTCTTGGACATGCAAGTGGAAAAGAAAATAATGGGTGATTAATGCTTCTGTCATGAGTAAGAACTAACTGTACCTATAATGAATATAACTTATTCTTCAGTTTCTTCTGCAGTGAAATATTGTGTTGGTTAACAGTTACCAGACTGAGGTTAAACAGACTTTAATTGAAAACTACAAGCCCATGGCACTGCCACATGCAAATCTAACACCAAAAGGAAGCAAACCCTAAAATTGTTCAATAACACCCCCTAGCATACATAACTTTAGGCTTTCATACTAGGAAGCAAATTCTAGCTCTCATTTCCTGTCTAAAAAGTATATGTTTTTCACATGTCCAGTTATATTGGCACATTCTTCACATTATTCCTGACTTGAATGTCTGAAGGTAACTATGGAGTAATCTAGTGGACTTTCCTGATGGCTCAGTGGGTAAAGAATCCTCCTGCAATGCAGGAGATGCTAGATACTCGGGTTCAATCCCTGGATCTGGAAGATCCCCGGAGGAGGAAACGGCAACCCACTCCAGTATTCTCGCCTGAAAAAAATCATCCCATGGACAGAGGAGACTGGTGGGCTACAGTCCACGGGGTTGCAAAGAGTCAGACACAACTGAGTGACTGAGCAGAAGCAAGCAGACAGGTTATTCTAGTGGAATAATTTCTTTTGCAAATGTTTTTGAAATGATTTTGCTCTAACTGTGGCTGTCTTCTATTCATTGTCTGTGCTTTAGTTGGCTAGTTTAAAGGGATTTTTGTTTTCTTTTGGAGTAAGTCATCTAGGAAAGAGGAAAAGCACAGCTGGGTGATTCTGGAAATCCACAAGGTGGACGTAGTATGTTTAACCGCCTTTGGTATATGTTAAAAACACAGCCTCTGAAGCCAAACTGTGAGCTTTGTGATCTTGGGCAGGCTCTTAACTGCCCTGTGACTTAGTTTTCTTTTCTGTAAAACAGGTTAATAGTTATAGTACCTGTGTCAGGGAGCTGTTGCAGTTAATGCAAGCATCTTGGAAACCTAGCACATAGTGAAAGCTCAGTGATGATCAATGGTCATGGTTATCATTATTTCACTGTGAATGCTTGGATGTGGTCATGAGCTATAGTTTGGGATCTGACATCAGAAATTCCTGAGTTCAAATTCTCTGAGAGACCTTGGGCAACTTGCTGAAACTCATTTTGTCACCTCTGAATGGGAATAATAATAACAACTACTGCATACATTGTCTAAGTAGACAAAGTATGCAAGATGCTTAGATTAGACTGGGTAGGACAGGCGGATCATAGCTGTTACCTTTTATTTCTTCTGAAACGCTGATTTAAAAAAAAAAAAAAAACAGTTAAAGATTCTGCAGAGCAATAATAATAATCCTCTATGACTAAGAACAGAAAAAAGAGAGTGGAAATGGACTTAGCAAACCCAAGAAAGCCAGTCACACTGCACAATGAGCAACAGGAATTGCTAGCACAGATGTCTCTGGAAATGGAGGGAAAAGTGGAGCTGAAAACAAGAGGATTCATTGCAAGTCGGTGTGAAAATCAGACTCTTGGGCCTCCTTCTACGCTCTTTCCAGCTGGGCACTATTGAGGGCTAGCACGCCAAGATGAACTCAGGGCTTGTAAGTGAAAGTCTGCATCCTGAGTGCCAAGGTCCTTGGCATTGTTGCTTTTCCCTGTCTGGCTCCTAGAGTGCTGGCAAGGAGGATTGGACTCTCCACGATGAGATGACATGTGCCTTTCTCTGGGATCCCTACCAGCCCAAGTCAGTAGATCCAAGTATGCTGCCCTTGAAAGTTATTGAACTGAAAAGTCCTGTTGCATCGCTGAAGCCCGCAGTCCACACACCCATCCTGTGTGCACGGAGCTTCCAGGCGGCTGCCTAGTGTCCCACACTTCATTAGGACAGACAGCCAGGGATCCTCAACTGTGGTCCCCTGAGGCTGTATCATAGCGGGGTGTACATGAACCAGATCATTTGCTCGTGCTCTTCAGGCCTCTTAGGTACGTTTGTTAAAGTTTGGGATCCATTCGTTGGGTCTCCTGCATTGCAGGTGGATTCAGTGCTGCTGCTGCTGCTGCTAAGTCGCTTCAGTCGTGTCCAACTCTATGCAACCCCATAGACAGCAGCCCACCAGGCTCCCCTGTCCCTGGGATTCTCCAGGCAAGAACACTGGAGTGGGTTGCCAAACATACCCCTAGATTCGTCCTCAGGTATAGATCCAACCAGTCAAGCGTAAGGGAAATCAATCCGGAATACTCATTGGAAGGACTGATGTTGAAGCTCCAGTATTTTAGTCATCTGATTTTAACAGCCAACTCATTGGAAAAGTCCCTAAGGCTGGGAAAGACTCGGGGCAGAAGGAGAAGAGGGCATCAGAGGATGAGATGACTGGATGGCATTACCAATACAATGAACATGAACTTGGGCAAGCTTCAAGAGATGGTGAGGGACAGGGAGGCCTAGCATGCTGCAGTCCATGAAGTCACAAAGAGTCGGACACGACTGGGCGACTGAACAACAACATACCTGGCACCTAGCTGGCACTCTAGGTGCTGGCATCATCACTCATTCAACCATCTCAGGACAGAGCAAGTTCCCCATGTTTCACCTACTTCCAGAAGGAGAAGATGCGGTTTGAACATTCAGCTGCTTTTATGACTCTGCCACTTGTGAAAGTTCTAGAGCAAAGAGGGGGAGCCCTGGATTAAAGGGTAGGTGTTTTTTTTTTAATGTATTGAAGGATAATTGCTTTACAAAACTTCGTGTTTTCTGTCAGACTTCAACAAGGATAGGTTTTTAATTCTGCCTCTTACAGTGTGACATTCACCACATCCTCTTATCTCTCTAGACAGTGGTTACTACCGATGTAAAGGGGAGAGACTAGACCATCTTTAGAGATGGCTTCCTTGCTCCAAAATACCCCAAAACATTCCAACAAAAAGTGTTTCTGAACAAGTCTTTCAGGCTGCATGTTGGAAGATTTCATGTGAATAAAATGATCAGAACAGGCAAATCCACAGAGATGGAGGATAGATTAGTGGTTGCCAAGGCACAGGAAGGTTTAGGGGAGAATAAGCAGTGAGTGCTAATGAGTACAGAGGTTTATTTGGGGATGATAGAAAATGTTCTAAAGTTGACTATGGAGATGGTTGCACATATCTGTGAAAATACTAAAAATCACCGAGTTGCATACTTTAAATGAGTAAATTGTATGGTACAGTATGTGAAAAAAAAGACCAAGTCTTTGAGGTTGACCTGGTTACTTTTCAGAAGTGTACATACGTACTACTATAATCCTAAAAATGTAATCATAGTAATAAATAACTTATATCATGAAGATAAGTAATAATAATATCTAAGAATGATTAAATATCTACCATGTTCCAGATGCTTGCATCATTGTATTTAATCTCATTTCATGAGCTACTACTACTTTATGAAAGACATTCTGTTACCATCATTTTGTAGAGAAATTAACTGAGGCTCTGAGAATTTTCGTGTGCAAAATTTATGGACACTAAATGGCAGAGTCTGATTTTTGAAGATCTGGCCGTGTCTAGAGCCCCCGTTCTCTAGACCTCACCATGCACCTCTTTTCTGAACTCTGGTTGTTCCCCAATAAGATCCTTACACTCAGTCTAGTTTCCTCTCAGCTGCTGTCAGTTTTTAGTCTGGCTTTATTGCCTTCCGCTGGAAAATTATATTTTTCCCTGTAAAGTTGATTGGCATTGGAGTCATAAACAAACTGAGACCTACCAGCTTTTCACAAAGTTCATTTGCACGGAGTTCCCAAAGTCCAAGGGCAGTTAAAGTATTCTGCACGTGTGACATAAAGCAATGTAAAAGTTCCTGCGTAGCTGGACTGTTAACGGGATGTGTAGTTTTTCCCACTGCAGCCAGACTTGCGGATCACCGCATTTCAATGGATTATGTAACATGCCTATTGTCCTTTGGGACTGCAGACTTTATAAACATATAAGGATATGTTTTAACAGATATTTGTATATAAATGTCTTTTCTGTTTAATATTGATTTTGAAGTGTATAAAAATAAAGAAAGAACATAAAATAGATTTGACAAAGCAAGCAAGAAAATCTTTTTGAGGCTGGAGATGAGAACTACTTCCAAATTTTGCTATGCACTTTTTTTCAACTGGGTGGAAAACTTGAATGGTTTTCACCACTGTACATAGCTTAAGTTTACCATTTTAAGTAGCCAGTTCGTTGGCATTAAACATGTTCACATGTTTGTGCAGCATCGCCATCATCCATCTCCAAAACTTTTTTCATCTTGCAAAACCAAAACTCTGTACCCATTAAACACTTAACTCCCCTGTCTCCCCTCCTCCCAGTCCCTGGCAACAACTGGCTGCTTTCTATCTCCGTGAATTTGATGACTCTAGTTTGCTATACATTTTGTAGATGGTCTTGCATGCCATGATCAGTATTATAATTAAGAGTAACAGCTGACATGGATTACTGTTAGTATCCAAACAGTTTATGGTGAAAATATCTCAAAGGTATTTAGAGTAAAATGACATACGCTAAGCTCTTTATCCTTCTTTGAAATAAGTAAAAATCTATTTTTTAAAACTCCTGATGTTCTTGTAATTTAGCTTCTTATATGTGACAATGCCCATGTGCTCAGACAGATGTTTCTCCTCGCTCTTTTCTCCCATGGGGCCCCAATCACAATTTTAGTGAAAACTGCAATAAAAGCACCATTCCTTCTTCCCTTTGGTGCCCCCCAGCCCTATGCCCCCAGCTCCAGAGTTCATTCCCAAGACCCTCCTGCCCTTTCAATGCCCAGCCTGATGTTCTGCTGTGCTTAGTTTTTCAGTCGTGTCTGTTTGTGACCCCATGGACTGTGTAGCCCACTAGGCTCCTCTGTCCATGGAATTCTCCAGGCAAGAATACTGGAGTGGGTTGCCCTGCCCTCCTCCAGGGGATCTTCCCAACCCAGGGATTGAACCCAGGTCTCCCACATTGCAGGCGGATTCTTTACCAGCTGAGCCACCGTGGAAGCCCAATAATACTGGAGTGGGTAGCCTATCCCTTCTCCAGCGGATTTTGCCAACCCAGGGATCGAACCCAGGTCTCCCACATTGCAGGTGGATTCTTTGCCGTCTGAGCCACCAGGGAGGCTCATGTTCTGAGGGGGAATTCATGTTGCCAAACAGTGTAGCACTCGAATAAAGGAGGACGAATATTCACTGATTGTTTCCTCAAACAAACCTTTATTGAACACCTACCACTGTCACCTGGCTTACATTCTATTAGACTGAAGCGTGTGGAACAGCACGTGGTAAAAAGAAAGAGCTGTGTAAACAGATAAGCTGAGGTGCCATGACTGAAGTCTGTGCCAACAATAGTGAAGGAGGAAATGCCTTTACCCAGAAGGGTGAGGGTGTCATCATGGTGTTTCTTTGCCCTGTTTTCGCAAGGCTGATGTGGTATGCCATGATGCCTTGACTTGCTTCTGCAGCTCCTGTTCATAGTCTCTCGGTGGACTTGAAGTTGGCAGGAAGACAGCGAAGCTGAAGAGCAGCTGGCGGTTCATTCATTTGGACAGGGAAGCAGCAGTTCCCATTGCCACTTGTCTCACATTTCCGTCTTCCAGTCACTGAATGGAAGTGTAAGACTTTTCCAGAGCAGGGTTGAAAGTCTTCTTGTACACACACTAGCTAAATTGTTATTGGCCTCACATTTTGTTGGAGGTTTAACTTTGCTTCAGAAGGCTAAACAAGGAAACACATTCGTATCCAGGTTACAGTGTTCTTTCAAAGAACATTCCTAAATAGACAGCTGCCTGATTTAGAGGAGGAAAACTAGAGCTTTCTACAAGACATAAGGATGCTAGAAATGGGTCTTGGCTAGGTGGTAATCTGAAGATGGGAACCAAGGGGACAGAACGGTGAGTTAAGGATGGAGGAGAATCTCACTGGCATTAGCACAGAAAGGTTGCTATGCTGTGGAGAGGGCCTTGGCATCGTCCAAGGACTGAAGATGAGGAAAGCCAAGAATTTAGGTCCCCTGAACCCAAAGTTTTTAAGTACCATGATGATACTCCAGTCTGGTTCATCCAAAATATTTCCCTGAACTGTGGTTTCTTCTCAACCACATATAAAGAGTATTTATTTTGAGGAGAGGATACACACACACACACAGAATCATGTATGCGCACATGCATACATACATACATACACACAGAGGGTTAATAAACCAGGTCTCTGGGGAGAAAAGTCCTGATTTATACCATTTGCCAATTTCCATAGTGTAACTAGTCCCACAAAACTGATTTTAAGTCTCCAGCAGTTCACTCACAGAATTCCTGAAGGACAATTGACTCACCGTAGTAAGAGCCAGCTTCAGCATACCACTGGATATGTGTATTATTTGCCCAGCATAAATGTCAGTATTAGTCATTCAGTTGTGTCCGACTCTTTGCAACCCCATGGACTGTAGCCCACCAGACTCCTCTGTCCATGGAATTCTCCAGGCAAGAATACTGGAGTGGGTAGCCCTGCCCTCCTCCAGGGATCTTCCTGACCCAGCGATCAAACCCAGGTCTCCCACATTGCAGGCAGATTCTTTACCATCTGAGCCACCAAGACAACTACATACAAAAATTCAAAATGCATTCTGTTTCAAACAAATTAGGAGTGAAGATGAAAACATTAGAGGACTCAAAAAGTTAGTGACTCTGTGTCCTAAAGCTTATTTTACACCATTGCTGTTGTTTGCTGCTGTTCAGTCACTAAGTCCTGTCCAATTCTTTGCAACTCTGTGGACTGTAGCCCACCAGGCTCCTCTGTCCATGGGATTTCCTAGGCAAGAATACTGGAGCAGGTTGCCATTTCCTTCTCCTGAGGATCTTCCCAGCCCAGGAATTGAACCCACATCTCCCGCATTGTCAGGTGGATTCTCTACCACTGAGCCACCTGGGAAGCCCCTAATTTGAAAGCCTCCAAAGATAGCCCTAAGTCATGTCTGACTCTTTCAATCTCATGAACTGTAGCCTGCCAGGCTCCTCTGTCCACGGGATTCTCCAGTCAAGAATACTGGAGTAGGTTGCCATTTCCTTCTCCAGGGGAACTTCCTGGCCCAGGTATTGAGCCCAGGTCTCTCCCACACTGCAGGCAGATGCTTTACCAACTGAGCTACATGGGAAGCCCCCTTATAAAGGAACCTTGAAGAAATAAGAAATGACAAGACCCGGGGACATAGTTCACTTGTTCTTACCTTGTCTCCCCAGCTTGGTGGCATTGCCAAAGGGGGCCCAGTCCAATTCCATCATGGTCCCACATCAGTGGAAAGTGCTCAGCTTGCATGTTCATTGGGAATGAACACCCAAGTTGAGGGTCAGTATGGACAGAAAGATCAGAAAGAAGGCTTTTCTAGAAAGCTTCCAAAAGACTGAGGAGATAAAGACAGTCATGGTTAAACACACCCCCTTTAAAACATTTCAGAGTCCATTCTATGTGTGACATTTTGAATGAAGATATTTCTAGCAGCACATTTCTCTAAAAGGAGAAAATAAAAAGATGTGTTTACTCTATTGCCCGAAGTGCCATATTTCAATTTTAAAGAGATTGTTCAACCCAAATGCTAGCTGCAACCAACCAGCCTTCCTCGCCCTGGGCTAAAAGGACATCAATAATGAAACAACACCAGATTTGATTATTGACTGTCAAGTCTGTGTATAAAAATCTAGTGACTGAGTCCACATTGTAAAATAATTGTACCATGACAGAACTAATGCTTGTATTAACTAGACAGCCTGGGGGTTACTATTAAAGCAGCAACTTCCCCTCATTTACTCTGACTTCTGGTGGGAAGAGGTTACAGAAGAGTATAGGAGAGAGCATAAGGGTTAGGAGCTAAATTTAGAATTAGCTAGGATTCATGGTAGAAATGAAGAAAGAGATGATAAATGAAAAAAGAAGTCAGTTCTTTTCCACCAGTCATCAAATTAAAAGCTCCTATATGGGAAAATGTAAAAAGATTTTTAAGCACACTTTAAAAAATTACAATAGATGCAACAGAATTTATTTTTTATACAAATATATATAGTGTTAGAATTTTTTTTTTCATATCAAGAGTTCATAGGCAGGAGAATAAAAGATGTTGTGGTCATTCTTACTTCTCTTCCACCAGCAAGCTCCCTGATTTACAATGCTGTGTTAGTTTCTGCTGTAGTGCAAAGTGAATCAGTTCTACATATATAGGTATTTACGTATAGGTCATTACAGAGTGCCGTAGGGTCTTGAAAAGTGAAATGAAGATGATAAGCAAATATGACAGCCAGGGAGAGAGGGGCCATTGCTTGACCACCTCAATCCCTTTGGCCCAAGGTCAGATTCACACCAATAAATGCTGGGCCTTCAGACAGGTGTTCTCTCTATCGGTAGTGCGTTCCTGCCATCCCTCTGGCACAAGCACCTCCCTCTCACTGCCTTGCTCCTACATGAATGTTGGTTACGTTTCATATGGATTGTTGTTGTTCAGTCACTCAGCCGTGTCCTACTCTTTGCTACCTGATGGACTGCAGCATGCCAGGCTTCCCTGTCCTTCATTATCTCCCAGAGTTTGCTTAAACTCATGTCCATTGTGTCGATGATGCCATCCAACCATCTCATCCTCTGCCCTCAGTTTTTCCCAGCATCAGGGTCTTTTCCAATGAGATGGCTCTTTGCATCAGGCGGCCAAAGTATTGAGCTTCAGCTTCAGCATCAGTCCTTCCAATGAATATTCAGGGTTGATTTCCTTTAGGATTGACTGGTTTGATCTTTTTGCAGTCCAAGGGACTCTCAAGAGTCTTCTCCAGCACCACAGTTCAAAAGCATCAATTCTTTGGCGCTCAGCCTTCTTTATGGTCCAACTCTCATATCCATACCTGACTATTGGAAAAACCATAGCTTTGACTATATGGACCTTCTCTGCTTTTTAATATGCTGTCTAGGCTTGTCATTTCTTCCAAGGAGCAAGCACTTTTTAAAGTCCGTATGTTTACTTATCCATAATAAGTAAAGGATGTGTCTAAAAAATAATTGCATTTTACTGTATCCATTCAGAAAGACATTTTCTCCTAATTTATTTTGATTCTTTAGGACATCATGATCCAGGCTCTCAAGTTTCAGTTTCATTCCCTTCAAGAACAGTGCACCACTGCCTAGCCCATTTCTGCGTTAATAGCTGTGTCAGCTTTCCTTTGCTTGCAGAGAAAGATACCTTTATTTTGGAATGTCAACCCATCCACTATTTGTATCAGAAAAGTAAAAGTGCTTATTTATATCCATAGTCCATCCTTTTCATTAGTAACCCTAAACCTTCTTTATTTTCCATTTAGTCACCACCATTTCCTACTGTCAGCTAAGCCAGAGATCTGGCTGCCATCCTTCACAATACTTTTCCATCTCCTGTATGCACCCAGTTGACCTCCCATCTTTTCTATTCTTCTATTATTGTTTTGCATTTGGGGTTTTTCCTCACGTATTTGCAGTTGCTCCCTGAGGCTAGGACTCTCATTGATCTTTTCTTACTGTTATCCTCAAAGCCTAACAACGTGCCTAGTACCTAGTGGACGCTCAGTGATTTTCTTGACAACCCTCAAATCTGTTCCCTTGTCTCTAATTCCCAGAGTAATTGGTTATCTTATCAATACAAGCTGGCATGTGATATGCACTTCCTGTACAACAGGCAAGCCAGGGAAGTAGATGCAGCTTTTCCCCCCGTTTCGTAAGTGAGGAAACTGCAGCATGGTGGTTACGTAATCTGCTCAAGGTGACGCAAGTAGAAAGTGGGGCAGCGGTAAGACTCCAGAACCCACAGTCTTGTTATCTGCTGGGCTGTCCCCTCTCGTCTTGTTAGCTTCTCAGAGCATCTCTTCTAAGTTGCTGGTACAGCCTCCTGACCAGCTCTCTGATCCCATCTTTCTTTTTTAATTGGAGTACTACTGTTTTACAGTGTTATATTAGCTTCAGGTGTATGACATAGTGATTCAATATTTTTATAGATTATACTCCATTTAAAATGTTTATAAAAATATTGGCTGTATTCCCTGTGCTGTACCTTACACCCTTGTATCTTATTTATTTTATACCTACTAGTTTGTACCTCTTAATCCTCTTCCCCTGTTTTGCGCCCCCCTCCCCTACCCAGCTTCTCCGATTCCATCTTTGAAACACAATTCAGACACGACAGAAGTTTCATGAACCCCTTCGGTAGTTCCACCTTGTTTCAAAATCTAAGCGCCCAGCATGAGCCCCTTATAGGCCAGCCCATGCCCACCTCACCACCTTGTCTTTTGCACCCCACGTTCTCTCTGGATCTGCTGGGCTCCATATAGCTCTGCACCCCTGGTTCTCTTCTCTCCCTGCCAGGTATACATTCTTCCCCCTTCAAGACCCAACCCTGCCTTTCCTTCTCCAGGAAACTCCCCTGATCCTTCCTCCGAATTGTGTCATTGCAGGTGCTTGCAACACACATATGTCTATCTTTTTTAAAGTCTCTTCTCTTTGTTTTTAGTGGATAGGGATCATACCTTTGATTCCCTAGCACAGCCTGCCACAGAAGGACCATGCAATAGCGATTTAGTGAAGAATGGGCCATTGTGTTTCTCTGCGATGGTTTTCCACTAGTTCTTTTAGTTTATGTTTCTCTCCCTGTGTGACTATTCATGGAGAGCCGTGGACCTGCATTTTGATATTGGTTTGGCCTTAGTTAATGGAGTTTTACAGATGTGATAGGCTGAATAATGACCCCCCCCCAACCTCCTGGTTTGTCTACATCCTAATTCTTAGAACCTGTGAATATGTTCATTTACATGGAAAAAAGGAAGTAATTTTGAATAAATTAAGGATCTTGACATGGAGAGATTATTCTGAATGATCACAAGGATCCTTACAAGAGTGATGCAGGAAGATAAGAATTAGAAAAAGAAGATATAAAGAAGAATATATTAAAAAAAAGATATAAAGGAGGTCACAGAAGAGAGATGCTAAGGGGTTGACTTTGAAAATGGATAAAGGGGGCATCAATAACAATAATAATGCAGATGGTGATTGGAGCCATGAAATTAAGACACTTACTCCTTGGAAGGAAAGTGATGACCAACCTAGATAGCATATTCAAAAGCAGAGACATTACTTTGCCAACAAAGGTCCGTCTAGTCAAGGCTATGGTTTTTCCAGTGGGCATGTATGGATGTGAGAGTTGGATTATAAAGAAAGCTGAGCACCAAAGAATTGATGCTTTTGAACTGTGGTGTTGGAGAAGACTCTTGAGAGTCCCTTGGACTGCAAGGAGATCCAACCAATCCATCCTAAAGGAGATCAGTCCCAGGTGTTCATTGGAAGGACTGATGCTAAAGCTGAAACTCCAATACTTTGACCACCTCAAGCGAAGAGTTGACTCATTGGAAAAGATCCTGATGCTGGGAGGGATTGGGGGCAGGAGGAGAAGGGGACGACAGAGGATGAGATGGCTGGATGGCATCACCAACTCGATGGACATGAGTCTGAGTGAACTCCGGGAGTTGGTGATGGACAGGGAGGCCTGGCATGCTGCGATTCATGGGGTCGCAAAGAGTTGGACACGACGGATGAACTGAACTGAACTGAACTGAAAGGGGCCATGAGTCAACAAAAGCAGCCTCCAGAAACTGGAAAGCAAATTCTCTCCTAGAGTCTCCAGAAGGAAAAAAGACTCAAATACCAATTTTAGACTTTGACTTCCAAATTTATATTTTATTGAATAGGTCTGTGGTAATTTGTTAAGCAGTGGTAGGAAATCTATATATGTTTTGGTACCTTGAAACATGGCAGTGCTGTAACAAATACCTAAAAATGTTGAAGTGACTTTGAAATTGTGAAGTGGACAGAGACTAGAAGAATTTTGAAGAGCTAATAGAAGAAGCCTAGATTGCCTTGAACATCTAGCAGAAGTGTGGATATTAAAGACTGCTAGTGAGGGTTCAGAAGGAAATAAGGTATATATTATTTGAAACTGGAGAAAAGAAAACCACTGTTATATAGTAGTGAAAAGTTAGCTGAATTGTGTCCTACAGGAATGTGGCAAGCAGAATTTGTAAACAGTGAACTTGATTATTGAGCTGAGAAGATTTCCAAGCAGAGTGTTGAAGTCACATCCTGCTTTATTCTTGCTGCTTATAGTAAAATGGAAAAGAAAAGAGATAAATTGAAGAGAAAGCTGTTCCTTAATCAAAAAACCAAGATTTGATGATTTGGGAAATTGTCAGCCTATCCATATTGCAAAAGACACTAAAACTTGGAGATTCACTACCAGGAAAGCATGCTCTGGAAAGAAAGCCAAGAGTGTAACTGAACAATATTGTGCTCGTTTCTGGAAAGGATTAAAAAGTCAGAGTATTTAATCACACAGATGTCTCTTTGAATAGACTTGGCATGTGATTTAGGCATGAATTCCCTCAGCCATCTCAGCCAAAGCCAGGAATAGAGGTGAGATTATCCAGGAAAGATCTGTGCAGGAACATCCTGCATTATGGAGTGAATACCATGATATACACAGGAGACCCATGAGGATCTCAAGGAGTTATACCAACAGAAATACTGCTTCTTTGAACTAAAATGAACAGAGAGTGAACTGAAAGAAGGTTGTTGCACTCCCAACCTTCTATAGGTAGGAAACAATCTGATAAGAAAAACTCAGCTGTAACCCTGTGCTCCCTTCAAGAAAAAAGGAAGGAAGACTACAAGCTAGGAGCCACAGGCCCAGAGGGCAAAGTCTTAAGCCACAGAGGATTATTCCAGTACTTTAAAACCTAATGGAGTTTGCACACATTTTGAAATTGCTTGGGACTGATGACTCCCTTTTCCCTTCCATTCTCTCCTTTTTTGAATGGGATCACCTATAGCTGTTATTTTATATAACTTGTTTCTAGTTCCACAGGTTCACAGATGGAAAGGAATTCTGCCATAGCATAGATGATACCCAGAGCCTCATTTGTATGTAATTTAGATAATTTAGGTAGTAAGATAATTACATAATGGAACTTTTAAGCTGATGAAATTTAAATAAGACTTGAGACTTGAATTGATACTGTAGAGAGTTGAGATTCAGGCACCATGGGATGAAGTGCGGGTATTTTGCATGTGGGATAGGTGTAAATCTTTGGGGCCCAAAGCGACACTGTGGTAGGCTAAACAAAGGCTCCTACAAAGGTGTCTACATCCTAATCCATGGACCCTGTAAATATGTTACCTTCATGGGAAAGAGGATTGAATTAAGAATCTTGACCTGGAAAAATTATCTTGAATTGTGTGAGTGGGTACGATATAATTACAAGGATCTTTGTAAGGGTGAGGAAGGAGAATCTGAGTTAGAAAAAGAAGGCTTAAGAAGTGGAGGTTGGAGAGGAGAGAAGATGGTAGACTGCTGCTTTGAAGATGGAGGGAGTGACCATGAGCCAAGGAATGTAGGTGAAATCTAGAAGCTGGAAAAGCAAAGGGAACAGGTTCTATCCTAGAGCCTAGGAAGGAAGGCAGCCCTGTAGACTGTTTTTAGACTTCTGCCCTCCAGAAATGTAAGATAATAAATTTGTGTTCTTTTAAGTCACTAATTTGTGTTTATTTGCTATAGCAACAGTAGGGAATTGATGCATCAGATTTTCTGGACACTGACAAATTTGGGATTAAAGAGAGTCGTGGGTATGTCAGCTAGATCAGGAATGCTGGAGTCTGATTTTTGGCTAGCTTATACACCACAGTGAATGCGAGAAAAAAGATCATGCCTCTAAGAAAAACTAGATCATTTAAGTTTTTGTTTTTAGCTTTGACATTTACAGTTTCTTAACTTAGTGAGGAAAACCTGTCAAGATTTTGGTTCATCACAGGCAAAGTTTAGCAATTCTGCACAAATGGTGGTTTTTTGTTAAAATATTAAAGATGTGATGGATGATATGTTTCTTTGTTCTAATATTTTGTTAACTTTGATGAAATATACTTTGAATTTTTTGCCTGTGTTTCTACCCACCATAAAAATCTGGCGAAAAAGATGTTTGTTTGTGGCTACTCAGCTCTTAAGTACCATCTTTTAGGGACCATAGTTATAATAGTTGGATTCTTAAAATCTTTGGTCTTTTTATCATGGATCACAATGGCTATGATTCACATCCCTATGTATTTTGTTGTATTTGATGATTGGAAAGGAGAAGTGAAAATAGAAAAGTTAAGGGGTGGGTGGGTGTGGGTGCAGTTTTCCGAGTGGGGAATAAACCACATATTTTTGCCTTTATCCTGTCTTACTGTGTCCAGGTGGCATTTAACATAATATGCTAATGTCAGCTAACCAGTTTCAGCTTTGTTTTGAAATCTAAACTTTGGCATTTTGGACCAACTTAAACTTTCAGTAACTTTTTTTTCATGTTGAGTAAAGTAAGATGCTTAATGGATTTACCCATCAGACTGTCTGGATAGGAAGATTGCAGTGATTAATGTTAGGTAGTTCTTGATAAAAAAAAATAATAATAACTTTTTTAAAAATTAGCATTATGGTCACCATTAGGGCTATTTTTAAAAAAATTTTATTGAATATAATTGTTTTACAATGTTGTGTTAGTTTCTGCTTATAACGAAGTGAATCAGCTGTATATCCCATCTCTCTTGGACCTCCCTCCCTCCCCCAACCCACGCCTCTGGGTCATCACAGAGCACCGAGCTGAGCTCCCTGTGCTGCGCAGCAGCTCCCCACAAGCTTTCTATTTTACACATGGTAGTGTGTTTATATCAGTGCTACTCTTCCAGTTCAGCTCACCCTCCACTCCCCTCCATGTCCACTTCTCTGTCCCCTGTGTCTGCGTCTGTGTTCCTGCCCTGCTAATCAGTTCATCGGTACCATTTTTCTAGATTCCACATACATGCATTTGTTTCTCTGACTTCACAACATTCCAGTTCTTCTCCTTCCAAGCACATAGTAGGACTGGACATTCTCCAGTCTCTTGAATTTCAGTGTGGTCCTGTGACATACTTTGGTGGAGTAAATATGAACACTTAACTGGTGTTCACCTTTGTTCTCCCCTCCCCTGTCAGAAGGCAGTGGCACCCCGCTCCAGTACTCTTGCCTGGAAACTCCCATGGACGGAGGAGCCTGGCAGGCTGCAGTCCATGGGGTCGCTAAGAGTCAGACACGACTGAGCAACTTCACTTTCACTTTTTACTTTCATGCATTGGAGAAGGAAATGGCAACCCACTCCACTGTTCTTGCCTGGAGAATCCCAGGGACGGGTGAGCCTGGTGGGCTGCCATCTATTGGGTCATACAGAGTCAGACACGACTGAAGTGACTTAGCAGCGGCGGCAGCAGCCCCTGTCATGTTGATTATGAGAGCACATGTGGACATGGGTCCTCCACTAGCCTGAGTCCCTGAGTGATGAGAATGAGCTGAGCCCCTCTGCCACCTTGCACAGGATGTGCAGCAGGTGTAATTCATAAACTTGTATATTATTAAACTACTGATACAAGGAGGTGTTGTTTTACTGCAGCAAAACCTACCCTGTCCTAACTGAAACAAGCATCTAGGTCAAAAACTAAATATGGTCCCCCCCTAAATTAGAAAAACCTGGAGATACATCATCTTGTTGAAAACATCCTTAACTTATAATTCTCAGTGTGATTTATAACAACATTATAGCTTGTTTCTTTTAATTCCTGACATAGTAACTGATGTGAAGAGCCAGCTCATTGGAAAAGACCCTCATGCTGGGAAAGATTGAAGGCAAAAGGAGAAGGGGGTGGCAGAGGATAAGATGGTTAGATAGCATCACCAATTCAATGGACATGAGTTTGAGCAAACTCTGGGAGATGGTGAAGGACAGGGAAGCCTTGCATGTTGCCATCCATGGGTTCACAAAGAGTCAGACAAGACTTAGTGAATGAACAACAAAATAGTAACTTAGTGACTTGGTTCTAGGTTTGTTGGTGAACAATGAAATCTGAGCAATTTCTTACAACTCTATTTACTTTTTAAAGATTGTTTTAAATGTTTCCATATACCTTGTGAAACAACTATGTGAAATATATTAGGTACTTTAAAACTGATTTGCTCCACTTAACATTTGCTTGATATAAAATGAGCTCCATGGTAATATTTTAATTTATAGAAAAAGAATTTCCATAAATCTGAGACTTGCCATGCCAATTTTATCAGTATTAAGTAATTCTAACAAAATACTAATAATTCTAATAATCTCCATGGCCAAGTAATTTATTACATTGACCTCACCTAATTATGATACAGGTGGGCCCATGTCAACAGTTGCATTGGTTCACCTGGGCCTTGTCATTTGCTAACATCCAGAAATTCTGTTGGAATCAATGTGGCTCAGCTGATCATCATCACTAAGAAGATGGAAGATAAAATTCCTTTATATTTGAAGGAGGTGGTGTCCTGTCTCATGCTAATATCACTGAAGAAATCACACATAAAACATCAGATGAGGTTGTTTTCTCAAAGAGTATATCCTATAGGATACTCCCCCAAAGCTGGAATGATTCTTCATTAGTCACAGTTGAACGTGTTCTCATTTTTAAAATGTAGGTGTATCCCCCACCCCCACAAAAAGAACCCTCTGAATTCTTGTTAACGTATAGGGTTGGCCAAAAAGTTCATTCATACATTTCTGCACCATCCTATGGACAAACCCGAACACGTTTTTTGGCTAACCCAGTGTTTACCTTTTCTAGTTTTCAGGTACTTTCTGAAAAGCAGTGGTTGAAATGTATACACACACTGCGTCTGTGTAGAGAGAGAAACCCGCTGAGAGTTTACATATACTGCTTTTGTATCTTTTCTCTGTGGCAGCCCCTCATTAGCAGTCCCAGAAGCTAGTACTCCAACTTCCAGTATTTTTCTCCAGCCCTTCAGCTTCCTCCATCTATCAGGAGGGCCATCTATCAGGCCCTTGGGATTTCTTTATAGACAGAATTTCCTGCTGTTGGGCCCAGAGAAAAGAAAATGAAATCCCTCCTCACACTTCCAACCCAGACCAACTCTGAAACTTCCCTGCAATCAGACTCAGGGATGACTCAGGCAAAGAAGTAACAGGAGCAAAGAAGCTCCTTCCTTTACCAGCAGGAAGCAGGGTGCTGTCTTCCACTGCCCAAAGGCATTGTGCTGCTTTCTTTAGAATTAAGGAGCCAAAGGTCGAGAGGATTTTTTAAAGAAGCTGTCCGTTTCTCTTGGTATTCTGGCTTTCCTTTTGGGAGATACCCGCCAGGGGTTGGGAGCATCAGGATAAATATATTTCGGTTTCAATTCAGTTTAGTCGCTCAGTTGTGTCCAACTCTTTGCGACCCCATGGACCACAGCACGCCAGGCCTCCCTGTCCATCACCAACTCCCGGAGTCCACTCAAACTCATGTCCATTGAGTTGGTGATGTCATCCAAACACCTCATCCTCTGTCATCCCCTTCTCCTCCTGCCTTTGATCTTTCCCAGCATCAGGGTCTTTTCAGATGAGTCAACTCTTCGCATCAGGTGGTCAAAGTATTGGAGTTTCAGCTTCAACATCAGTCCTTCCAATGAACACTCAGGACTGATCTCCTTTAGGATGGACTGGTTGGATCTCCTTGCAGTCCATATTTTGGTTTGACGGTCTCCAAGTAGGGCTTCCTAGGTGGCACAGTGGTAAAGAATCTGCCTGCTAATGCAGGAGATGCAGGTCACGTGGGTTCGATTCCTGGGTCAGAAAGGTCCCCTGGAGAAGGAAATGGCAAACCCACTCCAGTGTTCTTGCTGGAGAATTCCATGGACAGAGGAGCCTGGAGGGCCATAGACCATAGGATCACAAAGAGTCAGACATAGCTGAGCATGCCTGCACACAACGTGAGAGAAGCTAAGAAGAGAATGGTAAGTTTACCTAGACACTGACAAGTGTGTTCTGTTCATAAAGAAGTAAAATCATTCAAAGCAAAGGAGAAGTTGTTTGATTTGCTGTTTAAATAAACCTGTCACTACCTGGTGTCAGTTTGCAAGCATTTTTGAGAAATGGATGCTTTTTTGCAGCATTAATCGAAAGCCCCCAAATGGTAGAGTTCAAAGGATTGCTGCTCTGGGAGGCCTTGCTATTGACCCCTGAGGCAACCCTGCAGAAACCCAAGGCCCAGTTTGAAAACTGCTCTATGGAAGGCCAAGAGGGGGAATTCTAAGCACAGAAGTTTCTTTTCTCTGGAATACAAGTCCTCCAACTTTTTTGAGCTAACGATCATCTAGGATTCTTGTTTAAAATGCAAATTCCTGGATCCAATCCCAGAGAGGCACACTCAGGAGGTAGTGCATAGGGCCTGGAAATCTGTATTTTAACAAGCATCCCAAATGATTCTGATACCAGTATTGATAGATCATAAAAACACAGCTCTACCAACTGCCTGCTGAAAGGAAAGAAAGAAAAGAAAGGGATTCCCTGGTGGCTCAGACAGTAAAGCATCTGCCTGCAATGCAGGAGATGCGGGTTTGATCCCTGGGTTGGGAAGATTCCCCTGGAGAAGGAAATGGCAACCCACTCCAGTACTCTTGCCTAGAAAATTCCATGGATGGAGGAGCCTGGTGGGCTATACAGTCCCTGGCATCGCAAACAGTTGGATACGACTGAGCAACTTGCCTGCTGAGGGCCCCTTTAATGGCTTCATCTTAATCCCACTTGGTCCCAGTTTATTTTAGGTACTTAGTTTATGAATGTCAAATGCCATTAAAATGGTTTTTTTCTTGCCACGGGAAGTAATATCTTAGTTGCCTCTTCCGTCATCTCCCAGTTTAACTCTCTGCTCCTGTTCCTGGAGCGCCCCTGAGGTGGCATGGCTCTCCGCCCTCCCTGTCGGATCTGCTCCACCTGAGACTCTGAGCCTCAGCCTTCCTCCAGCCGTTCTTGGTTTTGTTTGCTTGTTTCTTTCTTCAAAGGCAGATCTCTTTAAACCTCTTGTCCAACAAACAAACCCGAAGTGGAAGTTAAATGCAAATATAAAATGGACTTTTTAAAAGATGTATTTATTTATTTTTTGGCTGTGCTGGGTCTTCATTGCCGTCCACTGGCGTGGTAAGCAGGGGCTACTCTCTAGCTGCGACGCGCAGGCTTCTCACTGCGGTCGTTTCTCTTGTTGCGGAGAATGAGGTCTAGGCACATGGGCTTCAGCAGTTGCAGCAGGCTCAGTAGTTGTGGCACAGGCCCCGTTACTCCGAAGCATATGAGATCCTCCCGGACCAGGAGTGGAACCAGTGTTTCCTGCACTGGCAGACGGATTCTTCACTCCTAGACCACCAGGGAAGCCCTAAAACAGACTTTTGGTGCAAATACAGCGAACATGTAAGCCCATAAATGTTGCAAGGTGTAGGTGTTCTGATAGATACAAAGAACAAATCCAAATAAGTCACATTTGTAAAATAAATAAAGCCCACAATGAAACACCCACTTGAATGACTATAATCCAAAGGAATACCAAGTGTTGGTAGGGAGGTGGAGAAACTGGAACCATCATGTACTGTGGAAATGTAAAAACGGTGCAGTCATTTTGGAAAACAGTTTGCTAATATCTTAAATTGTCAAATATAAACTTACCATATAATCTAGCAATTCCACTCCTTGAAATCCACCCAAGAGAAATGAAAATATATGTCCACACAAAGACTGGTATATGAGTGTTCATAACAGCATTACTCATAATAACCACAAACTGGAACCAATCCATATGTTCATTAATTTTGCATGCATAAACAAAACACAGTATATCCATATGTTGGAGTATTAGCAATTAAAGTAAATGATATACTGAAATATGCTAAAATATAAATGAACCTCAAGCATTATGCTAAGTGATAATGCCAGATGCAAAAACTTATATATTATATGATTCCTTTTATATGAATCTAGACAAAGCAAATTTGTAGAGACAGAAAGTAGATCTGGGGTTGCTGAGAGCATAAATGTATGATGAAACTTTGGGGGCTGATAGAACTGTTCTAAAACTGAATTGTGGTGATAATTACACACCTCTATAAACTGACTAATTAAAGTGAAAATGTTAATCACTCAGTTGGGTCCGACTCTTTGCAACCCCATGGACTGTAGCCAGTCAAACTTCTCTGTCCATGGAATTCTCCAGGCAAGAATCCTGGAGTGGGTAGCCATTCCATTCTCCAGGGAATCTTCCTGACACAGGGATGGAACCCAGGTCTCCTGATTGCAGGCAGATTCTTCACCATCTGAGCCACCAGGGTGGCTGATTTAGCCCCGACTAAATCATTTAATCATACATTTATGATGGGGAAATTTTATTGAATATAGATTTTATCTCAGTAAGGAAGGTAAGTATTTTTTCTTAAAGTATATACCATAATCAAATAATTGACAATTCTTTGCTATACAAAAGAAATAGAAAGACCCTATAGTTCAAGCATGGCCTGCAGACCCCTGGAGGTTCCTGAGACATTCTCAGGGAGTCTTCAAGGTCGTTTTCCTAATAATAAAGAAGCTATTTGCCTTTTTCACTCTATTGACATTTGCGCTGATGGGGCAAAAGCAGCGATGGGCAAAACTGCTTGTGCCTTAGCACAAATCCAGGCACATCTTATTAGTCATCATAGTAGTGCTATTATTTTTTTTATTGGAGCATAATTACTTTATACTGCTGTGTTAGTTACTGCTGTACAATGAAGTAAACTAGCTATATGTGTACATATCTCCCCTCTCTCTTGAACCTCCCTCTCGCCACCCTCCCTGCCACCCTTTTAGGTCATCACAGAGCACAGAGCTGAGCTCCCTGTGTGATACAGCAGCTTCCGGCTGCTTTACACATGGTAGAGAATGTATGTCAATCCTTATCACCCAGTTCATCCCACCCCTCTTCCCCTCCTGCGTCCACATGGCCATTCTATGCATTTGCATCTCTATTCCTGCCCTGCAAATCGGTTCATCTGTACTATTTTTTCAGATTCCACATGTATGTGTTAAAATGTGATATTTGTTTTTCTGTTGCTGACTGACTTCCCTCTATATGACAGACTCTAGGTCCATCCATATCTCTACCAATGACCATACTTCATTTCTTTTAGAAATGACTCAGTAGAAATTAATTTTATTAACTCTTATGCCTTAGATGCATATCTTTTTATTTTCGAATAAATAAGATGGTTATCTCAGGAAAAGCACTTCTGCAGTTGATTGAGCTGCAAGCTGAACGAGCTGTTGTTTTTTTGAGTCACCATCTCTACTGAAGAATACTGGATATTCAGACTTGGGTATCTGTCACATGTTTTCTCAGAAACAAATGAAGGGAGCCTGTTACTCCAAAGAAAACAATTGTGAGTTATCGTTGCTGCTTATCAAATTCAAATGTTCAACCAGAACTAGAAGGTTGGAGAACTTATGTCCACCACCATAAGCCTGACAGTTTTTGTCAAGATTTTTCTTGTGAGATTGATGCTGATTTAAACAAATGTGATTTTTTTTCACACTGTATAATGAAATGTATCAAAATTTGGAGAATATAGGTAAGGGGTCTCGATACTAAAAAGTTTGAGGGCTACCGACCTAGTGACTAATGGCATGAACCCTGGGCCCATTCTGCATAGAGTCAAATCCCAATGCTATTGCTTGTTAGTTATAGAATCCCCGTAAGTGCTTCACCTCGCCGTATCTCAGCTTCCTCATCTATAAAATGGGGATAATAATGGTACGCATTGCAGAGAGGTGTGTGGGCATACAAATGAGTTAATATGTGTATACTTGTGAACATCAAAATGGGTTGATGTATGCAAACCAGTTAGGACCTGACTTATAGTAAATGCTCCATGATTTGTTATTATTGATTTCTTGATGGGTGGTAACTTGTAAAAAAACAAATACATTATAAATACAAAATAGATATAAATCTCTATGTAAATATATATATATATACATATATATATATATATACATATATATATATATATGTAACTGGGGATCTCCAGCTGCTTTGCCCCTCGCCCATGCCTCTGCCTCACCTTTGGTCTTCTCACTTCCTGGGAAGGCATGTCTACCTGATATCCTAAAGTATCTTTCCCATCTATTAAGTCTCTGTTATATTTGATGGGGATCCTTCTTTCTAGCAACCACATGATACATTTTTAAGGAAGATTTGGCAAGACGTATAATTTTGGAGGGTAGTCTAATAAACTGAATAGAAATAGGATACAAGTATATGTCATTCTTAGAAGTCTCTTTCCTGCCTTAGCAGTGTTTAAAATTGTGATGCATCACTTAAGTTAAAAGAGTTTAGGAAATTATATGACTAGACAAAAAGTATAAGGTTCTGTCTGCCATATCAAATAGATATTTTTTTCAAACAGAAAAAAATCCATTTTCAGTGCTTAATCCAAGCAGACAGAAAGTTTAGGGAGAAAATGACTAATTTGGAGGGAACCGACATCTTCAGTTCTTCAGAGAGACTGCTGCTGCTGCTGCTGCTGCTGCTGCTGCTGCTGCTAAGTCACTTCAGTCATGTCCCACTCTGTGCGACCCCATAGACGGAAGCCCACCAGGCCCCCCTGTCCCTGGGATTCTCCAGGCAAGAACACTGGAGTGGGTTGCCATTGCCTTCTCCAATGCATGAAAGTGAAAAGTGAAAAAGAAGTCGCTCAGTTGTGTCCGACCCCTAGTGACCCCATGGACTACAGCCTACCAGGCTCCTCCATCCATGGGACTTATAGTTGAGCTATTTTTATCTCTATTTAAAAAAGTTAATTATGTGCTGACATCATTCATTTGTTCTACCCATATTTGGTGAATGCCTCCTATGAAGTGCCAGGCTCCTAACCAGGCCCGTAAAGAAGAGTTGTGGGTCCCGCCCTCCTGGAGGTAGTGCATTCAAGTTTCCTAATTGCTCTCCCACTTTCTCTGTAAAAAAATAGATGGTTCATCTGTTGTTCTCTGACTGTATCAGCAGAGGGAATAGTATATATTTTATATTTTTCAAATGTTCATGAAAACGGTTTTGAGTTTAGTGTGAGGTAGAGAAGGTAGCTAGACTGCAAAAGGATTGTAATGATTTTTTCTTCTCCTGGAGGATCACAGGCAGAATTACCCTGTATTTTGGAGGACTGACATTATACAGACACTCTGCTGTTTGATGGTGAATAGCAAACAGCCTAGCGTGCAAGTCACTGTAGTTTCTCTGATTGTACATTTCACATGTAGTTTTTCTTACATGGCTTGTGCTATCCTAGGGGAAGTAGGAACTCTTGAAAGAGCTCATTTGAGGACCATCTGTTCTGTGTGCCCTCCCACACCACTCTGCCTCTGGTGAGAATGGTGGGTTGGCCCACAGAACTTTTTACTCCTTGCCCTAGCCCAGGTCTATAATTATTGCCACACCTCAGGTTACTTGAGTGTATGTAGTCACCTGTTAAATGGGTTTAACATTTCATTTTGGTGGGTATATTTAGAGAGCAAATTTTAAAGCCTTAAAAAATTTTTACTGGACTATAACTGCTTTACAATGCTGTGTTTCTGCCATATAACAATGTGAATCAGCCTTATGTATATATATATATATCTCCCCTCCCTCCTGAGTCTCCCTCCCACCCCCACCATCTCACTCATCTAGGTCATCACAGAGCCCCCAGCTGAGCTTGCTATGCTATACAGTAGCCTCCCACTAACTATCTGTTTTACACAGGGTAGTGTATACAATATTTGTTTTTCTCTTTGTAGCTTACTTCACTCTGTATAACAGGCTCTATGTCCATCCACATCACTGCAGAGCAGTAGTATTATTGAGATAGTGTGCTTGCTGATAATATTTGTATTTTAAGATTTGAAGGTATTCCTTTCCTATGTGGCTGGTTGACGGGGAATAAGAGATCAGATCAGGCTAAAAGCCAAAGTACTTCCGGAATACAGGCTAGGTTGAGTTTTATTAATTTAATTGAATTCAATCTCAATATTCATCATTCGTGGAAAATATTAGCTATTTTTCGTCATGTCCCTGTCGCTGCAAGGGCCTCGTGCAAACTCAGTAACTTCAATTGTCTTTCACAAACAAAATGCACAAAATTACTTATCCTGAGCAAGCAACCAGTGACTGTGATTATACTACTGGTGCTTTTTTTCATACTAGGATCTTCTGATCTTTGATTCTCTTGCTATTTTTAGCAACTCCACCGAAAAATCAAATACTACTCACATGTAATTTTCTAAAAGGAGCCATTTTATAGCTGTTACAAAAGTTCATTCTTCTTTTCACGATAGTGTTCCCTGTTAAAATATCTGGCGGTTCTACCTATTCTGTGTAACATCTTTAAGGACTTTTGTCTGCATGAGATAACCGGCCGTAAAGGCTCCCAAACAAATTTCACATTTTGGTAATGAAAATTCATGCTCCTGTTTAATTGCTGATTCTTACCTTGTCTTTTCCATGTGTGTTTATGTGTTTCAGGAAAAAAGTGCCAGTTCAAATGTAAGACTTAAAACTAATAAAGAGATCCCAGGATTAGTTCATCAACCCAGAGCAAAGTAAGTTCCAGTTCCTATTTGCCTATTTTGTTTTGAGAGATAAAAACGTTTTTAGAGTGAGCTCCATTTTGCCTGCTAGATAACCAAGACTTAAGAAAAGGCCTCAGTAATTGAGACACATGATTTAGTCTAATGGAACATAATAGAGAGCCAAAGAAGACCCACAGTATATGACAGAGCTGACACTTCCCATCAGGTAGGAGACAATGACGGGAGTATCTTCATGACCGTGGGGTAGTGAAGAACTTTAAATAAGTCACAAAGGATACAAATTGTAAGAAAAATGATTAATTTTTATGACTATGATAAAATTAAGAACTTCTATTTCTCAAAATATACTGTAGGAGAGTAGAAGGCCACAAAGGGTGGAATATATTTATAAAACATATAATTAGCAATAGTGGATTCTTTAACAGCTGAGCCGCAAGGGAAGCCCAGGAATACTGGAGTGGGTTGTCATGCCCTCCTCCAGGAGATCTTCCCAACCCAGGGATTGAACCCAGATCTCCTGCATTGCAGGCCAGTTCTTTACTGACTGAGCCACCAGGGAAGCCCAAGAATACTGGAGTGGATAGCATGTCCCTTCTCCAGCAGATCTTCCTGACCCAGGAATCAAACCAGGGTCTCCTGCATTATAGACGGATTCTTTACCAACTGAGCTATCAGGGAAGCCCAGTTAGATTTCCAGGATATATAAATTAACTATGTGAGTCAATAAGTAAAAGATAGAACTTACAGGAAAATAGGCTAAAGACATAAAAGACCACTTGACTGAAGAGGAAAATGAATAGCTGATGTGTCAGGGAAAACTACCACGTCACACAAGATTGGCAAAAATATAGTAGTCTGTAGACAGAAAAAGTTTACCAGGCTGTGGGACAACCAGCACGCTTAACTCCTGGTGGTGGGAATATAAGCTGGTACAATTACTTTGGAAAACACTTTGCATTATCTAGTAAAATTGTACCAGGGCATACGTGGCTGCCTAGCAACTCCACTCTCAGGTATATACCCTAGAGAAACTCTTATGGAGGTGTGCCTGTAGGCATATTTTGAAATATCCATGGCAGCACTGTTTATATGAACTCTTAAAGTTCTTGAAAGGATGGGACTTCCCGGTGTCCCAGTGGTTAGGACTGCATTTCTACTGCAGCAGACACAGGTTTGATCCCTGGTGGAGGAATTAAGATCCCACATGCCATGCAGCACGGCCAAAAAAAAAAAAACCTTTGTGATAAAACCCAAATGTCCATCAAACATAAAATGAATAACAGAAATGTAGTATAGTCTTATGATGGAAATACTACATATCACTGAAAATAAATGACCTATAGCTACATAGATCAAGATGGAGGGATCTCATGAAATGTCAGAGTGTGCCAGTAAAGTAAGTAGTAGAACCTGCTTATGTACAGTTTCATACATATAAAAATTCAAAAGCAGGCAGAAGAAATATTTGTATATACATATATTAAACATATGTATATACACATATTGCTCAGTCAACTGAGCCACTCGTTCTTACGAGTGGCTCAGTTGGTAAAGAATTATCTGCCTGCAATGCGGGAGACATGAGTTCAATCCCTGGGCTGGGAATAGCCCCTGGAGGAGGGCATGGCAACCCACTCCAGTATTCTTGCCTGGAGAATCCCCATGGACAGAGGAGCCTGGTGGGCTACAGTCCATGAGGTCGCAAAGAGTCAGACACGGTGAGCGATTAAACACAAATGATAAAACAATAAAGACAAACAAGGAAATGAAAAGGCATTAAATTCAGGATAGTGCTTCTTTCTCCTGGATAGAAGACAATGGAACCAAAGGTTCTATCTCTTAATCCAAGTTGTGGTTACATGCATGTTCCTTTAATTATTATTATTTAAAAATGTACAAATAGCATTGTTTCCTTTTCCATGTGTTAAATATTTCACAATTAAAATGTTAGAAAATAATGAGTAGTTTTCTATATTATTCTGAAGCTGAGTCTATTATTTCTGTGACTTTGAAACTGCCTGTCCTTTCTTCAAAAAGGCTATTATCCCAAAGGCTGCAAATCTCTTTTGTGCTGTTCTGCCTAACTATGAACAGATTCCCTAAGGGTACTGATCACATGAGTGAATCTGATACAGTCACTCCCACCCCCAATAAGTTTAATGAGGACATATTTGTAAATTAACATCGTAAGTGGAAAGAGTTGTGTTCTTTGAGTCTTCCTGGGAAGGTGAGACAAAAATAACATCATCACTTTAACCTGGGTGACTGTCTGTAGAATTGCTGCAGCAATGGCCACTGTGAGATGGTGGTTAGGTCTCTTCAGGGGGCGGTCCATCAGCTCAGGGATTTAATTTCTTACTTCCAATGAAAATTGGACATTTTAAAATTCATTTATCATTTACAATGTCAGCCAATTTTTTTTTTCCCAATAATGGGAGAGCCAATTTTTTCACCCTCAGGTAAGTGTTATACTATAATCACAACCTCCCTAATCAACTTCACTAGTAACCACTTTTATCTACACTAATTTTTTCTGCCTCTGGGGATAACAGATATCTGAAGATACTATCGAATCATCTTTTCATCAAGCTGTTATATGTGTACTATTTTTAAATGCTTCTCTTATCTCTGAGTTCTAAAGAAAAGACTCTATTAAGAGAACTAAGGAGAGTTTCTTTTTTCCTTTAGAGCAAATACTTATTTACTTAATTTTTACACACTGAAATAGCATGCTTTGCAGTCTGGCATGTGCTAAAGCTTCCAGAGAAGTTGATTAAATTGGCTCTTGTGTTTACACTAAAATTATGAAGAGAATCCCATTTTTCACATAGCATAATGCCTGTGTGTCTGTGTTTAAAACTGAATCAGATCATTGGGTTTCCAGAATTCAACTAAGAAATCTTTCTGAAGGTCTGAGAGAAAGATTTACTTTTCCTACATACTGATACATAGGATTCAGGAAATTATTATTTATTATGCAGTTGTATGGGCTTCCCTGGTGGCTCAGATCGTAAAGAATCTGCCTGCAATGAGGGAGACCTGGGTTCGATCCCTGGGTTGGGAAGGTCCCCTGGAGAAAGGTATAGCAACCCACTCCAGTTCTTGCCTAGCGAATCCTTTCGGACAAAGGAGCCTGGTGGGCTACAGGGTCACAAAGAGCTGGACACGACTGAGCGATGAAGCACAGCACATGCAGTTGTATAAAATGAGTTTGTTTCCCCCTTGAGTGGAGGGACAATCCCATACCTGCTAACAGCAGATTTATTAAGAATGAAGCCGAGTAGTGCTCACACCTTCGTTTGATGCGCCACGTAGAGAGCATTCTTACTGCCTTTGTAATCTTGGTCCAGTGAACTAACGTCTTGGAACTTGCGTTTTCTCCAAGAAAAATAGAGGTGAAAAATCCTATCTTATAGGACTGGGGCTTAAGTGAAATAATGTATCCCTGGTGCTTATCAGAGTGTCTGACACTTGGTAAGAACGCCTTAGCAATTAGAAACAACCCCAAAAATGCCCTTTGACGGGAAATTGGGTAAAGGAACCGCACTGTATTCACACAGCGGAGTATTAGCAGCTAAAACGAATGCACTGCAGCAAGACACAATCCTGGATGCCCCCTAGCAGCATAGCTAGTTCTAGCAACTAGAACAAAGAGTAAGTCCTGAAACATTACACGGAGCATGATACACACTATAAAGTTAACAACAACCAAAATAGGGACTTCTCTGGGGGTCCAAGGGTTAAGAATCTGCCTTCCAATGCAAGAGAGACAGGTTCGATCCCTAGTCAGGGAACTAAGATCCTGCGTCCCTCGACTACTGAGCACACGGGCTCTAGAACCTATATGTCACAGCCCACAATGCTGCAATTGAGACCTGACACAGCCAAATAGATAAATTAATTTTTTTAATCTAAAATAAATCATCTGCTTTTTTTTTTTTAATCATCTGCTTTTTAAGCACATAGAGAGATGGAGTAAAGGAAAGTGGGGACATGATGTTTGAGGTGGAGGAACACAGGCATGGGTGGGAAGTAACTAACCTCTAGGTTGTTGTTAAGATCCTAGCTTTGCTTTCTTTGTTTTGGTTTCATGGGTGCTTAATATTACTATTTTTTAAAAAATAATCAACTAAAGAAATGCAAGTCATGAACTACTAGCAACGGTGTGTCCTGCTGTGAGGGTTAGAGTTGCCCCACTTCCCTGAGGTTTCATGCTCAGGTTGTGTAGACAATCTGAGGTCCTTCACCTTTGATCTTAAGCACGTGATAAGGACCCCTGAGCCTGTGTGTCCTCCTTCACAGGGATAGCAGACACATTTGCAGAGTCGCTTTTACTAGAGAACTCTTCTCTTGTCCATGCGATGCACATATGTCTGAGTACTAACCAAACATCCCCGTTTCCATGCTTTGATGTTTCCAGTAAGGGAGTTAAGGAAGTTAGTAGCAATCACAGAACGTTAGTGCCAAAAGGACCTCAGAGACCTGTTCGCTGTTTTAAAATGAGGAATCTGAGGCCTGCACCTCACCCATGCTAACAAATGGTGCTGTCTCTATGAGGATCACGAATCACATGAATTTAAATAGAGACCACTTGATTAACTAATTAAATATTCATTACCCTCCTGTTGTATCCAAGGCGATAAATGCTAAAAACTCTAACCCAAAAATTTCTACAGGGAACACAAAACCCTAAAAGTGCCATCTTTATGAAGTATCTTGGAGTTTCCTAGGGAAACTAATGGTGCTAATGATAAAGAACCCACCTACCAATGCAGGAGACATAAGAGATGCGGGTTCCACCCCTGGGTGGGGAAGATCCCCTGGAGAAGGAAATGGCAACCCACTCCAGTATTCTTGCCTGGAGAAGCCCATAGACAGAGGATAATGGTGGGATCAGTCTGTAGGGTCACAAAGAGTCAGACACGACTGAAGTGACTCAGCAGGCCGGCAGGCATTTATATTAAGATACATAAACGTATTGTTTGCTCAGTCATGTCCAACTCTGTGTGACCCCATGGGTTGTAGCCTACCAGATGAGATCTTCCAGGCAAGAATACTGGAGTGAATAGCCATTCCCTTCTCCAGGGGATCTCCCTGACCCAAGGATCGAACCTGGGTCTAAGATATATAAATATATATATATATATATTATATATATATCTTATATATATATAATAAGATATATATGTAAATATCTTCATGCCTTTCCTGTCTGGGACCCAGAGCTATTCAACAAACTCATCTGCTGAAAACTTGGCTAAGAATAGGAAGGATGCCCCCAAAAGTGTCTGAGCAGCCATGGTGGGTACCAGAATATTCATGTTTCCCACTAACAAGAATCCCCCCGGGCTCGCCTTTGGAGCCTGTTATGCTAACTTTAGACACAACTCTAACAAGGTTGCCTGTGCTGCTCTGAAGCATGGCATCAAAGCAGAAACTAAGAAGAAAGTGGAAAGAGGACTGATACCTTCTCTGACAAGGAGAAATGAAAGGAAGAGCTCAAAAGCAGGCAAAGAAAGCCTGGAGTTTAAGGTCCTTTTGCTTAAAGAGAGCCAGCTCTAACCATCTTAGAGGCTCCAGGGCTATCCCAGTATTACAGAAGAGCGTTGTGATTTAAGGTGAGGAGAGTGGCTGCTGGTCGTCAAGTGAAAGCTAAGTAATGTTTGAGATATACAGCTATTCAAGAGTATACGGTTTAGAAGACTTGCATCCAGAGTGGCTCAAATGAACGACATTTTGGCACTTAAAGAAGGAAAGCCGTAAGAAATCTGGAAAAACTCAACTTTGCAAAATGGCTTTTCTGTCCACCCAGAAAAAGAGAGGAGACTGTTTAATCTCTGTCATCATCCAAGATTCTGCCCTGCCTGTGTAAAATGCAGTGAGAGAGGACCTGTTTCTGAAACAGGACGTCTGCCTTATTTGAATGATCATATTTGTTGCTGTTCAGTAGTGTCCAACTCTCTGCAGCTGCATGGACTGCAGCACGCCAGGCTTCCCTGTCCTTCACCATCTCCCAGAGCTTGCTCAGACTCATGTCCATTGAACCAGTGATGCCATCCAACCATCCTGTCCTCTGTTATCCTCTTCTCCTTCCTGCCTTCAATCTTTGCCAGCATCAGAGTCTTTTCCAGTGAGTCGGCTCACGCATCAGGTGGCCAAAGTATTGGAGCTTCAGCTTCAACCTCAGCCCTTCCAATGAATATTGAGGACTGATTTCCTTTAGGATGGACTGGCTGGATCTCCTTGAAGTCCAAGGGACTCTCAGTAATCTTCTCTAACACCACAGTTCAAAAGCATCAATTCTTCGCCATTCAGCCTTCTTTATGGTACAACTCTCACATCCATACCTGACTACTGGAAAGGATGGCAAAAATTATATACATGAAAGTGCCTTAGAACTGTGAAAGTTGATGCTGATATCAGATATTTTCATTCTTTTTCTTTTATATCAGAGCTGATATTATTTTAAACCTAGGTCTTACACACAGGGGAAACCTCCTTTAAGCCTTATTATCTGTCCTGGGAGGCCTGAAGGGTTTCCAGTCACTCGTGCCCCTCTCCATGGCCCCTGCAGGGAATGTCAGGTAAGGTTGCCCACCACACCTAGACGAGAGTGGAAGAGGCTCTTCCAGAGCCTCTCCTCCCCCCACCCCCAGCCACTAAACCAGTAGGCAGTAATGTCAAGTGAAAGAAATTCTGGACCATGTGTCTCTTACCCCAGCAGCCTGAACCGCCTTGGAACACCCACAGCTCTTTGCCAGGTCAAAACTACTGTCATTAAGACCACATTGCCCCCAAGTCCTTCCCCTCCCATCCGTGATCTTCTCTTCTCTCCTTACCTTCTTAGTTTTGCCCCCACCAACCATGCCCATCTCGCTGAGGATACTGTTAAATAGCAAAGAACAGGGAATCAGGGCCGAGGGCTGCTCAGATATGCGTCCTCACTTACTCCACATTACAGTGGAATTTCAGTTCCAAAAAGGCACATTTGCTGTCACCAGTATCAAAGACGTTTAGGGGCAAGGTCAGGTTCTTGGCTCGTCTGCAGCCAGCGCACAGCCATACAGTCAGCTGAATACCATGCTCACACCTTTGTAAAATACACATTTTAATATCATAATTAGGATATGTTTTTTAATGAATCTTTTAAAAAATATTTATGTATTTTATTTTTGGCTGCACTGGGTCTTAGTTGTGGCATGCGGGCTCTTCCTTGTAGAGCACAGACTTAGTTGCCCCAGGGCATATGGGATCTTAGTTCCCCGACCAGGAATCGAACCCACGTCCCCTGCATTGGAAGGTGGATTCTTAACCACTGGACTGCCAATGAAATCCCAGGATATATTTTCTTGTTATACTTACACACAGCATTGAAATATGCCACGTGCTGCTTACCTGTCCTTTTTGTTTTAATTACAGATGTGTATCCAAGGGAAAAAAAAAAAGGGCACACACTTCCCAGTAACACCAACATAAATAATATGTACACTGAAAGGAAATTGTGTTCCTTAAGTTGTGGAAACTGATAGGCTATTATGAAACACATGTGTAGGATTACTCTCATGACATTTAGCCTTAGTATGACTTCAGAGCACTTCAGTGGAAAAGTCTGCAAAAAATAAATGACTGCCCCAAAGTTTAGACGCTCGGCATTTTTGACTTGAGGGAACTGGGAAACATTGAAAATATGCACTTAACTGCTCTTTGTTTTTCAGCATGCACATCTCTGAAAGCCAACAAGAATTCTTCAGAATGCTGGATGAAAAAATTGAAAAGGTAAGAAGTAAAGTAACTGCATATTTCAAGGGGACTGTTGCCTCATGAGTTAAGAGTAACAACATTCTGGTGTCTGTGGTACAAAGCTATTCTTGCAAGGGGATGGTTAGAATTAACAGCAGTCACCCCACACACACAACTCAGAAGGTGACTGTGAGAAGGGTTAATGTATGACTGAGCTTCCCAGGATCCTGGGCTATGGCTGATCTTTCACTGAAGGGTGGAAACTCAGAGTGAGACTGGTGAGAGCCTTTGCCTAAAAAGTGTTGCCATCATTGTGTGTTGTCCACCCCTGATGCCCTGCTCTGTTCTCAGGCTGCAGGCAAGGAGGTCCTTAGTGCCTGCTTACTACATGCCCAGGGCTTCTCTGACTTCTTTACAGACGTCACAAACATGTTGCAGTCGATACCTGCTTGAGGGAGCTGGCCATGAGACAAGTAATACGTGTATTTTACAAAGAAACTGAGGCTTAGAATGCCTGAGTATAACTTAGCCAGGTTTGCAAAGCTAATAGCGGTAGAGTTAGAATTCCAGCCCATGTCTGTCTGACTCCAAAGCAGAACCTCCAAGTCACTTCTCCATACGGGTGTGGATTTTATAATGACGGGAAGATTCAAAGTTGATCCATGTGGAAATTTAACCCATATTTATGCTCTCAGAGTGCCATATGCAAATCAACTGAATGAAGAGTAGAATATGGTAATCATTAAAGGTTTGCATGCTCATAGAATTTCAATTTATCACTGCAGGGAGTGAATTTTAAATGCTAAAGTCATACATCTGAGAACTGTAATTTGAAAGCCTTATTCTAAAGAAGAGTTAAATTCTAAATTCAGAACATATCCCAACTATGGTTAAGGCATCACAGACCAAGTTTACTTTTGAAATGTTTTCCATTTTAATTTTTATTTCTTTTTTATGGTTTGTGGTCCTTGAGTATTTCTTCATGAATTCCTAGGTTATGTATTTATCAGTCAGTGGAAGATAATGAAGAAAGTCTTAAATTGATGTTTATTTCAGTAGCAGACTCCACTCTGAGGTAGACCCCTGCCCCAAAAGAATCATTATAAAATTTTCTAATGCACCATTAAAAGACCAGCATATATTACCAATGTAAAAAATAGAAATGGGTAATGAATTAAAATAATAATTTAATCTATAGTGTTCATCGGCTGTGCTCACATACTCATTTGAGTACATATTTTTCTTTTTTACTTTTAGTGAAATTTTAGCTTATGCATGACTTTTTAGATTGAAAACATCATCTAAGAATAATTAGCAATTTTCACATATTGATTCAAAAGCTGACTAACTTGCTGATAGCATTTTGTTTTCAGTAAAGAGAAACCTAAAAAGAAACATTTTGTTCCCACTCTAATGGTGAAGATTTTTTTTTCTCTGTTTGGATTATTTCTCCTGCACTAACATTTTGGCAATAAAAATATATGCTTATTAGTTAGAGGTAATCTGCAAAAATTGAAACCTAAATTGTAAGTTATCTTTTTAAGCAACATTTATAAACCCTGAAAAAGTGTTTAAAATTATCTAATCTCTTTCCAGTGTGTCTCCATAATTGAAATTCTACCTCTTGTTACTCAAAACTGAAATTCATTGTTCTCATCTGGAATTCAATTTCCTGTCTTACTTTGCATCTAAGGTGTAGACAGTCATGTGTTTAGTGCAACAAAAGCGAAGTTTATAACTTGATCATTTGTTTGGTGTAACTTTCCTTGGACAAAGGAGAATTAGATTCAGCATAAACAGTGTTCCCACTATATATTGAACACATTCATATTCAAAAAAGGAGCGGTTATATAATCTGTGATTATTGCCCAGTTACAGGTTTCTAAGGGAGTTTTCTATCAACTCTGAGCCAAACTTTCCTGTTTCTCCTCCCTTACCTAAAGTTCATCCTTCTGAATTTTGTGAATATGCTATCCTTTGTATCATCTAAATATTAAGCCTCCCTCAAATTAAAATATTTTGTCATAATATATATGTTTGGCCTAGTATAATCTTCACAATAGTTTACATAACCAAAATTGGAAGTTGCATTCTTGTGAACTATTTTGCTGACTTTTTAACCATTGCTGAGTATTTCTTTGCTCCAATTAGCATGTGGACAATCATAAATGCAATTCAAAACTATTCTTTAGGTTTTATGTTGTTGTTGTTCAGTCGCTAAGTTGTATTCAATTCTTTGCGACCCCAGGAACTTCCACGTCCCTGTCCTTCAGTATCTCCCGGCATTTGCTCAGACTCATGTCCATTGAGTCAGTGATGCCATCCAACCATCTCATCCTCTGTCACTCCCTTCGCCTTTTGCCTTGACTCTTTCCCAGCATCAGGCTCTTTTCCAGTAAATCAGCTCACCTCATCAGATGGCCTAAGTATTGGAGCTTCAGCTGTAGCCATGGTCCTTCTAATAAATATTCAGGGTTGATTTCCTTTAGGATTGACTGGTTTGATCTCCTTGCAGTCCAAGGGACTCTAAAGACTCTTCTCCAACACCACAGTTCAAAAGCATCACTTCTTCCGTGTTCAGTCTTCTTTATGGTACAACTTTCACATCCATACATGACTACTGGAAAAACCATAGCTTTGACTAGATGGACCTTTGTCAGCAAAGTAATGTCTCTGCTTTTTAATACATAATCTAGGTTTGCCATGGCTTTTCTTCCAAGGAGCAAGCGTCTTTTAATTTCAAGTCTGTAGTCACCATCCGCAGTGATTTTGGAACCCAAGAAAATAAAACTTGTCATTGCTTCCACTTTTTCCAAATTTATTTGCCCAGAAGTGATGGGACCAGATGCCATGATCTTAGTTTTTTGAATATTGATTTTCTAGCCAGGTTTTTCACTCGCCTCTTTCACCTTCATCAAGATGCTCTTCAGTTCCTCTTCACTTTCTGCCGTTAGAGTGGTGTCATCTGCATATCTGAGGTTGTTGATATTTCTCCCGGCAATCTTGGTTCCAGCTTGTGATTCATCCAGCCCAGCATTTCACATGATGTATTCTGCATAGAAGTTAAATAAGCAGGGTGACAATATACCACCTTGAGGTACTCCTTTCCCAGTTTTGAACCAGCCAGTTGTTCCATGTCCAGTTCTAACTGTTGCTTCTTGACACACATACAGGTTTCTCAGGAAACAGGTAAGGTGGTCTAGTATTCCCATCACTTTAAGAATTTTCCACAGTTTGTTGTGATCTACCTAGTCAAAGATTTTAGTGCAGTCAATGAAGCAGAAGTGAATGTTTTTCTGGAATTCCCTTGCTTTCTCTATGATCCAATAAATGTTGGCAATTTGATCTTTGGTTCCTTTGCCTTTTCTAAATCCAGCTTGCACATCTGGGAGTTCTCAGTTCACATACTATTGAAGCCTAGCTTGAAGGATTTTGAGCATAACCTTACTAGCATGGGAAATGAGTGCAATTGTCCAGTAGTGTAAACATTCTTTGGCATTGCCCTTCTTTGAGATTGGAATGAAAACTGACCTTTTCCAGTCCATGGTTCCTGCCGAGTTTTCCAAATTTGCTGACATATTGAGTGCAGCACTTTAACCGCATCATCTTTTAGGATTTTAAATAGTTCAGCTGGAATTCCATCATCTCCACTAGCACTATCTTTGTTTGTTTTATGGGGTTGACTTAAAAAATTAAACTCAGAGCTTCATGCTGAAAATTGGACTCATTCTGAAAGGGCTTGATTTTTGAGATTTAATTTTTCTCTGGATTCCTTTTTTTCTTCCTTAAATTGTTAAGAAGCAAAGCTGAGTGAATCTGTAGTGATTTAAACCTGCCCTTCCTTGATTCATCCTTTGTATTTATTGAATGTCTCCAGGGCATGATACCTTTCAGCTCTCCTCTCCATACCAAAAGAAATCTCTGCTCTGTCTCCTCAAGGTATATGCAAAAGTACCATTGATATAAGGAAACAAAGATGATATTTATTGTGAAATTTCATATGGACGACTCTACTTCCCGAGTGGCATAGTGGTAAAGAATCCACCTGCCAATGCAGGAGACACAAGAGACATGGATCAGGCAGATCCCCTGGAGGAGGAAATGGCAACCCACTCCAGTATTCTTGCCTGGAAAATACCGTGGATGAGGACCCTGGCAGGCTACATGGGGTCGCAAAGAGTCGGACACAACTGAGCACGCGCACATGTACACACACACACACACACACACACACACAACTTCAGAAATAATCATGGTGCCAAGCTGCAGTTTACTTCTGCACCACAACTGGGCAAGCAGTATTGTAAGAAGTTATCTGTGGCAAAGAAAAGCAAGAAGCAAAAATGAATTAATTATTTAGCACTTATGAGTACCAGGCATTATGCGATGACTCAGGATAGAAAAACAGGAAATGGGGGATACAAAATAAGTAGGAAACAGTCCCTTGCCTTGAGGAGCTCAGTTCTAAAAGCAAATGTCTTTGAAAAGGTAATTATTTTAAGCATGGAGGAGTCCTTCACCCAGCACCCCCACCTCCACTATCACCGAGAGTCAGGTGTTCCTTTATTGAATGCAGATGTTTCAGGAGTCAAGTGCTGAAACTTGAGGTCCATGAACCAGGCAGTTGGGATTCTTTGGCCCCTTGACACCGTCTCACTCTGCCGGCATGAGGAAAGCGAAGACACTGAGCTGCATCTGAAGATGACCATGGGAGCAATTTTTATCAGGAGAGCAATGAGAGTTCACAAGAGCATTATAACCTCTGATCTACATTTCCTTTTCCTTTTGGAAAGTGAAAATCCTGTGAAACAATGAGAGCACCTCATTTATCTTTACCTCATTATTTTTTACTCAAGTACTTACCTGTTATTCTGTGACAATCTGTAGTTGTGCCTGACAATTCACAGGCTCCTGAATCTTATGTAAAGTGATGACATTTGCCTAGTATTGCATCTTAAAGAAAATGACGGTTCACTGCAGAGGAAGATAATGATTTTAAACTTGTCTTTCCGTATAATCAGAGGAGAAAGAAGAGATCTAGATTATTAAAACGTGGCCCTGTGGAGGAGTTTTTGAATATGATACCAATGACAGATCGCATCAGATTTTAATATATGCTTTCTAAAATAAAATATTTAAATTTACTTGTAAGAAGAAGAAAAAGTAAATACATTTTTAAAGTATCTGCCTTAAGAGTATCTTTTCCAGGCAAACACAGGGATTTATGTTTTGTTTTAGGAAGATTTAAGAACAGCAGCCAATGACTGGGAAATCTTTTGCCTTCTGAAAGAGAACTCTGAATATTAAATAAAGAATGTCTCGGCACAGAGCTATTTGCATCTAGTTAGTTTTCCTCAAGCAAGGCATCTTAAGTGTTGCATCATGGGCATCTTTTGGGAATTTTGTTAAAGTTATAAAAACACTCCCTATAAAAAGGCACATGCTATCATATACACAACATTCTGAAGTAAAACTTTAGAGTTTATATCTCTCTGGAGCCTGCCCTTGGTCCCCAGGCAAAGAACCTGTGCATTTCACTGGTATGCTTTGCTCAGATCCAGGGCCCGATGACACCCATGAGCACCCATGAGTCTCATCAGCATCTCGTCTTATTCATGTGTATCTCTGACTTAAAAGAAAATTAGGAAACCAAGCACAGATTAACTCCAACACAACCCTGTCTGCTTCCTTTCTCATCTCCCTTCTCCTCTTTGAAAACAGCTCATAGTACTTCACCACCCCCCCGCCATGGGTGAGCCATCAGCATGCACTGCACTTCACATATTCCTGTACAATTTTAAGACTCTGCCTCTGTTGACCGGAACTATTCAATATGACATTTTGAGGAAATGTCTGAGAAAGAGCAGCGTGTGGATTTTAAATCAGCTGATTTTTAAAGATGCTTATCTGTAGACCTCTACATCTATGGCAAAATCATTTATACTCAGAAAATGTTTGGGTTTGTGAAATGGCCTGAGTTCCTTGGCCCCAGAACTAGTTGGTGAGAAAGATCACGATAAGTCTGCATTTCTAAGTTTATTTCAAGGGCTCCTTTTCTTAATATTATGTCAGAACTCCGTTATGAATCAGTGTGTCGCAGATCAAAAGGTGTTTGCTTTCCATCTGGTGAAGAGACTGACTTGTGTGTAATTATGAGCTGTGATTCTGGGTTCTATGTATAAACCATTCCTGTAGTAGAGAGTTTAACCTCAGAGCTGCTGTAGAATCGAAGATGCTGTCTGGCACCGGCAGGTGATGATAGGCTTTACCTTCAGGCAGTGCATTTAGAGGTTTGCCCACCAGTGATGGGAAACACGGGACTGTTTTATCAAATCCTGAACAGTGTCACCCGGCCTGCCCCATGTGTACAGATGAAGTCATAGCTTATCCCTTCCAGCCAGCTTGCCGGACCTTCAACACTGGCAAAGAGATGCTTTTGGCGGCCTGCGTATTTTGGAAGTGGGCTGGGCTGCCAGTATCATTGCATCGAACAGTTCCTTGCTCCACAGCAAACACAACAGGGCCCTGCTTTTGCTAATAACCGGACCATTCCTGTGTCTCCTTTCCCTTCATCCCCCGCCTCGCCTACTCTCTGCCCTGTATGCATCTTGACTCATTCATCGGCCAAATTAAAGCTGTGATTACAACGGTAAGGACGTGACTCAGCCCTGTTTTGTTTCTCTCCCTACTACATAGCTTTATGCAGGTGACTTCTTACTGGAATTCAAGTTGAAATGGACCACGTACGTGCCTGCGTGCCGTCACTTCAGTCATGTCTGACTCTTTGTGACCCCATGGACTATAGCCCGCCAGGCTCCTCTGTCCATGGGATTCTCCAGGCAAGAGTTCTCGAGTGGGTTGCTATTTCCTCCTCCAGGGGATCTTCCCCACCCAGGGATCGAACCTGCATCTCTTACATCTCCTGCATTGGCAGCAGGTTCTTTACCACTCATGCCACCCACTTAGTCACGATGGTAATAGGTGCAGGAACCACTGGTGATGTGTATGCACACCGTGGGCTTTGAGGATCCCCGCGTTCCCCAGCATCCCAGGTAGCTACTAGTCATGGGGGACACAGCCAAGGAAAATAAAGCGGGCGGCAAGCCTAGAAGAAATACAGCACAACCAGCCTCCACTCACTTTCTTTTTTTCTGGAGGGCTTGATTTTCAGAGAATTCTCGAGGTTCTGTCAGCCTGGCACCTGAGAGAGTAGCAAAGGAGAGAAGAGTGCAGGTTCCAGAACAAGGGAGTACAAGAATGCAGACAAAAACCATGCCTTTTTTATGAATGTGGTGAGGCTGACTGTGCTCTGAACTCAGCGGCAACATGGGGCACAGCTGGTGAATGGTGCCGTTTTGCTGGATGTGCAAGGGAAGAACGCCCGAGAAGCCCCTCGGCAGGGAGACAGTGACGCAGGCTTGAGTCATTTTCTTGCCTTGTTCCCTATTGGCTTCTCCTTCCCATCCTCTTCCTCGGCTGTCTGCTTCCCTTCCTCCCATGGCTTTTCCACTCTTCGCCTCTAGCAGCCAGGGGACATTGCTTTAGCCATGCAGAGAACACCAGGAGACAGAGAGAGGAGAGTGCCAACCTCTGTAACTGCTGATGTTTTATTTAAGAATCTCGAAAAGGACTCGAAGCTTTACACAGATGGTATCCTAAGGACGAACACTGGATCTTATTCGTGTGTATTTCCCTCAAACCTAGCAGAAGGCCTAGCAGAGGGTTAGAACGCGTTCTCCCCAGCCGTGGGCCCAGGACACGCGCTCCTCGCTGCGCTCCGGGCCTTCCCTCCTTTGTATCTGGCTCGTTCACTGCCCTGTGCCTTCTGCAGGCAGGGACCTCCCATCCGTAGCTGCAGTCCTCTTCCTGGCCAAATGCATGTGCTTCCTCTTCTGAAAGCAGTCCTGCTTCCTGTGCCTTTTCCTCACCCCTCTGTGTAGGAAGAAAGGAATGGAACCAGCTTGTCATACTCTCCTGTCTCTGGTTGGCTAGCCCATGGAACAGGAAGAGAGTCAAACCCAACATTCTCCACTCTCTCCATCTGTGACTGGGTGGGCCAGTGGCCATCCATTAGGCCTCGCTGGGGGACGGGAGGTAGGCGAGGGAATAAGGAGAGGTTGCTGGGTTCTCTAATCCAGCAAGAACTCTGATTCTCGTTGACCAACTTCTCTCAGTTAAAAACTGTAAGGAAAGGAGGTGTGTGCTTAGCTCCCAAAACCTCTAGCCATGTTCAAAACAAATTCTAGGGTATGAGAAATTTTTTCAGAACAAAGAGCTCTAAAATTTGTCTGGAAGGCACATCTTTTTCAAGAGGCATATCAGGGCCCAGTGGCTAAGGCTCTGCTCCCAATGCAGGGAGGTTCTGTCCCTGGTCAGGAACTAGATTCCACATGCCATGCCACAACTAAAGATTCTGCATGCCTTAGCGAAGATAGAAGACCCCATGTGCTGCAGCTAAGACCTGGTACAGTCAAATAAATAAATCAAAATTTATTTATTTTGATTTATCTGGAGCCTATTATACAGAGTGAAGTAAGCCAGAAGGAAAATCACCAATACAGTATACTAACGCATATATATGGAATTTAGAAAGATGGTAACGATAACCCTGTATACGAGACAGCAAAAGAGACACTGATGTATAGAACAGGCTTATGGACTCTGTGGGAGAGGGAGAGGGTGGGAAGATTTGGGAGAATGGCATTGAAACATGTGAAATGTCATGTATGAAACGAGATGCCAGTCCAGGTTCAATGCACGATGCTGGATGCTTGGGGCTGGTGCACTGGGACGACCCAGAGGGATGGTATGGGGAGGGAGGAGGGAGGAGGGTTCAGGATGGGGAACACATGAGAAATAAAGGAATAAAAAAAAAAAAAAATTTAAAAAATTTAAGGCATATGGGTTGAAATCCCAGACTTGCTAAAGCCATTGTCCTGAAGGAAGTGAGTCTTAAAGGAGACGTATAAGGCTTCGTGTCCTACAGGAAGTGAATCCTAGGGGGAACCCATGAGTCTCCAGTCCACCAAATGCATTCCCCTGGTGAGGGGCGAGGGCGTGGTATTGAAATCTTAACTCTTAATACATGCTGCTGCTGCTGCTAAGTCACGTCAGTCGTGTCCGATTCTGTGTGACCCCTTAGACGGCAGCCCACCAGGCTCCCGTCCCTGGGATTCTGTAGGCAAGAATACTGAGAATAGACTAATTGAAGACATCTCTTTGAATTAAATCCATCAAGTGACCTGGAAATCTTCTGCAAAAATACCACATATGTTTATAGTGTTTCATTTTATCATTGTGAGGAATCAGGTATAACCGGGGAAATTGTTATAATATTACGTGAAAAAAAATTTTAATTGTGTCTATCATAGGACTGAAACTATATAAAAATGGTACACATATGGTCAGAGACTTAAGTGAAACTTTGAAAGCCTTCTGATTTATTAGGAAGACAGGTTTCCAAGAAAATTGTTTAATTTAATTTCAATTTTGATTGATGGTTTTCTTATAAAACAAGAACAATTTTATAAAATGGCCTTTTGGAGAAGTCTGGTCCCATCTGGAGAGAAATCTTTCTTAAAATGAAAATCATATCTGCTGTTTGAGCTCTTAGGAAGAGGGCCTCTGAACCCACTGATGATAATTGTATTTTCTGTGACAAGAGTGGGCAGAATAGAGCCTATGGGCCAAATCTAGCCCACCAGACAAGCATAGCTTTTATGTGTTTAAATGGTTGAGGGGAACAAAATGCAGAATAATCTTTTCTGATATGTGAAACATTATGTGAAGTTCCAACTTCAGTGTCTACAAATAAAGTTTTCTTGGAACACAACCATGCTGTTTCTTTTACTTTTATCTTTTGCATTTTTGGCTGCCTTCATGCTTATAGCTGAAGTCGAGTTGCATCAGAGACCCTTTGGAATGCAAAGCCTAGAATATTTACTGTTTGGCCCTTCACAGAGAAAGTCTCCAGTCCCTGGCTTAAGACATGGCCCGGGGACATGGCATCCCGAGTCCTGCATCCTTGCTTTGCTCTGTCCTCAGTCTTGCTCACCTCCTCATGGGGAAAAGAAAATCATTGAAGTCACCTGAGTGCCAACATCTAACAAAACTTGAGAAATAGCTCCCTTACAGCTTCTAAAATATCCTCCTTTTTGCCAGTAGAATGAAGATCTGGGTTTAAGAAACACTTCATGTGTGCTTGCTCAGTCGCTCAGTCATGTCCAACTCTTTGTGACTCTGTGGACTGTAACTCACCTGGCTGGATTTCCCAGACAGGAATACTGGAGTCGGTTGCCATTTCAGGGGATCTTCCTGACCCAGGGATGAAACCTGAGTCTCCTGAGTCTTCTGCATTGGCAGGTGGATTCTTTACCAATGAGCCTCTTGGGAAGCCCAATAAATACTTCATGGGGGTTTTTTAAGCTGTTTAGTTAATACATTCTCTCTTGAAAATGAAAAGGTCAGTCTACTAGGATTCTTGTCACTGTGCTTATTATCATGGTAATCATTCCTATATATGGTCAAAGAAGCAGTCAGAGGCTGTCATACTCCTCCCATTCATTACTAACGAGATCTTTTTCCAACTGAAATAATAACGCGCGAGTCTAATTAGAATAAAGCTCATTACAAACAGGCATGGCCATTAATGCCTCAATGAAATAAGCCGGGGGAGGAGACTTGAACAGCGCAGTTAATTATGTCTGCTTTTCTTCAGCATTACCTCAAAACTTGTTATAAATTGCTGTTGGGCTGTAAACGAAAATGCTGCTGAAACACTCCCTGGTTGAAGAGGCTCTGACACTTGCAGCCCCAAGGAAGAGGTGGGGGATTGGGGGGCATCTGCTCCTGGCCCACAGCCCTACAGGAGGAGGAGTGAACAGCAGCCCCTGGGGGTGTCCTGCGTTTCACTGTTCCACTCTTTTCCTGTCTCCTCCGCATCATCTTTGTTCTGGATTCTGGCTGGTAGTTCACACATGTTCAAGGTGTGGAATGCAGCTTTCATGGCCCTGTATTCTTGGTTCAAGGATGGAGCTTAAATGTCAAGATTCCCACAGAAACTTAGATTCAAAGTTGCTGCTAGATGGTGATACATGGGAAAATTTCTGTGGGAAAAGGTATTTGATGGACAGAGAATCAGGATGGCCCATTAAATTCTGCACCGCAATACAGCTGGGGCAATCGTGTTTCATTAATCAAGACGTTCTTTAGTGCCCAGAAAGCCAGACCGTCCCCCAGTGCAGGGTAAAAGGCTTCCAAAGAAGGATGACTGAATCAAGGAACAGAAACTCAGTAAGCCCACGATTAGGAAGAGAGAGGAGGAAGATGAATCACGTAAAGGAAGCAGGCAGGAGGTAAGAGAGTTAACATAATGCACAGGCCAGAAACCTACGGAGGTTCCCAGTGTCCTTCAGAGGGGTATGGGGAGAGGAGGAGGAATTCTTCATTTGTCAGGTAGCCTGCTTTATGATGAGCTTAACAACGCACGTGCTGTGCTATGCCCAATTGCTACAATCATGTCCAACTCTTTGCGACCCCATGGACTGTAGCCTGCCAGGCTCCTCTCTCCATGGAATTCTCCATGGACTGTAGCCCGCCAGGCTCCCCTGTCCATGGGATTCTCCAGGCAAGAATACTGGAGTGGGTTGCCATGCCCTCCTCCAGAGGATCTTCCCTACCGAAGAATTAAACCAGGGTCTCCTGCTCTGCAGGTGGATTCTTTACCACAGGAGCTTCCAGGGAAGTGTGCTTCCATATAAAAATAAGCCTTGTTAAAGCAAACTTCTCTGAACTGCACAAGGATTCCATTAACTGTTCAAAAAGACAAAGATGAGAGTGCAGTTCTCCTCGGTTCCCTTACTCTGCTGCTCTCCCCCGGTGCCCCTTCCCAGTGAACTCTTTTACTTTATCAGCAAGATAAAAAACAAAGATGAATAAGAGACGTGCTCTGTTCTGCACCCTGTAGTAAGGGAAACAAACATTTGGGCTACAATTACTATAAGGTGTGGTGGTGGGATGGAAGGACCACCGAGAGGGAAAAGACCAAGTCTCCCTAGAGCTCTTACTTGATGATGTTGGAACATGATCATAAGACTCAGTAGCTAAGTGAAGGCGGGGGCTTCGCTCTCATACTCCCTCCTTCTCAGCCTTCTCTTGCTGTGCTGTGTTTAGTTGCTCAGTCGTGTTGGACTCTGCGACCACATGGACTGTAGCCCATCAGGCTTTTCTGTCCATGGGGATTCTCCACACAAGAATACTGGAGTGGGTTGCCATTCCCTCCTCCAGGGGACCTTCCCAACCGAGGGATCGAACCCAGGTCTCCCGAACTGCAGGCAGACTCTTTACTGTCTGAGCCGCCAGGGAAGCCCTTTGGATTTTAGTAAATTTACCAAACTGTGTGACCATCAGTACAACTCAGTTTTAGAACATTTCCATCACATCAGCAAGATCCCTCCTGCCTGCTTACAGCCAGTCCCCTTTCCTACCTCCAGCCCCAGAGAACCAATCTGTATATATATTTTTTAAATGTATTTAGGTTTTATCATTGCTATTAATTAACAGTAGCAATGATTGCTGTAATAAGGGTGTGAACAACTTTATGACTCATAATACATATTACAAACTACTTTCCAAAGCAGCCATACCATTTTACGAGACTGTAGAGTTGCATTTCATTGTGTGCTCTCAAGAATTTTTAAATAGTATCTAATTGTTTTCCTTTGTATTTTTTGATGACAGAAACAGACCATTTTTTTATTTGTGTGTTTACGGACTTTATTTGTTCTGTTTCCACTTTGTGCCCTTCCCTCTTACTGAGATCCTCTTAAGTTAATTTTTTATTGGTATGAGCTTCTCATATAACTTGTCATTTACATATTGTATGCTGCTGGTATTTTCCCCACTGAGGTTTGCCTTTTTATTTCATTCTTTTTTTTTTTTTTGATATATGCAAAGGTTCATTTTTACATGATCAAATATGTCCATCTTTTTATTTTTCTTTGTGATCTTTGTCCGTGCCTTTGAGACTGAAGCTATTTCCCTCTCAAGAGCTCTGACAGCAGTTCAGTTTTATCTTCTGTTTTGTCTTGTTAAGAATTAACATTGTTTTTCTTGGAATCTGTCACTTCTGGTGACCTCCTTTGTCAAATACTTAATGCTTACCTATTTTAGGCTGTATTACTAGGATATCTGATTCTGTGCCAGTGATTTTTTTGATGGGTGCACTAGGAATGAGAAAACTGACACATATGCAAGAGAGGGAGACCTGGGAGGAAACCTTGTTATTCTCAGGTAACGGACCAGGGGATGCTATCAGTCTGGGAGGACCCAGCCTCCGGTTGCTAAGGCCCCAAGTCCACCATTCTGTGGGAATTACAGGGAGGCAGCATTTGGGCTCAGCTCTCAAACACTTTAACGGGCAGCTTGGGAAAGTATCTGACATATTCCAGTGAAAAAGAGGAGGCTCCCTGCCCATAATGTAGTCATTGGAGGTCTGTTCCATGTTAGGTGCGAGGTCAGAGAGGAAGACCTCCAGGTCCTCTTCCAACTCCAGAATCTCAGATCTCTCTAGATACTGTTCCTGCTTTCATTTATTCAACAAATATTTATTGAGCATCTAATATGTCACTGGTGCTCGTCTAAGCCCTGGGGATGCAGCAGTGCAGAAAACAGTTTCTGCCACTGGATACTTCTATTCAAGGGGAAGACAGTCAGTAAAGAAACAAATTCATATATTCATAATGTCAGGTAAAGATAGGTAATACAAGTAAAAATGAAGCAGAGTAAGGAGAGCTGTTTTATGTTACAAGCTCAGTGAAGACAATGAGGTGACATTTGAGCAGAGGTCTAAACAAAGCAGGGGCTTCCCTGATAGCTCAGTTGGTAAAGAATCTGCCTGCAATGCAGGAGACGCCGGTTCAATTCCCAGGTCAGGAAGATCCACTGGAGAAGGGATAGGCTACCCACTCCATTCTTGGGCTTCCCTTGTGGCTCAGCTGGTAAAGAATCTGCCTGCAGTGTGGGAGACCTGGGTTTGATCCCTGGGTTGGAAAGATCCCCTGGAGAAGGGAAAGGCTACCCACTCCAGTATTCTGGCCTGGAGAATTCCATGGACTGTATAGTCCATGGGGTTGCAAAGAGTCGGACATGAATGAGCAACTTTCACTAAACAAAGCAAAGTAACAGATGGGGTGAGGTCTGAGGGCAGGAGGAGTCAGCCAGAAAGGAGAAGGAAGGAATAGCATCCAGGCCCTGAGGCCCCACTTGTGTGAGGCCCTGAATGCAGAGAAGCGATCCAGCGGTGAGCCCAATTTCTCACATAGTCAGTTTACTAACAGTTGGATCTGCTGATCTCATTTTTCAGTATCATCATAAGAGCTATAATTTATTAATTCCCATGTGCCAAGCTTTGCTGATCACCTATGTGTGCTGCTGCTGCTGCTAAGTCGCTTCAGTTGTATCCAACTCTGTGCGACCCCATAGACAGCAGCCCACCAGGCTCCCCCATCCCTGGGATTCTCCAGGCAAGTACACTGGAGTGGGTTGCCATTTCCTTCTCCAATGCATGAAAGTGAAAAGTCAAAGTGAAGCCGCTCAGTCGTGTCCGACTCTTAGTGACCCCATGGACTGCAGCCTACCAGGCTCCTCCGTCCATGGGATTTTCCAGGCAAGAGTACTGGAGTGGGGTGCCATGTGTAATGACTGCTAAGTCTCACAACAGCACTGCAAGCTAGGTCCTCCTGTCCCCTTTTACATATGGGAAAATGAGCTCACTGCTTCCTCTTGGGAACTTTTATCTCGGTCCAGACTGCCCCACTGGGGAAGTGCTCAGTTCACAGCTGTCTGTTACATGCTCAGTGTGTACGGATTAGGCCAAATGCGCACGTCTATAGAGAAATACTAGAGACTTTTGGGATAAACTCACACCGGAAACTTGACAGCCAGCCCTAGCCTATTTGCCTACTTAACTTGAGGAGAAAAAGTACAGTAGGCATTTAGGAGGAATAATTCCTTTATTTGAAGTCGGTCTCTGAGCTGGTCCTCTTTAAACTAGCAGAATACAACATCATGAGCATGCCCTTTCCTTCACTACACTGTAATATTGCTAATTGTAAGCCTAGACCTTTCAACGAGTAGAAAATCCTTATCCTAGAACCTCAGAAATGTAGGAGTTGACATAAACTTCCGGTTTCCAAGAAAATCATGCAGACAATTGAAGAGGACATGGAAACTACACCGAGTAAGAGTGTGGTCAGGGAAAGTGTTAGTTGCTCAGTCGTGTCTGACTCTTTGCAACCTGTGGACTGTAGCCCACCAGGCTCCTCTGTCCATGGAATTCTGCAGGCAAGAATACTGGAGTGGGTAGCCATTACCTTCTGCACAGGATCCTCCCGATCCAGGGATCGAACCTGGGTCTCCCACACTTAAGGCAGATTCTTTACCATCTGAGCCATGGTAGGCAAAATCTCCTTAAGATTTTTTTGAATCTGCACCACATGCCCCTCTGCTTTTTCAAACAACCCCTCCTTGTCAGCATCATCGTGAGTGTCCATTCTTCACGCTGTGGGGGCCTCGTGGGGACCTGGCTGTCTGTAGCTTTCAGTGTATCCTTTGCACAAGGGCAGAACTGTGTCTACCAGCCCCTAATTCTGGCTGCATAAAGCATCTCTACAAAGACCTCCATTTTGCCATCCCTTTTAGGGGAAAGGCCATGCTTTGGGCTGAGAGAACTGCTGTGTAGCTCCCACACCCAGCTCACTCCTGCTTCCTGTCTTCAACAGCTGAAGGTTTTAAGGTTCTCTTTTTAGCACAGTTCTTTAAACTTTAAGTGAGACATGAAGTCACGCTACAGTAACAAGCTCCTGTCTTGCCCGGTAGAGCCGGTGTGCAGGTGGGGTCCCGCGTGATGCCGAAATGGGGCTGCCTCCGTAAGTTTTCTCAGGCTCCCCTTAAAATGACACTTGGCCATATGGGAGTGCTTACTCTCCATGTTTTTGATTTCCAAGTTTTCTATTCATAAAATAATTGGTTCTCAGAACTGCTGACAGGTGAAAATAACAAAAATAAAACTGATTTGAATTTAGTCATCCACTCACTACAGTCATTAACAAAAGAGGCAAGGATTAGCCCTGTGTTCTGGGCTTCGCTGAGATTTTCCCACAAGTAGCAGCGCACAGGACTCCTACCTACTTTGCAGGGTTGGTGTGAATCACCAATGAAATAGTGTCTTCAAAGCAGCTGATGCAATTTTCTTTCTCCTTCTCATAGTCATAATAATAATTTCAGAGGAGCAAATGCTAGGAAAATGAAAGTTGCTGCTTGGGGTTGACACAGGGTTTACAGAGATTTGTCCCTTAAAAAGTGGGCACGTTCTTTTTTGTATACAATGATAGATTTTTTAAATTCTAAAGTGCTTTACAATTTTCAGAATTTCACATACATGATTTCATGTAATCTCATAATAATCCTTTTTTCCCCCTACCCCTTAAAAGCGGGCACTTTCTTATGGTAACAGTAATCTTGGAGGGTCTGAAACACTCCCTCTGCATAATCCTGTAACTCATTTACAGAGTTGGAGACTGCTTTATCATTGAGTACCCTAGTTCATGTGAGTGTCTGTCTGTCTGTCTGTCTATCTATCATTGCATCCAAGTCCTTCCTTGTGGATGAGGTGTCCTCTGAACCCCACATTGGCCAGCTGGACCTTTGCTCTGATTGAGGCTTTGTAAGAAGGGAACGGACCTAGGTGTCTGGCATAGAAGCTTTATTGGAGCACATGGAGTTCTGGCCCATCTGGGGTGCAAGGCTGAGGTGGGGGGAGGGGTTCCCCGACACCTGGCAGATTACCATTTGTGATGACAGTTCACGCCCCCCATCAGCCACAGGAAAGGTGGTCCCTAATCTCCTGCCATGGCCTGAACAAACACGGGATTCAGCAGCAACAGTAGTAATAACAGAAGCAGCTGATAGTTATTGACCACCCGCTAGATACTATATTTTTCCCATTTGATCCTGATCACAACACAGTGAGACAGAGACCATGATTATCCCTAGGGTGTCGAGGCCTAGTGATGTGCCCAGTGTCATATAACAGTGTATGTGTCCACATACACATGGGGAGAGTCATCTTTCCTTCCCTAATAAAACCTCCATGGAAACTCCGCGAGTCCACATTTCCCCTCCACCCACCCAGCACCCACCCACAGGTCTGCTCTCTGAGCCCGGTGAGTTGTTTCTGATAGATGTGGGTGTGTCCCATTTCCTACAATGGAGAATAAACCCCCCATGCTCCGGGTCCATGAGGACTCCCTAGCTCCCCATTGTGCGGCTCAGGGAGTGTCTCCAGGGTGGTCGAGGCCAACAGCAGCTGGCATCTGCTGGGGCAGTGTCACCAGGGAGGGGTCGGGAAGAAGACTGCTGAGTGCACACTTTTGTCAGGATTGGTCACCCTGCCCAGGAGACATTTTCATACAGCAAGTAGAACAAGCCTAGAGATGGCACCAGGTTCAAAACCTCTGCCAGGAGCAAGGGTGAGAATCAGTAGTGTGATAGAAGAAACCAAAAGTCTGCTCATTGGTGAATCATCCAACGAGAACAAGCCATCTGGGGCCAGTTAGCATGGGGACAGGCTACCCTCATGCTTTCACAGGCCCTGAAGACTTCATCATGTGGCAACATTTTACTTATCTAACACACGTGTATTTGTGTGTGACACATACAACATGTATAAAGTTATGTGCCAGCAGGACTGAATCACTCTATTAACTCACTTAATCTTTAGCAGCCAGGTGAAGTTGGTACTGTTGTTATCTTTGTTTTACAAATGAGGAAAGTGAGACGCAGGGAGATAACGTACTCAGAGTTAATGTCACAGAGCCAGGATGACCACCCAGCCAAGTGGTACAGCCGTGCACTATGGTGATGCTGAACTATTAAGAGAATGTGAGCTACTTCCCAAACAGATGTTGTGACAAAGAAACAAGCCATGCATTTGAGAAATAGTTGTATGCAAACTTATTATTTTCTTTATGTTTTAGATATGTTTAGGAATACGCCTATTTATTTAGACTTATTTAGAAATAAAAATTTTATTTTTTGTAGGTATTTAGAAAGTTTCATTTTTAAAGGAACTTGTTTCCCCCACAACTGAAAAACGTAGTGTGTATTTAAAAAGGAAGAGGTTGGGATTTCCCTGGTGGTCCAGTGGTTAAGATTCTGAGTTCCCAATGCAGGGGGCGTGGGTTCAATCCTTAGTTAGGGAACTAAGATCATACATACCGCACAGTACAGCCAAAATAATAATAAGAATTTAATTTCATTAAAGAGCTCCATCTCTCCGCACTGCCGCTAAGCCAGTTGTTTTTGCCCCTGCCCCTAGCCATGGTCAAGCCCCACCCCCACGTGTTTCTCTAGGTCTAGGTCATGGGGAGGCTTGGATGAGAAGCACTTCAGACAGTCAGGACATGGCTCCCACTTCTGTTGAAAAGAAGACGTGGCCTATGGTCACTTATACAAAACCCTAAGATGTTAGCACAGGATGTTTGCAGAGACCAAACCCCAAATACCACCTATAAGAAAGTTAAAGATGTGTGCATGACCTGCCAAAGACTGGATGTTGTGTAAAAGCTTTATGACTTTAGAAAACTTCTGGCACTCTCTGGGCTTTGCTTTTCTCATCTGAGAAATGGGAGATGGGACCGTGCATGACACCTAGGGCTGTGGTGGCAGAATAAGCCACCACAATACTACTTGGAAAGTGCCAAACACGGTACCCAACATGTACTCACGAAACCTGAGCATCGTGTGATGTTCACTGTTCACACCTCTGTAATCCAGGGGTCAAGGGCTAAGTCCTGTTGAGTCAGTATGATTGTCACTCCAGGAAATCAGAAACAACAAACAGAGACACAGACTGAAAGTAACTGGAACTCGGTCACATTAATAGCCTCTCTCAGGAGCCAGGGTCCGCGTCATCCTACATGTATCCTTCCCAACCTTGGTTACTGAGCCTCTTGTTCTTCGGGATACCCTTGTATCTTTCCAATACATTCCTCTTTTTTTTTTTTTTCTTAAAAATAAAGAAAGAAAGGAAGTGGTCAAAGATATAAATAGTATGGATACGTGACTTTATTCAAAACCCTTATCTGTGACACTGTGAGACAGGCAGGGCAGAGACTTGTTCCCATGCTCTGTGAGGGATTACAGATCACAAAACTGTGTGCTTTGACCAAGACAGTCAGTGACGGGACATGTGGAACTTAAATCCTGGACCTAACTGTGCCTTCATAGAGTATATACCCTGCTGGAGAGAGGACGATATATGTTCAGAAGTAACAACTGGATGTCGTTCTTAAGCCTCCAAGTAACCTGTTTTGTATAAGTTCTGGGCTTGGAGATGCAGCTGTGGAATGCTAGCAGCCTGGCCCTAGGAGAAAGGGTCTTGTTCACGGTTCACTTTGTTTTCTCCTCTTTGTGACAAAATGGTCTCCTGAATGGATCATCCATTTGGTGATTATGTGGTGAAAGACTGAGTCTTGTCTGTGCCTAGAATAATATAAATCCTTACCAATACAAAGTGAAGTGAATGAAAGTGAAAGTAGCTCAGTCATATCCAACTCTTTGCAACCTCATGGACTATACAGGCCACAGAATCCTCCAGGCCAGAATACTGGAGTGGGTATCCTATCCCTTCTCCAGGGGATCTTCCCAACCCAGGGATCCAACCCAGGTCTCCCACATTGCAGGCAGATTCTTAACCAGCTGAGCCACAACAGAAGCCCAAGAATACTGGAGTGGGTATCCTATCCCTTCTCCAAGGTATCTTCCCAACCCAGGAATCAAACCAGGGTCTCCTGCATTGCAGGTGGATTCTTTACCAACTGAGCTATCAGGAAAGCCCTACCAATACAAAACAAAAGCTTATTAGAAGCTTGGTAAAACTTCAAAGCGACGATGTATATACAGTTTACAAGTTGGTCAATGTGTATTTATGACTTACATACCTGGTGCCCAGCAGTCACTGATGGAGCCTGGGTTTCATTGCAGGGAGACAGAAACTGAGAAGATGGATTGCAGGTAACCATCTCAAGCTCTGCTTTGAATTTCTCATTCACATCTTATTCTTTTCTTTTCCTCTCAAGGGTCGAGATTATTGTTCGGAAGAAGAAGACATCACATAGCACCAATCCTACCAGTCAAACCGGGAGCTACTACTGTGTAAATAGGTTACACCCCAGTTGAAATCTTTGCAAAGGTTGGTTCTCTTCAGCGAACAGCACTATAGCAAAAGAAGATCGTTCCATATCGTATGCCCCATTAAATTACAGTGTTTCTTAATGAACTTGCAAAGGAATATTGCTAAAAACAAACAAAAACTGTTATCGAACTTTCTTTGTTGCTGCTAGTTAAAACTTGTTGCAACTTTTCACTTCTCTCAGTGTCCAGGTCTGCAGCAAAATTCTGCAATTTCACCTTAAAGATACTGTTGGTTTTACAGATGCTCTCCAACCTATTTTCTAAAAGACGAGGTAGTGGTGAACTCAGATATCCAACTTCTGTTCTAGACTGGTTCCGCTTCTAAGACAAGCGCCTCCTTCCCCCTCCCTCCTCCCTGCCTCCCCCAGCAGTCCAGAGCCTTGCTTCTCACTGGCAGTGTTGTGCTTTGGAGATGGGATGGTTGCTATGGCAAGCCTAGTTTCTCTGCTGAGAAGAAGTAGAGATGCTATTATCAATTCAAAGCATGTCGTGACATGACTCCTGGAAGTGACATAGGAGCGAGCAGCAGGTGGTTTCATTTCCTGGGTCTCTTAATCAAAGATCAAGCTTGCAACATCAGTTTTGCTCAGATGCAGACGGAAGTGTGATCACAATCATTTTGAATCCCTCTTGCCCACTTTTTTTTCTAAGAAAATAAACATTTTACTGTTTTTATGTATCCTTGTCTTCTCCCATTCATCCAGCTCAGTGTTTTATGATGATCCTGGGTGCGGAAGCTGAGTCCTCCTAGCAATGGCACCTTAATGGCTCCCTACCATCCCATGTACAACCCACCACGCAAGTGCAGTGCTGGCAGTGGTCAGAGGTGATGAGGGGGACACACCACAGCTCGTTAGGAGGGCCTGAAACCACCCCATTCCCTTTCACTTTGTCAGCAAATAAACCACCCTACTTCCTAATCCTCTCCCTTCAAGATGTCACGTGAGCCTTGCCACTTCCATTCTCTTGTTGGCAGCACCGGATGGTGCAGTGACAAGCGTTTGCCACCTGGAACATGTAGTATTCCATTGACACTGGTGATGATTTCCAGAGATGCGAAAGCCAAAGCCCCGGGCCGTAGTGGGGAACGTGAACTGTGGGTTTGGTAGAGTTTATTTTTCCATATTCTATGAAGAGAATGATCTCTTCTCAAAGACAGAAGTAATATTTTTAACACATGTTGTCACAAGTAAGTAGCAATCAAAAGGAGAAAATAACTTTTGTATTTTTTTAACACGTCCGATAGCTTTGATGAGAGTTCTCTTTGTTACTTTTGGGGGAGGGCACCCTGTTCATTGCCACGCCAGCAATCCAGGTTTGGATTTGTTCCACACACACAGACACACACACACAAATACAACACACAAAAAGCACTGTATGTTTCTCTTTGTGGGGTTATGAACACAAAGGGCCTCACTATCAGCCACTCTACTGCCCTCCGAAGGTGGGTAGTTAATACGTTCTGGGTGGTCAAGAGGTTACCTGCCACTGAATAGACTAGGAAGCTTAGTGTGGTCTCGCTGCGAAGATGAGCCTTGACTTGAAAATCCATCCGTATAGCTGATGGCACCACTAATGTGTCCAGGGAGAAATTCCTTATCTCCTTTTGGACCCAGCAGCACACACCAAACATAAGGGGAAGGAAACTCAGTCAGGCCCTAGAGAAAACGGACTCAAACGTTAGCAACAAAAGCCCTTCCTTCTTTCAGCCGGCAGCGGCAGCTATTTTGGGGAGCAGCTGTGGTTGTTACATAAACAGAGACGCAGCCAAAATTTCAGGCTTTTTATCCTGCTTCAAGCAGAAAAAAATGCAGAGAGAGTTCAAGTCGCCTAGGGTTTTACATCCCCTCCCTTTGTATGGTTTTTTTGGCCAAGTGACTAAAATAGTTTTCCTCAACTGTAAACGAACTGCTGAGCCCCACCTCAAACTTGTGCACCGGAGACTTGGTCACTGTTCCGAGAATGACCTTTTCCCGAGATCCCTTGCTCTTATCAAGCAAGAGCGAAGCAGACACAGAACGCCTTCCATGGGGTGTCTCAGATAGCGTCTTCCCAGAAAACCACCACCTTCAACCGAGATAAAACATGCTCACGTCGTTTTTCTTAGGGTCACGTTTAACATTTTGACACGACACACACATACACAGAACCACGTGTCCCTTGGAATCTGATTTTTGAGGGTTTCAAGTGTCGTTTCCGTGAACCAGTGGCTGTTCACCTGGGTTCTGTCCTCCGGGTTTAACACTGGCTACCTCGCTGATGTGCAAAAGTCATTTCACCTGCAGACACGCGTGGTACACTTAGATCTGAGAAACGGGGCGGCCGAGCCGGTTAGCATGCAATGCTTGATTATGTTAGCAACACTCAAAACTGTCTGTTTTCCATTTGTCGGCTTTAATCATAAAATTGTCAAGTGATTTGTGTTTGTATTTGATTTTTTTATGCCTTCTGAAAAGGTCTAATGCAAAAACCTGTTGCCTTTCTCCCCGCTGCCCCGTGTATGTGAATGTTAAGCACACTGTCTCAGATACAATGAAAAAATAATCTGGAAGCTAGTGCTTCTGCTGGCTGTTATCTCTGAGGCCTCAGGGAGATGGAAGGAGGGAGGGAGGGAAAGGGGCTGGCGGAGGGAGGTAGAAAAAGGATGAGAGATGGACCCAGGAGCATTTAGGACAGAGCAGGTCAAGGGAATGGCCATGGGCCGGGTGCGATGCAGGATCCAGCTGATGAGCGGCCAGCGGGCAGGGCGGACTGTCGGCAAGATTTACTGCGGGATTACTCACGCCTTGTGTGCTCTGAGTTGTCGAATTGTACAAGTTCAGCAGTCTGTGTGTATCTTTCTTTTGGTTGGCGGAGATTTGGGATCACGGAGTACTGCTGTCATAATTGAATGCGTGTTTGTTACTGTCTGAGAAGCTTAAAAAGAGGTTTTTTAACCTCAGTGATGCCTCCGAGCCCCGGGCTGGAGCGCAGGGCGGTGTTATGGTCTATTTAGGGACAAAGAAGGTACAAAGTCTGGGGACAGAAAACTAGGTCAGCCCTCAGACACAGCAGCAGCCACCCCCCGGCCTCCTGGGAGACAGGTCTCTGTCTAGGCGTCTGCAGTGCCCAGGGTCTGAGGTCGGGCTCTGATGCCCAGACTAAGGAGGAACCTCCGTTCTTTAGTCCTCTGTGCGGTGCCAGCCTCCTCCTCCGTGTCGGGGCCTCCCCCAGGTTCCAGGGCTACAACAGGAGCAGGCCCAGGGATGATGGCGCCCCCTTTCGGTCCTAGTTTGAGTTACAACTTTGTCCCAATTTACTGAGACTTCTCTCTTAGGGCCAGCCCCTCCCCTAAGCCTGCTAAGAGCAGAAATTATACCTCTTATGCAGTTTACCTCAGTAGCCTATGAGGCCCCTTGGCATATTGATGGCAAGTCCTGCTTAGACATCGGCAAGAATTTAAAAGAGCATTTCCATGTCTACTGGTTTTAGAAAAGAAACTCAGTTAAATATGTCAGTTTGATGGGAAGAAAAATTATCAAATTCTTAATCTAGGAAAATACTGACTCTAAATCTTGGACTCTGGGACTCATAAATTTTTTATGAAAGGCAAAACAATTGACTCTCTCCTTCCTCCTCCCAACTCCATCATTAAAAAAAAAAGTATCAGATTACACTGTATAATTTTACATAAAATCTGCTTTCCCCTGGAAGATGTGCTCAGAGCTTTATTTCTTTGTACCTCTCAGAAATTAAACTTTTTACTAAGTTGCTTAAAATCCTAGTAGAAGAATAAGGCCTGGTCAGGGAGAGGGGAGATACATTTAAAGGCATAATGAAAAGGTGGCTCGAAGCTGGAAGGTGGCTTCTCAGTGACACAGGTGGATTACTGAACACCCCTCCCTGCCCCGCTCTCCACCCCAGGTGCTTGTGTGAAGCCGGGTGAGGCAGTCAGCTTCCACACAGCCCAAGTCCCTGCCATCGACCTTTGGAATCTCATGAATGAGGTGTACAAATTGCCTTTGCCAATGAATGGACATGTTTTGCCAAGGGGGGAAAATGCCCTTGACTTCAGTCACTTTTTTGTATGTCTCTGGAAGAGAGTCAAATGCCATGGAAGAATATGAGGTTTGTAGGTAAATAGATTTACTTTTGTGAGAGACCTTAGGATGGGCTCACTAGTTATGCCATGCTTTTCAGGAGACTCTTGTACCTTACCTGGGATCTAATCTAATCTTAGGGAAAGAGGAAAAGGAACTAACATTTATTATTTAAACTCACTCTGTGCCAGATACTGTGCTAGGCATTTTTATAACTGTCTTGTCACAATAATCCTGGGAAGTGAATCAGTTACCCCCATGTTCTGAGTAGTGTATCTTAAGTGTAGAATGCATCTATCCAACATAAATGCCCATGTTGAAAGAAGGAAAGATGTCATTCAAGTGCTTTTCAAAAATTTTTATTATTATTATGCCCTTTGCAACGTAACACTGTGAAAACAACCCTTTGGGGGCATCTCCCTCTTCCAGAGTCTCTCCTGGGCTCATCACCAGCATGGTTTCCCCATGGGGAGTGTTTTCTTGGCCTTCCCATATCTGATGAGCGACACACAAACCAGGAGAGGATAGCAGGGTGTTAGTGCCTGGAAGGAAAAGGCTTTGGGGTTTTAGACACATCTCTCTCTCCTTGGAATATTTTCAGCATCTGGAAAAGAAGGCTGCTGTCCACAGTTAGGCATCCAACGTGGCCAGGACGGGCTTTTGAGTGCTCTCATTTCTTTCCTGGGTCCCAAGTCTTGTTTCATCCCAGAATGCATCCTTTGAAGAAAGTGAAAAGCCTTAACCTTCTGAGAAGTTTAAGAGAACCTGATCTCCAAGGGTGGAGGAAGGGCAATGCCTAGGCCATTAACTTGAAATTCTTTCCTGTGGGCGAGGGTTTGACGTCTCTTTTTGATCTTTGGACTGGGAGCTCTGTGTTTCCCAGGCTACTGTAAGCATTGAAACTAGATGCAAATCTCTTTCAAGACCTTAAATGTTTTAGTTGGTCATGTAGTGACTTGGGTAGGCATTTAAATAATTTGTTCGAAGGTCAGAAGAGTCTGAGAATTCCCCAGAGTTCCTCTCCTTGCTTCTAAGGCACAACAACCTCTGAAGAAGATGATTCATGTCTCCATAGCAACTGTTAAAGGTGCTGCCTAGAGGGGACCTGCCTCCACCTTCACTTTCTTAGCTTGAAAGAATCAAGAGTTTCCTTGTGTCAAGGGGGTGCTATGTCCAGTTTTCTCATGAGAACTGTCCCCAAGTTTCCTGCCTCTTTCTAACATGGTAGCTGTCAAAATCCTTTAAGATGGTGTCGGAACTGACTCTTATCTCTTGGAAGCCAGAGAAAAATTGCTTTAATTTAGCAAGATTCACCCCTAAACCAAAGGCCCTATTCTAATACTGTCTTCCCTCTCTTCTCTGAATGCTCTCTTCTTTCCTTTCCAGGGGTTATTTTTAGCCCAAGGCTTTGCATCTGATTGAGGAAGACTTAGAGGCAGTAAAAATGAACACCACAAATTTGAACTTGGCCAAAACTGCCTTAGGGTCCCTCGGGTTGGAAAATAGCTCTAGAATGTTGGAGACCACTGGGCTTGGACCCAAAAGTGATTGAACAGCCCCTGGTTTCTGCCTTTTCAGTCCGGATCTTCAGAGACTCTTCTCCCTTGATAGTCAAATGAGCAAGGGAAGTTTCGAGGTGGATTGCAAGCCAGCTTTTCCATTCAGAGCAAGATGCAAATTCATTTTTGAATTTTTGTATCGATTTTCCTGGAGCAGAATCAGGCAGCTGCTTTATTAGGACTCTAAATTTGGATCAATTTCCTAACACACTCATATACACACCAGGGAAAGATACATGGTGAAAAAATACATACTTTATCATTTAAGTACTTCAAGAAGAGCTGCATTTGGCTTTGTATAATCTCTAAGACAATGTCTAAGAAATCATGAGTGTAATTATAATAATACCAAACTAGGAAAAGCTAGTGATCACGTTCTCCAAAGTCTGAGTGAGACCCAAATAGGAGGATGGAAATCTGCTGGTCATCTGGCCGCGTGCCCCCTCTGTGTCTGGATGCCTGCCATTAGCATCTTTCACTCACCTGGGCTCCCCGACCTGGACTCTGGTTAGCAGTCTTTCCAACTTTGGGCAATACAGGACACAGGCCAGGTCTAGGTGTACCCCCCAGCATTTCTCACACTCTCCCACTCAGCCAGAGTGGCCCCAATTGCAGCATTTCACCAGCTCTACTGGGACACAATAGCCCTAGGGAGTGGGGTTGGGCCCCTTCATCCAGGTTGGTCCAGATGTAGCATTTTTAGCATTGCCTTCCCCAGTGGGCTTCCCTGGTGGCTCAACTGGTAAAGAATCCTCCTGCAATGGGGGAGACCTGGGTTCGATCCCTGGGTTGGGAAGATCCCCTGGAGAAGGGAAAGGGTACCCACTCCAGTATTCCAGCCTAGAGAATTCCATGGACTGTATAGTCCGAGGAGTCTCAAAGAGCCGGACACGACTGAGAGACTTTCACTCACTCACTCCCCAGTGTCTAGGACTCAGTTATTTAACATATCATTTGGAGCATCTTGTTATTAGCTCCAGGCACTGAGCTAACGGCCAGCAGTACACGGATGACTCAAACCCAGCTCCCGCCCGTGAGGAGCCCACCGTTAGTGGGGAAGACAGCGTGGGAAGCGGTGCTGCAGGAAATTCCTACGGGGTCTGAGGGAGCATCTCAGAGGGGCAGTCGCCCAGCTTTGTAAACCGGGGGCTTTCCAAAAGAGGGGGCTTCAAAGCCCGAGTGTGTCAGAGGCCTGAGGGAAAGCAACACAGAGGGCCTTCAGGATGAGGGGACAGCACGGGACACAGGCGAAAGAAGGGCCAGTGTGGGTGGCCAGGGCCGCAGGCACAGAAGCAGCTGGAGTGGGAGCTGAGGAAGAAGAAGAGATGCAGACAAGGCAGCCAGGGACCCCGCCCCGGGGCATAAGGGGGCTGTGGGTGGTGCTCGGCTCTCTGAAGCCCACTTCTGAGGCCACCAGAGAGGTAAGTGTGGTCCCCGTCGGGACCAGGAGTCCCGTCCTCACCATGGAAGGGCACAGATGCTTCCTGAGACAATTTATTCCCGTGTTTCCTCCACCCGTGCCCCAGCTCCTGGTCGTCTCCCCCAGAGCTGTTTGCTCTCAAGGGCTTTATCCCAGGCTGGATTTAGAGACATACAGGGGACAGCTCTGGGTCACCCTGACCTGTCTGTAGAGCCACCCAGACTAAAAATACCTCCTGGGAACTGGCTGGCCTAGAGCTCGGGATGAGGGTACACCCAAAGATAAATACGTGGGAAGCCGCCAAGGATTTCCCCACCCTGAGTATGAGGCCTTCATTCATTCTACCCACAGGCAGCCTCCCTTGGACAGCCTTTCCCTGGGTTGGGTCCCACCTGGCGGCCGAGCCTCCGCTCTGTCTGCGGTGTGCACCTGTGTCCTGCCAAAGAAAGGGAAATTCAAACAGAACACAAAAGCACAGATGGACTGTGTGCACGTGGGAAATACCTGCCAGCCCGGACAGCAGCCGTGAGCCTCGTGGGGGCGGGGAGGCCCCCCGGGGGCTCGGAGACAGCAGGATCTCTCCGTGCAGACAACTCCAGGTGCCTTTTAGGCTTTCCAAAGAACTTTGGAGCTCAGAGCATTGGGGTTCTCTTCCCCTTTCCCCCCGGATAAATTGTTAGAAGGAGAAGAAAAAGAATTAGATGCATCCAAACCCTAGCTGTGAGAGTGCATGGTTTCTAGAAACTCAAGAAAAGGCCACAGCAGGTAGCATCATTTCCTGGAGAAGCTGAAGGCTTTGGGGGCTGAAAACAGTCTTCCCAGCTGAGTGGCTCAGGTCTTCTGCCCGGGGATCCCCAAGAGCCCCGAGGGCTGCTTAGGACTCACCTTCTTCGCACAAACCCCACAGCTGCCGCCCTGGCTGCAGGCTGGCACGTTCACCAGCCTTCTGGACTCAAAGACTGTAGCTCACACACCTACTCTTTTTCCCAGATATTCCTCTGGCTCCTTGCAGAGGAATTTTCTAATTCTGTGTCTTGTGGTTCCCACGCGAATTTCACAGCCGCCTAGGCGTTTTGATGAGAATTCAGCCTGTGGTCATCACGATGCTGGAAACTGACAGAGCGTGTGGCCTCAAATACACCTGCTTTAAAGTGAAGGCCTAGGAGGTCGCCGAGAGGGGGTGTGGTCGTGGAATCTGGCCAGGTCTGCCTTCGGGCAGCCTCTCCCCATTGTCTGCCCTGGTCCAGCTCCCTCTCCATCACCGGGAAGAGATCAAAAGGCTTCCTTGCCAGAGTCGAAGGCTGTGTCTGTGCTTTTCCCAGGGGCATGTGTGTTTTCTTGAGGATAAGGCCTTAACATTTAAGGGAAATCGAGCAGTGGGACCAGAAGGCCTCAGCTCTTATTCAGGTCTGGGAGGTAATCATGAGGCTTTGCTTTTCTGAGCACCTGCAAAAGCTTCTCAGAGGGGCTTGAGCACCCAGCAGGGCAGCCTCCCCAGGGCTCCACATGCACACGGATTCTGTGCAGCAGTGGGTGCCCATCTCTTTGGGCCACACATGCCTATCAGCAAAAACCTTGCGAGATGCACCCCCCATATGTTTATCAATTTATTTACAGTATATATTCATATACTCCTCTACTAATATATTAGGCACATTTTTTTAAAGTACACAGCATAGAAATTTTTAAAGAATAAGATAAAAAATATTATAGACAAGAGGTTCGCGTATTCTCTCTCTGAACCCCTGAGGGTTTGGGTGCCCCCTCGTAGGTGCACAGCCACTTTGGACACCACTATTTTAAGAGCAAATCAGCACACTTGATGGCATGCTTTCCCAAACCCTGTGCTGGCACTCAGCCTGCAGAATAGGAAGGTCTTGAAGCAACCCCCCCACCTCCCACCCAGGAGCTTCTAGTCTGGGAGATAGGGCAAGCAAGCTCTCAAACCACAGAAGCTTCGAGAGTTCAAAACCCCATCCAATAGGAGAGCTGTTCCTAGACAGTAGTGGCTGTAGGTGCTAAGAGAAGATCAGATACACTGTACAGAGCAGTGGGGTTGCTCATCTTCCCTCTCTGGGTCTCCAGAAAAGGACATTTGGCAATATCCCCAACTCGCTCATGACTGACATTCTTTGACCCCTCCAAGTGCTTCAGCAGTACTATTATTCCCCACAGCACCAGTGGGTCCACGTCGCTTGAATATTATTTTTGATTTAACCACACAGATGTGATGATGATTCTGTTTCATTTGAAAAGGGTCTGAGAAAGTGTACAGGTCTAATTATATATACATATTTATACATGTGTATTTTTGTTTATTGTTACATTTTGACATTGGACTTTCTATTAAATAATTTTTAACAGTTGACCTGACTCGGTTCTTTTCTGTGCCTTTCTGTTTTCCTGGATCTCAGGGACATGGTCTGCAAAAGAGCTTGGGGTCTTCCTGTCCCTCTGCTCTTTTGTCTTCTTCCCTATTGTATGCACAGAAGTTCAGGTTCTTCTGTTTTTACAGGGAATGTGCCACGCCAAGCACCCACATGGAAAGCCCCCAACCTTGTTTCCATCACTTTCAGCTTTCAGGGACAGTCAGCTTCTGCAGATTCAGAGCTTCACTGTCCCCTCAGCTTCTGCAAATTCAGAACATCATAGATATGATGAAGCTGCAAAAATGAACAATGATAAAAAATGATGCCATGAGCCTTTCAAATCTCTTGTGTGTCCCTCCCCCTCCACCACACACACACACACACACACACACACACACTCCTAGATGTGAGCCCTTGGACAAGTTACTTAACCTTCCTGAACCTACTTACCTTACACTTTTCTCATAGGTTTGATCTGAGGAGATCGCATAGTAAATGCTTAGTAAACAACCACTCAGTTTCTGAAGGCACTCATTCAGCTGACATCTGCCACTTACACAATGTATGCCAGGCTCTGGGGTCTCCCAAGAAGAGGAACAGAGACGGGAAGATTTAAGGAACACTGTGAACATGAGGTATGTACCTCATGAGGTGTGAGTCTCTCTCTGGCCCACTCTCAAACTCCATGGCTATCTAGCACATTCTGGAGGCTGAAAACAATCGACTCTCCCATACGCTCACATTCCAGGATCTACCAGAGAGAAATGCACACGTACACACAATCTCCAAGTGTGAAGCCACAAACAGTTTTTCTTGGCTCTGTCTTCCCTGTGGCATCAGCCTGTTCACCCCTGACAAGCACTGATCTGGTCAGCCAGCCCTGCCAGCCTCTCTCCATGCTTCTCCCTGGCTCTAGAGAACAGATTTTCTCCACGATTTCCTGATGGTTTGGTGGTGAGAATAAGGGCAGGAATGGTGAAAGGAGAGCGAGCGGGGGTCTGCAAGCCAAGGGGAAGGAGTTGATAACCATACCTGACTTTCTCCTGACCGCAAGTGGGTCTGGGAGCTCAAATTCACTGCTGAGTTTTACGGGCTGTCAACCACCACAAAAGCCCAAGCTTCTGCCCAGAGTAAACCTGGGACCCAAGCTTGTTCTTTCAAAAACAATCAGCCTGTCTCTCCCATCTCAACCATCTCATCCTGTCACCCCCCCTTCTCCTCCTTCCCTCAATCTTTCCCAGCATCAAGGTCTTTTCCAAGCTTGAGGGGCTTCCTAACCTCATCCCCATCCCCACTGCACCCCACACACATACACCTGCTGGTTCCCGGTACCCCTGATAGGGAACTTTGGGAGCTTCCAATAAGCTCACACCACAGAGGCATCAAGCTGCAGAGAAGATGCCGGACCACCCCTCGCGTTTGCTCTCCCAAGCTCTTGTAGGTGACATCAGGGTCTAGCCCACCGGTCACAGCTGGACTGAAGCCTGTGCATGGTTTGCCTGGAGTTCACCTGCTTGGAAGCAAGAGTGGCGGAAGTCCCACGTGAGTGATGGAGGGGAGAGGAAGACTGATTTGATAGTGCCTCAGCGCTCAGCAAATTGGAGGGAAATGAGACCACAAGCCCCAGCTGTGAGCACTGCGCACACTCAAGCCTGGCCCGGGGATGGCCCTACGGGATAATGTTTTTCCTCATGACATGGTCTCCTGGCCACAATCACCTGCCACTGCCCACTCACCCTTCCCATCCCAAAAGCTCAAAGTCATCTGGTGGGGAGCATGAAGCTTTAACTTTCTAGATTCATGTCATGTTACCCACTCTCTGACAGAACCCAGCTTCCATCAGCCACTGCTCTTAGCCCAGTCCTCACCCTATACTTCCCAGGGGGCGCTAGTGGTAAAGAACCTGCCTGCCAACACAGGAGACATAAGAGATGCAGGTTCGATCCCTGGGTCAGGAAGATCCCCCGGAGGAGGACACAACAACCCACTCCAGTATTCTTGCCTTGAGAATACCATGGACGGAGGAGCCTGGAGGGCTACAGTCCACGGGGTCGCAAAGAGTCGGACACGACTGAAGTGACAGCACACGTGCGCGCACACCCTGTACCACTCTGCCATGTTCATTTTCCTTCTCCTGCTCCCGATCGCCCTCAGTTAGATGCTCCCTTTTCTTATTACAGAATATTGCACTTCTTTTGAGGTCCAGTTAAAACTGACCACGTGTATGAGATCTCATCTTAGGACCCAAGATATGCCAAGCTTTCCTGCCAAAGAACGTCCCTTTCAGCAGGGGCCAGGTGGGGGTGGGGGGCAGAAGCCCTGAGAGGCTTGAGGCACAGAGAGTTCCCGTGTCAGACTAGGTCTCCAAGTGCAAGGTGGAGCCCAGAAACCAGGTCAAGTTCAGAGTCTCACTAAGGGCCAAGTTGCCGGTACTAAAGAAGGTTGAGCCCATGGCAGAGCCCTGTGCAGGCTGCTCGCAGGTCTGAAAGCTGTGATGGTCATGGAGGCAGCATTTAAGGAGACAGTGAAGCATCTATGTGCAAGGAGAGGCGTGAAATAAGCAACAAGAAGCCAGTGTGCAGCATGGGGAATTATGCCCATTATCTTGTGATAAGCTATGATGGAGTGTAATCTGTAAAACTACTGAATCACTATGCTGTACACCTGAAACTAATATAATATTGTGAATCAACTATACTTCAAAAGAAGGGAAGGAAGGAAGGCAGGGAAGAAGAAAGAAATGGATATGTGTGCCAAAATACATGTTACAAAGAAGGTTGTGGCATTGTCTCTAACCGGGAAAAATGGAATGCACTCTTAAAGCCCATGAAAAAGAGAATGGATGAATAAATAGTAGTTTCATTAATCCTGGGTCAGCATGGATAAACCTCAAAAACAGGGAAGTGAGCAAACATCATAGAGAGGATGCAGTGTGATGCCATTTATATAAAGTTTGAAAGCTGGTAACACCATATCATATACTGTGGGTGGACGCCCATGTGTATAGTAATATGCATAGGGAAACATACATGGGAAAGACAAATACCAATTTCAAGAAAGGAGGGAGGGGGACTTCCCTGGTGGTCCGGTGGCTGAGACTCTGCATTCCCAATGCAAGGCACCCCAGGTTCAGTTCTGGTCAGGGCACTAGATTCCACCTGCTGTAACTAAGAATTTGCATGCCACAACTAAGACCCCACACAACCAAATAAATAAAAATGAATTTTAAAAAATGATTAGGCATACATAAGATGTAAATTATAGAAGCTCATTCTTAAAAAAAAAAATAAGGAGGGGGGAAGGGGAAATGGCACAGGGGTGAGTTAACAATGTTTCAGTGTTTTAAAAAATTAACTGGAGCAAGGACATCCCTGGCAGACTCACACGTTCAATGCAGGGGGATGTGGTTCAATCCCTGGTCAGGGAACTAAGATCCCACGTTGCCTCTGCAGAGCAACTAAGCCTGCACCCCCACAACTAGAGAGCCCGCATGCTGCAACCAAGATCCGACACATAGTAAAAAATATTTTTTTAAGTAACTGGAGCAAATATGGGAAATACAGTACCTGTGAATTTGGAATATATTCCCTATGCTCTTTTTGTATGTTCAAAAAGAGACCTCGTGCCAGGGACCCGCTGCAGCTGATTTAGGCTCAGAGGCTGTCGTCAGCCACAGCTGAGACACCGAAGCTCTAACAGGGAATGGACACCACTCCTTTTGGAGCTCTGGGAGCTTTGGAAATCTGTGCTTCATCTCATATTTTGAGGTTCTCTTCTCTAGTTTTCCCACACAGAGGGCAGGTACCCTGAAGTCCCACAGCCCCTAGCAGTGAGCTGCACGTAGAACTAGACTCAGCAAACTCTTTTTTTAATTTAGTGAAGGTTGTGCTAATATCTGCTGTTACAGCAAAATGATTCAATTATATGTATATGCATTCTTTTTCATATTATTTTCCATCAGGGCTTATCACAGGATACTGAATTTAGTTCCCTGTTATATGCAGTAGCACTTTATTGTTTATCCATCCTGTATGTAATAGTTTGCATCTGCTAATCCCAAATGCCCAATCCTTCCCTCCCCCACCCCCCACCAACAAACACAAGTCCATTCTCTGAGTCTGTGAGTCTGATTCTCTTGCATAGATAGGGTCATTTGGGTGGTGTTTTAGATGCCACATGTAAGCAATATCCTATGGTATTTCAGCAAATGTTTTGTGATCTGACTTCTCTCATTTTTGCTGTGAATGAAACTCAATCACCTCATGTGTGTTCCCATTTGGCATAACACACCCTGTCCACATGCATGTCCCTGCAGGCTGCTGAACCCACCTGCGGGCTCACACGCGGCCCCTCAGACCTGCCCACCACTACTTCCCTCAAGGCTCAGAAACATGGTCTCCCGTCAAGGAAACATTGAGGAAGAGGCTTGGCAGATGTGGAGTGATGCTGGAGAATGAAAGAGAATTCTGCTTGCTAGAGAAGGAACTTCCTAAGACTTAGTGAGCGTTCAATGCTGTTTTAAACATCAGAGTTGAAATGCCTGCCAGTAGCTCTCCTTCCAGAACTTTTTTCTTAATTGGAGCACAGTTGCTTCACAATGTTGTGTTAGTTTCTGCTCTACAATGAAGTGAATCAGCTTATGTAGAAACATATCCCCTCCCTCTTGAGCTTCCCTCCCACCACCTCTAGGTCATCACAGAGCCCTGAGCTGAGCTTCCTGTGCTGTATAGCAGCTTACCACTGGCCATGCATTCTACACACAAGAGTGTATAAACACCAGTCCCAAGAGTTGTATGGCTCAAACTTATGGCGTTAACAGTGAATAAATGCTAGGGGTGAGTAGGGCTTGAGAATCACACACATACACACACACAATAAAAGAGAAGATGTCACTTGGACAAAGCTCATTGGTTCATCCTAAGACAAGCTTTCATTAACGGTCTACTCTGGGGGAATGGTTCTCAACCATGGCTACAGGTTAGGTCACCTGGGGAGGTTTTCAGACCACAACCAATGTCCAGACCTCAGGTCACTCAAGTCAGGACCTCCAGGAGCAGGGCTGGGTATTTTTAGGTATCTCCCCAGGCCACTGTGAGGCACAGGGAGGGTCCCCAGGCCACTTGTGCACCCAGTATGCCACTGAGATGGTCACCAGCAAACAAAGATGGACAGAATGAACCCTGGCTCCAGGGAGCTATGGAATAGTAGTGCGTGCTGGGCCGTCCACACACTCCAAGGGGCTGTAAGAGCCTGGAAAAGGAAACACCCAACTCTGCTACCAATCATGATGATGAGAATGAACCGGGAAAGGTGAGGAATGAGGAGGACTCTGGGTGACACATGAAGGTGAGTCCCTCTTGGTGCTGGACAAGAGAATGAATCAACCCCCAGAAGATGAAGAGCTCAGGCTAGGGAAAGGCCTCAAGGGTTCATCGGGTGTCCAGGCAGGATTTTGCTTAAGCCATTCTGAAGGAAGAGAATTTCGTGAACTCCGCCATCCTGAACGGGAGACTTACCCCTCATCACTGACCCCAGGTTATCGCTGACCTCAAGCTGCAGCCTAAGCTTACTCCTGCTAGTAGTGTTCCTCACCCCACTGCTCCTCAGCTCTCAGGATGCCTCTGGTTCTGGGAGATACATTCAGGCTAATACACAGCATCTCAGGAAGGAGCCCCTTCCCTTCAAATTGACAAACCTCAGGGAAGGCAGCTCCCACCCCCAGGAGAACTGGGTCCCCTTTGCAAGGGGGCTGGGAGCAGTGGCTGCTCATCTTCTCTGCAGCATCTCTCAACTGAACACACAGAACAGGACCTTGTGTGGGGCAGAGCCGAAGTGTGGGGGCGGGAGGGGTTTATAATGGTTATAATTGGGGCTGCCGTGGTTGAACCCCTGGTGAGTTTGGGAATTGCCAGCTGGGATGTTACCCGAGACATAAGCATCCCCTCACATGGGGCAGCCAGGCTCACGGCTGGAATTTCAAGCACTTGCTCCAATTGTTCCCGGAGCTGCGGTCATTGGTATGCTCGGCACTTGGTCGCTGACCTGACACTGGGTTCTCATGGTTTGCTCTCCTATCTGGGACTGAGAGCCTTGAATATAACCAACACAGACAGTATCCTATAAAAAGCAGTTGTAAAGACTGGTCTGCCTCCTCCCTGCTTCCCAGGGCCCCAGCTGTGGGGTGAGCCTGGGGCTGGCTGGTTTCCCCACAGTCCTTTTGTGTTGGCTGAAGCCTCGCCTGAACACTTCTCATCAGCTACAAACCAAGGCTGGGGCCCACAGGGATATGAGTCTCCCATGGTCAGACTGGAATACAAATGGAGTTGCCGATTTAAAGATCAGGTTAGATGGCGTGGGATGGGCAGGCCACGCAGAGCAGGAACTCCCTTCCGAAGCTCCATCATTCTACACGTGAAAATTCAAGTCACCAACAAGGCTCTGTCTGTTTTCAGCTCCCACCCCCTCTTCCCAGGCCCTTGCCTGAAAAAGGAGAAAGGAAGCTTTAAATCGTCACCCTAAATCCTCTTTTATCCTTGACATAATCTTCAGGATTTGTGCTCCTAGGGACTCAGTGGAATTCTGGTGCCCCGGGGCCCCCTCTGACTCCTGCCAGGGGCCACAAACATCTCCTCATTCCCATCCCTCCTCCCCCACACAAAACTGGAAGGGAAAAGCTTGAGGATTTTCTAAACTATAAGTAAACAGGGTCATTGGTATTAAGTAGGAAGACCCAGGTAAACTGAAGTCTCTTCACACACTGAAACTTGGTCATGGTCAGAGCTGAGTCCCATCCTCAGGTCCCAGGTGAAATGGACTTCTTAGCAGAAGCCCAGCCTACCAAACACTGGCAGAGTCCACGTCACTGTGACGTGGGACAGTCACAGTGTGACATCCAGGCCATCCACTGGTCCCCAACTGATCCATCCTCATAACAGTCACTGCCACATACCAAACAGAGACTAAATGTTCCCTCACATAATCCTTCAGATAACCCCTATGAAGCTTTATAGTTGGGGAAACTGAGCTGCAGAGAGATTGAGTAACTTGCCCAAGGTCACACTGCATACATGGTAGAAGCAGGATCAGGTCATCTGACTCAGAGGCCTAGCCTGTAACCACTCAGCCTTAGTGCCACTCACATGTGTGCCTTGGCTCAGCACACCACGTCGTCTCTGCTTGATCACATTCTTCGCCTGGGCCACCACTGACTCACCTTCTCCAGCTTCCCTCCAGTATTCCCATCCTTCCTTCCTTTTCATCTTCCCTTCCTCCAGTTGAAACAGCTCCCCTAAATGTGTCCCTCCTCAACCAAACCCACCAAGTACTCCTCATACTGAACATAGGCTGCTGTGAGCACGTGGACAGGACCCCAGGCAGCCCTTCCTGCACAGCACCTACCCCTGCGGGTTCCTTTCTTTTCTTTTCTCCTTCCTCCTTTCTTCTCTCTCCCTCCCTCTCTCGCCCTGTCTCTCTTTCCCCCTCTCTGCTTTCCCAAGCTTTCCACTTACCTTCCCAGCTTTTCTGCATGCCAGCTAGATAATCTGGAGTCAGCGTATCATTCAAAGGAGGTCGCACAAGTTCCATAATCTTCCCCCAAGACCAGTCCTGAGAGACCTGTCCTCATGACAGGGTCGGCCCAGCATTCTCCGGGCCCTACCAGCACAGGGGGCCCTGCTGCTCTCAGCAGACGGAGTGCCTTTTATGAAAGGCACTTTAAGAACTTATTAATAATGTGTTGTCACTGAATTTGCTTACCACTGTTACTTGACATACTGGGCTAAGACCCAGCGAAGGTAGACCTCCCATCTACCCACACAGCCACTTCCACGGGGCACCGCAGGAGTAATCAATCCTTGCTGCCGATTGGCTGAGCCATCAGCACGTGAAAACTAGTAGCCAATCAGCACTCCCCATAGCTTTTTGGAAAGATTCACACGTGTTTAACATGTATAAAGCCAAAGAAAAACAGTCCTGAATTCTATAGCAGTATTCCGTACAATTCATATGGCCGTAGAACCTACAACTCAACATGTACGAAAATAATGTATATAGCAAACCCCACTTGTAATGACGACATACTCTCTTTTTAGCTGCCAGGTTTGGGGATTGGGGGAATATCTCACACACACACACACACACACACACACACACACACACACAAAACCAGCACAATGGGAGCTAATCCATAGGGGCCCAAGGTGCAGGTGAGGGCGAGGAGGGGCACAAGTCCCAGGGGAGGAGCTGTGAGGAGGTCCTGAGGTGGTTAGAGGCCAAGCCAGAGCTCAGCAGCTTGTTCACCACGGAAGGACATGGTGGAGCCGACCGGTCAGACCCTTGGAGCAGCTGCACTACTCCAGGAGGTTCGGACAGTTCTTGGGAAACCCAGCTTCTAGTTGCTGTAGTGACAGCTGCCACGCTGGACACGGGGTGAGTTTGCTATGGTCCTGGGAGATGCCAATTTGCACCCAGCCATTACTGAGTGCAGGATGATGGTGCTGTGTATGCAAAATCAGGTACGCAGGTAGCTAGACTAGTCCAACACCTTCCCACGGGTGCCCACCTTCAGCAAGAGTCCACTCATGGAGTTTTGGAAATACGTGGAGCGTGATCTTCATGGAGGAGTTGGGATGGGAACTCAGCGGTGAGGTGGAGCACTGCACCATCACACACTGTTTACTGCAGACAGACACCAACAGGCTAGGGGACGAGATGAGTCCAGTCATTGGAGAACACCCCCACACTCGGTCACACGGCTGATTCCCAAGGCTGCACTTGTCCAAGTAGTCTCCCCACTTTGCTGACTCAGAAGATGGTGATGCTGGCAGAATCCTCAGCCTCCTCCTGCCTGACCAGTTCCTTCTCAGAGGGCTTGGAGGCATTCACGCTACACGGTCAATACAACATGTCACCAAGGTGGCACTTGACCGCTTCTCTGATCTCCTGGACCATTGGTTCCTCTTTTTCCCAGAAAGCCTTAGGCACAGGGTTCTCCGGGCCTTTATTGAGGACTGTGAGAGGCTTCCTGTTCCCAGGGTCTAGTCTGCTGGGAGCGATTGAAAATCTTCGTGGAATAGTGGGGGCAGGTAATGGGGGATCGGCTGGGACGTAGCCAGAAAAACTGGTCTTGAGCTGCTCATGAACAGTCAGGTGACCAGTGGCGTCTGCCTACAGCATCTTCTGGAAGAGGCAGTTATGTGCTTGGGAACAGTGCATTCATTCTTCTTGATCCAGAAGTCAGTAAGTTTTAGGCAAGAGATCTCAAAGGTGAGCTGCCCTTACTAACATGACGTACCCAGTGGACCCCACGACCACCTGGAAATGCTGCCTTTTCTTGCTTACACCTCAGGAATCTGTTGTTGTTTAGTCGCTAAGTAGCATCCGACTCTTTGCCTTCTCCATCCATGGGATTTCCCAGGGAAGAATACTGGAGTGGGTTGCCATTTCCTTCTCCAGGGGATCTGCCCAACCCAGGGATCAAACTCAGGTCTCCTGCATTGGGAGGCAAATTCTTTACCACTGAGCTACTAGGGAAGCACTAGGTATTTAGATAGGCTCTTCTGCTCCCCAACATATTCATCTTTGGTTGCCAGTCCAAATCTCCTATTTTCACCTCCAGATCCTCATTCAGGAAGACTCTACCCAGCTTGAGATCCTGGTGAACAACCTGGTTTGGGTGCAGTCAAGGACTATCTTGACTGCATCGACTTCCCTGGTGTCTCAGATGGTAAAGCATCTGGCTACAATGTGGGAGACCCAGGTTCGATCCCTGGGTTGGGAAGATCCTCTGGAGAAGAAAATGGCAACCCACTCCAGTACTCTTGCCTGGAAAATCCTATGGACAGAGGAGTGTTGTAGGCTACAGTCCATGGGGTCACAAAGAGTTGGACACAACTGAGCGACTTCACTTTCACTTGCACTTTCAAGGACTATCTGCCTCAGGTAGCAGCGGGTCTCGTCCTGGCTTATGGATTTCCTCCACTGATGTAGTTCCAAGACAGATCTCCAGCAGCAGAGCCCCAACATGACCAACATGAAGTTCACATCCTCAAAAAAGCTGTGGAAGCCTCAGACTAGATGCTGGCAGGCAAAGGGGCAGTGAATAGACCTCTCCCAGGTCATCGTCACCCTCTGGTGCGGCCTGAGCTGCAGCGACTTAGGTAGATCTTGCTCGCAAATGCCTCCTTGGGGTCTTCATCAAGATAGAGATGTCACAGCACTTGGCGAAGCTGCTTTTCCCCTAGAAAGCGGCCTGGGAGACTGCGCAGCCCACTGCATGGGTCCATTAGGCCTTCTGGGATCTCTTTTACCCACTGGATGTCCATAAGGGCCTTGGGAGCCTCAACTCCAAGGATCCAGTCTTTCCCTGGGTGGGCTGGTGCCCCAGCCAGCCTCTCTGCAGCGCCACCTCTCGTGTGTTCCTGGGAGCTGTTCCTCCGACTATGCAGGGTCTGAGCAGCGGTTTGGTGCTATTAGGCTTCTCCCTGAATCAAATGCTGCCGTGAGAATGTTATAAAAGCTCTTCTCACTCTTTCTCTCCTTTTTTTTTTTTTTTCCTCCCACTATTGGGGAGGAAGACGCGAGGCAGCAGTGGCTTGGGTTCTCCGCCCCACAGACTCAGCATCCAGCCCCCAGACTGGGTTTGCTTCCTCCAGCAGAGGGGAAGTCAAGGGAAGGTGGTTTTATCAGATTAACTCTGACCAGTAAAAACGCAGTCTCCCAGCCTCTGGGAGCAAGCTGACCCAGCTGCCTGTGTACCCAGTGGTTTCCAGGCTGGTGGGCAGTTGTTTTTCCTCCAAAGCCTTGGCTAGCTCTGCATCTCACCCGAGGGCTGCGGTTTGGGGAATGTTTTGAGTTGAAACATTCAAGCCCCTCGTGGTATTCGGAGTTCTGAGACCCTTCTGTGCTAAAAGGAAAAATGAACGGTCTATTTAGAAACTGCTAACAATTCACAGTGTAAAGAAAAGGCCACAATTCGGCAGCTGACGGGCTGGTGTTCTAAGGGTGGTCCCAGGGATGCTGGCTGCATGGCAGTCGTGGCCCCCGCTCTGGATATTCCATCTAGAAGATTCCCTACTAGTGGGGTCAGTGCTTCCAGAAAGCCTCTCCCTGGCTTTTTCTGGGCCCTTCCCCAAATATGCTCCTCCTGGGGCCTGTGGTGTGCTTGGGCCATGAATGAGACCACTTTTCCTAAATCAAATGAGCTTTGCTCTTGACAAAGGAAGGAAAAGTGACTATTTGGGAATACCCGAAACAGCTTCTCTTGGGTTTGAGTTGTGAGGTTTTCAGCTATCACAGACATAGACACGGTTCTCCTGAAGGAGGAAACTGCCTTTCCTCTAAAGGACAAAACACACTCTGGGTGTTTTTTTGTCACCAGAGGTACCCACTTCAGCGCAGTAGTACAGCGTTGCCCCGCAGATCCATGAAGTGAAGGACACAGCCTCTCTCCTCACGTTCTTCAGTCTAGTCGGAAACACGGGTAAGAAAGAGCTATTGAGATGGATGGAAATAAATGACTGGAGAACACTTCCCACTCCTTAATGAATTCTGCCTTTTTTCTCCCAGTGTAATCTAAGCTCCACAAGGGCAGGGACCTCAGCTTACTCACCACTGGATTTCCTGTACCTAACACTGCCGCTGGCACATCATAGACCTTCAAGAAATACCTGTTGGGGAATGAATGAATGAAAGTCATGTTCCTTGTCATAGCCCAGCTCCAAGCACAGCACTAGGTTCAGTAAATTCTTGATAAAAGAAGAACAAACCAACAAGAGAGCGTCAGAGCAGGGCTTTAAAGTATAAACAAGTTAACCAAAAAAGGACTGAAAAGGAAAGGGGCAAGAGATTCCATGGGCAGAAAGGATGACATTGACAAAGGCAAGCACAGATGTGCAGTTTCCAGGGAACTTGTTGGAAGCAGCCCAACATTTTACCTGAAAATAAATTTAAAGAAAATTTTGCAGAAAAGCAGCAGAAGACGGCTTCCCTTGTGGCTCAGTGGCAAAGAATCCACCTACCAGTGTAGGAGACACAGCTTTGATCCTTTGGTCAGGAAGATCCCCTGGAGAAGGAAATGGCAACCCACTCCACTAGACTTGCCATGGAGAATCCCATGGACAGAGGAGCCTGGCAGGCTACTGTCCACAATGTCGCAAAGAGGAGACACGACTTAGCGACTAAACAACGAAAAAGCAGAAGACCACCTAGGTGTTCTTTTTTTAAAATGTTGAACATTTAATAAACTGCCATATAACATGGAGGAGTGTTATACAGCCATTACCACAATGAAGGTGGCCATTTTTTGTGTGTTTCTAAATAATGCATAAAGTGAGCAGCAGAACACAATAAAGCCTATGCATCATCACTGTCTTGTGGCCAAATCAACAGTTGCATTTGGCTGCTGGATGCTGTAACTTTTCAAAATGTGTATATATTTTTAATAGATTGTCTCAATGTTTTTAAATAGACAAAAGAAGGATGTGGTCAACAGTAAAGGTCCCTAGTGCCAAGTCCCAGGGAAGACATTCTAGGTGAGGAAAGGGATTCTATTTACATTTCTTTATTTTCTTGGGCTCCAAAATCACTGTGGATGGTGACTGCAGCCATGAAATTAAAAGACACTTGCTCCTTGGAAGAAAAGCTATGACAAACCTGGACAGCGTGTTAAAAAGCAGAGACATTACTTTGCCAACAAAGGTCCATCTAGTCAAAGTCATGTATGAATGTGAGAGTTGGACAAAGAAGGCTGAGTACTGAAGAACTGATGCTTTCGAACTGCGGTGTTGGAGAAGACTCTTGAGAGTCCCTTAATCCGCAAGGAGATCAAAACAGTCAATCCTAAAGGAAATTAGCTCTGAATATTCATTGGAAGGACTGATACTGAAATTGAAGCTCCAATACTTTAGCCACCTGATGGGAAGAGCCACCTCATTGGAAAAGACCCTGATGCTGGGAAAGATTGACGGTAGGAGGAGAAGGGGATGACAGAGGACGAGATGAAGTCATAGGGCCAACTGATTCATGCTGATGTTTGACAGAAAACAACAAAATTCTGTAAAGCAAATTATCCTTCAATTAAAAAAATAAATAATTTTTTCAAAAAGTCACAGGGCTGTGTGTTTCTATTGTATTGATTACAAGTTTTTTTTGTTTGCATGTGATAGAAGCTTAATGTAAACTAGCTCAAGTAGGGAATTCCCCTGTGGTCCAGTGGTTAGGACTCTGTACTTTCACTACAGGGGGGTACAGGTTCTATCCCTGGTCTGGGAACTAAGGTCCTGCAAACCAGGTAGCACGGCCAAAATAAATAATAACAATAATGACAAACTAGCTCGAGCAAAAGAACTATCAAGTGCAGGAGCTGGTTCTTTCTAGGTTTCTGTGTGTGTGTGTGTGTGTGTGTGTGTGTGTGTGTGTGTATACACTTAGGTATGTATCTATCATCTATCAACCGTCTCTCTATCTAATTTTAGGTTTTCTTCCTCCCAGATTAACCTTATTCTCTCCTACTTCATATACCTCCTCTTGGCAGTCGGGGAAGCATGCTTACATGGCCTCGGAAGCTTTGGGTCAATCCATATAAAAATCCCAAGAAAAAACTTTCATGAGTTCTGCTTTGGATCACATGCCCACTCCAGAACAATCTCTGTCACTATTGACCAGCCCGAGTCAAGGGCCCTCCCATGATGAACAACACCTTGACTGCCAGATCTAGAAGAAGAGGAGTGTCCTCCCAAAGGACGAGATGCAGAGGAAAATCAAACCACACATCACCCCACAGCAGTCTTGCAGGTGTCCCCGGCAGCCAGGTGCCAGGTATGGACACGCTGACATCACATCTGCAATCAGCACAGGAGAAGGCAAACTCTGAATCCACATTTTTCGTGTCTTACTGTAGCCTCTCTTCTGGGATTTGGTTTCTTCACCTGTCAAGTGTGTATGTTGGGCTAAGTTCACCTTTAAAAGTCTCCTGTGGGAATTCCCTGGTAGTCCAGTGGTCAGAACTCTGCCTTTTCACTGCTGAGGGCATGGGGTCAATCTCTGGTCAGGGAACTAAGATCCCACAAGGCTTATGGCTTGACCAAAAAAGAAAAAAAGTTCCTTGAAAATATGACATTCTAATATTTCTGAGATATTCACACTTAAAAGTCTTGCTAACATCAGAATAATGGAAATGTCAGCTTCCTTGGTTGATTAATTCAGGAGGTAACTTTGGAATTTTTAACTTTGTGGTTGTCATTTGTTTTAAAAACACTTAATCTATTGTTCTGCAAAGAAATCTTATCTTTTTCCCACCAAACATTTTTCAGTCTCACTCAGAATCTCAATTATTGGAATCATCATCTTTGAAAGAATAAGATATTTGGGAGCAAAGTATTTTAGATCCATCCCAATTTTTTAATTCTTAGGCCCAAACTTTTATTATTTCTAATCGATCCAAGAAGCTGTGGAAAGGCAAATCATTGCTCCCTTAGGTTATCTGAGGACCCCTTGACCTTGGTAGAGAATAGAATTCCAGAAGAGGGGAATCTCTGAGCCAGAGTTACTGTGCTGTGTCTGTTGAGTATCCATGATATACTTATGAAGTTCAAGGAAATCAGAATCACTGACACCTTAGCCCTTCAAAGGGTGTGGGACTCTGTGCCTCTTGACACATCCAGCTGCCCCACCACCCCCACCAACCCTGGGCCAGGGCAGCACAGGTGCAGAAAAGAGGACACAAAGAAGCAAAATGTCTTAGGCAAGGTCAAGGGCTAGATGGTAAAACTTGAATTTTTTAAATTGGAGAATAATTGCTTTACAACGTTGTATTAGTTTCTGCTGTACAACAGCGTGAATCAGCTGCATGTATGCATATAACCCCGCCCTCCCACTCACCATCTCACCCCCCAGGCCATCACAGAGGACAGAGCTGAGCTCCCCTCTAGTTCTCCTTCAGCATGATCTTCCTCTGTGTCCCCTTCACCTCCAGCCACCTTCAGAGCCTCCTTCTCTAAGCCCTGAAACCAAGCCCAACACTTCCTCACTTTCAGCTCCCAAGACCTGCTTGGCAGTGCTGTGGCCCTGACCACTAGCCACGCTGGGGCTTTCAGTCTTGCCTCCCACAAGCATCTGGAGCGGGCACGTCACTTCCAGGCATCTGTTGTGCTTGCAGAGAAAGCCCTTTCCTTAACCCAAGCCTCACAATCCAAATGCATGACTCGGCGAGGGATCCTCTAACAGTCAAGCCTTTGTTTCATTAGGGAGCCTATCCCCCCCACCACATGCTCTGTCTGAGGCTCCCCGCCCACAGCCACACTCCCTTGCACACAATGGAAGACCTGTGTCTTTCTTTCACAGCCCTGGGGATGAGACAGTGGATGCTGGGGCGGCCTGCCAGTCCCTGGGGCTGCGGGAGCCTCCCCAGGCTGGCGAGGGTGACTGGCAAGGTCAGCAGCCAGGTCGATCCTGGGCCACAGGGCCCGCCACCTGCTTGGTGTTTTCTTGATCACTGGTCCAGGGAAGGGCTGACTTGACTTCTCTTGGAACCCCTCCCCCTCCCCCCCGCCTCATATCCAGCATGTGGAGCCCTGTACCAAGATCACAGGTGTGGAGCCTTAGACCAAGGTCACAGGTGTGAAGGCTTAGACCAAGGTCACAGGTGTGGAGCCTTAGCCCAAGGTCACAGGTGTGAAGCCTTAGACCAAGGTCACAGGCATGGAAACTTACACCAAGGTCACAGGTGTGAAGGCTTAGACCAAGGTCACAGGTGTGGAGCCTTAGAGCAAGGTCACAAGACAAAAATTTCTGGAATTAACCAGGCCCCATAGCAACTGTTACCATGAGCCTCTTGATCTAAACCAGCCAGTTCCCCCACCCTATATTAAGTAAAATACCTGCCCTATTACCCACCCTATAGCATCCTTCAGATCAGATCAGTTGCTCAGTCGTGTCCGACTCTTTGTGACCCCATGAATTGCAGCACGCCAGGCCTCCCTGTCCATCACCAACTCCCAGAGTTCACTCAGACTCACATCCATCGAGTCAGTGATGCCATCCAGCCATCTCATCCTCTGTCGTCCCCTTCTCCTCTTGCCCCCAATCCCTCCCAGCATCAGAGTCTTTTCCAATGAGTCAACTCTTTGCATGAGGTGGCCAAAGTACTGGAGTTTCAGCTTTAGCATCAGTCCTTCCAAAGAAATCCCAGGGCTGATCTCCTTCAGAATGGACTGGTTGGATCTCCTTGCAGTCCAAGGGACTCTCAAGAGTCTTCTCCAACACCACAGTTCAAAAGCATCAATTCTTACGGCACTCAGCCTTCTTCACAGCCCAACTCTCACATCCATACATGACCACAGGAAAAACCATAGCCTTGACTAGACGAACCTTTGTTGGCAAAGTAATGTCTCTGCTTTTGAATATGCTATCTAGGTTGGACATAACTTTCCTTCCAAGGAGTAAGCATCTTTTAATTTCATGGCTGCAGACACCATCTGCAGTGATTTTGGAGCCCAGAAAAATAAAGTCTGACACTGTTTCCACTGTTTCCCCATCTATTTCCCATGAAGTGATGGGACCGGATGCCATGATCTTTGTTTTCTGAATGTTGAGCTTTAAGCCAACTTTTTCACTCTCCTCTTTCACCTTCATCAAGAGGCTTTTGAGTTCCTCTTCACTTTCTGCCATAAGGGTGGTGTCATCTGCATATCTGAGGTTATTGATATTTCTCCCGGCAATCTTGATTCCAGCTTGTGTGTCTTACAGTCCAGCGTTTCTCATGATGTACTCTGCATATAAGTTAAATAAACAGAATGACAATATACAGCCTTGACATACTCCTTTTCCTATTTGGAACCAGTCTGTTGTTCCATGTCCAGTTCTAACTGTTGCTTCCTGACCTGCAAACAGATTTCTCAAGAGGCAGATCAGGTGGTCTGATATTCCCATCTCTTTCAGAATTTTCCACAGTTTATTGTGATCCACACAGTCAAAGGCTTTGGCATAGTCAATAAAGCAGAAATAGATGTTTTTCTGGAACTCTCTTGCTTTTTCCATGATCCAGTGGATGTTGGCAATTTGATCTCTGGTTCCTCACCAATCACCTAATGCCACCCTTCCAGTAGGAATTTTGTCATGAGGCTATAAAAATTGGCTACTAGGCCTCAAGAGGGGACGCCTCTCCTTTGAGCTGGCCCACCGTTCTAGCAGCATTTCCCACTCTAATAAACTCTATTTTCCTCTCGTTCTGCTTCATGTCTGGAAATTCTTTTCCAGCCCGTGCACAGACTACACGATACAACAGAATCTTATTCCTCAAAGATCAATGGGCTTCCTTCAATGGGCTTGAGTGGCCAAGGCCTGATACAGCAACAAAAGTTTCCCACCTTGAGAGGAACCCCCAGCCATTCTTCCAGAATGACTAGTACAAACCATAGCTATCTGCCCATTTCTTAATTTATTTTTTTCATTCATAAAAATATTTATTAGACTCTTGCTAGGTTTTTGGCAAATTAACAAAGCTCATGTGCATTTTCAGAACCTTCGTTTTCTGCATATCTCAAAGCCCATCATAAATGCTCCCTCATCCAGGAAGCCTCCCCTAGAATTTCTATTTTAATTCAGTTTCATAGGACACAGAACCCTGAAGGGTTTGCTGCTCACTGCTGTCTCCTCCACTCAGGCCCTGCGTTAGTGACTAGCACCTCAGCTAAGCCTGCTAACTCTAGACTAGGAAAGAAATAGAAATCCAGAAGCGGGAGTTTCCAGTTCTCGGCTCCCTGTGCAGACACCTCCAGCCCATCAGCCTTTTGAAGCCCATCCCTTCCCACAGGACATCTCTGCCCTCCATCCCAGAGTACTTCCCCATGAAACCCATGGTGTCTTTGGCCTGCTGATTCTGGCCTTCTGAACATGATAACAAGATTAGTTTTCTTTTTCTCTTTGGTTCCACTGCATGTGGAACGTCTCCAACTGGGGGACCAGGGATCAAACCCATGCCCCTCTGCAGTGGAAGAATGGAGTCTTAACCCCGAACCACCAGGGAAGTCCCAGATTAGTCCTCTTGTTGTTGTTGTTTAGTTCCTAATTCATTTCTGACTCCTTTGCGAACCTGTAACTGTAGCCCGTCAGGCTCCTCTGTTCCTAGGATTTTCCAGGCAAGCATACTGGAATGGGTTGCCATACCTTCCTCCAGGGCCAGATTAGTCTTCTTAACAAAGCACCGTGATGGTTCCTAGCACTGACTCGGAAGGATGAATTCATTATCCACTGATGACAGGGTTTTTTTCAGTCATTCATCAAGGATTTGTTGAGCACCTGCTCTACTATTAATAATTACTCTGCAAGACCCTGGGGATATAAAAGTGAGCAAAACAGAATTGCAGTCTAGATGGGAAGACAAAAATAGACAAGGAAAATAATACGTGCGATCTGCGTGGTGCCAGGCACGTAGAAGAGGAGCACTTAGGCTGGCCTGAGAGGCGTTTGCCAGGCCAGTGGAGCTAAGACAGATAACCTGAATGAAACCTCCCATGCCTGTGTTCAAGGTCTGTGGGCTTCTGTCCTCCAAGCTGTCCCCACTATGTGCGTCTGCTCTGAGGATGCCACCCTTCCACCAACTTCAACACCTTGGCCCACCTGTCTTCCTCCTTCCTCCTCTAGTCTGAATGGTTTCTCCAGCTGTTTAACTTAAATCTACAACTAAACAGTGAGTTCCAGCAGGGCCGGGCTGGCAGTCTTCGAGTCAAGTTCAGCATCATGGTCTGCAGGGGACTGACCTATGTGTCATACCTTAAGTGCCTGGGGTAAGTATATGGGCAGAGATGGTCAGTGGTACAGCCGTGAAATAGCTGCCCGGCTAAAAACGACATTTCCCCACCAAGCAGAGGCCATATACGTGTGGAACAGAGGAAGAGTTGGGCCTTCCAGATCTGGGTCTTCGTGTTGCTGCTCATACTCTCCTCCACGCCCTTGTCCCTCTGCTCCTGGCCACACGAGGCTGTCTCTCTGCTTTGATCATGACCTGCAAAAGAAATCCACATCCAGGTCCCTTAAGCCATTGTGTGGTTGGCTCTCTTTGTTAGAGCAACCCAGTCTTACCTAGCCTTAATATGACGGACAGCATGTCAGTTCTAGCTTCCACTGCAAACATGGAAAATCTAGCAATCCTATGCCTGCAACCCTGTGGGGCCACAGTCAGTAGGCACAGACCCCCAGTGTCCAGTGAGGCCAGGAGCCAATGCCCCTGCCAAGGCCCTTCAACTCTTGTTTTTCTGCTTCTTTACTCTTTCCCATGAACTGCCTGATCCTTGCAGACACTTACGTTTGCAGAAGCATTTTAGCCTCCGAACAGAACACAAGATTCAGGAAGTCCCATGGCTGATGATCCGTCTGCCTGGCTTGTCTCTCAGAAGTCTGTCCTGTTTTAAAGCCTAAGTCAGACGTTTCACCCCAGGTTTAGGACCTGGAACAGACCCAATGTCTTCCCCACAACAAACATTCCACAATATCCCCTCTACATTCCTGAAATTAAACTAATATTAAATAGTAATCAACTAATTAATTAATGATAAAAACTAATAATTAAATTTGATATTAAATTAAACTAATACCACACACCATTTTAAAAATCAGTATAATGCCCTAATGTAATACAAAGGCAAAATAAAGCCAGAGTCACTTAGAATAACATCCTATGTGTTTCCGTATTCAGAGGTTTGGTGCAACTCCGTCAGGAGCCAGCAGGAGGTACTCAGGTCCTCTGGCGGGGAAATCTGGCAGCTGCAGATGCAGACTGCCACAGCTATGTGGTTTTGGTAACAAACACCACACGTCACTGCCATCAGGGATCTGATTCCAAAAGAAGGTGAACAACTCTTGGTAAAGGTGAACAATTCTTGGTAAAGCCCCCCAAAAAACAAAATTCTGTCTTTCCTTGATTTTCCACAGCCATAAAAATCAAGTTTTCCTGGGGACTCCCCTGGTGGTCCAGTGGCTAAGACTCTGTGCTTCCAATACAGGAGGCCCGGGTTCAATCCCTGATCAGGGAACTAGATCCCACCTGCCGCAACTGAAGACTGCATAAGCAGCAATTAAGACCCGACACGGCCAAATAAATAAAAATAAATTTTTTAAAGAGCATTGGAAATGGTAAATATAAAAGACATATCTGAGTAAATATAAAAGACTTATTTTTTTTTAATCAAGGTTTCCTAGAAAATGTCATGCTTCAAGTTTGAAAACTTGAAACAAATACTTTGTGCTGATGAGTGAAATGGAGTTCAGATGTACTCTGAGACCATTCCAAATACATCCTCCACGGAGAATGCACAGAGGGCCCCCAGCAGTCATGCAGGGCAGGGGCAGTTCTTGGTTGGGGACACCAGCCAGAGAATTTCAATCTGTTTAGCATCTCTGCCCTTTCCCCAATAAGCGCTGAGATCACCCCCAGCCCACTGCTAAGACAACCAGACACACCTGGGCATTTCCAAAGCCCTCCTTCCAGCAGGTGTTTCCTGAACGAGACTCCCTTCTTCAGACCATGCAGATGCACAGAGAGGCAATGGCGATGTCAAAGTGAATATGAATATGACTCAAGGCGTCACCTCCTCTTGCTTTTCTGTGACTGTCTGGACCTGGGAGGCTTGTGTTCAGCAAAGGCCTGAGCGGTGGTCCGAAAGGACTGTGATGGGACCCTCAGTGAGTGCGCTGCTGGGAGAGGAGTGGGAGGTGGCCACCTTCTCCCTGTGCCTCTGGACTTCATTTCTGTGTTTGTGAAAAAGAGGTATGCATAAAACGAGAGTCCAAAACGGAATGAAATTCAGTTCTCCCATCCCTCTCATCACCTGCCTATTAATAGTCTCTTGGAACAAGTCACATTGAGACGTTTATTCACTGCCTGTGAGAGTGTGTTCACCTGAAATAGTTCCTGGGCCATTTTTCTCAGCTTCTGTGACGCTGGGCAGCCAAGAGAGACACCATTTCTCAAAGAAAGGTGTGTGTGGCCAGGTTCCACCCAGGTTGGGGTGAAGCCTGGAGTCAAAACACCAATTAGCTCCTCACAAACTTAGAAAACCAGGAGCATGAACGCTTCATCCTCTGGACCCTTCCCCAGGGACCACCCTCTTGGCTTCTCCTCATTGAAGAAACCGCCTACTTTCTCCTCAGGCCTAGGTGTTGTCTAAGCTCTTATGGGACTCCCTGTGGCCTCTGGAAAAGGCTGCGGTGCTACCGTGTGCCGTGGAGAGACAGAGACAAAGAGAGCAAGGTGCCCTTCTCGGGACCTTCCTTGGTCCTTAGATCTGATCCCCTGTGAGCAAATGCCTCCCTTTCCTCATTTCATGCCATTCCACCACCTCATTTCCTCCCCTGTCCAAAGTCATTTTTAACTGTCTGACCAGGAAGGATCTGACCTGACAGGACAATTAAATATTCATACCCTGATTGAAGAGTCTGTGCAAAAATCAATTAAAAATAGGACATGTGGAGTTGAGACATTTTCAATCTTTTTTTTTTTCCTTTCTGTCAGGAAAGCTGTGGAGCTCAGATGCCAATGCCCTGGGGTGGGTCCCAGGAGGCGTCCACACCTTCTGTCAGCTGGGTACACAGTCTCCACCCTCCTCGCCTGGGGCAGCTGAAGGGGCTGATACGACCTTTGTCCCTCCAAGAGGAAGAGCAGGCACCAGAGCACAAAGCTGCCCCTGCATCCTTCTTTACCAGGATGAGCTACCGCCCTCTCTGGGCTTCCGTCCAGTGCCCCCTTTCATCAAATGTTTGTCATTATTTGTGAGATTGGTGTGCACCTTCTTCTAGAGTATGAGAGAAGGGAATGGCAACCCACTCCAGAATTCTTGCCTGGAGAATCCCACGGACAGAGGAGCCTGGCGGGCCACAGCCCACGGGGTCGCAAAGAGTCGGACACGACTGAGCGACTAACACACACCAGATGAGGGAACAACACACTGAGGGCAGGAGCTGTCCTCTCCAGCTTCCCACACAGATCCCCAGCCAGTCCCTGGAATCTGGAGCACAACTAATAGATGTTTGCGCAAAGAATCAGGAGGGCAGAAATCTGCCGCTTCATTACCACTTCCTGTTTCCAATGGTCAATCAGTTGAATAACAATTAAAAGTTCAATTCTTCCACTTCCTTCCAGGTCAACTTGAGGTGGCATAGGAGTGACTCCAAGAAAAGTCCAGAACAAGTGAAGATCTATTTCTATAAAGAAGCAGAGAGGGCAGCTCATCCCAGATCCCTGACATGATGTGGTTCTTAGGTAGATGGACCCCAAGATAAATTCATTGCCAAATAAGATCAGAAAAAGCATCAAGATTAGCCAGCAAAATAAAAGCTCTGGGACATTCTGTGGTCAAGAAATCCACTTAACAACTTTTAATTTGGCATTTGCCAAATGTTGTTTTGTGGAAATGTATTTAACATCCTTCAGAATCAGGCAAAAGCTGGCCAGCAGATCTCTAAATTCCCTTTCAGCTCAAGAATCCCATAGTTTTAGATCTTGAAAAGGCCTGGCAGGAACAAGGAATTTGAAGTCAGAACAAGCTTGATTTCAAATACTGCATCTCGTTAACTGAAAAAGCTGGATGACGTCAGTGTCTCAGAGCCTCAGTCTTCTCATCTGTGAAATGGGGATGATAATAGCGTCTGTATCATTATGCTGCTTTGAGTGTCAAATTAGGAAACCAATGTACACTAAACCAATTTATAAACTGGACATGGCATAATTATATTAGCTATTACTAGTATAATAACAAAACAAAATTAGAATTTGAACCCGGAAAATCTTTTATCTCCTAGTCATTTGCTAGGAACTGGTTTCCCACAGCCCTGCCTGCTCTATAGATACATTTTTAAATAAGGCAAATCCCTTGACTTCTTTATCTTTCTTTTTCAGATCGATACTTTCAGTGTCATTTCAATTGAGTATTTGGGCTGGGAAAGGAAACACATTAAAAACAGACAAATGATTTGTTCTATGCCGTGAGCCTCTGGTTGAATGAATTTGGGGCTTTTCATTCAATGCCAAAGGCTGGTGGTCAAGTTAAAAACACAGTGAAGGACAAGGGAGACTCTGATGGAGAAGAAATTCATTGCAGAGAGCCAAATTCCACTACAGCAAATCCAATACTGACAGTTCTAAGACACAGTTCTTCAGGGGTAAGAAAATTGTCCTGCCTTCCTGAACATCTCTTCCCAGTTAGAAAGAATGTTGCTTTTTCACACCTCATGCTGGTACTTGGTGAAATATACAGTTACGCCATGAAAATAATCACATCCCAAATCCTTCCACCTTGTTTATTTTCCTTCTTTACTCAAACCATGACTTTTGGCCAATTTAAAATAGTACCTTCAATGTGTACCCTGTTTTTAGTTTTTTTTTTAATTGTTTCTTTAATGATACAGTGAAGCTGAAGATCCAATATCGAGTCTGCACAATGCAACTTTCTAATTGATTTTTTCTGTAAGACTATTTCAGGTTCTGATTGAGTCACTGACTTCACATTTAAGGATATTCTCAGACAGGCTAGTCCTCAGCAGCAGCTGGGATTCCTCAAAGAAATCGTTATGATTGTTAAGCAATGAAGTAGCTCTCCTCCCAGGGGTTTCCCAGGTGGCACTAGTGGTAAAGAAACCACCTGCCAACGCAGGAGACAAAATTGACAAGGGTTTGATCCCTGGGTCAGGAAGATCCCCTGGAGGAGGGCATGGCAACCCACTCCAGTACTCCTGCCTGGAGAAATCCCCATGAACAGAGAAGCTTGGCGGACTGCAGTCTATGAGGTTGCAAAGAGTCAGACATGACTGAAGGGACTTAGCATGCACACACTCTTCCCAGGGCAAGATGTGTACCTGCAGGTAGAAAATGATGGCAGCAGCATTTCGAAAAGATGGTTTCCTCCATTTTACTAGATTTATGAATTAAAATCAAAAGCCCAGGTTCTGTATTTCTAAAATGTTCTGGTTGATAAAATTCTGCTCACAACGTTTTTTTCCTTTCAATTTTATGAAAAATGTGATGCATTAGCACAGGGGAGAAAATAAAACCTCTCAGTTTTGCTGAACCCGGAAAGATTTCATTCAGCAGAACCTGTTTGCAAGAACTTAGACAAATCTCTCCAAAATAAAATAGTTCCCGTAGTAAACTGTTCAAAAATGAGCTCTCTGGGGAAAAAGAAAAAAAAACTGCAAAGATAGTCTGTTGTTTCATCATCTGCTAATTTTACCCCATTGAGTTTCATATCCTATTTTTAAGCAGTTTCACCTTAAGATGACGAAGCAGAGCTTTGAAATTAATATGGAGTACATTATTTTGTGTATTAAAAGAGTTTGTCTCTTAATTAGTATCAGATCAAAAAAATTGCTAGTACGTATGCTTAGTCCTTTAAGTTTATTTTCCAATCAATTCTTATGTTTTTATTATGTCATTTTTATTTTCCCGTTTCTCAAATGAGGAACCTTATTTTTAGAGAGTTTAACTCTTTAGCCCAAAGCTGTGTGGTAACAACAGCCTTGGTATTGAGTCCAGTGCTGTCTGATCCTAGGACCTGTGTCCTCCCTTTGTACCACATGCTGACTTTCTCACGGCTAACAATTCAGGAACATCGAATTCTGAAAAAGAAAGGAAACTCAGAGATCATTTGCAGAAAACTCCACTTTATGTGAGAAATTGGAGCCCAGAGACATGAAATAGATTTATTCAAATTATTTATTTATTCATTCAAATTTATTCAGATTCACATCATTATTTAGGTAATAAGAGCCATCACTTCTCGGCAACTTCTGATTTTTCTGTCAGAACTTTTCTGGCACAACAAGCACTCAGTGTGAGCTTTTGCTGGGATTTCCCTTCCCAAATGAAACTAGCTTTATCTTATTATGTAATATACATGTATAATACACATATATATGTACATATGCACACATATATGAATATATGAATAATAAAATAGCATTCATGCTACAGGGATCTGTTTCCACACATAACACTCTGACACCAAATGTGTGGGTTTTCCCTACCAGGCAATTCTCCAGTTCTCTGTGGAAACCAAACAGGTATCCTACAATCTATTGCAATTCTGACACTAACTACCTGGAGTGAGTACAGACCCGAGATTAAGGGCTCAGTCCCCCAAGACTCCCCTTACCCCCACTTAAATGCCTCACAATTAGTATGTCCCCAGGTTACCCACACTTCTGTCTGACTTGGCTACAAATCACAGGTTCCCATGACCTCTTTCTTCTCAGGTTTGAAAATTTCCATCAATAAATGGCTCTCAGAACTCAGAGGAATGTTTTACTTAATATTACCTGTTTTTTATAAAGGATACAAATGAACATCCAAATGAAGAAATATAGAAGGCAAGGTCTGGAAGTGTCCAGAATACAGGAGCTTCTTCTGACCCCAAGGATTTTGCAGTATACCACCCTCCTGGCATATGGATGCAGTCTCCAACCCAGAAGCTCTCTGAATCTCAGTTTTTTGTTTTTGCTGTGCCATGCAGTTTGTGGGATCTTAGTTCCCCGACCATAGATTGAACCCATGACCCCTGTAGTGAAAATCAAATCCTAACCACTGGACTGCCAGGGAATTCCCCTGGACTCCATTGTTTAGAATGTTTATGGAAGTTGTATTACTTATGCACACTTGATTACATCACTGGCAATTAGTGATTAATTCAATGCCCAGCCCCTGTCTCCTGGGAGGTTAGAGAGGAGACAGTAGTCTGTGAACCCTCCCAGCACCCAGACCCTGTGCCTCTGGGCCTGGTGACATGGAAGCGAGCCTGCTGAGTGCATCCATTCTTCAACTCCGTCCCACGGCCTTCTCCTTGACCAAGGATTTCTCTCCAACTGTGCATTTCTTATCCACTTCCACTAAGAGGTCCTAGTCACTCCAGGTGACAAGTGTCCCCATCTCCTGCACTTTAATCCTCTAATCCAGTTATTTCTGTTTTAGGAGCACAAACAAAACTCTTCTGTTTGCCCTTTTGGTTCTGCGTTGCTTCTATTTCCCTATTCCTCTTTCCAGTTAAAAGCAGGAGAAATCAGACCAGGATCTCAGCCCCTGCTCGTCAGTTTCCATTTTTGCAAAATCGACTAAGGCTACACAAGACCTCAGAAGCATTTTCTGCAGGACTCCACCACTTTGAGAAGCAGCGAAGCTTGTCTTTGGGTTGTTCCTACCAGCGGTGTGCTGAGAAACTATATACATAAACAAACAGACAAATAGCCCTGATTTGTACCTTTTGCTGATTTCCAGTTTCTGTGGTATAAATTTTTCTACTATGACAGATTTCAAGCTACAACCTTTACCACCAGTATGCAAAGTTCTTGAGTAGATAACAGTTGTTTTCAAGAGCCTGTAAGAGCTGGCTCCAGCACATCCCTGTCAGGGCCACCCTCCAATTCTCAGGGCACCCCCTGTGAACGCCCATCTTGCATTGTCATTGGCTGACATGATTCTGTCATTACCTAGCATTCACTGTGGGCCTCACTGTCCTGGGGACATTGCATAACTGATCTAATTTAAGCCTCACAAAATCCACTATCTCTAGCTCCATTTCATACGTCATGGTTACTGCTGGGGGATTATCCCCCTCCAATTGGCCTGAACAAGATGTAAAATACAGGACACTATACCCATTGAGTAAAGCAGTGCACCCCTCTCAAAACAATATTTTAACATAGCGAGTGATTTTAAGCATACTTTTTCATTATGAAAGTAATGAACTGCTTTGTAAAGAAAATTGAAAAGTAAGTATTCATTCTCACATATTTTAAGATTTATTTGGTGTCATGGTAAAGTGTCCATGATACATTGTGTTTTAAATGTGGTATATAGTACAGGAGCATGCAATATGACACCAATTCTATTTTTTTTAAAACATATATATTAAGGAAATACTGGAAATAAAGAAAAACTGTTTTAACAGCCGTCATCTCTGAGCAGTGGGAAATAAAGATATTTCTACTTTTTTACAGTTTCTGTTTTCCATAATTAATGCATCAACATGTATTAGAGCTTTAATGAGAAAACTATAATACCTGTGATTTTAATTTGGAAAAATATAAAATGAAATGAATTCGGACTCCACAATTGTTCTATTCTGACTTGAAAATTGTTCCATTCTGATTTGAGGTAATGTTTTTTAAAGAGATTTAATTTAAAAGAAATAGCAGTAATAAACATGGGCTCTGCAGGTCTCTGTCTAGGAGGTCCCTTAACCTTCAAGAAACTCTAACGTGTGCCTTTTTATAGTCTTTCTAATTTTCACAAAAACCCTGAAAAATGCATATTGTTAATTCCATGTTAGAGATAATGAAACTAAGAAACTCATTCTCAGTGAGGACAGGTGTCTCAAATATCACGTCCCCACAGAAAGCATCTTTGTGTAGGAGTCTAACGGTCAAGAGCGTGGCCTCCCTCCAGGCAGCATCAAGTTCTAGGCCAGCAGTGGTCCTCTCAGGTACATCTCCAAGGGCAAGGAGTTGAACTGAGGTTCCATTTCCCATAAAATAAAAAGATAATTTCCCTTAAAGTGCTGTTGTGAGTATTAAATGCCTACCGTTCAAAGCCCTTACGTGATGCTTAGCTAGGTTAGCTACAGGCTGCCGCAGCGCTAAAGTTGAAACACACATATATCTGGTCACAAAGTTCACAATGTCTCTACTCTGCAAAACTTCTTTTCTCCACCAGGACTCCTCTGTGAGTGAGTGAAAGTCGCTCAGTCATGTCCAACTCTTTGCAACCCCATGGACTATACAGTCCATGGAATTTTCCAGGCCAGAGTACTGGAGTGGGTAGCCTTTCCCTTCTCTAGGGGATCTTCCCAACCCAGGGATTGAACCCAGGTCTCCCGCATTGCAGGTAGGTTCTTTACGAGCTGAGCCACCAGGAAAGCCCTCTCCTCTGTGAGGGTCTCCTTTATTCCTTCCAGCTCAAGGAACTCTGCCTTGAGTTCTAGCACAGCACCCGCAACTGTCACCAGGCTCCAATTTTGTTTACGTAAGTAAGGTGTTACTGGGGAGCTTGGGGCTGGGTAGCTGAGAGACTGGGGGACTGGGGACTGGAAGCTGGGGGACTGGTGCTGGGACCTAGGGTTTGGGAGCTGGGAGCTGGGGGCTTGGAGCTGGGCATTGGGAACTGGGAAGCTGGGGGATGGGGGCCAGGAGCTGAGGGTTGGGGGCTGGGAACTGGGGCCTGGGGGCGAGGAGCTGCCTTCTCTTCAGCCCAATGGTCTTCCAGGAAGCTGGTTCCCAGGCTCTTTCATTCTGGCAGGTGCATGGAGGTGAGCATCATCTTTCTCTTTCCCAGTAGGAACTATGTTCACTCCCCAGCTTGAGTCTCCTCCTTGCTGACCAAGCATCTTGAGCAGCTGTCTTCAGCTGCATCTCTTTCTCTGGGGAGTCTCTGCAGAGTTGTCAGGACCTGAATTTCCATGTTTACCCTTTCCCAGTTACACCTTCCTCAGGCAGGTGGCCTCTCCCGGGCACCAGGAAATGGCAGTGCGCTGGCTGGCAGCTCCCGTGTTCTGTAGTCTCTGAAGCAGCCCCTGCCAATTAGCTGTACTCTGCCCACACACCCGGGGCTAGAAGGGAAGCAGGCCAGGCTGAACCAAACCAGACAAGGGCTCCCAGGACACCCAAGGGCGGTGGTAGGAGCACCTGCTATTCTCTCTACTCTGGGCTGATGCGGGGGGTGGGGCCGAATGGGGAAGGTGGCAGGGAGTGGGGGTTGGGAAGTTCTTCCTCCCGTCCCAGGGGGCAGTTCCAAGGGGGCATGGCAGGGGAAGGGGAGGGATGTTAGCACTCACACCCGGGGCAGTCACGTATCTGTTCAGCCAGGAAGAAGGCCTTTAGGCCCCTCCAGGGCTGTGGCTTCTCCATCTCTGTGTCCTGCAGAGTCCTCGAGATTGTCCTGACTACTCACTCAGATCACGAGGGTGAAGGGCCGCGTGTGCAGGGGCTGAGGATGAAGACGGGGAGGGAGGCAGACAGGCACTATTCCCCCACCTCTTTTGCTGACCCTCCCTGGAACCTCAGCTACTTGGCTTCTAGGTTAAGGTTTCTTCCCCTAAAAAGCAGGCACAAGAAAAATGTCTACCTCTTAGCGTTACTGTGAGGATGAAAAATAATGAAATGTGTAACACTTGGCACATAGAAAGCACTCAATAAATTGTGGCCATTTTATTTACAGAATCTATGCAGTCTCAGTTTGTAGATTTACTGGACTCTCTTCTGGGATGAAGAAAATTGTAAGCCTTACCCAGTTAACGTTTCATCTCCAAGGTTAACTAAAAGCAGCAGAAGGACGGAAGGCAAAGATGAACAGGGAGACATAATGAACATTCTCAGAGACCCCTCAGGTGCCAAACACTGGGCAAGGTGCCTTACGTCTGGTATCTCATTTTACACTGCAGGTAACCTTTCTGAAAGATCAGGCAGCTAAAAGTCAGACAGCTTGCTGGCACATTAAAGAAACAAAAGAAATGTTCAAGACTGGAATGCCTGCTGTGTCAAGACACCTAATTAAAAAACAACGTCGCAGTGAATTAGTAGAGCAAGCCTCCCTCTCTGCCAGCAGAGCTAAAATAAATGTGCCAACAGGGGAATCACAGAGCAGAGTCGATTATCATCCCGGTGATTCCGTTGATTCCACAAGCACGACTCGGGGGTTTGACAGAACCGGGCATGTGTTGTGTCTTGGTGTCATGCTAAACGGTAGGGCTTCCAGACACACTTGTCACATCGCCGAGAGAATCCTATTCCAATCAGAGATCTTCATGTCAGTTGAACTTGTCTAGTTATAATAAGGAGACATCAAGGTAACTCCAACCACCCAATTAAAATACTCTGACAATGACTGAGCAACAGCAGGATGTTGGATTTATAGAGATTTTTAGTTCCAACTCATCAAGGCGTTTACAAGGGAAAGACAATCATTTCACAAAGATTATGTTCACCTGCCATACTGGGACACGGAAACCCATTCTTGCAGTCAGTGCTGGTATCATTCATTCATTCATTCTATCTCTTACTTATTTTTCCATTCATTCAACCATGTGAGTTGAGTGCTGTTTCGTAACGGGTAGAGGCAGGGAGACATAAAATGCCAAATAAGAGATGGTGCATTCCTTTAAGGGGCAAGTCTGTCAGAGAATAACCCAGTGACAAAGACTGGCAGTTATGTAAATAACTGTAAGCCAGGTTCAGGCTAGGAAGGGGTGTTCTATGCTAAGTTTGACATTTATTGTGCAGGTTATAAGGGTGCTATTGAAGGATTATGGGCCTGAGTGTGTACATTTTAGAAGCAAGTGTGTAGGTGTGCAGGATGGAGGAGAAGCAAGGACATAAATTAGGAGGTGAGTGCCGTCACGCTTCATGGAGTCTACTCCCTCTCCGCCTGCCTCATTATCGGCTTCCCCCTCCACTCATAGCATCCAGGCCTTTTCTCCACCTCTTGGCTGAAACTATTCTTTCCTATGTCATAAGCGAACTTCTGGCTAAAGTCCAAAAAGTGCTTTCCATGATTTATCTTATCTGATCTCTCTACTCCACTTGCATGGTTAGCCACTAACTAGCTGGAAACTTTTATCTGGACTCTTGATGCTCTGATTCAGATTTCTCATGACTTACCCATCAACAAGTCCTGGTGTTTATAAGGCGCATGTAAAACTCTCCCTGGGAAATGTCTTGCTTATTGGCAACTTCTGCAGCTAAAATTCCTCCTCTGTAGAAAATCTATTAATGAAGAGAATCTGAAAATGAGGATTCTCTGAGGGAAAATTTTAATCACATAGTTGGTCTCAGCATTATATTATCATGAATCCATCTCTACTTGTCTAACTTAAGAATGAAGATTTGGGGTCAATATAATGTCTCCCTCTGGTTTGCCTTTCCCAGGCTGCACTGGGGCCTATCTGGGCCAATAACTGAACTTGTTAAGAAGAACAAGATGCAGAAAGAGGCTTTCTGAAAGTCCTTAGAGAAAGACCTTATCTTCTAGGTGAATTTTGCTGAAGGAAGGTCATTTAAACATCATCTCTGGTGTTTTAAAACTATGTCTAGTCCCTCAATATATGTTCTGCTTCTCTCTGGTCTCCACAGTGAATTGTTGACTAAAACTTGAAGGGACGCTCCATGGGGGTTAAAGCCTCAGTTCGTACACTGCTGCTTCCCCAGGACCTAGAAGAGTACCTGGGACAGACTAGGGACTCATACTTAGGTACAGAGTGAATGAGAAGTTCTGTTTCGAGTTGGTAGGGGATGCAGTTTGTCCCCACGCATGACTGGTTTGTTGGCATGAGGGAAACGACCACAAAACTTTGGCTAAATTGATGAGATCGTGGATGAAGAGAATTTAGAAGAGGTCACTTAAGGATTTATCAACTTCAAATCTTATATAAATTTATTATGTCCTCCAGAAGCCTCACATCTTTGTGGGAGGCCCAGGATTTGGCAGTTACCACCACGAATGAGGGAAGACCCGAGGACATAACCAACCAGGCATGAACTGGCTGAGTTTACAAACACGGAAGCTCAAATCGAGACTGACACCTTTCTTTTTTGCAGCTCTTCGACCTCAGAACAAATGTCTGAAAACTTGCAGATTACAGGTGCCTCTCTGGTTGGATTTTGAGCATGTCTTCTCATAGAATTTAGTTTATTTAAAGCCTCAAAAAAAAAAATAATTAAAGACTTTTCCCCTGAGACTGTGGTCTTCTCCGATGGGTAGGGTTCAAGGCCACCTCCTCACCAATCTGAACCCACTGGCTAGTACAACGAAGGGAGTTTATTGCCTTCTAATTAGTGCCCTATCAGTTTGCTAAATGTGTTACCCAAATGCTGTGCTTGTGTCCTTCCTGGTGAGACTCAGCTGAAATTTCCAAGGCTGCTTGCCCTGATTCTAGGCCCATGGAGAATTGATACCTTCTTGATCAACTTGTGCAGGAATCTCTCATGAACAGTAGTAAGATGGTCTGTTGTCTCCAAGTTGAACTTTTCTCAACCTTTCATTCTGTAGCTTGAAGTCAATTTTGGGATTTAGCTTTTTGAACTCAAAATAGAAGCTTGATAACTGATCCTTATAATGAACCAGCATGTTACACCGCCTTCAGAGTTGGAGTCAGTTAAGTATGGTTTCTGGAAAATACACACAATTTTCTTTTTTTAGTCAAAGAGCATTGCCAAATAGAGCAACATTTTGTTTTATGCCCTTTGTTAAAAATATGTGATTCGTGGCCCCTTTTTGATCCTGGCAAAGGATCCCTGCATTCCCACCTGCTGTTGAGAGCAGAAAAGAGAACACTCCTCGTGCACTGGTGATTTCAGATGATGGTCAGGGACCAACTGAAGCTTCTACTTCTCTACCTTCTGATAGAATGGCTTAGCATTGGGCTTCCCTGGTAGCTCAGTGGTAAAAGAATCTGCCTGCCAATGCAGGAGACACAGGTTCAATCCCTGGTCTGAGAGGATCCCACATGCCAAGGAGCAACTAGGCCCGTGCACCACAACTATTGAGCCTGTGCTCTAGAGCCTGGGCGGTGCAACTACTGAGCCCCCATGTCACAGCTACTGAAGCCCACACACCCTGGATCCTGTGTCCCACGACAAGAGAAGCCACCATAATAAAATGCCTGCATATCACAATGAAGAATAGCTCCTGCTCACTGCAGCTAGAGAAAAGCCTGGGCAGCAACGAAGACCCAGCACAGCCAAAAGTTAATTAATTAACTTTTAAAAGAAAGAATGGCTTAGTATCAATTGCTGCTTAGTCCAAATCATTTTTTGTCATATGTTCTTAGAAACACGATTTATCTGTTTACAATTCCAGATATCAGGTGAGTTCATTCAATTTCTTAGAGGTTTGTTTTGTCATAGGGAAAAATCTTTCAACTCTATTACAAGTTACTCACTAAAGTGATGCTGCCTATAAGCTTAAGTTGTACATAAATGGCCCATCTCTGGGAACTCTACCTCCCAGGTAATGAACATTAAGCTAAAATACCTCTGTTTCGCTCACAGAAAACATCCTGACAAGGCCCACCTGTGAATGACTGCAAGCAGGAAGAAATTAACACATCCTCCCCAAAGGCTGCTGGGAACCCGGAAGTTCCTGTTTTGTATTAAAAAAACTTGAGTTCTAACTCAGGCAAGATGTTTGTCTGGGACATGAGGTCACCGTCTTTTTGGTCTGCTGGCTTTCCGAATAAAATTGCTATTCCTTGCCCCAACAAGCTGCCTCTCGATTTATTGGCACGTTGTATGGTGAGCAGTAAGAGCCTGGACTCAGTACAATTTTTGGTGACCCAAAAATGTGACCCCACTCAGAGAATTTTCAGGTAGGTTTTCAGCAGCTGTCAGGACCACTTGTCCTGAGGACCTACGGTTCAAATTTCCCCAAAGCGGCACCCCCTGCCCCAGTACTTGGCAGTTGGATCAGAGAATCAACATTTGGGAACCAGTGTGCTCCACGCAGAAGGGTAAGTCACTCCAGTGTGTACAGCTGGAAACTTCATTTTCACTCTGCTTGGGGCTTTTGCTTTAGAATAAGCCAGTTTGTTCTGTATCTGTTGGAGAGAGGAAAAAGCTGTTGGACTTTCACCTGATTTGTGAACTCGTTCATTTCTTTGGATGCTAATATTTGTGTGCACTGAGTCTTGTTTGTATTTCTGCCTCCTAAAAAATGGGGAATATTTCAGCTATCTCTAAAAAGTTCTCTGAGTTGCATTTTGGATAAGTGCTCTGATTATAGCCTTGAACCCGTAAGTGAGAAGAAGCTAATTTATTGTAGGTGCGAAATCACAGATTCTCACATCTGTCTGGTGTAGTGCATCATGACACAGGTTACTACAAAGTGATAGTGATAGAAACTAGGACTCAGTTTTGAAAGGAGAGGCAACCAGGGTGCTACTGTTGAAACAGGCTGTCCAATTCTTTTTTTATAATTGGAGGATAATTGCTTTACAAAGTTGTGTTGGTTTCTGCTGTACAACAACACGAATCAGCCATAACTGTGTGTGTGTGTGTGTGTGTGTGTGTTCCCTCCCTCTTGAGCCTCCCTCCCACCCTCCAATCACACCCTCCAATTGTTATGGTTTTGAATTTCTCACTCTCTGCATTGCTTGTTCAGGGAAACCCTCACCCCACTTGGTGTAACTGGCAGGTTTTTACTCAAGTCAAGGAAAAACAAAGCACTCAATAAGCAGGTCAGTTCTCTGATATTTGCAAAAAGAATTGCAAGGAAAGTATTTTAGGAGCATAGTGCAGAGAATAAAAAATGATGTATCTAGTCCAGTGTTTGTATTTCAGGAGAGAAAGGAGAGACAGAGACAGAGAGAAAGAGAATAAGAGGTTTCTAGCTCAAACCTACAGAATAATTTCACCATCTGCTGGAAAGAGTCCCCATGACACACAATTCTGCAGGTTTCCTACTTCTCACACCCCCGCACTGCTCCCAATTCATTGTTGGAAGAGGGTTTCTAGAGCTAGAAGAGTTTGAAAAGCTGCTGGGGGAGGAATAGTTTTATGTATCACCACCTGTGGCCTGAATCTTTCCTGGAGTTTTGGGGAAAAGGAGGGCGAGGAAGTTTTGTTTCTGTTTTCGGTTTGTTTTACAAACATTCTTCTTTTCCTGAGGATAAAAGCAATACATCAGACTTCCCTGGTGGCTCAGTGGTAAAGTATCTGCCTGCTAATGCAGGAGGCCTGGGTTCAATCCTTGGGTTAGGAAGATCCCATATGTAGTGGAGCAACTAAGCCCATGCACCACAACTATTGAGCCTGTGCTCTAGAGCCTGGGAGCCACAACCACTGAGCCCACAAGCCGTAGCTCCTGAAGCCCTCGTGCTCTAGAGCCCCTGCTCCGCAACAAGAGACGTCACTGCAGAGAGAAGCCCCCACGCTGCAACAAAGAGTAACCCCTGCTCACTGCAATTAGGGAAATGCCCGTGCAGCCCTGAAGACTCAGCCAAACCAAAATAAATAAATAAAATTATTTAAAAAGAAAAAAGCAAGATATCTTGCAATACCAAATGCTAGTAAGGATACAGATTCACAGAATCTCATACACTGCTGGTGGGAATATGTATAGACTGAGGCAACCACTTTGGAAAAACAGTTCCACACTGCTGTTTAAACTTTCACTCACCCTATGACAAGGCTTTCCACTCCCAGGTTTATATCCAAATTGGTATATAGGGACAATGGGAATTTATGTACAAGAATATTTATAGTACTCTTCTTAACAGGAAATGTCTGGAAATAGCCTAAAATACAGAATGAACAGTAATATGGTCACACAATAGAATATTATATAGTAATAAAAATAAATAAGCTACCGTGGTCTACGCATCAATAGAGATGAGTCTCAGCAATATTAAGTGAATGAAGTCTTAGAAGACAATTTATAGCATACTACCTTCTTAATGGCAAACCACTTCAGTATTCTTGCCTTGAGAACCCCATGAACAGTATGACAAGGCAAAATGATAGGATACTGAAAGAGAAACTCCCCAGGTCAGTAGATGCCCAATATGCTACTGGAGATCAGTGGAGAAATAACTCCAGAAAGAATGAAGGGATGGAGCCAAAGCAAAAACAATACCCAGCTGTGGATGTGACTGGTGATAGAAGCAAGGTCCGGTGCATGTATGGATGTGAGAGTTGGACTGTGAAGAAGGCTGAGCGCTGAAGAATTGATGCTTTTGAACTGTGGTGTTGGAGAAGACTCTTGAGAGTCCCTTGGACTGTAAGGAGATCCAACCAGTCCATTTTGAAGGAGATCAGGCCTGGGATTTCTTTGGAAGGAATGATGCTAAAGCTGAAACTCCAGTACTTTGGCCACCTCATGTGAAGAGTTGACTCATTGGGAAAGACTCTGATGCTGGGAGGGATTGGGGGCAGGAGGAGAAGGGGACGACAGAGGATGAGATGGCTGGATGGCATCACTGACTCGATGGACTTGAGTCTGAGTGAACTCCGGGAGTTGGTGAGGGACAGGGAGGCCTGGCATGCTGCGATTCATGGGGTCACAAAGAGTCAGACACGACTGAGCAACTGATCTGATCTGACCTTCTTAAAAAATTTGAAGCCACCAAGACAAAAATATATAGTTCATATAGCTTTATAAAAGCATGTATCAATTACATACAACTTTATTAAAAGGAAAAGAAGGGAATTATGAGATTTGGGGAGGTGGTTATCTTCAGTAAGAAAAAGTGGTGAGTGGGATAGGAGAGGATTCATGCCTAGATGCAAATTTTTATTTTAATCTGAGCTTTTATATTGAGCATTGGGCATATGAGTACTTACTACATTCTAATAAACAAATTAATAAATAATGGCTATATGTGGACTAAGGAGGTGACTATTTACTGAGTTAAGATCAACCCAGTCAGAGTGTCTCTGGATCCAAACCAGAAACTGAAAGCAAAAATCATACATTCATTGTGAACAATTTAGAGCCTCAGACGAAGCATGTGAAGAAACAACCATCCCTAACTGTTATCACTCTAGAGATGATCATTCAGGTGTATTTCCTTACAGCTACTTTTTTCTGATTCCTATTTTGAACAAAATTGTAATCATGATGTTTAAACAGTAATCTTATTCTTTACACTTAATATTATATACCTTTTCCCATGTGATGAAATAATCTGAATGTTTTTAACAGTTGAATAGTATTACATTATATGTATGCATCATAATTTAACAAATCCTTTATACACATTTTGGTTTCACTATCTTTTTGGTGTGGGTTAGACTGAAATAAACAATTTGCATATATCTGGGTGCTTTCTCTGATTTCATTAAGATTTTTAAGAGAATCAAGGTGGGAAAATTTTTTTAGTTATTGTTCAGTTCAGTCGCTCAATCAAGTCCGACTCTTTGCGACCCCATGAATCGCAGCACACCAGGCCTCCCTGTCCCTCACCAACTCCCAGAGTTCGGTCAGACTCATGTCCATCGAGTCAGTGATGCCATCCAGCCATCTCATCCTCTGTCGTCCCCTTCTCCTCCTTCCCCCAATCCCTCCCAGCATCAGAGTCTTTTCCAGTGAGTCAACTCTTCACATAAGGTGGCCAAAGTACTGGAGTTTCAGCTTTAGCATCATTCCTTCCAAAGAAATCCCAGGGCTGATCTCCTTCAGAATGGACTGGTTGGATCTCCTTGCAGTCCGAGGGACTCTCAAGAATCTTCTCCAACACCACAGTGCAAAAGCATCAATTCTTCAGCGCTCAGCCTTCTTTACAGTCCAACTCTCACATCCACACATGACCACAGGGAAAACCGTAGCCTTGACTAGACGGACCTTTGTTGGCAAAGTAATGTCTCTGCTTTTGAATATGCTATCGAGGTTGGTCATAACTTTTCTTCCAAGGAGTAAGCGTCTTTTAAGTTATTGTTACATATTGCTAAATTGGAGGGCACTATACTTTGGCCACCTCATGCGTAGAGTTGACTCATTGGAAAAGACTCTGATGCTGGGAGGGATTGGGGGCAGGAGGAGAAGGGGACGACAGAGGATGAGGTGGCTGGATGGCATCACCGAGTCGATGGACAAGAGTTTTGGTGAACTCTGGGAGTTGGTGATGGACAGGGAGGCCTGGTGTGCTGCAATTCATGGGGTCACAAAGAGTCAGACACGACTGAACAACTGAACTGAACTGATTATGTGAGAAATGAAATGAATAAAATACTGTGTATAAAAATGCCTAATATATACATGATAGACATTCAATATCAGTTGACCAAGAAGCTGCATATAATTATAAGGTTAGCTAGAATATATTGGAAAAGGATAAAGAAACATCTTCCCCATCTACCAGGCTATGAAAATTAGATGACTTAGAATTGCATCTTAAGTTTTGGTGGAAATATCAGTACAAGTACATGACAAAGGAGTATATAATTATATTAACTTGATGTTGCATTAATGATACTAAATATAATTTATATGCCATGCTTGTTCTTTGAAAAACATTTTCATATGCATCATCTCATTTGCTTTCCATGACAGTCTTCTAAGATACGTTAAATTACCTCCACTTTACAGATGAGGAAGTTGACACTTGGGTTACTATACTTACCCAAGATTTTGAATCTTAAAACTGAGTTCTAGTCTCAGCAATGATGGAAGGGCTTATACTGAATGATTGTCCTGCAGATAACACTTAGAAATGATGGACAATAGCTGTTTTAAAGGTTCCAGAGAAGAACTAAAAGCAGGCAGAAACTGAAAGGGAAATGGTTAAAACCAATAACCTAAGTTTCCACCTTAAGGAACTAGAAAAATAAATTAAACTCACAAGATGTAGAAGAGAGGAGACCAAAATAACAGAAATCAGTAGAACAGAAAACAGGCTGTAGAAAAATTAAACAAAACCCCAAATTTGTTTTATTGAAAAAATAAAATGGCTAAGCCCCTAGCTAGACTAATAAGGGGAAAAAAAGCAGTTTATTATATTGGGAATGAAAGAGGAAGCATCATTACAGATCTTACAGACAATAAAAAAGAAGGGATTATTGTGAACAACTGTCAGTAAACTCAACAACTTAAAATGCACAAAGTCATTGAAAAACATCTCACCAAAAATGAAAAGAGAAAAAAATGGAAACTCTGAATATCCATGTATCTGTTATTTTAACTGAATGTGTTATCAAAACTTTTCCACAAAAAGGATTCCAGGTCCAAATGGTTTCACTAGTAAATTCTATCAAATAGTTAAGGAAGACTTAACACTAATCTTAAATTCTTTCCAAAAATAGAAGAGGGAAAATATTCCTAACTTTTCTGAGGCCAAAAATATCCTAATACAAAAGCTTGATAACAACAAAAAAGAGAATTAAAGCATATCTCTCATGAATAGTGACACAAAAATTCTTACCAAAATATTAGTAAGTCAAATTGAAAAACAATAATACATCATTATCATAGCAGATTTAAGCCAGGTATACAAGATTGGTTTAATATTTGAAAACCAATTAATGTAATTCACCATTAATAATATAAGAAAAAACATCCACATGATCATTTCAACGGCATTACAAGCATTTGACAAAATTCAACAGCTATTCACAATTCTCAGCAAATTAGGACTAGAGAGAAATTACTCAACCTGAAAAAGGGCCTCTCTTAAAAACATATAGCTAACATCACATGTGATAATGAAATATTATTGGTGGTGGAAGCACAAAAGGAACAAAAGCAGGACTTTCCTGGGATTCAGTGGTTAGGAGTCCCCCTACCAATGCAGGTGACACGCATTTGATCTTCCCACGGGAAGATCCTGGGAAGATCACATTCCATGGAGCAGCTAAGCCTGGGAGCCCTTGAGCCCATGATTCACAACAGAAGCCACCACTATAAGAAGCCTGTGCATCCCAATAGAGAGTAACCCCTGCTAGCCACAGCTAGAGAATAACCCCTTCTCACCATGAGAGAGAAAGTCCGAGCACAGCAATGAAGACCCAGAACAGCAAATAAGTAAAAAAATATTTTTTTTAAAGGAACCAAAACAAAAAGAAGGCAGTTCTCATGAATCAAGGAAAAACTGATGTCCCAGTTTGAATCTGTAAGGCCTGAGGCTATGCCAGGGAAATGACTTCCCCCACCTTTTCCAGAAATATGAGTTGTGCAAAGTCCTTATATGATGGTGAGATTAGAATTCCCAGGAAAGAATTTTTGTTTTTTTCCTTATGAAGCTTATGCTTTATTGATACAATTACCTATTTTTTTTTAAATCTCTTCTTCCTCTGTTCCAATATGGCTCTCTGACAAATCTGGGCTCTTTCTCTGGTTTTAGAATCTGTGCAGAGGTCGGCACTCCGTAGCGCAGACCCTCTGGCAGTGGGCACAGCCCCCACGGTGGAGGTTCTCCCCTATGGTGTGCTTGCCTGGGCCCATCACCCTGTTTCTCTCTGCCAGCCTTATTAGGAGGCAGCTTTAGAGAATGCATTCGAGAGCTAGTGAGTATCCCCAATGGACAGGCCTGCTCCTGGGGATTCTTGGTATAGTAACTACTTGCTAGGTTGTTCAGTCGTGTCTGATTCTTTGTGACCCCATGGACTATATACTCCATCAGGCTCCTCTGTCCATGGAATTTTTCAGACAGGAATACTGGAGTGGGTTGCCATTTCCTCCTCCAGGGGATCTTCTTGACCCAAGAATTGAACCCACGTCTCTTGCATCTCCTGCATCAGCAGGTGGATTTTTTACTACTGTGCCACCTGGGAAGCCCCAGAGAACAAAAGCCCTCCCTTTTGTGTATTTTGTTTCATTCTGGGATTCAGTTTATTACCCACCCTGGTCTCCAGTCACACAAGATCTTTCAAAACAATCCAAGTCATTCCTTATTGTTTCTCCTCAAATACTTGGTTTTTGAAAACTCCTTATGATTTCATGGGATCCTTTCTGCTGTTTTTTGAGAGACTGAAATGATTAGGTCTGTCTGCATTGGTGGGATACTCTCCCTGCATCTCAGCCTGGACCAGTAAGAGGTTGAAGGACATATAACTGAACCACAGCTGGCACTAATGATGACCAGCACTGATTAATTCAGTTAGAGTTTCTAGGTAAAAATCAAAGACACCAATTTGATGAAAGGGAGGCACACACAAGGAGAGGACTTGAAAGCACATCTACATAGCACTTTATTTAATTATCTCTTTTTTAAACATTAACTTTTATTGCCGTAGAGTTGCTTTACAATGTTGTGTTAGTTTCTACTGTACAGCAAAATGAATCAGCCTTACGTATACACGTGTGTACACTAAGTTGGTTCAGTTGTGTCTGACTCTTTGCAACCCTAATAGACTATAGCCCGCCAAGCTCCTCTCTCCATGGGATTCTTCAGGCAAAAGTGCTGGATTGGGTTGCCATTTCCTCCTTCGGGGGTCTTCCTGACTCAGGGATCAAACCCACATCTCTTGTCTCCTGCATTGGTAGGCAGATTCTTTACCACTAGTGCCACATATACCCCTTTATACATTAGCTAATGATAGCTATTGTACTGAGATCCCACCTTGATTATGGCACTGAGCTGTTTTTAAACACAGCTATTCTTTGAGATAGGTTCTATTATTATCCCCACTTTACAGATGGGCAAACCAATAGACCCAGTGCAAGATCACTTAGAGTAAGGGGTGGAGCCAGGATCCTAATCTTAGCAGCCTGGCTCCAGAGTCTGTACTCTACTTCCACATCCTACATACTAAAGATTGAGAAAACCTTCCCTCCCTCAGCTCCCCTTGGTGTCGCCACTAAAACCCTTCAAGAGATCTCTCCTCTCCAGTATCTGCTCATCCCAACTCTGCTTTATTTGGCCAGAGGGAGTTTCTTTGAGTTAAGAACCCCTGCTACTAAGCCTTAATTTTCTCAACAGTAAAATGGGAATAATGATGGTAGTTGTCTCATGTTTATGTATGTTCCAAATATCCAATAAATGATCCTTATTATTGCAAGCAATTAGGAAGTTTTACTCTGTACTCTACCAGTGTAGAGTAAGCAGGTTGTTTATCATTCTTTTCTGCAGTTCTCTATCTTACTCAGAATTTCAAACTTAGAAATTTCAGTTTCAGCAATTCAGTTCTCAAGAGCACTATTCTTGACATCACTGCAAAGCAAGCTTGGGCACCCTTGGGTTTTGAGACCCTGAAGACGGCCCACCCAGCGCAGGATCTCAGTCTCACCACTTGAGCTCTGCCCACGCACATGTTAATTCAGATGAATAATAGCACCAAAGAAAGTACACAGCACATTCTTTCATTAATGGGTTTATTCATCAGGAAATGAAGAGAAGAATAAATGCTGCCAATGAGAATACCCAGTTTTCAGGGACTTAAAAGACATTTTTACTTGAATGTGCTAAAAGTTTAAATAAAGAGCAATAAATTATCTAAGTCAGTAATTTTCAAACTGTGTTCGGTGGAGCCCTGGAGTTTTGCAAATGCACCTCAGGGGCAGTGCTGGAGTTAGTAATTATCTTACCAGCTGAATGTCAACTTGCAAAGGAATGAATATACTGAGGCTATAAAGTGGGTGGAATGTCTTTCAAACAGGAGGAACAGACCCTTCCTGCATCCCGAGGGCATAATCAATACTGGATATATGTGACCTTGCTCAAGTCACTTCCCATCTCTGGCTTCTGTTCTGTCCAATGAGAAGATTCAGGGCTGTGATGATCACAAAAAGCTTTCGGCTCTAAACCTCTGAGATCACCTCTTGTTCTTCTCAATGACTACTTTCAGCAGAAGATATTTTTAGAATTATCTTTATACAGCTTCAGTTTCATCGTTTCTTTGCTGTTTCTCAGTGATTGCATATCCTCTCTCTCCGGATAAATGTGACTTTTGGACCTAACAAAACAAAAGTGAACAAACAAAAACATCCCCTAGTTCAGAACCAGATTGTGAAATAAAATTCATATTTTACAGCAAAAAAAATTTAAACATAAAAAAGATGTCTCTGGGGACTTCCCTGGTAGTCCAGTGGATAAGACTCTGGGCTTGCAATGCAGGGGGCCTGGGTTCGATCCCTGGTCAGAGAACTATATCCCGCATGCCACGACTAAGATCCAGAACAGCCAAATAAATAAATATATATTTTTAAGATTTCTTTGCCTTTGGCCTCCTCTCTCCCCACACTGTGCACTGGCTACCCTTTTTGTCCATGAACCAAACCTCCCCACAGGCAGAAATTCCTGCTCAACTATAAACAGCAAGATTTTCCCAGCATCAGCAAGACAACTCCTTAAAAGATAACATTCCTTCTTAATCTTGTAAAGGGCCACAATGACCCCTGACCCACTGCTTGCTAGATTGTGTAAGCTGTCAATAATACATCACTTAATGTATAGCCCTCTGCCTCAAAAGACTTCGGTGACTGTGGTTGACTTCTAATGGACAGAACAGTTCTCCAAGCTTTCTGAGATGCTGTTCCTGGCTTAGATAATCTTCAATTGGGCTGAAAATTTTTTTTTCAATTTCTTTCTTAGATTAGCTGACTAATTTTTCATTGACGAGGTATTTCATTTAGTTCTCCATAAGTGTTTAGTGAGTGCCTTTCAAGAGTCAGGTACTGATGTGGGGGAGACAAAGATGAATAGGCCAAACTTTTCTGTTTTCTCAAGGGGCTCCCAGTCCCTTGAGCTGGTAAAACACACTTGTATGAATTTCTTTTGTGCTTCATAGATGTCACCTAGTTCTGGCCATTCTAGCTGGAGAAGATGAAATGTTTGACCCAGTGATCAGAAAAACTAGTCGTTGCCTTAGAAAGAGAGAGACCTATTTCTCTGACACATGTCTGCCATTTTCAAGGTTTCTGATAAATATCCTCTAGCTCAGAGGCCATAAGGCCTGAATCTATAAGCAAATTACCTTCAATTCCCAGATCCCTTTGGTGGCTGGCTGGTTGGCAATAAAACTTTGTTTACTAGGATCTCTAAATCAGCTTTGTTTGGCAGCTATATTACACTTGGCCCAAACAGATAACTGTACGTAGACAGGAAAGGCTGCTTGTGTAGTAGAAATCTGATTCATTTAGGCCCAAGTCCCAGATCCATCTAACTGGCTTTGGGACTTCGGGCAGGTCCCTCAACTTTGTTGAAATATATATTCCCTTATCTATAAAATGAAATAACAGACATTTCACAATGTTGCCAAATGGATAAGGAATCACCTATATAGAGTTCCCAGTATATGTTAATACCTAGTGATGATTCAAAAGTGGCAGTTCTTTTTATTACCAGGTCTGCAAAGAGGAGCGCCAGATGGTAAAGAGTCTGCCTGCAGCGCAGGAGATCCAGCTTCGATCTCTGGGTCGGGAAGGCCCCCTGGAGAAGGAAATGGCAACCCACTCCAGTATTCTTGCCTGGAGAATCCCATGGACAGAGGAGTCTGGCAGGCTACAGTCCATGGGGTCGCGGAGTCAGACACGACTGAGTGACTTCACACTTTCACTGCAAAGAGGGCATGAGTTATCACACTACCTATGAGAGGAAAACTGGCCTGGACTAGTCCTCTTGGGAGTGTTGCTAGAACTTGAAGGAATCACCACTGAGCTGAGCAGAGGCTTATAAATGTATCCTAGGTGGTGTGTGGCTCTGATAGGGCTTCTTGGAGAGAGCAAACTGCCAGGAACCACCAAAGGAAGACGTTGTGAAACTGAGTCAGCAGTCTGGCTGAAGCAGTTGATGGAGGCAAGGTCTGACCTGGTGTCTCCTGGTTGACATTAGAATTGTAGGAAGGTGAATGAATGAGGCACGTTTTTCCATTGACCTACTTGATTAAGCCAAGGATCTCTATTTGGAAAGCCACATAATCACCATCTGAGGTGTTAAGCCATCAGAAAGTCTCAACAGTTGGAGGAGGCCTTAGGTACCTGTAATAGGTCTAGGATACTGGCAAACAGTCCCTTGAAAATAAAGGAGTCTTCTTTCAACCTCCACATGTGGGGGTAAGAGTCTGCTAGCTCTGAGATTGCAAACTGGAGGCTTTTGTTGTCATATCTTTTTTGACTTGAACCATATTTAAACTGAGATTTCACCAGAATTTCTGACTTTTCTCAAGTATTAGAAATACCTAACCTGCATTCTGATACAGAATGGTACACTGATACCAGCTCTATAGGGATTTCGGGTTATCCACAACTCCTTCCTTGAAATGATGTTTCTTGTGGTTTTTATAACACTGCTCAGTCCTCATGTTCCTCTGCCCTCTTCGACTTTCCCATTCCATCAATCCCTTCCTCCTCTGCCAATCCTTACATGCCAGCAAACTCAGGGCTGTTTTCCATTCTCTTCTCTTTTCCCCAGTCCACGTTCTTTTCTTTCTTTCTTAAATTTTTTGGCGTGCCATGTGTCTTGTGGAATCTTAGTTCCCAGACCAGGGATCAAACCCTGGTCAAACTGCTGAGGAAGCACAGTCTTAACCACTGGACCACCGGGGAAGTACCCCACATACTTTTAATGAACCTCATCTCCTCCCAAGGTTTTGAATCCCAGCTATATGATGCTACAGGCAAGGAAAACTTGTCCCTTCTTCCCTTCTAGATTCTTTAGCTAGTCTATTAATTAAATTGACACAAGAAAAATTAATGGGAGAGAAACAAATTTAATTTCATATGTACAGTTCAGTTCACTCAGTCATGTCTGACTCTTTGCGACCCCATGAATTGCAGCACACTAGGCCTCCCTGTCCATCACCAACTCCTGGAGTTCACCCAAACTCATGTGCATCAAGTCAGTGATGCCATCCTGCCATCTCATCCTCTGTCATCCTCTTCTCCTTCTGCCCTCAATCCCTCCCAGCATCAGGGTCTTTTCGCATGAGGTCGGGAGCTCATAAAAATGTGGTACTCAAAAGAGTTACCAAAGTAGACAGCTTTTATACCTTTTAGACAAGGAAACAATAAATTTGTGAGGAATTGAAAAGATAAAGGGGTTTGGGCTTGGAGTTAACAAATTGGTGGTGAAGTAACAAGGTTTGTTTATATAGCCTTTCATGTCCCTAAATTGCCTGTCTCTGGTGATAAGGATGCCCTGTAGCCTCCTGGTACAGGGAGGGTACCTTTGACATGGGAGACTGATTTCCTGCTTTCAGGTGGACAAAGGAGAGTCAGGGTGTTCTTGCACTGACTTTTTTTTAAAGTTAATTAATTTATTCTTGGCTGCACTAGGTCTTCATTGCTGCATGCAGTCTTTCTCGAGTTGCGGAGAGCGGGGGCTACTCTTCATTGCAGTGCACAGGCTTCTCATTGCCGTGGTCTCTCCTGTTGTGGAGCACAGGCTCTAGGTCCATGGGCTTCAGTAGTTGCAGCACGCAGGCTCAGTGGTTGTGGTGCCTAGGCTTGGCTGCTCCGTGGCATGTGGAATCTTCCCCAACCAGGGATCGAACCTGTGTCCCCGGCTTTGGCAGGTGGATTCTTATCCACTAGACCACCAGGGAAGTCCTGGTGTTTCTTAAGACTGTTTCTTAAGTAGCTTTTTAATTCAAAATAATCAATATGCAGCATATTGGGGGTGGCATATTTTGTTCCCCTTCGCTGTTGATGGTCATGGTAAAGTGTGGCACATGGAGGACTTGTTGAGTTGTGCATGTCCAAGGTAGGATCCTGGTATGTGGTTTTCTTTTTCCCTTTCATCATTTAATTGACCTAGACTGTTTTTTTAAAAGATTATTGAATTATGGTTGATTTACAATGTTGTGTTTAATTTCTGCTGTATAGCAAGGTGATTCAGTTATATAGACATGTGCATTCGTTTTTGTGTTCCTTTCCATTATGGTTTATCACAGGATATTTAATATCGTTTCCTGGGCCATACAAGAGAACCTTGTTGTTGATCCATTCTATATATAATAGTTTACATCTGCTAATACCAAATTCCTAATCCAACTCTTTCTCACCCCTACTCTCCTTTAGCAATAAGTCTGTTCTCTATGCCTGTGAACCTGTTTCTGTTTTGATGGTAATTTGTGCTGTATTTTAGAATCCACGTATAAGTAATTTCATACGGCATTTGTCTTTCTCTTTCAGACTTACTTCACTTAGTATGATCTTCTCTAGGTCCATCCACTTTGCTGCAAATAGCATTGTTTTCTTCATTTTTATGACTGACTAGTATTCAGTGTGTGTGTGTGTGTCATTTAGGTTGTGTCCATGTCTTGTGAAGCCCCCTGGTGGCTCAGATGGTAAAGAGTCTGCCTGCAATGCAGGAGACCCGGGTTCGATCCCTGGGTTGGGAAGATCCCTTGGAGAAGGAAATGGCAACCCACTCCAGTAATCTTGCCTGCAAAATCCCACGGATGTAGGAGACTGGCAGGTACAGTTCATGGGGTTGCAAAAAGTCAGACATGACGGAGCGACTTCACTCTCACTTTCCTGTCTTCTTGATTATTGTGAATAGTGCAGCTATGAACATAGGGGTGCATGTATCTTTTTAAATTATAGTTTTGTCTGGATTCTGGATATATATCCAGGCGATTTTCTGAGCAACTTTCATTTAAAATATGGGCTTCCCTTGTGGCTCAGCTGGTAAAGAATCTGCCTGCATTGTGGGAGACCTGGGTTCTATCCCTGGGTTGGGAAGATCCCCTAGAGAAGGGAAAGGCTACCCGCTCCAGTATTCTGGCCTGGAGAATTCCATGGACAGTATAGTCCTGTTCACTTCAGTTGCTCAGTCGTGTCTGAATCTTTGCAACCCCATGGACTGTAGCACTCCAGGCCTCCCTGTCCTTCATCAACTCCTGGAGTTTATTCAAACTCATGTCTATAGAGTCAGTGATGCCATCCAACCATCTCATCCATTGTCGTCCCCTTTTCCTCCCACCTTCAATCTTTCCCAGGATCAGGGTCTTTTCAAATGAGTCAGTTCTTCACATCATGTGGCCAAAGTATTGGAGTTTCAGCTTCAACATCAGTCCTTCCAATGAACACCCAGGACTGATTTCCTTTAGGATGGACTGGTTGGATCTTGCAGTCCGATGGACTCTCAAGAATCTTCTGCAACACCACAGTTCAAAAGCATCAATTCTTTGGTGCTCAGCTTTCTCTATAGTCCAACTCACATCCATACATGACTACTGGAAAAACCATAGCTTTGACTAGATGGACCTTTGTTGGCAAAGTAATGTCTCTGCTTTTTAATATGCTGTCTAGGTTGGTCACATCTTTTCTTCCAAGGAGCAAGTGTCTTTTAATTTCATGGCTGCAGTCACCATCTGCAGTGATTTTGGAGCCCCCCAAAATAAAGTCTCGCACTGTTTCTACTGTTTCCCCATCTATTTGCCATGAAGTGATGTGGCCACATGACATGACCCTGTTTTGTGTGTGTGTGTTCACTTACTTTAATAACACTACATTTATCATGTTATCACCATGGAATGTAAATTCAGGTTAGACAAGAGAATTTCACAAGTACAGCAAAGCATTCTGTGACATACCAAAGTTTGTAGAATATCTGACCAAACCAGCTTGCTCATCAATCACTTCCATTATAGCCATTTTATTTAGTTGATGATTCTTTTGGAGAGAATAAACATACTGTGCACATTTAAAAAGTGTTTTTTATTTACCTTTGCATTAGCACCTAAAACACACATTTGTTTCAAAATAACATTTAAAATTATTCTAATATAACAGCAGCAAAATCTAATTCTGCAACTACAAAAGCGCTAATAGGGATAGACAGTTAAGTTGTTCTCATGTTTACAACTATGACCTAAAATAAATACTACTTCAAAGTGGCTCTGTTACCAACTTTTTACTTGCAGGGAGGTTTATCATGTTATATTCCATGTACTATTCTGAAAGGGTTCCTCAAGAGCCAACCAGCCCTTAAAACAGTACTCAGTCCACAGGACAGAAAGTTAAATTAACAGCAGTAAATAGGACTCCTGCTGCTGCTAAGTCACTTCAGTCGTGTCCGACTCTGTGCGATCCCATAGTCGGCAGCCCACCAGGCTCCCCCGTCCCTGGGATTCTCCAGGCAAGAACACTGGAGTGGGTTGCCATTTCCTTCTCCAATGCATGTAAGTGAAAAGTGAAAGTGAAGTTGCTCAGTCATGTCCAACCCTCAGCGACCCCATGAACTGCAGCCTTCCAGGCTCCTCCATCCGTGGGATTTTCCAGGCAGGAGTACTGGAGTGGGGTGCCATTGCCTTCTCCAAAATAGGACTCCTACATTACATCAAAAGCATATGATATTCTGCAGCAACTGGGAGCATTTTCAGGATTGGCATGTTGTCTTCTTTAGAACTAATTTCAACAGAAGAGTTTAAGAGGGTGGACAGGTATCTCTATTAAATGTATTTAAAAGTGACATGTTTCTTTTGTGCCGATCTGAATCTGACTCCCCCGAATGACCTAGCTAGTGAACTAGTCACCAGTAATCTGGTCAGCAGGCAAATCAAGCCTGCAAGAAAATAAGCCAATATTCAAATTACCATGTTCTTGTCTGACCCAAAAAATTTATTTTCAGCATAAATATATAACCTCAGTATGAGATGTCTAATTAAAGCAAGCACCACCAACAAGACCAAGATGGCATCTCCTCTTCTAAGGTTTAGGTTTTGCCCAGAATTCTTGATACAGGGAATAACCCATACCAAGAGACATTGCTCCCACAACAAAGCTTTGGGCTGCCACACACATGTGGATCAGGTGAACAGAAATTTTAATATTTCCCCTCTATATAATCCACATGCAATAATTGCTGCAAAACCTGCCATTCCCATGGGGACAAATGGTGCCTCTCTTAGCTTTTCGGGTAAGTTAACATCCCTGATCTTCATCATATGAGGAAAGAGAAACATGTGTCCCTTGACATAGTGATTGAAGAATCTTCAGACAACCACAAGATGTTTCAGGTTCCTATCCACTAGTGACCACACTCCTGCACCTGCTGTCCAGCTGGCTTCTCCTAGATGAGTATTTTTTGAATGCTGAGTTTTTCACTCTCTTATTTCACCTTCATCAAGAGACTCTTTAATTCCTCTTTGCTTTCTGCCATAAGGGTGGTGTCATCTGCATATCTGAGGTTATTGATATTTCTCGCAGAGATCTTGATTCCAGCTTGTGCTTCATCCAGACTGGCATTTGGCATGATGTACTCTGCATATAAGTTAAATAAGCAGGATGACAATATAAAGCCTTGACGTACTTCTTTCCCAATTTGGAACCAGTCTGTTGTTCCAGTTCTAACTGTTGCTTCTGGACCTGCATACAGGTCTCACAGGAGGTGGGTCAGGTGGTCTGTATTCCCATCTCTTTAAGAATTTTCCACAGTTTGTTGTGATCCACACAAAGGCTTTAGCGTAGTCAATGAAGCATAAGTAGATGTTTTCTGAAATTCTCTAGCTTTTCTATGATACAGTGGATTCCGGCAATTTGATCTGTGGTTCTGCCTTTTCTAAATCCAGTTTGTACATCTGGAAGTTCTCAGTTCACAAACTGTTGAAGCCTAGCTTGAAGGTTTTGAGCATTACTTTGCTAGCATGTGAAATGAGTGCAATTTTGTGGTAGTTGGAACATTCTTTGGCATTGCCTTTCTTTGAGACTGGAATGAAAACTGACCTTATCCAGTCTCGTGGCCACTCACTGCTGAGTTAATCAAATTTGCTGGCATACTGAGTGCTGCACTTTTAACAGCATTATCTTTTAGGATTTGAAATAGCTCAACTGGAATTCCATCACCTCCACTAGCTTTGTTCGTAGTGATGCTTCCTAAGGCCCACTTGACTTCACATTCCAGGATGTTTGGCTATAGGTGAGTGATCACACTGTCGTGGTTATCTGGGTCATTGAGGTCTTTTTGTATAGTTCTTCTGTGTATTCTTGCCACCTCTTCTTAATATCTTATACTTCATTATAGTTTTGATTTTCATTTCTCTAATAATTAGCAATGATGAGCATCTTTTCATGTGCCTGTCATCTGTATGTCTTCTTTGGAGGTAGATCTATTTAGGTCTTCTGCCCATTTTTGATTGGGTTGTTTATTGTTGTTATTGAGTTGTATTTGTTTGTACATTTTGGAAATTGATTCCTTGTAGTTGCTTCATTTGTAAATATTTTCTCCCATTCTGTAAGCTGTCATTTGATTTTGCTGTGGTTTCCTTTGCTGAACAAAACCTTGTACGTTTGATTAGATCTCATTTATTTTTGCTTTTATTTCTATTGCTTTGGGAGATTGACTTAAAATATTGGTATCAGTCAGTCAGTCTGTTCAGTCGCTCAGTCGTGTCCTACTCTTTGCAATGCCATGAATTGCAGCACACCAGGCCTCCCTGTCCATCACCAACCCCCGGAGTTCACCCAAACTCATGTGCATCAAGTTGGTCATGCCATCCAGCCATCTCATCCTCTGTCGTCCCCTTCTCCTCCTGCCCCCAATCCCTCCCAGCATCAGAGTCTTTTCCAATGAGTCAACTCTTCACATGAGGTGGCCAAAGTATTGGAGTTTCACTTTCAGCATCAGTCCTTCCAATGAACACCCAGGACTGATTTCCTTTAGGATAGACTGGTTGGATCTCCTTGCAGTCCAAGGGACTCTCAAGAGTCTTCTCAAACACCACAGTGCAAAAGCATCAATTCTTCGGCACTCAGCTTTCTTCACAGTCCAACTCTCACATCCATACATGACCACAGGAAAAACCATAGCCTTGACTAGACAGACCTTTGTTGGCAAAGTAATGTCTCTGCTTTTCAATATGCTGTCTAGGTGGGTCATAACTTTCCTTCCAAGGAGTAAGCGTCTTTTAATTTCATGGCTGCAGTCACCGTCTGCAGTGATTTTGGAGCCCCCCAAAATAAAGTCTGACACTGTTTCCCCATCTATTTGCCATCAAGTGATGGGACCAGATGCCATGATCTTCATTTTCTGAATGTTGAGCTCTAAGCCAACTTTTTCATTCTCCACTTTCACTTTCAGCAAGAGGCTTTTAAGTTCCTCTTCACTTTATGCCATAAGGGTGGTGTCATCTGCATATCTGAGGTTATTGATATTTCTCCCGGCAATCTTGATTCCAGCTTGTGCTTCTTCCAGCCCGGCGTTTCTCATGATGTACTCTGCATAGAAGTTAAATAAGCAAAGTGACAATATACAGCCTTGACATACTCCTTTTCCTATTTGGAACCAGTCTGTTGTTCCATGTCCAGTTCTAACTGTTGCTTCCTGACCTGCATACAGGTTTCTCAAGAGGCAGGTCAGGTGGTCTGATGTTCCCATCTCTTTCAGAATTTTCCACAGTTTATTGTGGTTCACACAGTCAAAGACTTTGGCATAGTCAATAAAGCAGAAATAGATGGTTTTCTGGAATTCTCTTGCTTTTTTGATGATCCAGCGGATGTTGGCAATTTGATATCTGGTTCCTCTGCCTTTTCTAAAACCAGCTTGAACATCTGGAAGTTCATGGTGCATGTACTGCTGAAGCCTGGCTTGGAGAATTTTGAGCATTACTTTACTAGCGTGTGAGATGAGTGCAATTGTGCGGTAGTTTGAGCATTCTTTGGCATTTATGTCAATTTATGCTTTTTCTATATTCTCTTCAAGGAGCTTTATGCTGTCATGTCTTAAGCCATTTTGAGTTGTTTTGCCCATGCAAGTGCATGTCTGGCTTCACTGCCTTGCATATGGCTGTCTCCCTTTCCTGCCCCACTTGCTGGTGGTGCAGTCTTCTCTCCATTCCATCTTCTTGCCTCCTTTGTGGAAGATTGACCGTACATGAGTGGTTTATTTCTGGGTTCTTTATTCTGTTCCATTGGTCCATATGTCTATTTACCATGCTGTTTTGATTACTGTAGCTTTCTAGTATTGTCTGAATTCTGGGAGGGATATACCTCCTGCTTTGTTCTTTTTCCTCAAGATTGCACTGGCAATTCTGGGTCTTTTACAATTCCATATAAGTTTCAGGACTATTTGTCCTGGTTTTGTGAAAAAATGCCATGAGTAATTTGATAAGGATTGCATTAAATGTGTAAATTGTTTTGGGTAGTATTGCCATTTTAACAATATTACTATTTTCAATCTAAGAGGATATCTTTCCATTTCTTTGAAACATAATTTCCTTTATTAATGTTCTATAGTTCTCAGCATGTCTTTCACCTTTGACCTAGGCTGTTTTTATTTTTAAAATCGTAATGTTCATTTTGGAAATATACCCAAACAGATAAAGAAATAGAAATTGCCTGTAATCCAGAGATAATCATTGTTAATGTTTTGGTTACTTAAAGTAGAATTCTTTGTTGATATCCATCACTATCCTCTTACCATAAATTCTTTTCCTTCATAAGCTTATTATATTAATACTGTTTTATTTTCTATCTTCTTTGCTTATGTTTGACCCAGTGTTGCAACCTCCAGGCCCCATAACGCCTGACACACAGGAGATGCTCAGTAAGTTTTTGTTGAATAAATGAGGTGTTGTTTTTTTTTAAATTACAGAATAGGGCTGAGGTTATACTTCATATACAGTTCTAGATTTTTATTCATTTAGCATGACATTTCATTATGCTAATTTAAAACCCTTTAGTGATTTCTCATTACCCTTAGAACAAAGTCTAAAATCCTTACTAAATCCTGCAAGCTGTGAGTCTTTGGAAAGACACAGAAGCCTCATTTTTGAATCCTCAGAATCCGTCATAGCCCAGTTCCAGGCTCTTTTCTCCATTTTCTCCCTTCCTAGATTTGTATTCATGATTTAAAGTGCCAGTGAGCACTGGTGGTGTGATTTCATCCAGTTCCAATAACTACTTACACTTACATGCTAAATCAATGAGTAGTTGGACTTAATAAGATTTAAAGTTTTGCCAAGTTTGCTCAAAAGAGCAAGAGATATTAATGGTGGGTAAATTGGGAAGTGAGGCCATGGGGAAGGGTGATGGATTCTGAGAAAGTAGAAGGACCAATTGATTGGAGGTCCTGAAGAATTACCCAAGTGAATGGACAAGACTGAGTTAAAAGTAATGATTGGAGACTGAGATAATAGGGCCTAAAAATATTTACCTATTTTATTAATATAATAAGACAATTAAAGCTGGGATTCAGTTGGCATAGACCTCAGGTAAGACAAGAGTGTGGCTGACTAAATAGATCAGTTCTTCTAAAGACAGCAGCTCTCTGGGATTGCCTTGAGAACTCCACCTACTCTACAAGGAGAAAGCTGGATAGGACAGTGGGGAAAGGGCGTTTAGGACAAGCTAGCTTGCAGTGTTTGTCAGACTGCCTCTTGACCCAAGATCAATGGCTTTTCCCAGAAATTCGGAAAAGATAAAGTAGGGTTTGCTGGGTAAGCTGTCCTCCAATTGCTGCAACTCCAACAGTAGGGTGGTGGTGGTGACGGTGGTAGGAGGGGAACAGCCAGGCCCCAGGTGTTAGGTTCCTCTGTCTCTGACTAGTCTATTTAAGGACTTTGGCTCTCTCCTTAACTCTTGGCAGAAGGTTTTCAATCTTCTCTATGAAATTCCATCCTACTGTTACATCCAAAGTATTTTTTCAGTATTACCTGTAGCTGCTATGTCTCAAGACAGCACCACTTCTTAGACAGCTGGGGCTGAAACAAGGGTAGAAATGTGCTCTAATACACCACAAGACTTCTAAACTATTTCTCCCACAGTCATCTGGGATGATGAGTCCATTCTTTTACGAATTCATAAGCTCTGGAAATAAACCAAGGCTCCCAATCCATGAACCAGGCACCTAAGCATAAGATGCTTAGAACTTGTTCAACTTTCAGTTTGCTTATCTTTAAAGAAAGTGATTATTAATATCAATAGATAATAGTGATATTATCAGATCTTTCAAGGTATCTTGTGTTCAGAAACCCTATAACAGTAAGGATGAAAAGCATAGTATCACAGTATCTGAAAGTGGCTGTTAAACAGATGGTCTCAATGGAATTAACAGGAGAGGTCAGTATACTTTTGATGACAATATTAAAAGGACAACTGATTTTATTAAATATTAGAAAACTCAAAACATATGGGCTTCCCTGGCGGCTCATTGCTAAAGAACCCTCCTGCCAATGCAGGCGATGCCAGTTCAACCCCTGAATCAGGAAGATCTCCTACAGAAGGAAATGGCAATCCACTCCAATATTCATGCCTGGGAAATTCCTTAGACAGCGGAGCCTGGTGGACTACAGTCCATGGAGTCTCAAAAGAGTCAGACACGACTTAGTGACAAAACAACCACAACAACAAAACTCAAAACACACATGCAACCAATATTGACACTGTAAATTAATAACTCTAGCTCTACCCTGAGGATACGAGTTGAGTTCAATGTATGTTTGCATGTCTATATTCTAAGCCATTCCCCAAATCTGCTCTTCTAGGATAAAATGAAAATGAAAGGGAAGACAGTGGTGAAAAAAAAATTTAGAGATATCAAAGTGTAAAGATATGCAAAGTATGCTACAAATTAAAATTAAAACTAGACCAGGATATTTACATATTTTATTAAATCTTTACAATCAGTAATTATAATCAAATACACAACTATATACAAGGATTATATACATTTTGCCCAGACTTTTACATCACAGTACATAGTTTCCCTTAGAAATATTGTATACATTTATCACCAAACAATAAAATCCAACAACAGTAGTGTTACAGCACCTGTTAGTACAGACATCTTTTTTCATAAATTACATCATAAGAAAATATACGGCTGTAAATTGGGCTTTTAAAAATGTCTTTTATAAAATCTGAACATACAATATTTCATTCACAGAATGTTTTTTTTTCTATGTTCTGACTGAAGCCTTGTGCATAAAACGACCAGTTGGAATATTTACTAAATGCCCCCTCCTCTAAATTGATAAGCACTATTGGAATTATGGATGCTGAGCTTTCTTTATGATGAATTTGGCATGGGGTCTGGTGAGGGAACAAATGCTGGTTTAACTACTCAAAGGGCCATGAGATGGTAATTTAAATTAAAATAAAAATCTCAAGAGTATATTAGAGAAGTTAAAATCACAGAGTGCACAGTTTTTCATTTTACTCTCTAAACACTGTGAAGAGAAAGGGAAAAGTATAATGTTAAAAAATTTGTTCTGAAACAACTGTATTCTTGTTGGAAGCCTATTAAAAGTTAAAAAGAAAAAAGAAAACCTACCCAACAAAATATCCCATCCCAAACATATCTAGGAAATTACAATTTTTCACACCTAAAACTTTATGAGAAAAGCACTGCAAATTAGGGTATATCATTTTAATGGAGTTTCCTAAGCAGAAAAAACTTGAACTATTTTTAGTAGGTAAACAAGTGAAGTTTTAAAACTTGAAAATACCTGAATTAAATACTTTCTCTAATATCTAACTTTTAACTTTCAGATAAAATCCATACTTGATTCCAGGTTTGTAAACATTGTATAAATCCTTCTTAGTCACTTTTATGGCTGTGGTGATCACTTCAGCTCTATCTCTATGCAGCCAACAGCTAACTGAGGTAGACCAGATGTTTCTAAAATTCAGGGTCACACAAAAACCCCTGAATCTTTAGGAAGTAAATAAAATGCTATAAAAGGTACTTAAAAAACAAAACATTTAAAAAAATGCCTAATGCTGTTGAAACTTTTCATGAACTTAAAAACAACTTCGTGGCAGTATGTCAGTTAAGAATGGAGAGTCAGTGACAATGTTGGAGTTTTGAAGCTGAACATTATACCTTCTTTTCTTAGCTAGGGAAAAATCAAGTATAATTCCTTCTGCTATTAATTTTTATAGTTTGTTAATTTTATAGTTAAATTTTTTTTTTAAGTATTCATTTTTCTAGACAAGCTGATGGTTTAGTCACTAAGTTGTGTCCGACTCTTGTGACCCCATGGACTGTAGCCTGCCAGGCTCCTCTGTCCATGGGATTCTCCAGGCAAGAATACTGGAGTGGGTTGCCATTTCCTTCTCCAAGTTGCTTCTAGACCTCAATGAATGGCAACAACTCCCCCTAATGGCCAAAGAAAGGGTAAGTGGCAGTAAGCTGGCTTTTCTGTGTATGCCACAAGATCTCTGCTGGAAATAAAATTATGTTGTTTTGATAAATTAGAAAAGCTAGATTTGACAACAATGGCTTTGAACTACAAAAAGAAAACCAAATCAATGTATATAAGGCTTCTGTAATCCAAGTCTTAAAGGAACATCTGCTCCTTTTCTCCAAGCCCCAGTCCTATAAATCAAGGCAAGTCAAGTAATTACGCTTCAACTATTTTGGCAGCTTTGCAATCAAAATGAACAAAGTACTATGTCTATTCTTCCATATACTCTATGTATTATAGTTCTATCATCTTTTTACACCAAATTTCACATGCAGAGAGACTAAAAATATCCATTTTGGTGTCAGGTTTAATTAAGGGCCAAAAAAAGTCTTTTATACTACTCTTTTTTCCCCCCCTCAAAATGAATTCTCTATTAGATTTATTACTCACTGACCCAATTAACTTCAGCTGGAATTTTTGAAAGCAGCTATTTATCCCCTTACAAAAGAACATGTTTACCTGGGATCTAAGACATACTGTACATGAATATACATAACTACAATACAGCACTGCTGTTCTTTTAACAGCTCCATATACAGTTTAAGTTCATCAGTACCTCCAAAACTGTGTTTTAAGGAAAAAAATTATTATATAATGACACGGTAAAGAAAAAGAAAAGTCTCAAATATTCCTTTAGAACTGATTCACGTATGTTTAAAAAATAAATAGAGTAAAGCCATGATTTCAATTACAGGGCTGTCTACAGATATCAACAAAAAAGTTCTAAAAACTTAAATGTGGCCAGCACCAGACTGCCACACACATACACACACACACCCCCAAAAAAAATTAAAAATAGGGGAAAAGGTTCCATTAAGCTATACGGCTATATGTTAGTTGCTACTGTGTTTTTTACACAGGTTACCATAGACTAATTTTCAAGTCCATATTGGAAGGAATACTCATTAAAACAAAACAAAACAAAACTTAAAAACCATGATCAACAGAAAATGTGACAGATTCCTTAGGTGCAACTTTAGCAACTATAGTTTCAAAGGAGGAAAAAATAGTAGTTACTCCAGAATTTTTAGACCACTACCACAGTTTTATCATGGCTAAGACAGAAAAATGGAACAAAATGTATTCAGCTATTGGCAACACAGGTCTTGTGGCTCAAAATGCATACTACACATGGGATGGAGTAAGGCTGATGGCTAGAGGTAATCACCTCCAAAGAAATGAACTGGAAAAGATTTATAATTTACCCTACAAAGATATAACCTTAAGTTCCATTTCAGAGTAGTCACAGCTTTCCCTATGGAAGGCCCAATGGCAAGTTCATATTGCAACATTACAGTTTCTCCCTTGCTCCATTTTTCAAGAGTATTAGGTAACCAATTCCCACATTATATGACCTTTTTACCTGGTCCCAATGATTAGTCTTTACGCAAAGAACTCACTGAGAAAGTACACTGGCTTCACCTTTGGTTTAAATGAAAAGGACACCGATAAGAGGGAAAAAAATCAAGTCATCTCGATCATGTTACACAATGAAGCGAGTGAAAATGTTGAGCAAAGACTGTTTTCACCATGAATGCATTTGCTTCACAACCATTTAGGTCACTTTGAGTGTTTCTGTGAAGGCAGCATAACCAGAATGCCCACAAAACTCCTATGCGTTTTCCCCAAAGAACCTCTAACCCGCAAACCAAGAAAACAGAGAGCTTCCTTTAATTAGAAAGCTGTACAAATCTGTATTCCCCACCTCATAGTTAACTAGATATGTTTCTTAGCTACTATCCAGAGACTGCAGAAATCTGGTTCCAAGGAATGCCCAGTAATCTTTTCCTGGCCCAAGGTGTGCAGCAGGATGGTACACTCCTGTCACCTGGGGGGTGGGGGAGGACTGTGAGTTTGCATTTTTGATGGGACAGTTTTAAACAAGGTCAGTTCTAACACAGCGTGTTCCAGATTCCTATGAAAACTAACTCTCCCAGTCAGAACGTGGTTGCTCATCACCATACTTAAAGCCTCCCATGAAGAGAGCCTGCTTAGTATCAGGGTGTCTATTAACCACAGTTTACCTTTTCTTTTGAAATACCTACCACCAGGTAGACTTTTGTGAGTCAGAGCTCATCCTTATCCATCATTTCAAATGCTTCTATGTCTTCATTCCAGTCTGCTAATATGGAGTCTATAGGCTGGGCCTTTTTGCCCCAGCTAACATTAGGATTGGAATCCTCCTCAGTTTCTGGCTGTTCTTGAAGTTGGTTATCTAAATCTGTACATTCACCATCAAGACTTGTAGTCTCGAGGTTTTCCATGGGGTTAGAATCCTGTTCAGAAGAAGAAACGCTTGCAGCACTGTCTGTATCTACTGGAGATAAAGCTTCTGGGTGAGAGTTCACAGAACTTTCCTCAGGAGACTCTTGATCAACCAGATCAATCTCCTGAGACCTTGATGCAATCTGTTCAGCACTCTGAGAGTCATTTTCAGAGGATGGTTGTTCTTCATTTTCCATCTCAGGATCTGTACATGAAAGAAACAAACTTCATGCTACTTTCCTGCTCAAAACATGTACTATCATATTCTCAAAACCATACTGGCTTTAGTACTAAAGCAAAAAGCTGAGAGTTAAAAGAAAACCATGTTAATGCAGGATGACTCTAATAAAGACTGCCGTCAGTGGGTGTCACCAAATGCCAAGAAATACACTAAACAGTAATATTAAAATGCATATAAATTTATATTATAGGTCTTAAATTTATTAAACACCTAAATTCAGGAAAGCCCAAACATGAGAACATATTAAAGCAAACAAAATTTAAACAGTGCATGCCACTGCTGTAATTTTAATATTCTTTGAAAAGTGAAATTCCCACTCAAGAAACCATGAAAATGCAGATACTGCAAAATTAAATGATTAAAATTAAATGATTCAGGGATATCAATGTGATTAAATATTTCCATAAATACAAAAACAGATTATTTACAAAACTTCATTACTGATGAAGTTTTATAAGATATAATTATAAGATATAATCATAAAATCTACTGGAAGGCCAAAAAGCAGGCTAAACCTCTGGTAATGAATATACAGTGAAACCACTAGAGGCATTTTATTTAGGGTTCCTACAAGAAAGTGCTGAGGTAGCAGCATCTATAATCACAGGCTGCACAATTCTCAGACTCTGCAGTCAGCTGGTAAAGATCTCATGAGCGTCTTCTGTGTGGCAGGCACCGTGCAAGGTGCTAGGGATAAAACTAGATGAAAACAAACACCTAACTTGCCCTTCTGAATCTTATAGTCCAGCTGAGGAAAACGTTTACAAATCAACACAAATAAACAGAAAACTCTGTGATGCAAGCTATGGTATTGGAAAGAATAATGAGATTTGAGGACTTCTTTCAGAATGTGCTTCCCTGATGGCTCAGAGGGTAAAGTGTCTGCCTGCAATGCAAGAGACCTGGGTTCGATCCCTGGGTTGGGAAGATCCCCTGGAGAAGGAAATAGCAACCCACTCCAGTACTCTTGCCTAGAAAATCCCATGGATGGAGAAACCTGGTAGGCTACAGTCCATGGGATTGCAGAGAGTAGGACATGACTGAGCGGCTTCAGTTTCACTTTCAGAATGTGACACTTGAACTGAGATTTCAAAGATAAGCAGAATTAGTCAAAGAAGAAAGAGAAGATGAACTTATTATAAAACCAGAAAAATGGAAGGAAATAAAGGCACACAGGGAGGGACAGAAGGATACGTATGCATACACCCTGACCAGGTAGGATTACCTGACATGGGAAGCTTTAGATAGTTTGTGCTGGGGGTGTGTCAGGGGGAAGGTGGGCAAGGGGGAGGAGTTCCCACACGTTCTCTCAGCTGTGGAAAAGGTACATTTTAATTTGACATTTAGGGAAACTAAAGAACAGAAAGCAGTCTGGCAGCTTGGAGCTCATTTATGCTAGGCTACCCTAAGTTCAAGCAAAAACAAAAAGAACCTTCATTTCTAGACTGCATTAATCTAGTTTAGAATATGAAAAGGTGTGGGGCTATTTTATATAGTAATAAAGACTGTGCTTTTGACAAAGAATCACTCTAGGGTTACATGTTACATAATATTATTTTGGAAACCTAGCTAAGGATAAGGAAACAGGATGGGGTAGGCTCCAATCGAGATGTGGAGTAGGATGGGGAGCTCTCCTCCTCCCACAAATAACAGGAAAAATACATCTATGAACAGAACACATCTCACAGAACACCTACTGGACACAAGCAGGAGACCTCAAACCTGAAAGGACAAGAAAAGTCTCTATCAGGTAGGACGAAGAAAAGAGAGGATGGAGGGGCAGGACGTGTGCCCCTGGGAGGGAACTAAAGAGAGGAGAGGCTCCCGCATCCTGGGGAGCCCTCTCAGATCAGCGGGGACAGAAAGGGGGGTTCAGAGGCTCAGAGGCGAGCACAACCCCCATCTGCGGCAGGCAGAAGAGACGCCTGCACAGACTGGAGTACTGCTGCCCTGCGCGCCCCGGCCTCAGACACGTGTCCGTAGGTACGGGCAGGGCCTGAAACTCAGCGTTGAGTGCGCAGTCCACAGGAAGGGCACTGCTGTTGGCTTGTGCACAAGGCCTGAAGGGGGCTGGAGTGCGGTATGGCCGCAACTGGGGGTGTTTGCAGAAGCACCTGGGCCACCGTAGAAGTCAAGCACCATTGTTAAGTGGCACACAAAGGGAGCCCCTTTCTCCACTGCCAGCCTCTACCCATGCAGGCTCCAGGACAGTATACCTCACTTACTGCCTCAGTGGCTTAACAAACGCAAATCAGTATACACAGGATGGATAAACAACAAGGTCCTACTGTATAACACAGGGAACTATATTCAATACGCTGTGATAAACCATAATTCAAAAAGATACACGCACCCCAATGCTCACTGCAGCACTGTTCACAACAGCCAGGACACGGAAGCAACCTAGATGTCCACTGACAGAGGAACGGATAAGAAGATATGGTACATATATACAATAGAATATTACTCAGCCATAAAAAAGGAATGAAACAATACAAATAACCCCTCTGTAGTAGCAATAACTGGTTAGAAATAAACTAAGTTAACCTTTTATAATTAAAAACAGAATCCACAAGACATAGAATTAAATTTATTATGAAATCTTATTGTTTAATATTATAAAATCTCAATGAAAAAATAAGATCTGATTCAATTTACAGGTAAGTACCTGTATGTACCTGGATGGAAAGTCAATATTTAACAAAACCTTCCTGTTTAGATGTAACACATGCAGTTATACAATTCCAAAATGAATCCCAATTCTACTTTTTGGACTGGATAAGATTATTTTTAAATTCCTATGGAAGAATGTACATCACAGAGAGGTCAATAAATTCTGAAAAGAATTAGTGAGATGGGAGCTGCCTGAAGAGAGATTAAAATGTATTCAAAATAACAAACTATTTTATTATTAGCACTGGAATAAGCAAATAGATTAGTGTAAAAGCAGAGCAAGTCACCCAAAAACAGATCAAATATATGAGAATATGTGATACATAGCAAAGTGGCAACAATCAGCTAAATAAAAATGACAGCTGGAGAAGTACAAAAAGAAAGAATCTACCACACCACTACAAACCTTCATTCTAAGGGGCCTGTGTAATGACTACATCATTAAATTCAGGGATGGTGAGTCAGACATGTGGAAGTAAAAATGAATGAAGAAAATCTCATGATACAAAAAGAGAGAGAGAAAGAAAAGAAAAAAGTTTTAATAATGAAAGGACAAAGAAACTTGGCAAAGACTTCAAGACTGGCTGTTCTACAACCATTCATTCATGCAACCAGCATTTACTGACAAAAAGAAATACAGAGCTGAGACACAGGTAAAGAAGTACAATGTAATACAAATGTCAAAAGTACAACTATATTAAGATGTTGGGACTTTCCCTGGTGGTCCAGTGATTAAGAATCTACTTGCCAATGCAGGGGACACAGGTTCAATCCCTGGTCTAGGAAGATCTAGCAACTAAGCCTGTGTGCCACAACCACTAAGTCTACACTCCAACCCCTGCGCTCTGTAACAAGAGAAGCCACGACAAAGAGAAGCCCATGGCACCACAAATGGAGAGTAGACCCTGTTTGTCGTAACTAGAGAATGCCTGCGCACAGCAACAGAGACCCAGCACCGCCAAACTAAATGAACACAAACTGTTAAAGAAGATGTCCATACATTTTATCTATGAGAATAAGAGAAAAAATTCATAGAGAAGATAGCACTAAACTTGGTATTAGAATGACGAAATGTTTTTAAAGAGGAAAAGGCTATGGGAGTGGAAGCAGGATAGACAAGGCACTTGTGGAACGAGGGAAGACGTGCAAATGCAAAGATGCAAGAGAAAACATGTGGTGACTGAGGAAGAGAGGCTGGAGTCCTTCAGTGTTAACTCTACTAACATTTCAGCTGCCCCTTTCCAAGCAAAGACGCCATCTGTTTACATACTAGATTCACCTCCTCAGAACCAAATCCTTTCCAATAGAAATCTAAGTTCTACAGATCAACTGAAGGACAGATTCATCCCATCACATTCAGTGAAGGATAATCGTAGGAAAAGGAACCTGCCACAGGTAAACCTAAGGCCGTTCAAACCACTGGCCCTTTCTTTTGTTTCCCCTGTTCTGCCTGCCTCTTCACCAGACAGACGCAAATGCAAAAGTAGTTCTGAATCTCTGCGTCCATGCAGCTCTTAAGGCACTGGAAGCCGACACTATAAACTACAAAATGACGATGTATTCAAACTTTTAAATGCTGATTTTTTTTTCCCCATCTTGAGAAATACTACTGAGAAAAGTCAACTGAATCTTAATTGTAAATTGTTTCAATTCAGATCTCAAGGTAACAGTGTCTTTTGTTTGCGGGCACAGGGTGGGAATTATTATTCAGCACCTTTACAAATTCTAGAAATTCTGGAACCGGACACATGACAGACACAATATTAACACTTCTGCGGATAACTTAACTTTTAGAAGTGTGACTGGTTTAACCTGAGAAAGCAGCATTTCTACTTAATAAATTACTAATGCTTTATTCTGAAGAAGAATGTATAATAATTATCTGGACATTTTTGCTAGGATATAGGACTGTTGAAGATATTTCTCTTATCAATGGCTGGGATTTATCAGAATTAGAAGGTGGGAGTGGGGGCTTGTTCTGGAGTCTATTTTCTGTATTGATACGTGGGAAGACTGGCTCCATCAAAACTGACTTTTTAAGGGAAATATGTATCTGTGGAATGAGATCTTTAGAGAAAACAATCTGGAGGACATTTTAAATCGTTCAGATTTTATGGCTGCTATTATTTGGTGTACTTAAAGAATCCTACCTAGTATCCTTGTGTGTGTGGTGTGCTAAGTTGCTTCAGTCATGTCTGAGTACCCTTGGTGGCACAATAAGGCCAGATACAGAGCTGGGAGATTTTTTTTTTTTTTTAAGGAGGGTGCCTTCATGGCTTTGTTCAGTGTTTCTCAAAGTATAGCTGAGTGCAATTAACTGGAATGCTTGTTTAAAATTTCAGATTCTGATCCCCTGCTTTCAGAGTCTGATTCAATATTCTGGAGTAGACCTCAGGAATCTGCACTTCTAACTACTACACCAGCTGATGCTGAAGCAGAAGAGAAACACTGATGCATGCAGCAACAGCACAGATTAATGGCACCCACTACAGATGTCAACTTAGAATATTTTCCTAAGTAAATAAAGCAGTTGATTTAATAAAACTATTATCACTGACTTTTGTTACACTGATAAATATTAACAATTATACTATAACTCACAGCTGACAGTTAATAATGCCCTACAGTTCTTCAAAAAGTTATACAAAAAGGGGAATTTTTCAAAGCTTTTTGTCAAAATATCACACTATAACAGAATCGCAGTCAAAAAATGGACAGACTATCAAAACTTTAAAAAATATATAATTTAAATAAAGCCCTTTTACTGCAAGGTCCTTAAGGGAATACTGTTATGCTGTTCAGACTTTTTTTTAAATAGCATAACTGATCTCTTTTCATATCCTTTCTGTGGTATAGAAAGCACATGCTTTACCACAATCTCATAGTCCTAACCCTCACACATTTCCTACAGATATATGGGTTTTAAAAACAAGTCGATACTTTAAATAGTTTATACTGCATTCCAATAAAAAGTGATCAAAAGTAACACATGCTATACAACAATGTCTTCATTAGAGTAACTCTTGCATGGATATGGACTAGTGAATTCACCTATTATTTAATTAATAGAACTTGTTATGACAGGATCAGTAAAGAATCATCATTATGGGACAGCTGACTAGGCATGAAAATAATCTAAGTACTTTAAATGATGTATTATCATGGTAGCCACTGAAACAATATATACATGCACACGCATGTGTGTATATACATGTATATACACATGCATGCACATATATATAATTAAGGCTTATTAAAGATACTTACTACTATTAATAATGTAGTTTGGAATCATTTTACCTTTTAATATTGCTGCTGAAATTCCAATGGTAGCACAAAATAGGGGGGAAAAAAGCAAAGGCATTAAAGAGTTACATGGAATAATAATTTGCCTGTGTTTGATGTGCCAAAGTGCATATAAAGATCTAACTGAAAAAAGGGCTCAGGAAGAAAAAAAAAAAAAAAAAACAGGCACATAGGAGGATTTAAGAAGATTAGGAATCCTTTCTATTCTGTTCTATTTACACATCCTTAAGTACATATACCCTACTCACTCCATACTGCTTAAATAGTTAACAACTGAATGAACCTCAAAGAAGAATAAAGCAATACAAGAAGACAACCCAAACACTGACTTGGCCAGCACTAGATTATTGCTAAACTTTTTCTTTTTTAATTGTTCCACTTGGCAGTTATACTGAATTGAGTAAGTTTCCTACATATCTGCCAAACAAATATCCCAAACATCAACAACCGTGTACAAATCACACAGCTTTATCTGTTGCAAGCGAGGTAGGAGGACTAGTGCTCTCTCTATAGGAGCCTCCAGTGGCTAAGAAAATGGCCATTAAAAGCAGGATTACGGACTACGTCTGATGGTTCACTTTCCCTCATTTGCCCGCTATCCCTAGATGTGAAATTGTAAAACAATACTAGTGAGACCTTGCATTTATACAATAATTTGGGTTTCAAAGAGCTTTCAATTTACGAACAAAAATTTTGGCCCAGAGAGGGATATATATACACTCTCATGAATTAAGGCATGCTATCTTGTTCTTCAGGCACTAGCCAGGCATGTGTAACTCTTGTAACTTTCAAGTATCTGTGTGATGAAATTAGATCTCAATGAAGAGAAGCTGCTAGATTTCTACGCCTTCACCAAGACACTGGTTATTTGATTACAGGTGGCTTGGTGAAACCCAATTACTATTATATCATATATAACACCGTTCTATATAATTAATCTCTTTTTACTTCTTATTCTAAAAAAAACCCAGAGGATATAGTATCTGTGAAATTGAATGGTGAGCCTCCGTGGATGTTAAAAATGACTCTTAATGTAATCTCTTGTATTTTTATCACTGGCAGAATAATAGCAAAAATTATAAATTACGTATAAAAATATAATTCTAATGACATTCTAAATCAGCACACAAAGCAAAATAAACATTTCATTACTCATCTTTCCAAAAGAAAAACGTATTTTGAAATCACCTTCTACAAATTTTTACTTCTTTTACCAGTGAACCATAAATAATCATTTTGTAACTCATTTTTGTCAAGTGAGAAAAATTAAGGCAAAGCAGAAAACAAAGCATTTTTTACCCTTACCTCGATCTTTTGCTTTGTCAGAAAGGAGCACTTCTACCTCCTCATACTCCCGGATGGCATCCAGTATGATACCTCCTTCTTTGCTGAACAGAAACAGCATGGGGATCGTGATGTCATCTGTGTCCTTCCCGTCGCCCGCCATCTGGAACAGAGGGGCAGTATCGCTGCTGCTCCCCTCATTGTCATCTAGCCAGAGGACAAATAAAAGCAAACAGCAAGCGTTCATCCATTAGAAAGGCCCAGCTGCCAACCTTTACTATTTTCCCCCTGTCGACATTAATTTGCTGCATTAAGAACCACAAAAACATTCACACTTGTGGGGTCCATAATTCTACTCCTAGAAATGTACACCGAGGAAATAATTCAAAAGAAGCAAAATGATCTATGCCTGAAAAAGTTTACTGGAGTGCTTTATACTTGTCAACAACTGTAAACTGTAAGTAAATTATAATGAACTACCTGAGGGAACACACAGAAAAACTAAATGTTATTATTACATAAAAAAGGGAAAGTACAAAGTTCTATGATTGTGACTATAAAAATTTCAGATGCTTATGAAAAAGCCTAAAAAGGGAAAAATTCAGAGACCTGAATTACAATGACAGAATAATGAAAATTTTATTGTTATTTATGATTTCCTCTAATGGCATTATATTATGTATTTTTAAAACACTCTTCACAAGGAATACTTATGACTAGACTGAAACACTATTCTGACTTTACACTAGTTAAAAAATAACAGTATGGCTGCTAATTACTACTCTACTGGAGATGTCACTTATGTCTAGTCCTAATCTCAGATGCCAGTCTCCCTGGAGAACCTGTCTGTCACCTCTCAGAGAGCTTGCATGGACAAGCCCTGCTAAGTGGAGAATACCATGCAGAATCACACCCTTCAATAGTAACTGACCAGACAAAGGATGGCTACCTGACCCCCAGTGTCTCCAGGAGATTTGGAAGTGGCACACTTTCAAAAATAGAAAGACTTTCGGTTAGCAGTGGGTAGAAGTCCAGTTAAGTGACACAGACTGATGGCTTAGGTTGCAATTTTGGAAAAGACCATTTTGGAACTGCTAGGTAAAAAGAGAGCAGGCTGGTGAGAAACTGCTGGTGAGAATGAAGCAGAATACCAAAGAGCTGCAGAGAAGAGTCCAGGAGGACCCATAGATAGAGACAAGAAAAATGCTAGCCGTCATGGTTCCTGATGATTTTTGGTTTCCACTTCTAATTCCTTAGAGCACTCAGTTGTATTTCTTACTCACGGGTTCAACGAAAATAATCCATTTCCATATAGTAAACAAACCTCCTTTACACTAAATAAACTGTGTCTTGTAGACAGCTGATTTTAATCTATACTTCTGGTATTTGGGATAAAAAACAACCAAGTTCTAATTTGCTCATTTATATACAATTAAAACCACTCATGACCCAGATAATCACGATGGTGTGATCACTCACCTAGAGCCAGACATCCTGGAATGTGAAGTCAATTGGGCCTTAGGAACTATCACTATGAACAAAGCTAGTGGAGGTGATGGAATTCCAGTGGAGCTATTTCAAATCCTAAAAGATGATGCTGTGAAAGTGCTGCACTCAATATGTCAGCAACTTTGGAAAACTCAGCAGTGGCCACAGGACTGGAAAAGGTCCGTTTTCATCCCAACACCAAAGAAAGGCAATGCCAAAGAATGCTCAAACTACTGCACAATTGCACTCATCTCACACGCTAGTAATGCTCAAAATTCTCCAAGCCAGGCTTCAGCAATATGGGAACGGTGAACGTTCAGAAGTTCAAGCTGGTTTTAGAAAAGGCAGAGGAACCAGACATCAAATTGCCAACATCCGCTGGGTCATCGAAAAAGCAAGACAGTTCCAGAAAAACATCTATTTCTGCTTTATTGACCGTGCCAAAGCCTTTGACTGTGTGGATCACAATAAACTGCGGAAAATTCTGAAAGAGATGGGAATACCAGACCACCGGATCTGCCTCTTGAGAAACCTATATGCAGGTCAGGAAGCAACAGTTAGAACTGGACATGGAACAACAGACTGGTTCCAAATAGGAAAAGGAGTACGTCAAGGCGGTATATTGTCACCCTGCTTATTTAATTTATACGCAGAGTACATCATGAGAAACGCTGGGCTGGAGGAAGCACAAGCTGGAATCAAGATTGCCGGGACAAATGTCAATAACCTCAGATATGCAGATGACACCACCCTTATGGCAGAAAGTGAAGAGGAACTAAAAAGCCTCTTGATGAAGGTGAAAGAGGAGAGTGAAAAAGTTGGCTTAAAGCTCAACAGTCAGAAAATGAAGATCATGGCATCTGGTCCCATTACTTCACGACAGATGGGGAAAGAGTGGAAACAGTGTCAGACTTTATTTTTGGGGGCTCCAAAATCACTGCAGACGGTGACTGCAGCCATGAAATTAAAAGACGCTTACTCCTTGGAAGGAAAGTTATGACCCACCTAGACAGCATATTGAAAAGCAGAGACGTTACTTTGCCAACAAAAGTCCTTCTAGTCAAGGCTATGGTTTTTCCAGTGGTCATGTATGGATGTGAGAGTTGGACTGTGAAGAAAGCTGAGTGCAGAAGAATTGATGCTTTTGAACTGTGGTGTTGGAGAAGACTCTTGAGAGTCCCTTGGACTGCAAGGAGATCCAACCAGTCCATCCTATAGGAAATCAGTCCTGGGTGTTCATTGGAATGACTGATGTTGAAGCTGAAACTCCAATATTTTGGCCACCTGATGCGAAGAGCTGACTCATTTGAAAAGACCCTGATGCTGGGAAAGATTGAAGGCAGGAGGAGAAGGGGATGAAAAGGATGAGATGGTTGGATGGCATCACCGACTCTATGGACATGAGTTTGGGTAAACTCTGGGAGTTGGTGATGGACAGGGAGGCCTGGCATGCTGCACTCCATGGGGTTGCAAAAGAGTCAGACATAATTGAGCGACTGAAATGAACTGAAAACCATTAGAAACTAAACAAAATGCTTCACCAAAAACAAAAAAAAAACTTCAGGGAAAGGAGTTACAACATAAGAAAGTTTCCACTTAGATGTTAATTTTTTAAAAATTAAGGACCACTTCTTTTAATTATTTACTTACAGATCTCAAGATAGCATTCTATAACTAATAGCTACTAATGAAAGCATTTGATTTGACAAATTTTGCAGAGTACAGAATACCATGAAAATTAGACTTTACCAAAAAATGGGGAAAATCTAAAATACTCCACATACGTTCCCAACTTTATTTTTTCATATTTTTTAAAACTCAGTAAGATGTCTAAAATATTAGTAGTGGCAAGTATTAAATTCTTTAATAAAAGTAATCTCAGAGTGGAAAATAACCAAGGATTAAGAGGTGATTTAAGTCATCCATCAGCAAACTCTCTCTGTAACTGCTCAGAGAGAGAATATTTTATGCTTTGTTACTGTTACCACCAGTCAACTCCAGCACTGTTCTTAAAAGCAGTTACAGAAGATAGGTAAACAAACTGATGAGCTGTGTTCTAATAAAACTTTAAAAAAAGCAGTGAGCCAAACTTGGCTTGCAGGCTATAGTTCGCTGCTGCTGCTGCTGCTGCTGCTGCTGCTGCTGCTGCTAAGTCGCTTCAGTCGTGTCCGACTCTGTGCGACCCCACAGACGGCAGCCCACCAGGCTCCCCCGTCCCTGGGATTCTCCAGGCAAGAACACTGGAGTGGGTTGCCATTTCCTTCTCCAATGCATGAAAGTGAAAAGTGAAAGTGAAGTCGCTCAGTCGTGTCCGACTCTTAGCGACCCCATGGACTGCAGCCCACCAGGCTCCTCCGTCCATGGGATTTTCCAGGCAAGAGTGCTGGAGTGGGGTGCCATTGCCTTCTCTGCTAACCACTAATTTATTAAGCAGAACTTTTCCTAATGTTAATATTTAACTATGAAATTCATGCATTCATTAAATCAACACTGTAGTGCCCATATAGGATAAGCAAAAAGAATAATAAATATTTTTTCAATGAAATAAATCCTACTATTTTATTTTTACCCATATCAGTAATTTTAGGAAATTTTATTTCCATTATCTTCAAACCTCACAACCACCTAAAAGATGTTTATTACCATTTTCACTGGAGCTAAAAAAATTCTACTGATTAAACAGGTAGACAATCTAAAGGTTACAGCATGATTTTGTGGGAGAGCCAGGAACTGCACCCCCATGTATCTGATTCCAAAGCTTGCATCTGTGTGGAGGAATGGATATTTTCAGTGACTTATTTTAAGTGACTTAAGGTGGCAGGTGTAATTCTTGCCCCTAGGGGTTTTGGATCTCATGGGCACCATTTCTGATCCATGGTATCAGGTGTTTTTACCATCACTCCTGCTGCACCTTCACATCTGACTCAACTACATTTATTGGCATTAATATATAGAAACTCAGATTTAGGTGTTCAAACACCTAAATGAGACATATACAAATTATTAAGAGAGTCATTGGATTACCTATCCAATATGCTGGCTAGTGAAGTAAAAACAATATGAAAAACTCTGATAAAATTTTGGAAAATGAAAGAAAAACCCTAAAGATGATGTTTTGGTTTTTAATGCAATGACATGGAGGATTACTTACCAATAACAATGCCACCAATGGCTCCAGCATTCTGTATGTTGCGTGCCTTTTCTGCAAACATGCACTGCCCTCTTTGTATCAAAGCAATTTTTCCCATCACTGCTTCAGGGTTAGTAAGTTCTGAACAACCGTTGTATGGTTTACTGCTTGCAACAAATCCTCTTGTCTGTCAGAAATAAAAAGTTACTTGAATAACTTTTATCTTCTCAAATCACTACCATGTCATTAAAATTCAAAATCTAGAGCTTTAAGGAGATCTCATTTCTTTTCTAACAATAACACATCCAATACACATTTAGCATAAATTTTTGCTTTCAACATTTTGCATATCATAGTCCCCAACCAATATTTCTACTGTACTTTGCAGTTTATAAAAGCATTTTTACATAAATCACTAAACCTGATCTTTATAATGACTCTGAGTTAAATACAGATAACATATACATTTTACATATGGGGAACTGAGATTCAGCTTTCATAATTTGCTCAAGGTCACGATGTTAGAAAGTGGTAAAGTTAGAGCCTGCTGGCAGACTCACTACATACCCAAACCCATACTTCAACAGCTGGGAACCATTTTTAAACCATCACTGGTAACCAGAAAAATTTTTGAAAGGGGAAAAAAAATGGATTTAGTGTACATAAATCTGCAAGCAATTCTTCTTCCTAGAAAAATTAAATCCACCAGAGAACTGATTTTAAAGATGTGAGTGTAAACATGTTTTAAGACCCTTCTTGCTCTTAGAATGTAAACTTCATGAGGGCATAAACCTTCATTGGTTTTTATAAACATGACATACAGCAAAAATCTAAAATAGTGCCTAGAATAAGAGTTGTTGAACAAGTCAATCTACTATAAACCTCATAGCTTTAAAGTATATACTAGAAAAAGTTTAAATTAGCGGTAATAGAGTTCAAAGACCATTGGTTTTAGATGATCAGGATATCTGAGTTCTGGTCTAGTAGCTAGCTAGCTTTGCTACCAGTCAGTCAGATAGTTGAACTGTGAGCTTTGTTTCCTATATTAAACTAAACCTATAGGATAAACTAGCTTAGTGGTCTTCCAAGTTTGCTTAGTGGAACCTCAGCATCTGATGCTCCTCACAGCCACTTGTCCAGAGCACTTTCGCTTTAGCTGTTCTTTACATTAAGCCTCTGAGTTAGATTTTTTGTTCAAAGAAAGGTTCCAGTAGTTTAAAAGCTTGAAAACCATTTTTAGATAAGCTAAAAGCTTTGAATTAAGAGTATGTGAACAACATTTTAAGTAAAATTCTATAACCATATTGCAAACATAAATTATGACTCAATATTTTCAAGATATGCTTTAATCTCCTTTAATCTAGAAGATTAAATATTTAGGTGTTTTAAGTAAGTTAAAAATACTAAATTAGAAAAGAGATTAAGAAATTAACAACACTTAAATACTATCCAAGTTCAACCTCAACAATATTCTAAGTGCACACACCTCTTTATGTTTCGACAGGTCTGGCCCAAACTGTGCTGGGCCAGCAGTTAACACTACCCGGCCAAAAAATGGGTGGGAAACAATTTGTACAGCTCGTGGAGGGAGCTGCTGTTCTTTTTGTTGCTGACTTGACAATTCAATCATCTCCTGCATAAACCTCAACCCATCTTCTGCGTCAATCGAACTAGCAGCCTAGGAAAGAAACAAGATTAATTTTATCCTTTCTAGAAACTCAACTTTTTTATTTCTTAAATACTTCTGCAAATTTACTCCTTTCAGTTTTGGTCTCTACCAAATATTTACGGCCTTATTTCTTCTAAAAAATATTGCTTCTGGAAATATTTTCTGAATGTAACACCTGAAATTTTTATTAATGTCTCTTTCACTGTTTTATAAACCACTTTTGATACAAATTGAGAACTGGACTTCTGACCAAAGGCTCAAATGCTCACTTTGCTTGTTTTCTCCTCTGGTTATCCTTTTAAGAAATAAACCTCATACCTGACCTATACTCCCCTTCTTTGAAATTATGAACCAACAACCAGATTATATTCAAGGAATAAGTATCAGTCACCTATTATATCCTAGAACTTGACTAGGCACTAGGGACATAGTCTTTTACTTTAAGAAGTTTGTATCTAGATAAGAGATGTAAAAATAGCTACAATAAAATTTCTCAAGAGGGAAAGTAGACTAGGAACATAGAGAAGGGAATGAATGACTGATTTTGCCTGTGTGTATCTGGAAAATGTTTGGAATGACTCAAATTGCATCTTAATAGAGGAAAAGTTGAAGAGTGCCTGACTATAGTAGGAAAAAGATGAACTCCTAACACTTTACAGAAAAAGTCAATGGAACTTGATAGGAGATAGAAGATAGAGGAGAACAGAGAAGAGCTGGCAGACAGAAATTCAAGCCTATCCTGAGATTTCTAGTTTTGGTGACTTAGAGAATAATGGCAGGGCTGTCTAAGATGGAGAACAAAAAGGAAGAGAGAGATAGACTGTGGTGGAAGCAGGGAGAGAGAATTAATTCAGGTTTGGACAGACTGAGATCTGAGATGCAAAAATGGATGACAGGTAGATTAAAGCTGGGTTTAAGAAGTAAAGTTCACAATCAGGATTACATACAGATGATCCACTGGAGAAAGAAGTAGCAACCCACTCCAGTATTCTTGCCTGAGAAATCCCATGGACAGAGGAGCCTGGTGGGCTATAGTTCATGGGGTGGCAAAGAGTTGAACACGACTGAGCATGCATGCATACACATATATCTAAGAAATCACACATACAAAGATGATGGTGGAGCTTGTAGAAATAGATGATACTATTGAAGAAGAGTACAGAAAGAAAAATATATGGTCCAGATTCTTTGACAGTGCCTATACTGAGTGGCTGTGCCAAGAAAGAAGAGTTGCAAAGGAATCTACAAAATACTGAGCGGAGTATTTGGAAAGATGTTGGGATGCCCTGGAAGACAAGAAAGGGGTATGTTCTAAAAAGAGAACAGTCAATAATTAAATGAAAGGTCAACCATATGAGGATGAAGGGGCCACTAGCTGGCAACTATGTCACTGGTGACCCAAGTGAAAGCAGGGTCATTAGAGATGTCATTCCCTCAGCTGGGACGAGTGAAACATAAGGAAGCAGACAGAAGATTCTTTAGGGAAGCATGGGTGTGGCAAGAATAAAGATGAGACAGAAACCCGAGGGGAAGATGAGGTGGTGAGAAGATTGAATTAGAGATTAAGGGATATCTGAATATGATTCTACTTCATTGAAATTATTTCTCAAATTGTACTTTTCTCAGAATTAAGGTAGGAATAAGGTGGATAATTTAAAGATCTCAGGTTATGAAATCTTTTAAATCAAAAATCAATAAAATTTTCCCAAAGACACATGTTATGTTGCCTAGGCATAGATAAATAAATGCATATTTTGATTAATGAATGAAATATTTAATACTCCTTGGAAACTAAAACAGTGTAAAACAGAGACATAAATAGTAAAACTAATGATTAGCTTTTAAGACTATGTCCTAAATAGTGGAAAGACAAGAGACTGAGAAACAGAAAACTTAGATTTGAGTCAGTATTTGACCTCATCAACACAGGCAAACCAGCAACCTATTTGTGATTTAACTGATTTATACTATAAATCAGGTTGAATTAGATGGCTTTCCAAGATACTTCCAAGCACTAAAATTCTGACCCTCTTACTTTAAACCGTACACTTACGGTTTTTAAAAAGTCAAATGTCATTATGTTATTAAAGCTAATGAGACCAAACAGGACAGAGACCATAGCTAATTAGTACAGCAATGTCTTACTTGGATTGCATGTTGAACCAACTGGACTCTCCCATCTTTGAGGTGAATCAAACTCACCCCCATCTTCTTCAAGATTTCTAAATGCTCAGGGTTAGTGGCCATGAAATCTCTGGCTCTCAGTGGGGGTTTAGCTCCACTCCTCAAACTCTCCTCTCTGCTAAAAGTAATTATAGACAAGGATTAAAAAACTACAAATCAGAATTTGGAAAAAACATAAGACAAAATAAAAATAATGTTAGATATTTGCAGAATTGCTAGTTTTAAACTAGTAAAAAATGGAATAAATAGAAACAGTATACAACTTAGGTTTTTAATAAGTGTTATAGCTTTCAAATATATTTTACAGTTATCAAAAGCTTGTATATTATCTGTAAGGCAGTATTAACAGCATTCTAACCATCTGAAGGTACAGAACAGCTTGGCTTGGGTATTTATTACTATTTATTTCTCCATCAAAAAAAACCCAGACATTTCTCTCAATATATGAAAAGCAAAACAACGCGTATATCACTGAATAACATTCACTTAAATTTTCTTTTAATTTTCTAGTAATAGCTTTTCTAGTTAACTATTTTGAAGAAAATGAAGTTAAGGTAAAAATTTTTATTCAGCAACGAAGAATAAGTATCTCATCAAAAAATCAAATCAAAGCACTGTATTTTTCTTATACAGAAACTACAGATAAAAGGAAAAATATTTTCTACATAAACAAGATGTGGAAATATTTGATGAAACTATCCTATGTAAAAATGTGCTATGGAAGTTACAAACTATTATATGCTGCCAAAATTACTTGGTTCATTAATCAAAAGATATAAAGTAATTTCCATATAATAAAGACATTACTGCTGAATAAACTTTGCTATCTATTCACCAATAATTTTAATTTTAATCCATTAACATACATACTTCCTCAATATTCTGGTTCTAAATGAATGTATTCCTGGCTACTCCTCACATTCTCTGTCATTTACTCAGAATTAATTTTGGTACTAATAAATATAAAATAAGACATCTTACACTCTGATGATGCCTCTAGGACAGCTCTTGTCCACCACATTTTTCAAGGGTTCACGGATGCTCTGAGCATATAGTGGATCATTAGGGAAGAGGATCTGAGTGTTTGGACAAGTCCAGTCAAAATTACTGTCATCCAGTTCTGTATATTCTGAAGTCTAAAAAGAGAAAAGAATGTTATGTAAGTACAAATAATTATTTTACTGAATATTATAGTTTGTGCAAAGGAAACATTAAGTGGAATGTAAGTATACATAGGATGCAATACAAGAAAACATCAAAGGTACTTCTTCAACCACCACTATATTTACTGAATGGTAGTCATGGATTAGTTTTCACTTAGAAAAACAAAACAAACAGGAGTAAAAAAGAGAATGAGATATTTAATTCAAAAACATAACCTACTGTGTTCTTCTTAGAGACTCTTTGATTTGTAGTAGAGAGCCAAAGAGGTAACAGATGAGCTTCTGTTGTAAAAATGTAATCTTCTATGTCAAAAATAATGTCTTCTTTATCCGCAAATAACAGGTAAAGATATTTAAACATTTCCGCCAAGAAGAAGGAATCCATTCTAAAATAAAAGATTATAGACAAATCTAAGTATGTAAAAATATCCAAATGTCATCTATCTGAAAGCCACAGAATCAAGCTCAATAAGCCTGTCTACACCAGTATAGACATCCAAAGAACTACAGAATGTATCTGTTCCCCAGTGGTAACGGCCTTGACTCCAAGCATATTCCAAGGAAATAAAAAAGACCAGAGGGGCTGCCTACCACACAAGTACACTAAAGCTTGTCAATAATATAGACAAGATTTTCCTATGGGCCTTCTGAGAAAAGAGTTTGGCATTTCGCTGGCATTTCTTCTACAGAGAATCAACATCAGGGAGGTAATGCTGATGAACTTTACTACTGAGAATCTTATAAGAATCTTCAATTAATCTTAATTGAACTGGATAAAGTAATACAATTTTGATGTAGCTCATTACACAGCCATTTAAGTGATAAACAAGAAGGCTTTGAAAGTAACCATTTATGAAAAGTTACATGAAAAAAGTACAACACAAAATCATATGGACTATGATCATAACTGTAAATACTGAAATACTTCTCAAGAAGGGAATATGAAGAAATAAAGGAAATTAAAAACATATGTGACTTTACAAATGATTAATGTTATAATGTTTTAATAAACATTTTAAAGAAAAGCTTTAATAAAAAGTGGTAGAAATAGAGCATAGTTAGATGGAGTTACAGTAACAAGGAATTTAAGTAAACGTGCTACATTCCAAAGCATCTGAGCTTTTAGCAGTATGGCAACCCACTCCAGTGTTCTTGCTTGGAGAATCCCAGGGACGGGGAAGCCTGGTAGGCTGCCGTCTCTGGGGTCGCACAGAGTCGGACACGACTGAAGCGACTTAGCAGCAGCAGCAGCAGACAGGCTGCACAGTTTCATAAATCTGGGCAAGCACAATTCCTGGCATACGGTAGGCACTCAATAAATGTTTTCAAATGCAAGTTTAAACAGCATTACTAAAGAATGAAATGGAGAGGAAGCTGGAGATAGTGGTAAGGATCTGGGGATTTTGGAATAGAAAAGACCTTCCAATGGCTAGCTATGACACCAAGGGGATACTATATAAGGACCATGAGCTCCAGTTATTCTGAAAGGACATAATACATGCTTAATAGTGGTGTAAAGACTAAATGAGATTCTATAATGTCAAATATCTGGCGTAGCACTTGGCATGCATATGAGCTTAAAAATAGAACTATAATTTTTCCCATATATAAATGATGTTTTATTTTAGAACAACTCACCTATAATGTTTCAAAACTTTTTTGAACATTTTGGATGTTAATCATTATAGAATAGATAAAATACTTCCCTGTCAACCTGCAATACATTTATGGTAATTTAACTTTATCTGGAGGGCTGATAGTTACTATCATGAGCAAATGCTAGTTTGAGAACTATAAACTAATGTGCAAGATGTTGCTTTAAAAAAATTTTTTTTAATTGGTGGGAAATTACAATTTTGTGTTGGTTTCTGCCATAAAACAATGTGAATCAGTCATAATTATATATATATAATATCTAATTAATCTATAATTATAATTAATATATATAATTATATATCTCCCTCCTCTCCCTCCCACCCCCCATCTCATCCCTCTAGGTCATCACAGAGCACAGGACTAGGCTCCCTGTGTTATTTAGCAACTTCCCACTATCTATTTTACTCATGATAGTGTATATATGGCAAGATATTGATTTTTGGCAAATTCCACAGATGACTGTGAAACAGATAATTTGTAAACGCTCAGAAAAGAATAGACATGGTAAGATCACTGCAGTATGAGTAGGGTAAAGGTAGTGAGTTTGAGTACTGTATCACATAATCTATTTTGTACTTAAAAACCATAACTATATACATAAATGCAAACACACAGCCATTAAAATTGTCTGGAAGACTGTTTATAAAACTGCCAACAGTGATAATCTTAGGATGGCAAGTAGGAAAGTATTGCAGGAAAATTTTCATATTCTTTTTTGCCATTTAAATGCTTTAAGTGATCATTATTAGAAAGATACAGATATTTCTATTTTGAAAACTGGGAGGGAGGGCACGGAGGGGAGGCATAGGTGAGCCAGACAATAAGGTAGATCTGCAGGGGAATAAACAACCAAATGCAGAGTATTAGATGGAAATTCTTACAGCATACTTATCTAAACCCCAAATCACTGAAAACAGTTGTTTGGCTAATACATTTTAGATGACTGAGATGATATTTAAGCCTTCCTTTTGGTCTAGATACACACAAAAAAAAACCCAATAAAATGAAATTTTGCTGGGATAAGTATTAAGTCCCAAGTTTACAATTAAAAAAAAAAAATCAGCTTTTTAAGAGCAGAAAAGAGAACACCCATTTGTCAGCAAGTCACTGAGGTCAACTGGCCACAAGTTCACTGTGTGTTGAACATAATAAACCTGCTGAAAAAATCTAAAGCACATCTAATAACATGGTATGATGAAGATTAGCAGTTCTCAACCTTTTGTTGGACCAAATGCATCCAAGAGATACAATGCTACCGTGCAAAACAGCGGACAGAAAGAGGAAGCCCGTCAGCCCCTCGGAAAATGACCCATCTTGTGGCTGAACCCAGATGGTAACGGTGTGGGGGGCCAAGCACACCTCGAGTACCGTTAATTCTGGATGTGACATTTTAAGAGACACTCTATAATACAATCAGAATGGGACAAAGGCAACAATAAGAGATCCAGAAATATCATATAAGGAATATTCAGCAGCAGAAAAAAAAAAAGAATGCTAAATTTAGAAAAAATGGAACTCTCTAGACGTAGTAAATCATGTCTTCCTCTGTAATTCCTCCACCTGCTACTTTTCTTTCTACTTCAGCACACATCAGGCTTCCTGGGGCTCCACAGTAAAGAATCTGCCTGCAACACAGGAGATTTGCAGGAGATGTGGGTTCGATCCCTGGGCCAGGAAGATCCCTTGGAGGAGGAAATGGCAACCCACTTCAGTATTGTTGCCTACAAAACCCCATGGAGAGGAGCCTGGTAGGCTACACGGGTTCACATAGAGTTGAATGCAACTAAGACTTGCGATTCTTTTATACCCACCTTCCTCACTTACTGCAAGTCACAGGAGGGCAGGGACTAATTCTAATTGGTCTTTTCATCCTCTTACCTAAGAGCAGCATCTGGTATACAGTAGACAGTTAATTACTGTTCCTTTAATGAGTTGCCAGCAGAGCATACAGTCAAAAGCCTATCTGCCTTGATTAGAATTAATCTAACTAATTCTGAGACCTCGGACAAGTTCCCTAACCTCTCTGTGCCTTGGTTTCTTCATCTATAAAATGAAGATCATAACAGAAATTATACTTCAGAGGGCTGTTGTAAGGATCAAAGGAATTAAACATAGAAAGTGTTTAATTAGAAGAGTTCTCAGAATGTAGGAAGTAGCCAATAAATGTTACAGATAAATACACAAGCCATCTGCTTTCATTTCTTGCTGTTTTCTGTATGCCTGCTTCCAGAAACCTATCCATTTCTTATCAGCTGTGGTCAAGGAAGGAGATCTCAAGTCTAATCAACTATTACCTGAATACTCTGAGAGAAGGACTGAGGGACAACTCTGTGATTAGACAATGAGTGTTGTGTTTCCCCTGTTCCTAGTTCCTCCACTGGGAACTCCTTTTACCACTTTCCTTTTTCTAGTCCTGATCCTTCAGGACATGAGATGCTCTAGAAACCTTTAAGTAACTATCACATTCCACTCTGCATTTCACATCCCTTTAATATGCTCCATAGCACGAACACAATACTTTAAAGCCTGTTTATCTGCCTACCCCAATGATTCAAAGATAGAAAGGACAAATTTGTTTATCTGTAATCTTCAAAAACTAGTATAACTCTGGCACATAACACATTTTAGTAAATATTTGTGGAATGAACATTTGCTAACCAAATGAACAAATTTTAATGTTCATTTAGACATGTTGCTATGTTCTGAGCAGTTAAAACAACCAAATCGAATGATCCTGGAATAACTGGAATCTTAGTGACTTTCACATTAACCAAAGCATGCTTTTTGTATCTTGAATGCTCCACGTCATCTACATCTATCCAGCATCCAATAAAATATAACCTGCCAACAATCCTCCACAGCCCTCCAAATCAACAACAGAATAAGAATATACACAGTAACCACAATGCTTTTGACTGAACAGGAATCATCATTTAGATCATGCACCATCACCTTGATGATTTCTAACATTTTACATAATAGAAAAAACTATTAACAAAGAAGAAAACTCCAACTTTCCTAATACTCCAAAGACCAAGGTTCTGATGTTTAACAATCACTTATTCATCTATTTAAAAATCATTTGAGCACTTAGTATATGCCAGTCACTATGGCAAAAATACAAACTTTCAAACAATTTAAAATAAGCCTATTTAAGAGAGTTAAAAAAAAAAAAAGTAAGCACAATGAACTAAGATTTACATCTTCAAATACCCTTGTAAAAGCATTAAGCTTATCTGAAGGCTAACTAAGAATCATATTTTGTGTTGTTTCAGAGTTACCCTGAGGAAAGGGGAGGTTAGGAATTGTTTTACCTGTCCTCATGACTTCCAGTACGAACATCCTTCATGGCAGCAAATCCGCAAGGCACTCTAGCATATTTATTTAAATTTTCAATAAGTGTTTTCCCTACTTCAAGGTAGTAAGGATCTCCTGTAGCCTATTAAAAAGGAGAATATACGTATACATATACACAGCTTATATGCACCATATAACCATTCATTTATCAAATATTTATCAAGCACCTACAGGGCGCCAGGCACTGAACACATGTTACATGGAACCTGGTTCTGAAAATAAGCCACGCGTCTGCTTTATGAGTTTCTTAAACACACAACTGGAAGGCAGCACAACTGTCCATCTTAGGCTTTAAATGGAATTTCTAATGCCCAGAAGGGCGGCCTGACAAAAAAAGGCAAGAGACACGCTTTAGAAAGCAGCTCTAGAGTATAAAATTTCTCTTTAATGCAATGTTTAACAAACGTTTTGAAAAGGCATAAAGCTTAGAAGTCAATTCTTGCATCTTTCAATACTCTATGAACTAGATGAATAAGAACCATGATCTATCCAACCATTATAACATTATATAAGAATTTTGAAAACCCAATACTATTATTATAAGATAGTGAGTTATCCAATAGAGAATGAGGGCTAAATAGCAAAAAGAGAGTTAAATTAGCTTACTTTATACAAGAAGTAGGTACTTTCTGCAAATTCTGGCCTTAACGGATGTTGAGCCCAATGTACCCTGAAATCTGTGGTAAATGCCTAGACAAAACAACATACAAATATTCATAAAAGTATGATTTAAAAAAATAGTTCTAGAGTATATTGCAGTATGTAAATTAGATCACAGACAAGTAAAAATAGTTAAAATATTGATAACAATCTATGAAATGAAAATTTTCATTGCTTAAAACCACAATTCATTTTTGTGAGGCTGTTATTTTTACCAATTAAATGGGATTGCTTTTTTAAATGATCACTTTGGCTATTAGGAAGCTTAGGAAAAACTATGACTTCAGTAATGCTACTACGCAGGTCCTGATGGCCCACATAATTGTGTTTTCTTTTTTTTTCCTTTTCACCACTTTTTCCTCTTAATTATTAAGTCCCTCACCCTCCTACTTCTATTTTAGCATATGCACTCTTCTTCTTTCTTTTTTAAATAAGAATCTCAAATCCTCTGTGGCTTGAAACAAACACTTCAGGAAGCCTTCTGTATTGGTGAGATGCTTAGATATCTCAAAGAGGGTGTAGTCATATACAAATTTGGAAAATTTTTATGGTACACTTCTGGAAAGCCAAAAGGCATGCTATTAAAATCCTGCAGTATCAAGCTAGCAAGAATATTTATTATTAACATATAAAAACCAGGGAGAACAATTCTTAAACAGCATGAAGAGCTAACATTTCCAAATTTCCAGGGAGCACATGTGATCAGCAAAGCATATTCAATGTATGTGGTTTTTATAAAATACACTTTAGAAAATGAAAAGTACAAAAGTCTCCCTAGCTGGCAGGTATGTGTCAAAGCCAGAATGAGATAATATGCAATGGTATGGATTAGAAAAGGTTGAGAAATACCAATCTGGAATATTTTTTTAATATTAAATTAATAAACTGTCAGCATTATCCTAGACTTCTCTTAATACATAAGGAAAAGGAAAAACATACATTGTGTAAACCCAAAATGTATTAAATATTTAACCAGGAAAAATAAAAAAGAACCAATCTTAAAAATGACATTTTCTACCTTTAAATTATCAATCTATAGACTGAAGTAGAATTCCAAATATGATCTGCTTACCTCTGGTAGAAAATTGTGTTTTTTAATCACCTGATATAACATTTCATGAGTTTCAATAGCAGGTCTAATATCTCCCTTTAAGACCTAAAAACCAACAATAACAACGAAATAACCTAGTAAAGCATGAGTTGATGTTATTTGCAATCATTATATACACAGAACAATCCAGGTTAACACAAATTTGAGTGTGACTCTGTTTTGATAATTCAGTTTTGGAGATCACAAATACACTTAATTATTCTACTTCAGTATTAAGAAAATTAAGAGTTTGTTTTTTTTACCTGCAAACCTGGAAAAAAGGCAAGCAAAGCATCCATCCAAGTCCGAGCATTCAGCATTGGCTTGTGGATATGCACATCAAGTAGAAGAGGTGGCTGGCTTATATACCTCATGATGGCATCATAGTGCTAAAAAAGGTCACAATATGTGTTCATGAAAGTCGATGAGAAAAGATGTACTGTTTTAAATACAGCATATCATTAACAGCACTGTGAAGAAATGAAACCTGAATTTACATATGAATAAATTTACTAAGGAATTGTTACCTAAACTAATGCATCTCATCGGTGCTGCCACTCTTACGGTCCACTACCTCTGTCTTTTACGGTCTTAAAAATTCTTCTCCCCTTCTTTCATCTTCTCCTAGAATTTCTCAGCCTTGACAACAACAGGTTGAGCTGTCAGAGTCAGTGAATGATAACAAACCAACAAAAAAAATAGTATCTGTCCTCATGCAACTCAAGAAAATCTTGTTATAATCTAATAAATGATACATGTAATAGTGTTTCTAAAAGTATTCAACTGATGACTTATTAGGACTTTTACTAGGTTTTCCCCCTAACTCATCTATTATTTGTTAACTATTATTGAGTACCAGCTAGATCTTAAAGTACTGTTCTAATCATTTCATATGTATTAGCTCATTAATCTTCCCAATAAACAGTATTGAGAAAAAAATTAAATAACTAATTCTCATTCTGTGGATAAGGAATAGAGGAAAATATCTAAGTTACTTGCCCCAAATCACAAAACCAGTGGTACAACCAGGATTTAAACCCAGATAGGACAGCTCCCATACTTTTAGCCACTATATTGTACCATGCCACAGTAATGTGAGTAAACTCATGAGAGGGAAAAGAAATGGTAAATTATTTTGAAAAGAATGTGGTGACACAGTTGATGAGTTTATTCTAATTAATTTCAGTTTGATTTAATAATAGACAAAGGCAATCCAATCAGGTTCAATAATCTCCTCCTTCACCCCTAAAAATATGCCTGTGAGTCTTAAAGACTTACAGACCTGCTTTTGAAACAAATATTCACTGGTTTGTTCAAGTCTCCAAAGCCCCGATACTTGGTGTGGTCAAGGACCAAGTCAAACTTCCTAACTATTCCAAAAAGAATTAGAATACAAAGGAGAAAGCTAACTAGTAACTAGCTTCAATAAATTCTCTTCCTTGTATAAAAGATTAGGTAAAAATCTTATCTATGTATTTTATTACTTACTGGAAAATCTTGAAAACTTCTGATGATAGATGAAAATAAAAACTACTTTGCAAACTAGTTTTTGAAATGTATGTAGCTTTTTACCCTGTCCCTGTCCAACATCAAGAATACTGACAAAAAACTACTATATATTTTAAAATAACTTTTCAAAGTATCACTCAAATGACTGAATTTCTATCAAAATCTCACAAATTATAAACTGGCTCTAAAATTAATACAAAATTGGAACAACTTACTGTATTAAATCTTTCCAGAAAGCTGTCATCTCCAAGCAAGACATAGGCTTTCAATAGGTACTCATAATATGAATCAATCCCTGCTCCAACTCCACTATCTATGGAAAATACATATAAATGTGATTTTTTATTAAACAAGTCTTAAAAATTCTTTAGAGTATAAGGTACTAACACACTAAGAATGAAATATTAGTCTAAATAGGAAACTGTCAAAAGTAAAAGTTATATATTTATAGAAACATTAACCCTACTATATATCTAATAGGTTCCTTTACTGATAATAGTTTATATGTTTAAAAAAAATTTTTGCTTTGTAAAATTGGCTACAGAGGTCTTGTTTAAAAGCCAGAGATACTAGTTTTAAGAATTTTTTTAAAGCTGATTTTCTAATGAGGAACTTCAAAGAGGAAGCACTAGAGGGTATTATTATGCAATTTAACTGGATCCTTTATCAGTTAGCCATCAATCTTTAGTTATAACAGATATGAAAACAACACTGCTGCTGTTTGGAGGTGACAGTTCCATTGCTGAAGCTAGCATAATGGGGGGGCTTTTTCCTCCAAGATCATCACAGAAGACCAAAGAAAGAAAATAACAAGAAGAAAACTGTACAAACTTGGTGGGTTATGGGGAGGGGAGGAACTTAGTTCTGGAGCAGAAGGCAGCCAGGCATAACTATAGAAGGATCGAACAGCAGAAAACCTGCTGGAATTTTGCTCTGGTTTCTCTACCACCACTGCCTTAAGATACCACGTCTCCTCCCACCGCTGCTACAACTCAGACATACACTCTAGGCAGCCTCAGGAATAAAATCAGGGCGGCACAGAAGTCCTATGTAAGGAACTGAAATAAAAAAGAGATGGGAAGTAATATTAGATACTCTCTTCCCAACCTTTTCTCCTTCAAACCCTTAAGGCTAGTGAATGACAATCTAAGCTATAATTACAATTATAATCTTAGAAATCCCTATAACCAGGGCATACTCCAGGCTAATCAAATCATTATTTCTAGGAGTCCAGGCACTGGTATTTTTAAAAACTTCTCAGAATCCATCCCTATGATAACTAGGGCTGATAGGAATTGGAATCTTTCCCAAAAAGTAGGTGACAAGTCAACATGAACTTATAGAACAAAAACATTTAAGATGCATGACTTTTTAAAAATAAGAAAGTACTGGAGTAAGAGTTTATCAGAGGTACAAAATATTAAAACAGGCAAACCAAGATTTAAAATTAGTCTAATAAACACATTAAAGAGACAGGAAAAAGATTAGCAATACAAAACAAGAAATTTTTAACTGAGAAGAAATTATAGAATAAAAACATAAGAAAATTCCATAATGGATAGAATACACAGCATCTAGGATATAGCTGAGGAACAAATCAGCAAACCCAGAAGACTACATGTAATAATAGGAATTGCAAAAAGAGATAAAAATGAAAGAGATAAAATATCTTAAAAAAAAAAATCAAATTTCAGCAATGAAAAACACAGATTTTAAATCAAAAGAGCCCATAGAATACCAAAAGGAGAAATAAAGAAAATTCTACACCTAAAATTACTGTTACATTTTCAGAAACTTTTCTGCCTTTGATATTCTTAATTTTCTGGAGAAAAAGCAGATCACAAATAAGAACATAAAAATCAGAATAAAAGGTTTTAAAAAAAAAATTTAAGAAGACAATGGCTTCCCTTTGACAAGGGAACCCACTTGCCAATGCAGGAGGCGCACATTTGATCCCTAAGTTGAGAAAATCCCCTGGAGAAGGAAATGGCAACCCACTCCATTTTTCTTGCCTGGGAAATCCTGTGGACAGACGAGCCTGGAAGGCTACAGTCCAGGGGGTTGCAAAAGAGTTGGACACGACTTAGCCACTGAACAATAAGAAGATAACAGAGTTGTATTTTCAAAGATTTGAGAAGAAAGAACTTGAACAGAAGATTATTTACACCCAAACTTTCTCAAATATGAAAGCATAATAAAATTATTGTTGGGCATCTAAGGCCTCAGAAGCTATTAAAAGCTACTGAAAATCGGTTGGGATAAATATTTATACAAGAAGAAAGGCAAAACTAAGAGATATTGCAAGAAATATACAAAGTACAGGTGACAAAATACCTTGTTAGAGTTGAATATTTTTAATGAAAGAGGGAGGAGGAGCAGCATTAAGACCAAAAGCAAAAAGAGAAAACATTCATAACCAAAAAGAACTAAATATCTATATAACACTAACAGTGGCTGAGGGGTTGGAACTGAGGGGGACAAAAGAATGGCAGAGCAGGCTGAAGTTCATGTCTCACTAGGAGGTAAATACAGGTTTCAATTAAAAACAAAAGGATTAAAAGGAAACAGAAAAGGTGAGACAAACTGAAATAATAATTAACATAGTATAAATAAATCCAAATATATTAAAAATGCCAATAAACATAAATGAACTAAATTCACCAATTAAAAGACAAAGACTGACAAGAAGATTTTTTAAATCTATAAATTTTACAGGAGTAACACTTATAGCATGAGCATCTGCAAAGATTGAAAGAGAGCAGAAAAAGACCTATCAAGGAAATATTAAGCAAAATAAAGTTGACATAGCTGTATTACTAACAGACTAAAAAGACTTTAACAGAGTATTATTAGAGATGATCACTACATAATGATGAAAGGTTCAACTATGAAGAGAGAGCAATTTTAAATTAATGCAGCCAACAAAATATATAAAGCAAAAAATACAACTACAGGGAGATACTAATAGGTGTACATTGTCAGAAATATTATCAACCTTCCTTAATATGTCAAGCAAACAAAATTAGCAAGGAACTGCACATTATTCACTCAGAAAATTGACATATATAGAACTCTACATCCAACAATTAGAAAACACACATTTTTTTCTTAGGCACAAGTGAAAGCTGACCATGTTCTAGGCCAAAAAGAAAACCTTAATAAATTTCAAAGGATAGGTACCACACAGATCATAAGTATCATATAAATATCAATATTAATTTTTTAAAAGAACAAGTAACTAAGTAGAAAATAGACAAAAATGTAAGAATATCCATTTTTTTAAACAAAGGAAACACATAGCCAATAAATATGAGGACGTGTTCAACATCATCAGTGTTCAAAGAAATACAAATTGCATCACCATGGGAAATCGTCTACACAGTCATTTGACTGGCAAATCTTGGAGTGTGACAATACAAAGTGCTGGAGAGGATGCTAACCCACAGGATCTCTTCTGTGTTGCTGGTGAAAGTACAAAGTGGTACAAAGCGGAAACAACTTTAGCAAACAATCTGACATATCTCCCATCATTGAACTTTAACTTAGTCTATGATCTAAAAATTCTACCTAGATATACAGACAAGAGAAACTTTTATACATGTACAACAGAAGAAACACAAAAACACTCACAGCATTAGGGTTCACAAGAGTAAAATCCTAGAAACAACCTAAATGCTTACAAATCCATGGTTTATTCACACAATAAAGTATTATGTAGCAGTCAAAACAGAATGAACTACATCATGCAACAATGTGCAAGAATTTCAGTAATATAATTTTAGGTGAAAAATCTCAAAAGGTCTCATATGACATGATACCGTTTTATAAGTTAAAAATAAAACAAAAATATGTACATTAAGGAATACATGTGGATGCATTAAAATGTATAAAAGGAAAGCAAGGGATTGAGCGATACAAGATGAGAATGATGGGTATTTCAGTTAGAGGCAGACATATGGGATTACCGAGGTATGAGATTACAAAGGTATGGAGAGTTGAGGACCATAAGCAGAAGTAGTATATTGTCAAGTTAGCTATTTTTATAATGGATGGTCAGTCCATCTGTGAGTACTTAATATATTATTAAAAATGAACTAAATAAAATGAGCCATGCATGGACCAATGATGAGAGTGAATTAAGAAAAACTGCACAATTCTGAAGCCACGATTCAGATCAGTTTCAGGAAAGGACCATTTAGATAACACTTTGAAATTTTTCAGACAGTATTGAATAGAGGCAATAATTTTAATATGTTCAAATTAATATTTATATTTCATTTATTTAAATATAGGCAATTATTTTTTATTTTATACATAAGCCTTTAGAAACAGAGAAATGTATAAATAAGATAAACAAATCTCATTAGTAACAGTCCAGTGTACTTTCATTTGTTTATGCCTGTTTTATAGGGTTGTCTTATAAAGATCATATTTTTATATGATTCTACATCCTGTTTATTCATAAAACATTGTTATATGTTTTGTCCCCTGATCCAACTCAATTTAATAACTTACTACTCCAACACTGATGTAAAATAATTCTCAATATTGATGCTACTCTTTACTGATGATCACTTAGTCTGTTTTCAAGTTTTCCACCACTACAAATAATTTTATGTGATAAACATCTTTGGGAACAAATGATTTTCTACCTTTTATACTGTTTCCTCAAGCAGATTCCCAAAAGTGAAATTTTTAATTAAAAGAATTAAAACCACATTAGTGAGCATTTACCTCATAGTAAGCGTAGCATATGCCAGGCACTGTTCTAAGTGCTTGTGCGTGTGTGTGTGTGTGTGTCTGTGTGTGTGTGTGTCTGCACTCAGTTGTGTCCAACTCTTTGCGACCCCGTGTGTGTGTGTGTGTGTGTGTGTGTGTGTGTCTGCACTCAGTTGTGTCCATCTCTTTGCGACCCCATGGACTGTAGCCTACCAGGCTTCTCCGTCCATGGGATTCTCCAGGCAAGAATACTGGAGTGGGAAATACCATTTCCTTCTCCAGGGGATCTTCCTGAACCAGGGATCGAACCCGGGTCTCCCGCATTGGAGGCAGACACTTTAAACTCTGAGCCTATTCCTACTCCAGGGGATCTTCCCGAGATTAACTCATTTAATTGTAATAACTCTGTACTGCAAAAACACAACACTGTAAATCAACTATATAATAAAAATTTTGCTCCAATAAAAATTATTTAAAAAAACACAAAAAACAGAAATCAACACAACAAAATCATAATAACTCTATGAAGTAAGTACTATTATTCTCATTCTCACAGATACAGAGGCACACAAAGGTTACATATTTTGCCCAAGATCACATGACTTGAATTCCAAAAATATGGTTCCAGGGTCTATGCTCTTAGTTACCATGCTATACACAATTTCTGGCGGTAAGAAAAAAAAAGATTGATGATACTATTATTAAATATAGATTTCCACTTAATTACACTTTGATGTGAGATGGTTAAGGTATTCTGTTCCTCTGGTTCTCAAAGAAATTATGGTATTGTTTCATTTATAATGCTATAAGGTATGAAATAGGATATTAAGCTATCTGGAATAAGTGTGCTATTATTTGGCACCAAGGAAGAAAATTTGGCTACATTTGTTAAAATTCCAGCAATCTTGTGAGAAATTATGCTTTATAATGTCATAAAGACTATTTTAACAAATAAAAATCCTTTATTTCCCAACCATTTTTAGAATGTGAAGGTTTAATTTGAAAAGTCCCACTTACATACCTTTTCGTACCCAGTCTCCAGTATGAATATTTATAGTCACACCCACTAAATTACTACTTCTCTGTCTTTTCTCCCAGAGAAAATCAAGAGCTTTTCTTGCATATTCCTATAATAAAAAAAGAAAAGCATACGTGAAGAATTGTATATCTTTGCCAAACAAAAATTTAAAGGCCTATAGTATACTTTTAGGATTAAGTAAAATTCCAAAGATGATCACTTATACATTAAATTTCTTTACAAGTCAAAAATACTGGCTCTTTCAGCTAGAAAGAATGACTCTAAAAATGCTATTTAGTGCCAATGATCTCACTTTGAGACCATCCTTGTTCATCTACTCTTGTAGTATAGGTTCACATTTACACACAGGAATTATTGAAATAAAAACAGTTGGCATATATTAAAATAATTTCTATCTTTTAATGCAAAGTGAAAATCTCCTTAGATACTCTCATTCACAAAACTGAAAAAGAATTTCCAAGTTAGTATGCCATCTCTGAAACAGAATAGGCATTTCAAATCCTACATTTTAAATAGCAGGCAACTTCGCTGGTGAAGAGTAAGTAAAGCAACTAGCATTCATTTAACAGTACCAAAATTATAACCTTATAATAACATTTTTCTCTTTTTTCATTTATTATTATCCCTTGGACACTAAATTATTTCTGATTAAATTCTTGGCTTTGGATGAAAAGATGTTAAAAAAACAAAGAACACGTACAAAAGAATTAAGTTAAAATTAATTTCAGAGCATGAATCTACTGAGCACTGCAGAAGTACTTCTATAAAAGAAATCATTAAACCAATTTGTCACTCTGCAGATTTAAGAACAGGGTATAAAATAGTTTTCATTCTTGACTCAATCTATTTATGCTGAATTTTTAAAACAAAGCAGATTGCAACTTTACTTAATCGTGTAATTTCAGAGCTGAAAGAATTTCATAAAGATTACATTTCCCTATTCCTATCTTATAGCTAAAGAAACAGGACCAGTGAAATCAACAATTTAACCAAAGTTTAAAACTAGACTACAGGACAGCTATTAATGATGTGAGAATTCAGAGCTCTTCATATATATCAGACCAAAGGTCAACAAACTTTTTCTGACAGGGGCCAGACAGTATTTTAGGCATTATGGGTTTGACAGTCATTGTCACAATTACTCAACTCAGTCACTGTAGCACAAATACAGCCATAGACAAAAATCAATAAATGAGCTGGCTCTGTTACAATAAAACTTTGTTTAGAAAAACAGGCAGTGGCTTGATTTGGCCTCAGACTGTAGTTTATCAGACGTGTATTAGTTTGAGTCTCTGTCAACTGCATGAGGTTGCTTCTTCCATAATAAATCACATTCAAGAAGCTGAAGAAAAAGCATTGTTTTAAAATATAAAATAACCCAGTGGAAAGAGGCTGGGCTTTGAATTCAGAAAGTCATGGATTCTAATCCTGGTTCCACTCCTTCACCCACTAGTCAAGCATCTTTGAGTCTCACTTTCCTCAAGTGTAAATGCATCTCAGAGTTTACAGGTCAAATTAAAGTAGAAAGGATGTAAAGAATGACATTTTTTTTAATGAAGGAAAAATATTAGCCAGCAAGTTAAAGAATAAAAATTAACCAAAATAAGATTAACCTGTTCTTAAGATACTTTGTACAGAAGAACTGTACAAAAAAGATCTTAACGACCAAGATAATCACGATGGTGTGATCACTCACCTAGAGCCAGACATCCTGGAATGTGAAGTCAAGTGGGCCTTAGAAAACATCACTATGAACAAAGCTAGTGGAGGTGATGGAATTCCAGTGGAGCTATTTCAAATCCTGAAAGATGATGCTGTGAAAGTGCTGCACTCAATATGTCAGCAACTTTGGAAAACTCAGCAGTGGCCACAGGACTGGAAAAGGTCAGTTTTCATTCCAATCCCAAAGAAGTGAAGTGAAGTCGCTTAGTCGTGTCCGACTCTTTGTGACCCCATGGACTGTAGCCTACCACGTTCCTCTGTCCATAGGATTTTCCAGGCAAGAGTACTGGAGTGGGTCGCCATTTCCTTCTCCAGAGGATCTTCCCAACCCAGGGATTGAACCTGGGTCTCCCGCATTGTAGGCAGACACTTTACCATCTGAGCCACCAGGGAAGTCCAAAGAAAGGCAATGCCAAAGAATGCTCAAACTACCGCACAATTGCACTCATCTCACACGCTAGTAAAGTAATGCTCAAAATTCTCCAAGCCAGGCTTCAGCAATACACGAACCGTGAACTTCCTGATGTTCAAGCTGGTTTTGGAAAAGGCAGAGGAACCAGAGATCAAATTGCCAACATCCACTGGATCATCGAAAAAGCAAGAGAATATCAGAAAAATATCTATTTCTGCTTTATTGACTATGCCAAAGCCTTTGACTGTGTGGATCACAATAAACTGTGGAAAATTCTGAAAGAGATGGGAATACCAGACCACCTGACCTGCCTCCTGAGAAACCTATATGCAGGTCAGGAAGCAACAGTTAGAACTGGACATGGAACAACAGACTGGTTCCAAATAGGAAAAGGAGTACATCAAAACTGTATATTGTCACTCTGCTTATTTAACTTCTATGCAGAGTACATCATGAGAAATGCTGGACTGGAAGAAGCACAAGCTGGAATCAAGATTGCCAGGAGAAATATCAATAACCTCAGATATGCAGATGACACCACCCTTATGGCAGAAAGTGAAGAGGAACTAAAAAGCCTCTTGCTGAAAGTGAAAGAGGAGAGTGAAAAAGTTGACTTAAAGCTCAACATTCAGAAAACGAAGATTATGGCATCCGGTCCCATTGCTTCATGGGAAATAGATGGGGAAACAGGGGAAACAGTGTCAGACTTTATTTTTGGGGGCTCCAAAATCACTGCAGACGGTGACTGCAGCCATGAAATTAAAAGACGCTTACTCCTTGGAAGGAAAGTTATGACCCACCTAGACAGCATATTGAAAAGCAGAGACGTTACTTTGCCAACAAAGGTCCGTCTAGTCAAGGCTATGGTTTTTCCAGTGGTCATGTATGGATGTGAGAGTTGGATTGTGAAGAAAGCTGAGCGCAGAAGAATTGATGCTTTTGAACTGTGGTGTTGGAGAAGACTCTTGAGAGTCCCTTGGACTGCAAGGAGATCCAACCAGTCCATTCTGAAGGAGATCAGCCCTGGGATTTCTTTGGAAGGAATGATGCTAAAGCTGAAACTCCAGTACTTTGGCCACCTCATGCGAAGAACTGACTCATTAGAAAAGACTTTGATGCTGGGAGGGATTGGGGGCAGGAGGAGAAGAGGGTGACAGAGGATGAGATGGCTGGATGGCATCACTGACTCGATGGACGTGAGTCTGAGTGAACTCCGGGAGTTGATGACGGACAGGGAGGCCTGGTGTGTTGCGATTCATGGGGTCGCAAAGAGTTGGACACAACTGAGCAACTGAACTGAATGGAAGATACTTTGAACATACATCCACACAAAGACCATTAAACTTGTTTTATGTATGGTGGTTAGTCGCTAAGTCGTGTTCAACTCTTGCGACCCCTTGGACTGTAGCCTGTCAGGCTCCTCTGTCCATGGGATTTTTCCAGGCAAGAATACTGGAGTGGATTGCCATTTCCTTCTCAAGGTATCTTCCTGACCCAGGAATCAAATCCAGGTCTCCTGCATTGCAGGCAAATTCTTTACCAACTGAGCTATGAGGGAAGCCCTGTTTTATGTATACTCAGACCTAATGTCTCTAAATACTAGAATTATACAGTTCCTATTTCTGCTTATTCTATGTGCATCATTTGCTGAATCTGAAATAATTCTAAGTCATATGTTTGAACATAGGCTGTTACTATTGCACTCCAATGACATGGTTAAATAATTAGCTAAAATAAAAAAGTGTGAGACATAGCTAGTTCACAACAAACTATTTGGAGGATATTAAGTCTTTGGATAATGAATGATATTTCCGCTGAAGTAAACAAACTTACAGATAAGACTCTCAATGAAGGAAAGTGCAAAAATTTCACTATGTTTTAGAAGATTAGTGAAGTTTTCAGAAATGCAGTAGACTACACAGAAGTCTAACAATAAAACAAAGCAACACAGTATTTCATACAAGACATCTGTAACATCAAATTTCATAAGTAATACAGCTAAGGCATTTTCTAAGAATAAAACTAAAAAGTTACAATTTGTGAATAAAATGCAAAGTTGTACTTTCTTTTTTAATTGTGCTTTTCACAATTAAAAACTATGTACTGTAATTTAGACAAAATGTTCACTAAGATAACAGAAATCCTCCAATTGATTCTCTTAATACTTGATCAACAAAGAAAAGCTATAAAGTAGTTATTTATGCCAATACCCGGGAGACCAAACTATGAAAAGCAAACCTCAAATATCGTCGCTCCTGTGAATCGACTTAGAGCAGCAAACTCAAGGATCAAGGTGCCTGCACAGGCTGTACAGGTATCAGTCTCAGTACCTGTCCGAGCTTCTGGTTTTCTTATACCAAACTTCAAATTGATCTAAATAAAATCAGAAGATTATCATTAGTGATTATCAAGAGACAATGATTTCTGGATAAGAAACCATTTTTCAATTGAGACTCTAATCAGATCATGAGAATAACTGATAAAATAACTCTGAAATTTTATCTGCTGATCTTTGTGACTTTCCAATTACCATCTAGGGAAGTACACTGTAAGCACATACTATTCATGGGATAAGTAAGTTTTCACTTAACTTCTTCTTCAAGGGTATCAAAATTCAGTATCAATATAATAATTATACAAAGCAAACACTTGCTATAACAATCGTGTTCTCTGGACAGTTTCAACTAGTCAGTACCAAATTAGGAAACTATTCCAATCCTAAAACAAATTGAGGTTTAACTGAGAATCTGTGAAAAAGTATTAGTATTAGTCTTTCATAGAGAAAAAACTAAGCATAGTATATATTTAAAAGAAGATTAAAATTTTATTCACAGGTTTTAAAGTTTTGAAATATAGAGTATGTTACCTTGCTGACAGACTAACAAATAACACAAAGAAAAATGTTTCAACCAGCCAAATAACACCACAATATAAACTTGAACCAAGCTGACCAGAAATGAGCTCTAGGTTTTTAAATAACCATTAACTGCTCAAGAGCATTTCTGTCCAGCAAATACTTCTGTGTTAAAACCACTGTTGCAAATATTATCAATTATGTATTCATATCCAAGAGAGGTTGATTGTACTAATTTTCATGAGCAAAAGCAGTATTTACTAATTATATTTAAGAAGGATGGGAAGGTAGTTATTTTCTACCTGTAGTCCTCTTCTAAAAAAATAATTTTTAAAATTATATTGATACTTCTGAGGATAAGCAAGTAATATGACTGTTTTATGATAATGACCTTAGTAGCTTCTGTTTCAATTTCTTATCTGCTTCTCATGTTATAACAAAAGTGAAGAACAGCTAGATTCTTCTAAATTCAGCACCTCCACTTATAATAAAAACTAAAAATATTTACTAAAAGTAAATTCAATTAACTAAACATTTAGATGGTTTAAAATAATTTTGATTTCAATTTTAATATTCTAAGGAAACAAAAAAATTAACAAGAAAGTTTAAGCCACACTAATAAGCAAAGAGATTTCAAATTTTAAACCATACAAGCAAAAGAAATTTCAAATTAGAACATGTTTCCATTTTTTCCTCATTAAATTGGCTAAAAGTGAAACTGAAAGTCGTGTCCAGCTCTTTGCAACCCCGTGGACTATACAGTCCATGAAATTCTTCAGTCAAGAATACTGGAGTGGGTTGCCATGCCCTCCTCCAGGGGATTTTCCCAACCCAGGTTTCAAACCTAGGTCTCCTGCACTGCGGGCGGATTCTTTACTAGCTGAGCCACAAGGGAAGCCTAAGAATACTGGAGTGGGTAGCCTATCCCTTCTCCAGCAGATCTTCCTAACCCAGGAATCGAACAGGGATCTCCTGCATTGCAAGAGGATTCTTTACCAGCTGAGCTATCAGGGAAGCACAAATTGGCTGAAGAGAGATAACAGACAGTGTGGGCAGCAGTATAGGAAGTGTAAAGTAGAACCCTTCTGAAGAACAACTGGTCAATAAGCACACAAAGCCTTAAAAAGCATTCCCTATTTTATGGCTTTTTTGTTTTTTCTTCTAGTAATTTATCCTTAGGAAGAAATAAGTAAAAAAGATGTGTATAAGGATATTCACAGATGAGCTATTTAAAAATATCACAGACTAGATAGAAATTTAATACTAGTCTGTTTCTTAAACAAAAACAACAAAAAAGATGTTTTCGCGATCCACTAAATTAATGGGTAAACGAATGGGCTGCGACCTCCAGTTTGAAAAGCATATACTATCACGCTGGATCTCCAGAGATTTCCTGATGGAGGAAATGAGTCTTATTTATATCGGTAGAGAAGTTATTATAGCAAGCCTAAAGGTTTGGAAATGAAAAACAAAACCAAAATCTCCCTGCTGCCGCTGCTACTAAGTCATGTCAGTCATGTCTGACTCTGCGACCCCATAGATGGCAGCCCACCAGGCTCCTCTGTCCCTGGGATTCTCTAGGCAAGAACACTGGAGTGGGTTGCCATTTCCTTCTCCAGTGCATGAAAGTGAAAAGTGAAAGTGAAGTTGCTCAATCGTGGCCGACTCTTCGCGACCCCATGGACTGTAGCCCACCAGGCTCCTCCGTCCATGGGATTTTCCAGGCAAGAGTACTGGAGTGGGGTGCCATTGCCTTCTCCAAAGAACTCCCTCGGTGTTTTGAAAAACACAAACAGATTATTTTGTCTGAAACAGAGCATGCATTTCATTGGGGTACGGGTATGAAAGAACCTCAGAAAGAAAGTCGACTGCCAAACCAGAAAGAAACCTGGAAGTTAAAGGACATTCAGTGCAAAAGGCAGAGTCAGTAAATTTCTGAGGGCAATTTGATAAAAATCATGCTTTAGTAAGATTAATTTTTAAGTCTCTGAAGCAAAAACTAGAGAGAGAAGAGTAAAATATACATTTATAATAGTTTATGAATACAATTATATTAGTTTCAACAATAAAGCAACAGTAAGAAATAAAATAAACAGAGTTTGGTAATGGCTGAGATGTCTGGCCCAGGTAAGAAGGAAAGAATAATACTGTTATTAATAATAAAGAATGAAATATATCAGGAGAGAGTTCCTCCCATCTTCAATAGCTCCTTTCCCTCTGCCTTAAATATAAAATTTTCTTGGGTGGGCGGGCGGGGAGCGGGGGGATAACTCCTAGGACTTCCCTGGTGGTTCAGTGGTTAAGAATCGACCTTGCAATTGCAACGCAGGGAACAAAGGTTCACTCCATGGTTGAGGCACCCATGCTGCGGGGCAACTAAGCTTGCAAGCTGGAACTACTGAGTCGGCCTGCCACTAGAAAGAAGCTACCCTGCCACACCGAAGAGCCCATGGACTGCAATGAAAGACCCAATGCAGCCAAATAAATAAATAATAATAAAAACTCCCTCAACTGACTGTGCTTGTGCTGCCAACTCTCCTTAACTACAAACATAGAGGAAATCTTAAAATGAATGTCCCTATTCTTTCACCTACGTCGAATCCTTCTTCCCCTTTATTCTGCCACGTTAGATCCTTCAAGGCTCTGTTTACCCCTAATTATCCTAATGTTTGCTGGAACGTCTCCTTCTGAAACTTTTTTTTAGTATTTTTAATACCATACGCTATGTTGCGGTTCTCCTCCTAAGTCTCCACACAATCTCCTTTTCACTGCTGTGCTTCCTCATTCCCCTCTGTCCTGTATTCTCTCAATATCCTCTCCTCTGGGGAGTGAACACCTACTCTACTGCTTCCACCACATCGTCTGCACAATAATTCTGGGCCCAAATTCTAGTCTGGCATTTGTTTCTTCCTTCTGCAGCATAACCTTATGCAATGACACAAAAAGTTTTAACAAATCTAAATTCTCACACCACTCAAATGCAAATTAACCAAAATGTTCATATAAATTTGTTATAGAGCTTGAAGCAATTATTTTTCCAGCCTCAAGCAGGTAAGGAACAATGGCTGGATCACAAAAATGGATTCTTTCAAAACAGCAAAGAAGTATACAAAGGCTGCCATATTTTTCAGAATTACTTACTCTTGGATAAGGAAGGCCACTGGTAGTATTGAAAGCTGGTAAAAGTTTGTAGCCCAATTGCTTTGCCATTTGGAGAAGCTCATCATTGTACCACTGCATGTACTCGCCTTTTTCTTTCAGCATGATTGCCAGTGAGTGTCCACCCAAAAGACCCCTACAACCAGAGAGATGAAACATTAGTCACATTGTACACATACTTACATATCATCACCTAAACAGATGTGGGTATCTTGCTACCAACAATTTAGAGTACATAAGGAACAATCACAGAAGAACATAATTTCTTACCTAACTCTGGCTACTCAGTTTGTGGCAAACCATTATAAAAACCATTATTAAATCATGGCCGGTATGAAAAAAAAAAAAAGAATCAAATGTTGTAACTGTTGTAAAAGGTTTGGCCCTTGGAGAAGGGAATGGCAACCCACTCCAGTATTCTTGTCTGGAAAATCCCATGGAGAGAGGAGCCTGGTGGGCTACAGTCCACAGGGTTGAAAAAGAGTCAGACACGTCTGAGCGACTAAACAACGATGAAAGGGTTTGGCATTCTTAAATACCATACATTTTCTTAAAAAACAACCTAGAATCATTTATCTTAATAAGTTTAACACATTTGATTTTAACAAATTTTAATTTTAATTATAGCACCCTGAAATCTCTTGACTTTTAGTGTAACATTAACAAAAATTCCCCACTCTTTATTAAATGTAATAGATTAATAAACTCTGTGAAAAGCTAAAAAACTATTTTTTAAATTTAACTGATGAATAGACTCACTTTGCCTGTGTGACAAAAGGAAATGAGTTACAGTAACACAAAAATAACCATTAAATATAAAAATGTAATAATGTTGAAACGTGAATTAATAAATCCTGCACTTCCTGTGTTCCAAGAATATTTCAAACTGTTAGTTCAAAGGTAATCCTATAAATTCAGTTTGGCTTGAAGAAGTGTTAAGGTTAGTAAAATAGATAAGCTGACAAAAAAACTGTGATGTAGCTAATATGCAAATACTTGACCTGTTGTCAGTCCTTTTTTAACAACATACAAGGATTACCTTTGATTTGAGTCTGCAACTATTTCCAAAGCTTGTTGCTGACTGTGCCACACATATAGCAGGGTCATTCCGCAGTCTCTGTGTTTTACAGTATCACACCTTTTATTTTTTAAACGTAAGAAATTTCTTGCTTTACTACCACCAAGAAATAAAGAGTATACCCTTATTCTTCTGTTATTAAAATCAGAGTTTAATATCTCACATACTTACCCAAGAACTCTGATGTTTGTTTCAAAGACTGATACAACTACATCATTATCTAAGTTAACATCTCTTAAAACTTTTCTCACTGCATCTTCAAATTCTTTAGTTTTATTTAATACCTAGGAGAAGAAAATTATTTAAAGTAAAGTTATTTTCAACCAAGACATAGAGAAATATCCTCAGAATGAGCTACTAATAGCAAGTTAATACCTTAAGATTATAAAAAATAACAGAAAAAATGTTTCCCTTAAGCATATTATAAAAATGTGATACTATCTAAAACTGAAAAAGATTAAATACCTATTTATATTGCAAGGAATCTTTATATACTTCTTTTTTTTAGACACACTGAAAAATCATTAGGACTTTAAAACAATCATCATCAGAACTGTTAGCTGGTGTGTATAACCCATGACCTAGAGCTGCAAGAGGTGAACTCTACTGGGATTTGCTTCCCAAGTCAAACAAAACAAAACCCACCCTATTCGTCAAATATCATTTTAAAACTTGCTTAGTCTCGGAAGAAAGCACATCCTCCAGGGAATGATCAATTGATCCTAAACCATACAACGCTTGCCATCTTCACCCCTTGGACATCAAGGCCCCTAACTGAGGAGGCAGTGCAATGTTGGGCTAAAGAACAAGCTCGGATTTGAATTCTGGTTCCTTAGTCTCATCTCTGAGGCTGTTCTTTCATCTATAAAAAGAGGAAATACCTATCCTCAGAGGTTTATTTTCCTAAATGAGGTAATGCATGTAAAGCACTTTTAGTAGAGCACCTGATTTAGTAAGTGCTTGATACCATTACTATCTATTATTACCATTATTACCATGAGGGTCTATAATCCTGACGAAGCTAAGAACTCTGGATGCTTGCACTGAGCTCCAGAGGAGGGTCACTGTCATTACACAGGTTGTGTCGATTTTTCAGTCTAAATTAAGGTTGCACAAGTAGATGTTATTTAGATCTCAGGTCCATTAAAAGTAGTTTTCCTTTACTTGACTGTTTAATCTTTTTGTTTGATAATATTTTATAGTGTTTTCTCATCTGATCTGATACTTCACTAAAAATCCTAATCTAGGGACTTCCCTGGTGGTCCAGAGGTTAAGAATCTGCCTGCGAATGTAGGGTTGATCCCTGGTCTGGGAAGATTCCACATGCCAAGGAGCAACTAAATTGATGCACCCCAACTCCTAAGCCAGTGCTCTAGTGTCCGGGAGCCACAACTAATGAGCTGTTTTCCCCCTAACTACTGAAGCCCAAGCACTTAGTCTGCACTCTGCAATAAGAGAAGGCATGGCAATGAGAAGTCTGTGCCCCGCAACAAGCAGCAGCCCCGACTCGCCACAATTAAAGTAAAGAAAGTTCGTGCACAGCAATGAAGACCTAGCACAGCCAAAAGGAAATAAAAATTTTTTTAATTCGAATTTAGGCATAAAACATAAGAGTGACTAACGTTTAAGTAAAATTTAGAGTAAGCCTTGAGTGTAATATAATATAAAACCTGATTTTAAATTGAGTGCTTTTCTTTCTCAGTCTCAAAGTCCATGTAAATTCTGAAGCCACAAATGTGAATGTACAAAGACCTGTATCACTTCCGGGAGATACAACTGTTCTACTCACTCCTCACACACACGCACATCTTTTTAATATAATTCTGTTCATCTTATTCTTTCAAAGACTATCTCCTGAGAATTTCTCCCAAGAATAGTACCTACACTATCTGTTTCAAAGAAGAATAAAAATGAGAGTTTTGTCCATAATTAGCTAAAAATTCATTCTAATAGCTCCATTAGTTGACGGGTTTCTTAAGCTCCTAACTGATGACAAAGAACAAATTCAGGTCTCTTCCCTTCCCCTCTTCAATCTGTTCAGTATCTTTCTCTCTGTAGATTTCATGGTAACGTTGACTTTAGTGGTAAATTTAAAGTTTTAGGTTTGATTTCATTACAATCAATAGAAACGAGATGTCTAGAATTATGAACAAGAGTTTAAATCGAAAGATCAAACTCTGACAACAGAAGTTCTACTTAACATATTGTGGTGTGACCAAAATAAAAACAATAAGGTTGCATCCTGTCCCAAGTGATATGTCCTCTACTATTTTCAAATAAAGAAACCACAAATCAAAAAATGATCACAGAGTAAATTAGACATATTAAATACTTGTATTGATAAAATGTACAACATTCCTTCTAAATGTAGGAAAAACTTTCAAACTTCTTTTAATCCTTCTGCTTAAGTAGATCTTAATAGGTATCTTAGATATCCAATCTAGGCCCTTCTGAAGTGAAAACAGGGGTCCAGAGAAGCTAGATAATTTGGCCAACGTCACATATTAATATTATATGATCACTTCCTGGTACTCCCTGCCACAGGGAGCAAGAACTCAGGTTACAGCAAACAGTGCTCTAAGTGTGGTCTGCCGACCAGCAGCAACAGCACCACCAAGTGGCAGTTTGTTAGAAAAACATTTCCTTGGGCCTGCCTTCAGTCTGCTCCATCACAACCTGCATTTTATTTTAGCAGATCCCCAGGTGATTTGTAGCAAACAAGTCTAAAAAGCACTGCATCATTACACGTGGTTCTAAAACTTTAGCATATATTAGAATCATCTAGAAGCTTGTTTAAAAAGAAAAAAACAACATTCCTGGGCATTACTCCCAGACTTTCTGATTCAACAGGCCCGGGATGAGGCTCTACAATCTGTATCTCTAACAAGTTGCCAGGTGATGCTGATGCTGGTAGTGCTGGAATCATATTTTGAGAACCACTGCCAAAGTGGTTTAATTTCAAAGAGGAACAGAACCTATTTATAATAATGGCTGCTCAACTAGAGACCAGTAGACTTCTAAATATAGGGAAGTTATGCAGCCTAGAAACACATTTTCTCCTTCATTTCTGATAAAAAATTTTAAAACACATAGAATATCTGAGGTTCAGGTTCATAAAAATCAGTAAGAGCTTAGAGATGATGAAGAGCTTCCAGTATATAAGGATAAAGCCAAGATGACAGAATGAGAAACAAATGTACATCCACCTATGGTCTTTCCTAATACACAGCTACTGCCCCTCACTCACTCCCCTGTATCAAGACAGACATGAGGTGTATCACCCAGCTACACTTATAAATAAATAACACCACTTAGCTTCTCCCAGGGTGGCAATTTGTGTCTCCTGGGATACCTATTTATCTTTTTCTCTTCTCCTAACATAGCAGAACACATAGGACTACTAAACCAAAAATAAGGCACACAAGAGTCTCTCTTATAGTCATTATAATATGGTTCACACATTCCTTTTATTTCTGAAAAATGAAATCACCACTTTCAAAACTCTGATACAGCTAAAAAAGGTCTCAATAATCATGGGCTTCTCAACAAAAAATGTCTCAACTATGGTTAAATTTTATAAACAAAGAGAAGCTTTAGAGAAATACATAATAATGCCAGGTCCCACTTCAGGAAAATTAAATCAGAACAACTTGGGAGAGAAGGATTATTTCTTAAACTTCCTAAGTAATATTCCTAAGATGCTGATATAGTTGAGAGTCTCTGATTAAAAAAGAAAAGAAAAAGAGAAAAGAATCACCCAGTGAAATAAAAATATAGAAACAGTACTGGGAAGAAAAGCCAGGCTCTGAAAATTTTCTGCCACCACAAAGATTTTTTGTTGTGTTTTTAAAAATATTAATCAATACTTTAGATATTAATTCAACTTTGAGAATTATGACTTAAGTAAAATTCTGAAACAAGCCTATTTTTATACCATAAATGATCTGAGAGTAAAAAACTAGAAAGATACTACATTCAGAAATCATGACAGCTGGAACTGAGCCATTCCCCTCTGCCATCACAAACCACCCCCAACGAGAATTAATTTAAATAACTTTGCCTCCCATCAGGTCTAAAAGGAGTGCTAAGTAGTGATCACTTGGTATTTAAAATCATTTTTGAGAAAGAAGTAAAATTTTAATGGACCTAACATATAAAAATTTTAATTTAACAATTTCAGTATCATTGCAGCATGTCTTTCTGGAACAAGAATATCAAGAGCATTTTTTAGAATTACTTTCTTCCAATAGCTTCAATCTACTTGTCCAAAAGGAAACAACTTTTCTGATTAAGGGGCCACCATGTAAGCTAACATACCTATAAATTTTGAGTATCTCCATGATTCTATATAATTTCACTTGACATTCACATGACATTATCAACTTAATAATATGAAAGATTTACTTTGAAGCAAAGATCAAATTATCTTAAATTCTGAAAACTTTTATTTCAGACTTACTGTACTACAATTATATTCATAGTACTTGAGCACACATAGTATGAAATTCATAAAATAATTTAAGAAGAATCAAACCTACCACAAGAGTATCCAAAGAATCAATCAGTGTCAGGGAAAATCTATGACACAAGTATAGTGAGATACAAAACATTAGAATTCTGAATATTTGTATTCATGAACATATAAGACATTATCTGAATCCTACTGAGACTGGAAGTTTCCATTATTCCATTAACTAGTACTTTCATGCATCTACAGTACCATGTAACCTATAAAACACTAAAAGAACCTGAAAAGCCTTAACATCACATTTAGATTAGGCATAACGACAAATCTTTCAAAGTGAACAGAAATATTCATTAGCTCTTTTAAAAGCAAATAAAAAATATTAATGCATCAACACCTTGTAAGTGTCAACAACTATATACATTCTAAAAGTCACATTCATCTTAACAAGCAACTCAACTTTTCACTGATCTAAGAGGTAAACTGATTAATATTGTACAAAAGATAACAGAAAGGAATAAAGGAATTTAACGGGATAGTTAAAACAGTCTTGAAATTTAACCAATTCCCAGATTCACAATTACACACTGCCTCTAAGATGCCTTAAGACTTGAGAACTTTGAGCTGCCATGTTATGCCCTTTGTTAATACTCACTTTCCCAAGGCATCATCAACATCACCCCGACTTGGCTCCTGGCCTCTAACGCGACCTCTGCAGGTCAAAGGCATGAGTTCATCCGCTGGGTAAGCATGTTCCTGCAAGGAAAGTCTTAGTGAGTCACTAAGGAAAGTAAGAGGAAAGTGCACATCTTTTAGAGAACATAACTTTTCAGTTTTTTTTTAACAAACATTAATCAAAAGTTTTACTATTCTTACAGTCCATGAAACCTTAAAAGAAAACTTTTTAGCCATAAATATGTACTTGTAAATACAAGAAAATATTTCCTTATAACTCAAACAACAATCCGTTTCCCCTCCACCCAATCTCACTTCCCAGAGAGATAACTGCTGTTACAACTGGCATTTATCATTCCAGACCTATCCACATACATAGAAATACATGTACATACATCACTTAAAAATTCCATTTGCAAAGGTACTCATGCCATATGCACACACTGTCCTAAAATGTGTTCACTTAAATCACTCTGGGGTTTTTCATGCTGCAATTCTACAGATGTATTTTATTCTTTTTAATAATTGCATAGTGATAGTTTAATATTAACTAATATTATTGAGTACTTACGTTCTAAGCACTGTTCTATATATTTTAGTTTTTTTAACTTATCACATAACCCTCTGAAACAAATTCCATCATTTCTGTTTTGTAGATGAGAAAACTGAGGGCCGGAGAAATTAACTAAGCCTACGTCATGCAACCAGTAAATGATGGATCCAGAATGCAAACGTGGCAATCTGATTCCAGAGCCCACACACTTGACAGGACCTGCTCCTCATGGTATTCCCCAAAGTATGGGTACTGATGAACATGTAGGCTGAACGCAATTTTTTACTGTATAAACAATGCTTCAGTAAACAGCTATATGTCCATATCTCTTGTACATATGCTTGTACTCTATGGATTAAATCTCTAAAACCAGACCCAGTGGGCCAAAGGTACAGATATTTCATTTTTTCTGTGCTGTACTTATCCAACTTATCAGTCATATCCAACTCTTTTCAACCTCATGGACTGTAGCCCGCCAGGCTCCTCTGTTCATGGGGATTCTCCAGGCAAGAATACTGGAGTGGGTTGCCATGCCCTCCTCCACGGGATCTTCCCAACCTAGGGACTGACCCCAGGTCTGCCACATTGCAGGCAGACTCTTTACCGTCTGAGCCACCAGGGAAGCCCAAGAACACTAGAGCCTATCCCTCTTCCAGGAGATCTTCCTGACCCAGGAAATCATACAGGAGTCTCCTGCATTGCAGGCAGATTCCTTATCAGCTGAGGTACCAAGGAATCCCCTTCATTTTTGCTGCTGCTGCTAAGTCACTTCAGTCGTGTCCGACTAGCTACTATCAAACTGAACACAAAGATACAACACTTAACAACACTCTTAACAACACTCTCAGGCAATGATCAACAGTTTACATTTTGCCAATCTCCTGGATAAAAAATGATATCTCAAGTTTCATTACAAATGAGGATAAATATCTTTTTGCATTAGCCATTGCTATTTCTTTTCAGAAATGTCTATTTATACCTTTGTTTATTTTCTATTGGTTGTCTGACTCCTTATACATTGTTATGTAAACATTTTTTCTATCTTTCCTTTGGCTTTTAACTTTGTTTACGGTACTTTTTACTTTAATCTTTAAATATGTAATTAAATCTATTAGTTTCTTCATGGTTTCTAAATTTGGGGCACAGTTAATAAGGCCATCTTGGGTCTCTGAAAACAGCACACTTATGATTTTATTTTTTATACGTCTAGATAATTACTCCATCTGGAATCTAATTTTGCTTATAATGTGAAGTGGGAATGTACTTGTATTTCCTACCCCAAATAGCCAATTTCCTAAATATCACTTTTTAAACAATTCATCCTTACCCTAACTGCTTGAAATATAGCTTATAAAGTATCTACATGAACACACATTTTCATAGCCTCTACTTTGTTCTACAGACCTAGTTCCTACTCCTATTGCCCTACAGACCTATTTGTTTTACAAACCTACTTCCTGCTTCGAAACCATTGTCTTAATCAGTCTTTGCAACACGCCTTGCTACCTGGTTAAGCAATTCACTCCCCCCAGTTATTTTGTTCTAAATTTTCTTAATGAGTTTTTCAAGTTTACTCTTCTGGATAATTTTAAAATTTCCTTAAAATTCCATTGAAATTTTAATTGAAAGAGTCTAAATTATGGAGAATTGATATTTTTTACCAACTGAATCTTCCTATCTAGGACTACTGTATCAATATACTAGTTCAAATCTTCTTTTATGAATTCAGTTTCCACCACAGGTCACATACATTTCTTAATCTTTATTAATAGGTACTTTTTATTGAAACAGGTTGATGTACAAAATTATGTGAGTTTCGGGTATATAACACAATGACTCAACTAATAGGCATTTTATAGCTTGGCCTATTATCGAGTAGATTTTTTGGATGAGCAACCATGACAGCGTATGTCTAGTCTAAATTATAATGAAGCACACACAAGAATCCTCCCTCTTGTCTACTACACAGTGAATTGTTGTATAATTTTTTTCAATACATAGCTAACCTAGATAGCATATTAAAAAGCAGAGACAGGACTTTGCCAACAAAGGTCCGTCTAGTCAAGGCTATGGTTTTCCCAGTGGTCATGTATGGATGTGAGAGTTGGACTGTGAAGAAGGCTGAGCGCCGAAGAATTGATGCTTTTGAACTGTGGTGTTGGAGAAGACTCTTGAGAGTCCCTTGGACTGCAAGGAGATCCAACCAGTCCATCCTAAAGGAGATCAGTCCTGGTGTTTATTGGAAGGACTGATGCTAAAGCTGAAATTCCAGTACTTTGGCCACCTCATGAGAAGAGTTAACTCGCTGGAAAAAACCCTAATGCTGGGAGGGATTGGGGGCAAGAGGAGAAGGGGACGACAGAGGATGAGATGGCTGGATGGCATCACCAACTCGATGGACGTGAGTTTGAGTGAACTCCAGGAGTTGGTGATGGACAGGGAGGCCTGGTGTGCTGTAGTCCATGTGGTCGCAAAGAGTCAGACACGACTGAGCAACTGAACTGAACTGAAGCTTGAAAATAAGAAACTTTTCAATACCAAAACTGAATAGTGGAGTGAGAAGACGAAGCTGCACTGACCACAACATGGGCATTAGGAATAAAGACAGGCTTTAAAGGGAAATATGTTAACACCCAAAGTGTCGGAGAGTTGATGTTGTTGGCCCTCCATGCATGGCTATAGCCAATGAAGTAGGTTCTTTAAGTTGAACAGTTGCTTCAATGAAATTGGACTGAAATCTCCAATTACTTGGCTGCACATCTTAGAAAAGGAGAGAAACAAGAAAAGCTTGCTAAACTTTATAATCTCTTTAACCAGGGGACTGTCCCTAAAAGAGTCCCCCAAAACTAATAAAATGTGACTATAAGAAACATTTAGAAGTGAGAATCACTGTATTACATATTTCAATTTTAGATAATACTTACCTGACAATAATAATAATACCTGACAAGGATAACAGGATTAATATACTCACCCTTTTCCCTAACTTGAGACTTTTATCGATTATATTATTATAAACAGTTTTCACTTTACATGTTTTCACTATACACACACAAATTGAGATTCACAATTTAAACTTTCAGCAACATGGTTCAAATTCCAGGTACCATTGTATTTTTAAATAATTGCACAGAATGCAAACTGAAGTGCCAGTTCTTCAATCCACAAATTGCTACATAAATACCAGATGCTTCTTGTGATCAGCGATCAATCACATAACTTCTTTCGAAGTGGAACTAGTGATTGATCACGGTGTATTTTTTAGTTCAGACAGCAAGCATGAAGTTATATGTCTCCTTGTCACCTAGTGATAATCCTACATGACAGTTTAACAGTTTATAAAAATAGATAATCAAAAGAGGAAATTAATCAATGAGGACGAAAGCTCACAAAGAAATGAAAAGTGGAAACACTGAAAGTGAAATTCACATTGAACATAAAAGATATTACAGAAGAAACAGCTGACCATGGAACGTTGATACTGCTGTCACTGAAGCAGTATCTAGACATGCAGCCAGAGGAATTCAGTAAAGGCCAAATTATCCACACAGACGAAAAAAGTGGTTGTGACATAATAATGCCTGCAGAAATTTCATGACACAGAGGGAAAAGGATAAAATTTTTGAAGTGGGCCCAAATTTTGAAATTTCTGTATCTACCACACCAGGTATAGCAGAGATTTATGTTGTATCTTAAGTCATACAACAAGGCGGCGGCAAGCAAGGCGAGTCCTGTTCTAACTTCTCTTAGTGAGGTTTTTACAAAGAAATAATACTTCAATTCCAAAGTCTCTAATATTTTGAATAACGGTACACTATTAGTTTTAGCTATTTCAAAAATTTCTCTGTACATTTATAATTATCAGAAAGAAAATTTTAAATGCTTTGACAAAGATTTTTTTTAAAGGTTTATAACATTTATAGTCTGGTCTGGAATCATAATTTCCCCAGTTACCAGCGTGAGAATTCTACTTAACTGGAATCAATGCACACCACTTTTTTTGGCGCCTCCATTCCTGAAGTTTTTATCTCTTGGGTGCCTGAACTTTGTCCTTAGGTAAGTTATTTTTGTTTACTTTAAAATAGAGTCATCAGTACTGTTATTTCTGGGTTAAGCTGGCTCTTGCCTTACACTTGAAGAACAATCCAAATGATTATAAAATGCCTGAAACATATTTTCTCTCCTTCAGAAGTTTGAAAATACGATTCCACTTTTCTTGCATTCATGAAATATCACCGTGGCAAAGTTTCTAAGACTACTCTGATCCTTTATACCTGGAATCTGGCTTGTTCCTCCTATACCTGTATGCCATATGATTCTTAATTCTAAAAATTCAACCAAAGTATTCCTGACCCCCAATGTCCAGTTCTATCCTCCTGCCTCTCACTTAATTATCTAGATTCCAAACTCATTACCATGTCTGCAGCAAAAAAAAAAAAAAAGAGGTCAGGAACACTACACAGATGGTCACACAAAAGGAAAGACCAAAACAAAAAAATTAGACTAAATACAAAAAGACTTGCAGCCTGCAATCCTTCAGGTTATTTTAAAAACTTCGGTGTTCTACAATGATTTATTTCCTGAGGAAAGGATTCCAGGTAACAAATGCTTTTATATAATTAGAATCCATATGCAGCTACCAAATTCTGAATTCAATATTTTATAATTTTAATATTATATATATATATTTTAGTAAAATTCCTAATTACTTTTGCATGTGGCTTTGAGATGTCAAGTTCCTAATTACTTTTTAATTCCAACAGAACCATGATTTACCAAAATGCACAATATTTTTAATGCTTTATAGTTTTATATTTAACACATATAAAAAACACTTAGAAGTAACTCAAGTAACATTTTTTAAAACTTGCTTATGTATTTTGAAAGATACTACATAAGAGATCATTCGAATGTTAATTTGATTGTAGAGCTCTTTTTAAATGGCTGCTTAGAAAGCTTAACAATACTATTTTTAGGGTTTTGCAAAACACATACACAATCACCTTTATCTGAAATTAAATATGAAACTCAAACCCTAAGCTTATCCAGGTAAGAAAAATATTATTAGTAACTGAAAACCAGAATAATCAAATAAGAGAGCTTTGAACCAGGTGTAAAAATACTTTATGTCCCCCTGTTTCAACATTAAGGACAGAAACAAAACCACAACCTTTTCTTCTGGTTAACCACAAAGCAAATTACAGTTGGTTTGCATAATTTCAGAGCAATGCATGTGTGTGTGTGCTTAGTCACTCAGTCATGTCCAACTCTTTGCAACTCTGCCAGGCTCCTCTGTCCACAGGATTCTCCAGGCAAGAACACTGGAGTGGGTCACTATGCCCTCCTCCAGGGGATCTTCCCAACCCAGGGATCAAACCCAGGTCTCCCCAATTGCAGGCAGATTCTTTACCGCCTGAGCCACCAGGGGATCATAAAGCAAACTACAGTTGATTTGCATAATTTCACAGCAATGCACACATGGCAAATTTGGCTGAGGTTACAGTAATTCTTTCTCTTCAATGTACTGCCAGAACAAAGTATAAGAATTTTCATACTGCTAATGACTAACAGCCAAGAAAATAAAAAAAAAAAAACCTTTAAAAATTATCACTAAAAATAAAACTCAGGTGATAAAGTCCTACATCAATTAAGTATTGATAGAACATGTGCTTGGCTAAAAGCAAGAGCAAAAACATAAAACAAAACACAGTAGACTCTCCACATCAAATTCTAAATTTACTAGCATTTTGATACAACTGCTTCAAAACACTCCAATCAGGGACTTCCTTTGTGGCTCAGTGGTAAAGAATCTACCTGTCAATGTAGGAGGCATGGGTTCAATCCCTGATCTGGGAAAGATCCCACATCCCATGGAGCAACTCAGCCTGTAGACAACAACTATCGAGCTAGAGCCCGGAAATCCCAACTACTGAAGCCTGCGAGCCCTAGAACCTGTGCTCCACAGCAGAGAAGCCACCGCAACGAGAAGCCCGAGCACCACAAATAGAGTGTAGCCCCTGCTCTTCACAGCTAGAGAAAAGCCCGAGTAGTAACAAAGACCCAGTGCAGCGAAAAAATAAACAAACATATACAATTTTAAAACACTCAAATCAGGACTTTTCTGCTGATCCCTGCCAATGCAGGGAACATGGATTCGATCCCTGGTCCGGGGAGATTCCACATGCCTCAGGACAACTAAGCTTGTGCACCACAACCACTAAGCCCACGTGCTGCAACTACGGAGCCCGTGCCCTAGAGCCTGTGCTCTGCAACGGGAGAAGCCACCAGAATGAGAAGCCCTCAGACTCAAATGAAGAGCAGCCCCACTCACTGCAACTAGAGACAGCCTGCGCAGCAACAAACACCCAGCACAGCCATAAATAAATACATAATTAAAAAAAAAAAAAACAAAAACACTCAAAGCAGCATCCAAACTGACTTTTCAGTAAAGCCAATTCCAAAAACTAGCCAAAGGGAAGAGACTTTACTAAAATCAATAATAAGACAAAAGTACTGTTTGTTTATAATAGTGAGCTACTGAAGACACCAAATCTATTTAATTCCCCATAAAATTATATACATTTTAAATGTTTTATTCCAGATCTTTATTGTTAAACACCTCACCTCCCTTCTTGAGGCAGGTAAGATATTCCTTCCTAAAACAAAAACTAAATGATATCTAATAAACCCTCTATTATATATAGATAGCATATGCTAGTACTGACTGAACTTACATAATTTTTCAGTTCTCTTTTCACCCCAAATCAAATATTCCTTTTCCCCTTTGTTCACTACTTATACTCACTTAGCCATGTTTCAGGTGTTTAGGATTCCATTTATCTAAACTATTAAATTATTAATACTTCTACCCTGAACATATGGTCCTTTGAGCACTATATTTTATGAAATGTTTCTCAGCACTGAGGAGAAATAAGTAACAAAACTGCAGTTATCTGATAAGATTTTAGATTAAGCACAGAGTAGAATGCTGGCAAGCTTTAGAAGTCTGTACTCAAAATAAGAACAAAAGTTTCCAAATTCTTCAATGTATGTTAATCAATTTGGTTTGATCAATGATAAAATAAACTGAACTTCAGAAATAATATTACATGGAATAAATGATAATAAATAATAATGTTGTAATGAAATAAAGTCTTGCTACCAACAGATATTTTTAGCAAGATTATTATCAATAATGCAAAAAAAGTATTTGACAAAATTTAATAAATAACCTGGGATGATGAAAATTTTCAGCAAGCTAGAAATAGAAAGGACCTGAATACAGAGCATCTATGAAAAACCCACAGCTAATACCATACTTAACAGGGAAAGGCTAACTGCTTTTGTCACAAGATTAGGAGTAAGACAAGGATCTCACATTTCTTTTAAACATCATACAAGAAGTCCTAGCTACTGCTCTAAGAAAAAACAAAATAGTTTGGAGGAAGAAGGAAGAATCTTTTTTTGCAGATCACATGACTGACCATGTAGGAAACCTTATGGAATCTACCAAAAAAGCTACTAAAAATCATACATGAATTTAGCAAGGATCTCAAGTTATCAGAAAAAAGTTGTATTTCTGTATGAAATCAATGGACAACTGGGAATTAAAATTTGAAAGACCATAATTTACAAGAGCATTAAAAATATGAAATACTTATGAATAAATTTAACAAGAGATGTGCAAGAACTGTACACTGCAAAGAACAAAACACTGCTAACATTAAGAACTAAATAAATGTACACAGACACTATATTTATGGATTAAAAGACTTGATACTATTAAGAAGTCAAACTCTCCAAACTGATGTATAGATTTCAACATAATCCCAATCAGTATCTCCATAGGCTATGTTTTTTTTTTAGAAATTGACAATATGATTCCAAAATTTACATGAAAATGCAAAATATGTAAAATATTCAAAACAATTTTGAAAAAGAACAAAGCTGAAAGACTTACACTGCCTGATTTCAGGACTTAATATCACTTAATCCAAGACTGATACAGATGGACTAATAGATATTTAGATCAGTGGGAAAAAAGATACAGAGTTGGCAGTGCGCTCCACTTGGGGAGGCGGCGGCGACGCGCGGGCGGCAAGATGGAAGACTACCAGGCCTCCGAGGAATTTAAAAAAAAAAAAAAAAAAAGATACAGAGTTTAGAAATACACCCAAGCATATAAAGTTAACTGATTTTACAAAGGTGCCAAAGTAATTCTGTGGGAGAAGGATACTCTTTTCAACAAACCGTGCTAGAATAATGGGATATCCACAAAGAAAAAAATATAAACAAAGCTTTACCTCACACCATATATACAAACATTAACTCAGAATGAGTAGTAGATCTCACTGAAAAAGCTAAAATCATTAAAACACCTAGAAGAAAACAGGAAAATCTTTGTGACTCTGGGCTAGGCAAATATTTTTTTAGGTAGGGTATAAAAGGCATAAGTCATAAAAGAAAAAGAATAAATTGGACTTGGTCACAAGTTAAAACATTTATACTTCAAAAGACATTAAGAAAATTAAAAGGCAAAGTACAGACGGGAAGAAAATATCTGTAAAACATACATATGATAAAGGACTAATATCCAGAAAATAATATATCTCTTATGACTCAGTTATAACAGGACAAATGACCTGATTTTAAAATAGCAAGAGATTTGAACAGATGTTTCACCAAAAAAAGATACACTAAACATATGGAAAGATTTTCAACATCATTAGTCATCAGGAAAAATAAAACTAAAATCACAACAAAATACCACTACACACCCACTAGAATAGCTAAAATTAAAAAGACTGAAAATACCAAGTGTTGGAGAAGATGCGGAGTAACTGAAACTCTTAAATTGCTCATAAGGAATGCAATATGTTACAGCCACTTTAGAAAAGTCTGGCAGTTTCTTATAAAAAATTAAATTTACCCTTCCCATAGGACCCAGCAATCCCATTCCTAAGTATGTAAATGAATGTCCACATAAAAATCTGCATTCTCAAATTCACAGCAGTCTTTTAATAAGAGCCAAAGACTATAATCATTCTAAATATTTATCAACTAGTGAATGGTGTTTTGCCAAATCAACAAATACTACTGAGCAATAAGTAGGAACTATAATATCTCCAACAACATGGACAAATCTCAAAAGCATCACACTACAGGAAAGAATGTGAACCAAAATACTACATACATATTCTAAGAGGCCACTAATATGAAGTCCTAGAAAAGGGAAAACTAGTGACAGAGACCAGATCACAATGGTTGCTAGAGGTCAGAGGTGGAGAAAAGGAACTGATTGCAGAGGAGCATGAGAGAGCTTCTGGGGAGATGGAAATGTTCTGTATCATAAATGTGGTGCCAGTTAAATAACTGTGTTCAACTGTACAACACAGAACCATGCATTTGAAATCGGAAATTCTTTTCTCTGTAAATTCTACCTAAATATATAGGAAGATGTGGTTCTATTGAGTCAAAATCCTACACAGAGTATTACGGTATGATTTAAGAAACAAACAAAAAAACCAACGAGAAGACAATATAGAATTTAAGTCACTTCGGCAGTTGTTTTAGAATGTTCTAAAAGTAGAGGCCAAGGAACAATGATTAATAAAAGGTAGTCCTATAATCGTTTACACACAAAAATTGCACATACACATGTATTTGTATCTGCCCTCCTCCTGACCATTAATACCACTTTTAAACTTATTTATAGAATTACTCTTTTTAAGAAACTATCAAAAAGAAACACTGGTACAGTTTCAAATTAAAATATGGAAAAGTTCTGAAGGTGGATGGTGATATTTGCAGAACAATGTGAACATAATTAATGCCATACACTTAAAAAGGGTTTAAATGGTAAAATTTTATGTATATTTTAACCACAATGAAAAATGTTTTTTTAAAAATCAGGAAAAAATATTTCTAAGAAAGCTTACACAAATCTGAAAATTCATAAGAAGTTACATTTTAAAACAGTTCCTTTTGTTTAAAGGATACTGATTTTTCTTTAAACTGTGCAATCACGAAGATGAAGGAAAGTGAAGTCACTCAATTGTGTCTGTCTCTTCGCAATCCCATAGACTGTAGCCTACCAGGCTCCTCCACCCATGGGATTTTCCAGTCAAGAGTATTGGAGTGGGATGCCATTTCCTTCTCCAGAAGATCTTCCTGACTTAGGGACTGAACCTGGGTCTCCCGCATTGCGGGCAGAGGCTCTACCGTCTGAGCCATGAGGGAAGCCCGTGCACTCACGAAAGCAAGCTTAAAAGTGAATAGGTATGATGCTCCTAGCTAAAGGAAACTGTGCTAGGAGTTTACCTACTTACCAACTCTTTCAAAATTTATTTATAATGTTTAGGTCTCTACCAAGGTAGTTTCTGTTTATAATAGTTGATAAATGAGTTGTCTATAGTCAACAGGAAAAACATTAGAAGACAGAGATCATCAGATCAGGGAGCTCAGATCCAAAACAGTTCTGTATTTGGTGGCCTAAATACATGTATTTTGTCATCTAATTTAGTCTGCAGACTGGCCTCAGCGCAAATACTAAAAACAAGCTAATAGAAGCCCTAAAGTGGCTGTGGTCTAAGGTTAAATAAGGTCGCACAAGAACTGCCAAAAAACACATCTAATTTCATTTTATTTGGGGAAAAAAGGAAGTCATCTGTGCAATTCACTGCGGATAAACCGCAGTTTGAGGCTAGAGATCTGTCAAGTACATTCGTTATAATTGTTAGTATTTATGCTACTGTGTGCTTAGTTGCTCAGTTGTGTCCTATTCTTTGTGACCCCATGGACTGCAGCCCACCAGGCTTCTCTGGCCTTGGAATTCTCAAGGCAAGAATACTGGAGTGGGTAGTCATTTCCTTCTCCAGGGAATCTTCCCAACCCAGGGATTGAACCCAGGTCTCCTGCATTGCAGGCAGATTCTTTACTATCTGAGCCACCAGGGAAGCTCCTTATGATGCTGAGATAGCCCCAAATAATATTCTTAGTTGATAAAATGCATGTGTTCTAAGCCTCTTGAGTCGTGTCTCTTTGTGACTTTATGGACTGTAGCCCGCCAGGCTCCTCTCTGTCCATGGGATTCTCAAGGCAAGAATACTGGAGTGGGTTGCCATGCCCTCCTCCACAGATCTTCTCAACCCAGGGATCAAACCCAGGTCTCCTGCACTGTGGATTCTTTACCATCTGAGCCACCAGGGAAGTCCAAGAATACTGGAGTAGGTAGCCTATCCCTTCTCCAAGGGATCTTTCCGAGTCAGGAAATCGAACCAGGGTCTTCTGCATTGCAGATGGATTCTTTACCAGCTGAGCTACCAACTGATAAAATCAGAAAAGTCTTGGATGTAACACCAGAAAAGTCTTGCAGTAACACAAAGATTTAGTAATCTACCTAAGGCTGGCAGGGCATTGTTATTGAAAAATAACATTAGTAGAACCTGGGGAATCATAAAGAAAAACAAAGTTCAAAGACCACATGCCTCGAACAGGAAAGAATGAGTGTGTTTGAAGAAAGTTCTATGCACCATGTAGGGAAGGAGTTCTGAGTTAAAGCCTCAATAAATTTTAGGAGGGCCATTTCAGTCTCAGATAGACAATGAATTGCTAGCAGCTGTCATGATACCGGCAGTAGCTGGCAGCAATAAACACGTAGTGTTTCCTATCTGCCGGACACAAATTCCAAGTACTTTAATTATATTAACTTGCTTAATCTTTAAAACATTGTGAAGCAGGCAAACCATTTGAGAGAGATGAAGAAACAGGTCCAGGGAGATGAGGTGACTTTCCCATTGTAATCCAGCTGGCAGAGCTATCGCAGGGTGTCCTGCTCCATTTCCAGAGTTTTTGCTTTTAATATTATTCTGCTTGTCTTTGGAAAATAATATTGTTTTCCCAAAACCAAGAAAGTTAAAAGAATTGCTGTAATTGTGTATTAGACTGGAGAGTAATATTTTTTAAGTCTAGTAAGAAATGAAAAGTTTTCAACATTTATTTAAAAGCCATTTTAGCATAGAAGGCAACTGACTACAGCAAACAGAGTTGTACATCCCCAAATTAACCATTAACGTACTTTCTTGGAGAAGGCGATGGCACCCCACTCCAGTACTCTTGCCTGGAACATCCCATGGACAGAGGAGCGTGGTAGGCTATAGTCCATGGGGTCACAAAGAGTCAGACACGACTGAGCGACTTTACTTTTATTTCACTTTATACTTCTAATAAAATTTATTAAACAATTTCTGATTTTAAAAGGTAAAGATATATCACAATAATCAAATGCAAAAAAAAAAAACCCATTTGATTATACCTTCATAAGAATTCAAGTCAATGCTTTCAAGAACAAAAAAGCAAAAAACCCATTCATGTACCAGGTAGGGAACCAGCTGGGCTTCCCTGGTAGCTCTGCCTGCAATGCAACAGAACTGAGTTTGATCCCTGGGTCAGGAAGATCCTTAGAGAAGAGAAGGGCTACCCACTCAAGTATTCCTGTCTGGTGAATTCCACAGACAGAGGAGGCTGGCACACTACAGTCCATGGGGTCACAAAGAGTTGGACACAACTAAGCAACTAACATTTTCACTTCATTTTTTCATGATGCCAGTTAAATATAGGACATATAGACGATGAATTTATTAAAAAGTAAAGAAAAGGCCCTGTGATCTCAAAAATCTTATACTCTACAATAATCCTTTGTACTCATCCCCATTTTTCATAGGAAGACACTGCCCAAGGGAGTTAAATGATCTGTTTAAGGTTCAAGCTAAATAACTGATATAGGATTTGAACTCAAACTCATCTAACTCCAAAATCTATATATACTTTTACTCTATAACAAGCTAATAGTGTTTCTGAGTATAGGAACTAGAAAAAAATTGCAACTGACTTCACATAACAAGTACAACGTACCTGGTCTCTGTTTAACATTTTAGAACTGTTTCATGTTAGCTGAGAACTTGAAAAGGGGAAGTGTGAATTCTAGACTAAATCTTGGGTTACAAACCTCACACAGTTTGAGCACAGCACAAGTATACTGCAAGAGTCACTCATGTCGTAAAATAGTTGAACATTTTAAAATACATATTGCAGTGGACTGCAGATGGGTATGACTCCACTCGAAAAATGGAGGGCGAGGGGTGTTAATTCCAAGAGTTTCTGGTCTTTGGAACTGAAATCCCTCTCCTTTAGATCTTGCAGGCAGATGACTGTAATAAAAGTTATCCAGTTAGGGTCCATAAATAAGAACTGGACCAAGAAGTCTTCTGAGGGCTGCCATCGGTAGCTGCTCTGTCAGAAACTCATTTCTACGTTAGGAAAAAATGTACTGATATAACTTTCAGCTGTTTACCTAATAAGGAACAAAATGTTAAAGATACTGTGCTTCACAAAAGAAGACCCTATTCACAATGAGATGTACTGAACTAATCCAGCTGTATAACATCTTATTCACCTCGGAACTAAAAGTATGCATTTATGACATGGCTTAGGTTTGAAGATGTAACCTAGATCCACTTGGCCACCCTAAAACTATTAGCTTAGAGAAAATTATGCTTTGCCCAAACTGAATTAACCAGGGATAAATGATTTTGAAAGAAATGTTACGGGAATGGCCGAATCTTGAGAAATGAATTCAAAACTGTAAAAACACCCAGAACTTCATCACCATTATATCCTAAAAACATTTAAGAACTCAGTATGTACTCTTAAAAGATGTACAGTATAGAAGGGAATAGGAATTATCAAATATAAGACAAGCTTAAAAAAAATTTTAATGTATAAAAGCGTATGTACTTACATGTTCACAAAGATAATGTAGACATATGAAGATATTTGGGTAACAGAAAAATGGATTCAGAATCAGTTGAAAAACACAGCAGAATCAATTAAACTTAGTTCTTTGCCAAACTTTCCCCAACTACATTTACAGGCCTTAATCATAGAAGATATGCTGACATAACAATTACTTCATAAGAAGTAATTCTCAGAATAATCTGATTAAGCTCGTCAAAATTACACAAATTTACTTGTAAAACTGTATTCAGAACTCTAAAATTTGCTGGCTAGTTATCTTTTAAAAATTATTATGATTTTTTTTTTTGCATTTTAAGATCATTTTATTGCGGGGGGCAAGAGGTCACTGGGGTTGGGGGGGGCAGTTACAAATGCCCTTCCCTACCTCCTAGTCCTGTACTATTTAATTAAAATTAAATTTTTAATTGTGGTGGAAATCATGGAACATAAACTTTACCATTTTTAAGCGTGAGTTTAGCAACATTAAGTATATTCACTATTATGCAACAGGTCTCCAGAACATGTTTTGCTTTGCAAAACTAAACTTGTTATTTCACTCAAGTGAGCACTAAGGCATTTTAAAATAATATGGACCAGCATATCTAGAAAAAAAATATATTCAAATCAAGGCCCACTGTGAGGATATCATTTGGACAGAAACTAGGTGACAGTCTGACTCTCTGAAAGCAATGGTTTTCTTCATAAAGTGAATATAGTAATTCTGTAAATACTTTTTTGTTTAGTTAAGAGAAGCATTTCCCTTAAGGCAAAGATAGCACCTTACTCATGTTTATATTTACCATATGTAACTATGCAAACTATTTAATACACACCATTGATAGCATCAAAGGAAACTACTTAAATACAGTTTCATAATCTAATTAAATTTATTCTTACCTATTCAATATATTGGTTCTCTAAGAACCACTATCAGGAATACCCTGTTACCCTATGTTGACACTATTTTTAAAAACGTCCTTTAAAAATGAATTTTTAACGAAAATTAAATTTATTAATTCAAGTTATAAAATTCCCAGTTGACTGCGCTCACATAATAATCAGCTCACATAAATGGTATATTAAGATAAGCTTTCTACTTACCATATAGTTACCATAAGCATGATCAAACATTTCCAGTACTTGATTCCTAATTTTAAAAGAGCAGAAATGGGAAAAAGTTAAATATATTCTACTTAATGTCTTTCAAAAAGTTAATACTCCTTCATAAACATATACCAACAAAAACAAAAGAAATATTTAGTTAGGAAGGAATATAAACACAGTCAGGAAATAGACCAGCACTGTTAGCAGACAAGCTTTCATGAATCACACAGAGCTAAGCCAACCTTTCACTATTCCAGAAATTCATATAAAATTCATCTTATACTCTTTCCTAAGAAAACTGTTGAAGGATGCATGCCATGCAGAGAGAAGAAAATCTGATGATGAAAAACAATTACCTCTTAACAAAATTATTTAATATAAATGTCTCAAAAGGGGAAAACAATAAAAAGCCCCCAAAGAAATAATTAACATTTATTGCTTATACTAAACATTCAACCAAAAAAAAAAGAGGTGGAATGTGTATTACTATAAAATAACAATACTCTTATCAAGCCTCTGCCTTTCCCCTTAAATTAAATAAGATCACTAATGTCTAGTTTAACACATATTTGTTAATATGTTGGTCACATTTCCAAAAGCTATATTTTATGATTCTACTGTGTACCTTTTGCTCCTTTAAAAAACTGTCAAAAGTCAATAAACAATATTCATTCCTGAAGTAAGAAAACTAATCCTCAAAAAGAAATCCGTGTATTTGGCTTACTCTGTTTCTCAAAATTCCAAAATGACTGTTTAAAGTGGAGATTTCTGATCCCCACACCAGATTTTGCCTTTGTCATTCATGACCTGGTTAATTATGTGACTGCCCCCTAATAAGCAGGAAATGCACTGGCAGTTTTGGCTCTCAGAGCACGACAGAACTGCTCAGAAACTCATGGTTTCATTGACATATAGAAGGACAGACCACAGCATTGTCAAATACTGGAGAAGCAATAATGATATTTACTTTGTAATATTTAATATATGCTGGTCACTATTTTACACGCTTTCCATATATTAACTCATTTAATTATTACAACAACCCTTATGTAATGGTATTACTATATTACAGATGTGGAATATGAGAAACCAAGAAGTTAAGTAACTTAGACAAGGTCATCCTGCCTTGACTGAAAATGGCAAGGCCAGGAGTCAACTCCCTGTGTCTTTGTTCAGTCACTTAGTCGTGTCCAACTCTGCAACCCCATGGACTGCAGCATGCCAGGGTTCCCTGTCCTTCACCATCTCCCAGAACTTGCTCAAAATCAAGTCCATTGAGTCAGTGATACTATCCAACCATCTCATCCTCTGTCTGTCCCCTTCTCTTCCTGCCTTCAATCTTTCCCAGCATCGGGGTCTTTTCCAATGAGTCAGTTCTTCGCATCACGTGGCCCAAGTATTGGTGCTTCAGCTTCAGGATCAGTCCTTCCAATGAATATTCAGGAATGATTTCCTTTAGGATGGACTGTTTGGATCTCCTTGCAGTCCAAGGGACTCTCGAGAGTCTTCCCCAACACCACAGTTCAAAAGCATCAATTCTTCGGCGCTCAGCCTTCTTTACAGTCCAATTCTCACATCCATACATGACTACTGGAGAAATCATAGCCTTGACTAGACAGACCTTTGTTGGCAAAGTAATGTCTCTGCTTTTTAATACACTGTCTAGATTGGTCATAACTTTTCTTCCAAGGAGAAAGAATCTTCTAATTTCATGGCTGCAGTCACCGTCTGCAGTGATTTTGGAGCCCAACAAAATAAAGTCTGTCACTGTTTCCATTGTTTCCCCATCTATTTGCCATAAAGTGATGGGACTGCATGCCATGATCTTTGTTTTTTGAATGTTGAGATTTAAGCCAGCTTTTCTACTTTCCTCTTTCATCTTCATCAAGAGGCTCTTTAGTTCCTCTTCCCTTTCTGCCATAAGGGTGGTATCACCTGCATATCTGAGGTATTTGATATTTCTCCTAACAATCTTCATTCCAACCTGTGCTCCATCCAACCCAGCATTTCCCATGATGTACTCTGCATAGAAGTTAAATAAGCAGGGTGACAATATACAGCCTTGACATATTCCTTTCCCAATTGGGAACATGGAAACAAGTCCATTGTTGCATGTCTAGTTCTAACTCTTGCTTCTTGACCTGTATATAGATTTCCCAGAAGGCAGGTAAGGTGATCTGGTATTCCTATCTCTTGAAGAATTTTCCATAGCTTGTTGTGATCCACACAGTCAAAGGTTTTAGCATAATCAATGAAACGGAAATAAGATTTTTTCTGGAATTCTCTTGCTTTTTCTATGATCCAACAGGATGTTGGCAATTTGATCTGTGGTTCCTCTGCCTTTTCTAAATTCAGCTTGAACGTCTGGGAGTTTTCGATTCATATACTGTTGAAGTCTAGCTTGGAGAATTTTGGACATTACTTTGCTAGTATATGAAGTGAGTGTAATTGGGCAGTAGCTTGAACATTCTTTGGCTTCGCCCTTTGTTGGGACTAGAATGAAAACTGACCTTTTTCAGTCCTGTGGCCACTGCTGATTTCCAAATTTGCTGGCCTATTGAGTGCAGCACTTTCACAGCATAATCTTTTAGGATTTGAAAGAGCTCAGGAGGAATTCCATTACCTGCACTAGCTTTGTTCGTAGTGATGCTTCCTAAGGCCCACTTGACTTCATACTCCAAAATGTCTGGCTCTAGGTGAGTGATCACACCACTAGGATTATCTGGGTCATTAAGATCTTTTTTGCACAGTTCTTCATATTCTTTTCTTTTTTCTTCTTCTGTGTATTCTTCCCACCTCTTCTTAATAGCTTCTGCTCCTGTTAGGTCCATACTGTTTCTGCCCTTTATTGTGTCTATCTTTGCATGAAATGTTCCCTTGGTATCTCTAATTTTCTTGAAGAGATCTCTAGTCTCTCCCATTCTATTGTTTTCCTCTGTTTCTCTGCACTGTTCACTTAGGAAGGCTTTCTTATCTCTCCCTACTATTATTTGGAACTCTGCATTCAGATGGGTATATCTCTCCTTTTCTCTTTGCCTTTCCCTTCTCTTCTTTTCTCAGCTATTTGTAAGGCCTCCTCAGATAACCATTTTTGCCTTTGCATTTCTTTTCCTTGGGATGGTTTTGATCACTGCCTCCTGTACAATGTTAGGAACCTCTCCATAGTTCTTCAGGCACTCTATCAGATCTAATCCCTATAGCCAGGCTCCATTTCTACCTAGAGCTCTTACCCAGAATAAGTAGAGCCTGGGGCACTGAACTGAATCCTGTGTCCTCGGGGCACATTCTAGCTCTAAAATCCTCAGTCTGATCAACTGGAAAATGAGACTAATGCATCTACTTCAGCTGAAGTGAAGTGAAGTCGCTCAGTTGTGTCCGACTCTTTGTGACCCCATGGACTGTAGCCTATCAGGCTCCTCCGTCCATGGGATTTTCCAGGCAATAATCCTGGAGTGGATTGCCATTTCCTTCTCCAGGAGATCTTCCCAACCCAGGGATCGAACCTGGGTCTCCCGCATTGTAGATAGACACTTTAGGGATTACCCAAAATAATCCATGAAAGCATCAGATAAGTAACAAGGTCTCCATTTTTTTATACTGAAGTGGCTCAGTGGCAAGGAATCCATCTGCCAATACTGGAGATGCAGGTTCCATCCCTGGGTAGGGAGGATCTCTTAGAGAAGGAAATGGCAACTCACTCCAGTATTCTTGCCTGGGAAATCCCCTGGACAGAGGAGCCTACCAGGCTACAGTCTGTGGGGTCGCAAAACAATTGCACAGGACTTAGCAATTAAAACAAATACCAGACTTACTAAGTCAAAATCTGCAAGACCAAGACCAAGAAATCAGTCTTTCAATTAAACACTCTTAAATCTGGGGGAGTCTTATAAGAAAAACTACAAAAGTCAATGTTAGGGCGAGGCAAGGCCAAGTCTCCCGATAATTATCAAAAGAAAAACATTTTATCAATAACAGTCTTGTATTAATTCTTACTATTATTCCCAAAGTTTCAATCACTAATGTCAAGAATTAAGAGTCTTAAAGAAAATGGCTGGATCTATTTTTATTTTACCTCCTGTTGTATTGCAATTGTCATTTTAAAAGCTGTAATCATGGATGATGAAATACTGGTAACAGTAAAGCTAGCAGACACAAAAGGACTAATTTCCAGAATCTGCTATAATAATCAGCAGAATCAAGTACACTCAACCTTTTGAACTGAACAAGCCAAGTCCTACCAACTTTTTATAAATAATGATTATTTAAAAACACCTAATCATTAAAAGGGGCTTCCCTGGTAGCTCAGGGAAAACAAGGTGATAAGCCACTTTGCTAAAACACTAATTCTTTATATGTTTATATGTATGATAGAAAATGGATCAAGTTATCTCAGAAAATTATGGAGTTATATTATATTATATTGTAGGTGACAAAGAACTCTCAAATTAGCTAATAAACAGAACCAAAAAAAGAGCTAAGTTTTCCCTTTAAGCACTGATATCAATAAATGGAATATGGAAATTCCTTTTTCCTTCCCCTGAAATAGAATAAAAAATTACTGTTAAGATAAATTCCTGTAACTGGTAACAGTAGTGCCTAGACATATATATTACAGATAACATTAGCATTAACTTGTTAACCCAACTTTGCCCTCAAGCTTCAAGATGATGAATAAATCATGTTTGCAAATGACACATTATTCCCAATTCTTACATTTATGAAGCACATGACCATCCCATGATCACCAAATTTCACCAATCATACTTCAAACCGGAGGTATGTACTATCCAGTTGAGCTCTCTCACTTTCTTAATTACACCTAAGTCCTAACAATCATACTTAAATAAAGAATGGTAGAATAACTACTATATTATACAGAAACACAGTTTTCTGTTGCGTTTTGTATCTTTAACAACTGAATAAAAATGTATTGGAAATCAGGTCCACTCTTTCTTCACTGTAAATAATTTCTGTACGTCAGCTTTTTCTAAAGCTACATTGCTTACCAATACGCTACAGACATTGAAGTGTTTTACACTTCATTTTTAAAGTAAAAACATTAACAACTGCTGCAACATTTAAAACACAAAAACAATCAATGAATTCCATGAAGTATAAGACTACATATATCCAGCTAAATGATTCCAAAAGCTATAAACTGCAAGTAACCAAGCAATTTTTTACTATTCCTAACCATTTCAGTCCTTATCATCAGTTTAGTCTAGGGGGAGGGTAAGGGATGGGGCATTTTCTGCTTTTTATCATAAATCATTATTTGGATTTTTGAAAAAAACTGTACCGGTAAATCTAACAAATCAAAGTTCAGTCTCCTGAAAACTCCCAGAGGAGAAAACAGTCAAGCAATGTGTATTTATGGTTTGTAGCTATAGACTCTTATTATACTCTTATCCTAAAGTAAGGCAATCTAAATTAACAAGCCTAAATAATTGTAACCACTTTCATAAATGATCTCAAAATCTGAGCTGAAATCTCAAGCCAATTTGGTTGGACCGCTCTAGTTAAAAATTTGTCTTGGTCAAAAATAAGTTATTCAAATGACTTTTCTTAACAAAAACTTTTAATAAAAAAGGGAAGGGATTTCCCTGGCGGTCCAGTGGTTAAGAATCTACACCTCCACTGTAAGGGGCACAAGTTCCATCCCTGGTCTAGAAACTAAGATTCCCCCATGTTGTGCAGTGTGACAAAATAAATAAATAAAAGAACAGAAATTAAAAAAAAAAAAAGGGGGGGGGAGGGAGTGGCAGTCAAATAAAAATACTTGCTCTCCTTAACAGACTTGAAGCATCACTTTCCAAGTCTTATGGAACTAACTACAGCAAAGTGCAGGGAGCACAGGCTCTGAGGCACTTGGGAGCATTTGGGTTTGAATACTGGCTCCACCATTTACTTAGCTCTGTCACGTTGAACACATCAACCTTGAGTTTCAATTTCCTCATCTGCAATATGGGGATTGCATTCACCTCATTAAAAAACAGGATTACAGAGACAGTATATGTAAAGTGCCTGGCACTGAACACTGAGTATTCAGTTAAGCAGTTATCAGTGTTACATTAAATCTATAAAGGGGAAATTTAAGACCCTTATTAGAGTTTATTAGTCCATTTTGTTTGGATAGCTGATACTTTTTTTTCCAACAAGTGTCTTTTCCTGCTATTTTATTTAAAAACTAATGCAAGACTGAGCAACAATTTCAGTAAAGTGGAAGTCTGTATCTAAAACAAATCCTGATGGTTTCACATCATCTCCATCATAACTCCAGGAGGTAATCATCTTTCCATGTTTTTCTGAGCTTAGACAATTTATTCTTTAAAAAAAAGGGGGGGGGATGGTACCACAGATATTATTCTATAACTTACACTTTTTTTGTCTTAAAAATATAATCTGGGCAGCCTTCTGATGGCCTAACTCCTCTGAGGACTGAGTTTTATTCCACAACATGAACGTTCCAAGGGACAGCTCTGCTACTTCAAAATGCACATCCTTGTACACCTATCTCTACTTTAATAGTGCTTTTATTTCTGTAGGATAGATTCTGAGATGGGATTAATGAATCAGCGGATGCAGACAATTTAAATTTCAGGAGACTGTAAGTAAAGTATAGCAATTTACACTCCCACCAAGTTTTTTCTCACCGCTCAACTATCCAGGCAGTACTCTATTCATGCACTCTGCTTTCTATTTACTAACCTGATGGCCAAAAAACTGCTATTTCATTGTTTTAATCTGCATCTCTCACATTTATGAGGTTGAATAGCTTCATGTTTATTAAGCATTTGCATTTCCTCTTATGTGAGTTAACTCTTCATGCCCTTTGCCCATTTTCTACCGGTTCTTGGCTTTTCCTTTATTCATCTGTGGGACCTGGCCTATATTAGGAATACTGACTCTAAATGAAATGCTATACATATAGCTTGATGATTTTATGCCTTTCAAGACTGATAAAACTACTTTGAGTAAAGTGAATAAGTATACTTAATCTGGGCTACTGGGCTACGAACCACTACCATCCAATATTGTTCTATGAAGATGCAGCGCAAGAAACACTGCAAAGGAAATGGTAAAATGCGTAAAGTTCAAGTTCCAATGAACGCCCCCTAGTCCGTAACAGGTGTAAACATGATTTCCTTAACTAGGGAGATCAGCCGCATTTTTCCCACCTGGGAGCTCCCTGCTGCGAGAAATCTAACCACCTCTCTGAATGAAGAACGCCCGCAGAAATCTCGCGCGCAGGGACCCCGGCCGGAGCCCCCTTCCCGGGCCACTGACACGGCAGCTGCGTTGACACACCGCGGCTGGTCTTGGGGAGCCTACACAGGTCACAGACAGCCCGGGCGACACCCCCGAGACAGCCCCCCGAGGTCGCCTCGCGGGCCCCCGTCTTCCCGCACCCTGTCCACACCGCCAGGGTCCTCTCGAGGAAACAGCCGTCCCCAGTCGCGACAGGAGAGGCCACTGAGCGCCCGGGTCGCAATGACAGGCACCCTCGCCCGTGGTCAGCCTCACGAGGAAACCCACCCCCAGGCTGTCAGGCACCCTTACCCAAGCTTCTGCTTCTCCTCGCGACTCATGGGCGCGGCCCCCGCCGTCCACACGGACGTGGCCGACACCAGGCACAGCGCGGCCGTCGCCGCCACCAGGCTCCATGGCGCTCGCTGGGGGACCGAGGACCCAGAGCCCCGGCCGCCGCCGGCTTCGCTCATGGCCCCGCGGTTCCGCGCACGCGCAGCTGCTACGCCCTGCCGGTGGGACACATTGCCGGACGCCAGTGGCGAAGGGGCTGCGAGCCGTGCTGAGGGCGGGATGCGGAGGGACGCGAACGGCCGCCGTCGCCGAGCAGTTTCCCGAAGCCACCAAGCCAGTCCCCAGCGCCAGCGCTGCCACCGCCCTCAGCCCTCAGCAGCCCGGAGCGCCTCCCCCAGCTTTCCGGTGTCGTAGTCTAGGAAACCGCCTTCCCAAACGCTACTTCCGGGTAGAGCCCAGGCACGCTGCGCCTCAGGACCAATGGGGACTGGATCGGAGAAGGGCTGGCTCCCGGGGACAGGAGAGAACGTTAGTCGGCAGAAGTGAGACGTGGACAAAAGGCGGGACTGGGGAGGGACCTCTCCGCTCGGCCGTCCTCAGACCGGTGCACTTGAGACGCGAAAACTACCGGTCCCAGCGTGCACCGCTTCCGCCCCGGCTCGCTCGCAGTCCGACCCCACCCGGGCCAAATTGCCATCCTGGGTGGGCGCGCTGCACCCTGGGACGTGTGGTTCTTCAAGGGGCTGGAGTGGGTCCTGCGATCCCGCTTGTCCCGGCGCCCGGCAGCCAGCGGCCCCCTCCGTGGTCTGCAGAGTCCACGGGAAAACCCGTCAGCTCTTTATCCATCTTCCTGCGAATACGTTTCGCTGCGGTCTGGCAGGAATGAGGCTCACACGGCCTCAGGTCAATGCTGCACGCCTGCCTTAGGGAATAATAGTCTCTTTGGGGGCTTCCCTGGTGGCTCAGATGGTCAAGAATCTGCCTGCAATGCAGGAGACCAGGCCTCTTCTTCAGGGAAATTTCAATACTGTAACAGCAAAAATGAATTGAGCCTTCGACGGCAAAGTGCTGAGAGTTTTTACTTGCATTCTCTTACGCACTCTTCTCAACTTGAATAGGTAAGTACCACCGCCCCCAGGAAACCGAGGTCGGAGAAATTAGGTTACAAGCCTCGCCACGCTGCTGAGTTAGATACCAAGCAACCTCTGTGACTCGAAAGCCCTAACGTGTAACCAGTGTGAAGGAGGGCACGGGAGGCCTGGTACTTGATTCATAATAATCATCCGAAAAGCTCAACGTCAGGAAACTAGTGTGAGCTGCGAAGAAAGTTTAATGAAGACTAGAACTTGCAATTTATTTTGATGACCAAGTCCCAGGTTAACCATTGGCAAAATGAGAAAATAAGTTCCTCTTGAAAAACCACATTGTTTTTCTTGTGTGATAATTCAGTAGGTAGGTGCGGAGCTTAGGAGGGAGGGCATGACCTGTGTGACCACAGGAAATCATTTAGTCCTCCTCTCAGCAGCTCAGCCCTTCGTCCTTGATTTCTATCCCTTTCATCATCTGCTTCCCTCTTAGGCCATCTGTTCAGGTGACACCCATGACTCTTCTTTCACTGTCCATCTCTGTCTTAAAATGCAGGTGTTTCCTGCATCTTAAGGTTTTCTTTTTGTACTCTATTTTGTATTCTATAAAACTCTTGTCAGGTTTCTTTTTGTACTCTATTCCTTGGTGATTTCTTGCCCTCTTGTGGATTCAGCCATCATATCGCTGTGGTTGATTTGTGACTCAGTAGCTCTCCTGATCTGTGTGTGTGTGTTTAGTCAGTCGTGTCTGACTCGTTGCGAACCCATGGACTATAGCCCTCAGGCTCCTCTGTCCATGGGGATCCTTCAGGCAAGAATATTGGAGTGGGTTGCCATGTCCTCCTCCAGGGGATCTTCCCAACCCAGGGATCAAACCCAGGTCTCCCACATTGCAGGCAGATTCTTTACCATCTGAGCCACCAGGGAAGCCCATCCTGATCTCTAGACCTCCCTAATAGAAATCCCCTTCTGTCTAGTCCAAGGATAAGCTCAAATGTAATGTGTTCAGTGATTCAAATCTGTCAGAATCATCTTCAACTCATCGTCCTCCTTCGCAATCTATGTCCAGTCACTTGCTAATTATATACAGTCTACTTCTGCTATCACTGCCTTTCTTTATAGTGCTACTTCTGCTCAGTTCAAGCCTCCTGAACTTCTTTCCTAAACCATCACAGTGGCGGCCTAAATTATTTCCTTGCCACCCTAACTTTTCTCTACATTGCTACCAGAGTTGTCATTCAAGAATATCTGCAAACCCTCTGAACACATTATCTCCCTTCTGCCCCTGCCCTGCACTGAAGTCCTATGGGATAATTGACAGAGTCTCATGTTATATCCTTTCTATGCCTTTGATCTTAACTGGCCCCTCTGCCGTCCCACCATCTTTGTCTGTAGAATACTGCCTAACCATTAAGTCTCAGCTCAGATTTCATCACCACAAAATCCTTCCCAAACCTTCCAGCCATCAGACGTCATCCTCCCATTGTGTTCTGTGTCTGTATTATTGTTGTTTTTTCACAGTCAGCCATGTCCACTAGATTGTGACTACTTGGAGGGTGTTGACTTCAGCTTATTCATGTGTATGTTCCAGAACTCAACACTGCCTCTCCTATTATAGGTTCTCAGTAAATGTCGGATGTCTTTATTTGTTTCCTTATCCCTTTAGTTTCCCTATCTATCAAGTGGTAATAATACAATATTTATCTACTTACGTGGAGGCTGTGAAAACACATGAGGTCATTTCTGTGCAATATTTAATTTTATCCTTTGTACAGACCTGCAACCCCTATGTTAGTTCCATCCTGGATCCTCTTTGGCAGCTTTAGTGATGAAGTTAGCTGAGTAAATACCTGGGAATTGTTCTTGGCTCTGACACAGAGAACATGGCAAGCTAAAGGTCAAGACTAATCATTCAGAATTTGAAAACTAGAACAAAGGAAATGGAAAAATAGTCAGTGACCTTCAGTTATATTGAAATGTGGTCAGGTCAGTTATTTGTAGTGAATTATTGGAAGTAACTCAGTTTTCTTTGCCTTCCTGATGTTCCAAGCATTTATAAGAAATCAAAAATCACTAGTAATTGTCACTGAGAACTGACTCATTGGAAAAGACCCTGATGCTGGGAAAGATTGAAGGCGGGAGGAGAAGGGGACAACAGAGGATGAGATGGTTGGATGGCTTCACCGACTCCATGGACATGAGTCTAGCAAGCTCCAGGAGTTGGTGATAGACAGGGAAGCCTGGCATGCTGCAGTCCATGGCGTCACAAATAGTCAGACATGACTGAGTGACTGAACTGACTGATCACTGAGAAACAGTGTCCTCAGGAAGGAGAAGTACTGGCTTTTAATGTGTAGCATTTTCTGTTTGTTTTTTCCCCTTGGCTTACTTGTTTTTAAGCTAACACTGCATTTTAAAAGTGTATAATAAGAATATAGAACATATCTTTGTTGACTTTCTAAATAGTAAGCAACTTTTTATCCCTCACTGAAATTCCATTTCTAGCCAATTGTTGAGTCCATTTTTCTCTAATCTCTGCAAAACCCATAAGGATAGAAGATGTGGCCTGAAAAGCAATGTAACCTAACAGATCTAAAGTGGAGCCCATGGAAGTAAAAGAAAAATATATTCACAAAAAAAGAACCCATTTTAACCCCTTACTAGAAATAATAGAAATTCTTAGCTAATTGGCAATTTGTGAATGCAAGGAAACTTTGACATTCATTATTTCAAAACCTACACACATTATTTTAGAACTTATACACTTAGTAATAAAAAGGATATGAGTTAAATAGGGCTTCCCTATAGCTCAGTCAGTAAAGAATTTGCCTGCAATGCAGGAGACCAGGGTTCGATTCCTGGGTTGGGAAGATCCCTTGGAGAAGGAAATGGCAACCCACTCCAGTATTCTTTCCTGGAGAATTCCATGACAGAGGAGCCTGGTGGGCTACAGTCCGTGGGGTTGCAGGAGTAAGACACAACTTAGCAACTAAACCACCACCACCAAGAGTTAAATGAGAGAGACCTTGGTGTGTTGTACAGAAGGAAAAACACTGATGGGAAGAGAACAGGGATAAGGACTTTTAAAAGACTAAGGAAGAGATTTTAGATGTGTAAAGCCCATTAAAAATGGTAAGAAGAGCCATTTATATACTGCCCTTTACCCAGGTGAGAGTTTGTTTGCGCAGCCTTGAAGCTTATGTAAATATGTATGCTCACCTGGTGTTCTTACTTGCTTGCGTGGATGAATCAGAAAGTAGGGAGGGGTTGGAGCCCTGGTTGGAATCATATGGAGTCACAAACATAAAGGAAAGTCTCCACTTTAATATGATGGCTTAGAACTTGTCCCAGGAGGCTGCGACCAGCTGTGTGAGACTGACCTACGGCAGCAGTTGCCTCTAAATGACTTGAATTCTTGAGTATGACAGATCTAATTTCTCCTAAAACTGTAGTGTAGAATTTGGGAGTGGTGATTTTGTCATTCTTCAAATCACTTTTCCTATTGTTGGAGAATGTGTGGAATTTGCAGAGCATTTCTCTTCCTGAGAACCCAATCTTGCAGACATTAAATAAATAAAGACAGTACTTATTCTGCATTTACAACTGGGACTCTGAGGGCCCTACAAAGAGTACTTCATGGAAACGTTACTTGGTGAATGGTGTGGACTGACTCCGTGCTTGGCTCTCGAACTGAGGTTTCCAAATTCCAAGAAAGAGAATGGGAAATTTGAATGATTCACTACCCCGCAGAGATGTCCCCAGGGCTTTTTCCTCCTCTCAATCAGAGTTGAGATCTTAAACATCACTTCAACTTCAGATTATAATCTCACTTCTCTCTGCGGCACCCACACCAGTGCTCTCAGGCAAGAGGCTTTACTCCTATGTCAGATTTCATGTTGAGCTCACCCTCGTGGTTGGGTCTCGAGTTCACTTGCCATTTTTCATTTACTTTATGTATCAGCAACAACTCCAGATCACATGGCTCTTCACAGGCGAGTACATCTTGCCTCTGGCCCCTCTCTCCTAAATCCACATTTTGTACTGCTGCTACTGTTAAGTCTCTTCAGTCGTGTCCAACTCTGTGTGACCCCATAGACAGCAGCCCTCCAGGCGCCCCCATCCCTGGGATTCTCCAGGCAAGAATACTGGAGTGGGTTGCCATTTCCTTCTCCAATGCATGAAAGTGAAAAGTGAAAGTGAAGTCGCTCAGTCCTATCCGACTTGTAGCAACCCCATAAACTGCAGCCTACCAGGCTCCTCCGTCAGCATAGTTTTCTACTTCACATGTTAGACTGGCCACAAGGTTTTAAGTCAGCACCATTCAACAACATTCTGCACAGCTTGCATAGGTAGCTTAATGGCCAAGAACAGTGAGGCTGAGCCAACTGTGCAGCTTATTAGCCATGTTATCTTAGGAAAATTACAGAACGTTTTTGTGCCTTTGTTTCCTCATTTGTAAAATAGGAATAATATTGAGTTGGCCAAAAAGTTTTCTCGTTTGCGTGAGGTTTTTCTGTAACATCGTATGGAAAAGACCCAAAGGAACTTTGTGGCCAACCCGATGGTACCTATTTCAGTGGGTTTTTTTTAAGGAGGATCAAATTGTTTAATTGCTGTAATACCTTCATTATAGAGGTGTGGTGAAGGTGATAAGATGATGTGTGTAAGATATTTAGCACTACTTGAAAGAGCTCAGTAAATAATAGCCATTGATATTATTATGAAGAGCAGAAGAGAAAATCTGCCCTTTTTGAGAGTAGGATTCAAGGGTACAAATGTACTATTCTCAGTCCACTGCTAAAGATTAATGGACTTTGTTATTTTTTTAATTTTTATTTTATATTGCAGTATAGTTGATTTACAGTATTGTTAGTTTCAGATGTACAACAAAGTGATTCAGGTATACATGTATCTATTCTTTTTCAGATTCTTTCCCATTATAGGTTATTGCAGAGTATTGAGTAGAGTTCCCTGTGCTATACTGTAGATTCTTATTGCTTATCTGTTTTATATATAGTAGTGTGTATATGTGGAGAAGGCAATGGAACCCCACTCCAGTACTCTTGCCTGGAAAATCCCATGGACGGAGGAGCCTGGTAGGCTGCAGTCCATGGGGTCGCACAGAGTCGGACACGACTGAGCGACTTCACTTTCACTTTTCACTTTCATGCATTGGAGACTGAAATGGCAACCCACTCCAGTGTTCTTGCCTGGAGGATCCCAGGGACAGCATAGCCTGCTGGGCTGCTGTCTATGGGGTCGCACAGAGTCGGACACGACTAAAGCAACTTAGCAGCAGCAGCAGCAGCAGTGTGTATATGTTAATCCCAAACTCCTAATTTAGCCCTCCCCCCTTCCCTTTTGGTAACCATAAGTTTGTTTTCTAACAGACTTTCTTGTTATTTATAGAACTATTATTTTACTCTTATTTTTAGAACTAGAGCTAGCTCTTGAGCAAATATCTTCAGAGCTTTTCTATTCCTTCTTTAGGGGCCTACACTTAATTTTAGTACTTCTTTGGGTTCCCAGGGCACTGTATTCTAATGTCTAATTTTTACATGGTTTTTCTCCATGTCCCCTCACATTGCTTCCCTTTTCTTCCTATTCCTCCTCTTCATCTGACATGGATGTGTGTGTGTGTGTGCATGCACACACATGCACACATACACACACACACACATTTGCTCTGTGCCAAGCATTGAGCTTCAAATCACATGTCTTGAGCTCTCAACCTGGATCTACCATTTACCATTCTATGCAAGTCAGTTTATTTAAGCCTCAGTTTTTCATTTTTGTTTTGTTTGTTTTTTCATTCCATATGGCCCCCAAGGATGGGCTGAAGTTAGTTCTAGATGGGGAATTACATTACTGATCAGTGGTTACGAAACGGCAGCTAACTTGCAAATGATTTAATTATGCAAAACTGCTGGCTTATTTTTGTAGATTGTGATAGCAGCCAAACTTTAGGAATTGGGATGAAAATTGACTATTTTCCAACCACCTCATAACCAGTTTATAATTAAACCAAGTCTTAGACCAGTTTCTGTCATACAGATGTTTGTTAAACAAACACTTGTTTAGCAAGCAGGCACGGTGACATAGAGCACCTGTTCTGGGAGTCTGATGAAGTGCCAGGTCTTGGTCCTTTTGGATTCTGCAGTCATGACCTTACATGGAAGATTCGCTGGAGGCCTATGAACAATATTCCGGAGCCAGGATTCTATCACCCTTTTAGCATCAACCCACTGGAAGCCCTCCTTCCCACACAGCATTTCTAATGGTTCAGCTCTGTACAACTTGTTCATGCTTGAGTGGAGTACCTCTAATATGTTTCAGCTAGTCCATCTATCTTGGAAATCACAATTTCTATTAATGAGAACTATTTCTAACATCCATTGTGACTGACCACTAATTTCAACAATGAAAATTCACTTTTGACACTTGTTAAACAGAACTTGAGCAAACTCCAGGAGGTAATGGAGGACAGGGAAGCCTGGTGTGCTGCAGTCCATGGGGTTACAAAGAGGTGGACACGACTTAGCAACTGAACTACAAATATTAAATAGAATAATCTTTAGAAATGTACTTGTAGTGTGTGTTAGTCACTCAGTCATATCCAACTCTGCAATCCCATGGTCTGTAGCCCACCAGGCTCCTCTGTCCATGTGATTCTCCGGGCAAGAATACTGGACTGGGTCACTACTGACTTCTCCAGGAGATCTTCCTGACCCAGGGATGGAACCTGGGTCTCCTGCATTGCAGACAGATTCTTTACAGACTGAGCCACCAGGGAAATCTATACCTACCTCTATAGGAAGTCCCTACCTCTATAAGGAGTCTTCCTGATGACCTCTCCAGCTGCCATGCTAGAGTAGGGATTAGTGATGAGGCAACTGACTGCACCTCAAGTGCAGTTTAACCTAATCCATTCATAATATCATGCTGTCTATGGTGAAGAACTTTGGATACACATGCAGACATCATCAGGATAATATTTAACAAAGGATATGTACTACACCAGGTCCCTCTCCCCTCTCTTAACATGTGAGAATTATTATCCCTGTTTTACTAACGAAGATGAAGTTCACAGAGATTATATCACTTTGCACCAGTCAAAAGCAAGGAAATGGTACAGTCGAGGTTTGGTTGTAAGTCCAGACCATTTCCACCGTATTAGGTTGACCGTAAATTCTCATTTGCCTCTTGATTTACAGCATTATCCTATTATTTTATCTGATTAGTGCTTTCTTTCATTTTCAAAACTGTCCCAATTTAAATAAAAACTTATGTAATCACCCAAACTCTATTACATGGTCTCTGAAGTCCAAGGATCTCCTTCCCCCAGCTCTGTCAGATTCTCTCAGATCATATGAACACACAAACAGTAAGTGCTCCTGGCCTGGCTTTTTCTTTCCCCATCATGTTATTTTGAGTAAAAGGGAGAAAAAAAAAAAAAACAGTATAATTAGGTTGCATAAATTCAGGAAAGGAAAATCCTGCTAACAGGAAATGCAGGTATTCTCCTTTGCTAAGAAAGATGTAATAATGAGTCACCAAGAAATTGGGCAGACTGTGGTGACTGATTATAAAATGCGATAAAAATTATGGGAAGAATTTTTTAAGTTAAGCTATATTTTCAACAGTGTTTGCCCAGAAACATTCATATTGATTAATTTGATGTCTTTTTTTTTGTCTGTTTCCATTTGTCTTAGAAAGAGAGAAAACAAATTGCACCCAATTTTTACCAGTTTAGGTATATTATAAAAGTCACACTTTTGGTTACAAGCTATTAAATAAATGGCATGGGGATATAATGTTCAACATGGCGACCATAGTTAATAATACTGTTTCATATTTGAAAGTTGCTAAGAGAGTAGATCTTAAAAGTTTTCAACACAGGGAAAAATTTTTTTAACTGTGTGGTGATGGATGTTAACTAGATTTATCGTTAACATAAATGGTATATATAAATCGTTAACATAATGATATATCATTAATAGTATATATAAATGGTTAACATAAATCGTTAACATTTATGGTAATCATTTTGTAATACACACAAATATTGAAGCATTATGTTATCGCCTGAAATTAGGATAATGCCATGTGTCAATTGTACCTCAACCCCACCCCTCAACACACACGTCTTTGATATAGAATTAGATGTTAGATTTACCAGCCAACTGTAGGAATTATAAAACAGTTCTCTAGGATTCTTTGAAAATTTACTCAGAAAGCATTCCTTCTCTAAGCAATGCTAAAATCCCTTACCCTGCCATGACCTTTTCTTAGAATGATAAATACAGTGTCTGTGGATGTACATGGCTTGAGGAATGCTGGCCTTTGCTCATCTGTGGGTTCCCCATGGCAGAGCCCTATCTCCCTGTGACGCATGAGCGAGCCTCCAGAACCTTATAAGAAGTTCTCTTGTGTGAGGCAAAGGCAGCCCTCTGTCTCTCATCATCCCATGACTGGGTTGACTGTCAGAGGCTATTGTTTTCTTGTGTCTCATGGTCCTCTCTCTGAAGTGTACTATTCTTTACAGCTTCTGCTCCAATTTTAAGCTGCAGCCACACCCTCTCTACCTCTTCTGAAATTGCCTGAAGTCTTGCCAATAGGGGGCTGACAGTAATGGCAGATTGAGAACGTCCTAGGAGGGCAGCAAGGTCAACTAGCCAGCCTGGAATTCCTGATTAATTCTTTGCATAGTGCCCTAGATTTGGTTAGATACAGTGCCTTCCTTTAAATTCTTGGAAGCTTTTTTGGGTGAAGAGTGGGGAGGATTAGAGAAGAGGACAACCACACGGTAAAATCTGTTACTTTGGTTTGGGAGGGGAAATAAGTTTTTTGAGTAGGGAATGCTAAAAAGGATAGAACATGGTTTGTGTGGAATCTATACCTATTTACTTTAAAATACAATGTGTTTCAACTCTTACCTACATCTTAAAAATACCTGTTACCAAGTCCAAACTGTCTTCTCACAGCATGACAGGCCACTTAACCAAGGGAGGAGGTGTTGAGGCAAAGAATATGACTTTATTCAGAAAGCCAGAAGACTGAGGAGGTGACAGACTAATGTCTCAAAATAACCATCTTCTTAGGGGGTCTGGCGGAGAAGGCAATGGCACCCACTCCAGTACTCTTGCCTGGAAACTCCCATGGATGGAGGAGCCTAGTGGGCCGCAGTCCATGGGGTCGCTAAGAGTCAGACACGACTGAGCGACTTCACTTTCACTTTTCACTTTCATGCATTGGAGAAGGAAATGGCAACCCACTCCAGTGTTCTTGCCTGGAGAATCCCAGGGATGGGGGAGCCTGGTGGGCTGCTGTCTATGGGGTCGCACAGAGTCGGCCACGACTGAAGTGACTTAGCAGCAGCAGCAGCAGCAGCAAGGGGTCTGGATGCTGGGTTCTTTTATAGGACAGAGAAGGGGAGGAGTTGGGGAAGCAAAAACCATTATCTTGCAAATATCTCCTAGAATGGCCAACATCAGGGAGGGGATGTATTAATCTCTTCAGGCAGAGGACCATGGCTCCCCAAGACAGATCTTTATGTATAATTATAATAACAAAAGCAACGAAAAGCAAAGGTTAAAGTCAAAGAAACAGATCCAACATGGAGTCAGAATTGACTCTTGCCTGCAACATACCGTCTAGGCTTGGGGGTCCTGGGAATATTTTGAGCTGGGAAGATAGGAGAGATGTTGTCCACACCATATTTTCTGAAGAAGAAAATCTCATTCTTTCCTAATTTAATAAATGATCATGATCACCACCCCCCACTTCTTGTTGGGATTATAAGAAAATGATGGCTGATGTCCAATGAATTCAACCACCATTCTGTGTGCATTGTGTGCATACATTGTTTTTCATCCTTTTAACAATTCTGTGGAGTACTATTACAATTCTCATTTTCCAGATGAGGAAAGTGATATACCAAGAGTCCCTCAACCTGCCAGCCATTGAATTGGCAAAGCCAAGTTTCATAAACACACAGTCTGCCCCTGGAGGCAGCATTTAACCAGCCAATACCTTGCCTCATGAATAACTTTCTAAAATGGGTTAGCATGTTCCTTGCTGCCTTGAAGTACTAAAACATCTGTAACTTGTTTAATTGTTTGGTATGCAGCTTTCAAATAGGAAAAGGAGTTCGTCAAGGCTGTATATTGTCACCCTGTTTATTTAACTTATATGCAGAGTACATCATGAGAAACGCTGGACTGGAAGAAACTGCAATCAAGATTGCCGGGAGAAATATCAATAACCTCAGATATGCAGATGACACCACCCTTATGGCAGAAAGTGAAGAGGAACTCAAAAGCCTCTTGATGAAAGTGAAAGTGGAGAGTGAAAAAGTTGGCTTAAAGCTCAACATTCAGAAAACGAAGATCATGGCACCTGGTCCCATCACTTCATGGGAAATAGATGGGGAAAGAGTGGAAACAGTGTCAGACTTTATTTTTCTGGGCTCCAAAATCACTGCAGATGGTGACTGCAGCCATGAAATTAAAAGACGCTTACTCCTTGGAAGGAAAATTATGACCAACCTAGATAGCATGTTCAAAAGCAGAGACATTACTTTGCCAACAAAGGTTTGTCTAGTCAAGGCTATGGTTTTTCTAGTGGTCATGTATGGATGTGAGAGTTGGACTGTGAAGAAGGCTGAGCGCCGAAGAATTGATGCTTTTGAACTGTGGTGTTGGAGAAGACTCTTGAGAGTCCCTTGGACTGCAAGGAGGTCCAACCAGTCCATTCTGAAGGAGATCAGCCCTGGGATTTCTTTGGAAGGAATGATGCTAAAGCTGAAACTCCAGTACTTTGGCCACCTCATGTGAAGAGTTGACTCATTGGAAAAGATTCTGATGCTGGGAGGGATTGGGGGCAGGAGGAGAAGGGGACGACAGAGGATGAGATGGCTGGATGTCATCACTGACTCGATGGACGTGAGTCTGAGTGAACTCCGGGAGTTGATGATGGACAGAGAGGCCTGGCGTGCTGCGATTCATGGGGTCGCAAAGAGTCGGACACGACTCATCGACTGATCTGATCTGATGCAGCTTTCATATTGGGAAACATGACAAACTCTATAAAACCAATTGTAACAATTTCCCTGATTTATAGGACCTTTGATATTATCTGTAAATGGGATTGCTGATACTGAAAAACATTCATTGACAATATTTACTGTTCCTGTTCCAGATATAAAACATTTAATGTTCTTTACCTGAAACTATCACAGCATTATTAATTGGCTATACCCCAATACAGCATAAAAAGTTAAAAAAAATAATTTTCCCCTTTCAGATATAAGGCACACAATTGGGTATGCACAGTCTTTGGGAGGGGCTGGGAGTGAGAGGAACAACCTCTCTAAGGTGGATAAAAGCTGCACACAGATCAGTATAAAATGAAACAAAATAAGTGCCATCAGAGAAAGGCAAAGAAAGAGCTAAGGGAGTTCAGTGAGGCAAAGCTGCCAAGTTTCATGATCTTAACCTCCAAAATGTGTCCCATTTTCTTGAGTGTCCACTGTAACAGCTACTGTGTATAAACTATGATAAAATCTTTGAAGGTACAATAAAAAGGACCTGGAGAAGCTATTAATAATTGAGCATTTATTGGTCATGCAGTAAGATTAATTAAATTTAAATAATATTTATCTTAACTTGAAATACTGTTACTACTCTTTTCTGACAAACCATGTTTGTCATTTCTTTGAAAACATTGTTAAAGTCTAATCCTTAATGAAATCAGTGCCTCGCACAGTACCTTGTCCTAACGGGTACTTAAGAATATATATTCCTGTGGGTGAAGACTTTGCTTAGTTAAGCAAGCCTTTAGCATTCATGTGCATTTGAACCTAAGCTTCACTGTATCATTCTTAATAGCTGTTCTCTGTTGTCTTTGTCATACTTAGTCTGTCCTTCCATTCATTTGTTCACTTAATCATTTGACAAATACTGTTTTAGAAGTAGTAATCTGGGTTGATGCTTTTATTTCTTTATAACTTGAGTAATTTATTAGATGGCGGTGTGACTCACCAAAATGGAAACCATAGGATGAGGGGTAAGTGGAGAGCAAATGATTGATAAGTTCAAATATTGAGTTTGAGTTTGAGGTGCCTGTTTGATATGCAAGTGAAGCGGTGCATCAAGAAGCTGGGTATATGGGTCTGGAGAGAGAAGGATGGGACAGGGTAAGGGCGGGGGAGGGGAGCCCAGCTAGTTGTAAAAGATTTGAGAGTCATTGGGCACCAAGGTAGTAGTTAAAGCCATGGAAAGGTGTTCTTCACCTGAGGAGTAAGGACCCATAGGGAACCAGCTGCTTCAGGATTTCCAGATAATCCTAAAATTATACACAACAAGCCCTCCCTACAGGGTGCATTTTATCACATTCTCCAAGGGGTTGGTGACTCCAAAAAAGCTAAGAATGAAGGGTGAAAAGAGAAGGTTCAGAAAGGAACACTGGGGCTCTCCAACATTTAAGAAGTGGAAAAAATAGCAAAGAAAAGATGAGAAAATTTGAAAAGAGTCTCGGAAGTCAAAGGATTAGCACGTTTCATGGGGGGAGTGTCCTATAGCGTCCCACGTGGCAGAAAGGTGAACTGAGATAAAGGACATTTCGGTCCTTATCTTTCTTGCCAGGTCCCTCAGGAGTGTTCTGTGTACAGTGGACACTTAGTAAATGTTGACAGAAAAATTACACTGAATCATTTGAAATAGAATGATATGCCAGTGGCAGGTTTAATTAGGTTTGCTGTCACATTAACAAACACATAAGAAATTAGATAGTTAACATATTATGAGACCATTTTATAAAGTCTCTTTTAAGTGGTGAATTGAATCAGTCTCCCAAAAAACTAGAGGCAGCTTTATGTACAGATAAACAACCCCTTCCATGGAGTGAATGAAAAGATCGTGTCTCTGTACACTTCACTGTCCCTCCTGCTATATTACAGTGCCTGAAAAACCAATTATTCTGGAAGCATGTGAATGTCTGCTGTGTTATGTTACCTTGGAGGTGAGCTAAAAACATTAGTTGGCTAAAATGTTTGCTGCTGCTGCTGCTGCTAAGTCGCGTCAGTCATGTCCGACTCTGTGCAACCCCATAGACGGCAGCCCACCAGGCTCCCCCGTCCCTGGGATTCTCTAGGCAAGAACACTGGAGTGGGTTGCCATTTCCTTCTCCAATGCATGAAAGTGAAAAGTGAAAGTGAAGTCGCTCAGTCATGTCTGACTCCTAGCGACCCCATAGACTGCAGCGCACCAGGCTCCTCCGTCCATGGGATTTTCCAGGCAACAGTACTGGAGTGGGGTGCCATTGCCTTAAACACTATTAGCAAACTACTATTGTGGATTGTTAGCTCGAGGTTAACATAATGACTTTTCATTTGCAACCGTTTTAAGTTTATGAAGACTTCATAAACACTGTATCATGTCATTTAATACTGAGTCTCCACCCAAACAAATAGTTGTAGAAGCCTTTCTGCTAAGTTAAAGAAAAAAAAATTCCCTATGTTTGTTAAGGATATAGTCTCATATAGTATAAAAACGGTTAAAAATAATAGACAAATAGTTCAAATGATAGTGATGTTGATGCTAAACCCTTTTATTAATTAGGATATAAGCCAAGGGGCTGAGAGAATGAGATCCCAAATACAATGATTTATACAAAATAGAAAGTTGTTTCTCAGAGGGTTTGAAGACTTGAGAGAGTAGTGTCGAAGCATATATTACCATATGTAAAATAGATAGCCAGTGGGAATTTGCTGTATGTGGCAGGAAAGCCAAAGCCAGTGCTCTGTGAGGACCTGGAGGGGTGGGATGGGGTGGAGCAGGGAGAGAGATTTAAGAGGGAAAGGGACCTGTGCATGCCTGGGGCTGAGTCATCTTGATGTATGGCAGAAACTGTCACTATATTGTAAAGTATTTATCCTCCAATTAAAAATAAAACTTTTTTATAAAAGAAATATAATTTTCCACTTTCTCACACTTTAAGTATATACTCATCTGTAACCAAGTGAATTAATAGTACTGTAATATTTTGGATAAAAATACAAAGTGAGTAAAATTTAAAGTAGCATGTTCAGTTCAGTCGCTCCTTCGTGTCCGACTCTTTGAGACCCCATGAATCGCAGCACGCCAGGCCTCCCTGTCCATCACCAACTCCCTGAGTTCACTCAAACTCACTTCCATCGAGTCAGTGATGCCATCCAGCCATCTCATCCTCTGTCGTCCCCTTCTCCTCCTGGTCCCAATCCCTCCCAGCTTCAGAGTCTTTTCCAATGACTCAACTCTTCGCATGAAGTGGCCAAAGTACTGGAGTTTCAGCTTTAGCATCATTCCTTCCAAAGAACACCCAGGACTGATCTCCTTTAGAAGGGACTGGTTGGATCTCCTTGCAGTCCAAGGGACTCTCAAGAGTCTTCAACACCACAGTGCAAAAGCATCAATTCTTTGGCAGTCAGCTTTCTTCAGAGTCCAACTCTCGCATCCATACATGACCACTGGAAAAACCATAGCCTTGACTAGACGAACTTTTGTTGCAAAGTAATGTCTCTGCTTTTAAATATGCCATCTAGGTTGGTCATAACTTTCCTTCCAAGGAGTAAGCGTCTTTTAATTTCATGGCTGCAATCATGTTTAAAAAAAGAAAGAAAGAAAGTTATTCCTCTTCCAGGTAATATTCAGAAGCAGGTAGGTAATTCGGGGCCCCTGATGGGCAGTTCTACTCTATGAAGCATTCTGGAACTCAGGTTGCTATTCTATCCCTGATAGGCATATCTATGGTAAAAGCTGGTTTACCAGCATCACATAAGCCTTCTAGCCCTCTGAAGGAGAAAGAGAGAGAGGAGGGCAAGCAGTTTCTTTCCTAAAGGATGTGACCAGGAAGGTGAACTTACCACTTATATTCACATCTCATTGAAAAGGAGTTATTCAATTGGTCACACAGAGCTGCAAGGAAGGCTGAGATTTTTAGCCTCTAACTGAGCAGCTGTGTGTCCAGCTTAAACTCAGGAGATTCTCTTACTAGACAGAAGAAGAGAATATCAAATATTGTGAGACACTTGGCCATCTGTGCCAAACTCTTGCTTTGGTGTTCTTACAGTCATGATTATACTTATAGATGCCAAGTATAAGTTCGTGGATTCCTAAATGGGTTAACTCCGGAAAAACCCTGCTTTAGTTTTAATTTTGCTTATTGTATATAGTTTATCAAATCCTCAAATACTATAAATAAATTATAGAATCTCCTTGGAGAATTGTTAAAAAAATATTATTTGACTGAGCCCTGGAAGAATTTTGCTTATGGAGGTAGCCCAGTTTATCTTTTAGTTCAGTTCAGTCGCTCAGTCGTGTCTGACTCTTTACGACACCATGGACTGCATCACACCAGGACTCCCTGTCCATCCCCAACTCCTGGAGTTTACTCAAACTCATGTCCATCGAGTCGGTGATGCCATCCAACCATCTCATCCTCTGTTGTCGCCTTCTCCTCCAGCCTTCAATCTTTCCCAACATCAGGGTCTGTTCAAATGAGTCAGTTCTTCACATCAGGTGGCCAAAGTATTGGAGTTTCAGCTTTAATATCAGTCCTTCCAATGAGTATTCAGGACTGATCTCCTTTAGGATGGACTGGTTGGATCTCCTTGCAATCCAAGGGACTCTCAAGAGTCTTCTCCAACACTATAGTTCAAAAGCATCAATTCTTTGGCGCTCAGCTTTCTTTACGGTCCAACTGTCACATCCATACATGACTACTGGAAAAATCATAGCTTTGACTAGATGGACCTTTGTTGGCAAAGTAATGTTTCTGCTTTTTAATATGCTATCTGCTGCTGCTGCTGCTAAGTCGCTTCAGTCATGTCCAACCCTGTGCGACCCCATAGACAGCAGCCCACGAGGCTCCCCCATCCCTGGGATTCTCCAGGCAAGAACACTGGAGTGGTTTGCCATTTCCTTCTCCAGTGCATGCAAGTGAAAGGTGAAAGTGAATTCGCTTAGTCATGTCCGACTCTCAGCAACCCTATAGACTGTAGCCCATCAGGCTCCTCCGTCCATGGGATTTTCCAGGCAAGAGTACTGGAGTGGGGTGCCATTGCCTTCTCCGAATATGCTGTCTAGGTTGGTCATAACTTTTCTTCCAAGGAGCAAACGAGTTTGTCTTTATGATTTTCCTTATCCTGTCTCATCTGTATAAGATGCATAGAGATGGTGTGTTGCTGGAAATACTGCAAGGCAGCTTCCCTTGAGAGTACTTAAATCCCATGGTGAGAAGAGACACAGCTTGTAAACAGTAAAAGCTATCATGTCTATAATTGCAGTTGCTCCTGGAATAAAAGAATAAAATAAAAGAAATATGGTAGGATTAACATGAAAGCACTGGAGGACTGTTATTTACTGTTTTACTTTTGGAGGGTGGGTCCTGTTGGAAGTTGATTTTTAAAAAGTTGGTGGTTTGCAAAATTATTTACTTAATATTAAGTTTTGATGAGAAAGCAGGAAAATTACAAGAGTAGTCACCCAAGGACATGTGAATATACACCAGTCAATCAGAAGTGTTTTCCCAACACTTGCATTTATGAAGTTTCTTTTTCTAGCTCCCAGAAACCTGACTGGTGATTTCATTAACAGCAAATTCTAGAACTGTGCTGTTCAACATGGTAGCCAGTAGCCACATGCGGCTGTTGAGCACTCAAAATGTGGTTAGTCCATAAATGTATACATTGGATTTCAAAGACCTGTTATAAAAAAATAATGTAGACTATCTGATGACTTTTTAATATTGATTCCATGTTTAAGTGATGGTATTTTAAATATATCAGGTTAAATAAAATATAATAAAATATTACAAACACTGATTTGACCTGTTTTCATGTTTTTAATGTGACTAATAGAAGAATTTTAATTATATTATGATTCATATCATGTTTCTATTGAACAATGATGATTTAGAAGCTAAGGGAGAGGATAGCTAATCTCTTTTTCCAGGCTTGAATTGACCTATTCTATGGCACATTGTCTTAATCCAAAGGTTATAGAGTTTTAAACCAACAGCCTCTCCACCCTATAATCTCTCATACTCCAAATCACTGATACTCCAAGGACACTGATAATATATCCCAGGGTCATTGGCTGTGGGTTGAAAATGTCTAACAGTGGCTGTGTTACAGCTCTGCGTGATGACCCTTTCTGCTTATGGACAATTCTAACTATCAGAAACTCCTTCTTCACAGTGAGAAGAATGTTAGCTCTCTGCACTTTCAGCTTCTTCTATGATTTTCTCTTTTAGAATAATTAAATCTAATCTTTCTTGCCATATGAGTCTTCCCATTTAATTAATTTAAAAGGTACCGAGGTACTGGATGCATGCACGCATGCTCAGTCACTAAGTCATGTCTGACTCTTTTGTGACCCTGTAGACTGTAGCCCACCAGACTCCTCTGTCCATGGAATTTTCCAGGCAAGAATACTGGAGCGGGTTGCCATTTTATCCTCCACGGGATCTTCCCGACCCAGGAATTGAACTCACAACTTTGGTGTCTCCTGCATTGGCAAATAGATTCTTTACTGCTGAGCCATCTTGGAAGCCCAAGGTATTGTGTGAGTAATGTACACAATATCGTGTGCCCTTCATCTGCCCCAGCTCGTCGACTCCTCCCCAGGGCAAACAGAACAATTCCTGTTTCCTGTACTTGTTTGACACAGTCTCATTTGTTAATAGAAGTTCTTTTTATCAGAACAGGCAATCTCTATAGATATAAGTTTGTGCAGGAAACCAAGAGTCATTATAAGATAAAAATATGAACTGACCTCTAAAAAAGTTAGCCTACACCAACTTCATTTTCAATTTAACATTCCTGTCTCTAGGACACAATAGTTTCTTCCAAAAAGAGTGATTTAAATACCACAGGGATGTGAAGCACCAGGGAAAAATTGATGAAGCCTTCAAAGAATTTTTATGATGATGCAGCAAAATTCATATAATCTGAATTGTCTCTCATACTATCAAACAATTTTTTTGGTCAGGAAAGTTTTTTTTCTTTTCAAAAAAAAAACAACAAAAACACAACACCAAGTTTGTGTGATAGATTAAAAAACATGGCCCAAATGTTAGATTAATGAATGGATTAGGAAATATCTAGGAACATAAATTTTCATCCTGGAAAATATAATACTATATTTTCTTGAAATCCTGCATTTTTTTTCTCAACTCTACATCCTTTATTTTTGAGAAGAAAAATCCCAAATTATTACCCTTTTATCCCTTCCCTTTTGCAACCCTCTATGTTTTTAAGTACCGTATGATACCTTACAAGGCCTTTGTAGTGGTTTGAATGGTGGCCCCCAAGAGATATCTGCAAAGACCTTTATCCAAATAAACTCACATTCATAGGTTACAGGGGTGAGGATATGGAGGTATCTCTTGGGGTCCACCATTCAAGCGACTACAGAGGCCTTGCAAAATATCATACAATACTTAAAAACATCAAGAGGGCTACAAAAGGGAAAGGATGAAAGGGAAAGGATTTGGGGATTTTTCTTCTCAAAAATAAAGGATATAGAGTTTAGGGGAAAAAATGTAGGATTTCAAGAAAATACAGTATTCTATTTTCCAGAATGAAAATTTCCATTCCTGGATATCTTTGGTAGATCCTAAAGCATGGCAACCCACTCCAGTGTTCTTGCCTGGAGAATCCCAGGGACGGGGGAGCCTGGTGGGCTGCCGTCTATGGGGTCCCACAGAGTCGGACACGACTGAAGCGACTTAGCAGCAAAGCCAATGACAAGAGTTCTTAGAAGAAACAGAAGAGAAGACACAGAGAAAGCCATGTGAAGACTGAAACAGAGATTGGAGTTGTGCAGCCACAAGCCAAAGAACGCCTGGAGCCACCAGAAGCTGGAAGAGGCAGAGGAGGCTTTGCCCTTCATCACCTGTGGACATCTTGGTTTTGCATTTCTGGCTTCCATAACTGAGAGAAAATACATTTCTCTCACTTTAAGCCACCAAGTTAGTGGTAACTAATTACATCAGCCTTAGGACCCTAGAAGGCAATGGCACCCCACTCCAGTACTCTTGCCTAGAAAATCCCATGGGCGGAGGAGCCTGGTAGGCTGCAGTCCATGGGGAAGCTAAGACTCAGCCACGACTGAGCGACTTCACTTTCCCTTTTCACTTTCATGCATTGGAGAAAGAAATGGCAACCCACTCCAGTGTTCTTGCCTGGAGAATCCCAGGGACGGGGGAGCCTGGTGGGCTGCCGTCTATGGGGTCGCACAGAGTCGGACATGACTGAAGCGATGCAGCAGCAGCAGCAGCAGTACGACCCTATTTCCAGGTGGCACAGTGGTAAAAAATCCACCTGCAAATGCAGGAGACACAGAGATGTGGATTCGATCCCTGGGTTGGGAAGATCCCCCAGAGGAGGGCATAGCAACCCACTCCAGTATTATTGCCTGGAGAATCCCACGGACAGAGGCATCTTGTGGGCTACAGTCCATGGGGGCACATAAAGTTGTACGTGACTGAGTGACTATACACACTACACCCATGGCCTTGCTTGTGATTGTTGTCGTTCAGTCGCTCAGTTGTATCTGACTCTTTCCGACCCCATGGACTGCAGCACACCAGGCTTCCCTGTCCTCCATCTCCCAGAGCTTACTCAAACTCATGTCCATCAAGTCAGACATGCCATCCAACCACTCGTCCTCTGTCATCCCCTTCTCCTCCTGCCTTCAGTCCTTCCCAGCATCAGGGGCTTTTCTGATGAGTCGGGTCTTTTCTGATGAGTCGGCTGTTTGCATCAGGTGGCCAAAATATTGAAGCTTCAAAATCAGTCCTTCCAATGAATATTCAGTATTGATTTCCTTTAGGATTGACTGATTTGATCTCCTTGCAGTCCAAGAGACTCTCAAGGGTCTTCTCCAGCACCACAGTTCAAAAGCATCAATTCTTTGGCACTCAATCCTCTTTATAGTCCAACTCTCACATCCAGTTCTGGAGAAGGGAATGGCAAGCCACTCCAGAATTCCTGCCTGGAAAATCCATTGGACAGAGGAGCCTGGTGGGACAGAGGAGTCCATGGGATCGCAAAGAGTCGGACATGTCTAAGCAGCTAACACTTTCACTCTCACATCCATACTTGACCACTGGAAAAACCATAGCCGTGACTATACAGACCTTTGTCAGCAAAGTAATGTCTCTGCTTTTTAATACACTATCTAGGTTTGTCATAGCTTTTCTTCCAAGGAGCAAGCATCTTTTAATTTCATGGCTGCAGTCACAGTCTGCAGTGATTCTGGAGCCCAACAAAATAAAGTCTGTCACTGTTTCCACTGTTTCCCCATCTATTTGCCATGAAGTGATGGAACCAGATGCCATGATCTTAGTTTTTTGAATGTTGAGTTTTAAGCCAGCTTTTTCACTCTCCTCTTTCACCTTCATCAAGAGGCTCTATAGTTCCTCTTCGCTTTCTGCCATAAGGGTTGTGTCATCTGCATATCTGAGTTTATCAATATTTCTCCTGGCAACCTTGATTCCAGCTTTTGCTTCATCCAGCCTGGCACTTCGCAGGATGTACTCTGCATATAAGTTAAATAAGCAGGGTGACAATATACAGCCTTGAGGTACTCCTTTCCCAGTTTTGAACCAGTCCATTGTTCCATGTCCAATTCTAACTGTTGCTTCTTGACCTGCATACAGATTTCTCAGGATGCAGGTCAGGTGGTCTGGTATTCCCATCTCTTTAAGAATTTTCCACAGTTTGTTGTGATCTACACAGTCAAGGGCTTCAGCATAGTCAATGAATTGAAGTAGATATTTTTCTGGAATTCTCTTGCTTTTTCTATGATCCAACAGATGTTGGCAATTTTGATTTCTGGTTCCTCTGCCTTTTCTAAATCCAGCTTGAACATCTGGAAGTTCTCAGTTCACGTACTCTTGAAGCCTGGCTTGTAGAATTTTGAACATTACTTTGCTAGCGTGTGAGATGAGTGCAGTTGTGCACTAATTTGAACATTCTTTGGCATTGCTTGTGATAAAAAGCCTTAATTTATAAACTAGCTGAGGAGAGGGGAAAGAAATAGTCAACTTTCAATCCTCATTTTTGGCCCAGGGAGCCAATATACTTTTTCTTGGTATCAAGGTTGGACAGAAGTCAAATTATTCAACCCTAAACCATAATCCGTACTCTACCATTATCTTGATAATTTAAGCAAGTTATTTTCTTTCTTTGGGTCTAAGTTTGCCTCTCCCTGCAATTAAAATAGTAAATTAGATCAGAACATCCCAAACAGGTATCCTGAGGAATTCTGTTTTGAAGGATATAAATGAGTATACCGCCTCCCGCCCATAATACCCTTATCCAGAGCCAGGGAATGGGAGTGGACTGTGTTCAGTGTTCAAATAAACTTAGGAAGCTCTGGGCCATATGTGTGCTATGTCACCTCACCCCCTGGCTGTAGCTGATTGTCTTTTAATTTTTATTGGATTATGTTGCTTTACAATGTTGTGTTAGTTTCTACCATACAGCCCTATGAATCAGCTATGCGTATACATATATCCTGTCTTTTTTGTATTTTCTTCTGATTCAAGTCACCACAGAACACTGAGTAGAGTTCCTTGTGCAGTACATATGTTATTATTACAGTGAGCTTCCCACATGGCGCAGGGGTAAGGAATCTGCCTGCCACTACAGGAGACACAAGAGACGCAGGTTCAATCCCTGCATTGGGAGTATCCAGGGACTGAACTAATGTTCTCATTATTAATTCATTTTATGAAAGTGAAAGTGCAAGTTGCTCAGTCGTGTCTGACTCTTTGCAACCCCACAGTCCATGGAATTCTTCAGGCCAAAATACTGGAGTGGGTAACCTTTCCCTTCTCCAGGGGATCTTCCCAACCCAGGGATCAAACCCAGGTCTCCCACATTGCAGGTGGATTCTTTGCCAGCTGAGCCACAAGGGAAGCCCGGGAATATTGGGGTGGGTAGCCCATCCCTTCTCCAGCGGACCTTCCCGGCCCAGGAATCAAACCGGAGTCTCCTGCATTGCAGGCAGATTCTTTACCAACTGAGCTATCAGGGAAGCCTGACATCCATTTTATACATAGTATCAATAGGATGCATATGTCAGTCACAATCTCCCCATTCATCCCAGCCCCCTAGGATCCCCCTTGGTATCCATACATTTCATATATTAACACATGTATGTGGAATCTGAAAAAATTGGTATAGACAAACTTATTTACAAAGCAGAAATAGAGATGCAGATGTCAAGATAGGCATTTATACAAACTGGGCCTCACAGTGTCTCTCTCTCCCAGGAATTTGGAATTGAGATTCAGAATTATAGTCTTTGCTAGTTCCTAGGAATGAGGATAAACAAACTCGGGGCCGTTAGTTAGCTACAGTCCTGCCTATGTAAGAAAAGTGGAGAAAGCTACTCTGTAGAGAGATGATAATAGAGCAGATGAGCAAAGAAGCAAAATGGGAGACCAGGTAACCTCAGAGATGGAGCAATTGTCTCCTGATAGATTTAGGGTTCCTCATTTCCAGTGAGATCCTTCTATAACCATAAAATCAACTCTCTTCTCTTTTGCCTAGGCTAGTTTGAGTAGGTTTGAATTTTGTTACTTGTATATAATTAGCCTTTACTAAAACAGGAAGGTTAGCCCTTGGTAACTGTTGCCCAGTCGTGTCCAACTCTTTGTGACCCCATGGACTGTAGCCCACCAGTCTCCTCTGTCCATGGAATTCTCCAGGCAAGAATACTGGAGTAGGATGCCATTCCCTTTCCAGGAGATCTTCCCAACCCAGGGATTGAACCTATGTCTCCCACATTGCAGGCATATTCTTTACCTTCTGAGCCACCAGTCAAGACCCTAATATCTTATTGGTGCATCTAGAATACTACAGAGAGAAAAAGAACTGCAAACAAATCTTGGCTAAAGGCCTAGGGATGGGAGTTGAAATTCCAAATAAATAGGAAAAGAAAGCAAACTTTACATATGTCTCCATTAGCTTCATCACTTACATTTTAGCACTAATTTAGTTAGCAAACGGTAAGCATCAAATTTAATGCACAATCCCTTTTCCCAGGGATTTTACTAACATACTGCTGATTCCAAACTAATGTTAATCACAATAGATTCTCAATCAATTGACTCTTGCTCAATTGATAAAGGGTCACCAGTTTTTATTAAGTGGAAGAAGGTTACTGCTTCCCTGATAACATTATATAACTAGAAGTAAAAAAATAATTAAAGGAGTGTCTCCAGATTTTATGGGTTTACTACATTTTAAAGAATGATTAATAGATTATCTTTTTCATGGAGATCTATTTAAAATGCTTCGTGTCCATGTGTTCACTCTCATCCCTTTAATAGAGTCTAGCAACTTTATCTTCAGGTGATTTTTACCCACTGAGAGAAAGTTTCCATCTGTGGTTTTGATCTCAAAACTCTCATTTTTCAAAGAATCGGAAAGGACACAGTTATACATCAAAGGATATTCAGATGAAAAATTTAAAACTCAGCAGGATTTTCAGACTTCAAATGACCATATGTTGTGTTTTTCATAACATGTCATGTTGTGCTTTAATGAGCGTGACCGCTTTCGTATTTGTCATTTCTTAAGGCGTATCAAGCAAGCCGTAGTGGGCTTAAACACATTGTCTTTCATGTAAGACCTCTTGGGGGATTCCTCAGTAATCCATGAGCAAAAATAAAGCTAGGAGTTCCCAACTTCCCACTGGGCAGTCTGTCCCATCTTGCCGTGCCCAGGTGCCTGGCTTTTCATGGTGGGAAGAAAGTGCTGGCAAGGTGGTCCGGCAGATGCCGGGGCGTCACCCTAGGGATTCTGATGAAGAAGCTTTGAGTCAAGATCAGAACTTCAAAAGAAGCAACAGAGCCCTTCAGAACAGTACTCACCAAACGGTTATCCTAAGGGCTAATTTTAACTTGGCAAGGTTTCTAGTGAGCTTTTCCCTTTTGCTTATATATCATTCCCGGTTATGGGGGTCAACGGGCTTAAGGCTAGGAGTAAATGCACCCAAGAGTCCTTTATCGTATGGGATTCTAGGGAAAAAGAGGGCATTTTCTGCTGAATTTAAGTGCAAATTTGAGATATTTCAAAACATTCACGTTTTTCTGATTTTGACAGTCAGATTATCTTCATTTTGGAACATGGAGGGAGAGAAGGAAAGTGGATACAAAGGACAATAATAACCAATTAAAAACTCACCTGCCCAAGTTCCTGTATCCATTTGAGCAAATTTTCTTCCAGGCATATTTGGCCTATACATACATATTTAATTATTTAATCTCCCTGTGTGGGTGTGTTTGTTTTTTTTTTTTAACTCAAAGCTGTAGTTAAGCCTTTCCTACATTGTTGCAAGCTCCATGTTAACAGTTGTTTTCAAGGATGGTACACCTAGATATTCTGAAAATCAATAGCTCAGCAGAAACATTTAAATGACTCTTCTTAATGTTCTGAAGTTCAGTGCAGCTATGAGTTTGGAAACCTGCAGGTGAAGACTGTCCTTTCTCTTCTGTCTTCTTCCTGCTGTTTAAACGGAGACTTGGAATCAATTTTTAGATGAGTGATGTAGGCTGTACCTTGTTGCAGAGCTTCTTGCCAGGAATGACGGCACTCACCTCCTACATGTGCTCATGGTGTGGAAGTCATTGCCAGGCACAAGTCCCATTTTTCCATGATGATATAAGCCACCATATCCATGATGTAGTCTTAGCTCATGTTGGTAAGGCTCTGGTTATAAACATAATTTTTAATGACACTTCTATCCACTCTAGGTTCCTGGTTGCAAACAACAACACGAATGTCTAATTAAATTAATTAACTTAAAATTTAAATTAATGTAAAGGTGTTAATCTCTTGGAGGGCACAAGAGCCAGGGCTGAGGAATATACAGCTCAAATTATAGCCCCAAGATGCTTCAGGAACTTAACCACACCTCTGACTTTGGGGGTGGAACACTGCTGCTCAACCCTCTGTCACTGCCCTTGTGGACATCTCTCTGTGCCACAATGCACCACCCTCAGCAAAATGCATTACTTTGTAGACACCTCTTTCTTTGCTCCACGATTTTGAATTGGAATTTTGTTAAGAGTGAATCTGACACATAAGAGGAACATACGACACAGCCCCATGCCCTAGCTACAAGGGAAAGTGGAAAAACAAGTCGGTGACTTCTAACTTAGGAACAGAGAAATTTTGCCTCTATGTAAAGGCTCTTTTCTAAATAATTTAGTATTATTTATTTTTGGCTGTGCTGTGTCTTCCTTGCTATATGTGGGCTTTCTCTAGTTGTGGTGAACAGGGGGATGCTCTTCATTGTGGTGCACGGGCTACTCACTGCTGTAACTTCTCTGGTTGTCGAGCGCACTCTAGAGTGTTCGGGCTTCGGTAGCTGTGGCACATGAAATCTTCCCAGACCAGGAATGGAACCTGTGTTTCCACACTGACAGGCAGATTCTTATCCACTGTATCCACTTATCCACTGTATCCACTTCCCTTTACAGGGAAGTCCCTGTAAAGATTCTTCATAAGCTACTGGGCAGAGAAAAAGTCCAACAAAGTCCCAAACAACTGTTTAATGCTTTATTGTATAAACCTTTCATAATATAATTAATCATTACTGTTAAAATTTGGGCTACTAAAGGAAATATATTTTTGAGTCATGTTTATTGAGGTGTAATTTACATATGGGGCTTCCCAGGCTTCCCATTCTCTGTCATAAAGAATCTGCCTGCAGCACAGGAGATGCGAGTTCGATCCCTGGGTCAGGAATATCCCCTGTAGAAGGAAATGGCTACCCACTCCAGTATTCTTGCCTTCGAAATCCCATGGACAGAGGAACTTGGCAGGCTATATATAATCCATGAGGTTGAAAAGAGTGACTTGGCAACTAAATAACAACAATTTGCATATGACTAAAATCTTCCCTTTTCTGTGTACAGTTTTATGAGTGTTGATAAATGCATAAAGTCATTGAGCAAACACCATAATCAAGATGCAGAATGGTTTCTTCACCTTCCAAAATCCCATTATGTGCCTCTTCATAGTCAGTTTCTCCTATGCTCCTGCCTATAGGTAACCAATGATTTATTTTTATCCCTATAGTTTTTCCTTTCCTAGATTGTAATATAAAAGGAATCATACAGTCTATATCCTTTTTCACTCTGCCTAATAATTTTGAGATTCATTCATGTTATTGTATATATCAGTAGAGCATTTCTTTTTATTGTTGCTGCTGCTAAGTTGCTTCAGTTGTGTCCAACTCTGTGCGACCCCATAGACGGCAGCCCACCAGGCTCCCCCGTCCCTGGGATTCTCCAGGCAAGAACACTGGAGTGGGTTGCCATTTCCTGCTCCAATGCAGGAAAGTGAAAAGTGAAAGTGAAGTCACTCAGTCGTGTCCAACTCTTCACAACCCCATGGACTGCAGCCTTCCAGGCTCCTCCGTCCATGGGATTTTCTAGGCAAGAGTACTGGAGTGGGGTGCCATTGCCTTCTCCGTTTATTATTGAGTAGTCGTCTATTATATGGATGTACCAGTTTGTTTATCTATTCACCACCTGAAGAAATTTAGGTTGTTTTGCAGTTTTTGACAGTTATTAATACAGTAACTGTAGACATTGGCATAAAGGTTTTTGTGTGAACAAAATTTTAACTTCGCTTCAGTAAATACCTAGCAAAGGAATTACTGGGTCATGTGGAATTACTGAACTTCCCAGGTGGTACTAGGGGTAAAGAACTCACCTGCCACTTTAGGAGACATAGGAGACTAGCTTCGATCCCTGGGTCAGAAAGAACCCCTGGAGAAGGGCATGGCAACCCACTCATTTTCTTGCCTGGAGAATCCATGAACAGAAGAGCCTGGCCAACTACAGTCCATAGGGTTGCAAGGAGTCAGACACAACTGAAGCCACTTAGCATGCATGCATGATAAGGATATGTTTAACTGTATAAGAAACTGCCCATCTGTTTTCTAAAGTAGACATCCTGTTTTGCATTCCCAGCAGCGTATGAGAGTTCTAGCCTCATCCTCCCCAGCATTCAGTCTTGTTTTCATTTTAGCTATGCTAATCTGTGTTAAAAATAATATTGATGCTAATCTTTAATGGAATTCCAGGACAGAAAATAAATACAACATAGGAATCCCAGTGAAAAATCATTCTCTATGTTCCCCCTTCTTCCCTTTCGCTTGACTATTCTTGCTCCCTATTAACATTTCTTATAAAGTCTCACCTCCTTGGGAACAGGAAGAGAAATACGGAGTAGACGCAGTAGAGTTGGGAGAATTCGTCGTAGCTGGTTACTTGGCCAGTCCAAAAAAATGTTCCATGTGAGAAAAGCTACTTCGGAAAGAGCCAGAAGACCTGTCTTGCACCATATTTTTATTTATCAAAAGCCCTTAATTTCAAAGGACACACACCCTTGCATGTGGTAAAGAAGACATAAAACCCACCTGGAAGTCCAAAAATTAGTGTCTATATATGCACTCTCTCTCTCGAGCCTGTTGTTGACTTTGGGTATTCTTTTAATTTCTCTAGCTTCTAGATCTCTCCTTTATATTGAATCTGCTCGTCTAGGTTGTGGTTTGGCTCAGTTCCTGGTTTCTGCCCCATTACTTATCCATTGTCTTTCCCGCCTTGAACAACCCTTAATACCATACTCACTGACTCTGCTGGCTTCAGACCTGCTAGTGTCAGCATTTAGACACTTGTTATTGGCTTCAGACCCAGCCATATCTTCAAGTTTCCACCCAGCCCTTGCCTGAATGCTTGGGACTTGACATTATTGATGACTTGGTTGGAAACACCAGTGTAAATCAAATTTATGGATGCCGTAAAGCCAGAAGTATAGCTAATATGTAGGATGACAGAATTAGGACAAAGAATGTTCCCATAGGTTGGAACAAAGAACTGAAACTAATAAGGTAAACTGTAGCTGAATGAGGTTCTGAACTTAGCTTTAAAACTCAGCTGCACAAGTGTGAGATGGGAAGTCATGTATTAGTTCTGCCATGTATGGAAATGACATAAGGTTTAAACAGACTACTTTCATGTGAGTCATTGGAGTGGTGCAGTAAGTGGGACTGCCGAAAATAACTGAATGTGGGCTGAAGCTTCATTACCAAACAGAGTGAATTGGTCAAAGTGGACATGATCTCACTTTACACCACCTGTCAGACCACACTTGGAATATATAGGGTCAGTTTTGGGTCACACATGCTAAGGCAGATAAAGACAAACTGGAGTGTATCCACTTTCATTTCCCATCAGTCTGGTTTCTGTCTCACCAAGGTACTAATGACATTTTTGTGAGTTAGTGGACACACTTCATGCCTTTTCCTATTTGACCTCGCTGCAGCATTTGACTCATGGACCACTCCTGCCTTCCTCAAGTTGTCTTCTCTTTAGTTTCTTGTCATTTATACCCTTTCCTTTTTTTCCCCTACTTATCTCAATGTGAATATTTCTCCTCCTTTGATACAAACATGGGTGTTCCTTAAGTTTCCCAGCCCACTTTCCTTCTTTTTTTTTTTTTTTTTTTCACTTTCCTTCTTTAGATTCCCCAAAGGAGATCCTATCCATTGCTGGAGCTTCAATTACCAAATGGATGCCAGTGACTGACTCCCAGATCCCTATTTCTAGCCTTGATATTTTTTGCACTCTTGTTCTATGTTTTTTTTTTTTGTGAGAATGTTTGATCAATAAATGCCGAAAAGTCAATAAAAAGTCTCTAAGGAGGATGATAAAATGCCAGGAGGAGGTAGATCTCTGAAAGTAGGACAAATCTAGTGGAGATTATTTGCAGTCTGGGAGCCTTTTAGATGTTTAACCATTGAAGTATTTGCTTTGCCTGAATTACATTCTGGAAAGAGGTGCTTTCTTACAGGAATTAGGGAAGGGTTAGTAAGTGGAGAGGGAATGTTGGTGAGTCCCACTTCTAGAAATAAGGCAGTGGGCTGACAATGAACGAGTCTTCCTTTTACTTTCTCAAAAGGAGTAAAAAATGGTAGACCTGGAAGCTTACATCTAAGGACTTAACTTTTATGTAACTTTTAGAGTTTTTACTTTTTTATTTCATGTATCTTCCCCACAGTGCTTGAAAGCAACAACTTTACTATAAAAAAATGCTCTTTGCTTCTCTTTGAAGATAACAAGAAAAGGGGAAAGGGACAAAAATGTGCCTTCCTCTGGGCTGGGGAGAGATTTTCAAGAGAAAGGGTGCTAGGCTAAGTGCCTGTGTATGTGCTAAGTCACTGCAGTTGTGTTCAGTTCTTTGCAACCCCATAGACTGAAGCCCACCAGGCTCCTCTGTCCACGGGATTCTCCAGGCAAGAATACTGGAGTGGGTTGCCATGCCCTCCTCCAGGGGATCTTCTGACCCAGGGATCGAATCCACATCTCTGCGTCTCCTGCATTGGCAGGTGGATTCTTTACCACTAGCGCCACCTGGGAAGCTCATTAGGCTATGAGGTAGACAGAGGCTATTGAGGGAGAAAGGAAAAAAGGACAACACAAGGAACTAGCTTATAATTGAGCTGTGAAAAGACTCAACAGAGGAGCTCAAAACCGTATTACATAAAAAGAGGTGAATTGGGGGATATTTAGTCTGGAAAAGACATCTCAGTTATTTGGAGATGTTTGAAATCTGTCAGGAGGAAAAGAGGTTAGAATGTTGTATATTTCCCTGATGGAAAAAATTGGACCCATGGGATGGAAATTATAGTTGAGGATGGTGGCAGAGGAGGAGTGGAACATGAGAGTAATATTTTTGCTCTCCAACCATCAGAGTCATCTGAAAACAAAATAATTTCCTTTGGGAGATAGTGGTTTTCCCATCCCTGGAGGATGACCAAAAGCAGGAGGTTTTAAAGGGGAAATGCAGGCACTGTGGATACATTTGCATTCAGTGAACATTTAGGGTGTCTTCCAACCCTAAAGTCTATGCTTCTATGAACATATTGAGTCTCTAGGCATACAGGGAAAACTCCCTTTCTTTTGAAAGTCATTAGTCAAAACATATGGGAAATCACTAAAAATTTCTTCATGGTACATGTTTAAAGTGCCAAAATCAATGTTGTCAGCATAAAAGCCAAAGGAATTCAGAGGAAGAAGGCTTGAAATGATGGCAGGGAGCACAAAGTGAGTCCTGATGTGGTCCTGTGTGTCGGACAGACAAGAAAAGAAAGGACATTCTTGGTGAGGTGGCATGCTACCAGATAGATGTAAGCCCCTAAACCTTTTATTCAACCTTCATGAAAATTTTAAAAGAAACCCATGGGTCACTAGGTACAACAATATTCTAGCAAGAAAGCTGGAAGGGCAAAATCTGATACAAGTGTTCTTAAAATGTTATATCCTGAGGATCATCCTTTTCCAGGGAAAAGGAGAGGGATTAGGAATATTTACAAATCAGCTATCATAGAGTTATGAAGAATACAGAATATTAACCAGGTGGGATAAATTTTCAAGTAAAATTTATCTTTACTTGTTTTGTGGTTGGTTTTAAAATGTGTTTATTTTCCTTTTGAGGAGGACTGTAACATTTTCTGAAGACCACCATTATTTTCTATAGAAAATAAATTTACTGACATGTTTGTTGGAGAGAATGGTGCTTGTTTATATGAAGCTAAATACTGCTTGGCACGGGTTAAATTTTCTCACTCTCCTGGCATAATTAACATGTTTATCACGACCAATGACCTTGTTATAATTAAGCAGTATATAAAGTATATATTGCTAAGATGGGAAGGAATCTCTTTTAGACATTTCTTCTTACAAGGCTTATAAATTAAAAAACAAACAAACAAACAACTTTTAGGGCCTTCCCTGGTGGTCAAACTCTGCCTGCCAACGCAGGGGACATGGGTTTGATTCCTGCTCTGGGATGATCCCACATCCCCTGGGGCAACTAAGCCCAGGAGCCATAACTGCTGAGCCCACAAGCCAAAATTACTGAAGCCCAGGTGCCTAGAGCCCATGCTGCACAAGAAGAGAAGCCATCACAATGAGAAGCCCGTGCACTGCAATGAAGAGTAGCCCCCACTCCCTGCAACCAGAGAGAGCCCACATGCAGCCACGAAGACCCAGCACAGCCAAAAATAAGTAAATCTTAAAAAAAAAAGAAAAACCTTTTAAATAAGAGACTCATTTTCCAAACGAATGCAAAAGCCAAAATTCTTTGATAGGTCAAAGTTATAGTTGGGAATGATGGTGTTTTGTTCATCTAGTAGAGAATGGGGCTAAAGCAGGGCACAGACATTGGGGAAGAATGTGAGAGGGGCCAGCGCTGGCTGTGTAAGTGTTTATAGACAGTGTCCTATGGAGACAAGACCATGGTCTTAGAATCAAACAGGAGTCATGTGAATGCTGCTGAGGCAGGTTGATTGCATTGATGCCCCAGCTAATGGCTCCCCTGAACTCAGGCACAATGTGGTGTGTGACTGCAGCAATTCCATCCCTGAATCTCACCCCGCCTTGTAACTGGCTTTGGTCAGTGGAACACGGCAGAAGTGATGTTGCACCGGTTCTGAGCTTTTTGCCTCTTCTCTTTCTCTCCTTTTCTCCTCCTGGCTTCTGCATCAGGAATGAGCCTGCACCAGTCTGCTGAAAGACGGGAGACCACACGGAGAGGAGCCCAGCCACCCAGCAAGGGACAGGCCACACCAGTGGACAGCCAGCCACCTCCCACACCTGTTGGGGAAGTCAGACAGGATGACATGAGCTGTCTCCCTGGTGCTTGACCCGTAGCCTTCTGAGCAGTAATAAATGCTTCCTATTTTAACCACTGACTTTGGAGTGATTTCAGTTTTGTAGTGATTGCTAAATGATACTCCTGGGTCAACTAGTTACTAGCTGTGTCACCTTCAGAAGTTGCTTCGCTTCTTTGGGCCTCATTTTACACAATGTGGACAACAGCCTTTCAAGGTGGGGGCTGTTGTTGCCATTTTACAAACAAATTCTTTTAAAGGTTAAGTGGTTAGCCCCAGTTCAGACAATGAGTTGACACCCATACAATTTTCCCATAAAGGAACTCAGAGCAAAGTTCCCAGTCTATAGGTAAACTTAGTGAAGAATTCTGAATCGAGACCTGAAAGGTGGAAAGGCTCATTAATGTTAACAGTATTTCCTTAAACTGAGTAATTGAAAATGTCAATGGGGAAAAGATAACCCACAAACTGAATGTAATGCTGGCAGGGACTGATTGTTTTATCACTCTATTCCCAGGGTCTGGCAGAGTCTGTGGTATGTTAGTAGACATTGATAAGTATTTTGTGAAAAAAAAAAAAAACTCCATGAATGAATCTGGACGTTACATGAAAAACATAATTTATCCTAAACTCTGGATAAAAATTTAAAGTTCAAAACTTGAAGCCTCTAACAGACAGAAATGAAGATACCTTCATTTTCCCCTCACAACATCCCTCTCAAACCAGTGTACAGAAAGAACTGTCCCCCACGTGACTCAGGCAGCAGCACAGAACAGGGTTGGGCAGGGAGCAGGGTGTTGAAGGCCTTAGCTTCAAAATCACCTCAGTGTCTTGTAGACATTTTCCAAAACATAAGCCCTACCTGGTTCCTACCCCAATAATTCCACTTGGAATTGCTAATACAAAGCAAACCCTTCCCGATACATATACATACCCCTCTGTATAGGGACCAGACAGGTAGGGCAGGAAAGGATCTTGATAAAAAATTTCTTCAGAGTATCTGGAGGCAGCTGGATTTTTTTAGAGTTTCATTTGTTTATGTTTTAACTAAGAGGTCCAACTGCTGTTACAAGTTACCACAAATTTAGTGGTCAAAAACAACACACATTTAATATCTTACAGTTGTGGAGGTTAGAACTATAACACAGGTCTCACTGAGCTAGTATCAGTGAGCAGGCAGGTCTGCATTCCTTTCTTGAGGCTCTATGGGAAAATCCATCTCTTTGCCTTTTCCAGTTTCTTGAGGTCGACTCATTCCTTAGATTGTTCCCCTCTCCCATCAAGTAAGTCGTGATTAAATCAATAGAGCCCACTGATTTCCTTCCTTTGTCACAGCTCTGACTGTAACTCCTTCTGATTACAGCTCCCTCTAATGGTTCTGGCTGCTGGATTTTGGATTTTAGTTCATGAAGAAGTCAAAAAGGCAAGACACAAAGGGCAAACTTAATAGGTTCAACAATCAGACCTGCCCTTTCTTGAGCAGAGTCCTCAGTTGTCACTTCTTCTGCCAGAACCCTTCTTCCTCTTCTCACAGAACCACCATTTGCATCTCAGCTTCCCCAACTGGACTGAATTTCCTAAAATCAGGGACCACATCTTCTTCCCTGCTCCCTATCCAACCTCAAGAGGAGGGTTTTCTAGAAGGAAGATGCTGCCCATTAATTCTCAAGCATTTGCTCATGCATCACAGACTCGGGTACCATTCAGGGGTAAATTTCTTGACCTTTTTGCATTGTTAACCTCTTAAGGACCTCAGGAAAACCCAGTGGAGGCTGCTGTCCCCAAAACTAGGAGGTGGCTCATAGTAGCTTGATTTGGAGGCAATTTGGCTCTGACTTGGCCTCCCAGAGGGATGAGTATACAAAAACCCATGACCAAGTCTCATCACTAAAACAGAACTATCTATGTAGACTGAGGGTGGGTAAACTTCCCAGAGTCACAGATTCTTAATACATGCTAAGGGATCACTGACTATTATCTTCACTTGTTTCTTCATCTGTGATTGGGGATATTTATTCAACATTTCTTGAGCACTTGCTATCTTCAGGCACCTATGCTCTGCTAAGCATACAAAGATTAAAGGCAGGATCCCTGCCCCAAGGCACAGGTCAGGTGGACGACTGCAGCAGAGGGAGAGGATGACTAGAAGTAGACAAGTACATTTGGCTGGGAGAGTTCAGCAAAGCATTGTTGGGGGTACGAGCTGGGTGGGGAAACTGGCCTGACTTGTCCTCTCACAGGAACAATGGGAATTGGCTAGATGGGGAAGGGAGGGACAGATATTCTTGACAATGGATATGGCAAAGGATGAGAGATGCTCAAGCTGGAGTGGCTCCAGGCTTGTGAGGAGAGAAGAGCTGTTAGTTGACTCCTCCCGAGACCTCCATCACTTCCATCCTGGACACACCGGATGGACAGACAATCTAAGAAAAAGACATACAAAAGTGGTTTCATGATCCCCCTCACCTCCGATTCCAATCTGATTATTGACCCAAAGTAGAAATTCTGGAGGAGCCACCAGAAGTTTGCTATGGAAGGAGGAGATGGAGGAGGGAAGCTTATGCCACACCAAGTGTCCCCATCACTGCCGGACACGATTTCTCCAACATGCCTCCTCTCTTGCCTGAAGCTGTTGGTGTAAAGTTAAAGCTGAGATCATAGAAAAGTCTTCTGCCAAGTGAAGAAGCAAACACCCATTCTGAGCTCTCCCTGGCTGTGTCCACCCTGAGAATTTGAGTTTTGTGATATGAGATCATGTCCACTGTATATACTTCTGTGTCTTCTACACCCACTAGAGCACCTACATAAAACAGATGCACAATCATTGTTTTTCAGATGAACGAATTTATGGATGAATAAGCAACTGTGGATAGTAGTGAGTAAATATTGCTTTGTTTGTAATTACAGAAGGAATGGATATATTGCTCAGCGTTGTCCACTGAAAACAAATTTGTTTGAACAGCAATTCAATTACATCAAGAGTAATTGCCTATTATTGTATTATAGACCTAATCCGATTCCCACAGAAATTAGCATATGCATTTTAAAAGCATGATTACAACTGCCATTAAGTGACTTCCCTGTGGATTCCTTCCTGATGGCAGAAAAGTAAAATTCTGTACTACACTGACTCACTTTTCCATCTCTGAGGAGTTCCTCCCAGCTCAAGTATGACATTTGCTTAAAAGATGAAAACAGCCCTATTCCAAATAAATATGACGTCTGGACACTTTTTCAAGGACAAACATTTTATTGCAATATAGGCACTTGGCAGGGTAAATATGTGGTTACAAAGTGGTTTACGTTTATTTGCTTTATATAGTGACCAGAAAAACCAATCCGCAGTGTAGATCTCCTTATTGAGGTTGCAGACTTCAGAAGCAAATTGTAAAACCCACTTGTTTTTGGTAAAGAAGGTACATGTAACTGACTTTTTCACCAAGTGAAACTGTATTATTTATTTTTGTCAGTGATGTCTTTCTCTTCCCCAAATTAAACTTGCTAGGTTAGCATACATCATTTAGCACTTTTTATAAAGAAATAAAATCACTTATTTGAGAGAATCGTGGAACCCTTTGAAATCACTACCTCTAATCTGAAGGTTATGAAACCAGACTTGAGAATCTCTGTAGTAAAATGCAGAAGATGGAGCATGAAGACCCATAGTTCTTCATACTCAGTCTCTTTCTAAAAATTTTGAACAAACTGGAATATTTTCCTTGTTGTCTCCAAAATGCATTTTTTTTGAAATGAGTTTACTCTGAATAATGCAAGACACTACTGACTCTGCTCTAAGCTGCAAAGGAAAACCTGATAAGCAAATTCGTTTTTAAGGAAAATATCCTTTCTTTGTAAAAGGTCAATAAAACATAACTAGTCATGGAATTTTTGCCAAAAGCCATGTCTTGAGGTTTTATGCATTTCAAAGAAATTTGTCCATAGGAGAGAGCCCCTGAGCAGCTTGCAGAGGCTTTTCCTGCTGCTCACTTAAATCACAATAACCTTGCTCCAACCTGGAAACCACTGAAGCAATCTAGACAAGTCTGTATCAAAAGCAAGAGAAACTCCCAGTAATAGGAAACTATTCCACTCAACATGTGAAAACAAGGAAATTTTAATGCACTTTAATTTCCTGTTCTATCGTCAAATAGAACAGTCACCTGACTTAATCTAGTGGACATGTCTTTTGTGAAATATGTACAGAAAAACTCTGCGTTCTCAGCTCTGTACTTCCTCTTAATCTCTGGTCTCCTCTACCAGCGGATGGGTAGACACTGATGTTCATTCATCCAATGAAGTGACAAGTACTGTCGTTTAGGGTTGGAAAAATCTCTCAGCTTTCCAAGTGGGGCCAGGAGCCCGGAGGTGAGCAAAAGGGAGGAAGCTAGAAGCTTATACATGGGCTTAGCCTGCGCCAGGACCTCCTTGCTTGCAGATCACCATTCTCCCGGAGAAAAGGGCAGTCCTTGGGGAGGCTGGGCACTGCTCCTTTGGCTCTCAGTCTCACTGGGCAGCGCATCAGACCATTTGGCCACTTGCCTTTTGGACTTTGGACTTGATTTAAGGGAAGACTCCCAAGGGCAAAAAGCCCAAGTAAAATATATCTCCTTGCCTGACAGCAAGCCCCAAATAGCCCCAGCACAGCGGTGTGGTTGATGATCAGTTCTCACATTTCCTGAGAAGCCTGACACAAGCAGTTCCTTGTTAGGCACTACGGATATTAAAGTGACTTGAGAAGCCAGGGAGCTATTATTCAAGGCTGTGTGTGCAGGAAGTACACAGGATGACCAAACCCTAGTGTCTGTCCTTGAAGGAAGGGGCCCCTGGAAGAGACAGGAAGTAAACATAATTGCAGTATTTTGTGCCAGATGCAAGGATATGAGTGAACACGGGCGCAATAAGGACCAGGGAGGGGAGTGACCTCTGCCTTCCACCTATAATGCTGCTGCTGCTGCTGCTAAGTCACTTCAGTCGTGTCTGACTCTGTGCGACCCCATAGACAGCAGCCCACCAGGCTCTCCCGTCCCTGGGATTCTCCAGGCAAGAACACTGGAGTGGGTTGCCATTTCCTTCTCCAATGCATGAAAGTGAAAAGTGAAAGTGAAGTCGCTCAGTCGTGTCCGACTCTTCACGACCCCATGGACTGCAGCCTACCAGGCTCCTCCGTCCATGGGATTTTCCAGGCAAGAGTACTCGAGTGGGTTGTCATTGCCTTCTCCACCTATAATGAGAGGATCTAAACACACTAAGTGTTAGTCACTCGGTCATGTCGGACTCTTTGCCACCCCATGGACTACAGCTGCCAGGTTCCTCTATCCATGGAATTCTCCAGGCAAGGATACTGGAGTGGGTAGCTATTCCTTTGGCCAGGGGATCTTCTTGACCCAGGGATTGAACCCAGATCTCCTGCATTGCAGACAGATTCTTTACCGTCTGAGCCAAGGGTGAAACAATTCAATATGAGAGTATCCTGATTATTTTTCATCCCCTATGACCCAGAAATCCAAGCAATTCTTCATAGGGAAGTGGAGAGAGAGATATTTTAGTTCCTGGTTAAATGGTCAAACTGTGGACAAATTCTTTAAAAAAAAACCTGATATTAACTACTTGTTGATGATAATCAAAATAAGCTCTTAGGACAATGTTGAGATCTAATATTAAAATTTGTAGAAGGAAATTTCAAGATGTAGACCTGGGAGTAAAACTTTTAGAAAATCATCTGGTATTTTTCTGAAGGACAAGAGAATACATCTTTTTAACCTTTGGCAAGAAAGTTCATTCCACCTTAACGCTCACAGGTAAAGATCATGATCCATTCAGAAGATGTATTTCCATCTATTTCCATTAAAGCAGGTTCTGGGAGAAAGGAACAGAGCCATTTCCACCATAGTATCAGTGCCTGGGACATAACAAGACTCAATTTGCTGAACAACTGAGCAAATAATTTCCATTGTTGGTAATATCTTTGGAACTTAATGATCTATAGCTTGATTTCTCTCTTTCTTCCTTTCTCTCTCCCTTTTACTTCCCTCTTTTCTTTCTTCTTTTATTCACTTATTCACTTTATTCCCTCCTGGGAATAAACCAGAACTGTTTCAATGGAAAGAAAGAAAGTTGTCATGTTTTGAAAATCAGTATATATTTTTTTCTTTTAGATTAAATTCCTTTGGATCCTTCCATTTATGCTAGACAAGCACCTAATCTTTCTTTTTTTTCTTTTGTTCTTTTCTGTTACTATGCCTAACACAGCATGTGTCATAGAATAGCTGTTCATATAATGTTTAATTGGTCGGCTTTATGCTTGATAATTTAGCTAAGCTCTTTCTCTGCACAGTCTAAGGCTAATTTGGAAGGCTTTCAGCCTTAAACATGCCAAAGAAATTTCCTTGCCTCATCTGATGTTCTCCAAAAAGTGATTAATTAATAAGAATTAGCAAGATGAATTAGTAGGAAATTGATAGCGGCGTTAGTAAGAGGCCCAGCCAGCCCCCAGACCACAGCTTTGCTCTGTTTCCACTCAGCCTTCCTGAGATGTCTCAGGCTGATCGCTCAGGCTCTGTGGGCCGCACACAGCAGGCGGGAGGGGCCAGCGCACACCATCTCCCTTTCCTGCAGCCGGGCTGCGGACGAACGGTGAGGCTGGATTACAGGATCTACCTTCGCATTCTCACCGAACATGAAGAAGCCTTAAAGTGCATTAGAAGAGAGTGTGCAGGGTGCCCGGCTGTCTCCTCTGCCTTCCCTGCAGCCCCGTCCCACCCTGGGCCCCTCAGCTGCCTCTCACCACCCCCCACCCCCCCCACGCCATTACCTTTGTAATTCTTATTCAAATGCTAAAGTCATAATTCATGGAAGGACAGTTCCATTCCACAAAGGCTTGCCTCAGTGTGCAATTCCCTCTAGCTTCATTATACAAATTAAAGAAGTACTTCATGCTTTTTTTTTTTTTTTTTTGGTAACAACTTGCAGGCATCCCCCCTCCCCCTTTGGGCTGAGTTTGTTCCAAGAAAGACTTTGGCCACTCTGTCCCTTTCACTCCTCTGAAGGGGGCTCTGGGGGGTCTTCTCTCTGTGTATCTAGGGTATCGGTGTTTGCAATGTTCTCCACCACCCACTGACACTCGTGAACGGGGTCAGCCTTCCTCTCCTGGGCATCCTCACTGGTGGCAGGCTGGGCTGTGCTGCAGCTCCCGCCCACCGCCTCTTCTTCCACAGAAACCTGGCTCTCCCTGGGGCTGATGGAGTCAGAACGGAACACGCAAGCTTCTAGGGACACAGCCTCAGCCTCCACAGAGCACACGGGCCCTCCTCCTTCAAGGGTGCCCAGTCCAGAGGCATCCCCTGTGAGCTCACTCTCAGCAGGCTCTCCTGCCTCTCCCAGCTCCTCTGTGGGGTCTGGGCCCCGGGCCCCCTCGCTGAGCCCCCCACAGGTTGGCTGAGCATCTGGAAATTCTCCCAGCTCCACCCCGCTGGCCTCGGCCTTGGGAGTTGGACCATGGGCCTCCCCCTCACCGACTTCACTTTCTTCACAGTTGTCCTGACCCGAAGCAGATGCTTGACTGGCCTCTGTGTCGATTTGGGTTGCTTCCTCTTCTTTTTCAATATCTTGGGGAACAAGGGCCTCCTCATGTGTATCTTTCTCAACCTCAAGCACAGCGGACTCCTCTGTTACTTCGGCGGTCACCGTCAGCAAATTTCTGAGCTCCTTCAAGGAGCCTGCGGCAGACCTGGGCTCTGCGTCTTCCTGGATGGGTTCTCGGTCCTCAGGAGTCTCTTCCAACTCCGGCTGTGACAAGTGTGTGCCCAGGGCGCCTGCTGTCACCTCTGTAGCCACCAGATTCACAACTGGGCCATCTATACTTGAATCGATGACCTGCCTGTCCCCATCTGGGGGAGGGCTGGACACAGGGAGGGAAAGGCCTTCTTCTCTGGCCAATGGACTAGGGACCTCTGGTTGTTTCATCTCCCCTGCCTCCTGGAACACCTCATTACTCAGGATCTCACTCTCTGAAACTCCGGGGAGAACGGCCGAGGCTCTCCTGGCGGGGCTGGCCTGGTTTGACCCCGCAGGAGTTTTTAGATCAGTGAGGCTGGACACGCTTTCACTGGGCAAGGCCATGTTGTCTTCAAACAAATTGTGTTTCTTCAGGATAGCAGCCTCCTTTATCACTGAGAGATACCAGAAAGCAAAACATAATGTTAAAACCTTGCCCTGACTAATCTGGAATTTCTGATTTTATCTAGAAGCTAAAATTCCCTCTCAGCTTTTCTAACTGTCTGAATTTCCCAATTTCAAATTCCAGTTTACATCTAACCCTCTTTCAGGAAGCTTTCCCTGATGACCAGAGCCTACAGACTCATTCCAAACCCTGGACCTCTGTAATGTTCACTCATTCATTCCTTCACTCATTCATTTATTCAAACAGCACACTTTTACTGGACATCAACTATGGGACATGCTCTAAGAATCCAAAGATGAATGAATAAAACATGGCCTTAGCTTTCAAAGAGGTCAAATCTACTACCATTGGTATCACCCTCGGAAGGCCCCACCACATCTCAGCCGCTAGTGTGTGCGGCTGCAGTGTGTCTACTTTGACTGACACTCCTTTAGGGCAGGACAGGCCCTTAGTTTCTCTGCTTTTACACTCAGAACAGTCCTGAACGTGTAACGAGTCCTTAGTACTGAGCCTGCAGAGAGAACCTTATGACCTGCAGTGTCCAAACTAAAGGCCTCTGTCCATCCGGCTCAGTCCTAGAGGCCCCGAGAGGAGTAAAATCAATAATAACAACCATTTCCTCCACATCCTCTCCAGAATTTATTGTTTGTAAGTTTTTTTGATGATGGCCATTCAGGTCAGCGTGAGGTGATACCTCCTTGTAGTTTTGATCTGCAATTCTCTAATAATTAGCATAATTAACATAGCAATTGAGCATCGCATCTTGTGTTTGTTGGCTGTCTGTACTGGACAGCACAGGGAATTCTACTTAACAGTGCCGCGGAGACTGAATGGGAAGGAACTCTAAAAGGGAGGGAATATGTGTAAATGTATGGCTGATTTATTTTGCTGTACGGTAGGAACTGATGCAACACTGTAAAGCAACCATCCTCCAATAAAAATTAATTTTAAAAAATAACGACAACCAGCAGCTGACGTTTTTGACAATCAGCCTCTCCCTCTGGCTGTGTAGGTTGTACAGTGCCCAACAATCTCACACCCCAGGGGATACCATTCACATCACAGATTTGTGTATTCAGCAGAGTAATTTTCCAGCAGGCTGCAGTAGCATGTCCTGCTCAAACCAAACCAGTATATGGTGACAAGTTTTTGACAGAGAGCAGTCCGCCATCTGGAGGAAGAGAGCTTTTTTCCTAATTCGCCCAAGGGTGCTGTGGTGGACTGGCAGTGGCCTTGACTGAGCCCCTCTTCCTGTGCAGATACTGAGATGACATCTTTGTATTCCTTATCTCATTGGATGAGCTACTTTGACCTGGGGCTTGTGCTTGGCCAGCTTTCTTTGTGGAGACCAGATATGTTTCAAGCCTATAGTTTTAGGGACAGCCCTCTCCTGTGTATTTCTATCAAAGTTTTCCTATCTACACTCCTATCCTGAGCAGGGCCTGATTCCACGGCATACTGTGAGCCAGAGTCCTAATGGGACTCGCCAAGGACGGAGTCACAGCCCAGTGTATTCTGTCTGGCTGAGTGGAGGTGAGGAATGTGCTGAGAGGGCAGAGCAGCTGGGAAGCCCCGCTGCTGAATCACCTGCTCCAGGCTGGGGAGGCGTTGTAAGCCTGTGGCCAAGAAGAGCTCTTTTTCCTTTGTTCTGTCTGGAACAGCCGGAGGAGGCCAGCTGTTCATGAGACACCCTAGGTTAATCTCTCTAACCTCAGTTTTCTCATCTGAAAAATGAAGCTTAAAATTCCCAGTTCACAGAGTTCTTATTTGGATTGAAAGCGAAATAATATCTAACGGGCCAGTGGAGTGTGAGCCAAACCGCAACCGCTCAGCGGAGGTCAGCGGCCCTCGCTTCTTCAGTCCCTCGTCCTCTGTCTCCCCAGCTCTTGGTGTCAATTTCCTCTTCCCTTTTCATTCCTGTGGACAAAACCTAGCGGGCCCTGAGGGGTCCCCATCAGGGGTGCGCCCCTCTATCTAGAGCTTTCTCCAGCAGCAGGGAAACCCTCCATACCTTTCAGACTTTCATCTAGGAGGATCTGATGTAAAATCTCCTCGTAGACATTTTCAACATGGATCATATTGGTGTGATCTGCAAAGATGTACTGCTCATATTTCTGAAGCTCCTGGAGAAGGAGAGATAAGAAGATAAAGGGGACAACACATGAGACACCAGTTTGCAGAGGAGCTCTGGAAAGGACAGCTGTCCCTCTTGTTCCCCCTTGGAGTGTGAAGCATTGGTCACCTGCTTCCTTCCCCCAGACACCATGCCCTGGACTGGGTTCACGCTCTATGCCCTTCGAGGGGGCAGACACCAGAGACCCTGATGTCTCAAGGCCTTGTCAGTGGGTCTGGACGTTTCCTTCTTTTTCTTCTTTCTTAATGCCAACAGTACTTTACTAAGGTGTAAGCTATACTGAGAAAAATGCGCACGTTTTAAAAGTAGAGCTCAACAACTTTAAATATATAAATATACTCAGATAACCATAACCCAGATCAAGGTAAACATTTCCATCACCCCTTTTTCCAGTCTAGACTACTCACCAAGAGATTAAGCTCTGATGTTGTGTCTATCACACTAGATTAGTTTTCCTTGTTATTTAACTTTGTACAAAATGGAATCCTGTACTCTTTTTTTGTGTTTGTTTTTGGAGGTTCATCCATGTTGCTGCATGTATCAGTAGTTCATTCTTTTTTACTGATAAATGGCACTCATTATATGGACAAGCTAAAGCTGTCTCTATTCCTACTGCTGGATATTGACTGTTACGAACATAGTTGCTATTGATATTCTTGTGTATGATTTTGTGGATTTAGGGCTTACTTGAGTGTATACCTAGAAGTGAGATTGCTGGGTCCTAGAGCAGATGTCGGAGAAGGCAATGGCAACCCACTCCAGTACTCTTGCCTGGAAAATCCCATGGACGGAGGAGCCTGGTAGGCTGCAGTCCATGGGGTCGCTAAGAGTCGGACACGACTGAAGTGATGCAGCAGCAGCAGCAGCGTAGATGTATGTTTAACTCTTAGGATGCGTCCCGTTCTCAGGTGTGGAGAATCCCTAGTCACAGACTCTCGAGAAACAGTCTCCTCTTCCCCTCCAGCTGGCCCGGAAACTCCATGATTCTAAGACAATCCAGGCATCACACAAAATCCTTTAACACTTCCTGCTTTCCAAGGGTCTCCACGTGGCTTGCCTTTTATCAGCATGAGGTCAAGGAAGGGATCAAAATGAGCCAAGTCATATCCGTGTGATTAACTCCATAACGCTTGCCCCTGACAGTGCAGGATGGAGGCCCCTGACCCCTGGTTCTTACAGAGCCAGGGTCTTAGCAGTGGGATTCGATGGCTTTTGCCTGGAGGGAGGAGATTTACAGCAGGCCATCAGACGCCACCTCATTCAGACTCTCAGAGCCAGGACAGGGGGGTCTGTAGCCCAGGACCGGATCCCAGTGGGTAATAATGGGACCCCTTTCTGCCCACCCTAGGGAAAGCCACAGGATTAAAGAGACATGAGCTTCCATGACCCTGAGAGGGTCTATGGGATAAGACTGACACACGGATAAGAGCCACATGGGCAGAGCGCAGCTCAGGGACTGCACACTGCCCTGGCCTGGCTGCGGGGCCCTGGGCAAGCCAGCTCACGGCTCTGTGCCTCTCTCTTCTTCTGCAAAACGAGGTTTGTGTCTTTCATCTCCCCACGTGATCTTCCACTCCTTAGTTCCCTGTTATTCATCCCTCAGGACTGGGAGAAAACATGGCTCTGGGAAGTCCTCTCCATCTGCATAGGCAGAGCTGGGCACCCTCTTCCGAACTCGGTCACCTCTCTTCCCCACAAAGTTCCTGCCCTGCTCATCGCAAAGTGCGCTCTGTGCCTGTCTGCTGTCTCTAGGCTGTGAAGCCCAGGACAAAACAGGGACGCTGGCTGGACACGTGCCTGGATCATGCTTATACATGTTCGCTGAATAAATAGCAGGCCTTTGAACTTTCAACCAGCTAAGTAATTGTGTGGAAAAGAATCATTCCGAGGGGCACTTATCCTGTTGTGATGTGCACAACTTCACAAAACAGGTTTTCTATATTGAATTGACTGAATCGTGACACATATTAATTTCCTGGATCTGTTAAATCGGAATTAAAAAAAAAAATCTCCCCAGGCAGTTCTAACGTGCAGCCTGGGTTAAGTACCGCAGATCTTAGAACCTAGGGAAATACACTCGAGTAAACTAAAGACTCTTTGCCTGAAGCAAATGCTCCCCTAGTTCACCCTCTCTGTAAATCCAGATGTTTTTTACATTTCTTGGTACTGGTACACTATTTCTCATTACTGAAAATGCCAGGCCTCAATTTCTCTCCAAACCGGTCTCTCTTGATTAAAAATCACAAGCGCCTCTTAGAGATTTGGTATAACTCTGCAGATGGCTGGAGAGAGAGGAGCATACAGGAAGAGGGTTTTTTTTAACCCTTCTCCTCTCTTGGGAGGACGTGGCTCCAAGGCCCCCACATTACTTTGGGGATTGGAAAATAAAAATACCCTACACAGAACGTCTGCATGCAGACATGTCCAAGGTGGACCGAGTCATCCTTTGAATGGCTGGACTTTTCCAGCCATAAGATGGAAAATCATATAGGCAAGAGACAATCATATAGGTAGATTCTTTACTGCCCTGACTTGATCAAACCTTTTCTATGAAAGAAATTTACCCTCAGAAATAAGTGCCAGGTACTTGGTATGCCTCTGGCTTTCTGAAGAAAAACAGTATGTATAGAATATAAAAATGATCAAGGAAATTTTTCCAATAAAATAACTCATGCAATGGACTTTAATGTTCCAATGTTTGGAGACTCTCTAAGCCGCAAAAAAGCCCTTTTTAAATTCTAAAAAGCTCTTTAGTATTTGTGCCAAGAGGGAGCCAGCCTTGCAAAGGTCCCAGCTTGCATAACATGAAGCAGCAGAAAAAGTAGTAGTAAATACCATTTATTGAGCACATCCCATGTTATCAAATGAGTGTGAGCTGAGTTCAAACTCTGGTGGATTCCAGCTCTGCGACTTTGGTCCCATTACTTAACCCCTCAGGTGCAATGAGGACATAAACGGTACCTGCTCACAGGGTTGTCATGAGGATCAACAAGACAATCCATACAAAGTGCTGAGCACGTGGTAAGCACTCATCGAATGGTCACTGTGTCACCCTGGGCTTCTCAGTCTTAAGAAGGATACTGCAAAGTATTATTACCTCCATTTTCTAGATGAAATCTAGGCCAAGAGAGAGGAAAAAGCTCTTGCCCAAGGCCCCAGAGCTGATTATGTGGAAGAGCCGGGACTTGAACCCAGGTCTTGACCTGGCCTCTTTAGTCTGCTCACTTGTGACCCTGCACTGAAGATGTGACCTAGTCACACCTTCACAAGCATGGCTGTCACTAGCTGCCTAGTGTTCACAGAAGCTTTCGATGGTTTTAGTTTCATTGACTTCGGTAAGCAAATATTACTGAAATTACAAATATCCTTCTGAAATTGTGTGACTTAAGGTCTTTTCCTGGATGGAGTGGTCAAGTTTCAGAGGCTGTGTTGGGCCTGTGGTGGGTGGGTGGGGGTGGGGGGTGTCACACCATAATAAGGAACAATCCGTAGGCACTCTATTGTAACCCTTAACTTGGTTCAAACTCAGATCATTACCCTTTGAGATTCTGTCTTGTCCAAGGGTTGGCAAATCTAGACAGCTGCTTGCCTTTGTAAATAAAGTTTTATTGGAACACAGACTGCACATCTGTTTATGGGTCATCGGAAATGGCAACCCAGTCCAGTGTTCTTGCCTGGAGAATCCCAGGGACGGGGGAGCCTGGTGGGCTGCCCTCTATGGGGTTGCACAGAGTCGGACACGACTGAAGCGACTTAGCAGCAGCAGCAGCAGCATGGCTGCATTTGTGCTATCACGGCAGAACTGTGTGATTGCAACAGAAATTATATGGCCGTGAAGCCTAAAATACCTGCCACCTGACCACTTACAGGAAAAGTGTGTTGACCCCCTCCCTGGTCATCTACTGCTTGTAAGTGCATCATGGCCAAAAAAAATTTACTTGAACTTCAAAGGCAACAAAAGCAGGTTCTGGAGTAACCCATCTCCTTACTGGTTTGCACACGGATGCCAGTGCCTTCTGCAGGGTGGGAAGTGTGATTTGAACCAACGCCTCTTGAAATATCCTCTTCCGGATGGTGCTGCTGTCATAATCATATTGCTGTCGGTACAGAGATAGAAATGTATGCTAAATACAACGTTACAACCTGTTAACTTTTGCGTAAACAAAAAACTCAGCAACTCACTTCGTCTCCCTTCCCACCCCCACCCTCCCATCCTAATTACTGAGGACTCTAGTGGTGTTCAAAGGTTTCAGAGATCTTTCTATGCAGTTCTCTCACATTGCAGGTAGAGCTTATGACTGATAATGACCCATCTCCGCCTCCCCTATTACAGATACGAAAACTGAGGTAAGATCAAAGCAGAGCATTATTATAAAGTTGAAGACAAAACTAGGGGATGGGTTAAAACTTCATCACCCCTGTCTTGGGTTGGTGCATGGGAGCCATGATCATCTCCTTCCTTCACTCTACATCCTGAAGGGGAATTGGTAGGTTGTAATGATTTCTGCCAAAGAAGAGAGTGGCTCACAGCTACATTAGCACTGTGGTATGTTCAACAAAGAAGTTCAGTATCTAGAATAGGAAAGAGGATGTCCTATTGACACATGGAACAGCCAAGTCTAGAGACCCGGGTTTGATTTTAAAGGGGGTTCAGGGAGAGGGCACAGATAAACTGAGCATAGCCACAGGGATGTGTGCAGAATGGTCAGGCCAAACAAAGGACGGTTACAGAGATTTATGCCAGAGGTAACTTGGGGTAAAATCATAGCTGTATTCAAACAACCAATGACTACCATGTGGAAGAAGGGCATGAGAAAAGAGTGTAGAACTAGAATTCTCAGTGGTGAGAATTATGACTTAGCATTGGGAAGTATGTTCTTGTAGTTTAAAGTGTCCAGAGAAGAGATGGACTTTCCTGAGAGGTAAAAATTGTGTTGCCATGGGAGGGGACATTGACCTTGATACTATCTTTTCTTTCTCAATGGCAAGTTCATTATTTTGTGTGTTACCATGGCAATTATTGCTTTTAATCTCACTGATTTGGTTGCCAGAGTTTCCTACTGCCTGTGAGGTATTAAGATCAGGTCTGAAATTCAGGGACCACCTCCTAGGCTCTGTGAAACTTTGATCTTCTGTTCCAAAGCTCTGCTTAGGGAAAGTAGGTCATAAAAAATTAGTGGACTAAGTTTAGGGATAGTTTTAGCTCAAAGCTCAAGTAGCCTGTTAAGCTTACATAAGTCAAGTTCTTGTGAGGATCAAATGAAACAGGATAAGTTTTTCTAAAAAGCTTAAAGATATGCCCTATATACATGCAAGCTCCTATTATTACAACTATTTTGAGATACACTGATGCACAAAGCACATTTAAAACAATTTCACACAGCAGCTGTCCTTTCCTTGAAGTAGTTCCTTTGCCATGAGGTTTTTCTTTTATAATTTTTTTTATTTTATTTTTTAACTTTAAAATATTGTATTGGTTTTGCCATATATCAACATGATTCCGCCACAGGTATACACGTGTTCCCCATCCTGAACCCTCCTCCCTCCCCGTACCATCTCTCTGGGTCATCCCAGTGCACCAGCCCCAAGCATCCAGTATCGTGCATCGAACCTGGACTGGCGACTCATTTCATATATGATACTATACATGTTTCAATGCCATTCTCCCAAATCATCCCACCCTCTCCCTCTTCCACAGAGTCTACAAGACTGTTCTATACATCAGTGTCTCTTTTGCTGTCTCGTATACAGGGTTATTGTTACCATCTTTCTCAATTTCATGTATATGCATTAGGGTTAGCCATGAGGTTTTGATTTTTCTAAAAACTGTTAATTTAAATGGGTTTTACTGTATTGCAAACTCGGAAGAAAGAGAGTGTGTGTTTTATATTTTCATATTCCATGCAATACCTATCACAATTCTTTGCTTATAGTGGACAGTCAATATCAAGTCTAATTGCTATGTAAGTAAGCCTAAGACATGTCACTTCTGGCTGGTGAATGATGCGAGGACCTGTGGTCCCTAAAGTAGCCACTAGATGGCAGAATAGGCACGACAGTCGAAGGGGAACTGCCGCGAGATGATCGTCACTTGTTACCAGGGAGAAAAGACCAGGCACTGTTTTTAAAAGGGGAGGCAAGTCAAAGAGAGAACTTGATATTTTCCACTTAACAAAAGAAATGAGTCACGTTCTTGCTTCATGCTTCCCGCAAGTGAGAGAACAATTTTACCTTTAAGACTCGGAGCTTAACCTTCTCAATGGCGACTGTGGTTTTGGAGGCCTCTCCTTGGAGATGTGGGGAAAGCAACTGCTCAAAAGTGAATACTGCATTCTCCATCAGCTAAAAACCAAAGCAACACAGAAACAGAGGGCAGTCAGAAGCTGGGATCGCCACCCTCGGGTCAAAGTCAGCTTGGAGAGAAAGGAGGGCATGACCATCGGAGATGGTCACTGCCGTGGGAGTCACCCAGGGCAACAAGTCCTCATTCCACTCTGTGGTCTGTTAAATGCACAAGCCCACAACCACAATGAGATCAGCAGAAGGCTGGGAAACACACACACCTGTACCTGTATGTATACAGGTATGTACACATGTATGTATCTTTTCTTCTCATGTCTCCTTCCACCAGGAACTGGAAAACCCAAGACCATGGGATGGGGGATATCATCATTTCCTGTGGTTATTCCCATCCCCTGCAGCCAGGGCTTAATGAAATGAGGTGGGAGGCTTCTCCAATTATTTTTTGGCTCCATCCTCTCCGTTCAGATGGATGTAAACCATCCCAGCACATCTCTGACTCCACTTTTCACCCTCCCACCCTACTTCTCTCCCTTTCTCTGCCAGGCTGGGAAAGGAGACAGGGTCAAGGTTCAGTGGAGCCCGTGACTGTCACACTCATGGGTTAGGAAATGGAAGTGGTTCCGATTTCTTATTCTCTGCACTTACGCCTGTATCCATTTCACCACTGTCCACTGCTGTCCAAGGAGCTTCAGTTAAGCCGTTGGCCAATTTTGCTCCCCATTCATCTTTAATCCTTCACAACTTAGAGCTTAGATAATAAATAAAATGTGCCACTTAATCCTGCCTATAACTTTTAAGGAGAAAAAAAAAGCTCCTTTCTTCCCCAAGCCTATGATCTGAAAGCATCCAACACAATAGCTTTCCTCTCAGCACTTTCAACGCCATAGTGAATTTATGTAAGAATCTGTCTCACTACCAGCTCCCTGAAGTGGGGTCTGGCACAATGTCCAGCCCACAGGAAGCGCCCCGGGAATATCTGTAAAGTAGAATTGTGCTCTTACGGCTTCAGTGATCCCACCCTTCCTTCTTAGAAAGCGTTAGACTATGGAACGAATTTGTGCTATTCATCCCTGTTCCTAAAGAAAAAGTTCTTTATGGGAAGGAAAAGGAATCTATGAAATAGACTCAAGAAATCCAAATTTAAAATTGTGATTGATTGACTGATTTAACTAGATTACAGAATTGATTCAAGCTAGTGGTTCTTCATTCTGGCTGCATATTAAATGCAGCAGGAATGGGAGTGGGAGAAGTTTTTTGAATTACCAAAAAAATATATCAAAATCACTGGGAGTGTGGCCCAGACATCAGTATTTCTTAAAAGCACCCTAGATGATTCCAATGTGAAGCCAACATTAATAGCACTGACTTGACAAATCAATTAACTATCAATTAATGCTACTCTATTTCCCTGAGACATTTCTTCTCTATGATGCTCATCAACATGGAAAAAATGGAGCCAGCTGGAACAGGACAAAACACGTCGTCACTCAACATGATGGCTAAAGAGAAGGGCCCCATTTCCCCAGCTACGCCAGCACACCTGTCTCATCTGCTGCGCGTGATTCTCTGCAGCCCTATCCTCTTCCACCACAGATGACCCCGCCGCCCCTACCTCTTGCATGTAGTTTTGCGTCCTCTGGACCACCAGATCGATGTGGGGGAACCTGAAGCGGCTCTTGAGATCCTGAAGGTGCTCCTGAAGCAGGTTGACTTTATTGTAACAAGGCTCCATCTTCACGGAATCCAGCGGAAGATCCATAAGCTGCTCTAGATGCTGAATTTCGGTGGAAGGGAAAACAACACACTTTCAGACCTAGGAACTATATTACACCACTCTTGTGTATGTGTGTGCTCAACTGCCAGTCATATCTGATTCCTAGCGACTCCATGGACTGTAGCTCACCAGGCTCCTCTGTCCATGGAATTTCCCAGGCAAGAATACTGAAGTGGGTTGCCATTTCCTCCTCCAGGCGATCTTCCTGACCCAGGGATTGAACCTGCATCTCTTGTGCCTCCTGCATTGGCAGGCAGATTCTTTACCACTGTACCACCTGGGAAGCCCACTGCATGACTATTACATAAATTCTAAACAATCAAATATATGTTATTAGAGTGAATCACTTCTCAGATCCCTATATATGTGATATCTTCATTGTCTTTATTTCCCTCCTTTGATGGGTCCCTAGGACAGCTCTCTTGCCAGGATGGAGACAGGTAGAAGAACCAACTGGACAATGGACACATCCAGGAATGCATTCCATGGGACTCCAGTCTTGTCAAGCTTTTGATGGACTCCAAGTACCCACTTCCAGAGCTCAAGAGTTCAGGAAGTCTCTTTGGCATGTGGAACTGCTGCTGGGCTCACAAGCCTCCAGAGCCTTGATTCATGAGAGATATCCCTCTCAGAAAATCCCAGGGAAGTCAAGATGCCCCCTGGACTCCTGGACTCTGAGAGTAAAGCCAGAGTCTCTGGAGCTCACTGAGGCTCTGTCTGTGCCCAAGGGCTTCTCTCTGCTAGTAGATGGGGGGTGGCGGGATAGGGAGGGAGTGAGATAGGAAGAAGCATGGCCTAGTTTTAAAAACTGGGGTTCCCCATCCTCTAGTCTATACAAGTGATAGCTTGATCGATGAGGCCATGCAATTTCCAGCAAGAGGACAGCAATAGACCTCACCTGCTAGAGACTTTAAGTATTACCAACACAGACTTACACTATGAGTGATTTCACCAACAGAGTGCATCCTATTTTCCAAGCCTATTTAAAACTGATTTTAAAAACTGAATTTTGGAGTTCTAGAATAAATAAGAGGGTGGGTGGAGAAAGAGAAAACAGAAAAGCGTGCTGAAAACACAGGCCTAGGGACAACTGGGGAGTAACAGGGTAACTGTGAACAGACAGGATGTGCTTGCTGTCTGAGTTTCAGGTCACAGAAAAGAGATAAATCTAGATTTCTAGATTTCTCTAAAGAAAAATTTAACAAGGGCCCACGTTCATGGTGCTTGTAAGAGGAAAATATTACTCCCTTAAGAAATGAGTTCTAGAAAACTCCACTGAAGTAGAATTAATGACCAAAACCATGCTGTCAAACTTGCCCCTTGTCAAATAATTTGCAATATGTCTATTTTTTACGATAGCAATTAAACAGACAGGAGAGGAAAAATCAGTTACCACTTTGCTCCTGTCAGATCAGATCAGATCAGATCAGTCGCTCAGTGGTGTCCAACTCTTTGCGATCCCATGAATCACAGCACGCCAGGCCCCTCTGTCCATCACCAACTCCCGGAGTTCACTGACTCATGTCCATCGAGTCAGTGATACCATCCAGCCATCTCATCCTCTGTCGTCCCCTTATCCTCTTGCCCCCAATCCTTCCCAGCATCAGAGTCTTTTCCAATGAGTCAACTCTTCGCATGAGGTGGCCAAAGTACTGGAGTTTCAGCTTCAGCATCATTCCTTCCAAAGAAATCCCAGGCCTGATCTCCTTCAGAATGGACTGGTTGGATCTCCTTGCAGTCCAAGGGACTCTCAAGAGTCTTCTCCAACACCACAGTGCAAGAGCATCAATTCTTCAGCGCTCAGCCTTCTTCACAGTCCAACTCTCACATCCATACATGACCACAGGAAAAATCATAGCCTTGACTAGACGGACCTTTGTTGGCAAAGTAATGTCTCTGCTTTTGAATATGCTATCTAGGTTGGTCATAACTTTCCTTCCAAGGAGTAAACGTCTTTTGATTTCATGGCTGCAGTCACCATCTGCAGTGATTTTGGAACCCCCCAAAAATAAAGTCGGACACTGTTTCCACTGTTTCCCTATTTCCCATGAAGTGATGGGACTGGATGCCATGATCTTTGTTTTCTGAATGTTGAGCTTTAAGCCAACTTTTTCACACTCCACTTTCACCTTCATCAAGAGGCTTTTTAGTTCCTCTTCACTTTCTGCCATAAGGGTGGTGTCATCTGCATATCTGAGGTTATTGATATTTCTCCCTGCAATCTTGATTCCAGCTTGTGCTTCTTCCAGTCCAGCATTTCTCATGATGTACTCTGCATATAAGTTAAATAAACAGGGTGACAATATACAGCCTTGATGTACTCCTTTTCCTATTTGGAACCAGTCTGTTGTTCCATGTCCAGTTCTAACTGTTGCTTCCTGACCTGCATACAAATTTCTCAAGAGGCAGATCAGGTGGTCTGGTATTCCCATCTCTTTCAGAATTTTCCACAGTTTATTGTGATCCACACAGTCAAAGGCTTTGGCATAGTCAATAAAGCAGAAATAGATTTTTTTCTGGAACTCTCTTGCTTTTTCCATGATCCAGCGGATGTTGGCAATTTGATCTCTGGTTCCTCTGCCTTTTCTAAAACCAGCTTGAACATCAGGAAGTTCATGGTTCACATATTGCTGAAGCCTGGCTTGGAGAATTTTGAGCATTACTTTACTAGGGTGTGAGATGAGTGCAATTGTGCGGTAGTTTGAGCATTCTTTGGCATTGCATTTCTTTGGGTAAGACTGGCAAAAAGTTGAACAAGTGATTCCCTAAGGCTGATGAAAAGAAAGTCCTTTATCATGTACAATTGGTGGAAATGTAAAATCTAAATCCTTTTGGGGGGATGTCAATGGAAACATCAGTTAACATGAGAAAAATTCCCACCTTTCAATCTAGCAATCCTGTCCTAGGAATCAGATCCCATATAAATAAAAGCTTCAAAGTAAATGAATATATGTTACAAGGTTATTTATTGCAGCTTTGTTCCTGGTGCTAGCAACATTTGGATGGTTGAATGAATCATGGTATATTGGTACATGAAGTATTATGCAACTGTTACAAAAAATGAACTAGAACTAGAACACTAACTTAAAAACAGTTTCATGAGGTATTTTTGAATAAGAAAACAGAAAAGCAAAGCAATATATACATAATATAATCCCATTTTTCTAAGAGCAAACAACCTAAAAAAATATATCCCACAAAACATGTGTTTTATATGCTATATGAACATGGAGAAAAGCACAGAATAGTGTATGCTAAGTTGTTCACACTAGTTGCTTGAGTTGGAGGAGGGGATGTGGGGGAAGGAGAGAAAGTTAAGTTTTAGAAGGGCTACCATGAGAAACCTCAAAATACTAACAAATGATCTTGTTTATATACAATTTCGTGTATGTATGCATAAAAAAATAAAGGCTTTTTTTTTTTGGTTTTATCCACTGGCTTGACTTGTAGGGATGTTCATCATGATGCTGCAAGTGTAAAATAAAGCTGCCCAGTTATGTCTTTCACTTTAGGATACAGCGAGTCCTCCGGAGGTCTTGTTGAACCAGACTGCTGCTGTGCCCTACTCCAGGGTTTCTGATCTGGTAGCTCATGGGTGCGGCCTGAGAATTTGCATTTTTAGCAGTCATATAATGAGGATGATACTAGTCCCAGGAACATAGTTTGAGAAACATTGGTTTTTGTCATGCTTTTGGAAGCAAATCAATCAAAACACAAAACATATATAAATGAGGATATATGCATATATATTTGTACAGGCAAGGACAAAGCATGTGAAAACACATACTGACCTATTTACATGGGTTAATCCAAGGAGTTAGAAGTGGAGATACTTTAGGAGTTGGGGGTGGGCTAGAATTAGGTGGGTATGAGCGATGGTGATTAATTTTGCCTTTATGTAAATATCTTTGTATACTGTTTAAGTTATACAAGTACCTTCCCTGGTGGCTCAGATGGTAAAGCGTCTGCCTACAATGCGGGAGACCTGGGTTCAATCCCTGGGTCGGGAAGATCCTCTGGAGAAGGAAATGGCAACCCACTCCAGTACCCTTGCCTGGAAAATCCCATTGTTGGAGGAGTGTGGTAGATTACAGTCCATGGGGTCGCAAAGAGTCAGACATGACTGAGCGACTTCACTTTTAAGTTATACAAGCATGTTATTATTTTCATAACATGAAACCATTAATAAAGGAAATCAAGTAGAAGATGGATGAATGGATGAAAGAATAATGTGGATGAATGAAGGACAGAAAGACTAGATGAATAAATGGAAAGGCATATGAATGGAAGGCAGGGAAGAAGAAAAGACAGGAGAGAGAGAAGGAGAAAAAAAAGAATGAATGAATGCAGACAAAGACTCAAAAAAAGACCATTCACACTCCACTCCTTCGCTTCATACCCTACCTCCTTTAGCTGGGCACTGTCTTTGGTGGTCTGAAAGCTCTGGCTAAGTTCATCCACTTCTTTTTCAAAGAGTGAGCGCAGTTCACTGAATCCCGAGCTTACAGGTCCCATCAGCTCCTCCAGAATGGACCCCAGGAATGGCTGCACACTCTCTGCACAGCTTCTCTCTGCTGGCTGAGCCACCATCGCTGAGGTAGGAAATAGCCAGGAAACTGTGAGTGATGGCAAAACTGGATTCAGAGGCACTGGAGCCAGGCCAGGCTGGACAGTGCCCCATGGAGACATGTAACAGCCAACACAAACTCAAGCAGGCAACACAGACGAGCCCAGTGCGTCCTGTGCCGGTACTCACCAGGATGGAAAGCCATCAAAGAGAATCGCTCCTTGAGAACTCGAACAAAGAGAAACCCCTCCCCAAGATTACCTCTGCCCTGGGATGAAATACATTTTTTTGCTTGGTCCTTATGAATAGACAATGCTTAATACAAAAAAATGAAAATGCTAATGACTCATCTATTTCCTATCAATCATCACCATTATAAATTCATAGTTTGTCTTCTAAAAACACATTTATTAGGTTTTTAATTCTTTTTTCTAAGAGTTAATCAGTTGATCTAATTCAATTTTCCTCCCCTCTCCTCAAGGGCCTTTTAAAAAATTCAAGTATGGTTTATTTTTAGGCCAAATGGAAACAAATTCCAATCGGTTTGCCACACCGCCTCCCATCCCCACACCCAATTTTTAAAAACATGCTATTTTTTCCTGATAATCAAGGATGACAAACTTAGTGACAAAAATATAAAGAGTACAGAAAATCATAAAAAGGGACTAAAAGGTTCAGGAGGGAGGGGACACATGTATGCCTATGGCTGATTCATGCTGATGTATGGCAAAAGCCATCACAGTATTGTAAAGTAATTACCTGCCAATTCAAATAAATTTAGGAAAGGATTTAAACAATGTAACCATACTCTTACTTCCCAGAGGAAACACTGCTCTTTGATTTAGAAGAGGACCATAGTAAAGATCCTGATCCAGTACGTCTGGATAAGCCATGGAAATCTGTTTTTTTGTTTGTTTGTTTAAGTGTTGAAGCAATTTTCATGATTAGCCAGGTTGGGAAGTACCGTGGCAGTAAAGGATATCTGAACTGGAAAAGGCTTGAGCTTGCTCTGTGGATGAAAGGCTAGTTTTGTGGAGCTCGGTAAGCCACCGAGCCTTGTTATAGGACCACAGAACTGAGAAGGGAAGTACAGATACATCTTGATGTCCAGGTCCTCATCCTACAGATGGGGAAGGGGGCCGGGAGATGTCAGATGATTCCACCAAGGTCACACCCTAACTTTCAGATCCAGATTCACAATTCAAATGGACTTCTTATTTTCTATTAGCAAATAACTTGCTTATAGTGAGAAAATGGCCACGTTCTCACTTCAATTTGCAGAAATCTTTCACAGGGTTACAAAGGATCAGACTGCCTCTTACTCTGAAAATCTGACATGACCAATACTATTGATATTATGTACTTATAAATATTTGAGATAGAAAATATTAAACAGATCATAGAATTACTAGGGGGAAAAAAACCCTTTCTATTGTATAATTCAATGAAACAATCTATGACTCCTAAAAATAACTAACTTACTTGATACCAAAATGCAAAATTGTTTGCTAGGAGGATAAATGAATTATTTATAAATTAACTCTGGGAGAAGAACTATGTGAAAAGTGTCTAATTGAAATTTCAGAGCAATCATGGTCATGGCTAATATATAGTAAAGATTTAGTAGTTGGCTGGTATGCCCTGCTGGGTAGGGGCAGAGACAGGCACAGAGAGGAGTCGTGGGTGGCCATGCTCCTCTCTGCCAGACCTCCCCCTGCCTATGTACAACCATGGGCTCCAGCCCCCCTCTCTGTGCCTTTATCCAGCGTTCCTTCCACCTCTGCCTTCCTTCCTCCACTTCTGTTTATAAACATCCTACTCACCCCTTCAAGGCCAAGTTCAAATTTCACCCACTCGGAACAGCCTAATGCCCTGAACCACCACCCAGCTTCCTGAACTACAGTCTACTGGTGTTTCCCTAATGACCAAATAAATTTTACATCCCACACAAGTATGCTCTGCTATTTTTCAGGGATGCAGAGATGAATCATGTGTTGTGACACATTAATTCATGAGCCATACATTAATTCAGTTGAGCAGAGTGATGAAGAGAGAAAACCCTGGAGCTGCGGGTTGGGGTTGGTCTGACTGTTTCACATTCTACCTTCGGAATCTCAGGCAAATTACTTCATCTCTACTTCAGTTTTCTTATCTGTAAAATGGGGCTCATAATAGTAAGTACTCTGAAGGTTATGGTGTGGATTAAATGAGTTCGCTGTGTTCAAAATGCTCAGAACTGTGTGTGATCCTCTGGAAGTACTCAGAAACTGTCAGCTCTTACTGTATCTGTGAGTAATATCATCCTTTCCAATCAACTGACATTAAAACATTCCTCTCATTGTCAGGGGCCCACATGACTTTTTTTGAAGCTGAAGTGGTTCCTGCCTGGGAATCATTGTGCCCTCTGTTCTTGCCTCTTTTGTGGCATTTTTCATATTTTTTCCTTCTGTTTTGGTGTCTGTGATGTGACTTTTACTCTCTTCTACTTCTCTTCTTCCTAGGCGCCTCATAGGCCTTGTATTCAGCAGGGGCAGGATAAATGCTTATTAAATGATTCAGTATTCATGCAGCAGAATTTAAGCCAAGAATCACATGGGAGGAAATGGAGAGAAAGCTACTTTAATACTCCCGAAGTTTTTTTGAAATCCAAAGCCCTTTATCAATGCAGCTCGATGTGCACTTTCTTGTTTTAAAGGGGAAGAAAAGAGGCCTGATGAAAATATGTTTCTGATATTCCATTTTTAAAAGATCTGATCATGACTTCCTTTCAAGGCTTCCTTTAGGAAACCAAAACCAGTCCAGGGCAGAATATTTTTCCATCTTATGTGAAGGGATTTAGGCAAGAGAGAGAGACTCATTTAATTCAGGCCAAGAGAATGGCCACCATTAGGCTCAGCTCAGCTCAGCTCCAGTCAACAGGAATGTATTTGGCTGTGGCAGTTTAGTGTTGGCCATTTTAAGTTGTATAAAGCATTTCAACATACAGTCAACTCCAGATCAGTCGTACTAATAAAGGAATAAGAGACCTGGGTAATAGGAACCAGAAAGCAGTCTGAAGTTAATTTATATCTGGCTGGAGAAGGCATCGCATGAACAGATAAACAATAGATTCAGACGCACACGCCTTGGCTCTAGTAATGCCTCCTGCAACCTACTCTCAGGAGGACTTGTTAGAAGAGCCCAGCGTGAGCTAGGCTGCAGTATGAACAGAGCCTGAAGTGTAGAGGATAATCCTCCAAGCGGAAAATCCCATTAGGTTCCACGTCTCTTGAACACAGGAACTAGATCTCCCCTGTTTGCTGCTAAAGCTGCATCACCTTGCTCAGAAAGCACTCGCTTTGTGAATGTCTTTTGAATGAATGACTGAGTGAATAATTTGAAAACTGACTACCTAAGAAAATTGCTGATAAACAATCACAGATAAGCCAGCATGCTTCCCTCTGAAATGATGTTCAGTGTGGTGTGCTTTGGGGTATGTAGGAGGCAGAAGTGTAGAATTTTATTCTGTAGAATTTCTTAGAGGCCATCTAAAGCCTCCTGGGAGGAAAGAGGCAAGCTTTTCTCTGTCAAGGGCCAGGTCAGGAACATTTTCAGCTTTGCCGCCCATATGATCTCAGTTCTAACAACTCAGCTATGCTCCTGCAGTGCCAAAGCAGCCAGACAATACAGAAAGGAGTAGGAACAGCCATCTTCCAGTAAAATGTAACTTATAAAAATAGTGGCAGGCTGGATTTGATCCAAGAGCCTCAGCATGCAGACCCTGATTGCATGGGCCCTTGTGATTTCAAGAGGAGGGCACCAAGGCACAGAGAAATTGAGTGATCTCCCTGAACCCACATACCCAGCTGACATTAGAGCTGGGGCCACAGAGGGTCCCTGATTTAGGACGGTTCAACTTTCAAGCTTTCAAGTTTACAACGAGGTGAAGAAAGCATTACCCATTCAGCAGAAGTGTTAGTTGCTCAGTTGTATCTGACTCTTTGTGACCCCACAAACTGTAGCCCACCAGGCTCCTCTATCTATGAGATTTCCCAGGCAAGAATACTGGAGAGGGTTGCCATTCCCTCCTCTATGGAATCTTCCTCACCCAGGGATCAAACCTGGGTCTCTTGCATTGCAGGCAGATTCTTTACTGTCTGGGCCACCGGGGAAACTACTTCAGATTTTGAAATCTGATCTCTTCCGGAGCAGGTGAGATGCAGTATGATGCTCTTTTTGGGATGCTGGGCAGGGTTAACAGCCACGGCTCCCATCAGGGACAGGATCACAGGCATAAACAACCAACCCACTGACAGCCATTCTGTACCCAGACAAACCTTTTTGTTTTTCCCCTTCAATACACTATTCAATAAATTACATGAGCTATTCAACACTTTATAATAAAACAGATCTTGCGTTAGGTGATTTTTCCCAACTATATGCTGATATACGTGTTCTGGGCGTGTTTAAGGTAACTAGGCTAAGCTATGATATTGGGTAGGTCAAGCGTATTAAATGCCTGCATTTCAATTATGATGAGTTTATTGGCTCGTAACCCTATGATAAGTGGAGGAAGATCTAGAAGATCTAGATTTATTGACTCTAACCCAAAAGCTTTTTTTCTTATTAAAGGAAAATCCATTATTCACTGATTTGGATATTCACTGTGAGTCTGCATACACCAGACACGATACTAAGCACAAGGAATACCTGAGTAAACCGGGGTGGCATGGCCCTACTCTTTAAGAGCTTACAGCAGGTGGAGGGCAGGGCAGAGCCATTACAATTTGGTGTAAGAGGTACAGGATCAGGACATACAGGCACCACTACAGGCAAAAGGCACTATGCCCTCCAGCCTGTGTCACTGAAGTTTCCATGGGGAGGTCCAGACCCTTAACAGCACCACTAGCATGCTCCTATTACAAGTATTACCACTTTCTCCCAAAGTCCCTCAGTTTAATTCTCCTCTGAAACTATGAATTCTCACCATGTACATGCTAAGTCACTTCAGTCGTGTCCGACTCTGCAACCCTATGGACTGTAGCCCGCCGAGCTCCCCTGTCCATGGGCTTCTCAAGGCCAGGATGCTAGAGTGGGTTGCTGTGCCCTCCTCCAGGGGATCTTCCCGACCCAGGGATCAAACCCACATCTCTTACGTCTCCTGCACTGGCAGAAGGGTTCTTTACCACTAGCGCCACTTGGGACATCTCACCCTGTGGAAGAGCTTTAAATGCACAGCTTATCTAGCTCATAGGAGCAGGCATTATCTCCACTGACCTTTGATCTTTCCAATTAAGAAGTTCTTTGAGTTCACAATCTGATCCATGTCTGAACGGATGGTTCCTTCCAGGCCCTTTGTCAGAGCCCTGCACTCCTCCTTCAAGGCGCTTAATCCTTCTGAAACTCGATGCTGAACCAGGTGGTAGGCCTCTTCAAGGAGCTGGAACAGAGAACAGCACACAGATTGGAGCTCTGTCATGTGTCAGAGCCTGATGGAGTCAAGCACAGGAGGGCGGGTTAATCACAGATGATCGCAACATAAACAAAACCGTGTGCACATTCTAATTTTTCTTTCAAAGTCTGAGTTTGTTTGGATTAGTCCTGATGTATATGAGACTGAGCAGACTGGGCAGTTCTCCACCCAGGGAAGGAATTACGTATTAAAAAAAAAGAAAAACAAGACCTTAAAAAGAGAAGGGAAGGGAATGTTCATTTTGAGCAGCAGAGCTGGCCAAGCAGAATCATCACTCACCCCAAACCAGGCCCTCTTCCTGTCGTTCTTCTTCCCCTTCATTTTAGGCAGGATGTCTGTCTGAAGGGTTGGCATGAGCTCCTCCATCACCAGGTTACTCAGGATCTGTCGAGAGGAAGACAGCCACTATATCTGTGTCTCTATTTCTACTTGCCAAGGCAGAAGTGAGGGGTGGGATGAATTGGGAGATTGGGACTGACATATATATACCACTACGTATAAAATAGATAACTAATGAGAACCTACTGTAGAGCACGGGGAACTCTACTCAATACTCTGTGGTAACCTATAAACCTATAAGGGAAGGAAATCTAAAAAAGAGGAGATATATGTATAGACATAGCTGATTCACTTTGCTGTACAGCAGAAAATAACACAATGTTGTAAAGCAGCTATACTCAAATTAAAAAAAAAATGCTTAAGTGAAAAAACAAAACAAAGAGGAAGAAGAAAGCCTCAGAGCTGGGTTAGCTGGTAACACCTAAATCTGCACATCAGGCCAACTGAAGGTGTCATAACTGGCCACCCCTGTCCTGAATATTCATTGGAAGGACTCATGCTGAAGCTCCAATATTTTGGCCACCTGATACATAAAAACGAACTCATTGGAAAAGACTTTGATGCTGGGAAAGATTGAAGGCAGGAGGAGAAGGGGATGACAGAGGATGAGATGGTTGCATGGCATCACTGACTCAATGGACATGAGTTTGAGCAAACTCCAGGAGTTGGTAATGGACAGAGAAGCCTGGCGTGCTACCGTCCATGGGGTCTCAAAGAGTCGGACACGACTGAGTGACTGAACTGACTGACTGTCCTGGCTACCTAAGATTGTCCTGCACTCCATGAAATCTGTTAGGTTAATAGTTTAACTCTGAGTCTGAGACCTCAGAAATCTCTAGGAAGAGTCATAGAGGGTAAATGTTCTAAATATCTGCAGGGAACAGTCACGCCTGCTGACATTTTCCCGCTGGAAAGGACAAATTCCTCAACTTGAACTTCTACTATTTGAAATGGAACAATCTAATGCATTTAGGATAAGAGAGGAAACATCAATTATGGATAAGGGTATCCTTAGCAAAATTGTGAAGGGAGTAAGGCTTGGTTTTGGCAGCTTGAATCCTTGTCTGTATCCCCTGAGACCATTGTTTCCTCTTGAACTTTTCTGGGATCTAAGTGTCTTCATGCTCTTTGTCCCTACTACACCCTGAATCCCATCTCCATCTTCTTTAAAGTTTAGGAAAAGAAGGGAGTAACAAATACTTTGGAACAACTGGACATTGGTGGGATGAGAATACGGGAGAGGGGGTGTATACAGTTTTCAGAGTATTTTTTTCAATTGTTCCCAAGTCTTTCCTACAAATTTGCTTGGCTCAATGGAAGTGTTTCTTTTGAACGTGAGCAGTGATTTACCTGTCTGCACATAAGGCCCCACGTAACACTGGCCTTTCTTCTTTATATTCCCCCAAGGGAACTGGAGCAGTTTTGTTGTTTAGACTTAGATCTGTGGTGAGTTTTGGGGCTCACAGCTCAGCCTTCAGTATCAGGCTGCAGCCCAAGATTTAGAACAAGAATAACTTCGGGAAAGGAGGCAAGCAGAATCATAGTAGAGAATCATTTGACATCTGCTCTGTGAATTGAAAAAAATATTTGTCCAAAATAATTGACCTGCTCATAAACACTCAAATTAAGATTTGGGAAAGACTTTAAGGTCACTGGTCAGCCTCATGCTAGTGGAAATGCTCATGAGGTCACTAGATTTTGACTTTCAAAATGGCTCTGTTTACACGGGCTGTAACAGTCTAGATGAACTGAACAGGAACACTCCCAGGGTGGAGGTGGGTGAGTTGCTCAGTCCGCCTAGGTCTGTGAGTTCCTAGGAGAGAAGGCTGGGAGTCAGTGCAACCGGGGGAGTTCCATCATCTGTGATGTGGAACTTCAGGTGTGACTATGATTATAACAGGGGTAGGATTTCCACTAGTCCTACTAATTCACTGCTGGGGATGTTTGGACCTTTCTTAACCATTATCTGGGGAGCAGTCAAGATGTCAGTTCAGTTGAGTCACTCAGTTGTGTCTGACTCTTTGCGACCCCATGGGCTACAGCATGCCAGGCTTCCCTGTCCATCACCAATCCCTGGAGTTTGCTCAAACTCATGTCCATCGAGTCAGTGATGCCATTTTTGAGGATTTTTGAGGAGTTAAAGAGAAACCTGACATGTGTAAATCGCATAGAAATCAGCAAGTGCCCAAACTGGGTTCAAGTACATAATTAATAATTCATGAACCTTATCTTGCCCAATGGAGTAAATTCTTGTTGGACACACCTGCCCAAGAGTGAGGAAAGCATTGGCATTGGGAGCGTGAGCTAAGAGCCTGAGGAGACTAAAGCCAGAATTTAATTATCCAAATCCATCCTTTTGCAGAGATTGGCTTGAATCTGAGCATGAGTGTGAAGAAGATTTGAAGATGAAAATGTTACACAGTCCAAAGAAAAAAAAATGCTCCATTTGGGTGGGCTTGCAGTTTGCTTTTAGTCTTTCCCATACAATGTTCCAAGAAATTTGGTTCTATTTTATAACTTAAGGGATTGGAAAGGAAATATGTCTGGGAAAAAAAGAAGGGGGATGAGAGTGGGTTGATGGAGAAGGAGGGGCGGGGAGTGTGAGATTAGGGAATAGCCCTTGGGCAGGCAACAGCCAACTCTGTCTCCTCCCAACAGTTCATCTTATTTCTGTATCTGTCAGCCCCAGCCCTCTCTGACTGTGAACTGCTCCTCACCAGCCCAGGACCTGCTCTGGGATTTCCTGCCTTGGTCAGCCCTCCATGAGCAGGGTCCAGAGCCCTGGGGCTACCAGGGAGAAAGCAGTTAATTTAATAAAAACAAATCATATTAATGAAGGGGTTTCCCAACCTTCTTCCTTCAGAATAGAAACCACTGAGTTTTACCATAAGGAACCTAAAAATATTTCCTGTGCTTTAAATAAAAGGGGCGCGTGTGTACATTTAACTGCTGGGATTTAACTGGGAGATTTAAAAATTCCATCACACATATAAGAAACCAAACGCACCATTAGGTTGATGGAAACCAACAATTCCAGGCTCACTCCCTGAGCTGTTCTTCTACAGTTGCTCAGTCGTGTCTGACTTTTTATGACCCCATGGACTGCAGCACACCAGGCTTCCCTGTTCTTCACTATCTCCTGGAGCTTGCTCAAACTCATGTCCATTGAGTCAATGATGTCATCCAACCATCTCATCCTCTGTTGCCCTCTTCTCTTCATGTCCTCAATCCTTCCCAGCATCAGGGTCTTTTCTAAGGAGTCAGTTCTTCGCATCAGGTGGCCAAAGTGTTGGAGCTTCAGCTTCATTCCGTGAAGGCCACACTACATTTACATTCCACATGCTGCAGCTGTGGGGAAGGTGTGAGGCCCAGAAATACTGCCCTCTTTACTGAGGCTGACTCCATGGTCTGACCAGGCTGTTGGCCGCATGCCTTTCGTGTTACTGAGCAACCAAGTGTGAAATAGTGCATTTAAAGCGGGTCACATTCAAGGTCACCAGAAAAAGACGACTTGAACATATGGACAAGGGAAAAATGTGGATAGCTTTCTGGTCTGGAAACCACCCTGATGTGTGGGAATTTTGAGCTGTTCTCTTAGCCCATCTGGTTAATTTAAAAGCAAATAAAAAATAAATCACGTAACTTGTATTTACATTTTCCAAAATGCTTTCCCTCATGACTTCATTTGATACATTTTTAATTGACAAGTAGAAAATATACTGATGCTTTTACTGGGGTACAAATATTTTCACCTTAATAGTCTGTCAGGCAAATTATTCTAAGATATTTGCTTTGCCTGGACACTTGCCTAAAATAACCACCAGCACGAGGGCATGCCATACTTGCTGTATGAGTCATTACTATGAAGATAATAATGTAGCATTGCTGAAAATCTTCTGAATACAGTCTCCGAGGGTAGAAGGGGTTAGGATAATGTTATGGTTAAGTTCTTAGCAGACAGGAAAACAATGCAAATAAATGCAGTGCTTTAAACAAAAGATGTCACATTCTCAAACTCAGTCATGCTATGCCCTTTTTAACTACTTGGTAGCTTCTTTGGGACCTTGACCTGTTTTTTCTGTGAGTCTTAGGATGGACGTTGCTTCAGTTCCATGTGTAACAGTTAAGATGAAGTTTACCCTCACCAGGCCTCACACAGGAAAAGTCTTGAAAGTTATTTCCTTTCAGCAGCTTCTTCAAGGTTCACCTGACATGGCTCAAAATGCAAGTCGGTCACAGACTGGTTTTGTGACTTGGGCCAACTTCTCTGAATGTTCTTTCTCCCGCCTGGAGGGTACTGGACGAATAATCCTGAACTGCCCTTCCAGTGCTCACATTTTATGAGGTTGTGACTTTACAAAAGAAACTCAAATTCCTAGAGGAGCAAAAGCGTTTACTGATTTCTTCTGTTTCTTTTTCCCCTTTAAGGTATTTTTAAAATTTTTTATTTTATTTTTAATTGGAAGATAATTACTTTACAATACCGTGTTGGTTTCTGCCATACATCAACATGAATCAGCCATAAGTATACATATGTCCCCTCCCTCTTAAGCTTCCCTCCCACCTCCTACCCCTTCCCACCCCTCTAGGTTGTCACAGAGCCCCAGTTTGAGTTCCCTGAGTCATATGGCAAATTCCCACTGTCTCTCTATTTTATATACGTTAGTGTATATGTTTCAAGGCTACTCTCTCAAATCATCTGCCCTATTCTTTCCCCACTGTGTTGAAAAGTCTGTTCTTTATGTCAGTGTCTCCTTTGCTGACCTGCAAATAGATTACCGGTACCATATTTCTAGATTCCATATATATATGTTAATATATGATCATTATTTTTCTCTTTCTGACTTTACTCTGTATATTAGGCTCTAGGTTCATCCACCTCATTAGAATTGACTCAAATAAGATATCTTTTTTATTCTGCAAAATTAGCACCTTCCTATGACTGCTGCTAATGCTTTATGATGTCCATATATGTACAGATCACACATGGTCCCACATACACTGCCTTGTTCTCTGGATGCTTCTAGGTATGTCTCGCCTCACCAGAATGGCAAGGCATGAGTCATTTCACTCTATCACACCTTAAAGCAATTCACACATATCAGCCCAAAGCGAAGAGCAGAAAGTCAATCCTCGCCCCCAACACACAAAAAAACACCCAAACTCAATACTCAGCTCTCAGAAAAGAACTATTAGGTACCTGCTTTCCATGGGATAGTGAAGGAATGTGAGCTGATATAAGATTTCAAATGAAAGAAAAACAAACAAACAAACAAGTACCTTAACTTAACTCAAGGAGCTAAATAACTGTTTAACTTGAACCTACAAAGGTACGTGCTTCCTCCAAATATGAGAAATCAACAATTGACTAAAGTTCTTAAGTCTCAGGATGGAAAATAAATGAGTTTAGACTCTACCGAAGAAAAAGAAGGGGGAGGAGGAGGAGGGAAGAAAGAGAAGGAGACAGAAGAGGAGGAGATTCCGCGTCATATGTTAAAACAATAAAGAACAGCCCATTATCATGAGAAAATGTTTCTAGCTTTAGATATTTAATGACCATATAAAAGCAAGATACCATCTGGCATCTTCTAAATACTGTTCCCTCAAATTTCACTGGCCCCCAAAAGAGGCATTCTGGGCTATGAGGGGAAGTTAAAGAAGAGCATTCTTGGACCCTCTGCGCTTCTAATTAAATAATGTCCACACCCAGCCTCTTCTTTCTGGTTGAATCAGCCTGTGATTGGTGTCCTCATGGCGGATGGGGTCACATCATGAAACATAGTTTCCTTGGAGATCTATAACAATGTACCTGGTACCAAACCAACCCAGACACTTAGCCCTTGATTGACATTTAATCAAGGTCATGGGAAACTATGGATCTGGACCACAGGAGATAGAGCACTAGAAAAGGTAAATGAAACATCTAGAAAACTATCTAATGCTTTCAAATTTGGTATCCTTTAATTACTTCATTTATAAATCATTCCATAGATGAAGACAGCTATTTGCCAACTACTTTTCCAACAACATCTTATTTAATTCTCACAACCTGTCAGGCAAACATTATCATTCCTATTTTTTCAGAGGAGTAACCTAAAACAGAGAAGTTAAATAACTTGGCAGGCTTTGACCCAAATCTGCTGACTTAAAGTCCCACCACAAACTTTGCACTATGCCACACTGCTCACATTTGCTGCTAGTCACGAAGCACAGGTCACTTGAGAGAATATGCTTTTTCCGGAAAGAAACTGGAAGTGTCTCTTCCACTGCAGTTGCAGTTGTCTGGACTGCCCTGCTGCAGGTCTGGAGGCCCGGAGTGCCCAGTCTGCAGGTCTTTAGAGTGCCCAGCAGCTTGCTGATCAAATGCTTCTAGACAATGAGAGAAACGCCCTACAGAACCACATCTTCCACGCCTGCAATTACTTTTGTTTGTTTGTTTGATAGTTTATTATGATCCTGACCTCCTACCACTTAGAGAACAGGATCCAAGATTCTGAGCCCCACGTTACCTGGACTTCATCCCCAGTGACCATCTCCCACGAGCCATAGTGTCCTTTCTCCTGTCGAAAGAATTGAACAGCTTCCAAAAAGGCTTGGGCTTCAAATGTCGTCTGCTTCATGTAATCTGAAAGAAAGAGGCAAGGGCATTTAGCAAAGAAAACATTCTTAATTTAATATTCTTCCATGGTTCAGAGACCATTACCTGAGTATTACAAGGAATAGAATTATGAGACACAAAAAAGTTAAGTACTGAATTCAAAGTTCTTTTGCAGGTAGGGACATGCCTGGTGATCTAGTGGCTAAGACTCCATGCTCCATTGCAGGGGGCTGGGGTACCATCCCTGGTCAGGGAACTAGATGCCATGTGCTGCAACTAAGAGTTCAAATGCCATAACGAAAGACCCCATGTGCTACAACTAAGACCCATCGCAGTCAAATAAATAAAACAATATTAAAAAAATAATAAAACAACAACAAAAAACCTCAAAGGTCATTTGCATGAATGAAAACGAACTTTCAGGTGTATATCACATGACTTCCTCATTATACCAGCTGATTAACTCTATCAGTTACTAGACATGCTGGTTATGACCATTTATCTATCCCCATGTATCCTTCTTGTAAATGTTTCCCTCAGACATCCAGGTCTAGTGGCTTTATGCCACCAACTGTAACACCTCAGTAAAGCAGACTACTCTTTAAAGTGCCTCATGTAACCAAGGGACCCCTCCCAGTTCCCCCCCAAAAAAATCAACTGATACCAACTTTTTGTCAAAATGACATCAGTATAAAAGGCTGATTTTTGCAAATGAAGGATAATAATTGTTAAAACATACAGTAAGAAACTGTTATTGCTAGGTATGTTACATATGTCAGTGACATCTCACAAAACCCTCTGAGGTGAGTGTTATTATCATCTCTAGTTTATAGATGAGGAGACTGAAAACACAGAGAGCTCAATTAATTGCCTAAGATCAAATACCAATAAGGAAATGAACTTGGGCAGTCTGATTCAAGAACCTACTTCAAAGCACCACACTACACTGCCTCACATATTAGTTTTGGGGTTTGCCTTTCCAAACACATTGGATTTTTAAAAGGTATTCTATCTGAGAGGTAATATCCTACCACAAAGGAATGGACACCTAATGGTACAGGGTTTTTAAGTGTGCTGAATGGCTTTCCCAGAATTCCACAAATCACTCCATGCATGCAAATATGCTCAATTTCTGCTATGGACTGAATGCTTGTGTCTCCTAAAATTCATATATTAACACCTCAATCCCCAAAATGTGATATTTAGAGATGGAGGCTTTAGGAAGTAATTAGGTCACGAAGGGGTCGATCCCTTAGGGTGGACGTAGAAGCCAAATACATAATACACAACGGAATACTACTCAGCCACAAAAAGGAACAAAACTGGGTCATTTGCAGAGACCTGGATGGACCTAGAGTCTGTTACACAGAGTGAATAAGTCAGAAAGAGAAAAACAAATATCATATATTAACATACTTTTGTGGAATCTAGAAAAATGATAGTTGTTTAGTTGCTAAGTTGTATCCAATTCTTTGCAACCCCATGGAGTGTAGCCTTCCAGGCTCCTCTATCCAGGGGATTTCCCAGGTAAGCATATGGAGTGGGTTGCCATCTCCTTATTGGCAGGGCAGAAATAGAGACATACACATAGAAAACAGACATGTGGACATGAGGGGAGGGGGAGGAGGGGTTGGATGAATTGGGAGATTGGGATTGACATATATACAGTACCATATGTCAAACAGATAGCTAGTGGGAACCTACTGTTTACCTCAGGGAGCTAGCTCAGTGCTCTATGGTGACCTAGAGGCGTGGGATGTAGGTGGGCAGGGAGGTTCAAGAGGGAGGGGATATATGCATATGTATGCTGATTTGCTTTGTTGTACAGCAGAAACTAGCACAGTACTATAAGGCAGCTATATTCCAATTTTAAAAAAAGAAAAGGCTTACTCCCTCGCTTTCCTTCCTCTGTCTCTCTCTCTCATCAGACACCAGAACTACCACTGCCTTGGTCTTGGACTTCCAAGACCGTGATATTTGTTGGAGCAGCCCAAACTAACCCAGAATATTTTCAACACATAAAACTAGCTCATGGAGAATACAGTGATAACCATTTATAGGAATATTAGCAAGGAAGTGAATTTTAGAAATAATCTAATCTAACAATAAAGAAATCAAAACTTAGGAAAGGGAAATAAAGTGGGCGAAGTGAAGTGACTGAAAGGGCCAAGTATCCTATCTTCTGCTTCTCCCCAGTAGGACACAAAGTTCTTTTGCCAAGAGCATAGGCTCTGTATTCATAGGGTGATGTTAGATTGGTTAGCTGAAAGCAGCTGATTTGCTGGGGGGACCTTCAAAGCTTTAGCCAATGGGAGTGCTCAGTCAGTGACTCAGTGGTTGATTCGGGGACTGAGCAGAAAGAACCTAAATTTAGAGGATCAATCTGCTTCAAAGGGGGACAATCAATTAATAGATTGTAGATGACTCTTTCAAGACTGGCTTACTAGGTCATAAGCCTCAGGAACTTGGAAAAGAGAAACTACAACTCAAGAAATAGCCTCTGTAAGAGCATGAGCAAAATTCTTCACAATGAGGATACCATGACGCTCAGAAGGTCCACATTCAAAAATGTGGAAGAGTAACTGACATTTCTAGTATCAACAGAAAGACTGGTTAAAATCTAATTCAGAAAAAGGGCATGTCCCAAGAATCAGGTTTTTAAATTGAAGCGTTTTCTTCTTTGTTATTATTTTTTCTTGGTTTGGCAATTGATTTAGTGTTTAACCTTAAGGGTTTGGAAAACACAAATTAAGATTTTGGTATAAAATTGACAACAAGGGGCTGTGATATGGGACTCAGTACACTGGAACTATACCAACTGAGATGGAAACTGTAATTACTACATTGAGATTCAAAACTGACTCATGAGCTCTTATTTTTAACAGCTGTTTTCATTTCCAGCCTAAGGAAACAAAGAGATGGAAGAAAATGTGGTACTTAGATGAATTGCCAGACCCATGAGCCTACAAATGAGGTTTAAGTTCTTCAGGTCCTTACAAGAAGCATAAATTTACTTATTTCTTCTCAAACTGATCCAAGTAACCGAAGAAAGAATCTGAAATCCAGTAAATACCATGTATATCTATATATAAAAAAAAACTATGACACTCCCACTGATGGTTGATTTTACAAAGGTCTTCGGAAAACATAACTGAAGAAATGAGATTTGAAGGCAAGATGTGGAGTCAGAGAGAAGTCAAAGAAGAAACAGAAGAGCTAGAATGTAGTAATGGTGCAGGATGGAGCACCTGAATATAGGCAGAGAAGAAAAGTATTAGTAATCAAATGGACCATAAAGGAAATTATAGTCATTGAACAGTAGTAATAAAATTTAAAAGAATAAGGACATGAATCTCCATTTTGGACTGTACCATTAAGGCAGACTTAGATCGGATTTTAACTACTCTTTTTCCATATGGTAAAAAGGGTCTAATTACTGATTTCATCATTAGATTTTTAGCTTATAAAGTGATTAATTTATATAAAACTTTTAGAATAGTACCTGCCACATAATAAGTTGCTTTATGGATACTGGTTCTCATGATTATAAACAAAGTTCAATAGAAACTGCCAGATCATTAAGGAAATAAAGAACAAAGGTTTGCTTTGTAAAGGACAGAGCTACATTGCAAGGGTCATATGATATTCATTTCTTCTAAGCTGCTTGCAGAGGCATTGCTGAACTCAGCCAGAAAGTACAGGTGTTTGAAAGAAACCAGATTATCAGTTATTTAATCAACTTCCTGCCACAGATCCCATGGGAACAAATTCCAGGATCACAATCACCCACTCCCCTGCCAACAAGAAATTGAGAGTTAGTTCAATGGCCCCCAGGATCAACAATGGCTTTTGGTCTTTCAGCCTTCTTCCTGTAAGATGACTCACAAAGATGGCAGGCATCAACTCAAACTCAACTTTTCCAGCATGAGTTAAGAGGATGCTCAAAGACACAGATGTGCTGAGAAGAACTTAAGCATGGTTAAATCCAGCTCCTTCATTTTATGGACAAGGAAACTGGAAGAAGAAATGGTTAATTTCTTAGCTGAAGGTCACACAGCTGGTCAGAATCAGAGCCAAGAGTTGAAAAAGTGCCTCTGGCATGTCACAAGCAGCCTTGGCATTCATGCTCACTTAAATCATAGACTATGAGAGTTAGAAGTGATCCCAAAGGTCACCCAGCCTGAGCTCTTGTTCAATGCTGGGAGCCTTCAGAATTCATGACAGACACACATCCAGCCATAGCTTGACTATTTCCAGTGACAGGAAGCTCATAATGTAATGAAATAGTCTTTTTTTTTTTTTTTTGTCACTGAACTGTTGTAATTATTTGAAAATTTTTCCTTCTGCTGAGCCAAAACCTGTTTCCACAAACTCTCATTAATCCTGCTTCTGCCTTTCAGAGCAAAATAGACAAGTTTACTCTTCTTCCACATGGTAGCTAAAAGATAGCTGAGTATTCTCATTTTCCTGCAATCATCTTTTAAACAATATAACTTAGGGATATTTTTTTAGAAGTTGGCCCTCCTTTTTCCTTCCTTCTCTTAGTGACCATTTTGAATCTATCAATGTATTTCTTAAATTTAGAGCATGATTGAATACACTACAAAAAATACTGTCTATCCAGTGCAAATTATGTAAAGTAGAAAGATTATGTTCCTCTTTCTGGTCCCTAACCTCTTTTTTCATCAGTCACACCATACTTTTGGCTCATACCTTTTTCATAGTCCAATAAAACCCCTATAACTTTTTCATATCACACCTTGTCAATCTAAGCCTTTTCTAACCTGTATTTCTGCTTTTGATTTTGAAGTGCAGGCTTTAACATTACCCTGATTAAATTACAACTTGTTATAATGAGTTCGTGCCCCAGAGCCTGCCATAATCATTTAAAAAAATTGTAATTCTGTCTTTAGACTCCCATTTACCCCAGTATCATCTGAAAACTTGGTGGGCTTACCTTCTACGTTTCTATCCAACTCACGGACAAAAACATTCATCAGATCAAGGGTGAGGACAGAGGCCTGCGAAACTCTAAACATTTTAGGAGACAGGTGGGAGACACATCTTGGCCATTCAGTCAACAATCATATCCTCAGGGCTAAGACATGTCTATTTTCCTTAGTCTCTTCCTAGTTCTCATCTGTGCAGCTGCATGGAAAATTATATTTGGGAGACATGATTATGAATTTTTGCAAGGGAAAGAAAGCTCCTTTAGGCCCCGTGGGAACAATTATTCATGGGGCCAGCCAGAGAGAAATCGCTTTTGTTTTTTCCACTTATACAGATTTACTGCACGTCTGAGTCAACTGAAACGCCAAAGCTCCAAGGCCTATGTAGTCATTCTGGATTTTGACTCTGGCTGCTATGTCGGGACTCCCTGACTCGAGCTGGGTTTGGAAGCTGCCTTGTTATTTTATTTCATCGGTAAACTGTGCCAAGCCATGTTAGCCAATCTGCCTGGTGATTTGTGCAAGTTATGTAACGGCATTACTCACTCCACTGCTATGGGCTCATCTCAGTAATGTATACTTCTAAACTGTCTTCAGCTTCAGGTCATATGTCGTCTTTTTTTAGGAGAGCTGCAGCAAGGCTGTTTTGTCCTATTTTCTTTTCCAGAGCAGAGAAGCAGTACGGGGGGAAAGGAACCAACATTTTTTTAATTCTGTCATGGAGTATGAACCATAGGAGATGTTTACACACACTATCTCCTATAATTCTTTCAATAATCCCATTAGGTAGGAATTCATATTCCCACTTTAAGGCTGACAAAGAAACTGAGTTTCAGAAAAGTTAGCTAATCTATTTAAACTAGTAGATAGACAAACAAGGCCTCTTTGCTTCCAATATCCTGTTATAACACTCTCTGGTTTTATTTTTTTAACTTTTTATTTTGATATAATCATAGATTCACATTTTTATAAGAAACAATACAGAGAGATTCAATATATCCTCACCCAGTTTTCCCTAATGGAATATCTTGTAAAACTATGGTGCAACATCACAGGCAGGAAATTGACACTGATGCAATCTAGCCACCTTATTCAGATTTCATCAGTTTTATATGCACAGGTCGTGTGTGTGTGTGTGTGTGTGTGTGTGTGTGTGTGTTGTGGCTTAAGAATTATTGTAAATTTTATTTCCACCTCAAAGTTTAGAATCATATAATTCTAGAGTTTGATTATACCTTAGGGATCATTTAGTCCAAAGCATTCATTTAATTAGTGAGCGGCTTGAGGGCTATAATGTGATATGCATTATTAAAACAGAATAAAACCCCCTCATTGGAATTAAAAATGAATGATATCTGTCCCAATAAAATTATGGCACCCCACTCTAGTACTCTTGCCTGGAAAATCCCATGGATGGAGGAGCCTGGAAGGCTGCAGTCCATGGGGTTGCTGAGGGTCAGACACGACTGAGCGACTTCACTTTCACTTTTCACTTTCATGCATTGGAGAAGGAAATGGCAACCCACTCCAGTGCTCTTGCCTGGAGAATTCCAGGGACAGGGGGAGCCTGGTGGGCTGCCATCTATGGGGTCGCACAGAGTTGGACACGACTGAAGTGACATAGCAGCAGTAGCAGTATGAGACCTAGCCCCGGGATTAATTAGAAATCCCTAAATCATATTTTGTAAACTGCCAGACTAAAATATTCATCTACATCTACTGGCCAAATCATACTGTGTTAGTGAGCACAGACCTGCTAGAAAGAGAAGAGGAATAAGCCAAGAAGGAATGTATATATCCTGAAGATCCAGGGACCCCAGGATGAATTATAATGGTGTTACTCTAGGTGAAACTACTGTACAAAAATATAATACAAGATACAATAATACAATAATACAAGAACTCACCCTGAGGATATAAAAGACCTCTTAAACTAAGGAAAGAAAGGTGTTTCCTTTGTTTTGATAGAATGTCTTAACCACACAGAAAAACTGCATTCCTCATCCAGCTGAAAGGGGTACATCTCATGAATTTTTGACTTGTCAGTTATTATAAGACTATTAACACAGAGAAGGAAGTGGTGATTACTAAAAAAAGTGAAGACAGACTAACCTCATTTACTTTAGATAGACATATTATGTTGGTAGAATACCTACCATTGGCTTTGGAGACATCCTGTATCTAGATTTTAGCAAGGCAAATATTAAGAGTTTTGCATAATTTTGACTGACACACTGAAGAAACTTGGATTAGTTGATAATGCAAATAAACATAATGAAGTAGTGAAACAGCCTGAATGATGGGTGCTGGTTAAAGGGCTGATGTTATAGAAATCCTAGCTGCTGCTGCTGCTACTGCTGCTAAGTCGCTTCAGTCGTGTCCAACTCTGCTCGACCCCATAGACGGCAGCCCACCCGGCTCCGCCATCCCTGGGATTCTCCAGGCAAGAACACTGGAGTGGGCTGCCATTTCCTTCTCCAATGCATGAAACTGAAAAGTGAAAGTGAAGTCGCTCAGTCGTGTCTGACTCTTCGCAACCCCACGGACTGCAGCCTACCAGGCTCCTCCACCCATGGGATTTTCCAGGCAAGAGTACTGGAGTGGGGTGCCATTGCCTTCTCCGGACATCCTAGAGGAAACGATTTTCAATTACTTGGAAAAGGTAATATATAGACAAGACAGACAGAGATAGTTAGGTAACCCTAGGGTTTCACTTAACTGTGAGCTCAGTGCAAGTCAGTGGTGTGATTCAGTGAAACATAGAGCAGGTGAGGCTGGACAACAGGAGTGTAGAATATATCAAAGACAATGACGGTTACAATGACGGTTAGAATGATAGATTCTAAGATACACTCCTCTGAGCTTATCATTGTATACTTCCAGCTCATGCTGAGCAACACAACATCTTTTTAAAATGTTAAAAATAAAGAAAAAAAGGTGGAGTACTTCTGAAGAAGACCAACTAAATGAGGACTCACATCCTTGGCAAGAAAAAACCTAGACGGAAGAAATCATTTTCTGTAAGAGCTGCAATGTACAAGAGGACTGGATTTGTTCTGTGTAGATTTCAGATACTAGAGTCAGGATAGCATGGTCCAAAGTAGAGTACTTAGAATACTTTGAGTCAGTACTCTGAGTCAAAATTTCTAACATTTAGATTTATCTTAGAGTGACACAGGCTCCAATAATTTGTCAAAAGTTTCAAGATGAAGTGCTCGATTGGGGCTGAGTTACCCTGCAGATGGTGTACAGACTTGCTTAAATTTCTCTATTACACACTGTCATGACATCATGTACCTTCTCACCATAGCACTTAGAACAATTAAAATTTCATAGTTGTTAGTGTAATTATTTAAATAGGCCTTTTTTTCCAAGACTGTAAACTCTAAGAGGACAGGAGACTGCTCTTTGCATTCATCTGCACCCTCAATACCTGGTCGAGTGTTTGGCACATCAGAAAGGAAAAGAAAGAAAAGAAATGAGGGAAAGAAGGAAGGAAGAGAGGAAGGGAGAAAAGGAGGGAGAGAGGGTTTCAAATACCAGAGAGAGGGCTGGACTAAGTCTCTTTATAAAGTTCCTTCTAAACTGAGATTTCTTGATTACAAACAAAAACCAAGCATTGCAAGTGAATCAGATTCTCTTAATAAGTCTTTCCCCTACTATTGTAAAGAGCTTCTGAAGGAAATGGATGTATTCATCTCAGTGCTTCTCAGACTTTGTTGAGCATCAGAATCCCCAGGAGAGCTCGATGAACTGAATGTTGGGCCCCACCCCAGAGTCTCTGATTCAGCAGGTCTGCTCTAGGGCCCCAGAATTTGCATTTCTAACGAGCTCCCTTTTCATGCTGTGAAATCAGTTCTGAATACTCATTGAAAGGACTGATGCTGAAGCTGAAACTCCAATACTTTGGCCACTGATGCAAAGAACTGGCTCTCTGGAAAACATCCTGATGCTGGGAAAGGTTGAAGGCGGGAGAAGGGGATGACAGAGGATGAGATGGCTGGATGGCATCACCAACTCGATGGACATGAGTTTGAGCAAGCTCCGGGAGTTGGTGATGGACAGGGAAGCTTAGCGTGCTGCAATTCATGGGGTTGCAAAGAATCAGACACGACTGAGCGACTGAACTGACTGAATGAGCTCCCAGGTGAGGCTGCTGCTGCAGGTCCAGGGCACACGTTCTTGAGAACCATTTCTTTACCCAACATGAAGGGAATGATTCTCAAACAGAAGAATCACCTCAAGTGCTTGTTAAAAATATGATTCTTGACCTTGCCCCAGAGATTCCAATTTAGCAGGTCTGGGATTGTACCCAGGAATCTGAATTTAAACAAGCTCTTCAGGTGGTTCTATTGCAGGTGGTTTGCTGACCAGATTTTGAGAAAGCAAATTACATAGAAGCAAGAGATACAGTGGAAGGTTGTGGCTCCTGAATGCTTAGTGTTTTGATGATGGCTTTCTCTCATTGTCAGGTTAAGAAATGTCCCCTTTGGTCATGGGTAAACCTATGGCTGATTCATGCTGATGTTTTGTAGAAACCAATACAATACTGTAAAGCAATTATCCTTCAATTAAAAATAAATAAAACAAAAAAAAATCCCCTTTGTCAACTGCTTGCTCACTTAATACAAATGAACCTTTCTACTTACTAAAGGTGATGTATAAAAATAGTACTATGATGAAGATTTACCAAAGGTATGTGGATAAGGAGGCACTTTAGGTTCGTGAGAACATCTTCTCACATGACTGGAACTCTACCCATGGAGGGGAACCCCCATTCACTTCAGAAGCGGTTATCATTGTCTGAACATATATCATCAGTTGTAACCCTAGTTGAACCTCATTTTCCTTTTTTTGGTACAGTGGCTATGTGGACTGTATCTTCTGTGGCAGCCTTCTTTAGGACATATGATCTCATTTTTTTTATCTTAATTTTTTAAAAGACTTAAATAAAAATGACCTATGCTCCCATCTCTTCCCAAGATAAGGATGGTATAATTAAACTCCTGATAAGGGAGGAGACAACATTGTATTTGCAAGGTTTATTCTTTGCAAATACTGGGAAGATACTCTATGCCTTGAAGCTAGGTTCATTGAATTTGCCCTCCATTGCCTTGAAAGCGTTCGTCTATCACCCAATGTATCTAAGATACCTGAACAGAATCAGACCAAGAGAACAAAGACAAAATCAGTCATTTCCTCTCTGCCCAGGGCAAACATCTACGGCTTTATACGGGTGAGAGCTGTAATTCTAAGACAGTAAGTGCAGAACTGTTTCCTAATCTTCTAATGACTGTTTGTGGAGACGATGCTGAAATGCCTCAGAAGGAAAAAATAATTACATCCCCCCAAATCTAAGCAAAACAAATGAAACCTAATTTCCTCTTTAAAATGTGAATTTTAAAAGAGTACACCATATAATGCTTGCTTACAGGCTGTTGTGACTGTGTACACACTCAGGTAATCTTTCAGCTCAGACCACGGAAACCGGGTCAGGTGTCCCTCACTGATACTGTGGGGAGTTGTGTGGCTTAATCCCTGCAGGCAAAACCTAAACTTGAGTATTCAGATGCATGGGGAAGATGCTTCTCTAGCTACACACTTGTCTTTCATTTTTGATGACACTTTCTCTTATTCCTGGAAACAACTGTTTACATGGGCTCCCCTGTTGGCACAGTGTAAAGAATCACCTGCCGATGCAGGAGATTCAGGTTCAATCCCTGGGCTGGGAAGATCCCTTGGATAAGGAAATGGCAACTCACTCCAGTATTCTTGCCTGGGAAATCCCATGGAGAGAGGAGTTCTGGCAGTCCGTGGGGTCACAGAAGAGTCAGACACGACTTGACCTGTTTACAGTGACCTGTTTACACCTGGTATACTTTGTCACTGCAGTGCCCAAAATACCAGAGGAATTCTCCCTGGCCGATTCTATGCATGACATTGTGAGTTCAGAACACCTTGCCTAGTCTTACTCACATCTGTAGAAGCATCTTTCCACAGATAAAGGAAGAGGTTTACATTAGGCAACAAATCTCTGGTGTCAGCTAGCATCCTAGCTTGGCACATCCACAGAGTGTACTGCTGCCTGATGATGTTATCTGGGGATTTTCATCATCATCATTAATCATCACCAGTGATTAATAATAGCATCCACCTTGCACTTGTCAGAAGATGTTACAGTTTACATCTCATTTGCTTCTCACAGCAATTTCATGAGACAGGCAAGCCAGATGTAATCAATCCCAGGTAGAAAATGGAAAAAACTGAAAATCAAAGAAGTTTAAGTCATTGCCCAAGGTCAGATGAATACATAACTCATTTTATCAGGTCATCAAATGAAAGCTAAAATACTATGCAGAAAATAATTTTTTGCTCCCATACAGACTCAGTATCAAAAGGGACCTAACCTTACTTAAAAGTTCTAACTACAATAGAAGTTGTAACTACTTTTATGGAGGATAAAATATCTAAGTTTCCTGAGATATTTGGGAAAATATAACATTTTCCCAAAGGCCTAAAAAACAAAGTTGACCCATGCTCCATTCCCTTCCTAAGAAGTACAGATGGCAGTCACAGACTTCTGGAACCCATTATCTGGTCCTGATTAAGAAGTTGAGCCCAATAGGGAGCTCCACTTGGGGCTTTGTGACAACCTAGAGGGGTGAGGGGAGGTGGGAGGGAGGTTCGAGAGGGAGCGGAAATGGTAGATTTACATTATTGCATAGCAGAAACCAGCACAACATCGTAAAGCAATTACCCTCCATTTAAAAATTAAAGAAGGGGAGCCTAGCTAATCCATGGTCTCCTCCTTATGTTTGGTGAGGGTCATACATAATTTAGTCCTCAGATTCTTAGGGACCAGATCATTTTATGAAAACTAAGAACTTCAGCAGTCCTGTACCAATAAAAACAGTGTCCACATTCCTGACCTATTACAAGAAGGGCCAGTGCTGCCAACAGAGTTCTTTTTCATTTCTGGGTTAGCTGAGCCCACGATACGTATCAACTTGGCAAAATTAAGCCAAGAAACACTTTGAAAGCATCTTGCTATTGGGGAGGCTGAAGGCCTATGACTCCACGGTAGCATATACCATCCCACTAAATGACCCACTGAATGTGGCTTTATACTTAGGGTAAATGTGTTTGGGGGCTTTCCTGGTGGCTCAGTGGTAAAGAATCTGCTTGCCAATGCAGGAGACGTGGGTTCAATCCCTGGGTTGGGGAGATTCCCTGGAGAAGGAAACTGGCAACCCACTTCAGCATTCTTGCCTGGGAAATCCCATGCCAGGGGAGCCTGGCAGGCTACCAGTCCATGGGATCACAAGAGAGTTGGGTACAATTTATCAACAAGCCACACAAATATGTGTTTTTATTATGAAAACTCTTACACATTCACAATCATTATCAGTAAGTTCCAAGGAGCAGCTTGTTTAATAGCTCAGCTAATGATGAGTTTAAGCAAAACATGATAGGATTACTGAATTGAATATTATGCAGTCACTAAAATAACAGTTACGATGACTTAGACACATTGTGGAAAAGCAGTTTGGGGAAAATTTTAATTGCTAAACCCAGGTTATAAAAATCACATACACAGCCTGATTAAGCAATATATACACCATAGGAGCAATGACCAGAAAGGAATGCATAGGAAATGGGAAACGAGTTATGGGAACTTTGTGACTCAAACTTCATGAAATGTTGTATGATTAGCCTTAGGAAGATACCTGCTGATCGAGAGACTTTTTTGATTGTTTGCTTGTTTTACCAGTCCTCTCTTGACCATGAACAATATGGCCTCTCCAGAGTCCAAAGAGTCCTGTGGCAGTTTGTCTCTTAAATTCTCAGAGCAGCTGCCAAATCGTGGCACGTTCCATGATCCCAACATTCAGGGTCCATAATGAAGTGTCTGTAGATTACATTTAACTGACATGCGGGGAACAGCCTTTCTCTCCCTCAGGATGGGTGGAACTCGAGCCTGGCTCCTCATGCAGCCCATCGAGCAGTTTTCAGTGTGATTTCAGCAGAAGAGATCATGCTTTTTGTCCTCTCCTGAATCATACTGTTGAGTGTGGTTCACTCAGGTCTCTGCTGACTCCTTCAAGTGTCTTCTCTTCATAAATGGAGAGAAAACTCTTACCTCTCAGAGCCCTTTGAGCTTGTCACAAATACCCTTTAGAGTGTTATTACCATCCTCTGTTTGCCATGAAAGCTGAACAGCCTCACAGGATGACATACGGTCCTTGAGGACGAGGACTGGCACATTCGTTGCCGTATCCTGACAGCACATGCCTGGCCCCACATTCTCTTCTGAACAGACCAAGGAACAAAGAAACGAAGGACTCAATAATTCCGAGGCAGCACAGAACAGTGAGGGCAACTGCCTGAGGGGAATACAAACTGGGGGGCTATTTCCACTTCTGCCAGTTTGGCTACGGAGCTTGAGGTGAGTTACTTTTTGCTCCTTTCAGCCTAATTCATCTCGCTTGAAATGGGAGGCTGTCAGGTCTCCTTTTTCAGCTATGAAACAGTGTAATCCTACGATAAGCCACAAGAACAGTTAGTTTATCAACATTCGGAGAGTGCTTTCCATGACAGTGTTCCAACCTAGGGATATAAAGTTCCAACTGCGAGACCACTTTATCCTCATCTTCCCATTACACCTTCTCTCTGTCTCGCAAGTAATGCATCTTTCTCTGAGCTATTAGAAAATAATAAATTACATGTGTGGCTTTCACTACATATTCTATTGGCTAGTACTGGTCTTCGTTTCTGGATCCTCCCCTTCCCCCTTTCACTAACCTAAATAATGGTTCAGTTTTTGGTTGTTACCACTGAGCTCACCACCTGGGTATTTAATTAATTAAGCCAATAAAACAGTGAAAATACACATTTGCCATTTCACGATCTATGACAAGATTACAGTTAAACTGATTTGTCTCATGTAGAATCATTAACTTAAGTCATAATGGGCTTGGTCTCTAAAACATCCTTCTTTTCCCTTGAAAAAGTAGAACCTGCCTGGTATCTCAGAACTTTTAACAAAAGCATCTCGATTTACAAAATCTTCCAGTTCTCCAGGAACAGTATACTAGTTTGGGTGTTTATTTAAGTACAAACTATAAGATCATTAAAAGATTCTGTCTCAGTCAGAAATTTCTTTTATGAAGTGCTACCAAACAAAACATTACATCCTTTATCCAAATCAGAACAATCAATTGGGATATAGGTCAGTTCTTGATTATCTCTGCTGATTAAGGAAAGCAATGACAATGATAATTCTTAAAAGTGTGTTTGTTTCTGCGCTTTGTATCTCTACATTTGAATTCAGAAGAGTTTGTTGTCCCAGTGCTTCAACTTCTATTAAAACAAAGAACAGATTAAAAAAAACAAAAACAGTAGTCCCAAGATGGCAGAAGAGCAGGTGGACGTGGAGTGCATCTCTTTCCATAGATGCATCAGAAATATATCAACAGGACTTAACCTGGTGGCACAGTGGATAAGAATCCACCTGCTAATTCAGGGGACAGGGGTTTGATCCCAGGTCCAGAAAGATTGCACGAGCCAAGGAGCAACTAAGCCCATTCGCGATAACTACGGAATCCCTGCTCTAGAGCCCATGAGCTGCAGCTACTGGGCCTGTGTGTCACAACTGCTGAAACCCGTGCACCTAGAGCCTGTGCTCTGCAACACGTGAAGCCGCAGCAATGAGAAGCCCGTGCACCACAACGACGAGTAGCCCCACTCAGTGCAACTAGAGAAAGACCATGCAAAGCAGCACAGACCCAGTGCAGCCAAAAATGAATACATTAATTGTTTTTTTAAAGAAATACATTACAGATGCAACAGTTCTCACAGAACGTAGGCTGAACACTAGTAGAAGACCTTGATCACCAGAAAGGACCATGAAACAAAGAATAAAGTTGCCTGGTAGGGAACTACACTGTGCTCTGCTAGTCCTCCTTCCTCACTTGGGCTTCCCCTTGTGGCTGTGGCTCAGCTGGTAAAGAATCCACCTGCAATGCAGGGGACCTGGGTTCGATCCCTGGGTTGGGAAGATTCCCCTGGAGAAGGGAAAGGCTACACACTCCATTATTCTGGCCTGGAGAATTCCATGGACTGGATAGTCCATGGGGTCCCAAAGAGTTGGACACAACTGAGCAACTTTCACTTTCACTTTAAGTGATGACATCTCAAACTGATGTTGGTTCAAACAGCTTCCTTCTCTTTCCATCCTTTGTTCCTTACCAGCCCCACACCCACACACTCACATGTATGCACACATGTGTACACACACCAAGCAGCTAATCTTTCCCTGGGCTGCAGAAATAATCAATACTGGCTTTAAAGGCTTAAGAGAAGGTAAGAAAAAGGAAAATGGGAGGGCAAAGAGACTAGGCCAACGCTGTACAGTAGAAATATAATGAAAGCCACATATGCAATTTAAAATTTTATAGTAGCCATATCATAAAAGTAAAAAGAAAGGGGGGCTAAGATTAATAATATATTTTATTTAAACCAATATATCTAAAACATGTAAGCAATACAAAAATTATTTTAAAAATTATTAATGATATAGCTTGCATTCTTTTTTTCTCATACTTAGTTTTTGAAATGTAGTGATTATTTCACACTTTCAGCATATTTTATTTCAGATTATCAATATTTCAAGTGATCAGTAGCCATATGTGGCCAGTGGCCATCACGTTAGACTGTAGGGCTCTGCATGTTCATGGTTTAAGTTCTATTATTTATCTGAACGGGGAGAGAGGAAGGAGGCAATAAAAGGGAGAGGACCACGGCACACCCAAACTGTATTCAAGCAGCATCATTACAAACGAGATGTACTCAAATGTATTCCTACTCTAAATCAACAGAGAAGGAAGAAACCTGACTTTATAATTTCTCGTTACATACGTAGACAGTTCATCTACTAGAACAATCCTAGGAGCACAATAATGCACAAAAATAAGAAATAAGATGATTTACAACAAGTCCCATATGGATTAAGATTAGAGTTGAAGACCCTTGACAATATATCTCACTCATAATCCCTGCTCTATGGGCAGTGAGGAATCCTTGTGGCTTTAACTTGGAGGGTTCTCTAACAACAGAGCCATATCATAATACTTCTGCTTAGCGTGGCTAACCACCAACGGACATATTAGATGAGATCATTTCCAAACAGGATACAGCCTTGCAACGATCTGCTATATTTGTAGCAGCAAATTGTTCACCCTTCTCTTATGTTGCACCAAAAAAGAAAAAACAGCTAAAATGCTTGATGGATTTAGGTGTCTCCAGTTCCTATTGTAGACAGTCTCAGGAGTTGCTATAGACTTCAATTACATGATGTAATTAATTCATTTCATGGAACATATTTGGAAGAATCGACCCGATGATGTAATTCCCTTATGGTAAAACAGAGAAAGAGGAAATAAAAAGAAAGCCTCAATTCCTGTGTTGGAAATACCAAAGCTTCTGAATGCATGAGAGAGAGAGAAACATGTGTGCACATTTCTTATGTTGATGTGCTGTTGCTATTGTTCACTCGCTAAGTCGTGTCTGACTCTTTGTGACCCCATGGACTGCAGCACACCAGGCTTCCCTGTCTTCCACTATCTCCCAGAGTTTGGTCAAACTCATGTCCAAGTTGAGTTGGGGATGCCATCCAACCATCTCATCCTCTGTCACCTCCTTCTCCTCCTACCCTCAATCTTTCCCAGCATCAGGGTCATTTGATGTTTTACTTATAAGCAAATATATCTTGAGTATTCACAGTTCTTAATGGTATTTTTACCACTACGGAAGACATGATGGAACCATAGAACTAGAGTGGACTTTTAATGTCTAGTTCATTTCTTTACTAGTAGGGTAGCATTTATTTATTTAATAACTGAAACATCACATAAATTATTCCAGATCTATGATCATTATTAATCATAGTAAAGGCTAATATTTACTAATTAGTACATTTCATGCATGGGTTTACAAATCAAAATTAATCAAGTTTAAGTCATTCAGAAGACATTCTCTCAGTCTTTCTATATATCACACTTGAGAACACGAGAGTTCTTGTTCTCAGGCAGTTCTCTCTCATGGGTGACCTGCATTCCTCATGTTACAATTGAGAACATTTCTGTAAGTAGCATCTTCAGTGGAGTTGGAAATACCCTCAGAAGGTCATTATTGTGTCTTCCCCAACCTTTTCTTTTAAGCTGAGTAATACAACTATCTCTAATACTCCTTTCAGTTTTTATTTTTCAACCCCACACTTATATTTTTGAATCTCCTCTGATAGCACTCTACAACTCGACATTTCTTAAGTTTTAGGCTAGGTGTAGTTCTCCTTGTTTAATTCTGTGCATATTTAATATAACCATATTTTATACTGCAGCCTTCCCTCACTCCTTCACTTTCAGCGCTCTTAAACTCTCTTAATCATTCCTACTAGTTTCCCATAGTACCTATTACCTATTATCATATTTTATGACTCGCTGATTTACTGTATTTCTGGATTCCTTCCCGTCTCCATCATTGGACCCTAACTAGAACATAAGTGTCACAGAACAGAGGTCTTTGTTTTGCTTATTGCTGTATCTTGAGTCACTAGAAGAGTGCTTGGCACATAGTATGTACTCGAGAAATATTTGTCAAATAAATAAATATAAGCCTGATCAACATAAATTCACAGTTTCTAATTAAATTAATGTATAAGTATTCATCTAGACACATGCTCCTAGTTGACTGGTAAGTAATTGGGCAGGACAATTAAAGGTCTAAATTTAAAATACATGTTTGTGTGTGTGCTAAGTCGCTTCAGTTGTGTACAACTCTTTGCAGCTCTATGGACCACAGCCCACCCAGGCTCCTCTGTCCATGGGATTCTCCAGGCAAGAATACTGGAGTATTCCTCCAGGGGATCTTCCCAACCCAGAAGAACCCATGTCTCTTATGTCTCCTGCACTGGCAGGCAGGCTCTTTACCACTAGCACCACCCGGGAAGCCCAAAATAAATGTTTATTTTATTACAACAGAAAAGAAAATTGGGTTATATTGGAAGTACTCACTCTTCAAGAAGTTTGTTACTCCTCAGGATCAAGGATTGGGAATACTGATTATTTCTGATTCATTCCCGTATTTTTTCTAATTATGACCACTGAGTCCACCAATCAAGAATCTTCAGTTATGCTCACTCACTTGTCAATTTAAATATAGGTATCAAACATTAAATGTGTTTTACCTGTTTTACAAGTTAGAGCTTATAATTTTAGATTAACAATTACTGTGCCTACATGCTATCTTGAGAAAATAGACCTAACTTCCATTTTTAAACAGCAATTTTAATGATGTAAGTTTATTTTTAATCCCTATTTTATCCCCAATGGTTATTATGGCACCTAAAATATAGTATCCTGGCAAAGGGCTTCCTTGGTGGCTCATATGGTAAAGAATCTGCCTGCAATGCAGAAAACCTGGACTCAATCCCTGGGTTGGGAAGATCCCCTGGAGAAGGGAATGGCAACCCACTCTAATATTCTAACTGGAGAATCCCACGGACAGAGGAGCCTGGAGGGCTACAGTCCATGGGGTCACAATGAGTCGGACATGACTAAAGTGACTAAAATACTTTTCAATCATAGCAAATGAGGGACAATTTGACCAAGGACATTTTGGAGGGAAAGTAACAAACACGCATATTCTAAAAAATTTTAAAGTAGGAAAAAAAGTGGTAACAACGGATGCAGAACCAAGAAAAATCATATTTCAACCAGAATCATTGAACCCATGGCCTAATCCCTATCACATATTCACTCTCTCACCAAACACTGGTTGAACATGTTCTATGTATGAGTCACTGTGAAGAATTCTCTGAATAGAAGGGAATAAGATTTGGTTCGGGGGCATGAAGTTTAGTGTAGGAAATAAGATAATTCCACCATCTGTTCACCACTGTATCCCCAGCACCCCAAACAGCCACAAGGCCGATGCTTAATTTGGTAAAAGTGGTACAAAGAAAGGATAATTATCCCTAAGGCTATTTAAAGGGTGTGATAAATGCTATCAGAGAAAGCAAAGGGCCCTCGGAGTTAAGAAGGGAAAGGAGTCTCTCTGGTTTGGGATGGGACTGTTTTCCTGGAACAGGGAGCTAAGTGGACGAGAACAGATTAAGGAGTGGCCAGTGGCAAGGTGTTCAAGGCAAACGGAGGAGCATGACTCAAAGCAAAGAGGCAACACGTAGAGCATGTACAACCGTCCTCCCCAAACAGCATTTCCTGTTTTAAAATATCTGAGTTACAGAATCTTCAAATCAACCTGCAGAAAGGGCTTTTGATTTATATTAGGTGCGGATATAAAATTAAGGGGTTTTAAAGGCTTCTGAGAGAGTACAATGTAGTGGACTTTAAAGTCCAAGAGGCTGCCGGGTTTTCAGACTGTGACCAAGATGCTGTTGTGCTGTACGAGGTCCATGCAAAGGACTGAGGACAGAGTCTGGCACTCAGTGGCTTGTCTACAGCAGCTAGCAGCTTCCCTTCCTGTCCTTCACTCAGGATCCTAACCGCAGGCTCAAGTTACTTGGAAGGAAAAGCATACATTACAGGCATACCTTGGAGATACTGTGGTTCAGTTTCAGACCACTGCAATAAAGCAAATACCCCATTAAAGGAGTCACGTGACTGCTTTGGTTTCCCAGTGCATATAAAAGGTATGTTTACAATATACTGTAGTCTATGAAGTGTGCAATAATAGTATATCTTAAAAATGTATATATCTTGATTAAAAAATATTTTACTGCTAAGAAATCCTAACCATCATCTGAGACTTTCATAAGTCGTAATCTTTTTGCAATAGTAACATCAAAGATCACCATAACCATAATAATAAAGAAGCTTGAAATACTGCAAGAATAACTCAAATGTGATACAGAGACATGAAGTGAGCAAATGCTGTTGGAAAAATGGGGTCGATAGACTTGCTTGACACGGGGATAGCCACAAACCTGCAAGGTGTAAAAAATTCGATAGGTACAAAGTGCAACAAAACAAGGCTTGGCTGTCAGCACTCTAGTCTACCCCCACCAGTGTGAATCTGGTCTTTAGAAATGAGTTTTTAAACTCCTCCACTGAATACGACATGTAACAAATTCACACTTTCTAAAGTAATTTATAAATTAATGTGATTCCAATTGGAATCCCAGCAGGCATTAATGAATAATTAGCTACACTGAATGTGAATTCACAAATAAGATGATATGCCTAAAGTAATCAAGCAAAATATAATATAAATGAACTGTAAGGGGGAAACATTTTATCAGATATAAGAACACACAAGAAAATTCTACTCTAATAGAATCAAAATTGCATTAACATGGGAATGAATAGATCAATGGGAAATAAAAGAGACTACTTAGATAACCTAAAGATTATATATGTATATATATAGATATTTAATTTTATATGACAGAGATAGTAGCTTATTCAGTTATTTAGTGGGGAAGGTTAGATTTAATAAATGGTGCTAGCCCAATTGATTATCCACTAATATACATACATATACATGATTTTCAAATAGCTAGAGACTTAAACGGGCTTCCTAAGTGGTGCTATGGTAAAGATCCCATCTGCCAGTGCAGGAGACATAAGAGAGACAGGTTCGATCCCTGGGTTGGGAAGATCCCTTGGAGAAGGAAATGGCTACCCACTCTGGTATTCCTGCCTGGAGAATCCCATAGACAGAGGAGCCTGGAGGGCTACAGTCCATAGGGTGGCAAATAGAGTTGGACACAACTGAAGTAACTTAGTACACACAGAGACTTAAACATTAAAAATAAAACAATATAAAAACTTTAAGATATATCAAGGAAAATTACATATCTAATCCAGGGACAGAGGAAATCTTAACCAAGGTAGAAAATCCAAAAGCCATAAAAAAAAAAAGATACATCTGACTGCATAAAAATAAGATATCTTTGTATGGCAAAGTATATCATAATTAAAGCTTAATGACAATATTATCAGTTAATGACAACAGATAAATGATGAATTTGAGGGAGATGTTTTAAATGAAGAGACAGAAAAGAGTTAATATCTACACAGAGCTCTTATAAGAAAATAACAAAAATAGAGAGTGGAGGGTAGACAACAAAAGAATGAATGAATGAATGAAAATGGTCAAAGAGCATCTATGGGTGATTCACATAAAAGTAAATTAAAAAGGCCGATAAATACTGGATAATAAGCTTGGACTCGCTGGTAGTCAAAGGAAGGGCAGACTACTACTACTAAGTCGCTTCAATCGTGTCCGACTCTGTGCGACCCCATAGACGGCAGCCCACCAGGCTCCCCCATCCCTGGGATTCTCCAGGCAAGAACACTGGAGTGGGTTGCCGTTTCCTTCTCCAATGCATGAAAGTGAAAAGTATAAGTGAAGTCGTTCAGTCGTGTCCAACCCTCAGTGAGAAGGGCAGTCTAGGTTTCAAGGAGATTCCCTCCTCCCCTATCAGCTTGACACAGCAGGAAAAGAGCAAAAAGGCCTTTTGGAGACAGGGATGCAGGGAAAAGAGTGCTCTCATACACTATAGAAATGTGAATTTTTATAATTCATCTTAAGATTAATCTGGCAGTATTTACTAAATTAAAAATACATTTAGCTTTAAACTTAGCAATCCTACTTCCTGGACACTGCCTCAGAGAAAAAAGAACATGAGGATCCATGCACAAGGATATCTATTTAACCATAGATTATAGTGGTCAAGGAAGCAAAGTTAAGGCCATCAGTAAAAGAATGGTTGAATACCATACCATAACATATCATATGGCCCTTAACAAATGAATCATAACCATGTCAAGTGACTTGAATAGATTTCCATGAGGCCCTATCGAGTAAAAAAAAGGCAGAAAAGAATGTATTACATAGTTTTATTTTAAAAAACCACTGACCACAAAAACCCTATAATGTATGTATGCATATGAAAAAAATATGGAATGATACAGGGTTTTTAATATGGTTTACAGAGAAATGAAGAGGATAGGAAGAAGAGCGCAAACAAAAAAACGTAGGACTTATGATATGACCCAGTTTACGCATTTATAAAAAACATATGTGTATATATACACATATGGGTAGACAGATAGATGAGAGAAATTTAAAATAAAACAAAAAGGCGGAAACGACATTTGTCCCCCAAAATCATGTAGTTCACTAAAACTGCCTGCTGCCTGCAAATTGGGCCCTCTGCCCACCCACGTTTATCAATGCTGCTTTTCCTCCACGTGATCCTGGGGTAGGCACCCAGCCTCGTGTGTGCTTCTCTGCCAAACGATGGCAGTGCAGCACACGATCACCAAGGTTCTCTCCAGCCCTGGCATCGTCATCTGATGTCTCTGAGAACACAAGTCAATGTTTATATTTCCCTGGTAACCACGTAGCCTATAGAAATAAACCATTGAGGGTCAGAAAGCAGAAGCTGGCTACATCCCACTACCCTGTTTCTGTCTTACTCGTTCTCTTTTTAAAAATGTTTCCTTGACTAAGTAATCAGGCCAAAGCTTATTTTTATGATGCTATGAAACCATCACCATGGTGGGTAAGCACGCTCACATGTGGTACATTTGCTGGTTTACTTTGCCATGTTCACTGAATTTCTGTTGGACGAGTGCTGGTCACCAAATAGGCATGTGAGGGAAGGGCTGGCTGCCAGCCTCCTGAACAGCATGGTGAGAACTCCAGCACTGCTCATCTGGGAACTAAGGCCGGGAGCAGGTGAAGGGACAGCTGAGCAGGGTGTACACAAGGCAATCAGATCAGCCTTCGCTGCACCCCCACCACCACATGGCTTTTCAGATGATCAGTGATCAGCACCCATGTGCCCCTGCACATCAGAGGCATGAGGAATTGGAACCAAAGCTAGAACGTTAGGGCAGAATGGATTAGGGTGAGATGGCGGTGAGGACAGTGGACAGGTCAGAACAAGGACTGTAGATAACAAAGAGAGAAAGAGAAAATATGAAAAGGTTACAAGAACAGGCCCTTTCTAGAAAAGATGAAATTAAACCCAAGAACTGTGGTGTCGAGTGGGGTTGGAATTATAGCTACTGGGATGATACAGGCTGGAATTGTGGGCAGAAGGAGCAAAGAGGAGGATGATACGCCTTGATGGGCATTCACAGATGTGAAAAGCTGCAGGCAGTTGGCAATAAGCAGGGGAGTTCAGCAGGAAGTGGTGATGGTAGATGAGTCACTAAGTCGTGTCTGACTCTTGTGACCCCGTAGGCTGTAGCCCACCAGGCTCCTCTGTTCATGAGATTCTCCAGGCAGGAATACTAGAGCGGGTTGCCATTTTCTTCTTCCGGGGATCTTCCTGACCCAGGGATCAAACTTGGGTCTCCTGAACTGTATGCAGGCTCTTTACTGACTGAATCACCATTAGGAAGTACACATGCCCTAAATGTAGCACTGGGAGAGGGAGATGGGGATGACAGAGTAGGTAACTCACTCAGATTCCCAGAGTTTAAAAAAAAATTAATTTTGTAAACTTGATGAAAATTTCAAAATATTGTAACATCAACTTTAAACATTGCAAAATTGTGACTTAAATGTCACCACTTTCATTTATCCTCAGTCATCATGGCAAAAAAGTGTTTTATTAGAAGAGAAAATAAAATGATGAAAAGCTGTGAACACTGTTTATGGGATGACATTACAAACACTGACATGTTATTTTATGAAAATATTTTTCTCTCTTAAAAACAGTTATAATGTATGATATGTATTCAGCATTTACTGTCTGTCATTGTACTAAGTACTCTCTTGCATTATTATCTCATGTGATTTTCACACTCACTGCATGAGGTCAGCACTATAAGTACCTCTCTCTTACTGATGGAAAATTGAAGAGTAATAAAGGTAAGTAACACAGCTCCTAAGAGGGGCTCCTAAAAGATGAAGCCAGTATTTGAATTCAAAATAATATGATTCCATATCACCATGTCATAACACTCTCCACAAAGAGAAAATCCACTTAAATTATGCAAAGTTTCAGAGCAAGTTTTTTGCTGAAAGCCTACTTCATGAAGAGACATACACCATCATGTTCCCCCCCCAAAAAATGTGCCCACAAATGTTTCAGTCATGCAAGGCCTATGGCCCACGTTGTTTGAAAATGCATGGGTCAAACTAAATACCAGAGCTCTTATTTTCAAGTATTTTGTAGACAAATGGTCAACAAGCTTTTTCTGTAAAAGACAAAATAATAAATGTTTTAGGCTTTCAAGGCCATATAGTCTCTGCCGCAACTACTCAACTCTACCAGAGTATTGCAGAAGCAGCCACAGGATACCTGGGTGAACAGTGTGGCTCTGTTTTTACATGAAAACAGATGGTGGCCCAAGGTGGCCTATAGGTCACAGCTTGCCAAATCTTGCTCTAGACCACGTGTTTGTTCTTCAAGGCTAATTTGCCATGTTACTCCTTCAGAGAATCTCTCCCTCTGGACCAAGCTAAATCAAGTCCTTCTATTATAATGTTCTGGTAGTGTATCTTTCACACACACAGCTCAACTTTTTTTTTCTTTATTATTACTAGCTTGTAACATCTAGGAAGGTGGGGGTCATGTCTATTTTGTATCCTACTGGATTCTCAGAACCTAGCAAATGCTCAAGACAAAAAGATGCTCAGTGAGTATTTGCTGGCGGAAGGAAGGGAGGGAGAAAGAGGGGCAGGGAGGAAGGGAAGGAGGAAGGAAGGGAGCAAAGAAGGGGGCAAGAAAGAGAAGAAGGAAGAAAGAGAGGGAGGGAGGGAGGGCAAGAGCAGCTTCTCACACTTCACCTGCTTCCGTGTTCCAGAGTAGAATTAGCGTGCTTCAGAAAGCCTCCTTCCCTAACACCACTGTGACAAGCATTGTGCAGTCTTATGGTCCCTTTAGAAATCAAAATGTCCTGGCATGCTTTCACATGATAGAAAAACAAATTCTGACCTTTTTTAATCTGTAGGCGCAAGGACACACATTTTGAAAGGTCATTCTACCATTCGAGGAGTGGAAAGAATGATAAGATCCACCTGATCTTTCCTTGTATCACGCCAACATTTGGCCACGTCAAGGTACCCAGTATTAGAAAATCTGACCTTCCCCTGGTGCTGCCTATTTAGCCTTAAATTCTCCCTCTGCCCGGTTAACATCAGCCACTATATTGTGATGGAAAGTGATTAGTCAACCTACCAGTCTGGCTAATACTTTCTATCTCTCTGTCTCTCTCTTTTTTTTTTTTTTTCTACTACTTTAGTATTTTAATTTTTATTTTATATTGGCGTACAGCTGATGAACAATGTTATGACAGTTTCAGGTGGGCAGCAAAGGGACTTAGCCACACATATACAAGCATCCATTCTCTTCCAAACTCCCCTCCCACCTAGGCTGCCAAATAATACCAAGCAGAGTTCCCTGTGCTGTAACAGTAGGTACTTGTTGGTTATCCATTTTAATCTATAGCAGTGTGTGTACATGTCCACCCCAAACTCCCTAACTATCCCTTCTCCCCATCCTTCCCTCCTGGGAACCATAAGTTCATTCCCTAAGTCTGAAACACTACATCTCTTGATCTTCTTCACACCACTTCCTAGTTGGTGTGCAAACTCTCACCAGGTTTTATTAAGCTAATATTATAAGCCTCCTCTAAGGAGCTCCGAGAACTTCATGTCTAGGGGCTGACCCTCACTTCTCACCACAATACTATAGGTGTTATTGGTTGACTTGCCCAAAGCCCTCTGCCTCATGAAGACTTGGAGCACTAAGGCAATTCCCCTTTCCTACCCCATCAATTGGAGCAACTGCCACCTTATTTTTAGAAGGATAAAAAGAAGAAAGATGAGATTATTTTTGTTTTCATTCTGGCAGATATGAGATAAACTTGAGGCTTCACCTCAGTCATTCTGGAAGATCATTCCAGATCACTCCTTTTAGTAGAAGAATAATGTGATGGCAAACTTAGAAATGCACATAATAGATGCTACTCAGGGGCTTTCACTGAGCTCAAGTTTAATTTTTAGTAATTTTGAATTACAGATTCAATGTCTATTTTTAATTAAATAAAACTACTGCTACTGCTGCTAAGTCACTTCAGTTGTGTCCGACTTTGTGTGACCCCATAGATGGCAGCCCACCAGGCTCCCCCGTCCCTGGGATTCTTCAGGCAAGAATACTGGTGTGGGTTGCCATTTCCTTCTCCAATGCATGAAAGTGAAAAGTGAAAGTGAAGTCACTCAGTTGTGTCTGACCGTCAGCGACCCCATGGACTGCAGCCTTCCAGGCTCCTCCATCCATGGGATTTTCCAGGCAAGAGTACTGGAGTGGGGTGCCATTAGAAGTGAGTAACTGCAATTGCATTTCAGAATCTGGACTGCTGACATTTATAAGAAACACATGTCTTTTGGAGCAAAACAAAATATATTTGATCCTTCTCCTATGTGACAGAAGATAGTTGAAGACTTTTCTCCTTTCCTCAATCATTGTGAGGTCACCTGTCCAGTTTTCTCATCATATAGCCTAGTCTCCCGACCTTGTCTTTTCATCACTTCTCTGAACACACCCTAGTACATTGCCGCAGCAAGAACACAGATCTGTGTGTGAATCGGACTGAGTTATTTAATAACTTTGTGACCTTAAACGAGTTTCTTAATTTCCATGAGTCTCAGTATCTTCATCTGCAAAATGCGGCTAAAAAGTAATTCTTCTTAGTATCATCATGGGGACTGAAAGATCATATATCAACCACCCAGTACACTGCTTGGTATAGCAGGCATTATTCCAGTTATTCCATTATTCCAGGATGGGATAAGGGTTCAGAAGCCAATTCAATGTGAGAGGGAAAGTCAATGAAGATGAAGAAATATTGTTTGTGTTCTTCTTTTGTTAAGTTACTTATTCAAAAGTGAAGGTAAATTTACATTTACCAATATGACTGTAAAGGATTACATGCAAAATGACAACAGGTGTACAAAAATAATAATGAATTTTTTAAACAAAAAGGAGGGATATTTAATGGGGCACAACCAGCAAAACCATTAATTTAAATAATAACATAATGCAACAAATTTCACTTTGCCTGGCCAGTTTTAGTAGTCAGAAATATGACTAGTAAGATAGATTTTTCACCAATTATCCAAATAATAAGCCAAAAGTACTCTTCTATACCAAGAATAAAGACTAAACAGGAATGATACAAAGTGATAAGGAGCATGAGAAAAAGTTGCAAAGGTGACGCACTTTTGGAGAAATGGAAAATAAGCAGATAACACACGGTCAAGTGGAAAGTCAAGGAAGAGAGCTGAGGCTTCCAAGGAAATTGCCTTTGCTGTTAATACAAATAAAATGGACCCTCCTCCCAATACTCTACATAGCTTTAATAGCTACTTTTATCATTTCAGACACTTCAAGTAATGACCTCCTTCCCTAAGATCATTCATTCAGTTTAAAAAAAAAAAAAAAGGAAGAAAGAAAATGTGTGCCTACTTAATATACCCCAGGCCCAGGGCTGGAACTGAGATGCATTAGTAGATAGGCACTGGCCTAGCCTCCAGGAGTTTCTAATTTTTGAAGTCAGACAAATAAGCAGTCAATGATGTTATAATGTTGTAATACTGGGAGGAAAGAGGGAAGGACAGATGGATGGACAGACAGAAAGAAGGAAATCAGAGGGGCTTTCATCTGGCCCTGATAGATTAAGGAAGGCTTTTCAGTGGAAATAACACGTAAGCCAAGGCCTTCAGAAAGTCAAACTGAGGATCCGCAACGGAGCTACTAGCGCGGGATTTATTTCTAAAGAGACAGTGAGAACAGTGTTGTAATTCTAGGATATGTTTTTTGGAAGAAAGTTAAGAAGACAAGAAATAAAATTTCAAGATTATAATGTGTAACGGTCCATTTATTTCCAATTGTTAGCTCCCTATTATAATATTTCAGTTTCAAATCTGCCCCCTTCTCTTCAATTATGAAATTCACATTTCTAGGAACATCTTAATTAGAGCATAGTGGCTTAGAGTCCTAACCTGGTAAAAGGAAAAATGTTTGAGTAGAGTAGTACCCTGTTCATTTAAAATCACCGACTATGGATCTAGAAATCAGAAGAGGAACCAAAAATGGGATAACTTTAGACCACCTTCTCTGTCTACTCATCTATGTTGGGAATTTCCCTATACTTATTTCATAAATGACCAAACCCAACTATAAACGTCCATCAACCTAACACAAAATGAATGATATTAATTATACTTAGAACTTTCTGGCAATCCTAAGAAGATTTTGTTTGCAAGATCTGTTATAGAAGAAATAATAGAAGTTTTGCTTGTTTCTGTCGACAAGAATTCAATTTATTTTTCATTTTAATGTTGCTCATTGGCCAGCACAGATGCAGGTAAATTGATTTATTTTATAGTCAAACACTAAATATGATGACATGCATCTGCATAAAAGATACACAATGCAGCACCTACACTAAGATAGCAATGCCAGCAACGCCAACCAGAAAGCTGGGATGTAGTCCCCACCACACAACACACAACACACAACACACAACACACACACACACACACACTACTCTACACATATCAAAAGTGGCCCGGCTGTAATACTGCATGCCCTCAATGAATGGCCTTGTTGCACAATGTTGTGGTTTCAGACTAGGGCACACAGTGCCAGGAAGTACAGCTCACTCTGTGTGTGTTAAGCTTCTTCTGATAAGAAGAGCGAGGCGGATGAAAGCCACCTATGTTCTTGGCAAGAATGACTCATTACAATTACCCAAAGGAGTCTATAACTTTCTGGAGAGGGTTTTGCTTCTCACAACTTGAAAATATCTCATTAGATGTCTTAAACAGTGGGAAAGAACAGAAGAGGGGAGACCTTCAGCTATCACTCTCCTCACAAGGAAGAAGGAAAGGACAGTGGCTAAGATGTCTGAGAGACGCACATGTGGGTTGATCCGCCATGTTTTCAGGAGCCAAACCACTTCAAGTTAGGCAAGAGTTGACTTGAGATGAGATGGAATGAAGTAAAATGATGTTCCTGGTCTACTTCCTAGTTCTGTTATTCCACCTGTCCTTGACAGTCAGAAGAAAACAATTAGGTCCCAAACTCTCTACTATCAATTGAATGGACTAGCCCTGCAATGGAGTCTTGTTTACAAGCAGCGGCTGTATGTTTGAGGTTGGTTTCCTCCCACCCAGCATCTAAGACAATGCTCTGGATATGGTAGTTACTTAATAAGGGGTCTTTTGTTCCAAATTTTGCCTACCTTGTCATTTAAGGTGTCATTTATGCCTGGCATAGATGCACAAAACTAGAAGAAAATTGGTTATCGCCAGACCAGGCATTTGTGCCACCCTCTGCCTTCTATGGAAAACTGGGGAAGGAACAGGGAAGTCCAAATGAAGAGAAGTTTCAGTTCTTTTCTTAGTTTTCTCTTCTCAGTTGGTACTTGCATAGGCTGTACCCTGATTTCCCACAGGAAAGGGAACTTTGACCAAGCGAGTGGCTTGATCAAAAATGGCTATTATGATGTCAACGCTCCTCCCCAACTTCCTTCTCTTTCACTCCCTTTCTAAGCCCCTTAAAATAGGAAGGTCCTACTAACAGGCAGATGGTGGTCACTTGAAGCATAATTTGTGGTCTCCAAAAGAAAACACTAAAAAAAAAAAATCAGGTCAAGTCAGGACTTTCCTTCAGCAAAACCAATATAGGAATCCAGCTAGCATAAGAAAATGTTAAAAGAAAAAAAATATATATATACAGGCTATGTACTTAAAGCATACAGAGATGGTAATAGATAAGTACTATGAATTTTCATTTTCACCCCTACAATATATCCCAATATACCCCCAAATTATTCTCAGCTGTATATTTGCATAAGCCAAGAAAACTCTGATTTTGGAAGAGCATTTTTATAGTATACAGTTTGCTACAAGAACACCCATCTGGGTCAGGGCACAATTTCATATTTAAAAAAAAGAGCAATTATCCCTCAATTAATAGTAAGTCATGTTTTTTAAAAGGCAGAGAAGAGACTGAATTTCTGTATCTTAATTGTCACCTGAGTTTCAGCAAATGTACAGCAGCTCACTTCCCTCTCAAATAGATAACATGAAATTAATTATGCTGGCATGGATCACTGAGAAGGGACTATCCTCACATCATTTGGGCCTGCATAAAGAATTGGACTAGATTTTTCAAACAGCAGCTAGTCAAATAATGAGCACACAACAGGTGCTTAATAAGTGCTTGCTCACTGAGAAGGCACAATGGCCGGGCATGTGTGACAGAGCGGAACTTTGGAGTCAGATTGCCTGTGTTTAAAATCTTGTCTTCCTGGCTGCCTCAGAATCCTCATCTATAAAATGAAGGTCTGATGACAACTGTGTTCACCTCACAAGACTCCTGTGAGAGTTAAACGAGTTAATACGTGGTTTTCCAAGTCTGGTTGACCAGGAATATCAGTATCACCCAAGAACATGGTAGAAAAGAAAATTCTTAGGACTCAGTTCTTAGACCTGCTGATTCATAAACTTTGGAGCTAGGGCCCAGCAATCTGTGCTTTAACAGGCCTTCCAGGGGATTCTGATGCCACCAAAGTTGGAGGATCACTGGGTTTATGCCTGTAAGCAAACATCTCGGTTCACTTTGTTCCCAAACTCAGAGGAGCACTCAGGGAGCCCTCAACATTTAAAGGCAGCACCAAGTTAACTCAAGTTTTCAAAACCCAAGATTCGTCTGCTGTTGTGAGAGGTGTCCTCCCTATACACAGAGGAAGGAGTCTCCTCAACCCGAAGACAGAGGGACACCAAGAATTCATACAAACAGACCTTGCTTAGGTCCCCCAGTGTACTGCATGCATGCGTGCTCAGTCGTGTCCAACTCTCTGTGACCCTATGCACTATAGCCCACCAGGCTTCTCTGTCCACGGGGTTCTCCAGGCAAGAGTACTGGAGTGGGTTGCTGTTTCCTCCTCCAGGGGATCTTCCCAGCCCAGGGATTGAACCCACGTCTCCGGTGTCTCCTGCACTGCAGGTGGATTCTTTATCGCTGAGCCATCGAGGAAGCCTCAGTTTACTGTACTTAGCTCATACTCTTTGACCTATCATATCTTTCCATGACTTTCCATTCTTCATCACACTCAGCATAAAAAAACTCAGGTTTAACCATTTCTTCAGGTCTTCATTTCCTTGTAAAGGCTCCCACGTCACCTAAAACTTACATTAAAGAACTGTATAAGCTTTTCTCCTGTTAATCTGTCTTTGTTAGTCTAATATTCAGACCCAGCCAGGGACCCTAAGAGGGTGGAGAAAAGTTTTTTCCTCCCATGCAACAGTTAGAAGAGGACACAGGCAGAAGGGGAAAGAGTCCATCTTTTAAAGGAGATCATCCATCTATACATACTAAGGTACAAGCTTGGCAGAGGGAGCTGTTACATAAAACTAGATAATTCAATAGAAAAGAAAAAGGCTCACACTAGGAATGCAAAACTTGGTAAATAAATAAAATACATCACAGCTGTACTTGTTGTTAGATTTAAGATAATTTTCAGAAAGGAAAGTCTATGAAGTACCCTAGCTAAAATACCATATAACTGGTTCAGTGTTATCACATAAATGTTAAGCACACTGTGGTCATGCCCTGTTTTTTAACCGCTTGTTGAATATCACTTCAAACACTGATTTCATATTATAAAAATCCTAACTCTCCACCAGGAATGTAATTTAAGAAAAATAAACACTGAGTTGCTTACAGCAAAATACCTTACATTTTAGAGGAAAATCCTAGGCAGTAACCATTCTCTAACTTTGAAGGGACGCTGGTTTAGAATACAGATTTCTGGGCTCCTCTTCTCAGAGATTCTCATTTAGTAGGTATGGGGTAAAGCCAGGAAATCTGAAATGTTAAGTCTGCTCACCACTCTGACCCCACACACCAGGTCATTCAAGGGCAAATGGACATTCAGGGACCACATTTTGAAAAACATGGTTTAAAATCCTTGTCTCTGGATAACCCTAAACCAGTAAGTGCTTCTGATTAAGTTTTCAGAGAGCTGAGACTTTTTGACCCTTTATATACAGAAATGGTTCAAACTATTTTTAATGGAAGGCTTCCTAAGATGTAGTCCCACATTTCTCTGTCATCTTACCTGAAGCATGTAAGGTATAATTAAATCATGATGACTGAAGACTTTATTATCATGGCTGATATGTACTATAGTTGCAGAGAGCATTCAGCCTAGAGTTGACCAAAACACTGATTCCTGAAGTGGTCCCAGAACTTGAAAATGTTCCAAATGTCAGAGTTAGCTTTTGAGTCTCTTTTCCAAGTGCAAAGAAGGAAATGTGCAGTTGCAGAACCTCAAGGGCAATACAACACGGCTACACAATGAATGGAAAATACGGAAGCTGCCTTTGTAAAACTACTACTAGAGACATTTGACTTGGAAGGTCATTCAGATTTTATCTACTGGTATCTAGCAACATGGTGGGCTCTCTACTGTAACCATTCCTCTAACTGAAAATAAAAATATGTTGGATAAAGTACACTGTAAATAATATTTTTAAATGCCTTAATGAGCTGGCAATAAAGTAAGGAATCTGTTATGAGTTACACTGTGTTCCCTCCAAATTCGTATGCTGAACTTCTGACCCTCAGTATTTTAAAAAGTGACCTTGTTTGGAAAGAAGGTCATTGTAGAACAAGTAAGATAAGATGAAGCCATTCTGGGGTCGGTTGAGCCCTCAAACAATGATGTGCATGTGTTTAGTTACTCTGACTCCCTGCGACCCCATGGACTGTGGCCCACCAGGCTCCTCTGTCCATGGGATTCTCCAGGCAAGAATAATACAGTGATGTCCTTATAAAAAGGGGATATTTGGACACAGACATGTACATAGGGAGGATGCCACGTGAAGATAAAGGCAGAGATAGAGGCGACGCTTCTATAAGCCAAGGAGAGAAGCCTGGCTTCTCTCACAGATCCTTCCCTCACAGCACTCAGAAGAAACGAACACTTCCAACATCTTCCTGCCTCCAGAATGATAAGACAATCAACTGATGGTGTTTTAAGCCACCCAGTCAGTGGTACTCTGTTATATCAGCCTTAGCGAACTAATACAAAACCCAACAACAGCCCTAGGAAACTAATATAAAACACCAAAGTGTAAGTCCAGACTTGAAGCCACTTTTAGAAAAGTGGACATTGGTAGACTTAATGCCTTCACGATCTTTGAGCTAATGACATTTAGCTACTCTCTTGACAGCCTCCCAGGATGCTGAGTATCAGAAACAAAGGCCCAATCTGTCACTGGCAAAGCCCACTGGGGTCCTCGGGATAAACAAGATGGAATCTAGATGGTAAGTTAAGGTTTAACGTCTTCTTTTGTGCTTAGTCTAGTGTCACTTGCCAACAGGGGGCTGGGTGCAGACGCCTTGCGCCTAACTCCTGGGATTAGTTTCCAGTGCAGAACTGCTGAGCCCAACACCTCAGCTTGGCAGGCTGTGTGCAGAAGCTCTGCTCAAGACACTGCAATCCAGGATGGTGGAGGCAGGCCTGGTGTGGAAACGCTCTGACTGGCACGTCAGTCTGGCATTTGCCGTCATTGTTCAGTCACTGTGTCATGTCTGACTCTTTGCAACCCCATGCACTGCAGCACTCCAGGCTCCCCTGAGCTTCTCCCAGAAGCTTGCTCAGACTCATGTCCATCAAGTTGGTGATGTCATCCAACCATCTCATTCTCTGCTGCCCCCTTCTCCTCTTGCCCTCAATCTTCCCCAGCATCAGGGTCTTTTCCAATGAGTTGGCTCTTCGCATCAGGTGGCCTAAGTACTGGATCTTCAACTTCAGCATCAGTCCTTTCAATGCATTTTCAAGGTTGCTTTCCTATAGGATTGACTGGTTTGATCTCCTTGCAGTATCCTGGGATTCTCAAGAGTCTTCTCTAGCACCACAGTTTGAAAGTATCAACTCTTCATCAGTCAGCCTTCTTTATGGTCCAACACATATCTGCGCATGCTACTGGAAAAACCATAGTTTTGACTATACGGACCTCTGTCAGTAAAGTGATATCTCTGCTTTTTAATATGCTGTCAAGGTTTAATGCTTTTTTTTTTTAATATGCTGACATAGCTTTCCTTCTATGAAGCAAGCGACTTTCAATTTCATGGCTGCAGTCACTGTCTGCAGTGACTTTGGAGCCCAAGAAACTTGTCACTGCTTTCACTCTTTCCCCTTCTATTTGCCATGAAGCGGTGGGACTAGACCCCACGATCTTCATTTTTTAATGCTGAATTTCAAGCCAGCTTTTTCACTCTCCTCTTTCACCCTCATCAAGAGGATCTTTAGTTGCTCTTCACTTTCTGCCATTACAGTGGTATCATCTGCATATCTGAGATTCTTGATATTTCTCCTGGCAGTCTTAATTCCAGCTTGTACTTCACTCAGCCCAGCATTTCGCATGATGTACTCTGCACATAAGTTAAATAAGCAGGGTGACAATATATAGCCTTCTCATACTCCTTTCCCAGTTTTGAACCACTCTGTTGTTTCATGTCTGGTTCTAACTGTTGTTTCTTGACCCACATATAGGTTTCTCAGGAGACAGGCAAGGTGGCCTGGTATGCTCATCTCCTTGACAATTTTCCACAGTTGGCTGTGATCCACAAAGTCAAAGGCTTTAGCATAGTCAATGAAACAGAAGTAGATGCTTTTCTGGAATTCCCTTGCTTTCTCCATGATTCAACAAATGTTAGAAATTTTGGTCTCTGGTTCCTCTGCCTTTTCTAAATCCAGCTTATACATCTGGATGTTCTCACTTCGTGTAGTGCTGAAGCCTAACTAGCTTAAAGAATTTTGAGCATAACCTTGGTAGCATGTGAAATGAGCACAATTACATGGCAGTTTGAACATTCTTTGGCCTTGTCCTTCTTTGGGACTGAAATGAAGACTGACCTCTTCCAGTTCTGTGGCCACTGCTGTTTTCCATACTTGCTGACATATTGAATGCACCTCTTTAACAGCATCATCTTTTAGGATTTTAAATAGCTCAGCTGGAATTGTTATCTCCACTATCTTTGTCTGTAGTAATGCTTCCTAAGGCCCACTTGACTTTACACTCCAGGATGTCTGGCTCTAGGTGGGTGACCACACTGTCGTGGTTATCTGAGTCACTAAGACTTCTTTTTTTTTTTGGTATAGTTTTTCTGTGTATTCTTGCCAGCTCTTCATAATCTCTTTTGCTTCTGTTAGGGCCTTACCATTTCTGTCCTTTATTGTGCCCATCTTTGCATGACATGCTCCCTTGATATATCCAGTGTTCTTGACAAGATCTCTAGTCTTTCCCATTCTGCTGTTTTCCCCTCTTTCTTTGCATTGTTCATTTAAGAACACCTTATCTCTCCTTGCTATTCTTTGGAACTCTGCATTTAGCTGTGTATATCTTTCCCATTCACGCTTGCCTTTCTCTGTCTGGCATAATATTTGCAAAACACCTGCATAGCCAACTGGCAAGAACTCCACCCCCTCCCTCTGCAGACAGAATCCTATAAGGCAACTTGGCCAAGAGCCTGCCCAGGAAAGTGAATTCTAGAGCACAAGCTTTTTCATTCTTCACTCAAAGAATAAAGCTTTCTTTGGCTTCTGAACTGAACTCAATCTCATTCTATTGCCACAAACACAAACAGCACCAAGCAGGAGGACCCTCACTGGGCCCCAACTCGAAAGAGTTGGTAACAAATCCATATAAGGTACTACATTAAATTGCAGAAACCACCTGCAGACAAATGGTCTTAGACCAGTACAAGGCACATTGCCTGTTTCAAAACCAGGGCATTAAGTGAAGGAGATAAATATTCCTCATGAAAAATCACATTCATAAGCATGTCCCCACAGCTTTTACGGCCTAAATTCACATTAGCTGAGTGGTCCAAATATCCAGCAGTGCCCTCAAGCATCTGGTAAGAGGTAACCCAAATCCTCTCTAGAGGATTTCACCTTCGGTTGGCCTCAATGCAATATGAGCTTATCATCAAAAATCACAAAGCACACGAGTTAACAAGGTGCCATAAGCGAGAACGAAGAGAAGTGAGAGCAGAATACAACCCATAAAGATCTTAGATATTGGAATTAGTGACCACAGAATACAAGATATACTAAGTTTAACATATTTAAAAATAAAAGAAGCAATTGAAAATGTGAGTGAACAGAAAGAAATTTGGATTAGAAAAAGAATCAAACTGAAAATTTAAAAAAATATTAAAAACATGGGCTTCCCTGGTAGCTCAGACAGTAAAGAATCCGCCTGCAATGTGGGAGACCTGGGTTCAATTCCTGGGTTGAGAAGATCCCCTGGAGGAGGGCATGGCAACCCACTCCAGTATTCTTGCTTGGAGAATCCCCATGGGTCGCAAAGAGCCGCACACAACTGAGTGACTAAGCACAGCACAAAAGCTGATTAAATACAGCTGAGAATAGAGATTTGTAGAAACTGCTCAGAAAAAAAAGATGGAAAATACTGAATAAAAGGTTAAGAGAATAAGAATATATATTCTATATTTATCAGATTTCTCACAGGAGAATAAACTGAGAATGAGAGAGAAGAGATAATGGCTAAGAGTTTTCCAAAACTGATTAAATAATAACCCACTGATTCAGGAAGACCAACAAATTTCATGTAATATAAATAAACAAGAAATTACAGCTAAGACACATTCTTATAAATCTATAGAATACCAAAGAGCTGGTTTCTTTTTTAAAAAAAATAAGAAAGGAACCAAATTACTCTCAAAAGAACAATAATTAGGCTGATAGCAAATTTCTCAACTTAAGTGATAGAAACCAGAAGATAGTGGAAAAAATATTCAATGTGGTAATAGAAGCATAACTGCCACACCAGAATTTCATATGTAGTGAAAACATCTTTTAAGAACAAGGATAAGATAATGATATTTTCTGATAAACAAAATCTCAGAAAATGTGATCCCAAACTGAAGAAATTTCTGGAGGATAAACTTTAGGAAGAAAGAAAATGCTCCCCGAGGAAAGGTCTGAAATAGAAAAAGAACTTATGAGCAAACAGTGATAAAGATAAGGTAAACATTAAAGTAGTAATGTAAAAAGTAGTAACAATAATATATTGGAAGGTTAAAACAAAAAAGAGAGAATTAAAATTCAAGTCAACAATATCTGCCTATCAGTGAGTAGGGAGTGGGGGGGGCACTAATGGAGTTTAAATGTTTTAAATTCTCTGTATTTTTTGAACGAAAATTAAGGATATTGATTAATTTTTGACTTTGAGAAGTTATGCAGCTAACAAAATATAAATAGAATATACACGTCAACTGTATAGTGACAATAATTCAGAAGAAGGCCAGAATGCAGAGAAAAGGCAATAGAAAAGGTGGGCGATATAGAAAAGACAAAATAAGATTGTAGGTCTGTATGAGTAATTACAGTAGATATAAGTAGAATGAATGCTCCATTTAAAACCTTGTTGTTTTTATTAACTGGATATCCAGGCAAGCACTAAAGAAAAAGAAAGTGTAGCTACATTAATATCAGTCAAAATAAAATCGAAGGCAAAAAAGCATTAATAAAGATAAAATGAGTCATTTCATAAAGATAAAAGACACTAGTAAGATAGAACAACGTCAAACATGTATTCATCTAGTTGTGTGTGTATATATATACGCTGCTTCTGCTGCTGCTAAGTTGCTTCAGTCGTGTCCGACTCTGTGCGACCCCATAGATGGCAGCCCACCAGGCTCCGCCATCCCTGGGATTCTCCAGGCAAGAACACTGGAGTGGGTTGCCATTTCCTTCTCCAATGCATGAAAGTGAAACGTGAAAGTACACAAATATATGTATAGCATATATGTATTACAAAATATGTAACAAAATATAATTCAACAGTTAATAGAAATGAAAACCATCTATCACCATAGTGGCAGATTTTAACACACTTCTCCTAGTAATTGATAAATTTAGCATAAAAAATAATGAGGAAAAATATAGACTTGAATGTCGTAATTGACACACTTCAGCTAATGGGTGTATACAACTGTTAAATATATATTCTTTTCAATTATCTATGGAGCTTTCATAAAAATTGACCACATACAGAGCCATAGAGTAAGGTGCAACAAATTTTAAAGGGTTATATCATATATTTTCTGTTACAGTGCAGTTAAACTAGAAATTAAGAATAAATATACACTAATATTGGAGAAGCCAATGGCACCCCACTCCAGTACTCTTGCCTGGAAAATCCCATGGGCGGAGGAAGGCTGCAGTCCATGGACTCGCTAAGAGTTGGACATGATTGAGCGACTTCACTTTCACTTTTCACTTTCATGCATTGGAGAAGGAAACGGCAACCCACTCCGGTGTTCTTGCCTGGAGAATCCCAGGGACGGGGGAGCCTGGTAGGCTGCCTTCTATGGAGTCGCACAGAGTCGGACATGACTGAAGCGACTTAGCAGCAGCATACACTAATATAAATTTGGAAATTAAGAAATGTAATTCTAAGTAACTCATAAGTCAAAGAAGAAATGATAACGGAGATTAGAAAAAATTTAAATCTTAATGAAAAACACTGTCTATCCAAATTTGCGGGATTTAGTTAAAACAATATATAGAGGGGCATTTATAGCGTTTAAATGCTTATGTCAGGGTAGAAGGGCTGGTGATTAATGAGTATTTTATAATAGTTTCTACTGTTGCAAGACAAATTATCCCAAGAGCTAATAGCGTAAGCCAAAGCAATAAATATCTATCCTCTCTCATAGCTTTTGTGGGTCAGGATTTTGAAAGCATGGCTACGTGGTTCTGACTTGAGGTGTCAAGGTTGCAGTCACATCATCTGAAGGCCACAATGCATCCACTTGCAAGGTCTTGGCTGGCAAGTTGGTGCTGGCTGTTGGCAGGAGGCTTCAGTTTCTCCCCACGTGGCCCTTCACAGAGGGCTGCTTGTGTGTTCCCACTGCGTGGTGACTAGGTTCTCCCAAGTGGGTGATCCAGAAGAGAAAAAGCCAGGCAGAAGCTACTCTTTCTTGTGACCTATTCTTGGAAGTCACATACTATCATTTTTGCCACTTTCTACTTGTGAGAAGTGAGTCACTAAGTCTGGCTCACAAGAGAAGGAAAATTCGTCCTCACTCCCCACTTTTTTTTTTTAAAGGAAAGAGTCTCAAAGCATTTTAAAACAATCCCAATGAACTGAGTATCTACTCATTGTAGAGGTGAGGAAAAAACTCCAGCAAAACAAATCCCAAGGAAACAGAAGAAAGGCAATTTTAAATGATAACATCAGAGATTAAAAAAAGAGTAAACAGATACACAATAATCTGCAAAGTCCAAATTTGGTTTTTTGAAAAAGCTGACAAAATTGACAATCTTCTAGTAAGACTGGACAAGAAAAAAGAGAGGAGCTATAAATAAGCAATATGAGAAATAAGGAGGGAACAAGCGCAGATGGTACAGAGAATAAAGGAGGCATTGTGAGTGCATTCTTTCAAAATATGATGATACTATACACAACTATATGCCACTAGTTTTTTTAAATCATAAACAAAATGGATAAATTTCTAGGACACTGTAATCTACTAAAACTGACTTAACAAATAGTAAAACTGAATAATCGTACAACAATTGAAAAGCTAATAATCCTACAACAATTTAAAAGTTAAGTAGTTTAAAACCCTCCCTCAGAAAGAACACTACATTTAAAAAGTTTTACAGGCAAGCTTTACCAAGTAGAAAAATACATTAGTAATTCCAATCTTAAACTATTCCAGAATATAGAAAAGGAAAAAAGAAGAGATAGGAACAGTCTCTAACTCCTTTTCTGAAGCAAGAATAACCTTAATAGCAAAATCTAAAACTGTCATTGCAAAATAGGAAGATTACAGGTCAAATACACCTAACACAGATGTGAACATTCCTTAAGACATTAGTAAATCAAATCAAAAGTAAATTTCTACAAACGAGCAGCAGAGAGTGTTCACAGTAGCACTGTTAACAATAAATAATGGGAGCAACTCAAATGCCTATCAATAGTAAAATGGATACTAAAAATTATGGCATATTAATATAATGGAATGTATTCAGCAATGAAAATGAAATATAGCTACAAGCAATAACATGGGTGACTCACTGGAAATATTGGAAATAGAAGCCATGAAAGAAGATGTCATAAAATTTCATGAGATTAAGTCTAAAAACATGCAAAACGATTAAACATATGCAATAAAACCACAAAATCCAGGATGATGCTTTCTCAAAGGGAAAAGAAGGTAATAGGATCCGAGAGAGGCACCTAAGAAATAAGAGGTAACTGTATGTTCTTTATATTTTCTGCAAGTTTCATAAGCATTCTTTTATAGCTACCCAATGTTTAATTTAAAAATTCAAAACAACTAATAGAATGAACAATAGCTCCTAGTATGGTTCTCTTCCACTTTATAGGCTCTAAGTTTGTTTACAGGGTGGGAAGGACAACTGCAGCTCACCACTCTGTAACAATAGGTGAGGATTTTCTCCAGGCTCTCCTGAATGTTGATTTTTCAAAGTTATCTTGGGACTTCCCTGGAGGTCCAGTGGTTAAGAATCTGCCTGCCAATGCAGGGGACCAGTTTGATCCCTGGTCCAGGAAGATTCTACAGGGCCTAACTGCCCCTGCGCCACAACTACTGAGCCCACGCTTTCGAGCCCACCAACAGCAACAAGAGAAACCACCACAATGAGACGCCCATGCACCGCGTCTAGAGAATAGTCCCCACTCACTGTAACTAGAGAAAGCCCGAGCACAGCAATGAAGAGCCTGTGAAGCCATAAAAAAACAATACAAGAAATTTGGAACATATGCCAGACAGAGTTCTTTGGTAATATTGATTATTTACTGAAAGTGAAAGTCGCTCAGTTGTGTCCGACTCTTTGCTACCCCATAGACTGCATAGTCCATGGAATTCTCCAGGCCAGAATACTGGAGTGGGTAGCCCGTTCCCTTCTCCATGGGATCTTCCCAACCCAGGGATCAAACCCAGGTCTCTCAACATTGCAAGCTGATTTGTTATCAGCTGAGCCACCTGGGAAGCCCTAGTCACATATTAAAACAACCATACCATTTGCTCTGTCATTTTAAGAAGTCTGTTTCAATCTTAACCACATTCCATCTACAAGTTAAAAAACTGGAAGGCTATTTAAGCTTTCAGTCATAATAACATCAAAAACTGTCCTGTGATTTTGGAATTTATCCAATCCAAATAGCACAGACAAAAAATTTTTGCTTGAATTAACTTTACCTCTCTGATTGCTTAATCTTTTTGATTATTCTTCTAACTTGTCACCTTTAACTATCATAATAGCACTATTTTTAGACTTTCATACCAAAATAACTACTTGGTTCATTGGAAGTGAAGGAGGAAGGTAGGCAAGAATCTGTGGTTTCACTGAAACTATAGTGTGTGTTTCACAGGCCAAAAAAAATATTCAACGGTAGTTCAATGGCAACATAGCTTCAGACAGCAAATAAACCAAAGACTATATATATATACTGGTGGTGATAAATGCTCAATGGCTGAGAGGAGAAGTTCTGTTTATTCTGGTCTCTGATGGAAACCTGCTTTTTCAGGTCCAACTCTTAAATCTGGACTAATTCCAAGCAGCTTAGACGGTAAAGAATCTGCCTGCAATGCAGGAGATCTGGGTTTGATTCCTAGGTTAGGAAGATCCCCTGGAGAAGGAAATGGTTACCCACTCCAGTATTACTGCCTGGAGAATTCTGTGGACAGAGGAGCCTGGCAGGCTACAGTTCATGGGGTTGCAAAGAGCTGGACACTACAAGTTAGTTGGCTCCAACTCTTTGAGAGGTTCAAGTAATTTAACTAAATCTTTAAGTATACATAATATGAATAAAACATGTTGAGACCTAGTATTTCAGTTTTATTGACATATAGTTGACATAAAATTATGAGACATTGAAAATGTACATCATGGTGATTTAATGTACTTGGACATTGTGAAAGGATTACACCCATCTTGTTAATTAACACATTCATCACCTGATGTATTTATCCTTGGGGGAGGTGGGCAGTGAGAACATTTAAGTTTTACTCTTTCAGCAAATTTCGTTATACAGCACAATCCCAGGGACGGGGAGCCTGGTGGGGTGCCATCTGTGGGGTCACACAGAGTCGGACACGACTGAAGTGACTTAGCAGCAGTAGCAGCAGCAGCAGTTATACAGCACAGTGTTATCACTACAGTCACCGTGTTTTCATTAGATCCCCAGACCCTTTTGATCTTATAACTGAAACTTTGTACCCTATCACCAACATCTCCTATTTCCCGTACCCCCAACCCTGGCAACCACTTTTCTCCTCTGTTTCTATCCTTTGACGTTTTTTTAGATTTCACATATAAGTGATACTATGCAGTATTTGTATTTCTCTGTCTGGCTTATTTTAGATTTATTACATTTAAAGTATTCCAACCTGTGTCCTCACAAGCCTTTACAAATCAGAATTTTTATTTAGACTGTATAAAACCATATATGGTTTGCATTTTATAGTATACAAAATTTAACCAGTAAATAGCTACATTAACAAGTATTTCATGTCCCAAGCATAACTAAACTAAAAAATATAGTCATGTTTAGTTGGTGGACAAAATACTAAGGTATCAGATAGTGCTACTTATCAAGAAACCAGACATATCCCCGGTCTCACATGACTTCTGGTGAATGGCTACAGGTTTGCTTCACTTTGATCCATGCAAACGTATCACAAGAGTAACTTGATTCAATAGCAATGTGCTTTCAATGACTGAAAGATGAAAATTCTTTTAAAAAGTAATGTTGAAGGGACTTCTCTGGTGGTCCAGTGGTGAAGATTCTGCCTGCCAATGCAGGAGACACATGTTCAATCCCTGGCCCGGGGAGATTCCACATGGCGCAGAGCAACTAAGCCCACAAGCTGCAACTACTGAAGCCTTGCACCTTGAGCCTGTGCTCTGCAAGAAGAGAAGCCACCGCAATGAGAAACCTGTGCATCACAAAGAAGAGTAGCTCGTGCTTGCCACAACTACAGAAAGCCCCACATGCAGCAATGAAGACCCAGAGCAGCCATACATCAATAAATAACTTTTTTTTAAAGTAATGTTTGAAGGGATGCAACAGGTGATCACTAAGATCCTTTCCAAATTTAGAGTTTTATGAATAGTAAACAAGGGTCTGCTGCTGCTGCTGCTGCTAAGTCGCTTCAGTCGTGTCCGACTCTGTGCGACCCCATAGACGGCAGCCCACCAGGCTCCCCCGTCCCTGGGATTCTCCAGGCAAGAACACTGGAGTGGGTTGCCATTTCCTTCTCCAATGCATGAAAGTGAAAAGTGAAAGTGAAGTTGCTCAGTCGTGTCCGACTCTTAGCGACCCCATGGACTGCAGCCTACCAGGCTCCTCTGTCCGTGGGATTTTCCAGGAAAGAGTACTGGTGCCGGGAGCCAGCACAGGAGTCCCCACCCACGACAAGGTCATGCGGGAGAGCTCTGATGGGCAAGGCAAGTCAGAGCTCAAGGGCGCCCCCCCCCCGCCGCCAGATCTGCCTGAGTGTCTACCCCAAAACCAGAATCTGTCTGTTTTACTATTTTATGACTTTTACCAACTCCCCTGACATTAGCGGGGGGCTATCCCCGACCACCTTTCTCTGAAGAAAATTAACTTAGAGCTCTAGTTAATAAGTCTCCTGGGCATAATAGGAGTGTTTCAATTCAAACCCCTCTGATGACTTTCTAGCTTGCCTGACAGGTTTGTTCAGATTCACAGCCTCCCAACCACGAGAGGCATGGGAAGCTTAAGATATTCTAATAATGCAGAGCTTCTCAGAGTTAAAATTGTTAGAATAGAACTAGTAGAGGATTTCTTTGTTGAGCTAATGCTTGCTGCCAAGTTTCCATATCCCTTACCTACTGTGTCCCTGGGAGTGTATTGATTTATATAGTTGGTGTATAAAAATGTAAGTAGTAGCTTTAATGTTTGTAACCTTGGACCCTTGAGTTAATTCTTTTCTTGTTATAGCCCACCACACTTTTGCCCTATAGCAATGCAACTTTATCTAATGCTTTTGGAGGGTGGTGCCTGACTAGAATAATCACCTTTAGAGAAAAATAAGTTTTTCTGAAGAAAGGGTCATAAAATGTTAACAGGCCTCCTGGCCAGAAGATGATGTAAATTCACCTAAAGCTTTTGCATATGATAAGTTTACAGAAAGAAAGCCTGGTTTCTATAAAGATCAAGGACTGCTAACCTTGCATGACTCTACCACCCTCCCCCTATCATCCTCTATGCACAACTTAAGGTATAAAAACTACTTTGGAAAATAAAGTTGCGGGCCTTGCTCACCGATCTCTTTCCTTTTCCTTTTCAGGCTGATTCCCTGGAGCACAGGGGCTCTCTGCGTTCATTTTCCTGCCTGGGCTTCTAAGACACACTCGAGAAGGTGCCCAGGGTAGGGCACCTTCTGTGATTCGAGAGGGTGCCTGTGGCCTACGTGAACAGAGCAAGTCCCGTGCTGGGGCTTTATTGGCTTTCTGCGTAAACCAAGGAATATCAGCCTCCTTTCTCTCCTCTATTTTCTTAACTGCAAAATTCTTTCCTTATCTCTTTCTCTATTTCTCTCAGTCACCGACACCATCCTCCCGAGGGAATCCCTGGATCCAACCGGAGCTAGACCCCGGTATACTGGAGTGGGGTGCCATTGCCTTCTCTGAAACATGGGTCAGAAAGGGGAAAACGATAACTTCTTAAGAAAAAATGACATTCACATATGAATGTCACATATTTAGAATATGTTGAGTATTACCTGTGCGAGGCAAAGAGCACACACTAACTCAAGGAGAGACTAGTCTCCAAGCAAAGAGAATCCTTTAAAAATTTTTGCTGGGGACAGTCTATGAAATTGGAAATTGATGTCTACAGTAATTAGCAAACATTTTTACTTACAACACATAGAGGTTTTAATGCATTGAAACAAATGTGGACAATGAAATTCTTTTTATAAGTAAAAGCATTCAAAGAGATGTTTATAAAAAATGTACTTTTATTTATGTCCAGTCAAACATCATTCATTTGTAGTAAAGTGTCCAAAAGAGTCCAAGCACCATTGTGTGTATGCGTTCTCAGTCACTCAGTCATGTCCAGCTCTTTACAACCCTATGGACTATAGCGTGCCAGCTCCTCTGTCTGTGGGATTTCCCAGACAAGAACACTGAAGTGAGCTGCCATTTCCTTCTCTAGATCTTTCTGACCCAGGGGTGGAACCCTCGTCTCCAGCATCTCTTGCATTGGCAGGCAGATTCTTTACCACTGAGCCACCTAGGATCCCCAAGCACAGTTAGAATTCTCTAGTTCATAGATATGTGTGTATATAAAAATAAGCATGTGACATAAATCCAGAAATGTGTTTTCAAACATTACAAAGAAAATTCACCGTATATTTTCAGTTGAAATTGATTGATGCCCATATCAGCCACTTAGTCCCTCAAGTAATAAACTTGTTTCATAAGTGGTGATGGGTGTTCAAATAAACACACCAAAAAGGATTTGCTGTAGCTAATTTGAATTATATGACTCTTTTCTGTTTTAAAATTCAGTTTAATTCAGCAGCATTAATTGAACACTTAAAATGTGCAAGTGTCAAAATCCAATCTAACACAGGCGTTTGATTTGACATGGGATTTCTGGGATAAGAGCTCAAGGCAAACAGGCCTGACAGCAACTGATTCCAAAGTTTGATCACTGTTACAGCTCCACATTCAGCCTAACTCACTCCATTACACACACCCTTGGATGACATAAATGTAATAGGTGATTGAACTAGTCTGAGTTAAAGCAGAAGTCTGCGAAGTGTCTTTACATAATTGTGTTCTCTTCATTAAGAAAGACGTGTCTTTGTATATATTAATACTGTCTTTTCCAATGCAGGGGCCTTTAAGCTTCCCAGATATTCTACTGTGCCCTCTTTATGATGACAGCAACTGGTGTTTGTTTAGTGGCCGTCCTGGCTGTCCTTCAAGCCAGCAGAGGACTGTTGAACAAAACTTTGCCAGCATTGCACCTTGGTTCCAGAATCACCTTCTTCTGCTGATGATTCCCTAATGTGACTCCTTTATTACTCAAATCTGTTATGTTTTATACTGACAATTCTTTCACTTACTCATGCCAGTGTATTCATGAATTAGGCCAAACCACATTTATAATTGTCATCTCTAAAATCACACAAATTCTGAAATCAGATTTACTTTTATTATTAATTCATTAGTGTCTCTGAACCATTTTAAGAAATACAAGATATTTACCTGAGCACTGCAGGACACAAGGGCTTCCCAGGTGGAGCTAGTGGTAAAGAACCCACCTACCAATGCAGGAGACATAAGAGACGTGGGTTCGATCCCTGGGTTGGGAAGATCCCCTGGAGGAGGGCATGGCAACCCATTCCAGTATTCTTGCCTGCAGAATTCCATGGACAGAGGAGCCTGGCAGGCTACAGTCCATAGCGTTGCAGAGAGTCAGACACAACTGAAGCAACTTAGCATGCACGCACACAGAGGGGCACAGGATGATACAAGATTTACCTTTAGGAATTTACAATAGAGTTAGAGACTAGGACACCCAGACATGAAAATGAACGCCGTAAGCATCCAACCACTGGAACAGACAATAGACACAAGTGAAGTTATTCTCGGGGCCTTCATGGCAGGGGTCGGTCTGAAGCTTGTTCTTAAAGGAGCAAGAGAGAATGTGAAGAGGTGAGGAGTGAATGTTTCAGGTGTGTGAGAAGGTCCAAAATGTCTAGGTAAAGCTTCCATTAAAAGCAGGTGGGCGGGGTAGGGCAGCAAGGTTGGGGAGAGGAAGCTTGTACTTGAGAAGAGGAGGAAATCAGGCACACACAACCAGTCTCTTTGGAATGAAGTGTTTCATTTTTTCAAATGGCAGTGCTGCTGAAGGCTTTTAATAAAAATAATTGTGTTTAAATATGATTTATCTGACCATTACACATGAAAGGAGATGGAGGTAACTGGGAAAGTAAAATCAACTGAAAGCCTCTTAGAATGTTTTTTTATGAGTCCAAAGCAGGTTGGTGGCAGTGAACTTGAAATAAACTACAGAAGAGACATTGGCAATTGAGTGGGTGAGTCAGAGAGCCTAAATGAGTTACTGAATTTCATATGACTCGGTATTCCTAATGAACATGTTGCTTAAATGTTCAACGGTAAAATCACAGATCCATGTAGTGAGTGAAGTTAGTATTTAACACAAGATCACCCATCTATTTTGCATTAATGTTTAGAGATTTGGGGTGCAAACATCTGTAGGCTACCTCAACACACTCCCCATACTTTGCCCCTCCATGGGCATATTTGCAACTATACCTGAGGATGGAGGGTGGATATATTTGCAGAGCCTGTACCAGATGCCAGGCCTTCAGCCAATGGCTTCTCCTTTCTCTTCTAGGAGCTTAAAAGTTATATCCTCTCTCCAAGGTTAGTCGTGGCTTTGATGACCACATGCAGGCTGCTGACTTCCCACCTGTGTCTGCACTCGGGACCGAGCTCCTGCTCTCCAGCTTTGTCTGGGCATCCGTCTACAAGACTCTCTCACCTGGATGTCCCTAGACTTCCCCAGCTCAACACCTGCAACACTGAACACAAACTCCCTGGAAACTGCTCTTCTTCTTTTTTTTTTTTTTTTAATTAATTAATTTGGCTGTGCCATGTCTTAGCTGCAGCACACAGGATCTTTGATCTTAGTTGCAAGATTTGGGATCTTTCAATCGGGGCATGTGGGATCTGATCGCCTAACCAGGCATTGAACCCAGACAACCTGCACTGGGAGCGTGGAGTCTTAGCCACTGGCTGACCAGGAAAGTCACTAAAGCCTGCTCCTCTTTCATACAAGGTGCCCATCTCAGAGAAAGGCAGAAACCTGGAGCTCTTCCTTGGGTTCTCCCATCGCCTCACTCTGCACATGATCTATCCTTAAGTTCTGTTGATTCTACTTCTGGATATCTCTCTTATTCAGCCACCTCTTGCCACCTCCACTGTCACCTCATTGGTGCAAGCTACCACTATCTATTGCCTACCAAAGCTGCCTAAGTGGCCTCCTGGCATCCCAGTGGCTACCCTCCATCTGCTGCCCACACAGCAGCCAGTGTGTGTGACCTTTCTAGCGTGAAAATATGACTGACCTGCTTCTGTGCTTGGAACCCTTCAATGGTTTCCAATTGGTGCTCGAATAAAGTGCAAATCCCTTAATATGCTTCACACAGCCCTTTATAGTCTGACTCCATCTCTCCATCCTCACTTGGCATCTCTCTCCTCTCTGAGCATCAGCCACATGAAATTCTTTTAGTTCCTCTAATAGTCTATGCTTTGACTCTCTTCCAGTCCCAACAAATCCTATTCCTCCTGCCAGGAACACTTTTCCCCCTTCCTGAAAATTCTTATGCCAAGGAATGATTTTCCTGAGCTGGAAGGACAGACTCACATCATTATTTCACATTGCATGTGTACAGCCCTTTATATATGCAAATAGTTTTAACTACATCTCTGTAACTACAAGCACCATATTTTGCAATGGTGTTGGAGAAGACTCTTGAGAGTTCCTTGGACAGCAAGGAGATCAAACCAGTCAATCCTAAAGGAAATCAACCCTGAATATTCATCAGAAGGACTGATGCTGAAGCTAAAGCTCCAATACTTTGGCCTACTTGATGCGAAGAGCTGGGTTACTGGAAAAGACCCTGATGCTGAGAAAGATAGAAGGCAGAAGGAGAAGGGAATGATAGAGGACGAGATGGTTGGATGGCATCACCAACTCAATGGACATGAGTTTGAGCAAGTTCTGGAATATGGTGAAGGACAGGGAAGACTGGTATGCTGCAGTCCATGGGATCGCAAAGAGTCAGACACGACTGAGTGACTGAACGATAACAACTCTGTAATTACAAGGATCATATTTTGCAAACTACAATTGTGAATAGGATTTTGGACAACAGGACTGTCTTAGAACATTTTGGCTTTATGTAAGACCCATTTTTGTAGCAGTGGACATTTAGAACCCTAGACTTCTCCCACCCGGGAAAAGGCACTGCAGTAAGATTCCAAAAGGACAGAGGACAGCAACTGCTCTAGGCACGTGTCATGTAACGGGACGGATTATGTAGTGGCACCTCAAATTGTGCCACTCGAGTATGAGGATTATTTTGAGCTGAAAACAATCAAAGCCCCAAAAGACTCAGGAAGAGCCTCTTAACTTCCCCTTTGCTGACTAAAAGAGTTAAGGTAGGAGGACTGTCCTAGAAAGAAGATATCACAATAGATAAGTACAGGAAAGTATTAGGTGTGGTAGACAGAGAAGAACCTAGCAAAGCCTTTAATCAAAGTCCTCTCTGTGTCCCACGGTCATTTTTAACTTTTTATTTTGTATTGGAGTACAGCTGATTAACACTGTTGTGATAGTTTTAGGTGGACAGCAAAAAGACTCAGCCATACATATCCACGTATCCAGTCTCCCCCAAACTCCCCTCACATCTAGGCTGCCACACAACACTGAGCAGTTCCTTGTGCTGTACAGTAGGTCTTTGTGGCTATCCATTTTGAGTACAGCAGTGTGTGTACACATCCATCTCAAGCTCTCTGTCCTTCTCCCCTTCCTTGCCCCTGGCAACCATAAGTTCGTTCTCTCTGAGTCTGTTTGTTTCTGTTTTGTAAATAAGTCCATCTGTCCTTTTAGATTCTGCATATAAGGGATGTCATACCACGTTTCTGCTTCTCTGACTTACTCAGTATGACGATCTCTAGTCCATGTTGCTGCAAATGGTATTATTTCATTCTTTTAGATGGCTGCATGATATTCTATTGTATATATATGTACCACATCCTCTTTATCCATTCCTCTGTTGATGGATGTGTCTCACTGTCTTTGGATGGCCCAGCAAACATGTGTTCACCAAACACTAATGCTTCTGTCTTCCTATGAATGTAGAACCCTGAATTACCTTACTTCCCTTTGAAGCCTCAGATCCCCCACTTCCTTCTCCATAGTCCAGAATATGTATCAGTTCAGCTCAGTCGCTCAGTCATGTCCGACTCTCTGCAACCCCATGAACTGCAGCACGCCAGACCTCCCTGTTCATCACCAACTCCCAGAGTCCACCCAAACCCATGTCCATTGAGTCGGTGATGCCATCCAACCATCTCATCTTCTGTCATCCCCTTCTCCTCCTGCCCTCAATCTTTCCCACTATCAGGGTCTTTTCAAATGACTCAGCTCTCCACATCAGGCGGCCAAAGTATTGGAGTTTCAGCTTCAACATCAGTCCTTCCAATGAACAGCCGGGACTGATCTCCTTTAGGATAGACTGGTTGGATCTCCTTGAAGTCCAAGGGACTCTCAAGAGTCTTCTCCAACACCACAGTTCAAAAGCATCAATTCTTCGGTGCTAAGCTTTCTTTATAGTCCAACTCTCATATCCATACATGACCACTGGAAAAACCATAGCCTGACTAGACAGACCTTTGTTGGCAAAGTAATGTCTCTGCTTTTGAATATGCTGTCTAGGTTGGTCATAGCTTTCCTCCCAAGAAGTAAGCGTCTTTTAATTTCATGGCTGCAATCACCATCTGCAGTGATTTTGGAGCCCCCAAAAATAAAGTCAGCCACTATTTCCACTGTTTCCCCATCTATTTGCCATCAAGTAATGGGACTGGATGCCATGATTTTAGTTTTCTGAATGTTGAGCTTAAGCCAACTTTTTCATTCTCTTCTTTCACTTTCATCAAGAGGCTCTTTAGTTCTTCACTTTCTGCCATAAGGGTGGTGTCATCTGCATATCTGAGGTTATTGATATTTCTCCCGGCAATCTTGATTCCAGCTTGTGCTTCTTCCAGCCCAGCATTTCTCATGATGTACTCTGCATAGAAGTTAAATAAGCAGGGTGACAATATACAGCCTTGACGTACTCCTTTTCCTATTTGGAACCAGTCTGTTGTTCCATGTCTAGTTCTAACTGTTGCTTCCTGACCTGCATATAGGTTTCTCAAGAGGCAGGTCAGGTGGTCTGGTATTCCCATCTCTTTCAGAGTTTTCCACAGTTGATTGTGATCCACACAGTCAAAGGCTTTGGCATAGTCAATAAAGCAGAAATAGATGTTCTTCTGGAACTCTCTTGCTATTTCAATGATCTAGCAGATGTTGACAATTTGATCTCTGATTCTTCTGCCTTTTCTGACACCAGCTTGAATATCTAGAAGTTCACGGTTCACGTATTGCTGAAGCCTGGCTTGGAGAATTTTGAGCATTACTTTACTAGCGTGTGAGATGAGTGCAACTGTGCGGTAGTTTGAGCATTCTTGGCATTGCCTTTCTTTGGGATTGGAATGAAAACTGACCTTTTCCAGTCCTGTGGCCACTACTGAGTTTTCCAAATTTGCTGACATATTGAGTGCAGCACTTTAATCTCACCATATCTTGCCGTCTTTGAAATTCTTCATACTTAAGCGAATTCCCCATCCACAGGTTATAAATTTGGTTTTCTACTGTTAATCTATCTTGTGTTATTTTAACTGCCAGCCAAAAGAACTATAGGGGAAATTTCTCCTCCCCTTACCCCCTTCCACAATAGGCTTCATATTTAGTCCAGCGTGTTGGAGGGGGATGCTAAATGAAAGAGTGTCAAAAATAAAAACAACAGAGGCTTCCCTGGTGATCCAGATGTTAAGAATCTGCTTTTCAATGCAGGGGATGCAGGTTCAATCCCTGCACTGAGAACTAATATCCCACATGCTGTGGGACAACTAAGCCTGCACTCTACATCTAAAGAGAAGCCCGCGTGCTGCAACTAAGACCCGATGCAGCCAAAATAAAGAAAGAAATATGTAACTATTTAAATACATAAAAATTTAAAGAAATAACAACAACCACATACACACACACACACCTCTGTGCTCCTTAGGAATGCAAATAATCTTTGAGGCACACAAAGGAAGCGCCATCTCTTGAAGGAAAGAGGAGCAGAGAGCTCTCTACTTGTCCTTACTTGCCCTGGAATATAGCCTTATTGTCCAAGAGCAGGGTGTAATCAGGCCCTTTGTCAGGGTTAAATAGGGACAAACCCCCTCCATAAGGAGGAAGAGAAGAAGTGGTTCCAGATTCAGAAGGAATGGACATGGGTATCTAGACCAGTGTGAACCCAGAACTCCCAGGGTAAGTGGCCTGGGCTGTGTGGTGGGAATTTGAGCACAGAGGGAGGTATCCCGGGACACCTCCCTGCTCCGTCAAGTGACAGAAATCCTGGGTGGAACTTACCATGAAGGTAATGAGATGATCTTCCCTGAAAGATCTCTTGAGGGCATTATGCTAAGTAAAATAAGTCAGACAGAAAGAAACAAATACTGTACGATCTCACTTACATGTGGAATCGTAAAAAAACAAACTGAACTCATAGAAGCAGAGAACAGATTGGTTGTTGCCAGAGGAGATGGGGGTAGGATGAATGAAGGGGGTCAAATGTATGAACTTCCAGCTATAAAATAAAATCAGGGGATGTACTGTACAACATGGTGACTATCGTTAACAATACTGTATTGTATATTACACAGTGGCTAAGAGAAGAGATCTTAAAAGATCTTATAAGAAAAAAATTCTGCTAACTTCTTGAGATGACAGGTGTTAACTAAACTTGTGCTGATCATTTTACAATGATCATATATTAAATCATTACGTTGTACACCTGAAACTAATAACAATGCTATATGTCAATTATATCTCAATAAAACTAGGGAAAAAAAGATCCCTAAGGACCTGTGAATGGATGGGTCAATAGCAGCTCAGCATCAGATGCTAGGATATCTCAGACCTAGTTCTCAGCTGTGGCACATGCTGGCCTGAGAGCCCATCAACAACAATACAAGCATACAGCCCAGAGCCCGGTTGCCTGGGGATGGAGGTCAGCAGGCTCTCCGCAGCCCCCTCAGGGTTTCTGGTCCTATTACAGCATTCATTTGACACCTATTTCTAAACTCTTCAGGTAATTATGGAAAAAAATAATGGTTAACTGGGAGTTTGTGAAATCTCTTAATGGTTTACTCAAGATTCTGCAATGAATAACAGGGAGAGATTGAAACCCCAAAAAAGTGACTCAGTAAAGATGAGTGGTACATTGTGTGGTCAAAAACAAAGAAACAGAGGCAGGAAAGGAGAGATCCATGGGCTCATTGGCCCATGGCCATCAAAAACAGTTCTCTACAATGTTCTAATGGTCTCTGGTTCTGATGGGAGCCACGGGAAAGTTCTGCCAAGTCACGCTAAGTCTGCAGAAAACCTCAGTGAGCTTTCTGGAGAGAGGAATGTGACACAGAAGAACTAGGGCCACGTGACTAGACCTCATTATCTCAGTGCCTTTGATAACATACTGGAGAGCAGAGTGGGGTTTTGAATCGACTGATATCTTCCATAAATGGACTCTAACTGCAGGCTTACAATGCTTCCAAAAACTCCCCAGAGAAATTCCTATTATGTACATGAAGGGAGAATGAAGCCAGCCCCATCTGGCGGGATAGAGAACATTCTCTGCTGAGTGAAACTTCATGGCTCTTGTGTTCAGTGCCAATGGCATGTTCCTACTAGACCATGGCCCTGCACACTGAGGGGCAGGTGAATTGAAAAAATGAGTCAGACGGTGCAGGCAGTGCTGGGAAATTCTTTGCTCTCTAAAATATCAAAACCACAAGGCAAGATATCAATAAGGGTAACATTTCTATAAAGTCCCTAATGAGTTATGAGCCAGTATTATGACAAATGTTACTCAGAGTTGCTATAGCAAAATAGAGAGACATTATCTTTTTCCATTAGCCTCCTATCACTATACCAGCTAAAATCAAGCACGGGTTGAGAAGCATCACTAGCAACTTTTGCTCTGTGGAACTGACACTCTCAGGGAAACCTCAGAACTTTAAAGTAAGTGTACAATACGTGTGTGTGTTCAGTTGTTCAGTCATGTCTGACTCTTTGTGATCCCACGGACTGTAGCCCACCAGGCTCCTTGGTCCATGGGATTCTCCAGGCAAGAATATTGGAGTGAGTACTCTTGCCTGGAAAATCCCATGGGCGGAGGAGTCTGGTAGGCTGCAGTCCATGGGGTCGCTAAGAGTCGGACACGATGACTGAGCGACTTCACTTTCACTTTTCACTTTCATGCATTGGAGAAGGAAATGGCAACCCGCTCCAGTGTTCTTGCCTGGAGAATCCCATGGATGGGGGAGCCTGGTGGGCTGCCATCTATGGGGTCGCACAGAGTCAGACACGACTGAAGCAACTTAGGAGCAGCAGCAGCCATTTCCTTCTCCAAAGTGTACAATGCAATTAGCTTTATTAGGAAATAAAGGCATAGAAGAATGAGGTGACTCAACTCAAATGTCACCTGCCCAGAGGGGCCTCCTCTGACCAGCCTTCTCCATTCTTCCCTGTGTAACAGCTTCTAGTTACTCTGTAACACATACCTTTGACAACCAGCAAGTTGTCTTCTGAATTGGTGCATGTGTGTGTCCCTCCTTCCTGTCTGAATGTAGATACCAGAGAGAGGGAATTTGCATGGTTCATTACTCTGTCCCTAATACCTTTAGAGAGGCTGGCACAGAGTAAGCTCACAATAACATTTGACTGGTTACCTTTCCAACTGCCAAATGACAAACAGCTCAATTATCTGTAACAGAAGGCTTCGTGGAGTCCAGAAAAACCAGTATTCATATCAGCTTTTCAAAAATACCACATACCAGAATGAGCAGTCTTTGTTATTATAGACATAACAGTTAAATCAGTATATAGAGGCAACACGGTCTGCAGCAATGCCACGCCAAGTGTGGTCTGTGAACCAACAGCATCAGCATCCCTTGGCAGTTTGTTAGAAATGCAAAATCAGGGCCCCACCACAGACCCAGTGAAAATCTGTAGGTGGAGCCAAAAAATCTGTTCAGCAAGTTTTCCAGGTGATTCTTATGTACCCTAAAGTTTTGAGTAACTAATTCAGAAATAAAAGTGAGAAAAATGAAATGTCATAAGGACTAGGATTTTCTCAGGGATAACTGGTTCATTCTTGACGTCATTGAGATTTTTTAAAAGTCAGGACAGGGGCCTCCCTGGTGGTCCAGTGGTTAAGGATCCACCTTGCAATTCAGGGGACACTGGTTCAATCCCTGGTCTGGGAAGACGCCACATGCCACGGAGCATCTAAGTCCAAGCACCGAAACTACTGAAGCCCACGTGCCTAGAGTCTGTGCTCTGCATCAAGAGAAGCCACCATAGTGAGAAGCCTGCTCACCACAACTAGAGAAAGCCCATGTGCAGTAACGAAGACACAGCCAAAAATAAATAAAATTAAAGTAAATATTAAAAAACCAATCAGGACGGAAGAGGAGGAGGAGGAGGCATTATACTCAGAATCGTATACATGAATATGGTGCTCTGCCTACACGGGCCCTCAGACACCTACTCCACATCCTGCTCCACTGAGGCTCTGCTGCCCTGGGCTTCTCAAATGGCGCTAGTGGTAAAGAACCTGCCTGCCAATGCAGTAGACACAAGAAACAAGGGTTCGATTCCTGGGTCGGGAAGATCCCCTGGAGGAGGAAATGGCAACCCACTGCAGTATTCTTGCCTGGAGAATCCCAGGGACAGAGGAACCTGGTGGGCTAGAGTCCCTGCTGTTGCACAGAGTCGGACATGACTGAGGATCTACACGCACACACACAGCATACCCTGCCCAGACTAAGCAGCTAGCAAATTGACTGCACTTTTTGTGTACAAAACTCACATTTCACTCAGCTTTCCTCTCCTTCCCCAAGGCAACACCATCTATGGCTGTTTCAAGAAATCATTCTATAGATGACTGATCAGGCCAACCGAGAAAAGGCAGCCCAGCTGGGACCAGCAGGCAGCCGTGCCGTACCATGATTTAGATGTCTGATGCAGTCACTCAGGAGAGCGCTGAACTTCTTCTGGTCAGCGGCGTCCTGGAAGCAGAAGTAGCCGTGTCTGAGGAAGGGCTGCCACAGGTACACTGGGAATTCCTTGGGCAGGACCACAAAGGGCTGCATGTTCTCCTTCTCATTGGATGCTGAAGAAACATGGAAAACACCAAGACATCTTAAAATGTGTATGTCTTATTTAAAATTCCTATTTCAGGCTGTGAGAGCCTACTTCAGGCTGTGGGGAAACCAATGGGCTGAAATGGTGGTATGAAATGTCTTCACAGGGTCAGGGAAAAGGAGAGTCCAGGCTCCCCTCACATCCCGCCACCAGCTTCACCTGCCTCGCTTGAGCAGGTGGCCTCACCTCCGATCCACAGGGACGGCTGAGGCCATCAGACACAATCGAGCTCAGCTTCCTCACCTGGAATGAGCTACAGTCAGAGTAGAGTCTTTCCTCTGCTGCCACTGTGTCCACCTGTTGGACACTCACCCTACAGCTCCCGATTCACCAGGTCTGCTCTCTGCTCTCCACTCTCTTCCCACCCCCACCCCCAATCACTGCCAAACCAGCATTTGCAGCTTTGATGCCATCAACCCTTATTCTCACCCTAGACTTGTTCCTTCTTCACCAGTCCCCAAACCAAACTGCCTGGGTCACTAATGTCATCCTGACTGCCGGCTTATGGCTTCTTCTTTATTACCCACCCTTACAACCTGATCAGGGATTATCTGTTACCCCTTCCTTTGAAAACATTCTCTTCCCTTGACTTCTAGGAGGGTGACCTTCTCCATGCTTTTTAAACATCACTGCCCCTTTTCACTTTTATTGGTTCCTCTGCCCCTTCTCTCCATCTCTCTCTTTAAGTGTTGGTATTTGCCCTGTTCTGCGCTGATTTCTGCCCCACTCTCTACTCTCCCGAGGGAGGTATCATCATCCTTCCTATGACTTTGCATATTGCTTCTGCAGTTCATGCTTCTTTTTTCTCCTTTCCCTCTATCATATTTTTGCATAGAAAACTCTCATTCATCCTTCGAAACTCAGTTCAAAAGCCACCTCCTCTGGGATGCCTTTGTTGGCACCACCCTCTGCCACCAGAGACAGAGTAGGGTGCTCCCTACCTTGTCCTCCCAAAATGTAATGATCTGTGGTTGTGTCTGGTTCCCACACTCAGAGTGAGGGACATAAAGTGAGATAAACCTCCCCCACCTCCAATTAGGGCTTCTCTGGTGGCTCAGAGGTAAAGAGTCTACCTGCCAATGCAGGAGACGCAGGTTTGATCCCTGGGTTGGGAAGATCCCCAGGAGAAGGAAATGGCAATCCACTCCAGTATTCTGGCCTGGAGAATCCATGGACAGAGGAACCTGGGAGGCTAGAGTTGGACACGACTGAGCGACTAAACAACAACCACCTCCAATTAATTCTCCCCAGAAGCAGAACCACTGCCCTGGAACTCCTTGAGGGTGGAGGCTCCATCGTACATATCTCTGCATGTTCAACTCATAGCATACAAAGCTAGTAGATGTTGCACTACAGTTTGTTAAATGAATAAATATGTTATGTGGTCCTAGGAAATTTTTAAAGCCTTAAACAATAGAACTTTCAGCCCTTTCTGCAAAATCAATTCCAAGAAATTCAAGTTGAGCCATACAATTACTCAGATCTCCTGTCTAAACTTTATTCCTCTCCATGCATTCCATTTCTATGATATTGCATTCATTTAAATGAGCCCCAGCTTGTTTCTAGAGTCGTGGAAAACAAGCAGAAGGAAAAATGAATTCCGGGCTCCCTGCCCACATAATGGGCACTATCTCAAGGGAAGCAAGGGGAGAGGGACCTACTAAGAGGCAACTGAAAGCACTGGGCATACCAAGAAATGGATCATAACCATGAGGAAAGCTGCAGAACAGACTCCTGCTTCCGGCAAGCTGAGGTTGGTTTAGATATAGAATAGATTTCCTGGGGCATACATGGGAGTTCCATTTCTGAACTTAATAAAGCTGAACATGTTGGGAGCACAATCTTGAGCTCACCAGTCCCAAGCAAAATACCAAGGAATGAATCAGCATACGAATGCCAACAAATGAATAAATGATTGAATACTGTAGCAGAGACCTCCGGCTGTAACACATTTCTATCCTCTCCTCTTCCTAATAACATCCCTGATTTTTAGTTTAGCAAGTGTCTTTATAGACTAAAGCCTACATTTCCAGCCTCCACTGCAGTTTGGTTTGCCAATGTCACTAAGTTTTCGCCAACAACTGTGTAAGAAGACCAATATTGATAAACCCTTTAGTGCTTTTTCTCAAGTGAAGTTAATTCCTCCAGTCTTTATGGTGCCTCTGTTCTTTTCAATAAAATTAGAATCACACAGCAATCACTGTTTGTGAAACAATACCCCTTGCCCTTTCCAAGATGTCACAATATTGTACAAACAATTGAAAGCAACATTCACCCTTTACGTTGCAAAGCTTTAGCAAGCCCCATGAAATTCACTCCTATTGTCCTCTAGTTATAACTTACTTAACCTCTTACAATAATTTTCCAGACGCCATTTTTTCCAGTCTGCATTTTTTCTGAGCTGAGTTACCAGGATATCACAAATGACCTCCTATAGAATATTCTATTTTTAAAACTGAGAAGGCCACAACATACAATTTAAAAAGTCACTGAAAGTTAAAAAAAATAAAGAAAGAAAAAAAGAAAAAATAATAATAAAACAAAGAGTCACTGAAATACCCATTCTGAAGTTCAGGGTCAAGCGGCAGTAATCATCCAGGCCTTGTTTTTTATTCCTTTTCATTCCTTCTGATTTGATCTCAACAATAAATCAATTAATGCTATTCTCTGCTCTGACTGATTTCATTGGAAAGTTCTTTTAAGAGGTTCTAAAGAGTGGAGTTGGTGACGGACAGGGAGGCCTGGCGTGCTGCGATTCATGGGGTCGCAAAGAGTCGGACACGACTGAGCAGCTGAACTGAACTGAACTGAAGAGTCAACGTGTTGGTATCCCCATTTCTAGGAGCAGCTCCAGAGCCAAGATAACATGTAAGTAGACATTAAAAGAAAATATAATAATACATATAGTACACATAAAGTGTTGTTTTAGCTTGAATGACTTAGTAAGAGTTTGTTAATCTAGGTTTATGGTTCATGTACTAATCCTGTAATAGTGTTATAAAAAACACCACACTAAGCATTCTGCACTGAAATAACAACTGATAAAATTATTTTACATTTTCCCCCATAAATTCCAGTGAAATGATTACACCTATTAATAAGAACCAGGACTCTCTTCAAGAAACTAAGTAATTATTGTGTGCTTTGATTTACACAAAGCCAGATGGAGTTATTACATTATCCACAGTTCATGAATCTCTAGGAAACGCTCTATTTGGTCTGTATATTATCCCTTACACTCTCGGCGTGGAAAAAGTGAAATGAATGAGAATGAAAGTATGTTAGAGTTGGTAATAACCTTCTAGATTTTCAATTTCAAGTCCCTAGAGTCGGGAGAAACAGAATTCAAAGAGGGTCAGCAATGGCTAAGGAAAATGCTTGATAAGCATCACAGAACCAGATGAAAATCCAGTCTTCAAATTCTCAGTTCAGCGCTCTTTCTATAGCAGTATTCAGCTATTATTTATAGATATGCTAATTAATGCAATGGTTTTTTTTACACAGTACGTAAGAGTTACCCTAATGCCTAATGCCTACTACAAATATTTTGTTGACTTAGGATATTTTATTGCAAATCATCCTAAAATTAGAAAAATAACGTCTTCTGACAGGTTTTACTGAAAGATGGGATTGTACATTTCACAGACGGGGCCCGACATATTTATTTTTGCTGTCCTGTGTAAAGCTTGCAATATATTCCAAAGCTTCAAGACATCTGACAAACAGTCCATTTTCTATATGCTAGGAACACAGTGACTGACTTGTGTACTACCAAATATGATTTAAAGTAACAGAAGTGGTACAAGGTTTACCTGAATTAGAGAAATTATATCTTCCATTTGCCTATGGAGAATGTGTGTCTAGCCCAGGGTTCCTCAACTGTGGCCTATTGATATTTAATGCCAGATAATTCTTCAATGTCAAAGACAGTTCAGTGCATTGCAGGATATTTAGCAAGAATTACTGGCCTCTATTCATTAAATGTCTATTGCACTTCCTCCCAAGTTGTGATGACCAAAAATATCTCCAGATACAGCCAAATGTCCCTGGAGAGTGAAATCCCCCCACCCTCACCCTTGAGAAGCACTGGTCTATCTAAATAGAACATGTTTAGGAATTTTGTCTTGGGAAAGAATGCTCAGTAACTCACCAATAGGGTCTGGGAAATGCCGATCAGATAATAAATTGTATTCATCTTCTGAGGTTAGCACCTTGCCACCAGCTGGAAGAATTCGGCTTTTAGGGGGAGCTCCTTTCTGATAGGCCTAAGAAAGGAAAGGCAAAAATGAGTGGACTTTTTCCTCATTGGATTTTTGGGAAATATCAGGAATATTAGAAATAGACAAACCCAGACACCATACACTCAGAGATAGAAATCCCATACTATATCATTGAGTAAGAGCCATTTATACAAAAATTATATTTTGTACCAGAAGCCTCTGTCATAGTAAACATCAGGACTTGCTCTAGGACCAAAAAAGAAAGAAAGTCTCTTAAACTTTTCACTGGCTATGTTCTGGCTGTAGTGATTGGGACAGGGAAGGGCACATGACCTCAGCATGTCCAATCAGAGTGAGTGTTAGGGTCAGCAAGAAAGGTTCTTACACTTTCCACTGGTTATATCCTGGATGCAGCGACTGGGTCAGGAATGATCACATGACCTGATTCAGTCCAATCATAGTGAGCTTCAGGACTTAGCAAGCGAGGCTGACAAAAAGCCTCAGCTCTGAGAGGAGGTAAGGACAGGACACTGGGCTGCCATCTTGTTACTGTGGAGAAGTCTGAAGGTTTCTGACCATGGAGATTTGGGCCTGGTAAGGAAGCTAGGCTGAATGAAGGCAAAGATTTCAGATGGAAGAAAGAATAAACTGAGTTCTGATATCACTGGAGCCATGAATCCAACTGCACCTGAAGCTGGGCCTGTGCCCTGGGCATTTTAGGTCAGGATTCAACCAATCCCAGCCCTTTTTTTCCTTTTTATAAATCTTAAAATTTTTTTCCCTTTTTTTTTTTTTAAACTGAAGTATAGTTGATTTCATGGATCACAGCCTTGTCATGGAAAAGAGGCTTGCATAACTCAATAAAGCTAAGAGCTATACTATGCAAGGCCACCCAAGATGGACAGGTCATAGTGGAGAGCTCTAACAAGACATGGTTCACTGGAGAAGGGAATGGCAAACCACTCCAGTATTCTTGCCATGAGAACCCCATGAACAGTATGAAAAGGCAAAAAACTATGACACCAGAAGATGAAGCCCCAGGTCAGAAGGTGTCCAATATGCTACTGGAGAAGAGTGGAGAAATAACTCCAGAAAGAATGAAGTGGCTGGGCCAAGCAGAAAGGACACTCGGTGTTGGATGCATCTGAGAGTGAAAGTGAAATCCAACGCTGTAAAGAACAATATTGCATAGGAACCTGGAATGTTAGGTCCATGAATTAAGGTAAATTGGACATGGTCAAGCAGGAGATAGCAAAAGTGAACATTGATATATTAGGAATCACTGAACTAAAATGGACTGGAATGGGTGAATTTAACTCAGATGACCAGTATATCTACTACTGTGGGCAAGAATCCCTCAGAAGAAATGGAGTAGCCATCGTAGTCAACAAGAGTCCAAAATGCAGTACTTCAGTGCAATCTCAAAAATGACAGAATGATCTCAGTTCGTTTCCAAGGCAAATCATTCAGCAACACAGTAATCCAAGTCTATGCCCAACCACTAATGCTGGAGAAGATAAATGATTCTATGAAGACCTACAAACCTTGTAAATAACAAAAAAGATTTCCTTTTCATCATAGGGGATTGGGATGCAAAAAGGGAAGTCAAGAGATACCTGGAGCAACAGGCAAGTGTTGCCTTGAAGTACAAAATGAAGCAGAAAGGCTAACAGTTTTGTCGACAGAACACACTGGTCACAGCAAACACCCTCTTCCAACAACAAAAGAGACAACTCTACACATGGACATCAGCAGATGGTCAATACCAAAATCAGACTGATTATATTCTTTGCAGCTGGAGATGGAGAAGCTCTATACAGTCAGCAAAAGAAAGACCTGGAGCTGACTGTGGCTTAGGTCATAAACTCCTTACTGCAAAATTTAGGGTTAAATTAAAGAAACTAGAGAAAACCACTTGACCATTCAGGTATGACCTAAATTAAATCCTTTACGATCATACAGTGGAGGTGACAAAGGGATTAAATCTGGCAGACAGAGTGCCTGAAGAAATATAAAGAGAGGTTCATAACATTGTACAGGAGGCAGTGACTAAAGCCATTCCAAAGAAACAGAAATGTCAGAAGACAAAATAGTTGTCTGAGGAGGCCTTACAAATAGCTGAGAAGAGAAGAGAAGTGAAAGGCAAGGGAAAAAGGGAAAAACATACCCAACTGAATGCAGAGTTCCAGAGAATAACAAGGAGAGATAAGAAGGCCTTCTTACATGAACAGTGCAAAGAAATAGATGAAAACAATAGAATGGGAAAGACTAGAGATCTTGTCAAGAAAACTGGAGATATCAAGGGAGCATTTCAAGCAAGGATGGACACGATAAAGGACAGAAATGGCAAGGACCTAACAGAAGCAGAAGATATTAAGAAGCAGTGGCAGGAATACACAGAAGAACTACACAATAACAATCTTAATGACCTGGATAAGCATGATGGTCTGGTCACTCACCTAGAGCCAGACATCCTGGAGTGTAAAGTAACGTGGGCCTTAAGAAGCATTACTAATAACAAAGCTAGTGGAGGTGATGGAATTCCAGCTGAGCTATTTCAAATCCTAAAAGATGATGCTGTTAAAGTGCTGCAATCAGTATGTCAGCAAATATGGAAAACTCAGCAGTGGCCACTGGACTGGAAAAGGACAGATTTCATTCCAACCCCAAAAAAAGGCAATGCCAAAGAATGCTCAAATTACTGCACAATTGTGCTCATGTCACGAGCTAGTAAGGTTATGCTCAAAATCCTTCAAGTTCAGCTTCAGCAGTAAATGAACTGAGAACTTCCAGATTTACAAGGTGGGTTTTAAAAAGGCAGAGGAACCAGAGATCAAATTGCTAACATTCATTGGATAATAGAAAAAGCCAGAAAATTCCAGAAAAATATCTACTTCTGCTTCATTGACTATGCTTTGGTTGTATGGGTCACAGAAAAATGTGGAAAATTCTTCAAGAGATGGGAATACCAGACCACCTGACCTGCTTCCTGAGAAATCTGTATGCAGGTCAGGAAGCAACACTTAGAACTGGACACGGAACAATGGACTGGTTCCAAATTGGGAAAGGAGTACAAGAAGGTTGTATATTGTCACCCTGCTTATTTAACTTATATTCAGAGTACACCCTGTGAAATGCCAAGCCGGATGAAGCACAAGCTGGAATCAAGATTGCCGGGAGAAATATCAGTAACCTCAGATATGCAGATGATGCCACTCTATGGCATAAAGTGAAGAGGGACTAAAGAGCCTTTAATGAAGGTGAAACAAAAGAGTGAAAAAGTGGATTTGAAACTCAACCTTCAAAAAACTAAGATCATAGCATCTGGTCTCATCATTTCATGGCAAATATTAATAAAGAGGGGGAAGTGGAAGCAGTGACTGATTTTATTTTCCTGAGCTCCAAAATCACTGCAGACTGTGACTGCAATCATGAAATTCAAAGACGCTTGCTCCTTCAAAGGAAAGTTACGACAAACCTAGACAGCATATTCAAAAGCAGAGACACCACTTTGCTGACAAAGGTCTGCATAGTCAAAGCTATTGTTTTTCCAGTAGTAAAGTACAGATGTGAGAACTGGATCATAAAGAAGGCTGAACACTGAAGAATTCATGCTTTCAAATTATGGTGCTGGAGAAGACTTTTGAGAGTCCCTTGAACTGCAAGCAGATAAAACAGTCAATCCTAAAGAAAATTAACCCTGAATATTCACTGGAATAAACCACTGAATACACTACTTCAGTATTCTTGCCTTGAGAATCCCATGAACAGTATGAAAAGGCAAAATGATAGGATACTGAAAGAGGAACTCCCCGGGTCAGTAGGTACCCAAATATGCTACTGGAGATCAGTGGAGAAATAAGTCCAGAAAGAATGAAGGGATGGAGCCAAAGCAAAAATAATACCCAGTTGTGGATGTGACTGGTGATGGAAGCAAGGTCTAATGCTGTAAAGAGCAATATTGCATAGGAACCTGGAATGTCAGGTCCATGAATCAAGGCAAATTGGAAGTGGTCAAACAGGAGATGGCAAGAGTGAACGTCGACATTCTAGGAATCAGTGAACTAAGATGGACTGGAATGGGTGAATTTAATTCAGATGACCATTATATCTACTACTGTGGGCAGGAATCCCTTAGAAGAAATGGAGTAGCCATCATGGTCAACAAAAGAGTCCAAAATGCAGTACTTGGATGCAATCTCAAAAATGACAGAATGATCTCTGTTCGTTTCCAAGGCAAACCATTCAATATCACAGTAATCCAAGCCTTTGCCCCAACCAGTAACGCTGAAGAAGCTGAAGTTGAACGGTTCTATGAAGACCTATAAGACCTTTTAGAACTAACACCCAAAAAAGATGTCCTTTTCATTCTAGAGGACTGGAATGCAAAAGTAGGAAGTCAAGAAACACCTGGAAACAGGAAAATTTGGCCTTGGAATACGGAATGAAGCAGAGCAAAGGCTAATGGAGTTTTGCCAAGAAAACACACTGGTCATAGCAAACACGCTCTTCCAACAACATAAGAGAAGACTCTACACATGAACAACACCAGATGGTCAACACCGAAATCAGATTGATTATATTCTTTGCAGCCAAAGATGGAGAAGCTCTATACAGTCAGCAAAAACAAGCCCTGGAGCTGACTGTGGCTCAGATCATGAACTCCTTATTGCCAAATTCAGACTTAAATTGAAGAAAGTAGGGAAAACCACTAGACCATTCAGGTATGACCTAAATCAAATCCCTTATGATTATACAGTGGAAGTGAGAAATAGATTTAAGGGCCTAGATCTGACAGAGTGCCTGATGAACTATGGACGGAGGTTCGTGACATTGTACAGGAGACAGGGATCAAGACCATCCCTATGGAAAAGAAATGGAAAAAAGAAAAATGGCTGTCTGGGGAGGCCTTACAAATAGCTGTGAAAAGAAGAGAAGCGAAAAGCAAAGGAGAAAAGGAAAGATATAAGCATCTGAATGCAGAGTTCCAAAGAATAGTAAGGAGAGATAAGAAAGCCTTCCTCAGCGATCAATGCAAAGAAATAGAGGAAAACAACAGAATGGGAAAGACTAGAGATCTCTTCAAGAAGATTAGAGATACCAAGGGAACATTTCATGCAAAGATGGGCTCGATAAAGGACAGAAATGGTATGGACCTCACAGAAGCAGAAGATATTAAGAAGAGGTGGCAAGAATACACAGAATAACTGTACAAAAAAGATCTTCACGACCCAGATAATCACGATGGTGTGATCACTCACCTAGAGCCAGACATCCTGGAATGTGAAGTCAAGTGGGCCTTAGAAAGCATCACTACGAACAAAGCCAGTGGAGGTGATAGAATTCCAGTTGAGCTATTTCAAATCCTGAAAGATGATGCTGTGAAAGTGCTGCACTCAATATGCCAGCAAATTTGGAAAACTCAGCAGTGGCCACAGGACTGGAAAAAGTCAGTTTTCATTCCAATCCCAAAGAAAGGCAATGCCAAAGAATGCTCAAACTACCACACAACTGCACTCATCTCACATTCTAGTAAAGTAATGCTCAAAATTCTCCAAGCCAGGCTTTAGCAATATGTGAACCGTGAACTTCCAGATGTTCAAGCTAGTTTTAGAAAAGGCAGAGGAATCAGAGATCAAATTGCCAACATCCGCTGGGTCATCAAAAAAGCAAGAGAGTTCCAGGAAAACATCTATTTCTGCTTTATTGACTATGCCAAAGCCTTTGACTGTGTGGATCACAATAAACTGGAAAACTCTGAAAGTGATGGGAATACCAGACCACCTGACCTGCCTCTTGAGAAACCTATATGCAGGTCAGGAAGCAACAGTTAGAACTGAACATGGAACAACAGACTGGTTCCAAATAGGAAAAGGAGTACGTCAAGGCTGCATATTGTCACCCTACTTATTTAACTTCTATGCAGAGTACATCATGAGAAACGCTGGGCTGGAAGAAGCACAAGCTGGAATCAAGATTGTCGGGAGAAATATCAATAACCTCAGATATGCAGATGACACCACCCTTATGGCAGAAAGTGAAGAGGAACTAAAAAGCCTCTTGATGAAAGTGAAAAAGGAGAGTGAAAAAGTTGGCTTAAAGCTCAACATTCGGAAAACTAAGATCATGGCATCTGGTCCCATCACTTCATGGGAAATAGATGGGGAAACAGTGGAAACAGTGTCAGACTTTATTTTTGGGGGCTCCAAAATCACTGCAGATGGTGACTGCAGCCATGAAATTAAAAGATGCTTACTCCTTGGAAGGAAAGTTATGACCAACCTAGACAGCATATTAAAAAGCAGAGACATTACTTTGCCAACAAAGGTCTGTCTATTCAAGGCTATGGTTTTTCCAGTGGTCATGTATGGATGTGAGAGTTGGACTGTGAAGAAAGCTGAGCACCAAAGAATTGATGCTTTTGAACTGTGGTGTTGGAGAAGACTCTTGAGAGTCCCTTGGACTGCAAGGAGATCCAACCAGTCCATCCTAAAGGAGATCAGTCCTGGGTGTTCATTGGAAGGACTTATGCTAAAGCTGAAACTCCAATACTTTGGCCACCTCACGTGAAGAGTTGACTCATTTGAAAAGACCCTGATGCTGGGAGGGATTGGGGGCAGGAGGAGAAGGGGATGACAGAAGATGAGATGGCTGGATGACATCACTGACTCTATGGACATGAGTTTGAGTGAACTCCAGGAGTTGGTGATGGACAGGGAGGCCTGGCGTGCTGCAATTCATGGGGTCACAAAGAGTCAGACTCGACTGAGTGACTGAACTGAACTGATTCACTGGAAGGACTGATACTGAAGCTGAAACTCCAATACCTTGGCCATCTGATACTAAGAGCCAGCTCAATGGAAAAGACCTTGATGATGGGAACGATTTAGGGAAAATGAGAAGGGGGTGGCAGAGGATGAGATGGTTAGATAGCATCACCAACTCAGTGGACATGAATTTGAGACAACTCTGGGAGACAGTAGAGAATAGAGGAGCCTGGTGTGCTACAGTCCATGGGGTCACAAAGAGTTGAAGAGACCGTCTTTTCTCCACTTTCTTTCCTCCTTTGTTGAAGATTAATTGATCGTAGTGTGTGGGTTTATTTCTGGGCTCTCTATTCTATTCCATTGACCCATATGTTTGTTTTTGTGCAATAACATGCTGTTTTGATTAATGTTGCTTTTTTTTTTGCAAGATCATAGGACCAGCTCTAGACTAGAGCAATTGCTTCAGTCAGGGTAGAGCTTTACTTGACCTGACATGGGTCATGGTGCCTCCCGGAGCTAAGGTGAAAAAAATGTTTACATACTTGCTACTTGTGGGTACTTCAGTACTTTCGTGTAATGGTCATAAGATGATAAATCAGAGTCCCTAATCTCAGGGAGATTCACTGTAGATACGTCTCAAAGGAGAGAAATGTAATCTCAGTAACTTCTAGAAATTCAGCACTACACTTATCATTTCAGATGCTAGCACCTGAATCATTCTAATAACCACAAGAATGATGACACGTACAGATATTTACAGCACAAAATACTTGGAGACTGATGACTAATGAGACTGTGGGACATGCAGGTGCAATTATGGCTGCTAAGGATTTTTACCAAAAGCATAAAAAGGTAACAATGATAAAATATGCTACCACTTGCCCTCATACATGAGGCTGTTTTTCAGTAAAATGGTTTGCTGCTAAGTTGTTTCAGTCATGTCCGACTCTGTGCGACCCCATAGACGGGAGCCCAACAGGTTCCCCCATCCCTGGGATTCTCCAGGCAAGAATACTGGAGTGCGTTGCCATTTCCTTCTCCAACGCATGAAAGTGAAAAGTGAAAATGAAGTCGCTCAGTCGTGTCCGACTCCTAGTGACCCCATGGACTGCAGCCTACCAGGCTCCTTCATCCATGGGATTTTCCAGGCAAGAGTACTGGAGTGGGGTGCCATTGTCTTCTCCAAAATGGTTTAGGATGGAATTATAATATCATGACATCTGAATAATTCTGGTCAGCAGACAAAACGTTCTACTGTTTGGGAAACATAACAGAATTGCAAAGCATCATGAAAGCAGTGAAGTAGTTGGTTAAACAGATATATTCATGGAGACATACAGATAAGATAAAATGTAAGTATATGCTCTGATGGGAGGGCATAAGTCAAGGGAAATTTGTGAGACTAACAAGCTACAACCAAGTTGAGAACTGAAACCATAAAACTGTGGGACCTAAAGTCTGGCATGGTGGTTCTCTTGGGAATACCTAAAATAATGTTAATAATGGCTACAAAATCAGAGTAGCAATAACATATTCTGCATCAATAAGATAGTGGTTGAAGAAACCCAAACAAAACAAACTCCTGTGTGTCTAAGAAGGCTGTTTTCATTTTTGTAAGAACCACTAATCAAGTGCTCAAGCATATCAGGACCCACAGCAAAAGAGAGAAGAATTGAAAACGGTGTGATTTGGAGAAAGTTTAGGAACAGTTTGATTCAGACTGGCCTCAAATCTGAACTGTGTTATCTAATCTAGGTTTTTAAAAACATTATATGTTATATTATTTAACCCTCAAAACAGCATTGTGAATTAGACATTATCTCCATTTTATCAATGAGAAAAGTGAAACTCAAAGAGGTTAAATAACTTGTCAATGACCCAGTGGTGAGAAGGTGATGAAATCCAGCCCCAGGAATCAGGAACTGAGAATGAAAATAAGAATGCTCATTTTTTTTCCCTGTTCAATTACCAGCCAAGACTGGATTCTTGATAAAAGAATTGGTAATTTATAGATAGTTAATTTATAACTTTTAGGTGTAAGGTTTTTTGGTTTTTGTTTTTTTTTTTTGGCTGTACTGTGTTACATACAGGATCTTAGTTTCCTGAACAGGGATTGAACCCATGGCTCCTGCAGTCCTACGGTGGAAGCCTGGAGTCCTAACCACTGGACCGCTCAGGAATTCCATCTTAGGTGTAATTTAAAAAAAAATCCTTTTGTAATTAATAAACAGGATATCATTAAAACTTTGAGGGACTATGGCACACTGCACGGGCATTTTTTCCAAGTTAAAAAAAAAATTGGTTATTACCAAACTCAGTGACCATATCTTAGCAACCAGAACAAGTTTTCTTGAAAATGATGAGCAAAGCAAATAAAGCAATATAGTTCATAAACTGTAAGCTAAGGGAGCAAGTTTTAACCTTAAAATGAAAAAGGGAAAAAAAAAATTTTGATTCAAAATGAAACTTCAGTTAGTGCCAAATGTGATGAAAACCTTAATAAATACAAGAGTGAGTTCATGAGTGTTTCCTCCACATCAGCTAGTTGTCATACCAACAACTGGTCTACATTGGGCTCTGCTAGCACTTGGCCATACGCTAAGGGCTTCAGTGTGTTCATGTGTTTATCCTCACCACAACATCGTGATGAAAGAATCATGCTTACCACTCTTCAGATGAGAAAACTGAGGTTCACGGAGATTAATAACTTATGCAAGGACACATATATCTAGAAACTGGTTCAAAGTGCAAAATATTAACCATTACGCTACACTGCCCCTTCTTAAGCTTCCCTGAGAGGATGATGTAGTGGGACACATGAAATATAAAGTGATTTGTTGTAATTATCATTATTATTTGCACTGTTGATCATTTGCCTCAAAGAGCAAATCAAATGTTGAATAAAATCCTAAAATAGAGAAACCAAAGAAGCTATTTACTTAATGAAGGTTAGAAAGAGTAAGACTACTCCAGAAAGTGGTATGAATATGCCTGGGAAGTGGCATAATACGTCTGCATTCTACGTTATTTCTGTTTTCCATCAGAAATGGGAAGGAAACATATTGTCAGCCTGAAGCCTCTTCCTAACGGTTTAGCATCAGAGGTGATTACTCAAGAGTATCTGTAGAGCATGTCTTGACCAGTTTTGAACTTAGAGTCAAGAAAGTAGAGTTTTAAATTGGTTACTGTCTTTAATCTATAAATAGTCACTATTCATTTCAAAGGGAACTAGAGAATCTGTTGACTGACTCTCTGAATATGTGTACCCTATGGGATCTAGAAGGAATCAGTGGGATCATTCAGCCTCACACTCTAGTTTAATGGAGGCCAGAGCTCAACTTTAGTCTGCCCGGTGTTCTTTCATCTATACCACATTACCACCCTTGATGGGGAAAGACATGGGAGCCAATAAAATCTGAGGTCCTCTCAGGTGCTAGGCACTTTACATAAGTTACCTCACTTTCTCCACATTTTACAAACAAGGAAAAGAATGAGATAACCAGGGAAAAGCTAATGGAAAAAGTCTGTAAGTATAAATGGAATAAAGTGTGTGAAATGTTCTGAATTTTTAGGAACCCATGCAAATCCAAACACAATCTTAATAAACAATTCTTCAGCGACACAGGAGGCTTAAGACTGGGAAGACGCAGAGACACAGAGCAGAGAGGGAGAGCTGTCGGAGGTGGCTGGGACAGACCTCGAAGCCCGGTGATTATAGGGAAAGGTTCCTGCACTGGTCACTCAGTAGAACCTTCCATGTTCACACTCACTAGTAATTACTTGCTCAAAGTCTGTCTCGCCCACCAGACTGCAAGCATCTGTGTGCTCTACAGCGATACGCCTAGAACCTACTCTAACCCACGGTAAGGATCTGTTGACGGAAATAAATACCTGAATCCGTTAGTGCTCATTGAATCAGTCAGTCTCAAGGAATAGGGCATGCCAGTCAACCCAGACAACATTTAAGAGCACTGCAAGAGCCAGCAGCAACGAGGAATGTCTTACCTCTCTGTTCTCGTAGCTTTCCACAGCAAAGTCATTTTTAACCACAACATATCTCTCTTTCCATTTCTTTATGTCTTCAGCAAACTGTAACAGTTCTCCTTCATACAAAACAGTTCCAGGCTCGAGCGGCGGCTTAAAGAAGATGAATACAATTAACCATGACGACAAAAGAGGGCATATATCCACTGTCTATTCACAGTATTTCAAGGAATATTTTTGGAAACTATCTTGTGCTTAGATACTCGGGAAATTGTTTCCTCCACTTCTCTCCACATTTCCCATTCCTACTTCTCCTGACCAAATGCAAATATTTGTCTTCTTGATAACTTTGTGATCTGCATTCCCTCCATTATCCTCCAAGAACAGAAGCATATGGGAGAAGGGATTATAGTAGCAAGGTTACGCCTTGCATATGCATGGTACTTAATAAATTCTTCATACACTCTGTGGAAGAGAGGGAGACAGGTGGTTAGCTGTAAGTTGTGAACATCTATCCCAGCATCCTGAATATGCCTCAGGGTTAATTCCTGAAAAAAACAGGGGCGTTCACAGGCTGTTCCCCTATTTGTCAACCTTCAGTGGCTGCTCAATAGTTTGTGCTCAGGGGTTTTCCCAAATGCAAAGCTCTGGGGACCCAGGCTATAAAACTTCACCTACCTCCAAGCTCCTCAAAGAGATCATGCTTGCTCTCTGGTTAAAGAACAAGCAGGCAAGGCAGCAAACCTTCATTCTACTTCTTCAATTTAAAGGTTTTTTTTTTTAATTTTTATTTATTTATTTTTTTAATTATATATATATTTTTTATTTTAATTGGAGGCTAATTACTTTACAATATTGTATTGGTTTTGCCATACATCAACATGAATCTGCCACGGTGGATTTTGCATTAATTATGCTGGTGATTAGGGAAGTCCCCGTTAGGTTCCTAGACAGGTCTCTATTGGGCTAACTGTGTAAGGGATAATTCTCATCCTGCCTCATGTATTATCTCAAAATATAGGAATGGGCCTCTTGTCTTTCATGTGTCACTGACTTTACATAAACTATAGTGCCTTTCTTTCTGACTTACTTCACTCTGTGAAACAGGCTCTGGGTTCATCCACTTCACCAGAACTGACTCAAATTCGTTCTTTCATGGAATCTATAAAAATTGATGACCCTATTTTCAGGGAAGGAATGGAGACACAGATGTAGAGAATGGACTTGCAGACACAGTGGGGGAGGGAGAGAGTGAGACGAATGGAGAAAGTAGCACCAACATATATTCACTATCATGTGTAAAGGGCATCTTCCCAACCCAGGGATCGACTGGGTCGCCTGCATTGCAGGCAGATTCTTTCCCATATGAGCCACCAGGGAAGCCCCATAAAACAGAGAGCTGGTGAGAAGTTGCTGTATAACACAGGGAGCTCAACCTGGTGCTCTGTGATGACTTAGAGAGGTGGGATGAGGGGAAGGGGAGGAGGTTCAAGATGAAGGGGATATATGAGTAATTATGGCTGATTCACATTGTTGTAAGGCAGAAACCAACACAACATTGTAAAGCAATTTTCCTCCAATTAAAACATGAATTAAGAAAGAGAAAAAACTGTAGTGCCTTTAACACAATATTGTAAGCCAACTATATCTTAATGAAAGAAAATTATAATCCCTTTAGAAATGTCTCTCCACTTTTAAGCAAAATTTACACGAAGCATACAGAAAAGATAGATACGCTCATCTTTTTAAAAATCCACTCCGGGATGGAATTTCTAAGGTAAATTTCAAGGTATTGAGACAGATGATGAAATACTCTCCTACCTGGACTCCTTAACATGTAAAAGAGGCCCTCACTCTCCTCTTTAAATGAGACTGAAACCATATATAAGCATAACTTTATAGTTGTTACGCACAGCACTTCTTCAAACTGGGCCACTTAAATCAACTGATATGCTTGTTAAAAATATGGCTCACCCTAGATTTATTATATAAGAATCTCTGGGGATGTGGACCAGAATTTTCACTTTTATCAAACTCCCTAAATTTTTTCCATAACTGCTTTATGGCGATGACAATCAGTTATCTCTGCAAACCCATGCCACTAAATCTGTTGATCAACTCGCAGCAGTATTGAACCCATTTATCATTCGTCCTTTCTTGAAATCCCTTCTTTTATTTGTCTCAGGCACATTGTACTTCCCTGATTTTTTTTCCCCTACTCCACAGGCTATTTGTTTTCAGTCCATCTTGCTGGAATCTTCTCCTTTTTCTGATCTCCAAATGTTGAAGGGGCCAGAATTTGGTCATGGAACCTCTCCTATTCTGTTTACACTTTCCCTTGATTATGTCCCATGACTTTAATACCAGTTAGGAGCTAAGAAATCCCAAATTTCTATTCTCTAGCCTCAACCTCTCCACTGAGCTCCAAATCAGAGCATTGAACTATTTCAGTATTTCCACAGGTGCATGTCAAATAAGTATCTTAAACATAACATGGACAAAAGTGAGCTTAGGATCCCCATTCACCTCTGACTCTCCTGAATAAAAGACAAGTCCAACTGCTTATTTGCTCAGGCTGAAAGCTGTCATCACTAATTTCTCTCTTCTTCTGTTCTCTCAGATCCAACCCATCCACAAGTTCAGTCAGCTCTGACTTGGAGTCTTCTCACAACAACTTCCATCACCACCCTAGTCCAATTTGCCATCATCCTTCTCTTGGACTGCTACAGTGTCTTTCTTGCCAGTTTCCAGTTCCCTCTCATGTCCCGCCCTGTATTCTATTCTCTAGAGAAAACCCAGAGAGATCACTTAAAATTATAAGTTACTCTGTATTCCATACCCTCCAATAACTTTACATCACACTTAAAATAAAAACCCTTATTGTGGTCTATGGTCCTATATGATCTGGCTTCTATTAGTCACTCTGTATTCCTTTTTCAACTCTCCTCCCTTGCTCACATGGCTCTCAAGACACCAGCCTTCCTGCTGTGCTTTTAACTGCAGCAAAATCTTTGCAACTTTGTTCCATGTGCTTGGAGCACTCTTTCCACAGATACTCACACAGCCTATTCTTTTATTTCACTCTAGTTTCTGCTCAAATGTCATCTCCACAAAAGGCTTCTCCGAAATATTCATGACTCCTGCTTTGTTTTACTTGATAGCATTTCTTATTACCTAATACCACCTGATATTCATTTATTTATTTATTGTCTTTCTTCTATTTGAATATTAACAGGAAAGCATAAAATCTGTCTTGTTCTCCAGTACTTAGGATAGGGTCTGGCAAGCAAGCATGCATGCTAAGTTGCTTCAGTCATGTCTGACTCTTTGCAACCCTATGGACTGTAGCCTGCCAGGCTCTTCTGTCCATGAGATTCTCCAGGCAAAAATACTGAAGTGAGCTGCCATGCCCTCCACCAGGGCATCTTCCCGAACCCATGTGTCTTGTCTCCTGCATTGGCAGGCAGGCTCTTTACCACTAGCGCCACCTCGGAAACCTCAGGGCCTGGCACATAGTATTAATAAATATTTGTTTAGACTGTGGATAATTATTATAATGGAGCAAAGGAGAAAGAATAAACTACAGTTTAGAAGATAAAAATCACATTTGATCAATGACCAAAATAAAAATGCCAGAAGTATGAGGCATTGAAATTATGACTTTTTTTGTACTGATCTTCATTAGAGCAAGTCAGATTTCCTGACATCAAAGCATCAGTGTGGAAAAAGATGATAAAATTGAAATCATGCTTGTTTTCTTTTTTATATGGATTTCACCATCAACAAGAAATCATATGTTCTAACTTCTGGGCAAATAGTTTTTTGAGCATGATTTGAGAACAGATTTTTTAAGCTGTCACACCAATTATTGTTTATTTCAGAAACATCATGAGCTATAAACCATTCTTAGTGGGAGAAATATGGAAACCAAATGTCCATGGGTTACCTTGGTCTTCAAAAATTGTGATGTTAAATCTCTTTGCTGCTCTACTTCACTGCGTACATGGTTGCAGAAAGCCACAGAGTACTGGCGACTGTAGTAGGGACTGAAGTTTTTGATGGCTGCCTCAGTTTTCCCTGAAAAAATGTGAAAATCAGAATTTAGAAATCTATCATCTGTTAGAGAATAGACACATATCTCCATAATTCTATAAATACCCCCTCAAGGTTCCCCACACCCTCTGCTTTCTAGGGATTTGTTATTTTCCCACAGTGCCTGAGACCTTGGATACCTTTGTCGATTCCTCCCTTCTGGCATCACCCTGAGTGACTTCAAGGTCCCCGAGGACCATCTATCCAGTAACCAACTTGCTCCACTTTATATCAACAGCCCATTGTCATGACCATAAACTCAACCATCCTCCCAGTTCTTCTACAACGGCCATTCTACCTCACCCTGTTCTCCCCTTCACCTTGCTCTTCATTATCCTCTACTTTAAGTCATTCAACATCTCCTGCACAGCAATACCACAGTCCCAGGCTCCAACATTTCAACTCTGGACACACATCACTCCATTTCTTTACCCCCCAGATCCTGAGGCTCCACTTCTAGTCCTGTGGATCCACAGCCCTGGATAAAATCAACAAACTACTTCTTCTAGTTTTGCCCCTATGTCTCTGGCCTAAAAGTTTTTTTGTGATTCAAAGAATTATATAATTACCACGGGGAAACTTTTGGCTTAGGAATCTTGAGACCTGAATTCTGGTCCCAATTCTAGAAGACAGAGAAGTGAACCAGCTGTATGACCGTGGATGTCACTCATTCTCTCTGGGCTCCAGTGTCCTAACTATAAAAGAAGGTGCTCACTAGTCCACACTTTTCTTGGAATCTACGTGACAGTGAAATATAACCATGGAAGTACAGTTGTCTGACAACTAAGACTGATAACTACAATATGATCTCTCAGCACCAAAAGAAAATAAAGCTGAAGATTAATCATGTCGGGGGCCAGGGTGGGGGAGGTTGAGGACTGGAGATGGAGGGAGAGGGAGAGTTAGGCACTGGAATGCTCTTGAGCTTTTCCAACCTGGGCAACCAAACTGCAGGAAAGGAGAAGGAAAAATAGGGGAGGAAGGGCAAAGGAGCATTCTGAAGCAGATGAGAAATCCTCACAAGCTTTCAAGCACTTCCCACTGAGAACAGAAATAAATACAGGTCCCACTGACTGTGCTTACCAGCTGTTAGTCCCTGTAACGAAATGCTAGTTTGAGAGAAGTAAATCTGATATAATATTCCAAAATATTTTAAAAGGCTTTCATGGGAACCTGGCATAGTTTTTGTTTTCGAATTGGATATTATAGTCAACAGAGAAATAGTAAAACATACAGGCAACATTTGTTTAGAGCTATTATGCATGTAAAATTTCAAAACTAAATGAAGGGTTATAACCACGTAGATAAAGATACTCAGTATGAGAACTATGAATCCACACTTGCCAACTTCTATGCCTGTGGAATCACTGCCCCAAACACCCACAAGTGTATGAGTTGCTGTTGTTCAGTCACTCAGTCATGTCCAACTCTGTGACCCCATGACGGCAGCACGCTAGACTTCCCTGTCCTTCACCATCTCCCGGAGCTTGCTCAAACTCATCCTCTCTATATGGAAAGTCCTTATGTAGCCCAGACATTTAGGTCTCATAATATATATGAGGTAAAGGGGAATTCTCACTTATTCCCTCAAAAAAATGACATTTTCTGGTTGTATTCATGAGCTTTAATAATTACTACTTGAGTTGGTGATGGACAGGGAGGCCTGGTGTGCTGTGATTCATGGGGTTGCAAAGAGTCAGACACGACTGAGCGACTGATCTGATCTGATCTGAAGGTGCTTTGAGACCTACTAATAATAGGTTCTGTAGAAATGCAAATAAAAGCTCCTATAATTTCAATCAGGCATGCTTTTCCTTGCTCTGTGAGTTTATGGTATTACTATTAATCAGTATTTGCATAATATTCTCATATGCTCAGGCTTTTAAGTATCTAATTGGTCATTATTTTATTAGCTTTTATGCAGTGCATAAGAAGGAAAATTCTATCTACTTGTCTATAATTTCCTTATATAGGCGTGGGGCATCTTTGAGAATTCACACAATGAGGATGTCTCACTGAAACATATAAATGAATAACAAAAGCTGCCCATTAGGTCCACGTAACCACTGTTTAGTCTAGCAGAACAGCTGGTTAATTTCTGATGCGAATTTTTGTACACTTGCAAGCACTTGGATTTAAATAAAAGGAGATGGATGTCATTGTATGATGAGTTCTACAGAACCTTGAAACCTGATATCCTGCCACATCACCAAACCTCCCTCAAGGATGTTCTGTTTCTACTGAGATGCTACAATGCCTCTGCTCCCTTCCAACAGGAGAAAAACGCTTCTGCAACTTGAATCTCTGCATATAGTGCAATCCACACAGCAGTGACCAAGGAGGGAGTACTCATAAAAAAGGATCACAGCTTTCGAGGGTAATTAACCTATTGACTGTTTCCACATGTGAACAAAACAGCTAATAACATCACAAATTCTAGAAGGAAAATAACTTAAAAGCTATTCCCAAAATGTATCTAGATTTTAGATTCAGCAGATCTAAACCCAAATAAAAGAATGCCTGGTGTAGGGATCTTGACAATTTGAGAAAAGCCTAGAGTTGGGGCAAAATAACACTGTAGTTAGGAGGATGGATTCTGGAGTTAGATAAGGGATGAATTGCATCTCTGCTACTTACGAGTAGTAAGACTTCACACCAGTTTCTTCCCCATATAAAATGAAGCCAGTAAGAGTAGCATTCTCATGAATTAAGGTGTTATATTACTCAACCATTAAACATGAAATATTGCCATTTGTAAGAATGCGTCTGGAGCTAGAGAATATCATGCTTAGTGAAATGTCAGGCTGACAAATACTCTATGATACCACTTATATGTGGAATCTAAAAAGTAACACAGATGAATGTAAATGCAAAACAGAAATAGACTCATAGATATAAAACACAAGCTTGTGGTTGTCAAAGGGGAGAGGGAAAGGGAAATGACAAATTAGGGGTATGGAATTAATAGATACAAACCACTATATGTAAAATAGATAAGCAACAAGGATATACTGTATAGCAGAGTGAATTATACCCATTATCTTATAATAACCTATAATGGAATATAATCTGCAAAAATACTGAATCACTTTACTGCACACCTGAAACTAATACAGCATTGTAAATCAACTACACTTCGATTTAAAAACAAGAATAACAGTCTCACAGTGTGGTCATAACTACATGAAATAACTCAGTAAAGTGCTCAGCACTGCATCTGGCACATAGAAAGTGCTCAGTAATCCCTAGTAATTAAACTGATGAAGAACTCAAGCTAACCACCCAGGGAAGGTCCTTAAGCTGAACCAAGGAATGAAGAAGTCAAAAGCAAGTTGTCTACTGTTAACTCTTTAACTAGGACCTGCCCTGTTGCTTACAAAACCACTATCCTACTCACTGAAAGCTCAGGACAAACATAACCTATATCTTCACAGATGTTTCAGGAACGCTTACTAGCATGTAAGAGGCTCTCAGTGCAACCTGAATTAAAACCAACTAAATCAAACATTAGCCTTAATGAGCCAAAGTGAAAAGGCAAATTAGTATATGTATTACATTGAGTTCCCCACTCTGAGCCTAAATTTTTAAAATGGAAATATAGTTTGTTTACAATGTCAATTACTGCTGTACAGAAAAGTGATTCAGTTATGCATATACTGTTGTTGGGCTGTTCAGTCACTAAGTCATGTCCAACTTTTTGCAACCTCATGGACTGCAGCATGCCAGGCTTCCCAGTCCTTCACTGTCTTCCAGAGTTTGCTCAAATTCATGTCCATTGAGTCACTAATGCTATCTAGCCATCTCATCCTCTGCCACCTTCTTCACCTTTTGCCTTCAATCTTTCCCAGCATCAGGGTCTTTTCCAATGAGCTGGCTCTTGACATCAGGTGGCCACAGCATTGGAGCTTCAACTTCAACATCAGTCCTTTCAGTGAATGTTCAGGACTGATTTCACTTAGGACTGACCAGTGTGATCTCCTTCCTGTCCAAGGGACTCTCAAGAGTCCTCTCCATCACCACAACTGGAAAGCATCAATTCTTTGGTGCTCAGCCTTCTTTATGTCCAACTCTCACTTCTGTACATGACTACTGGAAAAACCATAGCTCTGACTATATGGGCCTTTGTCGGCAAAGTGATGTCTTTGTTTTTTAATACACTGCCTAGGATTGTCATAGCTTTCCTTCCAAGGAGCATCTTTTAATTTCGTGGCTGCATACATTCTTTTTATTATTCTTTTCCATTATGGTTTATCATAGGATATTGAACATAGTTCTCTATGCCATACAGTAGGACCTTACAGTTTATTCATTCCATATATAAAAGCCTACATCTATTAACCCCGACCTCCCACTCCATCCCTTTCCCAAGCACCTTCCCCTTGGCAACCACCAATCAGTACTCTATGTCTGTGATTCTGCTTCTGTTTCATAAATAGGCTCACTTGTCTTATTTTAGATTTCACATACAAGTGATATTGTATGCTATTTGTCTTCCTCTTTCTGATTTATTTCACCTAGCATGATAATCTCTAGGTCCATCCATTTTGCAGCAAATGACCTTATTTCATTCTTTTTAATGGCTGAGTAATACTCCATCGTATAGCCGTACTGTATTTTTATCCATTCATCTGTCAATGGACCCACAGTGGCTACACTAACTTATATTCCCACCAACAGTATATAGGAGGGTTCTCTTTCTCTCCACATCCTCTCAAGCATTTGTTATTTGTAGACTGTTTAACCATGGCCATTCTGACTGGTGTGAGGTGGTACCTGTTTGTAGTTTTGATATTTGCATTTCTCTAATAATTAGAGAAATGTTGAGTATCTTCATGTGTCTATTGGCCATCTGTATGTCTTCTTTAGAGAAATGCTTATTTAGGTCTTCTGCCCATTTTGGGGTAGGACTGTCTGTTTTCTCATTGTTGAATTGTATGAGCTATTTGTATATTTTGGAAATTAAACACTTGTCAGTCGCATCATTTGAAATATTTTCTCCCATTCTGTCAGTTGTCTTTTTGCTTTGTTTATGGTTTCCTTTGCTGTGCAAAGGTTTGCAACTTTGATTAGGTCCCATTTGTTTATTTTTGTTTTTATTTGTATTGCTTTGGGGCTTCCCAAGTGGCACAGTGGTAAAGAATCTGCCTGCCAGTGCAGGAGACTCAAGAGACACTGGTTCAATCCCTGGGTTCAGAAGATCCCCTGGAGAAGGAATTAGCAACCCACTCCAGTATTCTTGCCTAGGAAATTCATGGACATAGGAGCCTGGTGGGCTATAGTCCATGGGCTTGCAGAGTAGGACACAACTGAGCAACTGAGAGCAGTGCGGGAGACCGTCCTAAGAAAACATTAGTACGATTTATGTCAGAGAATGTTTTGCCCATGTTCTCTTCTAGTAGTTTTATGGTGTCATGTCTTATGTTTAAGTCTTCAGCCATTTTGAGTTTTATTTTTGTGAATGGTGAGAGGGTGTGTTCTAACTCCATTGATTTACATGCAGCAGTCCAATTTTCCCAGCACCACCTGATGAAGAAACTGTCTTTTCCCTAGAGTATATTCTTGCCTCCTTTGTCAAAAATTAATTGACCATAGGTGTGTAGGTTTCCTTCTGGACTCTCTATTCCGCTCCATTGATTCATTTGTCTGTTTTTATTCTAAAACCACACTGTTTTGATTACTATAGCTTAGTAGTATTTTCTGAAGTCTGGGAGGGTTATGCCTCCTGATTTGTTCTTTTTTTCCTAGGGATTGCCTTGGCAATTCTGGGTCTTTTATGGTTCCATATGAACTTTAGGATTATTTCTTCTAGTTCTGTGAAAAATGTGTGAGCCTCAATTTTGTCACTTATAAAATGGGGATTATAAGACACTCATTTTCACAGTGCTTTATAAGTATTCAGTGGGATATTCTGCAGGTTAAAAAGTACCTAGAGCAGTATCAGACACTTTAGATACTCAATAAATTTTGACTATTACTACTATTATTTAATATACCACCATAAGGGCATTCAAATAAGTGGATCAGCCCACAGGCACCACATAAAATAATTTCTGCTTAACCCAGCTTGTTTCCACAGTTCTCAAGATTCTTGAATATTGTATTACCTTCCTCTCCACCCTCTGCAATTTAGTATCATATTCTCTTGCCTAAATTGTTTTTGAAACACACTGCCAGGTATTTCTCTAAAAGGAAGTTACTCAATAATATGAAGACTAGAACCACAAAGGGCTTCTTCCACATTTTCTTGTACCAGCATTTTGGTCACAGGCATATTTCTTCTAATCCTACTTAAGTATTACAGCCTGTACTGGGCCTTGGGCTGGTGCAATTTACTTGACCAGGCTGGTCTTAATACCCTTCAGGGTAATCATCACTGAAGTTAAAAGAAACCTCCACGAGAGCTCTGTCCACAACATTTAGCTTCAGTTCAACTTTGTAAAAATAAGAAAAGTATCTTCTGGCTCTTTTAAAAGCATCTGAATTCATACAGGTTCAAAACTCAGCACTATTATTGATTCCTTTTCCCTTGCTCCCATATTCAGTCATCAGATCTTGTCACTTCTATTTTCATAACATTTCTTGAATCCACCTCCTTTTCCCCATCCCAACCACCATACCTTCAATCAAGTCTTTATTATATTGCAAAAAACAATGTACAAGTGTCTTAATCTGCCCTATCTCAAGATCCCAGCACAGCAAAAAACAAAACAGACTAAAAAACTTTTGTAGCTCTTAGTTCTAAAACAGGAACAAAGAAGTCAAAACCAGAGTGGGGCGGGGGGAAATGCCACTGCTAATACATACATCCTGGAGGATTACAGGAAATAGCCAAAGCTTGCTCCCTATTGCAAAGGCAAGATTCTGGGAAGTGGCCAGAATGAGTCTAGAGTCGATGCAACAGAACAGGAGAGGCTGAATCCTCTCTGGCCACCATGGTCCCATTCAAGAGAAAGCCCCGACACGAGTTGTCAAGGCCCAAATATTAAAGTAGGGAACTGTCCTTCAGAACCAAGTCTTGCCTTTAATTTTCCCAGGCAACTCTTTTGAAAGCCTTAAGGGGCACACCTCATAGTCATAGGCCATAATCCTCTGTATCCTGGCTTGACAAGTTTCATTTGACATGTTGTTGCAAGACCATGTTAATTCCTTCATAAAAATCTTCAACAGTTCCACATTGCCTAGAAGAGTAATCACCCAGACTGGCACCAAAGGCCCTGTGATCTGGCTCCAGCTCTCTTTTACTTCCCACCTCTCCTACTCAAACTAACGCTTCTCATCCCCAGTACATGGCCATGCCTTCACCCCTCCTTTCTCCCTTACTTCAAGCCCAGGTGGGAATCCCAAGCCAAGAAGAAAACTTCCTGGCTCTCCCCAGCTGGAAACACTCACCTTCTTTTGTATTCTCCCCAAAATACACCACTTTTGCTACAGCTGTTTAAATATAGCTCATCTCTCCTCCAAGTGTATACTTTTATTTGTGCACTCAGTAAATGTTTGTTGAATGAATGAAAGAATAGCTAAGTAAATATTTGAGTAAAGTAAATTACAGCGCATCAGAATCATGAAATCTATGCCAGTACCCTAAGAAAGGAGTAAGGTCCAGTTCTCAGTTTGACTACTTATTATTAAAAATATGTATTCTTACACAAGCTTCCTGGGTCAGGAAGATAACCTGGAGTAGGAAATGGCCACCCATTCCAGCATTCTTGCCTAGGAAATCCCATGGACAGAGGAGCCTGGCAGGGCTCCATGGGATTGCAAAGAGTTGGATATGACTGAACACACACACGCATGCGTGCACACACACACAAACACACACGTACTCTTACACAGCATGCAATCCGTGAGGGGTCCTCGGTTAGCCGGTAGCAAGCTTTTCCAGTTGTTGGGTCTGGTCAATGGAGTAACAGAGGAAAAGGACATACCTGAAGAACTGCTGAAACAGAAAAGCAGAAGCAGGAGCAGGGGGAGGATTATGAAGATGTCAACACTGACCAGGAAAGTGTTGACGAGGAAGGTGATTAAAAAAAAGCTCAGACACGTCCCCTCCTGAAGAGGCCCGCAAGGCACTATCTGAGGAGTCTGAAGCAGCTGAGCAGCCTACACCATCTTCGTCTTGGATAAAAAGACTGAAGAGAAAGACAGTGCTTATGACTTCAGTACAGATTACGCTTAACAAATCCTGTCCTTCTGTAAGGGTTTTCTTGTTGGTGGTGGTTTTTAACATTGTGAGAAGACTGCTGAGCTGTTCTGTGTGTGTGATGTACCAGTTTGTTAACAGTATCACATAAGCTATGTAAATCTTGTGAGCATGTATATAATGATTGTTGCTGTTCGGTCGCTCAGTTGTGTCCGACTCTTTGCAACCCCATGGACACCAGGCCTGCCTGTCCCTCATTATCTCCCAGAGTTTGCCTAAGTTCACATCCATTGAGTCAGTGATGCTATCCAACCACTTATATATAATGATATATTCATTATATCAGCCACATATAATGATATATTCATTTAAAAGAATAAAGCGACTTTTAAAAACTGCACTCTCATAGCATAATTCTTTTGTTTCAAATCTGGCTCTTATAGGTTAATTCTGTTTAAGCTTTTATATCAGTTTTGTCCCTGAAATTATATATGGGGAATTACGTAAAAACAAAAGTTTTTCTTGGTTTGTGTGTTTTTCTTGACCAGTTTATAGAAATGGGAAATATACAAAGGCCTAGATAAAACTTATATGAAGTCTGAAGAGCCTGACAGATTTGTATATATTCTCATTCTAGAAGGTTCTTTATCAACATTCTAGTCTTGAAGTAGTTTATCTCAATTCTATCCTTTATCAATAGCTTTCTTCCTTGATAGATATTGTTTCTTGTGGATTATTCATAGTTCCTCCATCATTTCCAGGATCAAAACAACTATGGCATATTAAAATATCTTCTCTGAAATATTCATATTCCATCCTGTTTCAATTACTTTGAGAAAAGTAGCTCAGGAGTTACAGTAAGATACAGAAAATCCAAACATTACTTTTGCTATATCTCCTTCTTACCTTTTTTCAATTATTTTTTAAATAGTTGAGATGATAACATTTTATATCTAGTTTTATTTACTTAACACTTCACCTTTGGTTTTTCCTGTATTACCCTCCCAAATCACAATTTTCAGTATTACATTTCTATTGTTACTTGAAACAGAAAAATACAGAAATTAAAAAAAAAAAAGTTCCTGAACAAGGTGGCTGTTTCCTGGAAACTGAGGCAAATTCAGGAATGAGAAAAGGGTTAACTAGGCCTTTGGCACACTTTCGTAAGACCTGTTGAGGTTTCAAGTGAAGATTAATTTGGGAGAATGAAAAAAGTCCCTCTGAAAATAAAATATTTTTAATATTTATAAAACAGAGCATAATAAATCTATTATTTGCCCCAGAGTTTCTCAGATTATAAAAGTTTAAAATACTAATGAATTGTAACATCTGCTTTAGTTTCAGGTTTCTAAGCACCATCACTTTGCACTGTAGGGGGAAGAAATCAGAAATCCCAATTCACAATGCAAGGTGCAAAAAGCTAATTACACAGAATAATGCCCAAGGACTTTCTCTTTCTTCTAGGAAATGCCTTAGAGAACTGGGATAAATTGGATTCTCCATAACGGAACTAAATGATGTTTTATCTTTTAAGCACATTTATTATTGGAACTTGAGTGGAAGGTTTTCTTAGACTGTAATACAAAAATTCTTCACGGGCAGCGTTGATGCCAGCAGGTCCCTGTATCCTACCTGGCAGAAATTCTACTCTGAGTTAGAAATGAGACACATAGACCAACTTAAGTTCTCTGTGATTTACTTCAGTTATTCAGAAGACAAACACATATTTGCATTCTCAAGAGCTTATATTAAACATATGAGTCCTGCTAGGACCCTCCCCGGACTATGGATAGAAAGCAGATATACTTAGGAACAAATAATAGAATACTTTCCTCATTTCCAAAACTGACACTCATAGAAATTCTCAATTCTGAGTATACTTGCCCTTGGACTGTTAAAGACTCTCACTTTTTTTTTCCAATCCGTATTCTAAAAGCAGGCACCATATCTTTAATATGGCCACAAAGCTTAGCCCATTAAGTGCATTCAATGAATCCACATGTATAAACAGATGCTGGATAAGGGGTCAGGCACCAACACCAGTTGATGAGGCAGAAGTGAAAGCAGTATTTTCTACAAATGATCTACTGAACTAAATGAAGGTTTCCATGTGCACTGTATACTTAGTAGAACAACACTTCAACAGGTTAGTATGAGAGAAATGAGAGGGGCTATCTATGGGAGGAAAGTGAAAGTGAAGTCGCTCAGTCATGTCTGACTCTTTGCGACCTCATGGACTGTAGCCCACCAGGTTCCTCTGTCCATGGAATTTTTCAGGCAAGAATACTGGAGTGGGCTGCCATTTCCTTCTCCAGGGTATCTTTCTAACTCAGGGATTGAACCTGGGTCTTCTGTATTGCAGGCAGATGCTTTACCATCTGAGCCACCATGGAAGCCCTTAACACTACCATTTTAAAACTTACAATCCCCCACTACCTTACTCTATGGAAAATAAAAACCCTACTGTAGTCAGCTATTCCAGAGAATAGTTTTTGAGAACTTGTAGGATCTTAAGTCTGGTCTCCTCTTTTTTAGAGAAAGAAATCAATCACAGTGTTAGAAAAATAAATATATGCCCATACTTGTATGCACACATTTATTCTTTTTTTAATATAAATTTATTTATTTTAATTGGAGGTTAATTACTTTACAATATTGTATTGGTTTTGCCACATATCAACATGAATCCGCCACGGGTGTACACGTGTTCCCCATCCTGAACCTCCCTCCCACCTCCCTCCCCGTACCATCCCTCTGGGTCATCCCAGTGCACCAGCCCCAAGCACCCAGTATCCTGCATCGAACCTGGACTGGCTATTCGTTTCTTATATGATATTATACATGTTTTAATGCCATTCTCCCAAATCATCCCACCCTCTCCCTCTCCCACAGGAGTCCAAAAGTCTGTTCTATACATCTGTGTCTCTTTTGCTGTCTCGCATACAGGGTTATTGTTACCATTTTTCTAAATTCCATATATATGCGTTAGTATACTGTATTGGTGTTTTTCTTTCTGGCTTACTTCACTCTGTATAATTGGCTCCAGTTTCATCCACCTCATTAGAACTGATTCAAATGTATTCTTTTTAATGGCTGAGTAATACTCCATTGTGTATATGTACCACAGCTTTCTTATCCATTCGTCTGCTGATGGACATCTAGGTTGCTTCCATGTCCTGGCTATTATAAACAGTGCTGTGATGAACATTGAGGTACATGTGTCTCTTTCCCTTCTGGTTTCCTCGGTGTGTATGCCCAGCAGTGAGATTGCTGGGTCATAAGGCAGTTCTATTTCCAGTTTTTTAAGGAATCTCCACACTGTTCTCCATAGTGGCAGTACTAGTTTGCATTCCCACTAACAGTGTAAGAGGGTTCCCTTTTCTCCACACCCTCTCCAGCATTTATTACTTGTAGACTTTTGGATCACAGCCATTCTGACTGGCGTGAAATGGTACCTCATTGTGGTTTTGATTTGCATTTCTCTGATAATGAGTGATGTTGAGCATCTTTTCATGTGTTTGTTAGCCATCTGTATGTCTTCTTTGGGGAAATGTCTGTTTAGTTCTTTGGCCCACTTTTTGATTGGGTCATTTATTTTTCTGGAATTGAGCTGCAGGAGTTGCTTGTATATTTTTGAGATTAGTTGTTTGTCAGTTGCTTCATTTGCTATTATTTTCTACCATTCTGAAGGCTGTCTTTTCACCTAGCTTATAGTTTCCTTTGTTGTGCAGAAGCTTTTAAGTTTAATTAGATCCCATTTGTTTATTTTTGCTTTTATTTCCAATATTCTGGGAGGTGGGTCATAGAGGATCCTGCTATGATTTATGTCGGAGAGTGTTTTGCGTATGTTCTCCTCTAGGAGTTTTATAGTTTCTGGTCTTACGTTTATTTCTTTAATACATTTTGAGGTCATTTTTGTGTATGGTGTTAGAAAGTGTTCTAGTTTCATTCTTTTACAAGTGGTTGACCAGTTTTCCCAGCACCACTTGTTAAAGAGATTGTCTTTATCCATTGTATATTCTTACCTCCATTGTCAAAGATAAGGTGTCCATAGGTGTGTGGATTTATCTCTGGGCTTTCTATTTTGTTCCATTGATCTATATTTCTGTCTTTGTGCCAGTACCATATTGTCTTGATGGCTGGCACACATTTATTTTTAACCGTAATTAGATGAACGATAACTTTAAATTTTCTTCCATTTCATTTGGGAAAAGCGCTTGGAAATTTTCAAGATTATTTTGCCATTACTTCACAGCATGCCTCCAATTTCCTCATGACACATTTGATGAGAGTGAATCTTATTTATTTTGCCACTTCTCTAAACTATCTAATCTCCCCTAAGGAAGTTGCAGATTGGCTATTTTTTTTTTTTTAACAAAAAGGAGAGGAAAGAGTGTGAAAAAGACTACTAAGCGAATCTGACCTAGCAACTTTTTCAGAAAGCATCATAAAATTATGAATTTAGGAAGAATACTAATATTTCACCCATTAAACAACCTTGAAGAAAATATAAAACTAAAATGCAGAAACCAAAAAAATGAAAATTCCCTTTGCTCTTTTTGAGTCTAATTATGGTTATTAATTTTATGCACATATGTTATCAGAGTCTCTCATATTATTCCCAAATCCTGAAAATAATATTTTCTTTGAGATTTCAACCATACAAATAAACACAGCATGCACATTAAAAGAAGTCATGCCAGACTTTAACCAGGCAACAAGCTTAGGAATCACTAAGTGATTCCCCTTCCAGAAGGTTCTCTGGTGTCTTATCCAGATTCTGGGTTTTTTCCTAACTATGTCCTTTATTTTTTATTTTATTCCATTTTTCTTCTTCCTGGACAGAATGATTTTTGCCTGAAATGCCTTCTGTTACAGGTTTTACTTCTTATCTTCAAGAATCTATGCCATTAATGTAAAAAAAGATGGTAGAAAACTATGTCTGAGACACAGATATGCTTGCGTTTTGTTAGTCTGAAAAGATAGGTAACAACAAGGAGTGGACTCTGCTAGAAAATTAAAGGTGGCATTGGTAAGTTTCAGAAAGTTCAGGAAAACTTTGCAAACTATTCAACATTTTCAACATTCATGATTTTTTGAAACTATTTACAAGGCAGATCAAGTACTCATTATGGAAAATTATTTTAGCATGCTCTTTCTTAACCTCACATGAATTTCAAAACTGCCAAAATGGTTCTGACTCCTGTCCACTTGATTCAGTCAAGCATTGGGTCCTCTGAACACAATTTTCTTGATGATAGCTCAAACACTTCCAATTTTGCTTTTTTGCCAACCTAACGATTGCCAGCCAGTGTATCAGTTAATCACTAAATTTGAAAATTCTTGAGTAATGTACACCAGTGAAAAATTAACTGAAAGCTATTGCATGTGATGCTCTAAAAACAGACACAGAAAAACTCCACCAAAAACCCCAACAGTACTATTGAGACAGCACCAGGTTATATATTTTTAGTCCTAGGTTATTTAAATCATCCATTTTTCTATAGGAATTGCTCTTCCATAAAGTGAGTTCTCATGGTGCTTAATAAACATGGTAAAACCTTATAAAATTAGTTCTGCTTGGAGGCCAAGCCTCACAGGTAATTCACTTGTTCTAAACTAGCTACCAAAGGGATGAAATATGACATAAAACTGTAGATAACTGAGACTACCTTTCACCCAACAAAAGAGATTTGAGTTCATCTGGACAGTAGTACAGACATGCCAAGGTCAACCATATTTCAACTTCCATATATTGATGAAAAGATCAAAGGTTACAGACTTCTAGAGGTGGATGGGATCATAACAGTCATTTCCAACCTTTTCCCATTTTCAGATCAAGAAATTAATCGACCCATGATCACAAAACTAGTAAGTAATAGCACACATGAAAATTTACAAAAATCTTTGTCAATGTTTTTAGCAGAGTTTTTCTCTCTATTAATACTACACTGATGTTTATGGAGGAATTCAAGCATTTCATTTCGACTATGGAGGAATGTAAGTACTCTTTTGTAATAAAAACCACATTGTCATGAAGCGTTGTGTAACGATCCTAAATTGAGGTAAAAAGATGTTGTTATGGTTAATTTTATGTGTCAGCTTTAGTGGGCTGTGAGATGTCCAGGTATATGTTCAAACATCATTCAGGAGGGTGCCTTTGAGAGTGCTTCTGGATGAGGTATTTGTAAATACTAAACTGAGTGAACTGAGTCATGAACATTGTCCTCCCCAATGTGAGTAGGCCTCATCCATTCAGTTAAAGACCTGAATAGAACAAAAAGGCTGAGTAAGAGGCAATTTCCTCCAGCCTGACGATCTTGAGCTGGGACACTGGTCTTTGCCAGCCTCTGGCCTTACATTCGGAGAAGGCAACGGCACCCCACTCCAGTACTCTTGCCTGGAAAATCCCATAGGTGGAGGAGCCTGGTAGGCTGCGGTCCATGGGGTCACTAAGAGTCAGACACGACTGAGCGACTTCACTTTCACGTTTCACTTTCATGCACTGGAGAAGGAAATGGCAACCTACTCCATGTTCTTGCCTGGAGAATCCCAAGGACAGGGGAGCCTGGTGGGCTTTCGTCTATGGGGTCACACAGAGTTGGACACGACTGAAGCAACTTAGTAGCAGTAGCAGCAGGCCTTACATCGAAACATCACCTCTTCCTGGCTCTCAAGGCTGACTTTCAGACTGGAGCTCCACCATCAGCTCTGGTTCTCTGACCTCAGACCTTGGGACCTGTCAGCCTCCAGAATCGCAGTGAGTCAAATTTCTTATTTAAAACATCTCTCCTGTCTCTCTCTCACACTCTGACTAATATAGATATAATCAATTGAAATACATTATTGAGTCCCAGCACAATTATCAATTTACTTCATTTAATGTATATTAAACTGTTGGGTCAACATGTTAAAAGCAAAGCAAATATCTAGGGCTTCAGTGTAATGAGTTCTTAATTTATCAGTAGAATCTGCATGCCAATGTGTTTCAGAATACTCTCTGAAATACATAGAGTCTGTATTTAAAATATTCCCTTAAGTGATTTATGAAGGACAGTAAAAGCATTTGGCTCAGCTATATCCAATTGGCAGGGGTTGCCAGCCAGAAGGCAGAGATCCAGCAAAGCTCTGGGCACAGGGAAAACAAGTTGACCTTATCTGAGTACCCCTTAATCTCATTAAGGTGTTCCAATTAAGTGGTATCACCGTCTCAATTAAAGCTGCTGTCTCTGCTGGCTAATACCATACAGCTTCCTGGGAAATGCACTAATTAGGTAGATCTTCTTGTCTACTGACTAAGAATCTGTTTTGTACCAAATCAAGGTTAAAAGGTACTGCTATGGACCAAGCCCATCATCCGTAGGATATCTGAAATGTCTTCAACAAAGTTTCTCTTGTTTCTCTTGTCTCTTCTCTATTTGTTGTTATTGTTTAGTTGCGTCAGATTCTTTGCGACCCCATGGACTGTAGCCCACCAGGCTCCTCTGTCCATGGGATTTACTAGGCCTAATACTGGAGTACTCACTGGAGTGTCCACTCCAGTATTCTAGCCATCTTCTTCGCCACGGGATCTTCCCAACTGGGGATCGAACCCAAGTCTCCTGCATTGCAGGTGGATTCTTTACCAACTGAGCCACCAGGGAAGGCCCTAGTATCTCTACAAGAAAGCTGTTCTTTCCTGGGATGCAGGACCTTGACTAGACACCTCATATTGTGACTATCCTAGGCAGAAGCTCTGTTCCCACTCATTAGCATGGCATAATTCTTCATTTATTAAAGTCTTCTTTAATGTTCTTTGATAATATTTTGTCACTTTTATTCATAAAGTTTTTTGCACATCTTTGTTAGATTTATTTCTAAATCCCAATTTCAAATAGACTTTTCTTGCTATTTAATGAATAGAATCTTTTTTCTCTTACATTTTCTAATTGGTTATTACTAGCTCAACTTTTATATGTTTGACCTATATCCAGGAACTTTTTTAAACTCTTAATTTATCTTTAAATTATCTTGGATTTTCTATATACTCAATCATATCTTCTGCCGAAAGTTTAAAAATTCTCATTCACACTTCACACACAGTCCACACTCTAAAGCTGATTAAATCCCAACATGAAGTCACATTTTAATTCTATGTGGGAATTAAATCAAATGAGCTATATCAGTTTAGAAAATGTTTTTATGCTCCTGTTCAACAGATCTGGAAAATATATGGATAGAGTAAATTGGGTTTGTTTGCATTTTCACCCCACCTATAATTAGTTCATTATCAAATTAAAACTCTAAGATTTGTGATTCATTAAGAGTTCATTAAATTAGTGTTATTCAGTTTGAATCCCTGTACATTTTCTCAAAACTCTTCATTTTAAAATAATTTTTGTAGCCACTGCAATGTATTCTTTTCTTAATTAAAAGATCTAGGAAAATTCAGTATTGAAAGCAGTTTGCATGGAAATAGGTATTCAATACAATAGAAATATCAATACTACAGTATACAGTGCTTTCCCCTAATTTTTTTTTTAATAGAATAATATGATATGGGGGGCTGGCAGACAATAGATGAAAACAAAATCTGAAAGGCAGAATAACTTCAAAAAAATGGGGGTAGACGTTGTGGTGCTAATGCCAAAGCAGGCTAAAGAGTAATTGCATTTTACACTTGCAATTGGCTCTCCAATGCAATCCAACAAATAATTAGCTCCTTTTACATTTAAGGTCCTTTCCAAATTCAACAACTGATAAAGTCAAGCAAGAGTCCATGAGGTCAAGGAGTATACGACCTAGAAAAAAGAAATGGCAGGTGTTGCTGTTGCTGTTGCTTAGACATTATGTCCAACTCTTGCGACACCATGGACTGCAACCCACCATGCTCCTCTGTCCATGGGATTTCCCAGCCAAGAATACCGGAGTAGGGGCTATTTCCTTCTCCAGGAGCTGCTGCTGCTGCTAAGGAGCACCCATAGTTATATTCAAATGACTATGACATAAGGCAATGAGGAGCATTAAAAGAAAAGCATCAAAAACATGGTTTCTACCTTCATGAAGGAGGAATATTTGATTGGATCCTTTAAGAGTTTTTAGGTTTTCAGTGAGTAGAGATGGTGAGAATTTATCAGCTACAAACTTTCCACTACCTTAGACACTATATGGAGGTGTAGGGCCCTACTGTTGTACAGCTAGATATCTCCCAAAATGAGATCCTTGAGCCTGGAGAGACCCATAGGAGGGTTTACCCCACGCTCCTAAGTGCAGAATGTATGATAGCAAGGTGCTGATGGAAGTGGACAGGAAGAGCTAAAGCCATGTTTCAAAGAAGTATACTAGCTCTAAGGAAATAATAAGTTAGCATCCTAAACCCTTTATGTTATTGAATTATATACCTATGTTATTAACTTATATACCTATATTACAGATGTGGACATTAAAGCAGAGAAGAAATGCTTATAGTTCAGGAGAAAGTAGAAATTGAGTTGTTTTGAATCCTGCACATCTCAGAAATAGAATTCTAAGAATCAAAGGAATAATTCATGTGAAACACCTGGCAAAGTGCCTGGTACATGATAAGCCCTCAATAATTAGTAGCAAATATTTGAAGAAATGCCATTAAAAATTGTGAAATGGCTCTTCCAGCCCCTATTGGGAATCATTGGCCTTGAATGATTTCTTTATCTTTCATTCATTTTATTTTTAATTGTTTAATTAAATAGGTAATATTCAAGATGGGAAAGATTAAGGGCAAGAGGAAAAAGGGGGCGGTAGAGGATGAGATGGTTAGATAGCATCACTGACTCAATGGACATGAGTTTGAGCAAACTCCGGGAGGTAGCAAAGGATAAGGAAGCCTGGCGTGCTGCAGCCCATGGGGTCTCAAAGAGTCAGACATAACTTAGCAACTGAACAATGAATGACAATATTTAAGTAGTTCAAAAACAAAATAAAAAGAGGTATACTTTGAGATATATTCCTCCCACCTCATTCTTGTCCATTCCATTTCTGACTATCTCTTAAATGCAACAACTTTTACTAGTTTCTAATACATCTTTCCTGCGCATGTATGTATGTATATATTCTTATTTTTAACAATTTATTACACAAAGGTTATAAATATGCAGTGTAGCATATTTATACACTTTTTTGAAACTTGCTTTTCATGTAACAGCATATACTGAAAACTTTTCAATACTAGTACACAGAAAGTGTCCTCATTCCTTATTCCTTTTTTAAACCTGTGCATGGGCTTTCCTGGAAGCTCAGATGGTAAAGAATCCGCCTGCAATGTGGGAGACCTGGGTTCGATCCCTGGGTTAGGAAGATCTCCTGGAGAAGGAAAAGGCTATCCACTCCAGTATTCTGGCCTGGAGAATTCCATCAACAGAGAAGCTAGGCAGGCTACAGCCCGTGGGGTCATGAAGAGTCAGACACGACTGAGCAACTAAGCACAGCACAGCGCATGGTATTCCATTATATGGATGAACCAGTTGTTTAATTTGATGCTTCCTGAAGTGTGGGCCCTAAGCCAGCCTCATCAGCATCACTTTAAAACTCGTTAGAAATGCAGATTTCAGGACCAGCCCAGACCTACTGAATCAGAAATTCTGGAGGCGGGGCTCAGCAATCTGTGTTTTGGAAAGTCCTCCAAGTAAATCTGATGCAGGAGAAGTTTAGAACCACGGGTTTATTCAGTCCTCTACTGTTGATACTTAGTTTCCTCTGTCTAGTATAAGCAATGTGCTAAAGAATCATTGTATATGTGCCTTTTGTGCAAGAATGTATATCAGAGGGGGGGGAGGTGGGAGGGAGGGTCAAGAGGGAGGGGATATCTGTATACCATGCCTGATTTGTGTTGATGTATGGCAGAAACCAGCATGATATTGTAAAACAATTAACCTTCAATTAGAAATAAGTAAATTTTAAAGAAAGAATGTATATTAGAATGTACATTGTATAATCTCACAAAAGAAGAGTGGTAAATGGCAGTCATATATAACTGTGTTTCTACTTTCTTATTACTATTCAGGTGCATCATTTCTTTGCATCATTGCAGATTTTTGTTGGCCAGATGGTAACTAAGCTAATAGTTATAACATTGTTTCTACAACAAGAAAATAAAATCCAAATCATTTCCTAAATCCAAATCACTGACTTATAATTGAAGCATGTGAGTACGTGAAGCACTGTCTAGATATGAGAAGAGAAACTGTTACTTCCACTTGGCAAAAGGGAAACATTTTAAAAGGAGATTCTATCTTGGACAAGATGGACTTCTGTGGTTGACTGAATGTAGATCAGAGGTGGACTGCTCCCATGGATGCAAAGTTGACTTATTGTGCAATCCTATTAGTGGCTGTCATCTGTCCGCAGTCCCCCAGCTATGTCACCATTTGAGGTTTTACACCAAGCACTCAGAGGGCTCATTTGGTTTCAGAACCAACACCCAAAATGAGAGACTTCTGGGGTTTCAGATATCTCTGGAGAAAGCTGGCTCAGTCTCCGCACTGAGCAGATCCTCCTGAACGAGGCTGGACTTACAGTGGTCAAAAATTCTGAGACGTGTGCATCCAAATACCCATTAATTTGGTTCCATAACTTATTAGTTATATGATTGTAGGCAAGTTACTTTATCTCTGGGGCAGTCTCATTTAACAGACAATATTGCCATGATGAAGATATCCCACCTCTGCTCTATGTAGTACAGTAGCTGCTAGTCACATGAGGCTGTTGATTTACTTGAAATATGTGGCTAGTGTGACGGAGAAACTGAATAATATTTCATGACTTGTAGTTAACTTTAACAACCATGGTTAGTGACAACCATGCTGAGTAGTGTAGCTCTAGAAAACCTTCATATCTTCATCTCAAAAGGGGGATAAAAACCACCTATCTCAGTGCTTTCCTTCATCTCTCTGGTCATAGGATTCTCTTCGGCTGCCTGATTTTTTTTTTAAAAATTCCATTTCCTACCTCAGACCTACTGAGTCGGAATGTACTCAAGAAAAAGCTAGAGATTTTGTACTTTCAATCACAAATCCAGCCGCTGAATTTAAGCCAGTAGAGGAAAGTTGTTTTTTTCCCCCCTCCCCTACAGTACCCAATTCAAAGCTCTCTGACATATGGTAAGACAGTGTAGTGCTTCTAGGGGTGGGGGATATTCCAGAAGGCTGAGGGCACTTTATCAGTTTTCCTTTGTTGTAATGGAAAGGAATAGATTACACAAGGTACCTAGAATAGTCAGATTCATGAGTCAGAAAGTACATTGGGAGATGCCTGGGGCCAGGTGTTGGGGAAGGAGAATTGAGACATGGTGTTCAGTGGGAACAGAGTTTCAGTTTAGAAAGGTAAGATTCGGGAGATGAATGAGTGTGGGAGTTGTACAGCCACGTGAATGTACTTGGTGCCACTGAACTGTATGTTAAACGTATGTTTTATATTATGTAACTCTCACCACCATTTTTTTAAAGAGTAGTCACATGCAATTTTCTCTATTTAAAAAAAAAGAAAGGACTAGAACAATATAAGCCAAGGATCTCTTAATGGATTGCTTTAAGGCTGGATGATCTTGATTTTATTCGATGAGACAAATTATTTTGGAATTTGGTGGAGGAAGTTGGAATAGGGAGGTAAGAGAAAACTATTAACGTGTCATCACACCCAGATAATTTGAAAAACAGATGCAAAAAAGGGATGGGGAGAGAGGCAGAAAGAAAAATCTTTTATAACAAAAAGCTTCTTTAATGTCAAAGCTGTTAACTTCATGAAATAGAGAAAAGAAGGATCTCAGTAGGATTAAAAGATGGCTTTTTGGCAAATGGGTTGCATTCTAGTTCAGTCCTAGATGTGCTGCTGCTTCAAGGAGTACATTATATAACCACCACAGGGAATTCTGAAATTTCAATATAGTTCCAGAAATCTGTGAGCATTCCCAAGTTGCATACGTGGAATTAATCTGCTCATTTAGATTCCTTAAGAGAACATAACGACATTCTTTTAGAGTACTTGCAGCTCTCCTAATAAAAGATACAAACAGTACGAAAAGTTTGTTACTTGTAGAAGCAGAAACATCATAAGCTAATAAATGTGTCTGTTATGACTCTGTGGGTTCTTCTCATCAAGCAGACTGATCTGGAATCTCATAAATAGATACCTTTGGGTCTGCTTTACAGTGGATACATGGAAACGGGAATAAAAGATGGTAATTAGGGAAAGAAGAAAGCTACAGTGAGGTAAATAAATATATGTGTGTAAAGCTAAAAGAAACTCAGGTTGGGAACTTCACTTGAATTTCCATTTTAAATTTCATTTTATTGTAAAATATTGTGTATATTACAGCATTAGGCTAACTGAAAATTTCAACTTTTACTACTACAGAAGATGGAAGAAAACCTAGCTATGAGAAAAAGTGTAGAACAATTCATTAATTCTTCTTTATCCCTTTTAAATAATTGATTTATGTTAAAAACCAAATTAAGTATATATAAATTGGTCTAAAGCTTTAAAATAAGGAATTTTTTAAGTAAAATGTTTAATTTCCAAGATTGGAGGTTTTTTGTTCCATCTAATATAATAAAATATAAATATTTTGTATAATAATAACAAAAATAAATATTTTTACTGAATGAATGAACATATGAATGAACTAGGTAAGGGTGAAAACACTACACTTTTGCCCACAACAGCCTCTCCTCCTTCTTCCTCATTCATACTCTTCTCTCTCTTTTATTTCTTGATGTGGACCATTTTAAAAATCCTTATTGACTGTGCTACAATATTGCTTATGTGTTATGGGATTGGGCTTTTTTTCTTTTTGGTTTTTTTGGCCTCAAAGCATCTGGGATCTTAGCTCCCAAAAAAGAGACTAAACCCGTGCTCCCCCTGCATTGGAAGGTGAAATCTTAACCACTGGACTGCCAGGGAAGTCCTTCTCTTTTTTCCTTTAAACTGAATATTTTACTATTCACCTCTGGCCCCTCAGGCACTTGCTCCTCCTGATTCTCCCAACCTCTAGCTGCCTCCAAGCTCAGCTTCCTGCACTACTTGTCCTAGAGCTCTGGGATACCACTCTAATACCACAATCAAGAGTATTTTTTATATCCTTACCCCTGCTGCTGCTGCTAAGTCGCTTCAGTTGTGTCCGACTCTGTGCGACCCCATAGACGGCAGCCCACCAGGCTCCCCCGTCCCTGGGATTCTCCAGGCAAGAACACTGGAGTGGGTTGCCATTTCCTTCTCCAATGCATGAAAGGGAAAAGTGAAAGTGAAGTCGCTCAGTCTCCTAGCAACCCCATGGACTGCAGCCTCCCAGGCTCCTCTGTCCATGGGATTTTCCAGGCAAGAGTACTGGAGTAGGTTGCCATTGCCTTCTCCATCCTTACCCCTAACTAACTTCAAAAATCTGTTGCATCCATGTGTAGCCCTGGATCAACTCTTCTGCCCATTTTCCCAGCTGCTTCTTGCAGGCTTCCCAGCAGTACAGAGGACATCACAAAGCCAAGCACACTTAGCTTCAGCACACAAAAAAATGAGCTCTGGTCTGGTTTGGACTCATTAGTGTTCAGCAAACCTTTTCTTATCAGTGGTTATTGCCTCTTTGGGGCTTCCCTCATATCTCAGTTGGTAAAGAATCTGCCTGTGATGCAGGAAACTCAGGTTCAATCCCTGGGTCGGGGAGATCTCCTGGAGAAGGAAATGGAAACCCACTCCAGTATTCTTGCCTGGAGAATTCCACAGCAGAGGAGCCTGGCAGGCTACAGTCCACAGGGTTGCAAGAGTCAGACACAACTTAGCAACTAAACCACACCACCACCATTGCCTCGTCTGCTCTCCACAGCAGCTATTGCCTCTTCATCAGTATCCTTACTCCCTCCTCCAATTTCCTTTACTCTCAGACTTCCTGTTTTAAGAAAATAGAGATAACACGTGTTAATTCTCTCCTATCCACTTCCAAGTTCATCTCATAGTCAAATATACTTTCTTCCTTCCTGCCTCTCTCAAAGGAAGACATTCCCAACTTCTTCCTTCAAACTCTTACCCCATAAACTATGTCCTTTTTCTTGGATTATCATTATCTTCCTCTCCACTGGTTTTTACCTCGAAGCCCACAAATGTGCTCAAGTCCTAAAACAAAAACAAACCAAAGCAAAAAAATCTGCTTCCAGATCCATCACCTCTTATGTCCTTCTCAATCAGCCACTTTCCCCCTTAGAAACACAACCCCAACCCACAGGGTACACACTTTGATGATTCCCATGTGTGTGACCATCATCCCACCCTCTCCTGAACACTGCTATATATTTCCAGCTGTCTCCTCCTAAACACACCATTTGGATGTTGGTAGAGGCACTTCAAATTTGCTTCCTCTCTCACTTAACAGATCCACCACAACCTGGGTGCCTGCAGTGGAAATCTCAAGTCATCTTTTCCCTCTTTGGTGTCACAGACATCAAATCCTGCCCATTTGATCTCAGAAACTGCTCTCAGTCTCAGCCCTCCTATCAAGGATTATCCAGACTCTCATCTCTGGCAAGGACAATTCCTGGGTTCCTATCTTGTTTCCTCCTTCTGACCTCTCCCTTTTCAAATCTGTGCTTCATACCACCAGCAAAGGTAACATCATGAAAAGTGCATGACTGATCAGATCCCTTCCCTGGTATAAACTATCTTGGGCTCTTCAGGCTCTTCTCAAGTTGTCCCCAGCCCCCCTCTCCAGGCTGTCTTCTATCCACAGAGCGTGGCGTGCACTGCACTGTTGTTGGGGCATGCGTATCTCTGACCCGGTGCCTCGACCATTTGCTCTTATCCGTAGGCCCACACTCCCAAACATCCTCAGAGTCAAATTGGAAATGTACCCTGAAGCTTCTCCTGACTTCCCTTCATCTAGCACTTCAGTCGGAATTAATTTCTCCCTCTTGTATATTTACAACCCAAGCTGAACCCCCAGTTTGCCCTTTTCCACTGTAGCACACTCTAGTGTAGTTAACTGTATACATCCCCTCTCTCACCAGGATTCCCTCATAGCTCAGCTGGTAAAGAATCCACCTGCAGTGCGGGAGACCTGGGTTTGATCCCTGGATTGGGAAGATCCCCTGGAGAAGGGAAAGGCTACCCACTCCAGTATTCTGGCCTGGAGAATTCCGTGGACTGTATAATCCATGGGGTCGCAAAGAGTTGGACACAACTGAACAACTTTCACTCTCATTTTTTCCTCTCTCACCAGCACAGCAGCTCAGTGAAAAGCCCTGAGAACCTAGAGAGGTTACTACCAGGCATGTAGTATGCCTCAACAAATATCTGGGGAATTGGAATTGTAAATATTAGCTTTATATTGAATGCATTTTCTCCCCATCTTCCCAACATCCACCACCATAACACTAAGGAAAAAGCAGTTAGAAAATTAATTTGGCAAACAAATGGAATATTCACACCAATATTTAGACTTGTAAGTACCTCTAGAATTCTTTAGAAAGTGCCATTCCAAAACTGTTCTCCTTCTTACATGCTATGGGTTTATTTTTCCTTCATTAGAGAACCAGGAAGCCTTCATTAAATAATAATTTGTCAGAAAGAGTCATCTGAAAGCAAATTGTTTAGCTATATAAGGATTTAGTATGAGACAAATTGTAAAAAAAAAAAAAATCAGTAATCTTAAGTGTTTAGATAGCTGGTACATACTGGACTGTGGTGACGTCCTGATGAATTCATCTCATTTGCTCCCAGCAGCCTGGGGCTCCAGAGGAGGAGCTCACAGAGGAGCATTTTATTCTTTTTCCCCAAATCTGATCTGAAGTCTACTGTTCCACTGGGAACAAATCATCAAAGAAAGCTACATATTTATAAAGAAAGTTGTGACGTGGAAATTTACATTAAGACTATGCTTGGGTGACACCAAAATATTGGGTTGGCCAAAAAGTTCATTGGGGTTTTTCTGAAAGTTCTTAGAGAAAAAACACGAATGAACTTTTTGGCCAGTCCTAAAGACCCTTGATGCTGGGAAAGACTGAGGGGAGGAGGAGGAGGAGGCAACAGAGGATGAGATGGTTGGATGGTATCATCTACTCGGTGGACATGAGTTTGAGCAAACTCCAGGAGATAGTGAAGGACAGGGAAGACTGGTGTGCGGCAGTCCAAGGGGTCACAAAGAATCAGACACAACTGAGCAACTGAACAACAATACTTAGGTGATTTACTCCCACTTACTGTGAAAGAGAGGGGGAAGGGGGATCAAGTTTAAACAGTATGAATATTAGAAATTCACAGCTTCTTGGAAAAACAAACTCAAATTTATGGTGGAAATAATTTTAAAAGAGAGATCTTTAGGAAGAAAAGAAGTGAGTTCCTCTGTCATCTGTCCTGCTGTTTTCCATGAAGGGTTTCTATGGTGCTTTGGGCTTGTCTATATTTGGGCAATGGCAACAGGTGAGAAATAAAGAACAGCTGCATACTGACTCCCTGGGGAGGGGGAAATTCTGCAAACATCCTAGGTAATGAGTACAAAACATATCTGTACACACAATGCCTTCTGTGAGTCACAGGCTCTTTCAAAATCTCCAGATAAACAAACAAACAAATAAAACACCACTAAACAATAACCCCCCAAAAAGTTTTTTAACCAAATATAATCAAAAATAATTTCCAGATTGAAGGAACTTCCTTTAGGAGGGAAAGAGATGAAAGTCTTGTCTCAGTTACCCAAAGCCAGAAAAAAAAAAAATCTATATATATTTGTTGTTAAGGTTTTAAATAAATAACACCTGCCAACCAAAGCCAGGGAAATGAATGGACAGGAAACGAGGCAAACTTCAAAGAGGAAGTGGTTTTGAGCTGTCAACTGGAGTGGACTAAGGAGTAGGAAACCCACAAGATGTGTAAAAATGGTAAATCAAGGGCCTCATCTTAAGAGAGAATCTCAAAGCCCGAGGCTAGATTATCACAAACACAAATAATACAACATATTAGATTTTTATGGCCACTTAAAATAAGAAGCAAATCAAGAGACATCAAGAAGATAGAAGGTGTATTATACATAAGACCTTCTAAGTTTGCCACTAAAATGTATGCAAATCATTAAATATCTAAAGGAAATATTTTAATGATTTAATGATTTGCATACATTTTATAATTTGCATACATTATATAATCATCTGAGATTATTTAAAATTCAGTTGTTTGAACTTAAATCTTAATTGTTATACAATTTGGTAGCTTACCTGCTGCTTTAAAGTTATAATATAAAAGTTGAAGCAAATAAAAATTCCTTCCATCAAAAAGCAATGTGGCACTTTCCTAGCCATTCAGTGGTTGGGACTTCACCTTCAGTAGTGGGGGTGAGGGTTTCATCCCTGGTTGGGGAGCTAAGATCTCACATGCCTCAGAGCCGAAAAATGAAAACATGAAACAAAAGCAATGTTGTAACAAATTTAATGAAAGCTTTAAAATGGTCCACATCAAAAAAAAACTCTTAAAAAAAAAAGAAAAGCAATGGATTTCTCAAACTAATTATGCATAATAAAGTTTAAGAAAGTGGAACTGTCAGGGAAGTAAAGTATGTGAAGTGAAAGTTGCTCAGTCATATCTGACTCTTTGTGACCCCACGGACTATACAGTCCATGGAATTCTCCAGGCCAGAATACTGGAATAGGTAGCTTTTCTTTTCTTCAGAGGATCTTCCCAACCCAGGGATTGAACCCAGGTCTCCCAAATTGCAGGCGGATTCTTTACCAGCTGAGCCACAAGGGAAGCCCAAAGTATGCTGCTGCTACTGCTGCTAAGTCGCTTCAGTCGTTTCGGACTCTGTGCGACCCCATAGACGGCAGCCCACCAGGCTCCCCCGTCCCTGGGATTCTCCAAGCAAGAACACTGGAGTGGGTTGCCATTTCCTTCTCCAATGCATGAAAGTGAAAAGTGAAAGTGAAGTCGCTCAGTCATGTCCAACTCTTGGCGACCCCATGGACTGCAGCCTACCAGGCTCCTCCGTCCACGAGATTTCCCAGGCAAGAGTACTGGAGTGGGGTGCCATTGCCTTCTCTGAGCCCAAAGTATAGTATATTTTAAATTGAATGTAACCACTAAAAATACATTTGTGAACAGAACTACCATGTAAAAATGCATGTTGTAGAAGTAAACAATCACCAGAAAATGAACACAGAGTTTTACACAGAGAGTTCACAGAGAAGTAAAAACTCGAAACCAAGACAAAGAAAAATCCCAGCTGGGCAGAGGGGGACAAAAGACTGAAAGAAACCACTAAAACAACAGCAGCGATTATCTCTGAATAATAAGCCCACGGATGAATCTTTTTCCATCTATTTTTATAAAGGGCCATGCTTGGTAGGTATATTTTATTTTTAAATGGGTAAGAAAGAAAACTTCCTCCAGAGAGACAGTACAAAGTAATAACCTGCTTCAGTTCAGTTCAGTTCGGTTGCTCAGTTGTGTCTGACTCTTTGGAACATGAACCACAGCACACCAGGCCTCCCTGTCCATCCTGCTTAGTTAAGGTCTAAATAAAAACAGACTAGAGAGCACACAATTGCCCAAATAAAACCATTACATAATATTAAATTAGTAGTTGAAAATTAAGGTAAATGGTGTTCCATTAATTGACAAAGTATGGCATAATCAATTCAATCATTTTAAGAGGAGTAGTAATCAATAGTAATCTCTCAAACAGCATCAATTCAGCCATCATTTTCAAGAACATTTATACAGCTGAAATAAGCGATTGATTTAGCTAAGCTATGATTTTGCACTCAGGTTATTTTAAGCATGTAGAACCAATTTTAAAGAACCAGTAGTTATATAATAATAGCAATTTTTGCTTAACTATTTCTTTAATATTACAATTTTAACACATGATTCTTTCAAAATATATTAAATGTTTATTATATACACATAATAACAGTAAGTGAATTAAAAGAAATAGAAGGAATAATTGTCCCCAGTTTCTACCGAATTATCTTCTTCATCTTTTTCCTTTTCTGTGAGGCACACCTACCACCCACTCCCTCATTCCCATTCCACTTCACCTCTAGGCATACAAATGATTATAATGTCACTGGGGAAAGAACTCAAACATACTGGGAAATATAATAAATATGTAAAATCATTTTTCTTACTAGTTTCATTACATTTGACTTCTGATTAAAATAAATCATTTCTGTTGCCATCTATGACCTTGGTGTCATAGTTTATCCAAAGAAACTCCCTTTCTTGAAATTACCAAAATATTTTTTTGGTCAGCACTTTTGAAACATAATTTACATACCATAAAAGTCATCAATTTTAATAGTACAATTCAGTGAGTTTTGACAAATGTTTATAATCATACAACTACCACATGATATAAAATATTTTTATCATCCCCAAAGACTCAATTAAAAAAATTCAGGTCATCTACCTAATAAATAATAACATTTATACCCATTCAAATGTTCAAGTACCCTAAAATCAAAACTTTAAATGATTTCAAAGAGTGTTGTCCTTCGACCTACTGAGATTTAGTAAATCTGGTTTCTAAAAGTTTGAAGACAGTCTATGCCAATATTGTTTGTAAACAGCAACTTCCTAGAAGATTTCTTTTCAAAGAAGAAATATTAAAGTTTTAAAGCACTCATTTGTTTCTAAGAAATCTCACTGATTTAAGAATTTCCTTCTGAAAGTAAGTCTTTTTCTCTACCAAATAGCTTTTATGCTTAAATTTACATTTTGGGAGTTTTCTTAATATAAAAAAGCAAAGTCTGGTTAATCGTATCAGCTCCATAAACGCTTAGTCAAAAATGTGAGAGTGTACTGGATAGATTATCATGAAATGTAAGTAGTAGGAAGATTTGTCTAACTTTTGCTGTACATTGCACTTGGTGCTTTAAACATGATCACATGTCATCATCTAATCAGCCATAAGCCCACATGCAGCAAGCAGACGAGAACAGAAACACCCTCCAGAGATAGTAACAGACATAAGATCAAAAACAGGAATCCAGGACCCTTCCACCCCAAGAGAACGTGCAGAGGATCAGTGTATCCAGTTCTAAGCTGCAGTCTCTGCTTTGTGCTTCAGTGACCTTGGCTGCCAGAAAGCAAAGCCACCACTGTGTTTTCCTTACACATCATCTCTCACAGACTTTCAGGACTTTCTGTTTACTAGGCTTTTCTTGATCCTCTTTCACAACTTCCTACTCAGCAACGCTTTTACCAGTAAGAGACTAGAGAAAAATGGCTAGGGTAAAACTCAAATCTATTCATCTTTCAAATAATCAGCAATGAAATAATTGTTTTCAGAGGTTAAACTCTAGGGAGAGTACTGAGAGGAAAGCTTGGAATCTGTTCAATTCAAAGTGAAGCTGCTGAAACAGATGTATCTATCAACCTTCGGCCTGGATGACAGAGACTGACAGACTGATTTCTTCGGGCAGGTTTCCCACGTTTCTATTGTGGGGTGTGATCCTTAGTACAGTGATGCCTGAAATGAGCATGCTCAGAGCAGTATGAATGAAACTGGCCCAAGGTGAGCAAATTACATGACTTCAACACACACTTTCCTGTGTGTCTTTGAAAAGACATGCTTTAGTAAATAAGACCATCAAGAAGTTAATCATGAGATATCACCTCACGTCAGTCAGAATGGCCATCATCAAAAAGTCTACAAACAATAAATGCTGGAGAGAAATGTGGAGAAAAGGGAACCCTCTTGCACTATTGGTGAGAATGTAAATTGATACAGCCACTATGGAAGACGGTAGGAAGAATCCTTAAAAAAACTAGCAATGAAACCACCATGAGCCAGCAATCCCACTCCTAGACATATACCCTGAGGAAACCAAAATTGAAAAAGACACATGTACCCCAATGTTCACTGCAGCACTATTTACAGTAGCTAGAACATGGAAGCAATCTAGATGTCCATCTACAGATGAATGGATAAAGAAGTTGTGGTACATATACACAATGGAATATTACTCAGCCATAAAAAAGAATGCATTTGATGTAGTTTTAATGAGGTGGATGAACCTAGAGCCTATTATACAGAGTGAAGTAAGTCAGAAAGAGAAAGATAAATATCATATACTACACATATATATGGAATCTAGAAAGACGGTACCAAGGAATTTATTTTCAGGGCAGCAGTGGAGAAACAGATATAGAGAACAGACTAATGGACATGGGGAGAGGGGAGGAGAGGGTGAGACATATGGAGAGAGTAACATGGAAACTTACATTACTATATGTAAAATAGACAGCCAATGGGAATTTGCTGTATGTCTCAGGGAACTCAAACGGGGCTCTGTATCAACTTGGAGGGGTGGGATGGGGAGGGAGATGGGAGGGAGGTTCCAAAGGGAGGGGATATATGTATACCTATGGTTGATTCATGTTGAGGTTTGACAGAAAACAACAAAATTCTGTAAAGCAATTATCTTTCAATTAAAAAAATAAAAAGAAGAAGAAGAAAGAAGTAAATCAGATGAGAAGTCAGAGAGAAGCATGAAATCATCCATTAAACAAACTCCTAACTGGTGCATAATATGGGTGGAAGAGAGCAAACGCAAACATGCCTGTCAGCTTGGGAAACAGAGTTCAGGAGCGTGGGTACTCAGTGCTTCAGCCTCCCTCCTGGAAGAGCCTTTGGTAAGATGACTGCAGTCACCAAATGTACATTATAGTCTGGGGACATGTGTTAGTACACTTCAAGAAACCAGAACCACACAGGATGTGGCTTAACTAATTTAGTCTTTAGTGATAGAGGCAATACTTCAGTAAGAGATAGACTGGTCCCTGGCATGTTTTAAAGTAAGTGTATTTCATTACTCCTAAAATATACAGTCTCTTTGTATTTTAACATCTCTAAATTGAGACTGTGTTTTATAATCAACAGGGTTTTATGATTGCCTTCCATGAAGGTGCTATCATGGCATGATTGTATGTGCACAAACTTGGTCATAGCTGTTCACACTGCTATGACTGTCCCTTTAACTGAACTTTGTTGATAGTTGGCACTGAATTTAATTGGCATTTTTATTGGCATTTTTAACAGATTATATTGATTTGACATCAAAACAAAAAAGTCATTGTATAAAAAGAAAGGTATGGAAATGGAGTTGGAGGATAAATTTTATGTCAGTGAAATAAATATTTATCTTTGGAAAAGTGACCATAATTCCTTATCTTATTGCAAAGCAATGCTCAGATTTTTAAATGAGATTTAAACAAGAGGTGAAGGAAGTTGAATTGCATATTGTTACAAAGACTCAAGCAAAGGACTGTCCACCGCATGCCAAGCAATCAACTGAAAGCAGGTGGAAGTGCCAAATATCTCAAAAGAGATGCAAGAAATGTCCAAGCAATGATAACTCAGTTTGACCAAATCATGTGTAGAACACAATGACCATTAAATATAATGGGCAGCACCTTCTTTCATGATGGTGCCCACAATCGTTGTGTACTTACAAGTGAGATCAGATGCAAAGCAATGAGATAACATAGTCAGATCTGTCTTCAGCACCCCCTCCATGGTCCTCCCCTCCTTCGGGGACCTCAGTACACTCCCGGCTGTTTCTGTGCATTAGTATTACCTCTCTGAGAGACACTACTATTTGAAACATAACATCTAATTATGAAATAAGCTATGGACATGGCTGACGCAAGCTATAAACTGCTTTACATAATTCCTTGAAACCATCTAGAATATTGGGAAAATCATAGGTTTATATACATTTGATTCCTTGATTGCTGGTTATAAGCAGGGTGCCAATTCATCCAAATATCATGAATTCTTCCATTTAGGGGGAAGAATTTGGCTTCTCCAATTTGAATTTATGATTTTTTAAAAGCTTTAAAGTTATTAAAGTTTAGCAGAGTATTTAAGAAAAGACAAAGTTTGAACATAAAAAAAAAAAAAATCTTAACTGCTTCTCTATTCCTTTCTCGTACCGGTCTCTTTATATTTGTTTTCTTTAACATATAGAAATTGTTTCCCTTTATCTCTACTAAAGACTACTTATAACCCTGCCAACAAAAAGCAGAAGCACAACAGTTGACAATTATAATGGTGAATTTTCAATAACCGAGAAAGCATGACAAAAAAATATCCCTTCCCCCAAATTTGACTGGAGATAGAGAAGTTAAAGAGTAACTAGAGTGAACGTGGGACTTCCCTGGTGGTCCAGTGGTTAAGAGCCCACCTGCCAATGCAGGGGACATGGGTTCGATCTCTGGTCCAGGAAGACCCCACAATCCGCAGAGCAGCTGAACCCGTGCACCACTACTGAAGCCCACGATTCACAGCCCATGAGCCACAACTGTTGAAGCCTGAGCTCTAGAGCCCATGCTCTGCAGCAAGAGAAGCTGCCACAATGAGAAGCTCCTGCACCACAAAGACTCGCTCCGGCTCGCTGCAGCTAGAGAAAGCCCATGGGCAGCAACTGAGACCCAGTGCAGCCCAAAATAAACAATACAAAAAATTTTTGTTGTTTAAAAAAAAGTGACTGAATTAAGTACAAACTCCCCACTCTAACACTGTTAGTTGCTCAGTCATATCTGACTCTTTGTGATCCTAAGAACTGTAGCCCGCCAGGCTCTTCTGTCCCTGAGATTCTCCAGGCAAGAATACTCGAGTGGGTTGCCATTCCCTTCTCCAGGGGATCTTCCCGACCCAGAGATCGAACCCAGGTCTCCCGCAACACTGGAAACCCTTTAAAGACCCACATAATATTCCCAGCTTGCATTTTCCTCTATTTCTGCTACTTTCCTACACTCTGATCAAATTATTGCTTTTTCAGCAAGAGCTGCCCCTGCTCACATCTATGCTATCTGGAATATCCTGTCTCCAAGTACAACTCAACCCTCCAGATTCCTGCCCATCCTTCAGAATCCATTCATTCAATATATATGAAGCACAGTCTAATTGTAAAACACTAAGGATAAAAAGAGTAATTTGGAAGGTTCTTCCCCTGCAGAATCACCATTCTGACCTATAGTAAATGCTTCATCTTCCACAAAGCCCTTTTGGATCCACTCAAACACTTGCAATCTCTCCCTCCTCTAAGTCCTCTTCTCTAGTATTATTTCAATTCACCAATCTCTTACTGAACTCCTGCTCTGTACCAAGGATAATACTGGACACTTGCACATGCATTTACATCATTTAATACATGTAACAGACTCACTAAATAGAGTCACCAAAGACCTACTGGTCATGTGAAAAAAAAAACTGATGTTCATAAATTCACATTCATGGCAAGGGTCCTATTAGAGACCAGAAGCAGGTCCTATTGACTTTTGTCTCTGGCATTATTTCAATCAATATTTCAGTAGCAGTCACTGGATCTTATGATTTGCGAGTCATCTCACCTTTTCTATTACAATAAAATCTTAAAACAAGAATTGAATCTCATTCTAATTAACAACTTGACACTATACGAAATATCTGGCTTACAGCTGCTTAAAGTGTATTTACAAAGAAAACTGTATTCCAAAATTCCTGGTGAATGATGATTCATAATAATGCAAAGATGAAGATCTGAGACCAACTGACATTGTGCAAAGTAAAGAAGTACCAAACCCTTAACAGAAGTTGGAACAAGAGGAAAGATGAGAATTGTGGAGAATCTCAGAGTGCATGTGGGGAAATCATTCGTTCACAAAAGGGAAAATAATCTATGTGGACCTGACTGAGACTGGAAGGTCTAATGTAACAACATGCTGCTGCTGCTATGTTGCGTCAGTCGTGTCCGACTCTGTGCGACCCCATAGACGGCAGCCCACCAGGCTCCCCCGTCCCTGGGATTCTCCAGGCAGGAACACTGGAGTGGGTTGCCATTTCCTTCTCCAATGCATGAAAGGGAAAAGGGAAAGTGAAGTCACTCAGTCGTGTCCAACTCTTAGCGACCTCATGGACTGCAGCCTACCAGGATCCTCCGTCCTTGGGATTTTCCAGGCAAGAGTACTGGAGTGGGTTGCCATTGCCTTCTCTTAACAACATGCTAGAAAAGTATTAAAAGAAAAAAAATGTGAAGAGAAGAAAGTTTGCAAGAAATCAGACTGGCCTCATTAAGCTCTGTTCACAGATGCTAAGTTAAAGGTAGATTCTGGGGACCAAAGAGATTAGTTGAATAAATTCCAAGGTGTGAATCCAGGGACATCAAATTAGTCAAGAGCTAAGGGGTTTTTAAGCCTTGACTAGGACTTGAGATCCAGAAAGAAAAATAATCCTCCTTCTCTAGGAACGTTAAGTAGTTGAGAGATACCTTAAATTACTCTGAGAGCTCATCTTGGGTCAAGAGTTAGACAGTGAGAAACTACACAGTGAGAAACATCTATAGGCTCATGGTTAAAAGCAAATGTAGACAAGGGAGAGACCGGCAGAATTTTACAGCCGGAAGGAACCATAGCTGTAATCAAATCAAATTATCTAATCAAACCTAGTCTTGTGACAGACACAAAAGCAAGGGAAAGTTGAGTCCCTTTAAAGATTTACACTTATGCTAAACTAATTAAGTAACATGAGCTTGCCCACGTATAACAGACCTCATCTAAACATAGTTTTGTGCCCACATTCCATCACCAGGCAGTGAAAGCCATATATGCACTCCAAAGAAATACATATATGCCTTGCCAGAACTGTGATGGATTGTGGGATCAGAGAATCATGGGAGACAAAGGAACTACTAGAGGGTTCACAAAGTCCAGAAGTAAAGTTCTGGAGGCAGACATGCTTCACTTTAGATCCCCTGGGAAGTGAAAGTAGAATGTTTTGCAATGGAAGCAGGGTACAGAGTGATGCAAGCGTGCTCTCTGTTTATGGGGCCTCATGTTTATTACACTTCCCAGTGTATACTAGTTTCCTAGTTTTCTTATGGCTTCTGTAACAAATTACCACAAACTTTAAATTTTTTAAGAAATGACCTATTATTAGCCAGTGGAATATGCTGGATGATGCAGGAGCTCAAACTTAGTGCTGTGTGACAACCTAGAGGGGTGATATGGGATGGAAGGTTGGAGGGTATTCAACAGGGAGGGGATATATATATATATATATATATATATATATATATAGCTGATTAACATTGTTGTATGGCAGAAACCAACACAACAATGTAAAGCAATTATCCTCCAATTACAAATAAATAAATAAAACAAGAAAAAAAACAACAAAAAGATCACAAGAGACGATTCTACACATGGACATCACCAGATGGTCAATACCAAAATCAGACTGATTATATTCTTTGCAGTTAAAGATGGAGAAGCTCTATGCTGTCAGCAAAAACAAGACTGGGAGCTGTCTGTGGCTCAGATCATGAATTCCTTATTGCCAAATTCAGATTTAAATTGAAGAAAGTAGGGAAAACCACTAGGCCATTCAGGTATGACCTAAATCAAATCCCTTATGATTTGACAAATAGATTCAAGGGATTAGATCTGATAGAATGTCTGAAGAACTATGGATGGAGGCTCATTATGTTGTACAGGAGGCAGTGATCAAAACCACTCCCAAGAAAAAGAAATGCCAAATGGCAAAATGGTTGTCTGAAGAGGCCTTACAAATAGCTGAGAAAAGAAGAGAAGGAAAAGGCAAAGGAGAAAAGGAAGATATACCCATCTGAATGCAGAGTTCCCAAAGAATAGCAAGGAGAGATAAGAAAGCCTGCCTAAGTGAATACTGCAAAGAAAAAGAGGAAAACAATAGAATGGGAAAGACTAAGAAAGAGACATCAGAGAACATTTCATGCAAAGATGGGCACAATAAAGGACAGAAACAGTATGGACCTAACAAAAGCATAAGATATTAAAGAGGTGGCAAGAATATACAGAAGAACAATACAAAAAAAGATCTTCATAACCCAGATAACCACGATGGTGAGATCACTCACCTAGAGACATCCAGGAGTGCACAGTCAAATGGGCCTTAGGAAGCAGCACTATGAACAAACCTAGTGGAGGTGATGGAATTCCAGCTGAGCTATTTCAAGTCCTAAAAGATGATGCTGTGGAAGTGCTGCACTCAACATGCTAGCAAATTTGGAAAACTCAGCTGTGGCTACAGGACTGGAAAAGGTCAATTTTCATTCCAATCTCAAAGAAAGGCAATGCCAAAGAATGTTCAAACTACTGCACAATTGCACACATTTCACACGCTAACAAAGTAATTCTCAAAATTCTCCAAGCTAGGTTTCAACAGTATGTGAATGAAGAACTTCCAGATATTCAAGCTGGATTTAGAAACGGCAGAGGAACCACAGATCAAATTGCAAACATCCACTGGATCATAGAAAAAGCAAGAGAATTCCAGAAGAACATCTGCTTCACTGACAATGCTAAAGCCTTTGACTTTGTGGATCACAATAAACTGTGGAAAATTCTGAAAGAGATGGGAATACCACACCACCTTACCTGCCCCCTGAGAAACCTGTATGCAGGTCAGGAAGCAACAGTTAGAATTGGACATGGAACAATAGACTGGTTCATAATAGAGAAAGGAGTACGTCAAGGCTGTATATTGTCACCCTGCCTATTTAACTTATATGCAGAGTATGTCATATGAAATTCTGGGCTGGATGAAGCACAAGCTGGAATCAAGATTGCCAGGAGAAATATCAATAACCTCAGATATGCAGATGACACCACCCTTATGGCAGAAAGTGAAGAAGAATTAAAGAGCCTCTTAATGAAGGCTCTTGAGGAGAGGGAAAAAGTTGGCTTAAAACTCAACATTCAAAAAACTAAGATAATAGCATGTGGTCCCATCATTTCATGGCAAATAGATGGGGAAACAATGGAAACAGTGACAGACTTTATTTTTGGGGTCTCCAAACTCACTGCACATGGTGACTGCAGCCATGAAATTAAAAGATGCTTGGTCTTTGGAAGAAAAGCTATGACAAATCTAGACAACATATTAAAAAGCTGAGATATTACTTTGCCAACAAAGGTCCACATAGTCAGAGCTATGGTTTTTCCAGTAGTCATGTATGGATGTGAGAGTTGGACCATAAAGAAGGCTAAGTGCCAAAGAACTGATGCTTTTGAATTGTGGCGTTGGAGAAGACTCTTGAGAGTCCCATGTACCACAAAGAGATTAAACCAGTCAATCCTACAGGAAATCAACCCTGAATATTCATTGGAAGGACTCATGCAGAAGCTGAAGCAAAGAACCACCTGATGCAAAGAACCAACTCATTAGAAAAGGCCCTGATGCTGGGAAAGATTGAAGGCAGGAGGAGAAGGGGACAACAGAGGACAAGATGGCTGCATAGCATCACCGGCTCAATGAACGTGAGTTTGTGTGGGCTCTGAGAGATGGTGAAGGACAGGGAAGCCTGGCGTGCTGCAGTCCATGGGATTGCAAAGTATTGGACATGACTGAGCAACTGAACAACAACGATTAAACCAGTGAAAGCAATCTAGTCATAGAAACCTAGTAGAGACTTGTTCTTAGAATTCAACATGTGGCAAGTCAATATAAATCCTGGGTAAAACCTGGTACCCCTGCTGGGTCAACCCCTTAAATTACCACACACTTTAAATAACAGAAAAGTATTCTTTGCTCAAAACAACAGAAACTTGTTCTCTCACAGTTCTAGAGGCCAGAAGCCTAAAACCAGTAGCACTGGGTCAGAATGAAGATGCAGTAGCCCCACTCCCTTGGCAATGCCACGCTCCCTCTCAGGCTCTCAGGGAGAACTCGATCCAGCCTCTACCAGATTCTGGTAGCTGCCGGCATTCCTTGGCTTATGGCTTCATCACTTAGAACTCTGCCTCAGGGGCTTCGCTGGTGGCTCACTGGTAAAGAATCCAGCCAGTGCAGGAGACACGGGTTCGATCCCTGGTCTGGGAAGATTCCACATGCCATGGAGCAACTAAGCCCCATCGTGCACCACAACTATTGAGCCTGTGCTTTACAGCCTGGGAGCTGCAATTGCTGAGCCCACACGGCACAACTCCTGAAGCCCCCGTGCCCTAGAACCTGTGCTCCACAAGAGAGGCCATCACAGTGAAAAGCCCGCACGCCGCAACGAGAGCGTAACCCCTGCTTGCCGCAACGAGAGGGTAACCTCTGCTTGCCGCAACTGGGGGGTAACCCCTGCTTGCCGCAACTAGGGGGTAACCCCTGCTTGCCGCAACTAGGGAAAGCCTGCGCACAGCAATGAAGACCCAATGCAGCCGAAAATTAATTACTTTTAAAAGACTATTAAAAAAAAACTCTGCCTCAATATTCACACTGCCTTCATGTGTGTGTGTGTAATCACCCTCTGCTTCTCTCATAAAGATACATGTGATTGCATTTAATCACCTCATCTTAAGACCTTTAATCACATCTGGCAAAGACTCTTTTTCTACATAAATTAACATTTACACATTTCAGGAGTTAGAACCTGATACCTTCTCTGAGGGATATTCTTCAGTCTACTATACCATGTTACCAAAAGTCAGTCACTCTCACAGTTAACATAAAAATATTTTCAAATAAAGAAACCGATGGTCTCATATGGTGCCACACTGCAAGACTCTTCTCCACCCCATTTCTGTTCCTCCTGCACCCCTGTGTTACTTGCAGAGGCACATTTCTCTGTAAGAATTAATTGTAAGTTCATCTAAGGGAGCATGTTAGGCAGTATAAACATTCAAAAAATCTAATAAAATTATCTAGGTATTCATTCCTGACTTCTTTTAGCAGTGGATTCTTAAATCCTTCCTAAGATGGTTCTGGACATTGCACAACCCTTCTGTTGGCCTCCAGTAACCCTTCTACTCTAGTGACTGGCCCTTATCAGTCTTCCCTTTCTTCTGCTTCTCCACACCACATACAGAAAAGACCAAGTTATGTTTTCCTTCACAGATAGCTGAAATTTATATATCGGTTTTTCATGTTGTTTGTTTCATTCATTCTCTCAATAAATATTTCTTAACTACCTACCATGATCCAGACACTGTGCTTATCCTTGGAGATACAACGATGAAAGATGGGCTGGTGCCCCCACTGAACATAGCAGATACAGAGAATTGTCAACATAGTAAATGTGATGAATACAGGAACGAAAACAGATACAGGTGCCAGGGGAAGCTACAGTAACGGAACAACACACTGCAGAAAGAGCTCAGGTTCTGGAAACAGAAAGAACTGGCTTCAAATCTCAGCTCACCACTGACTGCCTTACTCTGGGACCTTAGGCAAATTACGTAAGCTTTTTGAGCCTCACTTTTCTTACCTGTAAGATGGAAACAAAGACAGCTCACTTTAAACAGCTATTGTGAGAACTAAATAGTAATATATATACATATATATTGGAGAAGGAAATGGCAACCCACTCCAGTGTTTTTGCCTGGAGAATCTCAGGGATAGGGGAATCTGGTGGCTGCCGTCTATGGGGTCACACAGAGTCGGACACAACTGAAGTGACTTAGCATAGCATAGCATACATATATATATAAATAAGGCAAGGTGCAAGGAGCATCTAAGTGGCCTGAGGGACCTGGGGAAGCCTGACAGAGAGGTAAGGCTTGAAATGAAACAGCATGCATGTAAAGGTTTGTCAGGTAGTCCAGACAGAGGCTAAAAAAAATTTAAAGTTCAAGGTAACTAGAAGGAAGGTCACAAGATGAGGGTGGAGAGGTGGGCAGGAGTCAGTCAAGAGGTTCATAAGGGGCCACTGGAAACCTTCAAAGGGGGAAGGGACATGCTTGGATTTCTGCAGACATGTCAAGGGTGGTTTGGGGTACACAAAAATGAGCTGGGAAGATCAGTTACAACTTGTTGTAATAATACTGGCAAAAGTTCATAAAGACGAAGCCAGGCAGTAACATGGAAGAGGGTAAGAGGAGAGGACTATTAGAGACCTTTTGGAGGTAGAGTTTACCATTTACTAGGGGACTGTCTGTGACAAGTAACAGCAAGGCAGGAGATAAGGATGGCTCCAAGATTCTTAAGTGACATCTGCATCTCTGTCTCCACCTCTCTATGTTTTCTTTCTAATAAAATCAAATGAAATCCTTCTGCTGAATCAAAGAAGAAATTCAGACTGAGTTATAAATACAAAAGTATGTTGAACATACTTTTCAGCTTTCAAGTGGTTGTTTTGACAGCATGAAGGCACTATAAATGTATTTTTAAAACCCATTAAGCTTTCTCTTCAGAAAATTTTATTATTCTTATGGAATTCTCCAGTTAAAGCATTCTTTTCACTGATGGGAATTACAGAGTGCTGAGAAGCTATAGATGCCAAATGTAAACACAGAATTATAGGTAGAATTTTAGAGTTCACCCCAGTAATCATGACCAACATCCCACAGCCAGTGGTTAAATTGTATCCTTAAAAGCTAGCTTCAGCAGCTAAACCAAGTTACTGGGAGCAGGTTACATTATCAAACATCCACTGGCTAATTCACTCCTGAACTAAATTGATTACCATTACACCTGGCAAGGATTATGGATTATTTTTACTTCTCTAGTAATTTTACTTTTCTTGCGCTGATTCAACATTTGTTCAATATTCAGTTATGGTGTATTGAGTGGCTATGATATGCAAGCATATGAGAAGCCACGGAACTAATGAAGAACGCAATCCAGTGCGGAGGGAGAGGTCAGATACAGCACGTTCTGTACGAGGCCGAACACACTGAGCAGCCCACAAGTGCCATAGACGGGGCTCTGAAAGTTCAAAAGAGAGCTATCTTTCGGAGCAAATAACTGAAGGCCGAGATGAAGGGCGAAAACAACTCTCTGCTGAGAGAGCCACATAAACAGAGGCCGAATGTCAGAAGCCCAGGGTTTCTCCCCTGGTTCTTTCAGTTCCCCCGAGACAGCCTGTTCTTTCCCACTGAGGCGACTTTGCCTAAAATGCTTTCCTTCCTTCCTTTCGCCTTCTGCTGGTCTCATTCAAATGTTACTTCCTCTAGGAAGCCTTCTCTGACAGTTTTAGCTAGAATTTAAAATTTCCTTTTTAACTCAGAAGGACCCTCCAAACACATTTTAAGTGCATGTAAAAAGAGCCGGACACGACTGAGCGACTGAACTGGCTGACTGACTGACTGATCAGGTATTATTTAAGAATGACTGCCTGGTTTTATGTTTTGTTTTTAATGGGAGAAAATCAGATTTAATTTTATTTGTACAAGAACTCCACATACATAACTGGGCCAGAGACCCCAAAGACATGGGCGGTTAAAAGACAGAGAGGTACAATGAGGTCCCTATGCCATCCTAGGCTATGGGTTTAGAGAAGAGGCTGGGTCTCTGAAGACTGCCTGTTTTTATGTCCCCCAGTTTTGCCACTTGACATTCAAAGGACTTTGGGTAAATTCCTCACGTTTTCTGTGCTTTGATTTCCTTATCTGTGAAATGGAGATCCCTACAGGATTGGTTAGCATTACATGGGATAAATTATGTCAAGGGCTTAGCACCAAACCTACCAAGGTCAATGCTCAATAAGTGCTTTTATCACATGCTTAGAACTGTCTTTGCCTCTAGAGTATAAATCTCTGGTGGGCAGGGATATATCCTATTTATCTCTGTAGTTCTAGACTCTTGCACAGCACTTGGAAAATGCTGAGTAAATTAAAAATTTCTGCGGCTGTTACCTGATTCTGAGAGTATCTCAAGAAGATCTTGAGAAGAAAATATCAAATAAGCTGCTGGTGATTCAGATTAGCATTCAGAAGAAAATCAACGGCACTGATGTGTAGATTTAAGAGTTGTGTACACAGAGTGATATCAAGAGGTAGAAGACAATGAAGAACAGAAAAAGACACTGGAATAATCTCATGTTTTCCAATTTGGAGAAGAAAGAAAAAACAAGGATGGGATGGTGCAAGATGGGAACTGGCTAGGGAGAGAAGAAAACCATGGGACAGCCTTGTTCATGGAAACCAAGGAGAAAAAGAGATTCATATGAAAGCAATTATCTCAACAGTGGAGAACAAGAAAAGGAAGACCAAAAAAATGGATTTCATGAATAGAGGTCACTGATAACATGAAAGTAGTAGTTTTAGTAGACAAGTGAAGGTGGGGAGAGGAATACAGGGTGAATAAGATCGTATTAACTTACTACTGTAGCAGGCATTTGGCAACTGAAAGAATCAGGGGAGAAACCTTAGGGTGAATAAGAAAGTAATGAATACAAAATCCTACACTTGAACAAAAAGGTGGATGGTGAAGGAAAAGAGAAAAACGGGGTGGCAGCTCAAGATATAACAACTCAAAAGGTCAAAGGAAGGCGTTCCCGGTGGTAAGGGTAAAGATGGCGATAACAGTAAGTGAGACATAGGAAGGGCTTTCGCCATTTCCAAGACAAGAAGAAACCAGTGCAGAGGCAAAGGCTCCAGGTGGAGAGGAAGAGAGAATGGATGAGAAGGTCTGGTCCTAGATAACTTGGGATGAAAAGCAGACTCCCCTTGTCCTGAAAAAGGACAGTGTGGCTAAGTGGCCATTCAGAGACCATTATGACAACAGATCCCAGAAGCCAAAGACCCTGGATTACTAGAACAGCTCTTCTTGTTGTTGGCCCAACAGAACCGTGGCTGGACCTCAGAGATGAAACAAGAATTCCCCCATCCACTGCAGAACACCTGGTTTTGAAGAAATCAGCAATTGCGAACAGTAGCAAGGAAGCATTGTGGTGAATACATTTTTCCAAATTTACCTTTTCAGACTCAGCAGTGACTTGGAACTTTGAAAGTTCCTCAAGCCACATAATACCACAGAAGCCCCACCATACTACTCAGCACCAAGAAGCTTAAAAATATGGGAAAAAAAACAATTTATAATGTACTGCTTTCAAATTGTTTTCTGATGAAAACACAGTGAAAGCTATACAGGATCCTAATTAGTATTAATTTGGTATACTCTAGTTTTAGTCAGAGAAGGTGATGACACCCGACTCCAGTACTCTTGCCGTCCCATGGACGGAGGAGCCTGGTGGACTGAAGTCCATGAGGTCGATAGGAGTCGGACACGACTGAGTGACTTCACTTTCACTTTTCACTTTCATGCATTGGAGAAGGAAATGGCAACCCACTCCAGTGTTCTTGCCTGGAGAATCCCAGGGACGGGGGAGCCGTCTATGGGGTTGCACAGAGTCCGACACAACTGAAACGACTTAGCAGCAGCAGTTTATTTTAGTAGTGGGCTAGCAAGAGGACTGAGGAGGGCATGGCAACCCACTCCCGTATTCTTGCCTGGAGAATCCCCATGGGCAGAGGGGCCTGGCAGGCTACAGTCCATGGGTTCTCAAGGAGTCGGACACGACTGAAGCGACACATGCAGCAAGAGGACTACCATTGTCTTAAGACCCTGTGACAGTAATAAAGATTGTATTATAATTGCAGCAGGCATTTGGCAAGAAAGTTAAGCAAAATATTTGTACAATAATTTTTTTAACTTGTCCTTGTTAGTTCTATGAGTAAAAATGCTCAAGGACATTCTGCATTCTCAGTTAATAGACAAAATAAATGATCTTTGCAAAAATGTGAGAAGGCTCTATTTCAATGGAAAATACAGTGAAATCATCAACATTTTGTCACTCACTCCGCTTGAGATGAGTTGAGTGGGTTACTTCCTACGTCTCCTGCTGCTGTACAACAGAAAAGCACCCTCTTCAGTCTACCCCTTTCTGTGTTCCAATTATTTATTTCCTGGTTCACATTAGGGAAAACGTGGTAAACATTTTATTGACTCTGGACATCGCTTACAACAATACTCAAGCTACTCTGGGATTTGGCAAAGAGAAGAAGGGAAAAGAAAAAGGAGAGTTTAAAGAAGAGAAGAAATCGAGGCAAGTAAACTAAAGCCAACTGAAGCTTTTTGGCATTTCTTTCCCTCTCAATGCCAGCGAGTCTTGTTCTAGATTAGGAAAGTTAAACATCTAAAATGTCAACACTTTCATTTAAAGAATCTGGGAGAGAGTCCATGGACCTCCTGAATTCAGATGGGGGTGGGGATATAACACATATATCTTACAACAGTAGTTACTTTATTGTAGTTACTAAAAACCAATTCGAAGTGCTTCCCTATGTCCCAGGCCAAGTATCATAGATTTGTGTCTATTGTCATGTTCTTGCAATATTCTCAGAGAGGCATCTGTAATTTGGCTTCAGGTCTGCTGCTGGGAGATGGAGGAGACTATATTTGCCCTAATTTGTAGCAAATCTTCAACCATTCATTTTGTAGCTCTCCAACCTCCTCACACCTTATTCAGGTCTTGTCTTCCCAATTCTCTTTAAGAAAGAGGCTGTGTAAAGATATTAGTCCCTCCGTGAATTGTGTCTCTAGGACCTAGAAAGACTTACACTAGCGTATGTGATGACAGCCACATCTGTAATTAGTATCAGCTGCTTGAACAGGGAAGTACAGAGAGCATGGGAGTCTTCTTTAAGAGCAATGTTCACAGTTCTCAGGAGAAATGGGAAGTTTTTAACTTAAATTTTTTAATAGGGAAGGATACAGAGACAGCTGAGAGATAATGATAAAATAGAGGACCAATCTTGACTCAGCTTCCCGCAGTTCACATCCCAATTACAGAAACTACAAGTAGACAATGCATAGTACAAAACAGAGCCTGAAGTTCACAAAAACAAATTGAGTAGTACAATTTCAAGTTCCCTGAGGTCCCTGAGTTGTCACTGATTCAAATACACAAAAATTATTGATCTGTAGAATAATTTCTCAGGGAGCTGATGGAGTCCATCATGAAAGCTGTGTAGGCCAAGAAATGAAATAATAAACTATCAGAAATAGAACACAGTAATCACTGTCTCTTTCCACTTCCTGTGTACATGGAAGTTATCCTCTTTAAAGTCCATGTGGCTGTATTCAGCTTTAAAAAGATGTATTTTGCAGGTTATAAAATACAACACTTAGCTTTAGAGAAAATCTGTAGCACAGCAGGAAAAAGACAAATGAAAGAGACAGAAGCCTTAAAATCATTACAAATTATGGGTAAGGTTTTTTTCTTTTAACTGGAGGATAATCACTTTACAATGTTGTGTTACTTTCTGCCATACAACAATGAGAATCAACCATAATTATACATATATCCACCCCGCCTTGGGCCTCCCTCCCCTCTTGGGAAAGCTTTAATCTCATGCATATGTGGAGTAAAAGTATGTTTAAAAATGCCATTTTAAAAGGAATCATGTTTCTCCTGGATGCTGTCCACTGACATGGCTGACTAGCTGTCCACATGTAGCACAAAGGCAATGACTGGTGGGAGCCAACTCTCACACTCCAACATTGCAACTCGATACACTAACACAACAACCAGGCCTTGTGATTCGTCACATCAAACATGAAAAAGGCACCTCCATGGGTCTTGAAAATCAATGATGTTTTAGAAAAATCCTTAACCCAGAATAGGAAAAAGAAACATATGAAGATAAGAACATCAATGAGAATGTGAGCTGTTGTGCTTCTTTCAGAGAGAAAGTGATACTTTCCGTAGTCATCTAATACTTCTAGAAAAATGGTTACACTTTGGGGGTCATAGGCCCCTTTGACAGAATGCTGTAAGTTTTGGATACCAAAATAAAGGTATATGGACATGAAATCCTGAATCTCTAAATTCCCTGGCTTCAAGTCAAGGCATTTTGATTTAGATGTCTGAGAAGAATCCTTCTGAAGCTAGCAAGATGAATATTCTCAGTTACAAAATTAGATCAGAATGAGTTTTATGGGAAGCCTGCGTTGGCCAGCAAATGCAAAAATAATGGTCCTGTCCTGAAAGAGTAAAGGAAAAGAGATTACATCTAAATTTTATTAATATTTTAGTTCAGACTTAAATTCAATTTTAAGTCCTCAAATTTAAATTTAAGGGAGGAGAAGGGGACGAGATGGTTCATGGCATCTCCAACTCGATGTACATGAGTTTGAGCAAGCTCTGGGAGTTGCTGATGGACAGGGAAGCCTAGCGTGCTGCAGTCCATGGTGTCACAAAGAGTCGGACACGACTGAACGACTGAACTGAACTGAACTGAAATTCAATTTTTAAATGGTGAGGGAATTAATACAGGCACCCAATCATTGCAACTTTAATATACCAGATGCATCAACACCATTTCTTAGAGAGAAATTTCTATTTTCTTAATAAAAACAAAGAGGTTGTAGTTGAAGTTTATTAATGAAGCTAGCAAATGTTAATGGTGAATTACACAGAAAAAAAAAATGATCCACACTGTTTAGAGTGGACCATATATCTTAAGACTTGAATATCTGCAACCTGCTAAGGAAATACAACACAGCAAGTCAAAACAAATAACCTCGCAACTGCAAATTACTGTTCAAATGTGGACTCCAAAATCTTTGCTCATATAATTAATGGGATCTTTATGAATTAATTAACTTCAAAAACTTGATTAAATGCTGAATCACCTAGCACACTATATTAAGCAGCGTGGGTGATAAAAGAGTATAGTTCATTGTGGAAGACTATACCCCAAATGGAAAAAAGAAAGCTCAAGATTTGAAATTTATCATGAAAAAAGAGAGGTAGAGAGGGTAGGATGAAATTCCAAAAAGAAATACGGGAAAATCATATACTACATTTATGCCTGCCACCTTGAACAGCAACCTCTGTATAATTACCTCTACAGACACTGCTTACATTTTTCTTTGTGTACATGGCGAATCAAGGAGTCACATCCAGAAGATACCCAAGCAGCACTAGAGTAAAGAAACCTGGGAGGAAAAGAGTGAGTGATGGTCACCACTCCTTGTCAGGGGTATCAAGGGCTCTGTGCAGATAAACATTGGCAGTCTTGCTTGCTGTCCATCTTTCTGGTGACTAGTTCTGAAAATATAATAGTCTACTGAAACATGCTAAACCCCATAATCAGGGATTCAGTCCTTGGATCTTTATGGGAATGAAAGCTAGAAGGCAGAAGGAGCATCATTAGCATCTAAGAAGTCCCAATCTGCAGACTAAAAGATGCAGGAACACAGGTGGGATTCTCACACCCCTTCCTCTCAATGATTAGGACTTTGGAAAAGTGGGAACATTGAGGAAGTGAACTTACTAGGAAGAGATTATTGGCAAACAATATGTCATTTTCTGTTTGATGACTTCATGTAGTACCATGATGATCTTTGGGTAGGGTTGGAGTACACTTCATGAGGACAAGGAAGAAAGTCTTGGAGACTATTAGGTGGCCTTTAAATTGAATATGAAAGAAAGAAGAAAGCAATATTCATGCAAAAATCATAAAACCAGTAACCAGAAAGGTCTGTAGTCATGTCATGGGAAAATGTAGAATAGTTCAGGAGGAGCCACGAGACTCCTATAGGAAAATAATTGGGGAAAACTTCCAAAGTAACAGTCAAGGGTCTTGTAGTTTTAAAGGACCAGTACAGAGCTTGACAATTGAAAAATAAGATGGTAAATACTACCTCATAATAATTACTGGGAGTTGGTAGTATTTCAAGGAAATATTTGTAAGGAAGGGTGCCAAAGAAATATCACTTATCTGTGTGAAAATTCATCAACCTAGGTGGTAAGGGTAATGAAGAAGCATTTGAATGAGGGTTAAATGAGAGGAAAAGATATCATCTTGCTGATGAAATTCATATTAACAGATTATCTGGCCAAATGGAAGAAATGGATGATATGTTTCTAATTTAGTTTACAATGCTGGCAGAGAGGCACAAAACAGTTGTGATGGGAAACTTCAACTTCCCAAATATTTGACTGACGACTCTAAACTGAAAACAGAATGTCTGACAAGTTGCTCCCTGTACCGGATAGTAACTTAATTTTTCTATAAAGAGAAGCAGTAACCAGGACATTGCTATGTGTGCTTAGTCCCTTCAGTTGTGTCCGACTCTTTGTGACCCCATGGACTGTAGCCCACCATGCTCTTCTGTCCATGGGATTTTCCAGGCAAGAACACTGAAGTGGATTGTCATGGCCTTCTCCAGGGGATCTTCCTGACCCAGGAATCGAACCCACATCTCCTGCGGCTCCTGCACTGCAGGCAGATTCTTTACCACTGAGCAACCCGGGAAGCTACTTGAATCTAATTCTAAACAACCAAGATATCAGCTAGTGAAGTGAAATAACGAGCCTTGGGTGAAAGCTATGATGCCACTGTAGCACATGATAAAGCCCTCTTAACTGTCCTTTACTTACCCAAGATTTTTCACTATCTTTGTAAAACACACTTGCTGATACAAAGAGTCTCAAGGCTCAGGTTTGATAAGACTGCCTTCTACTACCTCCACTCACCTGCCAAGCCATGTACTTATCAAACATCTGTTGTATTTCCTTCCAAACTTATTCGTTCCAATTGTACTGGATATTGTGGACAAATAAATATTATACAAAATGACTACATATTAGCAAAAAAAGAAAGAATTGTTAACAAAGTTAAATGTTCTGGTAAATTTTGGTAGAGTTCTAAAGAGAATTGTTGTTAAGTTAAAGCAATTCAACAGTAAACATTGTTTGAAAACTTAAAAACCACACAAAAAAAATGGACTTAGATAGATTTTGTGATCAGATTTCTTTACAAGACTTTGAGTTCAGTTCAGTTCAGTCACTCAGTTGTGTCCGAATCTTTGTGACCCCATGAACCACAGCATGCCAGTCCTCCCTGTCCATCATCAATTTCCGGAGTCCACCCAAACCCATGCCCATTGAGTCAGTGATGCCATCCAACCACCTCATCCTCTGTCTTCCCCTTCTCCTCCTGCCCTCAATCTTTCCAGCATCAGGGTCTTTTCCAATGAGTCAGCTCTTCGCATGAGGTGGCCAAAGTACTGGAGTTTCAGCTTCAACATCAGTCCTTCCAATGAACACCCAGGACTGATCTCCTTTAGGATGGACTGGTTGGATCTCCTTGCAGCCCAAGAGACTCTCAAGAGTCTTCTCCAACACCACAGTTCAAAAGCGTCAATTCTTCAGCGCTCAGCTTTCTTTATAGTCCAACTCTCACATCCATACATGACTACTGGAAAAACCATAGTCTTGACTAGACAGACCTTTGTTGGTAAAGTAATGTCTCTGCTTTTTAATATGCTGTCTAGGTTGGTCATAACTTTCCTTCCAAGGAGTAAGCATCTTTAAATTTCATGGCTGCAATCACCATCTGCACTTTGCCCAACTCAAAAAAAAAAATCAAAACTGAAAATTACAAAAATTGTAAATGACACAGAATTATAGATGGTACAAAAAAAACCTTTGCCCTACATCAAAGATTGGTGACTGAATATATTTGTTTTATTAATATATTTTAAGTTAAAATACAATATACAAATTACATGTATCTTTTTATGATTTTCTATTTTAACTGTCTTTTTGATTAATAGTCCAACTCCATTCCAACAGCAACAGATAAAAGCTCCTGTCCTGGCCCTTTTGATAGCCAGGTAGTGGGTGGTTGAAAATATGATGATTAAAACTAGCCTTCAGAAAGACAGACTTCAAAAGACTCAAAAGAAATTAGAGCCAAGACATTGGGGCAAGAGACTCTGAAAGAGGGTTGAGTAGCACTTTCCAGTCTACATGGTCTGTAATTCTGTCTATACAATCACAGATTGTGATTCCAAGGGAGAAATGATAGGAGTTCCTACAAAGTTCTATCACAACCTCTGATTTCAACAGGTTAGGATAAAACAGACAGATTGAGACCTATAATTTATAACAACAAAAAGGGTTCTTTTAGTTATGTTAGAAATGAGGAATATCAGGAAGAGATAAGCCAGATGTTCGGCACCAAGGACATGTTGTTGCTGAAAGAATAAAGAGAAACAACTGCTCCACTATTATTTTTGTCCTAGTCTTCTCTTCCAAGAAGAATGATTTCTGGACTTAAAATAGTAGACTAAATATGGTAAGAGAAAAAGAAAGTCCAAGATTGGTAAAGATATTTCAAATGATAAGTGGAATATTGTAAAATAGCTACAACCCAGTGAATTGAGAATATTCACAATTAAGACCACTAAACTGCGGCTGACCAATAGAGATGCTGAAAGAGTTGAATGAATAAATGTAGATCTGATTCTCAAACAAAGAAAAGAGGAAGAATGAACACAGATTTTGCAGTCTACAGGACTTTGAGCTTAATTTTTCAAACCAGGAAAGATAAGAGTCAATATTAATGGGATGGTTTGAAATTTCACAATTAAAAAGTAAATGCGTGACAGTTGCTCAGTCATGCCTGACTCTTTGCAACCCCAGGGACTGTAGCCTGCCAGGCTCCTCTGTCCATGGAATTCTCCAGGCAAGATTACTGGAGTGGGTTGCATTTCCTTCTCTAGGGGATCTTCCCAACATAGGGATCCTGCATTACAGGAGAGTCTTTACCATCTGAGCCACCAGGAAAGCCTACTATTAAGAGACATTTCTAAGTATAAAGACAGGTCAACTTAAAAAGTATCAGCAGATACATGCTTGACTTTATCTTATAATCTATAGACAATACATTAGAATATGTAATGAATCCATATACTTTTCCAAAGGAATACCCAAGACAGAAGTAGCAATAAAGTTATCAAATGAAATAATTTAGATGAAGTTTTTCTCTCTCTAAGAGATGGGGACTGGGAAAATGGTCAGGAAGGAAATACAATGTGCTTTTAACTTTGTATGAAAAATAATGTTAGCAATAAATAAATGTCAAATTTGACGAAACTCCAGGAGATAGTGGAGGACAAAGGACCCTGGAGTGCTACAGAAGCCTTTGCATCCATAGGGTCACAAAGAATCGGACGTGACTTAGCAACTGAACACCGACAGCAATAAATAAATAGCATCTGTTTCAAAATAGAAGCAACTATCAAATTTATTGGGGAAATAATAGAGGCACTTTTTTTAAAAAGCAGGATCAAAACTAGAATGACTACTATGGAGGAGGGGGGCACATTCTCTCCATTCTTTATATTTTCATAAAAAGGCATCTGGTAAAACAGGAAGGAGAAATTGCCTGAAGATGAGTTTAGAGTCCAAGACAAAGAAATGCATTGTTTCTCCTGCCCTGCTTTCTATTGGAGTAACTGACACGCAGTCAAAACTTTTGAGATCTTGGTAAAAATGTGGCAGCTCTTGGAATTAAATGAGTTTAAGAAAATTTATACAGACAAAATGCATTAGTAATGGTCAATGATGCTGTGAAGTTAAGTGCTGTAGTAAAAAGAGGTCTGGCTTTAGATACAGAAGGACAAATACTGCATGATTCCACTTCAGGGCGGTGCCTAGAATAGGCAAATTCATAGACAGAAATTAGAATAAAGGTTATTATTTAATGGGCACAGAGTTTACATTGGAGATGATGAAAAAGCGTGGGGCATATACTATAGATAGGGATGATAGTTACACAACATTGTGACTGTATATAATGCCACTCAATTGTATACTAACAAATGACTAAAATGATAAATATTGTGTTTTATATATATATACCAAAATAAAAGAGGTCTGGCTTTGACCAGACAGATATGGGTTTGAATCCCAGATTCTTATAGACTGAGAGCACTTTTTTCTTATTGAAAATGGTTGATTTATAATATTATATTAGTTTCAGGTGTACAACATAATGATTCAATATTTTTAAGGATTATACTCCATTTAAAATTATTACAAAATAGGGCTTCCCTGGTGACTCAGAGGTAAAGAATTTGCCTGCTGATGCAGGAGACATGGGTTTGAACCCTGGTCCAGGAAGATCCCACATGTCTCAGATCAACTAAGCCCACGCGCCACAGTTACTAAGCCTGTGCTCTAGAGCCCAGGAGCCGTGACTACTGAAGCCACATGCCCTAGAGCCTGTCTAAGCTCCCCAACAAGAGAAGCCACTGCAATGAAAAACCCACGCACAGAAACAAAGAGTCGGCCCCACTCGCTGCAACTAGAGAAAGCCCACACAGCAACAAAGACTCAGCATAGCAAAAATTAAAAAATAAAATTATTAAAGTTATTACCAAATAATGAATGTATTTCTCTGTGCTGTAGAATAAATCCCTTATATACACAGGAGCCTGAGTGTCAACCAAGGACCAAAGGCCAGGGAGAATTGGCTGGTGCTGGGCAAAGGATGTTTCAGAGGCCTGGTGCAGGAGCTCAGGGTCAGCTGAGAGGCAGGTGTGGAAACAGAATAATCCAGTCCTGGCAGAATTCACTAACAAAATCATAATCCAAATATGGATAGACTGGCCTTAGGAGATAATGAGGTTTCTGTTACTGGAGGTATTGAAAGTTGCTTACGGTCTTATAAGGGCATTCAAACATAAGATGACCTTTAATTCCCTTTCAAAGGGGTAAGCAGGTGATGTTCGTTCCTTTACAAAAATCTGCTTAAATTATGGTACATTTACAATGATACCCTCAAATAATGGTGAAGTAGAAAAGTAATGGGGATGGAAAAAGAGCTCTCAGATTATTTGATTATTCAATCTACCCCTGGATAAGCACAATCAAGATGTTCAAGAATATGTAGCAGTAAGAACATATCTTTAGAACTAAGAATTGGCAAATATAATAATCATTATTAAATATGCCTATGGAATTTTTTTTCAAGAGATTCTTGGGTATATATGGTGCTTGAAGTGAAGTGAAAGTCTCTCAGTCGTGTCCAACTCTTTGCGACCCCATGGAATTCTCCAGGCCAGAATACTGGAGTGGGTAACTTTTCCCTTCTCCAAGGGATCTTTCCAACCAACGGATTGAACCCAGGTCTCCTGCATTGCAGGTGGATTCTTTACCAGCTGAGCCATCAGGGAAGCCCATACATGGTGCTTAGAAAGGACTAATTCAGATACATTTCTATCTGAAAGAGATCTGAAGATTCAGTTGACTCTAGCACAAAGCAAATATTTATGCATTTATTCATTTCATTCAGTAAAATGATCATGGACTACAAAGAGAATAAGAAAATGCATAAGGTAAAATTTCTGCTCCCAAGAGCTCAGATTACTTACTGCATTACAGAGAATTCAGAAATTCAACATGAGTGTTACACTGTGTATCTATAATGCCTTTTGTTTTAATACTATAATTTTTTTAATTGTTCACCCTCTTTGACACCCAAGAAGTACTGCTAAGAGAATAATCAGAGAGGCACATAAATATTCATGTGTTAGGATGCTCACTAAAATTATTTTTAATAATAAAAATTTGAAAATGATAAAAAACAAGAATAATAAAAATTTGAACATTCAATAAGAGAATGGTTAAATAAATTATAGGCTGTCATTTACATAAGCTGGTATCATCCACAGCCAACAAAACATGCTTTAGAAGAACATTTAGAAGAACATTTGGTGATAAGAGAATTGTTTGTGACATAATATGGACTAGCAGTATACAGATTTGCATACAAAATACAATCTAGAGAGATGGCACACTGTACTTCCTCTCAAAACAAAGCAGTTCTCAGTCTCATGATAATGCTGTCCTTCAGAGTAACTATCAAAACTGAACCAGAGGGATGAATTGGGAGGCTGGGATGGCCATACATTACACTATTGATACTATGAAAAAATAACTAGTGAGAATCTACTGTATAGCTCCAAGAACCCTACTTAGTGCTCTGTGGTGACCTAAATGCAAAGGAAATCCAAAAAAGAGGGGATATATGCATACATACAGCTGATTCATTTGCTGTACAGTAGAAACTAACATGACACTGTAAAGCAACTCTACACCAATAAAGATAAATTTTTAAAAAATGAACTAGGATAATTCTAAGGAGCATGAATTGTACATATTCAAGTATAAAATCACAAGTCAGAATTTTAGCTTCAGTTCCTAATCTGGAAATTGGGGATGATCATATTTATAGAAAATTATGTGTAACTGAGCTTGGATCCCTGCTCTGCCACAGACCAGTCCATACGTAAGGCTCTTGCAACCAATAGACAGCAACCATCGCCATCTCTACTTCTATCATCATAACAGAGTGGAGGCCAAAAAAGAAGCAATAAGAGATAATTCAATGGAGTGATTATTTAAAACAACTCATTGAAGGCAATCATTTTTCCACCTGCTTGATTTCCCAGATAGTTATTTTAAATCAATGGTTATAAAGTAAGGGACCTCACCCCCAACCCAAGGGAGTGTATTAGATCTATCAGGAGTGCAGAGGAGTCTTCCCTGATTTAAAGTTGATGGTCTCATGATTGACCATCAGTTAGCTTGATGCTAAACAAGGAATCTGAGCCTGTTGGTGAAAAAGTACACAAATTTTTTTTTAGGTCATCTAGCATTGTTTAGCTTAATAAGATGAAATTTGCAAAAGATAACTGAATAATGAGAAAGAGCTAATGTAATTTATCCCCCACTACAATTTACTCCACATCCTTAAGAAGGCAGGCCGTGGACACAGACTTTTCACTCCATCATTCTCCCCATATATACTAGGGGCCGTTAAACTAGGTAAGAAGATGAATTACTAGAGATGATTATGCATGCCTTCAGCAGTCCATGAAATGTACCCGAGAACAATAAAGATATCTGATGACCTGTCAGGGAGATGCTTATGCAAATGAGAACATCATGATTATTCGTATGCTTGTTCATCTAAAGGCTATCATGATATATAGACAGAAAAACTTCACTTGCTCCATAGCATCACAAATAAGAAGCTGGTTTCAGATTAGGATATGCCAGAAAGGAAAATTCACGGCCAAATTCCGAGTTCAGCTGTAAAAGAGGACAATAATGGACACAGATCAGCATCCAAGCTTATTTCCTTTGAAAACAATAATTACATTAGACGACAGTTCTTACTGCTCTCCTGAAAAGTATTCGGCACTAAAAATTATTTGTAATCCTCAGAGGTAAAATACGTTGCAAATACGTATCATCAGCATCTTTCTGCTCCTAAATAATCAACAATATTTCTGACCAGAGTTCAACAACCTTCAAGGTATCCATGAGAATTAAGACAAAAAGATGAGGCAACTGATGGAACTCAGCTAGGTTACTATGAAACCCAGCCTCTTCCTCACGTGGCAATACAGTGACAGTGTTAAGAGCAGGGCCTTGATTTCGGAGGGAATATCATCCACTACTTAATATACACGTGGCCATAACCACAGTCATAATCTCCCTGAATCTCAGTCTTACCATCTGCAAAGTAAGCATGATAATAGTACCTATCTCAGAAAGTCATTGTGAGGATTTAAATGAGATGACTTGTGAAGGTTCTTAACACAGAGGCTGTCAGGTAATTAAAGGTTTACAAAACAGAAATAGAGTCACAGATGTAGAAAACAAATTTATGGTTACCATGGGGATAAGGGACAGGGAGGAATAAATTAGGAGATTGGGATTAACATATACACATTATTATATATAAAATGGATACCTAATATGGACCAACTCTATAGCACAGGCAACACTAGTCAATATTCTGTAGTGACCTATATAGGAAAAGAATCTTAAAAAGAGTGGAGATATATATATGGGCTTCCCTGATAGCTCAGTTGGTAAAGAATCCGCCTGCAATGCAGGAGACCCTGGTTCTAATCCTGGATCGGGAAGATCCACTGGAGAAGGGACAGGCTACCCACTCAAGTATTCTTGGGCTTCCCTGGTGGCTCAGCTGGTAAAGAATCTGCCTGCAATGCGGGAGACCTGGGTTCGATCCATGGGTTGGGAAGATCCCCTGGAGAAGGGAAAGGATACCCACTCCAGTATTCTGGCCTGGAGAATTCCATGAACTGTATAGTCCATTGGATCACAAAGAGTTGGACACGACTGAGTGACTTTCACTTTCACATATATATATATGTACATAACTGATTCCCTCACCTAAAACTGACACACACTATAAATCCACTATACTCCAATAAAAATTTTAAAATAAACAGTAGTTATTATTAGAGGAGAAGTCAATTGTCTGATATCTCCACTTGGATCTCAAACTTATCACGTCTAAAAATTAACCCTTCACTCTCAAAATGTGTTTTCCCCAAACTTCTCTGTTTCAGTAAGTTGCAACTCCATTCTCTACGTTGCTCAGGTCAGAATACTTGGAGATGTCCTTGAAGCCACTTTTCTTCCCTCTGATTCCATAGACCTGATCAGCAAATCCTGGCAGCTCTATCTTCAATATGTATTTATAATCCAACCACTTCTCACAACTTCCAGCTACCCCCTAGTCCAAGGCTTCCCTGACCTGGATCACAGATCTAGCCTCCTAAGTAACCTCCAGCTTTCTCCCACTTCCCTCTTACAATCTGTTCTCTACAAAGCAGTCAGAGAAATCAGGGTATTTCAATCTTCTGCTCAAAACTCCCCATGGTTTCTCTTTTCTTTCAAAGTAAAAGCTCAAATCCTTAGCAGAGCCTCTAAGTCCCTCTGTGATATGGCCCTCCCTACCTCTCTGCCCCACCTTCCATTGCTCTTTCCTCTCTAACCACACTGGCTTTCCTACTGTTCCTAAGAAAGGATAAGCTCCTTTCCAAATTCAGAGCTATCAAACTTGCTCTTCCCCTGCCCAGGATGTACCCACCCCTAGACCTTCCTGTATCCCAATCTATAGCACTTCATGCAAATGTCATAGAGGGCTTCCCTGACCCCTTATCTGAAGTAGCAGCCCTCATCACAATCTCCTCTTTTCTGCTCTCTGTTTCTTCAAAATACTCATTACCACATGCCATCTTACTATTTATTCGGTTTATTTTTCCACCAATACTTCCATGATAAAGTCCCTCAAGGAGGAAGAAAGTCTGTGAAAATGTTCTAGGTATAAGCCAATAAGGCTCTAATTGGGAAGATGGCAGGGAGAATGGAAAAGAAGAGATATTTGGAAGAGACCTTATCTGAGAAGAGTCTGTAAGACTCCACTGTTGATTACATGAATCAGAGAAACTAGCCAACATGATTCTGAGCTTATTATTCTCAAAACAGTAATAACCTTAGAGATATAAAGGCATTGTATATAACAGGGTGTTCTCTCTGAGATGCTGGAAATGCCCATTTTGATGAGTTATGTTTTCAAAGAAGTCTAAGCAAAAACTCATCAAACTACACCCTTAAAGTCTGTTCATTTCACTTTATGTAAGTACTCAGGAAAAGTATACAGAGAAAACAACATATTAAAAAGTCAAAGTTAATAAAAATATTCTTCTAAGTTTAATTAAATAAATACAGTCCCTCAAGAGCAGTTTAGTTTGTTTCATCCATCTAAACTCATGAAGCAGGGTACATTTTATTTGATGACTAAAAGGAAAGATACATAATGAATGCCTCACCATAAAAAATAGATCTGTCCCATGACATTTTATAAGTTCATCCTAAGTAAGGTTCTATAGAGAGACAATCAATTAAATGACTTGTTTCACTAATAAGAAAACTGAGGCCTAAAGACAAGGCCAAAGTCAGATGGTAAGTGTTAGAACCAGGGCTCGCTTAAGCGAGTTTTTCTGTGCTGAGCGTCATGCACTTATCCCTAAAGTCCATGCTCTCTACCAAGTTTGGAACATGCTGTAGTCTCAACTCCATGAACAGTAGAAAATGTATATCAGTTCAGTTCTGGTTCAAACCAACTGACTAAGAATTTTAAGAGAAAGGGGTGGGAGGGGGGTTCAGGATGGGGAACACATGTACGCCCGTGGCGGATTCATGTCAATGCATGGCAAAACAACTACAATATTGTAAAGTAATTAGCCTCCAATTAAAATAAATAAATTTATAATTTTTTTTAAAAAGGGAAAGGACTTTATATAATGTACAATTTATCTAAAATCTTTTACTTTGGTTTTAGAATAAATAAAACTATTGTGCATGGATGAACAGCTAACAGTTGAGAGTCCAAGTCCCTAGCAAGGTTAAGTACTTCACAAGGATTAGTACAGGAAATCCTTACAACCACCATCTGAGGCAGTACTATGGTCCCCATTTTACAGCTGAAGAAACGAGGGTCAGCGGAGGTTGTGTGCCTGCACGCTCGGTTGTGTCTGACTCCTTGCGATGTTAGAGAACTTTAAAAGCTTGCACAGCTAGCAAGTCACGGGTCAGTACCTGAACTTGAGCAGTCAACCTACAGAGCCAATGTTCTGTTGAATCAAGAAAGCTGCAGAGGTAACATGTATGTTGAAAGTTTTAAAAGGATTTATCTGCTCTGTAGATTCATTTTGTCCACTTTCCTGAAAATAGGACAGATACATATTATAAATATCATTCTGAAGTGTTTTATTACAAACTCAAACATCTTACACTCATTTGCAATATATATACATATTTCTCCTTTTAATTCACAATGCAAAATTGAAAAAAAAATCCTTAAAGAAGTGATGAGTTTAGTCCTCAACAGATGTCAAGGCATCAAATATTTTCATGAAAACCATAAAGAGACACTAATGTTTGTGATCTCCTTTTCAGACATCCATTGATGTCAATAATTGTAATGATGTGAAATAAGCAAAGTAGTTATGGTACGCCTCAAGCGTTTCTCATGGAAGGGCCGAAGAACAATACTGAAGAGAAGAAATGCCAAAACAGGAGACGTGCTGGTAAATGGGTCACAGAGTTGTCATGGGTCAAGAGGCGGCATTCTTTATGGCTCTTCTGGAACTTAGAATTCTAGAGACTACTGAAAATGCAGAAAAACGTAACTTCAGAGAAAATGGGACATCCCAGAGTCTAGGTGACATATAACACTTTCCAAAGAGTGTTGAGTAAGGCAACTATGTTATTTCAACTGCAACAGCAAATTATATGCTTCAAGAAGCATTTACAGGACTTGCCCAGTGGTTCAATGGTAAAGAATCCACCTTCTAATGCAGGGACTTGGGTTTGATCCCTGGTCCAGGAAGATCCCACATGCCACAGAGCAACTAAGTCCGTAAGCCACAGGTACTGAAACCCTGCACCTAGAGCCCATGCTACACAAGAGAAGCCACCATGAAGAAAAGCCTGGACACCACAGCTAGAGAAAGTTCACGCAGCAATGAAGACCCAGAGCAGCCAATATAAACAATTTTTTTTTTTTTTAAAAAGAAGCATTTACATTATTTAAAATTCCTAAAGGGGGAAAAATGATGTATTGGCAATACATCATGTAAGATAAGGGCTTTTTGTCTAACCTTTTATCTTAAATATTATTTAAATACACAATAGCCCAAATGTGATCCTATGAAACTTGGTGTATGATAGAGGGAGAGTGAGTTGGAGGAGGGAGAGTGAGTTGGAGGAGGGAAAGAAATTCATGGGAAGGAATATTCTGGAATGAAAAAGTCAGTAAAGATTCCAGACATCCTCTTAAATGTGGCTCTAGGGTCCATAGCAGGAGCCAAGAAGAGAAAATGGGAGAGAAGAAAACGAAGCCCACCATTTAGTTCTTTTCATTGTTTCCACTGTGCTCCTCCTGGCTGGGAGAAAGGGGTAATCATGTTAAGTATTAGGGTTCCACATGTTTCCATTTCTTTAAGATAAAATCCAGAAGATACAAGAGTGTAGCATTTCTTTATAAGCTTAAACATTCAAGAGAGAGAAGTACAGGGGGAGGAACGATTTCACGGCCTCTTTTATCTGAGTTCATGAACGATGAAGTCACGCACCAGCCATTCTGTCTGCCCACCTATGTCTGTGATTCTTCAGTAGCAGGAGGAAGTTGTACTTAAGTTTTGAACCTGAGGCTGAATAATACATCAGATTCAAAGGGAAAACTTACCATTTTCAGGATTTTATGTATAAGTCTGAATTAGAGTGTTTTCTGGTATGGTCTTGAAATTTAAAGCTTAGAGATTTGGGGTTTGGTTAGGTTTGATAGAAATACCATGGACTTGATGAAAATAGCTCTGTACCAGGAGTGTGGAGACCTGAGTTCCAGTCCTATATCTGTCACTGCTAGCTATACAAACAGGAGCAACTCAGTCTCTCAGATCGCAATGAGGTGACTGGATTAGATGTTTATCTCTAAGGTCCCTTGCAGCTCTATGAATCTTCCACCAGTCTTTACTCAAGAGCAGGTGCCTAAAAGAATTATATGAGCCACAGACATGAACCTCAAACGTAATTTAAAGTTTCCTGGAAGCACATCAAAATTTTTAAACAGATTGAACTAATTTTGTTTTATTTGTACGTAATGTGGAGATCAGTCCTGGGTGTTCTTTTAGAAGGAATGATGCTAAAGCTGAAACTCCAGTACTTTGGCCACCTCATGAGAAGAGTTGACTCATTGGAAAAGACTCTGATGCTGGGAGGGATTGGGGGCAGGAGGAGAAGGGGACGACAGAGGATGAGATGGCTGGATGGCATCACTGACTCGATGGACATGAGTCTGAGTGGACTCCAGGAGTTGGTGATGGACAGGGAGGCCTAGCGTGCTGCAATTCATGGGGTTGCAAAGTCGGACATGACTGAGCGACTGAACTGAACTGAATGTGTTTTATTTACATATGTATTTAATCCAACAGGATCAAAATCATATCACTTCAATGTGTAATTGCTATTAAATAATATTAATGAGATATTTTACATTCTTTCCTTTTTCTACTAAATCTTCAAAACTTGATACATATTTTATACTTGCATCATATCTTTATTTGGATTAGAGGTATTTCAAGTAGTCAATAATCAAGTTTAGAGGGCTTGAATTTTTCTTACCTAAAGATATAGCTTACCTTCAAAGTGAGATTACATTTAAAGGAGAAAAACTATTCATTAAAACCTTAGGGTCAACATATTGAGGAGATGTTAGGGAAGGGATGATCAACAAAGTGATAGGAGTTTTTATGGTAACTGACAAATGGAAGGATACAGAAGGAAGCTGTGTCACGTGGAAATTCAGGGGTTGGACAGAAATGATGTATGCCACCTCCAGGCCTAGTCAATAAAATGTTTGCCCCTAATTCAACACCGTCTCTTTTATATACAGACATACGCAGTGTGTTTAGTTAAGGTCTCTGTGGTCATAAGAATAGAGAAGTCACTAGATCAGGGGTTCCTAATCTGGGGTCTATGGATCTTTATGGGATCTTCGGACAGAATTCAGGGAGTCCAAAAGTGGAATGGGGGGAAATAACATCTTTACTTTTATTAACTTCCAACACGAATTCATCATTTCCTTCAATTATGAATGTAGGCAAACCACAGTAGAATTTAACAGAGCTTGTGACCTCACCCTCGCCAGAGATCACACATTCTTCCCGGCGCATTTCATTAACTGCACATCATACAATAGCACTTCATCAATGTGACAGTGGTTATCAGACCCTCCTCGGGACCTTATCATTGAATGCATTAATAAAGAGACACATATATTATTATGTCACAGGTTTTTAATATATTTTGGTATCTGTGTTTCAATAAAATTGGTTTCTCTTGTAAGCCTATGTATTTTTTTTTAAATTTAAAAATGTTACTATGAGAAGGAGGTCCACAGATTTCAACAGACTGCCAAAAGACTCCATGGGCAACACACTAAAGGGAGAGAGTCTGGGTCCTTGAATGACCCTAACACCCTTCTCTATCCCACACTGAATCATATTGGATTGTGTAATGAGTGAGAAATAAATCATTATCATGTCAAGTCACTGATATGTGAGGAGAACTCAGCAATTAGCCCACTGTAGTGTACATTGAAATGTGGCTTCAGGCCAATGCCAGTTGGTTACAACTGCAACCAGATTCCATGCACTGAAGAGACAGGCACTGGCAATGATGTGCTGGTAAACTGAGTCTCAAAAAAAAACAAAAAAAAAGACCTACCATGGCTGATTTTCAACTACCAATACAATGGCACTGAACTCTGAATTAGAAGGGTTGCCTGGACTTGGGCTTGAGCCAGTGTGAACTGACTCCTGGCCTGTCGTTGGAACTGCTCTCCCCCTAACAGTTCCTAGAAAGGTGTCTTGCTATTGACATCCCCTGGCTGGAGGGGAAGGATGTATGCAGAATCTTGAGAATAATTGCTGGAAGGCTCCTATTTAAACCATCGTGTCTGACTTTTTCATAATGAATAAATAAAGCAGAATACCTTAGGTGCAGCAATTTGTACATTCCACAAGCTGTTGAAAAGAATCTAATTAGTACTAATTACAATACTAGAGTGTCCCAACAAATTATAATGCCATTGCTTCTGTAGAGGCATTGTGTTTAAACACTCTGAAACATTAATTAGTCTACAGAACAAATGTGTGAGATAGGTATTATTCAGCAGTGTCTGGAAGCCAATTATTTACTCTGGGAAAGCCTGATACTGTTTCTGATAGTTAAAACAAATTGACAGTTGGACAGGGAAATCCCAGAATTACATGAACTTCGTGTCTGAACTCCTTTTATTTCACTGAGCATTACTGCTGTCCCCATTTTACACCCGAGGAACGGAGCTCAGCCAGTTATCAGACCCAAAACGCACAGAGAATCCAGCCTCAGACTCCGCAAATCCTCAGGAGATTATCATGCTTGTTTTTCTAATTTAAAATCTTCTTTTATGAGTCTTTTTTGTCTTATTTTCCAAATATATTTTATTTTATAATGAAGAAGCTGTTTAAAGGGACCATTTTATTAAAGTTAAAGTGACCTACTATGCTGCTTTCGCTTATTTATAAATTCCCTATTATGTCTGCTAACATGCAGACAGATTTTACTTTCTGGATTAAGCTACGTAAAATCTCATCTACTGAAAATATTCACTTCAAAATATAGTCAAATCATTTAGAATTAAGCTATGGAATCAAGAGTTTAGTAAATGTTTCGATCTCATTTTAAAATAAATAAGTTGGGCTTCCTTGGTGGCTCAGTGGTAGAAGCCACCTGCCAGTGAAGGAGACACGGGTTCAATCCCTGGTCCAGGAAGATCCCACTTGCTGAAGAGTAACTAAGCCCGTGTGCCACGATCACTGAGCCTGTGCTCTAGAGCCTGGGAGGCATTAACTACTGAGCCTAAGTACTACAACTGCTGAAGCCCAAGAGTCCTAGAGCCTGAGCTCTGCAACAGGAGAAGCCACCACAATGAGAAGCCCTTGCACCATAACCAGAGAGTAGCCCCCTATCACCACAATCAGAGAAAAGTCTGCACAGCAATGAAGACCCAGCACAATCAAAAATAAACAACTAAATAAAAATAAAACCATAAATAAATAAAGTGAATAACTCACTGTTCAAGCTCATGCTCCTTTTCATCAGAAAGGAGCTATGTGGACAAGAAAAAGCTATGTGGACCAGGACTGCAGTTTCTAGAAGAACATTTGATATTCTGATGCTTATTCTCTGAGAAATTCACTTGCCTGTCAAAGAGTAGACACTCAATACACATTAGTGTTTAATGTTGCTGTTATCATTATTATCACTCCTCAGGCCAGGAGTTATCATTTTTAGTTAAGAATTGATATCCCAATTGAATGCACAGGTCTTATTTATGCTCCAAAATTCTTAGCTGCTTTAAATCTAAATTGTTGTTGTTGGTTAGTCGCTCAGTCATGTCCAGCTCTTTGCATCTCCATAGACTGTAGCCCGCCAGGCTCCTCTGTCCATGGGATCTCCCAGGCAAAATTACTGGAGTGGGTTGCCATGTCCTTCTCCAAGGGATCTTCCTGAGCTAGGGATCAAACCTGCATCTCCTACATTGGCAGACAGATTCTTTACCACCGAGTACATTTCAATTAATGACTAATTTAATCCCTCTTTACAATGAAACAGTTGGAAATATTTATACTCCAGATATTCAATTCAGTCCCTCAATCGTGTCCCACTCTTTGTGACCCCGTGGACTGTAGCACATCAGGCTTCCCTGTCCATCACCAACTCCCGAAACTTGCTCAAACTCATGTCCATTAAGTTGGTGATGTCATCCAACCATCTCATCCTCTGTCCCCTTCTCCTGCCTTCAATCTTTCCCAGCATCAGGATCTTTTCCAAGAGTCAGTTCTTCTCATCAGGTGGCCAAAGTATTGAAGCTTCAGCTTCAGTATCAGTCCTTCCAATGAATATTAAGGACCAATTTCCTTTAGGATTGACTAGTGTGATCACTTACTCCAGATATTGCACAATATTATTAACGTTGTGAGTGAAATTTACCTTTATTCTAACTATGTCTGTTTTGTTTAGACCATTATTCAGGCTTCCCCGGTGGCTCAGCAGTAAAAGAATCCACTTGCAAGGCAGGAGACACAGGAGATGCAGATTCGATCCCTGGGTTGGGAAGATCCCCTGGAGGAGGCAATGGCAACCCACTCCAGCATTCTTGCCTGGAGAATCCCATGGACAGAGGCTACAGTCGTGGAGTTGCAAAGATTCGGACACAAATGAAGCAACTGAGCACAGACAAATCATTCAGACATACCTATCTAACTCACTCAGCATGACCTGCATAGGAAATAATTTTAAAAACAAGCATCTTCAATCCAAATTGGGAAAACTTCTGAATTCTTAAGCTAATCCTTGAAACTGTCAGTTGTCCGGTGTGATCCCCCAAGGTAATGGCACAAGACAGCACTAACTATGGCCTTTTTGAAAGAACATCCACAGTTTCCTTTCATTTCTCAGTCAATCCTGCTCATCTGTCCTGGCCCCAGACCAGCCCCATCTCAGCAATTCTTCATGAAGATCTGCTCCACTCCTCTCCCAAACCTACTGAGAATGTTGGTAGCAGGTAGTACAACTACATTCTCCAACTGCTGTTCCAACAGACCCAAAAACGCAGTATTCATATTGCTCTTTCCTAGAGACCTGGAGACAAGAATTATTTCTGTGTTCCATTTCTCTCCTCATTGTGTTCATATTTTCCTCTACTTTAGCACATGGAACATATTTATAAAAAACTGTCTTAACACCATTGTCTGCTGATTTCATCATGTCTGTAATTCCTAAATCTGTTTCTATTGATAATTTTTTTCCCCTTTGAGTTATGATCTTTTCCTGTTTTTTCATTTGCCTGGTAATTTTTTTATCAGATGCTGGGTATTATGAATTTTACATTGTTGAATATATATTTTACTGTATTCCTATAAGGAATATTGGACTTTGTTCGGGCATGCAGTTAAGTTACATAGGATCAGTTTGATCCTTTTGAGGTTTGCTTTCACATTTTTTTTTATTAGAGCAGGTTCAGACCAGTGTTAGAGTTTAAAGTTAATTTCTGTTCACTACTACTTACGACTTGGAGAAGGAAATGGCAACCCACTCCAGTATTCTTGCCTGGAGAATTCCCATGGGCAGAGGATCCTGGTGGGCTATAGTTCATGGGGGTCACAGAAAGTCGGACACGACTAAGCGACTAACACACACACACACACACACACACACTACTGAGGACTCCACACAATGCTCTATGTATTACAAGATCTTTCTCTTATATTTTGTTGCTGTTGTTGTTTTTCTAATGTCCTTCTATTTGGGATGATGGGGATGTAAACTATTTCTAGCTCTGGATAACCTCCAGGAACTGTTTGACTCTATAAAATCAGATACACGTGATCGTCTCTTCTAGAAAATGATCTTATATTACTTCTCTGCTAATTTTCTCTTCATTTTCTTTGTTCTCTATTTCCGAGAACTTCAGAGTCAGATATTGAAATTTTTGAATTGACTCTTTAATTTTTAAATATTTTTTAACATTGCCTCTTCTATTTCCTATCTTTTGATCTTTTTGCTCTATTTTTACAAGACTTTCTCAACTTCGTTTTCCAAAGCAACAACTGGATTTCTAAATTTCTTGATCATTAGATTTTTAATTTCCAAAGATTTTTCTTATTCTACTATCATCATTTCTTGCATTGTCTTGCAACCTGAACTTGTTTTCCAAACTCGATACTTCTCTTATTTTTTAGGATATTCACTATAGCTTAAATTTTTTTCTCCTTTCATTCATTTATTAAGCAAATATTTATTGGTAACAAACCATGTATCAGACACTGATCTCTCAAAACAAAGACCTTGCTCTCATGAAGGTGAAAGTCGGTGATAGGTATTAAAAAACTAGCAAACACATTTTATTAAAATGTTGGTTGGTAATGAGGATCCCTCCACCAAACACTCTCTCACTTGCTCACTACACTCCACCCCTGCCACTCTTTCTTCAGTTTGCTCAAGTTTCTTTTTCTCCTTCCCTTTCTATACACTGTTTTCTATGCTTAAAATATTCTTCCTTATCCTGCTGAGCACTGTATCTTCAGAGTATCTCATCTCCTTGCCCTACCATCAGTTTTCCAATCTCACTACACTTTCTATTCCATTCATAACATTTATAAAAACTTGTAATGTTGCTTACTTACCACATAATAGCCATTCATGCTTCTTCCTTGCCAAGTGAGCCTGATTTTGTTCAGGTGTCGTGATAGCCACGGGCTTCAGAGAAGACAGGGCCTGGCCGAAGCCAGGGGTGATTCTGGATCAGTCTAACAAAATCATGATAATTCCATACTATTGCTAGTGATGGCTTAGGAAAGAATGTGTGACCCAATTCTGATCAGTGGGTCACATGTCAAGGGAAGTCTGCTATGAGAAGCTGGAGAAAGTTTGCTCTTATAAAGAGACTAAAAGAATAGATAGTCCTATTCTCTGCCTCTGGGACATTGCTTTACTTAAGAATGTGGTATCTCTCGCTACTCTAGTCATCTTTCAACAGTAGGAGTGCTAACCCACAGAGAGCAGAAAGACAAAAATAAGCTGACTTTTGATGATATCACAGAGCCACTAAATTATTCCTATCTTCATGCTTCTTTACATTCCAGTGAGCTCTACTTGAGAAATCTACTAGATAATGAGCTTCAAATACCAAAGAGACATCAGCATAAGGAGTGATGAATTAAGTAACATTTACTTGGAAAACAAGAAGTAAATAAGAAAAAAAGAATATAATGTAATGGTTATATGTTCTGACACAGCAAAATCATAAAATAAAATTGGAGAATTGTGATGGCATGTATAAAACTTACTAATTCTTCTTTTCAATTTATTTTTTAATTGGAGAAAAATTGCTTTACAATGTTGTATTGATTTCTGCCATACACAATGCAAATCAGCCGTAATTATACATCTATCACCTCCCTCTTGTGCCTCCCTATGAATTCTTAAAACATTTGTTCAACAGTTTTCTGCAATAATTGATGGTGGTAATAGTCACATTATTGTTTCATACAGTTGCATGTATTAAGTGGGATAATGCAGAATTTGAAGGTATTTAATTCCATTATCTATTGTGACTTTGAGAACCAAGAAAAAGGAGACAAAAATATAATGTAGGACATACAAAGTTTTTTTCATTGTTCTATTAAAATGGTCCAGAAGCAACGGGTAACCCAGCTGGCCTCCCTAGGCCCAACTGTCTTCTTAAATACCACTTTCCACTAAGAGAAATCAGGGATTCTTTTAGACATTGCTTATTGCAAGTATGGGGTAGGAAATATACATGATGAACCAAGGACATTTTGACCTACCAGAAGAAAGCTATCAAACACTAGGAGGGTAATTTCAAAAGGACTCAGGAGCCAACTTGAAAAGGCTTTCATTGTCCATGATGGGAATTTTCAATAAGGATAAGAATTTTTAGTAAGCATAAGAATTACAACAAGCTCATGAGTTAATAATATTTTTTAAATTAATTAATAATCTTCAGAGGACGATAGGAAACCTAAAATTATTTTGAAAACTGTTAAATAAAATGAAATGGTAAAGTTTTTTATTCTGCCTTTCCTATGTGAACTATCATTTGAGGTCACCAAATAGTAAATAAGGAAAGTAGCACTACATAAAGTTGGTCAATCTAATAAATGAAAACAAAATGACATAATTAGAATATCACCATTCTTTGATTCCAGAGATATCAATGGGTCTCAGCAATGAGCATCAATAACTGCCAAGTGAAAATGAAAGTGACTTAGTTGTGTTCAACCCCATGGACTATACAGTCCATGGAATTCTCCAGGCCAGAATACTGCAGGGGGTAGCCTTTCCCTTCTCCAGGGGATCTTCCCAACCCAGGGATCAAACACAGGTCTCCCGCATTGCGGGTAGATTCTTTACCCACTGAACCAGAAGGGAAGTCCAAGAACACCGGAGTGGGTAGCCTTTCCCTTCTCCAGCAGATCTTCCTGACCCAAGAATCGAACCAGGGTCTCCTGCACTGCAGGCAGATTCTTTACCAGCTGAGTCTGCTAACATCACCAAAAGAGACAACCAAATGTTAGGCGCCTCCAAATGAAGAACACAGCACCACCTATAGCCTTGACAAAAGTATTAATTCTCAACCTGATCACATCTCAATATCCCTCTGTCAATCTGCAGAAAATATAGGAGAAATGTGTGGAACGGCACCATGAACAATTTCCAGACTGTGGGAAAAGTACATGTCCAATAGTCCAGATCTGTCAATACATTATTTGCAAGTAAAAATTAGAGACGTAAGGGAAACCTGTAGATTAAAGACAGATTTTTGTAATGGGCAAGACTAAACTATAGTGTTTAAAAATACATTGTTGGGTGATAAAACCATAGGAAATGTCAGGAAGTCATTACTATACAATCTAGGATGCCTAGTATGGTCGTTTGTTATATTGGCAGCCCCTAAGGAATCACAACTCATGGTATTCATGACTTTGTGGAGTTCCTTCCTCTTACATCTGAACTGGCCCTGAGATTTGCTTTAACCAATAGAATATGGCAGAGTAATACTGTGCTGTTCCAAGGCTAAGCCATAATAAGCTCTTGTCTTTGCTTTCATGCAAACTCTGACCTAGTACTTTATTTTTTTAGTAAAGAAAAACTAGCTAGTTCTGTTCAATTTTATTTGGCACTAGGGGCAGAATATATCCTTAGACCATAAAGGAGAATAATTCTCTGTTCCACAATTTGGAAACTTTTAAATAGTATTTTCAATCACGAGATCTATTATTTTCATTTGTCTCTCAGATGAGTAACATAAAAAATAATAATAATAATAAAACAATTTTGTCTACCCTCCTCAAAAATCAATCTTGATTTTTCTTCTGTTGAAGGAACTGTGCTGTCAACAGTCAGCTGTCAATCCATGAGGCAGCTGTAATTAGGATGGAGAATCTGACCATGGGGAATGACTTCATTTTTCTTTTTAATTTGAAGATAATTGCTGTACAGAGTCACGTTGTGTTGGTTTCTGCTGTACAACAACATGAATCAGTCATAACTATACACATATATTCCCTCACTCTTGAGCCTCCCTCCTCCCCACCCCGTCCTATCCCTCTAGGTCGTCACAGAGCACCAGGCTGGGCTCCCTGTGTTATACACCAGCTTCCCACTAGCTATCTATTTTACATACTGACCTAGCGTTTTAAAATTCAGGACCCTGTTGGCGAGACCAGTATCTTTAGGGCTGAACAACAATCTCTGGGAGTAGTTTTTTGTTTTTTTGTTTTTTTGGGTTTTTTTTGAGATTACAGAGGGGAGGCTTCTGGGATGCCTACTGAAGCTCTTTCCATTTCTTAACCTGGGTGATGGCTACAGGATATTCACCTTGTAATGATGCTCTAAGCTATGCATTTGTTTACATGGTTTTGGAGCCTATGTTTTATTTTTAAATTAAAATGGTTTTAAGAAAAAGAAAAAAAATCCCCATGGTTTGGCATAGAGACCTTTATTCCTCTTCCAAAATTCCTTTGGACTGTGGACTTTTTATTTATTTATTTTTAGACTATGGACTTTTTTAAAAGCACTCAAGGCTTCTAGTTTAAAACTTTTGATTTATTCTAATCTATCCACAGCAACATCCAAACACATCAAGCAGAGAAATATAAACTTCTTTGGATCTTAGATCTTGCGATTTGTAAAACCGAATTAATTTCTTTCATATATAAATCTTTTCTTCACTCCTGTGAGAAAAAACATATAGTACAAAAAAAAGAGGCACTTTTATAAACTGGCTTGCATTTTCTTACTGGCAGCAACTTGCTGGTCTCTTTTTAAAATGAGTTTTCCAGCTTCAAAGGAGAAAATGTGTATTACATTTGGGATTGTGTGTGTGTGTGTGTGTGTGTGTGTGTGTTTTAGTTTGGAACTGTTAGAATTTTAGCCCTCGTGTCACATTTTACTAAAGTGCTTTAAAACAGATTGTAGCAGATGAATTGTGCTCTTTTGTTCTCTTGTCTTCCTTTTCATTATTATCCTCACCTCTGACTTCATTTTCCATTTCACAAGGCAAATTGTTGTAGGTATCTTTTTTCTTAAAATGGTGTTAGCTAGCTTCACTGACAAAAGAAAAGAAAATAAAATTTCTGGTTAAGGGATCAAAATTCACTGTCATACAGCACATGTTTTGTAAAACGTTCACAGTCCATTTACTTTGATTGAATTAGAAACTACTGTCACAAATCGCGCTCCTGCTATTGCACTTCTTATCTGGGAATCCAGTTCAGATAATAACCCCAAAGAATAACAGAGTACAACCACAATCAGTTCAATAGTTCACAGCAAGATAAATAAATGAAAATCACTATGGGCATCGTAGGAGTTACTATTATAAAAAATAAATAAATAAAATTTTAAAATCATTATCGTCATTCTAGGAATTTCTATTACTAAAGCACTCTTGAGGAAGTGGTTCTCTCGTAGCAAATGTCCACAGGAGAAAAATGTGTTTCATCAAGACCAGATCTTGATTTAGCATCTGACTCTATGAATTCCTCAAAGCATGAACTGGGACTCAAGAGGGAAGACCACTCTTTCTTCCACAAGTACAGGAGAAAATGTTGGTTTGTCTGAGCCAAGTGTCCTTATTTTTAATGAGATTTATTAGATTAGGAAACTCAATTCACATTAAATTCTTAAAGTCTTGATTTCCATTCACAAAGACTAAAGGTAGCAGAAAGTAATAGTTGCCACCAGAAATTCCCAATCTGCAATAGTTTTCCTAATGCAAAACTCCTGCTAGCTTCATTCAGTTCAGTCACCTCATTAGTAGACTGGTATTTTTAAAATTAAGATATAATTTAGATGTATATAATCAATATACATTTTTGCATTATTTATACTGGATCTTCTTCTTTTCTCCCATCCCTGCTATTTCCACCTGAGGCACTGCAATTCCTCACTTCTTAGGCGAACTCATTCATTTCTACAAATTAGGACTGAGACAAATACTTATGCAATAATTCTTACCCACTTCCTACTTTATTCGGATTAATTTTTCTTACAGGGGATCTAGGAAAGCGCTACACTTAGTGTACTGGCTAATATGCTTTGGGCCATAACAGAAAACAGTTACATTAGTTAGAGTTTGACTGTGAGTAACAGTAATGGCACAGGGAACACTGGCTTAAGTAAAACAGAAGTTTCTCTCTTCCTTATTACGGTCCAGAGGTAAGTAGTCCAAGGCTGGTATGGAAGTTCTACTACATGAAATCCTCAGGACCTGGGCTCCTTTTGTCCACTTCATTTTGCATGAATTCCTTCTTAAAGAACACCCCATAGTCCAAGATGGCTTCTCCAGTTGTGTTCACAATCTAGCCAGCAGTATGGAGGACAACAGAAAGAAAGGCACACCCTTTACTTTTAAGATCACTTTCTGGAGATGACATACAACACTTCTATCTACATCCCATTAGCCAGAACTCAGCTACACGACCCTATCTAGTTGCAAAGGAGACTCCTACTAGGTGTCTTTATTCTAGGAGTTCATGTGGCCAGCTAATACTTGGAGCTTCCATCATTTTAAAAAGCAAGAGAGTATTATATTAGGGGATAACTAGCAGTCTCTACCAGCCCAACTTGTATCTCTCATAACAAGAAGTACCCAAAAGTAGGGCAGGCAGTCAGTGAGGTTTGTTGGGCTCCAACTTCTCCTCTCTGAGGCTGCCTCGGCCTGGCACAGCTCCATGTGTCGCCTCTGTCTTAAGCTAGCTCCCTTCCTGCTCCTCAAGACAAAAACAGCAGTTCTAGGCATCATATTTCAGATGCAACAAAATCCAAAAGAAGAGGAGGAAGGATGTATCTCTTCCCTCTGTCCCCTTTTGAAAAGGGAAGAAAATTTTCTTAGAAGCAGCTGGCAAAGTTCCCTTCAAATCTCAGTGGCCAGATTTCATCACAATCCCATGCTTTGTACACAGCTGACCCTTGAACATCATGGTGGTCGGGGGGATGGGTGTGAGTGGTACCCACCCTCCACACAGTTGGCCCTGCATATATGCATTCCTTGGTAACAGCAGTTCCTCCATATCTCTGGTTCCACATGTTCAGATTCAACCAACTGTGAATCATGTAGTACTGTAGCATTTACTATGGAAAACATATCTTACCCATGAGTTCAAACCCATGTTGTTCAAGGGTCAACTGCAGTCACTGATAAGAAGACACCACCATGATAGGCAGGGACCCATCAGCACCCACCTCTCAGAAGCCATAAGTGGGGCTAACCTCTCTGAAACAGAGGGCTGCACAGAGGTTCAGTACCCTAACAAAATTGGGGCTCTGTTATTAAAGAGGAATGGGGAAAGGATGTTGGGGTGGCATCTAACAGTGTCTACCACAGTCTGTATCCTAAAGTTCCATACAGTTGACCTTTGAACAACACAGGTTTGAACTCTGTGGGTCCACTTATCTTTTTCAATAGTAAATACTATAGCACCACACAATCCACAGTTGACTGAATCTAGGGATGTGGACCCATGCTCAGTGAGGAACCGCAGTTATTAAGGACCTACTATAAGTTATACGCTGGAGAAGGCAATGGCACCCCACTCCAGTACTCTTGCCTGGAAAATCCCATGGATGGAGGAGCCTGGAAGGCTGCAGTTCGCACAGAGTCGGACACGACTTAAGCGACTTAGCAGCAGCAGCATAAGTTATATGCAGATTTTCAACAGCACAGAGGGTCTGCACCCTTAACCTTCATGTTGTTCAAGGGTCAGCTGTACTATTACTAGAGATAAACTTATCTCTAAAATCAGACCAGTTCTCATACCCATCTCCTACCAACAAATTACAAGTGAAGAAAAAGCAGTGTGTAGACTAATAACTACACATCTAGGTTGCGTAGACCACAAACTTCCTAGTGTCCATGCACCTGGTCTAGGCAGACTTTTTACTCCAGACACTACAATCAGCATGAATTTCCCATTTCAGCTGAGTTAGCCCTTATGGTATAAATAGGAGAAAATTTCCCTGAGAGAAATACATGTTGTTTTTAAGTTGAAACTTGCTTCTTACTTTATAAGCATCAGATCCCTTATGAGCGTTTCAGAAGAAGCCACTTTACAGGTTCAGTGTGGCTGACGATGCAATAGTAAGTCTAGGAAAAGCAGTTTTCCTGACTGCTGCTGCCAGGCCTGGAAGTGTCCTCCAGTATTCTCCCACCCCCACCAAGAACCCACGTAGCCGTCAATTCTCAGCTACAGCACTGAATTTCCAGTGCTTTTCTGGCCCTCCACGGGACATATGTGGGAGAGTTTTCAAGTTTGTTTTCTTTTGATCCATTAACAATTCAACGGCACTTTTTTTAAGGAAACAAAATTATTGCCTTAACAGGAAAACACTGTTTTTGGAGCTGTAGTTCACTTCTAGGCATACTAAAAGCTTGAAAGGAAAAGAAAACAAGTCAGAAAAAGAAAAAAGTGCCCTAAAATGACCACTGATGCCTGCATTATATGAGCTTTCTTTTTCCTTAAAGAAAAATCCTTTTAGGTCACTACTAAAAAGCATTTCTGAAGGCTAACAGATGACACCACCCATGTGATTACAAACTGATCTTAGTATTATTTATGAATTGCATCATTTTATCAAGGGACGTTACTCAAAGACTTTTAGACCCTATCCTCAAAATGTATTCTGTCCTTAAGAAACATGAGCCAGTCAGTGATTTTCAAAACTAACATCTTTAGAGACAAAGTAATACCTTTAACACTTCTGACATCACTACCTAGAGATTGACTAAATCCTAAGAAAGAAATTACTTTTGAAATATCCGTGTGACAGAGATCACTATTAACACAAAGTTTTGAGGCACACGAACCAGATGGCAGCTGTTAAATGATTGGCCGAAAAGCCAGTGCTGATTCAGAATCATCAGCCTACTAAAATACAGCTGCTCTCAACACGTACAAGATTAAGTTAACAAAATTCACTGCAAATATATTGACTAGTTGTCCTCCATGTTGGCAAAGTTTATTAAGCTTGAAGACAAGTTATTGTCTCAGCTACAGGAGCTTTCAAATCCATACCATTTCACTGGCAGCTACTTTATGAGAAACAGGTCATAAAATTGTGTTTAAACTTTACCGTCATATTTTCAATTGTTCTGCTTACGATTAAATAAAAGCCTGAGAATATTTATGGGCTGAAGGATGGGCAAAGCAGTGAAGACAGGGTTATGGTTTTTTTTCAGGGATCTGGGGCTTAAAAACTGTCAGGAAATCACAGCCTCATGACCTTCTTTTGGTCATGCACTAACAATTCACAACACCATGCATTTTTCCAGTGCTGTTTTCTCTTTTTGGCAAGACCAGTATTCTCAAATGAGGAGACTTCTCATTTTCTCTGGAGGTATTCTAACTTTAACTCTTTTCTTGCCTCCACCCCTACATATTTTGAAAGTGCCCTCCCAAACAAATAATGAGGAGACATAAGAGAACAAGACTAGAGGATATAATGACTGTCACACAATCTGTTATAGTTTTAATGCATTCAGAACACATTTATTACCAACCCTTCCTGTGCACTAGTTATCTCATATTTTTGTATGTGTAATAATTTGATTTCAGAATGAAAAAGGTAACACATTTTCTTATCATATGAGTACATCAGCAGCAATAACTGTGGTAACCATGAAGTCTTCAAGCAAGTTAACCCCTCATATGGCTGGACTTCCAACGATTACTGTAGATGGCCATGCTACAACTTTATGTGTTTCTAAGCTTTTCAATGAAATACGGTTTTATAAAATAAATGCCATAAACCTATTTTGCTAATAACTAAATGCAAGCCCCTTCTCACAATGTTCTATTACATTGTTCTTCCAGTCCCCTACACACTGATATCGACAATAAGCCTGTAGCCAAATTTGTAAGACTAAGGCACACTTAGTTTAGCTTTGTTTTCTAATATAAATAAATCATCCATCTTTTCCCACATGTTAAATAAACAGCAAAGGAATACTTGACCAAATTTTGCTCCCTGACAGTATGGGCTGTTGGTGATCAGCAGAGCAGAAGTCTGGAAAATCAATTAAGTTGCTCTCACGTGCCCTGATTTGATATCCGTTTTAAGTGGTTTTCAACGTTGTGGTAACTGCAAGGAAATACGGAATAAGCACACTAACTAAATCCTTTCCTCTTAGGAAATGGTTCAGGGGCCAGAAAGAGGTATCAGAAAGAACTTAATTTTTTTTTAAACAGAATTAGGATAAAGCCTAGAGTATAATACTAGTTTAGCAGGTATTTCTAAAGCCAGAAAACACAAATTCACGAGCTAACCAACTGTTAGGTAGTGGTTGTTGGCAAGATTTGTGGGGGAGGGAAGAGAAAGAGGCCAATTTCACCCAGGAGATAGAGAGTCATGATTTCCTGCAGTTTCAGCTCAGTTTGGGTTTTGTTTTCTTCTGCCTCACACTCTAATGTATCACTGTTTCCCTGAAAGTCGCTCAAGTGAGTTTCTCTCCGTCTACAACTTCAGCCACTGTTACACAACACGCGTGTTCCTCTTTTGCCTGCCTGCCCCCCGGCCCCTCGCGTCCCCTCCGCGAAGGGAACAACCTGGGAGAGGAATGACACTGGCCTTGCTGCCTCTGATGAAACCATCCCGCAAGTGACATTATGAAGTTCAAGGGAAGCTGTGGCCGACGCTGCGTTTTGCAAAACCTGGCCAATATCACCAGGAGGGGAATTCAGCACAAGAGGCCGGGAATCCCCAGGGAAATCTCTAGAAGCGAGGGATATCCCCCCAGTTCTCTTTTCGGCAAGTTCAGAAAGGGCTCAGAACTGTGTGCCATGCCAGGTACAGGGGGGCGAGGTGTTGCTGCGCGGGGGACGGGGGTTGGGGTGTGCAGAACAGACACGGAAAACCACAGAGCGGAGGAAACGGGGGGGAGGGCGGGGGGCTGGGGGTGGTCCCCCTCTCCGCAGCCGGCACCTGCGTTTCCCAACTGTCCGGCGGCGCGTCGGAAGCATCCCGAGCCTATGCGCCCTGGACCCGCGCATCCCACCCCGACCAGGGCGCTCCGGCGAGCTGCCTCCGGCGGGGGGACCCCCCTGGCTGGGGAGGGGCTGTGCGCCCGGGTCATCCCCGCGCCCGCAGCTCTTGAGCCGGCCGTGGAGGGCGGGAGCGCGGCAGGTACCGCGCGGGTTACCCGCTCCCGGACCTGTGCCCGGGCGCCCAGCCTGGCCCCAGGCTCCGGGCGGACCCGTCGCGCTCCCGGGAAACCCCCGGCGGGCGTACCTCGGATGTAGGTGCACTTGCTCTCGTCCAGCTGGCTGGAGGCCGAGCCGCCCATGGTGACGGTGCCGGAGGATGCGGAGCGCCGCGGCTGCCCGGGCGGGAGAGACGGACACTCCCGTCGGCGCCCGCTGCCAGCTCCTGGAAGTTGGTGCGACGGCGATCTGGGCTGTGCAATTAAAGGGCAAACTTCCTCCGAGAGGCGCGGCCTGCCGGGGCGCCTCCTCCGGGTCCGCGCCCTCTGAGGATCTGTGGGCCGGCCCGGAGCTGTCTTCCCGCCCTCGCTCCACGGGTGAGCTCGAGGGGATGTCGGGTCTGGAAGGACTTTTCTTCTCTTCGCTGGCTTCTTATTTTCACCTTGGGGTCAGAGGACAGTTTCCCTGGTGACCGGACACCTCTGAAGCTGGAACCTTCCTCCTCACCTCTCAGGAGGTGGAGGTCAAGGGCCCTTTGCTTTGCACGCCCTGCCCTTTGGTACCAGAAGCAATAGTTCTTTTGGAGCATCACCTAAGAACTTGTTAGAAATGCCAAATCTAGGAGGCAGCTAATTCAATTTAAAGGGTTTATATGAACGTATTTACAAAACAGAAGTAGAATCCCAGATGAAGACAACAAACTTAAGGTTACCACGGGATAGGGGATGGATCCTTTCAGGGGATGGATCCAGGGAAAGATCTCCGGAGAAGGGAAAGGTTACCCACTCCAGTATTCTGGCCTGGAGAATTCCATGGACTGTAGAGTCCATGGGGCTGCAAAGAGTCAGACACAACCGAGCGACTTTCACTCTCACACACCCACGCACACAGTGGATGGATGGGGGGAGGGTGTTGGGAGATTGGCACTGACACATACATACGACTATGTATTAAAAAGGTAACTGACAAGAACCTACTGTATAGCACAGGGAACTCTACTCAATACTCTATACGGGAAAAGAATCTATAAAGAAGAGCGAATACATGTACCTGTATAACGGATACACTTTATTGTACACCTGAAACTAACACAACATTGTAAATCAACTATATGGCCAATAAAAATTTTAAAAAAAGAAGTTGAGCCAAGGACGGAGTGGAGGATGAAGGGAAAAGAGAGAGAAATAGAAAGAAAAAAAAAAATAGGGAGAACCTAAGTTTGGATCCTACAATAGACTCACAGTCCAGCAACTTCTTGAGATTTGATCAAAATCTGCTCTTGCAACTTCAGATTCCCTTCCTTTCCTTGACAAACTAGAAATAGTTCATTAGAAAGGGCACTTGTTCTTTTCCCACAACCACTGTTTAGCTTGGCAGCTCCTCCCAAACAAGAACCAGCTTGGTAGAAGGGTCACCACTCATCTCTCCCTATTCTTAGCAGTCAGATTTTAGTGACTCCTGCTGACTTAACCTTCAAGGTCAAATGATCTGTTCACACAAGAACGAGGCCTGAGGGGGACGTTTTTCTCTCCAAAGTTACTTATCTAGCCTTCTAACACAAAGATTTCTCATTCCTCACCCCCAGCCTCTCACATCTTATGTTCCAGGCCGTCAGTAAATTCTTTCAAATTGACTTTCAAAATATAGTCAGTGTTCAGCCATTTCTCATCCTCTCCACAGCTATCAACCCCATCATTTCTCACCTGGATAATTACACATGCCTCCTAACTGGTCTGCCTCCTTCAGAGAAAAGCCACAAAGTCTGTCACTGACACAAGCCCCGACTTCCTCTCTGCCCTCACCTATCACCCACTCTCCCTCCCCTTCCAGCCCTGCTGGCCTTTTTGCTCTGCTAGAGCACACCAAGCTCAGGGCTTTTTTTTGCACGTGCTCGCTCTTCACCTAGCTTTCTCTTCCCTCAGATAATTCACATGGTTTCCTTTCCAACTGTCTCACTTCATTCAATCTCTACTTAAATGCAGATATATCAGAGATGCTTTCCTTAACCCCCTGTTTAAACACCAGGCTTCATTCCTCTGCCTCTAACCCTATTCATATCACCAGCATCATCTGACATATGTTTCTTTTTGGCTCTCCCCACTGAAATGGAAATTCCATGAGGTCAGAGATTGTCTTTGTTGATGCTGTTGTTGCTGTTTTTTCTTTCTTAAGGGCAGGGATTTTTATGTTCTCTGATAATATGTTCGATGCCTAAAACAGCAGCTAGCACATAGTAGGTGCTCATAGATAACTCTTGAATAAGTGAAGGAATGAGATATAAGAATCTGCAATCAATGGAAGCTGTGATCACAGTGGATCAAGAGCATTTCCAGCTATTCAGTGATTTGAGCTATTCAGTCTTCAACTCTTTTCTCAATATTCTAGTCAGCTCTTAGTATTAAGGGTATCATAAAGTACTCTTGCCTGGAAAATCCCATGGACAGAGGAGCCTGGTGGGCTGCAGTCCATGGGGTCGCTAGGAGTCGGACACGACTGAGTGACTTCACTTTCACTTTTCACTTTCATGCATTGGAGAAGGAAATGGCAACCCACTCCAGTGTTCTTGCCAGGAGAATCCCAGGGACGGGGAAGCCTGGTGGGCTGCCGTCTATGAGGTCGCACAGAGTCGGACACGACTGAAGCAACTTAGCAGCAGCAGCAGCGTGATACACTTTAAATGTATCATATGATACACATTAAATGTATCATATCATATCATTCTTCTCAGAAAAGTAATTCCTTTCATTATACAAATTGGTATAATTATACCTCAGAATGCTGTTATTCTTATTAAAGAGAACTAGTTTGGATCTCCTGTCAGAGTAGAGTTTTAGCTTGTCACCTCTTGTTTGGGAATACACTGAGAAAAGACTGATTATACTGATTTATCATTCTTTGCTCACTTGTAGCATTCACAGAATGAACAAGGTACACGGAAGGATTTTGTATGGTGTAGTTATTAAGATTTATAACCAGACAGTTCCAGCCTGGAACCTGACCTGAACGTGTGACCTGGTCAAGTTTCTTAACTTACCTGTCTTAGTCTCCTTATTTGTTAAACAGAGTTAATAACACTTACCTCATAGTGTAGACAAAATTAAATTTTATTGGGTTTGCGAACCACTTAACCTATCCGTAGGAACACAGTAAGTGTTCAGTAAATGGAAATTAGGATTTTTATTATTAGTAAGGACAACAGTGGTCAGAGAGGCAATTTTCCAGAGAAAGTGGATTTTAATTGGACCTTGAAAATCATTGATGTTATATTAAGCAAGAACTTCTGCTCCCTTTTTTCCCCAAACAAATAAAGCTCTTTTTCCCTAATTGGTTTACAGAAAAAATTAAGGAATTCATTATTTTAGTCATAGTATTTAATATTTGCAAATCCTAAGTGGGAATCATTTTATTAATCACACACTAAAAATGAGTCTCCAAGCAATTCGATAGCTTTTTGAACCAGATTCAATTTCATGTGATTCAAATCAGCTAGTTTAGGAAATTTCCTTTGAAATATTAGTTTTTGTACTGCATCGATATTTGGGGGCTTAAAATACTCTTAAAGACCAATTCTTTCAAGTAAATTTCACATACTAAAAATGGTTACCTTTTTTGACATCTTTATTGAGATATAATTCACTCAAAGTATCTTTTTTTAAAGGAGCAATTAGTTTAATAGACATTTCGCACCTTGAAAACGTGTGCATGTTTTGGGATTCCTTTGCATGTCATAGAATTATGAACCTCTTGTTTGTCACATTCTCATTTGACCTATATACTGTAACATACACTGCATATTAAATTCATTTTGCTTCAGCAGTTCAGTTCAGTTCTCTCACTCTTTGAGACCCCATGGACTGCAGCATGCCAGGCTTCCCTGTCCATCACCAACTCCCAGAGCTTGCTCAAACTCATGCCCATCAAGTCGGTTATGCTATCCAACCATCTCATCCTCTCGTCCCCTTCTCCTCCCACCTTCAATCTTTCCCAGCATCAGGATCTTTTCAAATGAGTCAGTTCTTCACATCAATACTTCACATCAAGTATTGGGAGTTTCAGCTTCAGCATCAGTCCTTCCAATGAATATTCAGGACTGATTTCCTTTACGATGGACTGGTTGAATCTCCTTGCAGTCCAAGGGACTCTCAAGAGTCTTCTCCAACACCACAGTTCAGAAGCATCAATTCTTCAGCTCTAAGCTTTCTGTATAGTCCATATAGTCTCACATGCATACGACTACTGGAAAAACCATAGCTTTGACCAGATGTACCTTTGTTGGCAAAGTAATGTTTCTGCTTTTTATATAGTGTCTAGGTTGGTCATAGCTTTTCTTCCAAGGAGCAAGCATCTTTTAATTTCCTGGTTACAGACACCATCTGCAGTGATTTTGGAGCCCAAAAAATAAAGTCTGTCATTGTTTCCATTGTTTCCCCATCTATTTGCCATGAAGTGATGGGACCAGATGCCACTATCTTAAGTTTCTGAATGTTGAGTTTTAAACCAACCTTTTCACTCTCCTGTTTCACTTTCATCAAGAGGCTTTTTAATTCTTCACTTTCAGCCATAAGGGTGGTGTCATCTGCATATCTGAGGTTATTGATATCTCTCCTGGCAATCTTCATTCCAGCCTGTGCTTCATCCAGCCCAGCATTTGCATGATATATTCTGCATATAGGAGAAGGCAATGGCAGCCCACTCCAGTACTCTTGCCTGGATAATCCCATGGATGGAGGAGCCTGGTAGGCTGTAATTCATGGGGTCGCTATAAGTTAGACACGACTGAGCGACTTCACTTTCACTTTTCACTTTCACGCATTGGAGAAGGAAATGGCAACCCACTCCAGTGTTCTTGCCTGGAGAATCCCAGGGACAGGGAAGCCTGGTGGGCTGCTGTCTAGGGGTCACACAGAGTTGGACACAACTGAAGCCACTTAGCAGCAGTAGCAGCAGCAGCATTCTGCATATAAGTTATATAAGCAGGGTGACAATATACAGCTTTGAGGTACTCCTTTCCCTGTTTGGAACCAGTCTGCTGTTCCACGTCCAGTTCCAACGGTTGCTTCTTGACCTGCATACAGATTTCTCAGGAGGCAGGTAAAGTGGTCTGGTATTCCCATCTCTGTAAGAATTTTCCAGTTTGTTGTGACCCATACAGTCAAAGGCTTTGGCATAGTCAATAAAGCAGAAAGTGAAGACGCTCAGTCGTTTCCAACTCTTTGAAACCCCATGGACTGTAACCTACCAGGCTCTTCTGTCCATGGGATTCTCCAGGCAAGAGTACTGGAATGGGTTGCCATTTCCTTCTCCACAATAAAACAAAAGCCGATGTCTTTCTGGAACTCTCTTGCTTTTTTGATGATACAGCAGATGTTGGCAATTTGATCTCTGATTCCTCTGCCTTTTCTAAAACTAGCTTGAACATCTGGAAGTTCACGGTTCATGTACTGTTGAAGCCTGGCTTAGAGAATTTGAGCATTACTTTGCTAGTGTGTGAGATGAGTGCAATTGTGTGGTAGTTTGAGCATTCTTTGGCATTGCCTTTCTTTTCCAGTCCTGTGGCCACTGCTAAGTTTTCCAAATTTGCTGGCATATTGAGTGCAGCACATTCACAGCATCATCTTTTAGGATTTGAAATAGCTCAACTGGAATTCCATCACCTCCACTAACTTTGTTCATACTGATGCTACCTAAGGCCCACTTGACTTCACATTCCAGGATGTCTGGCTCTAGGTGAGTGATCACACCATCGTGATTATCTGGGTCATGAAGATCCTTTTTTGTATAGTTCTTCTGTGTATTCTTGCTACCTCTTCTTAATATCTTCTGCTTCTATTAGGTCCATAGCATTTCTGTTCTTTATCAAGCCCATCTTTGCATGAAAAGTTCCCTTGGTATCTCTAATTTTCTTGAAGAGATCTCTAGTCTTTCCCATTCTATTGTTTTCCTCTATTTCTTTGCAATGATCACGGAGGAAGGGTTTCTTATCTCTCCTTGATATTCCTTGGAATTCTACATTCAAATAGGTATATATTTGCTCTTCTCCGTTTCCTTTATCTTCCCTTCTTTTCTCAGCTATTTGTAAGGCCTCCTCAGACAACCATTTTGCCTTTTTGCACTTCTTTTTCTTGGGGATGGTCTTGATCCCTGTCTCCTGTACAACGTCATGAACCTCCATCCATAGTTCTTCAGGCGCTCTATCAGATCTAGTCCCTTAAATCTATTTCTCACTTCCACTGTATAATCATAAGGGATTTTATTTAGGTCATACCTGAATGTTCTAGTGGTTTTCCCTACTTTCTTCAATATAAGTCTGAATTTGGCAATAAGGAGTTCATGATCTGAGCCACAGTCAGCTCCTGGTCTTGTGTTTGCTGACTGTATAGAGCTTCTCCATCATTGGCTGCAACGAATATAATCAGTCTGATTTCGGTGTTGACCATCTGGTGACAGCCATGTGTAGAGTCTTCCCTTTTGTTGTTGGAAGAGGATGTTTGCTATGACCAGTGTGTTCTCTTGGCAAAACTCTATTAGCCTTTGACCTGCTTCATTCTGTACTCCAAGGCCAAACTTGCCTGTTATTCCAGGTATCTCTTGACTTCTACTTTTACATTCCAGTCCCCTATAATGAAGAGGACATCATCTTTTTTGAGTGTTACTTCTAGAAGGTCTTGTAGGTCTTCATAGAACTGTTCAACTTCAGCTTCTTCAGCACTACTGGTCAGGGCATAGACCTGGATTACTGTGGTATTGAATGGTTTGCCTTGGAAATGAACAGAGATCATTCTGTAGTTTTTGAGATTGCATCCAAGTACTGCATTTCAGACTCTTTTGTTGAATATGATGGCTATTCCATTTCTTCTAAGGGATTCTTGCCCACAGTAAAACACATTTCCTTATATTCTCCCTTGAATAATCTTTGAAGGTTGTGCTAACTGTAGGCAAACTGTAAAATTAATTAAATTTGTCTCTGAACCTCTCCCATCTTTCCTTAGCACTCTTTTCTCCTCTTCTCTTTGTACAATTTCTAAAGAATGCCTAACTTTATCAACAAAACTCTCATAGGTTGTTGCACAAAATAGAGTTAACTATTGAAAGTCACTTTATGAACAGTTTTTTGTTTCTTTTTTTAAATGAAGCTCCTACACTTACTAGCAAGATTGTTTCAATACTCTAATATGGTCTATCTTTTTCAGAGGTACAAGGTTTAGAATCTCCAGTCACCATTCTGACATTGCCTCATGATTTGGGGAAATAACTTAAATTTTCTCTTTGTATTTATTTTCTTCAAAATGAGTATCTGTGAAAATTAAATGAGATAAGACTACATATATAATACACATAATACATACTAATACGTCCAGCATATATCTCACAATCTCTAAATGAAGCAAGCATGAAAAAAGGTAATAAATGAAAATGTGCTTTATTAACGTAATAATGTTAATTCTTTTTATTCTTGTGCTTATTATAGTACTTTGATTTGTGTACAACAAATCACACTTTCCAGGAGGCAGGGCATCAGGACAAATTTTGAAAGGGAAAGCAATGTGCCTATTATATTTTAGTTGTATATCTGAAAAAAAATGTTTTCTTGATACAAACTCTAGAAAATGAAGCTGGTTGAAATAGAGAGAATATGTAGAAGATGGAATTCAACTTCTGCTCATCAGTGAGTCTTGAGGGGAAGTTTCAAAAGGTCCAAGGATGTGTGGAATTTTTATTAGAAAAAGTCTTTTTTTAAGTTTATAAAGATTGCTTCAGTTCAATGTGCTTTTCAAATATGAATCATCTCAATTGTATGTAGATCTCCAGCACAGTGTAAGACCTTAGACATAGAGTAGAAGTCAAAGTATTTTAACAGAAACTGACAAAGGCTTGAAACTAGGGATGACAAACTCTAGACCCAAGAGGGCAATTAGACGTGTATGTACCAGTCTTCAAATCTAACAAAGACGAAAAGCAACCAAGGCCGCAAGTGAGATGCTGGTGGCCTCGGATCCCTGAGCATAGTTCCAGCCATGTTACTTCCACCTCGTGAAGATGGGTTTTGTGATGGGTTGAGCTGTGGGCATGGTGGTTGGGGTGCTCTTCAGCATCTTTTTCCCTTCTCAGGGCCAGTATATGGGGTCAGGAGCTGATGGGTGGTTTCAGGAAAACCATGATGCAGTGTGGTGGCAGCTTTAGCACATTCATGGCTATCAGGATGGACATACGATGCTAATCAGGGCAGTGTTGCCCGCTATATCCACCCTCTCCCATCAGTCCCAGTCCACGTAGTATGGTAAAACAAGTCTTTGACTTAAGCCCCTTCATGGATCACAGCCTTGTTGTGGTTGAAGGGACTTGCATAACTCAGTGAAGCTATGAGCCATGCTGGGCAGGGTCACCAGAGATGAAGAGGTCATAATGAAGAGTTCTGACAAAGCACGAGCCACTGGAGGAGGGAATGGCAAACCAATCCAGTATTCTTTCTGTGACAATGCCATGAACAGTTTGCAAAGGTAAAAAGGTATGACATTGAAAGATGAGCTCCCCAGGTTAGAAGGTGTCTAATATGCTACTGGGGAAGAGCAGATTGATTTAAGAAAGAAAACTGACAAAGAATAGACCAGCATAGTTACTCTTGCAAAAATCTATGACTGTATTATTGCCATAAATAAACAGATTATAGAGTTCTTCTGAAGTCAAGATTACCTTGTACTTGGACAAGTGGTTAGTTTAGTACAAGTGCACAAAGAGAAGAGTGCCACCTGCTGGACGAGCTGTGATACTCCGTGCTGGGCTGGGACTACATGAAAATGAAGGAAATGACACAGACTCTGGTCCAAATCAAATTCACATGCTTGCCTTTAAATTAGTTTAACAGTCGTTTGGCATTATTCAGCTATTCCTTATAAGCTTCTTTTGCTCAGCTGACAAATGAATTACTCTTCCAGAACAGACTTTTCTGTTGGATTTATTTGGGGGACTAATTCAATTATTTTATATTACGAGCTTATACTAACTGCTTATAACGCACAGTTTGACATTAATTATAATCCATTTTGTAAAGCATAATCTCTTGATTATTTCCTTTTGCAGTCTCAGTTCCCTCTTTTCTATATAATGCATTAATTCTCCTAGTCGGGTAGCAATAGTTGTGAAAAGTAATATGCCAGCGCTCTGACTTCTACTGCAGCGTGCTTGAATCGGGAGATGAGAGGAGGTATTGACAAGCAACTCCAGGGAGATGCAGTAACAGTGGGGCTGGTCCATCAAGTTGGGGATGGATATCACATCACTGAAATTGTTTAGAATTCCTATACATGATAATAAGAAAATGCAAGCTGACTTAGTCACTCAGTCATGTCCCACTGTTTGCAACCCCATGGACTGTAGCCTGCCAGGCTCCTCTGTCCATGGGATTATCCAGGCAAGAATAGTGGGTTGCATGCCCTCCTCCAGGGGATCTTCCCGACCCAGGGATCAAACCCAGGTCTTCTGCATTACAGGCAGATTCTTTACTGTCTGAGCCACCAGGGAAGACCAAAATGACTTAGCCATTTTTTTTTTAATGTGGTATTATCTTTAACTAAGTACAAAGACTTTTCCAATCATGTCACCCAGGAATCATTTTATCCACTGCTCTATTTGGCTTCTAGGCTCTTGCCTCTCTCCTCAGCAATGGTAAGGCGGATACCCATTCCATAGGGAAGGGAGTTCCATGGTTTGTTGCCTTTGCCAATAATGAAAACTTTTGAGAGCCATGTGGCAAAGCTGTGGCCGTTGGCATCTTTCACATGAACTACATCGAAAGAACCAGGATATCTCTCCTGATTGGTGACCACACCAGTTCTTCTCAGGTTAGCACCTCCAGTCACCATGCACCAGTGTCAAATTTGATTAAATCAGTACTCTTTCCAGTCTCCAAGTCAATTTGAATGGTGTCATTCACCGTGATGAGGGAATCAAGGGTAGCGGATGATGCGAGTATCGTGGGTCACCAGATGAAGGATTCCTTTTGTCCCACAAAGATCTTTCCCACTTTGCCCAGCTTGTACCTTGCCTCCTCAGGTGTAATACAACGAACAGCAAAGCAACCACTGGTGTCATAGATCAGATGAAAACTCTCTCCAGTTTTATCAGTGCTGATGACATCCATAAAACCAGCAGGGTAAGTTATGTTGGGGCAGACCTTGCTATCACTCTTAATGAAATTCTGCATATAGATCTCTATTTCGTCTCCTATTGGGGCATAGTTGAGTCTGTTCCTTAGGAAAATGATTAGGGGCAAACATTCCCTAGTTTGTGGGGCTGGTAGATGGACGAGGAGCAAACACACCAGTCAGTTTATCCAAAGCTTTGGAGCTGCTATGGGCTTCAGGTGCTTCTCGGGACCACAAGCTGTGGCTGCGCTAGGCACTAGGCACGAAAAGGAGCTGACTTAGTTTTATTATTGCTTTTTGTTCTCTACAGACAATGTATCCTTTATTGCCTGAACCAAGGACAGACCCTTCTCACAGCATCTTCCCAATACTCTTTGCACTCACAAATAGTGTGAGTAGGACAGACATGTCCAGATTTCTATGCCTTATGTTTGAAAGAAGGTATCCTTACACATTGGCATAATTTATTGAACCCAATTAAAACTGTCTTCATCCACACTGCCTTAAATTTCTTTTCTTATTTTGACATTGCACCAAATTATCATTTTATTTAAGTTGTAAATGATAAATCTATCACTTTTAAACACCTTAAGGTGGATCAATTTAATCAGATTATATTCTCCTAAAATTTAGCCAACATTAATTAGCTCACTGCAAGAATAACAGTTCTGAAGAAGAAAGCGTGTTAGGGCCTTTGGAATACATTTTGTTAGTCTGTTTCCAAACTGGGCCAGTTAGAATCTTGCCCAGGATTTCTCTATTGTAGCTACTGAAAAAGAACTGTTGGGCTGCCCCGGTGGCTCAGTGGTGTAGAATCCACCTGCCAGTGCAGGAGAGACGGGTTTGATCCCTGATCCAGGAAGATCCAACGTTCTGTGGAGCAACTAAGCTCATGCAGCACAAACATTGAGCCTGGACCTTAGAGCCCAGGAGCTGCCGCTGCTAAAGTCTACATGCCCTAGAGCCTGTGCTCTGCAACAAGAGAAGCTATAGAAACCCACGCAACGCAACTAGAGAAAAGCCCAGGCAGCAACGAAGAGCCAATAAATTAATAACAATTTTTTAAAGGAAAACAACTGCTCCCTTTCCCCTTGGGCTGATAAACTGGTAAGTCATGAATCTTGAGCTGCTCAGTTCAGTTCAGTTCAGTCGCTCAGTCGTGTCCGACTCTTTGCAACCCCATGAACCGCAGCATGCCAGGCCTCCCTGTCCATCACCAACTCCCAGACTCCACCCAAACCCATGTCCATCAAGTTGGTGATGCCATTCAACCATCTCATCCTCTGTCATCCCCTTCTCCTCCTGCCCTCAATCTTTCCCAGAATCAGGGTCTTTTCAAATGAGTCAGCTCTTTGCATCAGGTGGCCAAAGTATTGGAGTTTCAGCTTCAGCATCAGTCCTTCCAATGAACACCCAGGACTGATCTCCTTTAGGATGGACTGGCTGGATCTCCTTGTAGTCCAAGGGACTCTCAAGAGTCTTCTCCAACACCAACAGTTCAAAAGCATCAATTCTTCGGCACTCAGCTTTCTTTATAGTCCAACTCTCACATCCATACATGACCACAGGAAAAACCATAGCCTTGACTAGACGGACCTTTGTTGGCAAAGTAATGTCTCTGGTTTTGAATATGCTGTCTAGGTTGGTCATGACCAACCTTACTTCCAAGGAGTAAGCGTCTTTTAATTTCATGGCTGCAATCACCATCTGCAGTGATTTTGAAGCCCAGAAAAATAAAGTCAGCCACTGTTTCCACTGTTTCCCCATCTATTTCCCATGAAGTGATGGGACCAGGTGCCATTTTAATTTTCTGAATGTGGAGCTTTAAGCCAACTTTTTCACTCTTCTCTTTTACTTTCATCAAGAGGCTCTTTAGCTCTTCTTCACTTTCTGCCGTAAGGGTGGTGTCATCTGCATATCTGAGGTTATTGATATTTCTCCCGGCAATCTTGATTCCAGCTTGTGCTTCTTCCAGCCCAGCATTTCTCATGATGTACTCTGCATATAAGTTAAATAAGTAGGGTGACAATATACAGCCTTGACGTACTCCTTTTCCTATTTGGAACCAGTCTGTTGTTCCATGTCCAGTTCTAACTGTTGCTTGATGACCTGCATACAGGTTTCTCAAGAGACAGGTCAGGTGATCTGGTACTCCCATCTCTTTCAGTATTTTCCAGAGTTTGTTGTGATCCACACAGTCAAAGGCTTTGGCATAGTCAATAAAGCAGCTAGTGAACATTTGTTCACCAAAAGGAGAGCCTCTGACTGAAACAAAAGAGTTCTCTGATGACATTCTATTAGTTGAGTTCTGGCTTTCCCAGTTACATGAAACAATAAATAGTTCCCTCCCCCCCCCTTTTTTTTGGTTAAGTTTGAATTGGGTTTCTGTCTTCCTTTCCAACCAAAAACATTTTGACCAATATATATTGCTTGAAATATAGTACTTATATGCAAGATTAAAACATTCTGTAGCTATACTAAATCTCTTTATATAAATGATTAAAGCAAATATAAATAGACATTGCTTTCTATGAGTGATTTGTAGCCTATGCCAACAAATGGCAGTTAGCACAATATATAATAATTTGCTTTACTTTTCGTAATCATTTTTCATTCTCTACAGTCATGTTTAAAAGTGATTTATTTTCATTCTAGACACTTGATTAATGATTGGCTCTCTATGTACACTAATTCCAATTCAAATTTAAAGTCATCTGTCTCAAATTTTGGCAAGAGAATTAGCAGTCCTGTACGTGTTACTACCTGAATGTTTACAATTTTAGTTCCTTACTGATCTCATTTTTTAAAAAATTAGATTCATAAAATTTAAAATTTTAGTGTAAGTCAGGCTGCAATTAAATTTGGAAGTATGGCAGAGTTTGGATTAGAGCTAAATCAAATTGGCAGGAATTCTGCAGCCTTAATGGCTATGTTTTACATGGTGCTATTAAAGTTATAGCCACATAAATTATGTCCCTTAATCCTAGAAGTCTTGGAAATTAACCATGGTAAGAGGGAGCCCAGTGTTGATAAACTAAGCAGTATCGAGAAAACTGTTGTGAAAGTATCAGTAGAAAAGCAGATGGAAAACAAGGATCACATTAACTTTATAGGTTTTCTGTTTGTCTGTTGAGACTTATGTGCTAGAACCTTGATGGCTATGACTTGGCCTCCGATGCCTAGAACAGTCCCAGGCTTTTGGTCAGCACTCAGAAAGAGCTTGTTGAATGAATGAATGAATGTTCTTTAGTAGATACAAATCTCTGATGCAACAAGATTTTTCCTGTAATTACTGTAGGTTATCAGACTGATCCAGAAGGAATTTCAGGTATTCTCTTCTCCAGGCTTCCTCATTTTAATACTGAAGGAACTGAGATCAGAAGAGGTAAATGTTCAGAACAAACATGGAGTAATTAATCAGTTAACAAACATTTAAGGAGTATTCACTGCTGATGAATATTTGGAACTGTTTCAGATAATGGGAATACAGCAGAGCATAAGACAGCCGGAGGCTCTGACATCAAGAGTTTACATTCAGAGTGATGACTGAGTGGTCAGTGAGTAAATGAGATTTCCATTCCTTATAAATGATGCTACAAAATGCTAGTATAGAATTGTGGTGGAGAATGACAGAACACGGGGAAAGACACAGCTGATTTAGTAGGTTACTCAGCACAGAATCTCTAAGAACTCTCATTTGAGCCAAGCCGTGAGTGATGAGGACACATCTATGCAAATATAGAGGAAGAGTATTCCAAGCGCAGGTGCAAAGGTTCTAACATGGAAACAAGCTTGGTGTGCTTGATGGAAAGAAAAACAGCCATAGTGCTTCTGCTGGAATGAAAAGGGGAGGAAATGAACAGAGATGAGGTTTGGTGGGCAAATGCCACACCCTGTAGAACCCTGTGTATCAGGAAGAGAAGTTTTGGTTTTATTACAGAGGGTGATGAGACCCCAATATAAGTTTTGAGGAAAGAAGTCACAAAATCTAATTTTCATTTTAGCCATTTGCAGCTATGTGGATGGAACCTAGACATTGTCATACGGAGTGAAGTTTGTCAGAAAGAGAAAAACAAATACTGTATATTAACATATATATATGCAGAATCTAGAAAAATGGTGTAGATGAACCTGTTTGTAAAGCACAAATAGAGTCACAGACATAGAGAACAAATGTATGGACAACTAGGGGGGTGAACTGAGAGGTTGGGATTGACTTATATACACTATTGAGACTGTGTATAAAGTAGATAACTCATGAGAACCTGCTGTATAGCTCAGGGAACTCTACTCAGTGCTTTGTGGTGACCTAAATGAAAAGGAAATCCAAATATGAGGAGATATATGTATCTGTATAGGTGATTCACTTTGCTGTACAATAGAAACTAAAGAAACATTGTAAAGCAACTAGACTCCAATTTTTAAAAATTAATTAAAATTTAAAAAACAAAAGTTGAAGGAAAAAATAAGATTAATGAAAAAAAGAAAAATCACTGAGACTACTATATGGAGAAAGGATCAGACTGAAAAAGACAGGAATCTGGACTGATTGGAAGATGGTCTTAGTAGTTCAGGCTAGATGGTGGTCACCTGGCCTAGGGTGTGTCAGTGAAGACGGAAGCAGTAGCCAGACTCAAGACATACTTCGTAAGCACTACAGGACTTGTTGATAATTGCTTGTGGGCAGTTGGACAAATGAAGATACCATTTACCATGATGGGGAAGACCCTGGGAAGAGTAAACTGGGAGGAAGGGAGAAATAATTAGTTCTGCATAAAGAATATGCCTGCAATGCAGGAGACCCAGGAGATGTGGGTTCAATCCCTGGGTCTGGAAGATCACCTGGAGTAGGAAATGGCAACCCACTCTAGTATTCTTGCCTGGAAAATTTCATGGACAGAGGAGCCTGGCAGGCTACAGTCCATGGGGTCGCAAAGAATCAGACACGACTGAACAATGAACAGACATATTAAGTTTGACATTTTTATTAAACACTTATAAGGAAATTCTGAAAGGTAGTTGGATAAATAAGTCTAGAACTCAGGATAGAGGTCAGGAAAAGAGGTATGGATTTGAAGTCATCTGTGAATAGATGATACTTAAAGCCATGGCAGTAGGGAAGTACAGAGTGCAGGTTGAAAACACAGAGGCTTGCAAGAGGTCTGCTGGAGGAGGAGGAGCCAGAAAAGATGCTAAGAAAGAGCTCTCAGGCCAGTTAGGGGAAAATCAGATGAGTTTGGCTTCACGGACATCTACACAAGCAACCTTAACAGGAACTATCTCTTATCGATGTGGGGTTGGGAGAATGGAGGAATGAAAGCCTGACTGAAGTGCATTATGGCAAGAATGAGAGGCAGGACAAAAAGGCAGCAAGCTAAACATGGCTTTCAGAAATTTTTCTGTTGAGTAGGGACGAGAAATGGAGTGGTGATTGGTGGCGGGTGGAGGACAGAGAGAGAGATATTAGACTGCTAGTGGAGGCAATGCAATAGAAAGAATCTGATGATACAAAAGCGCAAGGGGATAACTGAAGATACACAGCTGTGTGAAAGAACTGGCCTTTGCCCTTGACTGGGGCAAGGATGCTTTACCCACTATGACTCAAGGGAAACACAGATGCTGAGGTTCAGATGCCGGTGGGCTGCAGGATTTGGTAAGGAGTTGAGGCAGTTCTTGGCCAGTTCTATCAGAGTTGTATTCAATTTTCTCAAATCCCATTCTGGAGTATAACCACATAGCCTCCAATAGAAAATAATGTCATATTTCTTGTATTGGACACAATAGCTGAAACTGTTGATAGAGGTGATTCCTACTTCAGTTAATTTGAAGCGTGGAAAATATTCTGCAAATCTGTTATGTTCAGTTGTACAAAAATGTCTTTTATCTAATTAAATGGAATTCTTGTAGCACTAAGCTTGTCTTGAGGACATGTAGAAGAGACAAAGCCCTCAATTTTTTGTTTGAATAAAGGAGGAAAGTCAGTCAATACATGGAAAATGTGAAGGGAATCTGGGTCCTAGAAATCACGTTGAACTACTGAAATAGTCAACTCTGGAACAGCCCTACCTCAGATTTCTTGTTGTGTGAGCTGGTAAGTGTACTGACTGATGCAGATGTTTTTTAGTATTTTATTGGAGCAACAGGGAGCCATCTGGAAAAAATAAAATAAAGCTCAAACTTTATGCAAAATCAATTTCACACAAAATAAAATGTAATTTTAAAAGTACTGGACAAAGCATCAGACAGAGGAGCCTGGCGGTCTACAGTCCATAGGGTTGCAAAGAGTCAGACACAACTTAGTGACTGAACACACATGAGCTCACATGGGACATTTATGCCATAGAAAACTAGGCAAAGGTTAAAAGAGAAATAGAAAGCAATTTATGTTTAAAAAAAGAGAAAGATGTCTAGGATACATTTTTAAGGGGGGAAAGAAAGATATGCAATGGGTCACAAGGTAGCCTACCATTTATGTAAAAAGAGAGAGAAACCGATAATATATACAAGCTTATTTGTTGTCTTTCAGGACAGGGGGAGTAGGTAGTTGGCAGATGAGATCTGGAGAGAGCTTTTTTACTACATATCCTTTTCAGTTCAGTTCAGTTCAGCCACTCAGTCTTGTCCAACTCTTTGCAAGCCCATGGACTGCAGCATGCCAGGCCTCCCTGTCCATCACCAGCTCCCAGAGTTTACTCAAACTCATGTCCATCGAGTCAGTGATGCCATCCAACCATCTCATCCTCTGTCATCCCCTTCTCCTCCTGCTCTCAATCTTTCCCAGCATCAGGGTCTTTTCAAATGAGTCAGTTCTTTGCATCAGGTGGCCAAAGTATTGGAGTTTCAGCTTCAACATCAGTCCTTCCAATGAATATTTAGGACTGATTCCCTTTAGGATGGACTGGTTGAATCTCCTTGCCATCCAAGGAACTCGCAAGAGTTTTCTCCAACACCACAGTTCAAAAGCATCAATTCTTTAGCACTCAGCTTTCTTTGTAGTCCAACTCTCACATCCATACATGACTATTGGAAAAACCATAGCCTTGACTAGACGGACCTTGGTTGGCAAAGTAATGTCTCTGCTTTTTGATATCCTTTTATTTATTTATTTTTATTATTATTTTTACTTTACAATATTGTATTGGTTTTGCCATACATCAACATGCATCCGCCACGGGTGTACCCATGTTCCCCATCCTGAACCCCCCTCCCACCTCCCTCCCATACCATCCCTCTGGGTCATCCCAGTGCACCAGCCCCAAGCTTCCTGTATCCTGCATCGAACCTGGACTGGCAATTCGTTTCTTATATGATATTATACATGTTTTAATGCAATTCTCCCAAATTATCCACCCCCTCCCTCTCCCACAGAGTCCAAAAGACTGTTCTATACATCTGTGTCTCTTTTGCTGTCTCGCATACAGGGTTGTCATTACCATCTTTCTAAATTCCATATATATGCATTAGTATACTGTATTGGTGTTTTTCTTTCTAGCTTACTTCACTCTGTATAATAGGCTCCAGTTTCATCCACCTCATTAGAACTGATTCAAATGTATTCTTTTTAATGGCTGAGTAATACTCCATTGTGTATATGTACCACAGCTTTCTTATCCATTCATCTGCTAATGGACATCTAGGTTGCTTCCATGTCCTGGCTATTATAAACAGTGCTGCGATGAACATTGGGGTACACGTGTCTCTTTCAATTTTGGTTTCCTCTGTGTGTATGCCCAGCAGTGGGATTGCTAGATCATAAGGCAGTTCTATTTCCAGTTTTTTTTAAGGAATCTCCACACTGTTCTCCATACTATGTATGGAGTGCATTCCCACCAACAGGGTTCCCTTTTCTCCACACCCTCTCCAGCATTTATTACTTGTAGACTTTTGGATCACAGCCATTCTGACTGGTGTGAAATGGTACCTCATTGTGGTTTTGATTTGCATTTCTCTGATAATGAGTCATGCTGAGCATCTTTTCATGTGTTTGTCAGCCATTTGTATGTCTTCTTTGGAGAAATGTCTGTTTAGTTCTTTGGCCCATTTTTTGATTGGGTCATTTATTTTTCTGGAATTGAACTGCAGGAGTTGCTTGTATATTTTTGAGATTAGTCGTTTATCAGTTGCTTCATTTGCTATTATTTTCTCCCATTCTGAAGGCTCTTTTCACCAAACTAAACAAAAGAGGAAGAGATAGGGAATCTACCTGATAAAGAATTCCAAATAATCATAGTGAAAATGATCCAAAATCTTGAAATAAAAATGGAATCACAGATAAATAGCCTGGAGGTAAGGATTGAGAAAATGCAAGAAAAGTTTAACAAGGACCTAGAAGAAATAAAAAAGAGTCAATATATAATGAATAATGCAATAAATGAGATAAAAAACACTCTGGAGGCAACAAATAGTAGAATAACGGAGGCAGAAGATAGGATTAGTGAAATAGAAGATAGAATGGTAGAAATAAATGAATCAGAGAGGGGAAAAGAAAAACAAATTAAAAGAAATGAGGACAATCTCAGAGACCTCCAGGACAATATTAAACGCCACAACATTCGAATCATAGGAGTCCCATGAGACAAAAAGAAAGACCATGAGAAAATACTTGATATCCTTTTATGCCTTTAAATTTTTTAATCATGTAAGAGTATTGCCTACTTTTTTAATAAAATAAAATATGACTCCATGTATATTCATAGTAATGTCTCAGCATTTTAGGACTTTTTTTTTTTTTTTTGATTCCCTATAAGATAGGTAGTTCAGAGAGCTCTGAAGTCAGGCTTTCTGGGTTCAAACTCTGATTCCACCAGCAACCTTAAGTAATCTACTTAACTTCTCTGTGCTTTAGCTTTCCTATTTTCCAAGATGGGGATCACTTTGAGAACTGAAGCTCAGGATTCTTGAACTGCTTAGCCCAATGCTGGACCCAGAGTAAGGCCACACCAAAGGGTAATGAGCATCATTTCTAATTTGCTGTGAATATCAAAGCAGCAGAAATTTTAAAGCAAAAGCTGTTCTCCTAAGTCTTAATTTTGTTATTCTGTGAAATGTAAGTAATTTAAACTGGTCCATTTAACAAATGGAACATGATGGATGGATAATAAAAATGCCAACACTAATAGCTGGCAAATATTTTCTCATTAAGACCTTTTTTCATCATCTATTGTTCTCGTTTTTTCTCTTTCAGTATGTTGTATTTTTCTTAAGCTGTAAAATATTATTTACAAAATGCTTGCTGACAACATCATTATCTTTTCCACAAGCAAATATGAAACCATCAGTAGAACCTGAACCTACCTCTTTCCATGCTTTTGTGTGTGTGTGTCAGTAGTTCTGGTCACCCTATCATCTCCTGTGAGCCCCTGAAGAACAAAGACCACAATGAGTGATCACTGTCATATCCCTGGTACCTGCCACGATGCCTGGAGCATAAAGGCATTCGGTAAAGAGTTGTTGAATGAATGGACAAATAAATGAATGCATACTTGAGTTCGTGAGAGAAAATGGAGGGAAAGTAATCCTCTTTCTACTTCTGTAGCCTTGCACAGTCAAAAGAAAACAAATGAGATGCTAAGGTTCATGGAAAGTTCAACAACAAAGAAAAAGGTTTCATCTTCTTATCCAGTTCATGAGCTCAATGAGTTCACATTGCTTAGAGGTTCTCTCTGGTTGCAGTTCTGAAAACTATTGTAGGACAAGTGAAGAAAACATTTATGGAATACCTACTGTGTATGAGGTACTGCATTAGACACGTCAATACATTGTTTAAACCTCTCAACAATAATAAGAGATAAATGTTATTCCTACTTCGTAGATAAGAAAGGGGTTATCTTCTAAAGGAGGTACACAAACTATTCAATGATAGAAATCAGCCAATCCTAAAACATTCCATCTATAGCTCAATAGCCTGAACTCTGCCTATCTAATTTCAAAATTAGCTACAGTATCTTTCTCAAGCAAATGTTCTAACTTGGAAGCCAAGCTGTAGGGTAAGATAAAAATAATACAGCAATACCTCTATACATATTTCTGATCACTTTTAAAGTAAAAATATATAGCTCTAAGATAGCTGCTCAAAAGGTACTTGCAACAAAGTAGTCTGGAATTCCACTAGGACTTAGCTTGGTAGATTTCTCTTTGACTTACTATCCAGACATTTTGTGGGGGAAATTAAGACACAGTGAATGATTATACTATTGCTTTTTATCATCCCTTGCTGATGAATATAACCACTAGGGTAGCTGATGATTAAATTTTAAGTGTCAATTTGGCTAGGCTATGGTATCCAGCTGTTTGGTCAAATGGTCTAAATATTGCTGTGGAGGTATTCTGTAAATGTAATTAACATCTATAATCAGTGCATGCATTCATGTAAGTTGCTTCACTCGTGTCCAGCTCTTTGTGACTCTGTGGACTGTAGCCCGCCAGGATTCCCTGTCCATGGGATTCTCCAGGCAAGAATACTGGAGTGGGTTGCCATGCCCTCCTCCAGCAGATCTTCCCCACCCAGGGATAAAGGAAAGGAGATTACCCTCAATGAAGTGGATGGGCCTCATTCAATTAACTAAAAGCCTTAACAGCAAAAATTAAGGATTTCTGGAAAGAAATTCTGAGTCAAGAATAATATAGAAATCTTTTCTGGGTTACCAAGCTGCTGGCCTGCCCTATGAGGTTTAGACATACCAGTCCCCACAATCAATTCCTTAAAATTAAATCTCTTTATATTTATTTACATATATGTAAAATAATTTGGGAGAAGAGCATTCATAATGCTCAGCTGTAAGAATCAAAACATTCAAAAATTTGTTTATTTGCTTTTTTAGCAGCACCATGAGGCTTGCAGGATTTTAGTTCCCCAACCAGGGATTAAATCCTGACCATGTAGTAAAAGCACCAAGTCCTAACCACTGGACAGCCAGGGAATTCCCTAAATACTTTCTGTTTAATCAGAAGTTATACTGATATCTTTTAAGCTTTGGGAGTAAATATTCAGATGGGGGCTGTGGCATTGTGAATTATAATAAGAAATATATCTTTGGTCTTCATCCCCATTTCTGGTACCGAGCTCCTAAAACCCCTGAAATTTCATAAATGTGAGAACGATAAAAATGTCTTTTTTATGTTAATGAGTGACTTTTGTAAAGCCCTAGGTTAATGAAGGAGGAGAGGGTGTGAGGCAAGGGGGGTTGGTTGCCAGGGAAAGCCAACCACAAGGGGAGAGGGGCTGGAGGTTGAACCAGTTGTCATTGGCCAACGATTTAATTAGCCATTCCTATGTAATGAAGTTTCCATGAAAACCCAAATAGACCGGGTTCAGAGAGTTTGCAGGGGTTGGAAGACTGGTGCTCGGACAGGGTATGGAAGATTTGTGCCCTTACCACATGCCTGCCTTCTGGCTATTCCTGATTGGTATCCTTTTATCATGTACCAATGATCTAGTAAGTAAATTGTTTCTGTGAGACACTCTGGCAAACTAATTCAACCCAAGAAGAGAGTAGAGGGAACCTTTGATCTTCAGCCAGTTGGTCAGAAGTACAGGTAACAACCTAGACTTGAGATGGGCATCTAAACCAGGGGGTGGGGACAAACAGTCTTGTCAGACTGAGCCCCTAGCCTGCAGAATCTGATTCTATCTCCAGGTAGATCAGTTCAGTTCAGTTGCTTAGTCTTGTTCAACTCTTTGCAACCCCATGGACTGCAGCACGCCAGGCTTCCCTGTTCATCACCAGCTCCCAGAGCTTGCTCAAACTCATCTCATCCTCTGTCATCCCCTTCTCCTCCTGCCGTCAATCTTTCCCAACATCAGGGTCTTTTCAAATGAGTCAGCTCTTCGCATCAGGTGGCCAAAGTTTTGGAGTTTCAGCTTCAACTTCAGTCCTTCCAATGAACACTCAGGACTGATCTCCTTTAGGGTGGACTGGTTGGACCTCTTTGCTGTCCAAGGGACTCTCAAGAGTCTTCTCCAGCACCACAGTTCAAAAGCATCAATTCTTCAGTGCTCAGCTTTCTTTATAGTCCAATTCTCACATCCATACATGACTACTAGAAAAACATATGGGTTTTAATATACAATAATTCATTTCAAGTTCTAATATATATTTATAAGTTGTGTTTCTCTGGAGAACGGTGACTGATATAGAAGCTATGCTATTTGCAACAGATCAAAAATAAACTAGTATTAAGAAGACTGAAATAATGAGGAGTCTGAGTCTCTTACTGACTAACATTTATTCAGAAACGTTAATTCCAAATCTGCTTTGAAGTCCTACAGTCTCTAATTATAGTACAAAAAGACCCATCATTTTTAAAAAGTAAAATTAATTGCAGGTCATTTTAATTTTTAAAACACATGTGATTTATTTAAACACTCTGAAGCACTACTTTTAGGGATCCCATAGGATTTTTCTTTCACTCCTTAGGTTTTATCCAGGTTGTATTACCATATCCATCTTTAGATGTGCCCCTAAACTTTTAAACTTTACTAATTTTAAAATCACTAAAATATGAAATAAGAACTATCAGGAAAGTAACTGGAGCAGCCACACACACCAAAAAAAAAAAAAAAATTGGAGGAAAATACCATAATGCTCTGAGTAATTAGGGGACAATCACTTAGCAATACGGAACAGAAAAGAGAGAATGAAGCACAAAGTGAGCTGACTTTTCTGAAAAGTGTTTGAATCTCAAGTGTTGAAAACATGCCTATGGGACTTCCCTGGCAGTTCGACGGTTGGGACTTCGTCTTCCGGTGTGGGGACTGTAGGTTCAGTTCCTGGTTGGGGAGCTGTGGTCCCATGAGCCTTGAAGCCAAGGAGTCAAGGCATGGGGTGAAGTGGTGTTATGGCAAATTCAGTGGATGCTTTAAGAATGGTCCATATTGAAAGATTTTTTTTTAACAAAAGCATGTTGAAAAGTAAAAGAAAAAATGTCTAATTTTCTCAAGTTTATATAGGGAGGCAACGTAGGTCTTTAAGGAGCACCTACCATGGACCAGAGTCCTGGCTGGGAGTTGGACACAGCTCCCCCCTCGACAAACATTAGAGTCTAGTGGAGGAGACTGTCAGACATGTAAACAAACAATTGCAATGAATTGCAACATGCTTTGCAAAATGATTTCATTTATGCTGATTTGGGAGAAAACTTTCCCCAGGCAGGAAGGACAGAAGGATGACTGCTCTAAAGAAAGAGAGATTGCAAAGAGAAGGTGAGAGAGAGCCTTCCAAAGAAGGTGAACTTTCACCTGGGTCTTGAGGTAGACAGAGCGGGTCATTTGAGAGTGCAGAGAAAAAGGATCAAATCTCTCCAGGCAGGAGATTTCCAAAGACACAGAATTCGAGTTAGGGCCAGACTAGCAGCCTGACTTTGCTGTAGGGTATGTGGTGGGGCATTGCGCAAGGTAAAGTAAGAAAGATAGGACTTACCGAGAGCCTGGAAATGGGGGAAAGGGGAAAAACGCCTGAATGTTTGGTTTGGGAAACATGGCTGTGGAAAACAGAAGGCTGGAGACAGACAGGACGAACTGCTTTGGAAGGAAGAAGATGAGCTGAGTAGGGGAATGAAGAGATTGAAGAGCTATTGGAATATCCAGGTGGAAATCTCAAGTAATCACAATAACCCAGGTCTGCCACTTGGGAGAGGGATTAGGCTAAAAATATAGGTTTAGTCCTCATTAGCAAACTAAATGAGAGTCCCCAGAGGAAGAGGGCAGGATGATGAAAGGAGAGAACCAAGGACCAAAACTGCTGAATCCTAATATTTAAGAGGCAGACGAAAAGAACAGCCCTGGAGGATGCTGCAAAAGGTCAAGGAGCTATTATTGTGCTGTTTTGTTTTAATGTGGCAAATTATATATGACACCGAACACACCATTTTAACCACTGTTAAGTGCAAAATTTAGTGGCATGAATTACATCTACCACACGGCACAAACCATTACAACTATTTCTGAAACTTTTTCATTACTCCAAACAGAAACCCTATAGCCTTTATGCAATAATTCTCCATTGCCCCTAACCCAAGCCCCTGGTAACTTCTAAACACCTTTCTGTCTCTATGAACTGAACTGCTCTGTGTACCACGTATAAGTGGAATCATACAATATTGTCCCTTTGTGTCTTACTTATTTCACTTAGCATTGTCTCTTCAAGTTTCATTCATGCTTCATTCCTTTTTATATATTTTGAGTTTATATGCGCACTTATGTCTGACTCTTTAGCCCACCAGGCTCCTCTGTCCATGGGATTTTCCATGCAAGAATACTGGAGTGGGTTGCCATTTCCTTCTCCAGGGGGTATTCCTGATCCAGGAATCGAACCTGTGTCTCCTGTGTCTCCTGCATCAGAGGAGCAGATTCTTTACCCACTGAGCCATTTTATATGTTGTGCCTTTTTAAAAATCAGGAAATAGAAGCAGAGAGAATAGTCATTAAGGGTATACTAGGGTTATTATTAAGGCTTACCCACTGGGACTTGCCAGAGGGAGAAAGAGAGGAGATAAATCAACTGAGAGGCCAGAACTGAAAGTCAAGTGCAAAAACTATGATGAACTATGAACTCTGTGGTAGAGCAGACAGACATCTGGGAGTTGGAGGTTGCTGGGGAAATCGTCATCCGAGAACCAGGGAGAAAAGTGTGTCTGGACTGATGCGTGAACCCAACACAATATTCCCCTCTTCTGATGGGAAGGCCTGGTGGGAATTAGTTCTGTCTGAACAGTTCCACAGGCCCTGGGTGAAGGGGGTAAGGGGTTGGGTGGGGGCTGTGACTCACAGTTACTATCTGAAGAAAAGCAAAGTGCATGAGTCAGAGAAGCACATCAAAAAAACAGGTCATCAAGCAGAGAGAGAGGGGAGCTGAAGGGCAGCTCAAGCCAGGTGAAAGAGGAATATGCAGATAGAATGAGTGAAATACTCAGAAGCTAACATCAGAGGCTAAGTTCTATTAACAGAAGCTTTGTATGAGTCGGGCAGCTTCATTGAAAAGTGCTAAGACTGGAAAGACACAAAGAGAGTGAATTCAAATGAAATAAATAATTGGAGAAAAAAGAATCAGAGTATACAGGGCCATACTCTCCAAATATCTATGCCAGATAATTAGGGTACCTATGTATCACTGGTGGTTGCCCCTCTGTTAATATTTTTGCCCCCAAAGCTTAAAAGATAACAGTGCAATTTCTAACGCTCCAAAAAAGTTATCCTGAATGCTTTTAATTCTTATAGATGAACATTATAAATATTTCATCACTCATTACATTATTGGTTGAGAAGTTAAATTTCTTCTTATATAACATTTATGTCAAATAACGTAACTTTGTCACATAGCAAATGTGATCACTGGGCTTCTGAATCCACAAATTTACAAATTTTTCTGGAAAATGAAGCCAAAGAATTATAGTAGACTATAGAAGGACTACCATCCCTGGTGGCTCAGATGGTGAAGCCTCTGCCTACAATGCAGGAGATGCAGGTTCAATCCCTGGGTTGGGAAGATCGCCTGAGGAAGGAAATGGCAACCCACTCCAGTATTCTTGCCTGGAAAATCCCTTGGATGGAAGAACCTGGTAGGCTATAGTCCATGGTGTCGCAAAGAGTCGAACACGACTGAGCGACTTCACTTTCACTTTCATAGGACTGACCCAGACTTGCCTGTGAGTGTCCGGGAGTCTCCAGTGGAGGCATGGGTCGGTGGTGGCCTGCTGCAGGGCTGGGGGCACTGAGTGTAGCAGTACACGCATGGATTCTTTTGAAGGAGGTCGCCATTATTTTCATTACCTCCACCATAGTTTGGCCCCATGTAAATAGCAGGGAGGGAACACAGCCCCACCCATGGACAGAAAATTGGGTTAAAGATTTACTGAACATGGCCCCACCCATGGGAACAAGAACCAGTTTGCCCCTCAGTCAGTCTCTCCCAACAGGAAGCTTCCATAACATCTTAACCTTCTCCATCAGAGGGGAGACAGGCTGAAAACCACCATCACAGAAAACTAACCAGTCTAATCACATGGACCACAGCCTTGTCTAATTCACTGAAACTATGAGCCATGCCATGTAGGGCCACCCAAGACGGACAGGTCATGGTGGAGAGTTCTGACAAAATGTGATCCACTGGGGAAGGGAATGGCAAACCACTCCAGTATTCTTGCCTTGAGAACCCCATGAACAGTATGAAAAAGCAAAAAGATATGACACTGAAAGATGAACTCCCCGGGTCAGTAGTTGCCCAATATGCTATTGGAGATCAGTGGAGAAAGAACTCCAGAAAGAATGAACAGATGGAGCCAAACCAAAAACAACACCCAGTTGTGGATGTGACTGGTGATGGAAGCAAGGTCCGATGCTGTAAAGAGCAATATTGAATAGGAACCTGGAATGTTAGGTCCATGAATCAAAGCAAATTGGAAGTGGTCAAACAGGAGATGGCAAGAGTGAACATTGACGTTCTAGGAATCAGTGAACTAAAATGGACTGGAATGAGTGAATTTAATTCAGATGACCATTATGTCTACTACTGTGGGCAGGAATCCCTTAGAAGAAATGGAGTAGCCATCAAGGTCAACAAGAGAGTCCGAAATGCAGTACTTGGATGCAATCTCAAAAACGACAGAATGAACTCTGTTCATTTCCAAGGCAAACCATTCAATATCACGGTGATCCAAGCCTATGCCCCAACCAGTAACGCTGAAGAAGCTGAAGTTGAACAGTTCTATGAAGACCTACAAGACCTTTTAGAACTAACACCCAAAAAAGATGTCCTTTTCATTATAGGGGACTGGAATGCAAAAGTAGGAAGTCAAGAAACACCTGGGGTAACAGGCAAATTTGGCCTTGGAGTACAGAATGAAGCAGGTCAAAGGCTAATAGAGTTTTGCCAAGAGAACATACTGGTCATAGCAAACACCCTCTTCCAGCAACACAACAGAAGACTCTACACATGGACATCACCAGATGGTCAACACCAAAATCAGACTGATTATATTCTTTGCAGCCACAGGTGGAGAAGCTCTACACAGTCAGCAAAAACAAGACCGGGAGCTGACTGTGGCTCAGATCATGAACTCCTTATTTCCAAATTCAGACTTAAATTGAAGAAAGTAGGGAAGACCACTAGACCATTCAGGTATGACCTAAATCAAATCCCTTATGATTATACAGTGGAAGTGAAAAATAGATTCAAGGGATTAGATCTGATAGACAGAGTGCCTGAAAAACTATGGACAGAGGTTTTGCGACAATGTACAGGAGGCAGTGATCAAGACCATCCCCAAGAAAAAGAAATGCAAAAAGGCAAAATGGTTGTCTGAGAAGGCCTTACAAATAGCTGAGAAAAGAAGGGAAGCTAAAGGCAAAGTAGAAAAGGAAATATACACTTATTTGAATGCAGAATTCCAAAGAATATTAAGGAGAGATATGAAAGCATTCCTCAGTGATCATTGCAAAGAAATAGAGGAAAACAATATAATAGGAAAGACTAGCGATCTCTTCAAGAAAATTAGAGATACCAAGGGAACATTTCATGCAAAGATGGGCTCAATAAAGGTCAGCAATGCTATGGACCTAACAGAAGCAGAAGATATTAAAAAGAGGTGGCAAGAAGATCTTGACGACCCAGATAACCATAATGGCGTGATCACTCACCTAGAGCCAGACAACCTGGAATGTGAAGTCAAGCAGGCCTTAGGAAGCATCACTACAAACAAAGTTAGTGCAGGTGATGGAATTCCAGTTGAGCAGTTTCAAATCCTAAATAATGATGCTGTGAAAGTGCTGCACTCAATATGCCAACAAACTTAGAAAACTCAGCAGTGGCCACAGGACTGGAAAAGGTCAGTTTCATTCCAATCCCAAAGAAAGGCAAGGCCAAAGAATGCTCAAACAACTGCACAATTGCACTCATCTCACACGCTAGCAAAGTAATGATCAAAACTCTCCAAGCCAGGCTTTAACAGTATGTGAATCGTGAACTTCCTGATGTTCAAGCTGGTTTTAGAAAAGGCAGAGGAATCAGAGATCAAATTGCCAACATCCGCTGGATCATGGAAGAAGCAAGAGAGTTCCAGAAAAACATCAATTTCTGCTTTATTGACTATGCCAAAGCCTTTGACTGTGTGGATCACAACAAACTCTGGAAAATTCTGAAATAGATGGAAATACCAGACCACCTGACCTGCCTCTTGAGAAATCTGTATTCAGGTCAAGAAGCAACAGTTAGAACTGGACATGGAACAACAGACTAGTTCCAAATAGGGGAAGGAGTACGTCAAGGCTGTATATTGTCACCCTGCTCATTTAACTTATATGCAGAGTACATCACGAGAAACGCTGGGCTGGAAGAAGCACAAGCTGGAATCAAGATTGCCAGAAATATCAACAGCCTCACATATGCAGATGACACACCCTTATGGCAGAAAGTGAAGAAGAGCTAAAGAGCCTCCTGATGAAAGTGAAAGAGGAGAGTGAAAAAGTTGGCTTAAAACTCAACATTCAGAAAACGAAGATCATGGCATCTGGTCCCATCACTTCATGGGAAATAGATGGGGAAACAGTGAAAACAGTAACGGACTTTATTTTTGGGGGCTCCAAAATCACTTCAGATGGTGACTGCAGCCATGAAATTAAAAGACGCTTACTCCTTGGAAGAAAAGTTATGACCAACCTAGACAGCATATTCAAAAGCAGAGACATTACTTTGCCAACCAAGGTCCATCTAGTCCAGGCTATGGTTTTTCCAGTAGCCATGTATGGATGTGAGAGTCGGACTGTAAAGAAAGCTGAGCACTGAAGAATTGATGCTTTTGAACTGTGGTGTTGAAGAAGACTCTTGATGGGCCCTTGGACGGCAAGGAGATCCAACCAGTCAATCCTAAAGGAAATGAGTCCTGAATATTCACTGGAAGGACTGATGCTGAAGCTAAAACTCCAATACTTTGTCCAGCTGATGCAAAGAACTGACTCATTGGAAAAGACCCTGATGCTGGGAAAGATTGAAGGCGGGAGGAGAAGGGGACGACAGAGGATGAGATGGTTGGATGGCATCACCAACTCAATGGACGTGAGTTTGAGTAAACTCCAGGAGTTGGTGGTGGACACGGAAGCCTGGCTTGCTGCAGTCCATGGGGTCTCAAAGAGTTGGACATGACTGAGCAACTGAACTGAACTGATGGAAGATCTGAATATTAACAAATAAAATGTAATCGTCATGTACAGAACGCTGGACCCAACAACCGTCGACTACCTGTTACTGGGTTCGCCAAAAAGTGTGTTCAGGTTTTTCCATACGATGCTATGGTGAAAAGCCTGAACACACTTTTAGGCTAACCCAAAATTTTTCTAAGACACAAGAAACATTTACAAATATTCTCTGTATAGGCCATAAAGTAAGTCATCATGAATTTCAAAAGACTGAAATCATATATGGCTATGCTAGAAATCAATAATTTAAAAATGATAACTAGCAATTAAGAAATATACTTCTAAATAACTCATGGGTCAAAAAAGACATAGATATGGAATAGATATGGAAAATTTTAAATGCCATGAATCAAAACTTAGAGGATACTTCTAAGTTTCCAAAAGAAAATTTACAGATTTAATTGCAAAAATTATAAACTTAAATTGCTGAAAATGTAGGAGCTAAGCAGACTTCTCAAGATGTTGGAAAAAATTACAGCAAAATAAACCCAAACAGGAGAAGGGAGAACATAATAAAGTAAATAATAAGGAAAAAAATAAGGAAATACAAAATAAAATATAATAGTATCAACAAAGCCAGATATTTGTTTGAAAAAAATTAAAAATTGATACACATCTATTGATATGGGTTAAGAAAGAACAAATAAGCATATCAGGATGGAAAAGCAGACACAATTATGGTTACTACAGACATTAGAAAGTTAATAAAAGTATGTACCAGAGCAAGGCAACAGATAATTCAGAAACTCACTTTGGTGTAGTATGTATCTAACTAAATGGGAAAATCCAAGTTCAGGCAATATAAGTGTACTCTTGGGACTTCCCTGGTGGTCGGAAGGCTAAGACTCTGCACTCCCAATGCAAGGGTCCCAGGTTCAATCCCTGGTTGGAGAACTAGATCCCACCCGCTACAACTAAAAGAACCTGCAAGCTACAACAAAGACACAAGATTTCCACATGCCACAACGAAGACCTGGCACAGCCAAATAAATAAGTATTTAATAAATACACACATAAGTAAATGTACTCCTCAGGCTCTGGAACTAATACTTTTCTACCTTTACATTTCCTCAACGTTAAAGAAGTAGCTTAAAGGACATAATTTGTGCATTTGTCTATTTTCTCTTTAAATAGCATCATATAGCAAAAATTGTACAAAAAACTCTTCTAAAGGATATGAACTTTGTGAAATAAAGGCCAATTGTGAATTTTAAATAATAAAAATTAATAAGATAATATTATGAAGAACTTTATGCCAAAAATTTGAAAGTTTAAAAGACATGGGCAAATTCATAAAATACTGCAGAGAATTAAGGCAAAATTTAATTGTGTAAGCATACTAATTTAAGAGGATTCTTTCTCCCAATAACTCTTCAAATATGCTGAAGTGTTAACTATTAAGTTTAATCAAAACTAGGAATGCTTTACATACATAGGATATGTCAGCTAGGGTCATTCTGCCCACCGAAATAGGGATTGTTGTTATTGTTCAGTCACTAAGTCCTGTTCAACTCTTTTACGACCCCGTGGACTGTAGCCTGCAGGGCTTCTCTGTCCATGGGATTTCCCAGGCAAGAACAGTGGAGTGGGTAACTACTCCTTCTTCAAGGGATATTCCTGAGCCAGGGAGCAAATGCAAGTCTCCTGCATGGCAGGTGGATTCTTTACCACTGAGCCACCAGTTGTTGCTCTTCAGTCGCTCAGTCGTGTCCTACTCTTTGCGGCCCCACAGACTGCAGCACTCCAGGCTTTCCTGTCCTCCACCATCTCCTGGAGCTTGCTCAAACTCATGTCCATGGAGTTGGTGATGCCACCCATCGTTCTCTGTCATCCCCTTCTCCTCCTGCCTTCAATCTTTCCCAGCATCAAGGTCTTCTCCAATGCGTGGGCTCTTTTTACTTTTTTTTTTTTCCATTTTTACAATGTTGTGATTTCTGCCATAGAGCATTTACTTTTTAAAAAGACTTGCAATTGTAAATTCTTTCCCTGTCTCTTTGAGATCTGTCTTCTATACTCAAGAATGTGTCTTTCATGGACCTGGGAGCCATCTCTCTGAAATGTAGTCATCAGAAAAGATACAACCCCAGTCTCTGGAGGGTAGGAGCCCAAGTTCAATAAGCATCACTTAGCAAACAGATGCCTCAGCCTGTCTTCTCCTAGCTTCTCTGGACATCGTTCCTTTCCCATACTAAGCAGTATTGTACCTCTTTTGTTCTCATGTCTGCTGCTGACTCTGCTGAGAGTCTCATGTTTTACCCTTAGCAGTTGATTGAAGTATTTCTTAAAGTAAGACAATTCCCTCCATAAGATAAATTCAAGTGCCACTTATAAAGAGAATTTTTTACCTGATACAGCTCATATAAATCTCCATATATATCTATGTACATGTCATTCTTGAATCCCTTATCACCATGCTTATAAAAGATGATTACCAGCAAGCAAATAAATATTCTTTGCCTTATCAAAGAGTAAAAGAGCAGACAGGGGAGAGATTTCACTAAATTAAGGACACTTACTAGTGGCAATTAAAGAGTCCATTACTTCACACATCAAAAAGCACTTAAATGGCGATTTATTTTGCTGCATAAAATATGTAAAAATAAAAATCATATAGCTATTTAACAGATTATGAGGCTACTAAAATACATTAAAGGGTTTAGTGCTAAACCGTGTCCACCCAAAGCACCAAATTCCCTGCCCGTATCTAAATGTCAACCTTGAAACAATTAATTTCCTCAAAATTCTCTAAAAGTTACTTTTTATTCTACAGCCCATTGTACTGCCTTCACCTTTAGTCTCCGTTTTCTTTTTTCTTCTCTGGAAACCAGCTTGTATTACTATTAGCTGAAAACCACAAACTACAGATTGTTTACTTCACACCTAATTAGTACCCTCAGTGAGAACGACAACTTGTTGTAAGTAAGCAAATTATGATGAGTCTGGAATGACTAGTCTATCTATCAAGAACATGCTGGATGATAAAGTAGGTAACACTTATCAGCTCTGTATTATGTGTAGTCATTTTAGATGCAGATTTTCCTTTACGTCTTATGATCCAGTGGCAGGTGAATATAAGCATCCCTATTTTATAATTTAGGAAATGACACTAAAGGAGGTTAAGCAACTGCCCCCTCACCCTCAAATTAAACAGCTAGGAAGTGACAGAACTTGTTATAAATTCAATATTTTTTTTCTGACTCCAAAACCTATGCCCTTAATATAATAAAATTTTGTCAAGTGCTACTAATTTTCACATTCTACATACATTTGTTCTCTGCGTACTTTTATCCGAAATTAGGAATTCAGGTGGCTCTCTCGTAGATACTGGGCCTCAGTATGTTGAACAGATACAGTTAAGGTAGCATTGCACTAGTAACCAAAAAAGTGCCACTAGTTTCAAGTAATGTTAATACATCCAAGAAACATTTAAATTGCTTTTCACCTAATAAACTTACTTCTTTCTTGTGAGCTATATATATTTTCTAGACATTATTTACTAAATCCTGGCAGGTTTTTATTTCTCTGAAACCATAAATAAATACACAAAATATTTTTAAAATTTTATTTATTAACAATTATTATTAAGAAAAATCACGTTTTTGGAAGTATAGTGGATTTGCAATTTTTGGCTGAATTGCTTTGTTGTATACAGGAGAACTGTACAAAAAAGAGCTTCACAACTCAGATAATCATGATGGTGTGATCACTCACCTAGAGCCAGATATCCTGGACTGTGAAGTCAAGTGGGCCTTAGAAAGCATCACTACGAACAAAGCTAGTGGAGGTGATGGAATTCCAGTTGAGCTATTTCAAATCCTGAAAGATGATGCTGTGAAAGTGCTGCACTCAGTATGCCAGCAAATTTGGAAAACTCAGCAGTGGCCACAGGACTGCAAAAGGTCAGTTTTCATTCCAGTCCCAAAGAAAGGCAATGCCAAAGAATGCTCAAACTACCGCACAATTGCACTCATCTCACATGCTAGCAAAGTAATGCTCAAAACTCTCCAAGCCAGGCTTCAGCAATATGTGAACCATGAACTTCCTGATGTTCAAGCTGGTTTTAGAAAAGGCAGAGGAACCAGAGATCAAATTGCCCACATCCGCTGGATCATGGAAAAAGCAAGAGAGTTCCAGAAAAACATCGATTTCTGCTTTATTGACTATGTCAAAGCCTTTGACTATGTGGATCACAATAAACTGTGGAAAATTCTGAAAGAGATGGGAATACCAGACCACCTGACCTGCCTCTTGAGAAATCTGTATGCAGGTCAGGAAGCAACAGTTAAAACTGGACATGGAACAGCAGACTGGTTCCAAATAGGAAAAGGAGTACGTCAAGGCTGTATATTGTCACCCTGCTTATTTAACTTATATGCAGAGTACATCATGTGCAGTGCTGGGCTGGATGAAGCACAAGATGGAATCAAGATTGCAGGGAGAAATATCAATAACCTCAGATATGCAGATGACACCACCCTTATGGCAGAAAGTGAAGAGGAACTCAAAAGCCTCTTGATGAAAGTAAAAGTGGAGAGTGAAAAAGTTGGCTTAAAGCTCAACATTCAGAAAACAAAGATCATGGCATCCGGTCCCATCACTTCATGGCAAATAGATGGGGAAACAGTGGAAACAGTGTCAGACTTTATTTTTGGGGGCTCCAAAATCACTGCAGATGGTGATTGCAGCCATGAAATTAAAAGACGCTTACTCCTTGGAAGGAAAGTTATGACCAACCTAGATAGCATATTCAAAAGCAGAGACATTACTTTGCCAACAAAGGTCCATCTAGTCAAGGCTATGGTTTTTCCTGTGGTCATGTATGGATGTGAGAATTGGACTGTGAAGAAGGCTGAGCGCCAAAGAATTGATGCTTTTGAACTGTGGTGTTGGAGAAGACCCTTGAGAGTCCCTTGGACTGCAAGGAGATCCAACCAGTCCATTCTGAAGATCAGCCCTGGGATTTCTTTGGAGGGAATGATGCTGAAGCTGAAACTCCAGTCCTTTGGCCACCTCATGCGAAGAGTTGACTCATTGGAAAAGACTCTGATGCTGGGAGGGATTGGGGGCAGGAGGAGAAGGGGACGACAGAGGATGAGATGGCTGGATGGCATCACTGACTCGATGGACGTGAGTCTGAGTGAACTCCGGGAGTTGGTGATGGACAGGGAGGCCTGGTGTGCTGCGATTCATGGGGTCGCAAAGAGTCGGACACGACTGAGCGACTGAACTGAACTGAACTGAACTGATACCTAAAACACTGTTTACCAGAGGCAGGAGGTGAGGGGAGGGGAGACTGGCAGAAGGTGGTCAAAGGGTAAAAACTCCAGTTCATAAGATAAATAACTACAAGGGATGTAATGTACAACGTGACCATGACAACTATCTCTAGCACTGCTGTATGTTATGAAGGAACATTGTCAAGAGAGTAATTCTACGAATTCTTGTCACAAAGAGAAACTTTTTTCCTTTTCATTTTTTTCATTCTTTCTTTCCTTTTTATTGTATCTGTACGAGAAGATGAATGTTAGCTGACTCTATTGTGGTAATTATCTCATTATATATATAAATAGAACCATCCTGCTGAGTACCTTAAACTTATACAGTGATGTATGTCAATGATTTATCAATAAAACTGGGGGAAAAAGAATTTTAAATAAATAAATATGCAAAAGAGTCAGTTTACATTAAAAAATTCCATGTACAGTCTCATTAAAAACAATAAAATACCTAGGAATAAACCTAACTGAAAAGGTAAAATATAAAAACTATTTTTTTATATTTTATATAAAACTATAAGACACTGATGAAGGAAATTTAAGATGAAGCAAATAGTTGGAGAGAACATTTCCATGCTCTTGGATTAGAAGAACTAATATTGTTAAAAAGACCATATTACCCAAAGAAATCTACAGGTTCAATGCAAAATCTGTCCAAACACCAATGAAACTTTTCACAGAACTAGAACAAATAACTCTAAAATTTGTATGGAAACACAAAAGACCTGAATAGCCAAAACAAACACGAAAGGAGAACAAAGCTGGAGGTATCAGGCTTCTTTACATCAAGCTATAGTACAAAACTAGTCACCAAAACAGTATGATATTGTCACAAAAACAGACACAAAGATCAGTGGAATAGGACAGAGAGCCCAGAAATGTACCCACATTTATATGGGCAATTTATAACAAAGGGGGCAAGAATATACAGTGAGGAAAAGGTAGTCTCTTCAATAAATAGTGTTGGGGAAATGTGACAGCTATATGCAAAATAATCGAAGTGGACTACTCTCTCACGTCATGCACAGAAATAAATTAAAATGGATTAAAGACTTAAATGTAAGACCTTAAAGCATAAAACTCCTAAAATAAAAAATAGTACAATCTGATATTGGTCTTAATATCTTAATAATATTTGGGGGAAAAATATATTTGAGGGGATATGTCTCCTTAGGCAAGAAAAACAAAAGCAAAAATAAACAAATGGGATTACATTAAACTAAAAGGCTTTTGCAAAAACAAACTGTCAACAAAATGGAAAGGCCATCTACTCAATGGGAGAATATATTTGCAAATAATGTATCTGATATGGGATTAATTTCCAAAATATACAAAGAGTCATACAACTCAACATCAGGAAAACAAACGACTCCATTAAAAAGTAGGCAGAGCTCTATGGGTGAGTGGATATGTGTATATGTATAATTGATTCACTTTACAGCTGTAACAAACACAATATCATAAATCACCTCTACTCCAATAAAAGTTTTTTAATAAATAAAAGTGATATATCATTGCTTTAAAAAAAAGTAAGCAGAAGATGCGAATAGACATTTTTCCAAAAACAGACACACAAATGGCCAACAGGCACGTGAAAAAATGCTTCACATCACTAACCACCAGGAAAATGCAAATCAAAACCATGGTGAGATGCTCCCTCTCACCTGTCAGAATGGCTCTTATCAAAGAGTAATAAATAAATTAAAAGTGTTGGCAAGAAGGTGAAAAAAAGGGGAACCCTTGTGCATTGTTGGTGTGCCCTGTAAACTGGTGCGGCCACTGTGGAAAACAATACGTAGTTTCCTCAAAAAATTAAAAATAGAACTACCATAAAATCCAACAATTCTGCTCCTAGGTTTTTCCAAAGAAAATGAAAACATTAATTCAAAAAGATATATGCATCCTTATGTTTATTACAGTCTCATTTACCACAGCCAAGATGTGGAAGCAACCCAAGTGCCCATCAGTAGATGAATAAAGGAGATGTGGTATATACATATACAGAGGATAGAAGCAACCTAAGTGCCCATCAGTAGATGAATAAAGAAGATGTGGTATATACATATACGGAGGAATACTGTGGGTGCGTGCATACTCGGTTGCTTCAGTAGTATGTGGCTCTTTGCCACCCCATGGTCTGTAGCCCATCAGGCTCCGCTATCCATGGGATTCTCCAGGCAAGAATACTGGAGTGGGTTGCCATGCCCTTTTCCAGGGAATCTTAAGGAAATGGCAACCCACTCCAGTATTCTTGCCTGGAGAATCCCATGGACGGAGGAGCCTGGTAGGCTACAGTCCACGAGGTCGCAAAGAATCGGACACGACTGAGCGACTTCACTAACTTCACTCACTTACCCACTCAGGAATCGAACTCGCGTCTCCCACGTCTCCTGCATTGCAGGCAGATTCTTTACCCACTGAGCCACCTGGGAAGTCTATGATGGAATATTACTCACCCATTAAAAAAAACAATGAATTGTTACCATTTGAGACAACATGGAAGGACCTAGGGGGCTTCCCTGGTAGCTCAGCTGCTAAAGATTCCGCCTGTAATGCAGGAGGCGCCCCGTTCAATTCCTGGGTTGGGAAGATTCCCTGGAGAAGAGATAGACTACCCACTTCAGTATTCTTGGGCTTCCCTGGTAGCTCAGATGATAAAGAATCTGCCTGCAGTGCAGGAAACCTGGGTTTGAGCTTCCTGTTCCAAGCTCGTGAAGAATTGGACACAGCTGAAGCAACTTAGCATGCATGCGTTGAAGTTTAAAAAGGGATTTATTTATTCACTGATGGCACATTAACAGTAGAAAAGGCAGTATAATATGCTAGTTAGAGGGTAGGTTTTCAGATGAGTCATACTAAGATTTGATGGTGACTCCAGCAGATACTTGCTGTGTGACTTTTATATCCTATAGCCTCATATTTTTCATCTGTTAAGTAGTGATAAAGTGGGCTTCCTCAGTGGCTGACAGGGTAAAGAATCTGCCTGCAATGCAGGAAACCTGGGTTTGATCCCTAGGTTGGGAAGATCTGAAGGAGGACATGGCAACCCACTCCAGTATTCTTGCCTGGAGAATCCCCATGGACAGAGGAGCCTGGTAGGCTACAGTCCACGGGGTCACAAAGAGTCGGACATGACTGACTAAGCACAGCACAGCACATCTAGATATAAAAATTAAGTGAAAGAATGTATGCTTCTAAACAGCACATTATCTGCTGCTGCTAAGTCACTTCAGTCGTGTCCGACTCTGTGCGACCCTATAGACCGCAGCCCACCAGGCTCCCTCGTCCCTGGGATTCTCCAGGCAAGAACACTGGAGTGGGTTGCCATTTCCTTCTCCAATGCATGAAAGTGAAAAGTGAAAGGGAAGTCGCTCAGTCGTGTCTGACCCTCAGCAACCCCATGGACTGCAGCCTTCCAGGCTCCTCCATCCATGGGATTTTCCAGGCAAGAGTACTGGAGTGGGGTGCCATTGCCTTCTCCAGCACATTATCTAACACTTGAGAAATATTTTTCCTGTTCATTACAAATATTTAAAGTATTATTTCAGAATATGGCGAAATGCTTACAACATAATATTAAAATTTGAACTATATGCAGAAAATGATTGCAATTGTACTATAATCTAAATATTGCTATAATCTATTGATATGCTATATTAATGTGCAACTTTTTTTCTCACTAGCCCCTCTCTAGGCGAGACCTCAGCTCTGTCTCCCCAGTCCTCATCGGGATTTCTAGGAAGCTTCAGGGTATATCACATGTACATTACATTCCCACAATGTACAAGCTACTTCTGGTGTAATCTAGTCCACAGCAACTGGGCTGGAATTTCCTCAGCCTCCAAGGCCAGTTTTGTAATTAAATGTGATGAAATTCTTTGTACATCCTGGCTTTGGTACCTGAACTTAAACTGAAATATTCTTTAATTGTCCATGAAGAATTAATGCTGCCTGACTTCTACTAACTTTCCTAGTAATTATTCTCTCCTTTTTTGTCATTTGTACCTCTAAATCAATCTTACTATATGCTGCCCTATTTTTATTTCTAAAATATTTTTAGTGAAAAATTATTTAAATTCTATAGTGCTTTCCAATCTTCAAAAGTTTCATACACATGATTTCATATAATCCCATAATAACCCTTTTTTAAAAAGTCCTCCAGCCCTACATTGACCCTTCTCTTTCTCTTTCTCCTGCTTCCCTCTCCCCAGTGGTAACCACTAGTTTGCTCTCTATATCTTTGAGTCTTATGTTGCCCTATCTGAAAATTGTCTTTCTTCCATAGGTATAGTTTTGCCTTTTATTGAGTTGACTTTATTTTTTTTTACTGATAGTGATTTAATCTCCTAGCTTATAAATTCCTTATGAGAAGAGACTAGATTTCTTTTTCTTTAGCATCCCCCCATAACATCCACTATAATTCTACCTTAGACAAAGTATGAACTTGGAAAATTTTGATTAATGCAATCTCAAAGATACAGTAGGGAATAAACTATGTAATAGGCAACTATAACTCAGTATTAAATCCCTCTGTGCTAACAGAGTGGACCTTTACTTGTTAACTTCTCCCAACACTCCTCACATCACCACAGTCCAGCCCATCCTAAAACAGTGACCTGGCAAATTCCTCCCCAACCCGGGCTGCTGAGACATGAGCTGAATGTGAGACATGCTTTCATAAGGAACAAGGAGGCACTGGCATGCTGCATTCAACATGTGCTATCCTCTATTCTTGATCAATTTCTAGTGTATCCTTTTTTCTGCTTCTTTGTTGGTTACAGGTGAAAATGAAAATAATCTGAACCCACTCGTCATTCAAACCAAGCTTTAAACCTGAATCAGCCTGTGTGGTCTGACCTGCCTCTTCAGGTACAATTGTAAATCCTTTATATACATTATCTCATCTAATCCTCACAGAACAGGGTGATGTGGCAAAGACAGTGCTCACCAATGATTCCGTAGCCTTTGCATTTCGCATCCTCCCTTGCAGATAGGTTAGGGCCATGTGACTAGTTCTGGCCCACGCACTAAGTAGAAAAAACGTATGTCTCTTTAGGGCCAACAAAGTTAAAAGCCAGTACACCTCCTCCATTCCTCTTCTGCTATAAAACTCTTGGATTGAAAGCTGTTAGTCATAAGAGGGAGGGCTGCCACATCCATAGTGGAATCAATGAGAGCAAAAAATATAATTTAATTGTGTTAAACTACTTAGATTTAAAAATTTGCAGCTGCAGCATAGTCTTCCCTGTCCTGACTAACATAGACGACATTCAAGATATTTAATAACTAATTAAATATTAGTACAGAATGGGCCCTGACTATCAGAATGAATGTAATGACCAATCAGAACAGACATTGGGTGTACACAGCTGGTATGGCTATATGAGTCCATACCAGATGAACAGCCTAGAAAGTAACTCTACAAACTTATCCCAGTTGCTTAAATAGATAAAGTTCAAAGAAGGTCAAGTGGCCTACCAAAAATCAGTCCATCCAGGCCTTCTTCATACAAAGTCTGTTCTCTTTCTGTTTCAACATTCTGCTTCCTACTTGTTAAATGATGTGTAAATTATTTCAGCAACTCATGAAAAGTGGTTTTTGATGCTGCAATGCTGCTACTGCTGCTAAGTCGCTTCAGTCATGTCCTACTCTGTGTGACCCCATAGACGGCAGCCCATCAGGCTCCCCCGTCCCCGGGACTCTCCAGGCAAGAATACTGGAGTAGGTTACCATTTCCTTCTCCAATGCATGAAAGTGGAAAATGAAAGGGAAGTCGCCCAGTCATGTCGGACTCCTAGCGACCCCACAAACTGCAGCCCAGCAGGCTCCCCCGTCCACAGGAGTTTCCAGGCAGGAGTACTGGAGTAGGGTGCCAGTGCCTTCTCCGTGATGCTGCAATAGAACCGTCCAAATAGTTTATCTAAACCGTGGTGTTCATGTGCTCAGTCGTCCAACTCTTTGCAACCCTATGGACTATAGCCCGCTAGGCTCCTCTGTCCATGGGATTCTCCAAGCAAGAATGCTGGAGTGGTTGCCATTTTCTCCTCCAGGGGATCTTCCTGACCCAGGGATCAAAACCACGTCTTCTGCGTCTCATGCATTGGCAGGAGGATTCTTTACCACTTGGGAAGCCCAATAGTATATGTTTATTATTTCAAGTTTGCTTTAACTTGAACACCTTCTAGCCTCTGTGTAAGATGTCAGCATTATATTTTGCCTTTCTTTTACATTTTCCTTCTGTCATTATTCATAATTAATCCTGAAACTGTAGTATTTAAGTTGATACCTCCAACTTTATGATATAATATATATTTAAAAGGCAAGAGAAAATTAAATTGGATGAAATGCTAGCTTTTGGCAGAGTTCTTTTGCTCCTGCTGCTTGTTCTTCATTTAAATTCATAAGTCTCTTTTCTCTATGACAGGATAATCATCTCCACAGCAACTAACTATTATACCACAAAGGAAGATGCCTATGAGTGAGAACTGATCAGCAGGAGCTGAGCAACACTTAGGCAACAGAGATTCTATTTTCACACAAATATCTCTAATTATAATAAGCTAAGGAGGAACTATATCATTCCCTTCATCACCCCCAAACACAAGCCGAGCTGTTGCTACATCGTTTCCCACAAAAAGATGGTACTTTCAACAACAGAGAACTTTAATAAGAGCATATGCCTATGAAGAGATGATATCACCTAGTATTGTGAGGTAAACGTGTATCTAGACTGAAAAGCAGGTACTGGTTAAATTAAAATCACATTACAGCATGATTTAAGAGTCAAAATTAAAGCAGGGTTTGTTTCATAGATTGTTAACAATATTCAAACAACAAGCCGAAACCTATTTAAAGGTGAAAGAAAAGGTACAGAAATGGTTACTGGCCAAGTGATAATTATTACCAGAGCTGCTCTTTCCAAAGAGGAAATTTGGAATGGGAGTGGTGGTGGTCAGGAGCTTGTAGGCGTGTAATCACAGCAATAATACCATGCATTACATTTGAAATGGGTCTGACTACTTTACAACACAATTTCAAGACAGCACTTTTGCTGACAGAATTCTCTAGGGAATCTGAAACCATACTACATACTCATGATGGACTGCTCTGGTGGTCCAGTGGGTGAAACTATGTGCTTCCACTGCAGGGGGCTTCTCTGGTCGGGAACTATGACCCCACATGCCAAGTTCAGTTCAGTTCAGTTCAGTTGCTCAGTCGTGTCTGACTCTTTGCGACCCCATGAATCGCAGCACGCCAGGCCTCCCTGTCCATCACCAACTCCAGGAGTTCACTCAAACTCCTGTCCATCATGTCGGTGATGCCATCCAGCCATCTCATCCTTTGTCGTCCCCTTATCCTCCTGCCCCCAATCCCTCCCAGCATCAGAGACTTTTCCAATGAGTCAACTCTTCGCATGAGGTGGCCAAAGTACTGGAGTTTCAGCTTTAGCATCATTCCTTCCAAAAAACACCCAGGGCTGATCTCCTTTAGAATGGACTGGTTGGATCTCCTTGTAGTCCAAGGGACTCTCAAGATTCTTCTCCAACACCACAGTTCAAAAGCATCAATTCTTCAGCACTCAGCTTTCTTCACAGTCCAACTCTCACATCCATACATGACTACTGGAAAAACCATAGCCTTGACTAGACGGACCTTTGTTGGCAAAGTAATGTCTCTGCTTTTGAATATGCTGTCTAGGTTGGTCATCATGTTCCTTCCAAGGAGTAAGTGTCTTTTAATTTCATGGCTGCAATCACCATCTGTAGTGATTTTGGAACCCCAAAAAATAAAGTCTGACACTGTTTCCCCTGTTTCCCCATCTATTTGCCATGAAGTGATGGGACCAGATGCCATGATCTTCGTTTTCTGAATGTTAAGCTTTAAGCCAACTTTTTCGCTCTCCTCTTTCACTTTCATCAAGAGGCTTTTTAGTTCTTCTTCACTTTCTGCTGTAAGGGTGTCATCTGCATATCTGAGGTTATTGATATTTCTCCTGGCAATCTTGATTCCAGCTTGTGCTTCTTCCAGCCCAGCGTTTCTCATGATGTATTCTGCATAGAAGTTAAATAAGCAGGGTGACAATATACAGCCTTGATATACTCCTTTTCCTATTTGGAACCAATCTGTTGTTCCATGTCCAGTTCTAACTGTTGCTTGCTGACCTGCATACAGGTTTCTCAAGAGGCAGGTCAGGTGGTCTGGTATTCCCATCTCTTTCAGAATTTTCCACAGTTTATTGTGATCCACACAGTTAAAGGCTTTGGCATAGTCAATAAAGCAGAAGTAGATGAGTGGTGTGGGTCAAAAAAAGAAAAAAAATACACCTACTTTGTCAACAAAGGTCCATCTAGTCAAGGCTATGGTTTTTCCAGTAGTCGTGTATGGATGTGAGAGTTGGACTATAAAGAAAGCTGAGCGCCGAATAAATTGATGCTTTTGAACTGTGGTGTTGGAGAAGACTCTTGAGAGTCCCTTGGACTGCAAGGAGATCCAACCAGTTCATCCTAAAGCAGATCAGTTCTGGGTGTTCATTGGAAGGACTGATGTTGAAGCTGAAACTCCAATACTTTGGCCACCTAATGTGAAGAGTTGACGAATTGGAAAAGACCCTGATGCTGGGAGGGATTGGGGGCAGGAGAAGAAGGGGACGACAGAGGATGAGATGGCTGGATGGCATCACCGACTCAATGGACATGGGTTTGGGTGAACTCCGGGAGTTGGTGATGGACAGGGAGGCCTGGCATGCTGCGGTTCATGGGGTTGCAAAGAGTCGGACACGACTAAGTGACTGAACTGAACTGAACTTGTGATGGAACACAAGAAAACAATGGCTGATCACTAGATGCTGCCTATTACCCACCATTTTTACTTTGGTTTCATGGAATTTTAAGTCAAATCAATCATCTACAATCTTAAAAGTGACATGCATTGTTTGAAGAATATCAATCTCTTCTCTCCCACTAGATGATAAGCATTTTGAGGGCAGGCCCCGTGTCATATGATTATGTTATTTCCTATAATGCTCAAGACAATCCACAATAAAGAGGTTCTGTCTCAATATAATACTGAAATGCCAAGGTCCTCACCTGTGTTACAGCAAGAAAACTATAGACTTAGGTCTATCAGAGATAATTAATGTACGACCATTTTCTGAACCCTTTATTGTGGTGATGGGTATTCTCCTGTCTGCCCATCTTCTTCCAACCTAGTAAGTAGACAGAAAACAGAGTGAAGTCAGAAAGGAAGCTAGAAAAAGAAATACAGATTGGAAAGTCTTGGTCAGACACTGAAAGTTAGAGTTGCTGAAGATCCCAGCAGACAGAGGATATGCCTTCAGACCCTTTTTTCTTTCAAACAAGCAATCACCTTAATTGTTACTGTGACCTGGTAAGAATCTCTTTCCTGCCTAATTAAATTCTATACTATTTTTTTGTTTTTCTTTTGGCCTCCCTTTAGACAAACCCTTTAAACTTAAAAAAACTATAACCAATATAGACGGTCACCCTCTTTTTTTGGAAATTGTTTCCCTTGCTTTCATGAGGCTACATGCATTGTGCTAAGTTGCTTCTGTCATGTCCAACCCTTTGCCCACCCTATGAACTGTAGCCCACCAGGTTTCTCTGTCCAGGTTTCTCCAGGCAAGAATACTGGAATGGGTTGTCATGCCCTTCTCCAGGAGATCTTCCCAACCAGGGATTGAACCCACAGTCTCCTGGATGTTCTTTCATCTGTCTTCACCTCCTCTTTTGCTCTTGGATCCGTTCACTCTTCCTTCCTCTCCGCACTGCATGAAAGTGACCCAGCTCCAAGTTACAGAGCAGAGCCCTCTGGCTCTCAGTATATCCACTCCCCATTGGAACTTTCAGAAACTTTAACTCTCAGCTCTTGACCAGGGCTTTCTATCTGTACCTCTATTTCCAATTTCCATTTTGAGCTCAGATCTGTGTTTTTTACCTACTGCTGGAAATTTGCACTTAGTTTTCTTGCCTTTAATTCACACTCAACTCATCTGAGATAAAATTCTTGATCTTTTTTCACAAATTAGTACCCCCTCTGACCTTCACTTTTTGATACTAGTATTCCTCCGGGCTGAAGACGTGAAAAATGGTAGCCTTATAAAAAAAGAGAATTGGTGATTTTAAGGACAAAATCAACATATCTAGAGTAGAATCTCCTGGGGGAACAAAACTAAACACTAGGGCTCCCAAGTGGTGCTATGGGTAAAGAACCGGCCTGCCAATGCAGAGGGCAGAAGAGATGTGTGTTTGATCCCTAGTTTGGGAAAATCCCCTGGAGGAGGAAATGGCTACCCACTCCAGTATTCTTGCCTGGAAAATTCCATGGGCAGTGGAGTCTGGCAGGCTACAGTCCATGGGACCACAAAGAGTCAGACATGACTGATTGCTCACACACGGAACTTAAGGATTACATTCCTGGTTCAAGTCAAGTTTATGGTTATGCGTCTTGCTCGGTTTAATTGCTATAGAAGAGGGTTGCCCCAGACCAAGTTCAAGCTTTACAGCTCTATCTGTTGAAGAAAGACAAGCTTCCTGGCAGATTAAATAATTCCCCATTTCCCCACTAGTTTTTTTTTTTTTTTTTTTAAGCTGTTTTAATAAAACAGAGCTCAATAGATTTTCTTTTCAGAAGTATGCAAGTGAATCCAGTGTCTTCAGGACCACAGCTCTTCCTGAGCTTTGAGGATTCTGTGGTATTCAAGTATCCTAGAGAATTTCTGGACTCCTTTCTCTCACTCATGTTCAGTGTGACACTAACACAGGTTTTCTTTCTCTAATATGCCTCTCAAATGTCTGTATTCTTTTCCACTCCCTCTATTACCACCAGGTCCAGGTTCTTATTACCTTATTCCTGAAGTACTTTTGGTCACTCTTTGCTATCTTCTTGCCTTTCTGTCTCCAGTGATCAAGTCCTGTGGTCAGAAAGCACCTTGGAGTAAGCTAGTCCAAAGTCCACATTACTCTTGAATCACTTCCCCAGAGTCTCTTAGTGCTCCTCTGCTGCTGCTGCTGCTGCTGCTAAGTCACTTCAGTCGTGTCCGACTCTGTGTGAGCCCATAGACGGCAGCCCACCAGGCTCCTCCATAGTGCTCCTCTAATCTAGGATAATAAATCCATCTCAAGCACAGTGATTAAGTTGAGTACCATATTACTTCTTGTTTTTCAAAACCTTCCAATGGGTTTCCAGAGTAAAAATTGAACTCTGGAGCTCATATTCAAGTAAGGCTCACAGGCTATAATTGTCATCTACCTCTTCAGCCTCCCATCTCACCACACAGCCTCTCCACCACTCATGGTAAACACGTAAGAGGTCCTTGGGCTTCCCCTGTGGCTCAGCTGGTAAAGTATCTGCCTGCAATGTGGGAGACCTGGGTTCGATCCCTGGGTTGGGAAGATCCCCTGGTGAAGGGAACGGCTACCCCACTCCAGTATTCTGGCCTGGAGAATTCCATGGACTGTATATTGCATGGGGTCGCAAAGAGTCAGACAGGACTGAATGACTTTCACTTTCACAGAGTTTCTCAAATACACCGTGTAGTTGAACTCAGCTTATTTTGGTTCCCTCTATCCTAGAATGTGCGGAGAAGGCAATGGCACCCTACTCCAGTACTCTTGCCTGGAAAATCCCATGGACGGAGGAGCCTGGTAGGCTGCAGTCCATGGGGTTGCTAAGAGTCGGACACGACTGAGCGACTTCACTATCACTTTTCACTTTCATGCATTGGAGAAGGAAACGGCAACCCACTCCAGTGTTCTTGCCTGGAGAATCCCAGGGACAGGGGAGCCTGGTGGGCTGCCGTCTACGGGATCACACACACGACTGAAGTGACTTAGCATCCTAGAATGTGTCATTTTCTGCTAACCAAAATCCTGCTTCTTTTTCAAGATCTAAGGCTCAAACACTCCTTGTTTGAAATTGTCTTTTCCTCTCTTCTCCCACAGCATTTCATTTGTATTAAAGAGAATGGCTTTCCTAGTAGCTGTGAATATGTTTTTCATAAAACTGTGAGCTCCTTGAGTACATGTATTATGCAATATTTTTGTTTTCTTGAGGACTTCTCAAGAAATGGAAAATTCCCTATTCTCACTTGCTGCTTTTCAGACATTTTGGTTGGTCTTATATGTGACAAAGTGTTTTTACATAATTATTGATGAAACATTCAACCTCTCTGTACTAGCAGTACAGGGACTGCAAGATTGAATTCTTGGCACAAATAATACACTGGGGCTAATAACTAGAGCAATAGCAGGATAACTGCCTTCCTGGCATAGAATTCCAGTGGGGTAAACTATAACTTATAGTGCTTAGTGGTGGCAATATTTTCTTCATTAGACCTGCTCATGGAATGTGGGTTTGGGCATTCTTCCTAAAAGTTTAGCCTTGAGTCTAATGTTCCAACCATTCCAACTATTCTGTGAACTACATCATACCTTTTCACAAAATTCCTTTTCCACTCAGTCAGCCAAAGTCAGCTTCTGTTGCTTACAACCAAGAACCCTGACCGATAAAGACATTTTCCTTCATTCCCCATAGAACAACTAAGTCAGGATCTCAATATTTAAAAGACTTTACTGAAGGGTCAGGGATACCATGAGGAAAATACTGTATTAAAAGTAACGTATCACAGGCTACGAGAAAACGGATGCGTTCAGGGCCTGCAAACCCAGCCTGTGCTCACAGAAAAATTTCATAGGCCCCTGTGCTTCATTCCTGGCATGGCTACAGGTGCTAGCTTTATCCCCACCACAGCCAATTATTCTCAGGCACAGTACACAGTGCCCAAGGCCCCCAGTGCTTTTATGGGCCCATTAAAATGTTTTTGTTTCAGGTTTTTTTTTAAATTTGAATTTTAAAATTGGGTAAATTATAATACAAATATAATAAGAAATTCAGCCTGGATTACACAACACAGTCATAAAATGTGTGTGTCTGTGTATAAAACAGTATAGTGAAATAAAAAATAGAGCCACACATATACATTTAATTGAATATTTACAATGGTGCCAAGTCAATTCAATGGGATAGGAAAGTTTGTTAAACAAATAGTGTTACAACACTTGGAAAAAATGTATGGAAAAAAAGAAATCTTGAGCACGCATTTCAGCGTCTTGTATACTGAAATGAGAATGATACAGAGAAGACTAGCACAGCCTTCACACAAGGATAATGTGTCCATATTTTTAAGACAGTTGCTTTTAAGTATTCTTACCACACACACAAAAAACAGTAAGTGATAGATATGTTAATTAGCTTGATAGTGTTAATTTATTCACAATGTGTACATACATATACCAAATTTAATTAGAACAATCTAATTAAATAATGGACAAAAATCTAAACTGACCACTACTTCATCCAAGAAGATATACACATGCCAAATAAGCATATGAAAAATATGATCAATATTATACATCATTCAGTTCAGTCACTCAATTGTGTCCAACTTTTCGTGACCCCATGGACTGCAACACACCAGGCCTCCCTGTCCATCACCAACTCCTGGAGTATATGTTATTAGCCAACTACAAATTAAAACAACAATGAGATATCACTACATACCCATTAGAATGGCCCAACAAACCACCACAACATTGTAAAGCAATTATCCTCCAATTAAAAAAAAAAAAAAGAATGGCCCAAACATAACACACTAACAGCAACCAAAGGCTGGTGAGCATGTGGAGCAACAGAAACTCTTATTCAGTGTTGATGGGAATACAAAATGATGCAGACTTTGGAAGACAGTTTGGCAGATTCTCATGAAACTAAACATATCTTCTCAGGTGGCTCAGTACTAAAGAATCTGCCTGCCAATGCTGGAGACACAGAAGATGTGGGTTCAAACCCTGAGTCAGGAAGATCCTGGAGGGGGAAATGGCAACCCACTCCAGTATTCTTGCCCGGAAAATTCCATGGACATGGAGACTGATGGGCGGCAGGCTATAGTGTTGCAAAGAGCTGGATAAGACTGAGCATGCAAGTACCCGCCCAAATATATTTTTATCGTGTGATCCAACAATTGCACTCCTTGCTGTTCACCCAAACTTTTCAACAAAAGTTATGTATATGGATGTTTATAGAAGCTTTATTCATAATTGCCAAAACTTGGAGGCAACAAAGATGTCCTTTGGTAGATGAATGGATAAACTGTGCAATATTACTCAGCACTAAAAATATGAGCTTTCAAGCCATGAAAAGACACAGAGGAATCTTAAATGCATATTACTAAGTGAAAGTAGCCAATCTGGAAAGGCTACATACTAAATGATTCCAACTATATGACATTCTGGAAAAGCCAAAACTACAAAAGCAGTAGAAAGATCAGTGGTTGTCAGGGATTCAGGGGAGAGAGGGATGAATAGGCAGAGCATAGAGGAGTTTTAGGGATTTGAAACTACTCTGTAAGACATAGCAGTGGCTGCATGTCTAAACCCCTTGAATGTACAAAACCAAGAGAAAACCCTAAAGTAAACCACGGACTTGGGGCGCAGAATGTTGATAGTGAGGGAGGCCGTGCATATGTAGCAACATGAGGTATAATTCTCTGCACTTTCTGCTCAGTTTTGTTTCTAATCGAAACTGTTCTAAAAAATAGTCTTAGAGAATATTCTTATACATATATCCAATAAAGAATTTATATAATTATACCATTATATGTAAAGGCCTCCTACAAACAAACAAAAAAAAGGATTAAAAAACCCAATTTAAAATGGGCAAAAGACTTGAACAGACATTTCACAAAAGTAGGCATACAAGTGGCCAGTAAGCTTGTGAAAAGATACCTAATATCATTAATCATCAGGGAAATGTTAATTAAAATTACATTGAAATTCTACATCACACCCACTAAAATGGCTAAATCTAAAGACTGACAACACCAATTGTTGCCAAGTGTGTGGTAGAAGTGTAACTCTCATACGCTACTCAAAGGAGTATAAAGTGATACAGCTTCTTTGGAAAACTGTTTCAGTTCAGTTCAGTTCAGTCGCTCAGTAGTGTCCAACTCTTTGCAATCCCATGAACCACAGCATTCGAGGCCTCCTACCAACTCCTGGAGTCCATCCAAACCCATGTCCATCGAGTCGGTGATGCCATTCATCCATCTCATCCTCTGTCGTCCCCTTCTCTTTCTGCGCCCAAGCCCTCCCAGCATCAGAGTCTTTTCCAGTAAGTCAGCTCTTCGCATCAGGTGGCCAAAGTATTGGAGTTTCAGCTTTAGCATCACTCCTTCCAAAGAACACCCAGGACTGATCTGCTTTAGGATGAACTGGTTGGATCTCCTTGCAGTCCAAGGGACTCTGAAGAGTCTTCTCCAACACCACAGTTCAAAAGCATCAATTTCTTCAGCACTCAGCTTTCTTTATAGTCCAACTCTCACATCCATACAGTACTACTGGAAAAACCATAGTCTTGACTAGACGGACCTTTGTTGGCAAAGTAATGTCTCTGCTTTTGAATATGCTGTCTAGGTTGGTCATAGCTTTCCTTCCAAGGAGTAAGTGTCTTTTAATTTCATGGCTGCAATCACCATCTGCAGTGATTTTGGAGCCCCCCCCCCCAAAAAAAGTCTGACACTGTTTCCACTGTTTCCCCATCTATTTGCCATGAAGTGATGGGACCAGATGCCATGATCTTAGTTTTCTGAATGTTGAGCTTTAAGCCAACTTTTTCACTCTCCACTTTCACTTTCATCAAGAGGCTTTTGAGTTCCTCTTCACTTTCTGCCATAAGGGTGGTGTCATCTGCATATCTGAGGTTATTGATATTTCTCCCGGCAATCTTGATTCCAGCTTGTGCTTCCTCCAGCCCAGCTTTTCTCATGGTGTACTCTACATATAAGTTAAATAAGCAGGGTGACAATATACAGCCTTGACGTACTCCTTTTCCTATTTGGAACCAGTCTGTTGTTCCAGTTCTAACTGTTGCTTCCTGATCTGCATACAGGGTTTTCAAGAGGCAGGTCAGGTGGTCTGGTATTCCCATCTCTTTCAGAATTTTTCACAGTTTATTGTGATCCACACAGAAAAATGTTTGGGATCTTATAAAACTGTACACTTACCTAATGACCCAGCAATTCCAACCCTAGTTTATCCAAAAAGAAGGATATTATCAATTCACAAAAACCTGCCAAGAGTGTTAAAAACAGCTTTATTCCAAAAACTGAAAGCATATACAAATGTCCATCAACAGGATTATCAAGTTTTGAAAAGATGTTTTATATTTGTATACAGGAATATTATTCAGTAATAAAATGGAAATGAACTACTAACAACAACATGGATAAATCTCTAAAACACTGCACAGAGTAAAAGAATCAGTGAAGTGAAATGAAAGTAGCTTAGTTGTGTCTGACTCTTTGCAACCCCATGGACTGAATTCTCCAGTCCGGATTTGGAGTGGGTAGCCATTCTCTCAGAGAAGGCAATGGCACCCCACTCCAGTACTCCTGCCTGGAAAATCCCATGGACGGAGGAGCCTGGTAGGCTGCAGCCCATAGAGTTGCTAAGAGTCAGACACGACTGAGCAACTTCACTTTCACTTTTCACTTTCATGCATTGGAGAAGGAAATGGCAACCCACTCCAGTGTTCTTGCCTGGAGAATCCCAGGGATGGGGGAGCCTTGTGGGCTGCCGTCTATGGGGTCACACAGAGTCGGACACAACTGAAGTGACTTAGCAGCAGTAGCAGCAGCAGCGGCCATTCTCTTCTCCAGGGGATCTTCCCAACCCAGGGATTGAACCCAGGTGTCCTGAATTGCAGGCAGATTCTTTACCAGCTGAGCCACCAGGGATGCCCCAAAAGAATACATATTGTATAATTCTTTATTTTAGTGGGTGTGATGTGTAATTCCATTTATGTGACTTTAAAAGCATGGTGATAGAAATGAGAATGCTGCTGCTGCTAAGTCGCTTCACTTGTGTCTGACTCTGTGCGACCCCATAGACAGCAGCCCCTGTCCCTGGGATTCTCCAGGTAACAATACTGGAGTGGGTTGCCATTTCCCTCTCCAATGCATGCATATGCTAAGTTGCTTCAGTCGTGTCCAACTCTATGCGACCGTATGGACAGCAGCCCACCAGGCTTCTGTCCACAGGATTCTCTAGGCAAGAATACTGGAGTGGGTTGCCATTTCCTTCTCCAAGAAATGAGAATATGATTGTTTATTTCGGAAGGGAAATTGATAGAAGGAGGACATAAAGGAATTTTTTAGGGGCAATGAAATTATCTTATAACTTGATTTGAGTGTTGGTTAAGCTCCCTCATAGGTCAGATAGTAAAGAATCTGTCTGCAATGCAGAGACCTTGGTTCAATCCCTGGGTTGAGAAGATCCCCTGGAGAAGGAAATGGCAACCCACTCCCGTACTCTTGCCTGGAGAATCCTGTGGACAGCGGAACCTCTCGGGCTACGGTCCATGGGGTCGCAAGAGTTGGACATGTTCAATTCAATTCAGTCACTCAGTCGTGTCCGACTCTTTGTGACCCCATGAACTGCAGCATGCCAGGCCTCCCTGTCCATCACCAACTCCCGGAGTTCACCCAGATGTCCATTGAGTCGGTGATACCATCCAACCATCTCATCCTCTGTCATTCCCTTCTCCTGCCCTCAATCTTTCCCACCATCAGGGTCTTTTCAAATGAGTCGGGTCTTCGTGGCCAAAGTATTGGAGTTTCAGCTTCAACATCAGTCCTTGCAATGAACACCCAGGACTGATCTCCTTTAGGATGGACTGGTTGGATCTCCTTGTAGTCCAGCGGACTCTCAAGAGTCTTCTCCAACACCACAGTTCAAAAGCATCAATTCTTCTACGCTAAGCTTTCTTTATAGACTTAGCAACTAAACCACCCCCACCACCTACATGAGTATATACATTTGTTAAAACTCACCCAGTTGTACACTTAACGAATATTGCATTTCATTGTCTGTCACTTTTACCTCCTTAAGAAAGAAATGTGACCTTAAGCTTGTTAAGCAAGACATATCATATACACATCTTTTTCATTTTCTTTCCCCTAGAAGAGTATACAGAATGCAGTGAAGGCTTAGTACACATGTGAGGAAAGTTAAATGAAGAAATTGTTTTAAAAGTTTATAGCCATGCAATTAGACATTCAAGTAGCTTCTTCTAGGCATGTGTCTGGTTTCCTACCATAACTCTTCACAGAGACAGGGACCTTCCTTCTCTGCTTTTCTTCAACTCTCAATGAGCACTCTAACTTTGAGCAAATTAACTCTCGTTAGTGGTCAATATAAATGTATGAGGTGCATGTGTGGCTGTCTCCCCAGTGTGAGCAATTGTCTTGAGTTTTTCTCCTGTGATAGAAATTACATTCTAAATTGATTAATTACTTTTAAAACTTTTATCTGATCACCTAAATGAATAGTAAAAATAAACTGAAAACTAAATCACAAGTATTTTTGAGAAAAGCACTTTGCTTAACTCATGATTTTCAAGATAATTTCCCCTCACACTAGAGCAATGACTACAAAATTATTTTCTATTAAGTATTTTTTTGTTCTAAGACTGTTTCCAAATTCAAACACTTATTATGAGAAATCTTTTCTTTACTAATAATTTTAAAGTTTTGAAAAATGGAAAGATTGTATAACTTTTTAAATATGTTACGCTAATGTAGAAAATAATCTTTTTTCCTTAGATACAGATCCTTAAAATGAAATTACTTTCAGTACTTGAATGTGACTTGAAAGAATAGACTTTTTTTTATAACTTCAGTTAAAAAAAGCAGATGTCAGACAAAGATGTGTTATTGAATTCTAGCTATTGAAATGTGATATCTGAAATTTAAGATGGAAAAAGAAACAATGGGGATCAGTAAATATCATATTTACATACCAGAGCTGTATTTTTCAAGGATGTTTTGCTTTAGATTAAGTAAAAGTTACTCAGAAAATCTTAGATCTTTGAAATATTTTTCAAATATAATTGCATTTCAATGAAAATAACTGAATTTCAAAAGCCAGAACTTTCAACAACTTCCAGATTAAGAAGTGAAGTCGCAGTTAATTTGAAAAGATGATTGGAGAGCTTTTAGTCTATTATATGACTAGCTTAAAAGGAAACTTCTGAATCACCTATAAGTTCTGATTCTTTACTTTTACGCTGAGGTCACATTCCTCTCCCCTGTCCGTCATGGGATGGCCTCCTCCATGAAGTACACATCTGGTTTAAATTCCTGCCATATGTGATAAATCAATGCCTAACAGATAATAAATTTGGAAGATTGTATTCCCATAGGGCTTTGGCTTCTATTCTCTTAGCGTTTGCAAGTCTGATGATTTTTCCATTCTTAGCTCATACAGAATGTGCTTTAGAACTAAGAACTTGTCTCCAAATGCAATCAGTGGAAAACTTGAAATGAGCCATCATTGCTGCTGCTGTGTCTTTATGAGCTTTGAAAAACTGAACCCACCCTTTCACAACTTCCTATGCTATAGTCCTTTTTATCCAATACCATTTAGTAATTCAGGATTACTACTAAAGTGTAATGGATATTCACTGTTTGGATTATTCATGCATCTATTCTCTTATTTTAATACAAAATTTTTTTTAAAAAGTATCCCCATTTTTATCAGTTAAAGCAGGACTACCCGTTGTGACACGGCAGTTTTAAATAGTGGTTAAGGGCATGAATTTGCCCACCGTATTGCTTAAGATGACTTAGGCAAGTATTAAAATGCTTTAACTTCTATTTTCTTTTTTTTTTCTTTTGCCATGCTGTGTCATTTGCAGGATTTTAGTTCCCTGACCAAGGATTGAACCTGGGCCATGGTGGTGACAGCCTGGAACCTAAGCCACAAGAGAACTTCCTAAATTTCTATTTTCTAATCCATAAAATGGTAGTAACGATGGCAGTAACTTCCTCCTAGGGTTGTTGTAAAGATTAACTGAGATGATGCTTATAAAATGCTTAGCACTGTGCATGCATGCTAAATCACCTCAGTTGTGTCGGACTCTTTGTGACCCCATGGACTGTAGTCCCCTAGACTCCTTGATCCATGGGATTCTCCAGGTAAGAATACTGGAGCGGGTTGCCATACCCTCTTCCAGGGTATCTTCCAGACCCAGGTGTCAAACCCCTGACTCCTGCATTACAGGAGGATTCTTTACTGCTGAGCCACCTTACTTAGCACACTATCTATTATTATTATATGCTCAGTTGCATCCGACTCTTTGAAGCCCCATGGACTGTGGCCGGCTAGGCTCCTCTTTCCATAGAATTTTCCAGGCAAGAATACTAGAGTGGGTTGTCACCTTCTGCTTCAGGAGATCTTCCTGACCCAGGGATCAGACTCGCATCTCTTGCCTTTCCTGTATTGACAGGTGGGATTCTTTACCACTAGAGCCACCTGGGAAGCTCTAGTGTGTCTGAGTGTGAAAGTCACTCAGTTGTGTCTGACTCTTTCACACAAAGAATCAGTGTCAAAGAGGCCAGAATACTGTGGGTAGCCTTTCCCTTCTCCGGGGGATCTTCCCAACCCAGGGATCAAACTCAGGTGTCCCGCATTGCAAGTGAATTCTTTATCAGCTGAGCCACAAGGGAAGCCCTAGCACAGTATCTAACACGTACAAATTTTATGAGGTTGTTGTATATTAGCACAGTTGTGACTTTACCTACACGTCTTCTAATTTCTAGAACTAAAGCTAACATTGCCAAGAGTGGAGCCTTATGAGACATGCTGTTCCATAGTGTGTAATTAATAATGACTGTCAGGGAAGAATATTTTCTGTGGCTTTTATCAGTCTCACCACGTTTGGTATGTGTCCATCTCCCCCACTAGATGCTAGGTTCTTTGAGGATAGGGTCTATGTCTCATGTCTCTTAGAATTACTGAGTCTGGTTAACTGTAGGCTATTGCTAAAGGAATGTATAAATGAACATATGTGTACATATACTGGAAACATTCATTTTAAATTTGAGTTATTTAGATGATTTTAAGTAACTAGAGAGAAGAATTTCTTTTAACTGAGTCTAGTAGAGCAATATAGACATTACAGCTACAAAAAAATGGACAGTTAACAATCACGTGTTTTTCTTTGTATACAATTTCAAAGATGAAGTCACAGTTCAGCTGTTTTATAGTTGAGATGACCATTAGACATCCAAGTGGAGAGTCTGAAGTGGGGACAGGGATGGACATGAACTTGGAGAGGTTCCTTAATTTCTGGAAACTTACAGAAATTATAAGTTTGGAGAAAACTGGGAATTGTCAGTATGGGTACTACTTAGAGTCATATGACTGAATAGGAATCACCCAGGGAGGGGATACAAATTAACAGGAAACAAGGTCCTAAGACTAAAGCCTGGGACATTCCAAAACTTAGTTTGGGGTGATGATTAGAAGCCACAAGAAAGACTGATCTAGAGAGGGTCAGAACACAGAGAAAATCAATCATCATATGCTCAGCTCTCATTGTCCCTGGCTCTTTTCAACTCACTCTCTGATGCTTCTCATCTATCTCATGAGGTTTTTCCAATTTCAGTGCACTGTTTGGATCCACATGTCTAAATTTCCTAACCGCCCCTCTGCTTCTCATGACCCTTACTCAATGATTCTCTGTTTTGCATGTGTCTTCAGAGACCCACTTTCAACTTGAGGACATGGGGTCAGGGTGTCCCTTTGCAGCCTCAGTCTCATGTAAGCCATGTTGTACACTGCCCTTATTCCTCACCTCACTTGTCATCTTCTCCACTGAAAGAGACAAAAAGATAGCTATTCTTGACGTTCTTGAATTCAGACCGTGTGACTCAACTTTCAGATGGGTGCCTTGTATCCCTTTAAACTTATCCTAAGCCCTGCTTTCCTGGACTTCTTCCTTCTTGAGTACTATTTCTTGCTCCAGTTCTGGGCATTCAGCCACTTTGGAGAAACCTGTGATTCCAGTCTGTCTCTGAGTCCTTCTGTTTCTGCACAACCCCATCTGCATTTTACCCCAACTTCAGTGGCTAGAATTTTTGCTATGACCTCTTGGGTCATCTGAGCCATAGTTGGAGGAAGGTCAAGTCTCCTGAACCCACCCTAACATACTGTCCAGACTTTTTACTATAGGGTGATCTTACAGAGTCTGAAGGAGAAGGAAATGGCAACCCACTCCAGTATTCTTGCCTGGAGAATCCTACTAACTATGGTCCATGCAGGCTATGGTCCATGGGGTCACAAAGAGTCAGACACGACTGAAGTAACTTAGCACAGCACAAAGAGTTTGGGGCGAAATTTTCCCAGAATAGAGATGCACGAGATGGAAAATTCAAATATTTGATTTTCAGCTTATAATTTGTAATTGCTTCCTGAAATCACATGCTAAATCAGTAGGAATTTCTTAAGGGGGCACTACAGAGTCTAATTAGCAAACAACACCTGATATTTGACCTAGAGACCATGGGATATAATTTAGCAGGAGGAGAAGAGAATCCCAAGATAATCAGGTCCTAGAACTCTTTTAAAGAGTTGCTATTTGAGGGCTCTATAAGCATTGATTGGTCTCTGTTTAGCTTAAATTATTACCAGGAAGGGTTAGGCATATTTAAGGAACTAGAGACTGAGGTGTAGTAATAAGCCATTTGAAACCCCGAGTTTCAAGGCTTCTGTACTACTAGATGGGACTTTCCAGGTGGCAGAGTGATAAAGAATCTGTCTGCCAATGCAGGAGATGCAGGTTCAATCCCTGCGTAGGGAAGATCCCCTGGAGAAGGAAATGGCAACTCACTCCAGTTTTCTTGCTTGGGGAATCCATGGACAGAGGAGGCTAGTGGCTACAGTCCACAGGGGTCGCAAAAGAATCAGACATGACTGAGACTGATACTACTAGATCTCTAGAAACAAAGTAAAGAATTTCCAAGTTCTGTTTTCCTGTTTGTTGATGATGCCTGATCTAGAGCAATTATTTTTTTTACCTCATTGCTTCCTGGTGGCTCAGATGCTAAAGAATCTGGCAGCAATGCAGGAGTGAGTGAGTGTTAGTTGCTCAGTCATGTCCAACTCTTTGCGACCCCGTGGACTGTAGCCCACCAGGCTCCTCTGTCCATGAGATTCTCCAGGTAAGAATACTGGGGAGTGGGTTGCCATTTCCTTATTCTGGGAGAAGGAAATGCAGGATACCAGGGTTCAATCCCTGGGTCGGGAAGATCCCCTGGAGAAAAAAAAGAACAGCTACACACTCCAGTACTCTTTCCTGGGGAATCCCATGGACAGAGGAGGCTGGCGGGTTACGGTCCATGGGGTCACAAAGAGTCGGACATGACTGAGTGACCGCGCATGAGCACAATATATATATTACACTGTGTCAAGTGTGAATGACGACTGGTGCTGAAAGGTGAACAATGACATTTTGCCCCCTGCTGCTTTCACTCTGCAGTGTGGGAGAGGACATACGTGCACACTGCTAATCTAAGTATGGGAGAGAGAGACACTAAATGTGGTCTGAGAACTAGTCAAACTTCACAAACTTCCAATACTTTGGCCACCTGATGCGAAGAGCCGACTCATTGGAAAAGACCCTGATGCTGGGAAAGATTGAGGGCAGGAGGAGAAGGGGACGACAGAGGACGAGATGGTTGGATGGCATCCCTGACTCGATGGACTTGAATTTGAGCAAACTCTGGGAGATAGTGAAGGACAGGGAAGCCTGGCATGCTGCAGTCCATGGGGTTGCAAAGATTTGGACATGACTTAGTGACTGAATAGAACAGCAAACTTCACGTTCCAGTGGGAATTTAGGATTAAATATAGCATTTTAAACTTCTACTTTTGGTATGGAATGTTACTGTGTTTTGACAAGGCTTTAAAATCTACATCCTAATGCAGTTTGACTTGAAAGGCCACCGATAACTAACTTTCCTGTTGGCCATAACTTTTCTTTGAATAGCTGCAACAATATCATATGACATTCCTACTCAAGACTATTCCTGGGGTATTCAGTTCCAAAGATAGAAAACTCATTGCTTCTCTGTTCTTTTCCACTAAAGAGCTCTCTATCTTCTGTATCTGTTGACAGAGATGGCCTTTTTTCCATACTATGAATGACATGGTGTCTGTAGGCTATATTTGTGACATCTTCCTGTAATGTCATTTGTAATCACTATGTGTCAAGCCACATTAAGGGCTGGGATGAGAATATAGCCAAGTCTAACTAAAGAGACAAGTCAAGAAATGAATAGGCTGACATATAGCTAGGAACTAGATCATGTAGAAGAAAGGACAGCTGTCCTTTGAGCTGTCCTTTGAGCTCAGGCCCAGAGTAGTGTTTCAAATTTAGGAAAGGGAGAGTCAAATCAGGGAAGCTAATGTGATACAGTCCAAAAGTGAAACAGTGGTCCAGTGGTTAAGAATCATCCTGCCTGGCTTCACCTGTGGCTCAGATGGTAAAGAATCGTCCTGCCAATGCATGGGACACGGGTTCAATCCCTGGTCCAGGAAGATCCCATATGCCACAGGACAACTAAGCCTGTGCGCCACAACTGCTGAGCTCACAAACCTAGAGCCTGTGCCCCACAACAGTGAGAAGCCACCACAGTGAGAAGCCCATGCCCCACAACTGGAGGGTGGCCCCTGCCTGCCACAACTAGAGAAAGCCCGTGTGCAGCAGTGAAGACCCAGCATGGTCAAAAATAAATAAATAAATAAAAACAATGTTGAGTGAAAAAGTAAAAAACAAGAAAGGATCCATAGGATAATACCATAAAAAAAAAAAAAGTGAAACAGGAGACTAAGGATCAAGAGGTCAAGGAATTAGAAATCCACTAACTTCGAACATCAATACTGTTCTAGAACAAAACATAATTAGATCAGAGGATGAATGAGTATTGGGGAGAGACAGAACTAGGTGGGTTAGGCCACTCATATGTTCTTTACAAGATACTATAACAAAAAGATTCTTTTGCAGCTACCTTTATTTTATCTTACCCCATATGTGGCAGAACTTAAAATTCTTAAGGAATCACAGTCAATTCTGATCTTATAAGCATTACTTATGAAGTGTGTCTATTTAAAAATGATGAAACAATATACACAATTGAATATTAGCCATAAAAAGATGAAATATTGCTATTTGCAACAACATGGATGGACCTGGAAGGTGTTATGCTTAGTGAAATAAGTCAGACAAAGAAAAACAAATACTGTGTATTTTCCTTTCAGTTCAGTTCAGTTCAGTCACTCAGTCGTGTCTGACTCTGCAACCCCATGGACTGCAGAACGCCAGGCCTCCCTGTCCATCACCAACTCCTGGAGTTTACTCAAACTCATGTCCATTGAGTCGGTGATGTCGTCCAATCATCTCATCCTCTATCGTCCTCTCCTCTTCCTGCTTTCAATCTTTCCCAACATCACTCACTTGACTCTTTTCAAATGAGTCAACTCTTCGCATCAGGTGGCCAAAGAATTGGAGTTTCAGCTTCAGCATCAGTCCTTCCAATGAATATTCAGGACTGATTTCCTTTAGGATGGACTGGTTGGATCTCCTTGTAGTCCAGGGGACTCTCAAGAGTCTTCTCCAACACCACAGTTCAAAAGCATTAATTTTTCAGCGCTCAGCTTTCTTGGAAAAACCACAGCCTTGACTAGATGAGCCTTTGTTGGCAAAGTAATGTCTCTGCTTTTTCGTATGCTGTCTAGGTTGGTCATGGTTTTTCTTCCAAGGAGTAAGCAACTTTTAATTTCATGGCTGCAGTCACCATCTGCAGTGATTTTGGAGCCCCCCAAAATAGTCTGTCACTGTTTCCACTGGTTTCCCATCTATTTGCTGTGAAGTGATGGGACCAGATGCCATGATCTTCGTTTTCTGAATGTTGAGTTTTAAGCCAATTTTTTCACTCTTCGCTTTCACTTTCATCAAGAGGCTCTTCAGTTCTTCTTCGTTTTCAGCCATAAGGGTGGTGTCATCTGCATGTCTGAGGTTGTTGATATTTCTCAGGCAATCTTGATTCCAGCTTGTGCTTCCTCCAGCCCAGCATTTCTCATGATGTACTCTGCATATAACTTAAATAAGCAGGGTGACAATACACAGCCTTGATGTACTCCTTTTCCTATTTGGAACCAGTCTGTTTTTCCACTTCCAGTTCTAACTGTTGCTTCCTGACCTTCATACAGATTTCTCAAGAGGCAGGTCAGGTGGTCTGGTATTCTCATCTCTTTCAGAATTTTGCAGAGTTTGTTGTGGTCCACACAGTCAAAGGCTTTGGTACAGTCAATAAAGTAGAAGTAGATGTTTTTCTGGAACTCTCTTGCTTTCTCAATGATCCAAAGGATGTTGGTAATTTGATCTCTGGTTCCTCGGTGAATCTAAAAAACAAGACGAGCTAACAAATATGATAAAATAGAAACAGACTCACAGATAGAGCGAACGAGGCGTTTCCAGAGAGGTGCGGGTGAGGAATGGGCAGAACAAGTAAAAGAATTAAGAGGTACAAACTAGTAGCTATAAATAAGTCACAGAGATGCATTGTACAACACAGGGAATACAGTCAATATTTCATAATATTTATGGTATGCAGTCTATAAAAACATCAGAACACCAAGTTGTACACCTGAAACGAAAATAATACTATAAGTTAATGGTTCTTCAATACACTGTTTACACTGAAACGTAAAACAAATATTTTTCTACAGACTAAAATCTTTAGAAAATATATCTTCCTGGATGTAACACATAAAACCTTGGTATTCTTGGTTGACCAGAATGGTTTTCATATTTACCTGAATTATAACCTACTTCAGTATGTTCTTTGATGCATATGTAAATGGTTTACTTTTGTGGAGTATAAAATGCTAATGATTCAGCAGATGGATACTGCAGAGTTTTCTACATCTTGATGTAGTCTAAAATAAAAAGACATTTTCTTTGTCTGCTTGGGATTTAGCAGTTCTTTTAAATTCTTTACTAAAAAACATTTCCAAGAAATGTGTTAGATAAGAGGGGTCTTTACCCTCCACTCTCTCACCCCACAAAAACTATTCTTCCGTGGCTTGTTTTACGTGGGAAAAATTAAAATGTCCACACGGGCAGTTTGAACAAGCTGTAACTTGATTTAAATATTTCACACTTTTCATCTGTACTTTTTCCCTGGGGCTCTTTCAGCCTTCTTTTCTAGAGAAATATCCATTTTAGTTCTAAGTTTTGATCTTAATTATCTATTCCTTGTTAGTTTCCAGGATTATTCTTGGTGTTCCTAGATCAACGTCAAGGCACAGTTCTCACCGCTTGCAGTAAACATTTTGAAAGGAAAAAAACTTACAAAGTTTGTTTGAATAGAATAAACTTACTTTATATTAGAAAACTAAAGCCAGTAATTATTAAATCACACTTTATTTTATATATCAAGTTGGATATCACAATAGTACCCTCCATTATTAACTACAAAGAAACAGTTGGCTAGTCAGGCTGCATCAGAATGAAAACTTTTATTCATTCTTTTGACTTTTCAAACACATGCTAGTTCATTATTTTAATAAAATGCACTAACAGATGTTAGGCAGAATGTGGCCACATCTGCGACATATAAAATACCATTCCAAGTCTCCATAGGAGGGAAATAGCAATAGTATTTAGTTCTCCCCCAAAGCTTAACTAGCCCATCTCATTTAATCTGTTTAACTCTAAGCTGAACAGTTAAGAGTAGCACCAATTATTTTGATTGTCTTGGGAATATAAAAAGGAACAATGAACTAAAACACCAAGGGAAGTGTCACAAAAAGAAACGCACTATGTTGAAATACAAATAAAACTTCACTAAAGCTTGTGGCTAGAGCTATATTTTTTCAGCTGAAGAGGTAGTAAATCTCGAGTTGCCTGCTTCCTGAAGCCACCTTGAATTACAGGTCTCTTTAGGCCTTCCTACAACGTTCCTACTTAATTTCACCCTTTCAAAGAAAGCACAACAAATCTAAAAGATGGCAAATAAAGATGCTGGTAGATGTAGTTTGACAATTATGGTGGTGGTGGTGGTGGTGTCCATGGGATTTCTCAGCCAAGAATACTGGAGGGCGTTGCCATTTCCTTCTCCAGGGGATCTAACCAACTCAGGGACTGAACAGGCGTCTCTTGCATTAGCAGGCGAATTCTTTACTTCTAAGCCACCAGGGAATCCCTTGAAAATTATATTATAAATGTGTATGTGTGTGTGCACCCAGTTGCTCAGTTGTGTCTGAGTCTCTGTGCCCCATGGACTATTGCCGGGAGAAGGAAATGGCAACCCACTGCAGTACTCTTGCCAGGAGAATTCCATGGATGGAGGAGCTTGGTAGGCTACAGTCCATGGGGTCACGAAGAATTGGACATGACTGAGAGACTTCACTTTCACTTTTCACTTCCATGCACTGGAAAAGGAAATGGCGACCCACTCCAGTATTCTTGCCTGGAGAATCCCAGGGACAGGGGAGCCTGGTGGGCTGCCATCTATGGGGTCCCACAGAGTCGAACACGACTGAAGCAACTTAGCAGCAGCAGCAGTAGGACTGTTGTCTGCCAGGGTCCTCTGTCCATGGGATTCTTCAGGTAAGAATACTGGAGTGGGTTGCCATGCCCTCCTCCAGGGGATCTTCCTGACCCAGGAATCCAAGCAGTATCTCTTGTATCTCCTGCACTGGCAAGCAGATTCAGGTTTTGTTTTTGTTTTCTTATAGTGATTAAATCTCAATATATTCCAGTCCTTTAACCTACCTTTCAGTTTTGTTTTCTTATGTAACTTTTCTAAGAAAACAAAAACAAAACCTGATGATTTTCTGTCAACAGGTCAGCTTCATATACTATTATATATAGCATCTATTATATATAGCATTGTCTCTAGCTTCTTTAAAATGAACCACACTGATGATTAAATGCTTGGAATAAACACTAGTGTTGAGAGCACCTCTGTGGAGGTGTTTGTCTCAGCCTGCTTACCCATTAGAAAGAAGAAAAATGCTGGAGCTGCGTATGTAGCACAGAGAGGGAAGGCATAGGTGGCATCATGGAGTGTAGCCTGGACTTGGAGTCAGATGCCCAGCTTTGAGTCTCAGCTCTGCTATGAGCTCAATGTTTGGGACAGTTAGTTACCCACAGAAGTGACATTTTCCTCTTCCGTGAAGTAGGAATAATACCTTGGAGAACTGTTCTGAAGAGTCAGTGAAATAATGACTGTAAAAGTGTTTGATAAACTGTGATATATATATATATATTACAGCTTATATATATAATCCTCTTTTAAAAAATATGTGCAATCAAGCACATATATTTTTTTTAAATTTATTATCTAGATATGTTAGGTCTTTGTTGTGCCATGTGGGATCTTTGTTGCATTCGGACTCTAGTTGTGGCACCTGGGCTCAGTATCGCAGCTCAGGGGCTTAGTTGCTCTGCGGCATGTGGAATCTTAGTTCCCTGACCAGGGATTGAACCCACATCTCCTGCAATGCAAGGTGTATTCTTAACCACTGGACCACCAAGGAAGTCCCTATAGCTTCTTCAGATCAGATCAGTCGCTCAGTCGTGTCCAACTCTTTGCGACCCCATGAATCACAGCACGCCAGGCCTCCCTGTCCATCACCAACTCCAGGAGTTCACTCAGACTCATGTCCATTGAGTCAGTGATGCCATCCAGCCATCTCATCCTCTGTCATCCTCTTCTCCTCCTGCCCCCAATCCCTCCCAGCATCAGAGTCTTTTCCAATGAGTCAACTCTTTGCATGAGGTGGCCAAAGTACTGGAGTTTCAGCTTTAGCATCATTCCTTCCAAAGAAATCCCAGGGCTGATCTCCTTCAGAATGGACTGGTTGGATCTCCTTGCAGTCCAAGGGACTCTCAAGAGTCTTCTCCAACACCACAGTTCAAAAGCATAGGGACTGATAATTAAATCATTAAATGCTGATGGACTGCAATCTTCATCTCAGATTAGCAGGTAACAATTAGATATCTGGAGCACAGCTGAAAAAAAAAAATCCATGGGGTGGATATAGAATAGGCAGGCAAGAATTTCCATTTAAGACAAACTGTCTAAGTAGAGAAAGCCTCTAGGGGACTAAATGCAATTCTGATAAAAAATATCTGCTCTTATGCAGTAAAGTGAGACATACCAAGATCATATGAACTATTCTACTTCATATACACACTGGGATCAAAGATTCCCAGTCTTTCATTCTCTTAATGCCTATTTATTCAGCATCTACTATATGCCAAACATCGTGCTAGATATACACTTTTTTTCTTATAAACAAGATTTCTGCTCCCAAGGAACTTGTATCCTAGTTAATATTAACATCTTTATTTCAAGCACTTGGAATCTACTTGTGCTACCTGTGCAAAAGTATTAGCACATCTACTATGTGCTAATACTTTTGGTCAACAAAAGTTGACCAAGCTGAACTAATCTCAGTTTGCAGTATCACCGTAACAGAAAACCAGGGAAGAGGTGATTTTTGTGATCAGAGATGTCTACCCAATTCAGCATGTGATTAACAGGGTACTACTTTTAAAGTTTTGAGGGAAAAGGAACTTTCTAACTAGAAATCATCTAGTCATCCACCTAAAATACTTGTATTATATAGTATTAATTTAGTGTCTTCCTGATTAAAACATAATTACTACTTTAACAAGAGGGGAGAGTGTTAATAGGAAATGTTTTAGAAAGTGGTGACCTTTACGTCGGGTCAAAAAATAGCAAAAAGAATTAGGCTGGATATGTCAAACCACTATTGATAGACTGACTATGGACTTGACATTGATTTAATGTACAATACAATTTTAAAAGGCGGAAGAAAGATGAAAAGTGCATTCTGTTTATATGATAGTCAACTCTTAACAAGTACAGTGAGGTTTTTTTCTTTTTTTGAAAACATACCTTTCTTGAAGGCATTCAAGAGAGCCAGTGTTACGAAATAAAACGTAGAGCTTTTCCATAATATCTAGAAATGAACTGGTGGGCTCAGGGTGACTGACATTAGTGTTGTCCACAGGTATCACCACCTCTCCTGAACTCCGTTCAGCCTCAGTTTAGGGACTCAGTCCCTGTGAAGATGGAGGAGGCTACGTAACTAGTTTTGGCCATGACCTTTGCTTCCAAACCTAAGGATGTGAAAAGTTCATAGGGATTCTTCAGTCACTTTCTTCCTCTGTCACAGAGACTCAGTTGCTGTGTTCTGGGTGACCTCTCTGCCAATCTGGTTCCTGGAGTGACTGGAATAGAATAAGCCCGATTCACAAGAATCATGAACAAGCAATAAACTTCTGGTGTGCTAAGGCATGAAGATTTGGGAGATGAGGTGTCTGCTACTGTACCATAATATAGCCTTTCCTGATTAATGTAGTCAGGGGACTTCCATAACACTCTCAGTCCAAGTTTTTGAGGAAGAGATAAAATAGATAATACGAGCTCCATTAATCTGTCAGTAGTGTCTTTCAAATTAAGGATGCCAGCCTGAGGTCTAGCTTGTTAATCACATTTAATCCAGACATCCCATAACTTTTCCATTTTTCTACTAATTCTCTAGTCAATCTTTTTAAAGTACTATTTTAGCTTTTATCCATAAAATTCCTGTGCTTTTTTTTTTTTACAAAGTTCATTCTCAAAATCATAACCTCACCACGTATTATTTGCATATATTTTCACTAGAGTAAAATGTTCTGAATTATGAACAGCATTAATGCGATGACACATGCAGTTGTGAACAAAGAAGGGAGACACTTCTGCAACTGCATTCTCTCTAGAAAGTGGACCCTTACAGGAAGGGAGAGGCAGGAGCATTCCTGATTTTTTCTTTTTTTTTTTGTTCCACATTGGAAAAACAGCTTAACCTTGAAGGGCTTGTAGAGTCTGAGAATTGTCATTTCTTATTTAAAGCCTTAGATAGTAAGTGGAAGTTTTAAGTCTCTGGTTTTGCTCTTGTTTATCTTAATGGATTGTTAGGTAGGGCAAATGATGCATTGTCTTAAATATTTTAACGCCTGTTTTCTTTCTACTTATCCAAAGCTATCCCTCACAGTCCTACTCAGCTCCGAGCTCCTCAGGAAATCTTCGCTAACACACCAGCTAGAATTGATCCTTTTCTTTCCCCAAATCTTATGTAAATTCATACCATTTATTTGGCATTGCTTGTAGAGAGTTTAGAGAGTTCAAAAGCTGGAAAGGACCTAAGAATCATTCAACACAATCCTCTCATTCTGCAACTGAGGAAAGTAAAGTCCAGAACAATTATGTTCTTTAGTTAAGTCACACAGTTAAGAGACACATTGGAGGCTATAAACCTAGTTTGCCCAATTCTCAGTGCACTCCCTTCCTTCCTGTTCCAAGTGACTTCAGTTTACTACCTGAAATTGTTGGTTATTTTTCAAGAGAACAGATCATCTCACCAATAGTACATCTTGCGATCAGGAACTCTTTATTTCAGTTTGTAGCGTAATCTATTCACATTTTATATACTTGGTGATAGACTAATTGGTTGTGTTTTAGGTAACGACTACATCTGTTACATCTATCACTTATTCTCAAACTCAGAAGATAATACTGGGAGGGGCTGAGGAAGGATTCAAACAGCCGCAAGGTAAGTAAACCGATGAGAACCAGGAGAACGCTTACAGACGTCCAAGAATACACGCTTAGCATTGAAGGTCGCTTCCCCTGGAATTGGGTCTTGCTGGTTCACTCTGCAAGGACGGAAAGTGTGTGTAAGCGTTGCTGTGGGGTGGGGAAGGCAGAGTGCCGAAGTTCAGGTGAAGTTCTAGAGGTGAAAGCCTGACGAGGACGTCTACCGAGTGGGATGGGTGTAAGAACAGGAGGCAGTCTCGGGCGAGAGCAGGAGTGCGAGCGCGAACCCCAGCAGCGGGCCAGGGAGGCGCAGTGAGGGGCGCAGGCAGGGTCAGGAGAGCTCAAGGAGAGAGAGCGCCGAGAACGAGGTGGCGCCGCCGTCATCCGGGCGTTGCCCGGGGGCCGCGTCGCCCCGCGGAGGGCGCCGAGGGGCGGGGCCGGGCGGCCCGGGGCGGGGCGGCGGCTCGGGCGCTCCCGGCAGCACGCGGCGGCGCCCCCTCCCCTCGCGCCGCGGGCCTCCCCGCGCCGCGCACGTCCCCGTCCCGCGCCTCCGCCCCCTCGCCCGCCCGCCCGCTCCTTCCCGCCCTCCCCGCCGCGCCGGCCAAGCCGGCTTCCCCTCGGTCTCTCATGAATATTGAGCGGCCCCTGTTGTATTTCCCGAGCTCCATTGCGGAAGCCGAGGCTCGCCATATTGTGCGGCGGCGCCGGCGGCTTGTGCCCGAGTCTCGCTCCGGCCGCGGCCCGCGGAGCCCCGGGTTGGGGCAGGAGCCGGTGAGGCGAGGGACGCGCGGGGAGGCGAGGGGGCGCGGGCGCGGCGCTTTCGGCCGCGCGTCAGCTCGGCGGGGCTGCGGGCCGCTGACGGCCGCGCCGGGGCCGGAGCTGAGGGGGGGGCGGGTGTGTGTATCCGCGGGGGTGTGAGGGGAGATGGCGCCGCCGCCCCCGGCCGCTGTCGGGGCGGGGATGGCGGGGGAAGGCGGCTTCTCATTGTTTGCGTTTCTTCGAGGGTCTTGGCGGGGGTGGGAGTCCGGCTTGAGGAGGACCCCCCGTGGGCGAAGCTCGGGGATTCCTTCCTTCGTGCGAACCGCCCGCCGCTAGCTCTGCGCGGAGGCCGGGGCTACGCTGCGGCACCCCATCGGCTCCCTGGGCCGGCGGGGCCCCCAGCCTCTCCGCGGCCCCTCTCCGGAGACGAACCGCGTGGAATGCAGGGTTTTCCCCCTCGGGCTTCCCCCTCGCGGCCGGGGGTGTGTGTGTGGTGTGTGTGTCCGCGCTGTGAGGGTGGGGTAGGGGCGCTTTGTGTGCCGAGCCCGCTCTCCCCCCGGGGTGCTGGAGTCGGGGTTGGCGTGTCGAGGCGCTCCTTGGCGTCGGGGTTCCCTGTAGGCGGCGGGGAGACCCCTCCTGGTGAAAACATTCCTGGAGTGCCGCCTGCCTGCTCGGGAGTATCTGTTGCTGCGCTCTCAAACCCGCGAGGGTGCCCCGGAGGAGTCGAGGGGGGAGGGGGCGTCTGGGTTTGTTCCTGATGGAAGCTTCGCGTTTTGAACCCCGTCTTGCACGCGAGAGCTTTGGCCCCGAGTGTCGCCGGGGAGCCCTCGTCCGGGTTGTCAGGTCGTTTCCCTCCTAGTGAAGCCGTCTCCCTGCTCTCAGAGCTACTGTTAGTAAAAAAAAAAAAAAAAATTGAGCTAAAACTTTGAGGTTCATTGCGATTATTTTGGGGGGGACCCGAAGACCACTTACAGGCTTATCTCCTTGAAACCTTTTTTGGGTTTCTACTGCCTGGGTCTCCCAAGTTTTAGAGAATGTGTGCCTTTAACGTGGTTAAATGGTTTGAGAATGTCAGGTTCCTCGGAGGTGTGTAAAGATTGGTTTGCGGTGAACAGGATAGGTTTGCATTCGGCCTTTTCGTAGTATGCTTTATTTCTTTTAAAAATTAAAAAAACTGAGACATGATTTCAGTGTTTCAGACTGAGAATTATGTTGAAAACTAATTATGTGTGATTTGCATTGCATTATCTCCTTTTTGTAGTTCCACGATGATCGGCTAGAATACTTAGTATAATTGGCAGAGAATTTACTTTCCTCACTTGCAAAAGAGTGTAGTTTTTGAATATTTTAATAACTCAGATTGGTAGTAGAACTTGTGTTTTTAAAGTGGTTATTTCATTCTTTGATTTATCAAGAATTTAAATGGCAGCAATATGACTCTTAGTTATTGCCTTTTCCCCCTAAAATTTCTACTTGTCACAATCAACAGGTATTTTTAAAAAATCTTGTTTGTACGTTTAACGTAATTTTTAATAAAACAATGGGTATGTAAGACTTCATTTTCCAAGGCTAGCGCAGCAAATATGGCCCCTTACTTTTTCTAAGGGTTGGTGATATTTCTTCAGGTACCTTTGTGGAATACACATTTGAGGTTCATTATAGTAGGTGTGAGAGTGAAGTGAAGAATTTATGAAGGACAACTGCCAGAATAGGCTAGTGGGCTTGAGTATTAGAAAAATATGCTGATGGTTCTCAAATGTGCTGCATAGAAAAATTTTAAATTAGAACCATTAACATAATGTAGACAATGCAGACATTCAGCATACTGAGAATTTTGAGTTTTTCCTCTGCCTGTTGGAACTCTCAGACTGCTAGCTCCCAGGTTTGTGAGGAGAGAAATATGGAGCAGGTCAGCAAACATCTTTGGAATTTCATTTGTCTATCACTGACCTTCAGCATGTGGTGTCAGGTCTATCTCTTTAACTTGATTTATTTGTGGTTTGTGTTTATATTATGCAGTCTTTGGAGTAAAGGTGATATATGTCTAATGAATAATATATAACCAGATGTTTCAGTGACAGTTTCATTTCTATACATTAGCACAGAAGCATAATTCCTTCCAGCGAGAGAAGTGAGCTAACATTAAAAAGCACTTTATTAAAATCATGGCTGTGTTTCTGATATGATTTAAAGCATTCAGAATTTTGTATTCACTGGCTTGTTAAATCTGGGGAAACTAGACAATGCATCACAGTTTACAGTTTTTAAAAAAGGGAAAGCACTGTAAGATTATATAGACTGCTGGTGTACAGATCTACACTTGATTTTTAATTAGTGTTGTTTGTTAGACATGTTGTGGAAGACATTGTCGTCAGACACTAGTTATTTAATTTCCTGATTTTTTTCATCTCTGAAACCTTATATCAACAAGTTATTATAGCAACGTATTGAATGATTGTTTGCATTGAAATGAGTAGATCCTGGTATAATTTGAGTACAGAGGTACAGTAAAATTTACCCTGTCCATTCTCTGTAGGTTGAGATATCCTGTCTGTTCCCCCATCAGATTTTTCATTTTTTCTACCTCATGTGTCAAACAGGTCCTCTGGTGTCCCTTGTTAGGCATAGAGCTTGGTTGATTTTACATAGATATACTGACTGTGGTAACAAAACTTTTGGCAGTTAAGTAGCAACTAGTGTTATTATGTCCATAGGCAGGAACTAGGTGATGAGTCCCCGACTTTATAGGTGCTAAGCGAGCAGGTGGCCCACTCTCCGTTTTTATGCTGTGTGGAGGAATTCCAGTGGAACTTTCAAGTTTAAAATTTTTTTCACTTCTCTTTTGTCTTATGGTTAATAGGCAGCAGAGGTGGACTAATATATCTGGGCCTAGTGATACTTTTTTTGGATGCTCAGGAGCTATATAAATACATTACTAAGAATTCTGAGAAAGATTCTTATTGCTTGAGTTTGCCTTTTCTCTACTATCTGCCATTTTGTCGTAATTTTAAAAATTCAGTTTATTAAGTACAATAATGAAAAATTATTTTCGAAATTAACCTCAGATTAAATTGTCTAGTGAGGACATCTTATTAAATGAAGTAACAAACCATATAAAAATATCAAAATATTTTGGTCATTTGTTTTCACCAGTTGTATTGATTTGGGGCTCCTGCAGGACGGATTTCTTTCTGTGTCTCTGCTGTAGCATGGAGTTGTATTTTATGAAGAAGTTTGCTTCTAAAGTCAATGTGTAAAATGAAAATCACATATAATAAAAAAAATTATGCTTGAAATCTCTCAGGATGGGAAAAACATACCAGTAAGTTCAGTTCAGCTTTAGTTTTGGAAGAATGCTGTTTCTTTTGCTGAACACTAGATGAAGTAGTCAGCCTGCACTATGGGCCATGTTGAACACAGCAAATAAAAAGAAAATCCTTAAACTTAAGAATCACATTCAGCATGTCGTCATGCTCATTCTAGGAGAGGCTTATGGGAACTGAGACCACCGAGGAGTCGGAGTCGCAGATCGGCTGTACTCTCATTTTTTCTAGGATGCCTGTGTTCTGAGAGAACGTGGCGGGTGTGCTTGGAATAGCCTGAACTGTTTAAATATTTCTCATTTCCTCTCTCTTTTTTGTGTGTTTCTTTGCATGCTGGATAGTTTAAATTGCAAAAGTTAAGTGATATTTGTGTTACAATGTAACACACAAATTTAAAGGGCTTGGCATTATTCTTTCTAAAATATGTTTTATCTGTAGGAATAATTTCAAAGTTCCTTTACTTTCCCCTTAAATAAAGCAACAAGATATCTATCTCAGAGGAGAGCAGTTAGAACAGGGTATTAGTGTCCAATAGACAAAATAGAAAGTTCAATAGGAGTTTGAACAGAATACAGGGAGATGGTTAGATGAATGTAAGAGCAGAAAGAGAACATTATAGTAATCAGTCAAAGAGCTCGGAGAAGAGGTTCTATTGGCCTAGTTCTGAACTTTTGAGGTCAGCCTTGTTGAGCTGCTGTTGAGGCTAGTTCTGGGGAATACTGAAAGAAGCTGGAGGCTGGAACCAATTGTTGCTGCCAGTGACTAGAAGGAGGTCCTCTCAGCCCTTCTACTGCTTTCTTACCTCCATTGGCAAAGCCTAACACGGACCTCCCCTGGCAGAAGAGTTGGTGAAATGCAATTGCACAGTCTCAGCCCAGCACCACAGAGCAGTCTCGAGTGGTGATTTTGGAGTAGAGACGAGGAGTAAATGACCTGTACAAGTAATACAGATTAAAATAATTTAGATAGGGAATCCTGTCCTTACCTCGCCTGCTTAAAAAAACATTTACTGATTATCTTCTGTGTGCCAGATCCTCTGCTAGGAATTAGGAATATAAAAGTGAATTGAATAAAGTCTCTGTTCTTGAGGAATTTACAATCTAAGCGGAGATGACAAACTTCTGTACAGAGTGTTAAATGCAATAATACATAAATGATGTGCTTTGGGAATCCAGAGGACAAGCAGCCTACTTGCCTCTTTTCCCAGCTAAACCTAATGACCACTATTTTTGTTTGGTGTTTTGATCAAACCCAAGTTCATTCCGTTTGATGTCCTATGAAAGCCATTCCTCTGAGATGCCTTAATTTTATCATGCAGTTATTGTCTTTAGTTAAGTATTTCTCTTTGCTTTATTTTTTTAGATTATAAAGACCATCGTTTTCTCTGCACTTTTAGCCTAGCTTAGTACTTCACACCTAGAAGATGTTTGAGAAATAGTTATTTTTGCAGTGGATAATGGGGATTAAAGTATTGCTCATTACCTTTGTAGACATTGTTTCCTCCTTCCAGGGTCATGAGCAAATAGTTTGGCTAGAGTGTTATGATTTAATAGATGTGAGAATTGAAAGCTGAAAGTAATTGGTTCATGTAAGCTGTATACTACCAGTAACTGAACTAGAAATAGGACTTTGGATTTTTGATGTGTTATAGTCCAGAGCCAGCCATTTTGGTAGGGATTTCGTTTGATGGCTATTAAATAAAATCCTCTTCTACTTCTCTTACTATTTTATAGCCTAATATATGTTCTAAAATTTCCATTATTTCGGGATGGAGGGAGGAAGAAAAGACAAGCTCCTCATTTTATTTTCTAAAAATAAAAGCATCATGCAGTTTCTTTTTACATTATTCTTCTTAGTTGTCCACTGTTTTTATCTACTCCCTGTGTTGATTATGCTGGCTCTGTTAGCTATTGTAAGATGTGCAGATCTGTATACTTCATTTTGACTTGTTTTTAGAATTATTCTACTTGTTTCCCCCACCATACACAGACTATGTTGATTTAACTTAAAACCAACTGATTTTTCACTTATAAAAAGATGTATGCCTCTATGCCAGTAATTGCATTAAACCCTCACTATTTATACTATTTACTATATAGAGTTTAATTCAGCCTGGGACGGCTGTCTTGGAAGCCAGCCAAATGTTTTATGGAAGGCTTTCCTGTATTACAGAGGGGTAGTGTTGTGCATGGAAGAAGGCACTTTAGAATTCAAGGCAGGAGACTTGGTTTCTAGGCCTGGTTCCACTACTAGCAAGCTTCTTGGCCTGTCTATTTTCTTTTCTATAAAAATAATAATAAAAAAGTTGCATCCCCATTGAACTTGGAGGTTATTTGTAAAGATATAAGAGGTAATGTAGGTAAAAAGAGGTAAACAGCAAAGAGCATTGTAAATATAAGAAGATGTATGTTAAGAAAGAGACAGAGATTTATCTGTGGCATGGATCTTGAAAGAGATCTTGGGAATAGTTGTGTGTCTACTTCCAAGTTTTTGAGTCTTCATATTTAAAAGAAGGTTGTTAGAGTGAAAATATGGGGTGTAGGAGGAATTGTGGATGTCCTGTAACCCTACTTTCCCCAAGTCTGGTCGATTGTGTAGTATTCTCAATCTCCTCAAGTAACTGTTAAGGTCGATGTGCTTCATTAATTTCTTTTCTCCAGGACTAAATATCTTAGGAGACGATACCTGAAATTTACACACCTAGGACCAAAACTACCACTTCACAGATTGTTTAAATGACGGGCCTGAGGGAGTAGAAGTAGATGCTATTACTATTTTTACTGGAAACTACCTATTTTTATTTATGCTGTTTTATAATATCACTTAGAGAAAAATCTCTGTACTTTTAAAAATACATTTAGCAGGATTAGAAATTGTATCTGTTGTTTAGTTTTAATGAACTTACCCTCTTATCCTTGATCTTAAAAGTTTTAATTGACATATTTGTGAAGAAAACATGCCTTGTTGAATTAGTGGAAAGATTTTTTTATAGCTTTTTTATTTTTTGTGAGGTGCTGTCCTCTAGGAATATTTCCTTCCAAATTGTAAAGTAATGGTAACACGTTGAAGACTCTAGGATATTGATAGTTGAGTATTGTCTAAAATGTCAAGACTAAATTTCTCTTTTACTAATGTTGTAATCGATTTCGTTTGTCTTCAGAGGTGGGTCTCATTTACTAATTTGAGTTAACTAGTGATAATTTATCATAGTTTAAAAAAAAGCGAAGTCACTCAGTCGTGTCTGACTTTTTCGATCCCATGGACTGTAGCCCACCAGGCCCCTCTGTCCATGGAAATTTTCAGACAAGAGCAGTGGAGTGGGTTGCCATTTCCTTCTCCAGGTGATCTTCCTAATCCAGGGATTGAACCTGGGTCTCCTGCATTGCATGCAGATGCTTTACCATCTGAGCCACCATGGAAACCATAGTTTAGTCTCCTGAAATATTTTTTTCCACAAAAGTCTCTGTAACTTTTGAAAAACTAATGTTACGGTTTTGTATAATTTAAGTAACATGATTTTTAATGTCAATTAATTTTATTCTGAAACATGAAGTTTCACAGAGTACATAAGCTGTCATTCACTTCTTAAATGGATTGTTTTTAGTTTTAATTCCTATGTGCAATATGTTGCTCAGTCCTTTTAAAAGTAATTAAGAGCTAAGAATGGGGGAAAATCGATGTTATTAAGTTGTCTTTTTAACCAATACAATAATTTTCAGTTGTCAGTTTATTAAAAATTTTTTTTTAATATTGGATAATTTAAGAACTGGAAAAATCATGCTTTCAGTATTCAGTTTTAATTGCTGTTAAATTTTGACGTATTTCCCTTTGGAAATAAATTTTAGCTTTGGGCTTTTTTGCTTTTCTTCTTTTCACAGTAAGGCCTCCTCAGACAGCCATTTTGCTTTTTTGCATTTCTTTTCCTCGGGGATGGTCTTGATCCCTGTGTCTTGTACAATGTCAGGAACCTCCGTCCATAGTTCATCAGGCACTTTGTCTATCAGATCTAGTCCCTTAAATCTACTTCTCACTTCCACTGTATAATCATAAGGGATTTGATTTAGGTCATACCTGAATGGTCTAGTGGTTTTCCCTACTTTCTTCAATTTAAGTCTGAATTTGGCAATAAGGAGTTCATGGTCTGAGCCACAGTCAGCTCCCAGTCTTGTTTTTGCTGACTGTGTAGAGCTTCTCCACCTGTGGCTGCAAAGAATATAATCAGTCTGATTTCGGTGTTGACCATCTGGTGATGTCCATGTGTAGAGTCTTCTGTTGTGTTGCTGGAAGAGGGTGTTTGCTATGACCAGTATGTTCTCTTGGCAAAACTCTATTAGCCTTTGACCTGCTTCATTCTGTACTCCAAGGCCAAATTTGCCTGTTACCCCAGGTGTTTCTTGACTTCCTACTTTTGCATTCCAGTCCCCTATAATGAAAAGGACATCTTTTTTGGGTGTTAGTTCTAAAAGGTCTTGTAGGTCTTCATAGAACTGTTCAACTTCAGCTTCTTCAGCGTTACTGGTTGGGGCATAGGCTTGGATCACCGTGATATTGAATGGTTTGCCTTGGAAACGAACAGAGTTCATTCTGTCGTTTTTGAGATTGCATCCAAGTACTGCATTTCAGACTCTCTTGTTGACCATGATGGCTACTCCATTTCTTCTAAGGGATTCCTGCCCACAGTAGTAGATATAATGGTCATCTGAATTAAATTCACCCATTCCAGTCCATTTTAGTTCACTGATTCCTAAAATATCAATGTTCACTCTTGCCATCTTCTGTTTGACCACTTCCAGTTTGCCCTGATTCATGGACCTGACATTCCAGGTTCCCATGCAATATTGCTCTTACAGCATTGAACCCTGCTTCCATCACCAGTCCCATTCACAAATGGGTGTTGTTTTTGCTTTGGCTCCATCCCTTCATTCTTTCTGGAGTTATTTCTCCACTGATCTCCAGTAGCATATTTGGCACTTACTGACCTGGGGAGTTCCTCTTTTCAGTATCCTGTCATTTTGCCTTTTCATACTGTTCCTGGGGTTCTCAAGGCAAGAATACTGAAGTGGTTTGCCATTCCCTTCTCCAGTGGACCACATTCTGTCAGACCTCTCCACCATGACCCGTCCATCTTGGGTGGCTCCACAGGGCATGGCTTTAGTTTCATTGATTTAGACAAGGCTGTGGTCCACGTGATTAGATTTACTAGTTTTCTGTGATTATGGTTTCAGTGTTTCAGTCTGCCCTCTGATGCCCTCTCGCAACACCTACCATCTTACTTGGGTTTCTCTTACCTTGGACGTGGGGTATCTCTTCACAGCTGTTCCAGCAAAGTGTAGCCGCTGCTCCTTACCTTGGACGAGGTCGCCCCTCCTGACCTTGAACGTGGAGTAGCTCCTCTCAGCCCTCCTGCGCCCGCGCAGCCGCCGCTCCTTGGACATGGGGTTGCTCCTCTCGGCTGCCGCCCCTGACCTCGGACTTGGGGTAGTTCGTCTCGGTCGCTGCCCCTGACCTTGGGCATGGGGTAGCTCCTCTTGGCCACTGCGCTTCTGCACAAAGCAGAGAAGTGAAAAGCAAAGGAGAAAAGGAAAGATATAAGCATCTGAATGCAGAGTTCCAAAGAATAGCAAGGAGAGATAAGAAAGCCTTCCTCATCTATCAGTGCAAAGAAATAGAGGAAAACAGCAGAATGGGAAAGGCTAGAGATCTCTTCAAGAAAATTAGAGATACCAAGGGAACATTTCATGCACAGATGGGCTCGATAAAGGACAGAAATGGTATGGACCAAACAGAAGCAGAAGATATTAAAAAGAGGTGGCAAGAATACACAGAAGAACTGTACAAAAAAGATCTTCATGCCCCAGATAATCACGATGGTGTGATCACTCACCTAGAGCCAGACATCCTGGAATGTGAGGTCAAGTGGGCCTTAGGAAGCATCACTATGAACAAAGCTAGTGGGGGTGATGGAATTCCAGTTGAGCTATTTCAAATCCTAAATGATGATGCTGTGAATGTGCTGCGCTCAATATGCCAGCAGATTTGGAAAATTCAGCAGTGGCCACAGGACTGGAAAAGGTCAGTTTCATTCCAATTCCAAAGAAAGGCAATGCCAAAGAATGCTCAAGCTACTGCACAATTGCACTCATCTCACACGCTAGTAAAGTGATGCTCAAAATTTTCCAAGCCAGGCTTCAGCAATACGTGAACCATGAACTTCCTGATGTTCAAGCTGGTTTTAGAAAAGGCAGAGGAACCAGAGATCAAATGCCAACATTTATTGGAACATCAAAAAAACAAGAGAGTTCCAGAAAAACATCTATTTGTGCTTTATTGACTATGCCAACGCCTTTGACTGTGTGGATCACAACAAACTCTGGAAAATTCTGAAATAGATGGGAATACCAGACCACCTGACCTGCCTCTTGAGAAACCTATATGCAGGCCAGGAAGCAACAGTTAGAACTGGACATGGAACAACAGACTGGTTCCAAATAGGAAAAGGAGTATATTAAGGCTGTATATTGTCACCCTGCTTATTTAACTTCTATGCAGAGTACATCATGAGAAACGCTGGACTGGAAGAAGCACAAGCTGGAATCAAGATTGCTGGGAGAAATATCAATAACCTCAGATATGCAGACGACACCACCCTTATGACAGAAAGTGAAGAGGAACTCAAAAGCCTCTTGATGAAAGTAAAAGTGGAGAGTAAAAAAGTTGGCGTAAAGCTCAACATTCAGAAAACGAAGATCATGGCATCTGGTCCCATCACTTCATGGCAAATAGATGGAGAAACAGTGTCAGACTTTATTTTGGGGGGCTCCAAAATCACTGCAGATGGTGATTGCAGCCATGAAATTAAAAGACACTTACCCCTTGGAAGGAAAGTTATGACCAACCTAGATAGCATATTCAAAAGCAGAGACATTACTTTGCCAACAGAGGTCCATCCAGTCAAGGCTATGGTTTTTCCTGTGGTCATGTATGGATGTGAGAGTTGGACTGTGAAGAAAGCTGAGGGCCGAAGAATTGATGCTTTTGAACTGTGGTGTTGGAGAAGACTCTTGAGAGTCCCTTGGACTGCAAGGAGATCCAACCAGTCCATTCTAAAGGAGATGAGTCCTGTGTGTTCATTGGAAGGACTGATGTTGAAGCTGAAACTTCAATACTTTGCCACCTGATGTGATGAGTTGACTCATTGGAGAAGACACTGATGCTGGGAGGGATTGGGGGCCGGAGGAAAGGGGGACGACAGAGGATGAGATGGCTGGATGGCATCACTGACTTGATGGACATGAGTCTGAGTGAACTCCGGGAGTTGGTGATGGACAGGGAGGCCTGGGTGCTCTGATTCATGAGGTCGCAAAGAGTCGGACACAACTGAGCTACTGAACTAACTGATCTGACTGACTTAGGCTTTTTAAAGCATAGTTTTAACTGTGTTTTTTATATAAGTCTAAATTTATGTGTATTTTAAAATCTAACTTTTGATATTACTAACATTTTCTATTCCATAATCAACTTGATAACATTTTTGATGATTGTGTGATATTTCAAGTGGATGTATCATGGTGTATTTATCCATTTCCTTATGGTTGGATTCTAAGGTTCCTTTTATCTTTGTACTGATGTTGATGGTAGGGACCTACAGCGTTCATTGTGGCAGCCAGATGGAAGTATTTAACAAGTAGCACCTATTGTCTCCGTAGTTTATCTTTGTAAGAACAAATCTTTTTTTTTTAATTGAAGTATAGTTGATTAAGGGCTTTCCTGGTAGTGCAGTGGTAAAGAATTTGCCTGCCAGTGCAGGAGACCCAGGAGACACAGGTTCGATCCCTGGGTCAGGAAGATCCCCTGGAGTAGGAAGTGTGAACCCATTCCAGTATACTTGCTTGAAGAATTCCATGGACAGAAGAGCCTGGCTGGCTACAGTCCATGGGTTCGCAAAAAACTGGACACGACTGAGCAACTGAGTACAGCACACAGCAACACAGAGTTGATTTACAGTGTTGTGTTATTTTCTACTGTACAACAAAGTGATTCAGCTGTGTGCATACATTCCTTACCATGTGGTTTATCCCGGGATATTGAATATAGTTTCTTGTTGTTTATCCGTGCTATATATGCTAGTTTACATGAGCTAATCCCAAATTCCTAGTCCTTCCCTCCCTCATACCCCGCCCCCTTGGCAACCACAGGTCTGTCTGTCACATCTGTTTCTGTGTTATCCGTAGGTGCGTTTGTGTCCCACTGTAGATTACACATCTAAGTGATATTGTGTGGATCCGTCTTTGTCGTTCTGACTTGACTTCGTTTAGTACGAGTCTCTAGGTCTATCCATGTTGCTGCAAATGGCGTTAAGTCCTTTTTATGGCTGAGTGGTATTCAACTGTATATATGTACCACATCTTCTTTATCCATTCATCTGTTATAGACACTTAGTTTGCTTCCATGTCTTGGCTATTGTAAGCAGTGCTGCTGTGAATTTAGGGGTGCATGTATCGTTTCAAATTATAGTTTTGTCTGGATATGTGCCCAGAATTGGGATTGCTGGATCAAATGGCAACTCAATTTTAAGTTTTTTGAGGAACTGCCATACCGTTCTCCATAATGGCTGCACCAGCTTGCATTCTCACCAAGAGTGTAGGAAAGTTCCCTTTTCTCTACATCCTCTTCAACATTTGTTATTTGTTTACTTTGATCATGGCCATTCTGGCTGGAGTAAGACAGTGCCTTACATAGTTTTGATTTGCGTTTCTCTAATAATTTGTGATGTTGAACATCTTTTTATATGGTTGTTGGCCATCTGTATATCTTTTTTGGAGAAATGTCTATTTCAGTAATTTTCCTATTTTTCAATTGGGTTGTTTGGTTTTTGTTGTTGTGGTTTAGCTGTATGAGCTATTTGTATGTTTTGGAATTTAATCCCTTGTCAGTCACATCATTTGGAAATATTTTCTGCTATTCTGTAGATTGTCTTTTCATTTTGTTTATGGTTTCTTTTGCTGTGCAAAAGCTTGTAAGTGTGATTAGGTCCTGTTTGTTTATTTTTGCTTAGAATAAATGCATCATTGTTGGCAACAGCTTGTTGTGTAGTACAGCTGAAGAAAACAGAGAGAAGGTAACTTCTGTTTCCTTGTTGCAGATCTGGAACTCTTTGTGTGGAGCAAGTGTTCTTGGCCTTCAGTCCAGGTATCTCTTAGGGATCCATGAATACTCTGAAATTTTGTATGTGTGTTCTTTTGTGTTTTTTTTTATCTTTGTATTCCCTCCCCCAAGATAAGAATTCCTAGCTTTCATCAGATTCTCAAGGGGCATATAGACTTAGAAAAATTAAGCAAGGGCCATGAACTTATAGGATTTTGTTTAAAAAGTAGAGGTAGAGGGAAAGCTATTTATAAAAAGTGCCCGAAAACAGTGTCTGTTGTACCAAATTAATGTTAGTTTTCCTTTCCATTTATTATTTAATATAGGATAAATTTTCCTTAGGAGACAATGAGTTTTGCTGCTTTAGCTACTTAAGTTCTTCTTTTTTATAGTATTATTATGGTTTTCTCTTCTTAATATTGGTTATTTGAAGAACCCACATAAAGATTTTTGAAAGCTAATTGGTAATAAGTAACTTTACCCTAGTAGACATATGTATCTATACATTTTTAATATATACACATTTAAATATATTTTTTAATTGCTAATAAGAAACTCTGCCCTAATGGACATTGAAAATAAGTATGTATTTCCTAAAGCATGCTCATTTTATAGATAAATTAAAAGCTGTATATTGACTTGTTCAAAGTCATGTTGATTTCTGGTATATTTGAGCTATGCCAAATTTTTGCTGCTTTCATGAATCTAGGGATTATGCTAATCTTTAGATTTATTAGAGCTGTAACACAGCTTTCTAAAAATTTCTGGTTTCATTTTTCTTCTAAGACTCCAGCCTTTGAAACTGCAGGCTCTGCTTTTTGCCAGTTTTAAACTTTGTTTTTTGATGCAAGTTGCAAAAACCAGGAGATAAGGGTAGAAGAGAAATCAGTTTACATTTTTGAAGTATCAAGAACCCACAATGAGAATTGAGGTCTCCTAAATCCCAGTCTGGCTGCCGCTGTTTTCCATAATAGTTGCTTTTCTGCAAGAGAAAATCTACCCCGTGTGCCAAAGTGACACCAGAAACACATTCTTTACTCCTGTAATCTATTGTTTTAAAACTGTTCAAACCTGTGCCTGTTGTATTTTGGTCATAATAGTAGTAGGAGTTGGAAAATGAGGGAAACCCTCTCCACAGACTCCTGACAACTCCATGCTGCCTTCTAAAATGTTAACTTTTACGTAGCTGTAATTGTAGCACGGGGCTTCCCTGATGGCGAAGTAGTAAAGAATCTGCCTGCCATTACAGGAGATGCAGGAGACCCGGGTTCCATCCCTGGGTTGGGAAGGTCCCCTGGAGAAGGAAATGGCAACCCACTCCAGTATTCTTGCCTGGAAAATCCCATGGACAGAGAAGCCTGGCGGTCTAGTCTGTGGGGTTGCAAAAAAAGTCAGACACGACTGATCAACTCAACAACAACAAATTGTAGCACAACTACAACTTAGTCGTTCCTTTCCTCTCTCTGCCTTATAAGTGTTACTAATCATTTCCTATAGTATGACTAATTGTTATTTTTAATGATTGAAAAAATTTCCGATTGTTGATGATGCAGCAGACGTGTCCGTGCTGACAGCATTTTTACTGTTGTAGTAGGAGTAATAATTGGTGTGATAGTTAAGGGCATGGCCTTCTTAGTCAGGCAAACCTGAGTTTTGAGTCTTTACTCTGACACTGCAAACTTTAAGCTAGTTGCTTGCTTGTTTATTTAGTTATTTATATTTTGGCTTGATTTATTAAATGAAGGAAATTAATAGTACATGTTTCATAGGGTTGTTAGGATTAAGAAAGATTTCATATAAAGTGATAAATATAAATGTTATCTGTTGTTATTAATAGTGTTATTTCCTTAGACTGGGATTACTGGGTGAAAGATTATGAATGTTTGTATCTCTGGAAATGAATTGCCTAGCTGTTTTCTGAAAGGCTTATTCCAGTTGTTGTTGAGAGAATGTGGAGACATCAGCCTTCAGCTTTCTCTCTTATCTTTCCTAATGTGATTTTTAAATTTCTCTGTCCGTCCCTTTCTGCAGCTTAATTTTTCAACGAAGTATGCCCTTGTGAGAAATGTAGACCCTGTGGGTCTATTTTCTGTGACGTAGGGAATGTTGCTGTTACCTCGTGTGTTGTCACTTGCTGACGTGTGTTCAGCAGCATTTCTGCTCCTTCCAGCAGGAATCTGCACTTGATGGGCATTTCTCCTCCCAAGAACGGGAGGTGTACCACTTTTCCAAAGTTGTTAAACGTCTATTCTGGCACGTGGGATTTTGGACTAAAAGTCATTAGTTGTTAGAAGTCTCTTTTTAGCTTTGCCATTATTGATAAGCATATGTAAATCTTCAAGCTTTGCTTTATGCTTTCCTTGTGTTTCACATCTTCCTCTCAGAGATAGAAATACTGATCTGTTTCTGCCATTAAATCTGCAGATTTTTATTGGGAGCCAACCATGTATGCTGACGGCATAGAGCAGTAGTCCACAGTCAGTAGTAAGCTGTTTACACACATCAATATGTTGCCCTGTTTACAGTTTCTTGTAATCTGGGTAGGGATGTGAAATGAAGTTGGTAGCTCCTCTTGCTCAGCTTAAGAACTCAGAATTTTTCTGCTCTGCTCAGGAAATTAACAGTGTACGGTGTGTCTCTTGATCTTGAAGCATGGGGAGAATGAAAATTAATCCTTCTCTAAGAATGTGGTTAGTTTGTGGTAGAGTTGGTGCATGTTCGGGGCTGAGAACCTAGATTGTGCCTGAGTTTGAGAGCTAAGTAAATCAGTAGTTTGCCAGTAGTTCACTAGATTCAATAATTGGATGAAGCAGCTGACTGGGAACCCCTTAGGCAAGCAGAGGTTGATAAAATTTTAGAAGGGTTACAAAATCTAGACCGGCAGATGAGAACCAGGAGCTTAAGTGCAAGTGCAGGGAATGTCTTATCAGAGTGCAGACAACTAAGAATTCAGGAAATCAACAAAAATGGAAGGTTCTGACCAAATGGAGCAAAGAAGAAAAAAAATACAAGGGAAAAAGCAAAGAAACCCCTCCAGATGTACAACTTCTAGCACAGAGATACCAGGTCAGAGGAAAATCTATATAGCTAGCTCATTGTTTAAAATATGTGTGCACACATGCCAGATGGATGTGGAGAAGTATATATAAGGAAGTGCAGAAAGCCTTGTATGTGACCTGGAGTGTTAGATGTGTGAACTTTAATACACAACACACCTCTTTTTGATCAGCTTTGAAAAAAAAGATTGGAGGAAATGACTGGTTTTGGTTGGTGAAGTTTTCAAGTTGAAAGAAGTTGCTGGAAGTAGAATACCTTCTTAGCCCAAGAGGACATACTTAGTTGCTCAGTTGAGTCTGACTGTTTGCAGCCCTTTGGACTGTAGCCTGCCAGGCTTCTCTGTCCATGGGATTTCCTAGGCAAGAATACTGGATGGGTTGCCATTTCCTCCTCCAGGGGATCTTCCTGACTCAGGGATTGAACCTGCGTCTCCTGTGTCTCCTGCATAGGCAGGCAGATTCTTTACTGCTGAGCCATTAGGGAAAGGACATTTGGAAAGCCTTTTGATCTATAAAATATTAGGGCTAAGGGGGCTCTTGGTATTACTTAATATAAATTCTTAAATTTACAAATAAGGAAACTGGATCCTCAATTAAAATGACTAGGAGAAGGCATTGGCACCCCGCTCCAGTACTCTTGCCTGGAAAATCCCATGGACAGAGGAGCCTGGTGGGCTGCAGTCCATGGGGTCGCTAGGAGTCGGACACGACTGAGCGACTTCACTTTCACTTTTCACTTCCATGCACTGGAGAAGGAAATGGCAACCCACTCCAGTGTTCTTGCCTGGAGAATCCCAGGGACGGGGGAGCCTGGTGGGCTGCCCTCTATGGGGTTGCACAGAATCAGACACGACTGAAGCGACTTAGCAGCAGCAGCCTTAGTTTACCCAAAAATTGAAAGCAGACCTTCTTTACTATTTGTATATATTTGTAGAAAATTTGTGGCTACTCCGCTTTCAGTAACTCATCTTCCTGTTATAAAATTGTCTCCACCTAGTGGCAACAAGTATTTTGCAAGAATGAGGACAACTGTAGGAAAAAACCGCTGGGGGCCTTTATTCCTCACTGCTTGTGAGGAAGTCAGCCTGCTGACAGTTGTGTTGCTTTGGAGAGGGGAGAGGAAGAGACAATGTGCCTAATGCTTACTTTAATTTTCCATAACCTTATGGGAATTTGTAAACTCTTTATACCTGAATTAGGTGTTATATTTATTGTTGACTATGTAAAAAGTGTGTTAAGCTTTTACTTCAGAGTTTTTCATGTACACACACATACATATTACATAAGGATATGTGTGTGTGTGCGCGCACACACATATATACATTTTTCCCCCTCTTTTTCCATCTTTGTTTTAAGTTAAAAGCATGATAACTTCTGTCAATGGACGTTACGGAGAAGAGATGAACTAAACGGTAAATGATACTTGGACAATGAGGGGCGGGTGGAGGGGAAAAGGTCCCAACCTTTGTAAAATATGAAATTCTGGAAATATTAGAATAAAGTATGGGTGTATGGTTGATGTTGTTTATAATCTTAGAGTATGGATTAGCTTTCCAAAGAAGCCATAGAGGGAAAGATACATTAAAGATATATAAAAAATAAAATCTGTGGCTTAAAGAAGCCGAAGGCAAAAGACAACAAACGGGGGAAATATTTAACAGTCATGACAGGCAAAAGGTTGATTTCCTTAGCAGAAGAGGTTCTTACAAATTATCTTTTAAAAAACTAATAGAAATGAATATGAATAAGTAATTGACAGAGCCCCCAAAATGGCCAGTAAAGCTATGAAAATTTACTCAGTTTCACTCATGGTTGAAGCTTGCAAATGAAAACAACAATGAAATATTATTTTCCATCTGGCAAATCAGGCAGGCTTTTAAACAAAGTGTTGCTGATTCTTAATTGGTAGAAGGGTACAGTGGTCTAGCAATTTAGCAGTATTTGTCTGAATAAAAATAGTTACCTGCCATTTGAGCCAGTCATTTTGCCTTTAGGAATTTGCCTAGGCAACTTCTTACTGTAAAATATAAAGTCAACAAAACATACATTTGATGAATGGTGAACCACATCTTTATGGGGGACAGTTTCAGAAACTTGTACCAATTGGGAATCTCAGAAGTTTCCTTGGATCACTAAAAACTAATCTTTAGCTAGAACAGTGGGTTCTCCACCCTGGCTATGCATGTTTTCATGGATAAATGAATCATGGAATCACCCCTGTGATTAGTTCAGTTCAGTGATTAGTTCAGTTCAGTTGCTGAGTTGTGTTCAACTCTTTGTGACCCCACGGACTGCAGCACGCCAGGCTTCCCTGTCCATCACCAACCTTGTGGTTGTCTTTCTAACCGTACCAAGAGCCCCAGAGATGATAATTCAGGTAGTCTGGAATGGAACCTTGGTATCAGAATTGTGTTAAAGCTCTCCGGGTGGTTCCTGTATGGAGCCAAATTTGAGAACTACATCTCTAGATTAAGATTATTTTTCCTGTGAGTGCATTAATTTTCTTCTGGCAGAAGATAAGACTACTGGACAAGTTAACTGAAATTCATATTTTTTTCACTTTGTCCCACTCTCCCTTTGGCTTTCTCTTGATAATTTGGGTTCAGGTGGTATATTTCTTTGCTATTGCTGCGATGATCAATTACCGCAATATGATGGCTTAAAAAATAACACAAGTTTGTTATCTTACAGTTCCGACAGCCAGAAGTTCACAGTGGATCTTGCGGAATCAAGGTGTTGACAGGGCTGTGTTCCTTCTGGAGGCTTTAGGGGAGAATTCACGTTCCTTTTCTTCTTTAGCTTCTAGAGGCTGCTATACCTACAGCCCTTGGGCTCACAAATTCTTCCTCCGTTGTCAAGCCAGCAGTATAGCATCTTCAGATTTCTTTCTTTGATTTATATCTCTGCTTCCATCATATTGCCTTCTCTTTTTTTAAGGACCCTTCTGATTCTTGTTTAGGTGTTCAGTTGTGTCTCACTCTTTTATGACTCTATGGACTGTACCACCAGGCTCTTCTGTCCATGGGATTTCCCAGACAAGAATACGGGAGTGAGTTGCCATTGCCTTCTCCAGGGGATCCTCCTGACTTAGGGATCGAATCTGTGTCTCTTACATTGGCATGTGGACTCTACTGCCCACCCCTGTGATTAGTTCAGTTCAGTGATTAGTTCAGTTCAGTTGCTGAGTTGTGTTCGACTCTTAGTGACCCCATTTACTGCAGCACGCCAGACTTCCCTGTCCATCACCAACTCCCGGAGCTTACTCACACTCATGTCCATTGAGTCGGTGATGCCATCCAACCATCTCATCTGTCTTCCCCTTCTCCTGCCTTCAGTCTTTCCTACCATCAGCGTCTTTTCCAACGAATTGGCTCTTTGCATCAGGTGGCCAACGTATTGGAGCTTCAGCATCAGTCCTTCCAATGAATATTCAGGGTTGATTTCCTTTAGAATTGACAGGTTTGATCTCCTTGCTGTTGATGGGATTCCCAGGTGTTTTCTCTAGTATCACAGCTCAAAACGTCCCAGATGGATACACAAAGGGACAGAATGAAAACAAGGCTGATAATAACCCTTGATGCATTCTGAAGTCTGGGGGAAAGACTGACTTGGGCTATTAAGAAAGTATCCGTAGGGGCTTGGGAACTGAAGTAGTAATGTTAGAGGAGGTGAGATAGTAATGAGAAGTATTATAGGAGGGTACAGTTTACACTAAATTATCTAGATCTGCATTTTAAATGCTTTAAAAATATCTTAAAGCATTTATTTTTCCTGTGACAATAAGTTAATTTTACATAGAGACCAAAAAATGTTACATCTGTTACCAACAGTAGTCAAAAACTTAATTAAGACTGGATAATGAAGATTTGGTAAATCACCTTTGAAAGGTTCCTGCTCTATGTTCCATAGTGTGAAAAGATATAATCCAAATAGGAATTGATTATTTTTTCTTTTTAAATAAAGCTGTTGGGTTACTGGAAGTAATTTAGCTTTTTATTCCAGATGTTGAATCCAAAAACAACTTTTCCAATAAAGAACACTTTCTTTGCATTTTTAGAAGCTTACAGAAATCAGTATCTGTCTTACAGCTGTAGCTTTAGATTAAACTGCTGTGAGTGGTTTTTATGAGGTGATGCTTACTGCAGGCAGTGTTATGATGGCAGTTGGATTGCTTACTCAGAATTTATTATTGCTCCATGGTTTGCCTAGTCTTGAATAAATTTCTAAACTCTTTTAACACCTGTATCCTTTGAGCAAGCAGTGTTTTAATTAAGGAACAAATTGTTTGCTCATTCCCATGTTGTATAATGAAATACAAGAGGAAAATAAAAATGTTAAAGATTGGGAGAGTTAATTTTGATGTGACCTTTATTTACTTTATGTTCAAAGATGGCAATAACCATGGAAGAAAAAGATAAGTTTCTTAATATAGGGGGAAAAAGTTTCATAGTTGGGTTTCATAGTGGTAGGGATCTCAAGCAAATGAAGAAAGATGCTTTCTAGGAAAATGGGATAATGTAAGTACTTTAAAAGTGATTGTGTTTTCCAATATATGGTTCACAGTTTTTTTTAAAAAAACTGTAAATCATATACAGAATAAAGACATAAGTGTTGGCTGTGAGGGGTTGATTATATAATAACTTTTACCTTTAGCAGTCCTCGTAGGCTAAAAAGTGGACCCCTGCCCGCCCCCCCCCCCCAAAGATATCCACATCCAAACCCCTGAAATCTGTAATGTTACTTTTTTAGAGGGGAGGAGTCTTTGTAGATGTCATTAAGTTAAAGATTTTGATACAAGGAGATTACCCTAGGTTGTCTGAGTGGGTTCTAAATGTTAATTACGTGTGTCTTTATAAAAGAGCAACAGAGAGAGTTTACATTTAGAAGAGGAGGCAGTATGACCACAGAGGCAAAGATTGGAATCATGTGGCCGCAGGTCAAGAAACGCCAGCAGTTACTCCAAGCTGGAAGAGGCAAGGAGCAGAATCTTTCATAAAATCTCTGAAAGAAGCGCAGCCTGCCAACACCTTCATTTTGGCCCTGTGATACCAGTTTAGGATTTGTGGCCTCCAGGACTGAGAGAGAGAAGTTTCTGTTGTTTTAAACCACCAAACGTGATAATTTGTTACAGCAGTCACAGGAAACTAATACATCAATCATTCTTCAGAGTATAAATGAATTCCCTATACATATAAAGTATATGGAGTATAAATAACTCCATATAAGTATACCCCCCCAAAAGGATGAAGAGTTAAAGTATAATATACTCCATATACTTTAACTCTTCATCCTTTTGGCGGGGGTATACTTATAGCTCAAACTCCTTAGACTAGTTCTATTTCAGATACTCTGAAAAGACCAGGCAATTTTTATGATTAAAGCAACTGGTAAGCATTTTTAGGCACAGAACTCTGAGGTTTAGCTCAAAACATGTTATATTTGAACCTCCTTTTGGGGAGAAGAGTTTTTATTCATTCTGGAATCTCCCTGGTGGCTGTTCTGTAGCTCCACTTTGGTAAGAGTACACTTTAGACTCCTAAAATTTTACAACACAATGTCAGCTGTTTTGCCTGTGCATCTGCTATTTAATAAGAATCCTTTTACCCATACTACAGAAAAGGTGCACTTGAGACTCTTATTGAGAATGGAGTTAGGAGTTTTTATGACCCAGCTGTCTGGGGAGGCCTTACAAATAGCTGTGAAAAGAAGAGAGGCAAAAAGCAAAGGAGAAAAGGAAAGATATAAACATCTGAAGGCAGAGTTCCAAAGAATAGCAAGAAGAGGTAAGAAAGCCTTCTTCAGCAATCAATGCAAAGAAAGAGAGGAAAACAACAGAATGGGAAAGACTAGAGATCTCTTCAAGAAAATCAGAGATACCAAAGGAACATTTCATGCAAAGATGGGCTCGATAAAGGACAGAAATGGTATGGACCTAACAGAAGCAGAAGATATTAAGAAGAGATGGCAAGAATACACAGAAGAACTGTACAAAAAAGAGCTTCACGACCCAGATAATTACGATGGTGTGATCACTGACCTAGAGCCAGACATCCTGGAATGTGAAGTTAAGTGGGCCTTAGAAAGCATCACTATGAACAAAGCTAGTGGAGTTGATGGAATTCCAGTTGAGCTATTCCAAATCCTGAAAGATGATGCTGTGAAAGTGCTGCACTCAATATGCCAGCAAATTTGGAAAACTCAGCAGTGGCCACAGGACTGCAAAAGGTCAGTTTTCATTCCAATCCCAAAGAAAGGCAATGCCAAAGAATGCTCGAACTACCACACAATTGCACTCATCTCACACGCTAGTAAAGTAATGCCCAAAATTCTCCAAGCCAGGCTTCAGCAATATGTGAACCGTGAACTTCCTGATGTTCAAGCTGTTTTTAGAAAAGGCAGAGGAACCAGAGATCAAATTGCCAACATCCGCTGGATCATGGAAAAAGCAAGATTGTTCCAGAAAAGCATCTATTTGTGCTTTATTGACTATGCCAAAGCCTTTGACCGTGTGGATCACAATCAACTGTGGAAAATTCTGAAAGAGATGGGAATACCAGACCACCTGACCTGCCTCTTGAGAAATTTGTATGCAGGTCAGGAAGCAACAGTTAGAACTGGACATGGAACAACAGACTGGTTCCAAATAGGAAAAGGAGTACGTCAAGGCTGTATATTGTCACCCTGCTTATTTAACTTATATGCAGAGTACGTCATGAGAAATGCTGGACTGGAAGAAGCACAAGCTGGAATCAAGATTGCCGGGAGAAATATCAATAACCTCAGATATGCAGATGACACCGCCCTTATGGCAGAAAGTGAAGAGGAACTCAAAAGCCTCTTGATGAAAGTGAAAGTGGAGAGTGAAAAAGTTGGCTTAAAGCTCAACATTCAGAAAATGAAGATCATGGCATCCGGTCCCACCACTTCATGGGAAATAGATGGGGAAACGGTGGAAACAGTGTCAGACTTTATTTTGGGGGGCTCCAAAATCACTTCAGATGGTGACTGCAGCCATGAAATTAAAAGACGCTTACTCCTTGGAAGGAAAGTTATGACCAACCTAGATAGCATATTCAAAAGCAGAGACATTACTTTGCCAACAAAGGTTCGTCTAGTCAAGGCTATGGTTTTTCCTGTGGTCGTGTATGGATGTGAGAGTTGGACTGTGAAGAAGGCTGAGGGCCGAAGAATTGATGCTTTTGAACTGTGGTGTTGGAGAAGACCCTTGAGAGTCCCTTGGACTGCAAGGAGATCCAACCAGTCCATCCTGAAGGAGATCAGTCCTGGGGGTTCATTAGAAGGACTGATGCCGAAGCTGAAACTCCAGTACTTTGGCCACCTCATGCGAAGAGTTGACTCATTGGGAAAGACTCTGATGCTGGGAGGGATTGGGGGCAGGAGGAGAAGGGGACGACAGAGGATGAGATGGCTGGATGGCATCACTGACTCGATGGACGTGAGTCTGAGTGAACTCCGGGAGTTGGTGATGGACAGGGAGGCCTGGCGTGCTGTGATTCATGGGGTCGCAAAGAGTCAGACACGACTGAGCGACTGATCTGATCTGATCTGATCTGATGACCCAGGCTTCTGCCAGGGAGTCTTCAAGACTTGAGACTGGTTTACTGGGAGTCTGCCCAAGCGTAAAGATTGTATCGGTTCTTTGCACTTTAGCCCCATATCATTAATGATCAGACACCAGTGTACCTGGCCTATAGTATCTTCACCTTCTCAAAGATTATATATGTGTTTGGGGAAAGAGAAGGATAATTCAGGAAACATGCATTTGAATGTCTGTATATGTTATTCAAAGCTGTGGTTTAAGATGCTCTTTTTTTTATGCCATCTAGTGCCCCCTTCTATAAAAAAATCCACAAGTTTCTAGTGGGATTTGAGCCAGAAATGTTTCTGATAACTTCTTTTTTTCCATTAAGCTTCCAGAAACTACTCTTAGTATTCATCTACATACAGGTTTCTAGCAATAGACGATGACACATCAGCCCTTTTTGGTAACTTTTGTTTGTTATAGAAAAAGCCTTAAATTCTTAAGAGCAAATAAGCCTGTCAGTTTGATTAAAAATTTTTTTTTAATCACACAAGGCACATGCTGAAGCATTCTTATGTTCCTTTGTTGTTGTTATTCAGTTGCTAAGTTGTGTCCGACTCTTTGTGACCCCATGGACTGCAGAACGCCAGGCTCCCCTGTCCTTCACCGTCTTCCAGTTTGCTCAAAATTCATGTCCATTGAATCAGTGATGCTTTCTAGTCATCTCATCCTCTGCCGCCCCCTTCTCCTTTGCTTTCTAGCTTTCCCAGCATCCAGGTCTTTCCCAACAAGTTAGCTTTTTGCATCAGGTGGCCAAGGTATTGGAGCTTCAGCATCAGTCCTTCCAATGAATATTCAAGGTTGATTGATTTCCTTTGGGATTGACTGGTTTGATCTCCTTGCAGTCCGAAGGGACTCTCAGTAGTCTTCTCCAGCACCACAGTTCAAAAGCGTCAGTTCTTTGGTGCCCAGCCTTTTTTATGGTCCAGCTCTCATATTTGTACATGACTAATGGAAAAACCGTAGCTTTGACTCTGTGGACCATTGTCAACAAAGTGACATCTCTGCTTCTTAATACACTGTCTAGGTTAGTCATAGCTTTCCTTCCAAGGCGTGTCTTTTTAATTTTGTGGCTGCAGTCACCATCCACAGTGATTTTGGAGCCCAAGAAAATAAAATCTATCACTGCTTCCACTTTTTCCCTTTCTATTTGCCATGAAGTGATGGGAATGAGAACCCCATGAACATGTCTTTTCGAAAATAATAAAATTATTATTTTTAAAAGGGGGTTAATGTTAGAGAGTGTCTAAATCATTTTTTCCCCTTGTACTTCACCTGTTGGGAGCCTAAGAAATAATAGTTCCTATTTGTTGAAACAGAGAAAATTATCTCTTCAGTTTTATGGCTTATCATTTATAAAATGCCACACATTTTATTATGACCATCTCATTCAGCTTTATCAATGACCCTGAAAAGATTTGTCACTTTGCAGATTAAAAGATAAAGCCTTGAGTGTTTGTTCATGGATCCATAGCCAGTAACTGCTAGCGTTAGGATGGGAACTCAAGCTGATCCAGTTCCAAAGAACTCTGTGCTTTCTAGGTGTCTCATGTATTTTACTATAACAAGGCTATCCCTAAAGTATGAAGTTTGCTGACTTTATGCTTGAGGAATTTTTGGTTTAGTGGATTTGTTTTTCCTTCTAGGGGAGCCAGAGAATGATCTTGGGAGCAAATATATAATATAACCTAGTCAAGGAATTTGAGGGTTTTGGAGGTCTCAAAGAGTTGAATGGAACCTGTATTAGTATTGTCCTCTTTTTTTTTTTTTTCATATGAAACCTGCTCTTTGCCACATTTAGTGTCTATAGGGGCTTCCCAGGTGGCTCAGTGGTAAAGAATCCACCTGCAATGCTGGAGATGCAGGGAATGTGGGTACAGTCCCTGGGTCAGGAAGATCCTCTGGAGGAGAAAAATGGCAACCCACTCCAGTATTTCTTGCCTAGGAAATCCCATGGAAGAGAACCTGGCCGGCTACAGTCCATGGGCTATAAAAGAGTAGGAAATGACTCAGCGACTAAACAACAACAATAACAATGTCTATATGGTTTTTTAATACTCCCCTCAACCAATTTGAGGGTTAGAGATCGGGGTGGAATAAAAAGACACTTTGGAGAGCCTTTGCAGTACTTTGCCAGGTACTACTAAGTGAATATTTATGTGCAGCCATGTTATGTGTGTTCGTGTGTATTTAGTTGCTCAAGTCATGTCTGACTCTTTGCGACCCCATGGACTGTAGCCTGCCAGGCTCCTCTGTCCATGGGATTTCCCAGGCAAGAATAGTGGAGTGGCTTGCTGTTTGCTCCTCCAGGGGATCTTCCTGACCCAGGGATCGAACCCACATCTCCTGCATCGCAGGTGAATTCTTTACCACTGAGCTACCAGGGAAGCCCAACAATGTTATGATTAGCGTCTCAAGTCCCTGGATGAGTCTCCGAAAGATGAATCCATAATGTAATTGAATTAGTACACAAGTACACATTTTCCAGTAATATAGACACATAATTTAAGTATAATATATTTTTAATGGAAAAAAACTTTAAGTGGTAATTTTAATTTCTAAGTTGGGGATTAATATACTTTTGTCCTGAAAACTAATTTTTGTATTCATTTAAAAAAATTGTCACTTTTCCTAAAGCCTGAATTGCAAGACATGTTTTAGCAACCAAATTCTTTGTGTCAGAATGATAAAAATTTAATAGCCAGATTATTCTGTCCTCGAAACCATGCCACTGTACACTTCCAGTGATTTGAGAACTCCTGTTTCTGTACACCTTTTCTAACAGTATTATCAGTCATCTTATTTCCTTTTTTTTTTTTAATTTATTATTTTTTTTAATTTTATTTTTAAACTTTAAAATATTGTATTTTGCCAAATATCAAAATGAATCCGCCACGGGTATCCATGTGTTCCCCATCCTGAACCCTCCTCCCTCCTCCCTCCCCATACCATCCTTCTGGGTCGTCCCACTGCACCAGCCCCAAGCATCCAGTATGATGCATCGAATCTGGACTGGCAACTTGTTTCATACATGATATTATACATGTTTCAATGCCATTCTCCCAAATCTTCCCACCCTCTCCCTCTCCCACAGAGTCCATAAGACTGTTCTGTACATCAGTGTCTCTTTTGCTGTCTCGTACACAGGGTTATTGTTACCATCTTTCTAAATTCCATATATATGCGTTAGTATACTGTATTGGTGTTTTTCTTTCTGGCTTACTTCACTCTATAATAGGCTCCAGTTTCATCCACCTCATTAGAACTGATTCAAATGTATTCTTTTTAATGGCTGAGTAATACTCCCTTGTGAATATGTACCACAGCTTTCTTATCCATTCATCTGCTGATGGACATCTAGGTTGCTTCCATGTCCTGGCTATTATAAACAATGCTGCGATGAACATTGGGGTACACGTGTCTCTTTCAATTCTGATTTCCTCAGTGTGTATGCCCAGCAGTGGGATTGCTGGATCATAAGGCAGTTCTTTTTTTTTTTTTTGGAAATACAGAAAGACTTTAAATATATTGACAGGAGGATGCTAGAAATGCTGGACCATAGAACAGAAGCTACCTAATGAAAGAAGTGAAAACAACAGGGGACTGAAAATCTCTGAAAATAAAGAGCAAATTTTTAAGGAATCTCCACACTGTTCTCCGTAGTGGCTGTACTAGTTTGCATTCCCACCAACAGTGTAAGAGGGTTCCCTTTTCTCCACACCCTCTCCAGCATTTATTGCTTGTAGACTTTTGGATGGCAGCCATTCTGACTGGCGTGAAATGGTACCTCATAGTGGTTTTGATTTGCATTTCTCTGATAATGAGTGATGTTGAGCATCTTTTCATGTGTTTGTTAGCCATCTGTATGTCTTCTTTGGAGAAATGTCTATTTAGTTCTTTGGCCCATTTTTTGATTAGGTCATTTATTTTTCTGGAGTTGAGCTGTAGGAGTTGCTTGTATATTTTTGAGATTAGTTGTTTGTCAGTTGCTTCTGTTTCCTGCATGTTCATGGCATTTCTTCCAGTTCGCTTTTCTGCTTCTGAAACGCTAATTTCTATCTTCTTCAATGAAAAGTTATTTTCTGTCATCTAAAGAAAACTTGAAATCGGTAGAAATCCGTGGCTGTAATCTGACGTCTCCCTCTTGGCCTTTTATCTTGCCTGCCATCATTGGGTCCTTTTTGGCCCCACCCCCACCCCCTAAACACACACCCAGCTATCAGTCATCTTAATTTTTGTCAGCATCACAGCCAAAAAATAGAACATATATAGATAACATTGATTTGCAGTTTAGTGATTTGTAGTGAAGTTAAGCATGATTTGATTTTGTTGGCCACTCGTAATTCCCATTAATTACCCATTTATCATTTAGCCTATATTGAGTTGTCTTTTAAATTGACTTAGGGCAGGATCTATTATATATTATGGATTTTGACCTTTGTTTATTATGTATGTTGCAAGTATTTTCTCTTTGTCAATTGGCTTATCTTTAAATTTTCTTACGTCTTTCTTTTCTGGTCTGATAATTCCAGTATCCCTGCCATGTCTGGTTCTGATGCTTTGTTTCTCAGATTATGTTTTTGTTGTTTGAATTTTCTCTTTGTCAATTGGTTTATCTTTAAATTTTCTTATGTCTTTCTTTTCTGGTCTGATAATTCCAGTATCCCTGCCATGTCTGGTTCTGATGCTTTGTTTCTCAGATTATGTTTTTGTTGTTTGATATGCCTTGTAATTTTTTCTATTGCCAGCATGCTGATGTGTTGTACTGGGTAAAAGCAACTGTTGCAAAAAGGCCTTTAGTAGTGTGTTGGTGAGGTGTTGGGGGAAAGTGATGGTTCCGTACTCTTTTAATTGGTCTCACAATCTATTCCTCTGGGCTGTGAACTTCACTAGTGGCTGTTAGTTTTTTTTCTTTTTAACCCCTTTTAGGTGGGACAGGATGACTAGAATGGACTGGAGTTGTTTATTTCCCTTCCCCAGGTCACCTAGGTTCTGATAATATCCCAGCAGGTTAGGTTTGGTTACCTAGTTTTCTCTAAGGGCAGGCTTTGTTAAGAACTAGAGTGCTCTGGCGTATTTTAAAATGGTTTCCTTTCCCTCTCTCTCTGCTGGAAGCATCAAGGGATTTTTCTCTGATACTTGCTGTGGGAATGTTTGGGGTTCTGGAGGTAAATGTGACGGTATTTTGGGGCCTCCCCTCTCTGTGACTGGGTCCTCCTGGAGTTTCTAACTCTCAGCCTTGTCCACACTCAGCATACTCCAAGACTTTTTCAGGTACAGTGTAGAGTCTCCCCCCTGACACTGGTTCCTCCTGCAGTTGCGGTGTTGAGATTCCCAGTTTCTGTCTCTCCAGTTTGGGGACAGTCACTATGCTTTTGTCCTCCCCTCACTTATGGATCCTGGAAGAGTAGTCCATTTTTCAGTCTGTTCAGCTTTACATGCAGAACTGGAAATGAAAGTCTTAATCTTTTTTCTTATTTTTTTTTTTGAAAAGAGAAAGATAAGCTAGTAAACCTCTTTGTGTAGAATGCGTAGGAGTTTTCATCTCTTTCCCTTCTCTGCCCTTCTCTTTATGGGTAGTCACTTGTTACAAAAAGGCATTTAGTAGTAGTGGCCTCTGAGAAAAACTACTTTTAGTACTACTGTTGAGAAAAACTCAACATGCAAAAAAACTAAGATCATGGCATCCAGTCCCATGACTTTATGGCAAATAGATGGGGAAACAGTGGAACAGTGACAGACTTTATTTGCTTGGGCTCCAGAATCACTGCAGATGGTGGCTGCAGCCGTGAAATTAAAGATGCTTGCTCCTTGGAAGAAAAGCTATGACCAACCTAGACAGCGTATTAAAAAACAGAGATGTTACTGACAGAGGTCCATCTAGTCAAAGCTATGGTTTTTCCAGTAGTCGTGTATGGATGTGAGAATTGGACTATAAAGAAAGCTGAGCGCTAAAGAATTCATGCCTTTGAACTGTGGTGTTGGAGAAGACTCTTGAGAGTCCCTTGGACTGCAAGGAGATCCAACCAGTCCATCCTAAAGGAGATCAGTCCTGAATATTCATTGGAAGGACTGATGCTGAAGCTGAAACTCCCAATACTTGGGCCACCTGGTGCGAAGAACTGACTCATTTGAAAAGACTCTGATGCTGGGAAAGATTGAAGGTGGGAGGAAAAGGGGACGACAGAGGATGAGATGGTTGGATGGCATCACCGACCTGATGGATGTGAGTTTGAGCAAGCTCCAGGACTCGGTGAAGGACAGGGAAGCCTGCTGTGCTGCAGTCCATGGGGTCACAAAGAGTCGGACACGATTGAGCGACTGAACTGAACTGAACTTGTTGAGTGGTGGCGTTCAGTTGTTCAGTCGCTCGGCTGTGTCCAACTCTTTGCCACCCCATGGACTGCAGCACACTTGTCCTTCTCCATCTACCAGAGTTTGCTCAAACTCTTGTGTGTGGAGTTCGTGATGCCATCCAATCATTTTGAGGTTGTTGTATTGAAAAAGCTTTTGAAACCACATTGAGTATCCACAGAAGGACTTTGTGATTTGCCGTATGTGACAATGTGGAAAGTCAGCATGAAAGCCAGATATTTATGGTCCTTCAAAGAATGTTCTGAATATACTATTGATATTTTCCCTTTGGTTATTGAAACTGTGAACTCTCAACATTTAACTGTGACTAGATCTTTTCTCAGGATTTATTTTGTTTCTGTCACTGCTACTAAAATTATCTTGTCTGAACTGTAATGCTAATATTCACTTCACAACTTTGAGTGTCTACTTTGTGCAAGAAACATTTCTGTTTTGTTGGGTATCTCTTTTCTTATTCAGAAGTGTCATCTAGGTGGGGGTTGGGCCATGGGTAGACCCAGATCTTCTGTTTTGTGGCAAGGATCTTGAGACAGTAGTCAACTCCTGTTACTAGAAAGAATCTACTTTGTCTGACACTTCATTTCCCTCCTTCACGGGCTTCAGCTCTACTTTCCAGCCTTTCAGATTGTAGTTTTTATCTAGGCTATCTATTCTTACTCCTTTTCTCTTTCTTTGCTCTATGTATATGTCAGTAGTATGAATATCTAGATGACTCCCAAATACCAGTCATCAAAGTCAATTCGTTCTCACCTGAAAAACAAGCTAAATGTCTTTCATGTTCTTGGCTTGGGCAGGAATGAGCTGCAGACAGAAATGCAGCTTGTCACTAAACCAAAGAAGGGGAAAGTTTGTATATGATTTGGGGGAAGGATAGAATTTAGGTTAAATTTAAGTGAAAAAATATATATTGACCTAAAAGCAAAGAGGAACTAGTTCTGGGGCGCTTATCTGTTTGGTAACTGCCAGAGTGGAAGTGTGAGCTTCCTGAATACATGCAGTTCACGTGCTTTAGGCCAAAGTAGAATTTATAGCTCCCTCTGTATATGTGGATTGTCTTGAGTCAAAAAATGGAAGTTTTCATCTCAGATCCCCTTTTGACCCTCCTTGGCCAGATCACAGGAGATGTTACTAAACATTGTTGATATCTGCACTGCTGACATGTTCTCAAAAATTGAGATACACCCTCTGTGTTTTCTTAGACTTCTAACTTTATTGAGGCTTTCAATGGCAAAGTCAAAGATCTCTCTTGGTAAGTGTCACATCGCACTTGGAAATATGTGGGTTATTTTCAAATATCTTTCGATACTGATTTCTAACATAATTCCACAGTGATAAGAGAACAAACAGACTCTATTTCAGTACCTTTAGACCATGGAATTTTTGCACTTTGTTTTATGTCCATGGGTATCTTCCACTGTTTCCTAGTTTATTGTCTGGGAACTTGAACAGAACTTGTATCCCACTGTTGTGTGAAAACTGTAGAAGTCTTAATTATGTTGAATTGGTTCTCATAGTGATTTTCAGGTCTACTGTATTCTTCTATTTCTCTTTATATTCATTCTGTTAATTTTGAGAGTTTGATGTTGAAACTCCAACTAAAAAATCGTAATCTACTTAAAAAATAATATATAGTGGAACTATATGTAACCTTGTTCTGTATTTTCCAGATCTCCTCTAATTGTGTTATCATACTTTCATAATTTAAAAAAGAAAGAAGAAAAAAAATGAGATAGTGGTTTTGGTAATCAGCAACATTGTATCCTTTTCTTTTTCTTTTTTTGTAACACCTGCTGTGTTATCTGGTAAGATGGCATCCATGCAGTAGCATTAAAGACTAGTTACCAGGGAACTTATGATTGATTGTAATACAGATTCAAACAGAAAGACTGGAAAATTTTCAAAAGTCATATTGATCCTAGTTTTCCAAATGATACTGTGATGTTTTGGAACTACAACTAACTTGTGGTTTACTTTCTAAATCTTAGTTGCCACAGGTATACCAATACCCAAATCAGATAAAATTTGGCTATGTTCAGCAGAATTGATATCTCTAGAAACAAGGCCTTAGGAGAACATTTTATTTGACAGTTCCTATTATTTGCTGGGGGAGCGTTTTAGACAGATGAAAGGCGTGTTCTGTTTATAGTTGACCCCAGGGTAACAGTGTGGGGACATGGGTTAGGATTTAGAGTTCTGAGAAATTCCTCCTGTCTTAGTAGTTTTAGTTTCTAATAGATTAATTTTGTTAGTACAGAGTTTATGGTAGAAAAGTGGCACATGTGTTTACAGGGAAGCTGTATTTAAAGGTAGTTTACCTTGAGTTCAGTGAATGCCAGAGTCAGCTTCAGAGCTGCATCCTTTGTAGGTTTGAGGCCATTGTTCTTTACACACACACATCCCACCTGACCCCACCCCACATATACCCTTTATTTGCTATTATGGGGCAGTGCCTCTTCCACTAATTTTTTCTGATTGCTGTATCGGTCAGTATCTTTACGAATAGGTCCTTGAAACTTAGAGGCTAAAGGATCTTTGGTTTTTTAATCTGAAGTATCATATGTTTGTTTTACTTTGTACTTTGTCAGTTTTCTAAAGGTCTTCTCACATTTTCAACTGCTGTGTTGGAAATTATCCAAATTTTCAAATTTCCGATCCTTTTTTTTTTTTTTTTTTTAATCCTGTATTTTAGATGTGAGCCTGTTAAGAAAAAGAAGGACAGGTTCTTTTTACATTATCTGTTGGGCCTGTCCCACAATACAGGTTGCACACCTTGATGCCAGTTTCTTATGTTTCCTATTTATTGTTCCATTCCTTGCTTTCAGCCTTGAGTTTTAGTCTGACTTTTAAAGGAAAGGCATCAGAAAAGGCCTGTGTATCACTCTTGTTTTCTTGCTTTTTCTAGTCCCTTGCATTCCCTAGTCTCCTGTGAAGTGTTTTGTACTTTCTTTTTTTCTGTTTTTCCAGCCAGTTTTCAGTTTTACTCATCTGAGAGGCTACAAGTAAATGGAGTCATTAATATAAGCCTGGGATTCCTGGACAGTGTCTTAACAGAATGAAATCCAATAGCGGCCATTAGTCTCTCTGCCTTATGGTTTTGGAAAGTTTTTTATTATGACTGTTAACCTGAACTGTACCTTACTTTAGTTTCCATTGGTTTATCTACCATTGTAGCAGTCTTAAGTGGGTCTGGGCCATTTGTTGTTTTCTTGGGGAAGACCTTGAGAAAAAGATAGTTCATTTGGAATTTCAGGGGAGGCAGTAAAGGGGAACAGAGTATAAAAGGTGGTGATGCCAAAACATAATGTTGGGTACATAAGGAGGGCAGGTTTCAGATAATCTGAATGCATTTTTCTTTGCTAGAGAGTCTTTAAATATACGCTGCTTTGAACTCCAAGTTTAAGGCTTCAGCATGCCAGTCAGAAAGACTGGCCAGCGTATATTTGGTACTTTTTCTCCTTTCTTTTCTAGAGCTTGTTTTAGTTGTATTGATAACACACACTGCAGACAGTAGGATCAAGCAACGCTCATAAAGTGGTGGCTTCTTGTTTAGTTGCTAAGTCATGTCCCCCTCTTGGCGACGCTGTGGACTGTAGCCCACCAGGCCTCTCTGTCCATGGGACTTCCCAGGCAAGAATACCGGAGTGGGCTGCCATTTTCTTCTCCAGAGGTTCTTCCCGACCCAGGGAACAAACCTGTGTCTCTTGCGTTGACAAGCGGATTCTTTACCACTGAGCCGCCTGGGAAGCCCATAACGTGGTGGCTAGAAACCATGATTTAGTCCCTAAAGTACAGAAATGTTAACCTTAGTCCCCGAGTACAAAAATGAAGAATGGCCTCCTCCATTAAACAAAGTGATGTCTCTTTTAGATATCTCCTATTGAAGATTTTAGAGAGGCTTATGGCAAAGTTTGTTGCTCCAGAGACCAGACACTGGTCTCTTGGGTCTCTTATCTGTTGGCTGCTAAAGTTTAACTACATAGCAGTTAGTAGAGCCTGTGCCATCATTTGATCTTCTGAAGATTGAATGATACAGAAAAGACAGTATTTCATCAAGAAGTTTCTTTCACAAAATTCTTTCAATTTATGATTCTCAGAGAATGGAGTTAAAGCATTCAGGGAGATACTCAAAGAACCACAGGATACTAATCGTAGAATTAACAAACTCAGCTAGTCTAGTGACTGTGCAACTCAGCTATAATAGCTGAGAAAAATTGCTGAGATTCCAGATTACCGTTGGGGACACTGATCAGGGATCATACAGGACCTGAATGCTAATTTTAGTTCAAGGACAAAAGGCTTAAGGAATGTTTGCTTGTTTGGGAGTCACTAGTTCCAGTAAGCAAAATGAACAAGTCTTTAGAGTAGACTCAGTGGACAGCCTGAAAATTATAAACAAAATCCATGATTCATTCAAATTTGAAAAATTTGAACATTTCACATTTTTGCTTGGACAAAGGAGAAACTTCATGTGAAAATGTAGCTTTCTGTCAATGAAACAATGTGTGTTGAATTTTAGAGGGGACTAGAATTTAGGTTAAAGTTCAGTAAAGTGCTTTTACTTATAAAAGCAAAGTTGAGTTAATTGCTCATTAGGTGGAGTCTTGAGCAGGTATTTTAAAATGGTATCTGCTAAAAGTGGGAAATTCACCATCCTGGATACAGATGGATCATGTCCTTCGTTGTTTATGTGCCAGTGTAGAGTATATGACATTCTGTGATCGTGCAAGCTGTGTCTTTAGGCAAGTGTGATGTTTTTCCTTCTCACTGTCTACTGGACCACTCTCCCTCCCTTAGTGCTCCATTAAATAACTAGAACTCAAGGAGACCTTGAAATTGTATCAAATGGTCAGTACTAGGAGGAACTAAGACATTCAGCCAGAAGTAAAGAAAAATCAGGTGGGATGTGATAACCGTGTCCAAATATTTGAAAGACTGTTGTGTAGAAAAATGGTTTGGCTTAAATCAGCTTGCCTCCAGAGGGCAAGCTATGGGTGGATAGGTAGCAGTTTTGGACTCACCATTAGGAGGAGCTTTCTGAATTCTAAGCTGACTTAGTAGACAGGAGTTTTCATGAGTGGAGCTGTGAAAGTAGAGGCGGGATAGCTGGTGGCTTAAAGTGCTTAGACGGTAGATTCTGTGTTTCCGGGAAAAACCAGGTGGCCATGCTGAAAAGTCTGACATTTTCCTGACTTAGTTCTAAATTCCATGACCACTAGTTTCAGAAAGATAACTTGCTATCTTGGTTGAAGAGGATTTTCTGTACGTTAGTAATGAAGCATTCTCTGTATGCGGGCTGTTAGGTGTTCAGAGATCAGTGATAGCCTCTTGCTGTCAAGTAGCTTGTATTTATAAATGGAAATATTCTCGAGCTTTTCTTCATTTCCATTCTTGAACCAGTGTGTAACTTTTTTTTTTTTTTACTATTATTCTCAGGATTTACAATGTCCAAAAATTAGTTTTGAGATTTACTTCCCTTTCAGATACTAAAATTGTTTTTCTCTCCTCTTTATTCCTAGCAATGTCTCAGGCTGTGCAGACAAATGGAACTCAGCCATTAAGCAAAACATGGGAACTCAGTTTATATGAACTACAACGAACACCTCAGGTAATGTAGACCAAGATAATTTAGGGAAAATATGAGACATATGTAAACCGGAATATATTTTTAGAAAATGAAAATTTGAAAGAACATAACCATAATAATACATTTATATACAAAATAGTCCTAATTTTTGTGTATGTTGGTTGACCATTCATTGAAGAAATAATTTGAGTGCCTATTGTGTACCAGGTCCTAAATTAGGGACTAGGTAAAGTGGTGAATAAAACAGATGTGGCATCAGCTCAGGGAGTTTAGACACCAAGCAGGTAAATTACACATATGAGAAGCTGTACATAGGTAAGTTCCTCGATGCTGTAATAATAACAGGGTAACTAGGGAAGACTATTTTGAGAAGGTGAAGACGGGAAAGACTGGGAAAGGAACAAGTTTGAAGGAGATAAACATTCTTAAAACTGAAGTCTGAAAGTTTGAAATGCCTGTAAGACAAGCAGAAATGCTACCTAGGGGTCTGGGCTAAATATAAAGTTTCAGGACTTGTCAGTGCATTTGGAGCACAGGAATGCCAGATTACCTAGAGAGATGAGCAGAAGGCTCAGAACTTCATCCACAGGAGCTTCAGCATTTAGAAATTAAGTAATAGGAAAGGAGGCTGAGAAGGAACAGCCAGAGAAATGGAAGGAAAAGTGGGAGATGAGAGGAGATAAAAAAAAGAGGACAGAGTGTTTCAAGGAGGATGCAGCTACTGTGTTCAGTACTACTGGGAGGATGAGTAAGATGAGGATTACAAAAGTGAACATTCGAGTTGGCAGTATAAAGTTGGTAACCCTTGAGAAGAATAGATTCACTTGAGTAGACTGTGCTGTGTTAAAGAGGGAGGAGGGGAGGTGAAGATGGATAGGTAACGCTTTAGAGAAGTTTGGCTGTGCAGAGATGCAAAATGAATGAAAACTTGAGGGGAACTTAGAATCAGGAACCCCAGCTCCCTCTGGACACAGCTCTAAGGTTCACGTTTCACTGCAGCAATCCTATGTTAATCCAGATTGATTTAGTGAGGAGGGAGAGATTGCTGAAGTCTGAGAGCAGACAGAATAATTGAAAGGGGAGCATGCTTGAGAAGGTAGAAAGGAACGTACATTTGATAGGAAGTGGTGTGCTTTCTCCTTATAATAAGAATGAGGAAGATACCTAATAAAGATCAGGTAGAGAGAAAATGAGAGCTCCTTTTAATGAAGTAAGGTAATCTGCTTAACGTTTACATGGTAGAAGGTCTGCAGATAGAAGAAAAGGTGTGAAAAACGCTGTAGTGAAAAGAAAAGTGAGTTTTACTGACACCAGTCTGGTGTGTGATCCCTCCCCCTTTCCCCTCTGCAGTGCTACACAGATGCACAGGGACAGGAATGCAAACCCAGATGGATGGTTTTCCAGGCTTGGGATTTTGCTAGGCAAGTTTTCAAGAGGCCGAGGGGGACAGGCTTGATTACTAGCTGGGTCATCATCATACCCTGTGTGATTCATAAAATGGAGGTTATAATTCCTAAGTCAAAAGTTTGTGTGCATATTAAACTAAGTAAAATGCAGAAAGTGCTTTATATAGAAAGGTTGAAATATAAGAGATAACTTGATAAGGGACAGTATCCACAGTTTCATTGTCTTTTTTTGTGGAGTCATCAATCTTTGACCCTATAGAGAAAACACAAGTATGATGGAGAGCCAGTGGAAATAGGAAGTGTCAGTAAGCCTGTTGGAAGCCCTCATTTCTACCTGCATCTTCCTTTTCATGGCCACTAACTAGACCTCTCCCCTCAATCCACAGGAGTATTGGTGCCTTTGTTCTCAGTGCTGCCTTGTGGGAAGGGTAGGTTGTGGTAGTGAGGCCAAAAGTAGGAGTTGCTGATCTGTGCCTCTGGGAGATGCGGCCTGAATTCTACATTGCAACTCCAAGTGCATTTCTCACTGACAACAGTTTTAGTCATGACAGTTAGAAATACTAATACTTGTTACTTCAGACAGACGTGCTGTAGTTTAAATCAGTTTGTAGATTAGCCTGAGAACCTGACCACTTGGTATAAAACTGCTCTGTGGATCAAGAATGTTTAAGGTTTAAAAAGTGATTTTAAAACAAAATCCTGTTAAACTGTGCATCAGTTTAGTTCAGTCACTCAGTCATGTCCGACTCTTTGTGACCCCATGAATTGCAGCATGCCAAGCCTCCCTGTCCATCACCATCTCCCAGAGTTCACTCAGACTCACGTCCATTGAGTTGATGATGCCATCCAGCCATCTCATCCTCTTGTCGGGAAGTCCCCTTCTCCTCCTGCCCCCAATCCCTCCCAGCATCAGAGTCTTTTCCAATGAGTCAACTCTTCACGTGAGGTGGCCAAAGTACTGGAGTTTCAGCTTTAGCATCAGTCCTTAGAGAATATTTAAATTCATATTTTAAAATCTTAATGGATGGCATGAAATATATAGTTTATTATCATAGTGGTGCACTTTTGCAGATGGAAGAATTTTTAGGGTTCCTTTAGCCTTAACTTCCTCATTTTTCAGGTAAGAAGACAATGTTAAAATATTTAGAGTTGCAGAGCTAGTTGTTGAACTAGAACCTAAGCCATCTGACTCCATATTCAGTGCTATTTTAAAATTATACCAGGCTAACTTACCATTAGTTGTCTTTTAAATATATGATATGCTATCTTTAACATTATGATAACAGATTTATATAATGCTTTGGTGCTGGGGCTGAGGGAAGTTGAAGGAGATTATAGATAAAACAAGATTGGTTGTGAATTGACAGTGATGGTGACTGGATGATGGCTGCACAGGTGTTCATTTTTGTCGCTTCTGTATTCTTATATGTTTGAACTTGTCCATAACTTTTTTTTAAAAAGGTAGCATTTAATTTTAAAGTGATGTTTTTACAGGAGGCAATAACAGATGGCTTAGAAATTGTGGTTTCACCTCGAAGTCTACACAGTGAATTAATGTGCCCAATTTGTTTGGATATGTTGAAGAACACCATGACTACAAAAGAGTGCTTACATCGTTTTTGTGCAGACTGCATTATCACAGCCCTCAGAAGTGGGTATGTTAAAATGAGTGACACCTAGGTATTTAAATTATGTGAGGACGGTATTCTAGTGCTTTATCTAAAGTCCAGGTTGTAATTGTTGGAGAATCTTTGTTTTGAAACAGTTGGTTTTATATAATTTTAGAAGCTTTTCAGGATGAGTTTTTATTTTGAGGAAACTACAAAGCTTGAAACCATGGCTTTTCCACTTCTTAGGTATGTAAAATAATACCCTGATGAAAGCTATTTTAATAAAATAATTGATAACATGAATATATATTAATGGATACTTTTTCCTTATATGGCATGGATATCAGAAAGGGGAACTTTATATTAGGAAAAACTAGATTTTCATTTCTAAATGGTTATATATAAATTATCACAAGGAAGTATTTAGATTTTTCTCTATTGGCAAGTAGTAGAGAGTATCTCAGTTTTCAGAGATCGTGCTTATAGCCACTAGTCAGATATTCACGGGAAGTCAGGTAATCAGTTTAACTTTCTGTGACTTAGTAAAGGTATTGGGGAAAAGATGATAATAATCTGGAAGCTGGCTATTTTTGTCTTCAGCCCAAAGATACTAGCATTACTTACATTTCTTTTCCCTCTTTTTATTTAGCAATAAAGAATGCCCTACCTGTCGGAAAAAGCTAGTTTCCAAAAGATCACTAAGACCAGACCCAAACTTCGATGCACTCATCAGCAAAATTTATCCGAGTCGTGATGAGTATGAAGCTCATCAAGAAAGAGTATTAGCCAGGATCAACAAGCACAATAATCAGCAGGCACTCAGCCACAGCATTGAGGAGGGACTGAAGATTCAGGCTATGAACAGGTAGGGGCGAGAGGCAGAGACGGTGGCCGCTTTTCTTAGTGTTTTATTAAAGACTGAATTTACTTACCGCCTTCCATTTTGAAAAGATAAAATGCAGTAACCAACAGTAGTTCTCTGTAATTAGTTTTTCATGCAGGTATAATATATGTTTCCTGGGGTAATAGGGGATTCCTTTAAAGTAATAGAATCTTAAAAACAAAACAGAAACCTCTCATATACCCACTTCTGTCTCCACTCACCACTGTACTTCTCTTCTTCTCTTCATAAGAGTTGTCTGTGCTCACCAGCTCCGATTTCTTCCCATTTTGAACTCCCCCAGTCAGGCTTCACCCTGACTCCTCATATCACCCTTGTCAAAGTTATCATTGACCTCCACATGGAAAAATCTAGTCACTGATTCTGAGATCTAATCTTACTTAATATTTTACACAGTTAATTTCTCTTTGATTGGTTTTCTTTACCTGTCTTTCAAGAGATCATATTCTCCTGATTCCCTTTGTATGTCATTAGCTGTTTCTTGTCTCCAAACTTAACATGTTCAGTACTGAATTGTCAGTTTTTACCCCCTACTTCTCTTCTTTCTTGCTTGTTTCAGTTGATGGCAAAACCATCATCACACTTGCTTTAGCCAAAAATTTTGGGGTTACTTTTAATCTCTCTCCTTTTTTCCCCAGCCTGTATACCAGTCTGCAAGTAAATATATTTTTAGCTTTTCCCATAATACATCCAAGTTGGTATAAGCAGCCACTGTCTTTCATTTGAAGTATTGAAGTAGCCTCCTGATTTGTCTTTCTACTTTCCATGCTTACTGCCATACCATCTGTTCAAAGCACAGCAGCCAGAATGATAAGGTGAAAGTCAGGTCCAAATTCTCCTTTGCTTTGAGGCCTCTAATATCTTCTCTTCATATTCAGGCTAAAAGACCTTAATGGTAGCTTCCAAAGCCCTACATAATCTGAGCACTTTCTTCACCCCCACTCTTTTTTCTGCTCTGACATCTCCTTATATGTTTAGGCCTCAGGGGGAGTCAGGACTTTCCAAAGCCACATCCCAGTCTCGCGGCTTTCACTTTGGCTGAACATCAGAATCACTTGGGAAGTTTTTGAATCCTAGAGCCTCAAAGTTATCACTCCAGGCTAAGTAAATCAAAATCTTTGACTGGGGAATATGCATTCATATTTAAAGGTTCTAGAAGTGATTCTGAAATGCAGACTTTCAGTCATCTACCCAGAGAAAGAATCCCCTTTGTGAAATCCTTTATAGATAGACTTTTGATTTTGCTTGAACATTTCTAGTGGTGGGAGTATGTGACAGAAGCTTTGTTCAGTTGTTAACAACATTATTAAAGCTTCTTCGGTGTTTTTCAGACTTAGCAAGCTTGTTTATGCCTTGGTGCCTTTATACTTACTGTTCTGTCTTTCAGGAACCTCTTCTAGATAATCTGCATGGCATACACTATTTTTTCAAGTGTCTGCTAAGTTTCCATTTTCCACCCCAGTTATAAAGTGATGGTATTGTTAACTGCCTTGACGGTTGTTTTGATGAATAAATAAGATGTGTGCACGAAGCGCCTTGCCCAGTTACCGGTTTATAGTATTTGAGCTTGTTAGAGAGATGCTTCTGTATTCATGCTCTGTATTTAGATATCTCATCTTTTGCTTTAGAATAATTTTGCATTGCATTAGCCGACTTTGGGTGAGGTCAGCAGGCAGAGAGTGCTGACATATCTGAATTATACCTTTGTTTCGATTTAAAATCTCATAAGAAAAGTCTCCAAATGTAAATAAGTATTTGCCAGTAGTCCCCATAATCAAAAAAGAAATTTTTTCAGTGAATGTAAATATTTGTTAAATTTGTTCGAATGTTTGCCTGTGTGTGTTTCCCTAAACTTTTCAGGGACATGTGGGAAATAGATGCCGTTATTCAACTTGGAGCAAATTCAGTTATTAACATGTTTTTAGAATTTAGGTTTTTTTTTTGTCCACACTAAAGTGGCTTCAAGATCTCAATTCCCCAACCAAGGGTTGAACCCAGGCCACAGCAATAAAAGTCTGGAACCCTAACCTCTAGGCTACCAGGGAACTTAGAATTTAATAACTTCAATGAATGTACTTCTAACTTGATGCATTAAGAAGGCCTACATGTAAATTTCATGCAACCTGTTTTTGTGTTATTTTCCTCTTAACTAGATTACAGCGAGGTAAGAAACAACAGATTGAAAATGGTAGCGGAGCAGAAGACAATGGAGACAGTTCTCACTGTAGTAATGCATCCACGCATAGCAATCAGGAAGCAGGACCTAGTAACAAACGGACCAAAACATCTGATGATTCCGGGCTTGAGCTTGATAATAATAATGCAACAGTGGCAATTGACCCAGTAATGGATGGCGCTAGTGAAATTGAATTAGTATTCAGGCCTCATCCCACACTTATGGAAAAAGATGACAGTGCACAGACAAGGTAAGTGTGGGTTAGTTTCAGATTGTCTGAATTTAGAATGGTTACTTTGGAGTTAGAAAGCAATTTCAGGTAAGAATTAAGGGTGATATTTGTCATCCTATTGTTGCCAGAGGCCAGCTGGATAGTTTAGCTGCCTGCATTTTGTTTTCTTTATTCCTCATGTGCTTGCCGTCTACACATGCATATCTGAAAGGAATGACCCTCCTAGGCAGAGGAGGAGAAAGAATCATTTAAATGTCTTTACAGTAATGCTCTAAAATTTTTGGCTGGCCAGCATGGCTGCTTTATTACATCTCTCCAAAGAGCACACTACCTGCCATCAAGTGCAGATACGCATCAGGTTGAGTGAGTGATTGAATGATACACCATGCTTTAAAAAAAAACATGAAAATTAGCACTTACGCTCATTCTGAAAAACCTAAAAAAGACAAGAAGAAATTTGCTTTTATTCTTAGCAGTATTCTTGCTGCTATAGATTCAGAACTGATTGTTGGGGTTGAGCGATATGTTCTGTTTTTCCTCTTAGTACAGTGTGTATTTGATTTTTGTTATTTTATGTCATATATTATGGATGGTAAGGTAGGTAGAGCTTTCATGGCCTGGTGGATGTGAGCTTGTACTTTTCTCTCTTCTGTACCTTTCAATAAGAAATTTTTAGATAATAGAGGAATAAATTTCTGATATTATTTTGTCAACATTTGAGATATTTGCATTTGGTATGGCTTTTTGGAAATGTTTTATAACTTACATACATTTTTATCATTAATCTAGAAATTAAGGTTTTAATGATTTGTTTTTCCAGATACATAAAGACTTCAGGTAATGCCACTGTTGATCACTTATCCAAGTATCTGGCTGTGAGGTTAGCTTTAGAAGAACTTCGAAGCAAAGGAGAATCAAACCAGATGAACCTTGATACGGCCAGTGAGAAGCAGTATACCATTTACATAGCAACAGCCAGTGGCCAGTTCACTGTAAGTATTTAAAATAATAGGCTGTTGATATTGGGGGCACATTGAACATCTGAGAGTGGCAAGTTGTGGGGTGGGGCCTAATAAAACGGTGCATACACTGAAGAGAAATTGCAGCAGGGTAGTTAACTTGATATATCCATTTTTCTTTTATGAATGGTATAAGTGACAACAAGTTTATCCTGTTTTTTTTTTCAGATGGACTTTAATGTAGTTCCATCTCACTATTTTGTGCTTTGAGTAGTTTTCATAATTGTTTCTTTTTTGTTTTAGGTGTTAAATGGCTCTTTTTCTTTGGAATTGGTCAGTGAGAAATACTGGAAGGTGAACAAACCCATGGAACTTTATTATGCACCCACAAAGGAGCACAAATGAGATTTTACTAAAACCAGTTCTGAGAATGAACTTTTTTATAGCCTATTTCTTTAATATTAAAGATGTACCGTCATTACTTTTATGGACAGAACTTTGGATATGTTATTCAGTTTTCTTTCTGAGCCAGATTCGTTTACACTATTAGAATCTTTTCCCCTTAATTTAAGATCTCCTTTTTGGAAGGAACTGCAATTATTCAGTACTTTATTTTTCCTTTAAAAAGTATATCTAAATTGTATGTTTTCACAGAGTGTGGTTCCATTTGGAGCATCTTGGAGCTTTTGACCCAGGAATTTTTCATAGTTCTGTATTCTTAAGCGAAGATTTAGTTGGCCATCTTTCTCCCTCCCCTCAGAAGTTTTTTAGGCCTACAGAATGTTAAATATGTATTTTGACTTTTTTTCCTGGAGTCTTGTATATTTATAGTTTTCTATATAAGCTGTAGTATCTTCATGAAGACCAAGGCTCAAATTTACTGTGCTTAAAAAACAATTCTCATAGGATTATTATTTTCATGGTATTTTCTTCCATAATATCTCATTTTTAAAGAAAAGTTCTTTATGAACTTAGTGTCCATTGTCATGCAATGTTATTTTCTTCCATTTTTGTCCCTCTAAATTTGGAATTTCTGATCCTGGGAAAGAGAACCAAACAAGATCCCAAGTTCTGTGAGAACTTGGTTCATTCACAGATTTCATTGAAGAAAGAAAAATTAAATTGTTCTTATGTAGTTTTCAAGTGTGTATTTTAAAAAGTCTTTTTCTTTGTATTTTATTGTCACCTCATTTCCTTTATTATGTGTATGTTTTTTTCCTATTAAAATACCAGAGACATGGAGATATTTTGCACTTTAGCCTGGATGAAAAGTACAAGATATGTTCAAAGCTTCCCTAATTCTTTTCTTATTCATAGCTGCATAAGTTTCAAAAATAACATGGCACATAGAACTAACAATAGGGAAAATTTGCTTCTGTTTGAAAAGTGTGTTTAGCATTTTGGGTTGCCATATCAGTTTATAAATTTGGTGCTCTGCTAATTACACTGTATCTAGAGAAGCAAGCTAATGGAGCTTGAACCCTGCCTTGATGTGTAGTGAAAGATAACTCTGTAGAAGAATGTCAGCCAGAATGGTAAAGTCATTCTACTCTTCTTAATTTAGTTTTATAATGAAGGACAGTGTGTGGTGTCTGGACCCAAAAAGGCTTTATGATAACAGGTCAGAAATAAGATTGACTTGTGTTGTTTTTTTTTGTCCCTGTCCTGATTTCAGGTATGTTTCCAAGTTTAAATTATCACAGTATTTATGAAAACATATTTGCATTGGGAAATTAACCATAAAAGGTTTTTACCAGGGGAAAGTTACCCTCCAATACCATTGTAACTGAAAGCCTGTCTAGTCGTTGTAAATATTTACCTGTCATTTTTGACAGATCGGGGCCAGCTTGATGTTTTAAATATTCACCCCAATATGAAAATTTAAAGGCTTGTTCAATTTTTTACCATTCTATTGAAAATATTTAAAATCTGTTTTTACAATTTTTTTTTTTTTTTTGGTAATCTGTGCCATGAAGTTTGAAAACCACCAAATATCAAGGAAAATTTTGTATTCAGTTCCTTTTCTGGTGTAATGTTAAATTGTATAGATTATTAATGCATGTCCACTGAATATAACCCTGGTTTTGTGATATAACTGCTTAGATTTTATTGGTGATATTAGATTAGTGGTTGCATTAAACAACTAAATTCCATTGTGATTATTAATTGACATTTGTCTTTAAGCAAAAAGTTATTTGTGAATATAAGCTTTGTGCTTAGAGAATGTATGTGTTTTTATCCATCAGTATGGGAGGATATAAATTCTTTGCATCATTAGTGAATGTACTGGATGTGTAATCCTTTGCAAAATATAATTACAGGTGTTTGATAGAGCACTGAGTGTATAGTGTTGTGTGTGTGTGTGTGTGTGTGTGTATGTTTGTGTGTGCTGGAGGGTGGGTACTGTTAAACATACTATTAACTATGAGTGTTTCATAAAGTATTATCCAAGTAACTTCTATGACCACCTTCTCAACTGAGAAATGAAAGACTCACTAAATAGGGCCTTTGGATTATACATTATCATTTTAAATTTATTAATATTATGCTAAAATATATATAACCTAATTTATCACTTTAACCATACAATTGAATGACATTAAGATACATTCAGAGTGTTTTTTAGCCATCACCGCTATCTGTTATTTCTAGAACTATCATCCCAATCAGAAACTGTACCTGATATGTGATATACCCCAGGTAAACTCTATTTTTCTTTGAATTTGACTATTTTAGGCATATTATATATGTGGAATCGTGCAGCATTTGTACGTTGTGTCTTAATGTCTTGTAGCATAATGGTTTTAAGGTTCATCCAAGTTGTAGCATATATCAGAATTCCATTCCTTTTTATGTCTGAATAATATTCCACTGTATCCATTCATTGTTGATGGGTACTTAGATTAATGGAAACCTTTTGCTATTGTGAATCATGCTGCTATGACCATTTTTGTACAAGTATCTGTGAGAGTTCTTTAAGTTCTTTTGGGTATACACTTAAGAGTGAAGTTGCTGAATCACATGTCAATTCTATATTTAATTTTTTGAGGAACCTCAGACTTTGCCACAATGGCTGCACCATTTTACAATCCCCCCAGCAATACAGAAGGATTCCACTCTCTCTACTTCTTCACTAACACTTGCTGTTTTTGTTTTCAGTAGCTGTATTTATGGGTATAAAGTGTTATTTCATTGTGTTTTGGAGTTGTATTTCCCTAATGGCTTGTGATGCTAAGCATATTTTCACGTGCTTACTGGCCATTTGTATATCCTCTGTGGAGAAATACCCATTTAAGTCTTTTGCCCATTTTTAATTGGATTGTTTGTGTGTATTGTAGAAGTTCTTAATATATTCTGGATATTAATCTGTCATCAGATATATGATTTACTCATGTATTTTCTCCCATTCTGTGGGCTGGCTTTTCACTCTTTCAGAAGTGTCCTGTGATACACAAAAGTTTTTAATTTTGATAAGTTCCAATTTTTCTATTTGTTGCCTGTGCTTCTGGTGTCATGTACAAGAATGCATTGCCAAATCTAATATCATGAAGATTTTCCTCCAAGAGTCTTTTTTTAGGTCTTTTTTTCCATCTTGAGTTTTGTATATGGCAAAAGATAAGAAATCAGCTTTGTTAGCATTTGGATATGAAGTTTCCCCAGCACCATTTGTTGAAAAGATTGCCCTTTCTCCACTGAATTGTCTTGGCAGCCTTAATTAATTTTCAGTTAATGAAAATCAATTGACCGTACATATAGGATGGTTTATGTATGGGCTTGTATCCCATTGGTCTGTATGACTTTTCTTTTGCCAGTACCACTCTGTTTTGATTCCTGTACCTTTGTAATTAGTTTTACATTATCGTTTTAAGTCTTCTGAACCCTGGGAACGACAATATTTCACTTGTACCTTTGAGAAAATTGAGTCTCAGGACTCTCAACTTGGAGAACCAAACATGAAATAATTGAAATGCCAAATGAGAAAAGATCTCTCGTAAATTCCCACCACATTTCTACTTAGAAAACTTAGTTTACTAAGTCTTAGAAACATAATTATTAGAAAGGAAAAGTAATTAGTGTTCCATTGTTGTAACTATAAAAATGGCTTCCTTGATAACTTTTCTGAATTAATGGAGTAAGGACCGCTGAAAATCTGTTGTTCCATAAAAACAATGATAACACTAAAAGTTGTCAAAATCAACTTTGTCAGAACTCTAAAAAAAAAAAAACTAAAAGCTTCCAGTAGTCTAAAAAGCATTTATTCAACAGAAACTGTAACAAAATGGTTTGTAACATTTTAAATTTCCCTGTCCATATTTCCTCAGTTCTAGGTCAGCTTTGACAACAAGCAACCTTGCAACTGTTAAAACCAGCAGCCTAGTACTACCACTGGAGGGAACTTGAAGCACCACAAAAAGCCCACTCTAGAGAATTGTCACTATTTGACCTGTCTGGTACCTCACTGAAAAGCTCTGTATTCTAAAGAGTTCTGTCTTTATTTGACCTGACTCCACTCACTCTGCAAAGATCTGTATCTTTACCCTGTTTACCATAGAAGCTACTTGAGGCTGTGATAACAATTGAGGCTAAACAGATGCTGACCAAAAACAAAAACAAAAAAATATCATGTCTGTAGAGGGCTTTGAAAAGTTCCAGCATAATTCCTGGGAATCTAGAAGGCTGCATGTATAAGATGTATGCATACCCAAAAGAAAAAGCATTAATCTAACCTGTGACAGAACTTGAGGCTCTGTAAGTAGGAAGTGAAAGCTAAGGCAGAGTTGTAAACTGCATGTTGAAGTGTTGAAGGCATAGCCCAATAGTTTCAAAGAGCACTTCTTCAAGATTGGGAGAGTTAACTGTTTAAAGGCATTAAAGAACATTGCTGTCCAATCATTAGCTGACCTCTAAGCTAACAAAATGGAGAAAGAAATGGCAACCCACTCCAGTTTTCTTGCCTGGAGAATTTCACGAACAGAGGAGCCTGGCAGGCTTTTGTCCTTGGGGTCGCAGAGTTGGACACAACTGAGCAAATATCATTCACATTTAAGCTAGCAAAACAGAATATAATGGTCACACACAGCAAAAAAATGCAGACTTTACAGAGTCAGTCCAAGAAGTTCTAACGCAGCAAAACCTGAGGAGGGGAAGGGATTCCTTGTTCAGCGTTGGCATGTTATATTATTTTAAATGTTTAGTTCTCAACAAAAATTTACAAGACTTGGAAAGAAAGTGTCTGGGACAAAGCCCAGGTGTTGAAGTTTTTAAGTAAAATTTTGTTAGCCTTTAAAAGCTTGTTCAGAGAACTAGAAGAAACCATGTCTTAAAAGCTAAATTTGAGAATAATCTTTCTCCAAATAGAGAATAACAATAAAGATAAATTATGATAAAAGAAGCAAATAGAAATCCTGATTGGAAAACTGTAACAGGTGAAATAAATTGAGTAGGGTCCCTCAAAAGCAGATTTGAACTGCTAGAAATATTCAACAAATTTGAACAGAGGTATTACTTGAGAGTAGCCTAATCAGAAAAAAAGGAATAGAAACATAGTATTGTAAATCAGCTATATTGTAATATGAAATAAATTTAAAGGAATAAAGGGGGAAAACTACAGAGATCTCTGGGACACTATCAAGTATAATAACATAATGGAGGTCCTAGAAGGAGAGAAGGGGTTACAGTATATTTGGAGAAATAATTGCCCCAAACTTCAGAATTTACAGAAAAGAATATGCACATCTGAGAAGCCTAACTACTGCTAAATAAGACTGGGTTTGAGAAACAGCAAGATAAAAGTGATCACATATGAGGACTCTCTAATAAGATTAACAGCTTGCTTCTCATAGGAAAGTCATGGAGGCCCAGAGGCTTTGCAAGAAAAAGTCAACCTAGAATTCTATATGCAGCAAAATTACTCCTCAAAAATGAAAGAAATTAAGATGGTCACACATAAAAACAGAGCAAATTTGTCAGTAGCAGACCTGCCTACCCTATAGGAAATACTGAAGAATCCTTCAGGAAGAAATGAAAGGACGTTAGATAGTAAGTTGAATCCACATAAATAGTAGCACTGGTAAAGTTAACTGCGTAATGAAACATGAAGCACGGTAGGGACTTTTCGATTGTCCAGTGGCTAAGACTCCATGTTCCCAATGCAGGGGGCCCAGGTTTGATCACTACTCAAGGTTGATTTCCCTTAAGATTGACTGGTTTGAGCTCCTTGCTGTCCAAGGGACTCTCAAGAGCCTTCTCCAGCACCACAGTTTGAAAACATTAATTCTTCCGTCTCTGCCTGCCTTATGGCCCAGCTCTCACATCCATACATGACTGCTGGAAAGACCTCATAGCCTTGACTATACAGATCTTTGTCGGCAAAGTGATGTCTTTGTTTTGTAACACACGGTCTACGTTTGTCATAGCTTTTCTGCCAAGAGGCAATCTTCTAATTTCATGGCTTCAGTCACCATCTGCGATGATTTTAGAGCCTAAGAGGAAATCTGTCACTGCTTTCTTTCCCTTCTATTTGCAATGAAGTGATGGGACTGGATGCCATGATGTTAGTTTTTTTTAATATTGAGTATTAAGCCAGCTTTTTCACTCTCCTCCTTCACCCACCCTTATTAAGAGGCTGTTTAGTTCCTCTTTGCTTTCTGCCGTTACAGTAAAATCCCCATTCATGGATCACTGCCTTGTCATGGTGAAATTATAGCTATTGATGTTTATATTTACAAAGCACATCTTAAAAACCTAATCTTCTACCTTGAAAATCTATTGCCATTAATTTCTGATAGGTGTGTACTTACTGCCGTTTTATTACTTGTTTTGGGCTTATTTTGTGGTTCTTCCCTGTCCCTTTTGTTTCTTCCATTGTGGTTTGACAGTTTTCCTTTGTGGTGTATTTGTGGTCCATCCTTGTTTTTGTGTATCTATTGTAGGTGTTTGGTTACCGTGGGGTTCCACGGTTCTGTATTGATTTGTTTTAAACAGATAGTCCTTTAGGTTCAAACACATTCTGAAAGGATCTATGTTTTTACTACCTTTTCCTCTACTTGGTATTTCTTGTTATATTTTACATCTTCGTGTTTATTCCTTTACTAAAGTGAACGTCACTCAGTCATGTCCGACTCTTTGTGACCCCATGGACTGTAGCCTGCCAGGCTCTTTTGTCCATGGAATTCTCCAGGCCAGTGTACTGGAGTGGGTAGCCTCTCCCTTCTCTAGGGGATCTTCCTAACCCAGGCACTGAACCCGGGTCTCCCACATTGCAGGTGGATTTTTTACCATCTGAGCCACTAGGGAAGCCACCCAAAATCTTTGCCTTCCCACACCAGGAGTCAAACCCAGGCCACCTGGGTGAAAACCAGGAATCCTAACCATTAGACCATATGGAAGAGGACAATTCCCTTAGTAATTACAGTTATAATTGATTTATAAATTTTTTGTCTTTTAACCTTTGTACTAGCATATTTGAGTGGTTGATACTTGGCTTTTACTACATATTTGCCTTTACTAGTGGGATTGTCCTTTCCTATAGTTTCTTGTTAGGTCCTTTTCTTTTCCTCTTACAGAAGAACCTTTAACATTTTCTTCTAGGGTTGGCTTGGTATTGAGGAACACTTTCCATTTTTGCTTATCTGAGTTCTTTATCTTGCCTTCAATTCTAAATGATAATCTTGCTGGGTAGAGTATCCTAGGTTGCATGTTTTTCCCTTTCATCACTTTGAGCCATAAGTTCATTAAATACATTTTTGACCCCCATCTCTCTTCTGGGACCCCTATAATGTGAATGTTGATACACGTTACCCCAGAGATCACTAGAAGTGTGATCTTAACATTAAAAACATTTTTCTCTTTGTTGTGTGACTGGGTAATTTCCATTGTTCTGTCTTCCAGGTTACTTATGTGTTCTGTGTCACCCAGTGTGCTGGTCATTCTTTCTAGTGCTTGTTATTTCAGTTATTGTGTTCAGTTTTGACTGGTTCTCTTTTATATTTTCTAGTTCCTTTAAAACTTTATCACTGTATTCATCTAGTCCTTTTCCTAGTTCAGGTAGCATTCTCATTACTAATGCTTTGAATTCTTTTACCTGGTAAATATTTCATTAGTTCCCCCACCCTAACCATTTTCTCTTGCTCTTTGAACTGAAATTCCTCTGTCATCTTATTTGGCTTATTTTTCTCTGTCCCTATGCAATCAGGTGAAACAGTTCTCTCTGGCATCCTTGAAGGAGTCCTTGAGTGGGAGTATCCTGTGTAGTCTGCGTGTTCTTTGGTGGGAGAGCTGGATCGGACATGAACACGGGTCACACCTTTCTTCAGAGGAGCGAGCTGGCAGCTGTCACTCGGTGGGAGGCGGGGTTGGAGGTGGAGGTGCTGGAGGCGGTGTGATGCAGGGCTTCCCCTCCTCTCAGTTGCCCGCAGGGTTGGGGTCAGGTCTCATGCTGCTGGAGCAGAAGCCCCGAGGGTCAGGTCCAGGCTGGCTCAGGTAGCTTTCAGTGTGTGCTCTTGTTCCTCCCAGCACTCAGCTTCACACCAGCGGGGAGCAGTGCTGGGGCAAGAGGTGCACGGTGGGTATTAGGCGAAGGCTGAGGTGACCTTCCTGACTGTCTCTGCTGTGCCATCACTGGAAACGGCTGCTCCCCACCTTGCTAAGACAGCACGTAGGGTTTGAGCTGCCTTTAGCATCTCATAGCCAACTGAGCTTTTTCCACGCTTGTGGCAACCCTTGCTTCACGGTGAATCTGCAGTGCAAGGCCCGCAGTGCTGGAGCATCTGCTCAGCTCAGGCTGGGGGCAGTGGGGGGTACACGAGAGCGGTCATGGGCAATGTCAGCAGTCTGTGAGGTTTCCATTTCAATCGCCCTTTCCACCCAGCTGTGAGGCCATGTGAGTATCCAAGTGCTCGTCATGAGTGGAGTACAGCCTTCCCAGAGCCCTCCTGTTAGTCTCACTGGTCTTCCAACCCACCAAGGGCCTCATCTTCCCTTTGTTGGACCCCAGGCTGAGGTACCCAATGTGTGGCTTGAACCACTCGCCCTCCAGGGAGGGTAGTCTCCCTTTTCCTCCAAGTTCCCTCCCAGGGTCACAGGTCCCTACCTGATTGCCTGTTTTTCCTTACCTGTTTCTGTGTGGACCTTTTATACAGCCTTGGTTGTACATCTGACAGGTTCTAGTTAGTTTTCAGTGAGAATTGTTCAACATGTAGATGTATTTTTTATATGTTTGTAGGGGGAGGTGGGTTCTATATCCTCCTATTCCTTCACCTTATTTCCTCTCCCCGTACACATGTATTTTAAATAATCAGATGGTCCAAGTGCTGGTTTGTCTCATGGATTTATAGAAACTTTTCTTAACTATACAAAAAAATAACAACTTTTATTTCTTTTCGTGTTCGTGAATTAACTGGCAAGAATAATAAAGGTTTTCTTTTAATGGTCATAGAAACTAAACATGTACTTCATCTATTCCTTTATTTTACTAAAATGCCATTAATTGGAGATAAGAAAAAGCATCCTGCTAAGATTATGCTGTAATAACACAAAGAATTTTTCTTTTATTTCTTCTAAATTAATACTCTTAGGTTGATGCAGCCCCAACTCCCTGAATTTCTGTGTATGTCATGGGAGTGGTTTTTTTTACATGATATATTAAACCTTTCAGTCATTTCTCTTCCTCCATTTCCCAAGCTTAATACTTGTAAAAAAAAGTTAGTTTTTCTAAGAAACACTTAGGTAAATGTGCATTAAATCCTTGAAACAAAAATCTAAATTTTTGGTATATGTTTTCATAGAAACTCATATTCGGATGAAGCAAGAACCATATTTATTAATGGAAACAAGATTTTTTTTTTTCAACTAATTTTTGTAGTCATGTTAGCCTGGGCTACTTGTGCAAAAAATTAGCACATACACAAACCAAAAAAACAAGCAAAACAAACAAACAAAAAACACCCCAAAAAGCAAGAAAATCCTCACTTCATAAATTCATAAGGTGACAAGTTTTACTCCTGAGAGGTAGCATAACCAAGCAAATGAATATTGTACGTGCATTAACTGAGGCACTTGAGATCACCCAGTTTGTTTAATTCATAACAAAATCTCTCCTCATGCTTGTAAACAATTATATTAGAACAGTAGTCTCAATTTATTTTAACAAAATCTTAAAGTGTAATCATCTGGACTTTAAACTTACAAGAAAATGTATTTCTATCTCTGATAAGTATTTAGTTGGAGAAATAAGATTTCTTGAAATTGGGAATATATTTTATCTTGTATTTGTGAAATAATACATTAGTAATCAGAAAGGACACTATTCCCCCTATTTAGGGTCACTTTAATAAAAGGATTCTGGATTCATCTTACACATTACAAACAGAAAAGATAAATATCGTGAATCACTTTAAGTAGAGCTGAGATTAAGTAATGTGTTATTTTCATAACATATAAAATTCCAAACAGTCTGCATGTGAAAATTTTCTGAGTTATTAAACAGTAGGGTGATCTCAGTCACAAACTTGGCTTCATATGAAATGTTTTCATTCAAATTTTAAGCTTTCTTTAAAATAAGAAAAACTTGGAAAGCATAGCTCCCAAACCAGCTAAATTAGAAACTGCTAATTTTCTGAATGAAAAGAGCACTGTTTTTTATTTTTACACAACTGAATTGAAAGAATAGAAAAAGCACTACAGTTGTTACAGAGAATAATAATTGTGGCCATCAACACAGACATCTGAGAAACTTTCCTTTACATTTACCATCTTCTGCAACCACCTGCTTCTGCTTTGTCATTCACTGACATTTCAACCCTGTCGGCTACTGTGTCTTCAGATGCTGGTTGGACATGGCCCTCTGACTGTCCTCCGGTGTAAGTAGGGGTGCTGTACTTCAAAAGGATGGATTTAAACTGCATTAGAGGTGCATCTGTACGAACTCCCATTGGGTCAAAATGAGTTCGGCTTACTCGAAAGCCTGCTTGAGAAAGATAGCACAAAAACTTTTTTAACCTGCAACAAGGAAAGGCAAAAATGAGGTTCTTGTTTTAACTCATAATGTCATTAAAATAGTAAATATATACACTTTGTCATTCACTGTCTGTCTTACTTTGGCATATTCATTCCTTTAATGCTGTGTCTGTGGATGTTGTAATAAAAGGGAGGATGTTCAGTATTGACATCAGTCTTTTGCCTCTTGACTAAATTTGCAGTTGTTTCATTACTTTTTCTCTTTCCTGAAACGTACAGATATTAACACAGAAAGTTAGCATTCTCTTAAAAATCACAAGCCAGATACTTGAATAACTACATACTATCTCTTCAAGTCTAAATTCTTTGACACAACCTTTTGACCTATATATCCAATCTTAATTCTTACAATAACATAGCTTTTATTGTAATATTTATATTTTCACTATCCTTTACTCATGTAATTTTACTGTTTAACTGTTTGCTGAATCAGAACTTCTTTCTACCTTCTTCAGTTGTAAGCCTCAAGCCTACCTCCATCTTCTGTAGAAAGCCATTTTTGAAATCTGGGCCAGTCATTCCACAGATTTCACTACTCTCAACACTACTCTGAGTTTGATTAAGTTCTGTCATTATATGTTTTCTTGTTTCATGTATTTAGGTCTTTATAATGTGTATAAATCCTTCCCAAATTATATTCTAAGTTCCTGGAGAATAAGGTCCTTTATTTCTATAGTTGTATTCTCTACTGAATGCCAATAGAATTGACCCTTGTGAACAATGCGGTTTTAAATTGTGTGGGTCTACTTCAACATGGATATTTTTCAACAGGGAGAAACTACAGTAACACATGGTCCACAGTTTGTTGAATCTGTGGATGAAGGACTGACTTTAAGTTACACATGGATTAATCCCAGGGCTGTTCAAGAGTCAACTGTGTTTGATATACAGTAGTCTTCATTGAACACAAAACGAACACAAAGTCAGTCTCAGCGGCTTGCATATAGGAATTTATGAGTACACTGTATGATCTCATTGCCTACTTTTTACCACAGTACTTAGCCTTTACATTTTCAGTGAAAGGAAGCTAACAAGTTTCTAGCAGTTATCCCTTGAAAAATCACAAAAGGAAGACAACTGAGATATTCAAGTTATCATATGGAGATTTTTTTCTGAATGTTCAACATGGATGTTATTATGGCCAAATTTAAAATTTTCATGAACATTCACTTAAGCAAAAATATTCAGAAGACAAATTTGATGCATGAAAATGAATGATAAACTGCATTCAAAGATAAATATTGTTGAAGTATTGACTCATGGCTTCCCCCATTAAATCAGATAATTAAAACCTGATTATACTGTCACATTAAATCTAAGAAGGCACATGTACCCCAAGAGTTAGGAAAGGCTGAGACTAAAAATCCAATACCTTCCAATTACTATCATCAGCAGTATATAGATTTCTTTTGCCTGATATTTTCTATCATGTAAGATTTTATATGTTGTTATACTAGTTTAGAACAATCATAATTTTAGAGCTATAAAAGAATCCATAGAGATTAGTCTAACTCCCTTAATTTATACATGAGAAAGGCTCAGAGATTTTAAATATCTTCAAAACTTATGTTTTTACCTTATTCTAAAAAGGTTTTATGACAACTCTTAAAGGTGGGGGACCTGGCTAAGGTTATGTAACAAATGACACAAAGAAGTAGGGTGATACTTGTAAATTTAATGTATTTTACAGGATACTGGAATGCCTTTCTCTTCCCTCCAACAGAGAAATTAAGGAGAATAAATCATTTTTAAGTGATTTGAATCCTAACAAATTGGTTGAAGATGCTAAATGAACATGACTTGGGAACAGTATGTAGTTATTAAACCATAAGCTATTAGCAGGAGTTGAAATTTTCTTCTCTTTGAAAATCAACACTAAAATGCTCAGCAACTAATACAAAATTACAGCTTGTAAGTATAGTCCTTGGTTCTTTCAATCTCAGCACTGTTTTTGCCTGTATACAAAACAGATTTAGAATCTAACATTGCCTTCTAAAAACCTTAGACATTAAGCACCACCATTACAAATCTTAACATCCTTTGATATGAATTTACAATGCCTAATACAAGTATATTTTAAAGTATATACCCACCTCAAATTATAAGAAAGGCTATGTAATAAAATTCTTATGGCCAGAGTATAGGGTCTTCTGGTTAATCAGTGACATTTCTTTTAACATCTTGTATAGCTCTTGCAAGGGGATCACCATATACCAGAGATGTGAACAAAATACATATTGATAGAAGTTTTGAACTATGCAAATGCCAGATAAATAAGGTCTACTGTAATTTGGTTGCTGGTATAATAAGATGAAAATGAATTTGAAGTAGGCTACCAAAGCAATCTCTTCTCTTCCAGTTACCCTGCTGCTACGTGCTCTTACACAGATGCGTTCATACACAGATGCGTTCATACACACGCACACGTACCTTGTGCGCTGTGACTATCTGTTGTGGTATCGTCTGTAGTTTTAATAAATACACCGCATTCTTCTAAAATTAGAACAAATGGAAACAAAATATTTTACAGGGTGATATTAAGCAACAATTTGAAGTTTACATAAAAGCTTACTAAATCTATGCACTGCTTTTATGAATATATGATTCTGTGACCAAAACAGGTTCCAAGAATTCATTTTTTGACACTCTATGATACCTAACAGGCCCACCCTTCTATCAGTAGCTAGATAAAACTACACAAGCCTATTTATACTAAAGAGAAAACAAAGTAGAAAAAACTTAACTTTTCTGAGTGGTAAGTGTAAACCTAGCTTACATGGCTCAACGGATATTACAAAATTTTTGGCCACACTATTCTCAGAATGACCTAAAGTTTCTCTTTCCAGAAAGCAAATACAGGGTGATAAAATCAGAACAGACTTTTAGTTCTTTCAATCTACTAAAGTTTAAAAAATACATCTATAAAACAAAATCATCATTCCTTTCAGGCCCCTAATATAAACTTGAAGAAAACAATGCAATTAAAAAAAAAAGCTAACTGGATTACTGATGAGACTCATTACAGAGAATTTACTTAAAGCATACTACTTATATTGCTTTTAATTATAACATTAAAGATGTATTTTTGATAAACAATTTGTAACCTAGTAAATTAGTGTTAAGTCACCTTGCTTGTTGAGATTTGAAGGTGCATGAACTGAAAACTGAGGAGTACACTCTGACTCAAAGATTAATGTCTTTATTAGGGTCTGAATGTCATCTAAACCATGGTGAAGAGATTCAGACAGCATTCTTTTGAGGAATCCAGTATTGAAAAGGGAACTTGACCTGAAAAAAAGAATATAGAATTAGATTCAAGAAGTGTTTTCTTTAATAAAATAAGTCTTCGTAATTAAACAATGACTAAGTAATTTGCCTACTTTATCATGTCAATTCTCTAAGCTAGTGGGATTAGTAAAGGAAATTTCATTCACAATAGGTCAATTTATTGAGCCCTCATAAGGTGTATAGTCCTGTCGTACATAGAGGTGTAAGATAGAGTGAAGTATAAAATTCACTGTTTACCCTATGAAAGCCTATAAATGTAGACAGAATCTAGACTGGGACACACAGTAATGCAGAGGTTTTCACAATGCATATTCCTATCAGTAACAGTAATCCTTAGTTCCAGGGCATACGTGGCGGGGCAGGGTGACATCCATAAGAATTACATGTGCTGGTAGTGATGCAGTTAAAAAGTGGCCCAGGGCTCAGTTTCCCATTTAATTTGAGCCACAAGTATAATGGACAGAATATGAATTCCAGGTCAGACAAACCTTTCCACCACTTACTAGCTATGTAATCTTGAGTAACTATTGTTTTGAGTCTCACATTCCTTATCATAATATGGAAAATAAAACTTCTCACAGACTTACAGGAATTAAATGAGATAATACACCTACAATCCCTAGTACAAGGTATATCCTCAAGAAACAGTAGCTATTACTAGGGTAAGCAAATATATATGAAAGGATATGTGATTTTAAGTGTCAAACAAGTGACCAGTGTAAGATTTTACTAAAAGACAATTCAAAGATTATTTTGGATTTAAGCACTGAGGAGTGACACTTCAAAAAGGATGCAGAATTTGAACTAGAGGAAGGGAAGGGAGAAGAGACTAAATGAGCGTAAAGACATGAACAATGGCTTTAAGTGAGAAAACCTTAAGTTACTGTTTAGAACTCAGTCTTGGAGGTAAAAAAAAAAATGAGTTCTGGTTCTGTTCTGTGTGTGCGACTAACTAAATCCTGAGGGATCAGTTTTATCCAACACTTAAAATACACTGTGCCATCATTTTCTCATCTGGTAAAATGAGGGAGGAGTTGGGCTAGGAGATCTTTCTGGATCTAGCAACCTGTTACTCTGAACTTCCCCAGTTCCAAGAGTGGGTAGGGTCAACATACTGCAGGTGATTGAGAGAACTAGAAGGTAAGGCTGGCCAGGTCATTCTTAATCTAAAAGTATTTACTTGAAGATAAAATAATGGGCATCAGCACAAATATGTTTACCATTAAGTTAATTTTTAGACTTAGTAATGACTAAACCTTGGCCTTATAAAGTAATGAGGCTGGAGTTTGCCATGATTGTTATTACAATGCTATTAGCAATCTCAAATTTCTCCAAGAATCTCTAGTAACAAATAGCTTATGGGAAGGATTGTGAGTAAAAGCAATTCAACTTTCAAACATGAAAAACATAACTAGTTACCAAGGATGCAAAAAGCACCCACATACATTAAATATTTGCAGCTCTGTCACATATAAACAGCTTTACCTAATACAAAAGCAGACATTCACTTTAACATGCCCTTCTTCCTTAAAATTAATTCCTCAAAGAACTTTTACATTAGTTGACTGGTCTATAAAAAGTTATAGTGATCACTTTAAAATCATACCCTAGTTCTATAATTATCAGCTGAAAAAAGCCTCATCCTTACTACGCATGAATGAATTATTTAGTTTGCAGATCAGCTTGGCTTCTCTTTAATCCGACTGCATCTTAACTCTGTCACAAACTTTTAAGAATAATGGTATAGAAAAATGTGAAAAGAAAACACCTCAGGTTCATAAGGGAAAAGAATTATAATTATTTACCTATATTTTTTTAAAAATTGAAACTAAATTTGTCTTCTACCACAGTAATCAAAAGTCAGCAATCAGATCAATACATGCATAAACTCTGAATACATTACTATGCTTAGGCACATACCATAGAGGTCCAAGTTCTATTGCTGTCTTTCCAGGCATGCTTCCATGACAATTACAGGGTAGCTGTCTATATGGGTTTTCTGTGAAAAGGTAATAAAAAGAAATCAAAGGAGAAATAACAATGTAAACAGTAGTAATTGTTATATAAGTAATAATTTGCAGCTACAATACACTGAGGATCTACTATGTGCCAGGTATTGTGCATTTATATGCATTAAAAAAAATTTAATCCTTAAAACTCTCTGAAGCAGGTATTAAGATCTCAGTTATGTAGATCAGATGATTAAAGCTTAAAAAAGATAGAAATCCATGTCAAAATTAGAGGCATGGTTTTAAGTCACTATACTACCTGAAATAATTTCAGCAGGAGAAAGTCTTATAAATTCTACAAGCTATCCATATTTTAAAATCAACTGATTGGGGTATAATTTACATGCAGTAAAATGTATACATTTTATGTGAAAAGGTTGATGAGCTTTAATAAATGTACATACCCATATAACCAACATCCATCAAAATAAAGGCATTTCCCATAAGTTAACTCTTCTGTAATTGGGAAGAGAAAATGAATTACTCTATTCCCTAGGCTTGATGCATATTCAGTCCCAGACATGTAGGCTAGAAGAAACTAATTCAGTTTAAAGAGCAATGAGGGCCCTGATGTAATCAGAATATGACTGGGGAGATACAAGACCTAGTCTTAGTTTCCAAAATGGCATGATATTCTACCATGGACTTTCCTGTTCACTTAAGACTCAGAATGAAGTGAAGTGAAGTGAAGTCGCTCAGTCGTGTCCGACTCTTTGCGACCGCATGGACTGTAGCCTACCAGGCTCCTCATCCATGGGATTTTCCAGGTAAGAGTACTGGAGTGGGTTGCCATTTCCTATAGTCATTTTAAATCAGATTTTCTCCAACTGAGTTCCCCCAGGCCATTTCTGGGTTGATCATTCACTTTCTTGGAATGGCCTGATCTGATCAATGGGCCCTAGATATATCCAGAACTCAGGATTACGGTAGTAGGGACATGGGTCTATAGCTTCTTGCTATCTGATATCACTGTCATTTAATGCAGTTAAGTGGCATAATTCACAGTTGTATATATACTTAACGGCCTCCTTCATTGTTTGTTCCTAGGTCTACCTTTCAGCCTTAAAAGGTGTGGTTATCATTGACGTTAGCTTTGTTGAGAATGATGCTGCTCAAATGCTGTACAAATATATTCAAGACATCTTCCCTGAAACCATTAAATAATTAAATTACATGTACTACAGGCAGAATTACCCAAAGTAAGGTGATTTATATTTATGGTTCTGTCAGTTGTACCAACTTACCGCAGGCAGCACACAAATATTTGTCAGTTTGTTTCCTGATGTATTTTGCAAAATGATCCCATCATATAAACCTGTGTCTTTTTTGAAGACCCTTGCCTAAGATTTCTTAGTGCCTGATGAGCATCAGCATCTTCAGGGATCAGGGTTATCATTTCAAGTTACGAAGTAGAAAAAAATGAAGGTATGAAGAAAGAACTACTATATCTATGTCATTGGTAAATAGGCCACGAAGGTAATTCCAGATGAGGAATTCAAACTATTTAGAGACTTTAAATGAAATGGACTGAACACATACTTTAATCTCTTCTGTTTCTTAAAGCATTATTAAGATGAGAACAAAGGAATAAAATTCAAACCCCAAAGATAAATAAAATGTGAGAAGAGATAACAAGATGATGAGAAATGTCAATAAAATTTTAGAAGTGGGAAGCAGATACACAAAGGGGTAACTGATTTAGCAGGTCAGAGAAAGCTAAAGCCCGAGCCTGAAACGGGTAGACAGGCTACCAATAAACAGCAAGCCCACTGGCATTGTGGGGCCTGAAAAGGCTTGAGAATGAAAGTACTGACTTTGAAGATGGAAATAGGGTAGTAATGTGGGGGGAAAAAAAAAAGACTTCATTTAAACATTTTAAGACTTGTAGATCTTCTCTAAGATCAACAGTTAGGCTTCTGTGTCTTCTCCATCCAAAAGAGGAAGTTAATCTTGGGTGAGGCTGAACCACAGGGGATCTGGAACCAGGGGTGTTAGTCACAGTTAAGAGTGAGGAGGCATATGAAAAGAAAGGGACTAAGTAAAAGTCTGTACAAATGCTAAGACCTGCCAGTCTCCTTCCCCAACATGGTTCCTAGAAAGCTGATAAAAGACTGCAAGATTCCTCTGCATAAGTATTTACCAATCCAGGAGAAAAAACACACATACAGATTGGCTGACTGTCTTTTGGGAGTTCTTGTAATGAAAAGGCAGACTGCCTTCTCATTACAGTAAAATCTTATCAGTTTATAAGCCCTGCCCCAAGAACTCCAATATAACTGTCAGCATGGAAAACTAAGACTACTAGACATTTGAGATACACTATGACAAGAACAGAATTGCAAACCAGAAATAATTAGGAAAGAATAACTAACAAAATAATAGCAACAATACAAAAATAAGCAAAATGAAAAACCTATCCTCCCCTAAATATAAAATATACCCAACTACAGTCAATAGTATCATAGAGGTAAGATTAGATTTCACATCTCTGAGACAAGAATAGGATACTATTAAAAAGGGAACAATAAAAATATGAAATAACTCTTGGAAATGAACGAAGTATGACAAATTTAAGCAGGAAAGTTGGAAAAATAAAACTCAAGGAAATTTATAAAGAAGAACTAAATGCTAAGAAATAAATAGAGATGTAAAAAAAATTAGAGGGTTAATCCAGCAGATCCATCATATAACTAAAATGAGTTCTAGGAAGACAGAACAGAAATAATTTGAGAGAAAAAAATTATCAAAGAGAAAATAGAAAAAATTTATCAAAACTGAAAAACTCAGGTTTAAGGGCTCACAGACTGCAGCACAATGAATTAAAAAAGATGAATTCATAAACATCCTGAAGTTATTTTAGAATAGTGGGTTAAGAAGAGAGATTTTAAGAGCACTCAGAGAAAAAAACACAAAGGACTATTCCTAAGAACAGCAGCAAACTTGTCAATATTGAAGGTTAAAAGACAAAGGAATAACATCTTAAACATTCTGAGGAAAAACAACTTCTAACCTAGACTTCTATATTTACCCCTGCAATCCTTCTAAGGAAATCCTAAGGGAAAAAGTGTAGCTTCAAAAGGAGAAAGTGAAGAAGGAAAGGTCAAAATACATAAGATTTAAGATATAGGAAGTACATCACAAGGAGAAAGCCAAAGAAAATTTCCATTATGAGTCTAAAAGGAAGACCCAGGGCAACAGCTTTTGGCAGACTTAGAAACAAACAACCCAAACCAGAGGAGGAGGACTGTCTCCAGCGGAATTAAATGAAACCCAAAGGTTGTTTTTAACAAAAATCACAGAAGCACTAAACTGTATTATGGATTTTGAAAAGTATATACACACCCAAAAGGTGACAAATATATAGTAATGATTAATTCGAGTAATTGAAGAGGTGTATAAAAAAGTTATTACAGCACTGTAACTGGTTCCTCTCTGTGGAGCAGCCTTCTAAGAAAGGCAGCAATGATCCCTGTATCCTGGTGTTCATACCCTTCTCTAATCTCCACCTCTTGAAGGCGAGATCACTGGATCTGTAGACTCATATCTAGTGACTAGAATATAGCAATATTCTCTTTTTCTCTCTCCCTTTCTCTCTCTGGTTCTTTCTGATGAAGTGAGCTGCTATTCTGTGAAGAAGACTACTTGACAATGAACTGAGAACACCTCTTAGCAGCCAACAAGTGCTCAGGTCTTCAGTCTAACAACCTACATCCAGGTCATAACCATGTGAATGAGCTTGTAAACAGGTCCTTCCCCAGTCAGGCCTTGATGACTGCAGCCCCAGCCAATACCTTGACGGCCGCCTTGTGAGCGACCCTTAGCTAGTGGACCCAGCTGAGCTATGCCCGGATTCTTGACTCAAGAGAAACTGAGATGATAATGTCTTAAGCCACCAAGTTTTGAGGTAATTTGTTACACACAGATAGATAACTAATACAACTTGTAAACAAAGTTTTTATATTTATAAAAATATGAACACGGAATACTGATTAAGCCAACACTGGAGAGGAGAAGTACATGCATGTGACTGAGCTGGTCTGAGATTCTGAATAGTTGTCTTCATGAAAGGAAGTTATAGGCAATATAACTTAGAAATAGGGAAGACATCAAACATTAGAGACTTTAAACATTAGAAGAAACAGCTGTAAGATTTTTATTAATAGTTGGTTACTTTAGGGAGTGGGGCAGATATCATTACTAATAAGTTGCAGAACTATTTGATTTTTTAAATTATATACTACATATTGATAAAAAGTTCTAAGTGATCTGACTTTTTGGAAAGAAACACTCATTTATACTCCGTAAGTCCTATATGATTACAACAATGCAGAAAACAATTCATATTGCTTAATAGTAATTCATTAAGTCAAAAATCCTTTAAAATGTTAGATTAAAAAAACATTCTAGTGACAGATTCCATAAAATATCAGTTATATGTGGAATCTAAAACACGGCACAAATGAACCTATCTACAAAACAAGCAGACTCACGGACACTGAGCCCTGTGGCAGGAGAGGGGTGGATGGGAGTCTGGGTTAGGACACATAAACTACTGCATTTAGAATGGATGGAAAACAAGGTCCTACTGCTTAGCACAAGGAACTATATCAAGTCTCCCGGGATAAACCACAATGGAAAAGAAGATGAAAAAGAGTGTATATACATGTATAACTGAGCCACTTTGCTGTACAACAGAAATTAACACAACAGTGTAAATCAAACATTCTTCAATTTTTAAAACAATTCAAAAAAAACCCACGGTAGTAACAATCCAAAATTATAAAGCGACATGAAGGACTCCTGAAAGAGAAGGAAAGATGTTAAGTTTTTACAGATTCAGGATCAAATGTGAGCAGAGTGTATTTGAGTTTAATTACTCAATGATATTGTAAAACACTTATGGTGAGAAATGAAAGGATAAAAATCTCCATTTAAGAACTGGTTCATAATTTTAAAGGTAGGAATACACCATCAGTAACACGGGTACGAGGTAAAAAGAAACACTGAGGTGTTTTTTTTTTCTAATTGAGGTGAAACTCACATTAGTGATATCCTTTTAAACACTGAAGATGTGTATTATTTCTTACATAAAAGAAAATTAAATTAGGAAAAAATAGAAAAGAAACCACAGGGCACTATACCATTTATCTAGGAGGACCAAAACTTTCCCAAGTTTCATCAAAGATATTTATGAAATTTATATTTTAAAAAGCCAAGTGGATTCTATAACCTTTCTGACTCTGTCGCATTTAAACCAAGATCAGGATGGTGGACTGGGCATTTAGAGTTGGCTTCTCTTATTCCAAATCTTTAGAAATGACAGAAAAATTTATTTTTGTGAATAATTCCTAAATACTGCTAGAAAATAAGAAGAGAAGTCATCATACGTCCCAATCATTCAGTACTTGCTGAAAGCTTGTAAGCTGAGAGAGAGCACTACTGGAAGAAAACCATCCTGGAGGGAGTAGGTATTAAAGGCAGAAATAGCCTAGGGGCTACATGAACCTAAAAAGCAAAGACGAATGCTACTAGAGTAGCTCTAGGACAACTGTTAGAGGGACTGGTTAGAAAACTGTACTTGAAAAAGCTGATTACTCCTTTAATCCATGATTAGCAGGTTACAGAAGGTATCTGTATCCAGTTTGAAGTGATAAAGGTTTAGGTTGGAGAAGCAAAATAGTGCCCCAAATTTGATTAAAAAAAAAAAAAAAATTACCTCTGGGCCTAAGAAGCTCTGAATTCCAAGGAGGATGAACACAAAGAGACTCACTCAGACATATTATAACCAAACTGCTGAAAGCTGCAAAAAGAATCTTGAAAGCACCAAGTATCAAGTACAAGGGAACAACAATACAACTAACTTTTAATCAGAAATAATAGAAGCCAAAAGGCACTGTAATGATACAGTCAAAGTGCTGATTGGTACTTTGACTGATAAATGATAGGTATCTCAGCTTCATGCACAAATCCGAAGGCACCAGAGAGAACTCAAACAAAGGAATATGACAGCATGCCCTCCATTCCTACTATCGATTAACGCTAACAGAAGTACCTGGACAGAAGAAAAGCATGGTGGGTTCTGAGGAAGCGTCAAAACCACATCTCCTTAATTCAATGTGGTCAAGATAAACTACCAACTGGTTTATTTATTTATCTTTCATTAAGCAAAAAAAGGATCCAGTGTCAGAACACTCTGAAAATAGAGCTCTGAGAAGTGACTGCCTTAACAGATATTAAACAACACTAAAAGGAGTAGAAGTGAATGAATGCATGAACATCCAACCACTGGAACAGAATAGAAATTCTAAAAACAAATTCAAATCTATGTGGGATTTTAGTATAAGGTAAATATGGTATTCTCAAATAAGTGGACAAGAGGTGACCTAGTCAATAAAACAACCTTCTCTGAATAATTTAGGATTGCAAAGCTTTTCCCAACTACAGACAAAATGCAGAGTACATTAAGCGTCTGAATAACTTTACAACAGAAACAATGAAGAATGTCTGCATGAAAGAATAAAAGATGCAAACACAAGTGACAAAATGAGAAAAAATATCTACAACTATCGTATCATACCCCGAGGGTTAAATTCTACTATATAAAGAGTTCTTAAAAATCCACATTTCAAAAGTGCTAGGAAGCTAACAGAAAACAACGGGCAACTGTTTCTATGTCCCAGAAAAGCAAATTAGAAACAGCCTGATGAGGGCACATGCCACATCTTTTTCCTATTCCCCAGGCCTGGCATATAGTAGAGGCTCAATAAATATTTACTGGATGAGTTTTACAACTGATGGGTTCTATATTCAGTCAGAAACATGACCATTATTTTTATAAAATTAATGATTTGAAACATCCCAAACAAAGAAGTAATCTGACTTAATGTTCCTAAAATTAGTGACAGTGGAAACTAAGTTATTTCTAGGCGTTTTGACAGGAGGCATGGCTAGAGAGCATAAATTATAATGAGTAAATGACTTTAATGAACTCACACGAATGTCTTGTCTGTTGATGAAAGGAAATCCAGTATAGGAAATAAAGTTAGCACTGTAATCTTTAAAATCAAAGGACAACAATATGTATAAATTAGGGATGTGATAAATGCTTATTTATTGGAGGCTTACACATAAATTCAACACAATATTCAGTCAAAAGAAACTTGCATTTACCTTCTACCATATTACCATCCTTCTGAAAAATTCTCTCTTCACACCACTGACAATGGATTAGGTACTGAATCTTCTTGGCTGTCTCATCTGCAGAAGTTGGCCCCCTCAAAACTCTCACAACAACCAACACAAAATGTTCCAGAGCCACTGCAAATAGTACTTCTATGCCTTTGTTACATCGGGCTGCAGCTCTGGAAAAAAATTTTTTAAGTTGTTTTGAGAGCTTATCATTTTCCTTTGCTTGGCATTATATTGACCTTATATTAACTTGGACAGTACATATACTATGGAAGGGTTATGGGAAAATAAGAAAAATTTAACTCTTTGTAGCAGTGGTTTTAAAAGATATATAAAAAAGTGGCTATAAAAGATACATACTATACACTATAACTTTTACACAAACTGAAACACAGGGAATTATAGGGTGCTTGGCAGGCTTTTGGTAATTACACATGTTCCTTTATGATATCTTCTCAATATTCTTTGGTTTCTAATGTCACTTTGTTTCTTGTCATCACAACCATCTTTCTTTCTAAAATTTTTACCTACTTTTTTCTATAAAAGCTTCTTCCAAACAATATATGCTTACTGAGTACTAAATACATGCAGGGAAGTATGCTAGCTGCTGACCAGCTGGTAAAAAATGAATAAGCAAAGTCCTTGCCAGTATTACGTTTATATACTTTTGTATTAAATTCTACTTGATACACCATGTATGTACTCAGTTTTCCCTCTTCAGTTGTACACTAACTTAGTCTGTATGTACTGCTTTGAATTTGCTGTTACATTATAAACATTTTAAAGTATGTACAGAGGAGGCCGCTGGTAGCTGTTCCCAGAGCCTAGGAACCTGGTCTTAGGGGGCGCCTAGGGAGGCGAATATAAAAAAATAAAAAAATAAAAAATAAAGTATGTACAGTAGGTCCTTGGCATGTACCAAGTGAACATCAGAGGTTTTAGTTATTTAGGAATAATCCTGAAGGTCTATGAAGTCTAATAATCTGTATTTTTGCTGAGGTAAGGATTTCAGTCTAAATGCTGTGAAACTGGTGCTGGCGTTAGTGACAGCGCCGGCTGTAATGATCTGTAATCTTAATATTCATTGACATTGTATTATTACTATTCTTCGAGCATAACTTTATGCATAAAATGGGTGCTCAAAGTCTTCCTTTCTTCAATTGTTTAGAAAGTCTAATGAGAAACAGAACTTTTTGTTTTTACAGGTGAGATCATTTCACAGAATCAAATTTATAAGCCATCATTTTTTTCAAACTATATAAATAAAGAAGATAAGATGAAATGGACATTAAATAATGATCATTTCTAAATCTAAGATCAATTTTTGCTTTCCCTTTTTGTGGTGCTACCATCCTATATCTACTCTGTTTGTTGAAACAAAATGATTTGAAGTTAACTTTCATTTTTTCTTTCTTACTACTTTATTTAAATAACATTTTAAAGTGGAGAGCAAACTATTTTAGGCACAAGCTTTTAAATAAAATTCTAACATACAACATAAGATTTCCAAAAAAATCAAGATCACATATACAAAATACAGAATCTGTATTTTGTGCATATTTTGAAGAATGAAATAAGCACTTCTTGCAATATTATTTCTTTCTATCATATACTCAGACATACAAAGGTTGGCCATTTGGTACCTTGCCACTGCAGCTACAACAATTCTTGCAGCTAGCTCCTTGTAATATTCAGTTCGGACAATATTACAGCCGTAGTGACGCCGGGCAACGTGTTGTGCCTTGGCATATAAAGAACTGATATCTGTAGAAGTCACTGACACTATGCCAAGGTTTCTTATATTTCTGAATGCTGAATCAAGATAGTTCACAGATGTTCCAAAAGGATCTAGGTGTCTAAAATCAGAAAGAATATGGACATATTTAAAATCATATTAGTAATCAAAATCATACCATTGCCATATTTCTAATGATAAAGTTCCATGGATTCAAAAGTACTTCATAAATCTATTTTAAAAACATTAACTATGTTTTTAAAGTAAGCAATAAAAGGATCTTATGATATCTTAAACACGTGAAAATAAAACCTGCTTAGAGAAAAGTTATCATGCCCAGGCATATTACTTCAAATGCTAGAAAATGCTCCTATGGCATTCCTTAAGCCGATGCCAAAATATTGTATTAATTTAAATAAACAATGACAAACTACCTTAATTTTTAACGGCCCCCTCTCTACCCCACCTCCCTTCAAATCCAAGTCAGTTTAGAAAGTGACAGAAAAAATTTTTCACTTACATGAAATCAAAAGATCTCAAATGCATTAGTACATTGGCATCCATTTTGGTCACCTTAATATTACCAAGGTTTTCCTCTCCTTCTTCCAGAATATCTTCCCTTTCTTCCTTTTCCTTACTGTCCACAACCACTTTCAATTTGTTTAAATGGCAGTTCTCCTGAATCAACGTCACAGAGTTTTCATTCAAATCATTAATTGTAACCTTGACTGCATTTCCAAGATGTTTTGCCCATTGTAATCCCATTATCCCTTAGGAGAAATTGGAAGAAAAATGGGTTTTTAAATTATAAAGAATAAAAACTGTAATAAAAATAAAGAATATAATTTTGTAAGTAACAGAAATAAATGTTTCAAAATCTTAGTATTTTCAAAAGTAATTCTTATTCTACTTTCTCACTGAAATGCCTCTTAAGAAGATTTACCACAAGAAAATGTATCCTGCAGATTTCCATTAATAATTCTTAAAAAACTGTTCTATAATCCATGTTCAAATAAAATACCTATGTATATTCTTTATTTGGGGTTTAATAGGATATTTTTTTCCTTTCTTCTTACAACGGAATACTTTTTTTTCAAACAAAATCTTACAGAGAAATCCAATATACAATATGAGTAAGAGTGGGGTTTCTCTACTTGAAAAGAAGTTGAGAAGCTGGAATTCATCCTGCTGAAGCTTACTCTAATACATGAAAATAAGAAAACTTTCGTGGATGAATGCTTTTCAAATACTGCACCACAGCATCACTGTGAGTGAAAAACAACTCTGTATGTGTAAGCAAATGATCAAGAGGAATTGAGACCAAGAGGGCCCTCTCACAGGTTTTCTATCCCTGTTGGATTTGAGTCATAAGGGACATTCACTGCAAAATGGGAGATGGTGACACCAGCCTAGCCAATACGAAGTAGAAAACCCCCAATTTACTGGAAGTACTGACCATATGCATACATGTGACTCATTAATGTAAAAAATTAACACCTACTATGTGCCATTTACATTTATTTTCCTATTCTTAAGATAAGCTTGTGAAATAAGTTCTAATATCTATATTTTAGAGATGGGGAAACAAGCAAAATGACTGCTACGAGCTTTATTTAAGTTTACAAAGGCAGATAAAAAGAAAAGGTCTTCCTAAACAATAATTTTAATGTTTCAGGTAAAAAAAAGAGGAGTAGTTCATTGCAGTATTATTTATAAGAGCCAAGACATGGACACAACTGAAGTATCCATCGATGGATGAATGAATAAAGAACATGTGGTATACATATACCCAACAGAATACTATTCGGCCATAAACAGAAGGCAGTCCTGCCATTTCAGACAACACAGACGGACCTTGAAAGTACTACACTAAGTAATATAAGTCAGAGAAAGACAAATACCATATGATTTAAATCAAACATGGAATCTAAAAAAAACACCCAAACGACAGAAATGGAGATCATATTTGAGGCTGCCAGAGGAGGAGACTGGAGGCGTGGGAGAATTGAGTGAATGTGGTCAAAGGGGACAAACTTGCAGTTATAACAGAAAGATGTTCTGGGGATAAAATGTACAGCAGGGAAATTACAGTTAACAATACTATTTATTTGAAACTGACTAAGCGAGCAGATCTCATCAGAAAGGGGAAAAAAAATCTATAACCATGTGAAGAGATGGATTTAAACTTTTTTGATCATTTTACAATACATGCATATAGCTAATCATTATATTGTATACCTAAAGCATATACAATGTTATATATGTTGACTATATCTCAACAAAACTAGAGGGGGGAAAAAAGAAAATGACTCCACTGTTAAGAGACATATATAGTATCCAGTGTAGGTATGCTGCTGCATGCTAAGTCACTTCAGTCATGTCTGACTCCATGAGACTCTGTGGACTGTAGCCCACTAGGCTCCTCTGTCCATGGGATTTTCCAGGCAAGAATACTGGAGTGGGTTCAAATCTCTCCTCCAAGGGATCTTCCTGACCCAGGAATTGAACCCACGTCTCTTATGTCTCTTGCACTGGCAGGTGTGTTCTTTACCACTAAAGCCACCTGGGATAGACATTTAATAAACATTATTGAATGTAAAACACAAGGGTGGGGGAAGACTGTGTGAGGGAAAATGGTGGGAAATAAATCTGAAAAAGTAGACTGTGATCAGACTATGAAGGATATTAAATTGCAATCTGAGAAGCTGAACTCTAGGCAATTAAGATGCATGACTTTTTTGACTGAAAAATAACATGATCAATTCAGTGTTTGAGAGCAAAAGCTGTTTAGCAACAGCATGCAAGACAGATATAATAGCTAAAAATCACTCTATTGGCAGATATGGAATGAAAAAGAGTATGAGTCACGATACAAATGAAAACTTAGAACCGTTCCATAGTTGAGTGTGGGGATAGTGGTGGGAAAAGGAGTAATAAAAAAATGATTCATATTTAAAATCTGACTGGCTCAGAGGATATGATCACCTTAGAATCATTACTTCATCACTTTTACCCTTTCTACACTGAGACATTACTAATGATGATGATAGTAGTAGTAGTAATAATATAATAATGATGATACTGAATACTTTTATAGCATTTGCTATATACCAGATACTGTTCTAATTTCTTTACATGTATTAATTTCCTTAATCTTTACATTATTTTAAGGTAGGTACCTTCTTTTGGATAGATAAAGCAAATTAAAGCATAATTCCCTGGGGTTAGACCGCTGGCATGTTATAAAGCTGGGGTTTGAATGCAGTCAGTCTGACTCCACAGTCCATGCTTCCAGCCACTACTTCTCTCTGAGGTGAGGAACTTACGCCGAACTAGGTCGTGCTTTCATTCTATTGGTACAAACTTCCCAAGAATACACTCCTATAACTTTTATAGGATAGGGTACAAGTGGCTTTTCAGAAATTTTCTACATTTTCCAATCTTTTCTATACTGTTATGTCCTTTTGGGAAAAATGTTCTCAGTCTTTAAAATTTCACCATAATATCTCATTGCCTAATACGTAGGCAATGTTTACTGCAACACAGACACACACACACACACACACACACACACACAAATCAACCAAACACCAAGTGCTTACTGACTGCTGCAAACAAGTATTCTTGCAAAAAAAAAAAAAAAAAATCCTGTCTGAATATGACCAAACCTGAACATCCAACTACCAATATACAGAAATAGAGGAATATCTTATATGAACCATGATGATACAATCAGCAAAAATCTAGGCTGTGGGAAACTCTACAGGACAAATGACCTCTTATATCAACAAATTATCACACATACACACAAAATGATGAAAAGAAATACAGATTAAAAAGGGACTTGAGACCTATCAAACAACTGAAATATATAGTTTTTGGATTCTGACTTAAATTTTTTAAAAATTTGAAATAATTAGGTCTATCTAAACATTTGATGACATTAAAGAATTATTCTTAATTTTTTAGGTGTGATATGGTATATGGGTTTTAATTTTGAAAAGTCCTTATCTTTTACAGGCTTGCCTCACAGCTCAGTTGGTAAACAATCCACCTACAATGCAGGAGACCCCAGTTTGATTCCTGGGTCGGGAAGATCCACTGGAGAAGGGATAGGTTACCCACTCCAGTATTCTTGGGCTTCCCTTATGGCTCAGCTGGTAAAGAATCTGCCCACAATGCAGGAGACCTGGGTTCTACCCCTGGGTTGGGAAGATCCCATGGAGAAGGGTAAGGCTACCCACTCCATTATTCTGGCCTGGAGAATTCCATGGACTCAGTCCATGGGGTCGCAAAGAGTTGAACATAACTGAGCAACTTTCACTTCACTATGCTTTACAGATCCCATGGAAATATTTACAGATGAAATGACATATCTGTTATTTGCTTCAAAATAAAGGAGACAGAGTACAGGGCAATGAGTTATAAAGGAAAGTGCACAGGAATACAGATAGAAGACTGAGTGATGGATATAAAGGAATTCACTTATTATACACTCTAGTTTTGTATATATTTGAAAATTTTCCACAATAAAAAATTTGCCTTGCATTTTTTTAATATAAAAATACTTTGCTTGATGTGATATCCATATACATTTCCTAAGAAAAGATACTGTACAGGAAGTTCAGCAAGCATGCACAAACTTCCAATTATAAGATAAATAAGTACTAGGGATGAAACGTACAACATGATGATTAAATATAGGTAATAGTTGTATAGAGGAAAGTTAAGAGGATAAATTCTAAGAGTTCTCATCACAAGGAGAAACTTTTTTTTCTTCTTACTTATCTATAAGAGATGATGGATGTTAGCTGAACCTATTGTATATGTAAATCAAACCATCATGCTCTACATCTTAATTAAACTTGTACACCCATACAGTAATGTATGCCAATTCTTTCTCAATAAAACTGGGGAAAAAAATCTCTTAAGGTTCACATGATATAAACAAACCCTTAGTTCTCAAAGTGGCTAAACAACAACAAGGAAAAAATAAAGGGAAAGAAAAGATACTGTACAGATTTGATAAAGTGAGGTTCCAAAAAAAGCTTCATCACTTACCAGTTGCTCCAAAGGCATCTAGACATTCCAAAGGTTTTCGCTCCTTAGCCAGAGCAGCCAGTGTACAGAATATCAGCTGCCTAGAAGAAGGAAAATAATCTGAAATAATTTTACTGTACCATGGTTTCATCATTGTGGATTTTAAGAACAGTGAGAAAGTGTTCCTATTTACTGTGCAAACTACTTTGAAAAGAGACCTAATAACATATTCCTTACTTAATAGTAGAAGAACTAAAAACCTGTGAAATTAAACTATTAGTCAAATTGTGTTCTATTAACAAGTATTTACTATGAACAATGATTTTATAAATAAAACTTGGCACAGGCCCATCAGTCTGTTCCTTTAATTTTATATAAAGTTAGACCTACTTTACTCCGAGAAAAAAATTGGTTTGGCAGAAAAATAAAACAATCGTTCTGAGAAAATGCAAAATAAATGATTTTCATTCCATACCTACTTTTCAATTTCAATATATTAGAACAAGAAGATTAAGAGAAGGTACATTTGTAACGAATTGAAGCATCTGAAGCATTCCATAACTCTTTTTTAAATTTATCTTACCGATTCAGTTTCATTTTGGGATTAAAATAAGAATCTGTTTTCTGAGGTACAGTATAGTTAGGACAAACTTGTACATCTGTGTCTGCCTCTTTCAAAATTTCTTTAGGTGGTTTAGCAGCAGAAGCTAAAATTAAAAAAAAAAAGATTTCCAGTGAAATAGAAAATAATTATAAATATCAAGAACATAAAAAATAACCTTCCTTTATAATAGTTTCACGTTAATGAAATCAGTTGAGTAGATGTCAAAAAAAAAAATCACCCAAAATTGATCTACATAGCCCTGTCTATGGAAAAGAGCAGCATTCCATTAAGTATTTGGTGAATTAAAGTTTATCAGCTTAAAATCTTAACTGTCTAGCACATCAATGTATCTGTACACCTAATTAAGGACAGTTACCCTAAGACTGTGCCAAATCCTAAAATAACCTTTACTCATCAAACACTATATTGTGTTTATAGAGGCTGGTTGCTAAACACATATTTTATTATGGTTTAAATGTTAGAAAATTAACCTGTGTGGTAACATTCCATTAGCTAGCATGGATGACTAAGAGTCACTCTATTTCCTGAACATGCTTGACTTCAGAATATTTTTGTGATTTTAAATCACAAATTATATTCCAACAGCTGTAAGCTAATGTATAAAACAATTATTCTACTTTTAATATACATTAGAATCATTCTCCTATAAACTCAAATGAAATATTGATATATTTGTGTGAATATATTTTAATTATTTAAGAAAGGAGAAAGAATAATATGTGGAGGGGAATAACTGAGATTATTTATGTTTGGATTTCTTGATCAAATTACAATCAGAATGTTAACTGAGAACCATATTTCTCTTTCTACAATGCCACATAAAAGTAATCTTTCCTACTGTTATGTTATATATCTTTCTGTACTCACCTAAGTGTCAAGTCACATATCTCACAAGATAAGCCTTTCTCAAACCAGGTTCTGTGAGAAAATTAAGCCCTTCAAATAATTATTTCACTACTTTTTTCAATACTTAAAAGAAAGGTCCAGAGTACCATTCTAGATGTATTCATTACATATAATGGATGCCTTAGGGCAGAAGGGCTTAATTCTTGAGAAGGAACAACCTCACTATTAATAAGCTACTAATAACTTGATCTCACTCAGGACTATAAATAATCTTTATATATCACTCTGCCTCCTTTTTCCAGTGTTTTTCAACAACAAGTCTAAGATAGTTACTGGTACAGGAGCCATCAGTAATAAAATCCTATTATCTTTCATTAGGATATCTACATTTACTGGGCATCAGCTGCTTTTTTCTACTCATGTATTAAATACATCTGTTAAATTGAGACCAGTTTATACTGTTGGGAGTCTCACAGAAAAAAAAAACAAAACACTGGATGGATTAGCAGTTAACTAAATGATTTGGTTAAGTCACAGTATTCTATCTGTCTGATGTCTAAAAATAATAATTAGACCACTGTTTAAGGATCTACTTATTAACATGTTAATGAGATTGCTCAACTCACCAGCAATATACCTGGATTTAGTCTCTCCTTTGTTCACATGGCGCCTGACATGTCCTAGCATATCTGTCCTTCTGGTGATTGTTGCTGAACAAATGATACAATGATAATGGGCGCCCATTTTACTGGATATCTATCAAACAGAGTATTTAATTTAAATACATAAAAAACTTACTAAGACAATGAAATAAAAGTTTATTTAAGGTTGTGAATTTAAGTATGTTAGAAGATAGTATTCATTTTGCCATGTGACTCTGAAAGGATCTTTATTTCCTTACCTATATTTACATCTGCTTTTTAATGTTACAATAGGTCACAAGTTTGTTAGTTTTTTCCCATTCATTCTAATCAACAAATAACTACTCTTATCTTCTATAAGCAACACTTATAAATGGTACGATATAGCAGCAGTGTGTTGGCAGACATATAACTGGCTCTCCGGGAAAATACGGCCCTCATTTGTAGTGTCTGCAGGTCTGTGATCTAAACACTCTACCATAGCCAATGTCAAGCTCCACATGTGACATTTCAAGCTACCCATGTGACATCACTGAATGTGAATTAGGGAAGAGATGTGCAGTATCACAGCAGAGAACACTGCCACCATGCAGACACAGTACATACATATAAATGACACACGAGCACAGATATAAAATAACTGGGAAGTAGTGAGTTGTTGAGTATTCATTACTTTTGTTTTTAATATAATTTATTTACTTTTAAGTTCACATTTTTAAATTTTTGATGATGGCCACATTTAACAACCGGCTCTCCAGATTTCTGGAAATCTGAGCTAGTGCTGCTGCTGCTGTTGCTGCTGCTGCTAAGTCGCTTCAGTCGTGTCCGACTCTGTGGGACCCCATAGGCTCCTCCGTCCCTGGGATTCTCCAGGCAAGAACACTGGAGTGGGTTGCCATTTCCTTCTCCAATGCATGAAAGTGAAAAGTGAAAGTGAAGTCGCTCAGTCGTGTCCGACTCTTAGCGACCCCATGGACTGCAGCCTACCAGGCTCCTCCGTCCATGGGATTCTCCAGGCAAGAGTACTGGAGTGGGGTGCCATTGCCTTCTCTGGAGCTAGTGCTAGCACACTCCTAAGTGTTAAAGACATAATAAAAAGTCTATTTTTTCAAGCAAAAAGTTCTCACTTTTTAGTTTCTTATTTAGTTAAGAACAAGAAGACTTCCAATAGCTCTTCCCTGCTTATGATGCCTTCTTACTCTTTACTCGCGATCACAGGGCAAGGACAGAACAGTCAAGAACATTCCACAATTTATGGCATTGTGATTATCATACTCAAAATATCTTAGATAGGGTTAATGGGCCAAGCATTATCCTGACAAAGTATACTTAAGAATGTTTTTCTCCCCCAATACTTTACTTTTTTTGTGTGGCCTAAAAGGAAAATTTACTAATAATGATTTATTAAGCTAATATGCATTCAGGATAGTGTCACTATAAAATATTTTATAATTTGTATTCCCCAAAGGTTAAATGTATCCTAATACAAACACATGTACTTTTTAAAGTTACTGAGGTTTCAGTAGTGTCTTCATTCTGTCCTTTGACAAATTAAGAGGAAGAGCATAGGGAGGATGAGTATGAATCAACACGTATTAAGACCCTTGCTAAACCACAGAAATTAAAAGTTATTATTCTATGACCAAAATTTATTTGGAAAGAAAAGTGCTTTCTACTTAAATTCTCCATTTCAAAATTAGTATGTGGGTTAATTTTCCTTTCGAACATATGATAGCAGGTGATCTGACTGAAATTAAAAACTATAAAATGAAAAGTTCAATACAGCAACAATTTTCATACATTTCTTATTTTTCCTACTATGGTAATCTGAAAGCCCTTGAAAACAAAATCTTAAAGTAAATCTCATTGCTGAATATACACATTTTAGTCTTAAAACAAGTAAAAGTCTAAAAGCAAGTAGTCTAAAAGCAAGTACTTCCTTTAGAGATAGCTAAATCTAAAAACAACAAATCTAACATGTGATTACCTGTTCTCCAATAATGTTTGGTTTCACCGGTCGACAAGGTAAGTGACAGATGCACATCCGGTAACCTAGAAGGAAGAACTGCTGCTTGTCTTATCACTGCTCGTCAAAAGTTCAATTATTATTAAAATTACTACCAAATTTATAAGAATAATGGGGATTATTCTTATATCTGTAGTGTCATAATTTATCTGAATGAGACTAACTTAGTTTTATGCATTTGTTATATATGACACGGTATAAAAACATACACAAGAGATCTAGGTTCAGAATCTGGTTGTTCCAAAAACATCTGTTATTTTGCATTAGTCATGTAGCTTCTTTGGGACTCAGTTTTCTCATCTACTTTTTGCCATCTTGACTTTTTCTCAACTTCATCTTCTTGCCTTATGCTGCATTTACTATTACACAGCCTCTTCTTCATCAATGATATGGCACTTAGTTCTCTTTGCGTACTTCCTACTTAATCTTTACAGATCCTCTTCCCTCTCTCATACTCTAAAATGTAGATTTTCTGTATGATGGATCTGCTACATAAATTTTTTCTCACTTCCTGACTAACTTGAATGCCTTTCATGATTGCGACTATCTCCCCTATGAGAAGGAATTCCAAATTATAGTTCTATTATCAATTCATTCCTGAGGGCCAGATCTCTACTTCCAATCGCCTACTCAAGACATGTGAGTGATTATTTCAAAACCTATTGTCAAGGACTTCCCTGCTGATGCAAAGGATAAGAATCTGCCTGCGAAGGCAAGGGAAACGGGTTCAATCCCTGGCCCAGTAAGATTTCACATGCTGCGGAGCAACTAAGTCTGTGCACTACAATTCTTAGCCTGAGCTCTAGAGCCCAGGTGCCGCAACTCCTGAAGCCCATGCTTCTAGACCCTGGGCTCCACAACGAGAGACGGCACGGAACGGCACCAAGAAGCCCACACGTTGCAAAAAAGAGTGGCCCTGAGCACAGCAATGAAGACCCAGTGTAACCAAAAAACATTAAAAAACAAAACAAAACCTACTGTCAAGGACTAAACTTTTCACTTGACTCTTGAACCAGGTTTCTTTTTTTACTTTTTTAATGAATAATAAAGCCTTCCAGTTACTCCTAACTCAAAAACTGTAAACTTATCTCTAACTTCCTTCTTCTCATACTTCTAGTTCAGTTCACTTTACATCCAATCATTTTTCTTAGCTGTGTATCCTGAAGTGTCTTAGGACCCAGACCTTGGACCATTTCCTTTGTACCTATATGTACTCTTAAGGTCGTTTCATCCAGACTTTCAGCTTTAAATACCATCTGTATTCTGACAACTCCCAAATATGTATCTCTAGCCCAAACCTTTGCAGATTTATGTGCCCTCCAGGCTCCCTCCACTAGATGAATCTCAACATCCGTATGGCTAAATCTGAAGACATGTTCTTCTTTCTCACGTCTAATGCAGTCTTCTCCAGTTAGGTAAGGCATTCTTATTTTGTCCTTCATCTCATTTCTATTCCTTCAGCAGATCTTATTCAACATATTTGCCAACTACTTTGAAGCCTGTTCACAAAGACAAAAGCTATCATATTCCCCATCTACCAGATCACCATCATGTGAAAGAACGCAACAGCCTAAAGAACATGACAGTAAAGAATACCATGAACCATCAAACAGAAGGGAATAACCTGGAGGCGAGAGACCAGAGATTAAACAATGGCTTATATAAAGCAATTACTTCATTACCTTTGTAATTAAAATGAGATCGTTTTTGTTAAGAAGTCAATATGGTTTACTACACATTCTCATAAATAATTAAACATAAGATACTATGGCTTCTGAATTAGTCTCTAATTCACTTTTTCTCTAAGTAACTAGTGACAACCTTTTACCAATACTATAAGAAAATAGTTCTGCCTTCTTTTTGGAGTGTCTTATAATGACTGTTTCATTTAGTCTGGTTGAAACTCCAGATAACCACATTTCACAGTCAGTGTACTTGCATAATCATATACAAATTTAAGTATGTACATGTTTAGGGTTTTTTGGGGGGAGGGGAGTATTTTTGTTTTTATCATATATATTGCTATTTTCGGGCTTCCCTAGTGGCTCAGACGGTAAAGCATCTGTCTGCAATGCAGGAGACCCGGGTTCGAGCCCTAGGTTGGGAAGATCCCCTGGAGAAGGAAGTGGCAGCCCACTCCAGTATTCTTGCCTGGAGAATCCCATGGACCGTGGAGCCTGGTAGGCTACCATCCATGGGGTCGTAAACAGTCGGACACGACTGAGCGGCTTCACTTTCACTACTATTTTCATAGTTTACCATGAAAATCCTTCCAAGCAAGCTAATATAGATCTAATACACTCTTCTCAATGGCTGCATAATATTTCATGGTCCGTATGTACCATAATTTATTCAATCATCTTTGATTTTTAGTTCCAAGTTTTTGTTTCTAAGCACATGATGCAATGAACATTCTTGTACATCTTTGTCTATTGCTTCCTTTACTCTTAGCAGAGGGAGTGCCTGGAGGAAAAATATTTTAAATTTTTTAAATGTTGCCAAATTTCTTTCTAAAAAAAGGCTGTAATATATCATCCATTGGAGAAGGAAATGGCAACCCACTCCAGTATTCTTGCCTGGGAAATCCCATGGACTGAGGAGCCTGGCGGGCTACAGTCCATGGGGTCACAAAGAGTCGGACATGCCTGAGTAACTAAACACATATAATCCATAATTCACTACCTCAGAATCTAACAATAACTCTCCCTAGGAAGTCTTTTAACTTGGTAAAATCGTGCTTTTTGTCCTTCAACTTCATTCTTCATTTGAATCCTCTTGTTAAACTTACTCCCTCAAATTGTGCCGTTTTGGTCACTGTTGTAACTTTTTTTTCCCCTCATTTCCATTTATCAAGAGTAGAGAAAGGCTCTGAGTTTGAATATTTATCTTATATCTCACGACTGTTCCAAAAACTCTCATTAACTCTGTTCATTTTTAAGTCAGCAGCAGGGAAAAAAAGAGATGTTATCTTCTCTTTTCCAATATTCATACCAATTATTTTCTTGTTTTATTTTTATTATACCTTCAAAACTATTACTGGAGTTAATATTAATCGTAGTTAATTAAAAACTGTAGTTGTTCTAATAAAAAAAGGAAAAGTAAAACTTATGAAAACATGGTTCATTAAGTAATGTGGGCCTTCAGGGCCAAGCCAAGTACCCAACACAGAACAGATACTTAATAGTTTGTCAAACTAAACTACTGGTGTCATAAATATCTACTGCCTAGAGAACTATGTGGTCCTTTATTAATAAATACATTAAAAGAGGAGCATTATATCCTTCATAATTTTAAACTGAAGATACTTGATTATGTTGTCAGTAAAATTCCAAAACTAGTACAAAATCGTGAATTTCATTTACATCACTTTTTAGTAAGTACAAAAATACAAACCTTCAAATTCGACGGAGACTTTCCAGTGTAAATTCTGAAGGTGACGATGAAGCTTGTGACTATTACAAGCTCTGAATTTCTCCTTGGGGCACAATGGACAAGCCTGTTTGTTTCCTGTTAATGAAAAAAGAACCAATAAAGCAGAGAATATACCAGCTCTTCATGCTTAAATTTGCCTACAAAAGAAGTTAACAGGGGACCCTTTCTCATCCTTGCCTCTCAAAACACACACACACACACACATTCCTCAGATAACATCTTTCTTAATATTTATTAAGGTGAAGTCATTCTTGCCTCAGCAGGTACTTAACAATAATTGTTTTAGGACACTGTCAGTGACTGATTTTTATCCTAAAACTCTCCTCTCTGTGGCGAGCTGATATCCCTGTTACCACTGGGTATGGAGAAGATGAGGAAATGATAAACTACATGATATCCCCCCAGGCAAAATGCCTTCCAGAAAGAATGTCGTTCTGCACTTTGGGCAGGGGAAAAGGCAGGAGTTGTCACACTTACAGAGGGATAGGAGCTAGACAGACAAAAGTATCAGCTCTGGTATTCTACTCTAGCAGCAACAAAAACAGTTAACATGTGGAATTAAAAAAATGAAAGAAGGAAGGGGCAGATTGGATGCAATACTCTGTATCCTATTACAGTGGCTTTGGGCTTCCCTGGTGGCTTAGATGGTGAAGAATCCACCTGCAATGTGGGAGTTGTGGGTTTGATCCCTGGGTCGGGAAGATTCCCTGGAGGAGGGCCTGGCAACCCATTTCAATATTCTTGCCTGAAGAATCCCCTGGACAGAGGAGCCTGGCAGGCTCCAGTCCATGGGGTCACAAAAGGTCAGACATGACTGACTAAGCACACGGCACACATCCTACTACTGAATTTGTTAAATTCTTCCTTCTTCATTAACATATTATTAAAAAGATTATGGATCATCAAAACAGAAGTTTGATTTAATTAGAAATGTAATGTATCTTAATAATAACTTTAATAGTACTAAAAATAAATCTCAAATCCAGGTTTAAATCAATAAAATATACAGAAACAGTAACTCAATTTTTAAAAAATTTATTTGACTATACCAGGGTGTTTTTGTTTTGATCATCCTGTGTGGCATGTGGGATCTTAGTTCCCTGACCAGGAATCCAACCCATGCCTCCCTGCATTAGAAACACAAAGTCTTAGCCACTGGACCACCAGGTAAGTCCCAATAACTCAATTTTTAATCCAGCAAATATCTTTCACATATAGCACATAGCAAGTATAAGACAATTTTTAAAATATACTCTCTACTTCAAAAAACCATGAGGAGATCTTGAGGATGGAATCCAAGCACTAAGGATGATAAAGTAGAACGACAGGAGCTCAGGGCACTAACAACACTGTGAAACTCTGTACCAGCTCTACTTTGCCAGTCTTGAGATTTCTTTCTTGTGACAGAATAAAAGCCTCCATACGATTTTTTGGATTTCTGTTACTCATAGTAAAACGTTCATTCCTAACAAAGCCCTTATATATCCATGACACTGTAATTTCCTTGAGGGGTTGTGAAATAACTTACCTCACAGTGCCCTTACATATAGAAGGGTACCATTTCCTAAGTTAAAAAACATTATCTTACTTCTGCCCTAGCTTGGAGGAAATAAACAAGTTCATGCTTACCAAAATTTTCATGAGTAGAAAGATGACAAATCATTAGAAACTGACCAAAAAAAACAAAAAAAAACAGAAACCCTCCAAAGATGGAAATACCTGCATCAAGATTATCTGAGTTCAGTGAATTGGCAGAGTCACAATCCCCTTCAGTTACGAAAGCTAACTTCTCTAAATCAGCAAGCTGCCTTTGAATTGAGATGTGTCTCTCTGAAAGGAAAGTTTAAGAGTTAGGAAATTATGCTTTAACAATATGTATTCCATCTTCAATTTCATTTTATCACGTCACACAGAATTTTACACTTTCATTTCCTATAGCACAGTGCCTTAGTACCTAGGCAGAAAACTCAGTTTGTAAATGACAAGTGTGTCTCAGAAGTCAAAGAGTTGCCACTGCATAACCTCACAGCTTTCAAATTTTATCTTATTATTCAATATAGTTTTACAGAAAATGTTTCTAGTCTGTATAAAACACTGAAGCCAGGTTTCCTGTTTTCAAAGAACTTTCAATCGGGTGAGAGATAAACATGTTAATTACTAACTGTAACACCAGGCAAGATGAATGAAGACTTAAGGGTAAAGGTAATATGATGTGGGTTTACAGAGGAATAACTCATTCCAACAACTGCCTCTAAGAAGCCTTCACTGAAGTGGTGTTTGACCAAGACTTAAGGTATAAACAGGTTTTCAGTAAGTAGAGATTTGGTGTCTGGCCTTATAAACTGAAATAACCTTGTAACTGAAATAAACAAAGGCATGTGGTGTAAAAATATATAGCCACTTCCCCACCACTCCTGGCTGGAAAGTAGTACGTTTGGGGGATAGAGCTGGTAGAAAGATAATGCAGCCAAAAATGTAGTACAGATCATGGGAGGCATAAATTTTATATGTTAGTTTGAACTATACTCTTTAGGTAATGTTAAATCTTTTCAGATTTTTGAGTAAATAAATGATATGATTTGAATGCATTTCAGAATCTGTAGTTGTAGTACCAAAGATCAATAATTGAGGTGAGAAATTAGTAATGGAAAGGTACTAGAAAACAGAAGGTAAAGAAAAGCAGCAGAGGACTTGGGATGTGAAAGGGTGAAGATTAAAGAACAATTGAGATTTTGATACAAGTACTATTAACCAATAAAAAGGAAGAGGAAAACAGTTTTGGCAGAAAGGAAGAGGAAGGAGAATGGGAATTCAGTTTTTACACAGTGTGTTTGATTACTGCTGGAATTAGGTACGCAAGTCCAGTAGGCAGTTGAATTGTAGTGGAAGGTCAGGAGGGATGCTGAATAGATACAACTCATAAATACGCATGTTAGGTGAAACTAAGAGCATCAGTAAGAAAGCCTAGGGGGAAATGTTTTGAAACTGAGGATAAAAAAGCCAAAACTCAGTCCCAATAACACATTTTCAGGTTATTCAAATATTACACATTCTTCAAATTACATATTTGTAAATTTTGGAATAAATGAATAAATCATTCCAAAATATATTTAACATATTCTTGATTAGTAGCATGTGGAATGCATTCCCCAATGCCGCTTAATCCACCACTGATTAACAAAAATGGATACAATTTTGAAGTGAGGTGTGGAGGGATAGGAGACGTTGAGGAAAAGGAATCAAGAGGGTAGCTTCAAAAAGAAAAAATGGTATAGAGAATCAAGATAATGCAGAAGCCAGGAAAGAAGGGACTGTAAAAGAGTAGTGCTTAACAGTAAATATCACAAATAGTTGTAGAGATCAAGAAAAGACTACTGGATTTAGTATTTAGTAAGTTTCTGGAGACCTTTAAGAAGGTTCAGTGAGGCGTTTTTAGAGTACAAATAGAACTGGAAAGAGAAATGAAGTACAGAAAATCAGCATAGATTACTTTTTTCAAGAAATCTGCTAGTATTTAAAAAAAAAAAGAGAGATGGGATTTTAACTTGCTTCTTTAAGGATGGAGAGACCTGAATATTGTAGCCCTATGGAAAGAAATGTTAACAAAGTAGAATTCTAAAAAAAACAAAAAAACAAAAAAAACAAAGTAGAATTCTGAATATATGACTCAGAGATGGTAACTGATAGGAAAAGATTTCCAATGAGTTAGGAGTCAATGCGATAAACCACAAGGCTTAATATTACATAATTAGATTATATAATTTCTCCACACTGCTGTCTTCCTGCCTATTCTCTCCAAGCTTCACTCCCAGTTGCTTTGTTTCTCTTCTATATAATCTACATTCTTGTTTGTCTCATCTACAAATAAGCAGTAAGAAGCCAAGGGCTATGTTAAATGCCTAGTGCAGTAACCTGCACACAGCAGGCACTGGTTTAAAAAAAAAAAAAATCATTAGTCTTTTTGGGTGCAGTAGCACACTGAGTCAAAATTTTGGAATTCAATTCAGCCCTATCAGACATTCCTGTTAAAATTTATTAAAATATATTTTACCTAATTCCAAAATGAGAAACACAAACAGCAACAAATGCTATTGGTTAATTTCTTATATCAGGTATTGTTCAAATGACTTACAATGAGGCACTTTCTATAAACAGATAAACTGTTTTCCCATTTGATGAAAACTTTTAATTACTGGCCCAGACAGTAAGATTCAGGCAATGAATCTGTACATTCATTACATATGTACAAACCAACCTATTTAATTTGAAATCACTGGCTTCCATACTTCAAAGATCTGTGTGTGTCAAACAAGATACATAGTACTACTAACGACGTGTTTATTGCAATCATTCTAACTACTAAGTAGTACAGAGTAAGTGAAAGGGGCCCAGTAAGTTAGAAAACTGAAAATCCTGTAGTCCACTACTGAAGAAAACTCTAAAGATCTGTCTAAAGATTCATGAAAACGCCTAAGCACATCTCTAAAGTCCCTTTCTGGTTCAAGACAGTAGATACCAATCTGTACTTAAAATCACTCGATCTTTTTGTAACTCGCTAATAATCTAGAAGTCAATAGGCAAACCTCTTATTAAATCAGATGATTCCAAGATGCTAGGCGGTTCTTTTAAAACTTCTTTTTCTTCCTCAATTTTCAATTCTACTTCAGATATGCCATCTTCATCTTGCCTATATGAGACTGATTTCAAAGGGCTAACTAGACCATCTAAAAATAATTTTTAAAATGTGATTAATATGTTTCTAATGCATTTCCAATTTCTTAATCACTATTTGTTCCAGAAATGCATTTTCAGGTTTTTCAAACATCACACATTCTTTAAATACTCATAAATTCTGGAATATCTGAATAAATCTTCCCAAACTATGTTTAACATATTCATGATGGTAGGGAGATGGAGAAAGCATACATCCCCTAAAGCTGCTCAAGCACATAAAAAGACCATATCTAGAGGTGAGTTTTAGGAGGATATCTTACTCTGGAGTTTATCTGCTCTTCCCCCATTGCAGTTTCGGAAGAAACAATTGGCCTTATTTAGCACTTAACTAGCTTTGATCTTCCGGGATGAGGAGAGGCCCACCTGAGGCATTCTGACCTTGGTCTTTTCTGTGATCCACCCTACTCCTTAGCAATCTGTATGTTGTTTAAAAATTGCAGAAATAATTCTATTAGATTATAACTACTGAAATGTGTTTTTTTTTTACACATTAACCTCAAAACTGGCTTAGAAGTAGGAAAGACAACAAATTAAGATTTTTGTTGTTGTTATGATTCAGAAAAAGCATAAAGGTCAATCTGGGGACAAAATTTTTAAAGAAAAGTTTCTCAGAGCTTACGTTTAAAAATGTTCAGACGATTCTTGATAAAGTGTTACTTATCAATCTTTTAAATTCTTTTATGGCCTAATAAACCATCACTTATAAAACATGCAAGCACAATTAATACAGGCTATTAATTTTCGACAGCCGACTTGGAGAAACGTACAAAACTCAATGCGTATTTACGTCTGAGGGAAAACATCTATAATTTAGTCACTCTATCTTAAACTACTCGTCAGCCCCAAATTCTTTTTGGAGGCAAGCTGCTAAAGAAAAAATGAGAAAAACCCCATCTCGTGTCTATTTCTAGACATAAAACCTAATTGACAGCAACGGTTTCTAAATCTTGGCAGTTAGCACCTACTACAGTAAACTCGGTTACTCTATCATATTTTAAAGGACACAGGGAAATATGGCAGACAGGGCTGAGAGGGAAACTACCAAATGAGGTGTAACTTCTAATTTCTGTACCAGAAAAAGACCTCCTTTAAAGAAGACGTCCACGATCCCATTATTTCCTTCCACCTGCAGCACCACTGGCCTCCACAGATCCTTCCCTGTGAGATCCCCGAGGTTTGTGGAGATGCCGTCCCCCACCCTGTACCCGTTTTTACCGCTATACGGGTCCCTCGTTCCTCCCCCCATTTCGCTAAAACTGCCTTTTCCCCCGTAAAAACCATTCCAGTGAAGAAGGGCCTCCCCTACTCCCCAGCAAGGCGCACTTTCTTGCTTCTCCTGCGGCAGAAAGATCTGGGCCTCCCTGCACTTACTGCTTTCAGCCTCATCAGGGGCAGAGGCTAGGGACGGGGACAGGGCCGAAGCCTGGGCCAGGGCAGGGGCTGGGACTGGAGCCGAGGCCGGAGTCGGAGCCGAGGCCGGGGCCGGGGTCGAGGCCGAGACCGGAGCCGAATCCGGGGCCGGCGCTGGGACCCGAGCCGAGTCCGGGGTCGGGGTCGGGACCGGGACCTGGACCACCTCCTCCTTCTCCTGGGGCAGCAGCTCCTCCTCCGCCATATTCTCCATAGTTACCGCCTCCTTGCCAGGCCCGCCCGGGGACCAGCAGGGGCTCACTGCGGAGTGAGAGAAATGGCGTGAAAGCCCAGAGGGCCGGATCCGAGAAGTGGGGAAGCAAATGGGGAGGGCGAGATGCGTGCAACAGACAAAAGATGAAGAATCAGTGACCAAATCCAGTCAGCAGAAAAATTAAAAGCCACAGGCAGCAATTCGCGGTCCCGTCCGCTTCCTTTTCCCCGAGGCGTTACGACGACAGCCCCGCCTGCGCAGGAGCATGCTGGGGGATGGCGTCCAATGAGGTCAGAGAGTTCCGTTTCCACCGTGCGTCTCCGTTCTAGCCGTCAACCACCGAACGCAATCAAAACTACAATACCCAGAGTGCACCGCGCCGCTCGGGGCGGAGCGGGGCGGGGGGGTGGTGCCAAGGGCTTGGAGGAAGTAAATGCAAAGCTAAACAAACGTTCCTGGAACATCCCATGGACAGAGGAGCCTGGTAGGCTACAGTCCATGGGGTCGCAAAGAGTCGGACACGACTGAGCGCCTTCACTTCACTTCAAACAAATGCTCCGGAGCGTTCGAGCGCCAGCTACCTTCCGAGCGCAGAACTACATTTCCCAGCGGGCGTCGCGCTCGGGGTCCCTTTCTCAGGGTTTGGGCGTCCCAAATCGCAACCGGCGCGGCCTCTGGTAAGTAACGTAGGGAAGCCGAGGGGTTAGTTGACGTTTCGGTGGGTACTCTCCATGCCTCACTCCGGGACCGAAAGGGGGCAGCCGGCGGGACGGACGGAGGATTCGGGGGCCTCTCGAGCCTGGGCGGGGCGACTCTGTGGGCGGACCCGGGGTTGAGCCTGCTCTGTGAAGGGTGTGGTTCTGGCCCGGCTCTGCCTTCCGGGCAGCCTCTCGCCACGGGTTGGGTGCAGTGTGTTTCTAACCGAGTCCGCGGGATTAGGCGGTTTCTGGGCCGCTTGTCAGTTAGGTGGACTTCCAGATGGCGGTCTGCTCTTCAGATCACACCATGATCTGAACACTCTTTTCCTTTTAATTTTGTTTTAACCTACGTATTCCCAATAGCAGCGCCGCGCTGTGGCTGTAAGATTCCTGTGGATGGTGAATTGCTGGGGCCCAGGAGTGGGGAGAAGAGCCTATGCTTACATTTAGGCTTTTAATATCCAAGGCTCCTGAATGTGTGGAGCTTCAGGGCACTTGACTGATGCGATTCAGATTCCTCAAGGCGTCTGTTAAGTTTCCAGGCCTCCGTACTTCTCTTTACTCTCCGAGCCTGCTTGAGTTTAAGGCGCGCTCCTTCAAGGCCACTGCGGGAGTCAAGAGGAATGCCTTGTTTTCTGACTGCTCTGCCTACACTGGTCCGAATTTTACAGGAAGCAGGAAGGGAGAGGGAGTCTTCTTTTAGTCTCAGGTATTCGCACTTCCCGTTCGGTTTTCCTAGTTAATAAAAGTGATACTTAATAGTTTTCTTCTTGGTCTGTTTATTTTCTATTTGTTTTCAGTACCCAGGGGAGAGCGAGTGTGCTTTTTTTGGCATTTCGAAACTCAAAACAGGAATGTGGTCCTCCCTCCCAGAACTTAGAAAGTATATGTGGAGGGGTTTCCCCCTCCTCTCCTCCCCAGTTAAACAATTTATCCCATGGAAGTTTTTGTGAATTGTGATTCTAAAGCCCTCTTAGTGGCCCCATCCACAAGTTTTAACTAGTATTCCTGGATGTATATACTGCCTCACTGGTCTTAACAGTTAATTAAAAATGAGAAAATAACATTATAGTTTGCAGGCATGAGTAGTGGATATTTATGCATCATCTAGGAACCAGTGATGTTTTAATTTGTGAAAGAATGGATGGTTAATTGAAAGCTTGATTTAGGATGTCAATTTCATTAATACCAGTTGAAAACCAGAAGATGAAAAGGGCTAGATTTTTAGTCTGTGTATTCTGTGGAATTTTAATCAGAATTCCCAAGCATGGTCCCTGCTCTTGAGCCATCCTAAAGAAGGCATCTTCAAAGTTTGAAAAATTATATTGAGTATATTACTCATCTATTGCTGCGTAAGTTCTTCAAAACTTTATGGCTTAAGACAACCAAATACACTTCTTACCCCACAGTAGATATGAGTCAGGAATTCAGAAATGGCTTTCTGGGTGTATCTGCCTTAGGGTCTCTCATCACATTGCAGTGAGATACTTGCAAGGGATGCTGCCTAGTGGATGCTTGATTAAGGCTGCAGGATCAGCTTCAAGGGTGGCCAACTCACACGCCTATAAGTCCATTCATTTTTGGCAAAAGGTTTCAGCTCTTCCTTGGTGGGCTTTTCCTAGGGTTACTTGAATGTCTTCATGATATGGTGGCTGGCTTTTCCTAGGGTGAACAATTCAAGACAGAGAAAGGCAGAAGCCACAGTGTGTTATTTGACCTGGCCACATATTATATAAATATATCCTGTTGGTTGCACAGGTCATCTCTACTTATTGTGAGAGGAAACTTCATAAGAGACGGTGGCAGCAGAGATCAGGAGCCAATTGGGAAGCAGGCCAGCACAGGAAATCTCCACTCATTTAGTTTATATTTTGATTTCCATAAAATTGGTATGAATGGTACACTAATATAATTTGTCACAGTACATATGTAGGTGTTTTTCTTTTGATAGTCTACTCTCTGCAGTATTTTTTTTTTTCTGATTTGTCTTATGGATAATAGATTCAAATTGGTTTTGTGTATATGTGTGTGTGTGTGTGTGTGTATTCAAAGCACAACATGAAAGGGTTTAAATTGTAAAAGGTAAAAAAACCAACCCATTGCTTTAAGCAATTTATTTCATGGAAGTTATTGTTTTTCCTTATACCTTTCTCCCCATGGAATGGGATCCTTGGAACAAGAAAGAAAAATGAAGATTATTCCTGTAATCTGGAAGCTCAACTGTGAATTTAATTATTGCCATGAATTATCTTAAAAGGCAAAATTTCTGGATAATTTAGAATCTGTCATTAGAAGTATATGTTGCCTGTTTTATTAATTTTTATTATTATTAGATTTCTGGTTTCAGTATTTTCTTTGTTCCATATTCTTCAAAACATTCTACAAGTTTGATTTAGTGTAATTGATCATTCTTTTATAGAACTTCACTTACTGTGATCATGTTTGACCAGGAGTACTTGTAATTGCTTGGTTTCTAGTCTTTGTTATGTTCTTAGCATCAGTACTTATCACTCTGTCTGTGTGTGTGTTGTGTGTGTGTGTTAGTTGTTCAGTCATGTCTGACTCTTTGCGACCCCATGGACTGTAGCCTGCCAGACTCCTCTTTCCATGGGATTATCAGGCAAGAATACTAGAGTGAGTTGCCATTCCCTCTCCAGGGGATCCTCCTGACCTAGGGATCGAACTCTGGTCTCCTGCATCGCAGGCTCGTTCTTTACCGTCTCTGTGTCACATGGAAGTCCTATACATATCACTAGCAGCAATAAACTCTCCTTTGGACTTTGCTTGTGAACCCCTTTATATCTTCTTGCCCCAGCAAATCTGGTGATGTTCCCAATCTCTGGCCTCTGTGTTCCAGTACAGGATGATTATATATATTATCTTTAAAGTGTTTATGACCATTGGGGATGACTGTGTGCAGGTTTCTTTCTTTCTGTCAGTAACAGCAGTATAGACTTGATCCAGACCCAGGCTGGAAAAGGGAGACTGGGATAAGAAATGGACAGAGGGACTGCAATGAGCAAGAGTTGAAAGTGACTCAGAATGAACAATCACTATTCTGGGAAAGAAAAATTCACCTACTCATTTACTCAGAGGGCATTTATGAACACCTCCTAAATTTTCGATACAGTGTACTCTTCAAGAAGCTCAGGGTCTAGCAGAAAGACAATTGCTGAAGCCAGTATTTTTTTACACTCTACTATGTACTATCTGACAGAATGTGGTCCACTGGAGAAGGGAATGGCAAACCACTTCAGTATTCTTGCCTTGAGAACCCCATGAACAGTATGAAAAGGCAAAATGATAGGATACTGAAAGAGGAACTCCCCAGGTCAGCAGGTGCCCAATATGCTACTGGAGATCAGTGGAGAAATAACTCCAGAAAGAATGAAGAGATGGAGCCAAAACAAAAACAATACCCAGCTGTGGATGTGACTGGTGATGGAAGCAAGGTCCGATGCCGTAAAGAGCAATATTGATAGGAACCTGGAATGTTAGGTCCATGAATCAAAGCAAATTGGAAGTGGTCAAACAGGAGATGGCAAGAGTGAACATTGACGTTCTAGGAATCAGTGAACTAAAATGGACTGGAATGAGTGAATTTAACTCAGATGACCATTATATATACTACTGCAGGCAGGAATCCCTTAGAAGAAATGGAGTAGCCATCATGGTCAACAAAAGAGTCTGAAATGCAGTACTTGGATGCAATCTCAAAAACGACAGAATGATCTCTGTTTGCTTCCAAGGCAAACCATTCAATATCACAGTAATCCAAGTCTATGCCCCAACCAGTAATGCTGAAGAAGCTGAAGTTGAACGGTTCTCTGAAGACCTACAAGACCTTTTAGAACTAACACCCAAAAAAGAAGTCCTTTTCATTATAGGGGACTAGAATACAAAAGCAGGAAGTCAAGAAACACCTGGAGTAACAGGCAAATTTGGCCTTGGAATATGGAATGAAGCAGGGCAAAGGCTAATAGAATTTTGCCAAGAGAACGCACTGGTCATAGCAAACACCCTCTTCCAACAACACAAGAGAAGACTCTGCACATGGACATCATCAGATGGTCAACACCGAAATTAGGTTGATTATATTCTTTGCAGTCAAAGATGGAGAAGCTCTATACAGTCAGCAAAAACAAGACCAGGAGCTGACTGTGGCTCAGATCATGAGCTCCTTATTGCGAAATTCAGACTTAAATTGAAGAAAGTAGGGAAAACCACTAGACCATTCAGGTATGACCTAAATCAAATCCCTTATGATTATACAGTGGAAGTGAGAAATAGATTTAAGGGACTAGATCTGATATAGTGCCTGATGAACTATGGATGGAGGTTCGTGACATTGTACAGGAGACAGGGATCAAGACCATCCCCATGGAAAAGAAATGGGAAAAAGCAAAATGGCTGTCTGGGGAGGCCTTACAAATAGCTGTGAAAAGAAGGAAAGCAAAAAGCAGAGGAGAAAAGGAAAGATATAAGCATCTGAATGCAGAGTTCCAAAGAATAGCAAGAAGAGATAAGAAAGCCTTCCTCAGTGATCAACGCAAAGAAATAGAGGAAAACAACAGAATGGGGAAGACTAGAGATCTCTTCAAGAAAATTAGAGATATCAAGGGAATATTTCATGCAAAGATGTGCTTGATAAAGGACAGAAATGGTATGGACCTAACAGAAGCAGAAGATATTAAGAAGAGGTGGCAGGAATACACAGAAGAACTGTACAAAAAAGATCTTTATGACCAAGATAATCATGATGGTGTGATCACTGACCTAGAACCAGACATCCTGGAATGCGAAGTCAAGTGGGCCTTAGAAAGCATCACTACGAACAAAGCTAGTGGAGGTAATGGAATTCCAGTTGAGCTATTTCAAATCCTGAAAGATGATACTGTGAAAGTTCTGCACTCAATATACCAGCAAATTTGGAAAACTCAGCAGTGGCCACAGGACTGGAAATGGTCAGTTTTCATTCCAATCCCAAAGAAAGGCACTGCCAAAGAATGCTCAAACTACCCCACAATTGCACTCATCTCACACGCTAGTAAAGTAATGCTCAAAATTCTCCAAGCCAGGCTTCAGCAATACATGAACCGTGAACTTCCAGATGTTCAAGCTGGTTTTAGAAAAGGCAGAGGAACCAGAGATCAAATTGCCAACATCCGCTGGATCATCGAAAGAGCAAGAGAGTTCCAGAAAAACATCTATTTCTGTTTTATTGACTATGCCAAAGAGAAGGCAATGGCACCCCACTCCAGTACTCTTGCCTGGAAAATCCCATGGATAGAGGAGCCTGGTAGGCTGTAGTCCATGGGGTCGCTAAGAGTCGGACACGACTGAGCGACTTCCTTTCACTTTTCACTTTCATGCATTGGAGAAGGAAATGGCAGCCCGCTCCAGTGTTCTTCCCTGGAGAATCCCAGGGACGGGGGAGCCTGGTGGGCTTCCGTCTATGGGGTCGCACAGAATCGGACATGACTGAAGTGACTTAGCAATAGCAGCAAAGCCTTTGACTGTGTGGGTCACAATAAACTGTGGAAAATTCTGAAAGAGATGGGAATACCAGACCCTGACCTGCCTCTTGAGAAACCTATATGCAGGTCAGGAAGCAACAGTTAGAACTGGACATGGAACAACAGACTGGTTCCAAATAGGAAAAGGAGTATGTCAAGGCTGTATATTGTCACCCTGCTTATTTAACTTCTATGCAGAGTACATCATGAGAAACGCTGGGCTGGAAGAATCACAAGCTGGAATCAAGATTGCCGGGAGAAATATCAATAACCTCAGCTATGCAGATGACACCACCCTTATGACAGAAAGTGAAGAGAAACTAAAGAGCCTCTTGATGAAAGTGAAAGAGGAGAGTGAAATAATTGGCTTAAAGCTCAACATTCAGAAAACGAAGATCATGGCATCTGGTCCCATCGCTTCATGGGGAATAGATGGGGAAACCATGTCAGACTTTATTTTTGGGGGGCTCCAAAATCACTGCAGATGGTGACTGAAGCCATGAAATTAAAAGACGCTTACTCCTTCGAAGAAAAGTTATGATCAACCTAGATCTAGCAGAGACATTACTTTGCCAACAAAGGTCCGTCTAGTCAAGCCTATGGTTTTTCCAGTAGTCATGTATGGATGTGAGAGTTGGACTGTGAAGAAAGCTGAGCGCCGAAGAATTGATGCTTTTGAACTGTGGTGTTGGAGAAGACTCTTGAGAGTCCCTTGGACTGCAAGGAGATCCAACCAGTCCATTCTAAAGGAGATGAGCCCTGGGTGTTCTTTGGAAGGACTGATGCTAAAGCTGAAACTCCAGTCCTTTGGCCACCTCATGCGCAGAGTTGACTCATTGGAAAAGACTCTGATGCTGGGAGGGATTGGGGGCAGGAGGAAAAGGGGACGACAGAGGATGAGTGGCTAGATGGCATCACCGACTCAATGGACATGAGTCTGAGTGAACTCCAGGAGTTGGTGACGGACTGGGAGGCCTGGCATCCTGTGATTCATGGGTTTGTGAAGAGTTGGACGTGACTGAACTGAACTGAACTGTGTACTATCTTGTACAAGGTGCTTTTACATCCATAGTTTCATTTAAGTTTTTAAAAAACCCTCTTGGATGAGTTATCTCTATTTTACACATAGTGGAACTAGGACTCAAAAAATGTACGTGTTTTGCCCGACATCTCACTCAGTGAGAGATGGAGCGTATGTTGAGAAAATGAAGATTTAGTGACTAATTGGTTTTGAGGTGTGGTTGGGGCAAAATATAATAGTCCTGCAGGCAATTGAAAATGGGAATGTGACGCTAGAGAGAGAAGTTTGCCTTAAAGGCATACTTTTGAGAGTCTTTCTTAAAAGGTGACCATCCCCACACTGATGGAAGGAAACAGGTCATGAGGCAGAATATAAGTAAAGTGGAACAATGAGACAATCCTATCATGTTGAGAATGGGTAAAATACAAAAATTATTTTTATAAAGCTCCAATCTTTAAGAAACTGAAAAAAGTATGATTTCTAATGTTTTTGTTGTAGCAATGGTTAAAAAAAAAACCCACACACATAATGTGTTTTTGATGTTTCTTTTAGCTTTGCAAAATGTCCAACAAAGAATCTTGTGAAAAAAAGGAGACGTCTCGGAGAAAAGGCACCACCCCATCATCCAATATTGAAGTAAGAATTTTGACTTATTGACCTAAAGATACCCTGTTTTGCAGTTTTATTTTTGTGTGATGAAAAAAATATACCTCAGTGTTAAAACAAGTTATGTAAATATTTTGTTCTTCTGACCGAGAGTCATTTGTTTTTCTTTTCCTTCATTATTTTATTTATTCCTCTCAACTCTATGAGGTAGGTACTATTATTATCCCAATTATACAAATGAAGAAACTGAGGCTTGGCAGCATCCTTTTTGGCTCTTTCTCCTCTTAAACTGTACTCTCGCAAGTGCCCAGCCTCAGTGTTCTCAATGTGGTAAATTGCAGTTACATTCTTTAAGTTGCTTGGACCAAAACCCTGGGCATCATGCTCTGCCTGCATCCCATCTATCAGCAAATTCTGTCAGCTGAGTGTGACTCCCACTCCCACTGCTATCACCATGATCCAGGCAGACAGCTTGCTTTCTACCTTTGCCTTCTTGTGCTCTCACCATAACAGGCACAGTGATCCTATTAAAATGTTAAATCATGTCACTCTTCTGCTCAATATTTTCTAGTGATTTTCCACTTCAGAGAAAAAGTTAATGTCTTTTGCTGGGACAGAAAACACATTACTGTCACTATCTCATCTCCATCTCATTCTCCCTTTGCTTTCTGCACTCCTTGGCTTCCTTATTGCTGCTCCAGTAAGCCAGGCACATTCCTGCTTTGTGCTTGCTGTTACTCCCTTTAACTTTCCCTAGCTACTCACAGGGTTTGTTCCTTCATTTCATTAGGTCTCCATTCAGGTGTCAAATTACCGGTGGGGACCCATTTTGACTACTTTGTTTAAAATTGCACCAGCCTCACCCTTGCCTCCCAGCCCTTCCTGACCCCTTTTTCTGCTTTATTATTATTATTTTTTTAATAGCATCATCTGATACACTAAATATATTACTTAACTTATTTGTAAGTTAAACCTGCAATAGGTGTAACCTGTATGACAGCAGGGACTTTTATTTTTTTTTCACTAATCTGTTCTCACTGTCTAGAAAAGTGTCTTTGATACACGGTAAGTACTTGAAATACGTTTCTCCTGGGTCTGTTGAATTCAGGAGCCACTGAAAAAATAACTGGGTATATGGTTTTGCTTTGTAGAAGACTAAGTATCACTATGGTAGTACCATTTCCCAATGTCCTTATGTGAGCTGTCTGCAACTTTCTGCTATATTACCTCTATCCCAAGTGAAAGTGAAAAAGTAAAAGTGTTAGTCACTCAGTCACGTCCAACTCTTACAACTCCATGGACTGTAGCCCACCAGCCTCCTCTGTCCGTGGAATTCTCCAGGCAAGAATACTGGAGTTGGTAGCCATTCCGTTCTTCAAGGGATCTTCCTGACTCAGGAATTGAACCCAGGTCTCCTGCATTGCAAGCAGATTCTTTAACATGTGAGCCACCAGAGAAGCCCACTTCTATCCCATCTCATTCCTAATTCAAGACCACTTAGATCTTCTGATTTCTAGTTAAGTCTCCTTTCCTCTTACCAATGTTTGTATGCCTTTAAACATTGTTCCCGGACTTCCCTGGTGGTATGGTGAATAAGAACCCAACTACCAATGGAGGGGACACGGTTCTGATCCCTGGTCCGGGAAGATTCCACATGCCAAAGAGCAACTAAGCCTGTAAGCCGCAGCTACTGAGCCCAACTTGCTCCAGAGCCTGAGAGCCATAACTGCTGCCTGTGCAGCACAACTGCTGAGCCTAGGTGTTGCAGCTACTGAAGCCCTCGCACCTAGAGCTTTTTCTCTGTAACAAGAGAAGCCACTGCAGTGAGAAGGCTCTCCTACCACAACTAGAGAATAGTCCCTGCTCTCTGCAACTAGAGAAAGCCTGTGCACAGCAACAAAGACCCAATACAGCTAAATAAATAAATATTGTTCTCTTCTGAAACTTATTATTAATGCAGAAGGAATCTTGATTTACAACGACATTGATAAAAGAATGCTGTCTTACACTGTGCTTTATTTTGTGCTTTTCTTTTTTTCCAAATGACATTCTTAGGATAAGAGAGAGAAAAAAGCATCAGTAAGTTCTCCTTGTTCAACTTGCTCTGTAAGATCAGTGTCATCAGAGAAGAGAAAACTAGTGAGTATTTAGATACTGTAACTAACTCTAAAAATTATGTTAAAGTTTTAATGTACAATTGAAAGCTTTATGATATAAACTCCCCTACTACTTTTCCATTAATTTTTTCTTGATATTATACGTGCTTTTTGATAGCCGATAGATGGAAAAGCAGCTTTTCCCTGCTGCTCACCGAAAAGCATTTATCAAATTCTTCCTTTGTGCTAATAGATCCTATCATGTGGGATTAGACAACGTAAATATAAATTTAGACAATTTTTAAGTCTTTTCCTGTATGTGGTTAAATTTGTCTTTACAATTTCATTTTGAAGTCACCAGGGCAGAGATAGTGTTTGCATTTTCAGATTCAGAAATTGAGATCCAGAAAGTTAAGTGACTTGTGAAAGGACACAAAATTGTTTGCAGCAACAAAGTGAAGTCCAGATTTTTTTCCACTGTCTGCCAAATAATATGGAACAGTGACAGCAGACTAAACACATCAACCTGGTACATGGATGGTTGCGAAGTGCTCACCACATTCAAGGGAAGAGTTAGGCGTATATGAAGATTGCTGCACAGTTGTTGTAGGTAATAAGAGAAAATAGTTGTGTGCCGGGAGCCACCCGGGAGATCCCACCCATGACAAGGTCATGTGGAAGAGCCATGACAAGCAAGGCAGATCATGGCTCGAGGGACCCCCTGAATCTGCTTCAGCATCTACCCCAAAACTAGAATCTGTCTACTGTTTATTATATTATGCCTTTCACCAACTCTTCTGACATTAACAGGGGGCTATCGCCGACCACCTTTCTCTGGAAAAAGTCAGCTTAGAGCTTTAGTTAATAAGTCTCCTGGGCATGAAAGGAATATTTCTATTTTAACCCCTCTGATGGCTTTCTAGCTTGCCTGACAGGTTTATCCATATTCTTGCAATTAACACACATGATTGTTCACAACTCCCCAACCTTGAAAGGCATGGGAAGCCAAAACATTCTAAAAGTCCTAATGAGCATAGAGTCCTTTAAGGGATGAAAAATTATTAGAATAGATAGTACTGGTAAAGGGCTTCATTATTGGGCCAATGCTTGCTGCCAAGTGCCCATATCCCTTATCCATTGTGCACCTGGGAGTGCGTTGGTTAACATAGTTGGAATGTAAAGAAAACAAGTAACAGCCTTGGAATTAACCACATCAGACCTTTGAGCTAATTGGTTCTTTCTTTGTTGTAACTTACTGCACCTTTGCTCCCTGAGAATGTAACTCTGTTTAGCACTTTCTGAGGCTGACATAGATTAGAAATGTAAAGAAAAAACACTTCAAGGGAAAATAAGTTTTTTGGTTGAGCAGGCTTTATCAAAAAAGAGTCATAAAATGTCCACAGGCCTCCAAGGCTAGAAGATAATGTACACAACATTGTTTATGGGAAAGGTATGCATAAAAAATCCTGGTTTTATGTAGTGTTTCGGCTGACTCTGTATGACTTCATCTTTCATTTCCCTCTGTGTACAAGTCAAGGTATAAAAGTTCCTTTTGAAAATAAAGTTATGGGCCTCGCTCACCGAAGCTTGGTCTCCCCATGTCGTTCTTTTCTCTCCTTTTCTCTCTCTGTTCTTCTTTCAGGATGACTCCTTGGGGCACAGGAGCTTTATTGGCTTTCTGTGTTAATCAAGGAAGATCAAGCCTCTGATCTCTCCGCTTTGCTATCCTTATTGCCTAAGCCATCATCCTGAGGGTACCCCTGGATCCTGCTGGGGCTGGACCCCGGCAGTTGTGAAAGTTCCATGAATGCAGATTTGGGTTTTTAAGAGTTTGTTTTCACATAATGGAACTGCTGTTGCAATTCTTGCTGTATTAACCTTCTTAAAACACTGATTTCATCATATTTCTCCTCTGTTGAAAAATCTTCACTTAGTTTTTTAGTTTACCATTTGGGCTTCCCTGGTGGCTCAGCTGGTAAGAATCCGCCTGCAATGCGGGAGACCTGAGTTCGATCCCTGGTTTGGGATGATCCCCTGGAGAAGGGAATACCTACCCACTCCAGTATTCTGGCTTGGAGAATTCCATGGACTGTATAGTCCATGGGGTCAGAAAGAGTCAGGACCCTTTTAAATTTGGTCATACCTTAAGTATCCAGTTTTCATTTTTCTTCTTTCTCAAAACAGCCCTTCTAGGTAGGCTAGTTTATTTTCTCTCTGCTGAATTTATACCAGTCGTCTCCAGCTTCTTAGAATGCCTAAGCATTTTTAATGGAGAATGCCTTTTTCTTTTATGCATTTATCTTTATTCAATATATGCTCAACCTTTAGCATATTTTTGGCCTACTTTTTTTCCTTGGAACATCCCAACTTTGGGGTTTCGATCTTTTAAACTCTTTTACAACTTAATGTTTATTGTTCTGCTTTATTTTATTGTTTATTGTATATATCCTTGTACTTCTTTCTACTTTTTCCCTTTGCTTTACTCTGAGCTCTTTAGGACAGGGACTGCTTTACTCTGAGTTCTTTAGGACAGGGACTATATCCTCTTTCTCTGTTATTTTTATTGTCTGTAGCCCTCTGCCCCTAGAGAGACAGGGTGGTAGAATAGAAAGGGTAGAGAAATCTGGTTTCAGATCATGGCTCTGCGACTAACTTGCTCTGTAACGTTGAGAATATTTTGCTCTATTTGAGCCTTGGGTACTTTGTCTGTAAAATGAGATACTAATAATATCTGTCTCATGAGATTATTGCAAGGATTAAGAAAATTATTGTGTCAACCTGATACCAACCAGGGTTGTTGGCCTGCCCATAGTCAACAGAAAGTGATCAGATGTCAGATAAGAAGTTCAGGTAAGATTTCAATGGGGTGCCTGCTACAGCCGGGAGAGGGAGAACAAGGAACAGTTCCTTTGCTTTCTCAGTCACTGAGGTGGGAGCTGCCTTGTTTCTTTTTTAAATTTATTTTTTAAAAATTAGAGTAAAATTGCTTTACAATGTTGTATTAGTTTCTGCTGTATAACAACGTGAATCAGGTATATGTATACATATATCCCCTCCCTCTTGAGCCTCCCTCCCACCCCACCCCAGTCCCACTCCTCTAGGTCATCATAGAGCATGGAGTTGAGTTCCCTGTAGTATATAGCAACCTCCCACTAGATATCTGTTTTACATATGGTTCAGTTCAATTCAGTTCAGTCGCTCAATCGTGTCCCACTCTTAGTTATCCCATGGACTTCAGCATGCCAGGCCTCCCTGTCTATCACTAAGTCCCAGAGTTTATTCAGACTCATGTCCATTGAGTCGGTAATGCCATCCAACCATCTCGTCCTCTGTCGTCCCCTTCTCCTCCTGCCCTCAATTTTTCCCAGCATCATGGTCTTTTCATATGAGTCAGCTCTTCGCATCAGGTGGCCAAAGTATTGGAGCTTCAGCTTCAACATCAGTCCTTCCAATAAACATTCAGGACTGATTTCCTTTAGGATGGACTGATTGGATCTCCTTGCAGTCCAAGGGACTCTCAAGAGTCTTCTCCAACACCACAGTTCAAAAGCATCAATTCTTTGGCGCTCAGCTTTCCTTATAGTACAACTCTCACATCCATACATGACCACTGGAAAAACCATAGCCTTGACTAGATAGACCTTTGTTGGCAAAGTGATGTCTCTGCTTTTGAATATGCTGTCTAGGTTGGTCATAACTTTTCTTCCAAGGAGTAAGCGTCTTTTAATTTCATGGCTGCAGTCACCAACTGCAGTGATTTTGGAGCCCAGAAAAATAAAGTCAGCCACTGTTTCCACTGTTGCCCCATCTATTTGCCACGAAGTGATAGGACTGGATGCCATGATCTTCGTTTTCTGAATGTTGAGCTTTAAGCCAACTTTTTCACTCTCCTCTTTCACTTTCATCAAGAGGCTCTTTAGTTCTTCTTCACTTTCATATATATATATCAGTGTTACTCTCTAAGTGTGCCCCACCCTGTCCTTCTCCCACAATGTCCTTAAGTCCGTGCTCTGCCGTCTGCATCCTTTTCCTACCCTACAGATGGGTTCATCAGTACCATTTTTCTAGATTCCATATATATGCGTTGGTGTACGATATTTGTTTTTCTCTTTCTGGTTTACTTTATTACGTTTGACAGACTCTAGGTTCACCCACATCACTGCATATGACTCAGTCTAGTTCCTTTTTATGGCTGAGTAATATTCCATTGTGTATATATACCACATCTTCTTTATCTATTCATCTGTTGATGGACATCTAGGTTGCTTTTATGTCCTCGCTATTGTAAATGGTGCTGTGCTGTGCTTAGTTGCTCAGTCCTGTCTGACTTTTTGCGACCTCATGGACTGTAGCCCACCAGGCTCCTCTGTCCATGGGGATTCTCCAGGTGAGAATGCTAGAGTTGGTAGCAGTTGTTTTGGGTTTACTTTTGTGGGTCATCTTCTTCTCTTTTGTTTCTTGCCTAGAGAATTTCCATTAGCACCTTTTGTAGGCTGGCTTTGTTTAGTCCCTAAGTTGAGTCCAACTCTGTGACCCCATGCACTGTAGCCTACCAGGCTCCACTGTCCATGGAATTTCCCAGGCAAGAATACTGGAGTAGATTGCCATTTCCTTCTCCAGGGCATCTTCCTGACCCAGGGATTGAACCTGCATCTCTTGCATTGGCAGGCAGATTCTTTACCACTGAGCCAAGGACGCTAACTTAAATCAGAAGGCTAAAATCCTTGAGTAAGTAAGGCTGGCTTGGTGGTGCTGAATTCTCTTAGCTTTTGGTTGTCTGTGTTTAACTTCTCCATCAAATCTGAATGAAATCCTTGCTGGCTGTAATCTTGGTTATAGATTTTTCTCTTTCATCACTATAACTGTTTCCTGCCACTTTGACCTGGCCTGCAGAGTTTCTGCTGAAAAATCAACTGAGAGATTGATTCCCTTATGGGAATTCCCTTGTATGTTATTTTTTGCTGTTTTTAATTTTTTTTCTTTGTATTTGATTTTTGTTAGTGTGATTAGTATGTGTCTTGGTGTGTTTCTCCTAGGGTTTATCCTGCAGAGGTCTCTCTGTACTTCCCAGACTTGGGTGGCTATATCCTTTCCCATGTTAGGAAAGTTTCTGACTATAATCTCTTTGAATATTTTCTCAGACCATTTCTTTTCCCTCCTTCTTCTAGGACTCAGTATTTTGAATGTTAGTGTATTTAGTGTTGTTGCAGAGTTCTCTGGGTCTGTCTTTAATTTTTTTCAATCTTTTTTTTTTTTTAATCCTGTTCCTTGGCTGTTATTTCCACATTCTGTCTTCCATTTCACTTTTTCATTCTTCTGCCTTAGTTATTCTGCTATTGATTCCTTCTAGTGTATTTTTCATTTCGGTTATTATGTTCATCTCTGTTTATTCTTTAGTTCTTCTAAGTCTTTGTTAAACATTTCTTGTATTTTCTTGATCAGTGCCTCCATTCTGTTTCTGAGTTTTGGAATCATTTTTACTATCATAAATTTTTTTTCAGGTAAGTTGTCTATTTCCTCTTCATTTGTTTGGTCTTGTAGGTTTTTATTGTGCTTGTTTATTTCTAACTTGGGTTTTTGTCATCACATATTTTTGATGGGTGGGACTGTGCTTCTGTCTTCCTAGTTGTTTGCTCTGAGATTTGGGTTTCCCTGGTGGCTCAGAGGTAAATAATCTGCCTACAATGGAAGGGACCCAGGTTTGATCTCTGGGTTGGGAAGATCCCTGAAGAAAGGAATGGCTACCCACTCCGGTATTCTTGTCTGAAGAATCCAATGAAGTCTGGCGGGCTACAGTCCATGGAGTCACAAAGAGTCGGACATGACTGAGCGACTTTCATTTCACTTCCAGCACTGGAGTTTGCAGGCAGTTAGGTAGAGCTACCTCTTGGTGTTGAGATGTGGACTTCCAAGAGACTTTATATTAATATAAACTCCTTACCCCTACAAGAGACGCAAATTAATATTCCCTGGAGTCTGTGGTTCTCTATTAGAACCGCCAGGTTCAGCCCTCCTACCATAGGAGCTCAGGCCCATCCTCTGGGCCATGAACTGAGATCCTACAAGCCACAAAGCCACACAGAGTAACAACAACAGCAACAAAAAGTGAAATTTTAAAAACTAACACATATATTAGGAAAAAATAAAGATAGAAGTAAAACAACCACTGGAAGCTAAAACATAACTGCAATAGGAAAAAAAAGAGAAAAGAGAACAAAAGCTGGAAAAAGTCTTGGCTGTTGAAGGGCAGGGCTTAGGTGGGGGTGGGCCCTATGTTCAGGGCCCATGCTGCAGATAAAGGCCCTGGGTGGGGATGGGGTGCAGGTTGCCTAAGCTCAGCCTGGCCTGGAGGGGCTCTGGAATCCTCAGAGTACAGAGGATCAGGCCCCTGGCTTCAGCAGGCTTCCCAGGGTCGAGTAGGTTCCAGGTACATTCCCCTGATCTTCTGACCTCCGAGGGTCTCTTCCCTGATGATTCCCTTGAGGTAAGTGTGCCTCTCAAGGCCTGGGAACTGCTCTCCCTGAGCTGCTCCTCAGGGGAATCGGTCCTGTCCAGCCTCTGCCCCTTCCCCCTCGCTCCCCACTATATTCTACCCCATTGCTCGGAGGTTCCTCCTGTCCACCTGGGTGTCATGGTCACCACCAGCATCTGGTAAGTGCACTATTTGTGGCACCTTCTCTCTCTGCCATCTTGGCTCTAGCTGGTTATATGGGGTGAAGTTAGGGGTGTGCACAGACTTAGGGCTGGAAGGGTGAGGTGTTTTTCCCACCTTTCTGGTGGTAGGGACTGCCGGAGGCATGCTTAGTACCCTGCTTTTTGCTCCTGGCTCCTCATGAGTAGCAGTTTTTCGGTCTTTTTGTGTCTTTTGTCCATAATTTGCCCCACCTGAGCATGCACACAATTATTTTTAGTCTCATATAGTTTCTTTGTATTTTGTTGCTGGAGAAGAGGCCTGTCCAGGTGCAAGTGTTGCAGCAGTTACAGTAAAGGGTCCCAGGTCCCAGGCTGTCTCTAACATATTCACTAACATATAGGTATGGAAAAATACTGTCTCCCAATCTCTTTCCTCAGTTCACAATTTATATTTCCTAAGTAATACCTTTTTTCTTTCAGAAATCAGATCTTGCAGATATTCTGTACTGTAATATGAAAAGAAGACAAGAACTGAAAAGGTAAATTTTCCCTTTTTCTTGGTATATTTTTTAGCTTTGAATTGTGAGACTGAATATTTAGATTTGCAGAATCCTTTATTTTGTTTAGTACTGTTTTGTAGTCGCATATTTATAGCTAAATCACAGATATGATTTTCTTAATATTTGTATAAATTTAAGAAAAAGTTGAGTGAAATAAAAAAATCTTATCAGAATTCTATACTATGTAAATACTACTTTCAACAAAAATGTTACTTTGCATCTCAAATAATTTGATTTTGACACACCCTTACAAGATACATAACTTCATTACATACAGTAATAGAAGAGGTTATGAGGCTGATTTAATCATTTTGGATAAATTATCTTTGCATATTACCCATGAAGAGAATATGTATCTTATTGAATTGATATGGCTCTAAAACCATGTTAATTTAACAGATTGTGGCTACAACTAGAGAACTTGGGAAATAGTAGGAATAATTAAAGGTATTATAATGCTGAGTTTTCATTATTTAATGACCATATGGACCATGGTATATAGATTGCTATGAAATATGCCACACAGGACTGTTGTGAAGAACAAATAGGAATTTTAAAATACTCAGAAAACTAGAGGGTCCTATTAAAATTTTCTTTCATTTGTTGTTTTCCTGATTTTTCTTTACTACAGTTAATATCTTATATGATATACTAATAAGTGCCAAACAGGGTCCTATTTAAGTTTTGTCTTATTGCTATTTATTAACAGGTAAATAAAGATAGGCAATCTTGTTGTAGAAAGAGCAAAGAAAATAAAACCAAGTGAAGACTCAGGTGAAACACCTATGGAAACTCTGAGATGTTTATAGTTTGCTCTTGCCATAATGAATTCTTTGAGAAGTCACTTATTTACGGTCTCTTTGTCCCCTGCTGGACGATAAATTAATGAGGGGTAAAGACTATACTTGATGTGTCCTCCACTGCCTCCCAGTGTCCAGCAGGATGACAGGCACTTAAAAGGCATTCAGGGGTTTACTGATATAAATTAATAGATTGTGGCTCATCAAATTTTTTCCCCTTTCTTTCTGACTACAGAGTAATATCTAGTTTTGTTGTGCAGGAAAATATTATCACCTCTAGCTATTGTTGCTTCTAGCATTCTAGTATGTTTTTTTCTGCCTTGTTTACTATGCTTATTTAAACTGTTGAGATGATCTTATATATACAGATTTATGCCATGCTTGTTTTCTGCTTAATAGTATATCAGTATATTTTGTATGTCTTTGAAAATTTTGCATAAACATCCTTTGAAATGACTATGATAGTTTATTGTATTCAGTAGAATGACATGTTTCTTAGTCATTTCCAAAATTTTAGCATTTACCTTGTACCTGACTTTTTGCTCTTACAGATAATCCTGAATTGAATATCTTATTATTTTTAGTCTATTTTTAGCTTTTTTCTCCTTAGATTTCTAAAGTGGGAATTACTAAGAAGTTAAAAGATAACATTTTTAGAATTCTTAATTATATCATCAAATTCCTTTGTGGAACTGTTATATCATTTTGCATTTCCACTGGCAACATATGAGAGGGTCCATTTAACAACCTCTTGCCAGTATTTAGTGTTATTTAACAATCTTGACTAATTTGATAGAAGAAAATGGTACATCGCAATTAGCACATCTGTGCTAGGGAAGTCAAACATTTCTCCCAAAAATGTCTATTAACCATTTCCTTTTTCTACTTCATTGGTTTTCTGTTCATGTCTTTTTCTAGAGCCTTAGTACTTTTTGATGAGATTTTTATTTACGAAGGCTAATAAGCTGTCACATTTGTAGCATATGCCATTTCCCAGTTCTTTTAGTTTTATTACTTTTTAATATACTACTGTAGTCATTTACGGGGAAGGCAATGGCAACCCACTCCAGTACTCTTGCCTGGAAAATCCCATGAATGGAGGAGGCTGGTGGGCTGCAGTTCATGGGGTCGCTGCAAGTCAGACACAACTGAGCGACTTCACTTTCACTTTTCCCTTTCATGCATTGGAGAAGGAAATGGCAACCCACTCCAGTGTTCTTGCCTGGAGAATCCCAGGGATGGGGGAGCCTGGTGGGCTGCCGTCTATGGGGTCGCACAGGGTCGGACGCGACTGAAGCGACTTAGCAGCAGCAGCAGCAGCAGTAGTCATTTACATTTACTGTTTCCCTTTGTGATATTTTTCCCATTGCTATTAAGTTTAAGAAGTTCTTTATTAAGAAATCTGATAAATGTTCCCTTTTTATTCTATGGTTTTTAAGTATTTAATATGAAGTATAGCAGTTATAGAAATAATTATTTTACACTTGAATGTTTAATCTGTTTGGGATTAAATCATCTGATGTTATATAAAGCTGTAAATTTTTTTTTTCCAAATAACCAGTTATTCCAACACCATTTATTGAGTAATCCTTTCTCCTTTATTAATAATGTAGTTATTTTCTACTTTTAATGACATTCATATCAGGCCAGTTCTTTCATTTCCTAACTAAAATGATACAGTGCAATATTATATATTATGTTTAATTTTAATGCCTACCTAATTTTCTGTGCTACTTTACAGACTGAATGTAGAAACTGACCCTCCAAGAAAGAGACCAAAAATTGATTCTTCATCCCAAGGACTTGTTACACTCCAGGAAACATCATATTCAAATAATAATCAGATTATTTCACAGAGTCCTTCTTCAAATGGAACTAAGAAAGATATAAGTAAATGTGTAGATTTTCAAGTTAAAGATATTAAATTGGCAAATGTTAAGAGTAAGCTGGACCATGGAATTAAAAACTTTAGCTGTCCTAAGGTGGCCAAAGATGTGAAACCAAAAGCTGAAGGCCAGACAAGTGGGAAAAAAAGCCCTCATTTACTTGCTCAGAGGGAGAAGATGAAGGAATTCAAGAAAGAAAGGTCCAATAAATTTAGAGACAGTTCTGAAAAATGTGCTTCGGAGAAATGCAAGAGAATCCAACTTTCTCAGGATTGTAATTCCAGCAAGATAATTAAGGAACCCTTTGAATCTAGGAGAAGGATTAATTTCAAAATCCTGGTAAAATCCCGCAATACCCTCCAAAATCTTGTACAAGAAAATGTGTTCAGTTCAGGTTCTAACAGGTTAAAGACTAAACAGGAGAAAAAAGAATGTCCAGAAGGCACTCAGTTTTCATTAAAGTTTACAAGGCACAGAAGTGAATATTTATTTTCAGATTCCACATATAAGCAGACTGTTCATGAGTGGGAAGGAGCATATCATGAGCATCAAGAAATTAATGATATAAGTTCTGGTGAAAACCTAACCCAGGTAAGGTAGTGCAAAATGAATACAGACCTTAGTAAAGAGTTCAAATATAGTTAGGTTTGAGTTGTTTCTGTTATAGATAATGATCGTAAAAGGCAGATTCTGTTTAGTCAGGAAGATATGTTGGTTCTTTTATTTTACTCTGTAAATTCCAACTTCCTTAAGAAACTATCCTGGCAACTCTCAGGGACCCAAAATAGAAGGGATTGTGTAAAAATACAGAAGAAGCAGTTATAGATAGTCCTACCAGAGAAGTACTATGACAGTTTTCTCTAACTCCAGGTACGACAGTTCCAGGGTTAGTATTCCAAATAGCTGCTCCTTTAACAAATTATTCTTTTGGGTGCCCTGTATGCCAGGTACCACAATCACAGTCATCATTTTCAAAGACTTTCTTATATGAGGAGGTACAGAAACAGCCACCTCGAGTCTGACAAATACTTAATCACCTTATATGGGAACACATAGCAGGGGATTAACATGGCCTTGGATGGATTAATTCAGTAAGATTTACTGGAGGGGATAACATGTAAACTGAGAACTAAAGACTGAATAGGAGTTATTCAGGTGAAGACAAGGTGGAGTGAGATGGGAGAAGCAGGAATGTTCCAGATAGAGGGAACTATGTATACAGAGATCTAGGCTAGAAAGCTTGGCACATCTATTTTTGCTTCTAAATTATGCAGTAAATCAGCATTTGTGGACTAATTTGAAAACCTAATTCTGATAGCCTTGTTTCTATGGCAAATAAAATTATTTATCTTTAGGAGAACTTTTAGAACTTTGGAACTTTAGAAGCTCTGAAATTTAGAGACTGCTTATAAACAGCAGTGGTGGAGCTTACCTCTTTTTAGGAATCAAGATTATAGAGTGTTATATAAGATACTTCCTTTGAAAAATGGAGGGATTGTAACCAAGGGGGCCAGAAGAGCTTGAGAAAGAGTACTCTTTTTCACTGAACTTGAAGGGGTCCAAAGAAGGAAAGAATTGAGTTTGTTCTTTTTATTGCTTTCTTAAAGAAAAGTTTCCATTTTCTTCTTGTGCTGTATAACCAATTCTCTAGAGTAGAATGCAAGAAAGGAATCTGAGTTTTCCAGTATGTTCACTGAACATCTTTGTATCATTGTTTGGTATTCCCCTGGTGCTGTATATCTAAGGAACAGTATGAGATGTACCTTACACACTTTTTTGCTCTCTGTTTAGAATTATTACAAAAACCAAATGAGGTACATAGCATGAATATAAGTTGTAGGGGAAGCAATTTTTGCATGATTACTTTTCAATTATTGGAATTAAAACTCTTTATATTCCTTTGATAGAAGTCTTATCTGACTGAAAGTCATTTAGACACAGGAGAAGCAAGTAAATATTGTTCTTATCTTGAATATGTTATCGTTAACATTATTAGTGACAGTAGCTAATCATTTCAATATTATATTTGTTTTCCTCATAAATTCCTCAATGGATAATTGTCTTCCTGAAATAATGAGTTTACAAAGAAGTAATTGTGTTTTTTTTGTATTCAGTGATCCTGTTATGCTTTCCTAGAAGAAAGTGACTTCTTTTTTTCCCTAGGCTTATAGTTCTTTGTTACCTTTTTCAGTCTGCATTCTCCCCTCACCATTGTGAACTAATGTTCTAGAGATTTATTGTTTATAGGCCACTTTTATAAATGGTATCCCACTTAATTCTTATGAGTCTCTGGGGTAGAAATTCATCAGTTTATCTAAATGTTAATTAAAGGTACCTATTATGTATTAGGCATTTAGAGTTTGAATAAGACGCTTTTACCCTCAAGAAGTTCCCAGAGAGGTAAATGTTCAGATACAGTGAAGAAAATATTAACGCCTTGGGAATTTGGCTGGTGTTAGTATAAATTTGGAAGTGAGTTAAAGAAGGACTCATTAAGATATTCTTAAAAGATTCTCTTAAGCTTGGAGATTCTTAAGCTTGGTGTTGAAAAGCGTGTAGAGCAAAGAATGGAAGTGTTGTCCTGCCGGGGAAATGATCCGTTGTGTAGTGGCCCAGAGTTGTGAAATGGCATGGACGAGCATACGTGAGCACTTACACTGTTCAGTTTGACTTGAGATGTGTTGAGAATCTATATGAGAGGAAGTTGGAGAGGAAGCCAGGGTCTAGGCAATGGATTCTTTTATCTCTTCTGGGAAAGACTGTTTTTCATGTTGTAGATAGGACAGAGCCACTGAATAATCAGGTTTTTAGTTTGGAATCACTCCAGCAAATAAAGCCATTTATACCATCATTGGTGTTACTCCCTTTTGTCATCTCCAGGGAAGGCTTTATCCCAATCCATGGACTTAATAAAACATGGAAGGGGGAAGGCAAAGTTAAATGCCCTCTAAGACCTTCTTTTATAATAAGGATTTGAAGTTGATAGAAAGTTTTTTGAAATCACTAAAAGTGACTTGTCAAAGAGAGTGAAGGGTAGTAGTGATCCAAGTAAAAGAATGAAAAGACTTTGAATGTCAGAAGTTGCAGGAAGTTCTATAATAATCTCTAGCTTGGTTGGCACTCCTTAGCTGAAGAGACTCTAAAGTTCTAGTGAGATTTGAAGTCAGGTGGAGAAAGCATTATAGAACCCAGGGTCATGGGAGAGTACGGCTGTAATGGGCCTACGTGTGTGATGTGCGTGGTATTGTATTGTGTGAAGATTGATACTGGAAAGTTAGGGTAGAAGCTCAATTCCCAAAGCAACATAGGATATACTTTTTTAAAGAGAGTCTGCAGTTTATATCCAGCTTCTTATAAAATACATGTGTGTTTGGTGTTATCGTGGAGAATTCTTAGAAGATGATTTGGTTTAGTAGAGGCTTAGTCAAGTTCCTTGTCACCTGTATGTAGGATTGGGTAAGTCTCAGCCGCTCACCTGAAGTGCCAGGGAAAAACTGAAATTAGAGAGATCAGTCTTTGCTGGGAGACAAAAAATAAAACACCCATACATTTTCAGTCTTTCCCGCCCTCAGCCATATACTAATCTTCAAGTTTCTTTTGTTGTTTTGTCATGTCACTTTTAGAAATGGTTTGTTTACTCATGGATGAAAATTTCCCACCACCAAGGCCCAGTATTCTTTTTATCTTTGCCATGGTTACTTCTGTTTCTTAAGGTGGCATGTTTTGTTCTTAGAATATGAGTATTTTTAGGGAGGCATGTATATGAATGAGTCAATCTTAAAGAATTTCTACTATGTTTCATGACTTAATAGAAGGAAACTTTTCTATTCTAGGGACAGTTTTTCATCTGGGGCAGTTTTGCCTCTTAGTGGGTATTTGGCAACTGATTTGATGGAGATTTTTTTTTTTTCAGTTCATTGTTTTTCTTTTTATTGCATTTATTGAAGTATGTACCCCCAAACAACATAGCTTACTGGGATGTAAACTGAAATATAGATAATTTTCTCTTCAACTCCATTTACATCAAATTCTGTCTCTGTTATAACACTGAAATTGCTTGGGCAAAGGGATGGAGACATTTTTGATTGTCAAGGATGGGAGGGAGGTAGGTATCTAGTGAGTAAAGGGAAGAGATACTTCTAAACATCCTACAGTGCAGAGAACAACCCCAAATGCTTTGTGTTTTATTTAAAGAAGACTTTAAAACCATGTTGATTGCTTTTTATTTGTGACAGTGATACTTTGGTGTCTTCTGGATCAGTGCCCCTTGATAGAAGAAAGGTTTCTCACCTCTGCTCTAAAGTTAGATTCTGCTTTAATTTCTTTACATTATAATACATTAGGGAACTACCCTGAAGTGAGAAGAGTATTAACCCCACAAACGAAGAATCATCTGATCCCGAATGTCAGTAGTGCCATAGCTGAAAAACCTTATTCTAGGTGTATGCTTCTTAACTAATTAATAAAATTACTTTTCATTTCAGAGTTTTGAAGCACCATGTTCTTCAGTGTCACTTGAAAGTATTCAAGATACAGATCAAGAGGTTACTGATATATTTGTTTACTGTCAATATTTTTAATGACATTAAGACAGGGGATTTCTATTTTAATAAAAAATAATGACGATAAAAACTTTTATAGTATGAAAATAACACTGATGTCTGTACTTAATTCAGTATATAAGTATTTATGAAGTCCTGAAAAATTCTTTGGAAAAGTATTTCCATTTATTCAATCACCTTTTGGCCTTTTTTTTCTAATAAGCTAATTTGTTTTGAATAAAAAGTGTGGAGCCTACGCTCACAATATTAATTTTAATTTAATGTTATGTTTTTGCATGCTTATGCCTCAGCTTGCCAAAATACAGTATAATATTAATATTTTTGCCTCATTTTTCTAATTAGCAATAAGATGAAAGTGTTCAGTGAAAATGAAAACACATACATATTTATTTTTTGCCTGTTGCTTCATTTCTCAGCTAGAATCTTCTGGTCAAACCTAATAGAAGTATTGCAAGTAATTTTATGTTCCCTGCTTCTAAATTAAAATTAGATTCACAGAACACTTTGGGTTTTTCTATTTAAAGGAAACTTTAAAACCATGTTGATTGCTTTTTATTTGTGACAGTCAGTTATATTTTTATGTCTTCTGGGTCTGTGCCCCTTGATAGAAAAAAGATTTTTCACCTCTGCTCTAAAATTAGGCTATACTTTAATTTCTTTACATTATAATACATCAGGGAACTACTTCCCTGAAATGAAGAGTATAAAGATCTGGATTTCAGTTTCTGATAGTTAATTAACAATCTTAGAAATTAGGAAGAGTGCTGATCATCCAGACAAAAACATACTTGGCTCTTAAAGTACTTTGAAGTGAGAATGGAAATGAGAATTAACTTATTTCAGAGAATTAACTTATTATCTCTTATGTATTAGACCCTATGTGAGGTTTTTCATGTTATTTCACTTAATCCTTACAAAAAGTATTAAAAGGATACAAATATTTACCATTCCTATTGTGCAGATAAACTGAGACCCATGGTGGTTAAATAATTCGCCTAAGGCTGTAGTAAGAAAAAGAGAAGAGCCATTTTATTTTTTTTTAAAGAGCTTAAAAAATTTTTTTTTGACTATGGTTGATTTGCAATGTTATGTTAGTTTCAGGTGTATAGCAAAGTTGATTTAGTTATAGATATACATATATCTTCTATTTCAAATTCTTTTCCTGTAAACCTTGTAAATGTTTATAAATCTGTGGGGTTTTTTTACCATGTGGCTTCCATATTTTTGTAAAATTTTTGCTTTCCACAGACTATCTCATATTAAGTGAATTAAGAATTAATTGCTTTCTTATTAATCTGAAGAGAAAATAATTCAAAATATTGTTTTGCGGGTCTTTTGCAATTTAGATGCAGATAGTAGAAGAGCTTCATGCTGCTCGTGTGGGAAAAAGCATGGATTTACCTGTGGTTCCACCTTCAGGAGAGTTAATGAGTATGGAAATTGACGTGGTAGAAGATGATATACATTCCTCTGCTGGTATACCCTTTATGTGTATGACTGTGTTTGCGATCTCCTGTGTTTTCTCAATGTTCAATTTTTATAATATTTAGGTGAAAGTGTTCAAATGTGCTCATTTGAAATAATAAAATATGCTATATTTCTTTCAGCTATAGGAATCAGGTCTAAGATTTGTGTTATCATTTGCTTTATGTATCTCACATTATTGGGCAGTTAGAAATATTTTCTTTCTTTTTTTTTGCCTAAGGACAGTAATCAGAATTATGAGTAGTCTGTTATTCTTGCTCTTAATCATAAATTTTAACAGTTTCAAGTTTGTAAAACACTGATCAGAAACAATGCAGTTTTCTCAAAGGTATTCATGAATTTCTTACTTATATAGTAAAACTGTGATTATTCTTACTCCTGGGAGAAGAAAATGATAGATAACCCTCCAGAGTATGCTAGTATACAGTTTTGAATGGCATTTATAAAAATAGGAACGCTGCTACATTATGTTCATGTTGCACTTCCCAATTTATTGTTTATCTGTGAATCAGTTCACCTGTTCCTAATATGACCCTAAGAAGTAATAATACTAGTATTATTAGTTTTCTTTCTTTTATACATATTTATCTTTTCAGTGTTATTGCACAATATGTTAAGATTAGCTTATCATTCCTAACTGGATAAGTACCAGTGATAGAGTACAGGGTTCAACAACGTAATTACTGCTGTCATAAGTTAGTTTATGATTTAAAAATCTACCCAAAAGTAATATGCAATATTCTACTGGTGGGTAATTAAACATTGATTACTGTTCTTTCTCTTAAGAATTGGAGTAAATGTGTTTTTGTTGTTTAAAGGATTGCCTTAAGAATGCTATCAGAGTTCTATGATAACAAAGTTTTATTTATTATACAAGTGTGTTACAAATGTCAATTCTCACTTTGCTTTTTTCCCCTAGCAAATGCTGCTTCAGACAAAAAGCTTCTAATTGTTATTGACACAAATATTCTGATGAATCATCTCAAATTTGTTAGACTTTTAAAGACAAGAGAAATCCCAGGTATTTATAAAACATACTGACTGATTCTGATTTTCTTATTTAACATTGCTGTGAATTTTTTACTCCCCATAAACTTACTTTTGTTTGGATATGTTGTTAAGCACAAGCGTGCACAGCATAATCAGCTTAAGTAAAAAGGGGAATAAAAAAGAGCCTTTACTGGTTAATCTAGCTTCTAAACTTATTCTTCTTTGATCTCCTGTAGTATTTATTTTTGTAATGTTCTTTTGACATTTGTATCTGTTTTAAGTTCCTATTTTTATGTATTATCTCTTCATTTAGATTGTGAATTTCTTTAAAACTTTTAATTCTCCTACAGCAGGTCAATTTAGTAGCTTAATACATATTTGTTGACTTATAAGAAATCTTTTTATTTTTTTAGGCTTTGACAGTCTTGTGTTAATAATTCCCTGGGTGGTTGTACAAGAGCTGGATCGTATGAAGGCAGGAAAATTACTGAAACATGCCCAGCACAAAGCTATACCTGCAGTTCATTTCATCAATGACAGTCTCAGAAATCAAGATAGAAAGCTATGGGGTCAGTCAATACAACTTGCATCTCAAAAACTTTGTAAGTGTTGTTCTCTCAGGGTGTTCCCTGATTAAGATTTGTTTGGATGCTGACTCATTATTGCAGGGAAACGGTGCAAAACTTAAAACAATACTATAAGTATTGCATTATGAAATGGCAGGACATGGTGATGTTTTGGACTGTTCTATTAGGCTTGTTTTGGAGGTCTTTGATATTTTCTGTTTCTCCTAGACCTTATTGGGAAGGTCTGTGATTTCACAGATAGTGACTATATAGTTCTGTATGCATAGCTGTCAGTATTACAATACTTGAATCTTTTTTTAAAATACCTTGCTGAGTGATGAGGCCCATAAGTGATCTGTGTTTCTAATCATCTGCGTGCTCAGTTGCTTCAGTTGTGTCTGACTCTGTGCGACCCTGTGAAACTGTAGCCTGCCGTGGGATTCTCCAGGCAAGAATACTGGAGTGAGTTGCCATGCCCTCCTCCAGGGATCTTCCCCACCCAGGAATTGAACCTGTGTCTCCTACCTTGCAAGTGGATTCGTTTAATTGCTGAACTACCAGGGAAGCCCCTAATCACCACTACATGCAGTTAATATAATACAGAGATAGGTCTTGTTTTCCTCTGGTTTGTCAGAACCTATAATAAGGAAGTTTTTTTATAATCAATTCAGTTCAGTCACCCAGTCGTGTCTGACTCTTTGCGACCCCATGAATTGCAGCACGCCAGGCCTCCCTGTCCATCACCAACTCCTGGAGTTCACTCAAACTCACGTCCATTGAGTTGGTGATGCCATCCAGCCACTCATCCTCTGTCGTCCCCTTTTCCTCCTGCCCCCAATCCCTCCCAGCATCAGGGTTTTTTCCAGTGAGTCAACTCTTCACATGAGGTGGCCAAAGGACTGGAGTTTCAGCTTTAGCATCATTCCTTCCAAAGACCACCCAGGACTGATCTCCTTTAGAATGGACAGGTTGGATCTCCTTGCAGTCCATGGGACTCTCAAGAGTCTTCTCCAACACCACAGTTCAAAAGCATCAAGTCTTCGGTGCTCAGCTTTCTTCACAGTCCAACTCTCACATCCATACATAACTACTGGAAAAACCATAGTCTTGCCTAGACAGACCTTTGTTGGCAAAGTAATGTCTCTGCTTTTGAATATGCTATCTAGGTTGGTCATAACTTTCCTTCCAAGGAGTAAGCGTCTTTTAATTTCATGGCTGCAGTCACCATCTGCAGAGATTTTGGAGCCCCCAAAAATAAAGTCTGACACTGTTTCCACTGTTTCCCCATCTATTTCCCATGAAGTGATGGGACCGGATGCCATGATCTTTGTTTTCTGAATGTTGAGCTTTAAGCCAACGTTTTCACTCTCCTCTTTCACCTTCATCAAGAGGCTTTTTAGTTCCTCTTCACTTTCTGCCATAAGGGTGGTGTCATCTGCACATCTGAGGTTATTGATATTTCTCCCGGCAATCTTGATTCCAGCTTGTGTGTCTTCCAGCCCAGCGTTTCTCATGATGTACTCTGCATAGAAGTTAAATAAGCAGGGTGATTTTTTATAATAGAGATCTATAGATTTTCTCTTGATTTGTTTCCATATTAGTTTGTTGGGTTTTTTTTTTTTTAGACATTTAAAAATTAGTCTTAGAACGAAAGTGTGTTCTTCATGTTTTGTGTAACTATTTGGTAAAAAAAAAATCTTTGTAAAGCAATATAGTTGCCTCTGAAGAGTTTATATTTACATTTAGAGGATATATTTCATTCTTTAAAAACTTGTTTATTCCCAACTCAGAATTATTTGTTTATGTAGATGTGTTTTATTTTAAATATCATGAATTTATGTTGTTTGCAAGATGAGTCTAATTATCATATTAATCCTGAGAAGGCTTTTGGCACAGCTGTTTAGTCCTACATCTTTGAAGAAAAAGGGCCTCTACAATTAATTCCCTTATTTATTCCCTTTACAAATAATTATTAGCTCTTAGTATATTCCAGTACAATGCTTATGCATTTTGAGTAGGAACGTCATGTGAAGTTTAAGAGCTTTTAAAGGAAACCACTAAAAAAAAATCATTTATTAGAGTTAAGAAAATACTAAAATATTTTAACACATTATATTAAATTGAATGTTTTACTTTTTTTTTTTTTTTACTTTCTATTATGAAAAACTTCAAATATAGAAGTAGGTAGAATAATACTATGAATCCCTGTGTGCTTTTCACTCATTTTCAATGATTCTCAACATTTTGGCGACAATTTCTTTCATTCCTTTTCTCTCATTTCCTTTTCACCTTTTCTCCTAACTCCTGAAACTCCTGTTGTACTTTGGTATATAGTGCTAACAGATGGGACTTTTTTTTTGCCTTTTTTTTTTTTTTTAATTTTATTTTATTTTTAAACTTTACATAATTGTATTAGTTTTGCCAAATATCAAAATGAATCTGCCACAGGTATACATGTGTTTCCCATCCTGAGCCCTCCTCCCTCCTCCCTCCCCATACCATCCCTCTGGGTCGCAGATAGGACTTTTTAAAAAAACAACCACACTATAACAAAACCTCTGTCTAAACCATCATTTCAGTAAACCTCCAATCCTTAAGAAGAGGTGAGAATTTTTTTTACTCGTAGTTTTTTTCCTTGTTAGTTGATAAAAATTACATTTTAGTGTATAATTGTATAGATGATGATAGTAATAGACAACACTGGTATGGCCGTTATTCTCCAGACCCTTTTCTAAGTGCTTTACAGCTAATATCTCATTCAAAACTTAGGGTACTTGTGGACCATATTCTTATTAGACCTATTCTGCTGATGAGGAAATTGAGACATAGAGATGTTAAGAACTTGTCCTAGATGGAATATCTATTCCTTCAATAGATTGAGTTTGAGACTTATTTTAGAAGAACTAATAGATATTTTGGCCACATTTATTATTTATAGATACTTGATATGTGTCTTTTGACTTTTTAATTTTTATGTGCTTCTTTTGATGCTTTTACTTCTTCAGTCTATGCTTTTAGGATTATTAAGGAGGATAAATCATAGTAGTGGTCTCAAACTTCTGTGCTGCTTCAGTTTCTGGGCCTTCCTGGAAAGCCATACTTCCCTTTAATGCTTCAGTTTGATACTATCTGGTCTTAATTTTGCTAAATTGTGCTTTTAGTTACAAGGTTGTAGATTAGTCTTTATAGATTATTTGTGTAATTGTCTTTGTCAGATAAATCCTTTATATATCATTGTTATCTGTCAAAGTGATTGTTTGAAACATTGTTTATATAAAATCTAATGCACTTAATATATTTATTCTGTTGATAATGATTTTATGATCTCCTTTAGAAATATCCTTAGTCATTTTTATCATAGTAAAATTATATTTTACATTCTAATGATGAATTGAAACTTATAAAAAATTTAATTCAGGATTTTTGAATAAAATTAAAATACTTGTTTGAAGAAAAGCAAGAACAAAACAGTCTTTAATTATGCTTTGCATCTGTCGAGTACATTTGCCACTAACTCTAATAATTGCATATATAGATGTATTATTTTGTTTTATGTAATCATTGAGTATTATAACTGTATTTTTTTTAGACAGGAATTTTCCATCAAAAAAAGAAAAATGCCACAAATTGAATGAAAATAGTCTATGTTATTAATAAATAGACTTAGTTGAACATAATTTTAGTGTTGTCCTTACTCTTTTCAAAATTGTACTTATTTAATATAGTATGCATTACGATGAGAATAGGATTTGAAATCTGATTGACCTGAGTTTTTTGAGCTGACCTGGAGAAAGTTAAACGTGAGGAAACTGAGTAAATAAAATGGGGGGAAATGACCCCTGGCTGAAAATATGGTCTGAAGATTGGTTGAGCTAATTGTATTAAAGTGCTTAATGGTTTAATGTTTGGAATAAGTGGTAAGTCTTGTGAGTCCTCTTACATGAGAAAGTTATACAGATGGTTTAGAAAAACTAAATTTCCCTAATGGACAAAGATTATTAATAGGTAATTCACAAAAGAAGAAATACATCTAGTCAGCCTTTTTTGTTCAAGGTAAATATTTTCCTGTTTACTGTTTTAAATATTGTTAACTGCTTATGTGTAAAACTTTTTAGTTTATATTTTTTGCATTTTCCCTTTTTATTTTTGTTGTTCCTAAATTTAGAATGATACTTCTTCCCAGCACTTGATAGGAACACAGCACTCAGTGCATAGGGAATATGAATTAGTAACTTTTCAGAGAGCAATTTATCAGTGTTTATACAAAGCCTACGGAGATGATTTGTCTTTCTTGCAATTATTCTAAAGAAATAATCAGAGATCAGTGATTTATATAATTAGTGTTCATCACAGCATGATTTATACAGCGAAAAATTTGAAACAGTCTTGACAGTTGGAGATGTTACATATAATCCTGTAGCCAAATGAGAGAATACTAATTTTGAAAAATGTTATCATGTGATATTAAACAGAATAATATTTAAAAGAATATAAACTACAATCCTAAATTTCTTAGATTAATTCAGGCAAAGAAAGACAAATATCATGTGTCACTTACATATGTAAGCTAAAAAGTAATACCAAAAACCATCCAGAAATTTGTCTCACAGTTCTGAAGACTGGAAGTCTAGAATCAGGGTGTTAGCAGGATTATTTCCTTCTGACATCTATCAGAGAAACATCTGTTCCAGACTGCCTTCTTGGCTTGTAAATGGCCATTTTCTCCTTATTGCTCTTCATATCCTCTTCTCTCTACTCATGTCTGGTTCCAGATTTCCCCTGTTTAGTTAGAATATCAGTCCTATTGGGTTAGTTCAGTTCAGTCGCTCAGTGTGTCCAACTCTTTGTGACCCCATGAACCACAGCACGCCAGGCCTCCCTGTCCATCACCAACTCCCGGAGACCACCCAGACCCATGTCCGTTGAGTCAGTGATGCCATCCAACCATCTCATCCTTTGTTGTCCCCTTCTCCTCCTGCTCTCAATCTTTCCCAGCATCAGGGTCCTTTCAAATGAATCAGCTCTTCTCATCAGGTGGCCAAAGTATTGGAGTTTCAGCTTCAACAGCAGTCCTTCCAATGAACACCCGGGACTGATCTCCTTTAGGATGGACTTGTTGGATCTCCTTGCAGTCCAAAGGACTCTCAAGAGTCTTCTCCAACACCACAGTTCAAAAGCATCAATTCTTCGGCACTCAGCTTTCTTTATAGTCCAACTCTCACATCCATACATGACCACTGGAAAAACCATAGCCTTGACTAGATGGACCTTTGTTAGCAAAGTAATGTTTCTGCTTTTTAATATGCTGTCTAGGTTGGTCATAATGTTCCTTCCAAGGAGTAAGTGTCTTTTAATTTCAAGGCTGCAATCACCATCTGTGCTGATTTTGGAGCCCAGAAAAATAAAGTCAGCCACTGTTACCACATCTGTTTGCCATGAAGTGATGGGACCGGATGCCATGATCCTTGTTTTCTGACTGTTGAGCTTTAAGCCAACGTTTTCACTCTCCTCTTTCACTTTCATCAAGAGGCTCTCTAGTTCTTCTTCACTTTCTGCCATAAGGGTGGTGTCATCTGCATATCTGAGGTTATTGATATTTCTCCTGGCAATCTTGATTCCAGCTTGTGCTTCCTCCAGCCCAGCATTTCTCATGATGTACTCTGCATCAGTTCAGTTCAGTTCAGTCGCTCAGTCGTGTCCGATTCTGCGACCCCATGAATCGCAGCACACCAGGCCTCCCTGTCCATCACCAACTTCCGGAGTTCACTCAAACTTACGTCTGTCGAGTTGGTGATGCCATCCAGCCATCTCATCCTCTGTCGTCCCCTTCTCCTCCTGCCCCCAATCCCTACTCTGCATATATAAGTTAAATAAGCAGGGTGACAGTATGCAGCCTTGATGTTCTCCTTTTCCTATTTGGAACCAGTCTGTTGTTCCATGTCCAGTTCTAACTGTTGCTTCCTGACCTGCATACAGATTTCTCAAGAGGCAGGTCAAGTGGTCTGGTATTCCCGTCTCTTTCAGAATTTTCCACAGTTTATTGTTATCCATGCAGTCAAAGGCTTTGGCATAGTCAGTAAAGCAGAAATAGATGTTTTTCTGGAACTCTCTTGCTTTTTCAGTGCTCCAGCGGATGTTGGCAATTTGATCTCTGGTTCCTCTGCCTTTTCTAAAAACAGCTTGAACAATTGGAAGTTCACGGTTCATGTATTGCTGAAGCCTGGCTTGGAGAATTTTAAGCATCACTTTACTAGCATGTGAGATGAGTGCAATTGTGGGGTAGTTTGAGCATTCTTTGGCATTGCCTTTCTTTGGGATTGGAATGAAAACTGACATTTTCCAGTCCTGTGGCCACTGCTGAGTTTTCCTAATTTGCTGGTATATTGAGTGCAGCACTTTCACAGCATCATCTTTCAGGATTTGAAATAGCTCAACTGGAATTCCATCACCTCCACTAGCTTTGTTCGTAGTGATGCTTTCTAAGGCCCACTTGGATGTCTGGCTCTAGGTGAGTGATCACACCATCGTAATTATCTGGGTTGTGAAGATCTTTTTTGTACACTTCTGTGTATTCTTGCCACGTCTTCTTAATATCTTCTGCTTCTGTTAGGTCTCTACCATTTCTGTCCTTTTTTGAGCCCATCTTTGCATGAAATGTTCCCTTGGTATCTCTAATTTTCTTGAAGAGATCTTTAGTCTTTCCCGTTCCCTTGTTTTCCTCTGTTTCTTTGCGTTGATCGCTGACACTAATGAACTCATTTTAACTTGCAAAACACCAAAAATAGGATTTAAAAGAGTATAGATTACAATCCCAAGTTCCTTAGATTGTGCATATATACTTAGAGATATATTGAGCTGATGAAATTATGAGATATTTTAGTTTTCTTTATATTTTCGGAATTTTTCAGATTTTCTATAATTATTTATTTTTATTTTTAGGTAAAAATAAGGTTATCTGATACCTGCTACACCAGACATTTGTTCCATCATTTTTATATTTTCTTTTATTACATTTTTGTTGAATCATTACTTGCAGGATATTTGTATTAGACACTGTTCTAACTGTTGAGGCTGCAGCAGTGAATGAGACATACAAAGCCCGCTGTTGAGAAACTTTAATTCTATTACTATGCTAAATATCATATTAACTGTAATTTATACAGTTAAGCAATTTGCCCATTATTGCATGTCCAGTAAGTGGGAAAGCAAGAATTCAAACCCAGGTTATCTGGTTCCAGTGTCTTTGTTCATTTTTGAACAGTTCCTGAGCAAGTACTCAAAAATATTTGTTGGTAAAAATATTTATGAATATTCTTATAATTTTAGGTATACCTTCTGGGCCTGTGTATTCTAGAAAAAAGTGACAGAACAAGTAATCATGAACTTTGATACCTTTAGAGCAGTGTACTTACTGTATGCTCTAAACCTCCTTTGATTGGTCAAATTGAGTTGCTAAAGTTAACCACTGATTTTGAGCTGCCCATTTTGCATTATTGTGATATTTACTTTGTGAGCTAAAAGCAGGAAAATTGGCTGTTGTAATGTATGTCTGTCTGGCTTACTGGTTGTCTGATTAAAGAACTGAATCATATGTCTCTCAGGTTCATGCTATGAGATCAGTTGAGTTTTGTCTAGACTTCGCCAAGAGATCATGAGGCCCCAAAGAGTTTGTCTTTTGACAAGCATAGGGACCTGGTGCAGCTTAGACCTTAGAAAAATGTTTATTGCGTGTGTGAATGAGTTTTCGAATTTGAAAGTTTAGAGGAATCAGTAATATAGGCTAAAAGTTGAGGGGAGAAAAAGGTTATAATCTGGGAAAAAAGTTAAGGCTCACTGGGCAGCATGTCTTGACTTTTAGTGTGTAAGAGACTTGCCAAGGGCTTAAATCAGTCTTTGGATCCAGGCTTCAAAGATTCTTATCCATAAATGGGTCTGGGGTGTGGTGCTTCTTTCTATATTATTAATAAGTACCCCAGGGATTTCTGAGGCAGGTAGTGTAAGGACTTATAAAAATGATATCTTTAGTCCTCTTTCTACATATTACATTCTTTTCATACACACACATACACAAACACAACTTATTACATGCTTTAAGACTTGGAGAATACCAGAGGATACTATATCAGCTACATACTAACATTTGTTAGAAATTACTTTTTGTATTCTCTTCCTAGTGCCCATGTTGTCTTCTTCTGTACATCTCTCTCTAAATGTTATTGCTTAGAGGTTAAGAAAAAGCAGACACATGAAATTGGTTCTGTTGCTGGTAGAACAATTGCTGGTTATTTTACTGACCTCTTTTAAGTTAATATGAAACAAGATATAATCATATAATTTGCTTAAAATCTCTTAAGTGACTGAACTGAGACTAGAATTCATAGCTTTTGGTTTCTAGTATGGCATTTTAACCTACTGATCACATTTCTTTCCTTTGGGTTTATTAATAGGCATATTCTCTTCTGTTTTAGTAAACTATCAATTTAATAAACTATCAGTTAATTAAACCCATAAATATATGAATTCTAGATCCAGAATTTTCAGGTCATTGTTTTTGTTGTGTTTTATCTTCCTCCTCTTATTTAAAAAGTTTTCTTTGTTTTAGATGATTCAATTTGTAAATATGGCCTAAATTGTTTATACAGTTCCCAGATTTTGAGTGTGCTTATTGATTGTTGCTTTTGCTGAATTCGCAGATGGATTGAGTGATGAGAACAATGATGATCGTGTATTAAAATGCTGTCTTCAGTACCAAGAACTATTCCCTTGTTCTCTTGTTATTTTGTGCACGTGAGTTTCATATTCATTTTACTTTTTTTTAAAATAGCAATTTCTATTAAAGAATTTTTAAAAATCATACTGTAATGACCATACCAAGGATCAAAAACATATATAATATTCTAAATCTCCCAGTAAATATATTCAGTTATATCTCACATTCTTATAATGTGCAAACTCTAGAGGAATGAGATTTGAATCTCATGAAGTTTCATTTCAACTTAAGTTATATGATATTCAGAAAACTTTTGAAAAAGCAAGGGAGAGTCAATTTAATATCCCAGTAAAATAGTTAGAAATGAAAATCTACATTTTGGTTATGAGGCAGGAGGGTTAATTAATTTATTTGTTGGGAAAGGCTAATGTATGTTGCAGTTATATCCTGAGTGCCTGTAACAGAGTTAGAGTTGAAATTCTGGGTCTACCACTTACCAGCTTTGTGACCTTGGAAAGCTGCTTAATGTTTCTTTATGTGTTTCCTTATGTGTGAAGCATAGGGAGAATAATAATACCTGCATTTATGAGGATATTGTGAGTATTTAATCAGAAAAAGTATGCATATTTGACTTGGAAGAGTGCCTCATACATAAAATTATCTCAGTAAGAGTTTTTCCTCCTTCTCCTGTCCTCATTCCATTCCATTCCTCCATTCCCAACTAATGTATTAATAAGTTAGTTCTAAGGTAAATGTAGCAAATTTCATTTGCCAAATTGTATTTATCATGTATGAGAAAAGGCTCTATAGGAACTGATAAGAGCAATTTTAATTTGTAGTTTTAGTCTGAATTGTATTCACTTCAGAATGGGGTTTTTAGAGTTTCATGATCATGCCAAAATTCTCTGAAATGAAGTGATTATGGAAATGAATAGCTCTTAGATTTTTCTTGTAAGAGGCTTGCCAATTATCATTTTACTGTGTTCAAAGATAAAGTTATTTTTTTTTTATTTTAAAAGAAACAGATTTCTATCTCTACCTTCATGTGTCCTATTAATCTAGGACATAATATATCATCCTGGAGTTTGTTGAAGGCTGAAATAGATTTAGTAATATGTTAATCGTTTTGAATTTGAGATAAGCTGAAATTGAGAGAGAATTGTTATTTTTTTGTTCCACTTAGAATGAAAATTAAATTGGTGAGATTTAATCAATTCTCCATTATTTCTGCAGTCACTGTTCTGGAATGAACAGATGTTAACAGTTTTTAATGAAATGAAAGTTTGTGGTCAAACTTTTACCTCTGGCATTGTCATGTTCCAGACAAGCCTTTTTTGTTTTTTCCGTTAAGTGTGATAATCATACTTACTGTGTAAGTCAGACATACTTAATGTGAGGATATATTTTTACTACTTTAAGGGATGATGAGATGATTAACATTAATATTAATAATGGCAGTGATAGGAGAAACCATCTATAAATACTACATACTGTATCTCATTCTAAGTGCTTTACTCACATTTTTAATCTTAAGTATGTACCAGCAACGTCCAGTTAGTATTTCCAGTCCACATCTCTCTTCTAAACTCTAGACTAATATATTCATCTACTTATTTGATATCTGTTTGGATGTCTCATAGACATCTGAAACCTGCCGTCTCCAAAAATGAACTCCTAATCTTTCCTTCTAAACTGTTCTCCATTTGAATAATAAAAGGCCGTCTTCTACCCATTTTGCTAAAGCCAGAAACCTTGGAGACATTTTTTATTTCTGCCTTTCCTTTATTATCTTTAGTCAGGCAAATAGCAGGTCTTGTGTGGTCTTCTTTTCTTTACTGACTCTGCCACCATCCTATGTCAAGTGATGTTATTTTTCCTCTTCCTTTTCTTCTCTAAGATCCATTATGCTCTCTACTTCCATATTCTCCTTCATTTATTTTTCAAAAAAATAATAATGGTATTTTTAACTTTTAAAAAGTTTTGTTATGAAGAATTTCAACAACATTCAAAGTGAAGAAGAGTTAATAAACGCCTAAGTACCCAGCTACAGTAATTATCAAGTTTCTACAATTCTGCTGCTAAGTCACGTCAGTCGTGTCCAACTCTGTGCAACCCCATAGACGGCAGCCCACCAGGCTCCGCCATCCCTGGGATTCTCCAGGCAAGAACACTGGAGTGGGTTGCCATTTCCTTCTCCAGTGCATGAAAGTGAAAAGTGAAAGTGAAGTCGCTTAGTCATGTCCAACTCAGTGACCCCATGGACTGAAGCCTACCAGGCTCCTCCATCCATGGGATTTTCCAGGCAAGAGTACTGGAGTGGGGTACCATTGCCTTCTCCAGTTCTATTACCTTATTATTTCCATCTACTCCCTGTCTTACGATATGATACAGTTCTTTTTATATTGAGGGAAGCTGTATAATGTTAAAAGGCCCAAATCTTAACTACACAGTGTGACAATGGATACTCTGGTTGTAGCTCCACATCCCTCTTGATACATAGAACACTTCCATTATCCCAGAAAATGTGCTTATGCCCGTTTTGTGCCCTTTTTCTAGTTTCTTAAGGTGGAAGCTAAGATAATTTATTTGAGACTTCTGTAAATTTCCCTTTAAGCACTGCCTTAGCTGCTTTTCACAAATTTTGATACATTTTTTTAAATTCAATTTAATATGCTTTATAATTTGAATTCCTGGTGGTCCGGTCTAGTGGTTAAGACTCAGTGCTTTCCCTGTTGGGGCTGGGGTTTGATCCCTTGTAGGGGAGCTAATCCTGCAAGCCATGGTGCAGCCAAAAAATAAATTAAAGAAAATAATGTTTTATAATTTCCCTCATGATTTCCTTTTGACCCACAGGTTTTTTTAGATATTTGGTGCAGTTAACTCCAAATATTTGCAAATTTTCCATTATCTTCTTGTTATTGATTATACTTCAATTCTGTTATATGACTTGAGAACATAATTTATATGATTTCTGTCCCTTTAAATTTGTTAAACGTGGTTTTATGCCCATGAATAAAATCTTGGTGAATGTTTTATGTGCTCTTAAGAAGAATTTATTCTGCTCTTGTGGGTCGAGTATTCTATAAATTTCATATAGGCCAAGTTTGTTGATAGTGTTGTTTAGGTCTTCTGTAACCTTAGTATTAATAATCTGTCTACTTATTTTATGATTACTGAGAGAAGAGTCTTAAATTTCCCAACTGTAATTTACTGGTTTGTTTGCTTCTCCTTTCCATTCTGTTTGTTTTACTTCATGAATTATGAAGCTCTGTTGTCAGAGGCATACACATTTAGGATAGTCGTCTTGGAGAATTGACACCTTTCTCACTATCTAATCATTGTCTTTGTTCCTGATAATATTCCTGATTCTGAAGTTTCCTTTGTTTAATATTAATATTACTATTCCAGTGTTGTTTGCTTTGTATTTATAATATATATATTTTTCATCCATTTACTTTTAACCTATCTATATCTTTATATAAAGTATTTTGTAGATAGCATATAATTGATACTTTCCTTTTTTCCATTCTGACAATTTCTGTCTGATGAATTTCTACTATTCACATTTAATTGTTTGGATCAGAATCTACCATTTTGCTAATTATTTTTTATTTATTCAGGTATTCTTTTCTTCCTTTTCCTCCCCCCACCCCCCTTGGATTAACTATGGTGCCATTTTATCTCCATTATTGACTTTGTACCTTTTTGAAAAAAACTTTATAATGGTTGCCTTAGTGTTTATAATATACATCTTTACTTGATCAAAGTCTGTCTTTAAATAACACTATGTTGCTTCATGTGTAGTGTAAGTATTTTAATGTGCTTTGAATTTCTCCCCCCATCCATTTTGCTATCATTATTACATATTTTACTTTTACAGAAACAATAGCACAGTACTTTGTAATGTTTTTGCTTCACTCATTTGTCATTTAAAGGAATTAAAAATAAGAAAGTGAATGTTTTTACCTTGCATTCCATTTTTAGCATTCTTTATTTCTTTTTCTGAATCCAAGTTTCTGTCTGGTGCCAGATTTCTGGTCATATTCCTTTTGCCTAAACAACTTTGACATGTGTGAGTATGTTGGCAGTGAATTTTCTGGTTTTGTTTGTCTGATAGTGTGTTTATTTCTCATTTATTTCTGAAGTATGTTTTTACTGGATATGCAATTCTTGGTTGATTTGTTTTTTCTGTTTCTTTGAGTATTTTAAAGGTATCACTGCATTTTCTTCTAACTTGTTTGATTTCTGATGAGAAGTCTGCTGTAAATATTTTCTTCCTCTGTGTGTAATGTTCTTTTGGTCTTTTTTTTCCCCCTCTCATTGCTTTCAAGATTTTTTGTCTTTTTTTTTTTTTTTTTTTAGTAGTTTGTTTTTAGCATTCTTTAGCAGATATACCCACACCAGTGTTCTTGCCTGGAGAATCCCAGGGATGGGGGAGCATGGTGGGCTACCATCTGTGGGGTTGCACAGAGTTGGACACGACTGAAGCGACTTAGCAGCAGCAGCAGATGTACCACATGTTTGTGTGTATGTTTGTGATCCAAGCATGCATGCTCAGTTGCTCAGACATGTCCAACCCCTCGTGACACCGTGGATTGTAGCCTGCCTGGTTCCTCTGTCCATGGGATTTTCCAGGCAAGAATACTGGAGTGAGTTGCCATTTCCTCCTCCAGGGTATCTTCCCAACCCAGGGGTTGAACCTGTGTCTCCTGCATTGACACGTGGATTCTTTACCACTGAGCCACCTGGGAAACCTGTATGCTTGTGGTAGAGGAGAGGAAATTATCCTGCTTGATGTTCTCTGAGCTTCTTGGATCTGTGGTTTGGTGTTCATTTTTTAGTTTTGGAAAATTCTCAGCCATTATCTCTTTAAATATTTAATATTCCTTCTGCCCCATTCCCTCTTTTCTCCTTCTGGTATTACAGAATTATTAATACATTGTAGTAGTCAGCCTCCAAGATGATTCCAGTGATTCCTTGCCTCTTGGTATCTTTTTGTTTTTGTTTCTTGGCTGCACTGTACCACTTGCAGGATCTTAGTTACCCAGTCAGGAATCAAACCCAGGCCCTCTGCAATGGAAGTGCAGAGTCCTCACCACTGGACCACCAGGGGATTCCTGTTCCTCTTAGTATTAATTCCCTTGTGTTAATTCTCCTACGTTGTACCAGGGTTGATCGTCTGTGTGACAGATAGCATGCATCAGAAGTGATGGTATGTCACTTCTAAGATTAGTTTATGAAAGATTGGCACTTCCTTTTTGGGCAAACTCTTGTTTCTTTCTCTTAGATCAGTTGTTCTGGGGAAGCAAACTCCATGCTGTGAATAGCTCTGTGGAGATGCCCATGTGGTAAGAAACTGAAGCTGCAAGCCAAAAGCCAGTGAAGGGCTAAGCCCTACCAATAGCTACATGAATGAGCACCAGTTAAATCATGAGGTGACACTGGGGAAAATCTCAACTTTGTGAGATACCCTGAGCCAGAATCTTTCAGTCAAGCTGCTCACAGATTCCTCACTTTTAGAAACTGTGTGAGATAATAAATGTTTTTTTCACACTACTAAGTTTTGGGGATAAAGAGTTACACACCCAATAGACAACTAATACATGCCTATATATTTGACTATTTGATATTGTCCAACAGCTCTTATATATATATTTTTTTTTTAACATTTTTTTCTCTTTTGTTTCAGTTTGGATAATTTATTTTGACCTGTCTTAATGTTTGGTCTTTCCTCACCTGTGTTGAGTCTACTGAGGAGCTTGTTGAAGGCATTTTTAATTTCTGTCTGGTTTTACATGCTGTTCACCTTTTCTGTTGGGCTTCCCAGGTGGCACTAATGGTAAAGAACCCGCATGCCAAAGCAAGAGCTGCAAGAGATGTGGGTTCGATCCCTGGGTGGGGAAGATCCCTTGAAGAAGGGCTTGGCAACCTGCTCCTGTATTCTTGCCTGGAGAGTCCCATGGACAGAGGAGCCTGGTGGGCTACAGTGCGTAAGGTGACAAAGAGTCGGACACGACTGAAGAGACTTAGCACGCATGCATTCACCTTTTCCATTAGAGCCTTTAACACAATCTAAATTCTTTAAAATTTCCTGTCAGATAGCTTCAATGTCTGTGTCATATTTGAATCTGGTTCTATTGATTGCCATGTCTCTTGGAAGTATATTGCTTTTTTTCTGGGTTGAATTTATATGCAGATTTTAAGACTCAACTCTGTGATTTCCTCCCTTCTTCAGTTTCCCCTTAACTGTCCATATGTTTTGGCCCGCGGTACCTAACATTGCCTTCTGATATTTTAAGCCGCAAAGGCTCTGACTTTCTGCCCGAAAGCATTGATGAGTTGGGGAATGCCCTCAGGCAAAAAGATAGAAAAGTGTGCTCTTAACCTTTGCAGTGTCTGTGTCTTGAGTGTACATTCCCCTCCACCTTCTACCTTCATTTTATTGCTCTTTAGTGCCTTCAAATAGATTTTGCCTTTTTTGTTGTTTTTGGTCTAGATTTTCTAATTCTGTCTATGGGAAGTTAGTCTGACCAAGCTTTTTTGTCATTAACAGAAGCTGGAAGCCTGCTAGTCTCAAGAACAACAGTTTGGTAAACACAGATCTGCTGTCAGTTCTGCACTGAAGCCCTTAAATCTCTTTCCATTTATTAATGTTCTTGACTTTCTCTGTAGGCATGTAAACTGGTCTTATCCACTATTTCTAATCATCCTGGCTTCTTACAGCATATAGCAAATTCACATTTGTCTTCAGTCATCAGTTCAGTTGCTCAGTCGTGTCCGACTCTTTGCGACCCCATGAACCGCAGCACGCCAGGCCTCCCTGTCCATCACCAACTCCCGGAGTCCACCCAAACCCATGTCCATTGAGTCGGTGATGCTATCCAACCATCTCATCCTCTGTCGTCCCCTTCTCCTCCTGCCCTCAATCTTTCCCAGCATCAGGGTCTTTTCCAGTGAGTCAGCTCTTCGCATCAGGTGGCCAAAGTATTGGAGTTTCAGCTTCAACATCAGTCCTTCCAGTGAACACCCAGGACTGATCTCCTTTAGGATGAACTGGTTGGATCTCCTTGCAGTCCAAGGGACCCAACACCACAGTTCAAAAACATCAATTCTTCGGTGCTCAGCTTTCTTCACATCCATACATGACCACTGGAAAAACCATAGCCTTGACTAGACGGACCTTTGTTGGCAAAGTAATATCTCTGCTTTTCAATATACTATCTAGGTTGGTCATAACTGTCCTAAGGAGTAAGTGTCTTTTAATTTCATGGCTGCAATCACCATCTGCAGTGATTTTGGAGCCCCCAAAAAATAAAGTCTGACACTGTTTCCACTGTTTCCCCATCTATTTACTTAATAGACAAGTTACTTAACCTTTTTATACTTCAGTTTCTTATGTGTGAAATGGGGATAAAAATTAGTACCGCTCCTACCTAAGAAGTTTGTTGTGAGAATTAAATGGATTGATATATATAAAGTGCTTAGCATAGTCCCTGATACCAGGAAAACATTCAATATGTAGCAATAATAATTATTCTCAAAAGCTAAGATGATATGCCTCTAGTGTATGATAATTTATCTTCTACATTAAAAAAATTATCCTTTGTTAATATATGTACTGAGAATCACCAACCTCTGATTAGATTCCATGTGATTTTAGTTGCCATATGATTTGTCTTATAAAAAATAAAATATTTTTTCCTCCTAATCCAACCTAGGGATGATAGAAATTTAAGAAACAAAGGCCTAATAAGTGGTGTGAAGTCACTCAGTAAAGAAGAATTGAGTGCAGAGTTATTAAACTTATCTCTGAACACAGATGTATGTCATCAGCCTTGTATATCTAAACAACAATTGAAAGCAGGTAGTATTCTTACTACAAATAATTAGAAGTAAATCTTATTTTGTGTACTAAGAATATTGACAACAGTTGGAATTAATAGTAGATATTTATTTTGTACATTTAAAGAAACATTGTTTGGAATATTTGCTGGCACATAAATGGTAGAAATGAACGAATATTATAATGGTGATCCAAGAAAAAGCATACATTATTGCCTTCTATATATACTGTTACAAATTAATTTGTAGTTTTGTCTGTACACTCATATACATTTTTATATATTTGTAATCACCATGTGAATCCTATTTTTTTCCTTCACAGAGGATACCTTTTAAATTAATAGTAGCTATAAGAAATATCCATTTGAGGTTGAGAAAATAGTTTATTCTTAAAATCACTTTCATATTCATAACTTTCTATTAACATAGTAAAACAGTAATAGAGAGACTTGAAGGACTCTAGTGGTAATGTTTTTAAATTTAAACTAATATACACATTATTTAAAAACATATCTCACCATTTCCTTCTGAGGGAAAAATAATTATTGAAGTTTTTAATAGCATATGCATATGCTTCATATATTCATTTGAATATATGCTACTTGTTTGGTGCTTATTTGACCTTTTTGGTAATAAAATTTCCTTTGTCATAATATTCTAAATGGCCTTTAGAGGCAGTTACAGAATATTCTACTTTATAGTTTTTCAAGGGAAATATGCTTTTGATTTGCTCATTGTATTACTGACATTTAAAATTTTTACTTCATATTCATAGAGGTAATCCCCTTAATATTTTGAATTTTGCCATAAAAAATTGCTGTTGTTTGCAGGTGTCAAAATAGTAATTATAATGAAATAATATAAATGAAAATAATCAAAACTAGTATTAGAAGGTGAAGGTGTATAGGTAGTTAAGTCAGAGATTCTAGTCTTTTCAAGACAATTTATTGATGTGAGTTATGTTTATGATTTTTGAAAGTAAACACATTTTGATCCATAGGTCTTGGTTTTCTATTATAAATATTAAGAGATGCAAAGAATTGTTTTAGTTTTTAATTTTTTTAAATAATGAAAGGTTAAAATATACACATTTCTCAATTTTTTTTTCCTTTCACATTTCTATTTTAGTAAAAACATTTCATTGCCTTTTGTCAAAAAGATAAAGCATTTACTAATGTAATATGTTATTGCATCTAAAAACAGCTATACTAAATATTTCTAAATACTCTTTATTTATTTGTTTTGGCCATGCCACGTGGCTTGCAAGAGTTCCCCAAACAGCGATTGAACCAGGGCCAGGGCAAGTGAAAGCCTGGATCCTAACCAGTAGCCCACCAGTGAACTCCCCTAAATCTTGTTTTAAAAATATTCATTAGTTCTCTAGATTCAAATACTAATTATATCCATTAAATATTTATTATTTATGAACAAATACTAATTATATATGTAAAATATTTACTATTAATGTCCTAAATAAAGCTTGCAACTATTTGTTTTGAAGAAACAACACCTTTGGAGGAGAGCTATGAGGAACAATCTACAAACTCTGGACTACCCCTTCTACTTGAAAACATTGTATCTGATCTCGAAATATCTCTTGGAACAGCTTTATCTTCCATATTAGAAACAGAAATGAAAATTGCTTTTGGAAACCTTTGGATGGAGGTGATTATTTGAATGCTTAGTTAAAGGTTTCTTTTTTATTGCTAAAGATTTGTTGCCTTATTTTAAGAGATACTATTTGTATAAAATATATGTTTTATTGTAATAATTGATATCACATTAATATTTTTCTTGAAGTTTTTGGAATAACTTTAAAAACTAACTGATGGACATTTCCTAAAGATTAGGACTATTTTTTATCATTCATTTTTTCAGTGAACAAATATTTATTGGGTGTCTACCATCTGTTAGACACATTTCCTCCATGGAGCTTAAATTGAAAGAAAATGTCTCATTTTTAATTTATTTGAGTCAAAATGTCTATATTGTGGCTTATGTGATATAAGTTTGAGAATCAGAGTGTAAATTTGGTATTAGTAAAATATTTTGAATTTTCTTTAGATTCACACCTCTTCTGTAATAAGTAAACATCACATTTGGAAATAGTGGCCTTCTTAGTTTAATGTTTGTTTGCTATTCACATTTATCATTAGGAGAAAGTTTATTCCCTATCAATTGTATCTATCCCAGATATTCAGTGAGATTCTAATGTTTGTCAGTGTGGCTTGATTATACTATAAAGTGTTAAACCAAGATGTTGAAGAATGATCAGATTCTAGGAAGGTTGACGTAAATTAGATTTCATAATAGAGTCTGATAAAGTGATTGCATATGAATGATTGAAGAAAGGATGTAATGACATCTTGTAGTACTTAATGATGAGTTTTCTTTATAAACATGTCTTTATAGGAGTGTAGCGAGTGTCAGTTATAGTTGAAAATTCTTTTCTGTATAGATGTTTTTCTCTAGTTTTAGGAAATTAGATTGATTTTGTTGTAGAAATGACCATGTTGAAAGGTAGATGACAACTTTTGCTGACTAGAACTAGTTTTTCTGATTAAAACTGTGCTTTCTTTTGGCACACATAGTTTCTGAAACTATAAATATTACTACTAATGTGAATTTTATAAAAGCAGTTTTCAGTGAAATAGGCATTTTAAGACTGTGACTGGCTTTTAATAAAACATCTTTTAGTTTAAGAAGAATTCAATTATGTTTTGCCTAGAAATCTATGTAGGAATTCCTAAATAGGTACTTTAAAATAATAGAATAATGAGTACATCAGTAATGCTGTTTTTCTCTAGATGCTGTACGTGAAACCTCCATGGACTCTAATACATTTATTACAGTGCTTTAGAAAACATTGGTTGGCTGTATTTGGATTAGTTATGGAAAAGAACTTGCTCTTAACCATTGAGAGTCTATATGAAAATGTCCGTAAAGGTATGAATCTTTCATTTTGTCTTTGGTAGTGTTGTATTAAAGTCAGAATAATAGATATATCCCATGGAATGTGAAGATGAATTAATAAAAAATTTTTCAATTAGTTCTTAACCATTTACACTTTTAATTTCTTAAGAAAATTTATGGCAGCTAGATGAATGGATGGAGTTCATAGAGATTGTGACTGTTCATAGTATCATTTTTGATGTTCAAATAGTTAATCAAGATTTCTACTTAAAATACATGGTTAAGGAATAGGAATCCTTTGGCTTTGGTGCATAATGAACTTTAGAACCACAAGAGACTAGAATCAACCACTTAGTTGGTAGTTCTTAAACTGTATCACACAGAACCTTCTTGAAGTGCTTCTGGAGTTGCCAGAGATTAGGGGTGGAAAGATTGATGGGGAGCCTGATAATAGTGTGCCTTTGGCCTTCAACCCCAACTTTAGCCATTCAGCTTTCTTTTATTTATGTAGAGAGATTCCGTGTGTGATTAAAAAAGAAAGAGTTTTTCTGCCAGGAAGCAAAAGATGTGAAAAGCACTGATATAATGGTGGGCTACAGTTTCAGTTCAGTTCAGTCACTCAGTCGTGTCCGACTCTGCGACCCCATGGACTGCAGCACGCCAGGCCTCCCTGTCCATCACCAACTCCCGGAGTCTACCCAAACTCATGTCCATTGAGTCAGTGATGCCATCCAACCATCTCATCCTCTGTCATCCCCTTCTCCACCTGCCCTTAATCTTTCCCAGCATCAGGGTCTTTTCAAATGAGTTAGCTCTTCACATCAGGTGGCCAAAGTATTGGAGTTTCAGCTTCAACAGCAGTCCTTCCAATAAACATCCAGGACTGATCTCCTTTAGGGTGGACTGGTTGGATCTCCTTGCAGTCCAAGGGACTCTCAAGAGTCTTCTCCAACACCACAGTTCAAAAGCATCAATTCTTCAGTGCTCAGCTTTCTTTAGATATAAGTCCAACTCTCACATCCATACATGACTACTGGAAAAACCATAGCCTTGACTAGACAGACCTTTGTTGGCAAAGTAATGTCTCTGCTTTTGAATATGCTATTTAGGTTGGTCATAACTTTCCTTCCAAGGAGTAAACATCTTCTAATTTCATGGCTGCAGTCACCATCTGCAGTGATTTTGGAGCCTAAAAAAATAAAGTCAGCCACTGTTTCCACTGTTTCCCCATCTATTTGTCATGAAGTGATGGGACCAGGTGCCATGATCTTACTTTTCTGAAACTTGAGCTTTAAGCCAACTTTTTCCATTCTCCTCTTTCACTTTCATCAAGAGGCTCTTTAGTTCTTCTTCACTTTCTGCCATAAGGGTGGTATCATCTGCATAGCTGAGGTTATTGATATTTCTCCTGGCAGTCTTGATTCCAGCTTGTGCTTCCTCCAGCCCAGCGTTTCTCATGATGTACTCTGCATATAAGTTAAATAAGCAGGGTGACAATATACAGCCTTGACATACTCCTTTTCCTATTTGGAACCAGTCTGTTGTTCCATGTCCAGTTCTAACTGTTGCTTCCTGACCTGCATATAGGTTTCTCAAGAGGCAGGTCAGGTGGTCTGGTGTTCCCATCTCTTTCAGAATTTTCCACAGTTTATTGTGATCCGCACAGTCAAAGGCTTTGGCATAGTCAGTAAAGCAGAAACAGATGTCTTTCTGGAACTCTCTTCCTTTTTCAATGATCCAGCGGATGTTGGCAATCTGATCTCTGGTTCTTCTGCCTTTTCTAAAACCACCTTGAACATCTGGAAGTTCGTGGTTCACATATTGCTGAAGCCTGGCTTGGAGAATTTTGAGCATTATTTTGCTAGCTTGTTTATGCGCTACAGTTTATGGGGTTGCAAAAGAGTCCAACATGACTTAGCGACTAAATAAATATTATTAAAGTCTGTGTTTTATCATTAAGGAAACTAGATTTGAGAGAGTAAGTGATTTGTCCAGAGTGAACAGCTCCATTTCTTTTGCTGTACCTTTAAAAAGGAAGGTATAAACCATTATTAGGATGTTCAGTTAGTTCTTGACTTTTCTCAAACTCCTTATGAAGTGATCTATTTTATGTATTAGTTATATCCTGTCTACTTTTTAAAAACAACTGAGTATAGATGGGCCTTTAAAGGACCACCTGAGTACAAGAGAGTTTAAGTTAGGCTTAAATGTATGGATGTGAGAGTTGGACTGTGAAGAAGGCTGAGCGCCGAAGAATTGATGCTTTTGAACTGTGGTGTTGGAGAAGACTCTTGAGAGTCCCATGGACTGCAAGGAGATCCAACCAGTCCATTCTGAAGGAGATCAGCCCTGGGATTTCTTTGGAAGGAATGATGCTGAAGCTGAAACTCCAGTACTTTGGCCACCTCATGCGAAGAGTTGACTTGTTGGAAAAAACTCTGATGCTGGGAGGGATTGAGGGCAGGAGGAGAAGGGAACGACAGAGGATGAGATGGCTGGGTAGCATCACTGACTCGATGGACTTGAGTCTCAGTGAACTCTGGGAGTTGGTGATGGACAGGGAGGCCTGGCGTGCTGCAATTCTCGGGGTCGCAAAGAGTCAGACACGACTAAGCAACTGATCTGATTTGATCTGAAAGGTACAAGAGCCAGGTAGTGAAGAAGAACCAAAGAGATATTTTTACTATAAGACATATGCAAACAATTATTGCAGTACTTGAACACAGATTTTAGCACTAAGTTTCCTAACAGCTAAGATAAAACAAAAACATTCTATGCCAAATATACCACTTCTCTTTTCCCCTGAAGTGTAAACTCTGAAAATGTTTTATATCTTTATAAATTTCCCCAGGGAACTTAAAGTTCCTAATCAATACTTTATGACATATATGTAGTAGATGTTGCATGAATATTTTTTTTTTAAGTTACTGATTTTTAAAATAAAAATACACTTTCCAGGCCTTGACCTTTAACTAGAAAATATTTATTAGGGGTATTATTATTAAGGAATGACATATTGGACATGTCTTCAAAGCATTTTAAAAGATAACATGGAAACAGTGTTCATATCTTTTACTAGGGACATAATTTTGTTGCTTTTGTCAAAAGAGGAAGTCCATAAACCATGTGTGATCTTAAGTAAGACTTGGTTTCAAAAATGGGATATCCAGTTGCCGTCTTCCATTTGTCTGTTTTCCAGGGCTGGGCAGTTTTTTTGCGCTTATATGGAACTTAGAGATAGCCGTCAGTAGTTCTATTTTTCTCTAATGACAAGAGAAGTGAAGAGATATGACCGCTCCTTTTGTTAAAAACTCATTTGTAGGATTATTGTGTAATCATAATTTATTGATTTTTGATCTAGAAGAATCCAATGCCTAATGTTTACTGACTTGTGAATGATATGTAATAGAATTATAAAAATGCCTTCTGCTCTAAAATAATTTTGAATTAGAAAAAATTACTGGTAATTCTGTTTATGATCTTTTAATACTGTCTGCAGCTGTTGAATTATATGTGTGTTTAACTTACTATATCAAGCATGTCACTTTAGATCAATTCATAGAAAATTATGTAGAAAATGAGTAGTAGCTTTTTCTGACTTCGTTGTCTGTATTAATTTTAACCTAAATACTTATTGACCTTATATAGACATTAAATTATTTCAGCCTTGTAGATTTTTTTATGCTTTGTCTGAGTACTGAATTGATCATTGACATTATACTTTTGCCTTAATCTTTAGTAAAGAATTCTTTTAAGATGAAATAAAATGATTAATTCAAGGATTTCAGTCCTGTCAAACAGACTACACTGGAGAAGCACCATTAAAAGAAGTTGTGCCCAACTGCCTCCTCTGAGGATATTTACCTCCTTTCTGTCCTCTGTAGCATCTCTTATCTCTAATTTTCCCACAGGAATTTGAACTAGTCTTTGATTTTAAAAATAACTGAAAGTGTTTAGTAAGGAGATGCACTGTTTGCTTAATAAAAGGGTAGCCAGAAACTTGGCTGTAACCATCACATTAGATCAGAATTTCAGAATATTGAGTAATTAATTACGAAAATCCACTTTTTATTTTCATTTAACCTTTCAGTATTTCACAAGCAAATATTTGTTATGTAAGTTATACAGAAAAACTATTTTTCTTAACTCATAGTGCCAGTGTTTCAGAATAAAATAGAATTTCTGAAGCTGTGAACCTAAAAGAAAACAAAGCAAACACATTGCACTGTGGTTATTTTAAATGCCTTTGAAAACTGTTATGCAGTATTCTATCTTAATAATAGAGATAATTTTTTCTATTCTGAATTTTGGTAACATTAGAAAGCTGTTTAACTTCATTGTTCATAACTTTGAATCTTTGAAATTATTGTCACCATTTCTCCTAATTGGTTTGAGAATTTAATGTAAGCAAGTTTAGTTCCTTGAGACAAAAATGTTACATCTTTAAATTATTACCTGTAGATTAACTCACTTTGCTAATTTAAGGGGGAAAATTTCTATTAGCTTCTTTTGCCCATAGCTCACTGTTAACCCAAGTTGTTTATTTTTCGCTGAAATTGTATTGTGTCCAAGAGAACACATTTTCAGTAAATCTGGTATTTTATTTCATGTGATGGGATTTGAAGATAAATCACTACATGATAACTGAGTTGATTATGAAAGGTACTATATATAATTTAAGTGCTTCCCACCAAAATGTGACACTGTGATGTCTCAAGAGTAATCTGTATACAAACAACCTCAGTTTTGAAAATTTGTAGTTTAACTCAGATTTGTTTGGTGATTATCTCTTCTGAAGAGTATAACATTATTTCATTTTACTGTTAATTTTTAAAAATTGAACTATAATTGGAGTATAGTTGATTTACAATGTCATCTTAGTTTCTGGTATACAGCATAATGATTCAGATACATATATATGCATATTCTTTACATTGTGGTTTATTGAAGGGTATTGAATATAGTTCCCTATGCTATACAGTAGGGCCTTGTTATTTGTCTATTTTGTATGTAGTAACTTGTGCATTTCACTTTTACTTTGAAGTTGACCATTTTGAGGGAAATTTTGGAATCTGAATATAGTCTCAGTATCCATAGGAAATTGGTTCCAGGACCCCTGAGGATAGCAGAATTCTCCATGCTCAAATCCCTTGTATAAAATGGCATAGTATTTGTATATAACTTACACATATTTTCCTATATACGATGAATCATCTCTAGATTAGTTGTAATACCTAATACAATGTAAATGTTCTGTAAATAGGTGCCAGTGCACAACAAATTCATCTTTTGCTATTTGGAACATTATAGAACTTTTTCCCCAAAATACTTTTGATCTATAGTTGATGGAAACTGTACATGTGAAAACTTACGGATATGGAAGGCCAGCTTCACAGAATGCCAGAATCAACTCCAAGAACTTTGTCTAAAACTAAGTCTCATTATGGCTTTTTACACCAGAGAAATAAATTAGGAGCCTGTAGATGTAAATGTGTACTCTCTTTAAATTTCTTAATTATTATTAGATTGATTTTCCAAAAGCATTTTTGTGTTGTATACTCATTCTTACGTATTTTTTCCTTCTTAATTTTGTGTTACCAGCTAAGAAAGCAGTGGATTTTACAACAGTGAAATTCCTGCTTCAGGATTCTGAAAGTTTGCTACATGCTTTCAGTACAAGGTCAAATTATGATGGTATTCTTCCACAGGCCTTTGCTCAAGTAAACAAACTACTCCAAACATTTGCAGAGGTAAGATACCTTTAGGATGCCATTTAGAGTAATCATATATGTTATAAGAATGTATTTATCAGACAAACAGTAAATAAGAAATTTAACTTACTCTAACATACTAAAAGCATTAAGTAAATATTAAGTGAATTGAATGGAGACTAAACAATCCTTATTACAAGTTATAAAATACTCATAATCCTATGGAGGCAGTGTCACAGCAGTTGTTGGGATTTCATATTGTTTCATTTATGAATAGAAGAGAATGATGCATTGTTGCCTGACTGCTCATTTTTCAGTGCTCCTGACCAGTGGATCACAGCCTGCATCAAAATACTTCAAAAATTTTTTTAAGCATGCAGATGCCATACCCCTTACTGAGTAAAATTTCTGTCAGTGGTGCCCAGAAGTGTTTTTGTTCTTGATTCATATTTTATTAATCAGGAAATTAATATTGACATAATCCAATTATCTAACCTACAGACTGTATTCAAACTTTGCCCGTTGAACACCTACCAATTTTTTAACAGGTCTCCTCATGGGATTCTTATGCAGTCTGCCTACCACTGATGCCTTTTTGCCCCTTTAAAATAACTATGTGAGTTTTGTCCTTAGTAATACTGTATTTCTAGAGTCTTCTGATTTCAAATCTATAAAATTCAGGTCATTTTATATGCCTGAAACAGTTCAAAAAACTCAGCATCACAATTACATTGTTAAATATCAATGATACTTTCATCTAATGTATATATATATATATATATATATATATATATATATATATACACGTGTGTGTATGTGTGTGTCATATTTTTTCCTTTGAGCTATTGAATTGGCCAGGTTTTCCTCTGTGGTTTTTTTTTCTGGTAACATAGGCCCCGGTACCTATGAAGTAATGAAAGGATTAGATGATACTAAACTTAGTCATAGTTACTGAGGAAAGAATTTAATTTGCTTAAGACTAAAAGAAGCATCTTTTTGATAAACTAACAGGAAATATATGTTATTTCTTGAGGAAAGAATTGATTTAAGGGGTGGATAATCTTTTGGGTTAAGATGACCAAAACATTGGTACTTATTCTTTTAAATGACAAGTGTGACTTTTAGAATCTTCAGTAGGGAAGAATGGACCTGGGAATTTAGGAGTTACAGCTTGACTATTTTAATTAAATTGTGTAGGGAAGAGCACATTATCCTTTCTCTCACAGAACTGAGCCCTAAAACCCCATCTTTAGTGAAACAACCATGGTGAACAAGATGGAAAGTTTAGGATACTTAGAATCTTAGCAGCCTTTGAATTAAAATTATTGAGACTAAAAAAATTAGGAATGATTGAGTTAAAAATAATAGCAAGATTCTTTACAGTTGGAAACCTAGCCATGGGAGTTTTCTCCCATGAAAAGTTTGATATTAAAATCTAGTGGTGTTTGTCGCATAATTGTATGCCTGTTATATGTTGCCCACTTGTAAACATATTGGCCTGTTATTTAGTAAGTTATTTATTCTTGGATCTTGATTTTCTAGTTGTCACATTAGCAAGAGATTCAAGAAGACAAAGGACAAAAAATCTAGTATTCTCTTTAGTGCTTTTCCCTCAACATTAAGCATTAGTCTGATTGTTTGAAACAACTTGTGTTTTTTCCACAATTAGAGCTTTCAAGTATTGCTTTATTTTCGTGTTTGAAACAATTCATTGTCTAAGTCAGCCAAGAACATTGTGATTTAGCTTGGGCTTTTAAAATGCACTTTCAATAGCAGTTATTTTGTAGAGTACATGTGATTTATGACCTGAATACTTAGTTATGTGTCACTAACTTGAACAATGAAAAGAAAGAGATTACCTCCAGGAATAGAATATCTAAGTATAGTAACTGTAAAAAAAAAAAAAAAATCCCCCTTATCTTAATTTACCAAGTGTAGAAAATCAGGAAAAGAGGAATATTCATTATTCATTTGATTCTGAGAAACCAAAATGGAAAGTTAAGTGATGTCATTTTCCAGATTTTATATAAATGGGGTAGAGGGAAGGATATATATTTTTTCTCTTGTGAACCTTTTAACATCATAAAAAAAAAAGACTTGCCCTTCCAGAATGATAGACTATTTAAAATAAGTCTTTTTAATAAACTTTAGACTTACGTGCCTCAGACTTCCCATCCTGACTAGTTGTGTTTTTAATTTCTGGTTATTTAACCTCTCAAAGCCTTAATCCCTTCTTCTATAAGAAAGAGTATAATAATCTCTGCCTTAGAACTGTCATGAGAATTAAATTAATACTTGTAGAGCCTAGGAAATGGCAACCCACTCCAGTGTTCTTGCCTGGAGAATCCCAGGGACGGGGGTAACCCTGGTGGGCTGCTGTCTATGTGGTTGCACAGAGTCGGACACAACTGAAGCGACTTAGCAGAGCAGAGAGCACATAGTAAGTGCTATGTAAGTGTTTGATAAAGCAGCCTATTTGTATGTTGCATACACTTCTGTTTGAAAGCTGAGAAAAAGCATTATGTGATGATTAAACACATTTATCTCAAAACAAAATTCATATTTCTGTTCATGTATATTTATTAAGTTCATAATTAATGTAAACAGGCAGTTTTCTTCCTTCCTGAAAAGAAATAAAAGGGTAATATTTACCTTTATGAGCTGGAGAGAGAATATAACCACATTCATATATACTTATTCATATATACTTCATTCACTTATACTAAAGGTCAGATTCTGTTCATGTCTCTTCCCAGCTGTGTGACCTTGCATAACTTATTTATCCTTTCTTTGCCTCAATAAAATGTAGATAATCATAGTATCTCCTTCACAGAGTAATTGTGAGGATTAAATGAGCTACACAGATATAAAGTTCTTAGAAAATTCCTATACATAAGAAGTGCTCAGTAACTATCAACTGTTGTTACAGTTTTGGAAATTTCCATTTTTTTTACATTTGATAAGCATGAAGCTAATGTTTAAAATCATACTTTTATCAACAAAGGAAACCTAGAGAAATGGAGTGATTTTATTTAAGTTCACAAAGATGTTATAGTCAAGCCAAGTCAACAAACTCAATAAACTCATAGTTAAAAACTTTTTTTTTGCATTCTATCATATGTATTTTTCACCTAAGTTAATATTTTTACCCAGGGTGATTTTTTTAAAGAAAATATCACTTGAATCAATGGTATTGCTTTTTTACACTGTTTAGAAATATGCTCAGATCTGTTCTTAAATATTTTTAATTGGTCATGCTATTTACTATACCATGTCCTTCCATCAACTACCAAACTTCTTAAAAGAGCAGTATATACCATTGTTCCCATTTCTTTGCTCACTTATTTCTTAATCCCTTACAAGTAGAATTCTACTTCTATACTCTGTAATAAATACATTGGAAATACTGTTTCATATAAATGAAAAAGAAAAAAATTTTTAGCTCTGATTCTATTTTGGTAATATTCTGTACATAATCAAGGACAAAGAATAAATAGCACTTCCAAGAAAGGCAGAACATTTGTAATCTACAATTGGCATTCTTTCTCTCTCACTTACTAGTGAAGGACTTGCTGCATATTATGTAATTCTTATTTCCCCAGGGCAAGGCAAAACTTAAGCAAAATTCTTCAAAAAATACACCGGGTAAAAGCCAGGAAGATAATTCTCTGATGAAATCTGATAACCAAGAAATCACCGTTTTCTCCAGTTCTTATCCTCCCCAACCCAGCAGGCATCAAGAAATCTGGTCTGTCCTAGAGAATGTTTGGATTACACTGTATCAAAACAGGTACTAAATTAACAAGAATTTTTGAGTTTCAGGGTTTTCCATTATTGCTAGTGTTCATTAAATAGTGTTTGGGTTGTGAATTTTTTTTTTTTTAACTACAAAGTGTCTTAGTTTTTTTAAAATTCTGTTTGTTTATTCACTTTTGGTTGTGCTGGGTCTTTGTTGCTACTTGGGCTTTTCTGCAGTTGGGACGAGCAGGGCTTACTCTAGTTGCGATGGACAGGCTTCTCATTGCTTCTTTTTTTGCAGAGCACAGGATGTGGGGTGCATGGGCTTCCATAGTTGTGGCTCCCAGGCTCTGGAGCACAGGCTCAATAGTTGTGGTGCATGGGCTTAGTTGCTCCGCGGCATGTGGGATTCTCCTGGATCAAGGATGGAACCTGTGTCTCCTGCATTGGGAAGTGGGTTCTTTACTACTGAGCCACCAGGGAAGCCCTGGTTTGTGCCTTTAGCAATATAGTTTGTACTAGATTATCTTATGAGGCCCTTTTGTCAAATTATACCTTAGAGGTAGTGCTGCTTAAATAGGGGCTCAGAATTATCTGGAGAGGGTAAAAAATATATATGGTTAGGTTCTCTTGTTAGAAATTCTATTTCAGTAGCACATGGCTTCCATGGTGGCTCAGCTGGTAAAGAATCCACCTGCAATGTGTGAGACCTGGATTCAGTCCCTGGGTTGGAAAGATGCCCTGTAGAAGGGACAGTTACCCACTCCAGTATTCTGGCCTAGAGAATTCCATGGACAGGGGGAGTCTGGCAGGCTATAGTCCATGAGTCACAGAGTCAGACAAGTCTAAGCAACTTGCACTTCACTTCAGGACTGAAGCTGAACTAGTGCTTCTGCCTAGTGATTCAGATGTGGAACTTTGATGAGAATCATTGCCAGATACGTCAGATCGTTTGCCAACATGTCAAAACCAATGACTAGTCACCAGGAGTGGCTAAAGAAATTAGCAGGATCCAAAGGCTTCTAAGAAATAAGATGCAAAATAATGTAAAGAAAACATCGGTCTGGATTAGGAAAAATTCATGTAAAAATTTTTTTATAGATAAATACTTAAGTGGAGTAATACTTTTGTTACTTTCATACACATATTCTTAGTAAAATGAAAAGATAGAGACCATTTGTGAGTAGGTCTTTAAATAGGTTGCTAGAGTAACTTAAAAAATAATCGAAAACAACTGATTTTAAAGTAGGCCAACACTCCCTTCCATAATTTTCCTCAAGCCCATAGTCTTTATATAACTAATATGTTGATCATACTGTATGCCTTGAAATATGATTTTGGTTTGAGAGCCCATTTTTTTTATTTTGGATTAAGAGCCTCTATCCATTCTAGTTGTTTACAAGAGCAGTAAAGTGGTCTTAGCACTCCATTTAAACATCTGTTCTCATTCAATTATAGATTTAGGACTGATTTTTAGTCCTTGACTACAATTAAAAGTTTTTTCAAACAAATTATAGTCTTTTATACTAAAGAAATAACTATATCTGACATGTGAGGTAAAGAAAACAATATTTAAAATTTTGTAATCTCATATAAAGCAAAGATTTTGTTTGTCCAGTCTTAATGTATTTTTAATGTTGTGGCTTATCGTATATTCTTGTTAGCAGAATGTTGTATATACCAGACAGAGATAATCACTTTGAAACTGAAATAGTTTAAACAATAGTTCAGTTCAGTTGAGTCATTCAGTCATGTCTGACTCTTTGCGACCCCATGGACTACAGCACACAAGGCTTCCCTGTCCATCACCAACTCCCAAAGCCTGCTCAGACTCATGTCTATCAAGTCAGTGATGCCATCTAACCATCTCATCCTCTGTCGTCCCCTTCTCCTCCTGCCTTCAATCTTTCCCAGCATCAGGGTCATTTCCAATGGGTTAGTTTTTGGAAACTAACCTTAAATGCTGGAGTTTCAGCTTCAGGATCTGTCTTTCCAATGGATATGCAAGACTGATTTTCTTTAGGATTAACTGGTTGGATCTCCTTGCAGTCCAAGGGACTCTCAAAAGAGTCTTCTCCAATACCACAGTTCAAAAGCATCAATTCTTTGGTGCTCAGCTTTTTTTATGGTCCAACTCTCACATCCATACAGAACTATTGAAAATACTATAGCCTTAACTAGACGGACCCTTGAGGGCAAAGTAATGTCTCTGCTTTTTAATATGCTGTCTAGATTGGTCATAGCCTTTCTTCCAAGGAGCAAGTGTCTTTTAATTTCATGGCTGCAGTCACTATCTGCAGTGATTTTGGAGCCCCAATAAAATAAAAGTCTGTCACTGTTTCCATTGTTTCCCTATTTGCCATGAAGTGATGGTACTGGATGCCATGATCTTAGTTTTCTGAATGTTGAGCTTTAAGCCAACTTTTTCATTCTCCTCTTTCACTTTCATCAAGAGGCTTTTTAGTTCCTCTTCACTTTCTGCCATAAGGGTGGTGTCATCTGCATATCTGAGGTTACTGATATTTCTCCCGGCAATCTTGATTCCAGCTTGTGCTTCATTCAGCCCAGCATTTCACTTGATATACTCTGCAATTAGCAGGGTGACAATATGCAACCTTGATGTATACCTTTCCCGATTTGGAACCAGTCTGTTGTTCCATGTCCAGTTCTAATTTTTGCTTCTTGACCTGCATACAGATTTCTCAGGAGGCAGGTCAGGTGGTCTGGTATTCCCAACTCTTTCAGAATTTTCCATAGTTTATTGTGATCTACACAGTCAAAGGCTTTGGTATAGTCAATAAAGCAGAAATAGATGTTTTTCTGGAATTCTCTTGCTTTTTTGGATGATCTAGCAGATGCTAGGAATTTGATCTCTGCTTCCTCTGCCTTTTTTAAATCTAGCTTGAACGTCTGGAGGTTCTCGGTTCACATATTGTTGAAGCCTGGCTTGGGGAATTTTGAGCATTACTTTTCTTGTGTGTGAGATGAGTACAACCGTGCAGTAGTTTGAGCATTTGTTGGCATTGCCTTTCTTTGGGATTGGGATGAAAACTGACCTTTCCCAGTCCCATGGCCACTGCTGAGTTTCCCAAATTTGCTGGCATATTGAGTGCGCACTTTCACAGCATCATCTTTTAGGATTTGAAATAGCTCAGATGGAATTCCATCACCTCCACTAGCTTTGTTCATTGTGATGCTTCCTAAGGTCCACTTGACTTGTGCTCCAGGATATCTGGCTCTAGGTTAGTGATCACACCATCGTGGTTATGTGTGTCATCAAGATCTTTTTTGTATAGTTCTGTGTATTCTTGCCACCACGTCTTAATATCTTCTGCTTCTGTTAGGTCCATACCATTTCTGTCCTTTATTGTGCCCATCTTTGCATGAAATGTTCCCTTGGTGTCACTAATTTTCTTGAAGTGATCTCTAATCTTTTCCATTCTATTGTTTTCCTCTATCTCTCTGCATTGATCACTGAGGAAGGCTTTCTTTTCTCTCTGTGCTATTATTTGGAACTCTGTATTCAAATAGGTATATGTTTCCTTTTCTCCTTTGCCTTTCACTAAGCGAAAGAATATTAAAGCAAAAACAATATTTAAGGGGGCGGTCCTAAGATGGCGGAGGAATAGGACAGGGAGACCACTTTCTCCCCCACAAATTCATCAAAAGAAGATTTGAACACTGAGTAAATTCCACTAAACAACTTCTGAATGCTGGCAGAGGACATCAGGCACCCAGAAAAGCAGCCCATTGTCTTCGAAAGGAGGTAAGAAAAAATATAAAAGATAAAAAGAGAGACAAAAGAGGTAGGGACGGAGATCCGTCCCGGGAATGGAGTCTTAAAAAACAGAGAAGTTTCCAAACACCAGGAAACACTCTCACTGGAGAGTCTGTGGCGAGCCTTGGAACCTCAGAGGGCAACATAACTGGGAGGAAAAATAAATAAATAAATAATTAAAACCCACAGATTACGTGCCCAACGGTAACCCCTGCGGGGAGCGAGCTCCGCCCCTGGCAGTGGAGAAGCATCACAGAGGCCCGCATCCACCACTAGCAAGTGGGGGATGGGCAGGGAGGTGAGGGTGCATTGCTTAGAGTAAGGACCAGGCCTGAATGCCCTGAGGGCAATCTGAGGGAACTAACTTGAGATAGCAAAGCAGACTGTGGGCTAGCTATCCTGGGAAAAGCCCTAACCTAAGACACCGCCAGGCCTGCTCACAGAACAAAGAACTGAGCAGAGCTAGCCGGTTGCGGACCTGCCCATCCCTCACCAGAGACAGGCAGGCAAGAGCAGCCAGAGCCAGAAGGGGGCAATTGCGGCCCCAGAGAGGCATCATCTACCAAACTGCAAGCAGGCTTTGTTGCTAACCAAGACTTCTTGGGATTCGGAACCATTGTCATCTGCCAGGAGGGTCGCAGCCAGAGATCAGCTCGCTAGAAGAGAGACACAGCACACCTGAGAAGGTGCGCTGATTATACACCCAGAAAACTGAGTGGCAGGGATGAGGGTGGCAATAAGTCGCAGCGACCACGTTCGCCAAGCACCTAGTCACCTGAGCTGCTTGGACATGGAAAGGGCACAAAATGCAAGCCCAACCGAGTCTGCGCCTTTGTGGAGTACCTGAGTACCTGAACCTGAGCGCTTAGACCTGGGAAGTGCATACAACCCAGGGCCAGCCTCAGACAGTTCCCAGCAGAGCAACCTAGAGCCTAAGCAGTGTAGACAGGGAAAGCACACATGCCGTGAGTGGGGCAAACCCAGTGTGGCTGAGACACTGCAAGCACATGCCAGTGTTATTTGTTTGCAGTGTTCCTCCCTCCCGACAGCACGACTGAACAAGTGAGACTTAAAAAATGTCTACCACTGCCCCCTTGTGTCAGGGTGGAAATTAGGCAGTGAAGAGGCCAGCAAACAGAAGCTAAAACAGAGGGAACCGCCTTGGAAGTGACAGGTACAATAGATTAAAACCCTGTAGTTAGCACTGACTATATAGGAAGGGGCCCATAGATCTTGAGAAGTATAAGCCCAATCAAGGAACTATCTGAAAGTGAACTGACCCCACACTGTCCACAACACTACCAGAGAAAGTCCTAGATATATTTTTACTATTAAATTAAAAAAAATTTTTTTTTAATTTTCATTTTTATAACCTATTACTTTGTAAAAAAAAAAAAAACAACCCTATTTTTAAAAGCAAACTTCATATATATATTTTATAATTTTTGTGACTTTGTTTTTTCTTTAATATTGTATTTTTGAGAATCCAACCTGTACTCTAGATTTTTAATGTTTGCTTTTTAGTATTTGTTATCAATTTTGTACCTTTAAGAACTCAATCTTCAGTACCCATTTTTACTTGGGAGCGAGATTACTGGCTTGACTGCTCTCTCCCACTTTGGACTCTCCTTTTTCTCCACCAAGTCGCCTCTGTCTCCTCCCTCCCGCTTCTCTTCTCTACCCAAGTCTGTGAATCTCATTGTGTGTTCTGGACTGTGGAGAACACTTAGGGAACTGATTACTGGCTGGATCTGTCTCTCTCCTTTTGATTCCCCACCCCCCTTTATCCTCCTGGCCACCTCTGTCTCCTTCCTCCCTCTTCTCTTCTCTGTATAACTGCGTGAACATCTCTGAGCGGTCCAGACTGTGGAAAGCACATAGGGAAGTGATTACTGACTAGCTTGCTCCCTCCTCTTTTGATTCCCCCTCTTCTCCTCCTGGTCACCTCTATCTCCCTCCTCCCACTTCTCTTCTCCACGTAACTCTGTGAACCTCTCTGGGTGTCCCTCACTGTAGAGAAACTTTTCATCTTTAACCTAGATGTTTTATCATCGGTGCTGTATAGATGGAGAGGTCTTGAGGCTATTGTAAGAATAAGACTGAAAACCAGAGGCAGGAGGCTTAAGTCTAAATCCTGAGAACACCAGAGAACTCCTGACTCCAGGGAACATTAATTGATTGGAGCTCAACAAACGCCTCCATACCTACACTGAAACCAAGCACCACCCAGGGGCCAACAAGTTCCAGAACAAGACATACCATGCAAATTCTCCAGCAACACAGGAACATAGCCCTGAGCTTCAATACACAAGTTTCCCAAAGTCACATCAAACCCACTGACATCTCATAATGCATTACTGGACACTTCATTGCACTCCAGAGAGAAAAAATCCAGCTCCACCCACAGAACACTGACACAAACTTCCCTAACCAGGAAACCTTGACAAGCCACCCATCCAACCCCACCCACAGCGAGGAAACTCCACAATAAAGAGAATTCCACAAACTGCCAGAATACGGAAAGGCCACCCCAAACACAGCAATATAAACAAGATGAAAAGGCAGAGAAATACCCAGCAGGTAAAGGAACAGGATAAATGCCCACCAAACCAAACAAAAGAGGAAGAGATAGGGAATCTACCTGATAAAGAATTCCGAATAATTATAGTGAAAATGATCCAAAATCTTGGAAACAAAATGGAGTTACAGATAAATAGCCTGAGACAAGGATTGAGAAGATGCAAGAAAGGTTTAACAAGGGCCTAGAAGAAATAAAAAAGAGTCAATATATAAGGAATAATGCAATAAATGAGATCAAAAACACTCTGGAGGGAACCAACAGTAGAATAAGAGGCAGAAGATAGGATAAGTGAGGTAGAAGATAGAATGGTAGAAATAAATGAAACAGAGAGGAAAAAAATGAATTAAAAGAAATGAGGACAATCTTAGAGACCTCTGGGACAATGTTAAATGCTCCAACATTCGAATCATAGGAGTCCCAGAAGAAGAAGACAAAAAGAAAGACTATGAGAAAATACTTGAGGAGATAATAGTTGAAAACTTCCCTAAAATGGGGAAGGAAATAATCACCCAAGTCCAAGAAAGCCAGAGAGTCCCAAACAGGATAAACCCAAGGCGAAACACCCCAAGACACGTATTAATCAAATTAACAAAGATCAAACACAGAGAACAAATATTAAAACAGCAAGGGAAAAACAACAAATAACACACAAGGGGATTCCCATAAGTATAACAGCTGATGTTTCAATAGAAACTCTTCAGGCCAGGAGGGAATGGCAGGACGTACTTAAAGTGATGAGAGAAAATAACCTACAGCCCAGATAACTGTACCCAGCTAGGATCTCATTCAAATATGAAAGAGAAATCAAAAGCTTTACAGACAAGCAAAAGATGAGAGAATTCAGCACCACCAAACCAGCTCTCCAACAAATGCTAAAGGATCTTCTCTAGATAGGAAGCACAGAAAGGGTGTATAAACTCGAACCCAAAACAATAAAGTAAATGGCAGCGGGATCATACTTATCAATAATTACCTTAAATGTAAATGGGTTGAATGCCCCAACCAAAAGACAAAGACTGGCTGAATGGATAAGACCCTCTACAAGAGACCCACCTTGAAACAAGGAACACATACAGACTGAAAGTGAAGGGCCGGAAAAAAATATTCCATGCAAATAAAGACCAAAAGAAAGCAGGAGTAGCAATACTCTATCAGATAAAATAGACTTTAAAACAAAGGCTGTGAGAAGAGACAAAGATGGACACTACATAATGATCAAAGGATCAATCCAAGAAGAAGATATAACAATCATAAATATATATGCACCCAACATAAGAGCACCACAATATGTAAGACAAATGTTAACAAGTATGAGAGGGGAAATTAATAATTACACAATAATAGTGGGAGACTTTAATACCCTACTCACACCTATGAATAGATCAACTAAGCAGAAAATTAACAAGGAAACACAACCTTTAAATGATACAGTAGACCAGTTAGACCTAATTGATAACTATAGGACATTTCACCCCAAAACGATGAATTTCACCTTTTTCTCAAGCGCACATGGAACCTTCTCCAGGATAGATCACATCCTGGGCCATAAATCTAGCCTTGGTAAATTCAAAAAAACTGAAATCATTCCAAGCATCTTTTCTGACCCCAGTACAGTAAGATTAGATCTCAATTACAGGAGAAACACTATTAAAAATTCCAACATATGGAGGCTGAACAACACACTGCTGAAGAACCAACAAATCACAGAAGAAATCAAAAAAGAAATCAAAATATGCATAGAAACGAATGAAAATGAAAACAACCCAAAACCTGGGGGACACTGTAAAAGTAGTGCTAAGGGGAAGGTTCATAGCAATATAGGCATACCTCAAGAAACAAGAAAAAAGTCAAATAAACAACCTAACTCTACACCTAAAGCAACTAGAAAAGGAAGAAATGAAGAACCCCATGGTTAGTAGAAGGAAAGAAATCTTAAAAACTAGGGCAGAAATAAATGCAAAAGAAACAAAAGAGACCATAGCAAAAATCAACAAAGCCAAAAGCTTGTTCTTTGAGAAGATAAATAAAATTGTCAGACCATTAGCCAGACTCATCAAGAAACAAAGGGAGAAAAATCAAATCAGTAAAATTAGAAATGAAAATGGAGAGATCACAACAGACAACACAGAAATACAAAGGATCATAAGAGATTATTATCAGCAACTATATACCAATAAAATGGACAACTTGGAAGAAATGGACAAACTCTTAGAAAAGCACAACTTTCCAAAACTGAACCAGGAAGAAATAGAGAATCTTAACAGACCCATCACAAGCACAGAAATTGAAACTGTAATCAAAATCTTCTAGCAAACAAAAGCCCAGGTCCAGATGGCTTCACAGCTGAATTCTACCAAAAATTTAGAGAAGAGCTAACACCTATCCTACTCAAACTCTTCCAGAAAATTGCAGAGGAAGGTAAACTTCCAAACTCATTCTATGAGGCCACCATCACCCTAATACCAAAACCTGACAAAGATCCCACAAAAAAAGAAAATTACAGGCCAATATCATTGATGAACATAGATGCAAAAATTCTTAACAAAATTCTAGCAAACAGAATCCAACAACACATTAAAAAGATCATACAGCATGACCAAGTGGGCTTTATCCCAGGGATGCAAGAATTCTTCAATATCGGCAAATCAATCAATGTAATATACCACATTAACAAATTGAAAAATAAAAACCTTATGATTATCTCAACAGATGCAGAGAAAACCTTTGACAAAATTCAACATCCATTTATGATAAAAACCCTCCAGAAAGCAAGAATAGAAGGAACATACCTTAACATAATAAAAGCTATATATGACAAACCCACAGCAAACATTATCCTCAATGGTGAAAAATTGAAAGCATTTCCCCTAAAGTCAGGAACAAGACAAGGGTGCCCACTGTCACCACTACTATTCAACATAGTTTTGGAAGTTTTGGCCACAGCAGTCAGAGCAGAAAAAGAAATAAAAGGAATCCAAATTGGAAAAGAAGAAGTAAAACTCTCACTGTTTGCAGATGACATGATCCTCTACATAGAAAACCCTAAAGACTCTACCAGAAAATTACTAGAGCTAATCAATGAATATAGTAAAGTTGCAGGATATAAAATCAACACACAGAAATCCCTTGCATTCCTATACACTAATAATGAAAAAATACAAGAGAAATTAAGGAAACAATTCCATTCATCATTGCAACAAAAAGAATAAAATTCCTAGGAATATGTCTACTTAAAGAAACAAAAGACCTATATATAGAAAACGATAGAACACTGGTGAAAGAAAGAGGACACTAATATATGGAGAAATATACCATATTCATGGATCGGAAGAATCAATATAGTGAAAATGAGTATACTACCCAAAGCAATCTATAGATTCAGTGCAATCCCTATTAAGCTACCAACGGTATTTTTCACAGAGCTAGAACAAATAATTTCACAATTTGTATGGAAACACAGAAATCTTGAATAGCCAAAGCAATCTTGATAAAGAAGAGTGGAACTGGAGGAATCAACCTGCCTGACTTCAGGCTCTACTACAAAGTCACAGTCATCAAGACAGTATGATACTGGCACAAAGACAGAAATATAGATCAATGGAACAAAATAGACAGCCCAGAGATAAATCCACGCACCTATGGATACCTTATCTTTGACAAAGGAGGCAAGAATATACAATGGAGAAAAGACAATCTCTTTAGCAAGTGGTGCTGGGAAAACTGGTCAACCACTTGTAAAAGAATGAAACTAGACCACTTTCTAACACCATACACAAAAATAAACTCAAAATGGATTAAAGATCTATTTGTAAGACCAGAAACTATAAAACTCCTAGAGGAGAACATAGGCAAAACACTCTCTGACATAAATCACAGCAGGATCCTCTATGACCCACCTCCCAGAATATTGGAAATAAAAGCAAAAATAAACAAATGGGACCTAATTAAAATTAAAGGCTTCTGCACAATAAAGGAAACTATAAGCAAGGTGAAAAGACAGCCTTCAGAATGGGAGAAAATAATAGCAAATGAAGCAACTGACAAACAACTAATCTCAAAAATATACAAGCAACTCCTGCAGCTCAATTCCAGAAAAATAAATGACCCAATCAAAAAATGGGCCAAAGAACTGAACAGACATTTCTCCAAAGAAGACATACAAATGGCTAACAAACACATGAAAAGATGCTCAACATCACTCATTATCAGAGAAATGCAAATCAAAACCACAATGAGGTACCATTTCACTCCAGTCAGAATGGCTGCTATCCAAAAGTCTACAAGCAATAAATGCTGGAGAGGGTGTGGAGAAAAGGGAACCCTCATACACTGTTGGTAGTACAGCCACTATGGAGAACAGTGTGGAGATTCCTTAAAAAACTGGAAATAGAACTGCCTTATGATCCAGCAATCCCACTGCTGGGCATACACACCAAGGAAACCAGAGTTGAAAGAGACACTTGTACCCCAATGTTCATCGCAGCACTGTTTATAACAGCCAGGACATGGAAGCCACCTAGATGTCCATCAGCAGATGAATGGATAAGAAAGCTGTGGTACATATACACAATGGAGTATTACTCAACCATTAAAAAAATACATTTGAATCAGTTCTAATGAAGTGGATGAAACTGGAGCCTATTATACAGAGTGAAGTAAGCCAGGAAGAAAAACACCAATATAGTGTAATAGCACCTATATATGGAATTTAGAACGATAATAACGATAATTCTCCAAGCCAGGCTTCAGCAATATGTGAACCGTGAACTTCCAGATGTTCAAGCTGGTTTTAGAAAAGGCAGAGGAACCAGAGATCAGATTGCCAACATCCGCTGGATCATTGAAAAAGCAAGAGAGTTCCAGAAAAACATCTATTTCTGCTTTATTGACTATACCAAAAGCTTTGACTGTGTGGATCAAAATAAACTGTGAAAAATTCTGAAAGACATGGGAATACCAGACCACCTGACCTGCCTCTTGAGAAACCTATATGCAGGTCAGGAAGCAACAGTTAGAACTGGACATGGAACAACAGGCTGGTTCCAAATAGGAAAAGGAGTACCTCAAGGCTGTATATTGTCACCCTGCTTATTTAACTTATATGCGGAGTACATCATGAGAAACACTGGGCTGGAGGAAGCACAAGCTGGAATCAAGATTACCAGGAGAAATATCAATAACCTCAGATATGCAGATGACACCACCCTTATGGCAGAAATTGAAGAGGAACTAAAAAGCCTGTTGATGAAAGTGAAAAAGGAGAGTGAAAAAGTTGGCTTAAAGCTCAACATTCAGAAAACGAGGATCATGGCATCTGGTCCCATCACTTCATGGGAAATAGATGGGGAAACAGTGGAAACAGTGTCAGACTTTTTTTGAGGGGGGGCTCCAAAATCACTGCAGATGGTGACTGCAACCATGAAATTAAAAGATGCTTACTCCTTGGAAGAAAAGTTATGACCAATCTAGATAGCGTATTGAAAAATAAAGACATTACTTTGCCAACAAAGGTCCGTCTAGTCAAGGCTATGGTTTTTCCAGTAGTTATGTATGGATGTGAGAGTTGGACTGTGAAGAAAGCTGAGCACTTCAGAATTGATGCTTTTAAACTGTGGTGTTGGAGAAGACTCTTGAGAGTCCCTTGGACTGCAAGGAGGTCCAGCCAGTCCATTCTGAAGGAGATCAGCCCTGGGTGTTCTTTGGAAGGAATGATGCTAAAGCTGAAACTCCAGTACTTTGGCCACCTCATGCGAAGAGTTGGCTCATTGGAAAAGACTCTGATGCTGGGAGGGATTGAGGGCAGGAGAAAAGGGGACGACAGAGGATGAGATGGCTGGATGGCATCACCGACTCGATATATGTGAGTTTAAGTGAACTCCTGGAGTTGGTGATCGACAGGGAGGCCTGGCATGCCACAATTCATGGGGTCGCAAAGAGTCGGACACGACTGAGCAACTGAACTGAACGATAACCCTGTATGCGAGACAGCAAAAGAGAGACAGATGTATAGAACAGTCTTCTGGACTCTGTGGCATTGGGTGAGGGTGGGATGATTTGGGAGAATGGCATTGAAACATGTATATTATCATATATGAAACAGATCACCAGTCCAGGTTTGATGCATGATACAGGGTGCTCAGGCTGGTGCGCTGGGATGACCCAGAGGGATGGGATGGGGAGGGAGGTAGGAGGGGGGTTCAGGAATAAATACAATATTTAAGATATTTTAATCTTTCTTTTATTTAGAAAATATTTGAATACTTTATGTGGTTTACAAGTGACCTGTAATATACATGCGTTTGTGTTGGATGTTACAGAGCTCTTGTTAATTTCTGGATAATACACTTTATATTATAGTCCCTCAGTAAGTGAAAAATGCTTGTAATTACTTTATCATTGTATAGTTTTTAAACTACTTCATTGTTTGCTGTGCCTGATTGTGTACCAGAGTCACTGTAGAACCAGAGTCACTTCTCAACATATTCATGTTTGAGCCTTTCACATAGAGATGTTTATTTGAAAATCTGGTGGACCATGCACTATTTTTCATATAAAACTACTCTGAGTACTAGTCACTAAGTCGTGTCTGACTCTTTGCAGCCCTTTGGACTGTAGCCTGCTAGGCTCTTCAGTCCATGGGTTTCCCAGACAATAATATTGGAGTGGATTGCCATTTCCTCCTCCAGGGGATCTTCGTGACTCAGGGATCAAACCCTTGTCTCCTGCTTGGCAGGAAGATTCTTTACCACTGAGCCACCTGGGAAGTCCTAGAGCACTTATGCACAACCTTAAGAGGCTGGGATTAGGTTATATAAGGAAAGGATAAACAACATGGTCCTACTATATTGCACAGTGAACTATTGTTTAGTATCTTATGATAAATCTTAATGGAAAAGAATATTAAAAAAGAATGTACATATATATGTATAACTGGATCACTTTGCTGTACAGCAGAAATGGACACAACATTCTAAATTAACTATGCTTCAATAAAAATATTGAAAAATAAAATGACGGAAATTTATTGAGTCACAGTCTGAAGACAAGAAAGTCTGAAATCCAGGTGTCTGCAGAGTTGGTTCTTTTAGGAGGTTCTGAGGGAGAATCTATTCCATGACTGTCTCCAGCTTCTAGTAGCTGCCAGCCGTATTTGTAGATATATCACTCCAGGCCAGTCTCTACCTTTGTCTTCACATAGGGTAGTGTCTACCCTAACCCAGCATGACCTCATTTTAACTTAACTTACATATGCAAAAATCATGTTTTAAATAAGGTCACATTCTGAGGTTGTGGGTGAACATGAATTTGGGGGTGGGCAGTGTTCAACCCATACAGCATATGTTTTGAGTTTTTATATGGTTGTTTTTATGTTATATGAGTACATTTTGTTTACCTTAATTTTTCTGTTTCATAGATGGCATAAGCATCATCTTAACAGTAATTTGGTATTTCATCAGGTTGCTAATTTACTACTTAATACTTTTTAAAAATATTGTTGGACATTGAGGTGGTTATTAATTGTGCCTGTTTCTAAAATTGAAATTATCAGAACAAAGTGTATGAACATTTATAACATCCAGTTTCAGCAAAGTCTAAATCTGATGTGTGATTTTTTTTTCTTCATCCTTGTATATGGGAGTACGGTCATTACTTACATACTGACTTGAATATGGATTGATAGCATTACTTCCCTTCTATCTCTTATGGTCTCTTAGAGTGAAACATTCTTCACAGTTTTTACAGTATTACTTTCCATTAGACCTATATAGTTGTTGACCCCTATTCTTTGCATGAATGGATGTCTGGACATTTATTTCTCATTTAAACTGATGAACATTATGAGCTGTAAGTTATACACATTATTTTATACATTAGAAGTCAAAATACTTGAATTACAGTAAATTTGCGTGTGTACCTATGAGCATTTTTTTTCTTTCTATTTTAGCATGGATGTGTTTCAAAGGTTGGATTCAAATTCAACTCTGACGTCTTCAAAGATAGCATCATTTGAAGAAGCATTTGTATATCTTCAAAAGTTAATGGCAGCTGTTAAAGATATTCTGGAAGGAATTCAGAGGTAAATACTACTTAATTTCAAGATTTCATTTATTTCTTACTTTACTCTTTCTTTTAGGCTTATTGGCTTTATCAGAGTTGCTGGGAGTCTTCCGGCAAGTTTCATAAACTAGTAGTTCTTAGATTGAACTCGTCTCCCTCTGTTGCAGAGAATGCCTACTTCAGTTGATCATCTGGACCACAAAAATGTATCTACTTTTTTCTTTTCTAGAAAAAAATTGGCTAGATTGTAGGCTTCATAAGGAACTTTTCTTTACTGCATAACTGTAGCTCCAAGAATAGTGCCTGACACATAATGTTCAGTTCAGTTCAGTTTCTCAGTCATGTCTGACTCTTTGCAACCCCATGGACTTCTGCTCACCAGGCTTTCCTGTCCATCACCAACATCCGGAGCTTGCTCAACCTCATGTCCATCGAGTCGGTGATACTATCCAACCACCTCATCCTCTGTCATCCCCTTCTCCTCCTGCTTTCGATCTTCCCCAGGATCAGGGTCTTTTCTAATGAGTCAGTTCTTTGCATCAGGTGGCCAAAGTATTGAAGTTTCAGCTTCAGCATCAGTCCTGCCAATGAATATTTAGGACTGATTTCCTTTAGGATGAACTGGTTGGATCTCCTTGCAATTCAAGGGACTGTTAAGAGTCTTCACCAGTACATAATGGGCACTCAGTAATTACGTGTTGAATGTGTGTGAGTGCTCAGTCGCTCAGTTGTGTTGACTCTTTTCAACCCCTTGTACTGTACACCAGGCTCCTTTGTCCATGGAATTTTCCAGGCAAAGAATACTGGCGTGGTTTGCCATTTCCTCCTCCAGAATAAAAAGTAGTATATGTTAAGGTAATTATCACTGCCCTTTAAAAGAAAAAACATGCTAATGTTTGTTAATATGGTTGATTTCATCCAATACAGTCTCACAGTACTGCAAACTGAGGATGTTTGAGGAGCAACTTAGTCTTTTGGTGCTTTGAGACTTGATTTGTATGTGATTATTAAATATTTATGAAGTATATAGAAAACATAGTTCTAGAAAGGTATAGAATTGACCATGCCATCTTTGTAGTATAAAGTCAGATGTTTTCTTTTGTGGCATTAAAGGAGAATACTTGCAGTTATTTTTTTTTTATATGCCAAAATTGTTTGATCTGAATTAGACATACAGCTTGCTCTGAGAAGAATGCTGTTCTTTACCAATTAAAAAACAAAACCAAAAGCTGATGTGATTTTAACAAGTCAAAGTTTTAAAAACTTGGATTTTTAAAACAATAGCAATTTTTGATTTTGCTTATTTCTTTTTAAGAGTTTTTGGAAACATCATCTCATTAATGTGCAAAGCATTTGTACCTCTTTTTGGATCACTTGGCTAATATAATTCTTAGAATGAAAGGTTACCAAAGCTTTTTGCTACTCTTAAGTTACTAATGACTGAAGGGACAGATCCCAAGTTAAATATCATCTCTAAGTGCACATAGGTTTTTTTTTTTTTTTTAATTTAAGGCAATATTACCTAAAAGTAGCTCTATGAAGAAGAAATACTCAGTTCTGATTTTAGCTGTGTAAAAGGTGTTTCACATGCTACACTGCATAAAAGCCATGCTTGACGTATTATCTTTTCTATAGAAAGTAGAGATATTAATCTGACTTCAATTACTCAACAAATGTTTGTTGAGCACCACCTGTGCTTGGCATCATGTTAGGCTCTGGGGAATCAAAGATAAATGAGAAGCAATCTCTGACTCCAATGAGCTTGCAGAAATAGTGCTAACAGTCACATTAAAACAGATAGTTACAATAGAGAGTTACTAATATTTTAATAGGAGCACAGGCAGTGGAGGGAGGGAGGGTTTGGCAAAAGATGAGACTGGATGGGGGTTGGAGGGAAATGTCTTTTCCGCTTCATAAAGCAGTTTCCACTTTATCCTGTTGGCTAGTATTTCACACATCCAGAGCTGTTCTGTGCCACGAGAGACGTGTTTATAGTCCAAAAAGCTATGGAAATTCTGGGGACTATATTACCCACTGAGAAAATCACTATACATCCTTTGGTAAGTTTTATAGACTTTGCTGTAGAGACCCTTCTTAATTTTAGAAGCTTTAAACATATTGTCCCCTGGACCCCACCCCAGAGATTCTGATTCTGAGGGTGTGCCTGGCTATCACAATTTAAAAAATTTCTCCAAGTGATTCTAATGTGTAGGCAGGTGTTGAGGACCACTAGCCAGTTGCTTAACCACTTGTTGTCAGAGTGTGGACACAGAACCAACCTCATCATAGCCACCTGGAACTTGTTAAAAGTGCAGATTCTCAAACCCTGCCCTGCCTACTGAATTGAAAACTCTGGGGGTTGGGCCTAGTGGTCTGTGTCCTGATTCTGTGCACACTAAAGGTTGAGCACCAATGGGCCTAAATGGTGCTCAGCCCTAGTGGCCAATTACAATCACCTGGGAGCTTAAAAAAAGAAAAAAAGGCCAGGCACTAACCCTAAACCTATTCCATCTGAATCGCTAGGAGTGGGACCTGTGTGTAAGCATTTTTGTTCACTCCCGTGGTGATTCTTATGTGCAGTCATGTTTGAGAAGGTGTAGCGTGTACAGCTTTCAAAAACCGTATCTAAAGAAATAAACACTAGAATTTTAAAGCTGGTTAAGTTTTGTTACTCTTTCCTCTAAGTGTACATACCTCCAGGAATAAGGAAGTATTGGTTGCTCTGCTGGTTTTCAGCATGTGACCTGGGATAAATTGTCTTGAGCCTCAGTCTCTGTCTATAAAAGAAGCATAGCAATGCCTTCCTAGAGCTTTTCATTAAGTTACTGTGCTTCAAAAATTGGGTATTGGTATAACTAATGAAGCCAGTGATTCTCTGCTTATTAAAGCAGAGTTCTAGATCCTATCTCAGACTACTGAAATCACTTCAATATCTGTAGATATTTTGTAGAGAAGACAAGTTGTATTTTTAACAAACTTTCCAAGAGATTTATATGCAATTGGTACAGGAACACATTTAAAAAAATTAATCCAACCTCCTGTAGTAAGTATATCAGAACTTCTTGAGCTACCAGCAGAGGGCATTATGAATAAAAAGTTTGCCGGTTTAATTATTCATTAATCAACAGAAACTACTGAAATTGCAAGGTTTTTTTTAACTGTAAGACAATGGACATTTGAATCAAAGTGTATTAAAAGTTAATAATTATATTGTTTTGTCAAGTGTTATGTGGTCTTAAAATCTTTTAAAGTAAGTTCAGTGTAAACATTGAAAAATACACTCAAATTTGTAATGACTACAAATTCATTAGCATTTTGGATGCTTGCTAAAATGAAATAGTTTCTTTTTTTGAGCTATATGCTCAGTGAATGTATGTCAGCTCTGTTTCTTTTTATTGTGCTCTGCTAAGTCACTTCAGTTGTGTCCAACTCTTTGCAACCCTGTATGAACCCTATAGCCTGCCAGGCTTCTCTGTCCATGGGATTCTCCAGGCAAGAATAGTGGACTGGGTTGCCATTTCCTACTCCAGGGGATCTTCTTGATCCAGAGATTGAACTCACATCTCTTATTAGAGCAGATCATTTATGGTGTTATTTTAGGAACTGGTAATAAATAACCTGTTAATCAAGTCCTTCAGTTAAAGAAGTGAATGAAAATGTGTTTGTTGAACTGAGTTTGTAGCTGCCTTCACTAATGTCATCTACCCTAGCTAAGCTACTGTTTCTTTTCTTAGAGTAACTCATGCCTTCTTCACATGATGTATGTGAAAATCTTTTTAAACTGTAACATATTTATAAGTGTTAGTTTTTATTTTTTCTTTAAAGCTGAGATGTTTAATTTGAAATATTTAACTGTATAATTTAATTTTGATAGAATTCGAAGCATCATTATGGTGAGTTAAGATTGAAAATATTGGTGTTAGCAGTTGTCCACACAATTATATAGTCGGGTGCAGAATACCTAATTTGGTAAAAGTTGAAGGAATGGGAATATTGCTGATTTCTGCACTTTATGCACACTTTTTTCTTGTGTACGAGAGTGAACTTAGCTAACTTATTTGGTTTAGAAATTGCTTCTTTCTTATCTTTCCTTTTATATGTTTATAGGGTTAATTTCAGCACTTTTGTTAATATTTTCTTATATAAACACTAGTGAATCAGTCAATATTCTTTCCATATAGACAAAAGTGTTGTAAGATTTATTTTTTAGGTCAGTACTATCTAGTCTCATTTTATAGTTTAGTGAATTTATGTCTAGATTGGTCAAGTCATTCTCAAGATAACAAAAACCTTTTGCTGAGGATATGAAAATTACAAAGCTTCACTTGGAGTGAAAAATTAATTAGAGTCATATGGCAAATACTAGAACTAAGAAAACTTCTACTTATACATTAATAAAAAAACATTACATGTCCTGTGCTTAAATCGACACCTCTACAAAGTTAAGTAAACCAGTCATGTAATGCAAATCTGAGGCATACTATAAATGTGTGCAGCTTCAACCTGAAAGATAATACTCAAAACAACAATGAATGTGTGTTTTTGTGTTTGTGAAGTAGGTGGTGATCTGCTTAGTTTAGAAGCTGAGAGGACAGGGGGAGAGTGAAGCTAGGAAATTGTAATCGACCTGGATTTTTAATCATATAATCTACCTTATTTATAAAAAAGGTTGAAATTATTAAAAAGGAAAAAAAACCCAACTGTAGCCTTTGAATTCAAAACTATAACTAGATCATGCTCGTGTGAATATTCATTTTATCACTTGATTTAATATGTAAAATTCTGTATTTCTGTGTCAATTTCATGAACTCTGGATTTCTAGCTCATGTATCTATGGATGAAGTGGTTGAAATAATGAATGTTTTCTCAGTCTCATATTTGGAGTCTTTTGGGAGAGAGTTATAAATAACTTGGCACTTTCTGCAGAGGGAATTTTTTTCTGTGACGGGGTATCCAAAGTTTAATTAATTTTTATCTCTTAAGCTTAGATTTTTTTTTTAGCTGTCATATTTGATTTGGTGATTTTTAAATATAGACTGAGTACCAAATGGTGCCTTGGACATAATCTTATCTTGTATGGGCATTCATTTGTGATCATAGAATATGATTTTGGAAAAGGAGACTTCTGCTTGAATTTAGAAAAGGAAGATGATTAATTTTTATCATCTTCAAATGCTTAATAATCTTCAAAACCTTTGTAACATCCATTACATTCCTGTGGCTTTGGTTTGAAATACTTTATAGAGCTGGTTTTCCAAAACAATTAAAATCCAGTCACAAAGCTTGAGGTTGTGTGTGTGTTATTTACATATATATTTTCTTATTAAGTCTCAAAAGAAATAATTTTCCTATTACTCTCTTACCCCATTTTAACATAAGAACAAAACATACACTGATATAGCCATGCATAATTCCAGGGATAAAGAATCCTACAATTACAGCAGTTTTTTATATCTATCAGAGGAGGAAATGGCAACCCACTCCAGTATTCTTGCCTGGAGAATCCCATGGACAGAGGAGCCTGGTGGGCTACAGTTCATGGGGTTGCAAAGAGTTGAATACGACTGAGTGAGTAACACTTTATATCTATCAATCCTACTAATTGATAATGATAGTAGCTTCAAAGAGTATGGAGTTGTATTTGAGAGAAAATTTTATTAACTTAATATTATCTGTTTTGATAGCCAACCTGAGATTTTAGAAAGGTTATTTAGAAAAGATTCTTCATTTGATACAAAGATAACATTCTTTAGGCTGTTTTATAGGTTAAGTTAATTGCTGAAACAAAAGTTTATTGAAAGATGTGGAAAATAAAGACCTAAAAATTAGTGACTTTTCAGCATCTCAACTCATTGCTGTGGGCAAGATGATCAGTTCAGTCCAATTCAGTCAGTCAGTCGTGTCCAACTCTTTGCGACCCCATAGACTATAGTTCAGTTCAATTCAGTTGCTCAGTTGTGTCTGACTCTTTGTGATCCCATGGACTGCAGCATGTCAGGCCTCCCTGTCCATCACCAACTTCCAGAGTTTACTCAAACTCATGTCTATTGAGTCAGTGACGCCATCCAACCACCTTATCCTCTGTCGTCCTCTTCTCCTCCCACCTACAATCTTTCTCAGCATCAGGGTCTTTTCAAATGAGTCAGATCTTCACATCAGGTGGCCAAAATATTGGAGTTTCAGCTTCAACATCAGTCCTTCCAATGAATATTCAGGACTGATTTCCTTTAGGTTTGATTGGTTGGATCTCCTTGCAGTCCAAGGGACTCTCAAGAGTCTTCTCCAACACCACAGTTCAAAAGCATCAATTCTTTGGCACTCAGCTCTCTTTATAGTCCAACTCTCACATCCGTACATGATTACTGGAAAAATCATAGCTTTGACTAAATGGACCTTTGTTAGCAAAGTAATGTCTCTGCTTTTTAATATTCTGTCTAGATTGTTCATAGCTTTTCTTCCAAGGAGCAAGCATCTTTTAATTTCATGGCTGCAGTCACCATCTGCGGTGATTTTGGAGCCCAGAAACATAATGTCTGTCACGGTTTCCATCGTTTCTCCATCTATTTGCCATGAAGTGATAGGACTGAATACCATAATCTCCATTTTTTGAATGTTGAGTTTTAAGCCAGCTTTTTCACTCTCCTCTTTCATTTTCACCAAGAGGCTCTTTAGTTCATCTTTCCTTTCTGCTATAAGGGTGGTGTCATCTGCATATCTGAGGTTATTGGTATTTCTCCTGGCAGTCTCAATTCCAGCTTGTGCTTCATCCAGCCTGGCATTTCACATGATGTACTCTGCATATAAGTTAAATAAGCAAGGTGACAATATACAGTCTTGACATACTCCTTTCCCAATTTGGAACCAGTCCATTGTTCCATGTTTGGTTCTGTTACTTCTTGACCTGCATACAGACTTCTCAGGAGGCAGGTAAGGTGATCTGTTACTCCCATCTTTTGAAGAATTTTCAACAGTTTGTTGTGATCCACATCGTCAAAAGCTTTAGAGTCGTCAGTGAAGCAGAAGTAGATGTTTTTCTGGAATCCTCTTGCTTTTTCTATGATCCAGCGGATGTTGGCAATTTAATCTCTGGTTCCTCTGCCTCTTCTAAATCCAGCTTGAACATCTGGAAGTTTACAGTTCACATACTGTTGAAGTCTAGCTTTGAGTATTTTCAGCATTACTTTGCTAGCGTGTGAGATGAGTGCAATTGCGCAGTAGTTTGAACATTCTTTGGCATTGCTGTTCTTTGGGATTGGAATGAAAACTGACCTTTTCCAGTTCTGTGGCCACTGCTGAGTTTTCCAAATTTGCTGGCATATTGAGTGCAGCACTTTACAGCATCAACTTTTAGGATTTGAAGTAGTTCAGCTGGGATTCCATCACCTTCACTAGCTTTGTTCGTCCTGATGCTTCCTAAGGTCCACTTGACTTCACATTCCAGGATATCTGGCTCTAGGTGAATGATCACACCATTGTGATTATCTGGGTCATCAAGATCTTTTTTGTATAGTTCTTCTGTGTATTCTTGGCACCTCTTCTTAATATCTTCTGCTTCTGATAGGTCCATACCATTTCTGTACTTTATTGTGCCCATCTTTGCGTGAAATGTTCCCGTGGTATCACTCATTTTCTTGAAGAGATCTCTAGTCTTTCTTATTTTATTGTTTTCCTCTATTTCTTTGCACTGATCTCTGAGGAAGGCTTTCTTATCTCTCCTTGCTATTCTTTGGAACTCTGCATTCAAATGGGTATATCTTTCCTTTTCTCCTTTGACATTCACTTCTCTTCTTTTCATAGCTATTTGTAAGGCCTCCTCAGACAGCCATTTTGCCTTTTTGCGTCTCTTTTTCTTGGGGATGGTCTTGATTACAGTCTCCTGTACAATGTTACAAACCTCCGTCCATCGTTCTCCAGGCACTCTGTCAGTCAGATCTAATCCCTTGAATCTATTTGTCACTTCCACTGTATAATTGTAAGGGATTTGATTTAGGTTATACCTGAATGGTCTAGTGGTTTTCCCTACTTTCTTCAATTTAAGTCTGAATTTGGCAGTACGGAGTTCATAATCTGAGCCACAGTCAGCTCCTGGTCTTGTTTTTGCTGAATGTATAGAGCTTCTCCATATTTGGCTGCAGAGAATATAATCAATCTGATCTCAGTATTGGGCATCTGGTGATGTCCATGTGTGGAGTCATCTCTTGTGTTGCTGGAAGAGGGTGTTTGCTATAACCAATGCGTTCCTTTGGCAAGATGATCAGCTGTTGATAAAAAAATTTTTCCTTATGTAGAGTGGAGCGGTTTATCCAAGTTTAGGTCTGACCTACTTTTTTGAGGCTTGGCCTTTGCGTGTGTGTGTGTGGCACGTTTAGGTGCTCAGTCGCGTCTGACTGCAGCCCCATGGACTGTAGCCCGCCTGGCTCCTCTGTCCATGGGTTTTCCAGGCAAGAATACTGGAGTGGGTTGCCTTTCCTCCTCCAAGGGATCTTCCCAACCCAGGGATCGATCCAACATTTCCTGCTTCTCCTGCATTGGCAGACGGATTCTTTACCACTGAGCTACCTGGCCTTAGATAATTAGACTTCACCTCCCGTCCTCCATTAGAGTTTCCACAACTCCCCAGATATCAATGCACCTCTTTATCAAATTTTTCATGTACCCCATGTCCTGTCCGTCACCAAGTGTATCAGTCAGTATATGAGAAAATAATACATCTTTTATTTTAAAATGAATGGCTTTAGTGGCTTCACCCTCCATGCCATCATTTTGCACTTAACTTTCACAGTTTATTTCATATTCAGCTCCCTAATTTTGACACTTTTAGGGCAGGAAATTTACTTACTTTTGTTTGTTTGTTTGTTTTACTTTCCTATATCTAGATCTATACCTGTATCACACATGAATGTGAAAGTTAAAGTTAAGTTGCTCAGTCGTGTCCAACTCTTTACGACCCCGTGGACTGTAGCCCACCAGGTTCCTCTGTCCATGGGATTCTCCAGGCAAGAATATTGGAGTGGGTTGCCATTTTCTTCTCCAGGGGATCTTCCCGACCCAGGGATCGAACCCAGGTCTCCCACATTAGAGGCAGACGCTTTAACCTCTGAGCATGGTAGATAGTAAAAAACAAAAAACATGGGGGAGCTGTCAAATAACTGAGTGAGTATAGTCTGTCTGATGGAGGGCAACTTCTTTTAGGGCTAAATGGTTCTGATAGTACTACATTATGACATTAGATGAATAGATAATGTAGAGTATCCATAAAGATACAGAAGAGAGAGTACAAGCTAAGAAATGGGTAAAGAATAAAATCAGGAGGAAGGAGAAAGACTGGACAAACATATTGAGGAGATAAAAATGGTAATTATGTCTAGAACAGATGATGGAACCTCCAATAATTTGCCCAAATTGCTTTTTGGGATCCTATGTTATCATTAATTGATTAATTCTAATTTCTCTGTATCAGCTGTCTAAATTAGGTTTAGTAGAAGGAAAGATGAGATCTAATGGGAATGACTGAGACTTAAGGAATATAAGCACACTTTTCCTATATAAGAAGACATGTCTTATATAAAATAAAAAGAGTAAAAGCTTTTTGTGGTATCTCTATTATAGTTTGATAAACTTTAACATAACATACCAAATGTATAGTAAAATTTATATTAAATTAGCTGACAAAATATGTGGTATCCACGTAGCAGTTCAGTTCAGTCGCTCAGTCGTGTCTGACTCTTTCAACTCCATGTACCACAGCACGCCAGGCCTCCCTGTCCATCACCAACTCCCAGAGTTTACCCGAACTCATGTCCATTGAGTCATTGATGCCATCCAACCATCTCATCCTCTGTCATCCCCTTCTCCTCCTGCCTTCAGTCTTTCCGAACATCAGGGTCTTTTCAAACGAGTCAGCTCTTTGCATCAGATGGCCAAAATATGGAGTTTCAGCTTTAACATCAGTCCTTCCAGTGAACACCCAGGACCAATTTCCCTTAGGATGGACTGGTTGGATCTCCTTGCAGTCCATGGGACTCTCAAGAGTCTTCTCCAACACCACACAGTTCAAAAGCATCAATTCTTCTGCGCTTAGCCCTCTTTATGGTCCAACTCTCACATCCATACATGACCACTGGAAAAACCATAGCCTTGACTAGACGGACCTTTGTTGACAAAATAACGTCTCTGCTTTTTAATATGCTATCTAAGTTGGTCATAGCTTTTCTTCCAAGGAGTAAGCATCTTTTAATTTCATGGCTGCAGTCACCATCTGCAGTGATTTTGGAGCCCAAAAAAATAAAGTCAGCCAGTTTCCCCGTCTATTTGCCATGAAGTGATGGGACCAGATGCCATGATCTTCGTTTTCTGAATGTTGAGCTTTAAGCCAACTTTTTCACTCTCCTCTTTCACTTTCATCAAGAGGCTCTTTAATTCTTCTTTGCTTTCTGCCATATCTGAGGTTATTGATATTTCTCCCGGCAGTCTTAATTCCAGCTCATGTTTCTTCCAGCCCAGCATTTCTCATGATGTACTCTGCATAAAAGTTGAATAAGCAGAGTGACAATATACAGCCTTGACGTACTCCTTTTCCTATTTGGAACCAGTCTTTTGTTCCATGTCCATCCACATATCAGTCTGACTCAATTATCCAGCACCAGCTGATATTTATTTAACCTTTCTCTTTAATGCTATTGAAGGTAATAGATCATCCATGACTTATGTTTTAAAATAACTAATTTCATTTTAAATATCTGAAGCTCTTATGTGTGCTTCCTAGCATTTGTAATTCAAGAATAGGCAATAAGGACCTTTATTTTTATCCTAAATATCAGCGTTGTAATGCCAGTTATTCCTGTTACCCCTAAAGCATTTCTCGGTGTTAATGTTCTTTTGTTTTAGTCAATAAAATCCAGTTCTATTAACAGTGATGAAGCTATATATTTCCCATTACAAACTTTTTGATCACACCAGAATCAAATAGTCAAATATAAAGGAAGATGACTTCTTGGAGATAAATAATTTGTTTATAGAGTTGTTTTCATTTAAAATCAATACTTTAACATTTTCCTTTTGTTTTATAACTGGTTATTTCTACCTAATGACTTACTGATCTGATATTTACTGAAAATTCCCTGCTATCAAGTCTTCTAAGAAGTGCTAAAACTACCAACCACTCCAGTTTTCAGAGAAGCAGATGGGATAAATGACTGACTAAATCAGTGGGATTAAATATAAGTAGAATAAAGGAAATGGTGGGGTTTAGGGGGAATCAAAGGTACTCAGTAAGGGAGATCATAATAATTTTAACTTAAGTAGTAAGTGTATAGTGAATGTATGGATAAAGGCAGATGATCAGTTCTAATTCCTCGTTATAAAGTTGTACAAAAGGTTTAAAGTTAGAGTGTACCCTAGACTCTAGGATTAGTCTCAATCTATTTTGAGAAATATCCACTTGTGCCTCTAAAGAACTTTTAACACTGTACTCGGCCAAACCATCTACCCATTGTGAGAGGTGATGCAATCAGTAAAACTGTTTCCAGTAATATAAGAGGTTGAGTCCAACTCAGGACAATGTTTTTTACATAGAAGATAATAAATATTTACTATACATTGGAAACCCCTGGAATTATGTTACATTCTGATGGTCCAGTCCTTGTGAATAAGGCATAAATCTTCAAGAATCAACATATACTTACCTGTAATAATAATGTAACTGGAACTATAAGTTGTAAATTTTCCAATTAATATTTATTTTTTGCTAACATTAAGCTAGATTAGTTTTTGACAATCACATAGCTATATATTTTCCCCAACTTAATTGTTGAGCTAAAATAAATAGTCATCAAAAATATATTTTTATATTAAAGATTGTATTTTATACATATTTTATTTAAACTTTTGATAACTAGATGAAGAAGTGTGAGTACTGTTGTACACCATTGGAGTATGTGCATGCATGCATGCTAAGTCAACTTCAGTCATGTCCGAGTCTTTGTGACCCTATGGACTGTAGCCTGCCAGGCTTTTCTGTCCGTGGGATTCTCCAGGCAAGAATACTGGAATGGGTTACCATGCCCTCCTTCAGAGACTCTTCCCGACAGAGATCAAACCCACATATTGGCAGGCGGGCCTGATAAGCCCCACATTGGAGTACAAGGTAGTATCTTCTGTAGAAGGATTTGCATTCATTTATCAGGGTGACTCTATCCTAGAAAAAGTGAAATATACTTTTTAGGAGGTTACTAGGAGAAGGCAGTGGCAACCCACTCCAGTACTCTTGCCTGGAAAATCCCGTGGACGGAGTGGGCTGCAGTCCATGGGGTCGCTAAGAGTCGAACACGACTGAGCAACTTCACTTTACTTTTCACTTTCATGCATTGGAGAAGGAAATGGCAGCCCACTCCAGTGTTCTTGCCTGCAGAATCCCAGGGACGGGGGAGCCTGGTGGGCAGCCATCTATGGGGTCGCACAGAGTCGGACACGACTGAAGCGCCTTAGCAGCAGTAGCAGCAGCAGGAGGTTACTAGATCTGAGTTAATACTAATCCCTGCTGCTGCTGCTGTCACTTTGTTTTAGTGACAGGAAAGTCTGGAGAAGAGATGTGTAATGGGCACATAGAGGTATGATGGGCATAGAGTATCAGAGTATTTGTGTCCCGTGTGAATGCTCATCAGAGGCTACCTACTGCAGAGGAGACTGTCAGTAATCAAATGGACAAGACCAGCTGTCCTGTGGATATCAATCAGCCTTTTCACCTACCCACCCGAGTATTTGGTCAGTGAGCTGATATGCAAAGGGACAGTGGCAGCCTGGGCTCTCAACAACTTGAGCTCAAATGTGGGACTTCTTCTCATTAAGGCTGCTCTGGCTACTACCACTGTTGAGAGCCCAAATTTCCAACAGAAGAGGCAAATTTCAAACAGAAGAGGCATCCTAAAAGGCACTATTCCCTAAGGGATCATCAAACCACAGTGGCAGTGATGATCCCTTCCATCATGAAGGCGGCAGTGATTTGTCTTCACTGGAATAGACACTTCTTTAAAATATGGAATTAACTTCTCTCACTGCGGTATTTCGAGAAGGCAATAGCAACCCACACCAGGACTCTTGCCTGGAAAATCCCATGGATGGAGGAGCCTGATAGGCTGCAGTCCATGGGTCGCTGAGTCGGACACGGCTGAGCGACTTCACTTTCACTTTTCACTTTCATGCATTGGAGAAGGAAATGGCAACCCACTCCAGTGTTCTTGCCTAGAGAATCCCAGGGACGGGGGAGCCTGGTGAGCTGCCGTCTGTGGGGTTGCACAGAGTCAGACACGACTGAAGTGACAGCACCAGCAGCAGCAGCACTGCAGTATTTGTATCTGCAACTCCATCTGTTGATTTAAGGAATTTCTTGGCCACTGTCTTGATAGCCAGTACAAAACTAAGAAACTAGTTTTTCAGCAAAAGAGGTACAGCTCTGGCTACATGGAATTCACTGACTTTATCATATACTAATCTAAGGAACTAGCTTGGTAAACACTGTAAAAGACTTATTTCACATACGAGTTGTAACCTATGAAGTTAGGGTGCTGTCCTAGCTAATGTATGAAACAAAGAGAGACAAATAGCTATGTATGGTGCCATTTCTCCCTTAGAATATGTAGATCCAAGAATAAAGGGAAATAAGTGGTGCTGGTTTCTCCACTATTAAACTGAGTAACTCTTCTTCTGGTAACAAAATACTGTTTCAGGCATTGCTCAGTAAGGAAAACAGGAGCCACTTTAGCCATTTCAAACAAAATTTAATATACACAGTTTAATTTCAGTGCTATTGGAAGGACTAGAAGAGCAAAGGAGAGAAAATGGGAATATCTGGCGAAGGAAAAAAGGATTTTTAATGTTTCGAAATTTCCTGTATCGTGGTGTGCCTCTGTACCATAGGACCATCATACTACATGATTGCTATTGGTGTTTGTTTGTTTGTTTTTGGCCATGCCTTGTGGCATGAGGGATCTCAGTTGGCCGGCCAGGGACTAAACCCATGCTCCCTGCAGTGGAAACATGGAGTTCTAAACACTGGACTGCCAGGGAAGTCCTGTGATTACTATCCTTATTTTCAAAAATTCAACAGTTCCTCCAGATTGTTTGGAAATAATTGTAAAAGATTACAAGAAGTAGATGTGATCCTATAAAGTAGTTTGTATGTAGAAACATTCTTCAGTCCAGTGTGTTCCATTCAATTAAGGTGTATTTGTTATGCTTCCTTTACATATATAGGCTCAGGGCCTAATGTGGAAGTAACCATCTGTCCTCAAACAAAGCAAAGAAAGTCTAACTTATTTTCAGAACCTTTAATCAGGAATTAAATTTCTTTCATAAGTGTGTAATTTTTAAAGAAGTTGCAGACATATTTTATTATAACCTAGGCCAATCCAGTTTTCATACCTATGTATTTTCAACTTTCTACTGAAAAGTCACTTAAAATAGAATTCCATGTTCAGAAATTTAATTGCAAGTTCTTCAACTTCGGTACTTCTGTACCTAGACAGAATGACTCATTAGGAAGGGCCCATTGTTTATACACCTATCCCTTGTGGATTTCTATATTCCACCTCAGGTCTATGTCTTACCTCGTCTCTGGAGTGGTCAGTTCCTGCTGTGATGATCATATCTGTCTATACCAACAGAGGTACTAATCTCTTCTCATGCTGAGATATGGAAAATATTCTCTCTTGATTCAACTGAGATACCATTGGACTTTACAGGAGGAACCTTCACTCTAAAGCTAATGAATGTATGACTAAGCAAAAAGAAAAAAGTGGCAAAACCAACCAAAAGATTAGCTTAAAAGAAATTCCGTACTTTGCTGTTTTATCTAGTTGATGGTTATTTCCCTTACCTCAGCCTTCATTTCTAGGTCCATTATTTCTAAATCCTAAAACTTACTGGCTTACAGAATAGCAGTCAATTACGTATTTTGTCTGATGGTTTTAGGGCTTGACTAGACACATGAGGGCAGTTCTTACTTGAGATCTCTTGTGTGGTTGTGGTCAAACAGCATATGGAGTCATCTCTAAAGCTGTCTGATGCTGGCTATCAGCTAGAACACGAACATGTAGCATCTCCATGTAGGCTCAGCTTCCTCCCAAACAGAAGGTTGGTTTCCAAGATCATCCCAAAATATCAGGTGGTCGGTATATTGCTTTTAATGACATTGCCTCAAATTATGTCATCTTTGTTGTCACAGACCTGCCTAGATGGATGGGGCACCGCCATAGACCCTACCTATTGATGGAAGAGAAATGTCAATGTTAATATTATAAGAAGAAACATAAGGGATGAAGCAAAATTTTCAGCAGTTCTTTTACCAAAGATCTGTTAGTGGTAAATGCTCTCATTCTGACTGAAAGTGTTGTTTTGCTTTCATTATTGATTGCTGTTTAACTGTGTGTAGGTTGTAGGTTGACAGTTATTTTCCCTAGGCACTTTGAAAATATAATTTCATTATCTTTTATCATCTTGAAAATAGGTTGTCAGCTGTCAGTGGAAGGGTTTTTAAGAAGCTGTTACCTTATCTGCTCTTCTGTAAGATAAGCTCAAGAACTTGTTAGTCTGTTATAACAGTTTCTGTTATAACCTATGGGTTCAGGGAGGGTTTCACTATCACAGCCACTTTATACTTTGGAAAGTAGGATTACAGGGATAATGTCATTGCCTAAGGTCATATGGTTTATACTTAGCAGAATGACCTATTGAAATTGGTCTTGGTCTAGAGAACTCACTTCTAAATACCCTAAACTTTCTGACTGAAAAATTTAAAGTTAATTATATTCAAGAGATATTTTTTTAGTTGGTTTCATAGAACTTTAGAAAATTTCTAAATTTAATTGAAAAGAACGTTGGTACTTCCCTGATGGTCCAGTGGTTAAGACTCAGTTCTCCCAAAGCACGGGGCCCCAATTCGAACCCTGGCGAGGGAACCAAGATCATATATGCCTCACAGGGTGGCCTAAAAAAGAATATTAAATAACCGACAAAAGTACAAAATATCTTTGCCTTAGAATTCAATTCATTTTCTTCTTCTGTTTTTCTAAACTTACCTTTTTCTACCTTTTATTTTTCTGAGAGGAGAATGAGTCTGCTTGGTTGAAATGAGTATCCCCAAAAGATTTTATTGGTAGATGGTCTTGTCCCAAGAGACAGTTTTTAACAAATGAAACAACTGGGGTAATAAAAGCAGGAAAGAAAACTGTCTGAGGTGATACTGCCGACAGACAGCATCACATAATTTGGAAGAGTGAAGACCTGTCTTAAAGCTTGAATAAAAATTTCCGTCTTATGGACCAGACTAGGTCAAGGTGAACTTAGCATCCATGTACTAATACGTGGGGCTTCCCTGGTGCTCAGACAGTGAAGAATCTGCCTGCCAGTGCAGGAGATCAAGGAAACCTGGGTTCGATCCTTGGGTCTAAAAGATCCCTAGAGAAGGAAATGGCTTGCCACTCCAGTATTCTTGCCTGGAGAATTCCATGGACAGAGGAGCCTGGTGGGCTATAGTCCATGGGGTCCCAAAGAGTTGGACATGACTGAGCAACTAACACACACACATACATACACACACACACACACACACACACACACACACACACAGACCCAACACATTGGGTCATTCATAGAGAAAAAAATAGGTAAACTGGTTGTTTTGATGCATTTAAAAATAAATAATTTGCTTAAGTCTTTTACTTTGTAATGGATTGATTGTGTATCTTAGAAATGCCTTAGAATTTACAAAGCATACTTGGATTGGAAATAGTATTTCTAAGATTGAGAGGAGAAAGGAAAACAATGACTGTTTATTTTAGAGGATGAGTACACATCGTACCTTAGGTAGTACCAGAGGGATAATAGAGATATATGAAACTATCTTTAAGCCCAAGGGGCAAATGTGACACTAGAAATTTGAGGTGAACACCCACAAGAAAGAAGCCTGGGACACACTGGAAATTAGTAGAGAACAAAGGATAAAGGAAGAAACAGGATGAGAAGATCTAAGACATTTTTCTTTAAACAGTGTTAGAGTGCTTATGCTTTTTTAATTTGGCTAGTGCCTGTGTAGCCAGCATGGATTAACCCAGGTTAATATGCAGATCTGTAAAAGCAGACTGAAGGTGAATTACCAGAAAGACTGAAAAGTTTAAGAGACTTGGCAGCACTGGGAATTCCCTGGTGGTTCAGTGGTTAGGACTCAGCACTTGCACTGCCACAATCCAGGTTTGATCCCTGGTAGGGGAACTTATATTCTTGGAGCCATTTGGTACAGCCAAATTAAAAGAAAAAAGAAAAAGAAGAAAGGAGTTTCAAAAGAGAAGGAATCTTTAATAGTGTCATGTTTTACCAAGAGGCCAAAAAAAAAACTGTCCATTAGATTGAGCAACATAGAAGTCATTGGTGAATTTGTTGGTGTTAATTTCATAAAAGTGTGGGGGCAGATGTTAATTATCAGTCGACCAAGGGGACTTTGAGATGAAGACTAGAAACAGCAGAAGGACATCGTGTAACTGTAGATCACAAAGCCAAGGGAAGAGATTGTGTTTGAAATTTCCTTGAGAAAACAATGGGTCAAGTGAATATAAAAGTTAGATAATGTCAGTATAAATGTTTCTTAGATAATATGTGAAAAGATAAAGCCATTCATAATAAATAAACTCAGAGTTACAGCAAAAAAAGGTAATTTTGTAATAATAATACATGAAGTATTCTTAACCCTTTCACTACAGTAATTCTTAAATCTCCCGGTTTCTCAGAAAGGCCTTTTTGCTAAGGTTTCCCTTCTTAAAAGTAAAATCATACAGTTTTTGTCCTTTTGTGACAGGCTTATTTCACTTAATGCAGTGTTTTCAAAGTTCATCCATGTTGGTCGCCTGTGTCAGAATTTCCTTTTTAAAGCTCAGTAAGTGTTAGTCACTCAGTCGTGTCCGACTCTTTGCAACCCCATGGACTGTAGCCCACGAGGCTGCTCCATCATGGAGTTCTCCAGGCAAGAATACTGGAGTGGATAGCCATTCCCTCCTCCAGGGGATCCTCCTGACGCCCAGGAATAGAGCCCGGGTCTCCTGCGTTGCAGGCAGATTCTTTACTGTCTGAGCACGAGGAAAGTGTATATACCACATTTTGTTTATCCATTGATTTTTTAAAATTTTATTTATTTTAATTGGAGGTTAATTATTGTACAGTATTGTGATGGTTTTGCCATACATCAACATGAATCAGCCACAGGTATACATATGTCCCTTCATCCTGGATCCCCCTCCCACCTCCCTCCCCACCCCATCCCTCTGGGTTGTCCCAGAGCATTGACTTTGGGTGCCCTGCTTCTTGCATCAAACTTGACACTGGTCATCTCTTTTACATATGGTAATGCACGTGTTTGATGAACACTTAGGTTGCTTCTGCTCTTTGGCCCTTATGAGTATTACTGCTGTGAACGTGAACATACAGATATCTCTGTGAATCCCTGCTTTTGATTCTTTTGGAGGTATATCCAGAAGTTGAATTGCTGGATTATGTGGTAATTCTATTTTTAATTTTGTTGAGGAACCACATACTGTTTTCCATAGCAGTTACACCATTTTACATTCTCACCAGTGGTGCACTAGGGTTCCATTTTCTCCACATCCTCATCAGTTCTTGTTATTTTATGTTTTTTTTTATTTTTTTAATAGTCATCAATCCTAATGAGTATGAGGTGTTATCTTGTGATTTGGTTTGCCTTCTTTTCATAAAAAGTCTAATGCATTTTAAAAGCTCTTTCAATCTTGATTAGTTAAATGTATGTATCACAAGAGTTTTTTTACTCTTCAAATTTTTTCCTCAGAATTATTCTAAATAAAACATTTCTCTCATATTTTTGATCTGTTATAAACAATTTCTTTATTATAGGGAGATGTGCTTATAATAAGGCAGTAGTAAAATTGTGTCACAGCCCTGATTGCATATATTGAAATCTTCCAGCAGTAAATGATGGAACCTCAGTCTTAGGTTTCTTTCACTCTTGGCTCTTATCTTGGCTCTACTCCTTCCTTTTGATCTAGAGAGATCTTATTTGCCATGTTACAGTGGAAAGATAAGTACCTGGTAATGAGGTGGGATTAATCAGCTAGGAAATAACATTCATAAGGTATTAGGAGTAACTATGATTGTTATACAGATTTAACTGCAGTATCTGGTCTTATAGTGGGCATCATACTCTTCAAAGACTTAGTTGTGAAGACTTAGTTAAGCGGTCTCAGCACTAAGTAGAAGAGGAATGAGCTAGTTTGTCACACTTCTGGCCCCTCGTAGTGTGTTGTTCGTGCTAAGCCTAGAACCGGCCCCCAGCAGCACCGTCTCAAGGAGTAAGGTTACTTTTTAGCAGGAAATACAATGCCATGAAGCAAAGCAAATAAAGTAGTTATTTTGCAATAAACTACTCAGAGAATTCCACATCAGTCTCACATTCTGGGAAGTGGTGCATCTTGCTTCTAATCTTGAGATCTGTGGCTCCTCAAAGCTGAGCCAACAGTATTTAGGATGTCAGCTGTGTTCATTTGCTAGGGCTGCCATAAGGAAATAGTACAGACTTGGGTAGCATAAACAACTGAAATTTGCTTCCTTATAGTTTTGGAGGCTGAATCAAGCAATGCTGGCTGGGTTAGTGTCCTCAGAGGCCTCTTTCCTTGTCTTGCAAATGACTCTAAAGGAAAAACAGAACATAATTTATTTTGTTTAAATTTGTTTAAGTTGTTTAACTTTATTTATTTATTTTTTACCATTTTTAACTACATATGGTGTTCTTTTAAAATCTGAGACTGATGTATATCTCCCACTTACATAGCTGATTCCACCAAATTAACTATAGAAAACATGATTTTAATTTTGCTTGTAGTAAAGGACTCCAAAATACATACTCTTTTAAGATCCAAGACTTTTTTCCCCTGGTGAGTATGTCCTCATTGTTGATTTGATAAATTTTCACTCTGTTTATCAGTGATACTGCTTAAATTCATCAGCAGCAAAATTCAGTTTGCATGTCTCTGTATCAAAATAAGAGGAACATGGCTGGAGCTAGAGATTATCATACTAAGTGAAGTAAGTCAGACAGATAAAGGCAACTATTTTGAAGAAAAAGAACAGAGCTCAAGGGTCAAAATGATCTGAAGTTGAATCCTTGTTCCATCCATTTACTAACTCTGTCACCTAGACAGGTTAATTAACCTTTTTATATTTGTTTCCTAATCTAGAAAATGGAGTTAATAATAGTTGCTTTGTTAAATTGCAGAAATTAAAGGAGATAGCATTTGTTCCCTTTCTGGCACTGGTTAGATGCTCAGTAGTGTCCTCAGTAATAATGTTGATTCACAGTAAAAAATAAGCCTTAAGTTGGTTCTTAGCTTTGGAGAATGTACAATGAGTTTTTAAAATAATGCTATAAACAAACATTTTTACTTTGTTTTAATTAACTTTTTTATTGTGGTAAAATACACATAGCATTACCATTTTTAAGTGTTCTTAAAAATGTATTAGGGCTTCCCTGGTGGCTCAGTGGTAAGCAATCTGCCTACAGTGCAGGAAATGACGGTTCAATACCTGGGTGGAGAAGATCCCCTGGAAATGGAAATGGCAACCCACTCCAGTAATCTTTCTTGGGAAATCCCATGGACAGAGAAGCCTGGCGGGCTACAGTCCGTGGGGTCGCAAAGTGTTAGACACAACTGAGTGCACATGTGCATAAAAATGTGTTAATGGAGTATTAAATATATTCATATTGTTGTGTAACCATCACCACATCCATAACCTAACTCTTTTCATCTTGTATAATTGAAACTCTGTTTCCATTAAATATAGTAACTTCTCCTTCTTCCTCCCAGCCCTTGGCAGCACCTGATTCCTGTCTATAATTTTGATTGCTCTAGGTATATACACAAAAGAATTGAAAATAATGTCTTGTTATCAAGCAAAGGGCTTGCTGCCCAAATTTGCATATAAGCCAATACTATGGCACCAGCTTTTGAGAAGAGAAAGGGCTTTATTGTGAGGTTTAACTGGCAAGGAAACAAGGAGGCATGGCTCTCAATTCTGTCTCTTCATTCTGGGGTTTGGTGGAATGCTCACGAGTTAGAAGAGGGTTGGTTTGCAGAAGCCCTGGAGGGGCAGGTATCCAAGGCAGGGCTTTGGAGCCTGTCCATTTGTGGTGAGATTAGGTTCAGCAGCTTCAGAACCAGATCTTCCTGCACCATGGACCCTGTACTTTTGACAGGGTTCTGGTCACATCTGGCCCTTTCATTCCGGGGAGGGGGGAAACTTTGGTTCTGGGTGTTACTTGAGGTCAAATTTTTCTCTTCTGAGCGTGCTTTGGCTGCATGACTTGTGGTTTTGTTCTGTTTGTCTCTGAAAAACAACTCAGTATCTTGTTAGAAACAGGATAGGGCCAGTTTGGGCTGGTTCTGCGATTATAGTCTCAAAGAGATATTTACATACCTATGCTCATACCAGTGTAAGTAATTCTTGTCCATAAATAGATAAGCAAAATGAGGTATGTACATACAATGGAATATTATTTAGCCTTAAAAAGGAAGGAAATTCTGACGGATGCTACAACATGGATAAACCCTGAGTGGCATGGAGAAGGAAATGGCAACCCACTCCAGTGTTCTTGCCTGGAGAATCCCAGGGACGGGGGAGCCTGGTGGGCTGACGTCTATGGGGTCACACAGAGTCGGACACGACTGAAGTGACTTAGCAGCAGCAGCAGCATGGATGAACAGTGAGCTGAGTAAAATAAGTCATATAATTACATTTTAAGCTTATTTTTAATGTTCTTCAAACATGAAAAACTATTTAGAATATTATATTAATGTTAAACTGCCTTGCTAGCAAGGAACATAATTTATTCAGTTCTGTGGGATGTAAGTTATGATTTATAAATATCCATGAATATGCTGTGTCTTCTTTTGAATTTCTAGAGTTAGATATTAAACTTGACTATTCTAGACTTATTTCCCCACTCCTGAGTCTGATGCTTTACTTTTTCTATCTAGGAGGAAAGTTTTATTTGAATTTTTAAAATCCTTATTTAAAAATTAGTCCATTTTAATACGTTATTTGATTTTTAATTTTAGTCAGATTATTTTATTAACTTATTAAAATTTTTGAGTGGCATACTCTTTTTTTTTTTCTTTAATGAGATGGGTAGATATTTATCTAATATTGGATGAGATGGAAATGAAGTTTGTTTAATTCAGATTAACATGCTGCTTGCTTAATGTTAATTGCTCATCGATGGAGAACTCAAAGTGCTTATGTGGTTAAGAGAACTTCTAGTGAATGTTGGTTCTGCTACTGACTTCCTTTGTGGCTTTGAGAAAGATCTAACAACTACAAAGATTTAGCGTTGGAATGTACACAAAATAGTTTGCCAGAAGCATTTGATAAAAGGCAACTTAACTGGGTGGCGATTTTAAAAGACTATTTCATTTGACTTGATAAAATCACTTAATGCAAGTTGTAAGGGTTATCCTTTTTTATTAGTGGATAAAAACATGGGGTCCAGAGTCAAACTAACAAAGATTTAGGTACCTACCACCACTCTGTAGTCTTGGGCAAGTGTTTTACAACCCTAAACCTTGGTTTCTGTATCTGAAAACTGGTTTTCATAGCAGGTAATATTTATTTACATGTGCCAGGAATTCTGCGAAACATTTTAATTTTAGACACATTATTTTATTTGCTTCATATAATAACCTTATTCAGTAAATGCTACTTTCTCCTCATTTCACAGATGAGGAGCTGGGGTATAGAAAAGTAGGTAGCGTGGTTAACTTGGTTTGTAAATAATCTTCGAGCTACAGATTAAATCCTGCTTCAATCTGTTCCCCAATTCTGATTCCAAAATTCTAAAGTAAAATTTTGTGATTATAACAACTTGAGGATAGGCAGCCATGTCTTCTAATTTTTTTATATCACATAGCTCTTAGTATCATATACATTTGAGAGTATAGTATACATTTGATATGTATTTATTGATTGTTAGGAATTTCTCTTAGAAAACATGTAGATATATTTATAAAAAAAATAATGGCCACTTTCTCTAAGGGCTAGTTCTTTCTATTATTCTTTTTAAAAGTTGCCACTGAAGGGTATTTTAGGACTTTCATTCTAAGACTCTTTTGTCTTCATGCTGGTATTTTTTAAAAACAAATAAGAAAGCTATAGAGAAGGCTGACCTCTCAAGAATTTTTGTGTGGGGAATTACTTAAGGCATAAAAGTCCATAAACCATTTTTATCCATTTCATTTTTTTGTGTATTTTCAACAAACTGTACTTCCAGTTAGTAAAAGATGGCAATTTTTGTTTATACCAGGCCAAATTCCATTCTCATAAACTCAGAGTTCATTGGCCTTATTAAAGTCTAAAAGCCCTAATTGAGTATATTTTAATAAAGATTATCTACTCAATTTGGGGCTGTTTACCTCAGAACATTTTTTAAGAGTAGCATTTAAGAGTAGTAGGTTTCATAACAAATCCTACAACGTATATCCTTGTTTTTAAAAATAGCATTATAATTTTATTCTGATTATATCAATAATATATCTGTGAATGATGCTGACATCCCAGTAACCCTTTCCTCGTTAGAAGGTAATTCTGTGTTATTTTGTCAAATAGTTGAGTATTTAAGTTTGTACAATGTAGATCATTGTACATTTCAGTAAATTTATTTATAAAATCATTGAATTATTAAAGTGAGTGAATTTTATGGTATGTAAACTGTACCTCAGTAAAACTGTTAAAAAATATAACCATGCCAGGAGTTGACAATTTTTTCAGTTTTTTGCTAATTGGAAAACTAGGATGATGTAATTATTTTCTTTATTTCTTCTTTATTTCTATTTTCTTTCATACTGTGGCTATGGTTTGTTGCTATAGATAAATAACTGATTTACCTAAAACTAATTTTTTTATAAAGTATTTCAGGACAGAGAAATGTTTACTTTATTCTCTGGCAAAGAGCATACTTTCTTTTCTAATATAAGCTTGAAATTTATAAGACTCTTAGAAAACATGTTGTTTCATTTATTTTTTTAACTCTTTTATGGACAGTTTGGATTATTTCCAAAGTTATAAAAAAGAATGGGTGTAAATTACTCCACGTTGCTGATTGTTTGTTTACACTAGTTACAAAATTGGAACACATTATTTTTTCCATTGCTTTTGTAAAACATTGGTTTAACTTATCTATATAGCTTTGTTCTCATTTTAAAAAACAAAGTACTTATGGACCCTTTCCAATGTATTTATTGTCTGCTTTTTCTTTCTTTTGGGTTTTGATATTATTTATATTTTAAAATTAACTTGTTAGGAGAGTAACTTTTTCCGTGCAACTTATTTTTAGGAAGATGTTTGTATGTTCTTAAAGATATTCTGCGTGTGTCTTCTCCAAAGGAGTATGATCCATTTTAAAATTTTACTATATCCTGAAAAATTATTTTATGAAAGCGATCTTGCAAGTCTAATAAGGGCCAACTTTTTAAGATCTAATTAAGATGTTATTGAGATCAGTTAACTAATATTTGACAACATCAAGCATTGGTGAGGATGTGAAGGCCAAGAGACATTGTTGTAATTAAAAGGCACTTGGAATTTAAGAATTAATTGGGGTGGCTTGATTTCTCATTAGTTAAATCATCGTGTACTTATTCTGTGGCTTGAAACTATTAGACATTAGATGATGATAATGGTTGTCATTGTTACTCTTTTATATGTACCAATATATAGTGCTTGCTGTGTTATCAGACACTGTCATCAAGACTTTACTTATAGTAACTTGTTTAATTCTCACTATGATCCTATGAAGTAAAGACTACTACTTTCCTTGTTTAACAGATAAGGAAAATAAGTCACACAGAACTCACTCAAAAACACAGATCCCCAGGTAGACATTGCTCTTAACCACTTTACCATAATATGAGGACTGCTTTCCTTTTCTTTTTTAAAAGAAATAAAAGATTGTTCATCTTGAAAGAATTAAAAAGTACTTAGTGTAAAAAAATGAGAATTAATACTTTACTGCTAGAAGGATGAGTGTTATTTCCAGTGACTGACAGAGTCTGATTACTGATGCTTTTTCATAGACTGCTAAGCAGTTAGTTCAGACAGTATTATTTGAATTTACTCATATAATCTTTATTAGTATTTTTTAATGTGTATGGTAGTTTATATCACTTGTCTATTTGCATTGGTTGCATTTTTTTGTGGGAAATCTTTATCTGTTGCTTAAAAGATAAGGAGTATAAATATACTTCACATCCCATCTAACTTTTGAAAAATCTGTATCACTGTAACTCAAAATATGAACTGTAATTTCACATAAGAATGCTAATAGTTGTTGATTAATTGATGACATATTAATATAAGTAAATAAAAATATTATAATTGATATTTGTTGAAGTAAGCACATGGTTTATAACTTTAGTTGATAAATAGAACCCAACAAAAGGTTGTAAACATTTTAATAAGCTTATTATACATACTGAGAATAAAGTCTCTCTCTCAGTATAAATATGTTTTGGGAGAAAAGTTCAAGCTATTGTTTTGTTTTTTTCTTAAATCAATTCATTCCCCCTCCTTTGTTTATATTTTATTTTTTAGGATTTTGGCCCCCAACAGTAATTATCAGGATATTGAGACCCTCTATAACTTCCTAATCAAGTATGAGGTAGGAAAAATATTTTTAAATGTTTATCATATTTCCATTATAATCAAGTTTTAATATAAACAAACAGAGGTGTTCTAAAATGGAATGCTATTTAATTGCTGTTTACTTTAAATTCTTAAATGCCACCAAAGTTTGCCCCCGACATTCATTTTTTGTGTTTCATTCTCTTAAGTGAGCACATGTAGTAGAGACCTATACTAAGACAACACGGAGCTGTTTCCCATCAGGGACGCTGTTGGTGTGCTGGATAGGGCATTTCTGTGTTGTGTGGAACGTTGCAGGATGCTTCAACATCTCTGATCCTCAGATACTAAACGCCAGTACTCTCTCAGTCATTGTGACAACCAAAAATACCCTCCCACCGCACCCAACTCATATACCCAGATGGCCCCTAAGGAGGACGAACCACCTCCGGTTGAGCACCACTGATTACTGAAAAGGAAAGCTATAATTTAGTTTTCTCCATAGCAGCAGCATAGACCCTGGAATTAAAGCTCTGATGAGGCTCCAGTGTGTTTTGTAAATTAATCTTCGTGCTTTTCTTATCCTTGTTGATCCAAGGAAAGTATTCTGTTGATCTTCAGTTTTGTTTGCCTAAAGTTCTTTGCCCATGTGCGCATATATTCTTTCCTTTTTGAGGGTGTGTGTGTTTAATTTTTAAAACACTCTAAATATAGGAATGTGACATATATTCACGTGTCACTTTTCTTGTGAAGTTGAACATCTTTATATGTGTTTCTTTGCTTTTATTCCTGATTAGCTCTTCAACTTTTTTTTTCTTAATTTAAAAAATTTTTACATGTTTCAATGCCATTCTCCCAAATCTTCCCACCCTCTCCCTCTCCCACAGAGTCCATAAGACTGTTCCATACATCAGTGTCTCTTTTGCTGTCTCGTACACAGGGTTATTGTTATCAAAACTAATACAATTATGTAAAGTTTAAAAACAAAATAAAATTTAAAAAAAAATTTTTTTTTAGTTTGGCTCTGCTGGGTCTTTGTTGAAGTGCAAGGGCTTTCTCTAGTTGTGGTGCCCCGGCTTCTCATTGTGGTGGCTTCTCTTGTTACAGAGCATGGGCTGTAGAGCACAGGCTCCGTAGTTGAGGCTCATGGGCTTAGTTGCTCCGAAGCATGTGGAATCTTCCTGGAGCAGGGATCAAACCCGTGTACCCTGCATTGGTGGGTGATTCTTAACCACTGGAACACCAAGGAAGTCCTCTGTAACTTTTTTATGCCACATCTTACATTAAGAACCTAGTGTTGAAGAACACAGACTCTGAAGTCAAACTAGTCATGTTCAAATGTTGGTTCTGCTGCCAGTTAAGAGTATAATCTTAGAAGAGTTATCTGATTGTCCTTGTCTCAGTTGCCCCATCTTAAAATGAGAATAACATAAGTAGATAAACTACAGCTATTCATTAAATAAGACTAAATAACTTAATATATATAAAGTGCTCCAAACAGTACCAGGCACAAAGTAAGTGTTCAGTAAGTGTTACTTCTCTTATTTAAGGAACGAATGGTGTTTATATGTACCTTTTAAAAGTTACCCTTAATATGTTCAGTTCAGTTGCTCAGTTGTGTCCATCTCTGTGGCCCCATGGACTGCAGCACGCTAGGCTTTGCTATCCATCAACTCCCGGAGCTTACTCAAACTCATGACCATTGAGTCGGTGATGCCATCCAACCATCTCATCCTCTGTCATCCCCTTCTCCTTCTGCCTTCAGTCTTTTCCAGTATCAGGGTCTTTTCCAAGGAGTCAGTTCTTCACGTCAGGTGGCCGAAGTATTGGACTTTCAGTTTCCAGCATCAGTCCTTCCAATGAATAAATATTCAGGACTGATTTCCTTTAGGATTGACTGGTTGGATCTCCTTGCAGTCCTAGGGACTCTCAAGAGTCTTCTCCAACACCACAGTTCTTAATGCTGTATAACCACTTTATGTGATTATTAAGATAATTTCCTCTTTTGAGATGACTTGATGAAATAATTATTTCATCATGCTTTCTGAATTTCAGTCCAATAAAAATTTATTTGGAGAAACAATTGGACAATTTTAAAATCACATCCTGGAAAAATCTGATATATAGGTCTTCTGGGGGTTTAGTACTTTCTATTGCTGAGAGCATTGGGAGAAAATACCCAATTTGTTATTTATAAGAATATGTGGATCTGAGTCCCAGATTTTTAAAGTTATTTCTATTAGCTGAACTTCGTCCCCAATACCAATTATTACATTGGATGTATTTGTCTCATAAACAGTGATAGGGACAATCTAAATTTTTTAAGATGTTTGACTGTTACTATACTTAAACCTTTGCTTTGATTTTTTTAAGAATTAAGAATAATATGACCATTTCTCATATTTGGCACTCACTGTTAACACTACAACTAAGAGTTAATGATACCAATTCCATTTTACAATCATAACTCTTAATGTTTACTGACAGGGGTATCTTTTAGTTATTTGTTTTCTGGGAATTAAAATTATACACTTAAGCACAGAAATGATACTTAATAGTGTAATTTAAAACTTCCAAATATGACTAATTTAAAATATCTTGTATCAAAACTCAGGAAGGTAGTGAAATGATATATTTCAGGCTAGAACTGTGATGTATGTCATGAATCTGTGTTTTAGGTTTCCTTTAGTAGTAGGTTCACTGCCTACTTTAGAAGTCATCTACTACAACCCGGAGTCACATCATCCCAGCCATGTTCTGGGATAAGGGTCTAAATAGATATGGGTGATTGTTTTCAAAACTACAGATAAATCAGATAGTTTGTTTTTTTTTTTTCCCTAAAAATCTACTAGTGGCTTCAAGAACTTGTTTGTATTTATATTATGTCAAGTTCAAAATCAGTTCTTCAGCTGATTTTTCTCAACAGTTGGTAGAGAATAGATTATTCTTTTTATCTTATGATCAAAGATCTGCAGTGTTGACTGTTGACATTTGCTGGCCTAAGTCTGGATACATTTATAGGTCCCAGCATGTTGGGGCAATAGTGAAAATATCAAAGACCCTTGAGATCATCAGGGCAGAACATGTAGAAAAATAGGAATCGAACTGGTTGATAAGTTAACTCTAAATGTATATCTTAAAACATTTTTAGAAGATTATTTTAATAAAAATTATAAAGTACCTAAAAATCATGATAAATAATATACCACTTTCTTAAATCATTAAATATAATAGTAAATATTATGCATAATTAAATAACATTTTCAGCAAAAATTGAGGATTATATATATTTCAAATTTATATTTAAAAACTATGTGTTTTTAACTTTTAGTGAATGGAACATTTTCTATACAGATATGTTGAATTTGTTATAAAAATACTGAAAGAAGCTCATGGAACTTTTGCAAATAAGCAATACCCTAAACTCTACAGGAGACTTTCATGATATAAATCTTTAAAGTAGTGTTAAGTCAATGTAGGAACAAAAATTTTTCCTCATCAAAAATGCATATGCTAATAATAAAGTAAGTATTTTTAAAAGTAAAGTGAATAGAAGATAGTTTCATTTAGTTTCCCTTCACTAATTCAGAATTTCTAGAAAGTTAGACACTATGTTATTTCTTGAGTAATCTGGGGCTAAGGGCTAAGTCGCTTCAGTCATGTCTGACTCTTTGCGACCCTATGGACTATAGCCCCCCTCAGGCGCCTCTGTCCATGGGATTTTCCAGGCAAGAATACTGGAGTGGGTAGCCATTTCCTTCTCCAGGGGGTCTTCCTGACCGAAGGATTGAACACCTGTCTCTTGTGTCTCCTGCATTGGCAGACGGGTTCTTTATCACTAGTGCCATCTGGGAAGCCCCCTTGAGTAATCTGTTAAAAAGAATTTCCTTCTACAAATTTCCAGATTCTTCCTTGCAACATAAATAAAATATTGCCTAAATCAGTGGTAAGCCTCAAGAAATATAGGATTCCTTCACTGTGTTCTCCACATGTGCCACAAAAAGTTTTTGTATGATGAAGGACTTTTATTTTTACAGTATTATAAATTATGAATAATAGATATTTATAAACTGAAACATAGTCATTTAAATATGTAGACGTTGATAGTCGGAAAAACATATTTCTTTAGAAAATGTCTATAAATCATCCATTTCCCAAAACAGATTTTTCCACACAGTTTATTACCTTAGTGTTTAAAGTTATTCAGAAATAGCTTCCAGAAGGGTCACCCGTAGTATTCAAATGTTGTTAGAGTTGACTACTTAACTGTTTCTTTCAGCTTGAATTAATTCTAATGTTCATGAAATGAACAAGATGTGGCTGATTCTGCTTACAACAGCCTACCTGTATGACCCAGATCTACTTTAGCTTTAGGTATAGGTATTAAATGTTAACAATTTATATACTTTTCCCAGAAAATAAATATTGAATAAGTATATTAGGGTTAGGCTAATTGATGCATGAAATCTGCTGATAAGAGCCAGTAATAGTAGAATTTAGTGTTGCATATATTATACACATTTTTTTTCTGTCCATTTGATCTCTAAAGTGATCATCTGCTTTCTTGGGAGTCCCACAAATCCCAGGACCATCTCACTTCTTCTGGTTCTGTTAACAGATTAAGTTGTAACAATAGGACTAATATTTTTACACATAGTTCAGTGTTACGTGTTATGTTCACTGAACTTCTAATTGTTATTATTTAGTCCTTTTTTATGCAAAAGCAAAAACTTGACATTCTCCTCCTTCAGAATATGAGCCATTCTAATTGTGCTCTCACCTTTCATTTGACTTAATATGCATTTTTAATAGCTATATTTTGATTCTTTTCAGGTAAATAAAAATGTCAAATTTACTGCCCAGGAACTTTATGATTGTGTTTCACAGGCTGAGTATCGGTAAGTCATATATGTATGTATAGTCATATATATTGGAGAAGGCAGTCGCACCCCACTCCAGTACTCTTGCCTGGAAAATCCCATGGACGGAGGAGCCTAGTAGGCTGCAGTCCATGGGGTCGCTAAGGGTTGGACACGACTGAGCAACTTCACTTTGACTTTTCACTTTCATGCATTGGAGAAGGAAATGGCAACCCACTCCAGCATTCTTGCCTAGAGAGTCCCAGGGATGGGGGAGCCTGGTGGGCTGCTGTCTATGGGGTCACACAGAGTCGGACACGACTGAAGTGACTTAGCAGCAGCAGCAGTCATATATATATGTATGTAGATATATCAGAGTGACCTGCTCTTGCCATGTATAGCACTAACTTGGTGGTGGTGAAGGATTGTTTGTATGTCTTCACTATACTGTGTTTTTTTTTTAGCTTTTATAAATATGAAATAGTTCATACATATAAAAAAACTGTCATATAAAAAAACTGTGTGTGTATATATGTATGCACATAGCAAGTTTAATTTTTAAAGTAAATTCTCAAGTTTAGGGATGTCAAGGCTCTTTTATATTTTTCAAAAATATTGAAGACCCACCCCTAAGAGCTTTTGCTTATGTGGGTTTTATCTATCTATATAGAAATTAGAATTGAGAAATTTCTAATATTTATTCATTTAAATAGGCTGTGCACAGTTTTCTCTGTTCATCTGGCATTTTCCACTAATGAAATCATATATAAGAAAATAGGAAATTTTTGTTGTGCTCAAATTGTTTTTTAATATATCAATGCTGTTACAATAAATTGTGTTCAAAACAAGAACTTTAGCAGAACTGACTGTATTCTCATTACTGTGTAATATGCCAGTGTATCACTTCACCAGTTTATTTGCCATTTATAATTTGCAGATATATTTGTGTAGCTACAGAATTGTATGAGTGGACACAATGACAGAGTTAACTATCAAGGTGGTTCTACTGGTAAAACTCTAGATTCATAAATATGTTTGATGATATCAAGACACTAGAACTGGTACTCATACACGAATGTTACCAGGCAGCATAACTGAAAATTCACTCATTCACTTGATTAAAATAAGTTTTCTAAGAAAATCTGAAGTCAGTTAGGCATGCATCATCTGTTATAGCTGAGGATGAAAATGATTTTTTACCCTGATCTTCAGACTACCAGTTAATCAGTTATGTTCTTATTTATGGGCTTCCGTGGTGGCTCAGCGGTAAAGAATCCATCAGCCGTTGTAGGAGACATGGGTTCAATCCCTGGGTTGGGAAAATCCCCTGGAGAAGGAAATGGCAAACTACTCCAGTATTCTTGCCTGGAGAATTCCATGGACAGAGGAGCCTGGTGGGCTACAAGTCCATGGGATCACAAAAGAGTCAGACATGACTCAGCAGCTAAACAACAATCAACAACTCTTACTTATAGATTGTTACAGATAATCTACGTTTAAAGGTTTGTATACTTGAGATTTGGATTAAAAATATAATGTCTTCCAGTCTTGGTGATATTTTTGAAGGTGTATAAAGCTCCGTATATAACTTGGAGGGCAGAGTCCCTTACAGGATGGTTCCATTCAAATGTCTAAAATTATTTTGACTTCAGCTTACTGTTTAAATATTTGGGAAGTTTTTTTGGTTTGTGTTGGAGAGGGAAAGGATGCAAGTGTCAAACTTAAATGTTCAAAGTTAAAGTAGTAGTACCTATTTTTCTTTATTTTCTTTGCCCTTACAATGCCAAGAATTTGAACTATGATATTAATTAATAAGCTCCCTCTTATATCCTGAAAGGATGATTTTAAAGAGAAATCCAATATGTCTAATGTCTTGAATGCATTGGAAAATGGCAGTTGCTGTTCAAGTGGGCTTTTAAAGTTAATAGCTTTTAGATTTGTTACTCTGTTGTTTTTTAAAATTATTTGCTATATTTTCAGTGAATGGTACCTCCCATATGAACCTCTGCTATACTCCACAGCTCAGTTTTCAAGTAAGTTGCCAGAAGACAGAGGTTCTTTTTGTTTCAGTAGTTCATACTAGACGCAGAGCCAAATGCAATAGTAGCAAAGCTTCCCTGTGACTCCGAAGTGAAAACGCAAGAATGATTTAACTTCACTATATTAAGAAAAACAATTACTTAGAATGTCTGACTTTGGTAATCTTTGTTTTTGATTTGTGACGTGTTGTGAAGGAAGAGGCTGTTGGTGTGTCAACATCAAATTTATTGCAATAGGGAAGAAATTCAGTAGCTCAAGAAGAAAACTATTTTATAGGTTCTGATAAGGCAGGTAATTAAGGTTTCTCATTGAAAGTGGCTTGGACCAAAATTTGAATTCCATGACACAGCAGAGCCTTGGTGTTCCTGTGTACACATCAGTTAGTGTTTTCTCTCTTCTGTAGTTTGTAGATTCTTTGTCCTAGCTTTCGCTCTTGCCAGTGGGGTCTGAGCACTGCTTACCCTGCACAGATGAGGAGTTTGCTCAGAAAATCCAGGATGGTAAATTAATAAGATTATCAAATAAATTACTAAATAAATATCTTGTGTGATATCCTCTATTGATACATATATGAAAAATAAGTTAGGAATAGTGTTTAATTCACTTTGCTTGACCTATAAATTCTTGACAGAATGTTCTGGCATGTTTACAAGACAAGTCCCTAAGGTCATTTTTCCTGTGTGAAATGCACATTGGTTTGTGACATTAGCTCCTTCAAGTACCTGGTATATCCAAATAATATGCTGCCTAAGGCATGAGTATCAGGAACAACTTTGTTTTCCTTATGGCAAGAGCTTTCCGGAATTACTGCTTTCTGAACGCCAGGGATCAGCTCTGTGGTAGTATCACATTAGAGCTCTGGTTCTCTGAAGTGTGGTTCCTGGAGCTGAGTGTTAGCACCATCTGGGAACTTGCAAGAAATGCACTCTAAGACTCTAGCCCAGACTTTCTGAGTTATATGTACTACATTGTATTCCATTTTCCCTTTACTTGAGATGCACATTGCAAGTATTTAGAAACATTAAGAGAGCTGTAAAACAATATCCATTGTACTCTTTTTCTTGTACCTAGAAAGGATTTTGGAAAAAGTATTGGAGGTAGGGCACTTCAATTCACTACTGCCATGCCACTTTGACAAAATTAGCTATGGAAATGAATCAGAACTGCTGCAGTTATTGTTTATTGATTTGATCAAATTTCTGCTTATTTTGACCCATCTGAGATTTGGTCAAAGTTAATTTCAGACTCATGATAGGATGATTTAGAAAATCAGTGGCAGTTCTGTAGAAATTTCATGAACAGTACAGAATTGCAGAACTAGAAGCAATCTCCAGCCTTTAGCTTTGTTCCAGAAAGGATTAGGAGTTGGGATTGTTTAGTTTGGCAAAGAAATAGGACCACCTGTAAGGGACATAAAATATCTGTACTCTTGGAGGAAACAGGGATAACAACTTCTTGTTTTGTTTTAATTTAGGCAAACAGCTTATAGATTTTTTTTTTTTTAAGCCCAGTGTAAAGAAAGAACTTTCTAGCAATTAAGAGATATCAGAATAGGTATTAGGCTTTCTCTCAGTTGTAAATGTCTCATCAGCGAGAGGTGGAAGCTAAGGTGAGAGAAGTCATTGGAGATGCTACAGAACAGTAGGCAAAGGTGTTAAGCAGTGTCTAATATTCTGCTGTTCTGCTTCTAATCCACTGAGGAAAGGACTCAAAAGTCCTATCATCATAGTCTGGTATTAGCCAAACACACATGATGCTGTGTTTGGTCGATACTAGAAAAACATTTGATACTTTCCTCAGCATCAATGACAACTTGATGCAGGAAGCAAAATCTGTAGGTGATAATCCATCGTCAGAATGCTGCCTCACACAAATAAAGAAACTACATGCCACCAGGATGAAAGAGGGCATAGGGCTCACCTCTTAACTAGGAGAGGGGGGGAAAAGAGAAGGAAGAAAGAAGAAGAGACGCCGAAATAGATGGTAAGTCTAGTTACTAAAAGAGTTTTTTTCCACATGTAGAGTAAGTAATCAAGAACAGGAATAGGGACCTACCCTTTTTATTTCACTTTTAAGTTTATAGGAAAACATTTTACATCTCTCTATTTTGGATCTCTTAGAGTCTTCCTAAAATCATTTTCTGAGTAGTTGTAAAGAACTGGCAAGAACATAACACTGATTTTAAGCACTCTAAATGTAGGAAATAGGTCTAGAGTAACAGAGTCAAAAGTCAGGTTTCAATCAGCCTCACTGCACGTTTTCAGGAAGTGAGGCCTCTCCAAAATATAGTGTATTTAGTATACTTTGCTGCCACTGTTAGCTCATCCTATCCCTTCAGTTCTGACTCACTTCTTTTCCCTTTGTGCCCTGCATCAGGGGATCCAGGCGTGGGGGAGGAGGGGTAGTGTGCAAAGGTAGCTAGGAGTCCTTCCCAATACCCTGGAGGTGGCTCAGAGCAATCTTAGAAACCAAAGACGTAACAGCAGTCTGCATGCTGCTTAGTTGCTCAGTTGTGTCTGACTCTTTGTGGCCATTTGGACAGACTCCTCTGTCCATGGGATTTTTCAGGCAAGAATACTGGAGTGGATTGCCATTTCCTCCTCCAGGGGATCTTCCCAACCCAGGGATCGAACCTGCATCTTCTGAGTCTTCTGCCTTCAGGCAGAATGTTTACCCACTGAGCCACTGGGGGCTTCCCAATAACCATGTAACTTTCATAATAAAAATAACTGCTGTTTTCTGACGCAGTACTGGATACTGGGTATTCTTTGTGAACTTATGCAGATGACCTCTCAGTAGATTTAAATAGGTTTTCAGGGGATTTGAACTCTTGACACCATGTGTAATGGGTTGGTGCTCTAACTGATGACTCAGCGATCCCACAGTTAATAGGCGTCCTGTCAGCTTTTGAGATTCAGCTAAGCTTAATGTTAGATACAGTTGTGAGTAGTTGGGGCAAATATCAGGCATTTGCGACCTCCTTTCTCACTTCTGGTTTAGAGTAGTTAACTAGTATTCATCTGTTAATGGCTAGGTGATCGATTCTCCTTAAGAGTCGAAGCTGCCAACTTCCTGTTCCTGTCCAGTGTCTGTTCCTGTCCTCTTAGAACCCACTAGTCTTGCTGTCCTTTAACTCCCAAACCAAATAAAACAAAAATATGTGATCTACTCTACAGTGTTCTTATTGGCAGCAGGTCTTCCTTGGAAACCATTATTCATGATTTCAGTAATATCCCCGAGATCATCTCCATGATAACTATCTAACAATTGCATTACTAAGTTGTTTATCCTGCCACGTTGTTTGGTTCATTGGAAGGACTGATGCTGAAGCTGAAACTCCAATACTTTGGCTGGCCACCTGATGTGAAGAACAGACTCATTGGAAAAGACCCTGATGCTGGGAAAGATTGAAGGTGGGAGGAGAAGGGGATGACAGAGGATGAGATGGCTGGATGGCATCACTGACTCAATGGACATGAGTTTGAGTAAACTCCAGGAGTTGGTGATGGACAGGGAGGCCTGGCATGCTGCAGTCCATGGGGTTGCAAAGAGTCGGACACAACTGAGCGACTGAACTGAAGAAACCATTTCTCTAGGCATTTTTACTCTCAAATATCAAATAATATATTCCCAATCCCAGTGTTCTCCTTTTGTAGTGCGATTTTTTCTTTTATCTTGCTGACTGTCTTGTAGTCACGTAACTTTTCTTTATCCTCTAGGGAAAAGTTAACCATTGGATGCCGCCAACTGACTGAGATGGAATATACCATGCAGCAGTGCAATGCCTCTGTCTATATGGAGGCCAGAAACAGGGGATGGTGTGAAGACATGCTCGACGATAGGACCTAAGTGCCGATTTGTAACTTAGAAGGAACTGAATTTGTCTTCAGGAACAACAGAGTACTTTTCAACCTTTTGTGCCAAACCTGAGAAACTTGCAAGAAATCTCATAGGTATAAAAAGATGATTGCCTAATACTGACAATCTCATTGAGCTTCTGTTGCATCCATTGTGGAATAAATCGTGGACTCAACTCTTCAGAAGTTGACCTTACCTCCCTACCTCTACTCCTAATACTGAGCCAACGTGACTAATGAAAGGAGAGCCGTCTTTTTGGACATCTTAGGGCAAGAGCCACTGTGGCATCTGAGGAAGGCCAGGGACACAGCATTAGCATCTCCCTCAACCCCAAATATGGGCCGGTGACCAGATACTTTCAAACCTCAAGAAAGAATTAGGACATGACCATGCTCATCATATTCCACAAGAGAAATCTTACCCTGGGCTGTTTTCTGATCAGACTGTCTTCCATGTAGACCGGGTGAAGTAATCACATCCCTTTAACTTCCTCCAAGGTAAGGGAAGTAGAATTTTTACTTCAGCTCCACCTTGCTACAGTAGCCTCTTCTCTTCCCTGGGCTTCAGGGAAGAAGCTCTTCAGGAAGCTTCCAACGGGAAGAACAGGGAGACCCCTCTACTCAGTTTTCAGATGTGAAGCAGCGTGGATTTATGGGATCAGGTGGCAGTGGCTGATGTTTGCCCCTAGCTAAACCAAGTGTTTAATTGACTTATTTCGTTATACCGGAAGTTGGAAATCCTTGTTTACCAAAGTATAGTATGCTGTTGTTAATACATTTGAGAAAATCTGATTTAGTATTCTATTATAAATGTTAATTTATTTTTTAAAGCAATAAATTATTTTTAGTGATTTTGCTTTTCATGTTCCAAATTTTGTTTCTGAACTATGTACAGGTATGACTATAAAAGTGACCCTCTGATAGAAGAGAATTAGGTGGAGTGCTCACTACCAGGAAGAAGGATCTGATGAGCTTTGTTTGCATAGAAAGCCACACCTCCTCCCAGGAGCTCAAAGTGCCCTCAGGGAAATGAGCCCTTGTAGAAGGAGAAGCTTCCAAAGTACCTCTGCTGTCTGCCTTTTTCCTTTTCCTTCCTCAGGAGCCAAGAAAGCATCCCCTCCCTTAACAAAAGAGCTTTCATCAGATTTTTCTTCCTCAACTACTTCTAGTTATTACTGGTTTTTACTCTGTTTGGGGTTTGTTGTTTTTTTTGTTTCTTTTTTTTTTGGCGGTGCCTCGCAGTTTGCAGGATCTTAGTTCCCCAACCAGGATTAAACCCAGGGTCATGGCAGGGAAAGCACCCAGAGCGAACCGTGGACTCCGTGGGACTCCCTGCTCTGCTTCATTACCTCCCTTTTTCCCTTTTATCTTTTTAATATGTTATACTTCTTAGGAAATTTTTCACTCTGGTCATGACTTATTTCACCCTATACATGTGGATTTTAATTTTATCCTAGTCTTTGTGTCTTTCACTTTCTGCATTGTCAGTTTTCAACCTTTTTATTTAAATATTTATTATAAGGTATAAGTGTTTTCTTCTTTCTAGTCTTATTTTTTCTCTTTGGCTACATTCTTTAAAACATTTTTAGTGTTTGTTTCTTTGAAATGTCAGATCTTTCTTTTTTGTTGCCTTTTCCTGATTTTAAACTTTCTGCTTTTTTTCCCTACTAGTCCATTGCAGGAGTTGAGGGCTTCCTTTCCTCCTGTTCCCTACTCTTTTTTTTTTCTTAGTCTCCTCTCTGGATTGGAGTAATTAGTTGACGTAATGATCATTTAAGCACTCCCTTGCACAGAACATAAATTTGTTTTGATAGGAGATTATCAGATCTTTAGAACTTCAGGTTTTAAAATCTCCATTCAGTATGGATAGCTATTGTGTTTGAGGGGACTGATGAAGAAAATCCCATGAGGGGAAGAGCTCTTTGCATAATGCCTTGCCTTAGTGAGGAGCTGTGATAACTTTCTGATACGCAATACCCAAGGATAGAGTTCATGGAACCATTTTACACCAGCCTTTCCTAGCTTACTTCCACAAGATCGTCTTATTTCCTTCTAGGAAGGACCTGGTTTGAATCCTCTGGTTTGCAGCTGCCATAGCTCTTCCAGCATTCTGAGCCAAAGAAAAGTTGGCTCAAGAACGTTTGTGTCCTACTGGGTCTTCTTGTTAGGACCTACAGTGGGCAATTGGAACTGGTGGAACCTCTCAGGTGGGTTCATTTCACTTTCCTATCATTGTCTTTGCCTGTCATCAAAGACAGGGGACACAAGACCAACCTGAAACTTTATTTCCTTGATCTTTTGGCCATCATCTTGAAAATAGAAGTCCTTTCACCCTTCCAAGGTTGACCCACGATTATTTAGTGTCTTGGTCTCCCTTAGACCTCCCTGGTGGCTCAGATGGTAAAGCATCTGCCTACAGTGCGGGAGACCCAGGTTCGATCCCTGGGTTGGGAAGATCCTCTGGAGAAGGAAATGGCACCCCACTCCAGTACTCTTGCCTGGAAAACCCCATGGACGGAGGAGCCTGGTAGGCTACAGTCCATGAAGTCACAAAGAATTGAAGACAACTGAGTGACTTCACTTTCTTACAGTTCATATTCCTGATGTGACATCTCCTCAAGTTCACCTACCTTTTGGAGCCTTTTAGCTCCTACTGACTCATCCCATGAGCTGGAATGAATTTACCTTTTTTTCTAAGAGGGAATGTATCTCACTATTAATGAACTGCATCTTCCACCGAGGGATGCTGCCACACGTACTCCTTTTCTGACTCAGATCGGATCGGATCGGACTGACAGCCCATTCTCCATCCAGTTGCTGGATCCTTAGGCTATGTGGCCAAAAAAAAAAAAAAAAACCCACTCCAGGGAAAACAAGCAGCTGCATGAGCGTGAGCAGAATCTATAGCTGTGAACCAAGAAAGGAAGGTGGTAAGACATTCAGATCTCAGGTACCACCAAGGCTCAGTATTCCTAACTGCGATCTAAACTGAGTCTCCTAGCCTGTGCAACTCGATGGTAGATGAATGGTTGTAGGCAAAACTACATTAATTTGAGACATAACCCTTGCATGGCCAGAGAGAATGAATGGTTCCCTGATGTGATTTCTAGTCAGGTAAAATAATACTAACATGTCCTAGCCTTTTTTAAAAAGCCTTTTCTTTTAAAGGTTTGGTTAAGCTAGAAAGACAGACCCTTTCCAAGTGTACAATTTTTAGTTCTGTCAGACACCATCACACAGCAGCTCACATATGAGTTTCAATCGCTCCTTAAAATTCCCTGGTGCCTTTTTGTAGCCAACTCCCATCCCCACCTCAGGAAGCCACTGATGTCTCCTGTCCATGTAGTTCTTTTCCAGAATGCTCTGTAAATAGAGGCTTTTCACTTAGCATGAGGCTTCTGACGATCCACTCGTGTTTTATCTTGTTTTTATTCCTTAGTATTTCATTGTATGGATGTACCCTTCTATCCATTCAACTGGAAGGATATTTGAGTTTTCAGATTTTGGTGATTATGAATAAAGCTATTATATTCATACACAGGTTTCTCTAAGAACATGTTTTCATTTCACTTGGATAAATACTTAGGAATAGGGCTACTGTCTTAGAATATTTAACTATTAAGAAACTGTCAAACTTCCTAAAGTGTATCATTTTGCTTTTTATTTTCCTAATGATCAATGATAGTAAGCACATTTTCATGTTATTATTAGATTCCATTTATCAGTGTCTTTTTCCAAACCTTTTGCAGGATGTTTCAGTTTGTCTCTTAAATTTTTCTGACTCATTAAAATTTGGTATTCTGTGTTCATCTTTTTCTAAGCTAAAATTATATTAGTCCCATTATTCTCTCTGAGCAAATGTTTTGCCATCTATTCAGACATATGCCCTTTTTAGATTCTTGTATTCCTACAAGATATCAACCCTAGACATACCCAGCTTAATAACTGAACTTTGCTTCTCAACCTTATTTGAACCCCCAATAGAGTACTGAGCTTCTAACAGAAGCCTATTTTGTTAGCTATTGTGCTAGTAAAAGAAGCCATGAGCACGTCCCTCTCTGTATATACTATACTTACTGTTCAGTTTATCGTTGTTAGTCTTTGACTCTTGAGAAACTTCTGGTCTTTTATGAAGCAAACTGGTACTTCACAGTTATTTAACCTTCAGATGATTTATTCAGTGGGTCTCCTGCTAACAGGCCCAAATTTGTGGCCTGGCCTTACTAAGTATATGAGATTCATATATTGGTATTTCCTTGTTTTCTCAGTGAGAGACTCTTCAAATTTTTTGAAACAAAGCAAGATACAAAAAATACTAATACTATGGAGACTCTTTTCTGTGACTCACAGTCTTCTAACTGTAACTGTGGAGATGCAGTAATGTCCTATATGTCTCCTTTGCCTACTCTCTCAAAATTTTACAGGGTTTTTACAGATTATAGGGTATACTTGTCATTCAGTCACTAAGTCGTGTCTGACTGATTGTGACCCCATGGACTGCAGCATGCCAGGCCTCCCTGTCCCTCGCTAGCAAGGATTCTTGTACTAATCATATTTCCAAATTATCCTCCCTAAAATATGATTATGTAAGGAATTCTACATGTTGAAAATGGTAAAATATGTAAGACCATACTTAGAGGCCAAATATCAAAGCCCTATCCTTGAAAATCACAATAAAAGAAAATTCATACTTGAGTATAATCAATTGTTTTGTTAATTCAAACAGGTATTTTATAGTTTTTGCTACTGTTTTAAGAATCGGGTATGTTTCATGCATTATTACGACTGAGAATGGTTATTAACCAATATTTTTAAACTACTCTGAAACCCACATTGGCAAAAAACAAAAACAAATTCTTTAACTTATACTTAAGCTATGCCATTTTCTCCTTCTCTTAAAAAAAAAACAAAAAACAAAAAAAAACCTTTTAAGTGCAGATAAACAGGAACAACTGTTCAATGAGCACTTTTTTTTCCCCTTTATGGAAACTTCTTATATTCAAAATATACTTAAAGAACATAATTTTAGCTACCAGTGGCATCAATGGTAATATGATAAAACTTTGACCAAAATATTCCCACATATTATTTGCATTAAGCATGTTACCTAGGAATTGAGAAGTGATTTCAAGGATATCATAGTGACTCCCTCCAGTAAAATTTTATTTCCTTGTGCTAAATAAATAAAACATACACAGAACCTTATTAAAAAGTCCGATTCAAATCTGCCAACCTAGTTTCAGTCTGGAATGAAACTAGTGATAGTCAGGAACTACAGAGCCACCAGGCAAACTGATTTCCTTTCTTGGTGGTTCTTTGTGGAACAGAGGAGTGAACTAAGGTGTCAAAGCACCAGTGGAACACTTGGGGAAAAAACTAATTTTCTTCTTAACCCAACTTAAGACACTGGATAGTCATATGGTCCCAGGTGGCTCATGAGATTCCCATGTGCCTCTTTGCCTTCTCAGAGAAAAGCAAAAAATAAACAAAAAAACCCCCCAAACAACAGTCCTTATTTCAGATGTAAGATACCAGGTAAGTATTTTCCCACAAATAACTTAAGCTCATTGTTACTGGGAAAAAAATTTTAAAAATCACCCCCCAAAACTTTTAGTAATGAAAAAGAATACAAACAACTTTTGGAGAATAATCCCATGGTGCAAGGATTTCCTGCAAAGTACCTTTAATACGTTTGCATCAACAGCAAGCATTAGGATGTTCTAATTTTGGCACCGTAAGTTACATGTGTAGCATTACACAATACCAAGTCACCACTCCAACCAGTATTTATCCGAATGAATAGACAAACTGAACAACGACAGAGTTCTGATAAGGCTGCATTCATAAACCCAGTACAGTTTAAGGTAATTTTTTCCCCACAATCAAGGACTGCTATTTTAGGATTGTTTTGTTAATGATAAAAAATAGGAATTATTTAGAAGATAAAATACTTCACTGTTCTTTACTGTTATATATAATATTGAGTGTTTTGCTATATAAAATACACCCCCAAGAAGTCAAAGTATTTAAAAACAGTGTATCAAATAAAAATCACAGCCATGTTACTGTTCAGCAACCCCATTCAAATAAACATTGGTATTGCATTCTCGAAAAAAAAAAAACCTGTAGCTAAGGCAAAAGTTCTGAAGTTTGTATTCTGTGAGTATAAAACACCTCACTGCATACTTTTAAGACTGCCACTCTGCTTCAGTAATTTGAACCTGCGACATGTTAACTTCAACAGGTAAAGAAAGTACTCTGCTAAGAATACAAAAAGTTATAAAAAGGCAATCATAAAAGATTAAACCTTGGTAGGCATGTAAGCTTCCTTTTAATAAAAACAAAAATAGTCACTGTCATCTAGTTAAATAAGTCTCTTTGTTGTAGAGTGTTCCAGTTACTGAAAAAGGGCCCTTGAAAAAACCCAACTGCCTATATCTTACCCTACCCCTCTTGCCCCATAATACACATTTGAGGAGAAAGAGTCATTTAATGTGCAAACTGGCAAAACAAATGTGGAGGAGAGGGGACTTCTTGAAATGACGTTCCCAATCAATTCTTGGTTTATTCTTTTACAATATCAACTTCCAAAAAGTAACCAAAGTAGTCCTAAAAATACACAAAACAGACCTTCATCTTTGCATTCCTTTCCCAATAAACACGAAAAGTATGTACAGCATGTTTAATAATATGCAATATGCAAAAGCTTTGTGTTGCTGTTAGCAACATCTATACCCACCCACCCTCCTTATTCACAAAGTGTACCTCTACTAAACACAATTACATCACTAAGCCTGTTAGTTTGAAAGGGTCTTCAATTTGTTAAAACTGGAAAATCTTGGTATAGGGGCTCCACTCATTTGACTCAAGGTTATAGACTTCCACCGTATTCAGAAATTCATTGCCATCAAATCCTCCCACTGCAAAAATTGTGTTCCCTACAGTTGTAATCCCAGCATTGCTCCGTGGTGAAGTCATGTTTCCCATCATCTTCCACTCATTTCTAGTTGGATCATACATCTCCACACAACTGATGGCATGAGAACCATCAAAGCCACCACCTACAAACAGTTTTCCTGAGAGAGAAGAGACAAGGTTAATCTGGAGAGGCTAAGAAAGAAACCCTTAAATCTGTCTTTTGCTAAAATCAGTGGTTCTCGGTAGAAAAGCCCGTTCATCCTAACTAAATGTGGCAAGCATTCCCTAGAAGCTGGGAATACAATGGAATAAAATTGATAAAAGCCCATTTGCACATGTAAGTCAGGCAATTTAAAGGAAGTGTAATTCTCACAACAGTTCTATGAGGTGGTTTCTATTACTGTCATATCACAGATGAAGAAATGAAGAACCCAGAAGTTAGACAACTTGCCTAGAGTGCACTGGAAAGTTTTCTATTAATCCAGTGCACAAGAATGAAGATTACAGGAAAGAAGGCTTAAATAACTGAACATTTTCTAGACCTTTCCAACTATATAAAATGGTTTTGCTACAGAAATTTATTCTTGGAAACAGGCAATGAAATGAACTATTTTCAAATATACATAGGCAGTTAAATTGTTAAATTATTTTCAAATAAAATGTTAGCATTAAATATTCTCTGTAGCTTAGGAAAAAACTTTTTTGGGGATTCTCAAAATCCTTATTTTCTCATCTGATTGTCACTTAGCCTACCTGTGTCCATGTACTTATGAAAGAATTGACAAGGCTCCCAAGGCCCAAGGCTGCAGGCCAGTGGGCTACTTACTGGTGTGCCTCCACACTTAGGCTCTTACCAGTAGAGCCACAAGCTTTGTTCCAAAATAAATATGTAAATCAATAAAATGGAAGCGAAAAGAAAGCTGTCTATATAAAATGATTTGGAAAGACTTGTTTTGCTTTCAATTCGGCATGGAGTAAACTAGATGATTTGTATTTCCTTTGTTTTACAAATTCTTGCTCTAAAGAAACAAACTCAAACTCCAAGATAATGCATCAGGAGTATGATTTATGGAAGAAGGTGAATATATTTATGCTATATACCCAGTACCGAGTCTCTGATTATTAGAAACTTCTAAAAGACAAACCACCAACCTTCACTGTGTCAGAAACGATGGCTGCTTCTGAACTCTTAATTACAACAGTGCATAGTTATTACTGACATTCTCTTGGAATTTTAAAACAAACTCTTGCCACTACCCATTCCTCAACTTTCCAAATCCCAACACTCACCGTCAAGAACAGCCACTCCAGCTCCTCGCCTAGCCACGTTCATGGATGCAATTAAAGTCCAGGTGTTGTTTTCAGGGTTGTAACGCTCTACTGTGTTCAGACAATTCCAAGACTCTGCGCCTCCAATTATGTACAAATAACCACCAAGCTCACAGACTGCAGACTGGTGTCTACCTGTAAGATCAAGTCAAACCAAAACTATTACTGTATCTCCCCAAAACTGTAAGTGTGCACTGCACATACCGCTGACTCAGAGGTCTTACAAAAAAAAATACTTAAAAAAAGAAAATCAACTTACGAATGTTAAGAGGTGCACAGCTCGTCCATGACTTTGTTATAGGATCAAATACATCACAGTTTTTCAGTCCTTTTTGACCATATGGATCTGATCCACCAACGATGTATAATTTCCCATTCAGAGCACACACTCCTACGTGAGTATAAAGTAAGGTTAAAAATGGATAACTTAATCATCATGCTTAAGTACAGTTTAAGTATTTGATTATCTCAGCAGGAAAGTATTACCTGCATTACAGCGGTTAGTTCTCAATTCTGGAACAGGAGTCCAGTCATCCATGTTTGGATCGTACATCTCTCCGCAACTCAGGTCATCTGAGTGACCATTTGATCCACCGACCACATAGAGCTGGCCCTAAGCCAAAGCGAGAGATGAGCACTTCTGCCATTGTGAAGTTAGCAGAAATGCTAAATGTGGGCTGCTGCTTCCTGCAAAATAATATACTTACCATGAGTACGGCCATTTGAAATCGTGCTCTTGGTGTCCTCATGGGAGCAAGAAAGGACCAATGATCTGTGTGTGGATCATAGCATTCAACTGTTCGAAGACACTCCTCTCGGTTATAGCCACCTGGTATAAGAACCACAAACAGTTATGTTTAAAATATTAAACTGGCCCAGGGTTTCTGGTCTAGAATGTTTCAAGTAATCTGTACAAAATGAGGTAAAGAATTTTCATCCACAAACTTAATAAGGCCCCATTTTAACTAAGTGCTTGTTAGAGCTGAATGACAAAATTATCAGTATAGGTAAACTGCTTTATCTTGGCTTGAAAATTAGGACACAACTACTTACTTTATAGTTTTTAAGGAATTAGAGACAGACATTAACTTGAAGATGAGGCGCTACAACAGTAGTGACTCTGTCATCTTAGAATGTGGTCAAGTGGAATGCCACAGAAGGCATATTAAACCTTGTCTTCCAAAATTTGCACGTCATTAGCAAGCGTAAACATTTGCTTAAGAGACTTAGCCAGTTAAAGCTTTTGGCTAAGTCACTCATCCTTCTGTTCTTACCTGCAGCTATGAGTTTGCCATTCATCTCTGCTGTCCCCAGACCAGATCGTGCATACTGCATAGGAGACATGGGCTTCTCTATGAGCTCATCTGGGTGCATCTCAAAACTTAAACTTTTAATGAGTTTTGGAGTACTTGTTGGTGAGCTCTGTGGGCTGTTTCGCCCATGAAGGAAAATGACACAGAAAATACCGTCCAGTACAGCCAGGCACAAGTAAGTGTTATCTGTAAGCACAAGAGTTCTGTGTTTTTAAAGATGCAATTTTTATTACTTTCGGTTGCTGTGGTGATCCTGCATTGGACTCCAGACTCCAGACAGGGATGACCTGTTACTCTTTTCCAAATTTAGTTGCTTCTGAATTTTTTCCTCGATCAACTTGATATGGTTCTAACTTAAAACTCCTTCTTAAAAAGAAATAAACCAAAGGCAATCTGACAAGTGTAATACACTTACTTGAAGTCTTCTCCGAAGCAACGATTTTCCACTCATGCTTAGGGCTTTGTATTGTAGCATTTGGAGAAGACAGACATCCAATGGAACTGCTACTTATCTGCTTATGGCCATTCTCACGTGGTGGCTTTTTCTGCAAAATCAAAAGGCAGCTACAGAAACCTAGCCAAAGACCATACCTGGTGTACCTTTGCTCCTGAGCTAGTCCACAACACTGAAAAAACACTTCGTACCCTTCACTTACGCATGACATTTACAGCACACCTAGACTGAACGCAAACCAACACTTTCTGGCTGACACGTTGTCACTGGCCTTGTTCCACCTCCACTTGACAAGGAAACAACTGTACCTACCCTGATCAAGAAAAGGCTCAAGTTCAACAATGAAAAAAACATTGCAGATCAAGTAGAAAAGTACTCAAGGGAAGAACAAAAGGAACCTCCTCCCTCATAATCCACATAAATAAGTATAGAACCTCCCGAAATATGTTATAAATCTAAAATAGCAAGAATTAACTAAAAGAATACATTTAACTATCTCCATGAAACTGCTAAACTTAACTAAATCATATGTACTGGTATCATCCTTCATACAATGTTAGCAAAAGTGAGCAGACATATCCATCCAATCTCTGAAAGTTATTTTATAGGAAAAAAGTGGCAACTACAAGAAACATTTACAACTGTATTTCTTTAGGATTGCCCTAAAGATATTATAGAGTGTTTTTTTAGACAAGTAAAAGTATGAGTCGTTCAGTTGTGTCCGACTCTTTGTGACCCCATGGACTGTAGCCCGCCAGGCTCCTCTGTCCATGGAATTTTCCAGCAAGAATACTGGAGTGGGTTGCCATTCCCTTCTCCAGGGGATCTTCCGACCCAGGATTTGAACCCAGGTCTCCCACATTACAGGCAGATTCTTTACCATCTGAGCTACCAGGGAAGCCGAGACAAGTTAAAACAACATCAAAACACAAAAGTAAAAAATGGTACTCAGATATTAATAAAGTAGTAACACTAACAGAATCAAACACTCATAAAGGAATACACAGGAACATAGAAGAGGGAGAAACGGGCAAAGCTGCAAATTTCCAAATGACTGTGATTACACTGTGCCCTCGTGTACGAATTCCCTTTGATGGTTTTCTTCCAATTTCTTGAGCCCTAAATACGTCTAAGGAATATGATCACAAGGCATCGGAAGAATCAAGACTACCCTGGCAGGAAGTGTCTGCTGAATGAACAGGTACCACCTTCAATACCTGGCCAAGTTTGCTCCTCTATTTTGGTCCCCAGGGCCAAAGCCACATGGGTAGGTAGGATCTCTAAAGGAAATTTCTCTTTAGAGTGGAAGAAGAAGGACATGTGACAATAGAGAAAAAGATTCTGGTAGCTACTTGAAGCTGGGAAAAAACTATCAAGTTTGGTGTGGGCAATTCAGCAAATGTGGTTGCAGTACAGAGGCTATTTTGAGAGAAGACAGAGAATGTATCATGGTAATGGTTTTTATCAAATTCCATTTACACATTATGTACCCAGGTATTATTGGGTACTTTATTCACATCATCTTTTTTAATTCAGGAAGGGCAATACACTTATCCATCTGATAGACAAAAATACTGAAAATCAGAAGATATACAATGCCTAAGGCAATAAAACAATAAAAATAAAAATTAGGAATTCTGAGTATAAAGCCACTCTTTTATACTATGATAGTCTTGTTTGTATCCTCTGCTAATAGCAGTTACAAGGTACATAAAACCCTATCCCAATCTGTGGGAAAAAGGAAGCCAAAGTAACACAAGATGATGATGGCTTTTACTGCAGTTAAGAAAACTGTTCTAATGTACGGCTTTGAGAGAAAAATCAATGAGAAAGAAAAAAGCATGGTAACAAGGATGACTACTTAGTGTTATTAACTACAAGCCTTATACAGAAATGCTGGTCAACTCCAGACATTTTCAAACCTAATTCTTTGCTTTATCTTCAAACTTTCCCATATCAACTCTTCCCATCAGCACACCCATTGGCCTACACTTTGCCTCTGAACTCCCCTCCCCAGGGGGGTGGTCCCTGGTGGCTTTTCCAGCCACCATCACTTCTCAAGCTAATCTTAACCTTCGTAACTTTTGGGAAATTACAACCACTAAAGGTTACAGAGTGGCTGCCTTAAAACCAGTGTAGATGAGAAACCCCTGACCTTTTTACATCCCCTCTGAGTATGATTTAACATAGTCAACAATTCAGTCTTTCAGACTTTTTTCTCCTATGTTAGCTAGCTTGAACACCACTCTGAGGCTAATGGCTACTTCTCGACCTCACTTCCTATTTCTAAAGCCTAGTGTCTCCTCTTCCTTCTTACTTCATTATCTCTATTCATGGCACGTCCTTTGAATGAGTCACACTTGTCAGGATCCTGCTCACCCTCAAATTCTTCCTTTTCCTTGATTTTCCCAAACAGTTACTAAGGACCTTTGCAACTAGAAACATCTAGTCTACCCTTTTCCCTTCTCCTCAAATCAAGGCTCATCATCTTTTTTTTTTTTTTAACCTGAACCACTACTACTGCTTGTAATAGTCTACAGAGTGGTCTCACAAGCTTTCCTCTATCCTCTGCACCTGGTCATAAAAAATAGAAGGATTTGATGCTTTTAGTAAGTAAAAGACAAACAACCACACCCTCCCCCTCACCAAAATCAGTTGGAATTCCACAACCCAGAGAATGCCACCTACCAGTTCACTGTCTAAAATACGACTAATGGACTTACAGATCTCGGCAGTATGGAAACAACCATAATTTGACCAGTCCCCCTGCTGCTGGACCGTTGCCCAGTTTTTCACTATTATTAAAGTTGTGAAATGTGTTTGTTCAGTTCACTCTACTCCCTTGTCTAAAATTCTTTGAAAGCCCCCCACTACTTGTAGAATAAAGTATGAAGCCCCAATCAGACTATATTTACCGACTTTTCCAGTTGTGAGACCTGCAACTCCAAGAGAATCTCCTTGTCCAGGTATCCTTTGCTACCTGACACGCCTCTATCTGCAAACTCTTCTATATCCTTAGACTGCTCAAATGTTGCCTCCACTGTGAAATTTCCCTGGTTTTTCCTCTCTTGTTCCACCCTCCCTGAATGTCTTTTGTAGGTAATGCTTATTAGTCTGTTCTGATTTACCTCCTCCTGTAAGGTCCTGGAAGCAGAAACTGTTTCTTACACGTTTGGGGGCCCTCTTAGGTAACATCATGGCCTTCTACTTAGTAGGCATTCAACCACTGCCTGATCAAAGAGTACTTTAAAAAAAAAAAAGTCAACCTATGATGTTTGGAGACAAGGGGAAAGATAGCCTCAACGTTCAGAATGCACAAATTTACACCCAAAAACTTCTGTGAAAATAAAAATGTCCAGCCACTACTGACACAGAACACCTAATAACATCACCATATAGGTTGTTTTCTGAGTCTACCATTTACCTTTTAATTACTAAAGGGAAACATCCATTAATTTGGGTCAACTCAGCCTACTTTATAGTTCACCCCTCACAAATACAATGCTAAGCTAAAGGCCAAACAAAAACAATACATACTCTATAACCATTTACATAAATTTCAAGCATGGGCAAACTAAGGTAATGTTCAGAAGTTCAGATAATGGCTCCCCCTGGGGTAGCGTAGGGCAAGTGACTGGGAAGCAGGCAACAGGAAGGCTTACAGAACGCTTGAAATCTTCTCTTCTTCATCCAATAAGTTTTTAAACCAAGGGGTTTACCATGTGACACTTATGATCTGTACACTTTTCTCTGTTATTTGCCCATAAACGAAAAAAGTTTGTACCTGGATTTATAAAACTTAGGTTTAACAGTCATTCCTCTGACAACTATTTTTTATGGTCCAACCAAAAAACCAAAGCATTTCTATGTTGCTTCATCTTATTGGCCCTTTTTCTTACTATTTGAAAATCCTATTTGATCGAGACACACACACAAAATTTAAATGGGGTTTCCTAGTTTGCTGTGCTAATTTCTTTTTATGTGGCAAAAGTGGTAGTAATGCTAAGAAAGATAGGCTGGTTTTTCTCCCGCAAATGTTTCTGTCCAGTTATACCAATGATGTTCTTTCACTTTCCTTTATTAAAGGAAAATTTCAGTAGACTATAAAATGCTCTAATCAAACTTTAACCTGAGGTTACCTCAGATGTGCATTGTGTACCTGCACAAACTGAATGTGGTCATCATCACTGCCAAACACCTCAGCCTGTCCATCTAGTAGGTTCCCATCAAGCAGCTTGTGATCAGCTGAGTAGTACAAGGTTTGAACCTGCAAAACAGCAACAGAACACCCATGTGGCTACTGTCTCCATGGCTACTCCACTAGTATGCAGATCACACCACGCCTCACGGCAACCTCCAGTGTGCTTCTTGGATTCTTGACATCTTACTCTGGCAGGATCCCCAAAGTAAAGAAAACATGTCATGGTGGTAAAAATAAAAATAAAAAAAAGCAAAAAATAAGATACAGAATCTTCTAATACTGGCTGAAGAATCCTTGGCTTGGCTGGCTTGAAAGAAATCTTCATTTTTTTTCATAGCTTCCATGATACAGCATTAAGAAAAAAAAAGGGACCAGTACAATATATACACTCTTAAAGAATGTACATATTTACAGTAAAGCACTAAATATGGTTTACACCTTCGAAGATAAGTGGCCTAATATGTATGAACATATTTCTGTCCTGCAGGCGAAGAAACAACACAAATGCAAGAGTTCCGACGACCTCCGCAGCTGCCTCCCTGCCTCCCTTAACGATGCAAACACATGGTTAATGCATCTGGTTTTCAAGGGGGAACCAGACAGAATTTAAAGATCACCTCTTCACCTTTTTAGAGTATAATGATAACCGCGTTTCTAAAGGCCTAACCGGTTTGGTAATAAGCCTTTCGTGTATCTGAAAGGCTTAAGTGGAGGGATAAACTCAAGGTCAACTCCACTGTTTCACCTGCATGTTTAATTCCCATCATTTCTCCGTCGATTTTTCCTTGTGTATTTTTTAAAAAGTAGCCCAAGTTAAGTGAGTGACTCTATGTATGAACAACACCATTGAAAGACACAAAGCTTTAAAGATAAGAATCCTGTAAAGGAGTAAACACCATTAAATCATCATCGTTCTCTGCCCACAGCGGATTTTTCTTAGGAGAACTGGGGCAGGACTGCTGCTTCTTTACGTGTCAATACACTTGAGGATTCTTCTTGTTTCTTCAGTCTTGGGTATCCTAGTTTTGTTAATAAACCTATGGGGAGATAAATCAATGGGGAGGAACAACCATTAGAAGCTTTTACCTACTTGTCAAATTTAAAGCAAAAACCTGTGAAGAAAAATTAAGAATCTACAGAAAATTTCAGTACCACCTCCCATGTCTAAAGCAAATTACATGCTACTTTAAAGAAAGTTAACAGCACATAATAAGCAAAGAAATAAAAAAAAGAAAAGCAGAAGACCAAACTGAACAGTTCATTCAGCTCACCTGGACACCCCCCCTGTTTCTCAGCTTAGGGGTACCTATAGCAAAATTTAAATTCTTTAGGGTCATTGTTATAAAATAAAAGTGACAGGGAATCCTTCATGTTATAGCAAAAGTATTTTTAGTAACTGTTGAGTCCCATTTACTTTAAAACTAACCTCCTCCATCAGCTCTTCCAGACTGTCTCCATTCTCCCAGATGCTACGCTGCACCCAGTTGATTACCTTTGTGTACAGTTTGCCATTACTGGGCAAGCAAACAGTATCTTCAAGCATTACTTCCAGCTAGAGTGGGGAAAAACAGACACAGATCAGTGTCGAGGCTCTTAATTCTCTACTTCATAACAAAGTGGTCACAGATGCCCATTACACTCCATACATTTATTCTAATTTATAAGAATTATAAACCAGTAGCCAAAGAAAGAAAAGTAAACAAACAGGTAGGAAGAAACCTTTACACGGCTAAAAATAACATCACTTCAATGGACTGTCATTTTCATAATCGTTACTCACTTGCTTGAAACATGAACAAAGATTACATTCTTGGAACTAAATAGTTATATCTCTTTATAGATTTACCTTCACATCTTTAATCTTTATATATTTTACCTTTAGCCGTGGAAGTTTAAGAAACTCTTCCTCTTCTGAAATTTGTAACAAATGTTCCTGAATGTAAGCATCAACCTTATTCAACAAACGTGAGTCTCCCATACAACTTGCAAAATTTCGGTAAGAGATGCAGCTGGTAACATCCATTCTAGATAGTAAATAATCACCACAAACCTTGGGGAAAAAAATACAAAGTGTCAACATTTACACACACTTTATTTAACAAATATTTAATATTCCTTGTAAGTACTATGAGACAATATAAAAATTAATCAACAAAACTCACTGCCTTAATAGAACAAGTTAAACTGTAGGAAGAATGAAGTGAAGTGAAAGTCAATCAGTCATGTCTGACTCGTAGTGACCCCATGGACTGTAGCCTGCCAAGATCCTCTGTCCATGCAATCCTTCAAACCAGAAAACTAGTGTAGGTAGCTGTTCCCTTCTCCAGGGGATCTTCCCAACCCAGGGATCGAACCCAGGTCTCCCACATTGCAGGTGTATTTTTTACTGTCTGAGCTACCAAGGATACATGTATATAAACAATAACATCAAAGAAGAACATACAAATACATAAGTTGTTTAAAATGCAACAAATTGAAATGCTATGAAAATGTACATGAAATGTTCAGAGAAGTATCTCCCACTAGAATGACAGACAAGGCTTCATAAAGGAAATTATCTGAACTGGCCTCTAGAGGGGAAATGATGTTGAATGCAGATAGGTACTAGGCAAGATGCTGCAACAGTTTAGTTTGGCTAGAACAAAAGATAAGAAAATCAGGAAATATTTTGGAGGAATAGCAATTAAATCAGGGAGAACCTGGAATGCTAACCTGAAGGACATGTGCTATAAGCACAGAAGGGTTTTTAAGCAGAATGACATGAGGAGGGGAACAGGAAAACTTCTTCCTAAGGGGCCAGATGGTAAGCAGCTTAGGCTTGTGGGCCTTACTTTCTCACAACTATTCCACTCTGTCACTGCAGGCAGAAAGTAGCCATAGACCACCTGCAGTGGAGAGCTCTGTTACAATAAAACTTTAAAAAACTAGGCAGCTGGCTTAAGGCTTGCAGTTTACTGACCCCTACACTACAGGATTAAAAGCTTTTTTCTTCTATAAATTATTAATGCCACTTCTCAGTGGCATTAAATTCTAGAAAAAAAACTTCTAAAGAAGAACTGAGAAATGTAGAAGAATCAAGAATTAAGGGTATGAATTATATGACTGAGAACTATCAAGACTGTTTTAATTCATGTTATCAGAGACTGACATGGATACCCCACCAGAGAAGGCTACTGAAAGAGCAAGACTGTAGCTTGAATTATCTAAGAGGAAGTGTGACCGTTACTATAGCTAAACAGTTAAAATTATATACATACTCACATCTCTAGGGAGGAAAAGGGGTCATTTTCAAGTTCTTGAGACCAACAGATGTCTTATGACAAATTATACAAACTAATTATATAAAGTAAGACCCCCTAGTAACATTACTCCTTGTATATTACTTCTGTTACTCTACCTGCTTTACACGGTCCATCTTCAGCTTTTTTGCTGCAGAATAAACATCTTTGACTAATTCCTTATCAGCTTTCAACCTATTGGAAAAAAAAGGTTCTATATCATTTATCATACCATGGCCTTAAAACACAGATTCTTAAATAAATTTAGAGGGACTTGGAATTTCATTTCCTAGTTATATGATGTACTTCAGAGAACTTACTGAGCAGTGTAGGCATAATTCAACAAGACTTCAACAGCTTCCGGATTGAGATCATCAAACTTAACATGAGAAACTCGGTGAGGATCACTGTCACTATTAAAGATTTCAAATAAATAGGGACTGCAGCAGGCCAGGACTGCTCTGTGTGCTAACATCTCATGGCCACAGACCTGCAACATCAGGCATTAAAATTAGAAGCACTGTGGACTATGTATTTCTCTAACTAATTACTACATCGTATCCTTCATCTTATGTTTCTAGGTAAATCATTGTCTTTTAAATTTATTTCATTAAATGCCTCTTATGAGAAAGAAAATAAGTCAATCCAGGAACATACGGTTTTCAGTAATGAAAGATCAGTTCTGTAAGTTTCCAATTAAGTTTTAAATACCTGAAGTCGAACATCACAGAACTGCCCACTTTTCCTCAGGGCATTCAATTTGGCAACAGAAGATTCAATGAAATTTTCATCTTCGAACATTAAATATCCATTGGGAATCATTTTTCCTTTTAAATTTAGCTAAAGGGCAGAAATAAAGCCAAGTTATTTTTACTTATAAATGGTGATTTTTATAACATTTTGAAAAGTAATACAGTATCTTTAATTTTCAAATTCCATCCTATCAACAATACATAAAAATTTATCACACAAGAACGTTGCTAAAACAACGCTGGCACTGAATGTCCAAGCCTTTGTACCCCTATACTTTGGTCCTAAGTCTTTTTAGGAATTCGTACAGTAGTGGTATGATATCCTAGCAATTTTGGCCAGGTTTCTATTAGTACACACACTGTGAAGGGGAAGAAAATGGAAACCAAGCCCTCCCCAAATCCATACAACAAGCAACTGAAAAGTCTGGAAGGATGTGAAGTGGTCATTACATACAGATTCCTTGGACTGGGGCTACAGTCACTCCTTTACTCACAAATGAGAAAAACTGATATAAGACTAACTTAAATTCTGTTCCCTTTGCTCTACTCAATATTCTATGATAACCCATAGGAGAAAAGAATCTAAAAAAGAAAATGTATGTGTATGTATAACTGAATCACTTTGCTGTACACCTGAAACTAACAACATTGTAAACTGACTATACGCCAATAAAATTAAAATAGTTTAAAAAATTCTGTTCCCTTTCCATGTTTCATTTATTCTAAACTACTTGTCTCATAACAATACATGTTAGAAATGTATGTTCTTTAAAAAATTTTTTTCATTTCACTTTTTCCTGTGAACAAATGGATTAATGGCTACACAAAATACATCATCAAAAAGTGGTAAAAGAAGGGTTCAGTTTGAAGTAAGTGATTTATTTAAATTCAAAACAGTTTACAGAAAAGAAAACAATAGAAAAAAAGTTTTTTTTCTACAAATACTATTGACTTCTCCGCCTTTTAAAAAAATTATGAAAGGATGCTGGTGTACTTGGCACAGTCTTTAGGAAAAAAAAATGTGTGCACTGACCACTGAATATTCACTTACCTGCTATACTGGTGAGAACTGTTATTTCTGGGATGCTTTAAATAATCCACGGACAAAGGAAACTCAGCACTTCGGCGAAGTATGAAGACAGGTGGTTGAAGTGAAGGCAGAGGAGTCTTAAGCTCTAATGGTGATTCCAAAACTATCAGGCTTGAAAATGATGTAATCAAGTCCTTTAAAGCTATAGACACGAATTTCTTCTGTGATAATCATGCATCATAATCTGTAATAATGAAAATTTTTGGATATTCAGAATGATCAAAGAATGTAATTGATCTAGGCAGATCATGCTAAGTCCTGATCTTAAAGACATTTCAAGGTAAATGGCACAATACAGAATATAATACAAATGTAACTATACATAAATATTTTCATTTAACTTGCAACCACTTGGGATTGAAAAACAAACCAAAACTCTCCCCAGAGGGCAGGAGCTAGTAACTTATCAGTTAAGTGAGATATACAAGAACAAATGTAAATATTGGTTAATTCTAATATTTGTTACTGTGAGATTCTAATTAATACACAAACACGTGATCCGTCTGCTTTCACCAACCAGCAGTAACCTTCATTGTTTCCAGACGTGTACACAATGTTCCACTCAAACCAGATACTCTGTTTCCCAAACATGCTCTGCGTACTTCCTCATCTCTGTACCTTTGTTCAAGTTTTATTTTCTTGGAATACCCTTAACACAGCCTCTGCAGATGACATCTTACCTTCATAGAGCCCCCACCAGATCCCCCCAGCTGAGAACATAGTTTCTCTCCATCCTCCACATACTGCACCCTCTCTGAAAGTATGTTTGTGTGATCTTCCAGCTGGTCTATTCTGGGCTGTGTACCTGCTTATCTTCCATGATTCAAGGTCCCTTGAAAGCAGAGCCTCTGTCTTGTTTATCTTTGTATCCTTCCCACCACCTCCCGACGCGCCGCCGCCCCCCCCTCCCCCTCCCCTGGCCCAAAGCAAGTAGCCTAGAAACCTGTATAAAGATAAGTAATTTGTTGAAACAAACTAAATAAACAAAATGGAAAATATTAATGTCTGTGCTTTATGTGATCATTTTTTCTCATATACAGTAATAAACTACCAACAGAAAGTTATAGTTCAAATCAAATCTGCAAGGAAATCACACTCAATCCTCCTACCTTCTCTTTCCCCCTTATTTTCACACCATTAAATAAAGTGTCAAAGTCCGCTGGTTCTTATTTTTTTAATTACCTGAAGAAGTGAAGTGAAGTCGCTCAGTTGTGTCCAACTCTTTGCGACCCCATGGACTGTAGCCTACCAGGCTTCTCAGTCCATGGGCTTTTCCAGGCAAGAGTACTAGAGTGGGTTGCCATCTCCTTCTCCAGGGGATCTTCCTGACCCAGGGATAGAACCCGGGTCTCTGGCATTGTAGTCAGATGCTTTACCCTCTGAGCCACCAGGGAAGCTAATTACCTGAACTGCTTTTATACCAGTGTCTAATTCTGCAAACCAGAACTAAATAAATTATTTGAAAGATGTGCATATTTTTAAAAATGGAAATCTTAAAATTACCTGGATTCTTATATATCAATCAAACCCACAACTCAAACAATTATGTTAATATGAATGGTCTATTACCCCAGAACCCACTTAAAGGCTAATCCAGTTCTATTTCAACAAATTACCATATTAAGTTCAACAGTAGCACAACCTGAATCCTGTATGCCTTCACTGGTTTCTCCATAGCTTAGATTTTATCTCAAAGAAACCTGAGTATTCGGACCTCAGTTGGGACTGTTGTCAATGCTTATACCTGCAATGAAACTATTTCATACCATCGTGTAATACTGATTTCCTCTGCTGTTCACTTGCATCTAGATTAGTTAATTCAGCTCTTCTTAATTCTATGTACAGAGAGAACGCACTATCTAAAAGAAACCTTAAACATTTCCAGCCAAGACCTAGCCCAAGTTAGGAAAATCTATGCAAGGGTGAAAGGGAGGAACCTTTCTATGCAAGTTATGTTAGAAATGATGTAAGTGTATGCCCTCTCAGAAACAAAACACAAATGGAGATTTGTTAGTATTTTAAGCCTTGACTGGTTTTATTCAGTATTTCTTTGTAAACTAACCTTGATTTAATCAAGAATAAAAAAAAACGGCATCTATACACAAACACTTGCTTTATTGCACTTCACCGTAGTGTATTTTGGGCTTCCCTTGTAGCTCAGATGGTAAAGAATCTGCCTATAATGCAGGAGGCTGGGGTTTGACTCCTGGGTTGGAAGATCTCCTGGAGGCGGGCATAGCAACCCACTTCAGTATTCTTGCCTGGAGACTCCATGGACAGAAAAGCCTGGTGGGCTACAGTGCATGGGGTTGCAAAGAGTCGGACACGACTGAGTGACTAAACCACCAAAGTACTGTACTTGACAAACACTGCTCCCCCTCACCCCCCGCCAACCCCTCCAAATTGAAGGTTTGTGGCAACCCTGCATTGTCAGACGATGGTCAGCATTTTTCAGCAATAAAGTATTTTTAAATTAAGGTATATAAGTTGTTTTTAAAGATAATGCTTTGGATACTTAACAGACCCAAGTATCCTATAAACATAACTCTTATATGCACTGAGAAACCAAAAAACTCATGTGACTGCTTTATCACAGTGCTGTGCAATCACACTCACAGGATCTCTGAGGGTATATTTGATAGTGTCAAAGTTCTACCTAAAATTCATCTTGGAAAACAACAACAGAAACCCAGATGGTTAAAAATCACTTTAGTCCTTTGGGAGAAAATAGCTCAGTTGGTAAAGAATCCGCCTGGTATGTGAGACACCCCAATTCAATTCCGGGGTTGGGAAGATCCCCTGGAGAAAGGAAAGGCTACCCACTCCAGTGTTCTTGGGCTTCCCTTGTGACTCAGCTGGTAAAGAATCTGCGTGCAATGCAGGAGATCCCGGTTTGATTCCTGGGTTGGGAAGATCCACTGGAGAAGAGATAGACTACCCACTCCAGTATTCTGGCCTAGAGAGTTCCATGGCCGAGTCTATAGGGTTGCAAAGAGTCAGACATGGCTGAGCAACTTTCACGTCACTGGAGAAAATCTGGAGCAACTCTTGCCATGCACATTTGTACAATGTTATTAGTTCTGCAATAGAGCACCTATTTAGTCGTTGAGTCATGGCCGACTCTTTGCAACCCCACAGACTGTAGCCTGCCAGGTTCTTCTTCTGTCCAGAGGGTTTTCCAGGCAAGAATACTGGAGTAGGTTGCTATTCCCTCCTCCAGGAGATATTCCCAACCCATGGATCAAACCCAGGTCTCCCACATTGCATGTGGGTTCTTTATCATGAGCCACCAGGGTAGTACTAGGTGATTTTCTAGTAAAGCAAAGTCTCAATATGAACCTCATCTCTTTGATGTCTGCTGATTAGTACAGCCCTACTTGATTTCAAAGGCTAATTCAAGTTCACTTGACATTTAAATTAATGCAATAAACTTAATTACTGTGGCCTCACTGTGTGCCCCTTCTTTCACCCACCCCCAAACTGGAGGAGGTCACATCAACTTCTGCCTGCAAAAAACCATGTCTTTCAAAGTTCACATTCACTCTCACTGAAGTCAGCATGGGCAAACCAAGTTTTAAGCCTTTCCACAAATTCACAGATCTTCATCTGGTCTATGAAACTCGATGGAACAAACATGTGGGGAGAAGGGGAGAATTTTTTTTTAATATATTTGAAAAGCCAAGGCAAAAGCTCCAACATCCCAGGCTTATAGAAAAGTATAAAATTTAGAATTTTATTTGATATTTAAAAAATACATTTGACAAATCCACTTTTAAAATGAAAACTGAAGTCAAGTACAATATATTCTGGTAAATACACTGCAGTTTCTTAATGTGGTCAGTGCAAGGAAAGAGAGACAGACAACTCATACATAAATAATTCAACTGCTTTAGTAAAACCCAGGAGTTCACATGTTACCAAAGCTCCCCCAAAGATTAGCTTAACCCAAATACAATTCAGTAAGTCTTATCAAAGAGAAGTTTAAAAAAAAAAAGCCATAGATCTCCCTCAACATTCTTGGGCTTTCAGTAAGAATAAGATAAAATGTTATCATCAAACTTTTAAAGCATCCTAAAAAAACCTCAAGGCAAATTACAAGCTTATTTAAGCTTCAAGGCAATCTTTTGAGGGTAGCCAACTTCAAGAACAGACTTTAGAATACAAAGAAAATCTACAAATCTTTTTAAAACTACAAGTTATAGATTCCCAATATCTGAAATGATCCATCTATATACACCAAAACTCACCAGACTCACTCACCCACTCCATGCCATTAACCTCGTTGTTCTGTAGTTCTTACATCCCACATACACTTATGGCTCCAAACAGATGGCAGACAGTTTGGAATGCGATGTTCATGACACAACAGAGCTAACTCCATTCCCCAGCCTCGCACACTCCACGGACCAATCAGAAAGACAGACAAGCCAAGCAGTGAAAACAGTTCACACAAAAGGGGGAAAAGATGGGAAAGCACAAATATTCCAGAAACTGCAACAATGTCTGTTTCAACAGACTGCAGTTTGCAGGATGCATATGGTAAATAGTAGGAGAGGAAGTAAGAGATCAATATTAAGATGATTTAGACAGAGCAGAATTTTTAGCACAGAGGCACAAGATACTAGCAGAAACGTGGAGGTGGTCTAGAGGAATGGGTAAAAAACATGGAAATTATTATACCCTTGCTTATCCTACCAAGGCAACTGATATTTTAGAGAAGATATTTGGCATTATTATAAAACTCAATATCAAACTTAGAACTCAAAAAGTGTAACAGACATTTTTAGTTTACTGCATGCTTAAAGTCGGGAAGGAAAAGAGGAATTTGCTTTGGGATATTTATACAGCTGATGCACCTGTTGGGCATCCAGGTTGATGCCAAAAGTAAGGATAGTGAGGTGTAGGTTTCGAAATCATTTACAAGGTGGTAATTAAAATTTCTACTTAAAGGTGGCAGAGGATGAGATGGTTAGATAGTGTCACTGACTCAATGGACATGAGTCTGAGCAAACTCCAGGAGATAGTGAAGGACAGGGAAGCCTGGCATGCTGCAGTCCATGGAGTCGCAGAGTCAGACAAGACTTAGCGACTCAAGAGCAACAACAAATTAAAGTTCACCAGTGAATATAAGAATGTATTTTCTGTGATTCTGACAGAAAACAGAAATCACTCCCTTATTCGTTAATTCTTCCATTTACACTCCCAAGCACAAGGTAGGGGGATTCCCAACCTTCTTGTAGATTTGAGTATACGACCATAATGTTGAAAAGTCAATGAAATGATTTTTAGGAGTACTTCGTCTAAATGAATGATTAAGACAGTTCCCCAACAGAAAAACATTTTACAATAAAAAACCGGAACACTTATTTGCAAAATATATTCAACTGCCACCTAAAACATTCTTCAAGCAAGAAAAAACAAAACCCCACTCCAAAGGAAGTAGCAAAAAGACACTAATTTAAAACCCAAACCTGGAATGCTGTTTTGAGGGCAAGAGGTGGAAAAACAGAACTACAAGTTAAGATAAATTAAGAAATTAATATGTATTAATTAATGACAGAGATTTCAAATATTAGGAAAATACAGAGGAAAATCATTCTGGGTCTCTTTTAGGTCAGGGATGCTAGTTCAGTTTTCTCTCTCACTACAAATTACAGACATTTGACAAGTAGCCTGCCAGCTGGTATTAAATTATGGTATTCTCAACCCAATTCTAAATAGTGTACGCCTCACCTTCTGATACACAAATAATGACTGCTCCTTCAGCATCTTTCAGAAGTTTCAGCATGATTATGCCTAAAGCTGTTCATCAATATTTTCTTTTCCTTAACCGCCAGTGCTAGAATAATTGAAAGAAAATACTGTCTCAGCCTAGTCCCTGCTACACTTGAACTGTTTAGAGTAGTACTAAGCTTGCCGAGTTGTTATTTACTAGTGGACAGAAGGTCACCACACACACAGTCCTCAAAGAACAGCTTGATGCCAGGGTGTTCCAGCCCTCCATCACTGACAACAGATACTGGGTAACAAAATAAATCCTTTAATCGGCCTCTGATTTCTACGATTTCTACTTACTAGTTTTTGAAACGGCAGCGGGCTCAAACAATAGATCTAATTTGTATTGGGGGAAAAGTAAAATTTCTGAAGTATTTGTGGTTCAAGTTTCCCTAGGGCTAACCCTCAATCTGATCCTACTGCCTGATAGTTTCTTACCATCATGAGCTTACAACCAGAGTCGCTACGCAAAATGCGCAGAAGGACGGAAAAAGAACAAACCTCTCTGCTGATTTTTTTGGGCGGGGGGAGGGGGGAAGGGGGGTGGTGCGGGGGTGCGGCGGGGATGGGAAACAAAGCGGCGAGGGCCCGAGTGGCTGCCCGGAGAGCCCTGCAGTCCCAGGCCTTCATCCTTGCGCGGCCCGGCAGGAGACCACTCCGAAGGCCAGGAGGCAAGGCGCCCAGCGTCTGCACACCCCCGCCCGGGATTGGCCCGGCCCGCAGTCATTCAGCGCCGACACGTCAGGGCAGCAGCTCCCTCCCTCCTCCCGCCCCCTTCTCCCCGCGCTTGGCAAGAAAAGCGGGCAACGTGGAGCGGGAACAAAGGACCCCGCGGCCCACGGCGATCGGGAGCGCGGTGCCACCCTACCCCAGACCCGGGAGCACCGACTGGGCCCTGGGCAGGCTCCCCTCCCACAGTCGCCGGGTCCTGCGAGGGCTCAGGAGAGAATCCAGACCCCGGGCAGACACCCCCCCCACACACACTAGGCGGGGTTCCTGACAGCAGAAATGGAGATTCCCGCGCCCTCCTTCCGGAAGGTCTTGACCCAGCCCCCCCGAGGACCCCCTCAACCCAAAACTTCTCGTCCCTCCCGCTCTGCTTCTTCGGCCGCAGCGCTATCCGAGGCGGCCCGCCACCCGCCTTTGGCCGCTGACGCGACCGGACAACCACGGCAGCGCCTGGAGCGCGGGGTCCGCGCGGCGCCGGCTCCTCGTCCACAGAGAGCAGCGACTGCGGCGACTTGCCGACTCCTGCACCCCGGGGATCCCGCACCGCTCCGCGCCTCCCACCCTCAAACCCCAGCCGCCCGCTCCATGCGCCAGCTCGGAGTCAGCCTGCCCTTCCTCCCCCGCCTCGTCAGTGGGACCAGCGCAGATTACCTGGTTCATCTCTAAAGAGATGAAAAAACTCATCTCTGGAGCTTCAGCGGGGAGCAGGAGGAAGCGGGCGGGAATCGGCCCAACCGAAAGCGCCTCGAGGCCGCGAAGGAGGGAGTGACCGAGCGAGGAGGGGAAGAGCGCACAGCTCCTCGGAGTCTGTGAGGCCGGGAGCGCACCGGGAAGTCGCCTAGACCTGCTCGCTCGCTCGCTCGCTGGCACAGCCGCGCTGGAACCGCAGGCGGCGAAACTCTGCACAGCAGCCCCGAGCGACCGCCCTCCACGCGCGTCCCGGAGACACTGCCGCCGCGGCGGCCCGCGCGCGCCGCACCCCCGTAGCACGTCACCACGTGCACCGCCTTCGCCGCGGTCTCCGCAGCCGCCAACGCCTCCCCGACGCTTCCGGCTGGAGAGCCGGCAAATGACCGGCGAGCGCAGCAATATCGCCCTCGAGGCCCCGCCCACCTATGGCCCCGCCCCCGCCGCCCCGCCCTTCTCCCCAGCCCTGTGCGGTTCCGTCCTGCGCAGCTCAACTAGGTCAGCGCAAGGTGATCCCTGAGAGAGGGGGGGTGCTTCGGCCGCGCTGCCTTCCTTATCGCGCCGTCCGCCCTCCTTTCCCTCACCCCGGCACCCTCTCTTCGCCCCTTCAGACAGTACGGGAACTGGTTGCCTCCAGGCGCCCTCACCTGTTCTGCAGTCCCTGGAGGCACAATAGCTTGACAGATGAGACATGGGAGATTAGGTTTTTTCGGCGTCAAATGTCCTTACAGGCAACCGCCCTAGACCGGAGCTGGCCGCAATGGACCTAAGAGTCTGTAGCAGCCAGTCTGCCGTCACCTTTGTGGGTGGTGGTGTGCGGGGAGAGAGCGTGGTGATTGTGAGGAACAACAGAAGCTCGCTGACAAAGAGGGGCGAGAGGATTCAGTCACTTTTGAGAAAACCATTGGAGAGGTCAGGGAAGACATAGTATTGTATCAGCGTTGCTGTGGAAATCTGTTTACATCTGCTTTTCGTTCCCGAGATCTTTTTTTGTCCGAGTGCAGCTCTCCTCTCAGAGACACTGAGTCAGTTCTTTGCTGGACTTGCCCTCTTGGAGAAAGAGAGTAACCTTGAGAACAGATAGCAGCCTTATTTCCACCGCCCCATCTTGCCCCCAGAAGGCGAACCTGTTAAGGGGAAGGGAGACACTTAAGACACTTGACAGCAACTTCATGTGACTCTGAAGGGCACACTGGAAAGTTTCCTAGATTGAAGGTGAGGGGATTTTGTGAGGTAAACTTGTTTAAGAGTTTGGCAAAGGCTTCCAGGTTAATGTGTTAGCTTATCCTGATTTGGCCAGGGCACTTAAGCCATCTACGCCTAACCTTGTTTGTATCTGATCCCTGAGCTTAGAGGATATTTCTAGGAGCTCTTCGTCATCAGTCATCACTTCCTACTACTCTTTATCATTAACTATTTCATGTACGCTTATGGGAGCAGAAAAATGTAGGGGCCTTTCATCTGCAATAGAAGCTTTACAACTTTTATTCTAAAATATTGAAGCAAGGAGACTTTTGTTTCCAATTCAATTGTGGGTGGAAACGAGGACCTAAGATATCTATTAGTATGGTTCTAGAGGAGAAAAAGACTGACATTTGCCACTGGGCTCTTGTTTTTGTCTTCAGATAATTGACAGAAGTGTTCACTTTTATTGCAAATGAAACAGAGTACGTACCTTTTACCTTCTTTTAATACCATAGACTTCATCCTTCCAGAGAGAATGAACTGCCCACTTCAAGTAGGCACATGACTCTGTGGCCTGCTGTACACATGGTCCCTCTTGCTGTACTCTTAACAGTGCCTTTGTGACCTGAAACAGTCAACACTTTCTTAAAGCTACAGCATGATCAGTCAATGCGTTTTTGCCTCATGTGGAATTTCACATTTGTGTAGTACCTTCTGTATGAATAATGACATAATTTATGCATTCCTTTTGTCCTCCAGGCAACTCCAGATTTAAACCTATCTATCCAATTACTGTATAAACCAGATGAAAATTTAACAGTGGAACACCGTGGGCAATTTCAGCCTGGTAAAGTAACCAATTATAAGATTTCACTCAATATTTTCATTACACAAGACATATTTTAACAGTGTTTAATATAAAGGAAAACTATTGACTTCTATTTTATGTCATGCACTGAGAACGATAAATTAGGAATTGGTGCCTACCTGCAATCTTTCTATTTTCCTCTCTGATCCTGCTTTAAATGTTATGCTTGTGTTTTGTTCCTTATGTGTTAGTTTGTTAGGGCTTCTATAACAAAGTACCACAAGCTGAATGCTTAAGCAACAGAAATTTATTGTCTCACAGTCTGTACTTCTAAAGTCACAGTGTTTGTAGGGTCCTAGTTCCCCTGTAGGCACCTGAGAAGGATCTGTTCCAAGCCCTTCTCCTGGCTTCTGGTAATTCCTTGATTTGTGGCAAAAGAGCTCCAGTCTTTGCATGGCCTTTCCCCCATGTGCCTGTCTCTATGTCCAAATGTCCTCTTTTTATAAGGATTAGAGGCCCACCCTAACCTGATATGGCCTCATCTTAACTAAGTCACCATTTCCCAATCAGATCATACTTTGAGATATTGAAGTTTAGGTCTTTAACACAAATTTTGGAGGGGACATAATTCAACTCATACCACTTCAGTTCAGCGTTTCTCCAGATTTGGTCCACATGCACCACATTTATCAAAATAACCTAGATGTTTTATTAGAAATGCAGGTTCCTAAGCTTTACCCTAAGCAAGTGATTCTCAAAGGCCAGGAATGATTTTTTTTTTTTTTTTTTTTGCCTCCAGGGGACATTTGGCAGTGTCTGGAAACGGGACAGGAGAGAGGTATCTGATATCCAACAGACTCAGAATGCTGCTAAACACCCTGCAATGCACAGGACAGTCCACCACAACAAGAAAACGATCCCACTCCAAATGTTAATAAAGCCTGGGCCTCCCAGGTCACAGCGGTAAAGAATCCACCTGCCAGTGCAGGAGACATAAAAATACAGGTTCAGTCCCTGGGTCAGGTAGATCCTCTGGAGGAGGAAATGACAACCCACTCCAGTATTATTGCCTGGAAAATTCCATGGACAGAGGAACCTGGTAGGCTACACTCCCTGAGGTAACAGAGATTTGGCCACGACTGATCACCACCAAGAAGCTATATCCTAAAACTGCTAAACCAGACTCTCTGGGATAGAGGCCTGGAAGTCAACATTTGACAAGCATCTCAGCTACTTTTACCCACACGAAAGTTTGAGAAGCACTTCAGATACAAAATCCTTTTCTTGGAATATATATACATGCTCCATTTTGTTCCAGATAGTAGTTACCTCTCTTATTTATTAGCCATGCTAATTATAAGATGTTAATCTAACTAAATATGACAACTTAGCAATTGCCTGAATTTCTGAGTCTTACTGTAACATTCATTTTAGATTGGAAAGCTGTTTGTATTTTAAAATTTCTGTTCCATATTACATTATTTTGGATCAGCTATCAACATTTTCTAGATGCCCTTTGTCTAATCAAAATTGTTTTGAACAGAAAACTATTGCTAGTCTCTGGCTTGGCAAAGCAGTGCTTTGTCTGCTCCAGTCCACTGGTTTTTCCAGTAGCCAGAGTGACTGACTTGTCTATTTCATGTATTTCTCTCATCCCTTGAAGTAATGCTGCTCTCCTCTCACATTTTTTCTCTTCTTTACTTTTGGCATTTGAAAATATTTTTAGGGTATATTAGTGGTGTCTTAAGAGCAGAAGCAAGAAAATGGTAGTGTCATAAAAGCCACCAGAAGCACAAGGGAAAATCTTAAAACTTCCATTAAAAAAGGTCATTGGAAATTATTATGTGTTTCAGTGTATAACAAATTGAGAACTTGCCTCTCTAAAAAACTGTTTTAAGTATTCTGTTTTAGAGAATGCTTAGTTGCTCAGTCATGTCCATTCTTTGAGAACCTTTGGACTGTAGCCTACCAGGCTCCTCTGTTCATGGGATTTTTCAGGCAAGAAATATACGTGTGTGTGTGTGTGTGTGAAATATATATAATCCAGAGATTATAAAATCAAAATAATTTGGCTCTGCATTATCCTTATTGACCATTACATTATCCAAGCTGTTTTGCTAATGACCTTTTACTAGTTTTCTGAAGTCATCCCTGGTAAAATTTTGAGAACAACTCTAGCCTCCTGTTCCAACAACCAGAATCCCTGAATAGTTTCTTTCTCTTTCAACAGTTTCTTAGGAATTAAAACCTCTCATGTCATTCAAACATATTTTCTGTGACATTATATGATCTTTAAGCCTGCTTACCTCTTTGGACTGTGTGGCCAACAATCGTATGTTCAACTCTTAAATTACAAAGTGCAACCTAAGCTTTAGACTTCTCTGGTGACTCAGATGGTAAAGGGTCTGCCTACAATGCGGGAGACCCAGGTTTGATCCCTGGGTCAGAAAGATCCCCTGGAGAAGGAAATGGCAACCCACTCCAGTATTCTTGCCTGGAAAATCCCATGGATGGAGGAACCTGGTAGGCTACAGTGCATGGGGTCGAAAAGAGTCAGACATGACTGAGCAACTTCACAAGCTTTCTAAAAGTCTTCATTCAAAAAATCTTAAAAAAAAAAAAAAAACGAGATTGCTGAAAATAAGCAAGGTGTAGAGTAAGCAGCCTTTATACTGAGTTTTTAATACAAATGTTAAAATCAAATGTATAAACAAAAAAGTGTTTATAACTTTTGGTTGGTAACAAAAAGCAAAATCAACAAAAAAAGTTGGTAACATAGAGCAAAATCTGTACAGTTTGATCCAGAAGATCTTTTGTTGTGTTTGCATCCAAAACTTGACACCTGATGGCTGAAAGTCATACAACACAGTTTTCAGCTGGACTAGCCAGCCAGCTGTTGCCAGTGTAAGCTGATCACTTAACACATGAAGTTAAGAGGCTTCTACAAAAAAAAAAAAAAAAAAAAAGCCAGGAAGGATAGAGAAGTGAGGATATAACATCAGTTCTACCCTTTTCTATCATGTTTTCTACCTTCTGGAGACCAGAGTGAAGTACAATGAGAAAATGATGGAATTTTACAAAATTCTTGTGAACTAGGCTTTCTAAATTACTGAAGAGTCATAAAGTTGTTATCTAAAAATTCCTCCCCCAAGAGTAATTCCTCGTAGCCGTGCTTCAAAATTGGCACCCTAGCAAACAGAATGAACAGATAAAGTGAAATGTTATCTTTCCCAATCATCTCTAATGTCCTGCTATAGAGGAAAATATGAGGGAAAAGAGATGATGGCAACATAATCCACCAATGGCCTCAAAGGTCACCATGCCTGATACTGAGTGAAGTAAATGAGAGTATTCTTGCCTGGAGAATTCCATGGACAGAGTAGCCTGGTGGGCTACAGTCCATGGCATCGCAGAGTGGGACATGACTGAGCATTGGACACACACAAATCAGAGAAACAGAAACATTGTATTATATCCTTTATAGGCAGACTCTAAAAAGACATGATACAAATGAACTTATTTACAGAATAGAAACAGACTTACCAACTAAGAGAAGGAATTTACTGTTGCCAGAGTGGGGAAGAATGGAGGGAAGGGGTAGTTAGGGAGTTTGAGATGGACATGTACACACTGCTGTATTTAAAATGGATAACCAACAAGGACCTACTGTATAGCACAGAGAACTCTGCTCAATGTTATGTGGCAGCCTGGATGGGAGGGGAGTTTTAGAGAGAATGGATACATGTATATGTGTGGCCCAGTTGCTGCTGCTACCTGAAACTATAGCAACATTGTTAATTAGCTATGAAGTGAAGTGAAAGTCAGCTCAGTCCTGTTTGACTTTTGCAACCCCATGGATTGTAGCCCGCCAGGCCCCTCTGTCCATTGGGATTCTCCAAGCAAGAATACTGGTTCAGTTCAGTTCGGTTCAGTCACTCAGGTGTGTCCGACTCTTTGCGACCCCATGAATCGCAGCACACCAGTGGGTTGCTATTCCTTTCTCCAGGGGATCTTCCCGACCCAGGGATGGAACCCAGATCTCTGGCATTGCTGGCAGATTCTTTACCATCTTGAGCCACCATGGAGGCCCAAAACTCCAATATAAAATAAAAAGTTTAAAAAGAAAAGGTCACCCTGCCTCTGAGATACCCTTTCTCTTCAAAGTTTCTCTCTCAATAGCTTACTCCCACCAATCCTTCAAGACCCAATCAGCACTTTGTCACTTCCAAGAAGTAGGCTTGTATAAATGAAAGAGTACTGGACTTGAAGGCCGAGGTCCAAAATCTTGGCCTTGTTGCTTAATTATTTAACGAAAATCTCTTGTCTTCTCGGCGACTCTGTTTTCTAATCTTCAAAATAGGAATTAATACTTGCCTTACAGAATTTTCTATACTTAGTACATGGAGGGTGATGAGTAAATCTTTATTTCTTTATTTGAAGGCCTCCTCCAATTACTCCAACATACTTCTGTCCCATTTCTCTGAACCCTGGCACATCATTTATAAAATTCACTTGTCTCTTAATCTACCTTCAGTACTTTGATGCTTGTAGGGCTGAGAGGTGAGTGGTTTGAAGCATATTAGCAACCCAGACCATAGGCATCTCTTAATTTTCTAGAAAGTGTGGAGCAAAAAAATCAGGATTAATTTTGTTATAGCAAAAAATAATTTTATATAAAAAATCTGAGCAACAGCTATATACTGACGCTTAAGGTGGCTGTTCCTCTGCCCTCGGCCACCTTGAAGTGTTGGGTGAATGAGTGTCTAAACCACAGGTGCCTCTTGTGCTTCTTTCTGTCAGACTGATGTTTCCATAGTGAACGTAAGTGGTAGAGGAAGCTGGAGAGATGGAGGACTCGGGGAATAAGAAAGGAAGCGGTTATGAAGGCATATCACAAGCCAGAGAGGGTAAAGGCACCTCGGATGACAGACAAGGACAGTGGATCTCCTTGGCTAATTACCTTTCTCCTTCTCAAAGAGGTCTCCATTGTGCAGAAGGGAATGTAGGATTCTCAACTCCTTTCACTTAGAAAAGTGTGTGAACAAACATCCTAAGTACTGCTCTGTCTGTCTTCCATGTGCAAGTGTCCTTATGTAGCTGTTTCTCAGATTTTTTTTCTGTAAAATTATTCTTCACCGTAACAAAATGAATCCTAAGTTTTTGTTCTGCATTTCCTAGAAAGCTAAAAGAAGCCTATGATTTGAAATGATGGGGGTCAAGGTTCTTCCCTTTATGTATCTACACCGTGACGCAAGATGTGGCCTTAGCAAGTCTCACTGCTCGTGTTGCTTTTCGGCCACATTGAACGCCTCCCTTCCATGAAACACCATGCCTTTTGGATGTACTCTGGCACTGACTGCAGCACTCTTTTGTTGTTGTTTAGCCTCTAAGTCATGTCCAACTCTGTGACCATAAGGACTGTGGACTCCCAGACGCCTATGTCCATGGGATTTCCCAGGTGAGAATATTAGAGTGGGTTGCCATTTCCTACTCCAGGGTATCTTCCTGACCCAGGGATCATTAATTTCTACTCATCCTCCAAACTTTGGTGTTGAGCTGAAGAACTCACTTCTGCTATGCAGCTTTCCTGGATGGGCCTGGGCTGGGCTGCAGTCCCTCCTATGAGCTCACACAGTGCCCTGGGACATCTCCCCTCTTTGTAACATTAATTGCATGAGTAATGACAGAGGATGAGCCGGGTGGATGGCATCACTGACTCAATGGACATGAGTTTGAGCAAACTCGGTGAGATGGTAAAGGACAGGGAAGCCTGGCATGCTACAGTCCATAGGGTCTCAAAGAGCTGGAAATGACTGAGGGACTGAACAACAACTATGCAAGTATCAGTCGTCTGCATCCCCTCTGCACGTTGCACTCTGGGAGGACAGATGCCGTCCTGTTCATCGTCACATCGTCACTACCTGCCCTGAGGCCAGGCACATAGAGATCCTCAAAACACATCACTGCAACAAGCAAAGGAGGGAATGATATGCATTCATTGTTATTGCCTTGAGCTTTAAAAATGTGAAGATGTACAAGACAAGTTGGCTTTTGCCTGAGTTTTTGTAGTGTGTTGATTAATTTGTTTTAGCTTTAAAATTCTAACCTAAAGTAATATGTAATCTTCACAAAGCTTGTAGGTAATTCTCTTTTGTATGTGCATGCTAAGTCGCTTCAGTCGTATCCGATTCTTTGCGACCCTATGGACCACAGCCCTCCAGGCTCCTCTGTTCATGGGATTCTCCAGGCAAGGATACTGGAGTGAGTTGCCATGCCATCCTCCAGGGGATCTTCCCGACCCAGGAATCAAACCCATGTTTCCTGTGTCTCCTGCATTGCAGGTGGATTCTTTACTGCTGAGCCACCTGGGAAACCCACTTGTCTGTCACTTTTCCGAAAAATCTATCAGCAGGGCCATTGCAAGCCTTTGGTGTGACTTTATTTACCTACTTGTTATGGCCTACATGTCAACAGCAAGTCAGACACACAAATTTTTAACAGATCGAATCATTTCATTTTCCAGAAGGTAATGTATCCACCATTTTGATATCACTTAAGGGAGGGCCTCATTATTCTAATATTGCACTTACAGGAAGTCTCTCCTATACTGTGGAGCCTGTTTCTGGGTTTCTTAAGCTCATCCATTGCATCACAAGCTTCTTGCTTGCTTGTTTGGATTTTCAATGCTACATATGGTTCCAGGCACAGAGCTGACGCTTGAGGGAATTCTGGAATAGCAGTTTTGAGTGTTATAGGGACATACAGTCACTTCTCATTTTACTTACTTCTCACAGAAGTCTCAAGAAAATTTATCATCATTATCTTATGTATAAGGAAATGGGAATTTAGAGATGTTAGGATTCTTGCCTGAAGTCATGTTACTTGAATGGTGGTGCCAGGAGTTTAATCCAGGAGAGTCTGATCTGAGGCCACCCCTGTTTTTACCACCACACCCTGCCTTTCAGTACATGTTTGCTAAATCAGTTTAGTACTAATTTCCATAGGAGACAAATAAATAGTTGATGCATCTAGAAGGGTGAACAGAGGATATTGATAGGTTATGTAACTAAACTTTTGTCTTTAGTGTCAGTGAAATTAACCATTAAGGATAATCAGAAGCGCAATATAACCAGTATGTAGAGCTGTGAACACACCACTTTGGCAGGCAGATCTAAGAAACAGAAGAACTCTTCTTGATAAACAACATCAACTTAACTTCATGAACAGGTCTCTAAGTGAAACAAGGTGAGGCAGAGATGGCTGGTTGCCTATGCGGTCCGTACGTTTTCCTTTTCCTCCTTAGAAACACAATACTAAAGGCCACAGTTCCTAGTCTCCCTTGCAGCTAGATATGGTAAGCTTGAAATACTATGTGAGAACGTCATAAAATTGTTCTTCAAAGGAAAAAAGAGGACCCTTTTGCCTTTTCTTTTCCTGCTAACTAGGATGCAGATGTGATGGGTTGAAGTTAAGTAGCCATTTTGGATCATGAGGTGATGGGCTAAGGATGACCAGAACAGTGTGCCAGAGGAAGTCTAGGGTATGATGACCTTTGAGCTGTCATCTTGATCTGGCCTGCCAAACTCTAGATCTCCTCTATGTGAAAGCATAACAAACTTTCATTTTGTTTAAGCCAAACATGGAAGTGGAAAAAGCCAGTTTAGTGATTTCTGTCATTTGCACAAGTGTCCCTCCTCCGGTTTGTCATTCTGTTTCTGTCCAGTTTTATTTCATCTTACAATACTGCAGTTGTTTATATTTCCTAGAACCTGCACTGCATGTTTGAAACTAGCAAGCAGCAAACACCATTTCTTTGTCATAGACTGGTTATTGGTACTATCTAACAAGTTCACACTAAGTCCTTTGTAGGTGACTCTGATTAAAGGTCAGGAGACCACATGTAAGCTCTACAAATAACCTCAAGTTTTGAATTTTATGATTTAAAAGGTTAGGCCCCACCTCAGCTTTCTCTTATCTGACCATTGATCTAATACCACATCATTTTTATTTTTCCAAATGGTATATTATCCCACTTGATGGTTCACTGCAGATGTCTACTGAATTTATGCATAATAACATGTAAAACATTCTGCTGTATACAATGAGTTCACAGATGAATCATAAAGGTTTTGTTCTTTAAGAAGAAAGTAATCAGTTGATTGAATGGAGATAAACTCCGTGGGGGTACAAATAGGGAATGGATTTATTTTCTCTAACCTTCAAACATTTCCCTGGTGGTCCAGTGGCTAAGACTTTGTGCTCCCAGTGCAGGGGGCCTGGGTTTTGATCCCTGGCCGGGGAACTAAAATCCACAAGCTACAACTAAGACTCAGTGCAGCTAAATAAATAAAGAAATAACCTTCAAACATGGATTTTCTCATTACAAATAACTTCAGATAGTCCCTATAGTTTTTTAGTCACTTAGGGTATTTAAGGCTTACTTTCAGGTATTAAAAGACAATACAGTTTAGTCTAACTTAAAACCTTACATCTAATTCTCTAACCCAGTTGCATCTAATCTCACATGTAATTCACAGTTTCCCATGGCCTACCCCACTCCCAGCCCAGACCTGATCCAAGGCTCAGGCATCCACAGTGGGCATGAGCCGTGAGGTGTGATCTTTTTATCACGCTGTCTTTACTCTCTACCCATTAAGTACAGAGTAATCTCAGCCTATTGTAATCTCTGTCCTTGTTTCCTGCCATGTGCCCTCTTCAGGCCCATTGGCCTCCTTTCCATCCCTATTAAACATGTTTCTGCCAAGGGCCTCTGAGTTTCCTGTTTCTCTGCTTCACTCTTCCCCCAGCCATCTGCATGGCTTGCTCCACGACTCTCAGGCCTTTTCTCAAATGTCTGCTTATCAGTGAGGCAGCCCTGACTCCTCTATCCCACACCTATCACTTCCCTACTCTGCTTTGCATTTCTCATCTCACCATCTGATAAATTCCACTTCCACTGGGAAGTGAGGTGCCTGTCTCTTCTCCTGCAGACACCTCCCATCTTTATGAGGCAGGGCAGGAGATCGAGTACCTGTCTCTGAGTATGAGAAGAGGAGGAAGAAAAGCCAGAACACTGTCTCCTTTGAATTTCTGTTCTCCTTGACTTTCTTCAACCAACTTTCACAATTTGGTCTTGTCATTTAGAAGCCGGAAGTGAGAGTTTCCTAGATACTGGATCGATCTGTCTTTTTTTACTGAGTCTGCATGGATGTGGCAGGCACTCTCTTTAGAATGCAGCGGCAGTTGTCTCATTATTCTCAGCTTTGGGGCTTCAGCTCAAGTACAGAGATGAAAAGTAAAACTTCATTCAATGTGCTGTTAACTAAAACCTTCTCACAATCTAATGTGTAGTGATTGCCACAAAGAGAACGTTTGAATTTGAGGTAATCATTGTGATATGAGTAGATGCCTCCATGGATTCAGGATGTTCGATTTTTTGGAAATAGGAACCTAGGTGTTTGCACATTTTGGAAGCAATTACAACTGGTTATACAGTGACATTGCCCCTGGATCCAGCCCTGCCTGGACTTTTTATATGAGTCAGTTATTTTCCTTTTTTTTCCTCATAAGCCAGGTGACTTGGCTTTTCATCACTTGCCACCCAGCAGTCCTGGCTGTCACCATGCCATCTCTTGCCTTAAACTGCTGCCTGTGTGTTGTCATCAGAGTCGCTACACTCCTGGCATATTTTCTCAAGCTGCACTTTTCCTTTTCCCAGGGACTACTGATAATTGAAAGGATTTATTAAGGTCCCACTCTGGGATTCTCCTGGCCTCTGAGCACAATAGAAGAAATATTGTCAGTAACTATTTTGACAAATCCAGTAGTGTTATGTTTGGATGCATAGTTGTGTTTGCAATTCTGAATGCTATTGCTCTACATATGGCTGAAGAAAATATTTTCTTATTGATTTTCCATAATAATCCAACATAGTAGGCTCGTATTCTTTGTAATTATCATTTGCATTAGTTAGTCTTTAGGTGAAGTATTCAAACATCTTTAAGTTATTAATCTTTTGTATTCAAATGTTATATGAGGGCTTCCCTGGGGGCTCAATGGTAAAGAATCCACCTGTAATGCAGGAGATGTAGGTTCTATCCCTGGGTCAGGAAGATCCCCTAAAAAAGGAAATGTCAACCCACTTCAGTATTCTTGCCTGCGAAATCCCATGGGTGGAGAAGCTACAGACCATGGAGTCACAAAAGAGTTGGACACAACTTAGTATCTAAACAACAATGAGTTATATACCTAACTCCAAAGGTACTAAAATCCATTAAGGAACCTAAAGTCCTTTAACATTCATTCATTCTCCCTAGTGCCAGAGACATATTCCTCTAATAAAGAGACTTATAAAGTAATATATAACACAGTCAATGTGGTTTACATCTTTGAGAAGTTTTAGCAGTGCTACTGTTGGGAGAATTAATTTTCTGAAAGAAATCTGAAATTATTCAGAGTGTGAGAAAATCAGGGTGTGATTTTATACACCCACCAAAGTTCTAACTTTAATTTCCTGTTCTTGGTATGAAAATAAAATGTTTATGAGAAGAAATACCAAAAACTTAGAGGGAATTTGAAATCAAATTTATCGTAGATTCACCCAAAAGAAAGAACTTTGAGCTCCAGATAACATAAACTACTATACAGGGTTTGGTTATGCTTCCTTCTTCTGATAGGGATGTGGAAACAATAGATGCCTAAAAAAGAAAAAAAAAAAAGGAAAATACTAGGGGGTAGGATTGGTAAAATAAGACCCAGTACCTTTTTACTGTAAAAGAAAAGCTGATCTCAAATTCTTATGTCTGCTTGTTTATAAATTAATTCATTACACAAATGTTTATTACAAGTTTACTACATACCAGACGCTATGGTGAGTTTTCATCCTACAAGTTCAGCTCAGTTCAGTCGATCAGTCGTGTCCAACTCTTTGTGACCCCATGAATTGCAGCACGCCAGGCCTCCCTGTCCATCACCAGCTCCCGGATTTCACTCAGACTCACATCCATTGAGTCGGTGATGCCCTCCAGCCATCTCATCCTCTGTCGTCCCCTTCTCCTCCTGCCCCCAATCCCTCCCAGCATCAGAGTCTTTTCCAGTGAGTCAACTCTTTGCATGAGGTGGCCAAAGTACTGGAGTTTCAGCTTTAGCATCATTCCTTCCAAAGAACACCCAGAGCTGATCTCCTTTAGGATGGACTGGTTGGATCTCCTTGCAGTCAAAGGGACTCTCAAGAGTCTTCTCCAACACCACAGTTCAAAAGCATCAATTCTTTGGCACTCAGCTTTCTTCAGAGTCCAACTCTCACATCCATACATGACCACTGGAAAAACCATAGCCTTGACTAGATGGACCTTTGTTGGCAAAGTAATGTCTCTGCTTTTGAATATGCTATCTAGGTTGCAAGTTAGACAGATCATGAAATAGATGACGATAGTCATCTGTGATGATGGTGAGGGAATGAGGGAGTTCCTGTGGGACTCTGGAATAAGAGCAGGTGAGCCGGTGAAGGCAGTGACCAGAGAAACCTCATGAGATGTAGTTTGACCTGAGACTTGAAGCCTGAGTATGAGTTTACCTGGTGGCTAGGGAAGGGTGTTTTAGAAAACACATGCAAACTAAAGTGTGTCTGAGGATTCCCAGGTAGGTTATGATGGAGGGTGTGTAAGATGGGAGAGGCCTGAACAATGAAACAAAGGTGGATGTCTTGTTATTCTTTAGGGTTTGGAATTGTCTTAAAGGCCCTGGGGAGTGGCCAAGGGATGTTAATCTAGGGAGGAACATTACCATGTTTGCATTTTAAAAGGCTTTGTGGAGGGTTTTCCTAAGGAGAAAGCTAATGAGCTCCCCATACCTACAAGAGAGAGAATAAGAGGGGAAAAGCTGAGATGAATGGATTGAATCCTCACAAGAAAGAGTTCGATCAGACAGAGAACTTGACCCTGTAGATGATTAGACAGATGTTGTGAAGACCTGAAGATCTTTTATAAAGCATGGTCATCTTTCACATTTTATTTTTTAGTTTTTACATTTTTTATGTATATGTTTTTGGCCACACTGCACAGCATGTGGGATCTTAGTTCCCCAACCAGGGTGGGAACCTGTGCCCCTGGCAGTGGAAGCAGAGTCTTAACCACTGAATTCTCTACATTTTAAAATGTGTCTGGTTGAGGCAAGATGTTAGATATGCTGAGATTTCCTAAAATATGTTCTTTAGAAGAGTTGCTGATAGATGTTTCATGAACAGAAAACAGAATTTTAGTGCTTTCCGAAAGTTTGGCTTGGTCACACTTGAAGAGGCCTATCTAATTACTGTGGGACTTTTACAGCCTTTAACATGCTATGCCTTGTGTCTTTGACTGGGACTTGGATTCAGGGTTTCCAAACTTTATTGATCACAGGACCTCTATGATCTTCTCTTCCAAAGAGCACACTTGGTAAAATACTGAACCAGATACATTTGATTCTGTTACTAAGATTTTCCCCTGAGGTTCTGAAATCTTAAAAAGTATTTAAGACCTGGAATTACTTTTCCAGAGTGTTTATCCATTACAAATGAGTGATCTTACAGTTGTCAAGCAAGTCTGTCAAAATTGAATAATAACTAGTCAATGACTACTTTTTAGATTCCTTATTTTATGATATAATTGGATAAAATATGAACATAACTAGAATCCTAAGGGCCAACTTAGACAATTCAGGAAACCAAAAATATACTCATTTCAAATAATTAAAAGAAGATGGGGATAAGCTGTCCCTTATCCCTCTATATGAAGATATTCTCTGATAATTTAAAACTCAGAAAGGGAGTTAGAATTCTAATGTGCAGTTTAAACAAAGAGAGATGGAATTTTGGAGTCATCTACAGAATGATGTGCTTCCCTGGTGGCTCAGTGGTAAAAGAATCCACCTGCAATGCAGGAGACACGAGTTCGTTCCCTGAGTCGAGAAGATTCTCTGTAGAAGGAAAAGGCAACCCACTCCAGTTTTCTTGCCTGGGAGGAGCCTTGTGGGCTGTAGTCTGAGGGATTGCAAAGGAATTGGACATGACTTAGTGACTAAATAACAACAACAACAGAACGTTTCCATTGGGAATGTGACATTAGGTTGGCAGGCATGAGATTAGGGATATTCAAAAATACGTCTGAAAAATAGATATTCTAGTGATGTAATCTAATCCTTGAATTGCAAATAGACTTTAACTTAGATGTCAATTCCAATTAGTTGCAGTGTTGTTTGAAGTGTTAGGTTCTGAAGAGTTGAGAGTCTCCATGTAGTTGGATAAACATGGTGACTGATGAGCAGTATATGCCTTGTGTGGGGAAAGAGAGAGTGAGGCTCCCCATCCTTGCAGTTGCCATTCCCCTTTGAAGTCATACTTGGAGGTGTTAGGTAGGTAGAATAGAGAAAAGAAGTCCAAAATGGCGGTGGCTAAAAGACAAGGAAGGTGTGAGGACCACAGTGAAGACTTCAGGCAGAACAAACAGAACAAACAGCACTCCTGGCTGAGCCCAATTTGCATAGGGCAGGCCCAGGTGGAGGGAAAAAAACATAAAAGGAGGAGCCAAAGCACTTTCTCATGGACTCTCTCTCCCGTGTGCGTGCGCTCCTTTCTCTCTCTCTCTGTCTCTCTCTCTCTCTCTCTCTCTCTCACTCTCACTCTCCTGCTATCTTCTAAATAAAAATGGAGCTGTAACACTGATTTGCCTAAGAGCTGTAGCACGGTTTGTCCAAGACCCGAGAGCTGTGACGCGCCGAGGGCTTTAATGTCCGTCGCTCCAAATCTTTGTTGTGATGAGACAAAGAACCGAGGAACATACACTCACATGACAGAGGTATGTAAGTCATAAAGTGTTCTGGTGAGGTGGATTGGGTAAGAAACAACTATTTGAGACATTTAGGTTATTTAAAAATGATTTAGAAGATCTTGTCAGGTCACTCAAAATGTACTCGACCTAGGTTAGAAAAGAGAACTTTGCGGAAATGCAGTACAACAATGGACCCCCGTAGAAAGGAGTCCTTGACAAGGAAGTTCAAATCTCTTTCAGCACATAAAGTGTAAGGACTCAAATTTAGTATAGTGTCAATATGAGAATTTCTGTTGGAGCCTACGTGATTAGTCTTTTCTGTGAGTACATTGAGTTCATATTCATTATTATCTTTTGCCAAGCAAGACTAAATCCGTCACAAAATTCTCAATATAAAGAACTTTCTTTCCTTTAGCAAATGAGGCCTCTGTTTTCCATAGGGATCCCAGAGTCCCTGCAATGGACAACACTGTCAAAAGGAAGGAGACTTCCCTGGGAATAGATAGGGAAAACAGTAGTATGTCCTTGTTGATTGTGCAGTCCCGGCAAATCCTGGCCCAGTCTCCCATGGTGGGGGGCCCTCGGCCTGTTGGCGGACAAGCTGCCGCCCAAGTAGAGTGACGCACCCCGTGAGTCAGGGCCACTTGCAACTTCACACCCGGCTTCCTGCCCAAATCCCTGCCGATTCTGTTTCTTAGCCAAATGACATCAAGAACAACTTGAGGAAAATATAAAGAAAGTTATGCCCTTTTGAGACAGTTTATTTCCAATAGTGTCTAGCCTGTGGCTTAAATTCTGGACTTGAAATTAGGAAAACAGAGTACAGATTAGACAAAGTCAGAAATGGAAATTTCTCTGTGCCATTCCCATCTTGAACAGGCACTGCCGCAGAACTCTGATGATTCAGTTTCCCTGGGTCTCAGTGTCCTCATATTCTCAATTGGGATGAGAAGAAGCCTGGAGGTGGAGACAGTGAAGAAAGCAATTTTCATATTTCATAAATTCTAGATAATTTATCTAAAGAATTCCCTGCTTTCTCCAGACAACAGCCAATCCCATCATGAGATCAGCAGTGAGATGACCCCACAAACTGGATGGAATAGAGGGAACCCCCACCACCCCACCCCTCCCAGTGGCTGCAGGAAATCTCCAAGGTTTGTCAAACAAGTGATTTGAAACTTCTGTGATCTCTCTGGCTACATTATGGTTTCAGATATTGCCAGTGCCTGTGGCTCTTGAGATGGGTATCATCATGAGTTGGTACCTCATTCCGCACTGTATCATAGTCCACTTTACAACACTGCCCACAGAGGTCTGGATCATGTGGCCCCAGGTGACTATTTACTGGTGCTACTGCAGGTGTCCTTTCCCTAGGAATAGATAGACATTTCTGAGAATCAGGCTGTAAACAATCCAATTGCATTCAAAGTCACCTTTTTCCTTAGGAAGACTTGTGTACAGGGTTGTGTATAGACTGGCATAGGCTTCCCAGGTGGCTCAGTGGTAAAAATCCTCCTGCCAATGACTTGGGTTCGATCCCTGGGTTGGGAAGATCCCCTGGAGAAAGGAATGGCAACCCACTCCAGTATTCTTGCCTGGAAGATTCCATGGACAGAGGAGCCTGGTGGGCTACAGTCCACGGGGTCGCAGAGTTGGACACGACTGAGTGAGTGAGCACACACTTGCACATAGATTGGCATACCACTTCTTTTGTGATTGTTGTTGTTCAGTCGCTAAGTCATGTCCGACTCTTTGGAAAACTCAGCAGTAGCCACAGGACTGCAAAAGATAATTTTCATTCCAATCCCAAAGAAAGGCAATGCTAAAGAATGTTCAAACTCTCATACAAAATCAGGCTACTTTGTTCAGATATTGTTCATTATAAGGTGAGAGAACAAAATATCTGACCAAAGTAGCCTGACTTTTTTTGTCAAGAGAAGGCTGACTTCATTTTCATTTTTTGTTGCAATGAAGGTGCGTCCCAGGTGGCACTAGTGGTAAGGAACCTCCTTGCCAAGACAGGAAACATAAGAGATGTGGGTTCAATCCCTGGGTTAGGAAGATCCCCTGGAGAAGGAAATGGCAACCCACTCCAGTACTCTTGCCTGGAAAATCCCATGGGGTCGCAAAGAGTTGGACATGACTGAAGCAACTTAGCACATTGCAATTAAGTGTGCTTAGATGCATGTCTGTGCAATGTGACTCCTTAATTCAAGTTGAGGTTAAGTCGAGAGAGAAGGCTTGGAGCCTTCTAGTGTCTTTCTTCCCTTTGTTCTGTCTCTCCAGAAATCTGTGGACCACAGGTGTTTACCCCTGGAGCAGACACACCAAGGTTATATGCCCAGTGAGGCTTTGCTTTCAATTTCTTTTGTAAAGTGGTTGAAGGGTCTCTGGTTGGGAAAGAGAATGTGGGAAAACAACCGACAACCAAGGGCCAGGCCGCTGCAGCGTTCTCTTCAGTAAACCGGGGTTATAAGAGGACACATGGGAGCTCAGGATTTGAACACTGATTCTGTTCAAACAATCCCTGTCTAGGAACCCCTCTAAAGTCTTTATACGTGTACAGATATGTACACACACACACAATTACGTGATGGGCACCCTGGTTGAAGACCACTGCCTTAACTCCCCATATTCACCCCAACTGGAAAATCTGGTTGCTCTTCTAAACTGAGTACTGCAAGTTTGTTGACTGTTTGCAATGTACCAGTCAACTTAGTTACCAAAGTTTATCTTCCTGAAAACCTTGCCATGGGTAATTAATTGTGCCATCCAAAGTCATGTAGCAATAGACTCAGGAACCAGACTGAGCTTCTCTTAGTGCTTCCTTCCTCCCCCAACTGCCCTGAAGTCATTCTTATTAAACAAGACTTGGTCTGCTGAGTATTTGAATTAAGGGAAGGATTAAAAAGGAATCCTCGACCTCTGTAGACTATTTCTGATCAAAGTCCTCATATTCCACCAGCCCCCAGGTAATGTCTGGTCACCTGGTTTTGCCTTCAGCAAGAATCCTGTTTAGCCAGAACCCATTATATTTGCTCTTAGTACTTTTTCATTCACCAATCCTCCCCCACCCCCACCCCCACCCCCACTCTGTTCCTTAGCTTTTCCTTGTGATTCGAGCCCATCTCTCTTCCCTACTTAAAAAAAAAAAAAAAACTTTAATTTTTTAGTAGTAGCCCTCCTTGAATAAAGTCTTCTTTACTGTCTTTAAAGAGGGTCAAGAATAAATTTTAACACTTCAGTAGGGCTTTAGATAACCTTTTGAAGCAGTCTGATTTACTTAGAGAATTCTACATAATAATATGGGCTGGTAAAGAGCCCTCCTGCCAGTGCAGGAGACACAAAAGACATGAGTTTGATCCCTGGGTCAGGAAGATCCTCTGGAGAAGAAAATGTATTAATTAGATATTATAATTCATAAAAAAATGACTTGTTAATCCATAGAACAGGTTTCTAAGGTCTTTTTGAAATTTACCAAGTAGTAATATAAAAGATTCAACAGCTCTTAGTTTTTATTGAAAAAAAAAGATAAACTATCTCCAAATTACTCCTAAATATTATAAAAATAATTTCCCTTTAAAAATAACTGGCCAAGAATCCAGAAGAAGCTCTTTTCCCCCCCAGACTTTAAATTTTTTATTTTGTATTGGGGTATAGTCAATTAACAATGTTGTGGTAGGTTTAGGTGAACAGGGAAGGGACTCAGCCACACATATGTGTATCCATTCTCCACTAAACCCCCCTCCCATCCAGGTGGCACATAACATTGAGCAGAGTTCCATGTACTATACAATAGGTCCTTGTTGGTTATCCATTTTAAATATCACACTGTGTACATGTTCATCCCAAACTCCCTAACTGTCGCTTCCCCTACCCCAAAGCAACCATAAGTTTGTTTTCCAAATCTGCGAGTCTTTTCTGTTTTGTAAGTTTGTTTGTATCATTTCTTTTTAGATTCCGCATATAAGGGATGTCATACGATATTTCTCCTCTGCCTGACTTCACTCAGTACCACACCTCGAGAGGTCCATCCATGTTGCTGCAAATGGCATTACTTCATTCTTTTTAATGGCTGAGTAATAGCCTGTTGTGTATATGTACCGCATCTTCCTTTCCATTTGCCTGTCGCTGGGCATGTAGGTTGCTTCTGTGTCTCGGCTGTTGTAAACAGTGCTGCGGTGAATGTTGGAGTGCATGTATCCTTTTGGATCATGTTTCAGAAAAACCTTTCAGACTCTCCCTACTTTTTGCTTTTATTTTCTCTTTTATCAGTTATTTTATTTGTTTAACTTTGGCCGTAAGAAATCTGTTTTTACTTTGAAATTAAAGACACTCATTTTTGTCTTTGAATTTTTTAACAATATAGTTATGTAGAAGTATAGCTTATTTTTGATGTCTCAGGCTAACTTGACAATTTATAGTTTTTTGTTAATTAACAATGATTAGTTTTACTGCCTCTATCCTGTTGGATACAAAAGCAATAGTACCTAATTATAGTCTAGTTTCCCCCTTTTAAAATTCTTGTTTATTTTTTTTCTAACCAAAAATTGAGATATAACTCACATAGGCATAACCATTTTAAAGTGTACAATCAGTAGCTTTTGGCACACTAACTTTCTTTCAAGATAGCCACCGCTTTTTTTCTTTTTAGTTTTTTTGGCCACACTGAGCAGCACATTGGATTTTAGTTCCCGGACCAGGGATCAAACCCACATCCCCTGTGCTGGAAGCACAGAAGTCTTAACTATTGGACCACCAGGGAAGTCCAGGGTCACCTGTTTAAAGCACAGACTTCTACCCTGGTTCTTCCAGTTTACATATGAATGGCTTTTCTGTTCTTGAAGCACAGAGCCCAGCATGGTGCCAGGCAATTTACTGGTCCTCAACAGACATTTGTTGAGTGAATAAAAGAACTGAAATGTCTGCCTTTGGTTACTGAGCTACTCTTGAGCAAGCTCAGAAATTTAAAGCGTTGAAAGATTTCAACATCCCCTTGAACATAATGATTCGCTGCTGTCGATTCTTCATCTTGACCCCTTTTTGTGAGCCCCACTGGCAAACAGAGTACAGACAAAGGTTACTACCCTCACTAAAGTTACATGCAAATCTGGGTGTTGAAAATGTCCACAGTAAAATGGTGGCTGTCACTCACATTTCTTTAGTCATATTTCTGTTACATACCTCTTTACAGGTTTAAAAAATTTTCTTTGCCATTATAGATGTATCTCATCATGGAACTTGGGCCTGCAAAACACCAAGCAGCTTTCAGCGTGGAGTCTGCCAATCCACTTTGAGAGTGTGTATGTGTGTATGCAACTGCTTGCTCCTTCCTCTCCCAGGACCCCTCCCAGAAGTCAGAGCCTGTGGACAATGGGGTCTTCAGTGTTTGCTGAAGACAGATCAAAGCCATGGAATTCAGTTTATAGTGTATAATGGATGAGGCAGACAGGTGCCCTGAAAGAAGAAAATATTTTGTGTTTTGAAATAGTTTCGAAGTGTTGGATTTATTTTTATTTTGTTTTCATTGGTTTATTTTTAAAAGCCAAATCATGAGTCTATATGGAAAATGTGTGTGGTTTAAAAAACACTTCCTGAAAGAAATCAGCAATAGGGACTTTCAGTTTTCATTTTCATGTCAAGTTCAACACAGTAAACATGTTCTATTGAAGCGAAGATGCACATAGAGCTTTCTTCCCACAATTACGTCCCTTTAGGACAGCCTGGCTCAGCGTTAAGGAATCTGCCGGGAGATGTGGGCTCGATCCTTAGGTTGGGAAGGTCCCCTGGAGAAGGAAAAGGCAACCCACTCCAGTATTATTGCCTGGGAAATCCCATAAACTGAGGAGCCTGGCAGACTACAGTACATGGGGTTGCTAAGAGTTGGACACTGAGCAGCTGAGCGCATACATGGCACAGCTGGGTGTTAGCTCTTAACTCCCTCTCTAGGGGTAAGTGTTCTATGAGATCCTGCAGCACCTAGCCGAGTCACAGCAGAAGGTGGGACCCTCATGAATTAGAGCACACAGGTACATATCCTGACCCTGAGGGAGGAGTACCTCTATAGGAAATCGTTAAAGCTTCTAATTAATTCAAATTAATTGATTTAATTTTACAGTTTAAAAATTGCATTTATAATCCACCTGCCAATGCAGGAGATACAGGAGACCCAGATTTGATTTCTGGGTCCAGAAGATCCCCTGGAGGAGGAAATGGCAACCGAGTCCAGTATTCCTGCCTGGGAAATCCCATGGACAGAGGAACCTGGTGGTCCATGGGGTCGCAAAAGAGTTGGACACAACTTAGTGACCGAGCACACATACTAATCAAGCAAAGAATCCTTTGTGAAACACTGATTTTCGGGCTACCTCACCTCTTGCCTCTTGGATTGTTGTCATTGTATCCTAACTGGTGTATCTACCTCTGTTCTCAGGGTGCTTGAATACAAATTAGAATGGCCAGATAAAATACAGAGTGCCAAGTTAAATGTGAATTCCAGACAAACGGAAGGAATTCTTAGTCTAGGTTCGTCCCCAAATATTTGGTACATTTTGCCTCCAAATATTACATGGGATGACTGTAACATATGATGGAATGACATCATGAAATCTTTTAAAAATTCTATTAGTACTGACTGTGGCATATGATGGAATGATTTAAAATGAAATTTTTAAAAAATTCTTTCCATCTGTCAGTGCTGACTGCTTCAGATCTCAGCACCCAGCCTCATCATGTGCTCTTCCCTGCTTTATATTAATTTATTTTGCGTATTTATTTTCCTTATTATCTATATCTTTCCACTAGGAGGTAAGACTTTTGGTGATAGGGAATTTTTTCACAACTAAGTTCCGAGCATCTACAATAGTGCTTGGTAGGTGCTCAACACATTTATTTGCTGACTAAATGAAAAAGTGAAAGTGTTTGTCACTCAGTTGTGTCTGGCTCTTTGTGACCCCATGGACTGTAGCCCACCAGGCTCCTCTGTCCATTCTCCAGGCAAGAATATTAGAGAGGGTTTCCATTCCCTTCTCCAGGGGATCTTCCCAACCCAGGGATCCAACCCCAGGTCTCCTACATTGTAGGAAGATTCTTTACTGTCTGAGCCACCAGGAAATCCCATACATCCTGTATATCCACATTCACACCCCATTGTCTTACAGGAGAAGATGCACATTCTGTTCATCAGTGTACCAACCGTATTACCTGGAGCACAATAGAGATTCAAAAAGTGATTTTTGAATCACTTCAAAAGTGATAGCAATGGAGAAGGAATAATGTGTATTGCTTTAAAATTGATTTTGTTTGTATTCATCAAGTTTATAACCCTGACATTACCATTCTATACAAGAAAAATGACCATTGTATTCACTTGTTTACTGGAACAAATGTTAGGCTTACATTGTTTGCAAACACTAAAAAATTGGAGGGGCCTGTTATGTGGGAGCATTGTGGGAAAAGAATTTTGTTGGTTTCAGAGTAGTGACTTTGCTGCACACAGTCCGCCTTTTTGCTTTCATCATAATCAGATAGAAGGTTGGCGCACAGTACCTGATTGAAAACCTTTAGGACCAGCTATATTCAAGATTCAGACTTTCCATCCCAGGTTTTATTAATAGAAGGTAGAATGTGCTTCCTTACTGATTACATACTCAGCAGACTCAGGCAGACTTGACCAACCATGTCAATACTTCTGCAGAGAGATGTCTGGATAGTCATGCGGGGTAGGAGACAGACAATGAACAGCCCACATAGGTTCTGTTCAGGTTTCTCTACAAAAATGACTTTGATGCCAAAAGCATGGAAAAAGTTGGTGTTTTTCTGCCTTGGAGGTGTTATTATTGCTGGATGGTAATTCTCATGTTTGTATGACCCCAAGGACTGCTGGCTCAGGAAAGTTCCCCTTTCTGTTCTGAGTTCCAACTCCAGTGACAGAACAAATGATACATGCTTCTAATTGAATGGCAATTCAGTGTCACCCAGTAAACCAGTCATTTAATTCTGAATGATTTAATCTATATTGTTGTTTAGTTGTTAAGCTGTGTCTGACTCTTTTGCAACTCCGTGGACTGTATTCTGCTGGGCTCCTCTGTCCATGGGATTTTCCAGGCAAGAATACTGGATTGGGTTGCCATTTCCTCCTCCAGGGGATCTTTCTGACCCAGGGATCAAACCTGTGTCTTCTGCATGGGCAGATGGATTCTTTACCACAGAGCCACCAGGGAAGATGATTTATTCTATAAATACAAATAATTCAAGCAAATAGATGCAATAAAGAAAATGTCCTTTTATATTCAATATCCCAGAAACATGGCTAAAGAACATGGTTACATCATTAGTTGTTCAGAAATCAGGGTTTTCATTTAGTTGCTTCTAATTTGAAATCCTTAAGGCAGAGATTCTTAAAGTTTAGTGTTCAGGCTCTATAGCAGGAGTCGGCAAATTTTTTCCATAAAGGGTCAGATAGTAGTAGATACTTTCGACTTTGTGCGTTGCATATCTTCTCTGTATGTGAGTGTGTTATTTTTCATACCTCTGCCCCACCAACTCCATTTTCTGCCCAGAGAAAACTGCCTGACCCTGAAATTGTCAACACGTTAGGATAAAACTGTCAAAGAAAAATCCTGTTGTCATTTGAATTTATAAAATGTTTTGTAGGAGTTACCCTTGATCACACAACCACTTTTCTCACTTTCATGGATGATAATGAAATCATTTGTTGCTGGTGAGAAAACAGCTTCTCAACGTAAAGGCACTCCTTGAAAGAGGTTCATCTCCAGAGGGAGATGGCCCGCATGAAGACAGTGCGGGCAGCGAGGGGCTGGGTGATGTCAAGCCTGCCTCCTGCATTCCAGATGACCTTCTCTAGGACACTGTTTAGGTATCCTCTGTTGGACCCATAACATCTAACTAAACAAACAAAATTCTGATTTTTTTTCACTTATTAAAAGTTAACTGCTAGCTTGGGATATTTGTGTTAAAGGGAAGTTTTAAAAATAAAAAATATTTCCGTTAAAGAAGTTAAATGTTACTCAGGAACAATAGCTAACATTGTTCCATCTGCTGTTTTAAAGCACTTTACATCAGTTCTTTAGGGTAATCCTCACCACAACCCTGTAAAACACGCATTGTTAGAAAACTAAGTCTTAGAGCAAATGACTTGACCAAGGTTGCCTAGACAGTGTCAGAACTGAGCTTCTAACCCAGATCTACAAAGTCAGCCTTATACTCTAGAATGTTATAGATATGGCCTTGTAAATATATCTAAAATTTTTTGTGTGAGAAGAGCAAAGTCCTGCTGCTTATGTCTTGATGTCTTTTTTCTTTTTATATTAATTTTAATTGGAGTATAATTGCTTTACAGTGTTTTGTTAGTTTCTACTACAGCAAAAGCCTTGATGTCTTTTGTAGATCATTTTATGAGAAAAATTTAAGAATTGGTTTTGCATGTAGTGCAATTGATGCCATTCATTTTGTCTAAGGAATGATGGATGACATAACTTTTTCTTTTTTTAGGGACACTGGCTCTTTTCTTTATAGCATAATCTTCTAGCAGATTTTTGCTGACTTTTCTCACATGTGGTTTTTAAAAAATTAACTTGAATTTTGTCACAAAGGTGCTTTTTCTAAGAGAAAGTTAAAACCCTTCTGATCATTTTTCCCATCCTAAGCCTTTAAGACAGTTGTAAGAAGGTTTGAAGCTTCCTTAATATGCATGAAAGGCAGTAAGGAAGTAGAAGGGGAAGGGAAGTCACTCAGTCGTGTCCGACTCTTTGCGACCTCATGGACTGTAGCTTAACAGGCTCCTCTGCCCATGGGATTTTCCAGGCAAGAATACTGGAGTGGGTTGCCATTCCCTTCTCCAGAAGGAAATAGAAAATAGTTGTTAATTTAGTACCTATGGTATGACTAGTAGTCTTTTCTCAGTCCCAGGTGGCACTAGTGATAAAAAACCCACCTGCCAATGCAGGAGAGGTTAAAAGACTTGGGTTTGATCACTGGGTCAGGAAGATCCCCGGGAGGAGGGCATGGCAACACATTCCAGTGTTCCTACCTGGAGAACCCCATGGACAGGCGCCTGGGGGGGTGGCCATGGAGTCACAAGACTCCATGACTAAAGCGACTTAGCAAAGGCTTTACATTTCTTATTCTCTAGGTTTTCTGTATCTAAAGTAGAGAAGACACATTAGTCCTAATTATTTTAAGCTCATTGAAATCTTTGAGAGTCTGTATTTTATCATTAGTGCATGGGCTAAAGCCTATTTTTCTCATTCTAGAACTAAAGACTGGCTGACCCTAGAATAGAAAAGTAATAAACATCCCTATGGAGACTTTCCCCTGGGAGAGGAGGTAAGAGGCTACATCATAAAGGTAATACAGAAATAAATACCCTGTTGGAGAAAGTGATGAAAGAGAAAGAAAGATCAGCTCTGTTCCTTTTGCCTTTTGTGCCTAATACAGGGGACTCCAGGTATCAAACCCAGCAGAAGGTATTCTCTAGCCAGACCTCCTTTTGCAGAGACAAATGGCTTAAGTTTTGCTGCTGATTTCTACTTCTTGATTTATCAATTCTGGGCAATATGTACTGACTTCTTGCTGTAAAGGATGAGAAGAATTCTTGTAGAAACTTCTATCTAAATTAATGTGTTTTGTCTCCTGATATTTGTAACCTCTAGTATTATATTCAGTTTTAGTGGTTGCCTTTAATGACTAGACAATATAGTTGACTTCTGTTTTCAGACTGGCTTTTAGATGTACCTGTTGACTGCTTTCCTAGGAAAGTTGAGGAAATTAGCAAAGGTATTCATTTTCTACTTTTTCCCTCCAAATTTTCCTTAGTTACATTTTTATTTTTATATGGCTGTGGTTTACATTAATAACATGTTTCATTGTCTGCTGGCATGTCTATCAGCTCCTGATTACCCTCAGGATAAAGTCCAAATTCTGTCCTATAGTGAATAAAGTCTTTACTCACCTGGCCCCCATCCTATCTCATCTGAGTACAGGAGTTCTCACCATCCTCAAGGCAACATAGGTTTTTATATCTCTGGGACTTTGCACATGTTATTGACTCTAACTTGGAAACTCCAACTGCTTTTCTTTCTGACAAATTTCTGCTCATGCTTCAAGACCCAGCTCCCATGGACCCTTTCTTAGAAGCCTTCCTGCTTCCCATTTTCTGGAGTGGTCAATCCTATGGGTCTCTGTAGCTCTCTTCAGCCCCATTCCAGCACTTTGATATTAATCTGGGATTTTGGGTTCATGCATCTGCTTTCTCTTCTTGAATATATGAACGTTAGTTTTGTGTATTCCATTTCTATGTCTCTGGTATCCAGGGTGGTTTTCTCACACAGAATGAATTAATACACAGAAAAGAAAAAGGTTTAACCCTAAAACAAATACATTTGGGATATTTCTGCTTTCCTAAATCAGTTTTGGAAGAAGGCAATGGCACCCCACTCCAGTACTCTTGCCTGGAAAATCCCATGGACTGAGGAACCTGGTGGGCTGCAGTCCATGAGGTCGCTAAGAGTCAGGCATGACTGAGAGACTTCACTTTCACTTTCATGCATTGGAGAAGGAAATGGCAACCCACTCCAGTGTTCTTGCCTGGAGAATCCCAGGGACAGGGGAGCCTGCTGGGCTGCCGTCTATGGGGCTGCGCAGAGTCGGACATGACTGGAGTGACTTAGCAAATCAGTTTTATTCAGCAAAGTGGTCCTTTCCTGATCTGGTTTGTATTTTTCCTTATTTGAAAATCTTATCTACCTCCCTGGAGTGGGAATAATTGAAGGAGAAAATAATTTCTGCCTGTATTGCTGATAAATACTGATCTTTGCTACACTGAGTTCAAAAGTGAGGAAGGACAAGAGAAACATGCATCAGAACATGGCTTTTCATCAGCATATACCATTTTAGAAATTGAATGGCAGAACAGAGGGAGGGTAATATTACTTTGAAAGAGTGTTTATTATCAAGGGCTGTAAATAAAAATAATTTGTCTTTCATCCTTACTTTTTTTTTCTTATATTAATACTAAGTCAAGTGAAAAAAATCATTAAATGTACATATGAGAAGAGAATCAATTCCCAGAAGTGTTATTTATTAATAACAACTCCTTAGAAACTACTACAACTCTATGATCTGTTTTGAGTAAACACAGCATGTGGCCACAGGTTCAGTTGAATTGGCACAATTTCAGTTCTTTGTTGACTAGAATCAGCTCACTGATTCTCATCTCTTGTTAGATTTTTGTTATGCTCTTAACTCCTACTGACATAAAATTGATTAAAGCCAATGGTGAAAATATGCTAATGAATTAAGCACCTAGATATACTTATAGTTCTGTATGTCCAGAAACAATATGTTTTTTTTTTTTTTAGAGGAAGGTATTTATTTAAGCAGTACATGAACATACACCAGTGAATATAAAACTTGTAAAAGGAAGAAGTGAAGTGTGAAGACCTGGAGCTTTACTGCCTGAGTTCAAACTCTGGCTCTCTCTTGCTTTCTGTATGCATAACTTTGAGCAAGTTACAGAACTTCTCAGAGAAGGAAATGGCAACCCACTCCAGTACTCTTGCCTGGAGAATCCCAGGGACGGGGAAGCCTGGTGGGCTGCCGTCTACGGGGTCGCACAGAGTCGGACACGACTGAAGCGACTTAGCAGCAGCAGTAGCAGCATACAACTTCTCTGAGATTCTTCTGTTATCTGTCAAATGGAAAATGCTAATGTGACTTAACACATATGACCTTCGAACAGTCTAGCACTTCATAAACGCACAGCAACTACTAGTAATTTTTATTTTTGTTTGAAAGAATACAGAAGAAAAAGCAAACAGTCATTTCCCTATGGTGGTCACTACTAACCACTTGGGGTGTGTCCTCCCAGGGCATTAAATGTGTAGTTATAACCAAGAAAATAGTGTTGCACGAGGAGTGTGAGTGCTACGTTAACAATGACTCGGTTCAACAAAACCCAAGTATGTACTTCACCGAGAGTTTTTCTAAGGAAATTTACTGCAGAAGCCTAGTTTCTTTCTATATTACTTGCTGATTTTTCAGTAATGAGGAATATGCTAGAAGGTAATACAAGGCGATATAGTTCACAGATCAAATGTATGCACTGTCATTATGAACTCATTTTTCATGACAAACATTCTGGGCAAACAGACAAACTGTGAGTCTGGGTCTCTCTTTAACTTCATATGTATGTATATAATATGTTAAAAATTGGCCTTCTATGATGTCTGTTTCTGCTCATTGAGAGGAAAGCTGTTGCTTAGCAACCAGTTGTTTCTGCTTGACTGATGTGTAAAATGGAAAGCTGTGCAAATCAGAAGGCAAATAACTGTGTCTATTAGGAGTGAAGAGTTACTGGTTTTAGCAACTAAGTTGGCTCCCAACTTAGTTTATATTTCTTTGTGTAGAAAAGATGAAATATGAGATAGAAGCTGTATCATGGTATTTACTAATTATTTTTAGAGAACACATTAGTATATATGAAAAAGGAATATTTGAAGACTATTAAAAATTACCTACATTTTGAAGTATATGGTTAAAATTTCAGAAAGATAATATTTATATCAGAACAAAAAGGGAGAAAACTAGAACCCATACACTGAATTCTCAAGTTATAGCCAACAAAAAACTGTGTTAATATCCTGTGAAACTGTGAAACATGATTTTACATATATTTTCTTCATTCATTTAGGCTTTAAACAAAAATTATTCACTAGGAAAAGAGAGGTTAGGTCATGTGGTGATAAGATATTCTGTGGCAAGGAGAGTACCTTGGCTGCTGCTAACAAAAACTGACCCTGGCCAAGTGAAACTAAAGAGTATTTATTGAAGCAAAGTGGTGGTACTGGTGGTGCTCAGAACTGATGTAGTATTGGAGAGCAGGACTTGAAAACAGGTTGGGAACTCCAGAAAACTTCCTGTGATCTGAACCATTGCTGTTTCCTTTGTCTCTCAAGTTTCAAAAGCCCGGGGGTGGGGTTGTGAGGGTGGAGGTGGTGAGCAGCTGCCTGGTTGACTCTTCACTCCACCTGCTCCTTGGCTGAGATGGCTGGGTGGGATGGAGACAGGGAAGGGTCTGGTCTTCTCAACTTCCTTGGAGGTGTACATCTGGATTTATGGGATGGATCACTGCTCAGTGGTTTTTTTTCCCAAAAGGAAATCTGGGTGCTGTTGGGAAGAAAGAAATGGATACTAAAGACGTATATGTAGATGGATACACACACACACACACACACACACACACACACACACACACATATTTAGTGTAAGACTTACAGTGAGTGTCTTGAATCTTAACTAAACTCATCTGTGACAAACTGCTTCTTTCTTTTCATGTTCCTTACCTCTAAAGTGGATATAGAAATATAATACTTTATGTGTTTACTAGGTAAAATAAAATTTATTGTTTAGCTGGTGGTATCTAGATCATTTTGCAGAGGTGCTATGTAAAAGTAAAGTTATAATTTATAAAAACTGAGTGTTTGCATATCTTTATCTGCAACTTATATAGAGTTAAATTTTATAATTTAAGTTCTTTATTCATCTTTATAAAATCTGTGAACATCAAGAAAGAAATCTGTGTAATCATAAAGTCTACATAATCATGAAGGTTAAGAAAGATATAAAATTAAACCAAAGTCATTGAGTCTAACTTTTTTTATACAGTGTGGAAGCAAGTCAAAAAGGCAAGAAGCCAAGTGATTCTTTGTACATAACTGGGTTTTTGACCTAAAGAAATAGTTCATTAGATAGTGAAAGAGTTCATCCATAGTTCTGTGGCAGCATATTTTGGCTCTCATTTACTTGACTGTCAACACATTGTCCTTTAACCTAAAAAGTCTCTGTTACTATTTGAATCTGCCACTTGGACTATTTCAGCAGTGATCAGTGAAAATAAATGACCAAGTTCTCCAAATCTTCACTCTGTATTAGGCTACTAGGTCAGCTCCTGAAACAAAGGTCAAAATAACAGTCACAAACAAGATAGAAGTTTCTTTCTCACAGAATAGTCAAATTTAAATAGACTATGGCTCATTAGGTAGTTTAATGCTGCAAGGGGTAACACTTTTTCTATCTAGTTGCTCCGCCACCCTCAACATGAAGTTTCCATCTGGTGGTCTAATATGACTGCTCCCATAGCTACTACATGTCTGCTTTCCAACCAGTGGAAAGTGGAGAAGGGTAGAGGGTAGGGCATACATCCCTCCAGCTTACTTGTATTGTCCAGAACCTATCACATGACCACACTTAGCTGCAAGAAAAGTGGGCAGCATAGCTCTTAGTTGGGTGACTAACTTCTATTTTTATGGAGTGGTAAAGTGGAAGTTTTCTGCCATACCATCTCATGACAAACTCATTACTGCCTTGTGCTAAAACAGAAAATGTCTATATTAAAAAATAACGGTAGCAACCCAAATGTCTATCCAAAGAAATAAACCCTGGAGCAAATTAAGTAATACTGTAAAGTAATGAGTAAAATTCCTATAGTGTGCATCCTCTACATACAAATTAAATTGTTGTCTTTCAAACTATCAGTTAATATATATTGTATTACAGAAGTAATTAACCTACTGGGACCCCCGAGTTCTGATATCCTCAGAAGGTGGGTGATTAAGGGCACCTTTAAGTGTAATTCTGCTACTTTCAGGCTCCTTGTATCATTGGCATGTTGCTGAAATCCTATACAAGTTTTCCAAATGATTCTCAGAGAACTATGTGGCCTTATAATGAAACCCTTAAAAATATACATTCCCTTTGACTCAGGAATTTTACTTTTGGGAGTTTGTCCTAAAGAGAACAATGAGGGTGCAGAAGAAGATTCGTCTATAAGGATATTTATTGCAAATTTTTTTGTTGTAGAGAAAATTAGAAATAACCTAAATGTCCTCAGAAAGGGACATATATCATATCCATACAAGAGAATAACAGGCTGCCTTCAGAAATGATAGATGGAGAAATTTATTTAATGATATGAAAAGTTGCTCACACATATCGTTAAATGAAATATACAGATTAGAACACAGTATACACAGTCTTATCCAAAGTTTATAAATTAAAACTATAAATCTTCAAGAAGCCACACCAAAATATGAAAAGTGATTACATGTTTCTGGGTGGTGGTACTAGAGGTCATTATTGTTTTATTCTTTCTGCCTCTTTGTAGTTTTGAAATTAGGAAAGAAAAGAACACTTATCATTTGTATAATCACAGGGTTTTTGTTTTTGTTTTTAACACAGGAAGAAATGAAAAGCTGTGTTCTCTTAACTCCAAGCCAGATTGAGAATGGTGTGGGAAGACAAAGGTTCTCCCAGCCTGACCTCCAGGGAGACTTTTACTCTGGAGACAGTCCTTCCCTAAAGCCTCTATGAAAGTTTCATCACCCGGGCAGCAGTCACATTTACCACAGACAGGGTCAGATTTTAGATGACCCTGATACTAAGAGCATGGATAGTGCTCTATAAGTAATGAAAGAGGCTGTAGGTTTTTAAGGAGTGATAAGGATAATTTCTCTTGGTCTTTCATTCCTGGTCCCTGAGCACAAAATCCAGTTATCTTTGACACCACCCCTTCCATCCAATATTTGGCCATATCCTGACAATTTACTTCCACAGATCTGCACTCTAGGGAATCATAAATATTTCCCTTTTCTTTACCAGCTGAGCCACCAGGGAAGCAAATGAACCGCCTGCAATGCGGAAGACCTGGGTTCGATCCCTGGGTTGGGATGATCCCCTGGAGAAGGGAAGGGCTACCCACTTCAGTATTCTGGCCTAAAGAATTCCATGGACTGTATAGTCCATGGGGTTTCAAAAAGCTGGACACGACTGAACAACTTTCCCTTCACTTTTCACTTTCAAAGGAAAAGGATGTTTTTCTTCCATCAGTCCATCTCAAGATTTTGTATATTAATAGATGCTTGGAAAACCATTGTGAAATGAATACAAGAATGACCAGGTGGATAAGATAATAAAGAAAAGGGAAATGTTTATGATGCCCTAAAGTACAGATCTGTGGAAGTAAATTGACAGGATATGGCCAAAGATTGGATGGAAGAGGTGTGGTGTCAAAGATAATTCTGGATTTTGTGCTCATGGACCAGGAATGAAAGACCAAGAGAAATTGGAAGTTAGAAAGATTAGCTTTTAGTTTTGAAATGTAATATTAATTTTTAGATGATGGTGTGTGCTGTGCTTAGTCACTCAGTATCAGGCTCTTTGCAACCCCATGGACTGTAGCTGCCAGGCTCCTCTGTCCATGGGATTCTCCAGGCAAGAATACTGGAGTGCGTTGCCATGTCCTCCTCCAGGGGATCTTCCCCACCCAGAGATTGAATCCAGGTCTCCCACATTGCAGGTGGATTCTTTACCGTCTGAGCCACCAGGGAAGCCCATGAATATTGAAACTAAATGTTGGCAGTCCATGAATAATGAGACATCTAACATAAAGTTGGAAGTGAGAGTTTGGAAATCCAGAAAGAGATCAGAGATATTTATAGAGAATTAATAATTATGCATAGGATGGTTGAAGTTTGGGGGCAGGTGCTTAGGAAGAAGAATTAAGAGCATTAAACTGACCTACCTTTGGGAGGAATGAGCACAAAAGACAGCTGGGAAAGCAAGCAGAGACTGACTATGAGGAGGGAACTTCTGCTCAAGCTTCACATGCTGGAGTTGGCTCCCCTCAGGTGATTCCACATCTTATTCACACTCTATTGCCAAACTCTTCCATAGTGAACTGAAAATTAAGTGCTAATGGGGAAAATTTCAAACATATCCAAAAAAATGAAAATATAAAAAATGTGATGTACTGATTACCCTCTGTATCAGTCAGTGCTCAAAAAGTTAAGCAGAACTACTAAGACATGTGTGAACGTGAGTATGTGTGTCTAAATACACATTATGTGTGTGTGCTTGTACATATGCAATTGTTCCTTTGTGGAACCTGGTTTATCAGTTGCTGTAAGACTGTTCCCCTTGATTGATTGCTGGAATTTGAACTGCACAGAGCAGGTGATCGCAAGGGAAAGATGAGTCCAAAGTGGGAGAGAGTAAGAACCTGCTGGAGTTGGAAACTTCGAGGACAGGCTGCAACTCATCTTGCCTAGGACCTTGGTTTGTTGTGTCCAACAGAAGTCAGGGCCCTTCAACATAGAGCTCCACACCTTGCTGTGGAGTTGGAGAGGCTCAAGGAAGTTCTAGGAGTAGGCGGTACAGTTTTAGGCCATGCCAGGGTGGTGCACCGATAGAGAAAGACAATATGCTTGGCCATAAAAGTGGCTGTAGCTTTACTTTCAGTCCCCAAATTCCAAACAAGAATGTCTCTTATGGCCCACCCTAACCAGAAACATAGAGGAATGGAATTCTGAAACGTGTAGGCCAGTCTGGTCAAGTTATCACATTGCAAAGCCACTGTACCTAATTTCAACCATTTTTATCCCGCGGCAAGGCTTGTTTCATCTATTCCTCCATGTGCTTCCTGTCCCCTATCTTCTTTTTTTTTTTTCTTTTGGAAAAAAATCCTAGGCAGCATATAATTTTATCTTCTAACCATGTTGTACTTTAAAAGTTCAGATTTTTTTTGTCTCACTGTATGAGCCTCTTGAGGAAAGAATCCTTACCTTATTTAACTTACACTTCATATATATAGGTATCTTATAAATACTTATTGACTGAATGATTTATGATTTTTTTATGTGACAGAGTAGAAGACTAGAAAGAGCTGATATTTTAAGGCAATCTTTGTCCTGAGGAGCTCAGTTCAAGAGTTGCCACTCCCTAATGTTTTCAAGTCCTTTCTCTCATGGCTCTAGGTAGAAATACCCACTCCTCCTTTGTCCCCACTGGTGTGTTGTGTATATACTTCTACCACAGTGCCCATACATTTTATTTTTAATGCATTAACATGTCTTTCCCCTTCCATTAGCTTTTTAAATGACAGACCTGGGCTATTTGACCTTTCTGGGCTTTATCTTTTTAAACTATCAAAAGTGAAACTAATAATATTGGCCTCCCTCATCAAGATTCCTGTGAAAATTTCTCCTGAAAAGTTGAACTCTTCTCTTTTAATTGTTCTACTATTATGTATAACAATGAGTTATACATAATTTTCCATTATACCTAGTACCTTCAAGGACAGTACATGGTCTAATATACACAGAGGGTTAGAAATTCTCATCAGGACAATGGAGGTTCTACTTTTCTTACAAGAGTTATTAAAGGATTACGTGTCCTTCTACCATTCACATAGGCTGTTAGTCAGGACTCTTGACTACAAGAGACAGAATCTAACTTGAAGCAGTGTCAGCAAAAATGGCAACCATATTAGCTCATATAATGTAACTGCCAGGAAGGCAGGAACCACAGACTGTGAAAGTCTCTTACTTGGAAGAAATGTTCAAAGGGGTTTGGGAAGCTGCAAAGAATCTAGCTGGGATCTATAGGCATGAGTTAAAATCATATGTTGGAGGCCCTTGAGTGCCAGGCTGAGGAGTATGCACTAATACATTCTATACTTTCTCTTGCTGAAACCAATGGGAGCGTCAAATGAGTCCATGGAAGAACAATTTTGTTCTCTGGAAATGTCTAACTACAGAGCTCTAATACAGAGAATAAAGCACAGCAGACTCTATAAGAGAAAGAGGTGTCAGTTGCACTGTTTCTGTCAACGTATCCAATGTTAGAATGTGCCTAGTTTAGTTCAATCACTTAGTCGTGTCCGACTCTTTGCAATCCCATGGACTGCAAAACGCCAGGCCTCCCTGTCTATCAACAACTCCCGGAGCTTGCTCAAACTCATGTCCATAGAGTTGGTGATGCCATCCAACCATCTCATCCTCTGTTGTCCCCTTCTCTTCCTGCCTTCAATCTTTCCCAGCATCAGGGTCTTTTCCCAGTATTGGAGTTTCAGCTTCAACATCAGTCCTTCCAATGAATATTCAGGACTGATTTCCTTTAGGATGGACTGGTTGAATCTCCTTGCAGTTCAAGGGACTCTCAAGAGTCTTCTCCAATACCACAGTTCAAAAATATCAGTTCTTCAGTGCTCAGCTTTCTTTATAGAATGTGCACAAAAGACATACAAAAAGTTGACAACAAAAATGGGAAAATTAAACGTGAATATAATTTTTAAAGCATTGGATAACATAAGTTAGTGATTCTCAAAGTGTGAGCTTCAGACAAGCAGCATCAGCACTACCTGGGCATCTGTTAATAGTTCAAAAACCTGGACCCCACTCTAGACTTACTGAATCAGAAACTCTGGGAGTGGGTCCCAGTACTTTGTTTTAACAAACTTCCCTGGTGATTCTGGTGACTGGTAAAGGTTGAGAACAACTGTGTGGTAGGCTAAAAATGACACCCAAAGATATTTATGTTCTAATCTCTGGAAGGGCTTCCCAGGTGGCTCTAGTGGTAAAGAATCCACCTGCCGATGCAGGAGTTGCAAGAGATGACAGTTCAATCCCTGGGTCAGGAAGATTCCCTGGAGAAAAAAATGGCAGCCCACTCCAGTATTCTTGCCTGTAAAATCCCATAGGCAGAGGAGCCTTGCGTAGTACAGTCCATGAGGTCACAAAGAATCAGACAGGACAGAGCACACAATGCTATAATCTCTGGAAGCCAAAAGAGAAGAAATTTGACCATGGAGGCAGAGATCCAAGTGATGCAGCCTTGAGCCAGGGAATGCTGACAACTACACAGAAGCTGGAGTGAGCAAGGAATGGATTCTCCCCCAGAGCCTGTGGAAGGAGTGCAGAGTGGCCTGGCCAATACCTTAATTTCAGTTTAATGAAACTGATTTCAGATGTCCGTTCTCTAAGACTGTTGTTTTAATTAATAAAGTTTGTGGTAATTTGTTAGAGCAGTCATAGGAAACTAATAAACACTGAAATAAAGAAAGAAGACTTATAGGCTAAAGTACCTAAAAATTCATTAGATTCTTATGATAAAAATATGCTTGATATTATTTAAACAACTCTAAAAGTAGTCTTTTGTATTAAATAAATTTGCTGCACCTAAAAGCATTTTCCTAACAGTTTAGTAGAATGTTAGAGTGTAATAATTTTCATAATGTTAGCATCAAAGATGGCTTTTATTTACCTTGATTTTCCTATGATAGCTAATCCTGCAGGAAATGAAACAAATATTGTTGGTTAGAAGAAAAAAAACAAGAGACACTTTGCTTATAGGTAAGATTTGCATAGGTTAGAGAGCTGTCATACAGCTTCCTTTATGGATAAGAAAGTGCTTTTGGAGAATAACAGTGGCATTTACTTATAGGAAAATGCTTCATAATAATTATGAGAGGACTTTTAATCTATAATCTATGCTACTTCATAAAATATTCAAGTTCTTTTTAAGATCTGGAACATCTTAATACTTATAATAATTTGTCTTGTGCACAGTGCTTCTCAGATCACTTTCAAATATATATATTCACAATCCTTACAACTACTACATGAGCAGAGTAGGTGTTTTTATTTTTCTTATTTTACAGATTTAAAAAATGATTCTTAGAAAAGTTAAATAACTGGCCCAAGGTTACAAAAAAAGTAGATATTAGATTTGAAAATTAGAACCTACCCAAATCTGCTGAATGCATCATTTCCTTAGCTGCCCTCTAGAAGGTGTATTAATGTTTGTGGTTAATTACGCAATGGATAATTACACTGAGCTTCAGAGGTCCTGTGATCTGTTTAATTTAACCCCAGAGGTAGTTGCTGAGCATCTATTGCATGTCTTAATCTGTGCTAGTTACTGTGAGGAACACAAAGAAAGGGCCAGACAGGGTCCTTGCACTCAAGTGAATTTCCATCACTATTAGGGAGGAAATGTCTATGTAAATGAAATGAATAAGTAGAAGAAATGAACTGTAAAAAAAAAGTAGAAGAAATGAAGAATGAAAAGAATAAAATCAAATGCCACAATCTGGGTGACTCCATACAAAAGAAAAAAAAAAAAAAACTTTGAAGAAAGATCTGATTCAGAGCATTCTAGGTGGCAAAGGGTGTGTTTGTGTGTGGCAGGGAGAATGAACAAAAGTGTAGAGGCTGAAACAGCTGCAACCTACAGAGAGAGAGGGATCAGCTGAACTTCTAGAAGCACCATGGATATGTCCTAAGGAACAGGAGCTGGGCTTCTTGGTGCCCCTGGTCTCAGACAATTAAACAGCAGTGAAAACCTCTAATATTTCCAGTGAACACTGTATCCTTGCAAAGTAAGGGAGAAGCACACAACTTGAAAATCCTCCCATTCTGTCCAGTTTTTCTATGCCAGACCTATGGACACCGCTCCCAAGAACTTACAGCTCTGTCTCTGCCTGTGTTTTCCGAGAATCCTAGTTGTATGTGTGTGCGTGTGTGTGTGTGTGCATGCTCATCTGTGTGTGTAGGAGTGTGTAAATATAGTGTTTGAACACCTGTCATAAAGTCCTTTTTAGGAAAAGAGGTATGTTTGTTAGGAAAATGTTTTGAGAGTGCATGGTGAGGACTCTGTTTGCAAGGAAACAGGGAAATCAAAGCAGTATTTACATAATAAAGTGGCAGGAATTTGGGAGAAGGGCTTACCTAGAGAAAGAGGGGAGGTTATGGCCAGAAGAGACCAGAGCTTGAGGAAAAGGACAATGGGTAAGAAAGAAATTTCTGGGGCCGGGATGGTTGAAAGGCTTTTAAGAACAGGGATCTTTAATTTTTCCTTTTTTTGTAAATATTTTTACTTTTAGGCTCCCCCACCCCTCCACCCCCGCTCCACCGGTGGCTCAAATGATAGAAGAATTTACCTGCAATGCAGGAGACCCAGGATCAATCCCTGGACTGGGAAGATTCCCTGGAGAAGGAAATGGCAACCCACTCCAGTATTTTTGCCTGAAAATTCCTATGGACAGAGCAGCCTAGCAGGCTACAGTCCATGGAGTTGTAAAAGAATTGGACACAACTTAGCGACTAAACAACAAGAACAATAATACCCATTGTACCACATCTTCTTATTTTTGTTACTTCCATGTAAATTTTCTCCATTGCCTTGTCTCTTCCATAAAAGTAGTTAACACCCAGAACTTTGAGTCAGTGGTATTTAGGGAAGTACATAAAGTGAGGTGTATGTACATAAAGTACATAAAGTGAGGCAGGAAGCAGGGCCATGTGCAACAGGGGGCAACAGCAATGGTCGTTCTCGTGTACCGGCAAGGTAATCATAGACCAAACTAAGTTAAAGCCATAGGTGACAAGGAAAAATCTAGGTACATTGTCTTCCTCCCCTCCAATCCCTGATTAAAGTCAGAAGGACATTGAGTTTTCCATTTCATGTAGCCTGGGGTTCTAGCCAATTTCATTTGAATAATCTAGGACATGGTGACCCCTGCATGTACCTGGGCCTCACCAGCTTGTGGTCAGTCACTCACAGTGACATTTCAGTCTCTGCTTCACTGGACTCCTCTGTCACCACAGAAAGGCCTTTCTGTTTGCTGAAAATCGCCAGCTCCTGGAGGAGGAGGTAGAGTTAGATTGGCTGAGGATAGAGTCTCCAGAGAGTGACTCAGGTTTGGCTTCTCCTGGCACAAGAGCCTATTTTCTGTTTACCAGGGGATTAATCATGGTTTCCAAATTGGTCCATCAGGACGCCGGCAGGACTGGTGAAAAAAAAAAAAAAACAAAACGCAGAGGTGCTGGGTTTGGGGTTTTTCCATGCCCTGGTCAGCGATGTTCAGCAAGAAGAGGAAAAGATGTGATTCCTCCTTTAGAGTCTTGTAATAAATTATCAAGTGCTCTGTAACTCATCTGATTCTGATCCTTGTCCCTGTGTAAACACAGATTTATAGCAGCTAAGGTGAGATGCCTCTGTTCTTTCTTTTTTGATCAGCAGAAGAGGGAATTCAGTGTTTGATTAGCCAGGTGTGGTGGGTATTTGATTTAATTGGATGCAACATCTATTTAATGTATAACCAGCATGTGCTAAGGTACAGAAACCTAAATTTGATATTTACAAGATAATCAGGAAGGACTTGGAAATAGGTAGAAAATAAATAAGTAAATAAATAAATAAATGTTTTTTAGTCCTCAAAATAGAGGTTTGAGCTTTTTTGCTGGATTCATTACAGCCCTGATAGGATATACATTATCCAATATAATCATATACAAGCAATGAATCAACACAATATCTTTTTTAACTTGTCAGTGGTATCATAGAGAAGTCTTTTTAGAAGCTGAAGCAGTAATGGTTTTGCTGTCATTCATTGGGTTGTTTACCATAGAAGGTCGTTTGATGTTTTGAATTGTAACTATTTCTACAAATACTCAGACAAATCATATTTTCCCAGTGAGGGAGAAGAAGGTCTTGAAAACATCACAGATCATTTTAAAATGGAGAACTTGTTTTTCAGTTAGCTGAAATTACTTTAGATAATTTGTGAGGCTTTAGAGTTTAATTTATGGGTGCTTATATTCTTATATTAATAAGCGTAGTATTTATTCAGTTGGGGAAAGTTGTATTAATCTTACAAAACAAGACTTTGTGAAGTAAATTGGTAAAAAAAAAAAAGTGATACGTCTGTTATGCTATGTTTTCCTTTATTATTCTTTCTTTTGGACTCATAAAATAATTAGAATAGAAACAACTTACCATATTGTAACATAGTGGTCTTTAGGTCCTGATTAATTTCCATCACTTCTATTGTTTGCTCTACATAAACCTGCATTTACAGCAAGTGGGAACTAGCATTATTATGGTATATGATATGATTAGAAGATGGACAGAGAATGAAACACTCTTCCTAACTTAGTCTTATGATATATGATATGATTAGAATATGGACAAACAGACAACAATGAAACACTCTTTCTAACTTAATCTCTAAACCCACTGATGCCTGAAATCATCCTTACTCTGTACAGTGGTTTAGCCACTCAGTCGTGTCCTACTCTTGCTACTCGATGGACTGTAGCCTGCCAGGCTCCTCTGTCCATGGGATTTTCCAGGCAAAAATAGTGGAGTGGGTTGTCATTTCCATCTTCAGGGGATCTTCCTGACCCGGGAATTGAACCCGGGTCTCCTGCACTGCAGTCAGGTTCTTTACCTGTATAGTATTAGGCATCATCAGCTTCAGCAGTGTTTTGTTCCTATGCCTCAGAGAATGATGACACAGCCTTAAGGAACATCAATAATCAGGAAGTATGACATTCAAGGAGCATGTTTTCAACTTTTCTGACACACTTTTCTTTTCTGTGCCATTAATCTGGCACTTAAAATTATTGGGAAAGAATGGCAGTACCCCAAAGTCCATTCAGTATTCCCTACAGACGACAAAGAGAAGACGGAGCAACAGTGACGGCTATTAGAACAATCATCCTCAGACTCTCTTCTGGATCTGGTTTACGCTTGGAGAGATCAAGCACACAGAACAGGAGAGTACAAATCTGGCACATGAACTTCTGAATCTGGGGCTGGGAGCTGAGAGTCCAGGTGCTAATTCTGTGGACGTGGCCTGAGCCATGGGCCTCCATGTTGACTAAGTAAAGTGAAGTTGGGATTACATCAAAGTTAGATGGCTTCTGCGGTACATTCCTTAGAAGCTATAAACTGAGGAGGTTTTAGTCAAGTGGTTTGGAGAAAAAGCTTCTAGAGTTGCTAGCTATAGGGGCAGAGTCTATGGAGACAGTAGTACAACAAGATTATTCACCTAAGGTAAAACAATCTAAAATTCATTTCAAAATTTATAGTTGGAAAAAGCTTTAGGGGGCATCTGATCTACCTCCTTACCTGCTATATAAATTCCTCTACAGCTTCTCTAAGTTTTATTACACACTTTCTGCTTAAATACCCACAGTGACTTGGAATGCATTTAAATATCCATTTAGGTAGTAACCTTTCTAGGCCTTTTTACATAGCCCCACTGTTTGCTGGGGGGCTTCCCTGGTGGCTCAGATGGTAAAGAATCTGCCTGCAATGTGGGAGACCTGGGTTCAATCCCTGGGTTGGGACGATCCCCTGGAGAAGGAACTGGCAAGCCACTACAGCACTCTTGCCTGGAGAAACCCACGAACAGAGGAGTCTGGTGGGCTACAGTCCGTGGAGTTGCAAAGAGTCGGACACGCCCGAGCAACTAACACACACACACTCTTGTTTATAATCTTCTAAGAACAGCCCCTTTGGCTTGCCAAGTCACCTTTTATTTCTAGCGATAATTATTTGAGATTTCTCTATTTTTATACAAAAGTACCATGTTGGGTGCCATAGAATACAGGATTGAGTGACATAGAGTAGAATCCTTGGTTGTCTAAGACATTTCAGTCTAATGGAGGAATGTAAATACCACAAACATACACACACACACACTGCCTGGGAGGAATAATCAGAGAAATTTCAGGAAAGAAATAGGTTGTGAGCTTGGCCTTATATTGTGAGTAGAATTTGTAAAGACTTTTCCAAGAATGGCCTAAAAAATAAACAAGGGAAAATAATTCAGTAGGGGTCAGGTCACTTGCTTAAAGCCCCTGCTTCCCAGAAGGCAGTAGTGAGGAACTTTCCATGAAGGGACTTGCTATGGGAGTTTAGATTATTGTACTCTATGATTTTTCAAAGATGAGATTAGTAGTTCTCCTTTTTCACAGAATGTTCCTGCTAAACAATATTTCCTGTCCCTGAAATAATCTTATACTAAATAGAATAAAGGAAGTAAATGGAGTTCCAGAAAGCAATCTTAAACCATACCCACTTTGAAAAAAAATACCAAAGGAGATATTTTTAAAGGTACTTTTATTTAGAAATTTTAAAAAGGAGTGAACAACAAGGTTTTCATTGTTTGTCCTGTAGAATACAAAATCCCCCAGATTTTGTCCTGTAGAATACACATGCTAAGAGTTTTCAAAAACTTTGGCAAACTGGAACAGCAGAGGTTTGAAGGCTGCGGTTCTTTGATTTGCACTTCCTGGATGCGCTGTGTAGGTTACTACTGCCTGAATGTAAGCTCCCTTGTTCATCTCCCCCCTACCCTGGGCTAGTCCAGATCCAGATCTGCTCTGTCTCTCTGGGTTTGCTTACCAGACATGGAGGAGGGATATGGGCAGTGGCTAAACCACAGGCTAGAATGCAGCCTCTTCCCACTACTGACTCACAGGATGACAGGGCCAGATCGCTTCCCCTTCTGATGTTTCTGTTCATTTGTGTTTACTGGAGCCCTAGCAATTCTTCATTCCACAGAAATAAATGCGCATATTTGTGAGTGTGCTTTGGGACAAGGATCGAAAGAAGATTCTTTCTTGTTCTGTCCAGGCAAAGCACAGAATCATTTTCCCTCTTACTGTTGCACCACCACCACCCATGGGATATTCCATCAGGGATACACAGTGGCTTTCTCAGTGTTGCTTGTTTATTACAGGGTAAAGACAAAAATCTTGGGCTAACCAAGCTACACCCCGTGTTGACTCACATCCTTACCTTCCTCCAGCTGCTGGAGTAACAGGGTCTGTTGCCAGAGGGCTAATTTTACCTTCCCTTGATGTTTCATCCTTGTATTTCGTACACAGGATGGATTCTTATTCTTCTCTAGACACAGAAGTGCATTGCTTTATGCTACAAGCTGTCTATTGGATGAGCTTTGTGGATATCAAATATTTGTACACAGATCAGATTTCTCCCCCAGCAGAAATCATTTTCTTATAAGGGTTTTTTTGTTTGTTTGTTTTGAGTTGACTTCTCAATGGGATACAGTGGAAAGAGCATCGGAATAAGAAATAGGAGATTAAGCTTCCTATTCTGGCTTTCCTCCTGATTAGTCATGTGACTCTGGGCAAATTACACTCTGAAGTCCCACTAGTCTTCTATTTTGTCATCTCTACTATTTTGAAGTCAGGTTAGATGATTTTTATGATACAATTTTTGAATTCTTTAGGCAGTCTCAGTAATCCATGATACTGTTGCTTTAAATATCTTATTTTTTACCTTTCCTTAAGGACTTGGTAGTAATAATTATCCACTCTCGAGAATTAATGTGAAAGATGAATATATGAAGGGTAAACAGCATTTTAGGAGCAGGTTTCCAGTTTACAATTATAGCTAATCTTTTCTAGCAAAATATTTGACCATATAATTTAAGCAGTTTGATAAACATTCTGCACACCTCTGGACCCACCCTGCTTAGCTTTTCAGTCCTTAGATATACTTCCTTAGTGAGTTTTATACCTATGGCTTTAGATATCATCTACTATGGACTCATAGATTTAGATATTCAGCTCAGACTTCTCTCTTAAACCTCCAAACTCACATTCTGCAGTCTGTGATATCTCCATTTGGATTTCTAGTAGGTGTCTCAAACTCAGCATGTCCCACATAGAATGCCTGATTTTTGCTGCCTTCCAATCTGCTTCTCCCATCATTCTCCCCATCTCCATGCACAGCAACTCACACTTTTCACTTCTTCCAGAAACTCGATTATCATCCTCACCAACTCACTTCCTCTCCCCATCCACTTAAATGTCACCTAATTGGTCTCCCTGCTTTCTGTCCTTGTCCTTGCTTTCTCTCCTCATCTGCTTATGGATCATTTCCCAAACAGCAGCCAGAGTGACCCCTTTAAAAGTAAAGTTAGAAGTCGTGTCTCACCAAACTTTTTAAATTGATCTGAATCAGTAATTGATTCCTGATCATTCAGAGCAAAAGCCAAAACTCACAGCCCCTGTGACCTTTTTATTTTCATCTCTGCTCCTCTCCTTTTTGCTCACTCTGCCCTTGCCACATGGTTCTCCTTGCTCTCCTGGGTCTTGCAAACATGTTCATTACTAAGACCTTTGTACTTGCTATTCCCTGTCTTACTATGTTTTCCCTATAAATACCGCACGACTACTGATTCCCTTGCCTCTTTCAGGTTTTTGTTCAAATGTTCATATTCTTACTGCATTCTTACCTGAACCACTCCTCACCCTCTGATGCCCTGCCTCTGGGATTTCCTTTCATCTTCCTTTGTTTTCCCTCTATAGCTCTCATCATCTAATACGAGGTTTCTTGACTTTGGCATTACTGACCTTTTGGACTAACTCTTTCTTTTGGGGATTGCCCTGTGCCGTGGATTAACTCTTTCTTTTGGGGATTGCCCTGTGCCGTGGATTAACGCTTTCTTTTGGGGATTGCCCTGTGCCGTGCAGGAGGTTTAGCAACATAGGGATGTTGCCACCTTCTACCCACCAAATGCTAGCAACCCACTTCTTCCTCCCTAGTTGTGACAACCGAAAATAACTCCAGATGCTACCAAATGTCCCCTGAGGGGCAAAATAATTCCAGATGGAGAACCACGAGCTAATATAATATGTGTTTTACCTATTTATTTGTTTATCGTTCCTCTCCTCCCCACTACTAGAATAAAACCTCCATGAGAACAGGAAGTTTTGTCTCTATCGTTCACTGCTATAATGCAACCACCCAGAACTGAGCCTAGTGCATAGTAGGTGCTCAACAAACAGTTAATGAGTGAGTGAATAAATGAAATAGCCTCCTCCCTTTTCCCTCTGAGCTCATTAAGCTCCAGTCACACAGGACTTTTATCTTTCTCTTGTACGTCCTGAGCTCATTCTCACCTTTCTGCCTTTTACTTTTAGAGCCTGTTCTGGAAGGCTCTATTCACAGGTCATCATCAGATGATGGATCCCAGCTTGTTACTCGGGTCTCTACTTAAATATCAAAGAGGTCTTCCTTCCTGATCACACTATCCAGCATGAGACCCCCTCTATCACCCTCTTCCCACCTCCACTGCTTGCCAGAGTTACTATCATTTACTCTGATTTCGTTGCTTCATTACATACACCTCTGACATGAGCTTATTTGTTCACATGGTGAATTTCTGTCTTTCCTCCTTAAATGAATGTTGTCTGAGCACTCAACCTTATATTCAATATGTTTATTTATCATGGTACCCCCACAGTCTAGAACAGTTCCAAGCACATCATCTATGTACTGATTGAACAAATAAGCCTACCTCCTACTAGTGGATTTCAGAGTGGAAGAGGTTTCAATGGTTAGGAATGAAAGGTTATATCTGTTAGGGTTCGGTTGCAAAGAAGAGGATCCACTTTAGCTAGCTTAAGCTGAAAGGAGTTAATTACAGCTTTAATTCTGTGGCTCACAGAATCACTGAGAAGGCTAAAGAAATAGCCTCCATGTTGAGCTTTCACGGACAACTATGAAAGCCACACAATATCTGTCCTTACTGAAGGAGAGACTGCTCTTCAATCAGGAAATCTCTAGCTGAACAGAAGCTGAGGTGCCAACCACTGGCTCTGAGACCAGACCACTGCTGTCAGTATCAGAGAGCTAGCACTGCCCCAGAAAAACCAGATACCACCCCTCCCGGGTTTCTAGCAGAAAGAGCAAAACATCGAAGCTTGCCCACCAGCAAACTTGATTTTCCAGCTCTCATGGCTGTACTTCTGATTAATGTTTATTAATTCAAATAAAACCCTGGCTTCTAGGAGGTCTGGGAGCTGTGGCTTTTAGTGTTCCAGTGTCTGCAGCTCAGGAAGGCCCATTGGAAAGAGATTAGAATGAATGTGGAAGGCCAGTTTACCATATGCAGGTATGGTAATAAGGATGGAGAAATAAGTGATTAAAAAAAAGTCTTCAACATCATATCTGAAAGGCAAAATGGTCACCCTAAATACAAATAAAATAGTCAAGAGTCTCTTATACAGAGTACCGATGAGTAGTGTTCAAACAATTTCAGGAAATGATTACGTTTTGTCAAAGATGCAGCAACATGTGATGAATAGCATTTCAGACAAACCAAGCTCAGTAAAGCCATGATCTGAGCTCCCCTGCAGAGCGGAACTGTTTATACCTATAGCTCTACGAGAAAAGTGTGAGATCCATCTGGCTGAGCACTGTTTTTCATAACTGGTCATGGACATTTTATTTTCAACTTAGGACACCGGTCGAACTCAAATCTTTGGAAAGACTCATTAAAAGGATGAAATTTCAGATTTGTGCTGGCTAATAAAGAAATTCATTACTAGATTTCATTTTTATTGTTTGAATAATAAAAATGAAATCTAGTAATGAATCTACTTTTATAAAATCTAGTAATGAATCTATTTTTATAAAATATACTGTCAACATTTACATCAGATCACATAGTGCAGTGTGTGTATATATATATATATATATATATATATAACAATTCACTTTTTTGTAAAGATAAAATCCAGTCTTTTTATTCTTAACCTTCCGTTGCATGCTTTTAAATATTTAATTGTTGCAATTATACATGCTGTTGGTTTATCTGTTTTACACACTAAAAATCAAACTATAGAATCTGTATGAAATGATAATTGGGGAGCCTCTGCTCAACTAAAAATATAGAGATATAGACAAACCTAAACACAATGTAAAAATGTAATTTTAAGAATAGTATTTTATCAAATTTGGGAAACATGAAACTGTCTGCAACTTTTAAATTCTTCCTTTTAAGTTCTTCATGCTTAAAATAGCTTAAGGATTTCTTCCATTCTTTCTCTCCAATATCCCTTGCAAAGGACTTTTAAAATAGCTGCTCTTTATTGCGAACCTTCTGTGTGCTAGGTCTGGAACATTCTCTCTTTTAATCCTCATAGCTTCCCTACAGGGCATAGAAATTGCTGCTGCACCAGTGTGGACACTGAGGCTCAGAGAAATTGCTTGGGAGAGGCAAAGCTGGGATTGGAAATTGAGATTTGACCTCATATCCTCTTCACTTCAAAATTTACTCTTTCTCCGGCAACATTCATTTATTCAGTCACTCATGTATTCAATTAGTGCTACTCAAGGGCTCACTATGGACTAGGCATGTACTGTTTTCTGAAATTAAAATAATGAGTTCAAAAAAGAGCATCATCCCTGCCTGTATGGAGCTAGGAATCTCTGCTCCCTCTGGGTGGTTGCTTATTTGTGGTTTATAGATGAGAATTAAATTCCTGAAACACAGACAAGAATGTAAAGTTTGCCAATTTTTTTTAAAATGTAAGAGATGGCATTTTATAAATATTCCCATGTGAAACAATATTAAAATGGATTACCAGCCCTAGGTTATATGTGTTTGCTTAGAGCCTTGATGACTTCAAGATTAATGAAGCACAAAAATTAATTAGAGAAGCTGAAACTCAAGAAATCCCTTGTGAGGAAAATAAGGGTTATCTGATTTTTACATGAGGCAGAAGCAATGACAGAAATTGAGTTCCTGTCAGGAAGGATCAAGCATTTCAGACACAGTTTAATAATGTTTCCAAGTAGTTTGAGCACCTTAGCCATCACTGCCAAATTCTCGAGTCAAGATACTACTAACGTCACCAGCCGTCAACTATAATATAAACGACAGAATCCATTGTGTGTGTCAGGACTTCAGTGCCTGGAGGGGCCGGTAGGTTGTGTACCACATGTGGAGGGCCAGATCTATTAACAGGTAGGAATATTCTTCACTTCCACACACAAAAATATGTTTTCTCCTATTGGTAGATCTTTCATTTTTTGCTCCTTCTTATTGAGATATAGACATAGGAAGTATTTCATTTTCCACTTTACTGTAGGAAAAACAACAGCTTGAGGGTTTTGATGAAGGTCTGGTGTTCACCTCACTCTGGGGGAATAGTTTGGAGTGGCAGGGCAGTGGGGCCCTGGAAATAACATATCTTGTGTGTAGGGGCAGTAGTTATTCAGCTCCTGCTGATGGTTGCCATGAAGGAGGACCTGGTGGTGCCAGATATTTCATTTTTTTAAAGAGAAGCCAGAAATATGGATTTTTCTGTGAAATCACCTGACATTTAAATCTTGGCAACTAATTTAAGGAAAAAAAGAAAAAAAAAAACCTCTTGCACCAACATTTTTGATAGAACGATCAGTCATCTTGGTTGGTCCAGGACCAAGGTGTTCTTTCATTGCTAAAACAGAGAGTCCCAGACAAGCTGGGATGGTTGGCCCTTCTAGAATGTGGAGGATAAAGAAGATATCTCTGTAAGCCACAGAAAGACTGTAGATGGTCAGTTTGTGGCCTCTGATGATTAGGACAATGGACTGGAATTCTAATTCACAGTGTCACATTTTCATAGGAGGGAGAAGATATTTGATGAACAGAGAATGGCTATGTACATCCGGTTATCACTTCTGCTCTCCCCACAGTCCACATCTGATGTCCATAGCCAGATTAGAAACTACCATAGTATACTGATTGCAGTGCTTTAGTGTTCTGTTCTTTCAACTGTCTATCCAAAATTTGTTCAACGAAGGAACACATATAGAAAGTGGGAGATCCAGAGGCTGAAGGAAGAGGCTGACTTCTCTGAAAGGCCACAGCTAATTAAAGGAAATGTTGATAGGTTATTGGGAAGTATCTTGGGCCAGACTATTTTTATTCTACCTAAGTTTTATAACTAAATATAAAGGTTAATTTTCACAAGTTTTTCTTAAATTAAAAAAAAAAATTATAGAAAATTATCATAGGAAAGCAGCTTTAACACCGTGTAGTCCAGAACTTCCAATACAAAGTTGGGAAAATTGAGGCCCAGCATCCCATAGCTAAGTTAGTGGTAGAATGGTTCAACCTGCATCTGTTTGAAATGGTGTTGTTGCTATTTAGTTGCTAAGTCGTGTCTGATTCTTTGCAACTCCATGGGCTGCAACCCATCAAGCTCCCTCTGTTCATGGGATTTCCCAGGCAAGAATACTGAAGTGGGTTGCCATTTCCTTCTCCAGAGAATATTCCCGACCGAGGGATCAAACCCGAGTCTCCTGCATTGGCAGGCAAATTCTTTACCACTGAGCCACCTAGAAAGCTCTTGGAATGGTGTAGATGGGTGTCAGTGACATGATAAGGGAGGGCAACATGGCTCCTGTAAGATCCAGTTCTAGCAATTAAGAAAGTTTCATGGTACAAAAAAACCCATTAAAATCTAAAACAACAGAAGTTATTTCAAACTCTGTGTTTTGTTCACAAAATTAAAAAACAGTGAATCCCTAAATGCTCATATTGTTGAAACTCAACGCAAATTGCATGCAGTGAAGGACAGTGAAATGGAAAAAGGCAAATCCACTATCAAGAAGATTACTGTATTGTATCTGGGCCATTTCATGTGCAAGGTACACATTTCAAACTAAAAACCCATGATTTGCAAAACATAGACAAGGAAGTTTAAAAGAAGTCTTTCTAACCATCGTTATCTACTTGCATTGTTTAGTTTCATTCCGTTCGAAATACGTCACTTCTTCACAAAAGAATTCTCTTTGAAGTCGGAGAATGAACTCTGCAGTGAGAATATGCCCCCGCTCCCCCAGGCCCACATGAGCAAGTAAAAAACAAGGCTGATCTTTATCTTACTACATTGGCGTGATGCACCAGCCAAAGAACTTACTGGTCATGTTTACAGTCACAAGAAGGTGTCGTTAGGGTCCAAAGAACCACAGATTCCTTGTTTGAATAATTAGAATTCCCCTTACTGCCATCTGGGACAATACGAAATACACAGTTTATCTTTGACATCTGTTTATGCTAATTCCTGAGTATCTCAATAGAGTAAAATAGAGACAATGGCCCAGTAACTTGAATATCACACCAAAAGACCACAAAGGCCATCTTGTGTTTCTTGCAGACTCTAAGAAGCTCCTCAAGCTTGGAGGTTGGTTGGTGCTCACACTGTCTTTATTGTGGGTAGATTACATATAGCTGTAGGCTACTTAAACATAAGCTTGGTGAATAGTTCAGAGTCAGAATGATCCTGGTCAGTGTAAGAGGCCAACACTTAATGAATTTATGGTTACAGCTGCCCCAGCACTTGCCATACCCCTCCTGATTAGATCCGGAAATGCAGTAAGAAGGGAGAAGAATTTTAATTCTTTTTTTATTATTACAGTATTTTAAAATTTATCTATTTATTTTTGGCTGCACTGGGTCTTCATTGCTACGCATGGGCTTTCTCTAGTTTCAGTGAGTGGAGGCTCCTCTCTAGTTGTGCGTGGGCTTCTGTTCCAGAGCATGGGCTCTATGGTATGCTGGCTTCAGTAGTTGTGGCTCTTTGGCTTATTTGCCCCTTGGCATGTGGTATCTTCCTGGACCAGAAATTGAACCCGAGTTCCCCTGCATTTACAGGCAGATTCTTAACCCCTGGACCACCAGGGAAGTCCCCAGTCAGTCAGTCAGTCAGTTCAGTTGCTCAGTCGTGTCCAACTCTTTGTGACCCTATGGACTGCCTTGGGGAGGCACGCCAGGCCTCTCTGTCCATCACCAATTCCTGGAGTTTACTCAAACTCATGTGCATCAAGTACGTGATGCCATCCAGCTATCTCATCTTCTGTCGTCCCCTTCTCCTCCTGCTTTCAATCTTTCCCAGCATCAGGGTCTTTTCCAATGAGTCAGTTCTTCGCATCAGGTGACCAAAGTATTGGAGTTTCAGCTTCAGCATCAGTCCTTCCAACGAATATTCAGGACTGATCTCCTTTAGGATGGACTGGTTGGATCTCCTTGCAGTCCAAGGGAAGTCCTGGGGTATGTTAATTCTTGGTAACTATTTGGGGGTTGATTATATAGGAACAGGAAGCAACAAAACAGACTTATAAAATATTGCTTTGGTGGTCAGGCCAGATTCCCTTCCAGGACAAATTTTTAAGAGGGTGATTTGGGCTTTCTCTTTCAGAGGCAAGTCCTAGGAGTGTTACTGCTGGGTTGTGTGTGTGTATGTGTGTGTGTGTGGTTAAGCTTTAAAGCACAAATATTTGTCATACATAATTTCTGAGGGTCAGAAATCTGGAAGTGGCTTAGCTGGATGCTTTTGGCTTAGATTCTCTCATGTGGTTGCAGTTGCAGTGTCTTCCAGGGCAGCAGTCATCTGAAGGCTTGGCTGGGGCTCAAGGGTTTACCTCCAAGATGGTGCATCACTGGCTCAAGGTAGCTCATTCACACGGCAGTTGGCTGGAGGCCTCAGTTCCTTACCTTTTGCCTTCAACCTGTCAGTGGGCCTTCTTGAGTGACCTAACAAGACAGCTTCCCTCAAAGTAAGTGATCTAAAAGAGAAGATAGGACTGTCGTTAACATGGCTTTTGGAAATGGATTTTTGAGTTTACATGACTTGGTAGTACTAAGTTACTTCTTCATGCCTTAAAACCACAATAGTTGAAGGTAGTATGGATTTCACAAGAGTGACTAAGTTGCTTTAACATGGGAAGCAGATGAGTCCACGTTGAAAGATGTGGAAGGTGGAAGACAGCTCTGGCACTGAGACCCAGAGGAGTCTTTTATTTTTATATATATTTATTTGTATTTATTTATATTTTGGCTGCCCTGGGTCTTTGTTGCATCTTGTGGGCTTTCTCTTGCTGTGCAGCATGGGCTCTAGAGGATGAGGACTCAGTAGTTGTGGCCCAGGCTCTCTACTTGCCCTGCAGCACATGGGATCTTAGTTCCCTGATCAGGGATGGAAGCTGTGGTGTTCCCTGCACTGACAGAAGGATTCTTAACCACTGGATCACCAGGGAAGTCCCCCAAGAAGTCTTTTAAATAAATGACTCTTATATTGCTGAAAGCAGTGGTAAATTATCCTTTTTTAATATTTGGAACAGACGGATTTGAGCACATCGTTAGCCCAAACCTTCCATTTCAAAGATGGTAGTTGAGGGCATGAGAAGGATAATTTTACATAAATATTTCAGAGTATTGGTATTTGAGTCATTTTCTTTAATTAACCTTTGTTTATGGTAGAGTGGAACTTCCCTGGTGGCTCAGAAGTGAAGAATCTCCTTGCAGTGTAGGAGCCACAGGAGACACGGGTTCGATTCCTGGGTCCGAAAGATCCTCTGGAGGAGGTCATGGCACTCTAGTATTCTTGCCTGGAGAATCCCATGGACAGAAGAGTCTGGTGGGCTACCATTCATAGGGTTGCAAAGAGTCGGATATGACTGAAGCAACTTAGCACGCACACATGTGGGTAGAATACTTTGTAGAGAATAGAAAAGCCGTCTCTGGACTTTCTGAGTTCATTGTGGACAAAGACAAAGTAGTGGCTGGCAGTGAGGAAACCAGAACCACCGTTCTTAGCAACCTCGACTCGTGTGAGTCTGAATGTGAACAGAGCTCAAGAGTTTAAACCCAATTCTCCCACGCATGAGTGGGACAATGGGTTGTTGAAAAATTGTAAAGCTTCTTCTGAGTCTTAAAGGTTTTTGAAAAAGTAATGGAACATCCTGGGTAACTGGCTTAATGTTGTTAGCAAGACCTATTTCCTCTTTTGCCAAATGAGGCTGAAGATAGCAACCTTGTAGGATTATGGTGATTAGGAATAATCTAAACTGAGTGAGTGCTCAGTAAATGGTAGCTGATTTTATAATTATTACCATCATATTTTTTTCTCCAAGGCATTAAGCTTATGACCAATAGGCTTGGAGAACCTAGGAGAACATTTATCCCTTTGGTTCTCAAAACTGTATCAGGGTATCTGATAAGTGATGAGGGGAGAAGGGGAGAATGCCTCAGTCCAACGCAGCCATGTGGCATAGTGCTTGCCCCAAGGCCACTTGTTGCAGAATTACCTGGTTGTTTGTTAAAAATACAGATTCTTGGATCCTGCCACAGGTCTACTACGTCAGTATATCTGGGGTTGGAACCATATAATCTGGCTTTTTTTTTTTTTAACCAAGCCACCCAAATGATTCCTGTGCCCACTAAGATTTGAGAACCACAGGAAAACATGTTTTGAAAGTCTTGTGGGGCTCACCGAAGGCAAAACAACTGAATTGATCTCGACCAGAAGTTTCCAACTTTTACAAAATTATGTACCCCCATCAAGAAAATCTTTTGTATAATATAATCCTAATGTTTGTGTGCTCATACTTATACCTTAATTCATAAATTTTTACATATATCACTATGCTAAATATCCTATACATTATAAGGCAACAGAGACATTTAAAAAAAGATGATATAAAAACCTTCCGTATAAACTTTAATATTTTCTTTTCATATCCTAATGGATCATATGGTATAACCCTTGGGATTCATACTGCCTAACCTGGAGACCACTGGTTAAAGCAAAGTGGTCCCTATGCTTGTGTTTATTCAATCACTTAATTAAGCAAACATTTACAATGTTCTTTCCAAATGTGAAGCCTGCTGTAAGCTCCAAGGGCTTGTGGTGAGTGATTGGCTTCTTCTGTCATATTGAAGCTCTAATAACATGACTACCTCATCGTGTGTAAACACTTTGTTATTTCCAGGGTCTGTGGGTGGGAGCGTTCAGTTCATCTCCTTCGGGCAGTAGAGTAGTGCTGCATCTAGTCACAAATGTATAATTTAACAGACTATTTGGGAATAGGGGAAAGAGTTTTGCCAAGAGAACGCGCTGGTCATAGCAAACACACTCTTCCAACAACACAAGAGAAGACTCTACACATGGACATCACCGGATGGTCAACACCGAAATCAGATTGATTATATTCTTTGCAGCCAAAGATGGAGAAGCTCTATACAGTCAGCAAAAACAAGACTGGGAGCTGACTGTGGCTCAGATCATGAACTCCTTATTGCTAAATTCAGACTTAAATTGAAGAAAGTGGGGAAAACCACTAGACCATTCAGGTATGACCTAAATCAAATCCCTTATGATTATACAGTGGAAGTGAGAAATAGATTTAAGGGACTAGATCTGATAGCCGGAGTGCCTGATGAACTATGGACAGAGGTTCGTGACATTGTACAGGAGACAGGGATCAAGACCATCCCCATGGGAAAGAAATGCAAAAAAGCAAAATGGCTGTCTGAGGAGGCCTTACAAATAGCTGTGAAAAGAAGAGAAGCGAAAAGCAAAGGAGAACAGGAAAGATATAAGCATCTGAATGCAGAGTTCCAAAGAATAGCAAGGAGAGATAAGAAAGCCTTCCTCAGCGATCAATGCAAAGAAATAGAGGAAAACAACAGAATGGGAAACATTAGAGATCTCTTCAAGAAAATTAGAGATAACAAGGGAACATTTCATGCAAAGATGGGCACAATGAAGGACAGAAATGGTATGGACCTAACAGAAGCAGAAGATATTAAGAAGAGGTGGCAAGAATACACAGAAGAACTGTACAAAAAGGATCTTCATGACACAGATAATCACGATGGTGTGATCACTGACCTAGAGCCAGACATCCTGGAATGTGAAGTCAAGTGGGCCTTAGAAAGCATCACTATGAACAAAGCTAGTGGAGGTGACGGAATTCCAGTTGAGCTATTTCAAATCCTGAAAGATGATGCAACGAAAGTGCTGCACTCAATACGCCAGCAAATTTGGAAAACTCAGCAATGGCCACAGGACTGGGAAAAGACTGTATTCTTGCCACCTCTTCTTAATATCTTCTGCTTCTGTTAGGCCCATATCATTTCTGTCCTTTATTGTGCTCATCTTTACATGAAACGTTCCCTTGGTATCTCTAATTTTCTTGAAGAGATCTCTAATGTTTCCCATTCTGTTGTTTTCCTCTATTTCTTTATATTGATTGCTGAGGAAGTCTTTCTTATCTCTCCTTGCTATTCTTTGGAACTCTGCATTCAGATGCTTATTCAGATTCAGATGCTGCATTCATTCCAATTCAGATTCAGTTTTCATTCCAATCCCAAAGAAAGGCAATGGCAAAGAATGTTCAAACTACTGCACAATTGCACTCATCTCACACGCTAGTAAAGTAATGCTCAAAATTCTCCAAGCCAGACTTCAGCAATATGTGAACCGTGATCTTCCAGATGTTCAAGCTGGTTTTAGAAAAGGCAGAGGAACCAGAGATCAAATTGCCAACATCTGCTGGATCATGGAAAAAGCAAGAGAGTTCCAGAAAAACATCTATTTCTGCTTTATTGACTATGCCAAAGCCTTTGATTGTGTGGATCACAATAAACTGTGGAAAATTCTGAAAGAGATGGGCATACTAGAGCACCTGACCTGCCTCTTGAGAAACCTGTATGCAGGTCAGGAAGCAACAGTTAGAACTGGACATGGAACAACAGACTGGTTCCAAATAGGAAAAGGAGTACGTCAAGGCTGTATATTGTCACCCTGCTTATTTAACTTCTATGCAGAGTACATCATGAGAAACGCTGGGCTGGAAGAAGCACAAGCTGGAATCAAGATTACTGGGAGAAATACCAATAACCTCAGCTATGCAGATGACACCACCCTTATGGCAGAAAGTGAAGAGGAACTAAAAAGCCTCTTGATGAAAGTGAAAGAGGAGAGTGAAAAAGTTGGCTTAAAGCTCAACATTCAGAAAACGAAGATCATGGCATCTGGTCCCATCACTTCATGGCAGATAGATAGAGAAACAGTGGAAACAGTGTCAGACTTTATTTTGGGGGGCTCCAAAATCACTGCAGATGGTGACTGCAGCCATGAAATTAAAATATGCTTGCTCCTTGGAAGAAAAGTGATGACCAACCTAGATAACATATTGAAAAGCAGAGATACTACTTTTCCAACAAAGGTCTGTCTAGTCAAGGCTATGGTTTTTCCAGTGGTCGTGTATGGATGTGAAAGTTGGACTGTGAAGAAAGCTGAGCGCCAAAGAATTGATGCTTTGAACTGTGGTGTTGGAGAAGACTCTTGAGAGTCCCTTGGACTGCAAGGAGATCCAACCAGTCCATTCTAAAGGAGATCAGTCCTGGGTGTTCATTGGAAAGACAAGCTAAAGCTGAAACTTCAATACTTTGGCCACCTCATGCGAAGAGTTGACTCATTGGAAAAGACCCTGATGCTGGGAGGGATTGGGGGCAGGAGAAGGGGATGACAGAGGATGAGATGGCTGGATGGCATCACTGACTCGATGGACGTGAGTTTGAGTGACCTCCAGGAGTTGGTGATGGACAGGGAGGCCTGGCGTGCTGCAATTCATGGGGTTGCAAGGAGTCGGACACAACTGAGCGACTGAACTAACAGGACAGTCAAGGTGAGCCACAAGTGAAGTGGGTAGAGCCCTCCCTGAATTAAACAGAGCCTCATCTTTGGAGATGTGTGACACTGTGGATACAACGCTGCATTTGGTTCTAGAAGTCCTGTATGTCTGCACTTCATTCCTTACAGGCTGCATGGCCTTCTGTAAATTACTTACCAGTTGAGCTTCTGTTTGCTCTTTAGTAAAATAAGGATAATAACATCTTTTCTGCGTACTTAACACAATTGCTATCACAACCAAACTCACCTCATCTTTGATAATAATCCTACTGAATGCCAGGTTTAATCAATCAGCTGTCAGTCACTGTTTTATTGAGTGCCAGAAGGGTATTCCAAAGCGCCACCAGGTAAGTAGAATTTCACTTTCCCGATTTTACTAGAACAAGCAAGTTCTTATTTTCCTGAATTTAATAACTAATCTGTCACCCTTCCGCTCCCACAGAAGTTAAGAGAAGTGACTTCAAAGCTTGGCTTTGCTACTTTGATGTCTCATTTCCTTCAATACAGTTTTCTTGGGGTTCCTAGTGGCTCAGATGGTAAAGAGTCTGCCTGCAAAGCGGGAGACCCAGGTTCAATACCTGGGTTGGTAAGATACCCTGGAGAAGGAAATGGCAACCCACTCCACTATTCTTGCTTGGGAAATGCCATGGATGGAAGAGCCTGGTGGGTTATAGTCCATGGGGTCGCAAAGAGTCCAACACAACTGTAAAATGAGGATAATGATATTTACCCCCTAAATTATTGTGAGGGTTAAGTGAAATAATTTATGTAAAATGTTTGGCACAATTGGAACATAGTAAAAATTGAATAAATGATTGTTACTTAAATGGCAAATATGACGAGGTACTCTTTTAACATTTTGGTAAATGCAGAGTACCACCTGATACATGGTTCAGAAATGGATTTCACATGGTGATTCTGAAAGAAAAAAAGTGATGTGCCCTTACGTTTTGTGTATAATTAACCTTCTTAACTGGTTATTGAGGAAGAAGCTAAAAGATAGATTTCTTTTAAGATTCAGTTGGAGAATGAATAATGAATAGCTTGACAGAATGGAAATTTTTACTGTTTTAGACTGGCCTGGATTTAAGAACTGCCCCAAACATGAAGACTTAATATTTACTAGAGATAAAAATAAAAGAAAAAAATTTTACTAGTAATCTTATTTCAGAGAGATGTGCTCAGGAAATAATGAACTGGTAGTCTATAATATGGACCACAACAAGGCTTTGATTCTGACTTTTAAATTATGTGATACAAATCTTTCCCTATTGTTTAATAACAGTGGATTTTTTTTTCTTGTTACACAAGCTATTGACATAGCCTAAATCACTTAATGACCATGATGTAACAGACTGGCACTCCCTTCGTCCTTACTTATACCCAGATGATTTGATTATACAGGAACATTTTAACCTACCTTCATAATATACCTGCAGTATTTGTTCCTGTGTGAATTTATATGCCAGTTTCCCTTAAATGTCCTAACTATAAACCTAATCTTTAAAATGGGGGTTCTTCTCCTTTTGCCTGAGTTTGAAGCTGATCTTCTGTGTTCTGTTTTCTCTTGATAGCTTAGTGTGCTTTCCTAATCATTGTAGACTCACAAGACCATCAGATATTTGAACAGGAGAGAACCTTGAAGATTTTCAACCTCTCTTTTCTCATTTTTTAGATGTGAAAACTATGACCCTGGCAAGTCAGTCATTTTCATCAGTTTCAGAGTAGAGAACTGATTCTGGGTCACGGCTCTCAGCTTTGTTCCTGGTTTATTTCTCCTCAACTCAGCGTCTTTCCATTTCTCTGGCTTCTGGTATGATTGTTTCTTTCAAGTATATAAAAGTGTGGTAAAATCAGATTTGTTCATTTCTTTCCCTAGAACAAGCCTTGGTATGTGAGTGGAAACACTGGTATTTCCAGGTTTTAACCAGTGAGGTGTGGCACACTGGAATGTGGATGTGCCCCTGGATCTGGTTGTATTCATTCCATTGTGTTTTTAGTGTTGTGACTCGTAAATTGAGTATAACATTATCTACATTTTTAGTGAACATTTGCATGGAGAAATCACGTTTATTTCTCCTTTTCAACTGCAATATGACTTAGATGAAGTACTTCAGGATTTTACATATTCTAAATAGGTTTTTGAAAACCTAAAGTATTGATTAATACATTAGATACTGAAGAACCAAAACTCATTATTGAGCTTTAATTGAAGAGAACCATTATGAATGTTAATCTGATATTCTGGGAGTTGTAAGTAGTGTTTAATGATAGTATGTTTCACATTATTGAAACAGGAAATCTATTTAACACAAGTAAAAGTAATTAATTTAGCTGAAAAGGAAAAGTAGTTGTAAGAGATGTCATCAGAATAATGTAAGACAGGCTCCCAGAATTATCTGTGTTTATCGAGAAAAACAGTATAATGGCAATTTGGATATACCAGAAGGACATAACCAGAAGCTACAATTTCAGGATGCATAATTGTGAACAAAGACATAATCAGAACCAAACGTGCATTATTATATATTAGGGAGAGGAGTGAAGTGAGAGGAATCTTAGATTTTTAGAAATATGTAGATTGTATCCATTTCCTTATTTCCTTAGTCTCTGTGTTTAAGCTTCTGCTCCATCATTCTGCTGAAAGCACCTGAAGGAAAGTCTCCAGCGAATTACGATATGTCAAATCAAGGAATATACCTATCTCAAGGAATATGTCTATTGTTCATCTTCCTGGACCTACTCTTCTTTTTAGTGTCCATGATGATGCCATTGTTAGTTTTCTTCTGCTCCTCCCCCTTCCTTCCCCTGTTCCTTGAATATCAATATCCAATATTCCAAAATCAGTCCTTTTCCTTTTCATACTATCAGAAATGATGAACATACAGTATGGACCAAATCACCCATGCCCATAACAGACATTGCTAATTGATTTTGACAATTTTCTCTGATCCTGAATGCTATCCTAGGATTCTCAGAAATACTTCGGGCAACAATCACATGATCAGAGTTTGCAGATGAGAAGAATCTTTTTATACAAGACTTTATAATTATTTTCAAATAAGTAAACTTAACATCTGCTCGATAATAAGAAACACCCAAAGGAACTGTGTTAGCTTTTATTTGGGATTTGAGGAGTTGGTAGCAAGTTAATCTATTAGGGTATTTTCCTCAATGTTATAAATTTCAATTCAATGGCTAGTGAGAATAAAACGTGATTTCTATTTATTCCTAGCCAAGGTTAAAGTGCTGCTGTGCTGTGCTTAGTCACTAACTCGTGTACGACTCTTTGCAACCCCATGGACTGTAGTGGAACCAGGTTTCACTGTTCATGAGATTTTTCAGGGAAGAATACTGGAGTGGGTTGCCATTTCCTTCTCCAGGGGATCTTCCTGACCCAGGGATCAAACCTGTGTCTCCTACAGTGGAAAGTGGATTCTTTACCAGTGAGCCACCTGGAAAGCTCCAAAGTTAAAATAGTAGCATGTAATTTTGTACTGTACTTTGTAACTGTTTGAAATAATAATAAATCCTCAATAATCAGGGTTGCGGACTGATATGTTTTCTGAAAATTAATAAAGTCAACAAATCTCAACTATTTACTACAAAGATGCTTTCAATAAAAATTGTTATGAAAGTAGAAAACTTTGAGCTTGATTTTTCTCCTTCCTCATTTTTTAAATTTTATATTGATCTATGAAGAAGAATTATTAAGCAACAAGGAAGTATTTTCCACTAACGTAATACCGCCTGAAAGTTATTTATTTATATATCACCTTTACCAATTTTTCTGTATTCTTATAAAAACACAATAGTACCTAGCATACAGTGCTAAATAAATGTTAGCAGTTATATAATTGTATATTATCAAAGATGCTTGGCTTAAACTGAGGGTAAGAAGTGTACATTTTTCAAGGCATGTAATAATGTGATTCAAAGTGTGATCTATCAGCTCATACAGCATTTATGGCAGTGCACATTCAATTTCAAGGTGGAACAGGAAACAGCAGGACAGGAGGGCCAGCTTGTTTATAATGAATCTATTTTCTGGAGCAGGTATTGGCCCCCTTTAGTAAATATTTGGGGGTTTTTAGCTACATGGATTTGTTGTGACTACTCAGCTTTGCTGTTACAGCGCAAAAGCGACCACAGATAATACATAAATGAATGGATGTAACTGTGTGCCAGCAACATTTTATAAAACTAAGTGGTGTCCTGGATCTGTCCCAGGGATCATAGTTTATAGACCCCCTATTCACTATGGTGGTAGTCTTGGCGCTCAGTTAGTTTTTTTCACCCTGCAGGTTCTTCTCTCATCTTATTTTATTGTTTCATCCTCTGTGAATGTGTTTGTGTATTGGCCATTGCAATGTGATTCATTTTTAATGTGGACTGAACCTCAGTTTGCTCTGATGTAGGTAAGTTCTTTTGGACACTTGCCACCTTATCTGAGATTTGTTTTTCTTCCATTGAATATGGTTTATAAGCTGCATATTGAGATGGGAGCTACATGCAGTCTTTACTGGAAGACCTGAGCTCTGTGCTCTAATATAATATTGTGTTAAACATTGTATAATAAACAGCGGACTCGTTAGGAATGTATTTTATTTTTGAACATATTGTCTCAGGCTTTAATTCAACTTCCCCTTTTTCACAGATCCCTGGAAAATGCTAAAGTCGGGAATGTTACCTCCTCCTGACATTGCCTGTGCACTCCTTTGTTTCACTAATCACCAGCTTTCTTTGTTGGGGTGTGAGCAATAATTTTCTGGATTTGTTTGATTCAAAATGTTAATTCAGTATTGTTTCTGGTAAGTGGGAATAGGATTAGAATATATTCTCAATCCTTTTTATTTCTATCTTAATATTTTTAGATGCCTCTTTTCAAAGTTTATGGCATAAGCTTAGATTCTTTCCTTGAATGGCAACTGAGGACTTTTTTTCCTCTTGCTATTCACATTGCTGTCTGTTTGTGAGGAGAATAGTATGGTGGTTAAAGACACAAGCTCTGCATTTAGACTGCCTGTGATCCTATCTGAGGCCTACCAATTACTAAAATCTGTACTTCAGTTTCTACATCTATAAAATGTGATAATAATAGTATTTTTTCATAAATGTATTATGTTACTGAATAAGATAATATGTATAAAGTTCTAAGAATAACACCTGGTACATACTAAGCACTATTTAAATTTTAAATATTATTGATATATGTTTTTGATTTTTGTTTTCTCAAATACTGGGATAGGTGATTTTGCTATTTGGTTTATTTTGCCATATTGACCTTCAGCTATACAATTTTTGCAGCTCTATAGTCATTCTTTATTAGAAATTAAACCTAAAAAGCTTACAACAAACTATTTATAATCACTTATGGACAGCAGTAGAAGCAGAAAGAAAGGGGCATTTAATATACTTAATAAATAAATAAATATGAATGAGGTAGCCTTGCAGCTCTGTTTGCAAATGAAATTGATTCATTTTCAGCTCCATGTAGACTTGACTTATTCTGCCAGCCTTGACTCACTTCAGACCATACACTTTCTACTTTGTCTGTTTGTCTCAGATCAACTCTCTTCCAAATCCTCTTTTCTGACCTTGTCTTTTGGCCACAAATTTCCTTTCCTCATCTCTTGCACCTGGAATGATGTTGGTTCCACTTTTCCCATTATTTCCCCTATAAAGGAAGCCTTTGTGCTCCTAGCTCTAAATGGCAGAGAGGTTGGTCATTGCTTGCTTATGTTTTCACCTAGAGTTTTAGGTATAGACTCTGCCTTTCCTTGGGCTTCCCTGGTGGCTCAGCTGGTAAAGAATCCACCTGCAATGTGGGAGACCTGGGTTCAATCCCTGAGTTGGGAAGATCCCCTGGAGAAGGGAAAGGATACCCACTCCAGTATTCTGGCCTGGAGAATTCCATGGACAGTATAGTCCATGGGGTCACAAAGAGTCAGATGCGACTGAGTGACTTTCACCTTCACTTTCTGTCCTTCATTAAATTTGAATGTGGTGAACGGATTCTATCCAAATCAGGGGCACTGGCTCCTTAGAAATCCTTTAACTTGTAAAGATTAATGAAACTTTTTCAACTGGTTGCCCCGGGGCTAGGGATTTATGGATAGGCCTAGTTTTGTGCAGATTTTTTTTTTTTAATTCCTACAAGAATCACAAAATATTCACTTAACATCCAAATTCAACATATTTAAAAACAGGTAAAAAACTGTACAGTATTTGATTACTCCTGGTTCTTTTTAAAGATGGTAGTTTCACTTCTCCTGAGACTTTCATTGTCTCCAAAAGAGAGGAGTCCTTGCAATTTTGGATAGTTTTGGCTTCACTCAAATGGCACAGAATGAGATTTCTTTTTCCATTCCAAGTAACTGTATACAAATTAGGAAAAGTGATAAGGCAGAAGTTTGGCCTCAACTTCATATTTCAAAGTTAAATCATAAAAGGCCTTCTTTCTAATTTAAGTTAAAGTTTTTTCTCTTTAACTTTTAATTTTGTATTGGTGTATGCTGCTGCTGCTGCTAAGTCGCTTCAGTTGTGTCTGACTCTGTGCGACCCCATAGACAGCAGCCCACCAGGCTCCTCTGTCCACAGGATTCTTTAGGCAAGAATACTTGAGTGGGTTGCCATTTCCTTCTCTTGTATTGGTGTATAGCCAATTAATAATGTTGTGATAATTTCAGGTGAACAGTGAAGGGACTAGGCCATACATACAATATGAGGTGTTTTTTTTTTTTTAAGATTTTGGGATTATATTGCAACAAACTGAAAATAATTCTGTTCAATAAAAGCAGCATCGCTGGATGGGATGCACAATTAATTTTTTGATAAAGTGAAGATCAGCTAGAAACACATTTTATCTCAGTCTTTGATGAAAATATTTCTCAAAAATGTACAGCCATTCTCCTACCTTAATATTGAACTTGTGAAGATTATCTTGACTTGGCGCTGACCCCAGGACTTCGTCTAAAAATTAAAGAATATCTTTGATAATAGTTTGTTTTTGTTTTCTTTTAAAAATAGACTTTTTCCATGAAAGAAATTTGTTTATTGAGTTCTGATTAATTGAGGGCTTGATATTTTTCTTAACTCTTGTTTATATGCTACTACAGATGAGGTGTAACCATAATATTTGGTCAGTCTGAGTTAAATGGCTCATGACGTCAATTACAAAAGTCTAGATCTAATATTTCCACATTTCTGTGTAGCCAGTCTACATGAGAACCACATGATGAACCAGATCTTTTAGTCATGTCTCAGTTCAGTTCAGTCCAGTTTAGTTGCTCAGTCGTGTCCGACTCTTTGCGACCCCATGAATTGCAGCATGCCAGGCCTCTCTGTCCATCACCAACTCCCGGAGTTCACCCAAACTCTTGTCCGTCGAGGCGATGATGTCATACAGCCGTCTCATCCTCTGTCGTCCCTTTCTCCTCCTGCCTCCAATCCCTCCCAGCATCAGAGTCTTTTCCAATGAGTCAACTCTTCGCATCAGGTGGCCAAAGTACTGGAGTTTCAGCTTTAGCATCAGTCCTTCCAAAGAACACCTAGGACTGATCTCCTTCAGAATGGACTGGTTGGAGTTCCTTGCAGTCCAAGGGACTCTCAAGAGTCTTCTCCAGCACCACAGTTCAAAAGCGTCAATTCTTTGGTGCTCAGCTTTCTTCACAGTCCAACTCTCACATCCATACATGACTACTGGAAAAACCATAGCTTCTACCATATTCATATGACAAAAAAGGAAAGAATGGTAGCATGCTTCTTTAAACCAGTTAGGCAATATTTCAGATTAATTCTAAAAATAATATAACAGACCCCTGTGTTACCGTTGTCCAGATTTATCATAGGATTTGAGGACTTCTAAATCCTGAAAAAAGTAAGTGTAAAAGGTGAAGGTGTCTCCCTCCCCTTCATAGTCTCCCTTTCCCTCTCTCCTTTGAGGTCATTATACTGAAGATAACATATGCATCCCATATTTACTGCTGTACAGTAAAATTACCCCTAATTCTTAGTGATGTAAAACAACAACCCCTTGTTATTGCTCATGAGTGTACAGGTCAGCTGGATGATGCTACTGACCTGAGATGGACTGGGCTGATCTGACCTAGGCTTGCTCATGTGTCTGTGGTCATTTGGCAGGTCACATGGGTTCTCGTTTGTCTTACTACAGCTCTACTCTTGTGTCTAGTGGTTAGCTGATTGTAGCCAAGGGAGATAGGGCTGACTGCACCATGGAGTGCTCATCACTCAGCAGGCTAGACCAAGTTTATTCTCTAGATACTAGGAGGTTCTGAGAGGAAGAGTAGAATGGAAGTGCGTTTAGCCACTGGCAAACTATTGCTTCTACTGCATTCTGTGGGTGAAAATGAGAGTCACGATGACATGAGATTCCAGGGGTGGGAAAACAGACTTCACTTCTTGGTGGAAGGAGTGGTAAAGTCACACTGTAAAAGTGGATCTCTAGGAGGGGTGGGAAGTTATGGCTATTTTTATGATTCACTGCAAGTCATGTATTTTTTCTATTTATGTAGATGTATTTATATTTTATTTTTATAAGAATTAGCATAGTTAAAAAACTCATTAAATATATGGCTTTATAGATAGTTTTTAAAAAAATTGTAATTGTGTTTTTGAAATTTACTGTTTTGATAAATTTATTACATCAATACTTATCTATACCTTCTCTTGCTGCTGGGCATTTGAATTATTTTCCATTATTTTTTGCAATCACAAGCAAAGTTGCAATGAACATGCTGTACACAGTGTTGTGTGCACATAAGAGGGTTTCTCTAGGTTAGTTTCTAAAAATGGATGGATTGTGTGGTACAATACATGCGTTTTCAACTTTATTGGGTATTGTCAAATTGTTGTCCAAATTGTTGCACACCATCAGGGAGTATAACAGTTTCATTTCTCCTACATTCTTATGAATTACAGTTTGTATTATCAGACTTTATATTTTGTGGAGCCACTAGGAGAGTATCATCATTTTAATTGCATATTCATTCAGCAAGTTTGAATATATACTGTATGTGTCAGACTTTATTTTTCTGGGCTCCAAAATCACTACAGATGGTGACTGCAGCCACGAAATTAAAAGACGCTTACTCCTTGGAAGGAAAGTTATGACCAACCTAGATATCATGTTCAAAAGCAGAGAATTACTTTGCCAACAAAGGTTCGTCTAGTCAAGGCTATGGTTTTTCCAGTGGTCATGTATGGATGTGAGAGTTGGACTGTTAAGAAGGCTGAGTGCCGAAGAGTTGATGCTTTTGAACTGTGGTGTTGGAGAAGACTCTTGAGAGTCCCTTGGACTGCAAGGAGATCCAACCAGTCCATTCTGAAGGAGATCAGCTCTGGGATTTCTTTGGAAGGAATGATGCTAAAGCTGAAACTCCAGTACTTTGGCCACCTGATGCGAAGAGTTGACTCATTGGAAAAGACTCTGATGCTGGGAGGGATTGGGGGCAGGAGGAGAAGGGGACGACAGAGGATGAGATGGCTGGATGGCATCACTGACTCGATGGACGTGAGTTTGAGTGAACTCTGGGAGTTGGTGATGGACAGGGAGGCCTGGTGTGCTGCGATTCATAGAGTCGCAAAGAGTCGGACATGACTGAGCGACTGATCTGATCTGATACTGGCCAGATAAATTTCCTTTTCTGTGAATTAATTGCCCATTTATATATTCCAACATTTAAATTTTATTTAAACCTTAAAAGTGTTTCCATAAAATTGTTTGTTTTTTAATTATTTCTTATGGTTAAAATACATATAAATAGTGGAAACCAGTCCTTTTCCAATTATATGTATCATCTTTTAGATGTTGGCATTCATTTTAAAGTGGTTTATTGTGTCTACTACTATACAGATGCTTTTATATAGTAGTATAGTCAAATATTTCTATATTTTCATGGTTTGTATGATTTTTTGTCCTGTTTATAAAAACTTTTCCTACCAGGGTGTCATAAGCATATTTTCCTGTATTTTTCTCTTAAGGTTTAAGAGTTTCTGTTTAGTTTCTTAATCAGTCTGGGATCTCTTTTGTGTGTGATGTAAAATAGGGCTCTAATTTTATCTTTTTCCAACTAGAAAGCCAGTTGTCCTGGTACAAGTTATTAAATATATAATCGTTTCTTTCTCAATGATTTGTGATGCTAGCGTGTCATATCCCGAGTTCCTATGTCGATGTACATTTATTTCTGGGCCCTGTATTCTTTTTGATGGGTCTCATTTTTCCATCTCTGCACCCTTTTGCATTGATATGCCCTTTTAATGGCTGCAGCTTTACAATAAGTTTCCTGTTCAGTGGGGATAATATCCTTTCTCATTCTCTAATAAAATTATTTGGCCCTTTGCTCTTTTATATTAAGTTTAGAAGCAGCCCTTCAAGTTAAAGGGTGGAAAGTTCCATATAACAAGAAAAAGCAGAATAAGGTAAGAGGGATTAAGAGTGGAGGGGAAATTTATAGCCTTAAATAGGGTGATGAAGATAGGATTCATTGAGAGGTAGGTTTTGAGGGAAGACATGTAGGAGATAAAGAATTTAACCAGTTATCTGGGAAAGAATCTGGTAGGCAGAAGGAACAGTCCTTGCTAAGATTCTGAACCAAATGTGTCAGAAAGAACAAGGAGGCCGGTGACACTGAAGCAGAGTGAACAAGGAGGAAGCTAGTAGGAGTCAAAGTCAAAGCACTTATGGGGGCAACTGAGAAAGCTGAGCACCGAAGAATTGATGCTTTTGAACTGTGGTGTTGGAGAAGACTCTTGAGAGTCCCTTGGACTGCAAGGAGATCCAACCAGTCCATCTAAAGGAGATCAGTCCTGAATATTCATTGGAAGGACTGATGTTGAAGCTGAAACTCCAATACTTTGGCCACTTGATGCTAAGAACTGACTCATTAGAAAAGACCCTGGTGCTGGGGAAGATTGAAGGCGGGAGGAGAAGGGGACAACAGAGGGTGAGATGGTTGGATGGCATCACTGACGCAACGGACATGAGTATGAGTAAGCTCCAAGAGTTTGTGATGGACAGGGAGGCCTGGCGTGCTGTAGTCCATGGGGTAGCGAAGAGTCGGATATGACTGAGCGACTGAACTGAACTGAAGCCATTGTAAGGATATTGGCTTTTGTTTTGTATGTGGTGGGAAGTCATTACAGTTTTTTTTTTCCCCTAGGCAAGGCTTTATGAGGGCCCCTGCTACGGGGGAGCCTGGTGGGCTGCCGTCTCTGGGGTCACACAGAGTCGGACACGACTGAAGCGACTTAGCAGCAGCAGCAGCAGCAGCTACAGCAGGAGTAGTGAGAACAAACAAGAAGGTCCCTTGCTTGCTCACTCCCTGGGGGAGGGCGAGCTTGTTCCTCCCGTGAGGTGAGGGTAAGAGTGTGTCCAGGTGTCAGGCAGAGGAGTGGCTTAGGTGTTTTGCCCACCCCTCTAGCGGGGTTGAGTGCAGAGGGCATGCACTATACCCTGCTTTTGCTCCTAACATTCAGTTTTTGCTCCTGGCTCTTCAGAAGTGGCAGCAAAATTTTTTTGGTCTTTTGGTATCTTTTGTCCGTAATTTGCCCCAATGCTTCTCCTCAAGCAACAAAATACAAAGAAACTGTATGGGACTAAAAATAGCTGCATTGTAGAATTTCGAGTAGAGTTGTGACACAACCTGAATAAATTTTATAAGAATTACTCTGGCTTCTGTGTGGAGAATAGAAGGCAGAGAGTAAGCACAAGAGCAGGAGACCAGTCAGGGAACTACTGGCAATAACCCAGATGAGAGGTGTGGTGGCGTGGACCCAGGTAGTAGCAGTCTGGGTATGACAAGTAGCTGGATTCTGCCTCTGTTTTACAGGTAGAGTCAACAGGATTTCTTGATGGATTTGGTGTTGGGATATGAAGACAGACAGGAGTTGAAGATGACTCCAGGGGTTTTGGCTTGAGCAACTGGAATAAAAAATTGCTATTACCTGGCTAGGGAAGATTGGGAGGAACAGTTTTAGGGAAAGATCAAAACTCAGTTTGGAGCATTCTGAGTTTGAGATGCCTATTAGATGTTTAGGAGATGAGTCTGGAGTTCAGAGGAGAGGTTCGGAGTGGGGATGTAGATTTGGGACTCGTTAATGTATATCTGGTATTTAAAATATAGAGACCAGATGAGATCATCTAGGAAGTGAGTATAAAGACAAGTGGTTCAAAGACTAAGCTCCCAGATAAGTCAAAGAAATACATACAAGGGACCTTTTCGAGGAAATGGAAATGTTCTAAAACTGTATGGCAGTGGTGTGGTTGTGCGACTTGGTAAATTTACTGAAAATCTTTGAACTGTGCACTTAAGACGTGAAGTTTGTGCATAGTCGCTCAGTTGTGTCCGACTTTTTGCCACCCTGTGGACTGTAGCCCACCAGGCTCCTCTGTCCATGGGGATTCTCAGGGCAAGATTACTGGAGTGGGTTGCCATGCCCTTCTCTAGGGGATCTTCCTGACCCAGAGATTGAATCCAGGTCTTCCACATTGCAGGCAGATTCTTTACCAACTAAGCCACCAGGAAAGCCCAGTGAAGTTTATGGTATGTATGTTATGTCTCACTTTAACAGCCTTATTAATATATATTTTTTTAAAAGAAGTCAAACAGATTAGAAGGAACTAGTAAAGGCTATTTGAGGAGTGGCCAGTGTTAAGGGAAAAAAACCACGGGAAAAAAAAAACAAGAAATTGTGGGCAAACCAACTCACTATAACTTCAATTATATTTGTTTGTTCTTCCCTGTATTATTTCTCTACTGTATTTTTTCACACCTAAAGTTGGATAAAAGAAATGAAAAGTCATTTGACTACATTCTTAATACAGGTTCACATCCCTGTTCTGCCAGCTTTTTTTTTTGTGGTTCGAGTAGCAAACTTTAAAGTTTTGCTAGACAGGATTTTCTCCGCTAAAGAATTGATGAATATTGGAGAACAAAGGTAAAGATGAGGGGAAAAGCTGACTTCACACAGAAGAATCTTTGCTAAGATGAGCTCTGCAGGTGTAGAAACAACAATGTAAAATGAAGTCATCTGGTCCTGAGTCCTGAGCCCTGGGCATTCTCCACGGGGGTTGGTGGTGGGCTTCTTGGTAAGGTGAAAAGCAAAGTTCACAACGGGTTAAAATGATGTTAAACAAATGTGAAAATCCTGTGGCTTTTCATGCTGTGATATGGAGCCTAAGACATGTGGGTCATACTTTGTGGCTTTAGGAACTGATTGTGTATGAGGCAATGGCAGATGGCTATCTTCTAATATAAGGGCTCTGGTCGCATTATGCAGAGCAGTGTAGGGTTTAGTCATCATCCCGTGGAAGCCTCCCCTTTATTTAAAGGGTGTGGTGTGTTGCAAGATGCATGAAGTCACTTCTTAGAGGTGTACTTAATAAGGGAGGATTAAACAGAAGCAAATACAGTTCTCAGGATCAGAAGAAAAACTTGTGAGCAATTAAAACATATTTTAATCGTTTTTTTCTTCATGCTGAGAAATTATGTAAAAATCTGAGGCCCAAATAAGGAAACTGAAAAATTAACTCAATATATTGAAACATAAAATGTAGTAGGTGAGGGAGTAACATATCATAGGTAGCAAATGAAATCAGAACAAATTCATGCCAGCCTTTTATATCTTCTACTAGATAATGTGCATCAATATGTTTCTTGAGGATGAAAATAAATCGGCTAAAGATCTCGAGTAGGAGTTGGATAAAATACCTATGATAGATTGGAGTTTGGGGCATTTTGCCTTCACTGCTGCATTAGCATGAAAGATAATTATTTGTTTTAGCACGTCTCATCCAAAAAGCTTGTAACTAATACATGTGGATCATTTTGATTAGAAAAAACACATTATTTTTTCCTAATAAACTACAGCTTATTAGACATGGCTAATCCACAAATCACAGAAAGCTTTTAAAATTACTCTGAACACATTGCCATTTCATTTTTTTCTGGTGAAGAGGACCTACTATCAGGAAGGAGCAGGCGAGGTGGTCCACTGGCCTCTCGGGAAGGAGTTGGAGGGATTAAAAGGCTCAGCAGTGTTTCTAATAGAATGGTGGGAGTTGCAGAGAGCGGGTTCCCCTGGCGCGTGGTGAGTTCACTCCTGTTTCTGTAGCTGAGAGAGGGACAGTCGCCGAGAGGCTGCCCAGAGATGTGGCCCTTGGTTTACTGAGCAACAGTCCTTCTAGTGGCACTTGACTCATAAGTAGAATGTCTCCTCTGTGCCAAGCCGTAGGAACAATGAATAAACTGTCCTGTTGTGCAGGCTGCCGCTGACCACGAGTGAGTCGCCTGAGGCCGTCAGTGAGATCAGGCAGCCTGAGCAGCCGGATGGATGGGGATAGTAGCCGTTTGCTCACGCATCCATTTAACACGTTTTACTGTGTGTCATCTAGATAGCTTGGTAGTAGATGCTGAAATGTAACCACGAGCTAAGTAGACATGGATCCTGCCTCCATTAGTTTAGTAAACTGATACAGAATTAGAACCTGTGCTCAGTATAAAGGAGAGGCACAGGAGTCTGTGATAGAGTGTTATGGGGTGGAGTGGAGCTGAGGGAGTAGGGTGGTTGGGGTTTAAAAGGAAAGAGAAAGGGAGCGGTGAAATGGTCTTCTGGTCCAGCAGTTATGGTGGCATTGCCCAATTTTCCAGGAGCCAGAGGCCTGCCCTGAAGGAGCAGGAGGCCAAGAAGCAGGGCCACTTTGAGAGTGGAAGCTCCCCTGGGCCAGTGGCAGAAGGAGCATGGGGCTGGGAGTCGGGTGGTGCTGGTAAGGGGGTGGGTAGTGGGGATGGAGGTGAAACCCGGTCCTCAGAACAAAGCTAAGGTTCAAATGCATGGGGCAGGAGGGAGTGCTGTCATCCACGCAGCCTCGGGGATATTATAAAATAAAAAAAGCAATTATATGCTTACTTAGAAACAAAACCAAGCCTTAACAAAATCAGCAGTCCCCCCTCGTCCACGATTTCTCTTTCTGCATGTTCAGTTACCCATCGTCAATTTCAGCCTGAAAATATGTGGAAAAATTCCAGAAGTAAACAATTCATAAGTTCTAAATTGCGCACTGTTGTGAGTAGCATGATGAAATCTCTCGCTGTCCACTTCATCCCACCCAGTGTGTGAATTGTCCCTTTGTCCAGCATATCCAGTCCTTTAGTCACTCAGTAGCCAGCTCTGTTTTCAGCTCGACTGTCTCGGTGTAGTAGTGCTTGTGTTCAGGTGACCTTCATTTCACTTAATGCTGGCCCTAAAGCAAAGACGAGTGATGCTGGCAGTTCAGATACGCCAAAGAGAAACTAAAGTTCCTTCTTCAAGTAAAAAAGTGAAAGTCCAGATAGAAATAAGTCCCAGTGTCTCTCTCCCTAGACAGGGCAGGATCAAATCAGATATACCCTTACTCTTGGGTTATCATTTTCTTTAACTCATCACGAATCACCATCCTTCAATTAGCGCATTTATAATACATTTCCCTTTAAAATGACCAAATACTTGGCTTTGTGGCTCTGTAAGGCAGTTTTAAAAAGTCAAAAGTAAGCAATGACTTGAAATCATTTCTTTAAAGAAAAGGAATAAAAAGTTGTAGCTGTTGTTGAGTCCCTCAGTTGTGTCTGACTCTTTGTGACCCCTTGGACTATAGCAAGCCAGACTCCTCTGTCCTTTACAATCTCTTGGAGTTTGCGTAAATTTATGTCCGCTGAGTCAGTGGTGCTATCTAACCATCACATCCTCTGCCTCCTCCAGTGAATATTCAGGGTTGATTTCCTTTAGGAGTGACTCATTTGATCTCCTTGCAGTCCAAGGGACTCAAGAATCTTCTCCAGCACCACAGTTCAAAAGCATCATTGTCTTTTTAATTTTAACTCTTCACCCCCCTTTCTTTCTTCACTTCCTTCCCAGCTTTAACTGACTGCTATTTTTATGTAGGTATTTGGTTGGTGATGGACAGGCGTGCTGCAGTCCATGGGGTGGCAAAGAGTCGGACACGACCGAGTGACTAAACTGAACTGGACTGCAAAACTCAGTTGGGATGTTTTCCTCTTTATTATTTAAATATTGTACTGTGCTTCCATCTTTGGCTTGTATTTTCTCTCTTATTTTTCATAATTTGTCTCAAATCCCTTTGATACCTCAGGCCATTCAGGACTCCCACCCTCTCTCCCTTTTTACTTTTTGAATTACTGAATGAGGTTTCACCAGTCACTCCTTCTTCCTCCACAGTGGTTGTGTACCAGAGTGGGGTTGGACTTTGAAGAATTCACTGGTGCTTGAGTGGCAGCTCTCCTGAAGGGCAGTGGTTGTCTTGTGCACTTCTCATATTACTCAGATGCAGAGTGAGGGCATAGTCTTTCTCATGTTTTATTGACAGATTGAAGTGATAAAGATTAAACAGTTTCCTCAGGAACAATGAGTCAATGATAAAGTGTTTTGCCAATTATCTATTCATTAGAAGTTGGTCCATTGCCAATATTATTCTTCTATAATAAATCTCAAATAAACATAATAAATACTCTTGTAAACACAAATAACAGCTTTGTGAAGATCTCAGTTGCAGGCTCTTGGAAGGGGTCCCTGTTGCTCTGTGCTCTATCCCCCTGAAGCACCCTCTTTTTCTCAACAGGCTCAGATGTTCAACCTGACTGCTCTCCAGCCAAGTCTCCCCTCTAAGCTGAGATCCTGTGAACTATTTCTCCTCCCCTTTAACAAACGAAATATCAGAGATTAGAGTTTCCCAAAGGTTACTGAGCACTTAACTTATTCTACATGCTTTGCTTAAGGTCTCTGCTATTATCTCCAGTTTATTCATATTTAATACCATATATTTAAGGCCTGATTCAATCCCTGGGACTGTATCTCTTGGTCTTCTTGTTCAAATGTATAAAATCCCATAGAATATGCCTTCAGTTAACGTGTTTCTGGTTTAGATGTCTTGACTCTTGGTTGAAGTCAGTTCGATTATATCTGGACCCTGGATATTTATGTGTGGCATGATGGGAATGTTGTCTAAGGGCTGGATGAAGACTTCTCTCCAAACATCTCTGGATGGTTCACTGCAATAAATTATCTTCCTTTCTCCCCAAGAAGCCCACAAAGAAATTTCCCTTCTGTGTTCGCAATGCTGGATCTATTTCTGCTGCATGGCATGAGGTTGTTTTATAAACTTAAAAATAGCCTCTTCCTTTTATTCTCATTCTTCTGTTACTCCACCCCGCTGTTTGTTTTATCCTTGTTTCTTAGCGAGTTGTATTTGCTGAAGGATACAGAAGTCCCACCATGGGGGTGGGGGGCAAGGAGGTGGGACTATAAATTGGAAACAGCTGCAAAATGGAGGGAGGTGAGGACAATGCTTTTGTCTAATTAGAAAAACAAAACCATTTCAAGTTTTCGATGCTCAAATGGCCTTGCTTATTAATCACCATCACAATGCAAATAATAGTTAACAAAGTGCCATGTGGTTTTACATGTATTAAATACTATATGATATTTAAAACATGTTCTTCCTTTTTTTTTTTTTAACCTTCACTTTACAGGTGAAAAACCTGAGGTTAGAGTTTGTACAGGTTGCCCAAGGCTACGCTGGCAATAAATAATGCAGCAAGCTTCAAACCTAGGTCAGGATAACACCCAAGTCCACATGTGCTGATTCTCTGCATTCAAATGTGAGAGGTCCAGTGGGAAGAATTTGTTGCTATAAAATAAAACATATATGATAAAAACACAAAATCTGTGCAGCCTGCTGTGTTGCAGTACAAATGTAAACGGAGCACACACAAATGGTTCTAATCAGTATCACTCTTATGCAGTCGAACCACTTTTTTGCTGCTTATTTCCTCATCTTGCTAGTTTTCACATATCTCCACCTGCTTTTCCCACATGCCTAGAAGGTCATTTCCTGTCCTCTAATGATGTGCGTGTAATGATGAAATCAGAGGGTCCCTATGTTTGGGAGGTCCTGGGTGTCGCCCGCAGTTCCTAGTTCATCCTTTCTAAGATCGAACTGTAAATAATTATCATCCCTATCCAAATGTATTAGGTTTTTCATGCTACCAGAATTTTATAGTGCAATGATTTAGAGGTTGAGCTTTGGCATTTCATAGGTCATTGTTTTAGATTTGTTCTCTGCCATTTTCTAGTTTTGTGACCTTGGCTGTATGCTTTCTAAATTTCAGTTTTCCTCTCTATAAAAGGGATACAGCGAGAGTACTTGGTGTGGTTATTAGGATTAAATGAACTAAAGCTAAAAAGCACCTAGTACAGTCCTTGATGTAATAAACAATAAATGTTAGCTGGTACTATTAAGAGTAAAATACTAATTTCATACTTTTCTTTATTATGCAGTGAGAGAACACAAGAAATGGCTTAATGAATCCTCTGAACTGTATAATATTAATTTAGATTGTTTACAGGGACAGTACAAAGTTCTATAAATCTTATAACCTTTCTAAATTAGGAGACTGAATATATTAGAAATGGCATTTAGATGGATTCAGTTCATTTGTTTTTTTGTATTTGTTTTATTCATCTTCCCCCAGTTTTAATATGCTGCTGCTGCTGCTGCTAAGTTACTTCAGTCGTGTCCGAATCTGTGCGACCCCATGGATGGAAGCCCACCAGTCTCCCCCGTCCCTGGGTTTCTCCAGGCAAGAACACTGGAGTGGGTTGCCATTTCCTTCTCCAATGCGTGAAAGTGAAAAGTGAAAGGGAAGTCGCTCAGTCGTGTCCGACTCTTAGCGACCCCATGGACTTTGACAAATAAAATAGTATATACTATATATTATATATTACAGATACAATGTGATTTTTTACAGCCATAAATTCATGTTGTTTTTTGTTCACATTTATTAAGGTTTAGTTGACAAAATAGTAAGATATTTACAGTGTACATCATGATGATTTGATATACATGGTAAAATATTAACCACAATTAGGTTTATTAACACCTTGTCACCTCACCTAATTACCGTTTTGTGTGTATGTGTGATGAGAACGTTTACGATTTATTCTCTTAGCAAATTTCAAGTACACAGTACAGTATTAATAACTTTAGTCACCATGCTGTATGTTACATCCCCAGAGTTTATTCATCTTATTATAGCTGAAGGCTGGTACTGTTTGACAGCATCTGTCTGTTTTCCCCACCCTCTAGTAACTAATGGTCTACTCTCTGTTTCTATGAGTTCAACATTTTTTAAAATTCCACATGTAAGTGGAATCATGCAGTGTTTGTCTTTCTCTGTTATGTCTTATTTCACTTAGCGTAATGTCCCCCACGTATATCCATGTTGTTGGAAATGACAAGGTTTCTTACTTTTGTACGGCTGAGCAGTATTACGCTTTATACATGTGTGTCTATATATCTTTGTCACGTCCGTACCACATTTTCCTTAGCCACTTACCTGTTGACGGACACTTAGGTTGTTTCCATATGCTGGCTCCTGTGGATAATGCTGCAATGACTGTGGCAGTGCCGATGTGTCTTTGAGATGCTGATTTTATTTCTTTTGGATGTATACCCAGAAGTAAAAGTTCTGGATCACATGATAGTTTTTATATTTTTAATTTGTTGAGGAACCTTCATACTGTTTTCCATAATGACCAATTTACATTCCCATAAGCAGAGTACCGTCTTTCTGGTGCGTGTGTCAAATATTTTCATGTGAATGTAAGAGGATTTAAACTCAGTTTTTAAGTCTGACTGAGCACTGCTCTTCTTCCCAGAGTTCAGGATTAACATGAGAAGAAACTGTATTTTCTATTCTGGATAATTTTTTTTTTTTTTGAGATGTTTCCAGAATTTGTTTCTGTGATTCAGAACCAGCCACAAATGTTGTCTTTCTACCCTCACAAACCAGCAGACGTCATTTCCCAGGCCACCTCTAAACAGGGACATAGTGGACAATTTTGATGAATAGCTAATCTCAACTTATTTATGTGGAAATATGCTTGAAGCTTTCAGGATGCTGTAGGAGGCACTTAAAACACAAAACGTGGATGACTAATGCGATGAGAAGGCTGACCCGTAAGCAGAAAAGGGAAATCTCTCTTCTGAATTGCACTGATTGTTTTCAGTGTTCTTTTTAAAAAAAAAAAAAAAAACTTTTATTTATTTATTTTACTTTTGGTCGCACTTGGTCTTCATTGTGGCGCCAGACTTTCTCTAGTTGTGGTGAGCAGGGGCTGCTCTTCCTTATGGTACTTGGCCTTCTCATTTCGGTGGCTTCTCTTATTGCGAAACACAGGCTCTAGGTGCACGGGCTTCAGTAGTTGCTGCTCGCAGTCTTTAGAGCACAGGCTCAGTAGCTGTAGCCCATGGGCTTAGTTAGTGCCCAGCGGCATGTGAAGTCTTCCTGGACCAGGGGTCAAACCTGTGGCCCCTCTGTAGGCAGACAGATTCTTATCCACTCTACCACCAGGGTAGTCCCTCAGTGTTCTTTTAATTTTACCATCCCAGATACTTGAAGTCTGTAAGTTCTGCTAGTCTAATACCTGAAAACGGTTGTTATAAGGATATTTGTGTCTGGTAAAAGATCACAGGCAGATCTTGAGATGAATTGGCAGAAGGGCATAACTCGATAAATTCTTTTGAGATGTTTGTTCGGAATTGAACTGATTATCTTAAAGTTGTTTTTTAAGGAAACAGGGGCAACAGTATTCTGTAAACTTATGTACTCTGTAAAGTTATGAATAACTCTTAAAATATGCTGTAAGATGGTCTTAGCCTTAAATAAATGATTAAACTTATTCTGAATAATCTTAGGGAGAATGATAAGACTAATGAGAGACAAAACTAGCATGGCCGAGATAGGAACTCTATAGAAAGGCTTTGGAGGGAGCAGTGGGCTTTCTTGGGAACTAGTGAGTTTCCAGTCCCTGAGCATGTTTAAGCATGATTGTGCGTCTACTTGTCACGGATGTTACAGAGAATGCTGACAAAGTCAGCGACTTTCGTTCTTACTCTCTTACAAGGGTATAGTGGAGTTTACAGAAGCTATAAGATCAGTGGTTTCACAAGTGTTTAAATAAAAAAGTAGATGTAAGAATAGAGCTATCTTCCATTAAAGCAGACATAAAGATTTGTAAAAATGTAAAGTGATGCCATTCTTCTAAACAATTTTTATTTGGAAAAATATTTTTTATAAAATATTATTTATGCTAACATACTATATTTATTAAGATTATTTTAAATGAATTAATACACAAATATTTTGAACTTCTCACTTTTTATTTCTAATACAGTAAATATAAAGAGTTATGATTCACATAAATACAAACTATCTAAGATCCTCATACTTGTTATCTGTTGCTATGTAACAAATCATTCCAAACTTTGGCTGAAAGTGGCTGAAAAACAACAGATATTTATTATCTCTGTTTCTGTTGGTCTGGAATTTGGGAGCAGCTCAGCTGGGGAATTCAGGGTCTCACGAGCTTGCAGGCAAGATCTTGACCATAGTTGCCATAATCCGAAGGCTTAACTGGGGCTGGAGGGTCTGCTTCCAGGAAGGTCCCCTCCCTGGCTGTGGGCAAGAGGCCTCCCTGCATTGTCTTATGTGCATGCTAAGTCGCTTCAGTCGTGTCTGACTCTTTGTGACCCTGTGGACTGTAGCCCCCCAGGATTCTCTGTCCATGGGATTTTCCAGGCAAGAATACTGGAATGGGTTGCCAATTCCTACTCCAGGGGATCATCCTGACCCAGGGATTGAACCTGTGTCTCCTGCCTTGGCAGGCAGGTTCTTTACCACTAGGGCCACCTGAGAAGGCTTGTCTTATGAGTCCTCACAATATGGCAGCTGATTCCTCCAGAATGGGCAATCCAAGATAGGATAAAATGGAAACCATGGTGTATTTTGTGACCCAGCCTCAGAAGTCAGGCTTTATCATTTTCCCACATTCTCTTCATTAGAAATGACTAAGCTAAGCCCACACCCAAAGGGAAACGCATTAGGCTCCACAGAAGGGATGAGCGTCAGAGAGTTTGTGGACGTATTTTAAAACTGCGGCAGTCCTCTTTAAGAACTGCTGGACTGGATGATCCTAAAGGGTATTTTTAACCCCAAGTTTCCGTGGGGAAGGGAAATGAGGTAAATGTTTAGGTCAGAATAATGATCCGAGAGGCCTTCTTGAAAGGATTTCCCTTATTAGCCACCTGGCAAATTTCCATCAATTCTTTAAAACTAAATTGGGAAATTACTTCCTTCCGAAAATATCTAGGCCTCTTCCTCTGTACTATCTCTGCACTTATGTATTATGTCTGATATTATGCTTTTTCACACCGTATTGCAGTTATTTTGTTTCTTATTCTCTCTTCTTATCAGACGGTGAGATTTGGAAGTCAGAGATGTTATCCTATGTTATTCTTTCTCCGGTATTTAGCACCACGTCATCCTTATCATCTTCTGAAGTCACATTTACTCTTGTTTATTCATTTATTCTTTAATACCATTTCATCTTTAGTGTCTTATACTGTGTTAGGTGTTGGGACAAGATTCCTGTTCTTATGGTATATTTTACTAGGAAGACAGACAATAAATAAGTAAACAAACCAAGCCAAAAGATAGTTTCAGAAAGTGACCCATGCTATGAAGAAAATAAATGCAGACATAACTATGGGGTTGCGTGGAGTGGGGGTCACTTTAGGTAGGGTGGTTGGGGAGCACTCTAAAGTCTACAAATCTGGCCCTCACTGTCCCAGCCCAGTTCCCCCAACATGAGACAGACCTCAGAGTTCTGGGTGTAGTGGCCTTAGGACGTTCAGAAAATGTCAAATCCAAGCTGCCATGTAAAAGCAGGAAACAGATCTGAGGTGAAGATCTGTAGGGTCAGTGTGGCCAGAAGGGGTGCATCTGTTACTCGCCTGTGGCTGTTTCTTCAGCCACAGAGTTAGCAAGGTTCCTTGGGCAGAAATGTGAGGACAGAGGAGGTTGCCATTCACCCAGGGTCACTCAGAGCCCACAGTATACGTAGTGAAGTTGAGCCTCAAACCCAGGTCCAGCCATGGACTCAATACAGTTACAGTCTTGCTGAGAAGAAATAAGTTCTTCCCAGTTCCCATAAATTCTGGGAACTTTCTGGAGGGAGAGGAGACTTGCCTATTTCAGAGGACCAGAGAGCACAGGTGGAGGTGTCATTGCAGTGCGTGTGGGACACAGAAATGCAAGGCAAGGAGTTGAGTGTGGGAGCGGCAGGGATGGTTCTGGCCTTTCGTGCTCACACTTGTCCCATCCCTTCAGGCCAGGTACCCTCATGTTCTTTTGCTCCCCTATCCAAGGCTGTTCTTGGGGAAAAATTCCCAGACCAGGAAATACTCAGTTGGTGCGTAATTCAGGTGTGGTTCAGCAGGTTTCTACACATCAGACTTGCTCAGTTCTTGAAATTTACTGGGGGAAAGATTCCAAAGATTTCTTGTGAATTTGCAAATATTTAAAAAATTTAGTGTTAATATCTAAAAACCCAGCAATTAACAACGTAACTAACAAAAAACGCTCCAAATTCTCAGATGTTGACTCCTCTGTGAAACTTCCCGAGTGGTCAACACTGTCTACTCTTTATGGTCATAGCATTTTGTATATGCCTCTTTTTAAGTCCTTATCATATTTTATGCAATTAATTGTTTACAGGTCTCTCTTTTGAGGGCAGGGACTGCCCTTTACTCACTTCTGGTATATTTCACTGGGGTCATATTCTTATTTTTCTTTTTTCCCTGTGCTCATTTTATCACTGGCGTGTGTGCTTGTGTGTGTGCTTAGTCACTCAGTCGTATCTGACTTTTGGTGACCCCGTGGACTGCAGTCTGCCAGGCTCCTCTGTCCATGGGAGGAATACTGGAGTGGGTTGCCATGCCCTCCTCCAGGGACTCTTCCCAAGTTCAATAAAGGAAAGGGGAATCTAAAGCCATGAACATGAAGGTGCAAGGGGCTGGTGACTTCTTGTGATATTGTCCCTTCCCCCAGACAGTATCAGTGTACTGCAACAGTGGGCTTGTTGGCTGAATGATGGCTTATCTTTCTTACAAAATATCCCTAATAAGGGAAATGCTTATAATATTAAATGATAATAGAGCCAATTGAATTGAAAGTAATATATAATAAGGCTTAGGAGGAAGATCTGGGAGGAAATGAACCAAAAGATTGAAGTCATAATCTCTAATTAGCAGCATTATTTATGATTTTATTTTCACCTCTTTAATTTTATGTATTATCTGAAGTTTCTAGAACAAGTATGTATTAATATATGTGAGATAAGGGAATTTGATGCCCTCTCCCAAATATCTCTCAGGAAAGCGGGAGTCTCTTTACATTCTAGTCCTTCCAGAATCCTTTGCATTGTGGAATGCTCTCTCTGACATTTTTTGATCCACAAAATACTATCTGGGGAAGACACATTAGCTTTAAATGACCTCAAGAAATAATAAAATTTTAGATGATTATGGTGATATTCTAAATTAAAAAAAAAAGAGAAAATACATTTAACATCAATTTAATGAATTATTTCTTTGGGATAAGATCCCCAAATTGCAAGCCTTAGATGCCATTATAAGTCAGTTTTCTAGAATTCCCTTTACAAAGCAATACTGTAAGTGGTCAAATTATTAAGATTATGAATATACACTTGTACAATAAATGGAAAAACAGTTGTCATAGTGTTTTGTGAATTGAATAAGTACTTGTGGCTTGAGATAAAAATTCCAGTGGCAGCATCATAGTTAAAACACACTAGATGAAAGAAAAGATTATGTCTGGAAAACTGTCAGATGGCTCAGGAGTGTCTCTCATAATATGAAGGAGGCTTGCCGGTAAAGACACATACAGCAACTTTGAATCTATGCCTTAATGAACGGAAGAGTAGGAGAAACAGTATTTCTAAATCGAATGTTATTTATATGATTTAAAATATGCATGCAAAAAAAATAAAGTAAAATAAAATAAAATATGCATGCTTAATTAAATAATTTAAACGTTGACATTAGATACATAACTATTTCATCTTTATCCCTAAATGTTTATATTTAAGTTAGTCAAAACCATTCAATTTTTTTTTTTTTCCTCTTTGGGAAAGTGACCTTATGTTAAGGTCACTTTCTATTCCTGTACACTTTTATAATAAGAGGAAAATCAAAAGCACAAACTTGTTATCCCTTCCAGGGACTCTTAAAATTTAATAGGCATTCGTGCTTTTATGTAAGTAGTTAAACTTTAATGGTGAGAGCTCAGTCATCAGCTGGTGGATGGGGAAGGGATTTAGGGATGCAGCTGGGTCTCAGTGACTGCAGAATAACACAAGGCAGGGCATTGACTTAAACCTGAGAGAGGCTGGCTTTGCAGAGAAAGTTTCTACCAGGGGAAACTTGTTGGAGGAGTGGCTTTTGAGCTCACTCTACAAGCGGATGGAGGACTTCTTAGAAAGAAAGGAATAAAAAGGTATGTGTTAGTGATCTACTGCTTCATTACAAACCACCTAAAACAACACTTGTTTATTTATCACTGTTATTTGGCTTGGCAATCTTGGCAGAGCTCAGCTGGGACCACGTGTCTCAACTCTGTTTGCAGCCTCTGGTAGTTCAGCGGGTCATGGACAGCCTCATTCACCGCTCACAGTCTGGGGCCTTGGTAAAGGATCCTGTGATGGCTGGGGTGCTGGGCTTCTTTCCCCATGGGGTCTCTTTCAACCTCACGGATGGGCTTGTTCATATGGCAGCAGTGTTGTAAGAGCATGAAAGCAGAAGCTTCAGGGCTTTTAGAAGCCAAGGCTTGGAATTCATAGGACGTCACCTGTGCCACAAACTATTGGGCAAAGCAAGTCACAAAAGTCAGCTCAGATTCAAGGCACTGGGGAAATAGTTTCCACCTTTCAATGGGAATTGTTATAAAGAATTTGTGGCCATATTTAATTTATTAGAGGGCATTATATGGGCAAGGGAAGCTTCTAGACGAGAATAGAGACAAGAAAATGTCAACTGTGTAGTCGGAATTGTAAGGACTTCAGCCTGATTGAAATAGAGGAAGCTTTTTAGTGAATAGCTTGTAATGATACCAGGTAGGCATCCTGAAGGGCCCAAGGACTGTAAACTCAGAACCAAGACTTTGGTGTGAAGGTTAGCAAACCTCAGTGCATGTGCCCTGTCCACTGCTTCAAATGATCCCTTTTGTAATTTGTCTTCAGTATTGTTTTCGCTTGAGAAATACTTTTGCTTTGAGATCTTAGAAGACCCTATGTCCTTAAAGTGCCGTGTCCAGGAATGGGCTTTTTGTTTTTAAAAAAGCTTAATTCTTTGTTTATTTTTGGCTGCGCTGGGTCTTTGCTGCTAGGCAAGGGTTCTCCCTAATTGCAGCAAGTGGGGGCTACTTTCTAGTTGCAGTGTTGCAGAAAAGAGCTCCAGAGAAGAATGGGTTCTAGAGCACGCTGGCTTCAGGAGTTGCAGCTCATGGGCTTCGTTGTGTCATGACATGTAGAATCTTCCCAGACCAGGGATCTATCCAATGTGCCCTGCATGGGGAGGCAGATTCTTAACCACTGGACCACCACGGAAGCCCCAGGAATGGACTTGACCAAAGCCCTTATAAACTTTCAGAAGACAAGAGAGCACAGAAGCAGTAAAGGACCTGAGCTCTGGAGCAAAACAGACGTTGGTTCAAATCCTGTCTTCACCACTTGGAAACCATATGACATTTGATTTGTCATTTCACCATCTGAGTTTCCTCCAATATCAAATAAAATAGTACCTACCTCACAGGATGGCTGTGCTGATTAGATAATAAGTTTGCAGATTTTCCTTAGGGTTTTAAGCATTAAATATGCTTCCCTGGTGGCTCAGACAGTAAAGCGTCTGCCTGCAATGCAGGAGACCCGGGTTCAATCCCTGGGTTGGGAAGATCCCCTGGAGAAGAAAATGGCAACCCACTCCAGTACTCTTGCCTGGAAAATCCCATGGACAGAGGAGCCTGGTAGGTTATGGTTGATGGGGTCGCAAAGAGTCGGACACGACTGAGCAACTTCACTTCACTTCATGTAAGTTCTCAATTACTATCAGCTGTAATTACTGCCTTTGGATTTTTACTCTTCATCTGTAAAATGAGATACTACCTCTGAAATTCTAGAGTCTTATGCGTAACATAGCTAATGAAATTGAGCACGAAGAGATTTGCAAATATAAGGGGCTATGCCCATTCCTGAGGAGAGTGCTCTTTATTGTGATCTGCATTTGAAGAAGGTCTGTTTCAAACTAATTGCTTCTCCTCCCTGAAAGAAAACTGACTTTATGGCAAGTGTGTTTTACACAGAGTTGATACTTTTATAAATAAATGCATTTATTCTCTATTTGAATGTATTATATAAGATGATCAGGAAGCTGGATCCTGCTTACTTTTAACCAAATAGGTTTCCCCTATTTAACAAATATTTAAAATCTCCTACCATGGTACCAGCACTATGCTGGGTATTGAAGATAAAATGGTGAGAGAAATAAAAATCATTTTTCTCAACAGTGCTGCATTAAATAAAGCCTAAGTGAAAAAATATACAATTTCCGCACCCCGCCCCCCCCAGCCCCAGGGAATATTTACAGATAGATCCCTTAATTTTTTTGTCCTCAATCCTAGGCCATTATTCATATTTACTAGAAGTAAGTTAACCTATTTTGAAAAAACCACAGTTATTTTGATAGAAAATTCTAGAGCCATCCCCTAGTCAGACAGTCCATCTGTTTGGCAAGTAGAGTGAAAGCTCTATTGACTAAAAAGTGTATGGCTTCCCTGAGTCCATTAACCAGGGAAAGAGAAGTTTCCCTGAGGCTGGTTGGACCCCTTATCATTTTGGTGGCACAACATATAGTAAGGAAGATCTTTAACTACAGGTACATTAAGAAAAATAATCCATACTCATCCAAGTCACAGTGTCTCCAGACCATGTGATTTGGAATTTATGCTTGGTTGTATTCATGTTTTTCACATATCTACAAACATGAATAACCTTATTGACTCAATAAATAGAAATCATCTTAGTCACATGTAAGAGGCCCAGTTTAAGTTTTAGAAGACTTGAAAGTCAAGCTCAATGTCAATGAAACATAAACCATTTGATTGATTGTGAAACTAGCTCCAGCAGAAAAATAGGCCATGTCTGCCTTCATTTCTGTTTCAGGAAAGTACCTAATTGTGGATGGATCTTGGTCCCAAACTGGAGGTCACAGCCAGAGAAAAGTGCTCCACGTCTTCCTGATTATTTCATTTGGAGCATCTGGAGAAGGCATGAGAAATATCTTGCCTCTCCACTCTGTCTCACTATCACTTAACTTTCCAAGCATCTGTGTGTGTGCTTAGTTGCTCAGTTGTGTCCAATTCTTTGTGACCCCATGAACTGTAGTGCACCAGGCTCTTCTGTCCATGGGATTCTCCAAGTAAGAATACTAGAGTGGTTGCCATGCCCTCCTCTAGGGGATCTTCCCCAACCCAGGGGTCGAATCCAGGTCTCCCGTATTGTAGGCAGATTCTTTACCGTCTGAGACACCAGGGAAGCCCTTCCAAGCCTCTATTTAGAAGCATATACCGACCATTCTTCCACTCTTTCCTGTACTCCTGCTGCTGCTGCTGCTAAGTCACTTCTTTCGTGTCCAACTCTGTGTGACCCCATAGACGGCAGCCCACCAGGCTCCCCCGTCCCTGGGATTCTCCAGGCAAGAACACTGGAGTGGGTTGCCATTTCCTTCTCCAATGCATGAAAGTGAAAAGTGAAAGTGAGGTCGTTCAGTCGTGTCCAGTACTCCTGATTTACCCCTATAATTCTCCTTTGAACCACTATGCAGGAAAATAGTTGAATCAGTTACATTATCTTATGTCATATGTTTTAATTATAATCAGGAAATGGAAAGTTTTGGCATACAACTAATTATTAGACAAAAGAGGAATGTTTCTTCAAATGTGGTGAATAGAATACCATATAATCTACTGTCAATTAGCTTTGAATGTGCCCACTCCAGCACTTTTTAAATGAGTCCCACAAGAAAATGGAGAAATACATTTTTAATGGAGCCACTTGTGCCTCCAGGCCTTGGGAACTTTAACAAGGATCACTCTATGAAAAAAAATTGCTATAGGCATGTATAATAAATTAAACATGAATTTAAAATTATCCACTGAGTCTTCCTAAAGGACTGAGAGGCTGTAGGGATAATGAAAATGCAATGTTAATAAGCAATCAGTAGTGATTTTAAAAAGGGACTGAAAAAGAAGGGCCCATATAAATTTCACCTTTGCTGAAAAATGAACTCAAAGTATAACTTCAAACTAGTAGTGCTAATTAATGTAAGCTTGCAATGCAAGGAATTACTTTATTTTATGTATTAGTGTAGTTTCATTGATTCATCTTGTTACATGTTTAATCATGTAAACAATTTTAAGAAAGAAAATAATAATAATAATAGTATTTATGAGTTACTTTGATGGGACTTTTTGTAAATTATCCCAAGATTGTATAGGAGACAACTGAGTATAGAGACATTAAATAGCTTGCCCATGGTCATTGAGCTAGGATCTGAACTCTGGCTTCTGTAAATATTCCTTGTGGTTCCTTCCAGCTACGCTATTCTAGCCAAATCCTATTGCCTCTTGAAGGTGGATTGATGAAGAGAAGTAGCTAAGGGCTCTGGTATCAGAATTCTTAGTTCTAATACAATCTCTTACTCTTGCTAGCTGTGTGGTCTTGGATAGTTTCTTCCTATTTAAAATAAAATTAATAATGTAAGGGTTGCTGCTGCTGCTGCTGCTGCTAAATCGCTTCAGTCGTGTCTGACTCTGTGCAACCCCATAGATGGCAGCCCATCAGGCTCCACTGTCCCTTGGATTCTCCAGGCAAGAGTACTGGAGTGGGGTGCCATTGCCTTCTCCGATGTAAGGGTTATGTGGACTTAAAAAATATTAACAACCTAAAAGTTGAGAGTTATGTTTTATTCAGTGGGAATTTTTAGAACTTCAAACCTGGGAGATAGTATCTCAAGTAACCTTGAGAGAGCTACTCTGAGGAGGCGAGGAGAGGAGCCAGGTTGTATAGAAGTTTTGTAACGAAGGGCAGGTAGTTTGATCATCAAAAGTTTATTATTAAGTAAAGAAAACCAGATATCCCAAGTTAAAGAATTTAGCACTTTTCTATGTATAGAAAGCTACAAGGATCTGGGTTCACTGAAATCATTCCTTTGATATGCACCTCAGTGATTTGCAGCCAGTATCCTGTGTTTTTACATCCTGAGTTTCCTCAGGGCTCACCAGAGGGAGTGGCTGCTGTCTGATGGATGCTCAGTTCAGTTCAGCTTAGTCATGTCTGACTCTTTGTGACCCCATGGACTGCAACACACCAGGCTTCCCTGGTCTACCACCAACTCCCGGAGCTTGCTCAAACTCATGTTCATCGAGTCAGTGATGCCATCCAACCATCTCACCGTCTGTCATCCACTTCTTCTCCTGCCTTCAATCTTTCCCAGCATGAGGGTCTTTTCCAACGAGTCAGTTCTTCGCATCAGGGGGCCAAAGTATTGGAGCCTCAGCTTCAGCATCAGTACTTCCAATGAATATTCAGGACTGATTTCCTTTAGGATTGACTGGTTTGATCTCCTTGCAGTCCTAGGGACTCTCAAGAATCTTCTCCAACACCACAGTTCAAATGTTCACATTTCTGATGGCGGCTAGTGGCAGGTATTCTTTCCTTCCTGAGTTCCGTCAGGGCTCACTAGCTCACCTTCTGTTGTGGCTGCAATTGCTGATGTCTGTGATATCCTTTGTTTACTGATTTGGCAGGAAATACTCCATTTCTCAGTTAAGTGAGAAAATGCATACAAAGCAATCAACCCCATGCCTGCTATGCAGTGAGAGTTCAATATGGGTTATAGTTATTGTTACGGAAAGTAAACAAAAGGAAAAAGAATGGTGTGGCTGCCTTAGATGACAAACAGCCCCAAAGTAGTGCCATATGTTCTTTCTGGGTGTGGGAAAACAGCAGACTGCTCACTCTGTTGAGTCATCAAGCCTGGGTGATCACAGCCTGTCTCACTCACGGTTTAGGTCTGAAGTCCCTAATGCATCTGACTGGATGGTGCTCGCATCCTGCATTATCTGGGAACAATGAAGAAGACCCCTCAGCTCCCTTTGGGTAGTGTCATGGCAAGTTCATGGTCAGGGTGGTTTCTTGTTTTCTTCTCATGTTCTCCTCCTGGAGCTGAGTCAGCTGGGAACTTTCCAACAGGTTTCTTCTTTTTGAAATATCTCTTCCATCCCTTAGTTGCTAGGGCTTTTTGCTGTAAAGGAAGCCTGATTTAACATTCCTGGCTATATTGAAGAACAACAGCTTGATAGTAGCTTTTTGAAATTCTTTTCTGAAGATGTTTTAAGAAGAGTAAGATGGGTTGAACTATGTTCTTTTTTTCCCATTTCTGTTTTTTAATTTATTTTTCAATTGGAGGAAAATTGCTTTACAATGTTGTGTTGGTTTTTGCCGTACAACACAAATCAGATATAACTATACATATATGAACTGTGTTCTTTCAAAACTCATATGTTGAAGCCCTAGCTCCCAGGACCTCAGAGTGTAACTGTATTTGGAGATAGAGTCTTTAAAGAGGTAATTAAAGCAAAATGAAATCATTTGAGTGAGCCCTAATCCAGTATGACTCATGTTTTTATAAGAAGAGAGAGGTTAGGACAGGGAGATGACCATGTGAGGACACAGCAAGAAGCTGACCATCTATAAGCCAAAATCTCAAGAAAACAGACCTGTCAACACCTCAGTGTTAGACTTCCAGCCTCCAGAATTGTGAGAAAATTAGTTTCTGTTTGAGTCACCCAGGCTGTGGTGTTCTGCAATATAGCCCTGACAGATGAATACAGGTAGAATGGTCCTTAGGTGGTCTTAAAGCAGGAGATCCTACTCAGGTGCTCTCTGGTGAAGTCTGGGTCTGAGGAGGAGCGCTCACTGCCAGGTCACTGAGGGTCTCCGTTTGTGAGGGGCAGTGGAGGGACAAGATGCTGGGAACTTTGAAGTGTCTCTCTTGAGAGGGTATTCCATCTTAAATATCTTTCTCCACAGGTCTGGAACTATATCATTAACAATTTTTGTGAAAGTTTTGAAACTTTTTTTTTAGTTCAGTAATCTCATGAAAAAATAAGATTGGGATCACTGGGGACGCTGTTGGTAGACTACGGATGTGGGATGTGGATTTTGGAGAAAGGTTCCAGGAAAGGGGCAGTGAAGGAGAAGATGGAAAGGCACAGATCATCAAGTCCTTTCCCTTCCAGCTCTGCCCAGGGCCAACCCCTCTGACTGGGCTTACAGGAAGAACGGGGGAGTTTTGTTCCTTCCTTGGTACCTCATTCCCGGAGAGTGAGGCTCTCTGGGCTGGGGGCACAGGGCTGCAGTGATTGCTTCATGGTTGATGGTTGAGATGACCATCCTTCGAGAACCTTCCTTTGAACTTGTAGGTGCTGCAACATTTTGATCAGAAATTTCTGCTTTAAGTGTAAGGGATGTGTTACAAATGAGGAAGGAAATAGGAGAGCAATCAAAACAAAACATTCTGGCCCCAGTTCAGTAAAGCAGAACACATTCCTGCCTCCTGCCCTCCTTCAAATTGTTTAACAATTTTCCCTTTTTGTTCTTACTTCTGACTCTAGTGTGGTATCGTTTATAAGCTTGGTATTTTTGTCATCGTTTTTCCTTAAACATGGGCACAAAGAAGACTTCAACAGCAGTAAATAGTAGCTTGTGGAAATGCTTTTGTGTTTGAAGTCTGGTTAATTTGTCCTTCAATAAGATTTCTGCTCATTCCCACTCTCTCTCTCTTTCCTTTCCCGAAATTTCCCCTACAACACTGCAGCCCATCTCCACACCCTCAGGATGTTAGCAGATTTAAAGGAACAGAATGTACCTTTTTATGACTGCCAAGACTGAAAAAAGCCATTAAGACTGTATGATGAATTTCTAAGGATATAGTTAATGATCAGTAGGGCAGATTTTGTGAGGCAGGAGCTGTTCCAAGGTTTCCGATAGGTTAGTCTCTGTACACATTGAGAGTTTTGTGTGTGAGATGGGAAATTAGGAGATGTTACTTTTCTTTTTTCTGCTTATTTGCATATTTAAAATTGTATACTATAAATAGAGCTTCCCAGGTGGAGCTAGTGGTAAAGAACCCACCTGCCTAATGCAAGAGACCAGGACTCAACCCCTAGGTGGGGAAGATCCCATCCAGATACCACCCATGGAGAAAGACATGGCAACCCACTCTAGTATTCTTGCCTGGAGAACCCATGGACAGAGGAGCCTGGTGGGCTACAGTCCGTGGGGTCGCAAATGCTGGACACAACTGAAGTGACTTAGCATGCACACATGTACATACCATAAATAATCACTGTTTCCTAATGTGTATGTTCACACTTAACCTTATAGCAAGGACAAAAGACAAAAGACTAGCCCTATACCTGTTATAAAAATTATCTCATTATTTGTTACATTATTTTAAATGAATTTTATTTCATTTCGTATACCATACTTTATTTAACCATTTATGTCCATTTCTTAACATTTCAGTTGCTGTCATTGTTTTTGCCATTGTGCCTGTAGTACCCACAACTGTGACTTCATGGGGGTGTTGGCTGCATTCAGGTAAAGGGGAAAGCTTGAGTCTGGTTTGCAGATGGCTCTTCTGATACCAGCTGACATGGACTGCTGAGGTGCCTGGAGGCAGCTGGAGGTTGGAAGAGGCAGGTGAATGATACCCTTGGATTGGGCTCCAAGGTGAGACCCGCATGTGTGCTGTCCAAAGAGCATCTACTTCAAAGGAGACTCTCTATAAAAGGGTGGACATGGTAAGCTGCTGTATGGATGTCTCTCAGCCTCGTCCCCAGCTATACCAGTGTGTTGTAAGGAAGGTAGGAATAAGGGCTGAAGACTACGAATAACTGCAACAACAAAATTTCCCCTTATAAAGACTGACTTGGTCATTGGCCGCTTTGAGTGCCAAGTGTTCTAAGCAATGTCCAGTCCTGAACATTTCATATTGTAGCATGTACTAAGCGAGGCATGGAGGGGTTAACCACAGTGTGAATCCTTTCTGACCCAGCAGCACCAGCTCCAGTTGTAGAATACTGAACTACCAGGACCTGTATCACTATTTGGAAACAGTGTCAGGGCTCATTGAATGGGGTGGCTTGGTTTTCTAGAAGGATTTATCTGTTGTCCTGATTGATTCTGCTCTCAAGAGCCATTCCCAGAGCAATAGAACACTCTGAAGAATCTGTAGTGGATTCCAACACCATTCTGTAGGTCTTCTGCACCAAGTGAACTGGTGATGACTTTTGACTAATAGGGCTAAGAGATGAGTTTTGACCATCATCTATGGGTTTCTATTTACTCTTATCCAGGTTCACCCTTGTGGGAACGATTGTGTCTTTCTCTAGAGCATGGATGACTAACTCTAGTGATGTCTTAGGCTATGCATATGTTCTTCCTCAAAGAACAGGCTTGGAGGGCAGAGGATCAGTTGATTTCTATGGAAGGCTTTGATTTTTTCTAATGCCACCCCACACAGTGCTGGTTCCCTTGTACAATATTGACTTGTTAATCCAGGAAATGGTTACATATTCTTTGACTTTTTTTTTTTATTGTAATAAAATACATGTCCCATAAAATTTACCATTTTAACAATTTCTAAGTTTATAATTATTTCTGTGACATTAAGTCCATGAATTTTTGCTTCTAAACTTGAGCCCACCTTTCCTTTCTGTCCCTTGGACTGCAAGGAGATCAAACCAGTCAGTCCTAAAGGAAATCAGTCCTGAATATCCATTGGAAGGACTGATGTTGAAGCTGAAGCTCCAATACTTTGGCCACCTGATGCGAAGAACTGATTCATTGGAAAAGACCCTCATGCTGGGAAAGATTGAAGACAGGAGGAGAAGGGGACGACAGGATAAGATGGTTGGATGGCATCACTGACTTGATGGACATGAGTTTGAGCAAGCTCTGGGAGTTGGTGATGGACAGGGAAGACTGGCGTGCTGCAGTCCATGGGGTCACAAAGAGTTGGACACGACTGAGTGACTGAACTGACCGACTTCCTTTGTGTATGGAAGCTTCATTCTCTCCAGTTCCACGACCATGTGTCCTTCATGCCAAGCTGCCATCAACTGAAAAATAAACTATCATCTTAAGAGAAACATTTCTTTAAAAAAGAGTATTCCTGGCAAGTTTCTGTGAATATCACTTACAAGCCACATTCCTATTTCAGAAGTTAATATGTAGAAAATGCAAATGACAGAATGGAATATATATATATATATAGCTTCTCTGTGTCCTGTGGCAATGACAGGAGTTTTAAAAAATGTTTTGATGGGGAAGGACACTTTCTGTATGGCTTCTATGACAATCAAGCTGGAAACCCATAGCTTACCAGGGAGTGACAGGTACATCATGACACCTCTGAAATAAAAGGGATGTTTAGGTTTGTGGAGAAAAACAGTCTGTTATGACAATCACAGAAAAAGTTTTTATTGAAGACTAAACAACCACTACCACAGGAAAAGGTTTCATACTTACTGAACAGCTACTTTCTGCTGAGAACTTTACGTACATTTCTCACTTTGCCTTCAATACAATCTTGGGAGGCAGGTTTGATCCACGTTTTACAGAAGAAGATAAACAGGCTCAGAGTGTTTCAATAATTTCCAAGATCTGATGCCTGGCAAGTGGTGGAACTGGGGTTTGATATTTGGTCTGAATGACTCTAGTGCCTGCACCATTTAACTCCTGGGCTCTCGCCACTCTGTAACATGATAGAAACAACTGAATTCCCTGGTTTCCTTCTAGGCTTGCAGTCTTAGTATGATCTTCTGCTTTAAACCCTCTGGTGGCCATTCCTATAGAATCATTTGTTGACTGATCAGATACTACTTTGTGATGTGTTTCTATTTTTTGACCCACATTGTAAACTCTGTTATTAAATATTCTATATATTTTTGTCATTTCTTTTTCATAGATTATAAACCCTGAGAGGACACTGACTTTGACTGTTGTATCTCTCACAGCATTTTGTGAATCACTGATGCTCAATTACTACCTATTGACTTGATTTTAATGAATGTTAGGGAGACATTTTCTGATATAGTTGATCTGAAATAAAAGTCATTCTAAAGATCATTTAAGCAATTAAAATATGGTTCATGGGATTTCTGACAATTCTTATACCCCCAATTCAGAAGATTCAGGGAGACTGATGAGTGAATAAATGGAATTTTAAAATTTGAGGACGGCTTTTTCATTAAGGGATTCTAGAAAATATTATTATTGCTTTCCATATTTGCTGTTAAAATTGCTTTAGATTTCAGTCACATTCTCATTATATTCATATTTTGTTGTCAGTTGGATTATACTCCACCTCATCAGGGAAACTTCCCTTACCAAACAGACAACATTATCATTATTTTTGGGTTTGGTTTTTTTTTTGAGATTTTTTTTTTTTTTTTGGTGTGGACTATTTGAAAAGTCTTTACTGAATTTGTTACAATATTGTTTCTGTTTTATGTTTTGGATTTTTGGCCATGTGGCAGGTGGGATCTCAGCTCCCGAACCAGGGATTGAACCTGCAACCCCTGCGTTAGAAGGTGGAAGCTTAACCACTGGCCCACCAGGGAAGTCCCTATTACTAATATTATTAATTTTACCTCTGAACTTTACCTTTTTGAATATTTCAGAAAACTAGTGCTGACAATTTTTCATGCTGAAATATCTATCAAGATCAAAGGAGGGCAGGAAAACAAAAGCTAATTTTATTCAGAAGTTTCTGTTCTCTCTTGGCTTTGGCCATTGTTTCCTCCTTGGGACACTTCCCTTGAGAGGGAGACACTGGGCAGCAGCCTTGAGTGTCAGTGAGAATTGTCTCAATGAACAACAGAAGAGATAAGCAAACTTTCTTTCATTCCATGGTAGTACTTATTTTGCACTGGAAAAGTACATGTAATTCAAACTACTATAATTCCCATTCTTATGCCAAATGTAATCCTGGAGGAGACTGTTGCTGGCATGAGGTTTTACTGCTTCAAAGCCAGTAGCTTGGTTTTTCCATCTGGGCTAGGCATAGATTTTGTAAGCTTTCCCCGCACCACCCCCCGACCCCGCCTCTGCGAGTTACTTATTCTCTGGTAAATTCTGGTGCTGGGCTACTGTAGGATATATGCAAGGCTTTGGCCCAAGAGCTGGAAATGTACTATGGCCCTTGTTTAAAAATGTTTAGCTACTGGAAGTACAACTAGTTCTACTGAGGTTTGTGTTGGCCACCTCAGGTTTGTGGATTCAGTTCAGAGTTTTGATTTAGCTCTACAAGGTTTTATGGCTTGGCTACCTGAGTGACTGGCTCTCACACTATTCCTTCCTCCAAACTGGGAAGATGTGTTGGAGTACTTGGCTAAAGAGTAACACATTTTCCTGTGGAACAGTCATAAGGGTGGCTCAAGTGTCCTTGGAGGGTGTTCGTGTTTGGAATTCCCCTGTCTGGTCTAACACTTCTCCAGTGGTTGCCTTTGCCTGATGGGGAGGTGTTTAAGTACTCTGTCTTATGTAGTATCTGTTGCACTGAATTAATTTATGTAGATTTTCTCAAAGTTTGGAGCCTGTATTGGGTCCCTGTTGCTACAGCAACAAATTACACAAACAGTGCAAATTTATTTTCTGGTGTTCTCGTGTTCAGATCAAAAGACATCTAAGAGGCTAAAAGCTGGATGTCAGCAGTCCTGTTTTTTTCTGGAGGCTTCAGGAGAGAATCTGTTCCTTACCACTTTCACGTCTCGAGTACTCTAGCATTCCCTGGATATATCGCTTTAAACTCTGCTTTCAGGGTCGCCATGGCTTTTCCTCTGTGGGTTTGCTTAGTGCTCAGTCATGTCTGACTCTTCACGACCCCATGGACTGTAGCCCAGCAAGCTCCTCTATGGATGGGATTCTCCAGGCAAGAATACTGGAGTGGGTTGACATTCTCTTCTCCAGGGGATCTTCCTGACCAAGGGATTGAATCCAGGTCTCCTTCATTGCAGGTGGATTCTTTACTGTCTGAGCCACCAGGGAAGCCTTTTCCTCTACTGTAGACAAATTCTTTCTTTCAATTACAAGGGCTCTGCTTACATTTAGGGCCCACCAGTAATCCAGAATAACATCCAAATCTCACATCCTTAGTCACATCATTTTTGCCATATAAGGCTCTAGGGGGTTGGACATGGACATTTTGATGGAGGTGGGGGTGGGTGGGGGAGGGGCTCATTATTCAGCCTACCACAGATCCTCATGGATCTGAACTTGAATCCTGTCTCTAACAATGTTAAGCTTTCTAAAGCTTAGATTGCTCATGTCTAAATGTTGATAATAACGCTTATCTCTTACTAGGTTGATGTTTAGATTTTGATGAGTAAAGTAACTATGGTAGGTATCAGGGACCCCATAGGCTTCCAGTAATTTTTTTTTCTTGTCTCCTCTTATAGTATCTGAAAAATTAACGATTTCAGTTGAAGGCAAGTGACTCAGCTTTATAAATACTGTAGTATCCATACAAAATACTAAAATTAATTCTGCTGAAGTGATTATCATGCAGACAAAATACTGGTTAATATCTAGTTAGGTGTCCAAGTCAGCTTGAAACTGTAATAGAACCCAAGAGAGAATGTGTTATTATGTTGAGAGATGTACATATTGTAATATGAATGAAATTAGAAGCTCTCCAACTTAAATACCACGTTGAGGATTTTCCCCTTTTAATATCTACTCTGATTTGTCTCAACAGATCAGCCTACTTTGTGTTCAGGGGACAAGGAGTGAGAGATATATCATTGAAGTGTATCATTCTTCAAATGCTAATATGGTCTTTATTTAGGTATGGGATACATTAAAGCAATGATAGTTTGTTTAATGAGTATTAATTGAGCATCTCTGATAAGGTCAGACAGTGGTCAAGATGTTGATAATGTAAAGCTGAAAAGCCATGATTTCTACCTTTAAATGGTTTATAATCTAATGGGAAGACAGAAATAAAGAAATAATTTCCATAGATTAGAATAAGAATTGTAATGGGTACAATGGAAGCACAGGGGAAGAAGCACATGGAGGACAGAGATTCTTGAGCTGACTCTTTGTTTGTTTACTTTTATTTGCATTTAGTTTTTGCAGCATTTATTTCTGGGCCGTAAGTTTTTGTTTCCTCAGTTTCTTCTGGGGTATCTTTTTCTTCTGGGAAGATATCTTCTGTGAAGCCTCCTCTTCTGGTTTAGGAAAAATCTATTCTTTTTCAGGAAGGATCATCTCCATGTGGCAGGGAGAGCTCATGTATGGGTTGATCCGACGATGAGCTCTGTAAGTCCTGCCCTGCATCTTAGGGGATTTGTTCACCTGGATGTGCTCAATGACTAGAGAATCTACATCTAAGCCCTTAAGTTCATCATTACTCTGCATTTTTGAGCACGTGTAGTAAAAATTCAGCTCTCTTGCTGGGCCACTGACCCTGTGTCCAGCCCCACTGTGTGGCCTGTGCAAAGCTACCAACTCCACCGTTGTAATGACGGAATGGCACATGTTGCTTCTTTAAGGTGACATCCTTCAGATACTTGGTGGCTTTTCAGATTGCATATTCTTAATGGCCTGGGCAGTTTCACAAGTATTCTTAAAGTGAACATGAAGATTTGAACCTCTTGATTTGCATGATTTTGTGGAATTTTCTGGGTCAAGTGAATACTGTACCATTTTTAGAGGTCACCTCAGGCTGCTTACTAGAAAAGCTTGAACCAACTCTTGAGGAAGGGAAAGGCTATTTTCCAGGTGAATATGGGGATAGATTAATCTAGGCAAAGGAAGCTGTATCTGAACGTGTATGAAGGACCATAATATTAAATGCTCACAAAACCATCACTAGCTTAATGTGGTAGCAGCAGACAGGTGTAGAAATTTATTTTAATAAACAAACATCTCTGACATTGAATTCAAGGGAGAATTCAGGTTCATTTTGTGTGGGTAACCCTGGATAACATGTATTCATTTATTCAACAAATATTCCTCGGGCAGTTACTATATATTCTGGGCATACAAAGTTTAGAGGAGTATATTCTTCTTGTTATTTAGTCAGTAAGTCCTGAAGGTCTAATATAAGAGCTTGTGATCAACGTGTTCAGACTAGAAATTTGAAGAATTTGCAGTTAAATGCAAGTGGATATTTCTTATGCTGAACCTTTATGAAAGTTGAGAGTCATGAAAACTGGAGTTATAATAGAACTTAAAGCGCATTTGTTTTATTATCCGGGGCAGTAGTGGCGATTGACTCTTCACCAAAGATTTGCATTCCCTTTTCAGAGTGAGGAGTAATTACTGGGCAGTGGCTTCTTGGAAGGGCTGCATTCCCAATTCGTCTTACACTTCAGTGGGGACATGTGACTATCTCTCACTAATGGAATCTGGCACACACAGCTTGTTGGCTGAGGTGGTTAAGAAGTAGATACCTTTTCCATCTTCTGTTTCCTCCCTCATCTCTGGCTGGATTGCAGAAAAAAAAAATAATCCTCTATGTTTCCCAGGATGGTGATAGTGGAGGCACAAGACAGGACTTGGGTTTGTGGTATGGAGGAACTTCCTTATTACATCATTGTAGAGGGAAGAGTCGAGTTTCAGAGGCCAAGTCAAGCTGGTAGACATGTTACCTGGAAAAGGATTTAAGAGAACAATCAAGCTGAGGATAGTGTGGTCATAAACAGAGATGGTTTTGGGAAGGGCCATCTAAAAGCTCAAAGTGAACCTGTGAAGGTCAAGAAGACCCTTGTGTGATAAACATCACAAGACTGAGAGTTCGCCTGAATTCAGTGATAGGCTTGAGGGACTGTATGTATCTTTATGGGGAGCTTGTTTCCTGAAGGAATCACAGTAAATGAGACAGTAACAATGGAAAATAATTTATCCTTCTCTTTATGTCCTTCTTCAGTTTTATCTTTTCCAACCTAAGCAAACCCTCCTTTCCCTTGTTTTTCTTGTAGAGTTTATAAAATTATTTTTAGTTTCTTCTGGATTCATTTTAAGTGTGTAGAATTAAATATAGTACTTCTTGTGTAGTGAGTTTACTGCAGAGGTCAGTGAGATAGTTATTCTAATATCTGAATGTTATACATTTGATGGTAGTGTTAGGAGGCTGAGCTTTGAAATGAAATAGTTTGGATTTGACTTCCCAGTTAGACTTAAAAATTTGGTGCTTTTGGGTAAAATACTTTCAGCCTCAGTTTTTGCTTTTATAAAACAAAAAAAATAATGCTGTGTCATATGACTATTGCCATGTTAACAGCTCAAAACTTAATGACTAAAGCAATAACCACATGTTATTTCTCAAGAGACTGTGGTAGGGTTGGCCGAACTTGGCTGAACTCTCTTATATATATCTGAACTGATCTAGGATGACTTCAGCTGTGATGACATAAATGGTCTCTTATCTTCCAGCAAGTGAGTCCACACTTACTCATAGGGTGACTAGCAGGGTTCCAAGACAGGCAGCGTGGAAGCATATAGGGTCTTGTGCGACATGGAGTCAGAACTGGCATGATGTTGCTTTGGTTGCATTCTTAGGCCAAAGAAAATCCAGCTGAAATTCAGAAAATGAAGACTCTACCACTTGATGGGGTAGCAGGGGGAGGGGAAAGGAAAGAAGAGGTACAAAGTCACATAGCAATGCATGTGGATGGAGGGGAGCCACTGAAGCCAATGATGCAACCAGTCTCCCACAGATCCCTTCCTCCAAGAGATTTAATTGAGATTTATATGGAAATGACAACCCACTCCAGTATTCTTGCTTGGGAATCCCATAGACAGAGGAGTGTGGCAGGCTACAGTCCATGGGGTTGCAAAAAAGTAGGATACAACTTAGTAATTAAGCAACAAACTCTGTCTCTATAAACTACCTAGCACCCAGTAGACAATCAATCAATTTTAGATTTTTTCCCTTTCATTCCTCTCCTTTACTTCTTTTCTCTTAATGAAGGCTGAAAAATTATTAGTTTTCTTAGCTTCTACATTTTTATTCTTGGACTTGAAATAAATCCTCAACTAATTTTTTTCTGGCATGAATTTGTCTCTCTCACTTTCTATATTTATTTAACATCTTATATTTTCTGGTCCTCAATTTAAGGTTTAAAACTTACCCTTGCTGTTGTTCAGTTGCTAAATCGTGTCTGACTCTTTGCGACACCATGAACTGCAGCATGCCAGGCTTCCCTGTCCTTCACTATCTCCCAGAGTTTGCTCAAACTCATGTCCATTGAGTCAGTGATGCCATCCAACCATCTCATCCTCTGTCACCCCCTTCTCCTCTTGCTCTCAATTTTTCCCAGTATCAGGGTCTTTTCCAGTGAGTTGACTCTTCTCATCAGGTGGCAAAAGTATTGGAGTTTAGCTTCAACATCAGTTCTTCCAATGTGTATTCAGGGTTGATTTCCTTTAGGATTGACTGGTTTGATCTTCTTGCCGTCCAAGGGACTCTCAGGAGTCTTCTTCAGCATCATATTGGAGAAGGAAATGGCAACCGAATCCAGTATTCTTGCCTGAAAAATTCCATGGGCAGAGGAGCCTGGTGGGCTACAGTCCATGGGGTTGCAAAGAGTTGGACATGACTTAGTGACTAAACTGTGACAGCAACAATGGTCCATATACTGTGCAAGGTGTTGTACATAATAGTGTGGTGACCCACTCAGGAGACAGACTTCCTGGGATTGAATCCCAGTTTTGCCACTCAGTAGCTCTTTGACCTTCGGCAAGTCACTTCACCTATTCTTTGTAAAGTGGGAATAATAAGAGGATATTGTATCATATGATTATTGTGAGAAAAAAATGATTGAATATTTCTGAAGCCTTTAGCATGGTGCTCCCACATAGGAAACTCTGTATGAGTAATTGTTAAATAAAAATGAGTGAATAAAGAAATCTATTCTTTCACCTTCAGGTTTTCACAGTTAGCATGTAATCTCAAATGTACAGTTCCAACATTGTTAAACGATTTAGCACTTTCCCCCTGAATACATAGGCTTCCCTCATAGCTCAGTTGGTAAAGAATCTGCCTGCAAAAAAAAAAAAAAAAGACTCTGCCTGCAATGCAGGAGACCTGGGTTTGATTCCTGGGTTGGGAAGATCCCCTGGAGAAGGAAATGGCAACCCACTCCAGTATTCTTGCCTGGAGAATCCCATGGGTAGAGGAGCCCGGCAGGCTATAGTCCATGGGGTCGAAAAAGTCGGACATGACTTAGCAACTAAACTACCACCAGCACCCTGAATACATAGGAAAATTATAATATAAATAGTTATTAAATAAATGAACGAGTGAATAAAAATCCTTAACTTCAAGATATTGTAGCAGTACACTGTTGAATGGATGTAGCCACCAGATATTGTTGATTGAGTCAAAGCTCTTCTCCCTGAGCCCTATGTACCTTTTGAATTCCTCTCAACACAGTATTGCAACAACTTTTACAAATGATTCCACACAAATACCCAAGGAGCAAACTGTTTTTCCTGCCTAGTCTTCTGGGTTGCTCCTTCTTTTATGGGAGAATGCTATCCATACTGTTTCATAGCTTAAAAAATTTTTCTTTTTACTTAGCAGTCAATTATTAACATATTCCTATGTTATTAAATATTCTTCCACAACATCATTTTTGATGGTTGCATACACCTTTGTTGTATAAAAGTAATATAATTTAATTAGCAATCTCTATTTTGAGACACTTGTTTTTAGTTTTTTAATATTATATGCTGTGCTGTGCTTAGTCACTCAGTTATATCCTACTCTTTGTGACCTCATGGACTGTAGTCCACCAGGCTCCTCTGTCCATAGGGATTCTCCAGGAAAGAATACTGGAATAGGTTCCCATGCTCTCCTCCAGGGTATCTTCCCAACCCAGGGATCGAACCCGGATCTCCTGCATTGTAGGAGGATTCTTTACCTTCTGAGCCAATAGGGAAGCCCTTTTTGATATTATAAATACTGCCATTTGAACATTTTTATGGATAAAATTTTGTGTACAATCATGATTATTTTATTAGAATGGATTACAAAAAGTAGATTTGTTGAGTCAAAAGATGAATCATTTTTAGCTTCTTAATAAATTTGTCACACTCCCTCCCCCCAAATATTATTGTTGTTTATATCTTACTGTCATCTGCTCTAGGCATTAATATTAAATTTTTTTAGCAACTTTGGTAGGTACAATGTTTTCTAGTTCCTATAATTTGCATTTTATTTGACTAATAGTGTGGTTTAACTTTTAAAACATAAATATGGCCCTTTTAATTTTCTCTTTTGGGAATTTTCTACTTATTTCGCTTGTCTGCTTTTCCATTACGGTAATCATTTTTTTCTTACTATTTGTACATGCTTTATATTTTAATGTCAGTAACTCCTAGTCTGTCATTTATATTACCAAATTTTGAATTGTATGTAGCCAAATCTAGCTACCACTTGGAAAAATTGTCTTTGGTGTTGTCTTCCAGTAATTTTGTATACTTAAGTAGTTAAACCTCCTAAAATTGATTTTTGTGTGTATTATTGAGTTCAGGACCTCACTGGATTGATTTCTATTCCCATCCTTCCACATTCATGCCAGTGAGAGCAGTCATGCTCAGGGCAGGAGCCTGAATTGGAAATAGCATTGTTCGTCTAGTCAAGGCTATGGTTTTTCCAGTAGTCATGTATGGATGTGAGAGTTGGACTCTGAAGAAAGCTGAGCATCAAAGAACTGATGCTTTTGAACTGTGGTGTTGGAGAAGACTCTTGAGAGTCCCTTGGATTGCAAGGAGATCCAACCAGTCCATCCTAAATGAGATCAGTCCTGGGTGTTCATTGGAAGGACTGACGCTAAAGCTGAAACTCCAATACTTTGGCCACCTGATGCAAAGAGTTGACTCATTGGAAAAGACTCTGATGCTGGTGGGGATTGGGGGCAGGAGGAGAAGGGGACGACAGAGGATGAGATGGCTGGATGGCATCACTGACTTGATGGACGTGAGTTTGAGTGAACTCCAGGAGTTGGTGATGGACAGGAAGGCCTGGCGTGCTGCAATTCATGGGGTCGCAAAGAGTTGGACACGACTGAGCGACTGAACTGAACTGAACTGAACTAGTGCAGCATCTACAGCATATATATCAGTGAAGCCAGAGGAACGTTCTTATAGACTTTGTGTTTGCTTTGGTCTCATCTTATTTTCTTCTGCGTTCTCATCATCATTGTTTTTTGCAGCTGAAATAACCACTTCCTTCCGTTTTCTCTGAAGTTCACTTTAGTAAGCTCAGTGCTGCTACAAACTGACTAAATCGAGTTTAAAAAATCTAGCTGAGTGCACAAGCATTCCTTCCTATTATAATGGCCTTAATATTTTTTTATTATTTTAGCTCAACAATATTATTTTTTGCTTGTTAATACTAGTTTATGGGAAATAGTCAATTACCCAGAATACAGGATCAAAACTAAAATTTGTTTTCAAAATGTGAACTTTTGACACTTGGAGGATTTCATTCCAAACTCTCAATTATATAATTACAAAGAAATCCATGTTTCAGGAAAACATACTGAATCTTAACATAAAATTCATGTCACTTATCACAAAGTTAGGTAGTCAAGAAAGGACAAACAACCAGTGTTCAAGCTATTTGGTCAATTAGTTCCCTATGAGTACAAAATATCTAGGAATCACTGAAGGGGACACGAAACAGTAGCGGTATTTACAAATTGAAACTACATGAGACATTGAGAAGAAGCTTTTGTTAGTAAACAATGCAATAGATACTTTTACAAACCGCCCCTCAAAAATGATGCATCTGTGAACAGTATGATAAAGGTCATAGTGTTGAAGACTTAAATTCAAGGTTGGTAGAGTTGAAGACCAAATTCAAGGTCGAGTACTGATAGACTTTAAAGCAAGGCTGTTGTGATGAAAACTCTAAATTCAAGGACAGATTGTCTAAGAAAGGACAAATAACCGGGTATTTCTGCTTCATTTTAAATCCTTATTCAAAACAATTTCCTCCCACTTATATGTTTTTATAAGTATAAAATTTTTAAACAAAGAAATGTCTGTTTCTTAGTAGAGAACTATTTTCCCATTGACTTCAAGAAGAGAACAAAAAAAATTCCCATTTCCTCCTCTACTTCAAAAACACAAATCCAATTCCTAAAGTAGTGTTGCTTAGAACCTAAGGCCTGGCTCAATATTTCATGCTAGTTTTATTGCTATAAGCTGAGAACAATTTATTTACATTATTGAGAATTCACCCCGGGTCTTCCATCAGCAGTGGAAGTGTTGGCGTTAATTGCTCAGTCATGTCCAACTCTTTGCAACCCCATGGACTGTAGCCCACCAGGCTTCTCTGTCCATGGAATTCTCCAGGCAAGAATACTGAAGTGGGTAGCCCTTCCCTTCTCCAGAGGATATTCCCAATCCAGGGATCAAACCCAGGTCACCTGCATTGCAGGCGGATTTTTTACCATCTGAACCACCAGTGAAGTCAATTTGCTTAAAAAAAAAAAAAAAAAAAGAGTGAGAACAATGATGTCTTCAAATGATAACATCAAAGACTTTTGTCTGTCTCTCCTTCTGGTCATCTTCATAAAATTCATCCTTATCTGCTGATTCTTATCATCATCTTCCTTCTCCCCCTCTTCTTCCTCTTCCATCTCTTCATATTCATCAGAACCCATTTCCAACTGAGCTATACATACCCTAAATGTCAGACGTGCCATATGTAATCGGGGAATGACAACATTAAAGATCTTGTTCTTTCAATTAAAGAAAATGGAAGGTATAATATCCCTTCATATAGCCTGATGTTGTAGAGAATGTGGTACAGCTTGTGTATTCATATACCTGGCCTGGACTGATGATTGGAAATCAACAACTACTCCAGGTCCCTGAACTTCTTCCACATCACCTTCAGCATTTGTTGTTTTCCAGTAGCAATGACCTAACTGACAGGCCTTCTCAGGAAGTGAGTTTTTTGACATTTCAATCCTGATTTGGTACATGAAGAAATAATGGGGTGGATGTAAAGAACTAAATTCTGGCAGAGACAATGTGGAAACTGAAACTGTAATATCCCAGTTATTGCTACACACTCTGGGCCATGAACATACCTGAAAATTTGGTCTCTGATGATAGGGAAGCCCTCTCCGCAGTACAACATTGTTGACATAAGAAGTAAACCAGTCAGTAAAAGTCGCACTTAAACATGTCAATAGCAACTGGATTCTGAGCCATTTGGTCTGGATATTAGCAGAAGATTTCATTTTTGTTTTGGCCCTCTGCAGTTTCCATTGCTATATGTACTGACTGAAACCAGTATATATGCAAAAAGTTAAAGGGAGACAGTATTTCAGTCCCTATCTCTGGTAAAAGCCTCCAGAAGCTGTATCAAAGTCTAAAAATCCTCAGAATTATAGTGATTAGACAGCACCATGCTTCCCAACAAACCAAGAACAACTGACTTCTGCCCATTGTGGATGATGAGAATCAGGAAGCTTGCAGCTTATCTGAGCTTCCACAGCATCTATTGCTTGCTTGCTAAGTTGCTTAATCGTGTTTGACTCTTTGCAACCCATGGACTATGGCCTGCCAGGCTCCTCTGTCCATGGAGCTTCTCCAGGCAAGAATATTGGAGTAGGTTGCCGTGCCCTCCAGGGGATCTTCCAAACCCAGGGATTGAACCAGAGCATCTATATCTTCCTTTTTGATTACCTGCTCTCTTTTAGAGTGTAAACCATCTGAGGACATCTGGGTTCAAATATTTCTTGAGACCATCCCAGGCCTTTTTAATAGCATCATTATGGTCATTATACCTTCCTACATCAAAGCAAGTATCAATAAAGAGGAATTGCCAACACTGACTCTTCTATGTTTTGTCCTCCTCAGATATCAGCCACTATTTTTTGCAGTGTCTTTTCCACAGCAGATCATGACTTGATAGCTAACTAAGACTTTGACTGATGTTGGAACAGTTGATTAGGTCCCTGTAGTCCAAGAAGGATAAAATGAAGAACACGGGATCATCGGCAGGCAGTGATACCAGGATCAGGGACACCAGCTCAGTCTCCATGCCTGCCATCTTGCCTGGCCTCCACCCAGCCCTGGCCCATTCCCACTGCCCCCACTGCCTCAACAGCATTTGTAAGCTGTGCATTCTATCCATGAAATGGATATAAGATGGAGGTTCTTATCATTAGCTCCAAAGTCCTAGAAATCTTTTTGTCTCTGAAGAGGCAGCACATAGGTGAATACTCTTGTGAGTACCCATGTGAATCAGTAAGCAGTTGTGATATGATAGAATCTGCCACTGATTCCTGATTTAAATTTATGTAAGGGAAAGGAACTAACATTTACTGGGAACCAGATACATACATGTATTTACATAATTAAGTCCAGACTAGTTTTCCTGAGGTTACTTATCAGCACTCTGATTTTCAGAAGAAGAAATTGAAGCTAGGGGATTAATCAATTTGTCTAAAGTCACATAGCTGGAATAAGGTGGAACTGACATCTTAAAACATTTAGGCCACTCAGGATCATGACTGCCTTTATCATATTAACAGTCCACTAATTAACTGAACTCGTGGCTTAAGAATATACCTTAAATGCCAAGATCAAGTAGCAAATCAATGTGGTACTCTGGACAAGCCTGTGTAATCTGTATCTGTAGCCTGTGTAATCTGTATCTGTAGCCTGTGTAATCTGTATCTATTAGTCTGTGTAATCTGTATCTATTAGTCTGTGTAATCTAGACCCAAAGTGGGAGCATAGTTTCTGTGGTACCTTGCTCTGTGCCTAGTTCAGTGATGGTCAGTTAGGCTCAGGAATCTGACTGCTCCAGTACTTCTTTCTTATGTAGTCTCAGAATTTCTGATAAAAAAGAAATTAATACTTACTAGCCACAGATCTGATGGACATGAATTTGAGCAAACTCTGGGAGATAGTGAAGGACAGGGAAGCCTGGAGTGCTGCAGTCTGTGGAGTCACAAAGAGATGGACACGACTTAGAGCATGAACACACACATGGCCACAGATTTGTAGTCCTAGGCCCACTGACTTCAGTAGATCATCTAAATAATCTCACTTTTAATTTTTAACACTTTTAATTTTTCCTAGCCTCACAGGAAAAAAGTTTACCTTACCAAAATTCACTGCAAGACATATTTCTTGAACAAGATGGTAATGAGGCAATGTCTGGTTCCTGTTAAAAATCATAAATAAATGAATCATAACCAAACAAAAGTATAGACTTCATCATAAACATAATTACTGCCCAAGGCATTGTCAGTAGAACATGCTTTGAGAAACACGAAAGGAGACCTTTCTTTACACCTTATTTTAGTTTAGTTGTCACTTGAATCCTTCCTGACAGTTTAGAATCTGACCTTTTTAAAGTGGCTAGAGAAGGAGAGATACATTACTCACAGTTTGAAAGAGCTGCCAAATGTATCCAAAGTTCACACCAGGAAGGGACCAATGTGCTGTTTGTTTTGTTCATAGTCACATAGTTTTGTTTCCATAGAAGTTTGAATTTCATGCTCAGGATTAAAAGTAGTAAAGTGCCAGTAACAGTCACTGTTTCTGGGAAAGCTATGTAAAATTTCAAATCTAAACCTTGTTTCCCTTGACCTGTTTTCCCTTCCTGTGGAAACTAGCTTTTGTTTTGAAATCTGACATAGTAATAGATTGTTGTGAAGGAAAACAGGAGAAAACAAATCTTGTTTTAAAATATTGCTGATATGCATGAGTATAACATGTTTATTATTTTTAAGCCAAGCTTTTTGTTTTACTTGTTTAGAAAAACAAACTCTATGCCACAGTGCGTAAGAGTGTTATGGAGCCATGAATGGGTGGTCAGTTATTTTGGTGGGGAAGGGAGAGTGGTGGGTGGAGGATAAGAATTTCATGCAAAAGACCTACATAAAGTAGCATAAAGTGAAACTTATCAGTAAGAGTCTGAGAGGCAGCTTGACATACTAGAAAAAAATCCTGGATGCAGAGTGAGGAGATCTGTGTAAATTCGAAGTGGCTGTGTTGGGTTTAACTTTGAAATATTCTGTGAGAGGAAGTAGACTTGGGAAAGGAAGGAAGAGGTACTTCCGGAGCTTCAGAGTGGAACCATGAACGCTAAACAGAAAGGATAGCTCTGGACAAGCCTGTGTAATGTCCTGACCGAGGAAAGACTATTACTCAGGGAGAAGTGGGTGTGTGGATGAACCTGGGAACTCTGTCTGGTTTTGGTGGGGAGTATGCTTGATTAAGTGCAACCTAATTTCTGCCTGGAATCATCCTTGCTTGTCTCTTTAAAGACTATGAGGCCAGTCAGGGATCTATACTCTGCTGGTAAACGTGACTAGAATAAGAGACTCAGGTGAAATCACCTGGGAAATAAATATAGGTAAAGAAAAGGGGAAAAAAATCCAAGATCATTCCAAAGTTCAGAGATTGAGTAGAAACAAAGGGGTTTAAGAGTGGAATAAAAAAATCCAGTGGGGTAAGAAGAAAATTAGGGAAGTAGGTGACACTAAGGACAAGAGAGGAGAGTGTTTCAGGAAGTAGGTGTTGATCAATAAAGCTAAGTGTTGCTAAAAGTCCCAGTAGGATGGAGGCACAGATGTGTCCATTGGATGCGGCAACATCAGCTTATTGATGACCTCGATGAGAAAGTGGAAAAGTTAGAAGCTTGATTGAAGTGGTCGAGATGAGATTAGGAGGTAAGAAAGTGGAGACCGGAGATTACTCAATAGTCATTCTTTTGAAGTTTTTGCTGTAAAGGGAAGGAAAAAAAATGTGATGAATATTAAAGGGTATTTTGGATTGGGAGGGTGAGTTTTAAGAATAGATGAACTGGACATGGAACAACAGACTTGTTCCAAATAGGAAAAGGAGTACGTCAAGGCTGTATACTGTCACCCTGCTTATTTAACTTCTTTGCAGAGTACATCATGAGAAACGCTGGGCTGGAAGAAGCACAAGCTGGAATCAAGATTGCCGGGAGAAATATCAATAACCTCAGATATGCAGGTGACACCACCCTTATGGCAGAAAGTGAAGAGGAACTCAAAAACCTCTTGATGAAAGTGAAAGAGGAGAGTGAAAAAGTTGGCTTCAAGCTCAACATTCAGAAAACGAGGATCATGGCATCTGGTCCCATCACTTCATGGGAAATAGATGGGGAAACAGTGGAAACAGTGTCAGACTTTATGTTTTGGGGCTCCAAAATCACTGCAGATAGTGATTGCAGCCATGAAGTTAAAAGACCTTACTCCTTGGAAGGAAAGTTATGACCAACCTCGATAGCATATTCAAAAGCAGAGACATTGCTTTGCCAACAAAGGTCCGTCTAGTCAAGGCTATAGTTTTTCCAGTGGTCATGTATGGATGTGAGAGTTGGACTGTGAAGAAAGCTGGGCGCCAAAGAATTGATGCTTTTGAACTGTGGTGTTGGAGAAGACTCTTGAGAATCCCTTGGACTGCAGGGAGATCCAACCAGTCCATTCTAAATGAGATCAGTCCTGGGTGTTCTTTGGAAAGACTGATGCTGAAGCTGAAGCTCCAATACTTTGGCCATGTCATGGGAAGAGTTGACTCATTGGAAAAGACCCTGATGCTGGGAGGGATTGGGGGCAGGAGGAGAAGGGGACGACAGAGGATGAGATGGCTGGATGGCATCACCGACTCAATGGACGTGAGTCTGAGTGAACTCCGGGAGTTGGTGATGGACAGGGAGGCTTGGCGTGCTGCAATTCATGGGGTCGCAAAGAGTAGGACACGACTGAGCGACTAAACTGACTGACGGACTGAAACTAGATCAAATGAGACTGATTCAGAAGAATGGGAGAAATGGGTGATGTAGCAGAAAGAAGGCATAACTGCAAGATAATGATACGACAAGGTTCAGAACATCCCAGTGGAGCAGGCAGTCTTGTTTAGAACAGACACATCGACCTTAGTAAGGCAGGAAAGAATGTGGAAAGACTCGATACAGAAGGAAACAGACTAACAGAAAGACAAAGGAACTCCATTTAAGTTGCTTCTAATTTCTCAGGAAAATTATGAGATAGGGTGAAGGGTTAAGGTGATGTTTGAAGAGAGAGAAAGAAGTACAAAATAGTTGCCTATGTGAGTTGGAAAGCAATGTACTGGGGAAATGTAAATAGAGTTAGGGTTAGGAAGTGTCAGGTATCCATATGTGACTGAGTCATGAATTTATTGTGGGACTAATTAGGGATATCACATGGTTTTCTTTCTTTTCTTAATATTTATTTATTGGAATTGGGTCTTTGTTGTGGCATGTGGAATCTTTCGTTGCAGTGCACAAACTCTACTTGTGGCCCTTGGGCTCAGTAGTTGTGATGTGTGGGCTCCAGAGCGCATGGGCTGAGTTGCTCCGAGGCAGGTGTGATCTTCGTTCCCCGACCAGGGATCCAACCCGTGTCTCCTGCATTGCAAGGCAGATTCTTAACCATTGAACCACCAGGGAAGTCCCGAAATGGCTTTCTTTATCAAACTTTAGTTACTAGAATATGGCCGGAGGTGGGTTTAAGGAGATTTGGTGATGTTCCAGGCAAGTAGGAAGGAGGAAGAGAAGGGGAGAATACAAAAAGGAATTTGTATGTGAGTGATTTTTCTGGGCATGGAGGATAGTGAGGACATCATGAGTGATGGACTGAGAATAAAGTCATTGGTAAATGGGGAAGTGATCAGAACACTGATATATGTGCTCTCTCTGGAGATGGAAGTGAGTGAATTGTAGTCCAATGGTATGGGCTTCAAAGGAGCTGGATGTTTTGAAGAAGGAGAGGCCAATGGAAGCTTTGAAAGTGGCACTGAGAGCTAAGAGGACATCAGCCAGGATCTGAAATTCACAGGCTGTAAAGGAAAAAGTAAATGTTGCTTGTGTCCTTAGGAAGAATAACATTTCAGTAAGAGAAAGAAGGTGAAGGAACCATTCAGAGAAAGGGAAAACAGACTGGGGGTTCCATATCGTCCTGTGAAGAGGAGGGTACAGAAGGATGGAAGGGGTGGATGTAGGACTCTGGGATCTGGACTGGAGGGCAGTGGGTGGATGAATGATAGGGTGTGAGAGTTCTGAGAGTGGTTGAGCAGAATGGGATATAGAGTGTGAGAGGTTAGGCTTGACAGCCTCTTAAAGGAAGGGCCAGCAGTTCAAATTTCAGTCTTATAACTAGAAGGAACAAGAAACTGCAGTCAAAAGATTCTGTACAGGCTTCCTTGGGATTCTGGACTCTCTTGGTATTCTTATTACTGCTAACTAGCTGCATACCTTAGTTCTGCATGGGCAAGTTCTTGTCTGGCTCTCTTTTCATGTATAAAGTGAGTCACTTCCCAGGCTCATGTGATGTTTTCATTTTCTGAAATGACCCCTACTTCCTTGCCAGGCTGTTGAAATCCTTCCCATTCTTTAAGAATCCTCTCAGAAGCCATCTATACTGTTAGATTTTTCTCAGTGTAATTACCCATTTCAACCAGATGTGACCTTTCTGTTCTCAGAATCACTTTAACACTGTCTGAACCATCCCAATGGCAGATATCAATCTTTCGAATAATACAGTTATTTATGTTTACGTCATCCTTTTCAACGGAGAAGGCAATGGCACCCCACTCCGGTACTCTTGCCTGGAGAATCCCATGGATGGAGGAGCCTGGTGGGCTGCAGTCCATGGGGTTGCTAAGAGTCGGACACGACTGAGCAACTTCACATTCACTTTTCACTTTCATGCATTGGAGAAGGAAATGGCAACCCACTCCAGTATTCTTGCCTGGAGAATCCCAGGGATGGGGGAGCCTGGTGGGCTGCCGTCTATGGGGTCGCATGGAGTCGGACACGACTGAAGCGACTTAGCAGCAGCAGCATCCTTGTCAAAAACTCCATGAGAATAGGAGATGGGATGCATTCTTTTTGCCCAAATGGGTGCTCAGTAACTAACTTTTGAATGAACTAGTAAAGCATACTTCTGGAGGATGAAACAGTATTGAAGTAACAGAGATTATTAGATAAATAAAAAGTGAGAAATACCTTGAATAGGCTTCCCTGGTAGTTCAGATGGTCAGGAATCTGCCTTCAGTGCAGGAGATCTGGGTTCTATCCCTGGATCAGAGAGATCCCTGGGTCAGGAGGAACACCAGGAGAAGGGAATGGAGACCCACTCCAGTATTCTTGCTTGGAGAATTCCACGGATAGAGGAGGCTGGTGGGCTTCAGTACATAGCATCGCAAAGAGTTGGATGTGACTGAGTGACTCACACACACACACGAGACTTCAGATTTCTTGGGACATTTAGAAAAGTAGACAGTGCGACTTTATTAGATCTAAGAGTAGTCTGGATGCCTCTTACTTCAAACTTGAAGCAGTTACAGATACAGTAAAGCTATCCTTAGAAGATTAAGGAACCTGCTCATGTTAAATGGAAAATAACAGAGGAAGAACGGAAGAGGTGAAAAGTAATAGATTTAAAAACTATTGAAAATACAAGGCAAGTTAGCTGAAAGAAATAATGTGATTCCTAGACTTTAAAAAATGCAAATGTAAAATTTGTACTAATATGAATTAGTGAGGAATTTCTCTGGACTAATGGTTGCCTAAAAAATATCTTTTTTGGGAAACATATTAGGTATTAAGGAAGTGTATTAGTTGTTAAGGAAGCCTGGCGTGCTGCATTCCATGGGGTTGCAAAGAGTCAGGCCTGACTTAGTGACTGAACAACAACAAATTAGTTATTGGTCTATGAAACTGCATGACATGATTTGAAATGTGATGTTGCTTGGTCTGTTAAGTAGAGTGACTTTTAAAAATATCTATTAACAGTCTACATTTAAAAAATGGAAATATATATAATTGACAGTTAAAATAGTATGTTTATGGCATATGATTTGATGATATAATATACATGTACATTGTTAGATAATCATTATAATCAAGCTAATAACATGTCCACTGATACAGGCTACCCTTGAGCCAGGGCCAAATCTATCTTTTTCGGAGGAGGGTTCAGTCTGGGCTTCCCTGGTGGCTCAGACAGTGAAGAATCTACCTGCAATGCAGGTTTGTTCCCTGGGTCGGGAAGATCCCCTGGAGAAGGGAATGGCAATCCACTCCAGTGTTCTTGCCTGGAGAATCCTGTGGACAGAGAAGCCTGGCTGGCTACAGTCCATAGGGTTGCAAAGAACTGCACATGACTGAGCGACTAACACTTCAATAGGCTTAATACTGACAAAAGTAGGGTTAGACTATGGAATTTTTTATACAATTTTTAAAGGTTACACTCCATTTACAGTTGTTATAAAATAGTGTAAATAGAGTATTTTAGTAGCTGCATTTTTTAAAAACCCAGTATTGAGTCACATTATCTGACTAAAAAATAATGTACTTATTGGGGCCATTGAGACATCATATTGGAAATTGGAGGTGTTGGGAAATTCCAAAAGTTTGTTATGTAACAATTCTACTACCTTCACTACCACCACCACAAACAATAAAAATAGTAACAAAATCTTTCTGAGCCTTACTATGTGTCAGTCCCTATTCCATAGTTTTACATGTTGTACCAGTTAGGGTTCAACCAGAGACACAGAACCTGTAGAAGATATCTATTAAGAGATTTATCTTGGGGAATTGCCATATGCAATTGTGAGGGTCCGTAGGCTGGGTTGTTAGGAAGGACAAGCTGCAACTTGGACATAAGCTGAAGCTGCATTCCACAGAGTTTCTTCGTCTCTGAGATGACTCAGCTCTGCTCTTAAGGCCTTTCAACTGATTAAATCAGGCTCACTCAAATTTTCGAGGATAATCTCCTTTCCTTAAAATCACTTGGTTATGGACTTTCTTCAGGGCTTCCCTGGTGACTCAGCAGTAAAGAATCTGCCTGCAATGCAGGAATTGCAGGAGATGCAGTTTGGATCCCTGGGATGGGAAGATCCCCTGGAGGAGGGGACAGCAACCCACTCCAGTATTCTTGCCTGCTGCTGCTGCTGCTAAGTCACTTCAGTTGTGTCCGACTCTGTGCGACCCCATAGACGGCCTCCTACCAGGCTCCTCTGTCCCTGGGATTCTCCAGGCAAGAACACTGGAGTGGGTTGCCATTTCCTTCTCCAATGCATGAACGTGAAACGTGAACGTGAAGTTGCTCAGTCGTGTCCGACTCTTAGCAACCTTATGGACTGCAGCCTACCAGGCTCCTCCATCCATGGGATTTTCCAGGCAAGAGTACTGGAGTGGGGTGCCATCGCCTTCTTCGGTATTCTTGCCTAGAGAATCGCATAGACAGAGGAGTTTGGCGGGCTATGGTCCATAGTGTTGCAAAAAAAGTTGGACATGACCAAATCGACTGAGTATGCATGCACATATGGACTTTAATCATATGTACAAAATGACCTTTAGAGCACCATGTAGATTGTTTGCTTGAATAACTGGACACTGTAGCCCAGCTAAACTGATAGATAAAACCTATATTGTCTGATTTAACCCTCAAAAGAATCCCTCTGAAGCAATTCATATGAATGATAAATCTTGGAGCAAGAGTTGGAACCCAGGAATTGATGTAGGACCCAGGGATTGTGCACCATGCTGGAGTGCATTGTAGGAGAGAAACTAAAGCCATGCCTGGTTTCTCCTCTGAAGCATCTCCTGTGACAGGCCCCTTGTATTTCCTAGAAGGCCATCAATCCCTTATAACTAGGATTGCTGGATGCACTCAGGCTGTCACATGGAGGGTATGATCCCACACCCAAGTGACAGTGATAAAAAGAAATTAAATTCATTAGCTTCCTAGAAAATTGCTTAGTCCCATTTAGTTTCATTCAAAGAGTAAAAGGGAAACAAAGCTGTTTGTCTTTGTCATTCTGTTTACCCCTCAATACATTTTATTAAGACCAGGAATGTAAAAATTGGTATTGAGAAAAGTGTTAAACTGAAGTCAAAACTTAGGTGATGACTATAGAGGGTTTATTTTAATCTAAATATTTCTTAGCAATGATAAGAAAGAGCATGGGACTTCCCTGGTGGTCCAGTGGTTAAGACTGTGTCCTTCCAAGGTGAGGGATGTGGATTTGATCCCTGGTTGGGGAACAAGGATCTCACATGCCTCACATCAAGTGTTACTACCAAGTACTTCTGTACACTCTTAGTTTGAATAAAACAAAAAGAAAGAGCAGATCATCTGGTAGAAAGAATAGAGCGAGATGGAAATGCAACTGAATTGTGACCAGAAAGGGCTACTGTAACTGCGCTGCAGATGGGGATCGATGAATGTGTTGTCATGACTGTCTCTGTTTGAACCTCTGATTCCACGTGAGTCCTGGGGCTCCTGGTGGGGAGGCTAAGATTGCTGATGTTGTGGCAGACATGACGAAACCCGTAGGCAGATTTTGGGAAGTACTATTGGTTTCTAGCCGAGGATCCTGCTGAACCTGGGATCTCTTGTCCCTGGGCTTTCCTGGGACCACACTCCTATCTTTCAGATCCTCTGGTGATTGGATTTTACCTCTCAGTGCATCCTCCTTCAGGCTCTCGGTCAGAAACTCTGACAAACAAGAGCAACAAAAACACAAACACTTTGTTCCTGTGTCTGTGACAAACTCTGCATGCCTTACTTAAAAAAAAAAACTTTTTATTTTATATTGGGGTATATCCGATTAACAGTGTTGTGATAATTTCAAGTGAACAGCAAAGGGACTCAGGCATACGTATACAGGTATTTATTCTCCCCCAAGCACCCTCCCATCCAGTGCATGCCTTATTTCAACTGAAAGCTTTCTTGAACACTAGCGTACATGCTAAGTAGCTTCATTCATGGCCCACTCTTTGCGACTCTATGGACTGCAGATCCCCAGGCTCCTCTGTCTATGGGATTCTCCAGGCAAGAATATTGGAGTGGGTTGCCATGCCCTCCTCCAGGGAATCTTTCTGACCCAGGTAGCCAATCGGCATCTCTTATGTCTCCTGCATTGGCAGGCAGGTTCTTTACCACTTGGGAAGCTTTTTGAACAGTGCTCTCCCCCAAACGTAAGAATTGCATGAGTAGACTGAATGGGGACCCCCAAAGAAAGAAGATCCTAATCTCTGGAACCTGCAAATGTTACCATAGATGGAAAAAGGGTCTTTGAAGATGTGATGAAATAGAAGATCTTGAAATGAGAGTTTCTGGATTATCTAAGTGGGCCCTAAATCTGATCAGAAGTGTCCTTATTAGAGAGAGAGGGAGATGTGAGCCAGACACGGAGAGGGCAGGGTGAATACAGACAGATAGGAGGGATGCAACCACCAACCAAGGAATGCCAGCAGCCACAGGAGGCTGGACAGGCAAGGACAGATTCTCCTCTAGAGTCTCTGGAGGGCTCTAGGGGAGATTTTGCTCGAGTAATAATAATTTTGAACTTCTGGTTGTCAGAACAGTGAGCGAGTAAATTTCTGTTGTTTTAAACTGCCTCATTTGTGGTACTTCATTACAGCAACCGCAGGAAACCAATATAGTATCTTTTCCTTCAGATGACTCCTAATATCTCATCATCTCTGTTAAGCCCTTTGTGAAAAATACAAAGAATCCCTAGTAGCAATGCTATACCTCATCCAATGCTCTATTTACTTGATCTTCAGAAGAAAACTCAAATATTTATTGGTTTGTTGTATTTATTCTTGGTTTGTTATAAGCTAAACATAGGAAAGGAATTGTTCATTTGCTTTGTGAAATAGCCAGCATAATGCTCTATAGATGCTGTTTTAATGATAAGAATATATAGAAAACTTTAAAAGAGAAAGAATTATGAGAATAATGGTGTTTGACCTTCAAATCAATATCTGGTTTCATTAATGGGACTCAAAGGCCATCTGTCTCCTTCTTTTCTTATTGTTGCTACTGATTCCTGGCTTTGTAATTTATGCTGATGGAAAGAATTCTATTGTTCATCAATAATTACAGCTCTTCTGGGTTAATGGCTTGTTTGGTGTTACAATTCTCTGTATTAAAGGCCTTGAATCAGTTTTTAGGCCAATGACCCAATGATAAGAATAACCACCATCATACCAATAATGTGGAAGTGGGTTTTATGTCATTTATCAGGGACTTCCCTGGTGGTTCAGTGGTAAAGAATTTTCCTGACAATGCAGAAGACTCCGTTTCAATCCCTGGGTTAGGAAGATCCCCTGGAGAAAGAAATGGCAATCCACTCCATCTTGCCTGGGAAATCCCATGGACCGAGGAGCCTGGCACTACACTCCACTGGGTCGCAGAAGAGTCGGACACGACTTAGTGACTAAACAACAACAACAGCAACAGTGTCATTTATCACCACAACAACCTATAAAGGAAGTGCTCCTATAGATGAGAAAACTGAGGTTCAAAGCATTTAAGTGACTTTTCCAAGGTCAGAGCTATATGCTTAACAATGACATGATGCAGTTTTTTCATCTTAAATCATTCAATATCATTCAGTAATGATCACAAGATCCCAGATACAGGTCAGGCACTTCAAATCTCTCCACTGGAAAAATGGTCCCCCAGTATCTCTTTCCACCTCCACTTCCCAGAAAGACTGGGGCAGCCCTCTCTGAGACCTACATCAGGTTCCAGGCCTGAGGTCTAGGGAGTCTTGGGAATATGAGATAATTTGTAGTAACTGGTCCAGTCCTCCCCTAACCCTCCTTTTCGCAACTCTGCTTAAACCTCTTTTCCTGAGGATTTGCATGTATCAGTGTACATTATGATTTCACTTGGAGTGTTCTACAGCTGAATTTAGAGCTAGAAAAGGTCTTAAAATATCTAATTCAACCACTTCCTTTGACAGATGAGAAAGATCATATTTGAAAAACACATAGAAGACTTTCAGAGAAAAAGAATTATGAGAACAAAAAGTTAAAAAAAAAATCCTCCCCTCTTTCATTACCACAGATTTGGGATTAGAATGGCTTGCTTGTCTAGTTGCTAAAGTAAGTTAAAGTGGTAAATGCAAAGTAAGCAAGGTTATTCTATGACATTCATGGTTTTCTGATTATCAGTACAATCTTTTTTTTTTGGTGCATTTTAGTATTTTATTACAACATTTGTAGTGTATGTAGATCCTTTTAATTATTGAGCTTATCTTAAGCACTTAGGCTTTCAGGATACAGATCTTTAGAACAGCTAATTTGTACACCAACAATTTGGTTAGAGTCTTAATTGAGAAGATAGGTTCATTTGAATTTCCGATTTACAATTTAAAGTGTCTTAATTGGTAAAATTCGTGATATTTTGGCTTTTTTATTCTCCCAAATTAAATAATTCAGAAGAGAAGGGAAAGACAAAGAGTATATGTTAAATATACAAGACAATATTAAAAATCAGTTCCGTTTAACAGTAACATTGAGAATTTATAGTATCAGCAAATAACATATGTTATTTTTCTCAAATCTGGATTTGATAACTATGTGTACAGAAAGTCTTACATAAAAGAATAATTGCAAATGCTAGGAAATTGCCTGAGTACTCATTAATAAGGAACTGGTCAAATATAAATCTATAAAATGAAGCAGTCCATTAAAATGCAATAGCTATATATATGTATATATGATATGTATGTATACATACATGGTGTAATCTTTAAGACATATTTTAAGTGACGAGTGAAAGATGAATAATATATACAGAACCGTACTATTTGTGTTTTTAATTAAAAATTTACTTTTCATTTTGAAATAATTTTGTATTTACCAACATTTATAGAAGTAGCACTAGAATTCCTGTTTATTCTTCACCTAGTTTTCCCCAGAGTTAACACCTTATGTAACTGCAGTGCAATGATCAAAACTAGGAAATGAACACTGATATAATCCTGTTAACTACACTGCAGACTTTTTGCAATTGTTTTACAATTGTTCCACTAATATCCTTTAGTGTACTTTGATCTGGGTTGGCACCTCCAGTTCATCAGTCTGCCTTTCATGACCTTGATCCTTTTGAAGAGGATTCGTCAGATATTTTGTAGAGTGTTCCTCAACTGGGTCTTTCCAATGTTTTCTTATGATTTGACTCGGGTTTCAATTTTTTTGGCCAAAATCTTGTAGAAGTGGTGTTGTGTAATTCATAGTGCATATTGCCTATCAGGGACACCTCTCTTTGCTGGAGGTGTCAACTTGATTACTTGGTTAAGGCAGTGTCTTGCAAAATTCTCCATGATCAAGTTATTATATTTTCCTCTTCTAATTAATAAGTATTTTATGGGAAGTTAATTTGAGACTATGTGAGTATCCTGCTACTTATATTTTCTTGTCTACTAACTTGAGCATCCATTGATTTTTGCCTGAAACAATTGTTACTGTGATGTTTTCATTTGTATTTTTAGAAATGACATATACAGCTATGCCTGTGTCTGTGTAAAGTGTCTTGGAAATGATATATCAGAAACTGCAAAAAGGATTAGCTCTGGGGAAGAGGACTGGGGAAGAGGGCAGCTAGACAGCCAAGTCAGGGAGATGTTTCTCCATGTAAACTTCTCTGTGGTGTTAATTTACCAGGTTCATATCTTATGATTTGATGGGGAAGAGAGGTGGGATCAAGTTTGTTGATTTAAAAAGTAAAATTATCTTTCATGTGACACAAGAAAACCTTTTGCCATCAAACTTTTGATAAAAATTGCTGGGAGAAAAGCAAAATTCTGTTCAACAAAAAGGATTTTGCTATTTTTCTTAAATCAGAGACTGTTTCTGATTGGGTATGTGTTCTAGAGCTATATCTAACTGGTTAATTTTATCCTTAAAATATAAGTTTTAAAATTTTACTTATTGCAACTTGTGATACATTTTTAAACTAGGTCTGCATTATATAATCTATCATTTGGCATAAATATTAATTCTAAAGAAATATCAATTCAGCAACAGAATATGGCACTCCTGCTACTGAGAGAATTATGCTGAGCAAGTGCATTAGAATTTTACTTGAAACGTTCTGATATATATTTTTTAGAACTAAGAGAAAAATTGCTTTAAAAATTCCAGGTCTTAACATCAACTATGATTTCTTATCACAATCACTATTCTAAGAGAAGTTTTGGAACTTTACAGAAAGTTTTGGAAGCACTGTATCTTCTCGAACTCTTCTGGTCACATATGATATGTCTGTGAACCTCTTCATGAGGGTGAAAGAGGAGAGTGAAAAAGTTGGCTTAAAACTCAGCATTCAAAAAATGAAGATCATGACATCTGGTCCCATCTCTTCATGGCAAATAGAAGGGAAAAAAAGTAGAAGCAATGACAGATTTTATTTTCTTGGGCTCCAAAATCACTGCAGACAGTGACAGCAGTCACCAAATTAAAAGACGCTTGCTCCTTGGAAGAAAGCTATGACAAACCTAGACAGCAAATTAAAAAGCAGAGACATCACTTTACTAACAAAGGTCCGTATTGCCAAAGCTATGGTTTTTCCAACAGTCATGTACAGATGTGAAAGCTGGACCATAAAGAAGACAGGATGCCAAAGAATTGGTGCTTTCAAATTGTGGTCCTGGAGAAGACTCTTGAGAGTCCCTTGGATAACAAGGAGATCAAACCTGTCAATCCTAAAGGAAATCATCCCTGAATATTCATGGGAAAGACTGAAGCTGAAGCTGAAGCTCCAATATTTTGGCCACCTGAGGGAGAGCTGACTCATTGGAAAATGCTCTGATGCTGGAAAAGATTGAATGCAAAAGGGGAAGAGGGCGGCAGAGGATGAAATGGTCAGATAGCATCACTGACTCAATGGACATGAGTTAGAGCAAACTCCGAGAGATGGTGAAGGACAGGGAAGCCTGGTGTGCTGCAGTGCATGGAGTCAAAAATTGTTGGACAACGACTGAACAAGAACAACAAGAATGCTGCTTATATGGGCTTCCCAGGCAGCTCAGTGGTAGAGAATCTGCCTGCCAAGCAGGAGACTTGGCAGGAGCCATGGGTTTGATCTCTAGGTTGGGATGATCCCCTGGAGAAGGAAATGGTGACCCACTCCAGTATACTTGCCTGGGAAACCCCATGGACAGAGGAGCCTAGTGGGCTACAGTCCATGGGGTATCAAAGAGTCAGACACGACTGAGTGACTAAACAACAACAATAACAACATGCTACTTGTATAGCTGATGGGATGCCAGTCTTCTCAGCTTGTGAGCAAAATGTTTCACTTTTGTATTTGTGACTTGGATGTCCATGCCTTTCTTCATCAGAGGGTTTCCCCTTTAATGTGTGACAGTAAGGAGGAGGCTGGATCTTACAGAGTTCTTGAGTTATTCACACAGAAGTCTCTTCAATGCCTTATGTCAGGAGTCCCCAGCCTCCGGGATCTCATGCCTGATGATCTGAGGTGGAGCTGATGTAATAATAATAGAAATAAAATGCACAACAAATGTGATGTTCTTGAATCATCCCCAAGCCATCCCTCTTCTCTGGTTGTGGAAAAATTATCTTCCACGAAACCCAGCCCCCGGTGCTAGAAAGACTGGGGACTACTGTTACGTGATTTCCCACCATTCCAAGTTCCTCCGTGATTCTCAGTGGTGGTCCTGTTGACTCTTGTTTTGTTCTTTTTCTCTCCTGTCATGCTTGGCTGAGATGATGCTCAGCTCTGTAAAACCACTAGAGAGAGCTATGAGGGCAAAGTGTGTGTGTGTGTGTGTGTGTGTGTTTAAGTTCCTTTGTTTCTTTAACCTTCCTGAGACTTGTGTACTGGTTCCAATAGCACTGTCAAATAGATTTTTCTGCAGTGATGGAAATGTTCTGCATCTGGCACTCCCTGATACAGTAGTCACTAGCCATATGTGACCAATGACACTTAAACTGTAGCTAGTGCAACTGGGAAAATAAAAATTTAACTTTATTTAATTTTAATTAAACTCTAAATGGTCACTTGGGACTGGTGGTTACTGTAGTGGACAGCACAAATTGAATGCCTGGTTTCTGGAATCTGATTGTTGCCAGCTGTGTGATTTTGGGTCAGCCTAATTTTTCTCATCTGTTGGATGGAGATAATTATGTACCTCTTTCATAGGCTTGGTTTGAGGATTAAATGATATATGTGGAGCACCATGCTTGCTTTATGAAAAGGGATCAATAACACTTAGCTGCTATTTATTATACAGTTACCATGGCTCCAATCCTTTTTATTTGCAGGAGTGTTTCATCTTTTTTTGAAAATTACCTGCTCTAAGTATTTGTAAGGTTCCCTTTGATGCACACGGTGGTCAAGAATTAATGCTTTTAATGCTTCTTTGCTACTACCTTGCTGGTGGGGGTAGAACAGGAAGTTAGTGAATGTTTCTTAGTGAACTGACTCACCTGCAGGTCCTGAAGTCTCATTTGCTTCCATGCTTCCCTCTGACCATAACGTAGACTTGCCCAGGTATCCTTGGTGAGAAAAAGGTCATATTCCCCTTCAACACTAGACTTAGTCAGAAAAGCGAAAAGTGAAAGTCACTCAGGTGTGTCTGACTCTTTGTGACCCCATGGACTATAGATATATACAGTCCATGGAATTCTCCAGGCCAGAATACTGGAGTGGGTAGTCTTTCCCTTCTCCAGGGGATCTTCCAACCAAGGGATCAAACCCAGGTCGCCTGCATTGCAGGCGGAGTCTTTTACCATCTGAGCCACAGGGGAAGCCTAAGAATACTGGAGTGGGTAGCCTCTGCCTTCTCCAGCAGATCTTCCCAACCCAGGAATTGAACCAGGGTCTCCTGCATTGCAGGCAGATTCTTTACCAACTGAGCAATCAGGAAAGCCCTAAGACTTAGTCAGAAGAATCCCCAAATAATAGTATTGGGGCCACAAAAGAACACTTTAATACAATAGCTCTTTTGGTTTATATAGACACTTTCTCCAAGGCACTTACATAGATGACAATTTTTGACAAGTTCTGGCAACTGCCACATCCTGTGTCCATGCCACTGTTCCCACAGACTATGAAACCCTTAACCCCTGGTGAATTTACACATGGAATGCCTCTTTTCCTGTCTTCATACTGATGTGCTGGCCTCCCTTGGTTTAAGCCTTGTTATTTTCAGTGGAGGGAATACGAGTTCTAGGCTTTTTACTCCCATGAGACTTCTCATCTCTAAATAATTGAGAACAAAGTGGATTAAGTAGGAAGAGAGACAGTACCTAACTACCTGGTAGCATTTGAAACCCACATGTAAATAGCTCTCTTGGGGAAAGATGAAGAGCCTTAGAGTCTTTACATCTTCTCGTGTTTGAACTTTTTCAGCTCAGTCTCTGAGAATCCTAGCCCCATTCTTTTGTGATTCCTTTGTGTGATGAACTTCCTAAACAATAACCAAAATATGGAAGTATTCATCTCATAATAAATTCTTCTTAACTTAGGGGTTTATAGATATCTGAGGAGATTTCAAGGCAGTCCTAGAGAGAATATTTGCTTTATAAGTCAACTATGGAATATTAAATGAACTCACTGTGCTAATAATAAAATTCTGTTTTACAAAAGAGAGAGGTATATATGCTTTAATTTTTTTAAAAAGTGTTGGTGGTATATGTCTACCTACTGGTTTTGGGGGGTTTTTCTCCAAATGCTTGTTTAAACAAAGAAATAATCAGTAGGTCTTATTTTGTATAGAAGGATAAAAATTCAGTCCTTTGTGATGTAAAATAGGAAGAAGTGTTTTGAAAATGCACAGTTATAAACACAATAAATATTAATGTATAATAACTGATTCACTGAATTTAAGCCTATGGGTTATATATACATGCTTTAAACACTATTTCAACAGTAGATAAGAAATTCAACAAAATTCTGCTTATAAAAGACCTTAGTGATATAAAAGTGAAGGCTACTAAGGGAAAAATAATACAAAACATGCTCCACAACTCTCTTCTTTCATAATTATTAGTTAATGCTCCCATATTTTTTGGATTGACTTTCTTTTGAAATTTCCTTTATTTTTATGTTTTGATTTCATATGTAGTATTCATAATTCTTGGGTACACAAGGAAGAAGATATTATGAATAAAAGTTAATATTACTGCTTCATGTGAGAAGTGCTATTACAATTTTACAATATTGTTTAATCAAAAAGTGGTTTTAATTATAGAGGAATATATAGTCAAAGCCAGAATATGGATGGCAGAATATTTCCTTTAACAAACCTACCGAAACCTGGAGGTTATTATCTTTTTTTCTACTTTTATTCTAGAACTCCAATTAATATATATTTTATATATCTTTATAGGTAACCTTTTTTCATAGGTTACTGGAGTTCTGTTCCTTCTTTTTTCTCTTTTAAAAGCTATTTATTTATTAATTAGGAGAAAATCAAACAAAAGTTAAATAACACATATACATGGGAGAGACCCAGGAAAGCTGAGTAACTTGTGACATGACTAAGCCCTCATCTTTAATAGTTCTTGCCTTAAATACCATTGTCAACCAAAGACATAAGAGGTGTTGAGGGTGTTAGTCAGTTATGGAAGGCTACAAAGAGAAGCACAGTAATTATGGTTAGTTGACTTAACGTTCAGAAAGTTGAAGTCCCTCATGTATGACAACATTGTATTTATTTCATTGCAAAGACACTGGTCTTCATTGCAATAGTTGTCAAGCTCAAAAGCAAAATTAGAAGTATCAATTTTGTCTGTTATTTTAATGGACTATATGGTTCCATGTGACTGAATTTCATAGATAAGTGAAGTACTGATATTTTCTTTAATAAGATTATAAGCTCCTTGTGGACAGAAACCAAGAATTATTTATTTAAAGTGTATTTCCTAGTGTAAGAACTACAATATTAGACATAGGTGAGTAACAATACACCTTTTGACATCTACATAATTTATTTTCCACAGCCTCTTTAAAAGGAGCAGGGTGGATAGAAGGAATTCTACTTGCATACTCTGGAACAATTATTTGTTTGTGTGCTTTCATCCTCTCATAGACATTTGCTTTCTGTTTAGTTCACCTCTGTATCCTTGGTAGGGTTCCCCTGATGGCTCAAGTGGTAAAGAATCCACCTGCCAATGCAGGAGACTCAGGAGAGGAAGTGATATCTCTGGATTGGGAAGATCTCCTAGAGGAGGAAATAGCAACCCACTACAGTATTTTTGCCTGGGAAATATCATGGACAGAGGAGCCTGGCAGGCTACAGTCTGTGGTGTTGCAGAGAGTTGGGCACAACTGAACATGCATGCACTTATCCTTGGTAACCATCAGGTGCCAGCTCAGTGACTTGCACTAAGTGTCAAATGGCTTGACAGGGCTTTGGAATTAGATTCTCAGAGTCTGTATTTTCACTTTGCCAGTTGCTAGTTGACTGACTTTTTGCTGATTATTATTCTTGAGTCTCAGTTTGTTTATCTGTAAAGCTGGGAAACTGATGCAGTTATTATGAGACTTGTATAGGGAGATTTACCTAACCCAGGGTCTGTCTAGCATGTAATCAGTTTAGTTCAGTTCAGTCGCTCAGTCACGTCTGACTCTTTGCGACCCCATGAATCACAGCACACCAGGCCTCCCTGTTCATCACCAACTCCTGGAGCTCACTCAAACTCACATCCATCTAGTCAGTGATGCCATCCAGCCATCTTATCCTCTGTCGTCCCCTTCTCCTCCTGCCCCCAATCCTTCCGAGCATCAGGGTCTTTTCCAAAGAGTCAACTCTTCGCATGAGGTGGCCAAAGTTGGAGTTTCAGCTTCAGCATCAGTCCTTCCAATGAACACCCAGGACTGATCTCCTTTAGGATGGACTGGTTGGATCTCTTTGCAGTCCAAGGGACCCAACACCACAGTTCAAAAGCATCAATTCTGTGGCACTCGGCTTTCTTCACAGTCCAACTCTCACATCCATACATGACCACTGGAAAAACCATAGCCTTGACTAGACGGACCTTTGTTGGCAAAGTAATGTCTCTGCTTTTCAATACACTATCTAGGTTGGTCATAACTTTCCTTCCAAGGAGTAAGCGTCTTTTAATTTCATGGCTGCAGTCACCATCTGCAGTGACTTTGGAGCCCCCCAAAATAAAGTCTGACGCTGTTTCCACTGTTTCCCCATCTATTTCCCATGAAGTGACGGGACCAGATGCCATGATCTTAGTTTTCTGAATGTTGAGCTTTAAGCCAACTTTTTCACTCTCCTCTTCAGTTCAGTTCAGTTCAGTCGCTCAGTCGTGTCCGACTCTTTACGACCCCATTAATCGCAGCACGCCAGGCCTCCCTGTCCATCATCAACTTCCGGAGTTCACCCAGACTCACGTCCATCGAGTCAGTGATGCCATCCAGCCATCTCATCCTCCGTCATCCCCTTCTCCTCCTGCCCCCAATCCCTCCCAGCATCAGAGTCTTTTCCAATGAGTCAACTTTTCGTGTGAGGTGGCCAAAGTACTGGAGTTTCAGCTTTAGCATCATTCCTTCCAAAGAAATCCTCTCTTAGGCACCAATAAATGCCTCCTCCTTTCCCTTCTTTATTTCTTTGCTGAGTGGATATTCTTTTCCCTTGTTTTATGCATGAAGTAATTGAAGTATAAAAAAGATACATGACTTATCAAACTTCACTTTTTTTTTTCCACACTGCTCAGCATTCAGAATCTTAGTTTCCTGACCAGGGATAGAACCTGTGCTCCCTGCAGTGGAATTCCACTGGACTGGACTACCAGGGACTTCTCATTTTTGTATTTAGGAAAAGCACTGGAATTAGACTCTGTCTCTTGACCTCCTACTCATGTTTCTGCTATTTGACCATGCCATCTTGTGTTTATCTAACAAAGTCCATAGATAGTTATTGGATTTAGGGACTCAAGCCCAGATGAAGCAATAGATAACAAATTTCAAGCAAAAGACAATGAGGATTTCATGAATTGATAACAATGTTTTTTCATTGTAGGCTCAGTAAAAGACCTCTAATCTTAGTCTTACGTAAAGTTTGAGTTGAATGTGGCACAGTTATTGCTTTAAAGAATCTACAGATAGTAGAAATAAAAAGACATGAATCCAAAGGATGATAATCTGGGACTTCCCTGGTTGTCCAGTGGCTAAGACTCTACACGACCAATGCAAGGGGCCTGGGTTCAATTCCTGGTCAGGGAACTAGATCCCACATGCCACAGCTAAGAGCTAGCACAGCCAAATACATACATACATACATACATACATACATAGGATGATAATCCATTGCAGAGCCTCATGAGCACTGTAAAGCACAAAGGGAATTCAGGGAGCTGGGAGGGGTCGTATTGATGGCAATATGCTTGGGCAGGTGTAAATATCCCTCCACCATCATGGTGAGTAGGTTGAAGGGTCTCCAGTAATGCTCATTTTCAAGTTCTTCTGCCAATGGTACTTACTTCTTGTTTTAGGTGCTGTCATCATAGGAAAACACCTGGATTTGAGTCCAGAGACAAAACTCTTTACTAAACCAGTTGTGCAGTAATTTTTGCTGTCTTGTCCGTTGTCTGAAACAGCTGTTCTGGAAAGTATTGCCTTTGTTTCCCACATTTAATTAGTCACTAATGACCAATATGGTCCATAAATGAGTTCTTTGCCTATTGTTGATGATTCAAGTCAAGAATGGCAGATGGTTCCTTATGCTGAATTCTCCAACAAGCATTTATTTCAAGAAGATGGACGCCTCAAGTTCAACAGAACAGCCAAGAGCAAACAGTTTGCAGACGGCCAGGGTTCCTAATGTGGGGATATTTCACCACAGGATGCTTCACTACAGTGTTCAGCCTTAGCTGGCCTTCTGTTTTGCTTTCTTCATTCTCCTTTTTTCCTCACTACCTCTTCCCTCCCTTTCTTTCTGCTTTTTGTTTGTTTGTTTTTAAAATTTCTTGTGTTCCTACCCAAGAGGAGTATACAAAAGAAATAGAAGCTATGATTTCCTCCCAGGTGGAATTGACAATAAATTTAAAGAGATTAAAAACTTGAAAAATAAAAAGATGTATGTGTGAGGCAGACCAACCTATGTACTTAAAAGTGGAGAGAATTCACAGTAAGTGATCAATTTGAGGTGGGGTTTGCTAGGGAAGTTTCTTGAAGTTGATTTGGTTGATTTGCTTGCTTTCTTTCCTGCTTGCTCCAAAGCAAGTTATGTCAGGTTCTGGTCATTTGATTTCATCTGCATTTTGTTCTTTATCTGCATCATCAGCATATCTACATTTTGGGGGGTTTATCATCCAAGCTGAGTGATGTGTAGTGTTCTTGTCTTGTTCCTCACGGTTTATATAGTGGTCAAACTTAAGGCCAATTTGTGATCAGTCTTTATTCTCTGTATATTCTTATGTTGGTCTGCAGGATTACAACAGTGATGTCCAGGTGATGGTGACAATAAGAAGGCTTGTTTTGAGCACCATTTAATTCCATACTCCAAATTAAAACTTCCCATTGGTCAAACATTGCCAGGGAAATCTTTGGGGGGCACAAAGGCACAGAACTAATATTTACTGAGGACACGCCAGCTATATACTGTGCTATGTATTCTAGACAAATCCATTCAACTTTTGTTTATAATAACTTCAGCATACAGAGGAAGGAATTGAGGTATACAGAGATATGTCAACTTGCTGAAGATCATATGACTGGTATATGCTGGAGCTAGAATTCAGACCGAAGTCTGCCAAATCTGAACCGTTTCCACTATGCTTAAAAGCTGCCTTACTGTAGGACTTCTAAAGGGTTTCCAGATACTGGGAATGCAGCGGAATCCCAGACATGCCATTGCCACCAAAGCCACCACCACTGCCCCTGTGGGCAGAACTGGAGTCAAGGGCTCATGGATGCTTCCAGGAAATGCTGTGGAAACTGAGTGATGTGTGTGAGGAGGGGGCTGGGGAAAGGGGGATGGATAGTGTGTAAAAGAGGTGATGTGTGTGAGGAGGGGGCTGGGGAAAGGGGGATGGATAGTGTGTAAAAGGTTTCTCTATCATCAGTTTTATGTTCAGCTCTGAACACTCTGCAGTGAAGAACGTGGTGTCCCCAGAGTTACAGCTCTGTAGTTACATTGGTCTCTCACCCTGCCTACTGTTCATAGTACCAGTATTGTCTCTGTGGAGTCTAGGTGGTGTCATTCACCTTGTAGATCCAGAACCAGCATCCCTCTCTGATTGTCTTAGGGCGGGGACCCGTCATCTGATTCAGTCTCAGTCAACTGTTATGGTGTCTCATTCCCTCAAGGATCTCTTTGCCTTTTTGGCATTCAGCCTTGGACAAAGCCAGTGCAGGCCAATTCAGTTCATCTCATTAGCGTGTTTAAAAAAATTTTTTTTTACTTATATGGTTGCATTGGGTCTTAGTTGCGGCCCCTTTGATCTTTGCTGTGGCATGAGGAATCTTCAAGTTGTGGCATGTGGGATCTAGTTCTCTGACCAGGGTTTGAACCCGGGCCCCCTGCTTTGGGACCATGGAGTCTTAGCCACTGGACCCACCAGGGAAGTCCCCATCTCATTAGCTTTTATAGCTTTAAAATCTCTGGGTAAATACATAGTAATCTTAGTTGCTTTTCCTTAGAAGGCCCTGGGTTCTTTATATAAATTGCACACCTCATTTCCAGAAGTCTTCATATCCTCTTCTCAATGGTATGAGAGAGGAGTGGCTTGCCCTCATCTGTTAAATACTAGAGCTTGCTCTCTAATTTACTCAAAATGTAATCTCTGTTTAATGTCAGAATGAGAGTAACCAAAAACATGTTCCTTTCTAAATGAGGTGACAGTACTCTCTGTGGCCTGGGTATTTCTTGAGCTCAGCCGCAGCTTTGCATCCCTTCACTTGCTCATCCTGTTGCAATCCAGGAACCAAAGTGGACTAGAGGTCAAAGAAAGATGGTAGCAGGAAAGCCAATTTAGAACAAAACAGACATACCAGAGCTGAAGGAGGGAAATACCTGAGTGATGGATGCGGAGGGAAGTGAGGGAGTGAGTTTTTAATACAGAAGGGTTTTGATTTGAGGCAGCTTCTTCCTTGTAACATAGAGAGATATACCATTTGAAACTAATTAAGCTTAAGCTTCCAGCCTCTCACTTGCATGGGACTCTTCCAAGGCCCTGAGAGGGATTCTACAAATTATTGTCTGTAATTTTATCTTCTTTTACTTACAGAAGTTCCTCTTCTTTTTGGGGGTTTATCATCCAACCCAAGCTGATGGTTGCTTAGTGTTCTTATCTTGTTTGCCACTGTTTATATGGTGGTCAGACTTAAGGCCAATTTGTCATCTGATCTCAGGTCCCCAGCCTCCAGAACAGTCAGAAATAAATTTGTGGTAAGTCACTCAGTCTCTGGTACTTTGTTATGGCAGCCCTAGAAAGCTAGTATGGTGTGTTTGTGACATTCCTTCAGGATTTTGTTCTTTTCTATATACTGTGAACTTTCACGTATTTTCTGTTTTCTGTTGTATTCATATTGAAAAGCTCTCCCCTCATTTTTCCTTTTTTTTTTCCTTTAACCATGAAAGCTCTGGGCAGAACACTTAACAGTGGTGATTTTTGCCACAAGCTAGACTGACTTGATGCTATTTCTGTTTAAACTGCCAGCAAGATTTATTGAGAAGCTGGTGAAAAAGGAGGACAAATTAATTTTGCTGAAATGTACCAGAGGATGTAAATAACCCTTGGCTTGAAAATCTGGTTTAACAGACCTGTCAGTCCAGAAAAAAATGTTGCTGGAGAGGGAATAGCAGAAAAGGTTATTAAAGTACAGACTTATCATGGAAAGAGTGGTTTTGATCTATATTTTGAATAACATGGTTGAGGTTAATAATATGTTTATTTCAGAAACAAGATGATGAATTTCTGTAATTATTTGGTGTGTTCATAATCAACTGTAGAGTCAGAAAATGATGTGCTCTGTAACACTCAAAGGCTGGAATCAGAGGGGAAAAAAAACCCCCACATCTTGATTAGCCATAATGCATTAACCAGAGTTCATTTACAATCTCTGAGGAGAAAAATGTATGATAATAAAAAACAAACACAAGGCATTTAAAAAACAAATAATCAAATTTCTAGAGTGTTATCCTAGGATTCAGTATAAATTCAGGCCAATCTCATGTGTCATGTACATCTATATCCAAATGTGAATTATTGGCAAAAATTAGGGTACTGAAGTAATGCAAATCTTCAATCATCTGAAGCTGAGTTAAAAGTTTGTTCATTAAGCAGCATTTACTAAGGCAAGAAAGTAAGCTGGTTATGTTAAGAAAGCATTTTCCATAGCAAGGGTAAAAACAGATGAGCTTTCCTATTTGTTGTCTAAACAAGAGCTTTAAAGAGTGAACATCAGTCCTTAGAAATAGAGGTATTGTGTTTCCAGTTCTACTAGCAACAGCCTTTTCCTACTAGTCACTCCCATGTAAATGCTGACTTGGCTTTCAAAACTTCTTGATATTAAAGACAATAATTTTTTTAATTTAAAAAAGGCTTTTCTGAGAAAATATGACTGTCAGTCCTGGCACCCATCTGCAAGAACTGCTGGGTGGGCAACCATTTGCAAGGGGTCTTTCTCCATGCATACTGCAAACCCCTGGCCTGAACCTCCATCCTCTCTTGCCTAGACCACGTCAATAGACTCATTTAAAGCCTGTGTGCATGCTAAGTCGCTTCAATCGTGTCCGACTCTTTGGGACCCCATGGATAGTAGCCCACGAGGCTCCTCAGTCCATGGGATTTTCCAGGCAAGGCTACTGGAGTGGGTATTCCTCCAGGGGATCTCCCCAACTCAGGGATCGAACCCGTGTCTCTTATGTCTCCTGCATTGGCAGATGGGTTCTTTACCACGTGCACTACTTGGGAAGCCTCCTATAAATCCTGTCTTGTCTTAATCCTCTGTAGTCTGTGCTCAATACAACAGCCAGTGTGATAATATAAAATACGTGTGTCATTTCATGGTTTTCCTTATTTCAAACCCCCTATGACTCAGAGTAAAAACCAAAGTTCTAACAGTGGCCTCCATGATCTGCCCTGATCTTCTGTCCCTTCTGTCACTGGCTTGATTTATCCTGCTCACCCCCTCTGCTCTGGTGGTGGTGGCCTCTTTACTATTTCATAATCCTGTCAAGCCTGATCCTTGTGTCTGGAATGTTCTTTCTACAGGTTTTTACCTGACTCCTTCCTGCATGCACCTTTGAACTTTTGCTCAAATGTCACTCTTTCTGAGAGTCTCTTCTCTCACTTTAAAGCAACCAGCTGGACTTCCCTGGTAGTCCAGTGGTTAAGAACCCCCTGCCAATGCAGGGGACAGAGGTTCAGTCGCTGGTCAGGGAAGACCCCACATGGTGTGGGGAAACTAAGCCCATGGACCACAACTACTGAAGCCCACAGGCCCCCTAGAGCCTGTGCTCCCCAACAAGAGATGCTGCTACAGTGAGAAGCCCTGCAACAAAGAGTAGCCCCTCTTGCCTCAACTAGAGAAAAAGCCCGTGTGCAGCAACAAAGACCCAGTGTGGACAAAAATAGATATTAAATAAATTACTAAAAATTTTAAAAAGAATAATAGCAAGTTAAAAAAAAACAAAAACAAAAAACCTGCCAGCCCTCCACAGCAGCACTTCCCATTCCCTAGCCCTGATTTGTTTTTCTTTATCAGTCTTATCACTGAGGACTTAGTCTCTACTTATATGTTTGATTGTCCTTCTTCCTGCACTAGGATTTAAACTCTGTGAAGGCAGGGATTTTAGTCTATTTTGTGCACTGTCTAGAATCCTGTTTGGTCCATAGGAGAGCCAGTAAATATTAGTTTAAGGAAGGAATGACTGGTGAGGACTTTCCCCAGTAACATATTTATTTACTTGTCAAAGGCCAGAAAGAGAACTAAGAAAGAAACTAAATGAAATTATAGCAATGGATTAGAGTTCTTAATGAAATGGAATGAAACAGAGGAAAATATTAAGCATTTTGTTTAGTGCCATCTTGCATTCTGTGGAATTTGACAATAATATAAAAAAGCAAAAAGAGATAGATTGATATTTCCATAATAATATCTCCTTCTATATATTAACACCATAAAAGAAACAGTAGGCTACAAACATTCTCTTTCAAAATAATATTTCTTCCATTTTTTTTGTTTATTTAATCACATAATTTATAAAAACTGAAAGATGATGCTGTGAAAGTGCTGCACTCAATATGCCAGCAAATTTGGAAAACTCAGCAGTAGCCACAGGACTGGAAAAGGTCAGTTTTCATTCCAATCCCAAAGAAAGGCAATCCCAAAGAATGCTCAAACTACTGCACAATAGCACTCATCTCACACGCTAGTAAAGTAATGCTCAAAATTCTCAAAGCCAGGCTTCAGCAATACGTGAACCGTGAACTTCCAGATGTTCAAGCTGGTTTTAGAAAAGGCAGAGGAACCAGAGATCAAATTGCCAACATCCGCTGGATCATGGAAAAAGCAAGAGTTCCAGAAAAGCATCTGCTGCTGCTGCTGCTGCTGCTGCTAAGTCACTTCAGTCGTGTCTGACTCTGTGCGACCCCATAGACGGCAGCCCACCAGGCTCCCCCGTCCATGGGATTCTCCAGGCAAGAACACTGGAGTGGGTTGCCATTTCCTTCTCCAATGCAGGAAAGTGAAAAGTGAAAGTGAAGTCACTCAGTCGTGTCCAACTCCTAGCGACCCCATGGACTGCAGCCCACCAGGCCCCTCCGTCCATGGGATTTTCCAGGCAAGAGTACTGGAGTGGGTTGCCATTGCCTTCTCCGAGAAAAGCATCTATTTCTGCTTGACTATGTCAAAGCCTTTGACTGTGTGGATCACAATAAACTGTGGAAAATTCTGAAAGAGATGGGCATACCAGACCATCTAACCTGCCTCTTGAGAAATCTGTATGCAGGTCAGGAAGCAACAGTTAGAACTAGACATGGAACAACAGACTGGTTCCAAATAGGAAAAGGAGTTCGTCAAGGCTGTATACTGTCACCCTGCTTATTTAACTTCTGTGCAGAGTACATCATGAGAAACGTTGGACTGGAAGAAACACAAGCTGGAATCAAGATTTTGCCGGGAGAAATGTCAATAACCTCAGATATGCAGATGACACCGCCCTTATGGCAGAAAGTGAAGAGGAACTAAAAAGCCTCTTGATGAAAGGAAAAGAGGAGAGTGAAAAAGTTGGCTTAAAGCTCAACATTCAGAAAACTAAGATCATGGTATCTGGTCCCATCACTCATGGCAAATAGATGGGGAAACAGTGTCAGACTTTATAGTTTTGAGCTCCAAAATCACTGCAGATGGTTATTGCAGCCATGAAATTAAAAGACACTTACTCCTTGGAAAGAAAGTTATGACCAACCTAGATAGCATATTCAAAAGCAGAGACATTACTTTGCCAACAAAGGTCCGTCTAGTCAAGGCTATGGTTTTTCCTGTGGTCATGTATGGATGTGAGAGTTGGACTGTGAAGAAAGCTGAGCGCTGAAGAATTGATGCTTTTGAACTGTGGTATTGGAGAAGACTCTTAAGAGTCCCTTGGACTGCAGGGAGATCCAACCAGTCCATCGTAAAGGAGATCAGTTCTGGGTGTTCATTGGAAGGACTGATGCTGAAGCTGAAACTCCAGTACTTTGGCCACCTCATGTGAAGAGTTGACTCACTGTAAAAGACTCTGATGCTGGGAGGGCTTGGGAGCAGGAAGAGAAGGGGATGACAGAGGATGAGATGGCTGAATGGCATCACTGACTGGATGAACATGAGTTTGAGTGAAGTCCGGGAGTTGGTGATGGACAGGGAGGTCTGGCGTGCTGTGATTCATGGGGTTGCAAAGAGTCGGACACGACTGACTGAACTGAACTGAACTGAACTGATGAGTGGTAGCCATTTTCCAGAAGTTTGAAAAGTGAAAATCCATTGATGCCTTTTTTATTGTTGCTGTTGAACAGATTTTTAAATGAAGCTTAATTTATTGAATTTTATCACTGCAGGTAGCTGCTGATTATGGCTGCTTCTAGGAAGTGAATTAGAATATACTTTTCTCCTTTCTTCTCAAATGAAAACCTGACATAAAAATAGCCATTGATGATTTGAAGATGATGATTTCAGTATTTCACCATTTTGGTTCCCAGCAGAATCTTATAGAAGAGTACTTGCTTGACTGCTCATTGGCAAAAGTAAGTGAGGCACTTAACCAGTGTAAAATGATGGATACAATTTACATATGCTCTCAAAGTAGTAACCTACTTCCTGGGCAAGAACATCTTTCATAATAGTAAAGTACCAAAATACGTGCTTTTCCCTTCTGACAGTGATATAGAAGACATGAGTTTCCTCATGGTGTATATTCTTATTTTCTCCACATCCCTCAACAGCTCTAGCATCTATCAAAATCTTGGCTTGGAGAAGTAATATTTTAATACATCAAGGGAAAAGAAAGTAGAAGGCAGTGAGTATTTGCATGTTAATAATATTTTCTCCATAAGACCAACCACAATTTCTTACCAGTTGTGTTTTCTTTTTGCTGTGGCTGCCAGGAAGTTCCAAGCCAGGTTTATTCATAATTTTAGTAACAAAATTAGCACTTAAGTCTAGCATATTTGCTTCTTCCAGGTACTCTTGGCTTTCAGATAATTGTGCATTTTCATTTCAATTGCATTACTGTGTATGTCTGTGGTGAGCATCTGAACATCATTTTATAAAATATATAGATTATAAAAGAAACAGAATCTTGTTCTAGTCCTGAATGGCTTCTTTGTTCCTTTTCACCTTTCTTCCTACTCCAGTTTCAGCAGCGTGATAAAAATTTCACAAGACGAAAAATAACAGAATTACTTTGTTTATATTGCATTATGTTCTAGGCCTATGTCACTAACAGTACTGACAGTATATAGAGGCCATGTATTAATAATTGGATTGTTGTACTGGATTACTGAATTATAAAGACAAATGAAACAACCAAACTGAAGATTTTGCAGTCTGAAGGGAATCAAAACCAATACAATATTGTAAATAATAATAATAAAAAAATAAAACAAAATTAGCAAATTGCAGTATGACTTTGATACTATGTTCTTATGTCTGTCAATTAGAAGGTCAGATGCTGGAGTGTGAGCTCACTGAGCTTGTTAAGGGGCCTTGTCTGTTTTAGTGAGCTTATCCCTAGTGTCTGAAATATATAACAGCCTCAATGAATATTTGTTGAATGACTATTGAATAAATACAGTTTACCATGTAGGATCTATATAGAAAGTATATATGAGCAGTGAAGCCTCATTCAGTTGTGTTTCTAAGTGAAACATGTACTGAGTGGTGATGGGAGGGAGGAAATAACAGAGATGTTTCTATTTAGAGCCTTCATAGTTACAGATCTGATATTTTCCTTCCTTGGATAGATCTAGATTTCCATTTGGTGTTGTTTTCCTCTGCCCAAAGGACTCCCTTTAACATTTCTTGTAGGGAAGGTTTGCTGCTGATAAATTCTTTCAGCTTTGTATGTCTCAATAAATCTTCATTTCACCTTCATTTTTTAAAGTTATTTTTACTGAGTATAGAATTCTAGGTTGACAGATTTTTGTCTTGCAGTGCTTTAGAGATGTCCCATTGTCTCTTGGTTTTGTTGTTTACAATAAGAAGTCTGCTGTCATTTTTATTTTTGGCTCTCTGTACTTAATGTCTTTTCACTGGTTTCTTTTTAAGATTTCTCTTTATCAGTGGTTTCAAGAGATTTGGTAATGATGTGACTTGGTATAGTTCTATTCATATTTCTTGTATTTGGAGTTTTAAAGTTTCTTGGCCCTGTAGCCTTCATTTTCATCACATTTGGAAATTTTGGAAAAAATTATTTCTTTAAGTAATTTTTTTCTCTTTCACCTCTCCTTTGGCAGCTTATTTGCCCAGATATGAGGCTGCTTGAAGCTGTCCCACAGATCATGATACTCTGCTCATTTTTCCCCAGTCTTTTTTCCTCTGAGTTCCACTTATGATAATTACTGTTGTGGTGTTTTCAAGTTCAGTAATTATTACTTCTGCTTTGTTTAACTTGCTATTAATTCCTTCCAGTGAATTTTTCATCTCACACATTATATTTTTACATCTCTAGAAGTTTCAGTTGAGTCCTTTTATATCTTCCAAGTCTATGTAACAATCATACCACTTTCTTCTAACTTCTTGAACAAGCAGAATACAGTTTTTTAGTAATGCCTCTAATGGCTTTATCAAATACTAATTCTATTGTCCCTATTGCTTCATTTCAATTGATTGACTTTTCCGGGTATGGTGTATATTTTATTGTTTATTTGAGTGTTTGGTGTTATAGACGGAATTGTGTACACCCTCTCCCCTCCCCACCCTGGCTTATATTTTGAAGTTCTAACCCCCAGTACCTCAGAATGTGGTTTTATTTGGAGATAAGGTTAAAACAGAGTTGGTCAAGTTAGATAGAAGTCATGAGGGTGGCCCTAACCCAGTATGACTGATGTTCTTCCAAAATTTAGAGACACATACATAATTAGTCAAGTGAAGAAACACAGGGAGAAAGTGGCCATCTACAAGTCAAGAAAGAAGACCTGAAACATCCTTTCATTCCTTAGAAGGAACCAACTCTGCCAACACCTTAATCTCAGATTTCTAGCCTCAGAATTGTGAGACAATATATTTCTGTTACTTAAGCCAACCAGTTGGTGTTACTTTATTACCCAAACCCTAGCAAAATAATATACTTGGTAAGTTTCGATTGGATGCAGAAATGGTGAATTTTACCTTCTTGGGAACTGGATATTTTTGTATTCTTAAACCCAGAGTTACAGCTCCTTAACTCAGGCATATTGTGGGTCCCAGCTGGAAAGGCTTGGTTTTCCCCTGTGTGTTTTTTATCTACTCATCAGGCTAACCTAAGTGTGTTCTCATGGTTAAGGCCAAGGAGCATGATTGGAAAGAGAGCATGCTAACTGGATAAATTACATGAGTGAACCCCAAATCAAAAGATATAATAATAAAGGACCATTACTGTAATAAATCTTCATAACCAATTTTATGGCCCTTGATATATGAGGTCAACTTACACTTTAGAAAGAGTATACAATGTTACCAGCAATGTATATGTATACCTGTTTTTTGTATTGTCTATTCATCTTTGTTCTTTTGTACAGAAGAACTGTACAAAAAAGATCTTCACGACCCAGATAATCACAATGGTGTGATCACTGACCTAGAGCCAGACATCCTGGAATGTGAAGTCAAGTGGGCCTTAGAAAGCATCACTACGAACAAGCTAGTGGAAGTGATGGAATTCCAGTTGAGCTCTTTCAAATCCTGAAAGATGATGCTGTGAAAGTGCTGCACTCAATATGCCAGCAAATTTGGAAAACTCAGCAGTGGCCACAGGACTGGAAAAGGTCAGTTTTCATTCCAATCCCAAAGAAAGGCAATGCCAAAGAATGCTCAAACGGCCACACAATTGCACTCATCTCACATGCTAGTAAAATAATGCTCAAAATTCTCCAAGCCAGGCTTCAGCAATACGTGAACCGTGAACTTCTTGATGTTCAAACTGGTTTTAGAAAAGGCAGAGGAACCAGAGATCAAATTGCCAACATCCGCTGGATCATGGAAAAAGCAAGAGAGTTCCAGAAAAACATCTATTTCTGTTTTATTGACTATGCCAAAGCCTTTGACTGTGTAGATCACAATAAACTGTGGAAAATTCTGAAAGAGATGGGCATACCAGACCACCTGACCTGCCTCTTGAGAAATCTGTATGCAGGTCAGGAAGCAACAGTTAGAACTGGACATGGAACAACAGACTGGTTCCAAATAGGAAAAGGAGTTCATCAAGGCTGTATATTGTCACCCTGCTTATTTAACTTTTATGCAGAGTACATCATGAGAAATGCTGGACTGGAAGAAACACAAGCTGGAATCAAGATTTTGCCGGGAGAAATGTCAATAACCTCAGATATGCAGATGACACCACCCTTATGGCAGAAAGTGAAGAGGAACTAAAAAGCTTCTTGATGAAAGTGAAAGTGGAGAGTGAAAAAGTTGGCTTAAAGCTCAACATTCAGAAAACGAAGATCATGGCATCTGGACCCATCACTTCATGGGAAATAGATGGGGAAATAGTGGAAACAGTGTCAGACTTTATTTTTTTGAGCTCCAAAATCACTACAGATGGTGACTGCAGCCATGAAATTAAAAGACGCTTACTCCTTGGAAGGAAAGTTATGGCCAACCTAGATAGCGTATTCAAAAGCAGAGACATTACTTTGCCAACAAAGGTTCGTCTAGTCAAGGCTATGGTTTTTCCTGTGGTCATGTATGGATGTGAGAGTTGGACTGTGAAGAAGGCTGAGCGCCGAAGAATTGATGCTTTTGAGCTGTGGTGTTGGAGAAGACTCCTGAGAGCCCCTTGGACTGCAAGGAGATACAACCAGTCCATTCTGAAGGAGATCAGCCCTGGGATATCTTTGGAGGGAATGATGCTGAAGCTGAAACTCCAGTACTTTGGCCATGTCATGCAAAGAGTTGACTCATTGGAAAAGACTCTGATGCTGGGAGGGATTGGGGGCAGGAGGAGAAGGGGACGACAGAGGATGAGATGGCTGGATGGCATCACTGACTCGATGGACATGAGTCTGAGTGAACTCTGGGAGTTGGTGATGGACAGGGAGTGCTGTGGCGTGCTGCGATTCATGGGGTCGCAAAGAGTCGGACACGACTAAGCGACTGAACTGAACGGATTCATCTTTGTGGTTTACATATTGATTTATATTTTCAGTACTTGGCTATATACCTGTTTTTTTCTCTTGAGGAAACTGGTTCTGAGCCACTTATATCATATTAATCTTTTGTTTATGAATATATATAGTATAATTTCCTTATTGATTATCCTTGAAAGTAATTATCTAAATTCCAGAAATATTGATTAATTTTTTCTCTCTCAATCAATGGAATTATATTAATGCCTTTGGAGATATAGTCAGTACTGGCCTTTGTTTTAATAGAAATTTCCATATGATAAAGTCAGTTTACTTAGAGATGAGTGTGATTAAGTTAGAATATGGAAGTTAGAAACGGATTTAGAAGCAAAGACATTTAGAACTGCAGAGGACTAGAGAGCATCTGGTACAATGTCTTCTCTCTAAAGTTATGAACAAGTAAGAAAACTGGAGCATAGAGCAGTTTAGTTACTTGTCCAAAGCGGGGAAAAATAAAGTGATGCAGAGTCTGGTACTTAACAGATATGTAATAAGAATGTTTTGAATAAATAAAAAAATACAAGACTTGAACTTAGGTTTCTTATGTTTGGCACTCTCTTAATTGTTATCACCATCGAGGTATAATGTTTCTAGGATTGAAAACTAGCCTAAGCCTCAGGACACAGAGAGGCAAACTGGCTCCATTTAGGGAAGCACAACATTTCAGGGCGTTAAACATTTTTTTTTTCCTTAGTAAGAGATGGTGATGGACCAACATCCAAGTAGAGGATGTCTTCCTATTCTCCAGAGATGTGTGGGCCAATGAGTGAAGATGAGACTGAGGGAGAACGTCACGCCCTGGTGATAGCAAAGGGGATACTAAGGAGGCAGCTCCTCAAAGCCTTTGGAGTGTGGAGACAGACTCGGTTTGGAGAAAAGAGTTTATGACAAGTCCCATAAATTCATCTGTATGAATAATGAATGGATTGAATACAAAAAAACTATATCTATTCCCAAAGTGAGGATGTAATAATTGTATGGAATTTGGTTTATTTTTAACTTTATGATGCTTTTAAAGCCTAGGATGTCAGCTCATCAGGAATGTTCGGTAAAGTTTATCTTTTTGTAAATTAACTCTTTCTCAAGTGAGGTACTAGAACTTTTACTAAATGACTAATCTGGTACCAGGTACAAGCCTGAGGTCTTAGCAGTGTTTCAACACAACACAATGAAAAAGACAATCCTAGACTGAAGCAAGTTAGCAGCAGCAGCAGCAGGTTGTTAACTACTGGTTTACCACAGATCAAGAAAGGTTATCACTCAGCACAGCTATTTAGGCTCCTGGGAACCAGGAAAGGGATTGGGCAAGGTGGTTATGCAGGAATGGATGGCCCAGTTCCCAAAGAACTGGGCTAAATCTCTTGCAATCTTGTTTAGTAAGTATTTTATGGCTGACTGACTTGCAAAATCTGTTTTCCATGGTCTGTTGGTGTTAATTATCAACAGGTATTGCTGGGTATTTGCAACTCGTCCTGATAGGAATGCTCTGGAGGAAATCAAGACACAACAGTCCTGGAAATTTGGCCATTGTGGTGATAAGCTGTTGCTGCTGCTAAGGGGGATAAGAAACTCATCTTATAGATGTGATTTGCATGTTTTAGTCCACAACAATTAAGATTGACAGGATTTATGTATAAATTTTATAAAGTCATGAAGACAGAGGTGAACTCTCCAAGGGCGTGAATGCCTTGGTCTTTTTTCCTACCTGAAGACCCTGCATTCACTATTGCCTGTGCCTGGAACACGCTTGCTTGCTTCTTGGTGTTCAGGTCTTAGCTGAGTGCCATCTTCTCAGAGGGGTCTTCCTTGATAACTCAGTCTAAACTCATTTCTCCTGTGCCCACTCATTTCATTTTCTCACACATCATTTTGTATGGTTTTCTTCACAGCACTTATTATCTGGAGTGAAATACTGTGTGTTTATTGTATGTCCTATTCTGGTGTTAAAGCTCCCAGAGAGAAATAATAGTATCTGTCTTGGTCGCTGTTATATCCCAGAGCTCAATAAATGCTTGTTGAGTAATTGAATGGCACACACATAGTTATTCAATGAGTTATAGAATCATGTAAGAAGTAGGGGATATGAAAAGTGAAAGTGTTAGATGTTCAGTCGTGTGCAACTCTTTGCAACCCTATGGACTGTAGCCCACTAGGCTCCTCTGTCCATGGGATTCTCCAGGCAAGAATACTGGAGTGGGTTGCCATTCCCTTCTCCAGGGAATCTTCCCGACCCAGGGGTCGAACCCGGGTCTCCCACATTGCAGGCAGATTCTTTACCGTCTGAGCCACCAGGAGAACCCAGAAGAGGATATATCTTGACACAAAAGTTAGCTTTCATGTTCATTAGAGATATTATAGAACATCTATAAAAGTTTCTACCTTGATAGTATTAGTTAATTCCAAAAGGCATGAAATATTAGTGAGTGATATATCCATTAAAGTTCTTTAAAAGGCATTAAGAATTGTGGCATGCAGCTATAGATGTCTTTTTAAAAACATATCTTTATTTACTGTTATTAATTTTGGCATGCCACACGGCTTTCGGGATCTTAGTTCCCTGACCAGGGATTGAACCCATGCCCCTGCAGTGGAAGCAGAGTTGTAACCACTGGGTTTCCAGGGAGCTCCCTGTAGGTGTCTTTTACAAAATGTCCTTTGTTTTTTTCTGCTTTGTCAGAAAGCAGAATACTGTGCTGAGCAGTCTGAGGTCTGATTCAGAGTAATGGTTTTAAATGTTTCTGTATCACACTCTTATTGGAGACACCAAAGAGCATGCACGTTTCTCAGTTAGAGATGGGATAAGGCAGGAGGAGACTTTGGGATATGACATGGAGAGATTTCTACCTGAGAAACTACCTAATTGTGGTGACACGTGGATGTGGTCAAGCAGCAAGTATTTGACATCAGACAACGTAAAGAAGAGGAAGGGGAGAAGGAGAAGAAAACAGGCTGTGACTTCACAAGTTTATTTCACCTGAAAACACACTTCATGCAGAACCAAAAACAGACACTGGGGTGGCCTGAGGTTGAGCAAAGAATCAAGGAAATTTAGCAAGTGTTGGCTCCCTACACTGCCAAAACTTGAATCCTGACTCTCTGTCTTATAAACATTCTGAGACTTGGTTTGCTCGCCTGTAAAATGGGGATAATAATAGTAGCTTTCTTCAGATTTTGTCATGAATGTTAAATGAGTAATACCTTTGAAGTATTTAGAATGGAATGGGGCCTGGCACATAAATGTTAGTTTTTTGCTTTTTTTATATAGAAGGAGCCAAGTAGCCGGTTACATAGGAACTGACAATGGAGGAGTGTCAAGTATTTAATAGCATTAAAAAAGGTGTGGGAAAGAGAGTTGAGGGGAAAACAGAACAGGACTAGAATTGTTCAAGAAGCCTGAGGGAGTTAACAGAAGAGGCTGAAAAAGAGTTCCACTTTGGACGGTGGCACTGCAGTTATGGGTGGTTGGAGGCTAAAAAGCTTTGGAACATGAAGTTGTCATGGACCCAGGAGAGCCACACGGACCCAAGTACTGGAAGTGGGATTGCCGAGTGCCTACTTGGTGATACACACGCAGTGCTTTATCAGAGAATATCTAAAGCTTTTATCCTCTCAAGTATCTATGTGCTTCCTTGTTCTGGAGACCATGTTGAAATTTAAGAGTTGGAGTCAATAGCACTGAGCTATAGGATCAGATGGGCATCCAACACTTGGAGGCAGATAAAAACACACCTTCTGGCAGAACCTGGATTATTTGCCTCAAAGCCAAAGAAATTTACAAGCAGCTTTATTAATTACAGGAAGAGAAACTAGAAGTCTAATGAGCAGGGAGTGGTAATTGGAAAATAATACCACAGTAGTTATAATGACTAATTATAAGGTCTAAATGTCATTGACATTGTTTTTATTTAGCAAGTTGGATTATAGTTTCATTTTACTGAATTTAAAACTGTTCAGGTGTAACGATGTCCTTAGTTCTCTAATCTTGTTTCCTCCATAATGTCTAAAGTTTCTCAACTGCAGATTTTCTTACCATCAAGGCATTCAGAGACTTTGGAAATCCTGCTATGCTACAGCAGAGATGAATACTTGGCAGGTGAGCTGAGAGGCTTCTCAGAATAGCAGGGATTTAAGTTGGGTCTTAAGAAAGAAAAGCAACTGGCGTTTATTGTATGCTAAGTGCCTAACACCTAAGCATACCAGGAACTTTACATATATCTCAGTTTTCCTCCGCCATGCATTAGGGGGGCTATCCTCATTTTACAGAGGAGAAACTGGGTGTCATAGATATTAAGTGACTTAATAAGCTGTTATTGTCAGAGTCTGAATCAGAGATGTCTAATTCCAGAATCCAGGTTCTTCCTTCTATACCATCTTCCTTCCACTGTTGCTTCAACAGATGAATGTGATGAGGGGGTGGGCAGAGATTTGAGGTGGGACAGGAAGGAAAAGGAGATGTGGAAATAGCAATTGACGTAGGATAATTTGATCCAATGAATAGAAGTAGAAAAACTCATGTCTTCACAAGTCTAAGGCAGCGCTTAAATTGTATGCAAGACTGTATAAAAGTTAGCTGATTAGTAAGCCGAAGAACATCTGGGGAACTTTGGTTATATGGCTAGAGGGCAAGTGATCAGAGGATGGGGGACTTTAGGTGACTGTGGCTTGGAAAGGCAGGTAAGAAGGAAAACTGGAGGGACTTGGGAGTGCAAAGAGCTCTAGCTCTGTCCTACGATGCTTTTGGATTTGATTTGGCCTTCTCTTGCTTTTCTGGTTATAGGCAACCGGGAGTCACTTGAGATTCTCTGGATTATTTAGGGTGATCTTGAACCTTGTAAACTCAAAGTAGCATTGACTTTTGTTTTAAAGGTAAGTGGGTGGTTGAGCAGGTTATCTAGAGCTGGTGAAGTCTGTTATTCTTTCTCTTTTAAAAATCTTTTTGGGTCTTATGACCAGTTGAATTAAACACTAAGTTCCTGATAGAAAAATACATGGTTTTAAAATGTGTCTTTCAGGAAAGCAGTTGAAGAATGGTAGTAACCTCTCTCGGAGAAGGCAATGGCACCCCACTCGAGTACTCTTGCCTGGAAAATCCCATGGATGGAGGAGCCTGGTAGGCTGCAGTCCATGGGGTCGCTAAGAGTCGGACACGGCTGAGCGACTTCACTTCCGCTTTTCACTTTCATGCATTGGAGAAGGAAATGGCAACCCACTCCAGTGTTCTTGCCTGGAGAATCCCAGGGACAATGGAGCCTGATGGGCTGCCGTCTGTGGGGTCACACAGAGTCGGACACGACTTAAGTGACTTAGCCGCAGCAGTAACCTCTCTTACTTTGCTGTTAGCACTGTTGGTATCCCTTTCAGCTATGTAACCTTAGTTGGATGATTGCTATTCTTCTTTGCTTCTCTTGAATCCATTGTGTTCTTCCTGCTTTTATTGTGGCAGCTATCACAGTTTATTAAAATTATTACCTGTTTGTCTTCACTATTAGGTTGTTAATTTATAAAGGCAAGGTAGGGCTTTCCAGGTGGCTCAGTGGGAAAGAATCCTCCTGCCAAGCAGGAGAAGTGGGTTTGATCCCTGGGTCAGGAAGATCCCCCTGGAAAAGGAAATGGCAACCGACTCCAGTATTTTTGCCTGGGAAATCCTCTGGACAGCAGAGCCTGGTGGGCTACAGTCCACAGGGTCATGAAAGAGTGGGTGACTAAACAACAGCAACAAAGGCAAGAATTGCCTTTAATTGTCCCTGGTCCAGTTCAGTGCCTTGGAACCTAGTAGATGCTTAATATGTGTTTGTTGAGATAACTTAAAAAATTTCAAACCTCTCCAACAATTTGGTAATAATATTGAGTAGTGCGGGACAGCCTAAGCTTCCACCATAAGTAAGTCTGTTTTAAGTCCTAAGTGGTGGACTTCCCTGGTCGTCCACTGTTAAGACTCCGCATTCCCTGTGTTGGGGTGGGGGCATGGGTTCAGTTCCTTGCTGGGGAACTAAGATGCTGCATGCCACCTGGAGTGGCCCCCTCCATAGAAGGGTAAATGTGTGAGTACATCTAAATGAAATCTTGACTGTTTAAGCGCACCTTGTTGTATTGGGCAAGTGCAAATTATCAGCTATGGTACCTTGATTGTGCTAGGTAGTCCCCGAATGTGGAAAAGCACATGAGACTTATCTTTTAATCAGTACTAGTATGCTGGTAGTGTGTGTTAGTATCCTTTTTCATTTTCAGTGACATTTTCCACTGAACAACACGACACCTCTGAGCCTTGAGCAGCTCACACAGGGAACGGGCACTTGTTTTGAACTCTAAGGCATCCACAGCTTTGTAAACCACTGAACCGAATAAATGCACAAAGTCCTCTGATGCTGCCTGAGGAAAATAATCTTTCTCAAAGTTCAAGTTGTTTCTGTTTTTGTCTGGAAAATCTTATCTGAGGGAGTGTGCTACATGTATCTTTTTATTTTGACTAGAAATCTTGCTTTTAACTTCTGGGCATCAGTCTTTTGGAAACTTACTGCTGCTTACCCCAAGTATGTCTTTTCAACTGGTCCTTGAAGAGAATCTTCCTTTCCTCTGTGGAAATTTAGGGATATTGGAGATTTAGGTGTCAGCAGCATCCTAGGAAAGAGGAATAAATATTTGACCCCTGGTCAGAATTATTCTTGAAGTAAAAATGGTTTTAATGTCATACTGACCCAACTATTTGAACTTGTAGCCCAAATTTATTGTGTTTATAGAATGAAGAACACTTAGATAATTTCTTATCACAGTGGCTTCCTACACAGATCCATTGGAAGTGACACCAAAAAAATTTAGGCTTTTCCATCTCCCCTTTGAGAATAGTCAAGAATTTTGATGACTAGGTAGCTTTGGGTGGTAATTTTGTTCTTTACTCACTTAAACCATGTTACTAAACAATTAGTAAATAGTAAGCATTGACTTTTGTCGAGTGCTGTGCCAGGAAGAAAGACACAGAAAATCCGAGACTACTCTTAAGGAACTACTTGCAATCTAGTTGAAGAGAAGGGGCGTTTGAAACAGTACATATATTATAAGCATCAACAAGACACATACAGGATGTTTGAAAAGAGCTATCTAAATGTAAGATTTTAAGGCAAAACATGATGAATTGCCAAGTTGTATTTTGAAGGAAGAGGAGGGCAAGGGACAGGGTAGGAAGGATATTTCCAGTGGCCTTTGGTGAGGAGACAGAAAAGCCCAGTGTGACAGCACTTAGAAAAGTGGTCAGTTTTCCTATTTTATTGATCCAACAGCTCAGGGACTTCATACATGCAGTTACCTCTGCTTGAGAGTCATTCCCTTACTTTTCCCACCTTTCCATCTGGCTAGGTTTTCTCATCTTTAGATTTCATCTTAGACCTCACTTTCTCTCACCAGCAATCCTCTAGCCACATCCATTAAGTGTTTCTCTCTCTCTGTTTTTGGCTGCCCCACACACTTGTGGGACCTTGGTTCCCCAGCCAGAGATGGAGCCTGTGCCCCCTGCAGTGGGAGTGCAGAGTTCTGACCACCCAACCACCAGGGAAGTGGCTTTCTTGACCTGCACACCAACACTGCTTACACGCTAAGTTGCTTCAGTCGTGTCTGACTCTTTGTGACCCTATGGACTATAGCCCGCCAGGCTCCTTTGTCCATGGGATTCTTCAGGCAAGAATACAGGAGTGGTTGCCGTGCCCTCCTCCAGGGCATCTTCCCTACCCAGGGGTTGAACCTGCGTCTCTTTGTCTCCGGCACTGGCAGGTGGTTTCTTTACCACTAGCACACCTGGGAAGCCCAAGCCAGTACTACCTTCCTTTAAATTTCAAGTGTCCTTTCTCCTCAACTAGGTTGTAAGTTCCAATGTTAGGCCATGTATCCCCCTGAGCTCCATATATGTCTCTTTGCATTATAATTGACTGTTTATTCATTCCTATCCCCACAAAGACTCTAAACAGGCTGAGGGTAAGACGAAACGTGTCTTCCTGACTGTTAATCGCCCTAGACTAAGCAAAGTGTCTCACACCTACTAGGGGCACATAACCTGCTGTCAACTACACATTATTATATTTAAAATAAATAACAAACAAGGACCTACCATGTAGGCCAGAGAACTCTGATCAATATTATGCGGTAGTCTGGATGGGAAAGGAATCTGGGGAGAAATGATACATGTAGTTGTATGGTTGAGACACTCTGTTGCGAGCAGAAACTGTCACAACATTGTTAACTGGCTCTACTCCAATATAAAATAGTTTTTAAAAAAGAAAATAAAGTATTCCATTTACAAAATCTATCTTAAAATGTACAAATCGGAATACATTTTTTCTTTGTCCTCTCTACAAAGAAAAATATGAGTTAAAGTATTATCTTTTGTTTCTTTATAAACTTTCTTTAAAGTTTTTTAAACACCTCTTCTAAATGAATTTCCACTTATTAATCCTTATTTTTAGTTTCCTCTACAAATCTAAGTGGTTGTTTAAATTTGAATAATTTTCTTGAATATTTCAATTGTAACCCCAAAACTAATGGATATGAAATATGCTTGCCTTGATGAATGTAAAAATAAATATATCAAGAAATATTTTATATGCAGAACAGAAACATAATTTATGATAAAACATACCACACTGGATTAAAATGATACAGAAGCACATGAGTCAGACTGTATAAGAGAAATGCATCAGTTAGATGCTTATTTAAAATTAAAATTTAGATATATTTACTTTAATATTTGCATTCTTATATTTTGTTCTGTTTTAAAGAAGTAGAATAAAACATAATCTGCCAGTAAAAAAAATAATAATTCAGTGACGAACAAAGAATTGAACAGACTTAGTCCACTGAAGGTGTCAGTGTTACTAGAATAAAAAGAATGAAGGGCCATTCCTTCTTCGGAAGCTCTGAGAAAAAAGTTTTCAAAGGACTAGTGGTTAGGGAAATGGTATGGGAGAAGAGGGAAGAGAGGTGATTAGCAGATAAAGAGTGTGGGGTAAGGAAGGAGAAAGAATACTGCGTTATAGCCTGATTTCTAGTCAGTTACCTTCTTAACAATTTCATTGAGATGATAGCTCATTGTATATCAGTCATCTCCCAGTCATCAGTTATCTTGATTTAAATTATATTTAATGTCTATACTCAAAGCATATTTAAATGTTTTTAATTCTTGCTATTGAATTTCATTTCCCCTCTTCTTTTCGTCCTTTGACTGTCATTCACTGGTTAACTTCATCTGACGAATGTTTGAGAGACTACTTTATGCTAAGCTCGTAAAAACTTTGGTAACTGGATATATTGTCTACGTGCTTTAATTTTTTTCTCTTTGCAATTTAAGCCCAAGCAATTGTTTTCACCCATTTGGGTTTTCTTAGCAGGATACAAGGATTTAGATGGGAAGTCCTGGCTGCCATGACTATATTAGTAATGGTAATCTGAGTTAGGCCCTTTGAAGTTTTCTACACAAGGTCACAGGGTAACTTTTTTTCATCTTGGCCAAATTCTCATCTTCTTCAGCTATTACCAGGGAGTAAATGGCTGAGAAATTGAAGTACAAAAAGATGGATTTCACATTGCACTAATCCATAGCAATTTCCAAACAGGAAGAAAAAAGGCAAAGTGAAAAAAGGAGCTTTTTCCTTGTCATTTTCCATTTCTGTATTATACAGAGTGAAGCAAAGATTTTTACTCTTAAATCTCAGCTATTTCAGAGGCTGCCCTTAGCACTAAATGATATACAGTGAGTACTTGGGTCTGCCACAAAACCCCACCGTGGTCTGATTTGGTCTTACGTGTGACTCCGAACATCCCTTCTCAAATCAATGACTGGGATGGTGTTGGAGTTTGCCCTTCCTTGTGTCCACTGATAAACCTCAATAAATGATGCTGCTACTGCTATGTCGCTTTAGTCATGTCCGACTCTGTGCGACCCCATAGACGGCAGCCCACCAGGCTTCCCGTCCCTGATACTAAAAGTTATAATAGTGATGGACTTTGTTCTAGTACTGTGGTATAATCTGGGACCTGGGAAGCCACTGCAAAATCCACTTAGTGACTACTGGATGGTGGTCAGTGTTTCAAATTCTCAGACAAATCAAGTTGGCATAATTCAAAATAGTAGATTATCTGTTAAATACAAGCACACTGATGGACAAAAACCTTGAGAGAGATGTTTATAATGATTAAGACATGTTAATATACTTCCCATGATCCTTTCTGATCCAGTCCTGGAACTCTTTTCTGGTTCCCTAACAACAGCTGTTTGTTTCCTCCATTGCCCCTCTTCTTCCATTTGCCTTTTGAATGCTGTCTCAGCTAGGACTGTGTTTATTTGTACGTATTGAAAAACCTTATAGCCGTGCTTAAGTATTAATAGATTGGAATTTGTTAACAAGTGATGATAGGTGAGAATTTATTTGCTATTAATACATCCCGGGGCAGTTCTTTTCCACCTAGCAAGGATACGCTCTAATTTTTTATTTTATTATTATTATTTTTTCGCTTTAATTTTTTAAAAACTCTTCCAAATATAACATATATAGGGAAAAGTGCATAAAATATAAATATGCCAGTTATCAAAGTCCACAGTAAACATCTGTGTTACCATCACCCAAGTCCAGGAATAAAACACTGTTTCAGTGTCCCCCAGAGACACCCTGTGTATTCCATTCCAATTCCTTCTGCCGTTCTCCACCGCAAAGATCAACTGTCTCCTAACTAGTTGCTTCCTTACATTTCCTTACAGTTCTACCACCTCTGTATTATTCCTGAGAATATGAAGTATAGTTGAGGTTTTCCCATTGCTGGCTCTTTTATATAAAAACCATATAAAATGTGTTTTGTGAGTTTGGTTTCTTTTGTTCAACGTTTACTTATAAAATTCATTCATATTGTTTTGTGTGTTATTTGTTGATAAATGGATTCTATTCCATAAGTATGCCAAAATTGATTTATCTAGTTTGCTTTTGTTGGATATTTGGGTTGTTTCTAATTGTTGAGTATTATGAATAGAGCTGATTCTTGTTTGTCTCCCAAGGTGTGTTTTTTTTAGATGTACAGGTAGGAGTTAAATTGTTGTGCTTCCTTTTTGGACAGGGAAGTTCTCTTCAGTGATGTGACAGAACTCGCTAATGCTCATTCAGCATGACCCACAGAGTCACCTCTCAGACAGATTCCATCTCAGAGCAGGAGAGTAAAGCGAGGCCGACTCCTGTGTGGGTGAGGTTGCAGTTGTCTAGCTCTTTTGGTTGCTGAGAAAAGCAGCTGCTGAGAAAGCGAGGGAGGGGAGTCAGTTTAACACTAGTGAAAGAATCCTTCTACCTCTTGGTGTTGCTGGGGAAGGAAAGAGAGGCTCAGGATTGGCTCTATTTGGAGACCTCTTAGCTGTTCACTCAGGACTAAGTGAGCATCAGTGGTATGCTAGAATCAGAAACTTGGGCAGGTGGTCGTGGAAGACTTTTCTCAGAAGGTGACATTTGAAGAGAAATCTGGATCATTTCAGGGGAAGAACATTCTAGTGAAGGAAGAGCATGTACGAGGCCGTGGAGGGAGGACATATTTGGAGATGTTAAGGAAACACAGATGGTCAGTGAGGCTGGAGCATAGTGAGCAGGAGGGAAGAGGGGCACAGAGCAGAATGGGGGGAGGCAGACCAGGGGCAGGCTCATAGCACTGTGGCCCCACGGCAGGGAGTTAGTGGACCTCAGTGTAAGGAAGGGAGTCTTGGACGGTGAACCTATCTGATTCATGTTTGAAAGAGATTACTCTGGCTGGATTGCAGTGTTGGCAGGAGTGGCAGCTGGGAGACCCATGGAAGGCTGTGCCTCAGGGAAAGACGAAGGTGACTTGGACTAGAGAGTGGTGGTGAAGGGATGGGTTAGAGCTGTAAGGACTGAAGCCAGAAGAGAAGTTGACTATGTTTTTGTGGCTTGAAGATTGAATGGATGACAGTATATGAACTGAGACAGGGAGAGCAAAGCTAGGAATCATTTGGGATAAGGGAGGAAGGGAAGGAAGCTGTACCAAAAAAAGAAAAGTTTTGTATTGGCCATGTCAAGTTTGAGAGGCCTATTAGATATTTTAAGGAGGCATTCAGATACATGAATCTGGAGCTGAGAGGAGTGTTCTTTATAAAGTTTGAGCAAATCTTTATACTTCTGGGCCCTATCACATGGCATGGTACGTGGTGGGCACTCAATACATATTCAGTGTGTAAATTTATTTAAAAAATATGCACGGGGCTCTTAACCTGTGCTAGGTACTGTTCTAGGAGCTGAGAATACAGCAGTGAGCAAAAATCCCTGTGGCCTCCCTAGAACTTAAAATGATTAAATGCATGTTTGTGTACATGAATGAATGAATCAATGAAATGTATATCCAGGTATTAAAGTGTCTCTTAATTTATTTTTTCTCTATGTCTTAAAAAAATCTTTGAAAATACTATTAAAAACAGAACTCTCCAGCAGATTGATGACAAGAGTCATGTGTAGAGAGACTTTATGAGAGACATTAAAGAGAGACTTTAATAACCCATTTTGCTTTCTCTTTCTCTTCTCAACTTGGTTTTCTTTACCTTTATATGCCTGAGACCTTTGTATCAGTTGGTGGTACAGTGATTGTGGTAGATGGGTGTTATTTACCGTTGCTCCAGAGTCGATTTCTAATTTTCCCTTGAAAAATGTTATTTACAGGCACACTATTTTTGCTCACAGGTGTGAAATGGCTCTGTGACACATGAGGAAGCAAAATGTCACTTCCGAGGTTTGTGATAAAATTTCTTGATAGATGCTTCAGGTAGCATGAGACACCTTTCTCACTGCTGAGATACTGTGTTGCCAAGGCTGAGAAGCTGAAGGGAAAATGTGTGCTTTAGTGGGGAATGCCTGTGGTCACACCACTGTGCTATTCCAAGAAGTTTGGTGTTAGTTTATATTTTGTAAATGGAATTAACATCTTCTGAGCTTTCAGGGAATTTGTAACTTAATAACAAGCTGCAGTTATTTTTTTTCCCCCAATGAGGTTTCCATTAAGTAATACAAAAAATTTGTTTCAGTGACTCGTCCTTATGTATTTGGATTCGTATATATGAAATATCCATATTAATTCCCAGAACAGATTATTCAGTTTTCTTTTTTTTTATATATTTTTTTATTCAGTTTTCTATACTAAGCCCTACTTGATATGATGTTAAAAAAAAAAAAAGTGTGTGTGTTGTTTTTTTTTTTTGACCCTGTGTTTCATTGATAACAAAGAGGAAGCTCAGTAGCAGGGTATTCATCTTTTGCCTCATCAACAAAGTGGATATTTCTTAGAAAGTTTATTTTCAACCTGGATTTCCCTTTTTGATTGCCTTAATCGGGGAAAAGATAACCTCTCTAAATGAAATACTCCAGTCTCATTAGAATTAGGAAAGACAAATGCTTAAAATTATGTTTCAAAAGGCCTGAACTTGAAAAGGAATTAGTTAAACTGTTTACACATTAAGGGATGTGTTCCTTAATCCATACTACGTGCTTGCCAGAGAGTTGATAGATGCTGATTTAGGAGAGCTTGGAAAGGATTTTTCCAAATGTGTGTTTTGTGATTTAATGTATATTCTCTGCTGTTCTTCCTGTCCAATGTATTCCCATTTGAATCCTTGGACTCTCCAAACCAAGTCCTCTCCAGAATAAGGTTAGAAAGCTGGTTCAGAGACATCAGAGTCTGCAAAGAGGACTCTGCTGGTGCAGCGAGCATCCTTCCCTTTCCAGTACACCACATAGCCGATGGGAAAATATGAGCTTTCAAAGGTGGGTAGGTTATGAAGGGTGTGGAGTCCATGCTAAGGACTTTGATTCACTTACTGTAGGTGACGGTGAATAGTTGGAGGATTTTAGGGAAGAAGAAGAGAATCATGTTTATCTCTTAGAATGTGACTGGTGATGGTTGGGTGGTGGGATATTGGTGGTATAGCATGAATCTGGGAGCTGGAGACCCACCCTTCAGGAAGCCGCGGCAGGAGATGGTCATTTTCCATTCCCACCCTAGGTTCGTGTTGAGTGTTCTCTGTATGTAGGCTTCAGTCTCTGCTTCTAGCAAATAGTTTGTAGTGTAAAGAAGTTGGAGCTGTTGATGCAAACAAAGCTTATTCATCTTCCCAAGAGGGAAGCCTGCAGCCCTGGTCCCATTTCCCCTCCTGGTTGGTAGACGAACAATCTTCACTGGTGTTGCCTTTCTTTCCAAGATCAGTTATCTTCTACCATGACAGAGTTTAGTGCCTTAAAAAAAAATCAGCAGAATTGGGAAATCTCACTTTGGGAGATGTCCTGGTCCTTCTTTATAACCTGTTCTTCCTAGCAAACTTGATTTACTTGTTAAAATAAACATAAAGTAGGGAACGTACATGTGGACACAGAGGAGAGGGAGGGGACAAACTAGGAGAGCCGCATTGACATAAAGACACTACCGTGTGTAAAATAGATAGCTAGTGGGAAGCTGCTGTGAAACAGGGAGCTCAGCTTGGTGCTCTGTGGTGACCTAGAGAAGTGGGATGGGGAGTGGGAGGGAGGGAGACTCCAGAGGAAGAGAATATATGTACACACACAACTGATTGACGGTGTTGTACAGCAGAAAATAACACAACATTGTAAAGTAATTATCCTCCAATAGAAAATAGTCTCAGGCAAAATAAAAAACAACAACAAAAAAACCCCACAAAAAACTTACTTTCAAGCCTAACTATAAAAGGGAAAAACTTTTTCAGCTTTATTGAGATATACTTTACATATATGGATGTGAAAGTTGGACTGTGAAGAAAGCTGAGCGCCGAAGAATTGATGCTTTGGAACTGTGGTGTTGGATAAGACTCTTGAGAGTCCCTTGGACTGCAAGGAGATCCAACTAGTCCATTCTGAAGGAGATCAGCCTTCAAAGGGATTTCTTTGGAAGGAATGATGCTAAAGCTGAAACTCCAATACTTTAGCCACCTCTTGCAAAGAGTTGACTCATTGGAAAAGACTCTGATGCTGAGAGGGATTGGGGGCAGGAGGAGAAGGGGACAACAGAGGATGAGATGGCTGGATGGCATCACCGACTCAATGGACGTGAGTCTGAGTGAACTCCAGGAGTTGGTGATGGACAGGGAGGCCTGGTGTGCTGCAATTCATGGGGTCGCAAAGAGTCAGACACGACTGAGCGACTGAACTGAACTGAACTTTACATATAATGTCATGTACAGGTGGTTGTGGAGAATAATAAATGAATTATCTCTGTTTATGAATAATTGTCAATACTGAGCCACCAGAACATTTCTGTTATATCTCTCTTTCACCTCTGTAAGAATTAAATGACAATTCCTTCTCAAAAAAACAAACAAACAAACAAACAAAAAATAAGCATGAAGAAGCTCTTCTGTGAAGCTTCCTTTTCAGTCTGATGTGTACTAAAGGCTGTGTGTTCCAAGAACTTGGCTGTGATCCTCCAACAGGTACACCTCAGCCCCCTGCCCCCTACCCCAACCTGGCACCAGCTCTTGGTGCCATCAGAGCTTCCTGGGGGAGGAGCTCTTGAGGGGCATCGTCTGACACCTAGGGTATAGATTCTTCTTTGGGCATGAGCTGACTCTTTTCTTGGGGTGGAAAAGAAGTGAAACTCTTGGTTTCTTTTTTTAAAATAATTCTATTTATTTATTTTTGGCTGTGCTGGGTCTTCATTGCCTCTCGGGCTATATCTCTAACTGTGGCAAGTGAGGGCTACTCTGTAGCTGGGGTGCATGCATGGGCTTCTCATTGTGGTGGGTTCTCGTTGTGGAGCATGGACTCTAGGGTGCATGGGCTTCAGTAGTTGCGGCTCGTGGGCTCTGGAGCACAGGTTCAATAGTCATCGTGCACCACCTTACTTGCTCCGTGGCATGTGGGATTCTCCTGGATCAGGGATCGAACCTGTGTCTCCTGCATTGGCAGGTGGATTCTTTACCATTGAACCACCAAGGGAGCCTGGGTTTATGCATTTCTTAAGCATGTCTGTATCACGGCAGATTTGTCTTCCTATTCTAGGATTGAGTCTCATGTCAATGTAAGAGTGAGGCAGGAGATGATATTTCAAGCCAGTCAGTTCACTCAGTCAGTCAGTCAGTTCAGTCACTCAGTCGTGTCTGACTCTTTGCGACCCCATGAACCACAGCACACCAGGCCTCCCTGTCCATCACCAACTCGTGGAGTTCACCCAAACCCATGTCCATCGAGTCGGTGATGCCATCCAACCATCTCATCCTCTGTCATCCCCTTCTCCTCATGCCCTCAATCTTTCCCAGCATCAGGGTCTTTTCAAATGAGTCAACTCTTCACATCAGGTGGCCAAAGTATTGGAGTTTCAGCTTCAACATCAGTCCTTCCAATGAACACGCAGGACTGATCTCCTTTAGGATGGACTGGTTGGATCTCCATGCAGTCCAAGGGACTCTCAAGAGACTTCTCCAACACCACATCAATTCTTTGGCGCTCAGCTTTCTTCACAGTCCAACTGTCACATCCATACATGAATACTGGAAAAACCATAGCCTTGACTAGACGGACCTTTGTTGGCAAAGTAATGTCTCTGCTTTTGAATATGCTATCGAGGTTGGTCATAACTTTCCTTTCAAGGAGTAAGCGTCTTCTAATTTCATGGCTGCAATCACCATCTGCAGTGATTTTGGAGCCCAAAAAAATAAAGTCAGCCACTGTTTCCACTGTTTCCCCATCTATTTGCCATGAGTCATGGGGCCAGATGCCATGATCTTCGTTTTCTGAATGTTGAGCTTTAAGCCAACTTTTTCACTCTCCACTTTCACTTTCATCAAGAGGCTCTTTAGTTCGTCTTCACTTTCTGCCATGAGGGTGGTGTCATCTGCATATCTGAGGTTATTGATATTTCTCCTGGCAATCTTGATTGCAGCTTATGCTTCCTTCAGCCCAGTGTTTCTCATGATGTACTCTGCATATAGGTTAAATAAGCAGGGTGACAATATACAGCCTTAACGTACTCCTTTTCCTATTTGGAACCAATCTGTTGTTCCAGTTCTAACTGTTGCTTCCTGACCTGCATATAGGTTTCTCAAGAGGCAGGTTAGGTGGTCTGGTATTCCCATCTCTTTCAGAATTTCCCACAGTTTATTGTGATCCACACAGTCAAAGGCTTTGGCATGGTCAATAAAGCAGAAATAGGTGTTTTTCTGGAACTCTCTTGCTTTTTCCATGATCCAGCGGATGTTGGCAATTTGATCTCTGGTTCCTCTGCCTTTTCTAAAACCAGCTTGAACATCAAGAAGCTCACGGTTCACGTATTGCTGAAGCCTGGCTTGGAGAATTTTGAGCATTACTTTACTAGCATGTGAGATGAGTGCAACTGTGTGGTAGTTTGAGCATTCTTTGGCATTGCCTTTCTTTGGGATTGCAATGAAAACTGACCTTTTCCAGTCCTGTGGCCACTGCTGAGTTTTCCAGATGTCTGTATCACTGGAGATTTGTCTTCCTATTCCAGGATTGAGTCTCATGTCAATGTAAGAGTGAGGCAGGAGATGATATTTCAAGCCAGATTTCCTCCCTAATTGCTGCTGCAAAGAAAGAAAATTGGGCTGTGAGTTTAGACAGCTAAGTTTTAAATGTACTCCATTACTACTTGAAATGAAAATTAAATAGTATTTTATAGTACATAATTTTTTATACAAATTCTTATAGCTGACTTCATTTATTTGATTTCTCCTTTGATTTTAACATAGAGACATACCTCAGAAAAATCTTCCCATTAACCTATCCATATCTGTCTTTCCACACAATGTCCTCAAGCTTTCTTTGACTAATTAAAAAAAAAATGGCTTGAAGGACTTCCCCAGTGGTCCAGTGGGTAAGACTCCATGCTCCCAATGCAGGGGGTCCAGGTCAAATCTCTGGCTGGGAAACTGGATCCCACATGCTGCAACTAAGACTCAGCACAGCCAAATAAATAATAAAAATAATTTTTAAAATGGCTTGATATCTTATCTCATACACTAAAAGAGCTCCAGAATTGTTCCACTTCTCTGAGGGGATAGAAAGTATGGTAGTAAGTCTGTCTTACAGCCAATAGTCTACATAAACAAGGTAATAGAGAGTGCTCCCTAAGTTGGATCCAGATTGCCTGGGATTAAATCCTGATTCTGCTGCTTTCTTTGTGACCTTGGTCAAGTTACTTAACTTCTCTGTTCCTTAGTTTCCTCATCTTAAAATAGCTATTGTGTCTGCCCCATGGGCTTGTTTTGAGGGTTAAGTGAGTCAATAACTTGCAGGGTTGTTAGTAAGGTTGAATAAATTAATATATATATAAAATACTTGGCACAGTGCCTGGCTATAGTGAACATTATTTAGCTGTTTATCATCCTTTCATGGCTCATTTTTCCATTGCTCACTGGCTCTTACCTTCTGCTATCTAACCTGCTGTTGCCGCCACGCGTTTGTCTGCACCCTATTGCCTCATGGAAGACACCGGCCTTCTTCCTTCATACTCCTGAAGGCATTGCACAGCTAAGGCTGCTGTGAGTAACAGTACCAGGTAATAATAACTTACACTCACTGAGAGCTCTCCTTATGCCAGTACTGTTATTTGTACTTACGTCTATGCACTCATTTAATTCTCATACCAGCTCTATGAGATAAACATGATCATTTTACAGATGATCAGCCTGAGGAAATATCTGGAGTATAGTAAGAACCAAGTGTGTGCAGCCCTTGTGTGTGGCATTCTACAGCATTCTCTTAAGGAATTCTCACAGCCACACTCCACTTTCTTTCTCTTTTTTTGGAAGATTTTTTTGGGGGGGAACTTTTTTTTTTTTTTTAGTTCTACCAGTTTATTGCTACCAACCTGTCTCCCTCCATCCCCCTCATGCCTGCATGCTCAGTCATGTAACTCCATGGACTGCAGCCCACCAGGCTCCTCTGTCCATGGACTTTTCCAGGCAAGAATACTGGAGTGGGTTGCCATTTCCTTCTCCTAATTTGGACCATTTTTAATGTCTTTATTGAATTTTTTTTAGCAATCTTGCTTCTTCTGTTGTTTATGTTCTGGTTTTTTGGTTGTGAGGCGTGTGGGATCTTAGTTCCCCAACTGGGGATTGAACCTGCAAACCCTGCATTAGAAGGTAAGTCTTAACCACTAGGCAAACCCCCACATGCACTTTCTGTTGTCATTTACATAGTTTTAAGAAGGTAAGGACTTGCCTTCAGGTTGCACATTGTTCATGTGTTGTTAAGACAAATTTGAACCCAGGTCTCTCTGGCCCCAGAACATCATAGAGCATCTTTTCACCGTACCATCCTGCCTTCATCAGAGCCCACTGGAGCCTTTATGCCTTCAAGCACTCCATGCTGGGTGGCTTTTCTTTTGGCAATCCTCTTCTCCCCCTTTTTTAAAAAAAACCTCTCCTATTTAGCTTTTCTTTTCAACAGTTTAATCATATGAACAAATATTTGAGTGTCTACATTGTTAACATTAGGTAGAAGTACTTAAGTGGATTAAGGATGCTTATTGAAATATTTAACCTTATCATCCAAAGGGGCTGTAAATGTGATATCAGTAAATGTCATTAAGATTTGTTCATCTCAATGGCAGCTCTTATAAGATGTTATACAGTATTACAGTTATACATAATACTCAATGGCAGTATTATAAGATGTTAAAGCAAAGTTTCTGCCCTTGAAATGGTCACCTTGGGTGGGAGGTGTGTGTGTATTTGTGTGTGTTGCATACAGGTACCATGTCTCATGAAGTATGACAATAAAGACCCTTCCTAGGTTAATTCAAAGCAGCCACCCTGTGGAGCTGCTTTGCCTGCTGTCCGAAATTATTCTGGGATTTTTTTTTTTTTAGTAGTAATTATTTATTTAGCTGTGCTGAGTCTTAGTTGCAGCATGTGAGACCTAGTTCCCTGACCAGGGATCAAACCCAGGCCCCCTGCATTGGGAGCACAGAGCCTTAGCCACTGGACCAGCAGGGAAGTTCCTGGGAATGTGTTTAAGGGTTTGTGTCAGACAATTAAGACAGTCTATAGCCTTGAATGTTTTTTTCTTTTTGCATGGCTTATCAACTTAATTGTACGGCAGTTATTGGATGAATGTTTATATCATTGGTGGGGGCATGTTTCTGGAGAACTCTGGATTGCCTACTGTTAAGCCACATGCACTCAGCTGTTGGGTTTCTAGAACTTGCTGGTTGGCCATAGTCAGCTTCCAGAAGCTGATGGATTATAGTCATTACTTTCATGTTAATGTGCTCTAAATGTGACTTAACTTTAACCTTTTTGAGTGATATATGAAAAAAAAAAAAAAGTGTGCAAAGTACTGTATAACAAATGACCACAAATTTTGTGGTTTAAAAGAAACACCCATTCATTTTCTCTCAGAGCTGCAGTTCAGAAGTCTGAGCAGGCTTGACTAGGTTCTGTGCTCAGGGTCTCACAAGGTTGAAATCAAGGTTTCATGAGAGATTATATATAAGAAATATTTTTGCCCCTCTGAGCTGTAGATTAGATGACCATTTTAAGGACAGTCTCGTAGGACTTGATACATCAGACAGTTTAGCTATTAGAGATTTGAGAGGATGAACATTTTGGTATTCCATTTAATTTGATATAACTGGGCTTCAGTACTTATACAAGCAACATAATTTCTTCTCTCAATCAACCAGTGACCATCTTTTCCCTGACTAAAGCACTGTATTGACAGCCAGAATACCCAAATTGAGCTTTTAGTTCTGCCACTTGAACAAATCATTTTTCTTTGTCCCCATTACTTTTCTCCTTAAGAATATTTCATTTAGGAAAGCCCATGCTCAGCAGAGGTCCCGCAGGTGGTATAGAGCTTCATGATCTCACTTTCTTCTGTAGCCAGTGTTCCTCTCAGACCTTCGTGCTGGGAGAAGAAACCTCTTTGTGAGGGGGCTGTGCGTGTGTCCCTCCCTTCTGTTGGTCTCTTGGTTAGCCGGTGCAAGAACATGTAGCGTTTGTGTTGTCCTTCACAGTTCCCAAGGGGGACATGACCTGTTCATACTACAATGTGCTGAATGTTTATGTCCCCCCTAAATGTATGTGTTGAAATCCTCATCCCCAAGGCGATGGCATTAGGTGGAGGGGGTCTTTCAGAGGTGATTAGATAATGAGAGAGAGCCCTCATGAATGAGATCAGTGCGCTTATAAAAGAGACCTCAGAGAGATCTCTAGCCCCTTGGACTATCTGAGGTTATAGTAAGAAGGCATCTGTCTGTGGGGAGGTGGGCTATCACCAGACACAAACCTGCCCAAGCCATGATCTTGGACTTCCCAGTCTCTAGAACTGTAAGGAATACATTTCTGTTGTTCATAAGCTGCCCAGTCTGTGGTATTCTGTTATAGAGGCCCAAATGGAATATGAGTGTCTTTCCAAAATTCTGTGAGATAGATACTGTCACCACTTCTGTTTTATGGGTAAGATGAATAAGATTCAGGAAATTAAAAGATTTGTTCAAGTTCACATAAGAAACAGAGCCAGGACTGGCACTCCAGTTTCTGGTTTCAAACCAGTGCTCATTCTACCTCACCTCAGCTGAGCAATAAGAGAATGCAGAAGAATATAAAGACCCAGCTGCACGTGAAAAAGTTCAGACTTCAACTTCTGGTCATTCTTTTTGCTTGCGCCATTTCAACTCTAATTTTTGGCTCTTTTGGGTTTTTTTCTCACATGTATTTTCCCAGAACCCGAATCTGCATATTGGCATTGTCCTGCGTGGCCATCAGTGTGCACCTGGGGGACAGCTGTGCTTGGTATGGAAGACAGTAACTGGGAACAAAGGATTATCTATGACGTGGCTTCAAGGTCAAAAGGAGTTGTACCATTCCCATATTGGCCTCAAATGTTTACAATTCAATATGTTTTAAGTCTGAAAAGGGAGAAAATTTAATTGTAGGAGATTCTCAGGTATATGGTGATCTCTAGGATTTATATCTTTGAGACTCTGAATCCTCTTCATTGAATGATTAGCATAAGAACTTATATACAAAACTTTCTATACAAATTAAGGAATTTATTCATCTTTAGCACTGTCTCTTATCTATGACAAACCTAAACAGTGTACTAAAAAGCATAGACATCACTTCTGACAAAGGTCCATATAGTCAAAGCTATGGTTTTTCTAGTAGTCATGTATGGATGTGAGAGTTAGTCCATAAAGAAGGCTGAGTGCTGAAGAATTGATGCTTTCAAATTGTGGTGCTGGGGAAGACTATTGAGAGTCCCATGGACTACAAAGAGATCAAACCCAGTCAGTCCTAAAGGAAATCAACCCTGAATATTCATTGGAAGGACTGATGCTGAAACTGAAGCTCCAATACTTTGGCCACCTTATATGAAGAGCTGACTCATTGGCAAAGACTATGATGCTGGGAAAGATTGAAGGCCAAAGGAGAAGGAAGTGGCAGAGGATGAGATGGTTGGATAGCATCACCGACTCAATGGACATGCATTTGAGCAAAGTCTGGGAGATAGTGGAGGACAGAGGAGCCTGGTGTGCCACAGACCATGGGGTCACAAAGAATCGGACACTGCTTAGCGACTGAACAACAACATACATTGTTTCTTAGTCCCATTCCTAACACAATTATTCATGTGTTCCTTAATTCCAGAAATAGTAAATTGAATAACAATGTAGAACAGTGGACAGGAGGTAGGATTCTGAAGCCAGGCTACCTGCATTGAAATCCAAGTCCTACCACTTACTAGCTAGGTGACCTTGGCTAATAACTCTCTGTGCCTCAACTATAGAACGGGCTCTGTAATAGACCCTACCTATTAACAGTTGCTATGAAGATTGATGAATATTAAATGTAAAAACACCTGGAACATGACTGCCTGTACAGATAGGACTTCTCAAACGGTGTTCAAAGATGTCTTGCCCTAATCCCCAGAATCTAAATCCATGATGAAGCATCACTGTCAGGATCATGTTATGTAGGCACCGCTGACATTGGGTAGGAAGAGAATCTGGTGCAGGGGTCCCCAAACTCTGGGACCTAAATGCCTAATGATCTGAAGTGGAGCTGATATAACAATAATACAGATAAAGGTAATGCACTTGAATCACCCTGAAACCATCCCCCCTTAACCCCGATCCATGGAAAAATTGTCTTCCAACAAAACTGGCCCCTGGTGCCAAAAAAGGTTGGGGACCACTTATCTGGTGGACCTAACCTAATCGCACAGGCCCCTTCTAAAGCAGAGAGCTCTCTCCAGCTGATGACAGAAGAGGAAGTCAGAGAGATCCCAAGTGTGAGAAGGGCTTCATGTGCTGTTGGCGGTGTTGACATTGGAGCACCCCAAGTGAGAAGGAATGTGGGCATCCTTAAGAAGTTAACGGGGACCCTGGGCTGATATATGATAGCCAGCAAGGAAACTGGGACCTCAGTTCTGTAGCTGCAGGGAACTAAATTCAGCCAACACAAATAAGCTTAGAAGTGAATTCTTCCCAGAACCTCCCAATAAGAGCCCAACTGTGTGATATCCTGACATCAGTCTGAGGTGCTCTACAGAGAACTCAGTCAAGCATGCCTGGACTTCTGAGCTGTGAGATAATGAACTGGTGTTTTTAGCCACTAGGCTTGTGGTAAATGGTTATGCAGCAGCAGAAAACCAAAGAATCCGCCTGCAATGCAGGAGACACGGGTTCGATCTCTGGGTTGGAAAGATCCCCTGGAGGAGGGTATGGCAGCCCACTCCAGTATTCTTGCCTGGAGAATCCCATGGACAGAGGAGCCTGGCAGGCTACAGTCCATGGAGTCACAAAGAGTCGGACATGCCTGAAGCGACTGAACTCGCGCGCTATTGCATTTCTTATTATCTGTCCTCAGTGTGTGACATACTGCATGCAGCCCTGGGAAACAGTGTTGAACAAGATGTGGTGCCGGCCCTCAAGGAGTTTACAGCCAGGAGGATGAATCATTTCATTTTTTCTGACACCCAAGCTTTTTGAAGATTGATTGGTTCTGAATCTTGGTCACAGTTCCTTTTACTTTCCTTGCTTTGGTTCACTTTTATCATAAATATTCATGCTTTAGTTTCTCTCTTTTTTAGCCAGTGGCTAGGCTCTGTTTAGCCACCGGCAGCAACTGTTCACCACAAGGTAAATGGGACTAGGAATTATTGATCGTCTCCTGTGCGATACCATTAGGGGGTCTGCGAAGCTCCTGCGCCTGTGCTCAAATATTGGAAGTCATACAATAAGGATGGCTGTTTTCTAACAGAGGAGCGATATAACCCTTTATCTCTAGAATCTACCACCTGGTGTTCTCAACAGCCCGGAGCACAGAGCAATTCCCAGTTTAATCAAACTGGAATATAAAAAGAGCCGTGGGGGCTGCAGAGTGTGATCCCCTTGAAGTTGTTCCAAGGGAAAGGGATCTTTTGTTACAGAGACAGCTCATTTTAGAGTTCAGTGACCTGTGACACCTCCCCAGCTGGCAGCTCAGCAGGGACCTGCTGATACCTTCCTGCACTCAAAAGCCATTTCTGGTGGGCAGAGCAGAGAAAGGATCATTAAGGGCTGCTCGGTGGGAGGGTGGTGGGGGAAGAATGAGAACAATGATGAAACAGTGGTATTAACGAATATGCCTGCAGTGATTTTATGACTTTTATTCAACTATGAACTGTCTTCATTTTCTGAGTCTTTACTTTATGATAAGTTTGGTGAGGGTTTGTGTGCATTTACTATAGGTAATGGGGATAATATCACTGGACTTTTTTTTAAAACATTCATTTTAAAGGTCTTTGCATTGGAGCTGGAGTGAAAGAGGGGAGCCCATGTGTTGCCTATATTAATTGTGAAGTACCCAAACCCCTTCCTGAACTGGAATCTTGTCCTTTCCTACTGAGGTTTTTCAGAAAAAAAGACGTGAACCATTCCCATTGGAGTCATTGCAATATCAAAATAAATTTTATAGAAACCTCGAGCTGTAAAGCTGGGAAGCATCTGAGTCATTTGGTCTCACCCAGCCGAACTGCCCTTGTGGGTAGCAGTCCTCATGACCACATCCCTGGGGGAGATCATGCAAGAGTTTGAATAGCAAGGCACTCTGAAGAACAGGAGCTTGGAGGCAGGCAGACTAATTTTCAAATAATCATTCTGTTATTTCAGGACTATGTGGTCTTGAGCCAATTATTTGGCTTCCCTAAACCTCAGTTTCCTTATCTGATAAGGGGGATAGTAGTATTTAACCTTCAGCCTAATTGTGATGATTATAATAACAAATGGAATCGACTCCTAGTAATTTCCATCCAGCAATGGTTTTAAAATTTCCATGGTTTAAGTTACAGGAAATGACGGGCCAAGCTCTGTCTAGACTGCAGAGGCTGGAGGTGAGGGAAGAGGAAGGGGTGTTAGATGAAATCCTTGAACTTCAGAACCTTCTGTCCAACTACTAGGTTGGCCAAAAAATTCATCTGAGTTTTTCTGTAACATCTTATGGAAAAACATAAGCAAAATTTTGCCAACCCAGTAACTATCTTCAATACCTATCTCCTGACAGGGGTCAAATAGGTTTCTCAGACTTAATATATTAAAAACCAAGATCCTATTCTTTTTTTCCCCTCAATTTCCCCCTGGTCTTTACATCTCAATGAATGGCATTCCGTCTCTCCTTCTAGTTATAATAGTCCAAAACTTTGATGGCATCCTTCATTTCCTCTCTTTCTCCCGCTTGTTCAGTCTGTTAGGAAATTCTATTGACTCTACCTCCAAAATATGTGTAGAATCATCACTTCCACTGTGTCTGAATTTGGTTCAAGTCATCAGCATTTTTCAACACAGGAGTCAGAGTGATTCTGCAAATATGTGTCAGACTAAATCACTCTTCGGCTCAAAACTCTCCAACAGGCTTCCTACGTCATTAACTACAAGTCAAAGACATACTGACCCACAGCACCTGTGTGTGTCTGTAAACTGTCACTAGTCCATGAGGAGATTAGGAGCTTGGGCCAGAATGTGAATCAACCATGTTATGTTCAATTTGTTTTTGTGATTCTCTCTTGAGAGAGTCTTGGAAGAACAAGAACAGAACAGTCTTGTTCTGTTCATAGTTATGCTGGCCTATTTGTTCTTCAGACACACCAGCCATGACCCTGCCTCTGCAGTCTATATAGCTCAGAATACTTTCCTCCTAGATGTCCAAGGCTTATTTCCTCACCATCTTCAAGACTTCACTCAAATATCACTTCTTCAGTGAATTCTTCCCTGATGACCCTGACAGTCCTTACATCCCAACTTCCTGCTTTATTTTTCTCTCTCATCCTATCACCTTTCAAAATGCTTGTATAATTTACTCATTCATTTAAAAATCATAATTCTCGCAACACTGGAATGTAGACTCTGTGAAATGAGGGACTTTTTAATACATTTTGTTTTTTGTTTTACCCTTGGCATCCAGAAAAATGCTGTTTAGTCGTAAACACTTGAAAACACTCTAGACAAGAGAATAAATGAGTACATTTGAAATTAAATGGCTTGATGGAAGCCATGTATTTTTAAATATTTATTCATATATTTGTCTGCACTGGGTCTTAGTCTGGCACACTGGATCTTTGATCTTTGCTGTGGCATGTGGGTTCCTTTAGTTGCAGCATGTGGGGTCTAGTTCCCTGACCAGGGATCAAACCCAGGCCCCGAGCACCAGGAACATAGAGTCTTAGCCACTAGAACACCAGGGAATTCACTAGTTATTGTTTTATGAGATCACATTTTGAAGGCTTTTAAAAAATTATACAGAAGCAGTAAGGTTTGAACTAAAGGTATGGCTGAAGTCAGGCATGGATGGAACTTGGGATGGCTAGGAAAGCAGTGAAAAGACTTAGTAAATCAAAGGCTTTGTCAAACAAGCAGTACTGATGCTGAAATTTATTAAGTATCCGTTCTTTTCTGGGTGCTCATCATTATTTGCTATTACTGTTACTGCCTCTTTTGCCCATTGTTAGGTAAAAATGGTATCATCTTACTGTTTTAATTTGCTTTTCTTTAATTGCAAATAAGGATGAATATTAGTTCCATATTTTTGCTCCTTTTAAAAATGTTATCTTGTGAAGTATCACTATTTTTCTTTTATTTAATGATTGGTCTTCTAATATTTTAACAATTTATATCAATTTGTAAAAAAATTTTTCTCCTTATATAAAGATATGAAACAACCCTAGGCTTTGTGTTTGCTGTACATATTCTTCTGTCAGATATTTATATTTTTTATCTTTAAGATTTACATATTCAAAGTTTTGAAATTTATTTAGTTGAATATATTGGTCTTCTAAATTTTTAATATCATCTGTCACTTTTGGGTTTAGAATTCAACCCTCCTTCAGACTTCTAATTGACAGTTTTTGACTTTTAATTTTGAAATGATTTCTGATTAAAAGTTGTAAATATAGTATAGAGTTCCTATGAATTCTTCAGTTTTCGCATCTCCTTGGTCCTCTCTGCTGTAATAGTTTTGTAACAGTGCTGCTGTAAGAGTTCCTCAGTCTCTCCCATGTTTTCACAATACTGACACTTTGGAGAACTGGTTCGTTATCTGGTACAATGTCCCTCTATTTGTCTGATGATTTCTCGTGAGCAGATTGAGGTTATGTGTGTTTGGTAAGAATACAGCAGAAGTAATGTCACTGCCCTTCTCAGTGCATCATAACCTGAGCTTCATGATGTCATATGTCATTCCTGGCGATAATAACCAAGATCACTTGGTTAAGGTGGTATCTGCTGGGTTTCTCGTCTGTGAAGTTACTGTCTTTCCATTTGTAACTAATAAATATCTTGAGGGAGATATTTTGAGACTTTGTAAATATCTTGTGTATCCTCAAATTCTGTCCACTAATTTTAGCTTCTGTCTGTGTATCCTGCCTGCAGTAACTATTGCTGTGGTGTTCTAATGGTGAATTTCTTACTGCCCGTGTTTATTCTGCTTTTACTAATTAGAATTCTTCTGTAAGAAAGAACATTTTTTCCCCTCTTTTTAAAATTCATTTCACTGTGGGCTATGGATATTTACTTTATTCAGTGGGTTATCATTCAGCAGTACTATTATTTCTTCTGTTGCTCAAACTATTTTGGCTCGGTACTATTGACTAATTCCTATGCACCTCCATCCTTTCTAAGCAAAATTTATTTAAGTTCTTTTCCTTCCTCTAATTTTACTATAAAAATGTGTCTGTTTCAATTTGGGTAGGTGGAGCGAGATAGACATAGGGTTGGTAAGGTCTCATGGAAGCTAAAGTGTCTTGTGGGGTCTTGAGGCCTTCCAAGAGTTCTTTAGGGTGGGAGAATCCTTGGACCTAGAAAAGCTGAGTACCCTGAATCCTATGGTTGTTGCTGTTTAATTCATTTGCTGAGAACTGAGTCTCAAGTGCTGCATTGGTTCCAGCCATGGCCTCACGTATGTCATCTCAATGATTCTGAAATTATACTTGATAGAAGAGCTAGGTGTCCCAACTTCTCGTTTCTAGGCCAGTGCTATTTCTGTGTTCTGAGAAAGCTTAGGGTTGACTGTGGCACTTCTGAGGATATAAGATTTTGAGACACAAGGAAAGGTGGAAAGAGTGGTAGCATCCTAGGGGTGTGCAAACTTTATTAAGTGATAATTTTCATTAGGGAAGGGAGTGATACTGCCAGTTAGGGAGTGTGTGACACCTCAGTTAAACGAGTGTTGGTGTTAAGTCATGGTGTTGGGTCTCCTTCTCAGCATCCCAGCTCTCAGCTGCCTTCTTCCGGTTGTCACCCGATACACTGGCTGGACAGCTCTAATCCCTGGGTTCTTGTCCGCGACTAACCAGCATATCTCTTGCTGGATTAGTCCTCAGGGATCACAGAACAGCTTGGCTTCTTCCTTCCCCAAGCAATGTACTGCTAACGCCAAGTACGGGGAACTTGGTGTAACGCAATACAGATCCTTGGAATCGCTGACTCACTTCAGAGATGTCGGTGCCCATAAATGTGAGTGGGCAGCATGGGAGTAAAACAGTCTTCAAGGACATTACTAGACTTTTAGACACTCCAGTCTTTCCTACACTTGTGTTAAATGTTTTGCCAAATAATGAATTCCAGTTAAGTCAAGAAGGATTTTCTGATACTAAGGACTGAGAAAAGTAAATGAGATATGAGTCATGAGAACTTCTTGGCGGAAGTGGCTTAGATCAAATGAACATAGCACCTTAATCCTTTCTTGCTATGTATGTAGATTCTTTTCTTTATTTTCTGTTTTGGCAGTCTATCCAGAATTTGAAAGATAAATTTTGGGGGAGGGTCTGTGGAAGGGACGGAACAGTCATTTTCAGTTAGCAGATGCAAACTAGTATGTATAGAGTGGGCCAACAACAAGGCTCTGCTGTGTAGTGTATATATTCAATAATATATTGAATATTGAACCACATTCGATATCCTGTGAGAAACCATGGTGGAAAAAATATACACACAAAATATATATATATGCATGTACAACTGAATCACCTTGTTGTACAGCTGAAATTAACAGAATATTGTAAACCAACTATATTTCAATAAAAAAGAAATAAATCTAATTGTTCATAGTTTTAGATAGATATGTGACTTCCCTGGTGGCTCAGACGGTAAAGTGTCTGCCTACCATGCGGGAGACCTGGGTTCGATTCCTGCGTCAGGAAGATCCTCTGGAGAAGGAAATGGCAACCCACTCCAGTACTCTTGCCTGGAAAAGCCCATGGACAGAGGAGTGTGGTGGGCTACAGTCCATAGGGTTGCAAAGAGTCGGACACGACTGCATGACTTCACTTTAGACAGATATACTATCAGTCTGAGCCAGTGACAAACTGTCCCAAACTGACAGCTTGTTTTTTTTAAGATGCAATTATGAATTTATTTATTTTGGCTGTGCTGCCTTTCTCTGGTTGCGGCGAGTGGGAGCTTCTCTAGTTGTGGTGTGTGCGCTTTCTTATTGCAGTGGCTTCTCTTGTTTCAGAGCACAGGCTCTAACGCAAGGGCTTCCGCAGTTGCGGCTCGTGGGCTTTAGAGCGTTTGCTCAGTAATTGTGGCACAGGGGCTTGGTTGCCCTGCGGCACGTGAAATCTTCCCAGACCAGGGATTGAAGCCATGTCCCCTGCATTGTCAGGCAGATTCTTAATCACTAGACCACCAGGGAAGTCTCCAATATAACAGTTTGGACTCTAACTTATAACTAAATGTGCAAGGCGAATAGAAGCTCCGATGCCCATGGCAGGTGGAGACCATGCAGTACTGGAGGGGTGAGCAGCTAAATTCCCTTCTTTCTAGTGGTTTATCTTCTATTTCTCTTTTTTTGTAAAGCATAGTGGGCTTCTCTGGTGGTGCTAGTGGTAAAGAACCTGCTTGCAAATGCAGGAGGCATAAGAAGCATGGGTTCTATCCCTGAGTCAGAAAGATCCCCTGGAGGAGGAGATGACAACTCATTCTAGTATTCTTGCCTGGAGAATCCCATGGACAGAGGAACCTGGTGGGCTATAATCCACAGGGTCGCAAAGATTTGGACATGACAGGCAACTTAGCATGCACACATAAAGAATACTGTTTTCCTAATTGTCTAAAAACAATTTATTCTTTCAAAATAAATTTACTAATCTTGTTACTGTGTGCCAGGCACTGTGCTAATATATAACAAGATGGCCTTGACCTCTTGGAGCTTAAGGTCTGCAGCGGCACAGCCCAATAGAAATATAATGTGCGCACATGTTGTGACTTAAAATTTTCTAGTAGCTACATTAAAAAAGGTAAAAAAAAAAAAAAAACCAGGTAAAATAAATTTTGAAAATGTATTTTACTTAATTCAATGTATCTAAAATATCATCATGCCAACACATAACCAACATAAAAATTGTTAGTGTGACAGTTTACAATTTTTTTATTGTACTAAGTCTTCAAAACTTGCTATGTATTTTATGCTGACAGCACATCTCAATTTAGACTCACCATGTGTTAAATGCGCAACTGCCTCACATGGCTGGCGATTACTGAACTGGGCAATACGGGTTTACAGAAACCTGATACATAGTCACACAAGTAAATATTTGGATGACAGTCGTAATAAGCGCTTGGGAAGAACTTGGGAATGCTAAAGGTGAGACTCAGGGGATGAACTGCTATTAACCAGGTGTGAAGGAAGATAAGAGTACTCCAGGCAAAGGAAACAGTCTGTGTAACAACTTTGAGTTGAAAAAAAGAGTGAAAAGGAGGCCAGTGAGCTGAAATGTGTGAGTAAGTGGGGAAATGAAGACACTAAGAACAGAACGATATAAAACATCCAAAAGAAATGTAGTTTTAGAGAAAAGGTAAATGTGACTTTGAGACATTGACTTTTTTAATGGATATCTTTCCCCATCACTATTGTATTTTGTTTGTTTTTTACTTTTTGCTGCACCGGATCTTTGTTGCTGTGCACAGGCTTTCTCTGGTTGTGGCGAGCAGGGACTGCTCTTCATTGCGGTACACGGGCTTCTCGTTTAGGTGGCTTCTCTCGTGGTGAAGCACAGGCTCTCGGCCGCCGGCTTCAGTAGTTACGGTGAACAGGCATAGTTATCCTGCAGCATGTGGGATCTTCCTGGACCAGGGATCGAACCTGTGTCCTCTGAATTCACAGGTGGATTCTTAACCAGTAGATCACCAGAGAAGCCCAAGACATTGACTTTTGGTTGAAAAAAATAGAGATATGGTATAGGAAGATGGGAGAAAGGAAAGACCAGAGATTTAGCCTTTGGAGTTGGTGGAGCTGGCAAGTTACCTCTTTTGTCAAAGTCCTAAGGTCTGGACTTCTTTTTCTGGGGCCACTCCCAGGTGGGCTGGAGACCACAGCTGGGAGGGAGTGGATTAAGTTGATGAAACAGATCAGGAGTGGGCAGAGACAGAGTGAATATAAAGTGCATCCTGGAAAGGGCCAAAGGTCATGAAGGGGAGATTAAACCCAGCAATGAAGTTTTGGGGGCCAACAGGAAAAGGAATAAAAGTTTAAATCAAAGAGATGGAAGCCTGAGAGTGGTGAAATGACATGAGGGAGCAAAATCAAGAAGTAGGGGGTCAAAGTCAGCAGATCAAAAGTGATTGGTGGACAGTTGTATTCCTCAGGACAGCATCTTTGTGGGTGGTGGGTAGACCAGGTTTAAAATTGAGGTGAAGAGTCCAGTAGATACTCTCAACAGCTACCATGTTTCCAGTACTTCTATACACTGCCAGCTTCAGACAAAGTGACCCAGAGTCTGGTCCTGGAACATGAGTTGATCCCTCTCAGGGCTATGGTACGTTTCTGTGCCTGGAGAGAAAGCTTACTTGTTTGGGAGCTGTGGAAACCTGCCCCAACTGTTACCTCCCATGCTTACAATCTGGCACACAAGGTGTCTGCTGCTCTCAGCAAATCTGAAGGAGATGGCGGCGATGAACACTGGTATTTATTTTTCAGATGGTAAAGTCTCTCTTCCACCCATCACCAGGAGAAGGCAGGGCATTTCTGCATCACTAGACCTTGGGTCAAAACCTGCTACTCCTAATTCCATCATGATTTGCTTAAAGCTTGCTGTGTTCCTGCTGAGATCATATGAAGAAGCCTGATTCGTAGGTTCCCAGAGTTTATATTTTCCTCTCATCTGGAAATGCTGAAACAGCAAAGTGTTCTCTTGGCTGAGTGAGAGAATCCAACAGTTGGTAAGATGGCAGTGAGCCTGTTTGAAGACCCAGTCCTGAGCTGGACACAGATAGCAAATACTGCACTTCAAAAGCAAACCAAACCACCCTTACAGACCAAAGTCTTTTAGCAGGAAAAAAGCTGTTTCCTTCACATAATGTGATAATGTTCTGCCTTGGAGATGATAATTGGCTTTCAAGGACAAATGGTTTGCTCAGTAATGTTTGTGGAAATGTTGCCATCTACTCTCTAGGTCTTAGTTCTGAAGGTATTCTCCCTCATAATCTCTGAAAGTTAAAGATGATAGGTGCATGAATAAGAAGAGTAACAATGTATGGGATAGGGATCATTTCCAAGACCAAAGGAGTCATTTTTAATCTAGGCTTGTCAAAATAACTGTCTACATTTATTGATCATGTTGATTAAATAATGATTAAGAGCCGTGTTAAATCATTCTGGAACCATGCAGACTTAAACAATTTTGAGTAAATTAAAAGAAAATATGTTTGTAAGCTATGCTTTTGGATGACAGTGCATTCAGGTCTTTTGTGAATGACAAGAGGAAAAGAAAGGAGAGGTGTTCGAGGAGGTGGGAAGCTACATAGGATCACTCGGGGCTTGGAGGTCATGACCAGGTGTTTGGGTTTTATTCTAAGAGTAATAAGAAGCTAGGGGGGATATTCACAGGGGGAGTATTCACAAGATCTGATTTGTGTTTTTAGAAGTGCATGCTGGCTACCTTGGGGTGTAGTCATATTCAATCTAGAGGGAGGATGAAGTTCCCATTCTAGTTCTGGTCATGTTGCTGCTGAAAGGCATGGGTTCCCAGGTGATGTGGCAACAAATAGAAAAAACTCAGAGGGGAGAAAAGAACAAGCCAACCTTGTAGCAAGAGGTTTCCTCCACCCATATGTCCTACTGGCTTGGAAATGTAGCCAGAATCAAAGGGTGTATAACATCATCAAGCCTTTGGGGGGAGTTTTGTTTGCAGAGAAGTTATGCTTGGGAACAGGTTTGAAAAACTTGAAAATGTGATGATAAAAGTCAGGCCTGCCATTCTTCGGGGTTGGTACACGTCCTGAACAGACTTGCCAGGGCAGGTCCCACACAGAATGTTCCGCTACAGGCTTCTCAGTACCGCTTCTCTAGGGTGACTCCCACCCTGAAGAGGAGTCCAAGGGGATTTGGCTCCAGAAGGACCATCTGGGATTGGAAGTCCACCCATTTCACTCCTGATAGAGATATTTTCTCTGTCCCTCCGGGTCACTCTCCCTTCATTCAGTTGCATAGCATCTCTCCTCCCCTTTGCCAGGCCTTTGTGAGTCATAGGGGCACCCTGCCCATAGGCAGTTGACCCTGCAGAGAGGAGACACACAGCACATCTTTTTCAGGGATTTTAGTGAAAATTTCCTTTATTACTGGGAGGAAATTTCAGGGTACAGGTTACATACAGTCCTTCTCATTCTCCTTTGAGTGAAGCCAGTTAAGAATTAAGAAGCCCCTTATTTGCCCCTCTGCTTCGGCTAAAGGAAGCAGCGTTTAGTTTAGCATAGCATGCATGGTCAGTCATGTCTGACTCTTTGTGACCCCATGGACTACATTCTGCCAGGCTCTTCTGTCCGTGGGATTTCCCAGGCAAGAATAGTGGAGTGGGTTGCCATCTCCTCTTCCAGGGCATCTTCTCCACCCAGGGATTGAACCCATCTCCCCAGGGTCTCCTGCATTGCAGGTAGATTTTTTTTTTAACTGCTGAGCCACCGGGGAAGCCCTTAACTCCTCTGCGTAAGTCTGTGTGATTGAATTCTTCTGTTTCATCCTGACTCTCACCCTCCAGAGCTGGACTGGACTGGTTCAGCTAACGTCTTTCTCTATCTGCTTCTGAGGTTTCTGAGAAAAAAAGTCCCTGTAGGTCTGGGTGCAGACTTATCTCTTTAGTTTCAGGCTGAAGTGGTTTTTCTTGAAGCTGCATAAGCCCCCTTGCAGTTAGCAATCTCTGGATTTTGTTCTTGGACCTTGCCAGACTCCCTCACACCTTTGTGTGTGTGTGTGTCCCAGGCTCCTTCTTCCTGGCTCACTCTGCTCAGCTGAGACGTCTGTCTCTATCCACAAAATCTCTTCTGTAGCAAAGCCTTGGCTGACCCAATCTGCCTCCCTCTGTTGAACCTCATCTCTCTCTACAAGACGTCACCATCTAACCTTTCAGATACAGGTTAGCAGGCCCCTTCCCATCATTTTTCTCCTCTTGAGCCCTGGGAGTTGATAAATGTAGAATAACTTGTTTTCATGCCATACCCTAGGCCTGTATGCCATAAATTTTACAATGTTAAGATTTTGAAAATTCAGCTTGGTTATTTTAAAGGTCATCTCTATGGAGTTTTATTAAATTCCTTTTAAAGTTTTTTATTATATTTTTATTTCAAAAATTTTACCCTCTTTATACAATTTTCTAAGTATCTGGACCTCCCAAATTTATTAATATATTTCTCTAAATATTTACTGTTTATCTTAAAGAATACTGTGCCATATATATATATATATATATATATATATATATATGAAAAGTGGAATGAAAGTGTTAGTTGCTCAGTCATGTCCGACTCTTGCGAACCCATGGACTGTAGCCCCCTAGGCTCCTCTGTTCATGGAATTCTCCAGGCAAGAATACTAGAGTGGGTAGTCATTCCCTTCTACAGGAGATCTTCCTGACCCAGGGATCGACCCCGGGTCTTCTGCATTGCAGGTGGATTCTTTACTGTCTGAGCCACCAGAGAATTGAGAGAGCTCTATGATTAGATGACTTTTTATAAAAAGCATTCAGAATAATTTTAAGTGTATGTTTTGAACTTTGAGATGTGTCAGATACTTTTACTTCACTAATTACAGTTAGAAGTAATTTTAGCTCTAATATTTAAAGAAGGAGACCCTAATAATTATATCCCTTTGTACATTAGCAAAACCTGGTATTTCTATTATCAGAATGAAGGTTCATTGGAATTGCCCCTTTGCCCAGCACTCTGGCTGAGTTGCAGGTACATGAGGAAGGGTTAAGGCAGTGAGATGGAGTCTGTACTTGAAGTGTTTAACAAACACAAGTTTAATGGGCTGGTAGGGGAGGAAACAGCATTTGCCTTGGATATCGTTTGGGTCAAGCTTTGGTAACTGTAATGACTTCTCAGAACTTAGGTTGGGTAACCCACTGATCAGTCTTGGATCTTTTGTTTTTCCAGTTATAAATTCTCTTGTGGCTTAATTATATATGAAAATGTAAACAGAGAAGGGTCATTAAGCAGCCTATAATGAGGTCAAAGTGCCTGTGGATTCTCTACCTGCCTTTTGCTGGATTACATATTAATATTTCCTGGTAATGGGCAATCAACTGGGTGTTCATAAACTTTCAGGACTCTAGACAAAAAAGTATTTACATAAAACCCAATATTCACTGGCTTCCAAATGGGGTCATATGAACATCTCCCTCCTGTCTTCTCTACTCCTGACATTGAAAAGCAGGTGCCTTAACAGTGGTCCAACCCAGAGTCTTTGTGGAATTCCCATGTCTGCACTCTTTGCTTCATCTTGACCTATGGCTTTTAACAATTTATGTCGATAGAGCTTATTCTGGGAGTCTTTTTATTTTTTTAAAAAAAGAGCAAAGGGGGATACAGTTTGGCGATATCCTCTTTTCTCTCTATTCATATTCCTCCCACTTGTCACTGTTTCCATCAAGATGTTTTAAAAATTATATGAGCACTCCATGTTCACTGTGAAAAATTAGAAAATACAGAAGAGCAAAAGGAGAAAAATTACATCAAATTTTACCATGCAGAGGTATCCAATTTGGTTTATAACAAAGTTCTCATTGGAGTGCACAGCCGTTTCTATGAATTCTTCATGGGGGTGTTATCTACTGTGGATCTATGTCTAAGAGCTACTATTACTGGAACCAGGAGAGACAAACTGATCTTGAGACCAAGTATAGTAGGATGAGAACATGGTAAGACTACAGTGTTTTGTGCAGCCAAGGAGAGACGGCATTGACTCACTCTTGCCATCCTGTGGGACCACTTGGCTGTGTGTGAGGACAGAAGAGGTCTCTGTCAGGGCTGTGAACAGCTTGGTTCAGACTTCGGACTGACTGCAGAATGACAAACAATAGCATGGGGATACTCTGGGATGGCTTACTGCTTTTTTTCTTTAAAAAGTCTTTGAATTCTTTTAACTGTCTGGCTTTACTTATAATTAAAGAAATGCTAATTGGAACATCCCTGAGCTCTGTTACTACTTATTAAATTAGCAAAAAATTAGTAACTGGCAAAATCCCATGCTAGTGGAAGGGTTGGCGCACAGATAGCGTTTGTATGTTGCAAGTGACATTTCAGTTGCTCCAGTGATTCTGGAAAACGTTTTGTTCGATTATAATAAGGACAGTGACACTGATTTTGTGCTCTTTTACTCAGCTATCACCCATGTTATGGGATATTGCTTGAGGAAATAATAAAAAATAAAATCATTTATATGAAAAAGTTACAATTTAGATTATCAGGAAAAGCATTGTCAAGAGACTCTCCTTCTATTTTATCATTTTCAAAATGTGTTTTATCCACTTAAGAGAGCTTTTCTAAGTATTGTAGTGTTTGAGTGGTGACTGAGCCCAAGGCTGCAGGAGATAAACTTCTCTTGCTTAAGTGGAAGGGCACAACTGGTGACTTTCTGCACAGGAAAAGCTGCCTGTGGATTTTCCTCATTCCTGCCAAATTATCCCAATATGTACACTAATGTTGATTGATAGTGTAACAGAATGCAGAATGAATGGGGATCTTAGAGGACATCTTGTTTAACTCACTAACTGAGACGTGTACCTCCTCTAAGCTTGTGGGCAGATGTCTGGTCACTGCTTCAACTCATAACCTCTTGGAACCATTTGTTGGAAGTTCCATTATTCAGAAAGTTCTTCCTTAGGTTAAAACAAAATCAGAGACTTCCTGGTGGTCCAGTGGTTAAGACTCTTGAACTCCCAATGCAGGGTGCATGGGTTTGATCCTTGGTTCTGCTCAGCACAGCCAAAAAAACAAACAAAACAAAATCAGCCTACTTACAATTTCACCTATTAATTCCACTTCAGTCTTCTAAGGACATGTAAAATAAATCTGGTTTCCTTTTAAGTCTTTTTCCCCCCAGGCTGAAAATAGCTCTTTTAGACTTTGCTCAGATGTTGAACATATGGTTATTTTTCTCTGGAAGCATACCAATTTGTTGATATTCTCCTTAAAGCATTGCAGAAGAAAATGACCACAATCCCCTGTATGTAGTCTAAACATTTCAGAGAAGGCCTAGGAGGATTGCTCATTCTTGACACCACATTTTTATGAAAATTAAGACCTTATTAACTTTCATTCCTGCCATTTACCCATATTGTATGTGTGTACAACTAAAAGTTATTAATATCTTCATTTATGTGGTTGTTTGGTTTCTCTATTCTGTAGAAGTGCTTCATTATATATAAATGTATAAATACTTTGATGAGGAATCATTCAGAGATAGTAACAAGCACTAATCTGAATTTTTGCATATGTAAATGTCCATCTAACCACTACCTAGAACAACATGTAGAAATTTTCCAGCACCTCGGTTAACAGCTCCCCAAATGTAACTTTTATTCTGACCTCTGTAACTGTGGGTTAATTTTGCTGTTTGAACTTCATGTAAATGAAATTGTGATATTCCAGTTCTCACTTTGGTGTCTATGAGCTTTATTCATAGTTTTGAATGAAGCTGAAGCTTACTTTTTTCAATGCTATTTTGCATTCTGTAGTATGAATTATACCACAATTTATTTATCTATCAGTTGTTAGCCTTTCTTGAATAAAACTCCCATGACAGTTCTAACATATGTCTTTTGGAAGATATAATTACTCACACCTGTTATATACTCAGCCATAGAATTGATGGTGAGTTTTCATGGTTGCTCAGCAGTAAAGAGTCCGTCTTCAATGCAAGAGACAGGGGTTTGATCCCTGGATCGGGAAGGTCCCCTGGAGAAGGAAATGGCAGCCCACTCCAGTATTCTTGCCTGGGAAATCCCATGGACAGGGGAGCCTAGCAGGTTACAGTCCAGTGTTTGTCACTGAGTCATGTCCAGCTCTTTGTGACCCCACCAACTGTAGCCCGCCAGGCTCCTCTATCCATGGGATTCTCCAAGCAAGAATACTGGAGTGGATTGCCATTCCCTTCCCCAGAGGTTACAGTCCATGGGCTCACAAAAGAGCTGGACATGACTTAGCAACTAAATAACAAAAGAATTGATAAGTTTCACTTAGTATATACTGTTTTGTTTGGTATCCACTGCCAAACAATTTCCAAAGTGGTTATACTACTTTATATTCTCACTAGTAATGTGTGGAGTTTCAATTCTCCATATCTTTTCCAGCACTAATTATTGAAAGTTCTTTTCATTTTAGCCAGTTTAAAGAGGTGTATGGTGTTATCTAATTGTTTTATTTCACATTTTCCTGATGACTGGTTAGCAGTATAATATTCAAGTAAAATTAATTGCATGATTCAGCTCTCTTGAATTCATTTTGGATTGCTACTTTATTATCCCATAAATTTGCTATTCCACTAGCTTCTTATTATCCCCTCATTTTAATTATACCATTTATCCTCCAAGTCCCCATAATATGTGGATGTGTACGGAATAAGGCATCAAGCCCGTCTAAGTTGATATCATGTTTTGATTGGCATCCTTGGGTAAGCCTTTCAACCAGCTATGAAATCAGCCTAACTGTGTGACTATCAGCCCATATTTCACCATGCTCTCCATGAAGTTGCCTAAAAATATTGAAATTCAGATCTTCTCATACCTATAATATTCTTCTTACCTATCAGTCTAGTTGGTATTCCTACCAAAAAATGAAGTAAGTTTAAGTTGGTATTCTCCGTGAATCAAGACTGGCTTCTATTAATCATGTATTCCTTTTCTAGAGCTTACAAATTATCCTTTTGATTTCCTAATGATGTATCTTCCACTTTAGAAATGTAAGACAGCATTTTCAACTTCTTACTTAAAACAAAAGTGTGGTTTATGATGGTCTCGTTGCTTCATTCAATTGCTGTGTTTAAGCTGATTTTCTTTTTTATAAATTGAACTCTTCCTTAAAGATTTTAAGATAGCTCATTAGTTGACAACTACATAATCAGTACTTTTTTCATAGAGGATAGGAATTAAGCATTTCACAGTGTAAGTAATCATTTTTAATTTATTTCTAAACTTAAATTTCTAATTATCTGATTTTCCTAATCCCATATGTACTAAAATAATGCTTTACTTTTGCAAATGGGCAGAATGATAGAAAAGATGGATAGTGGGAAATATTTTTTAAAAAGAAGATCAAAACTTAAAATACTGTGGATCATTTAATAAAATTATCTTGGTCTATTAAATAGCATCTCAATGAGATTAAAGAGGTGGTCAACTTTTAAAGTGAGAATCTGGTCTAGCTTTGAGAAATACAGAATCAGTAACAGATATAACCAATTTATATCTTAGGGCTATTGTTGCTTATTACATTTCTTTGTGAATTAAGCAAGAAAAGTAAAGATTTCACGGAATATATTCAGTTAGTTATAGCAGCTGCCTTAAGATTGAAGATTTGGGGGCTGCTACAACCCCCCAGTTAGCCTTGTCTTCTATTTCTTCATTATATTGCAGCAAAATATTTGAATCAAAGAAAAACAAGAAGTTACCTAGTTCAATGTTTAAAATTTACCAGTGAGGAAACAAAAACGCAGTGAAACAAAATGATTTGCTTAAATTTTACCACCCACGTGGTGGTTGAAGAAGCAGATGGACAATATTTCTGCTTTCAGGGAGATCACATTTTAGTTGGAAACGGACCCGGAAGAAGAAAACACAAACACTAGAACAGAATAGATGGTGGTAAGTTTTAGACAGAGACTGGGATACACTACATCGAGTGGTCAGATCTTGTGGAATTTAGTTCTCTTTCTGCTTTACCAAAATGTTTCTTGAATGACTGTTTCGGAGTGGGAGGGGTGGGTGGGGTGAATTGAGAGAGTAGCACTGAAATATATACATTACCATGTGTAAAACAGATAGCTAGTGGGAAGTTGCTGTGTGACATAGGGAGCTCAGCCTGGTGCTCTGTGACAGCTAGAGGGGTGAGGTGGGGAATGTGGGAGGGAGGCTCAGAAGGGAGGGGATATATGCACACTTAAAGCTGACACATGCTGTTGTACTGCAGAAATCAACACAACATTGTAAAGCAATTATCTTCCAATTGAAATTAAAAAATTAAAAAAGAAATAGAGGAGATGAAAGACAATACTTTGCATGTATATTGAACGTCAAAATACAAGTTTATTTTCTTTTGAGTAACATACCCCCATTTGTTTGGTTTTTCGGGGGGGGGTCTTATTATTGTTATTAAAGTACAGTTTTTTACAATATTGTATTAGTTTCAGGTGTACAGCACAGTGATTCTGTTGGTTTTATTTTGGGGGAGATTATGTTCCGTTATAGGTTATCACAAGAAATTGAGTATAATTCCTCATTCTACACAGTAAGTCCTTCTTGCTCTCACTTGTTTTTTAAACAAACTCGGAATATATTTACAGAATGAAGATACGTGTAAATGGAAAATATACTTGAGGAATTCGGGAAGTCCTGCAGTGTGGCTTAGGGCAAATGAATCATATCTTTCCACCTTTGAAATTGTTTTTCCAGATGTATTGATTAAAATCTTCTCAGAGGAGTTTGATGAAATGGTATGACTAATGACTAACCTAGGAAATATTTCCATAGCTTTTCTAAGGAAGACTGGAAAGATACTCTTAGAGGCCTCCTCAAATCCCAGTTTTGACATTGAAGCTCGACCAGTGTACACGTCATCTAATTTGGTGATCCTTCAGCTTTCCTGCCACCGAATAGGGAAAACATTTAACATCAAGAACTATGTTAGACTTCAGGGAATAAAAATGTCTGAGATAGGATCCTGGCCCTCAGGGATGCTATACTCTAATTAAGGAGATAAGTCCCAGGTTAGTATGTTGAGCAAGTAGACAGAAAAGACGCTTGATGGCTATCCGGAGGAGGAGAAAATGCCTTTCTGTAGGAGGAAGGCTTCCTGGTAGACGTTATGAGGTGGACTGGACTCTGGAGGATACGTGCTTTGAAAAGGAGAATGCTGTAACTATAGCAGTGCTGGTGGAAGGTTTCTCAAATAAAGCTTCTACAGGGACTGGGGCAAAGGTTCTTGTTGTTCCCCAGTGACATAGGTCAAAAAAGTCCGTTTGTGATGAACAAGCCTGGGTGACCGGAAAAGGTAAAATGGGGTAGGGTAGGGCAAAGAGGGAGGTGAAAGATGATTTTGTAGTCTGTGTCTGGGTGACAGATGGCTTCATTCATATGACTGAGGAATTCTGAAGGGAAAGCAGGTTTGAGGGTAAGGTCATATCTGAGGTTAGTAGCAAATCTGATTTAAAATGTCCATCAGATAGTAGGAGTGAAGAACTGGGCCAGGAGTGAGGTGATGGTAGTATTGAGGAATCACTGCTGTGAGCAGTGGTCAATGAGATGGGGAATGTGGGAACTCTAAGTGAAACACTGAGCAAGAGCCACTGCTGCTTTCCACTGGGGCCTTTCTAATTGATCTCCTAGAGTAAAATGATTCCTTGGAAGCTCAAGAGAGCTGACAGTTATTGACCCAATACTCACCTCATTCAATACTTGATGTTAATGACAGTAAATGGGGCAACCTATATTAGTACCTACACAGTCCTACTCTTGCTTATTAATAGGATGAAATGTATATGTTATACACCATGTATCTATCTCATATACTTTGTGATCTAGACTAAGGCATACCTGAGGGTAGAAAGAAGCACAATTCAATCATTCCAGGACACCATGTGTACGCCAAGACTGCCCCAGGCAAAGCAGTAAGTATGGCAGACTACCTACTGAGAAATTACAGTTGTAAAAACTGTAAGGTAAAAAAAGAGCAATTTTTATTGTTTTATTAGCTAAGTGACCCTGTATAAACCACTCAATCTCTCTAAGCCTTGGTTTTCTCATTTGCAGAATTTAAAGAGGAACTGTCCCTCTATAGTTCTTTTCACATCAGAGTGACCCTTCCAGTATGAATGCTAGTTCTGAGTATGTTGTTATTGTCGTTTAGTTGCCCAGTTGTGTCTGACTCTTTGCAACCCTGTGGATTGCAAGTACATAGGTGAAAGCAGAGAAATCGTTAGAACCAATAGAAAACTATTGCAATAATCTAGATCAGAGATGATTTTAGTTTGGACTGGAATGGTAGCAATGAAAGTTATGAGACGAGATTAGATTCTGGATATAACTTGAAGGAAGAGTCTACAAGATTTTTGTAGAGAATGAGAGATGTTAAGGAAGAATATAACTATTTTGATATACGTCACTGAAGGAATAAACTTTCTATTCATGAGGCTGGGAAAACTATGAGTGGAGTAGATTTCGGAGGAAGATCAACTTTGGAAATGTTAAGTTTTAGATGTCAATTAAGGATCCAAGTAGAGGCGTTGAGTAAGATATTGAAGTCTGTAGTCCGGGAGAGTTTAAGCTGCAGATATATATATTTGGAAGTCCCCAGATGATATCAGTAAGTATGTGATGGTCCAAGAGAAGAGAAGAGACACAAGGTCTGAGCCCTGTGCATTCTGACTAAACGCGAAGGTAAAAGAGATGGAAGGAAACAGCAAAGGAAATTGAAAAGGAGCAGCCAGAGTGCTAGGTGGAAAACCAAACAAACCTATCTTGGGATAAGCAGGAGGAGTATTTACTAATGGGAAGGGAATTATCAACTCATATGCGCAGTGGTCTGCTGCTGGTACATCAAGTCAGATGAGAACTTAAAATTGATCATTGGATTTAGCGACATAAAGGTCACTGAGGAAGTTCAGTTCAGTTCAGCTGCTCAGTCGTGTCCGACTCTTTGTGACCCCATGAATCGCAGCACGCCAGGCCTCCCTGTCCATCACCAACTCCCGGAGTTCACTCAGACTCACGTCCATCGAGTCAGTGATGCCATCCAGCCATCTCATCCTCTGTCGTTCCCTTCTCCTCCTACCCCCAATCCTTCCCAGCATCAGAGTCTTTTCCAATGAGTCAGCTCTTCACATGAGGTGGCCAAAGTATTGGAGTTTCAGCTTTAGCATCAGTCCTTCCAATAAATACCCAGGACTGATCTCCTTTAGGATGGACTGGTTGGATCTCCTTGCAGTCCAAGGGACTCTCAAGAGTCTTCTCCAACACCACAGTTCAAAAGCATCAATTCTTCGGCGCTCAGCTTTCTTCACAATCCAACTCTCACATCCATACATGACCACAGAAAAAACCATAGCCTTGACTAGATGGACCTTTGTCGGCAGAGTAATGTCTCTGCTTTTCAATATGCTATCTAGGTTGGTCATAACTTTCCTTCCAAGGAGTAAGCATCTTTTAATTTCATGGTTGCAATCACCATCTGCAGTGATTTTGGAGCCCCAAAAAATAAAGTCTGATACTGTTTCCACTGTTTCCCCATCTATTTGCCATGAAGTGATGGGACCAGATGCCATGATCTTCGTTTTCTGAATGTTGAGCTTTAAGCCAACTTTTTCACTCTCCTCTTTCACTTTCATCAAGAGGCTTTTTAGTTCCTCTTCACTTTCTGCCATAAGGGTGGTGTCATCTGCATAGCTGAGGTTATTGATATTTCTCCCGGCAGTCTTGATTCCAGCTTGTGCTTCTTCCAGCCCAGCGTTTCTCATGATGTACTCTGCATAGAAGTTAAATAAGCAGGGTGACAGTATACAGCCTTGATGTACTCCTTTTCCTATTTGGAACCAGTCTGTTGTTCCATGTCCAGTTCTAACTGTTGCTTCCTGACCTGCATACAGGTTTCTCAAGAGGCAGGTCAGGTGGTCTGGTATGCCCATCTCTTTCAGAATTTTCCACAGTTTATTGTGATCTACACAGTCAAAGGCTTTGGCATAGTAAATAAAACAGAAATAGATGTTTTTCTGGAACTCTCTTGCTTTTTCCATGATCCAGCGGATGTTGGCAATTTGATCTCTGGTTCCTCGGCCTTTTCTAAAACCAGCTTGAACATCTGGAAATTCACAGTTCACATATTGCTGAAGCCTGGCTTGGAGAATTTTGAGCATTACTTTACCAGTGTGTGAGATGAGTGCAATTGTGCGGTAGTTTGAGCATTCTTTGGCATTGCCTTTCTTTGGGATTGGAATGAAAACTGAGCTTTTCCAGTCCTGTGGCCACTGCTGAGTTTTCTAAATTTGCTGGCATACTGAGTGCAGCACTTTCACAGCATCGTCTTTCAGGATTTGAAATAGCTCCACTGGAATTCCATCACCTCCACTAGCTTTGTTCATAGTGATGCTTCCTAAGGCCCACTTGACTTCACATTCCAGCATGTCAGGTTCTAGGTGAGTGATCACACCATCGTGATTATCTGGGTCATCGTTTTATCATTGAGGAATGATGAGGGCAAAAGCCTGAGGTAGAAGGGTTTAAGAGAGGAAAGGGGAAAAAATTGGAGACAGCACTTAGACAACTTTTTAAGATTTTCTCTAACAGGGAGAAGAGAAGTGAAGTGACAGCTGGAAGGGAAAGTGAAGTTGAGTATTTTTTTTTTCCTGCAAGATGGACAATGATCAAATAGAAAAGAAGAAATGGAAAATACAGCAGTGAGGAATAAAATTTGTAGAGTGATGTCAAGAAGGAAGAGAGCTAGTGTGAAAAGTTAAAGGGGGATGATGGGCTTTGCTTGTCTAGTAATAGCACATGGCAGCAGATAGAAGTGGGGTTGACGTGAAGAGAGGTCAAGTCTCTGGTTTGTTCCGAGTGTGCGCCTGGTCATTCCACACTGGCTTTCTACTGTGGAAGAGAGTTGTGTGTCCACTGTGGACCTTTGAATAAGGCTCACTGAAGTCTAGTATATTAATATAATGTCCGTGCTTTCACTGCATGAGACACAGGAAGTCTAGGGTTTTAATCTCAGTTCCACGTCAATTTCCCAAAGTGAGGTTATTTCGCTGACCTTCAGTTTCTGGGGGTTGGAGGGGAAGGAGAGGGAGGGAGGGAGTTAGGGAGAGATAGGGTGAGAGAGCACTTATCTTTTTCTCTTTGGTCCGGAGCATTACTTCTTAATTGTATGCTTTCCTCATTCTGTTTCACTAAATTCTCCTATGCTCTCTCTTTAAATTCCCTTGTTTAGAAGGCAAAGTTAAACCACTGTTACAAAATTTCCTTTCTGTTCAGAGTCAGTGTACTTTTGTTACTGTTTGAAGACTTGTATTGGAGGAGCATTTTTATGGCTCACAAGTAATTTCTTTTAATTTATATCATGTTTGTAAGCAAGGAAGTACCTATTTAACATTTAACGTATTGGGACTTTGGGAAGCAGAGAGGTTAAGTGACTAGCCCAAGGACACACAGCTACTACGTGGTAGACCTGGGCCAGAAATTAAGGTATTTTTCTAATAGTACCTCTCTCTAATAATACCTTTCACAGTATTAAATTGCAGTATTAGAATGGAGGCTTATACTTAAATGTAGAATGCAAAGAAACTAAATAAAGAAAATATTCAAAATATATTCTGCCATTTTGTTCTTGTTAAAAATAAATTATATAAGAATATATTCTTTTTTTTTTTAAAGAATTCTGACAGTTCAGACAAAGCAAGTCCCCATTTACTCACCCAAGTCTCACTGCCCTTCATAGAGGTGACTACTGTTATCAATCAGCTTGTACGTATCTCTCTCTTTTAAAAAGTGGCCTCTGGTGTTGCTTTACCTGGTTTGAAAAGTAGTATGTTGTCATTATAAGAGAAAAAAGAAGAGAAAAAACCACCCACTCATTATCTCACTAAACAGAGATAAATATTTTAGTGTCTTTCCTACTAGTTTTTTTTAAATTAATTTTTTTGGGGCATAGTTGATTTACAATATTGTGTTAGTTTCTGCTGTATAGCAAAGTGAATCAGTTATACATTTACATATATCCACTCTTAGATTCTATTCCCGTATAGGTCATCACGTAGTGGAGCTCCCTGTGCTGTACAGTAGGTTCTTATTAAATGTTATCTATTTCATAGTGGTGTGTATATATCAATTCCAGTCTCCCAATTTATCCCTCCTCCCCCCAACCGCTTGATAACCTTAAGTTTGTTTTCTGTATATGTGTCTCCATTTATGTTTTGTAAATCCTACTAGTTTTTATCTACGAGATATTTATAATAATGCATATTTTATATAATTGTATTTTTAGTGCCTGACGTTTTAACACTGTTGGGTAGCTGCCTGTTCTCTAGCTCAGTCACCCACCTGGAAGCTAGTACCACATCACAACCAGCTGTCTGCATGGCATCATACCCCAAATGCCAGCTATCTATCCCTTGAGAAAGAAATTCTGCTCCTAAGACTATTTCCTACCTCACTAAGGATAAATGAGGCTTTGTGTGCTAACAAAAAACAGCAAAGGGCCCTAACCCCAACCAATGGGAGAAAGGTTAAATAAATTTTGTTGCATCTGTAAGATGGAATGCTGCCATCAAAAATCATGATTTCCCCTTGAAGAAAAATGACATCTTTTCTTCTCAAGCTAGGATGGAAAACAATAACTAACAAAAGGTCAAAAGGGATTTTTGCATATGAACATGCAGGTTTTGGTTGATCCTGTATCTATTTCACACAAAAAATATGCTATACCCCAAACATTGTGGTCTATTGTTATTTAATAAGCAAACCTATCTAAAAAAACCATGATTTTCTAATTACCTGGGAAAATGCTTATAATAAAATAATAGGTATATATATCATACTGCTGCTGCTGCTGCTGCTGCTAAGTCGCTTCAGTCGTGTCCGACTATATGAGTATGTATAAACTGTGTGTGTATAAAATACATATAATATTATAATTTAAAAATATATCTTTATATATTTCATGCCTTTACATTAGATTATGTTTTTTTAAGTGTATTAATTTGTGCTAAATAATTTCATAAGAAATGCATTAAAATATTAACTGCAGTTATCTGTCAGAAGTGGATGATGGTTGATTATTTCTTTCAACATATTTTTCTGTGCTTTTATACTTCTTCCAGTAAAGATATATTACTTTTATGAGGAAAACAAATTTTTTAACATTGTATTATGGGCATTTTCCCATATTGCTAACAATTTTTTTGGAACCCTTGTTTTTAATGACAGCATATTTCTTTAGTTAGATGTGGTCCCCTAATTTAACTATTTACTATAATATTGGAAGTTTCCAATCTTTTTGAAATTATAAATAATGTTGAGATAAATTATCTCCTTTATCAGGTGGGAATGTTCTTTTTCTGTCTAACAGGGTGCATCTTCATTTATGAACCTCACTGAGTGTTTTTCAGGAAGAGAGAACAGATTCCATGTTAATTATTGAATCTCATTGTCTAGGTGAGTGCTTCACATCTACTGAGCCACTTATATCAAAGAATAATGACGGGGACAATAATAATGAACATGCATCTTTGGTTACTCATTAATGCCATCTGCTCAGTAAACCATTAATGGGCTTACACTTTTGACCTGTGAAAAGTGCTTTTAATTACACTTTTTTCCCCTCTTTTCACTGTGTGATTCTACCAGACTGCTGGATCCTTTGAACATGCTGTCACTTGTTTGGAGTGGCAAATAAGCTCTCTGGTTTTATGCTGACTTAAACAATGATTAAAAACAAATATCCCTCTAGGCTTTGGGTGTTGCACTAAGTATAGGATGAATATTTTGGGGTTAAAAGTTCCCACAGTCTATTTGATTAATAAGCAAATCATGTAACTTTTCAGTAATAGATAATTGCTCAATGATTACAAATAAAACAAAAACATAAAAATGATGAAACTAGTAATCAACTAAATTAAAACAACTATTAAAATTAAATAACTTTTTAAACTTATGAAATTAGCAAAGATTTTTAAACTGAAACATCCAGTTTTGTTAGATATAGAGAAAAACATTCATGGAAAGCTTATTGGCCAGTGAGATTGTAAACTGATTCCCTTTGGTCAATTTGGACATAAATATTAATGCCTAAAATCTACTTTCTCTTTGAGCCAGTGTTTATACTTAGAGAAATGTATCCTAAAGAAATAATTATTACTGTGGGATTCTGGTAAAGATTAGTGACAAAACATGTTCAGCAATATTTATACTAAGAAATTAAGAGAACAATCTCAACCTGAGTATATTCAGTCAATATGTATTTATTGAGTCCTATTATATGCCAAATTCCATCATTCCTCAGAATCTTTGGATACAATGATGATGGAACAGGTGATCAAATACCTGTAGCCCAGTAGGTACATCCGTTCAATGAAATTCTAGGTACCCATTTAAAAATCATGCTGCACAAGTTTGCTTCAGTTAAGATAAACTTACAGAATTTAGGTTTACCTTACTGTGTTAAGCAACAAAATACAAGAGAAATTCTTTTTACAAAGTAATGATAATCATGCATTGAACAATGGGCAGTGTAGGACTGTAATCGCTGAGAGAATTTTTTTTAAAAAACTAAGATTTGGGGGAAGTCAAGGCTGCTAACATTGTTAGAGTGGAATGCTTGGGAGGAAGAAGTCCATGAAGAGAGAGCTTCATATATCTCTAGAGGGATCCCCTTGAGTCTTTGAGTGCTGATCTGTACATATGTGAAAAGGGACTTTCTGAACCTAAGGAAATAACTGCTAGAAGGAATGGGTAGGAAATAGCAGCATCACACAAAGTAGGGGAGTACTAATGTTTCCTTCAGCCAGAGTACAAAGAATTTATAGAGCAGAATTCTTAGAAGGTAATCACTTTAATAATAGGGATTAATTGGACTTAGACTAAAGGCTGCTTTGGACCTATCCTCAGTTCAGTTCAGTCGCTCAGTCGTGTCTGACTCTTTGCGACCCCATGAACCGCAGCACGCCAGGCCTCCCTGTCCATCACCAACTCCCAGAGTTCACTCAGACTCACATCCATCGAGTCAGTGATGCCATCCAGCCATCTCATCCTCTGTCATCCCCTTCTCCTCCTGCCCCCAATCCCTCCCAGCATCAGCGTCTTTTCCAGTGAGTCAACTCTTCTCATGAGGTGGCCAAAGTACTGGAGTTTCAGCTTCAGGATCATTCCCTCCAAAGAAATCCCAGGGCTGATCTCCTTCAGAATGGACTGGTTGGATCTCTTTGCAGTCCAAGGGACTCTCAAGAGTCTTCTCCAACACCACAGTTCAAAAGCATCAATTCTTTGGCGCTCAGCCTTCTTCACAGTCCAACTCTCACATCCGTACATGACCACAGGAAAAACCATAGCCTTGACTAGACGAACCTTTGTTGGCCTATCCTAACAAAGCTTAAAAGCAAGATACACAAAGATGCAGCTGATTGCTAATAACTTCACTGCACACCAGAACAAAATCCAATGCTGTTTAAAGTAATTTAACAAAATTCAACTACCAGTGAGGTAAAATTAACTCTCTGTAGCAATCAATCAAAAATTATCAGGTATGCAAAGAGGTAGGAACATCCAACCCATAGTCAGAAGAAAAATCAGTCAGTGGAAAAAGAAATGACACAGGTACAGAAAATAGCAGAAAAAGAACATCAAAGCAGCTATTCTATATATATATATACATACACATATGTATGTTCAAAAAGGTAGAGGAAAACCTGATGATGATAGAAATTGAAGATATTAAAAAAGGACCTAAGTGGGACTTTTAGAAATGAAAAATAAAACATCAGAAACAAAAAATACATTGGATGAGATTAACAGCAGATTAGATACTGCCAAAGAAGAGATCAGTTTAAAGATATAGCAATAGAAGTGTTCCAAAATGAGGCAAAGATATATATATATATATATATATATATTTTTTTTTTTTAAGGAACAGAACATCAGTGATGTGTGAACCAATATAACACGTTCTATCACATGTGTTACTAGAAGCAGAAAATTTTTTTTCTGGAAATAATAGGCAAAGTTGGGGAGTTGATTGCTTGCAAAGGGCAAGAAGATAATTTTTTGGATGATGGAAATATTTTATATCAATTAAATATATATATTAATTGTGGTGGTTATACAATTTTATTCATATATCAAAACTCACTAGACTTAAAATTGGTAAATTTTACTGCAGATTTATCTCTATAAAAATTATGGTCCCCTTCACAAAAATGATGTGGAGTATCATGAAATGATGAAAAATGTAGTAAGGTAAAAAAGAAAAACTTATAATACATGTTTACATTACATTTTATTTTTTGAAAAATATAGAAAAGACTCTTGAGAATCCCTTTGAAAGCAAGGAAACCAAACCAGTCAGTCTTAAAGGAAATCAACCCTGAAGACTCACTGGAAGGACTGATGCTAAAGCAGAAGCTCCAATACTTTGTCTGCCTGCTGCAAACAGCTGACTCATTGGGAAAGACCCTGAAGCTGGGAAAGATTGAGGACAGAGAGAGAAGGGGATGACAGAGGATGAGATGGTTCGATGGCATCATGGGTTCAATGCCATGAACTTGGGCAAACTGCAGGAGATGGCAAAGGACAGGTAAGCCTGGTGTGATGCAGTCCAAGGGGTCACAAAGAGTTGGACTTGACTTAGCGACTGAACAACAACAAAGAAAAAGGCTGAAGAGATATATAACAAAATATTAGCCCTACTGATTGCTTTGTAATGGGAAAATTTTTTTTAAGTAAGTTAATTTTTCTTCTTTTTGCTTAATGTTTAGTTTTAGTTTTCAATTTTTTCCCCAAAGACTAGTTCCGTTGTCCAGACTTGAAAGATGTGATAGGAATCACCAGCCCTGCATCTTTCAAGTCTTTGATGATGGAACTAGTCTTTCTGATGGTTGAGGGTGGGGGTGTTTCATAATACTCCACAGTTCACGAGACTAATGTGCAGACTTTGCCCAAGTCTGAGTATACATATTCAGACTACATACTCTGAACTGGGGATACAATCACCTAATAGGTTTATGGTCACCCAGGACCTACGACTAGGTGGGCTGATCTGTACGATAATCTCTTAACTGTAAGTGGTGTACCTCAGGATGGGTCTCCAAGAATTAGCACATTTTGGAGTAGAAGTCAGTAAAGATTCAGAGGACTGGTTATTTCCCTCAGTGCACAGTGTTCTTGCCCAATGGTCATACTTCCCACAGTTTCCATAGGAACAGTTAGGAGAGAGATGTAACCTGCTTTCGTGTGCTTGCGAGTCTCTTCCTCAGTAGTGCCTTGCTTTCCTTCTACGAACTGATTCCGATCAGAGAAGTGGCTATTACAGTAGTTCTCATCAGACTTAAAGTTTGTTTGCCAGACTTAAAGTTGTTAGTTATATAAATCAAGTAGGACCTTAGTGGGCTTCCCCCTATTTCAACCCGAAGGGACCCACAATAAACCAACAAAAAGAATCATTCATTGAATGTCAGACAGTTCTGCCCATTAGGTTATTTTGCATCTGTGTATCTTGCATTTAATCATTGCTAATCAATACTCAGCTTCTGTGACCCCAGATTCCTGGTATTTTTCGGTAAAATCAGTGGAGCTCATTTCCAATGCAGTGCCTCCAGCTTATAGGAAATAACTGTGTGCATGGGTGCTCAGTCGCTCAGTTGTGTCCGACTCTTTTTGATCCCATTGACTGTAGCCTGCCAGGCTCTTCTGTCCATGGAATTTCCCAGGCAAGATAGTGGAATGGGTTGCCATTTCCTCCTGCGGGGCATCTGCCAGAACTGAGGATTGAACTCATGTCTTCTACATTGCCGGTAGATTCTTTACTGCTGAGCCACCTGGGAAGCCCATCGGCTATTACTAGGTGAGGTCTTATGAGACCTTCAAGCAAGGCAAGGACAGTTTTAGTAAAAGGAGGATTTGAGACTTTTTTCCACTCTCATTAGACAACTCAGCTCAGTGTAGTCAGTTATCTGAATCTTCCCATTTGTCCTCATTTTACATCTTGGGGCTCTAGCCTTTTATTACTGCTGCCCTTGGTTTCACCTAACATATTTGCCTAGGTTGTGAATTACATTTAATGGACATAGTTAAATGTTACAAAATGGGTAACATCTAAAATCAATCTTTGAGTTTGTTTTGGGGTTGTTACAGGCCTTCAGGAGCAAGAGATTGGAGACTTGTATAGGACCATTATAGAAATCCCCTGATAATTGGTCTGTATTTTTAGCCAGTAATTTTTAATTTTCAAAATATCCTTCTGTTTCCTTAAGCTATCAAATGTCCTTGTGCTTTTTCATTCCTTTTATATAGTAGTTATTTGCCAGAGGAGCGGTCCCCAACCTTTTTTACACCAGGGACCAGTTTTGTGGAAGACAGGTTTTCCATGGACCCAGGGTGAGGAGATGGTCTTGGGATGATTCAAGCACATAACATTTATGCGCTTTATTTCTATTATTGTTACATCAGCTTCACCTCAGATCATCAGGCACTAGATCCTGCAGGTTGGAAACCCCTGTTATATATGGGGGTCTCGCCAAACCTGCCTTCAGTGAGGTCTTCATTCCAGCTGATCACCATTTGCCCTTGGCTGCCATGGGCTGCTAGAGTTTCATCCGTTACTACCAGCCGGGCTTATTGTTCCATTTAGTTGCAATCAGGTCAGATGATAGATTTATTCATAATGCCTCTGTTTTATTAGGAATCTGTTGCTTGTCCCTGATACCTGATACACATATCTGCTTATTTAGGTTCCGTAATAGGCAGAACAATGTCTCTGAAGATGCCCCTCTTCTAATCCCTGGAACCTGTGAGTGTGTTAAGTTTACATGGCAAAGAAGAATCAAGGGTGCAGATGGAATTAATGTTGACAATCAACTGGCTTTACAATAGGGAGACTAGCCTGGATTATCCAGGTGGAACCAGTGTAATCACCAGAGTGCTGAAAAATGGAGGAGGAGTTAGAAAAAGGGAAAGTCAAAGGAAGATGTGTCAAGGGAAGAACGGTCAGAGAAATGCGGTGTTGCTGGCTTTGATGATGGAAGAAAGATGCCTCTGAAAACTGGGGAAACCAAGAAATGGATTCTTCCGTGGAGTCCCCAGAAAGGAATGCACACTTGTTGATTCCTTGATTTTAGAACTCCTGACTTCTAGAACTGTAAGTGAATGATTTTGTGTTGTCTTAAACTACAAAGTTTGTAGTAAGTAACATTGCAGTAGCAATAGAAAACAGCAGATTCTTAGTTTCAAGCACAAGAAACTACACGGCTTTAAAAATATATATTTTTATTTTTATTTCTTTATTTGACTGCACCAGTCTTAGTTGTGGCATGCAAACTCTTATTTGCTTAATATGGGGTCTAGTTCCCTGACCAGGGATTGAACCTGGGCCCCCTGCATTGGGAGTACAGAGTCTTAGCCACTGGACCACCAGGCAAGTCCCCTAAATGTCTATTATTGAGAGAGTTTTATCAGATAGCACATAGACTATCTGGGAGAACCAGAACACAAGCCCTGGAGGCTCTTTGTCTGAAATCATACCACAGTCTTCTCAAGAACGTGGTTCACTGAACTGTCTCAGTCCCCTTGGGGGCATGGCGACTGCGCTTGCGCTGTTGATAGCATTGCAGGACACTAGGTCTCAAACACTGTTGCTGGAAAATTCAGCCTCCCTCTGGAAACTAAATGTAGGTGCTATTCTGTGTCACCCTCTCCAGACATAGATTTTGTGCAGTCTCCACCTCTTTGGGTCATTAACATCTAATCAGAACCTAGAATCTAGATGTATGATTATCTTGGCTTGGCTTGTATGCTTGCACCCTGTAGCTGCAAGGGATTTTGAGAAATATCTGCCATCGCTTACTTTTCTGCTCTGCTTCCAGGCTGGTGCGTTCCTCACTTAAGAAGGTGATTCAGCTGCTAGTTACCAAAAAGAATGACTAATGTCTACCACAGCATTTATAATCCCAGCAGAGGAGAGATTTTTGTCTCCCAGGGTCTGCTCCAATCTCTGAGAAAGATTCTGACTGACCTTAGGTCTTTTGCTGACCCCCTGTAACGAATTATTGTTTAATATGAGTAGAGGGTCACTGGTTAGCAGGTTTTGGTGGGGGTCCTTGACTTCCCTTTATGGAAAGATATAGGTACCCAAAGGAACAGTGATTGAGTTAGCAGACAAAGAGGGAAAGGAAAAAGCCATATTATGATAAAAAGAGCTTATGGCTATAGCTAGACCCATTTAAGTTAAATCACTGCTTGCTGGTTTTCAAACTCCAATTTATTCAAATGTACCTGCATTTTACCAGGGGAGTTAAACAGTCCTAATTCTGGTGCCGAGGTGCCTGTATATGTCCAGATTCTGTCACTACTAACTGGGTGATTTTTGTGTTTCAATGTTCTCATTTTTAGAATGGATATAAGAATAGTACTTCCTAGAACAGTTGTGATTAATACATGAATTAATGAACTTAGAATAGTGCTTGGTACATAGGAATTGCTATCATTAATTATTATTATTATTTTAATACAACTGAGACACACAAAGACAGGAACTTAATTATGTTTATATAATCTAGTTTTCAAACTGTTATTTCTGCTAATGGTGGAGTGTGGGTGTGGGAGGGGAACTGAAAATGGCCAATAAGGGATAATTCAAACAGCATATTTTAGACAAAAGCAGTAAGTTTAAAACTCAAACTCCTAAAGAAACTGTCTCCCCTCTCTCGTGGGGTCTCACCCTCCTCTCCTTTCCTCCCCTAATGTGAACTGGAGTGCAGGAAGAAAATGTGGACGATTGTGGCAGCAGGATGGTCCCCAGGCTGTCTCCTGTATCTTCTCAGATGGCCATCTGACTGGTGTGTCTGGTCAAATCTTGTCCCTTTAATCTTGAGCCGGTGGCCACTGAAGTATCACTGGTTTGGGGCATCCCTGAAGAATTTGGGTCCTGCCACAGCCTCCAGAAATGAAGTCCATGCTCACTGTGACCCTTTCTCCCGACTCCAGGCTGCTCTGCTTTAATTTTCCTGGAATGCCCAGAATTCCCACTTGTTTTATCTCTGCATTTTATGGTATGCATTACCACCCTCTGGGCTTCCCAGGCGGTACAGTTGTAAAGGATCTGCCTGCCAATGCAGGAGACACGAGTTTGATCCCTAGATCAGGAAGATCCCCTGGAGGAAGAAATGGCTACCCACTCCAGTATTTTTGCCTGGAGAATCCCATGGACAGAGGAGCCTGGCATTTTACAGTCCATGGGGTCGCAAAGAGGCAGACACGACTAAGCACTCACACACGCACGCACCACCCTCTACCGTTCCTACTCTGTTGACTCCGTACCACGTTGAAAAGAGCGTGTAAAATGCTAGTCTTTTTTAAGGAGTTTGCATTTTCTAAAGGCTATTCTTTTGAGACATGAGGAGAAAGTTTCTGTACTTGGATTCCTCTAGCTTCCTGAACTTCTTCCTTTTCTTTTTTTTCTTACTCTATCCTGTCACTCATCTCCTGTTCCCCTAGTGACAAAGATTTCTTTTTTTCCCTTTCCCTGAGTTAAGAGGTGTACCATATCCTGAATTCTTTCTGCCTTTGTTTCCCTGCTTTGTCTTTCAGGCTCTGGTTCTTAGTATTTCAAGAAAAAACTTTTGAGTTGCAAAATTTCATTCCTTCTCAGTAGAATTTGGTGATCAAAACTTAAAAATGGCACTAAAACACATAATTTGCAAATTAAAGCTGGACAATAACTTTATCTTTCCTCTGAAAATGTTAAATGCTCTTGATTTTTACTGGGTAGGGAGAAGCAAGGCAAGTACACCAATTTAATATTTTAAAAATAGTATCCCTGTTCCATCAAGCAGCAGATACTTGATAAAAAGCTATTCTTCTTTTATGTAATATACTTGTTTAAAAGATATCAGTAAATAATGCTTAACTTTATGCATAAATGTTGGAGTTGCTCAGCAATGTACTGGAGCTCTATGACATTGATTCATTCACTCAACAAATACAAACTGATAGCCTGTTATATGCTAGGACTTGCTTTAAGTGTTCTGTAATTTCCTTTCTAGAGTTTAGGCCAAATAGGTGACATTGCTTTCAACAGTGAAATTTTCTACAAAATAGCCCCAGATTCTTCAGTAAGTTGGGTATGGCCCAAGGTGCACCATGTATATACCAAACCCACCCATTAACAAATAGTAATTTTTCAGTGTAGTGTCCCAGTTCAGAAAGGTTAACTTGCTTCTCTTGTCCCTGACTCAGTATTAGCTAAGTATGGGATGAAAGTTCAAGTTGTTGGGAGGGCCCCTGCTGATCTTTCTGTCTAGACAAACCCAGCGCAGCATAATTGCCAGGTTCCTAGATCTCCTGTTGGTTTCCTTCTTCTTTTTGCCCAAGGCTGGCCATGAGCTCTGACATTGGCCTTGGCAGCAGAGGAAGGTTAATGACAGTGATGAGTTATACTGAATCTAAGGAGAAGTCCCTTTGTTGTTCATTGGCAATTAGTCACTAAGTTGTGTTCAACTCTGTGCGACCCCATGATCTGTAGCCCACCAGGCTCCTCCATCCATGATTTCCCAGGCAGGAATACTGGTGTGGCTTGCCATTTCCTTCTCCAGGGGATCTTCCTGACCCAGAGATGGAGCCCACATCTTTTGCATTGGCAGGCAGATTCTTAACCACTGAGCCACTAGGAAAGCCCAAACTGCTCTTAGCTTCCTGATTTTTGGAATGGGAAGCCATTGGTAAAATTGATGTCTCTTACTGAGGACAAAAGATACTATTCCAAGTAGCAGAGTTCTGAGTGTGTCTTTTTGATCCTCTGTTTCCTAATTCTGTTTCCTAATTTTATGTAAACATGGTATAATTAGATTTCAAATGGTGAGAAGCTCATGGAGAAAGCAGGTAATTGGAAACATCTTGGCTACACTATACATGTCATGTAGAGATCGTATTTACCATTCCTACTTAGTTAATAAAATAATAGGTAAAGCTATAGGTTAAGTTTACTATAAAAATAAACTTCTACAACTTAATCTTACCAGTTCTCTGTAATGATAAAAATATAACCAATTTTCCAGAGATCACATGAATTTTTTTGGTATGTGTCAAGGATATTCTAAAGTGTTTTGCTATATACGAAATGGCAATTTTTCATGTGCAAAAGCAGATTTTAGAAAGATAGCAATAGATATGTCAAGATAAAACTGAAGATGCTTACCCATGCAAGAAAATGTCATATGTAGCCAGATTGGCTTGTAAGTGCAAAAGCTTCTTATAACTCTTGAATCCTCTGTGTGCGCTTTCTTCCCCCTCTGTGTGCTAAGAAATCTCACAAAGGTAGCTCATCAGTTGTGACATGGCTACTGTGAGGACTATTTCCTTGGAAAATGATCTCATATTACCTCTACTTCTGTGTGCGTGTGCTAAGTCGCTTCAGCCATGTCCGACTCTTCATGACCCTACAGACTATAGTGCACCAGGCTCCTCTGTCCATGGGATTCTTCAGGCAAGGATACTGGAGCGAGTCGCCATGTCCTCCTCCAGGGGATAGTCCTGACCCAGGGGATCAAATCCACATCTCTTACGTCTCCTGCATTGGCTGGTGGGTTCTTTCCCACTAGTGCCACCTGGGAAGCCCACCTATACTTCAGTGACTAAGTCAAAAGCCTGAGAAATGCTTTGGAACCAAGACTGAGACATTTTGCAAGTTTTGAGCTGATTCTGTGTAACATGTGTGTTCCTAAACAGCTGTTTTAAACTATGTATTTTTCAACTTAATAATTCCATTGCACTAAAGAGAACTCCCAAGCAAGTATCCAAAGCAAAAACCATCTTGTACTCTAATCACAATCTGATTTAGCTATTTTATAATTTTTTAAAAAGCAAGACATACCTGGTTTATAGTTCACATAAAAGAAGGTTTTGAAAATACTAGATTTGTATTTGTTAATGTGTAAAGTACACAGATATTAACAGTACATTTTGATGGGTTTTGACAGATGCATGCCTACGTGACCAATATCTCAGCAAAGATGTAGAACATTTCCACAACTTGTAAATTTTCCTAAAGTGCCTTTGCAGTCAATCCCTTTTCTCCCTCCCAGCCATTGTTCTAATCTTTATTACCATAGTTTAGTTTAGCTTCTTCTTGAACGTTCTATAAAGGGAATACACTCTTGCATCTGGATTCTTCTGTTCAAAATGTTTTTGAGATTCATGTTGTTATGGGTGTCAGTAGTTCATTCTTTTTTATTGCTATGAAGCATTCCACTTAGTGATTATGCCACAATTTGTCTAACCATACTTCTATTGATAAATATTTTAGTGTCCAATTTTTGGCTATTGTAAGTAAAACTGCTGTGAATATTCTTAAAAGGTCTTTGTATAGAAATGTTTTCATTTGTCCTAGGTAAATTATTAGGAGTGGAATTACTGGTTCATGGAGTAGGGATGTATAATTTACAAAGAACCAATAAATAATTTCCTGAGGTAGTTTCTGCATTTTTGTCTCCAACCAGTAATGTGGGAGTTCCAGTTGTTTCATATCCTTGCAAATATTTATATTGTGTGTTTTTAGCCATTTGAGTGACAATTCTCATTGTGGTGCTAATTTGAATTTCCGTGATGACAAATGAGCATTTTTTATGTGATTCTTGGCCATTTATGTCTTGTGTTTCCTCTTTTCTTAAAAGTATATTTTCCAGTTTTGCATATTTTAAAAAGTGGGTCATTATTATTAATATGTGGTAGTTCTTTATGTATTTTGGATATAAGTTCTTTATCGGGTACATGTGTCACAAATATTTTCTTCAGTTTCTGGATTTTTTTATTCATCAAAAGATGAGCCAAAGATTTTAATTTTGATGAAATCCAATTGATTACCTTTATTCATGATTAGAACCTTAAAAAACCTTATCTGCAAAATCTTTGCCCATCCAAGATCATAAAGATAGCCTCTTAAATTTTCTTTCAGAAGCTTCATAGTTTGAAGTTTTATGATCAATCTCTAATTTTTTATATGGCATGAAATAGAAGTTCAGAAGTTGCAAATGGGTATATACATTTTCCTACCACTATTGGTTGAAAAGACACTCCTTCTGCATTCAGTTGCATCGACTCCTTTTGTCAACAGTTTTTTATTTAACATGGATCTATCTTTGAACTCTCTATTCTACTCCACTGATCTATTTGAATATCTGTACATTGATATCACACCATCTTAGTTACTGTCAGTCAGTCAGTTCAGTCGCTCAGTCGTGTCCGACTCTTTGTGACCCCGTGAATTGCAGCACACCAGGCCTCCCTGTCCATCACCAACTCCTAGAGTCCACTCAAACTCATGTCCATCGAGTCAGTGATGCCATCCAGCCATCTCATCCTCTGTCGTCCCCTTCTTCTCCTGACCCCCAATCCCTCCCAGCATCAGGGTCTTTTCCATGAGTCAGCTCTTCTCATGAGGTGGCCAAAGTACTGGAGTTTCAGCTTTAGCATCGGTCCTTCCAATGAACACCCAGGACTGATCTCCTTCAGTATGGACTGGTTGGATCTCCTTGCAGTCAAAGGGACTCTCAAGAGTCTTCTCCAACACCACAGTTCAAAAGCATCAATTCTTCGGCGCTCAGTTTTCTTCACAGTCCAACTCTCACATCCATACACGACCACTGGAAAAACCATAGCCTTGACTAGACGGACCTTTGTTGGCAAAGTAATGTCTTTGCTTTTGAATATGCTGTCTAGGTTGGTCATAACTTTCCTTCCAAGGAGTAAGCATCTGTTAACTTCATGGCTGCAGTCACCATCTGTAGTGATTTTGGAGCCCAGAAAAATAAAGTCTGACACTGTTTCCACTGTTTCCCCATCTATTTCCCACGAAGTGATGGGACCGGATACCATGATCTTCGTTTTCTGAAAGTTGAGCTTGAAGCCAACTTTTTCACTCTCCTCTTTCACTTTCACCAAGAGGCTCTTTAGTTCCTCTTCACTATCTGCCATAAGGATGGTGTCATCTGCATATCCGAGGTTACTGATATTTCTCCCGGCAATCTTGATTCCAGCTTGTGCTTCTTCCAGCCCAGCGTTTCTCATGATGTACTCTGCATAGAAGTTAAATAAGCAGGGTGACAATATACAGCCTTGATGTACTCCTTTTCCTATTTGGAACCAATCTGTTGTTCCATGTCCAGTTCTAACTGTTGCTTACAGTAAATCTTGAAATTGGGTAGTGTAAGTACTTAAATTTTGTTTTTCTTTTTAAAGATTATTTTGACTATTTTCAGTCATTCTCATTTTCATGTAAACTTTTAGAAAAAGTCTGTTAATTTCTACTTTTAAAAAGGCTTGTAGGGTTTTTAATGGGATCACCTTATTTTACATTTATTTTTTATGTTTTTATTGAGGTATAATAGATTGACAATGTTGTGTTACTTTTTGCTGTCCAGTAGAAGTGATTCAGTTATACATATCATATATACACATTCTTTTTTTTATATTCTTTTCCATTATGGTTTATTATAGGATATTGAATATAGTTCTCTGTGTTGTACAGTAAGACCTTGTTGTTATCCATTTTATACATAAAAGCTTGCATCTGCTAACCCCAACATCCCACTCCATCCCTCCCCCAGCGCCCTCCTCCTTGGCAATCACCAGTTTGTTCTCTATGTTCATGATTCTATTTCGTAGATAGGTTTATTTGTGTCATATTTAGATTTCACATATAAGTTATATCATATGGTATCTGTCTTTCTCTTTTTGATTTACCTTCACTTAGTATGATAATCTCTAGTTGCATCCATGTTGCTGCAAATGGCATTATTTCATTCATTCTTATGGCTGAGTAGCATTCCATTGTACAAATATACCACATGTTCTTTATTGAATGTTACTTTAAATCCAGAGATAAATTTGGGGAGAAAATGCAATATTAACAAACCTGAGTCTTACAAACTCATGAGCATTACATATCCCTATTTAGGTCTTTAAGTTCTCTTAGTAATATTTTACTTGTCACTATAGAAGTCTTTCACATTTTTATTAAATTTATTTCAAAATTCTTCTATGATATTATGTCAATAAAATTTTAAATGTTTAATTATTTGCTTCTAGTTATATAGAAATAACTGATTTTGTTATATGAACCTTGTAACTTGAAATCTTGCAAAACGATCAATTATATTAGCTTCTCTATAGATTTCTTAGGATTTTCTATGTATAAATCATATCTACAAAGAAAGACAATTAAAAATTTTCTTTTTTGATATTTGTGCCTTTTATTTCTTGCCTTATTGCACTAAGACTTCCAGTTACAAGTTAAATAGAAGAGCCATTATTAGAAGAAATTGCTTCTGATCTTAGGACAAGTATGTTAGTCTTTCACCACTGAGTATAATGTTAGCTGTGGTTTTTATAAATGCCCTGCAAGATAAAGATACATTATTAGGTTGCTGCTGCTGCTGCTAAGTCGCTTCAGTCATGTCCGACTCAGCAATCCCATAGACTGCAGCCTACGAGGCTCCTCCGTCTGTGGGATTTTCCAGGTAAGAGTACTGGAGTGGGTTATCTGCCACCAATTCCTTACACAAAACTCTTAAAACCCATGTAATCTCCTGAGTTATAGGGATGATGGGAACCTCTAATAACAAATATTCTAATATTTGTTCTTTGACACTAATTCCTGAAACAAAGTTCCTAAATCCTTTGGAATTTCCTAGTTGATAGGAGATTCCTTAGCTCCTACGAGGTGACTCTTGGTGGGTTCATTATCATCTGGGTAATCATCCAGACAACTTCAGGATGTGTTATGAGAAATACCAAGCCATGATAAGAAGCTTTGAACTTTTGGGCCTCCTCTCTAATCCTTTGAGAAGGGTAGAAGAGTTAGAGATTGATTCATAATCCTTTATGCCTATATGATGAAGCCTTTACAAAAATATCTAAAGTGTAATGTTTGAAGAACTTCCACAAGCAAAAAGAGTGGTACATCCCAGTTCCATAGGGACAAAACTCCTACTCTGAGGAAGTTTCCAGACCTCACACTATTGAAATGTCATCTGTCTGTTCATCTGTATACTTTAATTATCCTTTATTATATACACTGGTAAATGCAAGTGAGTGTTTCTCTGAGTTCCGTGAGTCATTCTAGAAAATCAATCCTGAGGAGGAGGTCTTGGGAATCCCCAGTCTAGAGTTGGCCAGTTAGAAGTATAGGAAGTTGCATTTGGAATTTGAAGTGGGTGGAGTCTGTGAGACTGAGACCTTAATCTGTGGAATCTAACACTAGCCTCAAGTAGGTAGTAGCAGAATTGAATTGTAAGACACCTCACTGGCATCAAATCAGAAAATTGGTCAGTGTGGGGGAAAAACTCCACACATTTGGTGTCAGAAGTGTTGGTGAGAGCAGAGGAAAGAAAATAGTATTTATTTCTATGTTGTTTACTAGATTTAAGTTGCTGCCTTTTTATTCCTTGTTTTCCAAATTAATGAATTTGAATTTTGTCATATGTTTGTGCTTTGAATGAGATGCTTTTATGGTGAACTAAACAACCTATTGGTGATGATGCATTATACTCTGTATATTATTAGGTGTTTTTTTTTTTTTTTTTTGGTAAATGTTTTCTTTTTTTTTGGCCACACCACACGGCATGTGGGATCTTAGTTCCCCAGCTGGGAGTGCAGTATCTTAACCACTGGACCACCAGAGAAGTCCCTATATTACTAGATTTACTAATATTTTGTTAAGAATTTTGGGGGAATTCCCTGGCAGTCCAGTGGTTAAGCCTCAGCAATCTTACTGGCAGGGCTGGGTTCAACCCTATGTGGTATGGCCAAAAAAAAAAAAAACAAACCCCAAATAGATAAAAAATCTTTATATTTATATTCAATAGTTACTGGTATGTATCTGTAATATCCTTGTCAGGTTTTAGTGTCAAGTTTATCCTGACCTCAGGCACATTGGGTTATTTCTTCCTCTTTTCTTTTCTGAGTATGTATAACATTGGTTTGTGTGTTCAGTTGCTCAGTCATGTCTGACTCTTTGCAACCCCATATGCTGTAGCCCACCAGGCTCCTCTGTCCATGGGATTTTTCAGGCAAGAATATGGGAGTGTGTTGCCGTTTTCTACTCCAGTGGATCTTCCTGAACCAGGGATCATACCCATGACTCTTGCATCTCCTGCGTTGGCAGGCAGATTCTTTACCACTGTGCCACTGCTATGTATAAAGCCTATATAGGCTTTATAGGAAAGCCTATAAAATAAAATTGATATTAGTTAAATGTTGGATAGAAATCACCAGTGACATCATCTAAGCCTTGAGGTTTCTTTTTGGAAAGTTTAAATATTTTCACATGCAAAGTTTAATGTTCAACTGTCCTGAACAGTTATATTCAAATTATTCCTATTACATTTTTATTAGTTTTCATAATTTGTGTTTTTAATTGATCTCTTTTCCATGTCATTTAAGTTGGATAATTTATTGGCATACAGTTTTTCATAATGTTCCCTTATTATTATCTTAAGATCTAGAAGGTCTGTAATGATGTCCTTATTCCATTCCTGATATGGCATTTTGTGGGTTTTATTTCTTCCTTTTTATTTCCTGGTCCAGTCTTAACAGGATTTATCACTTAAAAAAAAAATCTTTTCAAAAATCTAGCTTTTGACTTTTAAGTTTTATCTGTTGCTTGTTTATCCTTTCATTGTTTTTACATTCATTTGTATTTTCATTTTTGCTACTTTGAGGTTAATTATCTTGTTTTTTTCTAGCTTCTTTAAGTAGAAGCTTAGATCATTATTTCTTAAGTATTTCTTCTTTTCTGATATAAGCATTCAAAGCTAGAAATTTCCCTCTAAGCTCAGTATAGCTACATCCCATGAATTTTGACTTCATTAGCGTTTTGCTTGAGATACTTTCTAATTTGCATTTAAATTGCATCTTTGACTTATGGATTATTTAGAAGTAAGTTTAGTAATTTCCAGATTCTGTGGTTTTTCTATTGATAACTGGCTTCTAATTTAATTCTGTTGCACTTGGAGGAATTCTCTAAGTTCTTTGAGATTTGACTTATGCCCCCATCATATACACCTTCTAGATATTTGTTCCATGTGTATTTGGAAAAAGTATTTTGTGTTTTATAAAAGTCGAGTAGATCTAGTTGGTTGATTGTGTTGGTCAAATTTTCAGTATCCTTATTGATCTTCTCTGTTTGATATATTAACATAATGACTGAAAGAATAATGTATGCTTCAACTCTATTAGATTTCTTTTTCTCCCTTCAGTTCTGTTTTTGTTTCATGTATTTTGCAGTCATGCTGTTCATGAATGGACACTGTTATCATTATAAAGTATCCTTCTTTATCTCTGGTAATATCTCTCATCTTGAAGTCTACTTCATCTGATTTTAATATGACCAGTGAGAAAATGGTAGACTTTAAAATGCTTTCTGTTCATCTCTCTCATCTGCCAACCTACTGTCCCTCCTGTTGTCCTTTTCCCATCACTGTTAGTTCATTGGTGGGGAGTCAGAGACAGTTTTGGATTCTGACACTGCAGTTTTCTTAAAATTGGGCAGAACTGAGACAAGTGCAGGTCAAGAGTGTAGGTGCCTTGTTGGTCTCAGCCTGTATGAATAGGATGACAGGCTTAATCTACCTTTGGAAACATTTTTGATTTTTGCTTCCACCAAGCTAGTTAGAGGTATTATTTTGCTGAGAGAGATTAAAACTGAAAACGTATTTTCAGGTGGTATCAACTTGCTAAGAATCGTAGAGATTATTTTTCTTCAATTGTCTTTATTTTCAATATTTTACACAGTAGAGGAAACCTATGGCATTTTGATTGAAAAGCTTAAGATTCACTGGTCTGGGATTCCAGCCTGAGAGTCAGAAGAATGGTATTTTTTGTTTGTTCGTTTGAAATTCCAAATGTCTGACTTAAGGTAAGTTTTTAAAAAGCTATCTGCTGCTGCCATCCACCCCCCTCCCCCAACAAATACTGAAACAAAGGCTGTGATGCTTATCGTAACCTATAACTCATGGACTTTTGTTCTTGAATGTGAGCTTTGAGATTATCCGCTTCTACTAGGTAATTTTATATGTAAGGAGACTGGGGCTTCGAGAGGCTGAGTGATATGCCTAAACAACGTTCAGCATGCTCACAGCAGAGTGGAATTTGAACACTAGACTATGATTTTTACTAAAATGTGATGAATTTAGAGAGCATTTAGAAAGACTCCAAGATTCCAAAATAATGAGTCTATACAAGATTTGACTAATAAGATGTCAAATAATTTAAAACATTTAAAAAATGCTGTTACCTGAGTTTGAAAAAGCAGAGCAGTGTTTATTTTCCGTAGCTAAATTTAAATTTAAGCAATCATGTCAGAAGAGCGCCATAAATCCTTGTCAAGTACCAAATAATCTGGTTTAAAGAAGACGTCATTTTCTTCTTTATTTTTGACATAACAGTATCAATTTGTATAGCTTTTAACGATTACAAATGTTTGATTCTGCTAAGTCGCTTCAGTCGTGTCCAACTCTGTGCGACCCCAGAGACGGCAGCCCACCAGGCTCCCCTGTCCCTGGGATTCTCCAGGCAAGAGCACTGGAGTGGGTTGCCATTTCCTTCAAGCCTCACAAATAGCATATAAAAATAATAGCTAAAAATACCGAGTGCTTGCTCTGTGCCAGGAACTCTTTTAAGAGCTTTGTATCTATCAACTTTTTCCTTAAAACAACCCTAGTTACTCTTGTTGCCCTCATTTTATTGATGAGGAAACCAAAACAGAGTTAAAGTAACTTTCTCAAGGTCACAGAGCCTTGAAGGAGAGCTGGGACTGGCCCTAGAATGGATTTAGTCACGTTCCTAGAGAGCTGCTTAAGTAAGCAGGGTCAAGGTATAGATTGATCTTTATCTTTTTCCCATGAAGTTTTATTTTATTTTTTTCCCCTCCCAGTGCTGCTATATTTACCTGGAACACCTTATCCAGGTACCTTTTTCCAAGGCCATATGCTGCATTATATAACTTGGCACTGGCCATGTCTAAGTCATTAGGGAGAGTGTTTCTCAAGATAGTAAGAAAAATCATGATAAATTTTCTTGTAATTAAATGAAATCTTTAGTTTTTGACTTTGCTATATTTGGGGCTTCAAATTACGGAGATTTTCCTCTGTTATACCATTCAATTTGCCAGAATTTATTTTGGGAAAAAAAATTGTAATTCTGTATAATTCTCTTTCTGTATGCTAAAGAAATTTAAAAAATGTAGAAACTGAGAAGACAAGCCACAGACTAGGAGAAAATATTTGCAAAAGCACTTCTGTTAAAAAGCTGTTATTTAAAACATACAAAAGAAATCTTAAAGCGCAACAATAAGAAGCAACTCTATAAAAATGAGTCAAAGACCGCATATGAACAGATGTTCCATATCATGTGTAATCAGGGAAATGCAAATTAAGTCAACAATAAGATGCCACCTCCCACCTATCAGAATGGCCAAAATCTGGAACTCTGATAGCACCCAATCCTGAGGAGTATTGGAGCAATAGGAACTCTTATTCATTGCTGGTGAGACTGCAAAATGGTACAGCCACTTTGAAAGAAAATCTGACACTTTGTTACAGAACTAAACATTCTCTTACCATGGAGTACACAAGTTGCACTCCTTGGTATTTACCCAAAGGCTTGAAAACATGTCCACACAAAACCCTGCACATGGCCACTAATAGCACCTTTATTCATAGTTGCTACAACTTGGAAGTAACCAGATGTTCTTCAGTGGGGGAAAGGATAGATAAACTGAGGCACATCCAGACCATAGAATATTATTCAGTGCTAAAAAGAAATGTTATTAAGCCATGAAAAGGCAAGGAGGAAACTTAAATGCATGTTACTAAATGAAAGGAGCTGATCTGTAAAGGCTATACACTGTTCGATTTCAACCATATGACATTCTGGAAAAGACAGAATTATGGACACAGTGAAAATATCTGTGGTTCCTAGGAAAAGGGATGAATAGGTGAAGCACAGAGGATTTTTAGGGCAGTGAAAATGCTTTGTATGATACTGTAATTATAGATACATGTCATACGTTTTCCCAGTTACTTAGAATGCTTAGCAACGAAGAGAGGTATAACGTAAACTATGTACTTTGGGTGATTGTGATGTGTCAATATCAACTCATCAATTCAATAAATGTACGTCTCTGGTGGTCGATATTGATGATGGGAGAGAGGCTGCATGTGTTGGGTGGGGGACGTAGTATATGGGAAATCTCTATACCTTCCTCTCAGTTTTGCTGAAAATCTAAAATGGCTCCGCAGAGTCTTTAAAAAAAAAAGCAGATATGAACAGAACGACATGACACATTGGATATAATATAGATGCAAAAAAATGTGTATAGGAGAATGGGACTAGGTGAAATATACAGACTTGCAGGTAGAGATAGTTCAGTTTTGTGTTGTACAATATTTATTTATTGAGTACTTACCCTGAGCCAGGTACTGATTTTTCCCATCCTATAGATGTAAGACTGAAGCTTAGAGAAGAATCCGCAACTGAAGTCTTAAACAGAGCAACTGAAGCCAGAAACAGAGCTGGGACTTAAATCCAGATCAGTCTGGCTCTAAGGAGTGTATTCCTTATCATCTGCCATACTGCCTGTGAGATGCCTGTGGGACCATCTTGGAGAGATGCCCAATAGGCAGCAGAAAATAAGTCTGGAATCCAAGATTAGGTATGAATGTGGCCATTGAGTTGAACTGAAGACAAAGGGAATGACTTGTCACTTTGGATGAATGTAAGTGACGGATACCTCACGACAGAAAAGACAAGGAAGTATGCTACCATAATTGATGTCGAGGTCCAGGAACATATTAGTCATCCGTTATGGTTGAGTTGTTACCGTTTCCAATCAGGTGACCCACTCTGAGACAAGTGTGACAGATAAGAATGTTTTATTTATAGTTTTCCATACGTTGTAGCTGCCTTCTACATGTTGAACCCTTTAATGATCCTCCAAACCACCTTCTCTCTTTTGGGAATAATACTGTGTGAAAATACTTGAATCTGGACTAGCACTCACTGGGCACCAGTGCTATATAGGAAAAAAAAAAAAAATCAACATCAGAGTCCTGTCTGCTGAAAGCTCAGACCCTATCCCCAGCTGGGATCAGGGCTCTGTACCCTTGATCTTAAGATGAATAAAGTAAAGTGTGAAAATAAAGAATGTATCTTTTATCTGGTTATGTTCTGTTACTTTAAAATAAGTTAAGTCTTGAATGTCAGTGAAGTCCTGTGACTTTTTCAGCCTCCCACCTCCCTTTAAACTAACCCAAAGATAGTTTTCTTTATTTCTCTGGGCTGCTGTCATCTTATACAGAGTTTCAAGACAGCCAAAAGCAGCACCCAGATCATATTTTTCCATCTATCCTATTTTTAAAGAAAATTTTTATGCTCAAAAGCCTGTGAATTTTTTTCCCCAGAAACAACCTGAAATGATAACTTGAGCCTTTTTCCTTTCTGCTTTTCTTCTTGAGGAGAACTGCCTTGGATCAGAGAGTCCTAGGTTTCATTTTAATTCTGTCAAAGGGCAAGATCCTCAAATACACTGATCCTTTATTTCTTTGCCTGTGAAGTGGAGAGAATGCCAATGCTTTAGATAGTGAAGATGCAGTGAGAAGTGTTTTCCATTTAGATACATTCCATGGTTCCTGGTATACAGTAGTCATCTAATACATGCTTGTCTCTCTTGTCTTCTCTCCTTCTCTTTATGACTTATATTTCTCTTTCTTTTCCTCCTGCTGGAAGGGAGAGAACTGAAGACAGTCATTTTGTGTCTGGATGGCCTTCTGTAAGGGTATAGGGACATTTTCCTTTGATTCTTCCTCTTATGTGTTTTCTTTGTTCTCCTTTGCAACCTGCCCTGGCCTCAAGCCTCCTTGTTTAAGGTGCTCCATTTGCTTATTTCTCCTAAATCCTCCTTTCTATTGCTTCTTCTATTTCTTTATTTTTTAAAGCAAGCTCAAGGATTGGTACATCTAACAAAGGAAAGACAAAAAATAAGGACAGTTAAAGGGTTGATAAAATTGTCCTTTGAAACCCTCTACTGCAATTCTGTATATGTCTAGGAGGAACACAGGTGTATCACACAGTCTTTGCCTGGCAAAATAGTTCTATAGGATGGAGGTCTTCAACCTTTTCTGTGCTGAGTTAAACTCCAAATGACATTCTTGTTCTTGACATACTTTCTTGGAGACAGAGGTGAGATGGGTTGTAGGTTATAGACAACTCTAAGAGCCTCTTGCTCTATCTTCTCTGTATTCACCCCAGTTTCTCTCCAAGAGAAGAAGTGCAAGTGAATTTGAGATGATTATGGGCACAGACTTTAATTGATTCTTGTGTATAAAAAAGGTGAATCATCCTAACTCCTTAGCACTTTGTCTTTTATTAAAGTTTACTGCTAACTCCTTAGCACTTTGTGTTTTATTAAAATAAACTTTTATTAAAGATTGTACCCTAAGTCTCAAAAATGCATTTGGTTGGTTGCAAATTGCTGCTTTTGAGAGACCTGTTAATCATCCATAAAACCAGAAGGTCTGGTTTGGGCCTCCATGGTGGCTCAGATGGTAAAGAATCTGCCTGCAATGCAAGAGACTGGGGTTCATTCCCTGGGTTGGGAATATCTCCTGGAGAAGGGAATAGCTACTCATTCCAGTATTCTTGCCTGGAGAATCCCATGGACAGAGGAGCCTAGGGTTGCAAAGAGTTGGGCATGACTTGATGACTAGCACTGGTTTGGTGATTTCTAAGGTAGCTTTGAGTTTTAACATTCTATGTTTTCCTTACGTTGTGCCTCAAAGTCCCAGATCATACTGGTCATGGATGACCAGATCGCTCCTGAAAGACCTGGTGTTGTGGGTGGAGTTGGGTACCCAAATACAGGTTCAAGTCCCCCAGTTCCTGTGAACGTATTCTTACTTAGAAATAGTGTTTATTCAGATGTAGTCAAGTTAAGATGATGTCATCCCGGGTTGGGGTGGAAGCTAATTGTAAGAAAAGGGAGACTTGGACTTGGGCACAGACAAGGGAGAAAACACCATGAGGCAGTGGAGGCAGGGATCAGAGTGAAACATCCACAGTCCAAGCCACACCAGGGATCGCTGGTGACATCCAGAGGCCAGGATAGAGGCCTGGAACAGATTCCCTGGGCCCTCCAGAAGGAGCCGACCCTCCCGCTACCTTAGTTCCAGCCTTCTGGGCCCCAGGACTATGAGGCAATTCGTTTCTGCTGGTTTCAGCCTCCCGGTTTGTGGTCATTTATTACGGCAGCTCGAGGAAACGGATACACCTGACAAACGTGAGCTTTCGTTGGTCTCGACCGGTGTTTAAAGTTTGGTGTTCTGCCACCCCTTTCATGTGCTCTGAGACGGGATGGGTCCCCAGTGGGCATGTGTACTTGGCCTGTGGGGCTGCTTCTCCTGATCTCTCCCCATGGGAAGCTTGTAGTCTGTTTGGCCTTTCTAAGGGACATTAAGTCCCCTACGTATGAACCTTCAAGTTATGAACTTTCAAAGATGCGAACCTGCGTTCACATGTCCATTCATGTAGGTTAGTTCACGTGTCTCGCACACATTGTCACATGCATGGTGCCTCTGTGATGGCTGTGGTTTTGTGTACTTTCCTTACTATGTAGAGTACAGTAATACAGTACCTTTTATTCCAAACCCAGGATGGCTGGAAGCAAGTGTAAAAGCAGCAGTGATGTAGTTGGTACTGTACTGTAAGATTAAAAATGTCTTATTTTTGTGTTTGTTATGTATTTGTATGAAAAGTATTATAAACTTATTTCAATATAGTACCTTATAGCCCCCTTTGTTAGTTGGGTACCTAGGCTAACTTTGTTGAACTCATGAACAAATTGGACTTACAGACGTACTCTCAGAATGGAGCTTGTGTGTATGCAGAAGACTTGCTGTACTTGTTTTTTGGTTTTCCTGGCAGTTGGTTCCCATGGATTCTCTTGACCAGCTCCTGCTGTGGTCTTTCTGCATAGTGACTTCAAACCTAGACTAGAACTGAGAAGAGATTTTAGAAATCACTTCTTGGCTTCCTTTAGCTAATATAATTTTAATTTATAATTTTCATGTCAGGGTGATCTCCAGGAAATTTTTTTAAAAGACATTATCCAACAATTTCATGACAGTGTCATTTTATGCTGATGGGGTAATTTGTCCCTTTAGAGAGAGTTATTTCTTGAGTAATTATTTTGGGCGCTAAGTGACAGGCTCAGACTATTTTCGGCCTCTGTGGCCTCGTCTCATGACATGCGTTTACCTTAAGGATAACTCGGGTGGCAGGTCTTGCCCGTGACTCATTCCTCTTCCAGCAGCTTACTGCACCGTTCGTGTCTTTAGCAGACAGAAGCATGTGACGGGGCAGGCTTGGAAGACTTGCTACCAATGTGATTTTTATGTAAGACTGGCATAAACGATTGTCCTTGTTCCTTACTAAGCATCTTTTCCCTCAGACCAGACTTCTTGGTGACAGCCCAGGAAATTCACTAGATGTGAAGAAATATGTAATAGCCAAGTATTCCATTTGGTAGTTTTATAAAAGTTTTCCAATTTGAAGCTGCCTCACAAAGTAATATAGGTTTATATAAAGCATCTTCACTTATGTTTCCTAAAATGTAGGCTTAACCAACTATATATTAATTTGTACCAAAAAGAGTACTTTGAATATGGACTATTTAAACTTATTTAAAAATATTTAGAGAAACCCTTCAAATGCTTATAACACATTTTCAGAGTAATGACATATGCATTGAAATAATGTTCAAATCTTCCAGCTCCTACCTTGTCCCTACCTTCACCTCAAGTGACAAACATTAATGACTCTGTTGTGTATCCCATTTCACCTTTCCATGGTCTGGGTTGTAATTTCAGATTTTCCACAGATTCTCTGTTTCAAATCCGCAGCTAAAGTACCTAGGTTTTCCAGTGCTTAGGAGATGGAAATGCTATTTTAGTAATACTGCTTTTTGAATATACAAAGCTCTATGAAGATGAGGGGAAAGTGTCCATTGCCTGTTATGCCCAAGAAGAGTGTGAATGTTCAGATTTATGAGATGATTCTTACTATCTATGTTTTATGTATGCTGCTGCTGCTAAGTCGCTTCAGTCGTGTCCAACTCTGTGCGACCCCAGAGACGGCAGCCCACCAGGCTTCCCCATCCCTGGGATTCTCCAAGCAAGAACACTGAAGTGGGTTGCCATTTCGTTCTCCAATGCACGAAAGTGGAAAGTGAAAAGTGAAAGTGGAAAGTGAAAAGTGAAAGTGAAGTCGCACAGTCGTGTCCGACTCTAGCGACCCCATGGACTGTAGCCCACCAGGCTCCTCCGTCCATGGGATTTTCCAGGCAAAAGTATTGGAGTGGGATGCCATTGCCTTCTCCGGTTTTATATATGAATAAATTGAAATTCAGTAAAGTTCACTTACTTGCTCCCAAGTATTTAAACCAGCAGCAAAATAGGATGATTGCCCTATTCTGAAGGCCCACTGATTTCAGATCAAGAATTTGAGAATCCGCTCTTATAAAAATGTGGGGGCAAAATCATAGAGGGTAATGCAATCCTTCTAATTAATGGATTTAAATGGTTTTGGTTGATCCACAGTGTAATTACTTTACTGGCTATTAGCTACAAACTTTTTTACTCTTCAGTGGTTTTTCAAATGTGAACAAAACCTCAAGCCCAAAAGCCTAAAGCAAAACACACTGTTTTTTTCCTGATAATGACATTTTCCAGACATGATTTTTCCTGCTGTCAGAGTGTGATAAAAGACTTGGGTTTATAACTTGACCTAAGCCTTACCTTGGTCTTGCCCAGCAGAAATATGTTTCACTAAGTGAGTAACAGATCCTAATGCAGAAAGGGAAAGTCAAGTGAATCCCCAAAGTCAGTATTTTGTTCCCGTAATCTGCAGGTGTTTAAGAACCACAAAAATCAGTTTAACACAATTTCTCCATTTTCCTCTGTTCAGCTTCTGAGATGGCAACTGCTGGTTTCAAACTCTCCAGAGAGTTCATCTTTCAGGGCTGTCGAGAATTTTAGGGCTACAAAGAGAGAAGCCTGAAGATAGAGCTTATTGATTCATTACTGCGTTCATATAAAACACTCATGGAATTTTGAATAGTAGGGAATATAAGAATAATGTTTCTCACATTCAAAAACTGAGAATTTGTGTATGATGAAAAGAATATCTAATGTTAATATGGTACTTTTCAGTTCAAACAGTGCTTTATTTCATTCCTACAATAATCCTATAGGATAGTTGAGCTGTTCAGCTACAATGGCACCCAACACACACACACATACACAAACATAAACATACATGTTCAGTTTTCTCTCATATATAAGTGCCCCAACACTACCATCTCCTCAAACTGTTATCTCTTATCTCACACCTTATTAATTTCTGCTTTTAAGTAATTTTTAAAAAATTTAGTTTTGGCTGTGCTGGGTCTTCACGGATGCACGCTGGCCTTCTCTGCTTGTGGTGAGCAGGGGTCGCTCCCTAGTTGTAGGGCGTGGACGTCTCATTGGGGTGGCTTCTCTTGTAAGGCCAGGCTCTAGAGCATGGACTCAGTAGTTGTAGCTCACAGGCTTAGTTGCCCCAAGGCATGTGGGGCCTCCCGGACCAGGGATCGAACCGGTGTCCCTGCATTGCAAGCTGGATTCCTAACCAGTAGACCACGTGCAGAGCCCTTTATTAATTTCCAAAATTCTTAAAAAGGTAACAAAAATGTTCCCATGACAGCCTTCAACTCCTTACTACCACTCCATGAAATCTGTTTAATCTTTATCATTATAGAAAAGCTCTTAGTTATGAATGACTTTCTTAGTGCCAATCCAGTATATTTTTCTCGTACTTAGAGTCCAAAGCTCTTTGTAGTTTTAGATTCTGTGGATCAACTCCACCTTTTCTCTGTCTTGTCTTTTAAATGTTCCTCACCATGGCTTCTGTGGCAATATTATTTTCTTCCCACTTCTGTGGCAAAGCCGTCTCTATGTCTTTGCTGGTTCCTGCTTCCTTTCTCCTGGAAGATGTGTGCATTCCCTAAGGCTCTGCCTGCAACCCACTTTTTTTCAGCTTCTCCCCTCACAGCCTCAGGCCCTGCTGAGCAATGATTTTACTCGTTTCCTTTCATCGTCCTCCAGCATTTTCTACAACAGCCATCATTTTGCACCCTGACCCCTCTCTTCTCAGCGGATGATTGTGACCCTCCTGTAAGGAGAAAGCAGGGCTGGGAAAGCAAGGTGTGAAGCCTTTTGGCTTTCTGTCCACATTTTGCTGACCTCCACATGCATCACTCTCACCTCCTCTCCTCTGATTTATGAGGAAGAGAATGCCTCTTCCTGCCCAAAAACAATCCTCAATCCTGATCCTACCCACGCTGTCCTTTCTAGGAATAGAACCTAGTTGTATTGATTACTTCCTCTCTCTCTGACATTTTCAACTGCTTCCTCTTTATGGTTTGGAGCCCATGCACATGTTCATGTGTGTGTGCTAAGTCACTTCAGTCATGTCCAGCTCTTTGCAACCCCATGGACCATAGCCTGCCAGGCTCCTCTGTCTGTAGGATTTTTTTAGGCAAGAATACTGGAGTGGATTGCCATGCCGTCCTCCAGGGGATCTTCCTGACCCAGTTTGATGCCAGGGATCAAACTGGCATCTCCTGTACTGCTGGCAGATTCTTTACTGCTGAGCCACAAGGGAAGCCCACATGCAAGTTAAGGTCTCTCCAGTCCTTAGAAGTGTTGGGCTCTACCCAGGGCCCTACCAACCTATCTTTCTCTTTCCCAGCAGGGCCAAACATCAATAAGTAGCATCTAGATGTTCTTCTATTTCCTCTCTTTTGCTTCCGTTCCAGCTTTAATGTCAGTTTTCTGCCCTTACTGAGGTTTTCAGGGACATTTCGTTGCCTCACCATCACCAGGAATTTAATTTATCAGCAGCAATTGACATTGCCCACCACACCCCCTTTTTTGAGACTTTGCCCTCTTGGTTTCCATGAGGCCGTTCTGTTCTCTGATTATTCTTTGTTTCTTTTGAACTCTCCTCCTTCTTTCTTATTCCTCAAATTATTTCTCTTCTTCTTTCCCACTTCCTTTGGTCCTCTTCCTCCTCCCTTTTTTCTTTTCCCCCGTTGATTCTCTCTTTTCAACTACAAGTTTAAGTCACATTTTTATACCAATGTACAAATGACTAACACTGTTCATAAGCCAGACACCTCTGATGGGAATGCCCATGTCACTGGCCTCAATGTCTTCTCTCTTGCTCATATAGTAACATGTATTAGAAGGCAGGTGAATGAGAGTGGTTGTTATTGAGATCAGCTTGCATCAGTTTTAATTTCTGAAAAAGTGGATAATTTGCAAACTTCAGTACTTTAACCTTTATCAGTGATAGACTGGTGGAAACACACCTCATACTTCATTGGAACATGTTAGTGTATCATGACAACTTGACTGGAAAAGGCTACTATGTTAGGGATTCAAATGATTTTGAATCAATTTAGATTTAATACTAGTGATCTTAAGAGCTACTTGCTAGAAAATTCTTAGAATTCTCAAATTCTTAGAATTGAGCAGTGAGAAAAATCATTTGGGGGGGGGGCTCTTAATGGTTTTAGGTATTAAAGAGTCCTATATTACCAAGAACAGCTTCTAAGGAAACTAAGATATCATTCAAGTATTAAAGAGATCCCTTCAAGGATAAGGTCCCTGAGAAAGTTTCTGGAACCTGGAAAGAATGAACTGAATGGAATGGCACACATTACCTTGGGGTGCTCTGATAAGTTACAGTATCCTGAAACTTTGACAGGAAAAGATTAGCGATTTATGTGAATCAGGGCAGCTTAAGTTCTGAAGCATCATATATCTTCTCACAGTGGCTTTTAAGATAACTTTGAATTTCATGACTTTAGTGAACTTATTTGCAGGGCAGAAATAGAGACACTGACATAGAGAACAAACTTAAGGACACAGTAGGGGAGGAAGAGGCTGGGATGGATTGACAAGAGTAGCACTGGCATATATACACTATCAGCTGTAAAGTAGATAGCTAGTGGGAAGCTGCTGTATAGCACAGCGAGTTCAGCTTGATGCTCTGTGATGACCTAGAGGGTTGGGATTGGGGGTGAGCGTGGGAGGGAGGCTTAAGAGGGAGGGGATATATGTATACCTATAGCTGATTCATGTTGTACAGAAGAAACCAACACAACACTATAAAGTAATTTAGTTCAGTTCAGTTCAGTCATTTATGTCCGACTCTTTGCAACTGCATGGACTGCAGCACACCAGGCTTCCCTGTCCATCACCGACTCCCGGAGCTTACTCAAACTCACGTCTACTGAGTTAGTGATGCCATCCAACCATCTCATTCTCTGTCATCCCCTTCTCCTCCTGCCTTCAATCTTTCCCAGCGTCAGGGTCTTTTCCAATGAGTGAGTCCTTTGCATCAAGGTGGCCGAAGTATTGGAGCCTCAGGTTCAGCATCAGGCCTTCCAATGAATATTCGGAACTAATTTACTTTAGGGTGGACTGATTGGATCTCCTTGAAGTCCAAGGCACTCTCCAGAGTCTTCTCCAACACCACAGTTGAAAAGCATCAATTCTTGGGCACTCAGACTTCTTTATGGTCCAACTCTCACATCCATACATGACTACTGGAAAAACCATAGCTTTGGCTAGACGGACCTATGTTGGCAAAGTAGTAGTAGCAAAGTAGTTTCTGCTTTTTAATATGCTGTCTAGGTTAGCCATAACGTTTCTTCCAAGGAACAAGCATCTTTTAATTTCATGCAGTCACCATTTGCAGTGATTTTGGAGCCCGAGAAAATAAAGTCTCTCATTGTTTCCATTGTTTCCCCATCTATTTGCCATGAAGTGATAGGACCAGATACCATGATCTTTGTTTTCTGAATGTTGAGTTTTAAGCCAACTTTTTCACTCTCTTTCACTTTCATCAAGAGGCTCTTGGTTCCTCCATTTTCAGCTTATAAGGATGGTGTCATCTGCATATCTGAGGTTATTGATATTTCTTCCAGAAGTCTTGATTCCAGCTTGTGCTTCATCCAGGCCAGCATTTCTCATGATGTACTCTGCATTTAAGTTAAATAAGAAGGGTGACAATATACAGCCTTGACGGACTCCTTTTCCTATTTGGAACCAGTCCGTTGTTCCATGTTTGTTTCTAAGTTGCTTCTTGACCTGCGTACAGATTTCTCAGGAGGCAGGTCAGGTGGTCTGGTATTCCCATCTCTTTCAGAATTTTCCACAGTTTATTGTGATCCATAAAGTCAAAAGCTTTAGAATGAATGAAGCAGAAGTAGATGTTTTTCTGGAATTCTCTTGCTTTTTCTATGATCCAACAGATGTTGGCAATTTGATCTGTGGTTCCACTGCCTTTTCTAAATCCAGCTTGAACATCTACAAGTTCTTGATTCACGTACTGTTGAAGCTTAGCTTGGAGAATTGTGAGTATTATTTTGCTAGTGTGTGAGATGAGTGCAGTTGTGTGGTAGTTTGAGCATTCTTTGGCATTACCTTTCTTTGGGATTGGAATGAAAACTGACCTTTTCCAGTCCTGTGACCACTGCTGAGTTTTCCAAATTTGCTGGCATATTGAGTGCAGCACTTTCACAGCATCATCTTTTAGGATTTGAAATAGCTCCACTGGAATTCCATCACCTCCACTAACTTTATTTGCAGTGATGCTTCCTAAGGCCCACTTGACTTCACATTTCAGGATGTCTGGCTCTAGGTGACTGATCACATCATTGTGGTTACCTGGGTCATGAAGATCTTTTTTGTATAGTTCTATGTATTGTTGCCACCTCTTCTTAATACCTTCTGCTTCTGTTAAGTCCATACCCTCTCTGTCCTTTATTGTGCCCATCTTTGCATGAAATGTTCCCTTGGTATCTTATCCTCCAATTAAAAATACAATCAGTGGAGGGATAATGTTCTCTAGAGATTTATAGCCAGCACGTACTTTTATTTTTATAATGATTTGAAGTAAATACCCCAGTCACAGTGAACTATTAAATCTGCTTTGCCTTTAATAATTAAGGCTCTGAAGGTCAAAATCTAACTTAAAAATTTACATTGACCCAATTCATATTTATTCATGTTACCTTTTCCCCTTCTAGCTATCCCTATCTACTTCTATTTTTGGCTTATTTCAGTAGAAAACCCATCAGTTTATCTCAGCAACATTAGATTAACAGCTTTTTAAAAATTGAAGTGTAGTTGATTTACAATGTTGTACTAATCTGCTGTACAGCAAAGTGACTGTTTTACTGACATATGCATTCTTTTTAAAAATACTCTTCTATTATAGTTTATCCCAGGAGGTTGGTTATAGTTCCCTGGGTAATAGGTAGGACCTGTTGTTTCTCCAGTAGATTAGAAGCTTTTTCAAAGGTGAGAACCACACCTTCTACTTTTATTTGAGTACTTTGTACATAATTGATAGGTAGTAAATTTTTTAAAGTTTTATTCCATCAGTAAGTAAAACATTTATAGGAAATACAGATTTCTTTGAAAGAAAACTCTTATTATCCTGTTAAGCAGAGATAATTACTATCAGCAGTTTAGTGTGACCCAAAGGGCGGCAGACATTTTCTGTAAACAGACAAATAGTAAATATTTGAGGAGTCTTGGGCCTTGTGATCTCTGTTTCAACTGCTCAGCTCTGCTGTTGTGGTGTGAAAAGCAGCTGTAAGCTGTAGAAGATAAGACTATCGTAGTAAATGTGTGTGGCTGTGTTCCAGTCAAATTTATTTACAGAAACAGGCTGGCTGGATTTGGCCTGCAGGCTATAGTTTGCTGACTTCTGTATACACCATCCTTTAAGTCCATATGTAATATGTAAGGTAATATATGTGTAATATATAACATATATATGTGCTTAATCATTCAGTTGTGTCTGACTCTCTACTCCCCATGAACTGTAGCCCGCCAGGCTCCTCTGTCCATGGAATTTTCCAGGCAAGAATACTAGAGTGGGTTGCCATTCCCTTCTCTGGGAACCTTTCTCACCCAGGGATGGATCCTGCCTCTCCTGTATCTCCTACATTGGCAGGTGGATTCTTTACCACTAGGGCCAACTGGGAAGCCCATAACATATATACACTGGTTTTTAAAAATGACATCCTAAGGTGGGAGGGGAATTGGGGGGAGAATGGATACATGTATATGTTTCCCTGAATCTCTTTGCTGTTCCCCTGAAACTATCTTAACATTGTTAATCAGATATACCCCAATACAAAAGAAAAAGTGAAAAAAAAAATGACATCGTAAGGATATTACTCGGAGAAGGCAATGGCAACACACTCCAGTACTCAAAATCCCATGGACGAGGAGCCTGGTAGGCTGCAGTCCATGGGGTCGCTAAGAGTCGGACACTGAGCGACTTCACCTTCACTTTTCACTTTCATGCATTGGAGAAGGAAACGGCAACCCACTCCAGTGTTCTTGCCTGGAGAATCCCAGGGATAGGGGAGCCTGGTGGGCTGCCGCCTATGGGGTCGCAGAGTCGGACACGACTGAAGCGACTTAGCAGTAGCAGAAGCAGCAAGGATATTACTAAATATCCTTTCAAATCTTGAAGCCTCTGGGGATTAGACGTCTGTCCCAGAGCATGATATTTAATTGCCCCAAACGGGGCAAATACTGATTCTTTAGGGTGGTAAAAGCAAAAACAAAGCCTCTCAGCTTTTACGATGGTTTGTGACCCTCCAAAGATCAGCTGTACCAACAATATCTTATTCTTTAGCATTTATTTGGGGGGAAATAAGGGTTAGGTAAGGAAATGGCCACCCACTCCAGTATTCTTGCCTGGAGAATCCCATGGACAGAGGAGCCTGGCGTCTTACAGTCCACGGGGTCGCAAAGAGTTGGACACGACCGAACGACTTCACACACTCACACACAGGGTTAGGTAAAAAATGTCTTAAGTGTCTTCTTAGGAAAATAATAATGAAAAATGTTGAGAAACACTGCTATATGAACCTTTGTCTTTGATTAGGATTTTTTTAACCCTATAGTTGGCAGATAACTGACAAATTGTTGCAAACACAGCTAATTTTCCTCTGTAGACTCACAAATGACTTCTGTACAATGGAGAAGACCACTCTCACCCCACTACCAATCACTTTGGAAAAAGCCAGTTTTGTGTCTGTTTATAAATTTATTTCCGTGTTCATTCACCCCGTGTAAATGTGTGGTTCTCTAATTTCTCCACTGCATTGGTTGAAACACTTGCCTAGTGTCCTTATTCAATAATAATAAGTTAAATAAAGTGAAAGTAAAGTCTCTCAGTCGTGTCTGACTCTTTGCGACCCCATGGACTGTAGCCTATCAGGCTCCTCCATCCGTGGGATTTTCCAGGCAAGCGTGCTGGAGTGGATTGCCATTTCCTTCTCCAGGGGATCTTCCTGACCCAGGAATCGAACCCGGGTCTCCTGCATTGCAGGCAGACGCTTTACCATCTGAGCCACCAGGGAAGCCCCAAAACCTTTGACAAATGTATATTTTATCTTATGAGAGTCGTAGTGTCTCCTTTTCAAAAAGATACAATTAACAATTTCCAGTGGTTTGTCACAATTCTTTTTCACTTGACAATATGTCAAATATCTTTCCATGTCCTTACATGTATTAAAGATTATAAATATTCCATTAAACGAACATATTTTTTAAATGATCTTGTATTGTTGGAAAACAATGAATAGTCATTTTGTGAACAAGGATAGAGTCCTCTCTTGAAAACCCTTGGAATATGAAAAGTCATGAAGTGTGTCAAAAGTCTGTTACTTAATTTTTTTGGCATACAGCTTGCTTGCTTTCCACGTTGACTTTTTCGAGGACGTGGGCCAGTGGCCATAAAGGCCAAGCTATTTTCACAGCTCTGTTTGTTGACAGAAGGTTGCATGGGTCACTCCTATGAGTCTAAGATCATTTGGGGCAAAGTGCTGTGCCCTGGCCTTGTCAGAGGTCCACGCGGGGTGCAGGACTCCAAGTACACTGCCATGCTTTACTTGGCTTGAAGTACCTGGTCAAGAATCCGGTTTGGCTTGCAATTTATTTCAGGAACATGGAAAGGCCACTGTTTTTCTGGGCTTGATCTTACATTGCCAGCTCCTAAACTCTTTACCCTCTTACTGCACAGACCCTAATTTCTAGCTCCTACAAAAATGTTCTGTATTGTTTTAAAAGTTCAGTGTTTAAGTCAAAATTGTAGAAATGGACCTCTTCCAATTATTTATCCTGTTTAACTCTTTTTTAAGCTTGCCTCCCTCCAGGCCTCCCTCTCACCCTCTCCTTCAGCCTTTCTCCCTCTTTACAATTGCCAAGTGAACGGGCAGCAATTCTCAGAATAACAGTTTTAGCTTCCTTTCAGGAAACCAGATAAATGTTCCATACACAGAGGGCAAGGCAAAAGATAAAGTCATTTTTATGAAGTAGATACTAGTTATAGGACCGGCGTCGTGAGATGGAAGTCACCTCACCCAATATCCTATAAAACAAGCCACTCTTACACGTCTGCATTGGTGGAATAATTAATCTATTAATATTGTTTTCTCATTGTTAGGGGGAAAACCCATAAAATGTAGCACTTTCAAGATCAACCAGCACTTTATAAAATGATGCCAAATTACAACCAGAGGCAAGAAAGATAATCTCTGATTTTTAAACTGAAGATCTCTGGTTTTAAAACTCCTAAATTTTGACTTTTGGTAAAATCTACTTCACATTTTGGGATGCAATCCTTTGGTAAATGTCTGCAATTTTTTTCAGTAATCTCTCCGCCTACAATAGCATCTAAATTAAGCACTTACTTTTAAAATATGATAATGCACTTTCTCTTTATTATATAATTGCATTTCAAAAATTAATATCAAAATGGCAATTCCAATTAAAAAATAAGCAAAAATCTAACCACCCTAAAGTCAAAATGCAATACTCAACCTCACTAAAAAACAATTGCCAGTAAAAATGTATGTGTGAAAAAAAAAATGTGTGTGTGTTTTAACATCTTAATCATTTTTAGGTGTACAGTTCAGTGGCATAAAATGCCTTCACATTGTTGTGGAGCCATTGACGTGTCCATCTCCAGAAATTCTCATCCTTTCTTCAGCCCCTGATAATCACCATTCTACCTCCTGTCTCTATAAATTTGACTGCTCTAAGTAATTCATATGAATGAAATCATATAATATTTGTCCTTTTGTGACTGGCATGTTTTAATTAGCATAATCTTCTTAGGATTCATCTATGTGGTAGTATGTGTCAGAATCCCTTCCTTCTAAAGACTGAATACTATTCCACTGTATGTATATATGTTCTACATTTTGGTTATTTATTCATCTGTTGATGAACACGAGTTACTTCCACATTTTGGCTATTGTGAATAATACTGCTATGAACATGAGTATACAAAAACCTAGTCAAGTTGCTGGTTTCAATTATTTTGGATATATACCCCAAACTAGAATTGCTGGATCATATCAATTCTACTTCTATTTATTTTTGATGAATTGCTCTGCCGTTATCTATACTGGCTGCACCATTTTAGTTAATTCTCACTAAGAGCACAGTGGGTTCCAATTTCTATACTTCTCTGCCAACACTTGTTATTTTCTTTATTTTTGGATAGTACCCATCTTAGTGGAGGTAAGATGGTATCTCAATGTGGTTTTAATTTGCTTTTCCTTAATAACTAATGATGTTGAGCATCTTTCCATGAACTTATTGGGCATTTGTATGCCTTCTTTCTGGTCAAGTCATTGGCCCTACTTAAAGCAGATTGCTTGCCTTTTTGTTGTTGAGTTTAAACACTTGTATTTGTATGTACATGTGGAAAACTACGTTCAAAGAACTGAATTTTTTCCACCCAATATCCAAATAAATCTTTGGGATAGTTTAGAGAATTACCCAGTTGATGATTGGGAAAACTTCCTTGAAAATACAAAAATAATACATGTTGTTTGTTTGAAGATAAGATTCATTTATTTCCAGTGAGATCACCCCTCTATAAAATTCATCTGTCATCAACCAAAAGATCATCCACTTAAAAATATGTAGGCTAATTTATAACTAACTCTTATGAATATGGCTAGGTAATAGTTGACTGTAATAATTCTGTAACACATCAGGGAAGCATTGCTGCTGCTAAGTTGCTTCAGTCGTGTCTGACTCTGTGCGACCCCATGGACGGCAGCCACCAGGCTTCCCCGTCCCTGGGATTCTCCAGGCAAGAACACTGGAATGGATTGCCATTTCCTTCTCCAATGCATGAAAGTGAAAAGTGAAAGTGAAGTCGCTCAGTCGTGTCCGACTCTTAGCGACCCCATGGACTGCACTCCACCAGGTTCCTCCATCCATGGGATTTTCCAGGCAAGAGTACTGGAGTGGGGTGCCATTGCCTTCTCTGCAGGGAAGCATTACCAGGTTTCAAAATGAAAGTTTAGTCCTTGAATGGTAAAAAGATGAGATCAGATCTCTGTTTCAGTTTAAATGTCAGCAAAGAGTCTTTCTGAGGATGGTTTGTTGGTGTCCCAGTGAAGAATGCTGAAAGTGCCAGCTTCTCTTTAAGTTGTAGGAAAGAAGGTTGAGGATGGGGCCCTAGAAGTCTGAGCAGGCTTCAAGGTGACCCTAGAGGCCAAATAGTTTGTCTTCAAGCACAGGAGCTTAACTCCCTGCTTTAAATCAAAGCTCCTTTCCATCATTCAAAGTCCACTGCATTCTGGTCTCACCTTGCTCACCCAACCTAATTTCTCATTTTCTTTCCAACACATTCTCCCCAGTCAGGCTAGCCTGCTCTTCAATCCAAGCACACATTGTATTCCTTTGGCAGGTATTTATCTTGGGACATGAGGTATGCAAATAATATGACTTTTCTAACAACTTAACTTCCATTTCAAGCCTTTTTTCTGGTGAGTTACCAAACTCATTTTCAGTAAAATCAAAGTTTTCTTCTATAAAAAGGAATTTAAGGTGAGCCAAGGTATCAAATAGGTAGTCCATATTTCCTTGAAGTCCTCTGTCCAGTATTTCCTCATCTCTCTCCTTCCTCAGCCTGGAGAATAATCTAGCATTCTAATTCTTTCCTCCATGTCCTTAGTCCTCTCTTAAGAGCCCAAACTTTTTTTTTTTAATCTATTTATTTGACTGTGCCAGGTCTTAGTTGCAGCATGCAATATCTTTAATCTTCATTGCGGCATGCAGGACTCTCAGCTGGGGCATGTAGGATCTAGATCCCTGACCAGGGATTGAACCCGGGCCTTTGGCACTGGGAGCGCAGTCTTAGCTATTGGACCCAGGGAAGAATCTGAACTTTTAAAAGTAAAAAACCGCAAGGAAACTCCTTTCTCTTTGTCACTGCCTACTTTTCCCAAGGCAAGACACACAGAACAGCCCTGCTCTCCGAATGAGGGAAGAGGTGAGGGGGAAGGGGGTAGAGGAGAATGAAACACTGGGAGGGGGGCGGAAATAATCAGTTCATACGCAACACTTTATCTCACCAACTTCAACACTTTTACTCTGTTCAGGTTGTTCTTGGCTTAGAACATTCTTCCTCCTCTTTCCTTTACGACTCCTCTTGTAATTTGTCACATAAGTTAACTATGAATGTCTTATACTTGCTGTAGGATTGAAAGGAAAGTCGCTTAATTCAAGCCGTCATATGAGGCTGGAGTTCTAAGGTATCCAAGTGTTTATTTGACTCAGTAGTTCTCAGTGTGAGTATCCCAATCAGCAGTATCAATATCAAATGGGAAGTTGTTAAAAATGCTAATTCTCAGGTCTCTTTCTAGGTCTGCTGAATCAAACTCTGAGGTCAGGTCTTGAATCTCCATTTTAAGTCACTCAGGGGATTCAGTTACTCTGGTTTGAGAAGCACTGGTTTAACCAGTGTTAGTCAGTGGAAGGATATGCTAGCTAATAGAAGTGATTTCAATATTTGAATGCCTATTGAATGTATTTGAATACCTCTAAGTGATGAGGCACTCGTAACTTGCAAAGCATGTTTGGAAAACTGATTTATATTGGTCTGAAATCTAAATCTGACAACTTCTACTCATCACTCATACTTACCTTCCTGGATTATGGGGAAGAAATCAGATTTCCCTTCCATGTGATAATCTTGAAAATATCTCAATATTACTATCATTTGCCTCTCTCTGCTCCTTATCCAGGCTAACGTGGCTTGATTTTTGAGTCCCTTTACTGTCTTGTTTGGGTTTCCCTGGTGGCTCATATTTTTAAAGAATCTGCTTGTGATGCAGGGGACCGGAGTTCAATCACCGGGTTGGGAGGATCCCCTGGAGAAGGGAATGGTGACCCACTCCACTATTCTTGCCTGGAGAATTCCAGGACAGAGGAGCTTGGCAGGCTACAGTCCATGGGGTCACAAAGAGTCGGGCACAATGAAGTGACTAACACTACTACTGCTACTGACTTGCTTGCACATGGCTGAACACAATCCTATTTATTTATAGTTATCTATAATGAGCTCTGCTGTGGTTCAAGGTCAATCAAACTAAAGTACAATTTCTTGCTTCTAGGTACTATATATACTCCCATTAATGTTGGCTAATCTGGCCTTAGCTGCTGTTTTGGTGGCTACATTGCTAATTCATACAAAGCATATTATTAACTGAAATTCTTTGTTGTTTTTCATCCCTATCTTGGCTTTTTCTTTTTAACAGATGCTAGTAGTATATTATATTTCCTCTTTTTTATACCTTTAGGCTCAGTTCCTTGGATGCATATGTGTAACTACGTCTATTATTGTTTCCTGATTAGTTCTTTGACTATCTGATTAATGACATAATTCACTCTCTTGGCAATACATACCTCTTGTCCCTTGAAGCAGGTCCCAGATGGCATAATAATTGAGTACTCAATAAATAATTTAGAAATATTTTATTGATGTATTGACAGATGTTTTCAGTGCAAAAATTTTCAATGCAGGATCTACAAGTTGTTACTTAGTATAAAGTAAAAACACCACTGTCTTTAGTTGCAAACATCCAGAATTATATATGCTGCTTTTTAAAGTTTTCCCATTGGTTGATTATATCCTCCAGTGTATACTTTGAAAGTCTATATTCTTTCAAATTATATCCAAGGATCAATTATAACCTCAATCTATATTCTTTCAAAATAATTTTGTGGTTTCTTCTTTTAGAATTGCTTCCAGAAGCTACTTTATGAATCACAGAAAAGAAACTCTTTCATCTTATAATGGTGGCAACTATTTATTTTTAAAATCAAAGTTGGAATTCTTCATGTTGATACCCCTCTGAACCGCTAGGAATATATTTTTAAAAAATGGCTTTTGGTTGTGTATACATATGCTCTCACGGAAGGACCAAAGGTAGTTCTTGACAGAAATTTCAATAAAGACTTTTTGAAAAGGTTTCCAACAATGGCAATGTTGTGTGCTTGCTTCTTATGGTGACTTTGCCTCACGTATTTGTTGTCTCAAATATCCCCACCCTAACAGAAGGAACCACAAAAAGATATTTGACTTCATAAAACACAGCCCAAACATTTGTAGATCAAAGTAGTGACACTCCTTAAAATATTAGTAGGTAAACTATATGCAGTAAATAGTATAAAATGTACTCAAATAGACAAGATTAACAATTAAACCATTAAGTGAGAAAAGCATGAGTTTATTTATTCATCAAAATGTATAGAGCCCCTTATATATAATGTGTTGGAAGAACGAAAATATATTAGACTCCTGGAATACGCCAGTCATTTTATGTGGACTCCCAGTGAAGTAGAGCTGATTATCCCATTTCACAGTCGGAAACACTGACTCTGAGAGGAGAAAGTGTCCTAGGTCACAGTGACAGTCAAGTAAGTTAAAAAATAGATACTTGAACTCAGGCCTTTCAGGCTCCAAGTCTTGTTCTCTTTCTTTTTTTTTTTTTTTCTTGTTCTCTTTCTATCTACTATCTTATACAAGGAATATTGCAAACCAAAAGATATAGTTTCTATACCCAAGGAGCTCAAAGTACTTCATAGAAAAATAAGTAAATATGGATTTTAAAAATTCTCTGTACAAATCAAAGAAAGCTGAGTTAAAATAAAAATTGAGTTAACTGAATAAAAAATAATTTTAAAATGGCAATGTTTCATTTTGACAAGAGTTGAATAAAATCAAGCCTTTTCCTGCCAATTGGTTAAGTTTTATTTTTAAATTAGCAATACAGATCAAGAACCATAAAAATATTTATATCCTCTTTTATTACCCTTTATCATAAATCCATTTCTGGAACTTTAGTCTAAGACAGTATTATAAATGTTGAAAAGTGGCATAAAGGTACTACTAGCTGAGCTGGAAAAAAACACCCCTGTATACATGTAAGCCCTTGCTGCTTAGCATGGAATATATAACTAGTGAGAGCCCACTGTGTGGCACAGGGAACTCGGCTCAGTGCCTGTGGTGACCTAGATGGAAGGGAAATCCAGAGGGAGGGGATACGTGTGTACACGTGGCTGATTCACTTCACTGTGCAGCAGCAACTAACAAAACACTGTGAAGCAACTGTACTCCAGTAAATTAAAAACAAATGCTCCTTCCCCTTTACTCTCACCACTGCCATACTGCCACTTCTGACAGCTGGCGTGTGGGTTTTCCACACTTCAAGCAGTTCCCCACGACACCAACTGGGTGGCCCATGATTCCATTTAATTCTGACACCGTCTACTCAGAGTTAACATCAGATCCCACAAGTTAAAGGCTGAGTTCCACAAGACTGCACCAACTTCAAATACCCATCGCAAGTTCCAGGTTGTCACTTGGACTCTTCACCAATTATCTATAAATCAGGGTTTCCCATGACCCTCTTCTCTTGGGTTTGATCAGTTGCTAGTACGACTCACAGAACTCAGGGAAACATATTTATTGATTTATTTTAAAGGATATAATTCAGGCTCTGAGTGAAACGCCAGATGAAGAGATCGATAGGAAAGAACATGGAATGCTGCTGAGGTCAGGAGCCCCTGTCCCCATGGAGTTGAGATGTGCTACCCTTCCAGCATGTAGATGTATTCACCAATCCAGAAGCTCTCTGAACTCCACACTTTGGAGCTTTTTATGGAGGCTTCATCACCTCAGAGTGAAAGATCATTAAGCCTATCTCCAGCCCCTCTCCATTGTCTGGAGAAGAGGGAGCTGGTGCTGAAAGTTCCAACCTTCTAATCATGACTTGATCTTTTTAGTGATCAGCCCCCGTTCTGTAGCTACCCAGGAACCCACCAAATGTTGTCTCATTAGAACAAAAGACACTCCTGTCACCCAGGAAATTCCAGGCAATTTATGAGCTTTGTGTCAAGAGTCAGGGACAAAGGCCAAATATTCGAGTACCAAGATTCTTTTAGTGCTCATATCACTTAGGACATTACAAGGGTTTGAGGAGTTCTGTGCCAAAAATTGGGGTCAGCAACCGTTTATAAGTATTTTTTTCTGTTTTACATTACCAGCAGTAATTTAAAAAACAGGAAAAAACCGCAACCACTTTATATACCTAATTTATTGCCTAAATGGTTGGATTAAAATAAACAGTTTGGTCTGTTTGTGGAATATTTTGCAACCATTAAAATAATGGTTATAAAGACTATGTAGCATTATAAAAACAGGTTGTATTAATAAATAACCATATGTGGGTCTACAATATATCAAATACTTATGATTCATGTTATACAAAAGATACAGGATAAAAATGAAGAAAATATATGAAATACTGTGTATTGCAATAGAATAGTTTAGTTTTTTTTTTTTAACAAATCTTTTATTAATTTTGTGATGAAGGAAAAAGAAATCTCCACATTTTCCTGGTATTATTTGCTGTTACTAGACATATCACATTCCTTTTTTTTTTTTAACTTATGCTTTCTTTCCAATAGAACTAAGTTTATGGAAATCGGCTTTGTTTATTAAATTGCAATCAAATAATTCTAACTCAATCTCCTATAGTTCTAGTAAGGGGAATATGACACATTTGACACATTAGTGTAAATTAAGTGTCACAACTTCTCCATTCATTGTGAATCTGTACAGTTAAAATTTTGAAGACATTATGGCTCCTAGGATTAGTGGTTGAGATTGGGGATGCAAGGTCAGCCTCTTGGCTTCCAAGGAAAATACTTCCTTTCATTGTGCCCTGAATGTGTCTACACTGTGAGATGGAGAACAGGATTAGAGTTGCTATTGAAATGTGAATTCTCCTTGGCTCTGGCAAGGCTGTTGGGACTTACTTATATATTTTTGAGAGAAACAATTTGAAAGACGAATGGCTGGGGCCTCAGTTTGGAACTTGGTGACTCTGGCTGTCACAGCAAGGGGGAATCTGAGCCAGGACAGATAGCTGGACAAGAGTTGGAGCCCACACCAGTTGTGGGCTGGCATGAGTCCAAGCCCTAGGGAAGGAATAAATGGGCTGAGGGGTTAGTGGGGTTTGGGTACTTGGGATAGTATAGGGAGGAACTGGGAACAAAGGCAAGCCAGGGTGGAGTTTCACGCAGAGATGGAGCTGGCTCAAAGCAAGAGTCAATGCTAATGGGAACAAAGAGCAGACACAGGCTTGAACATTAAGCCTTATCAGAGAAAGCAAAGGCAAGAGACAGGAGCCAGTGATGAAGCTGGGCTGAAGCCCGAAGGAAGTCTGGTGTTGTAAACGGCAGCAAGGAAAGGCTGGAATTGTGGGGGAGACTTGGGGCTTCCCTTGTGGCTCAGTTGGTAAAGAACCTGCCTGCAGTGCGGGAGACCTGTGTTAGATCCCTGGGTTGGGAAGATCCCCTGGAGAAGGGAACAGCTATGCAGCATTCTGGCCTGGAGAATTCCATGGACTGTATAGTCCATGGGGTTGCAGAGTCAGACACGACTGAGCGACTTTCACCTTCACCTCTTTCTGACTCCAGCTGCGTGTTATAATGGCTCATATGTTCCAAGTGCAGAGAATTGTGTTCAGAGTGCCCCAAAGGAAACTCAACAGCTTATGACCAAATGCCATACAGATTTCTGGATGAGGTTTCTCAACCAGCATCTTCCTTAAGACATCACCACTGCTCCAGGGTCTATAGTCTAGATTGAAAAGAACGTTTGACTGCAGAGAAGCCCTTTCTCTTGAGAACTGTGGCTTACTGAGGAAACCAGATCTCCGTCATAACTGCCCAGATAAGCAATACAGAGTTCAAGTATTTCTAATGCTATTGGTAAGCATTTGTCATTTCAAACTATCAGGGATAGATTGTCTGATTTTTACAGATGAATTTTAACCTTGGAGGATGTGTGTGCACAGATGCACATCTCATTCCTCATTTAGATATTTACAACATGTATACTGTTGACCTTTGAACAGTGTGTTGGTCAGGAATGCCAGCCCTCCACACAACTGAAAATTCACGTACAACTTTAATGTCAGCCATCTGTATCTGTGGTCAGAAGCTGCATATTCATCCAACCAGCAATCATGTAGTTCTGTGTACATATTATTGAAAAACATCTGCATGTAAGTGGACCATGTCATTCAAACCCATGTTGCTCGAGGGTAAATTGTTTGTGTATACATTTGTATAAATATATATATATTTACATATCTGTACCTACATATACATATATACACACTTACATGTATATTACCTTTTTTTTCAATTTGAAAGTATATTTTTATTGAAATATATTTGACAGATAACATTGTGCAAATTTAAGGTATACTGCATGTTGATATGATATTTGGTATATTCTCACATGATTGCCATTGTAGAGATAGTTAGCTTCTCTATCATGTCACATAATTATCATTTCTTGTTTGTTGTAGGAATAATTAAAATTTAGTTTCTTAGTGAGTTTGATTATAATCCAATAATGTCTATATTCACTAGGCTCTGCATTAGATCTCTGTGACTTATTTATCTACTAGTTACAAGTTTATACCCTTGAACAACATCTCTCCTTTTCCCTCCAGCCCCCAGCCCCTGGCAACAACCATTCTATTCTCTTTTTCTGTAAGTTTGGCTTTTCTACATTCCACATATAAGTGATATCACACAGTTCTCATCTTTTTCTAACTTTTCTTGCTTAGCATAATGTTCTCAAGTTCTGTCTGTGTTGTTGCAAACATTAGGATTTCCTTCTTCCTCATGACAAGAGTCTACTTATCTATCTCAAATCTTCTTTAACCATTTTTCTATCTTTTTCTCTTAAAATTTTCTTATAAAATATGGTGGCTTTGAATTGAAGTCACCTTGACAATTTTTTGTATTCCATACATGTCTTTCAACTTTTTACTAGATTTAATATAGACTAGAACATGGCATCGGAGAGAGTGATGGCACCCCACTCCAGTACTCTTGCCTGGAGGATCCCATGGATGGAGGAGCCTGGTGGGCTGCAGTCCATGGGGTCGCAGAGAGTCGGACACAACTGAGCGACTTCACTTTCACTGTTCACTTTCATGCATTGGAGAAGGAAATGGCAACCCTCTCCAGTGTTCTTACCTGGAGAATCCCAGGGATGGGGGAGCCTGGTGGGCTGCCGTCCATGGGGTCACACAGAGTCGGACACGACTGAAGCGACTTAGCAGCAGCAGCAGCAGCAGAACATGGCATATCTTGTGGGAAGTTTTCATGGACTCTGCCCTTCTGTGGTCTCACCGATACTGGACTGAATTGTTTGTGGGAGCACAAAGCAAGGTGTCTTAACAATGCAGGCAGCAAACAGCCCAGTTTCTCCTGTAGCCCATAGACTCTGGCAAATGTGGCCCATTATGTGTGACTTTCTTGACTTTCTCTTCTAAGTCCTCTCTGCCAATAAGCAGTCACTGACTGAGTCTTGATAAAGACTCTCTTTGACCAAACCCTGGTTAGGCTCTTAAATCCTTGAGACCTTGACCTTGTGTTTTCTGTCTGTTTGGGAAGAAACATCACCCAGCTATAGCAAGAATCTTTCTAAATTGGTTTAAAGAGAACCCTCCACCCTTGATCTCTGAGAAAATTCCACATCTCCCAGCATTTCTCAAGTAATATCTGATCACTCTGGTCTGCCATCAGCAAGTATTCTGTCAAGTTACTTTGCACAGAAATCCTCCCTTGGGACTTCCCTGTTGATCCAGTGGCTAAGGCTCTGTGCTCCCAAGGCAGGGGGCCTGGGTTCGATCCCTGGTCAGGGAACTATATCCCACATGCCGCGACCTGACACAGCCAAATAAATAAATAAAAAGAAATATTAAAAAGAAATCCCCCCCTTTCCCCTGTAAATAATATAAGTAATCCCCTTGTAATTTTCCATCCACTGACCTCCACCCTTGACTATAAATCCCCACTTGTGCATGTTGCTTTTGAAACTGAGCCCAGTTCCATACTGAGATCTCTTTTCCTCTATTGTAACTTTCTGAATAAAATATATATTTTACCACTTCAACTACCATCTAGCTCTGAATTTAACAGTCTCAGCTTTTTTTTTTTTTTATTTAACAGTCTCAGCTTTAAAACTTCCTGCCACAGTTGCCTTTTGAGCCATTTGCCTTACATTTCATTGGTGCAGAGTTCTGTAAATTAAGATGATTTAGGAATGAGTTGCAGAATCATAGACCTGTTTTGAATCCCAGCCCTTTCATCTGCTAGCTGAGTGGCATTTTTGAGAATACTTTATCCACTGTACCTCAATTTTCTTATTTTAAAAATGGGCATAAATGGAGAAACAGACATAGAGAATAGACTTATGAGGGGAGAGGGGAGGAGAGGGTGAGATGTACGGAGAGTTACATGGAAACTTACATTACCATATGTAAAATAGATAGCTAACGGGGATTTGGGAAGGAGGTTCAAAGGGAGGGAATCTCTGTATACCTATAGCTGACTCATGTTAAGATTTGACAGAAAACAACAGAATTTTGTAAAGCAATTAACCTTCAATTAAAAAAATGAATTAAAAAAAATGGGCATAACCATACAGATCTACTAAGATTATGAGGAATAAATGAAGTAACACTTGAATAAGTGCTTAGGACAGAATAGTAACATAATAAATGATATTATTATAATTTTGGTGGGGTTGCACAATGAGAAGAAATGTGGGAGTGTTTTATAGCGAGAAAACTGCTATTTAAAAGTGTATTTCTTTTTTTATATATTCTTTTTCATTATGGTTTGTTATAGGATATTGAATATAGTTCCCTGTGCTAAACAATAGGGCCTTATTTTTCTTATCTATTCTATATATAATAGTTTGCATCTTATAGTCCCCCAAAAAGTATGTTTTTGCTGTTGGAGATATCAAGTCAGCTTGGACCAGATCTTCTTTTTCTAGAAAGAACTAGTTAATGGCTTTTCTTAGAATCATGGATGTGTAGTAACAAGCTTACTTGTTTATGGAGCAATATGAGAATACTTAAATCATAATCAAGAAAAATATTATGGCATTAAGTATACAATATGATCAAATACTTATAATTCATATTCATAAGAAAGGTATAGTATAAAGTTGAAGCAAATACATGAAATGCAGATGTATGATGGTGGTAGAATAGTATTTTATCTGGCCAGACCATTGTCTGGCCAACCCCTCTCTATGCTCTTGGTAGATAGGGGTTACTGGTTGGTGTATGTAGGGTGGGAAGAGGGAAGATATATTTACATGAGGTGCCAAGGAACTTTTAAAAATCAAAGGGATTGAGATCCTTAACTCTTGTCTTTTGAGGTTCAATATTGTTAGAATGTCTCTGACCTCATGGACTAAGGTGTTTCCAGTTGAAGGCCCTGACCAGACCAGGTTTCTCCCACCCAGGAAGGAAGTCACTAAGAAGAAGGGAGGGTTTAGGCTTGTGACGCATGTCCCAAATAAGGTCCCAGATGGTAATGGGGAAGACTGGGTCGGGGTCGCTCATCCAACCCTCAGAGAAACTCTACAAAGCAGGACCAGGTTTTATCCCTGTTTTTCACTACAATGCCTAGGCAAAGAGAAGTGAAGAAATTTGCCCAACTTAAGAGTGCCAGGAGGTCATTCAGAGCTGAGACTTGAACTTGTTTGTCTCCAGGATCCTTGCATCTCACAACTACACTCCTTGTCTTATCTAGATCCTTATGTGGCTCTTCTCCTCCTCAGTTGACAGAATAAAGAAGTGCGGGTTGGAGTTGAGGATTAAGACATATACTTCAGTGAGAAAGGTACTGGCAATTAAAAAGAACCCCAAAAGGCGTTGAGGTTTCCTGGCCTCCTGCAGGAGGGTAATGATTATGTGATGTAATCCGCATTCTTGCTTGACTTTTGGAAAAGAAAGAAAACAAGAATTTTCAAGATGATTACCTAAGATTAAAGGTCATTCTGTGGCCATGTTTGGTTGGTTGTTTTTCCTGTGAAAACTTGATCTTTCCGGACCTCAGTGATCTCATCTGTAAAATAAGTGTTGTACTAAGTCATTGTTTAAGTTTCTTTTCATGCCTTAAAGTTTGTGAGTGCAGGAATTTACAAGCTTTTTTTTCTGGTATTTAACCTTTGGCCTTAGCCTGTTTAGCACTATGATCAAAACTGATGGACTCAACTGGAAGTTGATGTGACAGGTGAGGAAGCCAGGACAAAGGACTTGAGGGAAGTTATGAAGCAGGGACAGGTTTCACAGCTAGCTATTAAATGGAGTTGAAAGGAAAGAATTCAAGATTTCAGAAACCAGTAGACAAAGCAGAAAAGGTTGAAGCTCAGAAAAGGCTTTCAGAGGGATTACAAAGAGAATGGTTGTGCCTTAGACTTTAGCAGGCTGCGAATTGATTGGCCAGTGTGAGTCAGAAGAAAGGGTTAGCCATCACAGGGCTGTGGGTGATAGATGGCTGTCTGGCGTCTTGGCCTTACCATCCCAGCCTCAGTCTCTCAGAAGCTGGTATAGCATTGACACTATTACCAATAATTCTGCTCCCAACTACACAAAGCTTTCTTAGTCTTAGTTCAGGTAAAGAAATAGATAGTAATTAAGTAAAGGAAAAGTGAAAAAAAAAAAACAAATCACAAAAACATAGATGGGAGCAGATTTTACTCTGAATTGTTTGAAAGAGTAACTACTTTTTGTTTCCTCTTCCTTCCTTCTTTCTTCTCATCTTCCTCCTTTTTGCTCATTACCCACTTCTTTCTCCTTCCTTTCTCTCTGGTTCCCTTTCCTCACCCCTTCATTCTTTCATCCCCCACTCCCAGCACTTACAACACTGTGTTTGAAAGCCCTTGCTAGGGACTCACCTGGTGGTACAGTGGTTAAGGCTCCATGCTTCCAATGCAGGGGTGCAGGTTTGATCCCTGGTTGAGGAACTTATATCCCATATGCTACAACCGAGAAAAAAACACACCAAATAGTTTAAAAAAATCCAATTAAACCAAAAACAGTCCATTCTGAGCACTGTGGCCAACAGAAAATAAAGGAGACATGTTTCTGTTTTCTCACATTGTTCTCAAGCAACAAGTTCAGTTCAGTTCAGTTCAATTCAGTCGCTCAGTTGTGTCCGACTCTTTGCAACCCCATGAACCATAGCACGCCAGGCCTCCCTGTCCATCACCAACTGCTGGAGTCTACCCAAACCCATGTCCATTGAGTCGGTGATGCCATCCAACCATCTCATCCTCTGTCATTCCCTTCTCCTCCTGCCCTCAATCTTTCTCAGCTTCAGGGTCTGTTCAAATGAGTCAGCTCTTCGCATCAGGTGGTCAAAGTATTGGAGTTTCAGCTTCAACAGTCCTTCCAATGAACACTCAGGACTGAGCTGCTTTAGGATGGACTGGTTTGCTCTCCTTGCAGTCCAAGGGACTCTCAAGAGTCTTCTCCAACACCACAGTTCAAAAGCATCAATTTTTTGGTGCTCAGCTTTCTTTATAGTCCAACTCTCATATCCATGACTACTGGAAAAACCATAGCCTTGAGACAGACAAAGAATGTGGTAAAACATTGTAAGGGCTTCCCTGGTGGCTCAGTGGTAAAGAAACTGCCTGCCAATGTGGGAGACCAGGGTTCAAACCCTGGATTGGGAAGAACCCCTGGAGAAGGAAATGGCGACCCACTCCAGTGTTCTTGCCTGGGAAATCCCATGGGCAGAGAAGCCAAAGAGTAAAAATCCTCCCTCATATTTCTTTTTCTCACTTCCATTCTGTCTGTGCAGCCCTATCCCAAATCTGCTAACGTCTTTCCTCTTCCTCCTCTATTCCTCCCCTTCTCCCTTCTAAAGCTTGCTCTGAGGATTGGATGACTAATGGCTAAAGATTTTCCCTGTGTTGGGAGAAAAAAAGTGTCCTAAGGTTCACTGTGTCATATGAAGCAAATTTCAGACATAAGATCACTCACTAGTTGGGGTTTCCTTTTTTTTTTTTTTTTTAAATATTGAAACAGATATACTGAGGGTTTAAAAAAAATAAGCTTCATCTTTTTTTGTTGAGTAATGATGGTATTTCTAGGATTTCACTGAGTGCTTACCATGTGCTAGATGCTTAATATATGACTTCTAAGCCTTGTTTTATCACTCCACTGCTACTCTTAATTCATAGATGAGAAAACTCAGAGCAGTTAAGTGTTAGTTGCTCAGTGGTGTCCAACTCTTTGCGACCTCATGGACTGTAGCCTCTCAGGCTCCTCTGTCCATGGGATTCTCCAGGCAAGAATTCTGGAGTAGGTAGACATTCCCTTCTCCAGGGGATCTTCTCGACCCAGGGGTTGAATCAAGGTCTCCTGCATTGCAGGCAGATTCTTTACTGTCTGAGTCACCAGGGAAGGCCCAGTCTGAGGTAAAACAGCCAGAAGTGGAATTAGAACATAAATCTGTCTAACTCAGAAACTCAAACTCTTTTCACTACCTCTATGCTTTAATGACAAGGGGAATTCCATACAATCATTTTATTTCTCATCAGAATAATTCTACTTTCAAGTTCTCTGTTTTTTGTTTTTGTTTTATTTCTTAAACTTATGAGGTAAGGCACATGTTTAAGCTAGGCTACTAGCTTTGAGAAACAATTGGTTTCCTTCTAGGTTATACAATGAGTATCTGCTCTGTTTTTGTTATCAGTTGTAAACTCTACTATGATAGTCGATTAAATTTTTCAATAATCAGAAAAAAGTCTCAGTGGTATAATTTTTTAAAGTTAAGACATTTTCCTCTTAAAAACTGATTAATGCTTATTTATAAAAACACATGTAGTTTCATACATTAATATTCATGGTGCAAAACACAGATGGACTTAACAGCATTAACAAAAGCAAAAGGAAATTATAAGTGTTCTTACTGCTTGGTATCACATATAGATTTAATAGAAGTTCCCAGAAAAAAAAAAAATCTCACTTTGATGTTGTACACCTTTAAAATAACATTGTGAATTTTTTAACCAATTTAGTTCAAAAGATTGTAACAGAAACCTAATGGATTGTTAATTTTTTTGAATTTCGACATTGATTAAATCATTCTTGGTGCATTAATATTAATTTGCAATGAAACTATTATGCCAGTATGCTTCTGTTACAATATAATAATCAATAAGGGGAAATGCAGCATTGAATTGAGATGAGTTGTAATAGACTGTGACATTAATTTGTGCTCTTCCTATCATGAATTTGTATCAAATTGTTGAACTGATGCAGGTCATGTCCATGTTACAACAGAATTTCATGCCGTATTTATGTGGTGCCTGTATATTAGAGGCAGAATTTAAACAGTGGTTCCTTTAACCCATCTGGGTGTCAACACTTTCATCTGTAGGTACAGATTATATTGCATCAAAACAGTGTCTGACACGTTGCTAGAATTTGGTGTGAGTTTACTATTAGAATTTATGACCCCTATTTTAAGAGCAGGAAAACTATTAGGGTGCCTGTAACAGCTGTGCTTGAAGCTAAAACTGCCAGTGGTCAGAGATACTAAATCTGTTTAAATGTGGACCTAATACAGTTTACAGTCCATGAGAGAGGTTTGGAGAGAAGGACTTGGACCATATATGAGGGGTGGGATCTTTAATAGGGGAGAGCAGGCAACAACATTCTGATGTCAGCCATAAGTTAAACTCTTAATTTTCTGAGTTTTCCAAAATGTGAGTCCAGGGCATGCTCAGGAAGAAATTGCAGTGCTCCATCCAAATAAGCTTTAAAAACATTGTGTAACCTACTCTCTTCTTGGAGACTCACAGTATTCATTTACATAGCAAAGGCTTAGAGATATGTGAAAAAGAATGCTGCTTTAACTTAATTCTACCTCACTTTTCTCAAACTTATTTCATAATGGAATTCTTTAAAAATATACCACCTTTAAATAGCCTGTATAATTAGTCTTCCTTGGAACACATTTAGAGAAATGCTGATTCATAGAAAACTCAAAATTCAGCTACTTTTCCCTTTTTAAAATTCATGAGTTCAAGACAAATTGTACTGACAAATAGCCTCTCCAGTTTACCTTTCCATCCATATTTAGATGTACATAACTTATCAACCATGTGGTAGGTAGTGAATTCATAACACCCAGGTAAGGAGATCAGATGCCATCTACCTGCCAGATATGTCTCCGTTTGATTGTTTTGTTTTGTTTTTTGGTGACTTCCTCCCTCCCTGGCTCCCTCTCTCCCTTCCTTTCTTCCTCCTTTCTTTCTTTCTCTCCCTGTCTCTCTTTCTTTCTCTCCTCCCCTCTTTCTTTCTTTTCTTTCAGTTTCATTGAGCTATTAATTGACATACAGTGCTGTATAAATTTAAAGTGTACAGCATAATGATTTGACTTACATGCATCATGAAATGATTATCACAATATGTTTAATGAACATCCATCATTTCACACAGATATAAAATTAAAGAAACAGAAATAAAATTTTTCCTTGTGATGAGAACTCTTTTTAGGATTTACTCTCTTTAACAGCTTTCAAACATAACATACAGTAGTTTTAATTATATCTGTCTTGTTGTACATTATATCCCTAGTACTGATTTATCTTATAACTGGGAGTTTGTACCTTTCGTGCAGTTCCCCCATCCTGACTCCCTGCCTCGGCTCACCACAAATCTGATCTCTTTTTCTCTGAGTTTGTTTGTTTGATTTTGAAGTATAATTGACCTCCCACACTGTATTAGTTCTTGTTATGCAACATAGTGATTCACTATTTCTATATGTTACAAAATGATCACTATGATAATTATAGTTACCATCTGGCACCATATAACGTTACTTCATTGTTGACTATATTCTCCAGGTTGTACATTTCATACCTGTGGCTTATTTATTTTAAAACTGGAAGTTTATACCTCTTAATCTCCATCACCTATTTCTTCTCTTCCCGCCTCCCTTCTCTGTTGCATGCATGCTCAGTCGCTCAGTAGTGTCTGACTCTTTGTGACCCCATGGAGTGCAGCCCACCAGGCTCCTCTATCCAAGGCGTTTTCCAGGCAAGAATACTAGGGTGGTTGCCATTTCCTACTCCAGGGATCTTCCCGATGCAGGGATTGAACCCACATCTCTTGCATTGGTAGGTGGATTCTTTACCACTGAGCTACTGGGAAAGTCCCTCTCCTCTGATAACCACCTGTTTTTTTTTTTTTTTTGTCTATTTCTATAACTCTGTCTTGCTGTTTATTCACTTGTTTTTTTTAGACTCCACATATACATGAAATCATACAGTATTTGTCTTTCTCTGTCTGACATATTTCATTTAACATCACACCCTCTAGGGCTAGCCATGTTGTTGCAAATGGCAAGATTTCATTATTTTTTAGGACTGAATAATATTCCATTGTACACATATACTGCATATGTATATATCCATTTATATCCCAGCAGTGCACTCTTCTTTGGGCACCAGAGCTATATGTTCTAGGGATGCTCTGTATGTGGGCTGTGTGGGTCTTTCTCTTGTGGTGGGCTGAGTACTGTGTGTGGTCTGGTAAGCATTGGGCCCTAGTCTTATTGGTTTCCAGGCCCTGTCTTTTGCAGAGGCTATTGGCCACTTGTGGGTAGGACCAGGTCACTAGGCTGATGGCTGCAGAGATGTGGGGGCCCTAAGGATAGTGCTGGCCCACTGGTTGGTAGAGCCAGGTTTCATGGTAGGTAGTTTCAGGCCTGGGATTCCTGAATCTCATGTCAGCTTACATGGCGGTGGAGCCAGCTCCTGACATGACTGGCTGTTATGTAGTCCAAGGTGTCCACCCACTGGTGATTGTGGCCAGATCCCAAGGCAGCTGACTAGGGGTCAAGGTGTTTCAGAGCTGGTGCCAGCCTCCTGGTGGGTGCACTGGGGTCCTAACATGGCAGGCAACAAGGCCCAGGGATTGTGGAGCTGGTGCCTGCCCCTGGTGGTTTCTGGATGCAGGGCTTTGGGGTTCCCATGGCTAATGCTGGGGCCCTGTTGCACAGGGCCTGATATTGGGCCCTCTGGTGAAGAGAGCCATATTCTGGAGTGGCTGTGGGCTCAGGGGGTCTAAGTCAGCTAGCCTGCTGGTATGTGTGGCCATGTTCCTGACTGGCTAGTTGCTTGGCCTAAGGCACACAAGTCCTGGTGTCAACAAACTCGTGGATGGAACTGGATTCAATGCTAATAAACTAGAGAGGGAATTCCAGAATTGTGCTTGTCAGCACCAATGTCCTCTTGGTAAAAACAAGCTCCCCAAAATGGCTACCACCAGTGTCCATGTCCCCAGAGTGAGTTCAATGTGCCTCCTGCCTCTCTGTGAGGCTCTCTAAGATTAGAAGATGGTTCTGACCCTGGCTTCTTTTAAATTACTGCTCCTGCTCTGAGTCTTGGAGTATGTGAGATTTTGTGTGGACCCCTTAAGAGTGTAGTCTCTATTTCCCACATCTCTCTGGTTATCCCAAAAGTAAGCCCTCCTGGCCAAACACAGCCAGGCATTCTAGGCATCATCTTCCTCATGCAGGGTCTCTGGGCTGGGGAGCCCGATGTGGAGATCAGATTCCTCACTTCTTGTGAGGAATCGTCATCCCGTTGGTTGGTTGCCCACCCAGTGACATGGGTCTTGGCTACATCTCCTCTCTGCCCTTATACTTATCTCGTTGTGGTTCCTTCTTTATATCTTTAGTTGGAGGAGATCTTTTCTGCTAATCTTCTTGTCTTTCTCATCAATAGTTGCTCTATAAAGAGTTGTAATTTTGGTGTGTCTGTTGGAGGAGGTGATCTCAGGGTCTTTCTACTCTGCCATCTTGGCCACTCCTTACTATTTGATTTTTCAGAAAAGCACATTAAGACCCTATAACCATGTTTATAGGCTCATTTCAGTCTCTTGAGGACGACAAAGATGAATCTGGGGAACTACCATAGGGAAAAAACACATGTTACACCTGGGTAAATTTGCATCCAATAATCTAGGCTTTGACATTACTAAGTCTTGTTCAATAATTATTTAGCACTTTGTGCCAACAGTCCTAGGTATACTCCAGAAACACTTAACTGTCATGTACTTTATGGTTTATATCTTAAAGCTCTTCTTTTCCCATATTTTATTAGTTATCTATTGCTGCATAATAAATTACTCCCAAATTTAACAGCTTAAATAACAACCATTTATTATCCTTATACCTTGAGGGGCCAGACTGCAGCCAAGGGGCTGAAGTTGTCTTGAGGTATGACAAGGGGAGAATGTGATTTCCGGCTCACCCATGTGGTTATTGGAAGGATTTAGCTCTTTGTGAGCTGTTAGACTGACCGCTGTGTAGCAATTGGCTCTGTTACTATGGTTGTTATCTGAAGGTCTCCCTCTACCCCTTGCCACATAGACCTTGGCACAGGGCAGTTCACAGTATGGCAGCTGGCTTTCATCAGATGAGCAAGTGAGAGAACAGGAGAGGATAAGCAAGACAGAAGCCAGAGTCTTTCTGCAACCTCATCTCAGAAGTGACATCCTATCACTTTGGTGACATTTTATTTGTAGAAAGCAAGTCACTAGGTCCTCTCCACACTCAGGGGAGGGAATTATACCAGAGCATGAATACCCTGGAAGTGGGGATCATTAACAGCCATTTTAGAAGCTGTCTATCACACACATTAAAAATTTGTGGCATGGGAGTGTTATTCCACTAAATGGGTCTGGTACTTTAGGATATGTTGATATTAGTCTGGTTCAGAGTTTATAAGTTCATGCATTAAACTTTAATAAAATATTGAATGATAAAATAGAGAAATTTGTATTTACCTCAATTCCTTGCCAAAGAAATATAGGACACTGTATTTATTTGGAAAGAATGTCTTGGTATTCTCTGGTTAGGTGGAAAAGTGAAAGTGAAGTCCCTCAGTTGTGTCCGACTCTTTGCGATCCAGTGGACTGTAGCCCACCAGGCTCCTCTGTCCATGGGATTTTCCAGGGAAGAGTACTGGAGTCGGTTGCCATTTCCTTCTCCAGAGGATCTTCCCAACCCAGGGATCAAACCCAGGTCTCCCACATTGTAAGCAAGACACTTTACCGTCTGAGCCACCAGGGAAGTTAGGTGAAAAAAGAGGTCTAGAAAGCAAGGGTCAGTACTGTGTCCAGAATGATGCCACAGAGTGGAGTTTGGAGTCCACAGCTATGGAACTCACAGGGTCCCGAGCAGAGTCAATTAGATCTAGATATCTGAATAGCAGATGCTAACACTGACTTCTGAGTTACACTTGTTTGTGATGTGGAGAGTTAAAAATAGCCTTGGACTTTAGGTTTTTATTTAGACCTGATGATCAGAGTACAAACTTGCATGACTTATCTACTGATGAGAAACAAATTGCCTCCAAACATAGCAGTTTAAAACAACAAACATTTTTAGTCCCCAGTATCTATGGGTCTGAATTTGAAAGTAGCTTAGCTAGATGGTTCTGGCTCAGTGTCTCATGAGGTTTGACTCAAAATGTCAGCAGGAGCTGCAGTCATCTGAAGGTGTGACTGGGACTGGAGGATCTTCTAAGATGAGTTGCTCACACAACTGCTGGCAGGAGTATTCCTCACCAGGTAGATCTCTCCATAGATCTGCTCGAGTATCCTCATGACACGGCATCTGGCTTCTCCCAGAATGATTGACTCGAGACAAATAAGCAATAAGGAAGCCACAACATCCTTTATGATCTGGTTGAGGAAGATACACACTTTTGCCATATGCTATGCACTAGATGTGAGTCATTAAGTCCAGTCCACACTCAAGGGGATGGGAATTAAGCTTCACTTCTTAAAGAGAGGAGCATCAAAGAATTTGTGGGAAGCATTTTGAAACCACTGCAGTACTCAAGGTGTTTTCCTTAGCAAAACAAACCTTCAAAAGCAAAGCAAAACCAAACGAACTTCCTAAATATAAATAGCCCTTGTTATTCATTAGAAGAGTGCATTTAAGAACAAATTTACCTATATGTCTCCTTCCACTAACAAATTAATTCACAAATGTTTAAAATGAATATATGCCTGAGAGTCTGAATTTCAGGATATTGTATTTGAAGGTCACTTATCAAAAGAGCAAACATTAGCTTACTAACTCTAAAACTTTGAGGAATGGACGCATAAAACTTCTAATTCAGCAGTGTTTATAATAAATAGCTTTTAAGAATTAAACGAATCAAAGTGGTTTACAATATGCTGTTTTAGAGATCTAGTTGCTAAAACTTTTTCTTCTATTCCAAAACATAACTCTTTTGCTTCAGAGCATGTTAGAATTGCTACAAATAAACAGATTGTACCCAAAAAAGCAAATACAAATCCCAAACAGAATTTATACTTATCTATAATTTTTCAGGAGTTCCTAGACTGGAGGTTGGTCTTTTTGCCCTTCTTCTCAATTCCTGAGATGGAGCACAAGGGCAGAATGAATAAGAAATGCTAGGAAATACTAAATAAGTTTGGCAGTAAAACATTTCCTTTCTTTTAGGGTCAACCTCTATTAGGATTGCTTCTGATTTCCTAGGTTGTCTTGAATTTGGGAAACCTTCCCAGATTGGAGAGTTTATATCTTACACAGAAAGCTTCTTTTTTCATCCAAGCACTTTTGAAGTCATCTCTTACCCTTAGAAAGATTTGGAAATGTGGAGCAATGTTTTTAGTTATCACCCTTGACTAGGAGCTGATCTTGGCTTTTAGTAGTGTGTGTGTGGGTGCTTGCTCGGTCCTATCCCACTCTTTGCAGCCCCATGGACTATAGTCTGCCAGGCTCCTCTCCATGGAATTTTTCAGGCAGCTTTTAGTGATAATGTGCTCCTTGCCACTAAAGGATAACCTTACAGCACAAATAATAGTCTGGCCTCAAACGCCAGTAGTCTCTCCAGTTGAAAAACGTTTCCTTGTCCTCTCTTCAGCTTTACTTCTTGTTTAGATTGTAAACGCTGGGACAGAAGGGATGTGGTGGACACCGTTCATTGCCCTAACCTCAGTGCCTAAAAGAGCACTTTACGTGTAGTAAGTGTGCAGTAAATATTTGTTAAGTGAAGTGTCACCCATGAATGATTGGTGAACAATAAGATAGGTATAACAAAAACCTACTAACCAAACTTCAATTTCCTTAGGCCTTGAATGATCTGGTGTTGGGATCCTAGATAAACCTGGTTTGCAAATAAAGTTTCTATTAGAGCTTTGAGTCTGCCATTGTTTGCTGTGATTCTGGGATGGGGATATACTCCTAGAGGGCTGTAAGAAATCATAGATTTAATTTTATTTTGTGAATCTGTATTTAGGGAAAGTCAGAATATGATATATACTTTTCAGTAACAGTTTAACACCAAATTTATAAAGATATTAACTTGAAAATATCATCCCCTGGATTTTCTGGAAGCATTTAGAAATCTTATAACTAAGCTGTTTTGTGACAGAGTCTGTTTTCAGTCTGTAAAGTGTGATATTCAAGGTTAAAAGAGGTAAAACAGGTTGTGAGGCTTTGGGTTGGTATAACACTTCCTCCCAATAAGACTTTACAGAAGGCAAATTGACTATAAATGTTGGGCTGTGTTTCTTAAAAGTATATAAAAATTTATCAATTATCATAAATATTGTTTACATGCAATTTGTATTGTGCAGAAATTACAAGAAAGGATTTTCATCTCAATATTTCAAAGAAAAAATTTCCTACTTACTACATTTGTCCTTTCTCTTCTTTTTTCTCAATGTTAACTTTTATATTATATAAAAACTGCTTGCTTGATTAGCATTTAAAAATCTCTTCTCTGGGAATGTCTTTGTTTTGCATTTCTAGTTATTTATACCACCAAAGAACAACTTTTTAAAAAAAGAAGCATTAACTTTATCACAAAGAAATATTTGCAAATTACTTTTCTGGTGGCATTTAGTGTTTGTTGCACCGTCTTGCCTCCTTCTGCATTTATAGTATATTCACACATTGAGCTTTTAACATTCCTTCATGATTCTACAACAGAGCTTCTTTCCCCCCAGACAGCTAATTAGTGTTTTTTATCACAATAGCATATATATATATTTTGTGGCTAAAAATTGCATCCTTTTTTTGTACTGAGAGGAATGTTTAACTGGAGGGGCGGGGGAGTTGACTAACTCTGTGGACCTGTCTTCAAGGCTGGACTCAGAGCAGCTACTACCATAATGGTCCCTGCTCAATTCTAGCTTCTGGTTTCTTTCTAAATGTAATAACAAGACCTTTGGAAAATAATGATAGCCAAATAAAGAAAACCAGTCCACTAGAGAAAGTGGTGACACTTTCTTGGGAATAACTGTCATTATTTCTAGGCTGGTGTTTTCTGGTTAGGTTGCTTTTGCCAGAGCACACAGCAGTGAATCTCATCATAACCTGTTCTCCGAGGCATTTCCTCTCCCTCTTGATTTGTTTCCTTTTAGTACATATTGGGATGTTCTGGAATGAGCTCAATCAACAGTGCTTTATTTCTGAGTTGAGGATAGTTGAGGCGTGTTGATGCTTGTGTGTGTTTGGTTGGGTTGTTCTGCCCTTTCCTTCCCCCTGAAACCATTATTTTTTAAAAAAAATAAACCTTACATAGGGAGAGAATTTGGAGGTGGAAGATGTATTCATACTGCCTTTTCTGTTTAAACCAGAAAAAAATTTTCAAGGCAGAAATTCTGGTGGGATAACAAAGAATTATCCCAAGAAATGCCCAAGGAGAGCCCTGAGTTGGCAGGTGTTCTAGCTGAGCTGGCCATTGGCACATCTGTATAAGTATGTACAGATTGAAGTATAGTTGATTTGGGGTGTCCTTGGTGGCTTAGACAGTAAGGAATCTGCCTGCAATGCAGGAGACCTGAGTTCGATTCCTTGGTCAGGAAGATCCTCTAGAGGAGGGAATGGCTACCCATTCCAGTATTCTTGCCTAGAAAATTCCACAGACAGAGAAGCTTGGTAGGCTACAGTCCATGGGGTTGCAAAGAGTCAGATAAGATTAAGCGACTAACACACACACATACACACACACATAGTTGATTTACAATATTGTGTTAGTTTCTGGTATACAAGAAAATCATTCTGTTATATATATTTTTTCATATTCTTTTCCATTATGATTTATTATAAGATATTAAATATAGTTTTCTGTGCTATACAGTAGAACCTTGTTTATTATCTATTTTATATATAGTAGCTTGTATCTACTAATCCCAAATTCCTAATTTATTCCCCCCCCCAACCCCTTTGTGGTAATAAGTTTGTTTTCTATGTCTGTCTGTTTCTACTTTGTAAATAAGTTCATTTGTATCATATTTTAGTTTCCACATGTAAGTGTGGCTCAGAGGGTAAAGCGTCTGCCTGCAGTGCAGGAGACCTGGGTTTGATCCCTGGGACGGGAAGATCCCCTGGAGAAGGAAATGGCAACCCACTCCAGTACTCTTGCCTGAAGAATCCCATGAATAGAGGAGCCTGGTGGGCTATAGTCCATGGGGTTGCAAAGAGTCAGACACGACTGAGTGACTTCACTTTGTAAGTGATATCTTATGGTATAACTCTTTCTGGTTTATTGCACTCAGCGTGACAATCTCTAGATCTATCCATGTTGCTGAAAATGGCATTATTTCATTCTTTACGGTTAAATACTATTCCAGTGTGTAAATATATCATATCTTCTTTTTACATTCATCTTTGATGGACATTTAGGTCGCTTTCATGTCCTGGCTATTGTAAATAGTGCTGCTAAGAATACTGGGGTGCATATATCTTCGAGTTACAGTTTTCTCTGGATATATGCCCAGAAGTGGGGTTGCTGGAACATATGACAACTCTATTTTTAATTTGAAGAGCCTCCATCCTGTTCTCCAAATTAATTAATTAATACCAAATTAATTTCCCACCAAGAGTGTAAGAGGGTTCCCTTTTATCCACACCCTCTCCAGCATTTATTTGTAGACATTTTAATGATGGTCATCCTGACAGGTGTGAGGTCGTACCTTATTACAGTTTTATTTACATTAATAATTAGCAATGTCAAACATCTTTTCATGTACCTACTGGCCATGCTGTGTATCTTCTTTGGATAAATGTCTGTTTAGGTCTTTTCCCCATTTTTTGATTGGGTTGTTTGTTTTTCATTATTGAATTTTAACAGCTGTTTTTATATTTTGGAAATTAAGCCCTTGTTGGTCACATAGTTTGCAAATATTTTCTCCCAGTCTGTAGGTTGTCTTTTCATTTTATTTATGGTTTCCTTTGCTATGCAAAAGCTTATAAGTTTGATTAGGTCCCAATTATTTATTTTTGCTTTTATTTCTATTACCTTGGGAGACTGAACTAAGAAAACATTGCTATGATTTATGACAGAGAATCTTTTGCCTATGTTCTCTTCTAGAAGTTTTATGGTGTCATTCATGTCTTATATTTAAGTCGTTAAGCCATTTTGAATTTATTTTTGTGTCAGTATGAGGGTGCATTCTAACTTCACTGATTTGCATGAGGCTGTTCAGCTTTGCCAACACCACTAGCTGAAGAGATGGTCTTTTCTCCACTGTATATTTTTGCCTCCTTTTCTGAAGATTAATTCCCTGTGATGTGTGGGTTTGTTTCTGGGCTCTCTATTCTGTTCCATTGACCCACATGTCTGTTTTTGTGCCAAAACCAAGCTGTTTTGATTACTGTTGCTTTGTAGTATTGTCTGAAATCTGGGAGGGTTATGCCTCCAGCGTTGTTCTTTTTCCCCAGGATTGCTTTTGCAATTCTGGATCTTTTATGGTTCCATATAAATGGTATGAAGTTTGCTCTACTTCTGTGAAAAATGTCATGGGTAATTTAATAGAGAGCGTATTAAATCTGTAGATTGCTTTGGATAGTATGGCCATTTTAAACATATTAATTCTTTCCATCCAAGAGCATGGGATAGCATTCCATTTCTTTAAACTATTTTCAATTTCCTTTATCAATGTTTTATAGTTCTCAGTGTTTAAATCTTTCAGCTCCTTGGTCAGGTTTATTCCGAAGTATTTTTTTTAATGAGATTTTAAAGGGAATTGTTTCTTTACTTTCCCTTTCTGATATTTCATTGTTAGTATAAAGACATATAATAGATTTGTTGTATCTTGCTACCTTTGTACAATTCTTGGTAAAGGCTTTTTCTGATCTTATAGGGAAAAAATAGCACTAAGCAAAGTTAAACATCTAGATTCCTGTCCCTTCATATCACTGAGGATTGGAAAATGGGGAGTATGGGAATTGTTCTAATTTTTTTCTCAGCTAGAGTTATTTCAGAAACAAAAATTAGAGTGAACTCCTCTCTTCCTTGCTCTCTAACTGAGGGGCTTTGGGTACAAAGTTCCAGTTATGCAAGATGAATAAGTCCTAGAGATCTATTGTATGGCACAGTGTCTATAGTTAACAATACTGTATTGTACATATAAATATTTGCTAATAGGGAAGATTTTATATTAATTTTTCTTATCCATATATATTGGAGAAGGAAATGGCAACCCACTCCAGTATTCTTGCCTGGAGAATCCCATGGACAGAGAAGCCTGGCAGGCTATGGTCCACGGGGTTGCAAAAGAGTCAGACATGTCTGAACAACTAAACAAAACAACAGTCCATACATATAAAACATAATGAATAAGATGTTGGGAGGAAACTTTGAGAGGTCATGAATAGGTTTCTGGCATAGACTGTAGTGATTCTTTTCATGGTTTTATATTTATTTCTAAACTCAACAACATGTATACATTAAATATATACAGCTTGTGTGTACCAGGAAGATCTCCTGGTGGAGGGCACAGCAACCCACTACAGTATTCTTGCCAGGAAAATCCCACGGACAGAGGGGCCTGGCAGGCTACAGTCCATAGCGTCACCAGGAGTCGGACACAACTGAAGTGACTTACCAGGCAGGCAGGCCGTGCCTCAATAAGATGATTTAAAAAAGTGGGTGTGGAATTTGAAGTTTAATCTTCTCTGAGTTTGCTGGTCTTTTGCTACCTCCAGCTTCCTGTCTTATTGTGGCTAATTCACTAAGAGTAGTATGGCAGAGAAGGTGTCCCTCTGGTATAGGAATCTTTTAGAAGAAAGAAGTCCTGCTCTAACTTACGCCCCCAAGTATGGCAGGTATAGAAGGTGAGTCCTTTGAGATTTATGAAGGTGTGCCAGAATGATAATGATTTAGGCTGAGAGGGAATGGAGCCTTTAGTCTCCCACAGTCCTGCACAGAAAAGGAAGCTATCTTGATCGTATTAGTGTCCTCACCAGTTACTAAAAGCCCTCCTGATGTTTTGGCGGCTTTGAATAAGGGTTGTTTTTGTCCTGTACCACAGAAAACATACCTTTCTACAGAAATTTGGATCAAAGTTCTAGTTCTCAAACCATGGCTTCTACATAGGTCCTTCAGCAGTCCTGTAAACATTTGATTCAAATATTATTTGCATATTTACATTAACCATTATATTTTAAGAGTAAATAATGCTGGCTATCATAACAAGGTTCTAAACCTTACTTGCCTAACACAGTTAAAGTTTAGTCCTTGCTCTTCCAAGTGTAGTAAACTGTTCCTGATCTGCAGGTGGCCTTCTGCTTGGTCCTTGGAGAGCCCAGGCTTCCTCTGTCTTGTGGCCTCATCCTCCTCACTGGATCCTTGGAGTCCTTTCCAGCCAGCAGGCTGTCGGGGGTTGGAGGGTTGCCTGTGACAAGTCTGCAGGTGCAGAGTCTGGGAGTGGTGTGTATCAGCTCCGCTCACATTTCGCTAGGTTAATCTCAGACAGATAACTACAAAGAAGGCTGGAAAACATGGCTGAACTGTGTACCCAGGAAGGAAAGGAAAGAGAGATGATTTTTGTTAAGAGTCCAGCTAGCTATCTTTATCACAGTCATTTAAAAAAGATATTTTAACTCTTTGGAGACTACAGCTTCTTAAAATATTGCCAATGTTAACTTGCTTCAGTGAAGACTTCGGAATGAAATTTCATTTGCTTTATTCAATAAAATGCCCTATGGTTGCAGAAAAAAAAATGCTGTTACAAAAACATCCTCACCACCAGCAGCAATTTATCTGTGAGAATCGCTGTCATCACCTTCAAAAGCAGTTGCAAAGAAAATACCCAAAAAAACCCCTTTAAATTCTAAAATTGATACAAGTCTTCAAATCATCTCTCAAAATCCTGATCACATTCATCCAAAAAACCTCTTTGTTCATAGTGACTAAACTTGCAGCATTGGGCAGAAATGTGAACTTATACATTTATGTCAACAAAACATTTCTCTCATCTGTTCTAGGTATGTTCAGGTTATATGCAAGATTTATCCCTTTAAAAAGGGGTTGCTTTGCTTAACAAAGTAAAAATAGTGCTATCTAGAGTTTCTTCTAGCTCTGACATTTATGCTTTCTATTTTTATGTGCCATTGAAGAGAAGACTAACTCTTGATTGCATATAAATGGCTCAATGCAAATTACTAAAGTTGTTTTCCTTAATAGGAAAGTGAAGTGGCACTAGGGAAACTCCTATACAATGTGCTTCCCCAGCTTCTCTTAAATCAAGTATTTCTAGAAAATCCTAGTGGGTTAAAATCTCTAGAGGTACCTATCAGCTAATACTCCATTCTGATAGTTTCCACAGTTTATTTGAAGTTTTGCAATTCAGACATGCTTTTGCTTCTTCAGAACCACCCTCACTTCTCTAGCATTGATTGTAGTGTCAGGTCAGGGGTCTGTTTAATTAAGAGCCACAGGCCTGCCAAAACTGGCATTGATTGTGTCTGCTCTTAGGTTTCTACTCGATTAGGTTTGGACATCTGCTTTGGACTTCCTGGTGCTCCCACCACCCTTTTAATGGACTAGCCCCTACCTACCTCACTCAGGGGCTGCCTTGGGTCTGAAATCTACAGCCAGGCAACTCAGACATAAATTAGACGTTGCCAAGGCTGTGGAGGTGCTGTGGCTTTTGTTTTCAGGCTTGCAGTTTGAGGCAAAGGTCATAACTCCCGTTCCCATGACTGCTGGCAGCAGCCACAGGGTTGCTAAGGGAGCAGCCACAGACCAGACTGTGATGGAGAAATAAACTCAGTGACCCCGCCTGCCTCACACGGATGAAGCCGTTTGGAGCTGTGCCTCCACCCGGGAATCCTTGCTTGGGACCAGACTCCTAGATTGTTCATTGCCCTTTACTGAATCGGCACAGGCATCTGGATGGACACTGGGGAGTTTTGAAAAACAGTGTTAACTTACAGAACTGAGCTCTGAGGAAGTGGAGACCCCACAACTTATTCCTGACTTTATCTGCTTGCCATTAGCCAGTGACAATGATTTGCTCGGTTTGACATCTGCTGATACTGAAACTGGCCCCATCTGTAAGATCAGCTAGGTTTGGATTGCACTTGATCTGGTCCATTTGCAAAATGACTGTTTGGGGTTTTAAAGCAGATGTGTTTAGATCAGAGATAGGAGAAGACAAAATGGTTTCAGAATGCTGAAAAAGGACCTTGGCAGCTCTGAAACAAGTGTTTTCATTCAGGGCTGACTGTATGTCAAAGTGGGTGCCGGAAGGTCTCCTAAATGTTCTCTTAAAAATTGCTATTATTCTAATAAAATTTTTAAAAATAAATCAAATGCAAAAAATTTACTATTACTTCTATGACTATTAGTCCTTAAAGAGCATAAGATGTGTGGAACTGGCACAGAAACACTCAGACATCTATTTTCTTTAACCACCAAGTATGTCTTTTATATTTCCGTGTATTGCTCCTCATGTTACCTTTCTGTAATTTTTTATTTTCCCTCTTATTTATTTTCAATCTTTCTTGACCCACGCCCCTGTTTTATTTTATTTTTTTTATCCAAACCATTGCAAAGGATGACAAACTTGAAATGCTACAGGTGCAAAAAAAAAAAAAGTAAATCTATGAAATACATGTTTTACACACTCATTGGAGAAAACAGAAAATTCAAATTTTAGAAAAAAGAATTAAATCATTCTGTTTCTCTAGATCCATCCTTCTCCATGCTACGGAGTATCTAGGAGCCTGACCGCATTGCCTTCTGACTCCCCCTTGGGTTTTGCCAGTGTGAATGAGGCTGGGTTATTTATTTCTTCCCTGCAGGGTTGCCGCCAGCTGGCTGTGCACCTTGATCGAAGGGCACAGCTCCTACCAAACAGCCTTCTTTATAGAATTCTCTCTATACGTTCAGGAAACCACTTCCTCCTCCAGCCCCTACCATGTAGGCCAGGAACGTGGTCTGCTCTGGAAGCCTGTACCATTCTGCCCTGTATCTTGCTAATAGTCCCTTAATACATGTTCCACTCTCCTTAAATTATTTAGTTTAAGAGTTTCATCTCTTTTCTGCTGAAATCCTGGGTAGTACAATTATAATTATTAACCACAGGTAAGCACTGATAAACATTTTGGTATATTTCTTTAGCTGCCTTTATTTATGACCCCATGTATGAGCAACAGATTTAGTATAATTCTGGGTATGAATCTTTATATCTCTGTTCCCCCTGGGATTATTTATGAGCGTGATCCCTCATTAGTAAAATGTCCCATACCCTAAATCATGATTTTCATTGGCTACATTTTGTTCCACTGTATGGGGGTAACTGGAATTTGTTTTAGAATTCAACAGCAGTTTTATGATCTTTATTTATGATTTTGATGTCCTCAAAGTTAGTAACTCCCTGTTTCTTTTGTGTGTTCATTTTACAGCTAGGTCAGTGGGTCGTCACTCATTCAGGGACACCCCTTTCAGGCACAACCTTAAGCCAAGTTTCCTCACAGACAATTAAACCTATTTATGTCCAGTCTGCACTCTCCTCAGTGGTTAAGGGACTTCTCCAAGGTCTCATTCTAGTAAATTGCAGAACTGAACAAATTAAACCCATGACTGCTGTCTCTAAGTCCAGGGCTTACCTACTCCAATATGTTATGTTTACCAATTTGTAAAATGGAAACTCTTCCTCCAACTATGGAAACCACAGTTCTAAGTTATGGAAGAAAGTCAAATAAAAATACACGTGGTTCCAAAGAAATGGACTATCAAGCCATGAAAAGACACGGAGGAAACTTAAATGCATATTACCAAGTGAAAGAAACCAATCTGAAAAGGCTACATACGGAGGATGACATTTTGGAGAAAAGCAACACTGTGGAGACAGTAAAAGGATCAGTGGTTGCCCGCGATTGAGAGAGATGAATAGTTGAAGCACAGAGGAATTTAGGACAGTGACACTGTTCGGTATGATACTGCAATAGTGCATACATGTTAGACATTTGTCCAAACCTGTATGTAGCATGTATGTATGTAGTCTATGTATGTAGTATGTGTGTATGTAGTCTATGGACCTGTATGTAGTCTATGGACCTGGGTGATGAGGATGTGTTAGTTCAGGTACATCAGGGGCAACATACATTATCATTCTATTGTGCGGTACTTGTGGGGAAAGTGCATATGCGTAGGGGGAAGGGACATATGGGAACTCTCTCTCTCCCCTCTAAAAACCTAAAAATACTCTAAAAAGTAACATCTGTTTTTAAAAATGTGTAGTTCTTTTAAAATAGGCAAAGTTTTAGGTTTTAATGCCAATAGATTTGCCATGTCTGACTCTAGTTTTCCTTTAAGACAAATAACTTTCCTCTTTCATCAGAATGTCTGTAGTAAATTGGTGCCCCATCTCTGGGGCTTTCCACTGGCCCCCAATTTTCCTATTGTTATTTTCAAGCAGCTTCAGCATTGGTCTCCTATATTCAGGTAATGTGGACACATAATTGATTATAAAATATACCTGGCGCTAAGGATGGTTTCCTGCTGGAGAGTTTCATACTCAAGTCTTGCAGTGAAGATATGAGAGATCATTTTTTACAAAGCCTTGGAGATTTAGTGGAATAAACTAGAAGCTTAACTTGAGACTTTCAAAACCCGAAAATCTGTTCAAGCATCCATCAGACATGACAGAATGGTTTTATTACCTCCAGAATTGGATGCAGAACTGTATGTATGCTTCATCAAGTTAATCTGGCTCTCAATTCTGATGTCCACTAAGTATGTCTTTTCTCCAGTATATCAACAAGCATGGAAACTTTAAAGTCAGAGCTTTGAAATGATTATGCATTAATTTCTTTTTGTTGAAACAGTTAAGGAAATATTCTTCATGGGCTTCCCTGATAGCTCAGTCAGTAAAGAATCTGCCTGCAATGCAAGAGATCCGGGTTCGATTTCTGGGTCAGCAAGATCCTCTGGAGTAGGAAATGGCAACCCAATCTAGTATTCTTGCATGGAGAATCCCACGGACAGAGGAGCCTCGTGTGGGCTACAGTCCATGGGGTGGCAAGATTCAGACACGACTTAGCAACTAAACCAGAGGAACATATGTGGATAGGTTGCCCTGTGGGTTGCTCAAAAATGAACAACTGAGACCATAACATAAACAAGTCTTTGTGTGCACCTTTTCTGAGACTGGGTGAGTTAAGAAATGCATAAAGGATCAGTGATTGATTTGTAATGGGTGAGTCCTATTGTGTGTATTGACTATTTGTACTTCTAGTGTCCCCTTTCTATTGGTGCGTGGTTATGACAATAATGTTTTGGAAATTTGGTCACCTCCTGGTTTGTAAAATCAGGTCTTCCCGGGCACAGAGTTTTGTTTTTCCCTTTGTCTTCTGACATAGATTCATAGGTTGTTCTTTTTACTTCCACAAAAGGGGGAGGAGAGAGATGTAGATGTGATAAAATCAGATTATCTGAAAATCATTTCTGTTTGGATTTACAATTCATTGTTTATTTTTAGGTAGAAGATATACTGTCCTACATCATTTTCCTTGGGCCAATTTCAAAGTTATATTACTTGAGCATAGAGTGGTAAAAGGCAGCAGCGGCATTTCTGAAGGACGCAGGGTGACAGGCGAGGAGAATGAGATTTGAATTTTATGGCTATCGCTTCTCTTGCTTACATATACTCAGATAACTTAGTTCTGTGATATTTGCTCACAGTGCTGTCTTTTTACAAGTTGTATAATAGATAAATAAAATAAACAAGTTTCTTTTTCTGCTATCAGTTTGCAGTGTGCTCACTGCAGACTGGGAATAACCAACTATCCTGTTTCCCTAGGACTGAGAGGTTTCCAGCATGTGAGGCTTTATGTTTTAACACCAGGAAAAGCTCTTCATCTTAGCTCAAGGGAGTGGCTATGGAGAAGGCGTGAACTCTCCTGGTGGCCTAGGCGAGTTGTAGAACCTTGGAGACAATGAGCAAAACTAGTGGGGTTAAAGAAAGATCAGAGCAGAGTTAAGGAGAGAGGCTGAAGTTAACGGCCAAGTCAGCGTTTGAGAGAGTGAGGGCTGTCCTGGTGTAGAGTCAAATGAAATTAGAACAAGCTACCCCTGTTCTAGGTGGATAGTGGGGATTATTCCCCACTGCCCCCAACCAACCCCTGCCCCAGGAATTCCAGAAGAGCTGGCTTCTATCATGGCCTTCTCATCTGATTCCTTCTACTGCAGGGCTGGGCCGGCAGGGGAAGCCAGCACTGTCCTCAGAGCAGTAGGCTGTCTCCATCCTACCCCAGGAATGAAGGAAACACTTCATCCTAACAATGAACTCTAGTTTCTTGTTTTCACTTTTTAAAAGTGCTGAGTATTTTATTTTATCATTATACAGGAGAATTGAGTGTATTACAAGACACTCCAAAATGCATTCCCGGAAAGGTACCCTCCCTGGATGAGGTGGCCTGGCAGGTGATGGCAGCTTGTGATTTTCTTGTACTCTTTCTCTACGGGAAGAAGAGAGGCTCAAACTCCTTCCTGGGTCTTCATGGGTAGGATTCCTGTTCAATCCCCATGTGCTATGTTTGCCTCTCTCCATATGTGGGCAGGAGTTGTGCTACCCTAGCCCATGGTATGTTTACTCAGCGTCCTACATTGACTAACGCAAAAATATAAAAGAGTGGAAATATTTGAATGCAGAGAAAATATGTAAAGAATGATGGCTCTAGCAGTGAATCCACAAAAATGTATGCTGTGAGGTTCTGTATGATGGACAAAGGCTACAAGTCACCTCTGTGCCGAGTGAGAAACATCATCTATTCTGAGTGAGTGTCCATGAGAAAAGAAGTACAATATGTCTTTGTATCAAAGCAAGAGGTCATTTTCCCCCAGTGGGTCTTCTTTTTCTTAACTTTAATCTTTATTTATTTGTGTCTTAGGCCAGGCTGTGCACAACACGCAGCTCTAGTTCCCCGACCAGGGATTGAACCTGTGCCCCCGGCATTGGGAGAGAAGAGTCTTAACCACTGGACCATCAGGGAAGTTCTCCCAGTGGGTCTTCTTAAGGAGGACACTTTGAAATATAATGAGTAACATTCTCAACAGTACTTTGATAGGCGTTTCATAGTTTCATATGGGCGTTTCCCATAATGTTCCTCAGATAAAAAATGGTATTGGTCTACAGTTCAACAAAATTCATATCTTAAAATTTTTATAGAACAAAGTGAACTATAGATGTATACATTTTAAAACCAAAATAAATAAAATTCATCAAAAGGTAGAACTGAATGAGACTGTCTAGATATGAAGATCTCTGGCTTCGATCTCTTCAAAGATAGATTTTAGAGTATGCAGAGGAATGGCTGGGTTTTCTATCCATCAGGCAATTCTCCATAATGATATTTCCCAAGCAAGCTTTGAGGTATTGAAAGCGATGATTTTGATGAGATTCTGCCTGACAAATACCTCCTGGAATGCACATTGCTCTGTGGTCAGTTGTGTCTAGAACCTGACCTGATCAGATAGAATTCCTCAGGTGAATGTAAAGAATTCAGATATGGATGCCACCTGAGTAGAGGTCTTTTTTTGGGGTTGGGCCAAGGAGTCGTTGTGGCACTACCAAAGCTCTCACAGTTCTAGTTCTGTTCCAACACATGGCTGAACGGAAGGGCCTATAACATTATGTGTCTGTAGAGCAGTGTGGTTAGAGTGTAAGTATAATATGTAAAAAAGATTAAGCTCTCAGTCGTGGAGAACTGAGGTCCTTTTATGACTAGGCCTTAGATAAATCTCTTTGGCTTCATTTTGACACTGTTCCCAAAATCGCCTCAGAATGGAATCTCTGCTTAACTTGCTCACTGACTTTTCCTTTGATTTTTGAGCACTGCTGAATGTTCAAAACACTGAGTAGCTTGGCCTATTTTTTTTTCCCCCCAGAACTCTTTCTTTTCTTTTTCTTCCTCCTTCCATCCCTCCCTTTTCCTCTTTATCCATTCTCCCTTCCTCCTCCCTCCACCTTCCTATGTCCCTGCCTGCCTCCCCAACCCCTGCTCCTTAATTCATATCTAAATTCACAGACACTCTCAGAGCTTGAAAGTAAATTTCTATTTGTCTTCTCCACCTGCTGTTCAACCTATCTGGGGACCATAGCTCCAATTTCTTAAAGGGTTTCCACTGCTTTTCTTAATTAAATTTTGACCCATATTTCGCACAATTTTTTCCTAATATACACATATGAACACAAACATAACTGTTTATATAATTTATTTCAGGCCAATTACTCTGATTCTAGACAGTCTGACAACATCCCCAAATTAATAATGTTGTAGGGCTGAAGGAAACTGTGTTATTATATTCTATCTTTGACAGGCTTCAGAAGGAGCATTAAGACAGTATGGGAATTATAAACTTTTGTTAGTAATTTTATCCTGAGATGCTAATCACATTGATTTATGTAATGTTTTTATAATCCTTACAAGCTGTACGTTTCCATTTTATGTGAAAAACTGATATATAGGGAAGATATTTTTAGTTTGAGAGTTTCCCAGAGATAGAGATTTTTTTAATCTTATGAACAATGAGACATTTTCTTTACATTTGCAATATTACACTAAGTGTTTTACTGATACTCCCTGTTTTGGGTCTAATTTTGTCAAGAGACATAGTCTTAGAAGCACTTTTGACCAAATTTCTGGTGTTCCATTGATAACCTTGAAGTGGACCTCTTTCCTATTACAGAATCAGCATTTGGCACCTATTTATGAATTAGTAAAGCTGAAATGCCATTTTCCATGTTAAATGATATCTCATTTTTTGGCATTTCTAGCTACTATTTTTTTTTAAATTGTGTCCTTGGGATATTCATATATTTTTAATCTTAAATATCAAGCTTTCCACATTCGTCCTTTTAGAGACTGTGTCACAGGTTGAACTCTAATACCTGGAAATGACTGAGTTAAATACTTTGCAACTGTGTGGATTATTTATCACCTGTTCTACTTCTAGCTTGTTGTATAAATTCAGATATTTAGTATCTGAGTCTGATTCAAAATGTTTTGAAATATTTCAGTAACTAAACAAACCATGCAATGATCAAGAGTTTCAAACAACATGCTTGTGGTTATGGTTATCAAGGAAACCGTTGCCTTATATAATGTTTGACAACAGCCCTGTTTTTTTTGTTTTTTGTTTTTTGTAATACTATAAAAACAAAACTTATCTAGTAGCATGTAGAAGTAAGTGTACAATGAAATGAGCCACAAGCTAACCGGAAGTAGTGAGAATGTGCTGCTGCTGCTGCTGCTGCTAAGTCGCTTCAGTCGTGTCCAACTCTGTGCGACCCCAGAGACAGCAGCCAACCAGGCTCCCCCGTCCCTGAGATTCTCCAGGCAAGAACACTGGAGTGGGTTGCCATTTCCTTCTCCAATAGGTGCAAAATGCTTGATATTAATTGATGTGTTGTTTGATAATATAAACATGAAACTCAAAAGGGATAATATGTTGAAAAGTGTGATAGAATAGGAATAGGAGTAAAATTTCCTTGTTGAAACAAATTTGAAGTCCCACTATGTTCTTAAAATATACTGTGTGCATGGTTAGGGGAATTGTTTCATTTAGCAAACTGACAATCCCATCTTTGCCAAAGGCAAATTCAAAAGATGGGATTTTAAACAGATTTGTTAACAGAATTAGTTGGAGGTTTAAATGCATTGCCCAGTGATAGACTAGACTGCTAGAAGCTACAGGGCTGCAGGACATGATGAGCTTATTTTGGAAGTTTCTCCAGTTTATGCTGGGTTTTGCTTTAAAGGGAAGTAGCAAGTTGTGGAGCACAGATATGCTGAAACTCCTTATAGGAAAAAAGATCCTAGAGTGTTGATAATGGATGAAATATATTTCTTAAGCCTTTTCTCAAGGTCTATACATGTAGAACAAGACCCTAAAGAGAAAAAGATGCTGTTGGTTTGGACACTGATTCTGAAATTTTGTGGTCCCATATATAAATCGGGAACATAAACTGTGACAAGATGATAAGAAAGGTGAATTGTAAAGTGAATGACTTTGCAGGGAAAAAAAAAGAGGGTAAATTGAGCCTCATTTGAAGCCATTCAACCTGTGAAAAGAAGTATTTTATTTAAGAGATACTTGATTTGAAGTGTTAGAAGCCAGATGTCAGTCCAATTGGAAGACAGTTTTCAAATAGATTCTGATGTCTGGAAGAAATTATAGTATCTTTTTCTTGGTTGAGCAATGTCTTTCCTAATTTTAAAAGCTATTAAACTATGCATGTAAACAAAAAAAAGCTGAGTTTACACCTCTCTCCGCTTTCACCTTGGATGTGTTAAGGCAGATGCAGCACAGAAATAGTGAAATGCTTAATTTTTTCCCCCTTAAACTTGCTACAAAGGATGTTTGGATGACTTAAGATGTCCAAAGATAGAGCTGGCTCATCATTGCTTGTGGCCTCACACTTAAATATATTTTATTTCTAAAAGACTATGAAATATCGGTACTTATCCTACTGCCCAGCACATTATTTTCATAAGTAGTTTACTACAGAAGAATGGGAAGAGAAAAACAGAATTAATATAGTTTAAGGGCATGAGAAACCTGTATGCAGGTCAAGAAGCAACAGTTAGAACCAGACATGGAACAACAGACTGGTTCCAAATTGGGAAAGGAGTATGTCAAGGCTGTCTACTGTCACTCTGCTTATTTAACTTACATGCAGAGTACATCATGCAAAATTGTAAGGTTGCGGTTGCCAGCCATGTGCTACGCTGGGATTCATGACCTACAAAGGAGAGGATTTCGATCTGGGGCCAGAGACCAGGCTTGCCTACTCGGAGCTTTTGGTGTAGCAAAGTTTTATTAAAGTGTAATAGAGATAGGGAAAGCTTCTGACATAGACATCAGAAGAGGACAGAAAGAGTGCCTGCTCGCTAGTTTTTGGCAAGGCTTTTCATGTCTGATAGCCAGCTGCTAATCAGATAAGAGAGACACCTCTGGGCTGAGGGAGTTGCACCAGGCCCCTCTCCCACAATATGCATTGAGATAGAATGGCACAAGGTGTATTGTCCCTGGCCATAAAACAATGAATGTGAATACTGGTTTCTTGAGCCATTATCGGCCCAAGGTTTGAGAAGAGAAAAAAATTTAGTCTTCAGTGGAACCGATTTGAAGGCAGAATCCAAAGCAAATACATAGTTTCCTTAACATAGCTAAAAAAACGTTTCCATAAGAAAAGCACGTAGATCAGCTCAAAGTCTGAGAAAAGTTAAGTTCAGGCGGAACCAGGTGTACTCAACAGAGAAGGGAAAACCTTCTGCCACTTGCAGTTTACTTCCTCCTGATGCTTGAGGACTTCTGGCCTCCCTCTAGTCAAAGCTGTGGTTTTTCCAGTGGTCATGTATGGATGTGAGAGCTGGACTATAAAGCTGAGCGCCAAAGAATTGATGCTTTTGAACTGTGGTGTTGGAGAAGACTCTTGAGAGTCCCTTGGACTGCAAGGAGAGCAAACCAGTCCATCTTAAAGGAAATCAGTCCTGATTATTCATTGGAAGGGCTGATGCTGAAGCTGAAACTCCAATACTTTGGCCACCTGATGTGAAGAACCGACTCATTTGAAAAGACCCTGATGCTGGGAAAGATTGAAGGCAGGAGAAGGGGATGACAGAGGATGAGATGGTTGGATGGAATCACCAACTCAATGGACATGAGTTTGAGCAAGCTCCAGGAGATGGTGAAGGACAGGGAAGCCTGGTGTGCTGCAGTCCATGGGGTCTCAAAGAATTGGATATGATTGAGTGACTGAACAATAACAAGGGCATGATAAGTGACCTAGTAAAAGAAAGTAAATGGGAATGAACTGAAGGAAGAGAATAAGGCATCATGGAATTAGCTTCAGATCCCTACAACATTTCAGTTTGTATAAAAAGGTCCTAACCTAGTGTTTACCTGTAGGTATTTTTTTCCTCTTCTATTACCATACCTCCTGGCACTGTCAACCATAACATTTCTTATCTTTCATATTCTCTTAGTGTTTCCATCTTCCAATTAGTCAATGTAGAAGCATAAGTATGAGGAAAAATGGTGAAATGTATGAAAACCGTGAATAAATCTCAGACCAAAGAAAAGGAGTGGGGCATGCATTTAAAGGGTTATCACATAGGAGAATTTAACCTATTCTTCTAGATAGAACTAGGATCAGTGAGCAGAAGATATATCAAAGTAGACATTAAGCCCTCAGAGTTGCTAAAAATGGACTAGGAGCTTTATCATGGAAAGAACTCCCCATTATTGGAGGGATACTTAGCTTATGACCTGACCTGTCTTTGGGTGTCGTTTGGATGAGGGAGGCGGCTTTAGGGTTTTCACTACATCAATTATCTCCTTTCTCTCAAATGGTTTTTCCCCTTAGACTAGAGTCTCTCATGTTTCTCCCTATAATCCAAACTCTTCTAATTTCCTTACCATCCATTCATTCCATCCAAGCAAGAAACTGGTATCCAGTGCTGTTGGTTTGGTGTCCCCACTGTCTCTTGAGTCTGCTCTCTTCTTTCTTTTCCACTGCCCCTCCATCATAGGTCTTGCCTCCTGCTTGAGATGTGAGCTCCTTGAGGGCATGTATATTGCCTTTTATTTCCTTTTTATCCCTAGTTAGCATAAGATCTGGGTGTTCAGTAAAAATCTACTGAATGAATGTCTGACTTTCAACATTTTACTCTGAAGCCTCTTTTATTTTGAGTGGCATGTTGGTCCATTCATTCAGTAAATATTTTTGAGCATCAACTATGTGCATTGGGGATATGGGAATGAATATGACATATTAATTTTCCCTGTAAAGATCAGGGTCTAGTTGAGAGAAACATAGGTACACAAAACTTGAATTTGCTCAGGCAATGTTATAACAAGAAATATCTACCTGGTCAACTTAACTGGATCTCCAGAATATCAAATTCCCATCACTTCGCAGGAACCCCACAACTAGCTTAGGCAGATGTTCTTAGAGAAGCCAAGGTCAGGGTCTGGATTTCACGGGGCTGATAGTAGCTCCTCCCGGAGGTAACAGAAGACATCAATATTTGAGTAGGTGAACTAAGCAAGTTTAGGCGGACAAGCCACAGTTCCATAGTCTTGATTCTGACGACCAGTCTCTCCTTTCTAGGGACTATCTTCTCATAGGCTAATGAGGCTCACGTTTTTAGTTTTCTTCTTGGGCCTCATCTGTTTCCACATCAAACTGTACCACACTGGTTCACCACCAAACTGGTCATTTCTTAGAATTAGAGTGAAAATATAGTTACAGAGCTTTTGATTTTTCAGTTCTGCAGTTGTTTAAAGTTCAGACTTTCTTCTTGGCTTCGTAAGTGTGGCTAGTTGTTTTATGATCCCCTAGTTATTTATTTTCCCATCTTCAGTACAAATCCAAGCAAATGTACAAAATGTTAGACATGGGAGGCTCCTCCAATGTTATGTATTCTGTTAACCAGTTCACTGGAATTTCTTGTAAATGCCTATTCCTTCCCTCCACCAAAAATGCTTGTCAAAGTTTTTTCTGAAGCTTTAATGAGAGTGGTTTTATAGACCACCCCGAATTTAGGAAGAAAAAGAAAACATGTTCTTGGCTGGGTAAAGGCTGGAAGACTTTCCCTCTTTACTATGATCCCCTTCTGTCTCTGTTTATTTCTGGTCTCCAACTTCTAAATGTCCTGAGGCTATGGCTCTTGCAATAAAATGTGATTTGGTTATTTTATCTATTTCATGCTTCTCCCACATAAACAAGATGGGTATTATTATTTTACTAGCAGAAGAGGAGAAACATAGGAACTGCATATATATGTGTCTTTATGTAGATAATTATGAATACATGTGTGTGTATATGTTCATGTGAAACAGAAAATTCAAGGGATAAAGATCAGAATTGCGAATAAGACAAATAAGTAAAGAAATAAAACTTGGTCATTTGTGACCTCCAGGTTTCCCTTCCTTTCTTTTGGTCCATTTAATTTCCTCCTGTTTAATCTCTAATCGTCCTGGCGTTTGGAATGGCAGATATCTGAAATGAGCTTTGTCTCCTTCAACTCGTTTCCCGGCTCTGCAGTCTGTGACCAATGCTGTGTGCGCAGCTGGTGACCTGTGACACACCTCAGCCACGTGAGGCCATCACACCACAGTCAACTGACAAACAGGTGAAGTTTGAAGTCTGTGAGTAGAACCATGAAAGATGCCCTCAGGTTACTTTCCAAAAACATTTGACATTTAAAGAAATGTCTGTGTTCTGATTTTATGATCTAGCCAGTTACTCATTCACCAAAAGTGTTATATGTCAGTAATGCAAAACTTATTTTATTAAGTTATTCCACTGCTGCTTTGTAATGATTGAGGGTAGAGTGGGGTGGTATGAGAAACCACGGAACAGCCTGTGTTCAATGTTCTCCAGCTCATTTAAAAGTTCCAATTAGTCTAACAGGCGTTTGTTTGGGTACTTTTCAGCCTTAAAATCTTCTCTCCAAGTGCCTTTACTAATTTGATGTTTCTTTCCCATCTTTTCCTTTCAATCAGAATTAAACAATTAAATTCTGCTATTATTTGTTCATCTTCTACATATCAACCTCAGAATCTCTAGTGTTTTCTGGATTCACAGGGATGGATGTGCCCTTGAGGAAATACCACCTTCAAACCTAGTGTTCATGGAAGCCTTAAATCCAAGACTAACTTAGACCTCTTGGGCTTAAGATCACATAGATTTTTTCCTTAATAGGTAATCCCAGAGTTGGATAGTAAAAAATTACATGTTTTATACAATACAATATGGCCAACTCCAGACTATTAAGAAAAAAAGATTTTGTCATAGATAATCTCAAACTTAAAATATATCATCTTGTATGAAGTTTAGGCATTTCATTCTGCCTGATGAAAATTGGGCAGAGCATTTAAGTCGGGCACAAACTAATCTTTCTAAGCATATCCAGTGTTCTCTGCCAACTCTTGATTATGTGGGAGTTGACGATCTGTTTCTCAGATTCTCTGGGGGTCTCCTAAGGTCATGTTCTGTTTTAAGATTCAGATTTCTATGCTTCAACACAAGGCCCAATTCCAGTCTGCTGCTTCTAACGAGGATAAGGAAGGAATTACCCTGGTCCCCTGAATCGTGAGAACCTGGTGTCGGCTAGTTCTACCTTGGGTCAGATTAAGTGGCAGCTAAAATACCTGTCTTTGGCAAACCTCCTGGAAAGCACCACCTTCCCTCAGTTTGAAAATCTTCTCTGTTGTTTTCTATGGAGAAGGCAATGGCACGCCACTCCAGTACTCTTGCCTGGAAAATCCAATGGATGGAGGAGCCTGGTGGGCTGCAGTCCATGGGGTCACTAAGAGTCGGACATGACTGAGCGACTTCACTTTCACTTTTCACTTTCATGCACTGGAGAAGGAAATGGCAACCCACTCCAGTGTTCTTGCCTGGAGAATCCCAGGGACGGGGGAGCCTGGTGGGCTGCCATCTATGGGGTCGCACAGAGTCGGACACGACTGACGGGACTTTGCAAAGTCTATTGTCTCCTGAAGACCTTGGTTAAAACAGGGGAGGGAAGGCCAGGACTCCACATTGATGGATAATACAGACTGAGTTCCTGGCTCAGGGCTTCTATGTGTTTGTCCAGTGAATCTATATTCCTTGTGAGAGGAAAAAAAATGTCCGATGAAGTTTATCTGATCAACTAATTAATGTGAATAGACAGTGTTTGTGAGCAGAGGGAGAAAGACTGGAGGAAGACGTTCATGATACAGAAGCCTGTGGTAATGACACGGAGGCACTGTGTCGCGCGTCTGGACACAGATGCTGAGAACCCCATCGAAACACTGAATCGGGCTCCTTGGAGGGTAGGGCCCAGGGATATGCAGTCGCCATCCCCTGCCCCCAAACTCCGCAGGATATTTATCCACAATCACGGCTGGGAATCATTCCAACAAAAGTAAGTTTCCTAGAACAGGCTTGAGTTTGGTGCTTTCTGGCTATGTGGAGAGACAATGAATGCTGACTGACTGATGGACTGAATGAATGAATTCATCAGCGACTAGGTAGAACTTGAGTATTTAATGATAATTGTAGCCTTGCGGCCCCACTCACCCCATTGCATTCAAGCCTAAACTTCTTTCCTAGTGCCCCTAGATCCTTAGCTGCAATCCGGAGCAGAAGGAGAGGAAAGGAAGAGCAAGGAGAAGACGAGCAGACGATGACAATTGAAGTAGCATCTAGAGATGGTTGAGGTTCAGTCTAGCTGCCTCCTTTTCCCCAAAAGAGGCAAATCAACATCCCGTCTCCTCCAACCGACTGATGGCATGTGCATGATCGAAAGTAATTTATGGCTCCTTCCCAGGATCAGCCTCAGTGCAGGAAAGCGGAGAATAAAATGGTGCATGTGACAGAAATGTGGCCCTGCCGGACCCCCAGGGGAGCTCCAAATTCGATCAGCTGTCCTTCATTAATCAAAAGTTGGCTGTAGCTCACTCCTCTATTTGGAATGAGTCTAGCTTTCCATCATTACCGCAGAACAGCAGGTTCATGAATAAGGTTTTAGCACGAAACTGGGTACACGCTTGCTATTGTAATCTCAGCCTGCGAATGAAACATCTCAAAGGCCGGATCAAGCTCATGATCTGCAGTCCCATGCTGCCTGTGTTGGCTCTTTCTCCTTTATTCTCCAGTTGGTCTCCTCTTTCTTCCAATGTAAATTGTGGCTGGTGTTAAGTGCCTATGTCCTTATGCATTCAGCTGGAATCTCCAGTGATAAGTCAGGACTGGGAGTTGTCTTCAAGGAAGAAGCAGTGGCAGAGGGGAGAACTTGAGATCTGTGCCATTTCGTTAAGCACTGGGCATGCACTCTGCAGCACAGAAATTCACTGAGACATATCATTAATCCCATTTTACCAATGAAGAAACTGAGACTCCAAGGTGCTGAGAAATTCCCCCAAATTGACATAGGCAATGATGTGGCAGGGTGGTCAGTAGAGGGTGAGGAGTAGAGAAGTGGAGGGGAAGGCACAAAGAGGATGTGAGAAGATCAGTCATAAAGCAAGAGGAACAGAGGTGTTGAAAAAGAATGAGGAGAAGAAGGGTTAAATGAATGCAGGTTTGTTTTTTTTATATACCCTGTTCTCCTGGATTTCAGTTATAAATCATTTGACATTTTGATCGGTTGTCTCTGTACTCATTGCCAGTTTAGAGTCTTGTCTCTAAATAGCACAGCACGGAAGGCCGGTAGGGGAAATACTTTGGGCAGAGCTGGCTGAAGTCTGGTGCCAGATCAAACACATGGGGAATTAGATCCGACCAGGGGACCAGACCTTCTCTGCTGCTGGTATCAAGTCAATGTGTCCCAGTTTGGATAGAGATTTTCCCTGCTTCCTTCTCCTATGGTCACCAAGCAAGGGTCATGCACGTTCCAGGGACCATGTGTCTGTGACCTCCTCCACCTGTCACTGCTCTCTGTCCCTTGTTTCTCGCTCCAGCAAGTTGGACCCTGAATCAAATCACATCACATGATGCAGTCAGAAGAAAAAAGAAAAAAATTGTGTTCGACAAAGGTTCCTGCCACACTCTGCATGCTCAGCTATAGATAAAATAAAGGTGGCAAGAAAGTACTTAAAATCGTAATGATCTATTTCTTCTTGCATTTTCTTGTACATGTTGAACTGTAAAAGTAACTTTAAATTAGCCACATTTCTTATTCAAGTGGTCTGAAACTCACTGTTTATTTAATAATCTTCAGCCATTGAGAACTTGGTGCTATACTTGTGAAATTTTAAAACTGAAAAGGACTGATAATTGCAGAAGGCTGATAGTTATGCAAACATTAGAGGGGGTTAGAGTTTGTTTATGATATCTTTACAGTTCCCTGGAAAGTAAATATTAAAACTGTGTTTTCAATTAGGGACCTTGATTTCATTAACCAGGTCCTTGAAGAGAGTGTCAGGAGGTTGACTGAACATTTAGTGAAAGTCTGAGAATTGCCATAGCTTGTACTTGTACAGAAATTTTTGTCACTGGGACGCCAATCGTGACAAGAGACTAATATATGTCATAAGGTCCCAACTCTCAAATTTATAATGACTCCATTATGATTATATTTTTTCTTTGGCAATAGGGAAGAAAGACTTAGAAATAGCTCTTCTAAGAAGGAGAGTTTATACTGTGCTTTTTATTTTATTTTTTTAAATGATGCTTGTATTGTTGATCATAACATACTCTCTGTGTGTCTTCTCAAGGCTGCCATCAATCCTGGAAACTACCTGCTTTGATGAGCAGCAGTTAGGAGGCGAACTAGGTCAGAATTCTGAGTGGGAATTGTGAAAAGTACAGCAAAAGCTGTGTAACTCAAGACACCCTACATAAAATTAGTCCCCTATACACTGATAGGGCTTTTGTTGGGGCCACAGGTGCTCCCAGCTACATAGCTCCAGGCTATGGAACACCCTATGGTTACAGCACTGGAGAAGGCAATGGCACCCCACTCCAGTACTCTTGCCTGGAGAGTCCCAAGGACAGAGGAGCCTGGTGGGCTGCAGTCCTTGGGGTCGCTGAGAGTCGGACACGACTCAGCGACTTCACTTTCACTTTTCACTTTAATGCATTGGAGAAGGAAATGGCAGCCCACTCCAGTGTTCTTGCCTGGAGAATCCCAGGGACGGGGGAGCCTGGTAGGCTGCCGTCTATGGGGTCGCACAGAGTCAGACACGACTGAAGCGACTTAGCAGCAGCAGCATGGTTACAGCACAGCTGCCCCTGCCTATGGTTTACCCAAGAGAATGGTTCTGTTACCCGTTATGAAATTCCCAACATATCCTCTTCTTTTAGCAAATGACAGAAGCTAATTCCTATTCCAACAACAACCCAGTACATACAGAATGTTAGCGAAAAAGCCTTTTTATCCTGCTTTCTTTGAACACATACTTGACCAAAATTATTTATAAAGAACATCTTTTCCTACTTTTTGATTTTAACAAATGCAAATTTAGTTCTCTAAAACTTGAAAACAAAAAAGAAACTATTTCTGTGAAACGGTACCTCATTTCCGGAAAATAACTTATACCAGCCCTTCTGTTCTAGGGAAATAAGTCTAGCAGTTCAAAGTTTAAGTTTTAAGAGGAGTATCAGATTATGTAAAATTAAATTTGTGAAGGATGTATAGAGTCTCAAACACTGATCACAAATAAACTGCTTTGTTGTAACACAGAAAAAAAAAATTAGTCCCCTATAAATATTGGCAGGCAAATATACCTGTTTCTGAATTACTAGGGGCTTCCCAGGAGGTGCAAAGTATCCACCTGCCAATGCAGGAGATGCAAGAGACATGGGTTCGATCCTGGGTCAGGAAGATGTCCTGGAAGAGGAAATGCCAATCTGCTCCAGTATTTTTGCCTGGAGAATCCCATGGACAGAGGAACCTGGCAGGCTGCAGTTCATGGGTTTGCAGAGAGTCAGACATGACTGAGTGACTGAGTGTGTGCACACACACACACTGAATTTCTACTGTTGCTATGTGAGAGTCTTTGAAATTGATTTTTTTTTAATATTCCTGGTCTCTAGCCCTTTATCATTCTGAATTATTAGTTGAAACTTGAAACCTTAGTAGAATGTCTGTCTGTTCTTCGTAGGAATTGGTTCTCCAAAATAATCATGTAAACTCTCTCAATTAGAAGAAACTTGCTAGCTATTATATGGATTGGACATTGCAACCAAAATGGGACAGCTCCCCTCTGTCCACCGATGTCCGCCACCAGTTGGCCTCTGCCTTCTGACTATGATTTCCTATCCATAAGTGGAGCAATCCAGCTGGAGTTTGTATGATTATTTTGGAGACATTTCCAAGTACTGTGACCTGTCTTTCTGTCCATCCAGCCAGCCAGCTAGCCAATAAATATTCACTAACCAGTTAGTATGTACAAGTCATTGGGCATATAATAGAGAGACAGGAGAGGATAGATAGGGTTTCTGGCTTCAGGAAGCTTATTATAGAACAGGAAGACAATTTAAAAAGAAAATATAAATAATATGAGAAGTGTTATGGTACAGGATGAAAACAAGAGTGTGGGAACACGCAGTGTAAACACATTAGCTGTGGTGGTGAGGTGGGGGAGGGTGTGAGAAAGGCCCTCACAGAGGAAGTGATGCCTGAGCTGAAACCTGAGGCTGAGTGGGAGGAAGTCAATCAAAAAGCAGGTTGAGCCATGCTCTGGACAAGAGAATTAGCCAACAGGGAGAGAGAGTCATGGGCGTTCAAGGAACTGAAATGTTAAAGTTCAGGGAGAGGAGTAACGAGAAATGGACTTGCAGAAGTTGAGACGTGTCTACCTACCTCTTCTGAGGAGTCTTGAAAGAGAGGCTAATGAGACTGGATTTCATCCAAGACCGTTGTAGGTTTGGAGTAGGGAAAGAGCACAATTAGATTTCTGTTTCACAAGGATACTGTGGCTGCAGTGCAGATAGCAAGGGAGGGTACTTGATTTTCCTAGTCTTTTTTTTAAAATTCAGCATGCAGGATCTAGTTCCTTGACCAGGGCTCAAACCTAGGCCCCCTGCATTGGAAGCACAGAGTCTTAGCCACAGGGCCACCAGGGAAGTCCCTGATTGTCATAGCCTTGACAAAGGACATAGGTGGTTTGAATGATGTAGCAATAGTAGGGAATAGAGAGATAAAGGGAGCGAAATAGCATAAATCATTCCACATCAAGGACATGATAAATCCTTATGATGCTGAGCCTGGATTCTCAAAGGAAAATATGGGAAAATTCTTAAAGGAGAAGCATGCAGTGTGGGGATTTTCTGGAGCTTGGAACCAATTGTCACTTGGATTCTGTGTTTGATCTTTACTAGACTTGACACTCTAGATAAGTTCCAACAGTTAGGAGGATAGAAATCATGAAGTGTAGTATCTCCCTATCCAATTGGTATCATGAGAGAAATCACATGACAACTGGGTTTGAGTCATAGCTTTGCAGTTCAGTAAATTTGAGCTATCAGGCAAAATATGTAATGTCTAATCAGAGCCTAAGTCAGGCCCCAGGAAGACAACAGGGAACACGAATGAAGTCTTTCACTTTTATGAGCTCTAGCTGAGAAGATAGATGATACACAAATAAATAGAAAACTAGGTAATGACAAATTGTGACAAGTGCTATGAAGGAAATAAAAATGATCATGAGATGGAGCTAAAGAGTGAAAATTGGTCAGTCGCTAAAGGGCTGGGGGAAAGTCATTACAGGGAGAAGGGACAGCACGCACAAAGCCTGCCAATGGGAAGAAGCTTGGTGGTCAGATAACAGGCACTCTGTGGAGGCAGGCCTTGTAGGCTAAGAGGAGGTTTATTCTAAGAGCAAGAGAAACCATTAACGCATTTTAAAGAACGGAATCTACATGTCCAGGTTTACATTTGTATAGTGTCATTCTGGCTGCTAAATGAAGAATGAATTGAGGGGGAGAAAGTGAAGAGAGCAGCTAGGAGACTATTACAATGGTCTAGGAAAGGTAAAAGTAGCTCAAATAATAAATAATATGTCTGCAGCGCTTACATTCTTTACACAAATGTTTATTTGGCTGTGTCAGGTCTTAGTTGCGGCGGGCAGGATCTTCACTGCACCGTGGCAGGGTCTTCCGTTGCAGTGCACAGGCTCTCTAGTTGGGGCACGTGGGCTCTGTAGTTGTGGCTCAAGGGCTTAGTTGCTCTGAGGCATGTGGGATCTTAGTTGCTGACCAGGGATCCAACCTGTGTCCCCTGCATTACAAGGCAGATTCTTAACCACAGGACCATGAAGAAAGTCCCTAGAAATTTTTTTATGATTATTCTGGGTAAGATTTGGATAAAAAAGACACTGAAAATGTTCTGCTCAATGTATGCATTTCCATCACTTTATTATAAAAATGCAGAAAACTTAGAAAAGATTATAGTGTTGCACTATATACCTACCTCAAAGATTCTAAAATTAACCTTTTACTATTCTTGCTTTTTTATTTTTTTCTCACTTCCACTGTATAATCATAAGGGATTTGATTTAGGTCATACCTGAATGGTCTAGTGGTTTTCCCTACTTTCTTCAATGAAAAAGCAAGAGAGTTCCAGAAAAACATCTATTTCTGCTTTATTGACTATGCCAAAGCCTTTGACTGTGTGGATCACAATAAACTGTGGAAAGTTCTGAAAGAGATGGGAATATCAGACCACCTGACCTGCCTCTCGAGAAATCTGTATGCAGGTCAGGAAGCAACAGTTAGGACTGGACATGGAACAACAGACTGGTTCCAAATAGGAAAAGGAGTATGTCAAGGCTGTATATTATCACCCTGCTTATTTAACTTATATGCAGAGTACATCATGAGAAACGCTGGACTAGAAGAAACACAAGCTGGAATCAAGATTGCTGGGAGAAATATCAGTAACCTCAGATATGCAGATGACACCACCCTTATGCCAGAAAGTGAAGAGGAACTCAAAAGCCTCTTGATGAAAGTGAAAGAGGAGAGTGAAAAAGTTGGCTTAAAGCTCAACATTCAGAAAACGAAGATCATGGCATCTGGTCCCATCACTTCATGGCAAATAGATGGGGAAACAGTGGAAACAGTGTCAGACTTTATTTTGGGGGGCTCCAAAATCACTGCAGATGGTGATTGCAACCATGAAATTAAAAGACGCTTACTCCTTGGAAGGAAAGTTATGACCAACCTAGACAGCATATTCAAAAGCAGAGACATTCCTTTGCCAACAAAGGTCTGTCTAGTCAAGGCTATGGTTTTTCCAGTAGTCATGTATGGATGTGAGAGTTGGACTGTGAAGAAGGCTGAATGCTGAAGAATTGATGCTTTTGAACTGTGGTGTTGGAGAAGACTCTTGAGAGTCCCTTGGACTGCAAGGAGATCCAACCAGTCCATTCTGAAGGAGATCAGCCCTGGGATTTCTTTGGAGGGAATGATGCTAAAGCTGAAACTCCAGTACTTTGGCCACCTCATGCGAAGAGTTGACTCATTGGAAAAGACTCTGATGCTGGGAGGGATTGGGGGCAGGAGGAGAAGGGGACGACAGAGGATGAGATGGCTGGATGGCATCACTGACTCGATGGACGTGAGTCTGAGTGAACTCCAGGTGTTGGTGATGGACAGGGAGGCCTGGCGTGCTGCGATTCATGGGGTCGCAAAGACTTGGACACAACTGAGTGACTGAACTGAACTGATTCTTGCTTCGTCACATATGTGTTGCCCTAATCTTTGCTCTATCAGGCCATCTTATTTTTTTAATGCATTTCAAAGTAAGTGCATACACAACTCATAAGCACAGAAGCATAAATAAACTTAACTCAGAAGCTGTATTTTTTTATAATTCCTTATCTCCTTTGTGATAAAACATACCTATTTGTAATGCATAAATTTAAATGTACTCTTTGATTCATTTGCCAAATAAGTATAATTGTGTATGCCCTTTTCTTTGGGGATCCCAGTCATACTTTGAGACTTCTAATATTATTTCATAGGTCCCCAAGGCTTCGTAAACATTTTTCAATCTTTTTTCCCTCTGTTATTCAGATTGGATAATCTACTGAACTGTCTTCAAGTTCACTTAGGTTTGTCATCTTCAATCTGCTATTAATTTCATTCAGTGATTTTAAAACTTCATAGTTTTTTATTTTTCAGTTTGAAAACTTCTTTCGGTATTGTTAGTTTATGTTTCTCTGCCAGATTTTCCTGTTTTTTTATTCATTTGTTGTTGTTGTTCAGTCACTCAGTCATGTCCAACTCTTTGCAATCCCATGGACTGCAGCATGCCAGGCTTCCCTGTCCTTCACTATCTCCCAGAACTTGCTCAAACTCATGTCCATTGAGTCGGAGATGCCATCCAATCATTTCATCCTCTGTTGTCCCCTTCTCCTCCTGCCCTCAATCTTTCCCAGCATCAGGGTCTTTTCCAATGAGTCAGCTCTTCGCATTAGGTGGCCAAAGTACTGGAAGTTCAGCATCAGTCCTTCCAATGAATATTCAGGACTGATTTCCTTTAGGACTGACTGGTTTGATCTCCTTGCTGTCCAAGCAAGTCTCAAGAGTCATCTCCAACACCACAGTTCAAAAGCATCAATTCTTTGGTGCTCAGCCTTCTCTATGGTCCAACTCTCACATCCATACATGACTCCTGGAAAAACCATAGCTCTGACTATGTTGACAAAGTAATGTCTCTGCTTTTTAATACACTGTCTAGGTTTGTCATAGCTTTTCTTCCAAGGAGCAAGCGTCTTTTAATTTCATGGCTGCAGTCACCATCCACAGTGATTTTGGAGCCCAATAAAATAGTCTCTCACTGTTTCCATTGTTTCCCCATCTATTTGCCAAGAAATGATGGGACTGGATGCCATGACCTTCCTTTTTTGAATGTTGAGTTTTAAGCCAACTTTTTCACTCTCCTCTTTCACTTTCATCAAGAGGCTCTTTAGTTCCTCTTTGCTATCTGCATATCTGAGGTTATTGATATTTCTCCCGGCAACCTTGATTCCAGCTAGTAGTTCATCCAGCCTTGCATTTCTCATGATGTACTCTGAATATAAGTTAAATGAACAGAGTGACAATATGCAGCCTTGATGCCATCCTTTCCCAATTTTGAACCAGTCTGTTCCAAGTTTGGTTTTAACTGTTGCTTCTTGACCTGCATACAGATTTCTCAGGAGGCAGATAAGGTGGTCTGGTATTACTATCTCTTTAAGAATTTTTCACAGTTTATTGTGATCCACACATAATGTTAATTATGTAGATATTTCTCATTGTAATATTATGTGAATTGTAATAGCTGCTCTAAAATACTTGTCTATTAATTTGAGTATCTGGTTCATTTTAGGATTGGTTTCCATTGATTGCCTTTCCTTTTGAATTTTGTTTGTATTTTTCTGTTTCTTTGTGTATAAAGTAATCTTGGATTGTATCCTGGACATGTGGATAATATTTTGTGTAGACTCTGGATTCTGTTCAGATCTTCAGAATAATGTTAATTTTTTCAGTTTAAGTAAAATAAAAACAAGAGCTACCTGGTCCTAATCTGAATCATTTTTTGTAAGCAGTCTATGTATATTGACTGATTAATTTTCACAACCCTATAAATCCTATAAGATAGACCATATTATAGATGAGGAAACTAGACACATAGAAGTTAAGTAACTTGCCCAGACAGCTAGTAAGTGGAGGAGCTCCAGAATCTGACCTTCAAATATTTCTTAAAGTGGGGTGCTAGGAGTGGATACAGAAATTGGTGCACAGATCTGAAAATATTAAGAAGTTAGAGTTTCTATAAGACTTGGAGAGACTAGGTATGAGAAAGTGATGGAAAGAGAAGAATCTAAGAGTGCTCTGAACTTTTGTCTTAAGCAACGGATAATTGGTAATAAAACCTATTGATGTAATGAAAACCGAAGAATACCTAGATTCTGTTGTTGTGGGGAGGGAAGTAGTACTTTCGGTTTTTTGAGTTTGAAATTTTGTTAGACATTCAGAGTTGTCTAGTAGGCAGTTGAGAATGTGAGTCTGGAGTTTGGGGGTAGGGTGGTTAGGGCTGTAGATATAAGTTTGGGTATCTACACATGGATATCCTTTAAAGTCATTGGACTGAATGAGATAACTAAGGTAAAAGTATAGCTAGAGAAGAGCAAATGGCTGGGGAAAAATTCCCAAGATACTTACACACCAAGGAACTGGAAAGTATTTGGCAAAAGGAACTAAGAGCAGCGAGTAGTTCTGAAGAAATTTAAGGAGAACATAGTGTCACAGAAGCCAGGAGGAGACAGAGTTTTCAGAAGAAAGAGGGGGTAATGTGCATGAAATACCACTGGCATCTTTAGAAAGATGAAGACAGAAAAGTGTCTATTGGAATTAGTAAAATGGAGGTCAGTAGAGTAATAAGGTTGGACATACTGGAGTAGGTTGAAGAATCAACCTACTATTTGAGTAGGTTGAGTGAGTAAGTGGAGACAGGAATTTCTGAATCATAAGTTAATAGGGTTGTAGTGAGTTGGGATCAAAGGAAAGAGCAGAATTTTTTTATCTGAGTGGGAGTCATACAATAGAAAGTGATACATTTATCAACATTAATCGTTAACCAAATAGTTGATTTAGCCAATTCATTGGATTGTTTTGAAAATCAAATGATTTCTGCAGAACATGAACTATTTTAGGAATTTTTTTTCTATGCTTTGTAATTTCTGTGGATTATCCTTTTATATAGTAAATACCTGTTGATCACAGTCCACATTGACTTATCTTTTTTGTTGTTACATTAAAAATTGATGCTTAATGAATGCTTTTTCAAAATCATTTCTTTTGAAACATTGACTAATTGTTTTATTCCTCTGGATTTCAGTTTTCCCATTTTGGAAAATAGATGATAAATGAGGAAGAAATATATTTCTTGTCAGAGATGTCTGAGCATGGAATAGGGGTTTTAAAAAATAACATATAGTGTATGATTCCATTATTGAAAAGCAATATACATACATCAATGTATTTACTATTCAATTAATTTATTTTATTTATCAATGTCTGAAAATATTTTAATAGAATACCAAATAGAATTGTGTTTATCAAAATGTAACAATACAAAATAGTAAAATGAAGAGAATAAAGAAACAGAACTGTGTAAAATTAGGTAACACTAATTTTTTTCATAAGGTAGGACAAATTTTGTCATTTGCAAAAAGATAAGTATCAAAATCAAGATGTCTTATATGGAGTGAAATCCAGTTCAGTTTATTTGAGCCTGAGCCCATCAAGGACAATGTTAATTCTGAAATTTCTACTGTCCCTCTAGGAAGGAAAAAGGCTAGCCTGAATCCCAGGTGTCTTCTGATCCTTCCTTAAACTTTCCCGTTTTCTGTATGCCTGTTCTTCAAAAGGACCTGCCTCCATCTATCTTTTGCTAATAGTACCAGCTCCACTTCCTGACCCATTTCTATAAGTCGTTTCTTTTGGTTCTGGCTTTGAACATTTTGTCAGCTGACTCCCACAGGCTTCCTTTTATTCTGTGCTTTATCCAGAGAATGCTGAGTCCCGGCTCAGTGTCAGTTTTGGAACACAGATTTCCTGCCTGGCTCTGTAGGACCAAAGCTACTCTGCAAAGTGTGTGTGTGTGTGTGTGTGTCTTTCTCCCATTCTGTCTGCGGTGGGCAGTGGTGGCCATCATGTTCTGATGCCCTCAATGCAGTCTGCCACTTGCTCAGCTGCATCTTGGCTTGCATCCCTGTGTTCCAGTGTTCTTTGTCATTGTTCTTTTTGGATTAGGAGTGCTTTATAGGAAACTGGTAACACTGCTTATTTTTGGCCACTGAGAAAAGAGTCAAAAAAGTCTCAATCAAAAAAAAAAGGACATCTCCTAATTTCTCCAGTGGTTTTCTTTGTTTTTAAAGGTTATCTGAAGGTGAAAGAGTTGAAGAACATTTTGGGGGGCTGTTTACTCTGCCTTAGGGGCCCTTTCTTTGCCCTTCTCCTTATCTAGTGCACTTCTACCTTCAAAATCCAGTTGAAATCTCAGCTACTCTGTGAAGACGCACCACCCCTGCCTTAGGAATCTGCCTTTTCTCTGTGCTCTGGTGACACACAATGTCTACACTAGTTCTCAAACTTAACATGTACCGCCTCTCTACTAAGTATAAGTTTTGTCTTCCCAGTTAGACTGTTGACTTAAAAACATTCACAACCTAAAAGTTGAGAGTTATGTTTTATTTGGTGGGAAATTGTAGGATTTCAAGCTCAGAAGACAGCGTCTCAAGTAACCAACGCTGAGAGAAGTGATCTGAAGAACAAAGGGAGGAGCCAGGTTATATAGAAACTTTGCAACAATGGGCAGGTAGTCTAAACATCAAAAGATTAATAATGCTAATTTAAGAAAACCACATATACCAACTTAAGGAATTTAGTGCTTTTCTAAGCATAGAAAGATACGAGAGTCAGGGCTTACTGACATCGTTCCTTTCATGGTCATCTCAGCTATCTGGGCCAGTATCCTGTGTTTTTCACAGACTGAGCTCTCTTGGGACTCATTGTAGGGAGTGGCTATAGTCTAATGGCTGCTAGATGGGAGCTGTTCTCCTTCCTGAGTGCCCTTAGGACTCACCAGCTCGTATTGAAGGCTTGAAATTGCTGATTACAGTGACATCCTTGTTTACTGGTATACCGGGAATATTTCATTTCTTAAGCCTATCAGCTTTGCCCCTCACTCCCTGATTCTAAGTACAGGCTCTGGAGTGAGTATCTGAAATCCTGGCTGTATCACTGGTTACTTGTATGACCTTGTTCAAGCCTCTAACCATCCCTATGCCTTAGACTCCTTCATTGTTCAGTGTGACAATAGTATCTATCTAAGGTTGTTGGGTAAGTTAATTAACTTGTGTACGTTACATGTTTATATATGTTGGTACATAGCTTGGCACATAGCTTGTTGTTCAGTCCCTAAGTCGTGTCTGACTCTTTGTGACCCCACGGACTGCAGCATGCCAGGCTTCCCTGTCCTTGACTATCTCCTGGAGTTTGCTCAAACTCATGTCCACTGAGTCCGTGATGCCATCCAACCATCTCATCCTCTGTTGCCCCCTTCTCTTTGATATACAGCTAGACTTCAATAATTATGTTTGTATGGTTATTGTTATTTAACTTTTGAGATTAAAAGAACTGGAGAAAGTTATGAAATATTCTACAAAAGTGGGTTCTGCCATAGTGGAATTTAAATTCTAAATGTTAATAACTACTCAATTATTTATTTAAATACTACTCTTTTAATAAGTACAGGGTAATCTGAGCACCTTGGAGGGTTTGGAAAAGTTCCCCTGAGGAAGTGATAAATGAATTTAGGTCTTGAAAAGAAATAGGTATGAACCGGGTGAATGTCAGGAAGAATATTCCAGACAAAAGGAATGGCATGTGTGGTGACTCTGATCTGGAGGAAAGCATAGGGTATCTGAGGAACTAAAAGGCCAGCGTGACTAGAACACAGTGATGGAGTGAAGAACTGGGTTTTATATGTTGTCATTTTGCTGGTATCTTATGTTTATATATTGAAGAGCTCAATTATTAATAATACTTGCTGGTACTGGAGTCTTCTTGGGTAAAGCTGGCTCACCTGATTCTTTTAGACACCAAAAAAAAGCAACTTTCTGGCTAAGTGGTGCATCAGTAAGGGTCCAATCAGGAAAACAGAAACCACATTTAACATATCAGCAGTGAGAATTTGAAGGATGAGTTAGTTCCACAGGGTACTGGAGAAATGAACAACTAGGGAGCGAACACCAGAGGGAGTGACTGAGAAGCCACTACATCTCCAGACCAGAATCTTGTTGCCTCTCTGTCACACACACACACATCCATTCTCTCACACAGTCCTGTCTTCATATAGCCCAGAGGAGCTAGAACCACGTGTGCGAGGGCCTGGGGCTGGTGGAAGAGGGACTCTCTGGGTGCTGCCAGTAGGTGCTAGTACCTCAGGAGCTTGGAAAAGCTAGGAAGACTTCTCAGTTGGTGCTGGTACCTATACCATTAAGAATGAACCATTCACAGTAGTTCCAAGAATACTGAAATAAAGTAGGAGACTGAGGCCAACTGCCCGTCCCAGGGTGGGACGTCATTGCTAAGACCAGTGATAGGAACCGGAAGAAAGCAGAAAGGAACTTGCCTTCTGGGCTCCCTCTAGCGGCCACTATTGGTAGAAAATGATAGGGGGTCAGAAGGCAAAGCAGAAATGTGATTTACAGAATCCTAGTGTGGGAACTTAAAAGGGACTGATGTTGAAGCTGAAACTCCAATACTTTGGCCACCTGATGCGAAGAGCTGACTCATTTGAAAAGACCCTGATGCTGGGAAAGATTGAGGGCAGGAAGAGAAGGGGATGATAGAGGATGAGACAGTTGGATGGTATCACCAACTTGATGGACATGAGTTTGAGTAAACTCAGGGAATTGGTGATGGACAGGGAGGCCTGGCGTGCTGAAGTCCATGGGGTCACAAAGAGTTGGACACGACTGAGTGACTGAACTGACCTGAGTGTGGGAACTGGCGTGCTGCCCGTTCAAGGGGTCACAAAGAGTCGGACACGACTGAGTGACTGTACAACAACAAGGCTGCTGAAGCTGAGCAGGTGCCACCAGAGACCATTTTATTACCCCCCTCCCCTCCAGCCCATGGTGTGGAAGATTTTGTCACCTAAACCGCAAACTATAGGTTATAAGTAATTTCTCAATATTTGTGAATAGCAAAGTTAACCACTGTTTGATACTAAGTTGACTGAACTCCAACCACAAGCAAATGGATTTTTAGTCATCTCAAAAAGTTCTAGCAAAGACTAAAATGTGATGTTCATTAGATACTTCGGAATATTAAAAATAATGACTGGACTACCCAATACTACTTTTAAGTACCTTAAAATACACAGGTTTAGGTATAGCTAGTTTTTTTCTCATGTGTCCTATATTGAAAGATGTGTTTGTGTGGAAGATCTATTTAGTGAAAAGTGACTTTCAATTAATTTCTCTTTGTCAGTGACAATACTTGAATTTAGTACTTTAGTTCCATTATTTCAACTCATATTCCTCCAAAGAATTAGTGAATTAAGGACATTGGTTTGAAAGGAATGAACTTTTTACCTAAGAAAAGCATTGAGATGTTATTTATCATTCAGATTGATTCATCTGTCTCAAACATTCATTTCCTGAAAATAATCCATTGGTATTATTTGTATGATAATTGAAACCTTATTGTTTTATTTCACATACTTTTCCTGTTCTGATTTTCAGCATTAGAAAGCAATAATAACCTTGGTGAAAGAAAATTCCTGTGTGTCATTATTCATGGCCAGTCCTAGCTGGCCATTAATCCCTCAGTAATGCCACATACTTTGATTCTGTTGCTTAAATCAACAGGAACTAGAATTACTGGCAGTCACAGAGGTCTGATAATTCAATGTTCAACTGTAAAACAAAATTCAGTTTTTATCAGAAATACAAGATACAATAAATGGGTGAATATATTTATTTCTCAAAAATATAGGCATGTTATAGATTCCTGAAAAATTACCCAGATAGTAATTTTTTAAAATAAGTTATGCATTATTTATGTGTTTGTTTCTCAACTGATAATAATATTTATGTGAGAAACAGGAAAAAAAATCATGGTGCAAACATAACATAAATCTATAATGGATTTGGACTTCTTTCTACATTGAATATGCATGCCATTGTTGCTTCTTTACGGAATCAACTATGGGTTCGACAGACGAGTCTTCAAAAGTTACTTCATTTACTCTGGATGCTTCACTTTCTGTTAGAATATATTGCCATAAAGTGCTAGCTAGTATCTTGATTATGTTGTATAGTTGCATACTTTAATATTAATGCATAAAATGTAACTTATTAACATAGTAAAGCATAAATGTTGACCTGAATTATGAAACATCATTATTATTTTTAAAGTAAATACCAAATTGAAAACAAGATTAAAGTATGTTTAAAAAAAATAAGTAGGTATAATTCTGTACCTTTGTTGATGATCTTAGCTCTTGTCAATCAAACCTCAGCTCTAGTCTAGTTTTAGTCTGGGAGAAGTTGCTAATACTTAACTTGGCCACAGACCTTTCTGGCACTTCCCCAGTTTACTAAGAGTTTGCGTAGCTTCTCTAGCTTCACTTGTACTTCTGCTACAAGATTTAACTTCCTTACAGATGCAGTCTTCTATTTGTCTTTAGCTTCCACACTTAATACTACTTAGGTTTTTTGTTCTCTAAGATCCATATACCCAGTCTCTTACTTTCTCTTTAATGGGGTAGAAGATTGTCCTTCTGATTCACAAGGCCAATGTTGATGGAGAGAAATTGCAGATATGATATGCCTCTCCCAGGCAGCCGCACACCTAAGTTGACAATCACATTTTTCCCCCTCAACTACATGAAGACTTACTAGTCTCGTTTGCCCTTTCTTAAACTACTCTGAGCTTCTTTTCTATTTATCTTGACAAATTGCTTAGTTGAGTGTCTGTAGAATGAAATGTACATTAAATCAATTCTACAGGAAGCCTCATACCCAAGGTCTAACGTGTTTTCTTTCTGGTCTTGCTGAGACCATCTATTCTAAGTTAACTTATCTAAGCAATATCAGAGTGTAACTTTTTAAAAAACATTTTCTTTCTTTGTTTATTTTTGGCTACACTGGGTCTTCGTTGCTGCGTGTGAGCCTTCTCTCGTTTCAGTGAGCAGAGGCTGCTCTCTAGTTGCTGTGCACGGGCTTCTCGTTGCAGTGGCTTCTCTTACTTTGGAGCACAGGCTGACGTGTGCACGAGCTTAAGTAGTTGTGGCTTGTGGGCTCAGTAGTTGTGGCACACAGGGCTAGTTGCTCTGAGGCACGTGGAATCGGACCTGTGTCCCCTGCATTGGCAGGTGAATTCTTAACCACTGGACCGTCGGAGAAGTCCCAAAGTGTAGCTTTTAAAACCACACTGAAACTCTTCCAGAGAGCAACCAACAGGTGCAAAGTGGTTTTAAGATAAACTCGGGAGTTGGACTATAAAGAAAGCTGAGCACAGAAAAATTGATGCTTTTGAACTGTGGTGTTGGAGAAGACTCTTGAGAGTCCCTTGGACTGTGAGGAGATCCAACCAGTTCGTTCTAAAGGAGATCAGTCCTGGGTGTTCATTGGAAGGACTGATGTTGAAGCTGAAACTCCAGTACTTTGGCCACCTCATGCAAAGAACTGACTCATTGGAAAAGACCCTGATGCTGGGAAAGATTGAGGGCAGGAGGAGAAGGGGACGACAGAGGATGAGATGGTTGGATGGCATCACCGACTCAATGGACATGGGTTTGGGTGGACTTTGGGAGTTGGTGCTGGACAGGGAGGCCTGGCGTGTTGCGGTTCATGGGGTTGCAAAGAGTCAGACACGACTGAGCGACTGAACTGAACTGAAGAAACACATTAGGGAAAATAATAACTATGTGTAATGCTAGTTTTGTTGACTAGATTAAGGCAACTGCTTACAATAGTCCTTTCATTGGCAGAGTTCATCTTTGGGGAGGAGATAGGAAAATTTGCATAGGAGCCAAGGAATTTTCTGGGACTAAAGCATCAAGAACCTGGCCTCATCTCTTTTGAGTTTCAATGTTATTAGAACATCTTCAGTCAGTTGATGCTAACTGAACTCTGCCATCAGGAAGGACTCCAAACGTTCTAAGAAATGTGCAAAATATTATGGTGTCCTAATTTTAACACCAAGGTTACGTGTTGGTGGCAGATATCCACAGAATGTACAAAATGTGAATATGGTAGAAGCTATTCTTGGCCAAGCCAGAAACGTTCTGGGGAGCCATATTTTAGATGGAATGACTGCATATTTGATTATGACCTAAAAGAGCTATAGCAAGGGTCAGTGAAGAAGTCATTACAAGTGGACAAGCATCCTATGGGCATTCAGAACTCAGTAGTTATGTGATGGGGTTGCTAGTGAATAATCATGCTAGTGGTTTTGTTATACTTCTTGGCTCTCATCATGTGATATTTGAAAATAGGACCAGCAGCTTTGGGGTAAGTAAGTAAAATGAGTAAGTAAACTTGGATGGTTCAGAGCAAGTAGTGGTTCCTAGGCTTCCCCGGTGGTTCAGGTGGTAAAGAATCCCCCTGCCAGTGCAGGAGACACAGGTTCAGTCCCTGGGTTGAGAAGGTCTTCTGGAGAAGGAAATGGCAACCTATTCCAGTATTCTTGCCTGGGAAATCTCATGGACAAAGGAACCTGGAGGGCTACAGTCCAGGTTCCTCTTTCCAGGGGTTGGAAAGAGTCAGACATGACTTAGTGACTAAACCACCACCGTCACCCAGCAGTGGACCCTAAAGGAAAATATAGTTACCTTTGTATTCCAAGCTTGGTAAAGAAGGTCATAATTAGTAACATATATTTGAAAATGTTAAGATAGTCATAATTTATTCTGACTGTGTATGTTAGTCACTCAGTTTTGTCTGACTTTTGTGACCCCATGGGGTGTAGCCCACCAGGCTCCTCTGTCCACGGGATTTTTGCAGGCAAGAATACTGGAGTGGGTTGCCATTTCCTTCTCCAGAAGATCTTCCTGACCTAGGGATTGAACCCAGGTCTTCTGCTTTGCAGGCTGACTCTTTACTGTCTGAGCCACCAGGGAAACCTAATTCATTCTGAACTTCAAAAGAATTTGTCCTACATTATGACATTTATCTGGGTTTCCCAGGTGATATTAGTGGTAAAGAACCCACCTGCAATGCCGGAGCCACAGGAGATGTGAGTTCAATCCCTGGGTGGGGAAGATCCCCTGGAGGAGGGCATGGCAACATCCACTCTGGTATTCATGCCTGGGGAATCCCATGGACAGAAGAGCCTGGTGGGCTACAGTCCATGGGGTCAGAGAGAGTCAGACACACTAAAGCGATTTTGCATTCATGCAGCACACATGACATTTATCATATTTGTAATATTAAACCTATTTTTTGCAAAGATACGGCCTCTCCCTTCAAAATTCGTTTATTAAGGGCCATGATTTATCTTTATCTCAACTCTCGCTTCACCTCCCATGGAGTACAGCAAAGCACCTTATGCAAAATAAGTAGTAAATTAGCCAACTCAGTATTAAATTATAGAATGAAAGAAAACATTTGGAACACCCAGAATATTTTAAAATGCTCACACATCTTTATGAGCAATATTTGTTTTATTTAAGAAAATTAATTTGTTAGAATTAAAGTTTAAAATAATGATTTTAATGTTCCAATATACAGAAAAATGATGTTATTTGAAGAATTAAGTCTAAGTGAAAAGAAGACTTAGCTCTTAGCTATGCAGCAGAAATTCTGATTAATGTTTTGAACTTGCTGTTGTATGTTTTGGGAAAGTCTTTTGATCTCAGTTCTTTACTTTCCTTGTCAGTTTTATCTGTCTTTATATTTTTATATGTGTAGTGTTTCAAGTGGATTTATTCTCAATATTTGATTTTTAAAAGTTTACATGCTATTCTTAAAAAGTCCGTATCCTGTTTGTAATGACTAATTTGATGTGGCAACTTGGCTAGGCCACAGTACCCAGCTACGTAGTCAAATATTATTTTGGATGGTTCTGTGAGGCTGTTTTTGGATGAGATTTATATCTAAACTGGTGGGATTTGACTGAAGTAGATGGTCTTCCATAATGGCCATCCAGACACTGGAACTTTACAGATCTTCTCTGTATCTTGCTTGTTCATAAAGCAGGAATAGCCATTTTGGGAAGCAGGGAGGGAGCTGGAAATATGGAGAAGGATGGTTATTTCATCACAAGCCTACATTTTCCTTTGAGGGAAGAGTCATAGCTTTCATTAAATGAGGGGACAATGAAAGATTTTTAGGTTCAGGAGTCAGCTGATCAGGTCATAAAGACATAACTTCGGTGGCTGTATGGAGGTTGAAATCAAGGAGACAGTATTTCGGAGTATTAATGCTTAGGTGGTGATTACAGCAGACTGGATGAGAGACAATAATAGTCTAAATTTATGCACTAAGCAATGATGATGGAGAGAAAAGAAATCTAAAGAACTATTAAGAGCATATGGATCAAAAGGCATAGAGATCATATATATTGTGAAGGGAAGACAGAAAAAATCTAGAATGACCCCCCACTTTGTGGTTTGAGAAACCACTGTGTGATGGTCCAATCCCTGAAATGGCAGAAAAGATAAACAAGCATATAGTTTAGAGGAAGACAATAAATTTATCCTGGGATATGCTAGTTTGAGAGCCTCTGAGCCATCTAGATGGAAATGTCTGGCAGGCATTTGAAAATACAAACCAGGAGGTCAAGAACAAAATACCGATGGTAGAAATGGAATGGAAACCCCCAGGCACTGAAGCCAAGAAAATGGATAAGATCATCAAAGGAGAACATAGGCCCAGAAGAGATGAATTCTTGATCAAAGAATCACAGAGAATACCAAGTCATGAAGAAACAGAGGAGAGTCCTGAAAGAAAATGTGGGTAAGAGTGGTGAGAAAGGATGGAATCATTAGGAAGGAAAAAAGAGAATTCTGTTTTAATTTATTATCATTTCAGGAAAATAGGTTAAGCAGCTGTGGCAGACACACTGCTCTGTGCTCAAAAATCTGTCTCCCGCTCACTGCTCTGGGTCCCAGGAACACTACATTTTCCAGTCCCCCGCTGCATCCATGTGGGACCAAAAGATTGAAAATCAGCCAACCGGAAGAAGGTAGAAGTGGAAGTAAGGTAGTCTACTTCCGAGCCAGGTCCCTAAGACACTGCAGGTGGTTTTTGTGCTTTTCTCTCTTTCCCATCCATGTGACCAGATACGACAGAGGTCCCTCATCAGAAATATTTATATCAGACTTTGCCTAAGTGGGAAATAGGCGTTTATTGTGTTAACCTACTAAGATATTGGGAGAAGGCAGTGCACCCCACTCCAGTACTCTTGCCTGGAAAATCCCATGGACGGAGGAGCCTGGAAGGCTGAAGTCCATGGGGTCGCTAGGAGTCAGACACGACTGAGCGACTTCACTTTCACTTTTCACTTTCATGCATTGGAGAAGGAAATGGCAACCCACTCCAGTGTTCTTGCCTGGAGAATCCCAGGGACGGGGGAGCCTGGTGGGCTGCCGTCTCTGGGGTCGCACAGAGTCGGACACGACTGAAGCGACTTAGCAGCAGCAGCAGCAACTAAGATATTGAGGTTATTTATTATAGCAGTCAATATCCTTTTATCTATACAACAATTTAAAAACTTTTTTTTAAAGTTATCCTTTTGGTATTGCTGACACACTTTAAAAACATAGCCATCCTAACAATATTTATCTTTCAAGACTAATTTACTGTCATTTCAGGATGTAAGTTTCAGGGTCATTGGAATGGCATCAGATTTTAAATTTATGTTTAAAAAGACTAATAATAGATGGAGGAACAAGAGGTTAGTACGTGCATACACTTCATGATCTTGTCCTGATTATGTTGTAGCCTGTCAAGAACACAGGCCTTCTCTCTACCACCCTCTTGGGGCCATCCAAATCCTTAAAGGGTAGAACCTAGAGTCTCTAGTGTCACGGGTTTGTGATGTTGCATGTGATTTCTCTTGAATGGAATGTCTAAACAGTGATTTACTACCATAGCAGAAGCCTCCTGGTCCTAGGATTATGAACAAAATATAATATAAGTGGAGAATGTTACAAGAGCACACAAGGAACCTCTTCCAAGTCAGTCTTCTGGACTAATAGCAAAGACCTCAAAGGCAGCCTGACCAATTATGATCTCCTCAGGGGGTGTGTTCAAGAAAAGTAATTCAATCACAGAAAGAAATGTAGACAACAAAATTAATAACTTTTGGATTAATTATCCAAAGTATGAAATGCATCCATACTCAAATAAATAATAAATAATAGAATCATAAAAATAAATAATTAAAAAATAAGTGGGGAGGAAGAGACAAATCTCCCATAACAAAAATTCCAAATAATTCATGTCGATACTGACCTTCAAGGAGGTGGAATAGAACTCGGCTTGCTCCCAAAGAGTACAGGACAGGAAAGGGGAAAATAACTTGACAGTGGAGAAACCTGGCAACCAAATGCCTCCTCCAGGTAATCAACACCATTGGCAGTGAGTCGTGTCGACAGCATGTACCCTTGATATGATGTTGTAAGAATTGCATTTCACCTCTGTGGTCTTCCTTCCCAATCGGTAACCCCAGTGAGATCAAGAGAAACACATCAGACAAAACCAAAGTGAGAGATATTCTACAAAATAGCTGAGCAATGCTCAGAACTGTCAAGGTCATCAAAAACAAGGAGAGTCTGGGAAACTGTCTCAGCCAAGAGGAGCCACGACAACTAAATGCAGTGTATCTTGCGTGGGATCCTGGAAGAGGTGAAGGTCATTGGAGAAGAACTAGTGATATTTTGATAAAGCGTGGTTTGGTTAATAATAGCGTATACATATTGGCTCATCAGGCTTCCCAGGTCTGGTGCTAGTGATAAAGAACCCACCTGCCAAATGCAGGAGATGTAAGAGACGTGCGTTCGATCCTTGGGTCAGGAAGATCCCCTGGAGGCGGGCATGGAAATCCACTCCAATGTTCTTGCCTGGAGAATCCCCATGAGCATAGGAGCCTGGTGGGCTATAGTCCACAGTGTCGCACAGAGTCAGACATGACTGAAGTGACTGAGCACGCACACATTGGCTCACGAGCGGTGAGGAATGGATCACAGCGATCTAAAATCTTAACAGGAAACAGGTGTGGGATACATGCACACTCTGTACTATTTTTGTGACTATTCTAAGAAATCTAGAATTATTCTAACATAAAAATTTGTGTGTTTTATTTTTAAAAAGCAACTTAGAAAAAAAAATCATTTATTTATTGAAGAAATATAAGCATGTAATTCACAGCGAAACTGACCGTAATCTTCTCTAATTCTCCAGCTTTCTGAAACTCACTGGTGGACCGTCTCCCCAAATCTATATTAATTCTTCATCTCCATCTGTCTCCCTGGTTACTTTCCTGCCTATATTCCTTCTTTAAGCTCCATCTTCCTTACTCTAAAATATTCCCCATCAGACACAGCCCAATGGGTAGTTTTCCCTCTGTTACTGCTATTTTTCTTGGAGAAACTAGGTGATCCAGTTCTTGTCCTCTGCATCCCTTCTCATCTTTGCTTCAGTTCCGGTAGAAGGCTGGGGTGAGCTGTGGGTGTGTTGATCATTCTCAGCCCCATTATACAGACAGATGACTTTAATAAATTAGCAGATTAAAGGGGGAAAGGCAAATTTCTTTGTTTTAGAAAAGCTACTGCAAAGTTAGTGAAGGAGGAAGTAAAGGTAGACCCTTAACTGCCAGGCTTTTTATATTTACTGCCCAATATCATATATTTAATAAGAATCAGCAACTATTAAATATGAAGTGAAAGTCACTGTCGTGTCCAAATCTTTGTGACCCCAAGGAATCCTCCAGGCCAGAATACTGGAGTGGGTAGCCTTTCCTTTCTCCAGGGGATCTTCCCAACCCAGGGATCAAACCCAGGTCTCCCACATTGCAGGTAGATTCTTTACCAGCTGAGCCACAAGGGAAGCCCAAGAATACTGGAGTGGGTAGCCTTTCCCTTCTCCAGAGGATCTTCCCAACCCCGGAATCAAACTGGGGTCTCTTGCATTGCAGGCAGATTCTTTACCAACTGAGCTATCAGGGAAGCCCATTAAATTATAGGAAGCCCATTAAATTAAATATGAAGGAAATTTGATAAATATCTAATTCTCAAGTTGCACGTTAGATGAATAAGGGCCAGATGACCTCAGTGGCCAGCTCACCACAACGCAGTTAATGACCAGAGGATCCATGACTATTCATCTCTTCCTTCTTGCTTCTTTTATGTTCTTCAAACACCAAGTTCAAATTTTTGTCATGATGCAGGAGAGATACAGGCTTTGATATGGTAATTCTTTCCTGTCAAGTACGAATCATGGGAAGAGATAAAACAGCAAATGAATACAAAAAATGGGTCAGACTAACCAAATACTGTTATATTCTCTTTGATTTAAAGACATATCTACAGATATGTACCCAATAAGAGTCTGAATGAGCGGCATGTCAACCTTCCTGATCAGCCAGCAGCCACTACCTTCTAGCTCTTGGTGCTCAGACGTGTGGGGTTTCTCAGCCCCATCTCTGAGGTTTCATCCTTCATTAAATACACAGCAACCACTGGTCTCCTTCAACCTTGGAGAGCTCCAGAAAGCTAACATCTTGTTTGGTAACCCCTGCCTTTATCATTTCCTTCAGTCATCATTCACCCGTTTGTTCAGGCATGTGTTTGTTCAATTTGCCGAACACTAGGGCAAGGTGCTGAAAATACCAACAGAAAATGCATCAGCCCTAAAGTCCACATTCATACTGTCTACCAATTTAAGTGTTATGAGAAGAGTCTGTATCATTCTTCCAGTTATAAAAATCAAAAGTGTCTCTCAGTTCAGTTCAGTTTAGTCACTCAGTCGTGTCCGACTCTTTGCAACCCCATGAATCGCAGCATGCCAGGCCTCCCTGTCCATCACCAACTCCCGGAGTTCACTCAGACTCACGTCCATCGAGTCAGTGATGCCATCCAGCCATCTCATCCTCTGTCATCCCCTTCTCCTCCTGCCCACAATCCCTCCCAGCATCAGAGTCTTTTCCAATGAGTCAACTCTTTACACGAGGTGGCCAAAGTACTGGAGTTTCAGCTTCAATTCAGTCCTTCCAAAGAAATCCCGGGGCTGATCTCCTTCAGAATGGACTGGTTGCATCTCCTTGCAGTCCAAGGGACTCTCAAGAGTCTTCTCCAACACCACAGTTCAAAAGCATCAATTCTTCGGCGTTCAGCTTTCTTCACAGTCCAACTCTCACATCCATACATGACCACAGGAAAAACCATAGCCTTGACTAGACGGACCTTTGTTGGCAAAGTAATGTCTCTGCTTTTCAATATGCTATCAAGGTTGGTCATAACTTTCCTTCCAAGGAGTAAACGTCTTTTAATTTCATGGCTGCAGTCACCATCTGCAGTGATTTTGAAGCCCCCAAAAATAAAGTCTGACACTGTTTCCACTGTTTCCCTATCTATTTCCCATGAAGTGATGGGACCAGATGCCATGATCTTCGTTTTCTGAATGTTGAGCTTTAAGCCAACATTTTCCACTCTCCACTTTCACTTTCATTATTGACAAATTTCCTGTGGGAGGAAAAATTGCCCTCTGTTGAGAACCACTGCTATAGTGTATTCATAAATCATTCCTTAGTCAAATACTCCCTGCAATTAACCAGAGTTCTTGTTCTATGTAACTGCCTCCTTTCTCATAATCTGTCCTATGAATTTTAGCTAATTTTTCTCCCCAGATTCAGATCTCTAACTCTTCAACTCAGAAAAATCTGGGTCTATTTGACTTCTCTCTCTCTCTGGAAATCCACTGAAAGGCAAAATGAAGTTTTTTTGCAGTCTTGTGGAACAAAAATTAGAGTTTGTAACTATAAGGAATATACCAGGTACCCAGATAAAAAAACTAGAGGCTGTGGATAATAGTAGAATGAGCATAAATACAGCTTTAATTTGGCATAATTTCTCATAATTTCCATAATTTCTCTTGGATCAAGGTCAGTACCATCCAGTTAGCCTAGTAGAAAGAAAGTGAAATATTTCTGGAGGAAGGCAGTAGCATCTGTAACAGTCATAATTTTTACATAAAAAAGTTCAGTATTCAATCTAAAAATACTAGACACATTGAAAGACAAAGCCACATGACTAAAATTCAAGAGAAAAAAAAATCTAAACAGATCTACATGTGATTCAGATGTTAAAGTAACTGACTTATACTTTAAATGACTATAATAATACATAAAAATAGAGATTTAATATTAGAGACTTCTCCAAAGTGATTGAAATCTATAAAAAGTAGAAATTATGAAATTGAAAAGTATAGTTTCTGAAATTATTAACTAATTTTATGAGTTTTAAAGAAAAAGTAGAAATTATGAAATTGAAAAGTATAGTTTCTGAAATTATTAACTAATTTTATGAGTTTTAAAGGAAGCCAGATCAGCAGACGAATGGATAGTAAATATTCAAATTAATGACCACAGACAGAATGAAAAACACAGCTCTCCAGCAGCAGTGGGCCTCAATGAAAATGTATGAAAAGTTATAATCTATGTGTAATTAGAGTCCCAGGAGAAGAGGAGAAAGAGCAAAAATAGTATTTAAGGAGATCATGAATGAGAATGATCTCATATTGTTAAAAGAAACTAAGGCATAGATTAAAATAAGTCAAAATAGACTTTATAGAAAGAAACCATTAAGGATAAAGGGGATACTTACATAAAGACAAAAGGCTTAAGTTAGCATTTGTGAAAATTGTATACACCTAATAAAATGGCCTCAAAATACATAAAGTGAAAACTGTCAGAACTTAGAAATCGACAAAATAAATCATTGAGTGAAAGATTTTAACATATCTCTTAGAAAGGTCTTCAAGAGAAGATGTTAAGTTCTTTTAGGAATTCATGAACTGAGAAGACCAAATGATCAGAAATACATACATGTGTAAAATTTGAACAACACAAATAAGTGCAATCAAATAACAGAAAAATGTACCCCAAATTTAGAGAATGTATACTTTTCTCAAGCATACAAAAATACTTAGGAAAATGAACCACATACTAGGTTATGAAGCCATTCTCTATTCCCTCTCTGCTTCTTTATTGAAGCATAACTGATGTACAGTAGCAGTAGTTCCTGGTGTACGACACAGGGATTCCATGTTTCTACACATTGCAAATGATCATGATGGTAAGTCTAGTTACCATCTGTCACTACACAGTTATTACAGTGTCGTTGACTGTATTCCCCATGCTGTACTTTTGATTCCCGTGATTTATTTATTTTGTAACTGGAAGTTTGCACCAACAAGTTCCTGTCACCTATTTCACTCATCCTTCTAATCCCTTCTGATCCAGAAACCATCTGTTTGTTCTCTGTACCTGTGACTCTATTTCTGTTTTGTTATGTTTGTTCATTGGTTTTGTTTTTTATTTTTCATATACAAGTGAAACCATATATGATATTTATGTTTCTCTAACTTATTTCACTTAGTGTAATACTCTATAGGTCCACTCATGTAACAAATAGCACAATCTTATTATTTTTTATGACTGAATAATATGTCACTGTGTATATAAGACAAAGAATGGACAAGATCTTTATGGAGAATATGTTAAAACTCTATTAAAAGATATGAGAAAATGTTACTAAATAGAACAGATCATGTTCATTTATGGAGAGATACAGGATTTTGAAGATGCCAGCTGCCATCAAATTAGGTTTGTACTTAAGGCACTTTTCATAAAGTTTCTGATAGGATTATTTTTGGAGCTTTTCGCAAATTGATTTAAAATTATATGGAAAAATGAATTTACATGAAAAGATAAATTTGTAGAGAAAAGAGGGAAATACTTTATCAGATATTAACAATCAGTAATAAAAGGAGAGGTCTGTCACAGAAACATCATGCCGATGAAAGAGAAAGGGAACTTAGAACTTCTTATTTATGACTGAGAAATTGGCATATGCTAATGGTCTCTCTGAAACATGGAGAAGGGGATGAATTATTAGATAGTATTGGGGAAAATCATCTCACTGGGTAGATAAAAATAAATGTGGATCCCAATTCATACTATATATAAAAATAAAATCAGAATGGACTGAGTGAGAGCTGATGCTATGAAGTTTGTAAAAATAATAAAGAAGGTATTTTTGTGACTTAAGCTTTAAATATGTTATCTTAACAAGATAAAAAGGGAAAAACATGAATTTGCCTATAGCACAATTAGGATTTCTGTTCCACAAAATTGAGAACAGACTGAGTGGGAACAATTATGATGTCTAAAAGTGAAAAAGAGTTATTATCTAGTGTTTATACGGAGTAACTGTGAACCAAAGAGGGAGAGACAACACACAATAGAAAAGGGGAAAAGAATATGAATTAGCAAGTCTTAGAAGAGTAAACCCCGGTGGTTAACATGTTTAAGAGATGTCCATGTCAGTAATAATTAGAGAATAAATAAATGAGAATTACAATGAAATATTCCTAATCTATATACATCAAATTGGCAAAAAGTAGTGGGTTGGATGATGCCAAATGTTGGTGAGAATAGAAACTCTTAACTCCCCCAAGGAAATGCAGACTGGTGTGGCCATTGGAAAAGCAATCTGGCAGCATGGAGGGAAATCTGATCCATATATACTACTAGAGCCAAAATTTGTGTTCTTCTATGTATTTACTCCATAGAAATCTCTTAGGAGTTATATATTAGAGTATTCACCTCATCCCTGATGGTGGGAGCATGCTTTGGAAACATGCACTGGAGCACTCCGCTACAGTCAGTATTAGTGGCTCCAGTATACATACAGCTACATGGGTCCATCTAGAAACTCAGTGTGAAGTGACAAAAAGGAAGAAACAATTTATGCTCTAGCATATTACCATTTATATAAATTAAAAGGCGTAGGGATACAAAATTATATTATGATTATATTAGCCAACTCTGACTGTCATAACACAATACCACCGAATGGGTAGCTTTAACAGTAGAGATATGTTTTCTCACAGTTTTAGAGGCTGCACATCTAAGATCAGGGTAGCAGCATGGTAGGGTTCTGGTGAGAGCTCTCTTCTTGGCTTGGAGATAGCTGCTGTCTCACGTGGGGAGGAGGGAGGGTGGGTGAGAAGGAAGGAAGGAGAGAGAGAGAGAGAATATCTTCCTCTTATAAGGCTACAGTCCTATTGGGTTAGGGCTTCACCTCCCTTGTAGCTCAGTTGGTAAAGAATCTGCCTGCAGTGCAGGAGACCCAGGTTCGATCCTTGGGTTGGGAAGGTCCTTTGGAGAAGAAAATGGCAACCCACTCCAGTATCCTTGCCTGGAAAATCTCATGGACAGAGGAGCCTGGTGGACTGCAGTCCATGGGGTTGCAAAGAGTCGGGCACAACTGAGCAACTAACACTTACACTCAGTTTATAACTTCATGTATCCTTAATTACTTCCCAAAAACCCTAGCTCCAGATACAGTCACAGTGGGGATTAGGCCTTCGACACATGAACTGGGGAGGGACATAATTCAGTCCACAGCATTCCACCCTAAGCCCCCACCCCACATTCGTGTCCTTATCCCACACAAAATACAGTTATTTCATTCCAGTAGCTCCCAAAGTCTTAACTCATTCCAGCATCAACTCTAAACTCGAAAGTTTTATCTAAATATCACTGAAGTCAGGTATGTTTGAGACTTAAAGTATGATTCATCCTGAGGCAAAATTCTTCTCCAGATGTGAACTGTAGAACTGCACATGCTAACGTGTTTCCAAAATACAGTGGTAGGCAGGTATGTGTGATTAGTCACTCAGTTATGTCCAAATCTTTGCAACCCCAGGAAATGTAACCCACCAGGCTCTTATTTCCATGGGACTCTCTAGGCAAGAATACTGGAGTGGGTAGCCATTCCCTTCTCCAGGGGAATCTTCCCAACCCAGGGATCGAACCAGGGTCTCCTGCATTGCGGGTGGATTCTTTACCTTCTGAGCCAGCAGGGAAGCCCAGGTAGGTATAGCATGGATATTCCTATTCCCAAAAGAAGACATCAGAAGGAAGGAAGGGATGATGGATCTCAAGCAAGTCCAAAACCTAGTAAGGCAAATACTATTTGAGCTTAATTCTCAGATATAATCCTTTCCTTCAGTACTTTGCAAGGTCTCCACCTCTGAGGCATGGGTGGGGGTCATGTTGACCCCCTGAAACTGGGGAGATCATCCCATTTTTTGAAATGGAGGGAAAAGTCTTGCCCATGAACTTGTGGTAGGATGACAGTGAGAAGATTTGATACATAGCAAACATTTTTTAATTTGCTCCTTGGAAGAAAAGCTATGACAAACCTAGATAGCATATTAAAAAACAGAGACATTATTTTGCTGACAAAGGTCCATCTAGTCAAAGCTATGGTTTTTCTAGTAGTCATGTATGGATGTGAGAGTTGGACCATAAAGAAAGCTGAAGGCCAAAGAAGTGATGCTTTTGAACTGTGATGTTGGAGAAGACTCTTGAGAGTCCTCTTGAACTGCAAGGAGATCAAACTAGTCCATCCTAAAGAAAATCAGTCCTGAATATTCATTGGAAGGACTGATGCTGAAGCTGAAGCTCCAATACTTTTGCCCCCTGATGAGAAGACTGACTCATTGGAAGAGATCCTGATGCTGGGAAAGATTGAAGGCGGGAGAAGAAGAGGAAGACAGAGGATGAGATGGTTGGATGGCATGAGTTTGAACAAGCTCTGGGAGTTGGTGATGGGCAGGGAAGTCTGGCGTGCTGCAGTCCATTGGGTCTCAAAGAGGTGGACATGACTGGGCGACTGAACGGAATCATTTTTTAGAGATACATACATAACTGACACATCAAACAAAGTAGAGTGGGTCTCTGTATAGGAGGGAGGAAAATGGAAATATGAATAGGGGATGAAGAGAAAAAAAATATTAAACAAGGATGAGACTTTGCATGAAGCTGGGATCATAGCATATAATGAACAGAGAGGTAGGATTACCCCATCTTTGTGCACTTGAGATCCAAATAGGAAAAATGAATCTAGCCTCCTCCCTTTTCACCTTGCGCCTGCATAATTAGTTACAGCTCATAAAAATTCTCCTTGTGTGACCTTCTGCCATGGAAATTGAGAAAACAACTCCTGTGAAATGTTGATGACTTGGCTGGATTTTGACTTTTCCAGATGAGCTTCAGAAACAAGTAAATTTATTTATGGTAAGAGAGAACATCTAAATGTTAATTATACCAAAAGGAAAAAGAGGCAAAGGGGAGAGAGTATCAACAACTCATTTCATTATTTGGCAGAAAGTGGGAAAAGCAGTGAGGAAGGGAGAGTAGGGTTTCCATTTGTTGACTGGCTCATTAGGGTTCTTCTTGCTCTGCATTAAGTTTTGTCAGTGGCATGTTGAGGTTCTAGTCTTCCTCCTGGCCAGGCATGTCTTATCCTGCCTTACAGCCCCGAGCCTTGGACTGTCTCAGTATTGCATTAGGTGCTCAGCAAATGGCTTGCCTGGTGGCTCAGACAGTAAAGAATCTACCTGCAATGGAGGAGACCCGGGTTCAATCCCTGGGTTGGGAAGAACCCCTGGAGAAGGGAATGGCAACCCAGTCCAGTATTCTTGCCTGATGAATTCCATGGACAGAGAAGCCTTGCGGGCTGCAGTCTATGGGGTCACAAAGAGTCAGACACAGCTGAGTGACTCAACAATAGCCAACAACTGACTAGAGCAAGTTTCCAAGAAGCCTTAGCCCTGCCTGGAAATACTCCAGCAGCAGCATCTGAGCCAGTGTGGTTGGCCTCTAGGATGCCAGAAGACAAGTTTGAATATTCTGTTTTCAAAATAAAGGACCATCTTGGTTGAATTTCTAGCCTGGCATCAAGCGCATATCAGTTCGGTTCAGTTCAGTTCAGTCGCTCAGTTGTGTCCGACTCTTTGCGACCCGATGAATCGCAGCACACCAGGCCTCCCTGTCTATCACCAACTCCCGGAGTTCACTCAGACTCACGTCCATCAAGTCAGTGATGCCATCCAGCCATCTCATCCTCTGTCATCCTCTTCTCCTCCTGCCCCCAATCCCTCCCAGCATCAGAGTCTTTTCCAATGAGTCAACTCTTCGCATGAGGTGCCCAAAGTACTGGAGTTTCAGCTTCAGGATCATTCCCTCCAAAGAAATCCCAGGGCTGATCTCCTTCAGAATGGACTGGTTGCATCTCCTTGCAGTCCAAGGGACTATCAAGAGTCTTCTCCAACACCACGGTTCAAAAGCATCAATTCTTCGGCACTCAGCCTTCTTCACAGTCCAACTCTCACATCCATACATGACCACAGGAAAAACCATAGCCTTGACTAGACGGACCTTTGTTGGCAAAGTAATGTCTCTGCTTTTGAGTATGCTATCTAGGTTGGTCATAACTTTCCTTCCAAGGAGTAAGCGTCTTTTAATTTCATGGCTGCAATCACTATCTGCAGTGATTTGGGAGCCCAAAAAAATAAAGTCTGACTGTTTCCACTGTTTCCCCATCTATTTCCCATGAAGTGATGGGACCAGATGCCATGATCTTCGTTTTCTGAATGTTGAGCTTTTAAGCCAACTTTTTCACTCTCCACTTTCACTTTGAGCAAGAGGCTTTTTAGTTCCTCTTCACTTTCTGCCATAAGGGTGGTGTCATCTGCATATCTGAGGTTATTGATATTTCTCCTGGCAATCTCTAGAGCATATAAGTTCTTCTAAAAGTAATGAAAAATATCTGTGCCTCTGTTGGCTGGATGAAGTTATATGTGAAAGGGTCTCAGTACAATAATAAAAATTTTTCATATTCTTTTCTTCAAATCTCTGTTCGGTCTGAGGAGTAAGTTTTATCTTTGTTTCTCATTCTGAGATCTTGATTTATTTCTGTGGCTCACAGGGGATTTAGTGTTTATTTCTTTTTTTAATTGCCACTGAGAGACTAAGCATAAACTATTCGTTAACTTCTAGCAAGAACCATAATGAAGAAGCATTAAACAAGAAGTTTAATAGCATGATATTACTTAGCAGCCATACTTGCTTGTGCTTGGGGGTATATAAATGAATGTAAACAGTACTTGCTAAGAAATAAACAATGATACAGAAAAAGATAATGAACTTTCTGGAGCAGGTTCAGGGCAAGGCATTTTTTCCCCTGAACACTCAGTTGTAAATTTTCCATGCAGTTTTCTTTGCAGACTGAGAATTATGCACCAGGCTTTTGGATTTGTGATCTAACTATTTAATCTTCTTGCTCCAGAAGTTAGAAAACTATGTGCTAACTGAACCAAGATTGGGGATACAACTAGAACTTCTGATTTTTGCTTGGATTTAAGAATTATAGCAAATTTAGAAAATGGAAACAATAGAACCTGTTTTCAGAAAGAATATGATATGTTTGATTCGGGGCATGTGAAGCCTAAGATGCCCATAGAATCTTTAACCCTAACCCTAACCCTAGCCCTAACCTCATTATTACTGAGCCAGAGCAATTGGCTGAACAAGACAGGGGTGTGGGATAGAATTTCTATTTTGGGAGTCACTGATATTGAGCTATTATTATATGTTAATATTGAGCTATTATACGTCAAACAGTATTAATTCATTTTACAGGTAAGGAAACCAACATCAGAAGGGTTGAATAAACATCCTGAGGTTCCAGAGCTAAGTAAAAGGCAAGCTGGGATTCAAACCCAACATTTTTTGAGATGTTGCATGATTATCAATGATTTTGCTGGAAAAAAGAAATCCTACATGGATGGAGGAGCCTGGTGGGCTGTAGTCCATGGGGTCGCTGAGAGTTGGACACGACTTTCACTTTTCACTTTCATGCATTGGAGAAGGAAATGGCAACCCACTCCAGAGTTCTTGCCTGGAGATTCCCAGGGACGGGGAAGCCTGGTTGGCTGCCGTCTATGGGGTCGCACAGAGTCGGACACGACTGAAGCGACTTAGCAGCAGCAGCAGCAGCAGCAGCAGAGGGACAGGACATGTGGAAAGGAGTAAATGTCTTTTAGAGTCTGCTAACCTATACTTTCTATGGGTATTTTGATTAGTATTTATAAAGGAAGCAGTTAATAAGTTTGGAGTCATGGTATGACACTGTTTTAGTAAGAGCAGTATTTTATTGAGCTACTAAAAGAACAAATCTGATTTAGTTAAGAAGTATAAGACCTCCAAGATAAATTCCATACAATGAGTAATCTTGAAATGCAATATTGTAGAAATTTCCTAAATCAGATTGTTGCTATGAAGAATGTAATTCTGCAACATGTATAATGATGCTTTCTCTGTGCTGTTGACAGCGTTTGTGAGAAATGCACTTTCAGGGCTTCCCTGGTGGCCCACTGGTTAAGAATCCTCCTGCCAATGCAGAGGACAGAGGTTCAATCCCTGGTCGAGGAAGACAACACATGCCATGGAGCCATTCAGCCCATGCACCATAGCTACTGAGCCTGTGCTGTAGAGCCCATGCTTGGTAACAAGAGAAGCCACTTCAAGGAGAGATCCATGCACTGCAACAAGAGTAGCCCTGGCTTGCCACAACTAGAGAAAGCCCACATGTAGCAGTGAAGACCCAGCACAGCCATAAATAAAGAAACACACCTTCAACAATCTTACAGATTCATCAAATTTCTGGATTTAGGTGAATCAGTGTTGGAGCCATATCAGCCCTTTAAGTGCACCTTGGATAAATGGATCCTTCTGTGACAGGTCAACACATGTCACTTTTCCCGTTGCCAGACTTTAGTAGAAATATTTTAAATGCCTTGGAGTTTAATATCTCACTTCTACCTCTGAGTCTTGAAAGCCTCCTTCTGTCCACACTGGGGACAAGATACAAACCTCTTTGTTTCTCAGACTTTCATTGTTATTTTAGTTTCCCCTTCCTTTGCATCCGTGCCAGTGTATTTTATGAGAACTGGCTGTACAGTATCAGTGAAAAATTGACGACGACCTCTATTTGAGCCAAAAAATTTTCAAGAGTCCTGAAGATCAGGACTCTCCATTTTGCTTGTTTTCAGATGGAATACAGACTGATCACAATCTGAATCCTAGGCAGCTTCCTGGGCAATACTGGGCATTTATTTCAGCGCCAGGCTAAATAGACAAAAGATCTACTTAGATATTAAATCTGTTCCAGTTTTGGGAGGAGTTGTTACCAATTGCTTACAATGGTTCTTTACATTTCTATTGCTGTTAATTATTGCTTTACTTATAGAAATCTTAATCCATTCTGCCAAAGATTTGGGAATGAATAGATCTTCTTAATAATATTTCTTAATTAAATGACACTTACAATTAAAAGCCCAGCTTACATCACTAACACATACAGTTATAGAAACTAAAACTATCAAGATAATAACAGAAATCAAAAGACACAAAAGCCTCTGGCCTATGTAACTGAAAGACTCCAGTTAAGTAGTTTCTAATGGATTCACATTCTTCAGCTTTATGATTTTTTTTTTAACCTCATGTCTAATATTTCTACTTCAGCTTTTAATTAAAGCAAAAGAACACATACAAAATAAGCATATTTTTAAAGTGAAATAGGGAGTGGTGATTTCTGAAATGCAATCAATATTTATCAATTAATAGCTTTTTGGGAAATTCAAGTGTTGGGAATTTAGTAGAGGAATGCATTGTATTCTTGTCAAAATTATGACATAGTGATATTGTCTCACTTGCATGTCCTCTAGTTCCTTAAGACAGATAATCATCCATCCATCATTTCCTAAGACACAGTTATTGTGAGCCTCGTATATTCCAGGTACTGTTTGAGTGCTGAAAACACAAAGACACAGCTTCTTCCTTGGAGAGGAAAGGCAACTGAGTCAAAAATTACAGAACAATATTCCTTAGCTACCCAGAGGCCCTTGTTTCAAGGCAAGATCCAGGTCTGACTCCTCAGGAGAGTAAACCAGGGACCTGGAGCTTTCCCTTTTGTTCCTATTAACTCCAGCAATAAAAGATAAAAGATTTTTTTCTCTTATATGGAACATAGAATTTATTATCTCAAGCGGTATCACAAAAACAAAAGGATCAAGATGAATTCATGTCTGAGGCTCACGGTTGACTCCAAATGGAAACCAGGACACCCCTAACTTTTGAAAGTGATGACGAGAGCAGCCATGTTCTTCCATGTCCCTGCAGAACCACTGTCACCAGGAGAATAGGGGTTAGTACAGAGAGGGACAAGAGAAAGAAAGAAATGGAAAGTTCTGAATACCATTCAACCTGTTGGGCTAACCTACTGGGAAACTTAACTGACTTTTTTTTCCAGTTGTGATGTGTGGAAACTTAGAAATTACCATGGCCTTTTTCTGGAGAGAAAATTATACCAGAAAGAAAATAATGCTTTTGAGAAAAACTGGAAAATGACCTAGTTGTTATCTGAATGACACAGACATGAGTAATCTCTTTATTAGCATCTCTATAGCTTCAGAGAAGGGAAACAAAATCTGAACCAAAGGATGAAAAAATACATGTATTTTCACTGATAAATCTAAATGCAAGATGATGACAACATAGATTGCTTCCTTTTAAGGCCTTGAGCTTTAATCCCACTGGTTGAATATGTGTCCTCTGTTGGTTTATTGCTTTGCTCATCTTTCCCAGACACCCAGACCTCCCAGCACAAGTGTGTACATTCCATCCGACTAGATTTAAAGTGCTGATGGATAGAGCTTCTGGATTGGGAACCTGGCAGGCTGTTTTTCATGTTTCCTGATAAAACGTGGAAAAACACCTCCAAGGTCTCCCAAAATATGACATGTGGTAGACGCACTCAGTTTTCCACTGCGTTGCAACCACACAATAATATGACTGACCACGGCACTGGAGATCAGTTTAATACCATCCCATCCTCTAGCCAACGATATTTTTAAAAATAAGTTTTGTGTCCAAACAATTGTAAAACTCACAATATGGGACTTATGGATATGATAGTGAGGTCCCAGTGAACCAGGAGTCACTCTGTAATTCTTAAGATTTAAAAAGTAAACTTCCTCTGTGGAGTATAAGAGCACACTCTTTGTGGATATGGGCAAACTAATGATTTTGGCAGTCCTCTTTTTTACCTCCTTGTTCAAAAATCACTGAAGTTCTGAATGCATGTAAGAGGCCTCGGCAGTCTTAAGTCCTTGGAACACTGCACATGGCCGCTTTATAACCAGCACAATATCATACGCATAGCACAGTAGCATAATGAGCTATCCTTGTTTCCAAATTGTAGGAGGGATGCTTAGAATTTTATCCCAAATGTTGTTCTTTCTGGACCAGATAATGTCAAGGTGAACAGGAGAATCAGAATGAAACAAACTTGCATTTCTGCCAAATACTGAATCAATAATCCTTTGGGAAGAAAGCTTTGAAGCCTATTGATTGTAAGAAAGAGCCAATAGGGGAACAATGATGTACCACTCATTATGCAAATATAGTATTTTACCAGACTCTTAAGAGGGGCTTCTCAACCCAGATTTTTCTCCTTTCAGGCAAGGCCACCATTTGGGCTTCATTGCACAGTGTTTAATCTCCATCCTTGAAGTTCACAGATTAACTTGCTCTGTGATTTCCTCCCTGTGACAGCCTCTGGCTGTGTTTTTACTGCCTTAACAGCTACTGGCAGGCAGCTTGTCTCCCACATTCACTACAGAGTAAACAGGAATTTGGTCCCAGGGTAACTGGCTGCTCTCCAGCCTAAGAATGCAAGGTATTCGTGAGCCCAGTGGGTTTGCTTCTGCTTCATGTAGACTGTTTTCACTCCGGAGCACAAGGACAAAAAGAGCTGTGAAGGTTTTGGATCTCAAGGATTATTCTTTGCAAACATGTGATAACCGGTGTTTCTTCTCCCCAGCTATTTGCTAACCTCCCCCCACCTCTTCTACCATCTTACATTTCATGGTGATTACCAGAAATTTACCAAAGAAACAGCCATGAAATGGCATATTTCTTTCAAAAATATAACTGACTCAATAAACACATCTGGGTGCGTTATTATCTTGGAGAAAGAACTGGTTTACAAAACTTTTAAAATTAAATCTTCATGAGAATGTGGGGGTAAGTGCCAAACGAGTTTGTGAGCATGTAGATTAATGATAATTCAAAAAAATTAAGAAAACAATGGAGGGGAAAAAAATGGCTTCAAGGGTAGGTGTATATATACTTTGAAATTTGAGTTGGTGAATACTAGATTTAAAGTTTACCCAAAATTAAGAGATTTAAGCAAAATTTAAAGAGACAAAAAGAGTTATTAATTTATGACCACTGGGAGATGGTTCGGAGAAGGCAGTGGCACCCCACTCCAGTACTCTTGCCTGGAAAATCCCATGGATGGAGAAGTCTGGTGGGCTGCAGTCCATGGGGTCGCTAAGAGTTGGACATGACTGAGCAACTTCACTTTCACTTTTCACTTTAATGCATTGGAGAAGGAAATGGCAACCCACTCCAGTGTTCTTGCCTGGAGAATCCCAGGGACAGGGGAGCCTGGTGGGCTGCAGTCCATGGGGTCGCACAGAGTCAGACATGACTGAAGCGACTTAGCAGCAGCATCAGGAGAAGGTTAAGATTTCGTGCTCCTCTAAGATAAGGCACTTAAAAGACTGTTATCTGAACGGTGCATACTTTTACCCTGGATACCATACTTTCTGAATTCTTTCACAAACCACACTACAAACAAGACTCTAGTATTTGATACTATAGCCCTAAAATCTGCTTAGCAGAGACATTAACAATTGTTTGAGATTTAGGAAAAAGAGAAAATGTTTCATTCCTTCAGTTTGCTCGAAGTCATGCAATGAATGCACAGCACATAGTGTATTAAATACATTACCCTGATTTACTTAGATATTTATTAGTATTTGCTGAAAACCTGAATGGAGGTATTTTGTGGTTTTGGAATGTAATTCACGGTATCAATTTCTTCATATTTCAGTTCCCAATCAGGGTGTGGGCTTCCCCTGTGGCTCAGCTGGTAAAGAATCCACCCGCAATGAGGGAGACCTGGGTTCGATCCCTGAGTTAGGAAGATCCCCTGGAGAAGGGAAAGGCTACCCACTCCAGTATTCTGGCCTGGAGAATTCCATGGACTCTATAGTCCATGGGGTTACAAAGAGTCGGACATGACTGAGCGACTTTCACACTTTCACTTTCAATCAGCGTGTGGCTGTTTCTCTCTTTCTTGACGATGAGTCTACCTTTTGATCAGCACTTGCCAACTGTGTGGAATCTTCCAAAACAGACCCGTGGAGATTGGCAGAGATCTATTTTTATTAATGGGTGAAATAGAATATCAGCTAACTTTAACATGTCACCTGTAGCTTTTAAGACCAGTATATTTCATAGTTCAAACATTTGTGTTCCAGGCACTGGAAGCTATAAAATTGAATGATGTATGATTTTTGCCCTTAAGGAGATATCAGTCCACTGGAGAATATAGAAACACAAACAAACATTAATGATAAAGTATAAGTGCAATAAAAAGGAATGTAATAAACTGCCATGGAAGTACTGATGAAACAGACATTCATCCTGAAGGGGAGATTGGTGAAGGCGAGTCTAGCAGATGCGGTGCTACCTGAGCTTGGCCTTGAAGCCTGTATTGCAGAAGGTGGAGGGAGGGGATGGGGAAGGCGCTTCAGGCAGAGGGGCAGTGTGGACAGAGGTGTGGGGCGTGAACTTCTGGGCAGTGGTGAGAGGAGAGGTACTGGAGCAAGAGCCCTCCTGTGCGAAGGGCATCTGTGTACACACGATGTGGTTTCAAGGTCCTACAAATGGTCAGGAGTCTTCAGAGCAAGTAGCATAATCAGGTCCAGGTGCCATTTGGGGTTTTGCATGAGAAGAATCTAAGCATTTGTTAAATGTTCACAAAGCATATATCCATCTGATTCATACATTTGGATGTGGATTATTATCCCATTATTACCAATCTTGTTCCTTAAAGATTCAGAAAATTCTTTGTAACTAAAACCCTCTGCCTGGGGATATGTGAAGAGTAAACAGGCTTATAATGTTCTGCACTAATACCAGCTTGAGCAAGATTGCACTCTTAATACTTTCTTACAGGCTCAGACTTCCTCTCTTCAGACCAGCTGCAGGGGCATCAGTAGAGTCAGATATGAGTCCCAGGGTTTTATTGCAGCTGCCAAGCCAGCTATGCTCTCTTTGGCAAACTGCTTGACTTCTTTAAGTCTCCGTTGCTTTGTCTGTAAAATGGTGGGTTGAAAGAATGGAGGAAGATGATTATACCTACTTTTTCCAGAGCCTTATGAAATTAAATGAAATTAATCAAGTGATCTAATAGACACACAGTTTTTTGAAACCGTGAAGTATCACAAAAGATACAGGGTTAGGGTTATATTTGTCAAAGACCAGGATTGACAATTATTCACTAAGGATTTGTTTCGTGCCAGCACCCTTCTATGTTCTTTACGTATGTGATCTCATTTAATCCTCATAACAATCCTATAATGGGGGTTTTTTGAAAAAGGAAGCTGGGCTTGATAAAGTTAAAAATTCATGAGCAATAGAGCCAGAGGTTAGACCCATGCTTTCCTGACTACAAGCCTAGGCTCTTAACCACAACTTCCCCATCAATCTTGGCAAAATTTTTACTTCTTCCTTTAAAGTCCAAAGAACTGACAAGAGATCAGCCACAAATGATAATTTCAAAGTTACTAGGCTAAAGTTGATCAGTTTTCCTTCTTATTAATACTATCTGAATTAGGAATCTAGAGATGGAAATTAAAAATATAATTCCTTGCCCTTTATTCCATATAGGAACACTAGCTATGGATTGACCAAAACATACATTTGGGTTTTTCTGTACCATCTTATGGAAAAATCTGAGTGAAGTTTTTGGCCAGCCCATTATTGTTAACTACAAATATAATATGCTATGAATTTTTGTTGTGAAAATACAACTCAAGGAAAAATATAAAATAGGAGTCAGTTTTTCAGGGTGGCAAAACTACACAAATCTTAAAGTTATTCTTCATTTTTTTTTAATCTTTAAAGACTACGTTGCTAGTAGTGGAACACACAGAAAACCTGGAATGCTTGTACCCAGTCCCCTACTGCAAATCTTCCCTTAAACAGTGGGTAAAGATTGTGTTACTTTCAGGTCTGTGGGAAAACTGAAAAAAGGTACAACTGTCTTTCCACAATGTAGCTGAGCATTCGAAGAGGTTGGTGGGGTGAAGCTTTAAAAGGCAGTGGAATGCATTGTTATATATTTGATATAGATACATTAGAAACCCTGGCTTGGTTTAATTATCCACAGTGTTGAATTGATCCTAGTATCTGTTATTTGCTGCTGCAAGCCTTGTTGCATATCCTGGGCAGTATCTCAGTGGCTTCTCTCCATCCTTGTCTAAGTGGGTGTTGGTGCTCCAGCAAAGATCCTGGGGACTCAGGTCCCAACCTTCCATGGTCTCTGCTCCAGGCAGTAGATGGCAGAATTGAGCTTGGCTTTTGTGATTCTTTGTTCTCACATGTCTTCATTGGTGAAGTTTAAATAGTCTCAAGCTACTCCTTAAAATAACTTTCGTCGTGAAGTCGTGTCTGACTCTTTGTGACCCCATGGACTGTAGTTTTAATCAAAAGAACTTCAGTGTGTCTCTCTTATTCTATTGAATCTCATATATTGCATACTGTATAATGCCTTTTAAAAAAGCTTATAATAACTCTGGTGTATCTCTACCTCATTTGGAGGTTATCTACTCTAAAAAGGATACCACCCTCATTTCTATACTTATTCTTCTGTCCAAGCTCATCAAAATTTTCTATTTACTTCCCATTCATTTAGTAAATCTTAAAAATCAATGCTAGATTATTTTCTTTGTGTCCTTCAAGTCACTCAAACAGATCTACCAGTCTTAAGACTATGATACTAACTCTTGCTTTGGTAGTATGTGAGAACTAAAGTATACTCTGTTAATGGAGGCAGAATCCTCTTTTGATATAAATGTGTATTTTGAGAAAGCCAAAGTGTTATCACTTCAGTTTAGTTCAGTCGTTCAGTCGTGTCCAACTCTTTGCGATCCCTGCAGCACGCCAGGCTTCCCTGTCTATCACCAACTCTCAGAGCTTACTCAAACTCATGTCCATCGTGTTGGTGAAGCCATCCAGCCATCTCATCTACTGTTGTCACCTTCTCCTCCTACCATCAATCTCTCCCAGCATCAGAGTCTTTTCTAATGAGTTATTTGTATCAGGTGGCCAAAAGTATTGGAGCTTCAGTTTCAGCATCAGTCCTTCCAATGAATATTCAAGACTGATTTCCTTTAAGATTGACTGGTTGGATCTCCTTGCAGTCCAAGGGACTCTCAAGAGTCTTCTCCAACACCACAGTTCAAAAGCATCAATTCTTCGATGCTCAGCTTTCTTCACAGTCCAACTCTCACATTCATACATGACTACTGGAAAAACCATAGCTTTGACTAGACGGACCTTTGTTGGTAAAGTAATGTCTCTGCTTTTTATATGCTGTCTAGGTTGGTCATAGCTTTTCTTCCAAGGAGCAAGCATCTTTTAATTTCATGGCTGCAGTCAACATCTGCAGTGATTTTGGAGCCCCTACTCACCTAGAGCCAGACATCCTGGAATGTGAAGTCAAGTGGGCCTTAGAAAGCATCACTACGAACAAAGCTAGTGGAGGTGATGGAATTCCAGTTGAGCTATTTCAAATCCTGGAAGATGATGCTGTGAAAGTGCTGCATTCAATATGCCAGCAGATTTGGAAAACTCAGCAGTGGCCACAGGACTGGAAAAGGTCAGTTTTCATTCCAATCCCAAAGAAAGGCAATTCCAAAGAATGCTCAAACTACCACACAATTGTACTCATTTCACACTCTAATAAAGTAATGCTCAAAATTCTCCAAGCCAGGCTTCAGCAATATGTGAACCGTGAACTTCCAGATGTTCAAGCTGGTTTTAGAAAAGGCAGAGGAACCAGAGATCAAATTGCCAACATCCGCTGGATCATGGAAAAAGCAAAAGAGTTCCAGAAAAGCATCTATTTCTGCTTTATTGACTATGCCAAAGCCTTTGACTGTGTGGATCACAATAAACTGTGGAAAATTCTGAAAGAGATGGGAATACCAGACCACCTGACCTGCCTCTTGAAAAACATATATGCAGGTCAGGAAGCAACAGTTAGAACTGGACATGGAACAATAGACTGGTTCCAAATAGGAAAAGGAGTACGTCAAGGCTGTATATTGTCACCCTGCTTATTTAACTTCTATGCAGAGTACATCATGAGAAAGGCTGGGCTGGAAGAAGCACAAGCTGGAATCAAGATTGCCGGGAGAAATATCAGTAACCTCAGATATGCAGATGACACCACCCTTATGGCAGAAAGTGAAGAGGAACTAAAAAGCCTCTTGATGCAAGGTGAAAGAGGAGAGTGAAAAAGTTGGCTTAAAGCTCAACATTCAGAAAACGAAGATCATGGCATCTGGTCCCATCACTTCATGGCAAATAGATGGGGAAACAGTGTCAGACTTTATTTTTGGGGGCTCCAAAATCACTGCAGATGGTGATTGCAATCATGAAATTGGAAGACACTTACTCCTTGGAAGGAAAGTTATGACCAACCTAGATAGCATATGCAAAAGCAGAGACATTACTTTGCCAACAAAGGTCCATCTAGTCAAGGTTATGGTTTTTCCAGTAGTCATGTATGGATGTGAGAGATGGACTGTGAAGAAAGCTGAGTGCTGAAGAATTGATGCTTTTGAGCTGTGGTGTTGGAGAAGACTCTTGAGAGTCCCTTGGACTGCAAGGAGATCCAACTGATCTAAAGGAGATCAGTCCTGGGTGTTCATTGGAAGGACTGAATTGAAGCTGAAACTCCAGTACTTTGGCCACCTCATGTGAAGAGTTGACTCATTGGAAAAGACTCTGATGCTGGGAGGGATTGGGAGCAGGAGGAGAAGAGGATGACAGAGGATGAGATGGCTGGATGGCATCACCAACTTGATGGACATGAGTTTGGGTGAACTCCAGGAGTTGGTGATGGACAGGGAGGCCTGGCATGCTGCAATTCATGGGGTCGCAAAGAGTTGGACATGACTGAGCGACTGAACTGAACTGAAAATAAAGCCTGTCACTATTTCCATTGTTCCCCATCTATTTGTCATGAAGTGATGAGACCAGATGCCATGATCTTAGTTTTCTCAATGTTGAGTTTTAAGCCAACTTTTTCACTCTCCTCTTTCACTTTCATCAAGAGGCTCTTTAGTTCTTCTTTGCTCTCTGCCATAAGGGTGGTGTAATCTGCGTATTTGAGGTTATTGATATTTCTCCCGGCAATCTTGATTCCAGCTTTTGCTTCATCCAGTCCGGCATTTCACATGATGTACTTTGCATATAAGTTAAATAAGCAGGGTGACAATACACAGCCTTAATGTACTCCTTTCCCGATTTGGAACCAGTCTGTTGTTCCATGTTCAGTTTTAACTGCTGCTGCTTGACATGCATTCAGATTTCTCAGGAGGCAGGTAAAGTGGTCTGGTATTCCCATCTCTTCAAGAATTTTCCAGTTTGTTTTGATCCACAGAGTCAAAGGCTTTAGTGTAGTCAATGAAGCAGAAGTAGATGTGTTTCTGGAATTTTCTTGAAATTCTCTATGATCCAGTGGATGTTGGCAATTTGATCTCTGGTTCCTCTGCCTTTTCTAAATCCAGCTTGAACATCTGCAAGTTCTTGGTTCAAGTATTGTTGAAGCCTGGGTTGGAGAATTTTGAGCATTACTTTGCTAGCGTGTGAGACGAATGCAATTGTGTGGTTGTTTGAACATTCTTTGGCATTGCCTTTCTTTGGGATTGGAATGAAAACTGACCTTTTCCAGTCCTGTGGCCACTGCTGAGTTTTCCAAATTTGCTGCCATATTGAGGGCAGTACTTTAACAGCTCCCCATCTAGGTCATCACAGAGCACCAAACTGAGCTCCTTGTGCTATACTACAGGTTCCCACATGAACGCTATTTTAAAGGCCATTTCTTAGTATCAGTTTCCCATGTTAATTGGCTAGCCAGACTTTGGCAAGAGAATAATAGTCATTTTGCTCAACCTAAATTTAAACAATACCTGATAACCTTTGTCCTTGCTGACCAGAACCAAAGTAAACAAGAGATGCCATAGCTCTGTTGTTATTTCTACCCTACTGAATTCGTTACGATATGGAGAAAGAATGTGATGTGATTGGAAAAGAATTTGTTCCTGAATGAGAGATTAATCTATGTTCTGTGATTTTTTAATCCTCTGGATAAAGACTTTAAAAATAAATTGGAACTAATAAATGTTACAGAAGTAATAACTTAACCCAAGTTAAGCTGTATCCCACCATTTCTTTTAGAGAGAGAGCAGTCAGTACAGACAATTTCTAGGAGCCTCCAAATGGAGATTTCGAAAGCAATTAGATCGGGTTCTCAATCTTTGCTACACATTGTAATTACCTGGAAAGCTTTAAAAAGATATTGATGCAGATTTAATCAGTCCAGGGGAAGACCCAGGCAGTACATTTTTTAAGAGGTCCAGAAGTGATTCCAAGTTGGGAATCGTTCATGGCTGGAGTGAAGGCTACTTGGTAAAGAATGGCATAAAATGAGATTTGAGAGAAATTTGTACATCTGGTTAAGAAATCTGTATTTATCCTACAGATAATGTACAGTGATTGAGGGTACTCTAGGCAGAGAAGAGCCATCATTTTGATAGTTTTGAAGATTACCACCTTTTTGTTGGTGTGGATAATGAATGAATTAGGATTGGGAGCCCTTGGGAGCAGGCTTCAAGGGTTGCCTTCATATTTCATGATCTTGAGATTACATGTTTGCCCTCATTCCAGAAAATGTTTTTCATTTTATTTTTTAATAAAAAATCAAGTTAAAATTAATAAAAATTTAAAAATTGAATTAAAAATTAGAGTATAGTTGATTCACAATGTTAGTTTCTGCTGTACAGCAAAGTGTATCAGTTATAGATATACATATATCCACTTTTTGTAAGATTCTCTTCCCATATAGGTCATTACGGACTATTGAGAAGAGTTCCCTGTGCCATACAGTAGGTCTTTATTATTTGTTTTATATATAATAGTGTGTATAGTGTATATGTCAATCCTACCAGGAGGAAAGGGTTTTCCTCCTTCCCCCCTCCCCTCTTTCCTCCCAGCAACTATAAGTTTGTTTTCTACATCTGTGACTCTATTTCTGTTTTGTAAATGAGTTCATTTGTATCATTTTTTTTAGAATCCACATGTAAGTGATATCATATTTGTCTTTATCTGTCTGACCTACTTCACTCAGTATGGTCATCTCTAGGTCTCTCCATGTTACTGCAAATGGCATTATTTCATTCTTTTTTAAGGCTGAGTAATATTCCATTATATATATATATACACACCACATGTGTTTTAAATTTTTCTTTTTTTTTTTTTAATTCAAGCAGTCTTATTAACATGTCCTCATGTGGTAGCTCCTTTGATGATGATTTTGTTCTAGTCAAGACTTTCTCCAGATGAAGCCTTTAAAGTTGTTTCCTACAAATCAACAGTTGTTAGATAATAAGCTTACATGCTTAAGTCCCTTTAGTCTCTAAGCCTTTTTAGTTTGGAACATATAGACTTAGTTTACTTCTTTGGAAACGTGTTTCTCTTTCAGACAACCTGGAATTGTGAATTCCTTTTTGGGGAAAAAAAAAAAGACAATGAACAAGTTATCAATTTGCTGTTAGGAAGTTTATGGTTCATAAATTGGAGAATCAAATGATATTGACTTGAAAAAATACAGTTAAAATAAGAATCACCTTTAAAAAATAATAATTTTCTATTTTGTCCATTTAAGCCTCTAGAGACGCTTCATTGTCTGGACCAGGAACTTCCTCAAGGGTTTCTGTCTTGGAAGTGGTGTAATGAATATGCCAAAAAATTATAAAAGGCTTTGAAATGGGAAAAAATATTATGAAGTATTTTTTCAATTGAATGCTGTGCTTTTTTTAGTGTATGCTCTAGAGTTATCTGATTCTGTAAGAGTCTGTGTCTTTCAATGTCTTTGACTTGTTTTAGGACTCTAAACTGAAGAAAACTGATAGCAATGCAAATTACGATGCAAGCCATTTCCATCGGCCCTGTAAAAGAGTCCTGTTTGAAATCCATAATGTATTTCAGCAGTCCTAATCATCTGTTGTGTCCGACATCCTCCAACCACTCTCGGGCTTGATGATTTACTTGAAGGACTTACAGGACTCAGGAAAAAACCCTTATATTAGTGGACATAGTTTGTTAAAGTGAATGGCTACAGATTAGAATCAGCAAAAGGAAAAGGTGGGTAGGACAGAGTCCAGAACACACTAGGCACAAGCTTCGAGTGCTGCCGACCTGGGAGCCTCATCCAAGCCTTGGAGCCCAGGATTTTTATTGGGGATCAGTTGTGTAGGCATGTAGTATGTGGGTGACTGACATTAGCTACTCAGTCAGTATGTCCCACAGGTCAGATTGATACAGTGTGACCCAAAGCCTCAGACATGAAATAAACGACTCTTGGCAAGCAGGATATTCCAAGAACTCAGAGGTCTTCTCCCAGGTGTCAGCAGAGGACCAGTCTTTTCTTTGAATGTGCAGGGTCGAATAACCAAGCCTGCTGAGTCAATCCTTTCCTGGGCACACCCACCCATATATACTAAAGAAATGTGTGTGTGTGTGTTCTTTAGAGTTCCCAATGAACTGGCTGTTGCTGAGTTTACCTTACTTGTTCCCTCGTTAGTGGGCTAAATAAAATCTGTGAAACATTTGTGTTTACATTCATTGTCATAGTTTAGTTTTACCCTTTAAAAATTAATCCTTTAACAAATACATGAGCATAAAAATCAGGAATTTTGTTTTGTTTCTGTTTGTATGTTCTGTCTTCCTCCTTTCCTTCCTTCCTTCCTTCTTTCATTCCTCCCATTCCCCTTCCATCCTTTCTTCCTCTTTCTTTATTTTGCCCCCTTCCTCTTTCTCCATCTATGCCAACAGGGACATATGGAAACACAGAAACTTATTCTATGCCCTAATTCACATTTTCCTTACCAGCACAAGGAGTTATGTGTCACTAACCAAGCACGCTGCACATCTGTACTGAATTATGGTTTAGAGGGCCCTTCACAGATGCTGCTTCATCTGTCTTCCATCCATCCTCTTGCGGCAGGCAGGTATTGGGTCTCATTTTTCAAATAATGAGACTGAGGCTCAGGGTTTACAAGGTGACTTGTCCAAAGTTTCATGACTGATAGATGGCTCGACGTGCTTACAGATCTAGACACACGTACGTAACAGCCCACTGTTGTTTCTGCTTGAACGTGTTGCAGACAATGCGGACTTCACATGCAGAACTGAAACTCTCGTCTTACTCTGTCTCCTTCTCCATTTCTTCTGCTCCAGTTTTTTGCCATTCAGCAAATCCACACTGGTGGCATTCCTGACTCCCCCTTTCTTTTCTCTCACCTCTCATATCTAACCTATCACTAAATCCTCTGGATTATAACTGTAAAACGTATCTCCAACCTATCCTTTTCTTTCCACCTGTACTGTGTGCATGATGGTTTAACACCAGGTCCTCTTGCCTTGAAACTATTTCCTACTTACCTCTAACCCTATCTCCATATGCTGTCCAGAGTGATCTTTCATTAAAAAGAAATTTCATTATTGTACTTAAAATCCATTCAATGCCACAGTAACTTGCTTTCTAATGTTCCTGCAGAGTCTCTGTACAAGTTGGGCCTGTTTGCTTTCCCAGCCTCCATGCTGCTGCTTGCCAACATGTTCTAGCCCTGTGAACCTCTCTGCAGCTCACACATGCCAAACTTGCTCTGCTTTAGCACCTCTCTATGCTGTTTTCTCTGATAACACCCTCCCCAACCCACCCCCCACCAAGCTTTTCATTAATCAGTTCCGTGTCTAATTCATACACATCCTTTAAATGTCACATCCTCAAGAAAAACTTTCCCCAAACCCTCCAACTCATTGTAAGTCCTCCTGCATTTTCTAATGATACCTTTTCTTTTCCTTCTGGTTTTTATTATAACTTTAATAAATAAATAAATATATATATATATATATATATATTTTTTTTTTTTTTAATGTTCCCCTAGCTCACAAAGAGGAGAAGGCAATGGCACCCCACTCCAGTACTCTTGCCTGGAAAATCCCATGGATGGAGGAGCCTGGTAGGCTGCAGTCCACGGGGTCGCTAAGAGTCGGATACGACTGAGCGACTTCACTTTCACGCATTGGAGAAGGCAGTGGCAACCCACTTCAGTGTTCTTGCCTGGAGAATCCCAGGGACGGGGGAGCCTGGTGGGCTGCCGTCTATGGGGTTGCACAGAGTCGGACATGACTGAAGTGACTTAGCAGCTCACAAAGACAATGATTATGTCTGTTTTGCAATATTCCAGCAACTGTAGAGTCAGAAAAGGGTTTAGCATACAGTTGGCACTTAATACATGTTTCGTGACAGAAGGGAAACATAGCAAATCCCAGAACCAAAGCTTTTAATTCTGGTGATGGTTTACTTGCTAAGTTATGTCCGACTCTCGTGACCCCATGGACTGTAGCCCACCAGGCTCCTCTGTCCATGTGATTCTCCAGGCAAGAATACTGGAGTGGGTTGCCATTTCCTTCTCCAGGGGATCTTCCCGACCCAGGAATCAAACCTGGGTCTCCTGCATTACAGGCAGATTCTTTACCAACTAAGCTATGAATCAAGGACTTTTTCTTGATGCTACATTGAGTCTCTAGGGAGCCCTCTTTCCATTTTTACAATTTCATTTTCCGTTTCACTCTTACAGATTTAATTTTCTATTACCCAAGTAAAACATGATTAACTGTTTTATCATTAATTTTTCAAGTGTTGCATTAAAGGTTTGAAAATGACTGTGCCCTGAGGGGCGGTTAAGTCAGTGAAAGGAATTTGAGGCTCTTATTCTTAAGGCATTAAGTCCTAGACCATACTGGACATTTCTATTCTCCATATCATCCCCTTAGCTCATTTCATTTTCTTCTTTTATTGCCTCGATCAAGTCTATAGTTTTCTTTTTTTAATTAAAATTTTTTTTCTTGTGGTAAAAGTCACGTGATATAAAACATGCTATTTTAACCTTATTTAACTGAACAGTTCCATGGCACTAAGCACACCCACACTGATGTACAACTCACTATCGCCCATCTCCCAAATTTTTCACCTTCACAAACGGAAACTCTGTCCCCGTTAAACTCTAACTCCTGATCCCCCCTCCCTGCTGAGTCTATACTTTTCAAAGACCTGCAAGTCGGCCTTTCCACCACCACCCACACAGCTCAACTCTCTTCTTGTCAAATTACTTTTGAGGTTGAAGAGACCTACTTTTCCCTCTAATCCATGTTGTGTTACATATTCTAGATATGCAAATGATGCAGAAGGTAGCTCACCATGTAGGGGAGCCGCTAACTAGCAGTCAGAGCTACCCTTCCCGAGGAGAGGCTGCGTAACAAATGAGGCACAGCCATTCCTAACCCTCACAGCAGCCTTGGAATGGAAGTATTATTATTTCCATTTGTATTAACTGTGTAACAACCCCCCCTCCAAAAAAAAAAAGGCTTAGAAGCTTAAAACTATACATGTTTATCTAACCCATAGTTTCTGTGGGTCAGAAACTTTTGACCCACAGGTCAAAAGTGGGTCAGGTTTGATCCTAAATGGCTAGGCTTGGCCCTCTGCTTTTGGGATGCTCAGAAAGCTGCACTCAAAGAGGTGGCTGATGCTATAATCATTCAAGGATCAATTAGAAGACGGTGTACTCCCACACTTCCAGGAAATTGAACTTCCACCTCACATGATTGTTGTTAGGCCTCAGATCTTCACTGCCTTTTGGTCCTAACAGAGGGAGAGAGGAGAGAGAGAGAGAATATGAATACGGGAGGACCTAATCTTGCAAATGCTATCAGATCGCTTTTGCTGGATGCTGTTTTCTAGTCATTAGAAGCAATGCACTGGGTTCAAGCAAGCCACAAAGGAAGCGGAATACACAAGGGTGTGAATACCAGGAAGCCATCACTGGGAGCTGTCTTAGAGATTGCCTACAGAGCCAGTGGACAGAAAAAGAAGAAAAGAGAGACAGATAAATTAATTATGAGACTAGGGTTCACACCCAAGTCTGTCTGATTAAGAACTCATATTCTTTCCATCTCATTTTGTAGCCTTATGATGCTCAACAAATGACGGTTGCTGAAATGACTCTGACATCACAAACTGGTGCACTAAAATAACCAGGTATTCTCCACATTCATAGACTAAACTGCTAATCTTGGCCATCCATTTAACAATGGCCTACAGTTGTTCTGAAGAAATGTCTGGTTAGATCAGCAATCAGTAGGAAATCAAGCACAAGAATGCAGAGAGCGCAACCTAAAAGCAGTCAGCTGAGACATGTCCGAAAGACATAGCTAATTATTCCTGTAGAATCATAGGAATATTGGTGTAGCTTCTGTCTAGATAAATGGGAATTTAGTCAAAGAGTTATTGACCCAAGTATTCAAGTAGCAAATGATTCCACAAGTTTGTGCTTGGTGGGAAATAAGTCTACTAGAGACTAAGTCTCCTAGAATATCATTTCTTTTGTTTCTATTTTCTTCTGTTCAATTTTTTTTTTTTTTTTTAAATCTTGGCCACGCCACAGCACATATGGGATCTTAGTTCCTGACCAGAGGTTGAACCCAAGCCCCTGCACTGACAGCACAGAGTCCTGACCACTGGATCACCAGGGAAGTGCCTCTTCTATTCAGTTTTTTAGTACTATTCATTGTACATTTTCTGTACCCCAAATTTTGAGATCACTAATAAAGAAAAGTCACTCGCATAACTCCTGCTTACTTAAAAAAAAAAAAATCTTTATTAGAATCACTCAGATAGACCTGAATGAACTGACCTTTTAAAAGGTTTCAGGTGCCAATCACCAGAGGAAACAGGGAATAGCTAGCAGTCCAATCATCACCCCTCCTCTGTCTCTAAGTTTTGTTTCTCTTACCTTCTGTTTCTACACGCCCAGCAGCTCTGGAGCAGGTAAGCTGCAAGAGTTGCCAGCTTCTTCTTCCCAAAATTACATTAGAAGACTTTAAATACTAACTGTAAAGGTTATTCTTCATGTCATAAAGCTAGTTCATAGCTGCAGATTTATGTCTGGCTGTAAGAAGGACTTACAGAAATGGACACAAAATTGTTTGATGTCAACTACATGGTCACTGGTCTTCCCAGGTGGCACTGGTGGTAAAGAAGCCCCCTGCCAATGCAGGAGACATAAGCAACGCGAGTTTGATCCCTGGGTTGGGAAGATCCCCTGGAGAAGGGCACAGCAACCTACTCCAGTATTCTTGCTTGGACAGAGGAGCCTGGCGGGCTGCAGTCCATAGGGTCACACAGAGTCGGACATGACTGAAATGACTTAGCACGCACATGCACATGGCCACTACTTTGGGCATTTATAATTTTTTAGGATCTAGGCATGAGAATTTTAATAGATGGATGTTTTGTATTTCACATACTTTCTCCTAACTCTTTTAGAACAAAAATGCAGCTGGGTCCTCCTTATAACGCTTCAAAGTTATCCTCTCAATGTCAAACTGCAAAGCAGCAGCTCTTATAAGATCCACTGAATGATTTTTAGGTTTTAGGAATGGAAGAAAGGGCAAGGATTCCACGCTAAGCTCCTAGTCAAATCTCTTCTGGAATAGATAGCTTATGTGTAAGTGAAAGAAGATTAGTGCCTTGTTCTGATAAGTGTCAAAGTACATGAGCTCTTTGTTAGCAAGGAAGATCAGGGAAACAAGATAACCATCACCCATGTGATGGCAGGTAACCCGCCCTGTGTAATATGGCTTTCTTTGAATTTTCTTTTCACATAACTGCTTTTAAAAAGCACTCCAGCAGTTGTGCAACAGAATTGCCAGGGCCTTTCCTTCTCGGATAAGAATGACTTCGTCTGATTCATGTGACAGTCAGGAATAATAAAGAAACACACTCAGCATACTTAACTCCCATGAGGGCACTTTACCAAATAGCTCTACAGATCATAATTGAGACCAGAGAACATTTTTCCTTTCTCTGCTCAGTGATACTGTCAGTGGTGTATGAGATACAGTTGTGGGTTGGGCAATGGGGCATGTAGAATTCTCAGGATCGGCCCTAATATAATTTAATCACCCAAGGTCCAGAACTCCCCTACTGACTATAGTTTTCAAAAGACCCAAGCAATTCTGGAAAAACTGGTGTCTGGTCTATCCATCTAGAAGACACACGTGCATGTTGATGAATGAATGAGAAGCACGGGTCTGGGGTTAATATAATGTTTACTTCCTTCACTGAAACTGCCGTAATTGACATCAAAGAATTTTAGAACAGGAAGGGGGGTTAGACACATAGTCAGAAATGGTCATGTTTACAAGTAGATCATCTTATTAATCCCAGAGTTTTTAGGTGAGCCTGTCAGTTTGCTGATCTGTAGAGTCCAGTTGAATTCAGTAGGAGTCTTCATTATAAGTGACCTTTGAATGGTTCAGGCAGAAAAGAGATTTATCTAGAAGATACTGGGTGGTTCACAGCATCCCCAGAAAGGCTTGAGAACCAGGATCAGAAGGGGTTGGGAGCAGGGGGCGCTGCACTCTGTGTGGTATACAAAGCTGCTGGCACTGCCCCTCTTGGAAACTGGATTTCAGTTGGCTCTCATCTGCCATCAACATGGTAGAACCTCCAGGGTCTCCATGGTTTCCCTGGTGGCTCAGAGGGTAAAGGGTCTGCCTGCAGTGCGGGAGACCTGGGTTTGATCCCTAGGTTGGGAAGATCCCCTGGAGAAGGAAATGGCAACCCACTCCAGTACTCTTGCCTGGAAAATTCCATGAACAGAGGAGCCTGGTAGGCTACAGTCCATGGGATCACAAAAAGTCAGACACGACTGAGCAACTTCTCCAGCATCTCTGCTTGTCAGTGTCATGAAGTTCCAGTTTGAAATGCGATTGGGGGATTGGAGTAACCAGGAACTTGGGGAAGTGAGTATCTACCTTTATACAAAGGGAGTTATATAAAGCTTTAAATATTGGTTTGGCCAAAAAGTTGGTCTGGGTTTTCTATACTATCTTACAGAAAAACTTGAATGAAATTTTTGACCAACGTAATATATGAGGGAAGTTTAGATGGTTGGAGATCAAAAAATTGAGTGTTCGCTGTCTCAGGTATCTCCTGTTACAGTTCATCAGAGAGTATTAAGGTCCACTCCACAGTTTTATAATAGTTCATTCCATGTAATTTTTTGAGCAATTAGAGTGTCCTGAGCATATTACCATGAATTCAGCAATTTCTCTCCTTCAGAGTTTCACAGTCAGACCTGTACAAAGGTAAATTATAATAAAATTGGAAGAATGTTTTAGTGTCTGTTCCAGCTGCTATAATAGAATATCATAATCTGGGTGACTTTATACAACAAATATTTATTCTTCACAGTTCTTGAGGCTGGAAAATCCAAGATCAATATGTGGGGTCTGCTTCCAAGTTCATAGACAGCAGTCTGTGTCCTCACAAAGTGGAAGTGGACTAGGGAACTCTGAGTCTCTTTTATAAGGGTACTAATCCCATTCAAGAATATCCACTTAGTATCTCCCAAAGGCTCTAGCTCCTAAAATTGTCATATTGAGAGATGGAATTTAATGTATAAATTTGGGAGGGGACACAAATATACAGATATTAGCAAATGTCTCAAGAAAAGAATTTCTCCCTAATCTACTAAATAGACAATATTCTTCCTCTAATTCTAATCATTCTGCAGGTTAAAGTAGATTATATAGTTATTTGGCTGCTTGGTGATATTTCAGAAGTTCTTCTGACCAAAAAAGCCTGTAGAGAGACAGGTTATATTGTATCCTTATTGAAAATAAATTTTTTATTTTAGTCTCTACATTGAATAAACATCACTCCTCTTTTCTTGTCCAATGAACATTTGAAAAATCAAAATACTGGTTTATACTGAATTTTAATTGGTTTAAGAATGTTATAAATTTGTCTTAGTTTTTTCTCATTTTGAAGTTTAATAATAAAGGTCAAAAGTAAATTTTCTTTTTCTTCTGTACAAAAATGTATACATAATAAAATTTTCATCAGTTTTGGTTTTTGCTCAGACATTCTTATTAGAAACAGTTTAGAAATAAGACCAGTCATGTCTCTAATACACAGAAAGGCAGGATGGAATAGGCAGGATGGAAAAAAATAGGCAGGATGGAAAAAAATGGCAGAACAACAAAAAATCCTGGCCTTTGCAATAAGTACTTGGAAGACAGGCTGTGCACCAGTTGCTTAGGGCTACCATAACAAATTTACAAGCTGGTGGCTTAGAACAAAAGATGTTAATTCTCTGAATTCTTAAGGGAAGAACTTTAAAATCAAGATGTGGCCAGGGCTGTGCTTCCTCTGAGGATTCTAGGGAAGACGACTTCCTTGCCTTTTCCTAGCCTCCAGTAGGTGTGGGCAGTCCTTGATGTTCCGTGGCTTGTAGATACATCACTGCAATCCCTGTCTCCACTGTCACATGACCCTGTGTGTATCTGTCACTGTGTCTCTTCTCTTCTTATAAGAACATAAGTCGTATTGGATTGGGCTTCCCAGGTGATGTAGTGGTAAAGAGTGGTGGCAGTGGTACTGCCGATGTAGGAGACGCAGGAGATGCGGGTTCGAGGGAAGACCCTGGGGAGGAGGAAATGGCAATCTGCTCTAGGAGTCTTGCCTGGAAAATCCCATGGACAGAGGAGCCTGGCAGGTTCTAGTCCATGGTTGCAAAGAGTCAGACACGACTGAGCAGCAAAGCGTGCACATGCGCACGCGTAAACACACACACACACACACACACACACACACACACACATTGGATTAAGGGCCCATAGTGGGCCCTTAAGGATTCTACTCTAGTAGGATCTCGTTTTAACTTAACTAAGTAAACTTGCAATGACATCTGTTTCCAAATCAGTTCTGAGGTTGTGGAGATAAGGATTTCCCTGTGTCATTTTGGGGAGAAACATGTCAACCCATAGCAGGCCATAATATTTAAGCTAACATTAATTTCCTCTTATTTCTTAGGGGTTTCAGTTTGTGCTGCCATTGCTTAAAAAATACATGTGAAAAATAGCCATAAAATGCAATTATCCTTATACTGGGAAAAAAAAATGAGTCCTTGAAAAATTATTTCTTTAGCATCTGTTTATGCCTGGAGCTAGGTATTATGGAGGAAGATACAAGAGGGGAAAAAATTGTTGCAGTATCACCCAGCAACTGGTTAAAAATGCAGATTGCCAGAATCCATCCCAGACCTCAACAATCAGAATCTGAGTTTTAGCAGGTGCCCACAAGCTGCACCAGAGCAGGGACTCAGGGCAGTGAGTCTGAAACTAGGCTGCACGTTAGAATCACCTGAGAATCTTCAGAAACATTCCCATGCCCAGGATGTAACCCATGCAAATGAAATAGTAATTTCTGGAAAGAGATCAGGCAAGAGTAGTGTGAAAGTGTTAGTCACTCAGTCATGTCTGACTCTGTGACCCCATGGACTGTAGCCTTCCATGTTCCTCTGTCCATGGGATTCTCCAGGCACGAATACGGGAGTGGGTTGTCATGCCCTCCTCCAGGGGATCTTCCCATCCCAGGGATCGAATCTGGTCTCCTGCATTGCAGGAGGATTCTTTACAGTCTCAGCCACCAAGAACAGTGAAAAAACAAAAGCAAGCCCACATGATTCCAACTCACAGCCATAACTTTGCTTCTCAAATTCTCAAGCACATACAAATCACTTGGGGCTCTTGCTAAAAGGCAGATCCTGATTGATTAAGACTGAGGTAGAGCCTGAAAACCTGTATTTCCAACCAGTTCCCAAGTGATGTTGATGTAATTTTATATCTCTTGTATCCTCTGCAATGTGTTGAGCTCCAGGCACAAGCAGATGCTAAAACTAAATTTTTAAAAGGTAAAATAGTCCAATTATAGAATTAGTTATTTCAGATACGAAGGAAGAAATACTCTTCGCAATGTTTAATTTGTAAGTACTTCAAACAGATTTCTTCTCCCCCTCAAACTTGAAGAAGGCAGAAACACTTCAAACAAGATGGCTTTTGTTTTCTCAGGATTCTCTACAAAAAAATAGACTCAATAAGAGATAACAGCTAGGGTTGTTTTCCTGTTCCTTTTACACAGTTGCTTCAAGTTTCATTTTAGGTTCCGTGGGTACAACACACAGAGATCTTTCCCAGAGTGTATTAAGTTCTTGTGGACTGATTATTTCATCACAGCCCGAGTACGTAGACCAGTCGTTTGGTAAACAATAGATCACCCAGAACTCTTTATTAAGCTTCATGCCACTAACTCATTATTTTCTGTTTCAAAGGAAATACATCCCAGTTTTGTCAGAGATGCTTTTGTGGATAAAAGTTATGTGATTTCTTAGTTCCTGATCAAAGTTTAAAGCATTTGACTTGATTAAAAACTATGGGCTTCCCTTGTGGCTTAGCTGCTAAAGAATCCAACTGCAATGTAGGAGACCTGGATTCAATCCCTGGGTTGGGAAGACACCCTGGAGAAGGGAAAGGCTACCCACTCCAGTATTCTGGCCTGGAGAATTCCATGGACTGTAGAGTCCATGGGGTTGCAAAGAGTTGGACACGACTGAGCGGCTTTCACTATACTTCTTTTACACAGAATCCATTGCAAGATAATCTGACTTTGGTATGATAAAACTGTTTTAAGGCATTCTAGAATTCAGAATATAAAAAACATAAAGCTCTGTATATTTCATTCATTTCTTGTTTCCCTCACTCTCACTATTTAAAACCTCTAGTCTCTTCTTGTTTTTTTTTTTCTAACCTCTTTTTAAAGGTTCTTGTTTACCTCTGCCTTAAGTCAAGGATTGCGTGACTCATATAATTTCACAGGAGAGTCAAACTACATACAATAATAATCTACTCAGCCCTGTGTGTTCAAATTCAGTTCCTGCTTAGCACTCGGTTCAATGCTTCCTCCCGCCCCCGTCCCTCTATGCCCCTCTTCATCCCTCAGGCATTCCTCCAAATTATTCTGTTTGTCTAGGTACTGACATCTGGTATTCTATCTGTTCTAGGTGCTGAGCGCAGGGCTAAGTATACTGTGATGAATAAAATACAGCATTCCCTGAAACCTTTCTGAGTTTTTCCTTTTGCTGAATTCTCATGTACTTCTATTGAATACAATGTCATTTCGGATTAAATGGCTCTGTAATTTTTTTTTTCTGTGAGTTATTTTTCAGTTATTAAGCAGATAGATCAAAGACTCGTTGAAGATGTTGAGCTGGTAGTATTCAAAGTTATTAGTATACAGAGAAAATGCATACCTGGAGGGCTGAAGAGGCTTTGGAAAATGGTAAGGGAGACACCCACTCTAACTTCTAGGGTCATGGAAGGCTCATTGGAGAAGATGACATTTAAAGCTGAGTAGGATAAGCAGGAGGTAGCTCAACCTGTGTCCTTGACATGCAGGGGACAATACACAATTAGTATGATGAAGTGTCAGATTGTGCTATAGATGCAAAATTCTGTAAAGTAATATTTTACTCATCTTCCCAGGAACTTTACAGGGCTAACAGAATGCTATGAGACAGATGAGAGATGGATGAGAGTTGGAACAGTGTCCATAGCAGAGATGGCCTCAAACCGTGGGCTGACTTGGAAAGACAGAGAGGAGGGTGATAACATTTCAGACTGGGAATACAGTCTGAACAAAGGCCCAGAGGTTGGTAGTCATGTTTTATGGGCCTGCTGAAAACAGAGATTTCTGCTCAAATTTGCCCAATGATACATTGGGTGGGCTGGAGCAGGACCGTAAAACCAACTATCTGTTTCCTAGATCACAGAATTATTTATTATGCCCCAATGTCAATTTTCTCGAATCCCTGAATATGCTTTCTTCACCTTTTCATTATTTTTCATTGATAATCATTCAGCACTGACATCTTTTGTGTCCAAGTTTGCAGCTCAATAGGCCAAGTAAGTTATACACAGAACATGAGTTCTATACTGAAATAACAATGATCTTTATCTTCATCATCTCAGAAATATTATCATTATTTTCTTGTTCACTATCATTCTCTTCTTTCTTTTAGCTATGTTTCTTTAAGTTCTTTATGCTTTAAGCACAATGGTAAGTTATCTACAAATTGTAAGATATAACGGATTTCTTAATTTTTAGCATCCCCTCCCTCTTCTTCCAGAAATATTTCTTTTTTTCCTGTTTAGAGACCAACCCTTCCTCATTCTAGGTCATTGCATCCATACCACTGCCCATAAGCTTTGCAGTGGTTGGTGGTCATGGCTTGGCTGAGTCCACAGGTGGGCACATATCCTGAGGTATAGTCCAGGCGTTTGCTGGAGTTTTTAGAGATGAGCTGCTCGCCTTCTGGTGGGGTCATTAGGTATAAGAGCCATTTAAACCTGAGACTGCCCAGAAGCACCTGCTCCGATAAGAAGAGTCCCTACCTGACTGAGGTCAACACACAGGAAAGCAGTCCAAGAGGTGGATAGGGAGCAGCAGCATCCTCAAGACGTGAAATTCTGAAGCCAGCCGTTCCTGAAGGGAGCATGCTGCTGGGCCTTTCTGTTAGGTGACCCAAGGAATTCCTATCTGTCCTCATTAAGCTAGTTTGAGTTGGGCTTTTGTTCTCGGTCAATGGAATAGGCACAGACCTTGCCTTTTTTTCTTTTTACTAAAAAGCTCCTGTTTTTAAACACCAGTATCTTGAAGGATGTGTATTGGTGAAATAATGTGAGTAGTCATGTATGGGTGTGAGACTTGGATCATAAAGAAAGCTGAGAGCCAAAGAATTGATGCTTTCAAACTGTGGGGTCAGAGAAGACTCTTGAGAGTCTCCTGAATGGCAAGGAGATCAAACCAGTCCATCCTAAAGGAAATCAGTCCTGAATAATCATTGGAAGGACTGATGCTGAAGCTGAAGCCCCAAAAGTTTGGCCACCTGATGTGAAAAACTGACTCATTGGAAAAGACTCTGATGCTGGGAAAGATTGAAGGCAGGAGAAGGGAACAACAGAGGACGAGACGGTTGGATGGCATCACTGACCCGATGGACATGAGTTTGAGAATACTCTGGGAGTTGGTGATGGATAGGGAAGCCTGGCGTGCTGCAGTCCATGGGGTCAGAAAGAGTCAGACACGACTGAGCAACTGGACTAAACTGAATGTGACTAAACTCAGAATCGCAGTCCACCTGCCCCCAAATTTTGAGAGCTTCCCTTTAAAGAACAACATATTTAGTATGGCAGCTTAGCAAAGTGTTAGATCATCCACAGAAAAGCAAGTCCACGAAAGTGCTTATTTTCTCTTGGATGAGACCTGTAGTGGGACGGGAACAGCTGTGTGAGTTTTGGGGAGCTGTTCAGGGTGCCTGCATTGCACCCAGTATTCTCCTAGTCCTCACAGAGGGGATCACAGGCTTGAGGCACTCTCCCAACCCAGCCTGCAACCGACAAAGGGTCCTGGCTCTTCTCTTTTGCAACTGGTAAACAAACTCCTCACCATCAGTTGAAAAGCCTGCTGTCACAAGAAAACAGTTTTGCTTCAATATAGTCAGGCTTGAAATTGATGAAATGGCCCCCTCCGGTGGTTAGAGCGGCTGCTGTATTCTCCTTTTTCAAGAAGGTGCCTGCAGATAAGACACCTAAAACGAACCTTAGAGACTCTCTTGTAGATTCTGCTGTCCCCTCATATTTACTGTGTTGGGAAAACTGTACAAACTAGCCTGCAGTGACCACAGTACTACTTAGATGGCGTCATTCAAGAAATCCCAGTTTGAATGACTTCTAAATACTAGAATGGAGTTCCTTATATTCCAGGAGTGTTAATTCACCTTTATAAAGGGAGGCTCAAGAAATAAGCTTTTCAGGAATGTATACTAAATAAAACAAAGCAACCCTAACATAGTAGATTAATTTATCTATGTTTAGTCTGTAGAAGGGCAAGATTAAAATGGAAGTACTATATCAGAAAATTTAAAAAAAAATTACAGGCTTCTTGATGTCCCTGAACATTTGGCCTAAATACTTCCTGGCTTGTTTTTAAATCAGCTGATGTGAATGACAAGTTATAAATAATCAGAGAACCAGAGTGCCCTGCACTAGAGAGATGACCTTTGTGTTCCCTGAACATCTGTTCTAGTATTCTCTAGTGAGTCTACCTGAAATTAGAGTAAGTAGACCTCATGATGATGTTAAGAATAATTCTCCTTCTTTTCTTCTTTGAATTGCATGAGCCTTAAAGTGATTCTACACTTATTAAGATGGACCTTTTAAATATTTTCAGAAATATTTTAATTTTTCATTTTGCAGTTAGATTGGTAGGCCCAACTCCTATAAAACTAATCATTTAATTGGAAAAATAACTTTGTAGATGTCACTGCAATGTTGAAGTCTTAATCTTCAAATACCTTTCTGATTCCAAAATTTTGATAGACATATTCTTAATGAAAGAGACAACTTACACCAGTTAGATACTGTGATTCCTTCTCCCTTTGAAATGTTCCTCTGGCTTTAAGATATCTGATTTCCTCGTATTTCTGTCCTCTCTCTTTCTGCTGGCTCTTCATCTTTAACAAGTGCCTTGAACATTGTTCACCCCAGTGCCCTGCCTGTCCTTGGTTCTCTTCTTAATATACACCTTGTCCTTGAGCAATTTCATCCAACCTCATGGCTCTACTTAGCTACCCGTATATTATGGCTTCCTAAATTAGTGCTTTTATCAAAACTCCAGAACTCAATCCCAACCTCCAGACCTAGACATAACACTGACTGCCAAACATCTACCTAAATGTCCCTTAGGACTCAAATTTAATATACATAGTAATTTAATACAGTAAAAATAAACTTACTCTATTTCCTCCCAGAACTCAGTATGAGTTCATTTTATGGCACCAAAACCCAGGAAACACATCAGAATTTCCTTTCCCTCTCTTTCTTCAACCAGTCACTTACCTTACTCTAAATCTTCTACTTCTTTGATGTCTCTGGTATTTGTCTTCTCTTTACTATTCCCACTGATGTTACATCATTGAGGCATTTGCTGTCTTGAGATTCCACTCTCAACTTAGCCTGCATTGTAGCTAGAGTTACTTTTCCAAAATGCAAACCAAGTCATGTTTCTCTTCTTTGAATACCCTTCAGGTTTTCCATTTCATAAGCTCAAATTCCTCAGAGTAACAGACAAGATCCTCCATACCTGACCAACAACTATCTTTCTGTATCAGTTGTGTATTTTCCAGGACCATGCTGTGTAACAAACAACCACAAAATCTCAGAAACATACTCAGGAAACATTGATGCTCTCTTGTCTGGGCTGGTATGCTGCATTGGCTCTCTCGATCTTGGCTGAAATTGCTCTTGTTTCTGGTGGTTGGCTGGCCTGGACTGGTCTAGGACAGGCTTAGCTGAAAAACTGGGACAGCTTGACTCGGCCTGTGTGTCCCTCATCTTCTAGCAGGGTAGCCTAGGCGTGGCTTATGGGAACAGTAGAGGTACAAAAGAAACCATAATCAGAAACATACAAGGTTTTTTGAGGCCTAGGCTCAGAAGCAACACACTGTCATATCTGCTAATTTTTTTTTTTTTTTTTTACCAAGGAGGTCATAAGACTACTCCAAATCAGGGTTCAGGAAACAGAATCCTGTCTGCTTAACGAAAGGAATTGCAAACGCATGTGGCAATGGGCTTGAAACAGGTTTGGGGGAGGGTGAAAAGGGGGAGAGTTAGAGGCTTTATTGTACTCTCCATGTTTATCTTCACTAGCCTATACCTCTACTCTGGCTTTTCTGAACAGAATGGATGACAGTCTCCTAAATATGTTAAGTTCTTTGTCACTTCTGTTTTGTTTACTCTTGTGTATATTAAAAAAAAGAACAGGGCACAATGGAAAAAGAAATGAAAAGAAATACAATTTTTAACAGGATGGCAAAATAAATCAGTGGAAAGTTGGAAGATAAAACTGAGTTATATCCTAGAAAGGAGAGTAAAAAGGCAGCAAAGTGGAAAGAGGCAATAGGAAGGACATTATGAGGAGATCAGAGTCAATCTGGCTTCCCCAGGGGCAGAGAATCTGCTTGCAATGCAGGGAACGCAGGAGACGTGGATTCAGTTCCTGGGTTAGGAAGATCACCTGGAGGAGGATATGGCACCCCACTGCAGTATTGGAATGTGCCTGGAATGTTCCATAGAGGCCCACAGGGTCACAAAGCGTCAGACACAACTGACTGACTACATGTACACACACAGAGAATCAACCTAGAATATTCAATACCTAATGAACAAGGGTAGAGAAGGCAATGGCACCCCACTCCAGTACTCTTGCCTGGAAAATCCCATGGATGGAGGAGCCTTGTAGGCAGCAGTCCATGGGGTTGCTAGAGTCAGACACGACTGAGCAACTTCCCTTTCACTTTTCACTTTCACGCATTGGAGAAGGAAATGGCAATCCACTCCAGTGCTCTTGCCTGGAGAATCCCAGGAACGGGGAAGCCTGGTGGGCTGCTGTCTATGGGGTTGCACAGAGTCGGACACGACTGAAGCAACTTAGCAGCAGCAGCAATGAACAAGGGATCCAAATAAGAGAAGGAAATTATCAAAAGTATAGGGAAAAAATGCAGATGCCTAGGGTTTATGGCTGGAGAGCTCTCAATTCAGAAGGTCAGTAGGTTGGATTAATGAATTAATTTTATACCTTTCCTCCAGCTTCTTTGAAGCATTCAGTATGAAACATGGAGCAGAATTTTAGAATTGATGATGCATTATTAAAAGTTGTTTAATTTGAAAATGTGGAGGCTGAATGTGGGAAAACGTCACAAGGATGGGGTAACTATGATTAAAACTTATTTTGAAAGTAGAAAATAGCTACACAATGTTCAGTGATTACAGGAAGTACAGACAATGCAGTTGCTAAATGAGTCCCTTAAATATTGACATGATTGATTCTGGTGTGACTTGTTTAGTAGGAAGTGGAAGAGGAAGCAAAAATAGACCAAAGCAAACATTTGCTCAGACAAATGAAGAGAAACACATCCTCTCTGTGCTCCTGCACCCCTGTGAAAACATGGCCATACACTTACGACAGGTTTTATCCCTTGTGTTTCTATTGTTATATTTATAACAATATAGTAATTTTAATACAATAACTATATTATTTCTAAGTCATGATTGTGATGTAGCACATTCTAATGACTTATTTGTGCTTATTTGTCTGATCACATGCTAGACAAATATTTTGTGTTTACATTGTCACAAACTCTTCAGGGATGAAGGTTACTGCTTTCCTTCATCAGAGACTGGAAAGAAGTATTCAGCACTCGCATCTTTTCTATTATTTTAAAATGAAATTTCAAGGGATCTCATTTTTTAAATCTCATCTGCTTAAAAAAATTATTGAAGTATTGATTTATTGATGTGTTTAATTTGTGGTGTACAGCAAAGTGACTCAGTTCTAAATATATAAATATTCTTTTCCATTATGGTTTCCATTATTTCCATTATGGGTTCCATTATTCCAATATTATCACAGAATATTGAATAGAGTTCCCTATGCTGTATAGTAGGATCTTGTGGGTTAGCCATCCTATATATAATAGTTTTCACCTGCTCTTACCGAGCTCCCAGTCCTTCCCTCCCCGGTCCATCTCCCCCTTAGCAACCACGTCTGTTCGCTATATTTGTGAGACTGTTTCTGTTTTGTAGATATGTTCACTTGCATCATATTTTAGATTCCACATAAGTGATATCATATGGTATCTGTCTTTCTGACTTACTTCACTTAGTATGGCAATCTCTAGATGCACGCATGATGTTGCAAATGGCAGCGAGAGACTCTATTTTTCTGGGCTCCAAAATCACTGCAGATGGTGACTGCAGTCATGAAATTAAAAGATGATTGCTCCTTGGAAGAAAAGCTATGACAAACCCAGACAGCATACTAAAAAGCAAAGACATTGATGGAAAACCATCAAAGCTATGGTTTTTCCAGTAGTCATGTATGGATGTGTGAGCTGGACCACAAAGAAAGCTGAGTGTTAAAGATTGATGCTTTTGAACTGTGGTGTTGGAGAAGACTCTTGAGAGTCCCTTGGACTGCAAGGAGATCCACTCAGCCAATGCTAAATGAAATTAGTCCTGAATATTCATTGGAAGGACTGATGCCGAAGCTGAAACTCCAGTACTTTGGCTACCTGATGAGAAGAACTGACTCATTGGAAAAGACCCTGATGCTGGGAAAGATTGAAGGCGGGAGGAGAAGGGGACGACAGAGGACAAGATAGTTGGATGGCATCACCAACTCACTGGACATGAGTTTGAGAAGGCCCCGGGAGTTGGTGATGGACAGGGAAGCCTGGCGTGCTGCAGTCCACGGGGTCACTAAGAATCAGACATGACTGAGCAACTGAACTGATCTGATGAACATAGGGTTGCATGTGTCTTTTTGAATTATACTTTTGTCTGGGTGTATGCCCAGGAGTGGGATTGCTGGATCGAATGACAACTCGATTTTTAGTTTTTTAAAGAGCCTCTATACACTTTTCCATAGTGGCTGCACTGATTCACATTCCTACTAACAGTGAAAGACAATTCGAGTGATCCCATTTTAAAGGTTATGGAACTATGTATAGACAGTTAGTGGAAGAAATTGAGGCAACACTTAAGTAATTCTGAACAGGTACTATTTTACTGAAGTTTCAGTTATAATTGAGGCAAATTCAGTAAAATATGAACACAGTTGGATAATTGCTTAGTTCTCCACTGTGCCTTTTATGTGTAATGTGAGCACTGCTGCTGCTGCTGCTGCTAAGTTGCTTCAGTCGTGTCTGACCCTGTGCGACCCCATAGACTGCAGCCCACCAGGCTCCCCCGTCCCTGGGATTCTCCAGGCAAGAACACTGGAGTGGGTTGCCATTTCCTTCTCCAATGCGTGAAAGTGAAAGTGAAGTCACTCAGTCATGTCCGACCCTCAGTGCCCCATGGACTGCAGCCTACCAGGCTCCTCCATCCATGGGATTTTCTGGGCAAGAGTACTGGAGTGAGTTGTCTTAAATCCCCTGCAGAGAAATCTCAAAACAAAGGAATGGAGAGCACACAAGTCTCTTTTGCCTTTTCTTTTAATGGATGAGGAATACGTACTACAACAATTAACTCACTCAGGCTATATGGCGTGCTAAGCAAAATATTTTTTATGTAAAGTAAATTAATTCATTATTCCTATCTCTACTGTTTGAGAAAGTATTTCTAGAGACAGGTGGAATTAGCATAAGCACCTTGAGAAATGTCTCTTCTTATTGTATATGTCTATCCTTTCTGTGCTGAATAGGTACAATTAGACTGAATTTTTTTAAAAATTAAAGTCATAAAAATCATAAGCATTTATTGAATAAAATGATAAAAAATTCTTATTCTCTGACTTTCTCTTTTATTCTTTATTTAGACTGAGCTTTTCATTTTAAACTATGTACCTAAAAATAAACTATGTATTGGTGGTGGTAGTGTTAATACTTCTAATACTTCGAAGTTTTACAGTGGTAAGCAATTACATTCTATCATCCAGGTGTCGTTGTCGTTGAGTCGCTCAGTCATGTCTGGAGGTTTGCCACCCCGTGGACTGCAGCACGCCAGGCTTCCCTGTCCTTCACTATCTCCCAGAGTTTGCCCAAACTCATGTCCATTGAGTTGGTGATGGCATCCAACCATCTCGACCATAGCATTGACTAAATGGAACTTTGTAGGCAAAGTAATGTCTCTGCTTTTTAATAAAATGTAAATCCAATTGTCTGGGTCTGTCGTAGCTTGTCTTCCAAGAAGCAAGCGTCTTTTAATTTCATGGCTACGGTCACCATCTGCAGTGATTTTGCAGCCCGAGAAAATAAAGTCTGTCACTGTTTCCATTGTTTCCTCATCTATCTGCTACGAAGTAATGCGACTGGATGCCATGATTTTTTTTTTTTTTGAATGTTGAGTTTTAAGCCAGCTTTTTCACTCTCCTCTTTCACCTTCATCAAGAGGCTCTTTAGTTCCTCCTTGCTTTTTTCTGCAATAGTAAATTTTGAGAATATATTGCAAGTGCTGTCCTAATATGAAATCCTGAAACTTAAGCACAATTTCTAGCAAGGAATTGCTGTAGTAAAGCAAAATATTAATTGCCTATGTCATAAAGTCATACTCTAGGTCATCTGAAAACTTCTTCAGGTAAATTTAGCAACAACCTACCATAGCTATTTAAATGTGAATGATTACTATGGTTTTCCAAAGATTCTCCTCATGTTTATCAACAATAACAGTTGTATGAAGTAAGCCTGGATCAATAATAAGCCAATTATAGAAAGAGGCCACCAGTAGAATCCAACAAGAACTCTGCTACCCAAATGTACTTGAACACTTATTTTTTTAAGGTCTATTTAAATACTGTTTTTAAAGTATTATGAATTCTGACTAACTTTGACAAGTCGTAGCCCCCATTTCTTTCTAAATAGACTTAATACAATACTATTAGGGGATGAACTGAAGCAAAGAAATAAGAAATAATAGTTCTTTGAGATGATAGAGACCAATGTATATATATATTCACAGGATAATTTCAGAAATCATCAAAGGCAGGTTGATGTTTCTTCCTAATCCTTAACTTCTTTCCCTAGAAGATGTCAAGAAAGTAAGATGAATGGTTTTTTATTCTGTATAAATTTTAATAATTGTGCATTTTAAGGATCTATTTTTTCTACCATTGCCACACTTTCTTACCTTTTCCTTCTGCTTTACTATAGTCCAAAACTACAGTGAAAAACCTGTATCAATGAAAAATACTGATTCCAAAAATACCAGAATTCCAGTACATGGTACTGGAAGCCCTGTGGTAGAAACAGTAAGGGAGTGAAGTTTACTGTCATATTAACAAATATATTATCCACATATGGTTAGGAACTTTAAAAACATTGTCTGATTTCCTCTTTGCAACCAACCTGGGAAGAAATAATGAATTCCTCCATTTTATAGACAAGAAAACTGAGACTCAAAGAGTTTATATGAATTTCCCAACATTACACTGCAAGTAAGCAACAGAATTGTCACTGGTAATCCAGATTGCATGATTCCAGAGTCCATACTCCTTTTACTCTACCACCTAGACCTCAGGATCAAAACAAAATAATGCCAAGCCAAGTCATTCAGAGCAATGTTTCTCATAGCCTGTCTGTATCCATCTGAGGTGAGGCAGGGATGTGTGCTTCCCTGGTAGCTCAGCTGGTAAAGAATACACCTGCAATGCAGGAGACCCCAGTTTGATTCCTGGGTTGGGAAGATCCCCTGGAGAAGGGATAGGCTCAGTTCAGTTCAGTTCAGTTCAGTCACTCAGTAGTGTCTGACTTTTTGTGACCCCATGGACTGCAGCATGCCAGGCTTCCCTGTCCATCACCAACTCCCGGGGCCTACTCAAACTCATGTCCATTGAGTTGGTGATGCCATCCAACCATCTCATCCTCTGTTGTCCCCTTCTCCTCCCACCTTCAATCTTTCCCAGCATCAGGGTCTTTTCCAATGGGTCAGTTCTTTGTATCAGGTGGTCAAAGTATTGGAGTTTCAGCTTCAGCATCAGTCCGTTCAATGAATATTCAGGACTGATTTCCTTTAGGATGGATTGGTTGGCTCTCCTTGTTGTCCAAGGGACTCTCAAGAGTCTTCTCCAACACAGGGATAGGCTACCCACTCTAGTATTCGTGGGCTTCCCTGGTGGCTCAGATGGTAAAGAATCTGCCTACAATTTAGGAGACCTAGATTTGATCCCTGCATTGGGAAGATCCCTTGGAGGAGGGCATGGCGACCCACTCCAGTATCCTTATCTAGAGAATCCCATGGACAGAGGAGCCTGGAGGGCTACAGTCCACGGGGTCACAAAGATTCAGACACAACTGAGCAACTAAGTTCAGCACATCACAGCACAGGAGTTTGTACGTGAGCACAAAACTACACACCGCTTCCCTCCCTTTGCCTTGAGAGCAAATGTCAGTTGAACTAAATAGTGTGCTTAATGAGGTAGCTGATTTGTTTTCTGGAATAAGCCCTTTAACATAGATCCATAACAAAGAGTTTGGAAGTGGCAGGACTACACTTTGAGTAGCACTCAACTCAAAAAAGAAACCATAACTACCGTGAACTAACCAGGGTCACCACCAAGCCCCCTTTGAAGACGGAATCAATACAATTGCATGCCTTGCACCTGTCTAATTTATTACATTGTTATCCGTGTGTGCGTATATGTTCATTTGTGTCTGACTCTTTAAAACCCCATGGACTGTAGCCCGCCAGGCTCCTCTGTTCATGTAATTTTCCAGGCAAGAATACCGGAGTGGGTTGTCATTTCCTTCTTCAGGTCGTCTTCCGGATCCACAGATTGAAACCGAGTCTCCTGCATTGGCCAACGAATTCTTAACCACTGCGCCACCAGGGAAGTCCATTGTTATTCACAGAGGAAATCAAAGTATTTACTGTAAAGAAGTTCAACATTTCCTATACAAGGAGAGGGAAATGATTCTGAAATATGGACAGAATCCTGGCTTAAATCCTGACACTTTCTGGAGCTGTGGTATGAAGGAAAAAGCAGAGTTCATGTTTGAATTACTGGAACTTTGGTAATTGGATGGACTGGTGAAAGTGTGTCATAGTGAGGTTAGTAGCGTAGGCCTGGGAACTAGACCAATTTGAATTATAAAAGGGTCTTCTTTAAAGGGCTGTTGTGAATAATTCAAAATGCTTAGCACAGCCTGGCATGCAGTGCTCAATAAATGGCACCTCTATTAGATTAGGATCAACTTTACAGGGAAGATACATAAGTGAAGTAATTTGAGCATCTGATTCACAATACATGAAATGCCATCTTAAATTGTAATTTCTTCACATCTTAAAGCCTTTTAATCTTCCAAAAGCCAATTTTAAAATACAAATACTCCAGACTCGTCTTATCTTTGGCTAGTATGAATAAGGGGTCAGTTTAATTTTCTACTGTGTGTTTGACAAATTTCCAAAATGATCATTCAGAATTGTAAAAAAGTATCTTTCTGGAAAGGAGACATCTTAGGTAAACTCATTAGGAATTAGCTTATGTAACAGTGTTTCCCAAATTGTGTTTTAATTTATTATAGTGCCTGTGACATATACTTTGGTTTAGAACAACAAAAAATGTACTAAATAAAGTTGGAATATGAATATCTGAAGATATTAAAGACCAGGAAAAAGTAGACAGAAAAGAAAGGAAACCTTTGTTTAACCTAGAATTTCCAAACCTCATTTTATCAGAGATCTCTTTTGTTAGGCAACATCTAATCATATGCCATGGAGCACATTTTGGTTTAAGACCATATAGTGGTTTAAGAGATTATTTTCCAAACAATAGTTAACTGGAAAACCAGACTTTTTAGGAACAGGACATAGCCTAAGCACTCGGAACAAAGGAACATCGTGGGGTTGAGGGGAGTCCTAAAAGGGTATAGAGGAGGATGACAGTTACCTCTGTCCTACATGCAAAGAGCAGAGAAGAGAGATTCGTGTGACCTTTCATCTGTTTTTGTTTATTCACTAATAGCCACTGACCTGTACTTACCTCCAAGTCAGTTAACTTATCTGGTTTTTAGATTTTTCCCTCTGTCAAGTGAGGGGTTCAAGGCAAGACACTTTGTAGTCAGTCAGTTCAGTTCAGTTCAGTCGCTCAGTCGTGTATGACTCTTTGTGACCCCATGAATTGCAGCACGCCAGGCCTCCCTGTCCATCACCAACTCCCGGAGTTCACTCAGACTCACGTCCATCGAGTTAGTGATGCCATCCAGCCATCTCATCCTCTGTCGTCCCCTTCTCCTCCTGCCCCCAATCCCTCCCAGCATCAGGGTCTTTTCCAGTGAGTCAACTCTTTGCATAAGGCCAAAGTATTAGAGTTTCAGCTTTAGCATCAGCCCTTCCAAAGAACACCCAGGACTGATCTCCTTTAGGATGGGCTGGTTGGATCTCCTTGCAGTCCAAGGGACTCTCAAGAGTCTTCTCCAACACCACAGTTCAAAAGCATCAATTCTTTGGTGCTCAGCTTTCTTCACAGTCCAACTCTCACATCCATACATGACTACTGGAAAAACCATAGCCTTGACTAGATGGACCTTTGTTGACAAAGTAATGTCTCTGCTTTTGAATATGCTATCTAGGTTGGTCATAACTTTCCTTCCAAGGAGTAAGTGTCTTTTAATTTCATGGCTGCAATCACCATCTGCAGTGATTTTGAAGCCCCAAAAATAAAGTCTGCCACTGTTTCCACTGTTTCCCCATCTATTTCTCATGAAGTGATGGGACCAGATGCCATGATCTTCATTTTCTGAATGTTGAGCTTGAAGCCAAGTTTTTCACTCTCCTCTTTCACTTTCATCAAGAGGCTTTTTAGTTCCTCTTCACTTTCTGCCATAAGGGTGGTGTCATCTGCATATCTGAGGTTATTGATATTTCTCCTGGCAATCTTGAATCCAGTTTGTGCTTCTTCCAGCCCAGCATTTGTCATGATGTACTCTGCATATAAGTTAAATAAGCAGGGTGACAATATACAGCCTTGACATACTCCTTTTCCTATTTGGAACCAGTCTTTGTAGAGTTTAATCTATTAATAGATCAGCTGTCCTAATCTTTGCTTATTTTGTTTTGAAAAAAAAAAACACATATTTTTTACTTTGCTGTAAGTAGTATAAATTTGTTTTACACTTTTAGAGGTGTTTCATTTTCTTTCAAGAACTCTATAGACTATCCCAAAGGTCAATAAAAATATTGTGTTGGCCAAAAAATTTTGTTCCGGTTTTCCATAAGATGTTATGGAAGACCTTGAATGAACTTTTTGGCCAACTCAATATTTGACATAAAGCATTATAGTAACTTTTCTTAGTTCAAATATTGTTACTTGTTATAGTTCAAAGTCTCTGTCTAGATATGGATTATTAATTCAAAAACTGAATTAATATTAAATGTTTTTTTAAATAATGGTAGGTATTTTAGATGGACAGATCAGCTCATGATTTCATTGCCTCCTCTATTATGTCCACTCAGCTTACTGACAAACTGAATGAATCTCTAGACAATGGGAGAAGTAGAAGATGCCTCATGCTCAGTGGCTAACTGGAATTACTCCGTTAACCCAGCAATTGTGTTTCACTAATGTGCTCACTGTTGACTCAGGTTATTAGGTCTTAGGGAGAGATTAACATATTTTCACAAAATACGGATGGATTGTCAGGTAGGGACTGGATGTCAGGTGGTCAACTTTTGTTATGAGATGACCTGTAGAGGATTCAGAAGCTCTATGGACTTAATAGCCATAAAGTGAGTTGGCTGACAAAGGAGGAGAATAAAAAGAGAGCTCTAGAGGGAATTACTAACCTCTGAATAATAGGTATGCATATCACTAGATTTTCAGAAGTAGCAGGTGGTCATGAGTCACTGTATTTAAATTTGCCCACTTTTCTGTTACGTAAGGGAAGTGTTTTGGTAAAATACATAGTTTTATTGCAAAATAGTTATTTATCCATTATCAATTTTGTTTGTAGCCACATTTAACAGTTTTACTACAGTGATTATATTTTCACTTAACAACTTGGTTTTTTTCCACTCCTTTTAATTCCTGGGAAAGAAAAGCACTTTCTGTTAAAGTCTTTTCTCTTCTTCAGACAGCATGATTATACAGAACATGAGGTCTCTTTTATACCAAGTAGGAAGTGCTTTGAACTTATTGGATGATTAGATGTCAGCAGTTATTTTTTATGAACTTCTCAAGAATATTAAATAGATCTGAATTTAAATTCCTAATAATTTTCATCTAATATTTATTCTTTGAAACTGCAGTCAGCCTGGAGAAAGAAAATCTTCACTATAATAATCTTTCATTTTTCTAATTTAATTAATACATAATTGCTGTCTTCAGATCTCCAAAAGAATGACCATACCTTTTCTTGGTAAAATGCCATTACAATTAGGTATCTAAATAGTAGAGTTTAGAGAAGGTGGTAATTATTCAGTGCTAACAAGTGTGTAGGGGCTTCTCTGGTGGCTTAGTGGTAAAGAATCTGCCTGTGATACAGGAGATGCAGGTTTGATCCCTGAGTTGGGAAGATCCCCTGGAGAAGGAAATGGCAACCCACTCCAGTATTCTTGCCTGGAGAATATGGACAGAGGAGCCTGGTGGGCTACAGTCCATGGGGTTGCAAAGAGTCAAACACGACTGAAGCGACTGAGCATGCTCCCACTGCTCAATTTAGCAAAACTGTCATAGTTTTTCAATTATACTTATTTTCTTGTTAGGTGTTAAATTGTATTTATACTTTTATGGCTGAACAAGACTAGGATTTCAAGTGCAAAGAGATAAGTGATAAACACATTTAGTTAAATGAAAATAGAGACATTTAAAAATGAAAAATCCAACTAGCTAAGACAAAATTATATCTAAGGAAGCTCTAAGGTCTCAGAAGCAGAGGAAATCTCCACCTTTTAAAATATTCCAAAAGCTTGTTTTTAAAGCTAAACTTTTAAGTTGAGAATAAAGACCAAAAGCAAGGTTGAAACAAAAGCATGTTTGGAAATGTTTAAGAAAATATGTGGCAAAATATCCTTTAAACTGAATACTGACTTGGAATTTTAATATGAAACATATATTTCTAAATGTGAAATTTGGGAATGGAGGATGTGGAATGGACATTTTCTGGAGCATAGCCTTGGATTTTGAGGAATGGAAGACCTATATTCTTATCCTGGTTTTGTACCCATGAATTTTTTCACTATGAATACATCATGCGTGGCCTTGGCTTCCTCATCTGTAAAGTGACAGGAATGTGTTGACTATTTCATTCATTTCTAACAGCATTTCACCCTATAATTTTAAAATTCTATGGAAAAAATTTTTGACTAGTTTTTCTCTAGATACTATTTTTCTGATCTTAGCTCCTTGGAGGTCTAATATTTTGGCACTTAATATATGGTAGCCTTTCAATTGTCTGAAGAAACAGATAAAGGTTTCTTGCAACTTTAGGATGCCTCATTTTTCGTAATCCTGAAAATTGGAGGAACTGAATATCAAGACACAGGCTAGGCTGGAACTTTCTAATATTTTGCTCTTTGGAAAGGTCTATCACGAAAGCATTTGTTTGATGACGTTTCAGGCAACATGGTTAAAATCCTTAGAGAATAGCAGAATTGAAAAGGAATAAAGTAACTTCAAATCCCCACCATCTATCCTAATAAACACCTTATACTTCCAGAGGTTCTCACAAATTCTTTTCTAGATACAGGCCTTGATCTCATCATCATTCCAGGAAAAAACAAATGAAATGTACGTGAAATAACTTTGCCACTTATTCATGACTCCTGAGTTAGTGTCTGCCCTTAGGGAAACTCAAGTGTGAAAAGAAAATGAGGATTTCCTTCTGTTTACAGAACAGATCAGTTTATAGAATCAATCCATTGACGAGGAAGAGAAAACAAGCCTCCTTGACCTTGATTGAACTTCCTCAGGCGACACCCCTGAGGGGTGAGGAGCATCTAGTAGAGAAATTCCCAGCCACACAGCCAAGGACGGGGGTGGCAGCTCCAGGAGCCCAGTGGAACAGCTCCGGGAAGGACTGTGTGCACACACCCACGTTGGCAAGGCGCTGAGTGAAAAGATTATACGTGCTGCGGAGCATCCAGTGGCCTTGCCTCCCTCTAGGCTTCTTCCTCTGTTACATAACATCCTAACAAGCCTTCAACAAGAACCAAACAGCATTTATTTAGCTGTGCACCAGAAAACCACTGGAGCGCTTTCTCCTCTGGCAGAAGGACATGATGCTTAGTCAATTTTTACTATGCCTGTGGTACAGAGAGAATTATTACACAGCCAGATGAAAATCACAATTGATTGTTTCTGAATCAAGCCTTTAAAAAAGTTTTTTTTTTTTTTTTCTAGAGTACAGTTGATATACAATGTTGTGTTAGTTTCTGGTATACAGCAAATTGAATCAGTTATACATATACATATATCCACTCTTCTCTTTTTCATTTTTTTAGATTCTTTTCCATATAGGCCATTACAGAGCATTGAGTAGAGTTCTCTGTGCTATACAGTAGGTTCTTATTAGTTATCTATTTTATATATGTGTATATGTGTCAATCCCAATCTTCCAATTCATTCCCTCCCCCCTTATCTGTTTCTGGGTACTGTTTCTGGCTCCCAAGCTATAGATTAAATTACCCTCTGCTCACAACAAACAGTTTACTTTCTCCACATCCTCTTAGCTCTGAAATTCTAGCTTAACCAAGGCCTTAGTTTCCTCTTACTTAAGAGAGGTGGTCAGACCTCTGCCCTCCCAATAGTATAAACAGAACTTTTCTGACTCATTGCTTTCACTTAGCTCTGTTAAATAGCTTAATATTCCCCATGCATCAGAATTCTATCCGGTAAAATGTGAGCCTCTGACCACCAGTGTCTGTGGCAATCATTCTGGATCCTCTTTCTTTTGCTAATCTACACCCATTTCTCTCCTTTCCTCCATTTTACACAGATCAGCTTCATCTTCAGGTACCGTTTTAACCTGACCCCTTGATTCTAGAGCATGTTTCTGATCTCTGATTCCTGATTTATGGGTCCCTCTTGTGAATGTTGGCTTGGGTTTAACCTCATCAGTTTTATCTTGCCAGAACTGGTTCTCGTTTATCCCATTCCTGAGAGGAGGAATTCAAATAATGGTAATATTGTAACACATAAATATGCTGTATTAGAAATATGACTAAAGTATATTCGATATTAGGAAGGCCTAAGTCAGTCTGGGAGAGTCAAGTTGGACTACACAGAATTGTGAAGGAAAAGTAGGAACTCTCCAAGCAGACAAGAGGAAAATAGGGTTAGATCATAGGCACAATACACTTTGATAACCAGGTAGATGGGCTTAAGAAAAGGGGAGCATCCAAGATATAGTACAAGCCAGGTTTCTGGCATCAGCATCTGGTTGCTGTCCTCCATATTGGAGAATTGGCAGGTGTTTCTCTTGGTTTAATAAAATATGTCTTCATATTAATAGAAAATGGAAACTGATGCTGAAATTACCGTACTGAAATACCATGCTAGAATATTTAAAGGTATCATATGTATTTGGATATGCTATGCACAGGCCAGTACTATAATTAACAGAGCAGGACTGGCATTACATCAGAGTGTACAGACTGTGCACTGTGTGCAAGAATGGCATAAAGATTCTGATGTTCTTTGGTCTACCCAAAGACAAATAGATGGAAAATTAGCTGCACAAATGGTTGATTTACAGCAGGTTGTTATACTACTAGGTGATCAAGTAAATAGTCTGCAAAAACAGATCCGTCTTAAACGTGATTGGAACATTACTTCTTTTTGTGTCACTCCTCACAAATATAATGAATCTTTATTCCATTGGGACAAAGTTAAACAACACATCTTAAATCAAGGTAATCTATCTCTGGATATTAATAACTTACAACAAGAGATTATGGACACTTTCTCTCAGAAACTACACCTTTTTCCCAGCATATCTAATCTGCTGGAAGCAGCAGCAGATGGTATTTCTCAATTAAATCCCATTCCTCACTTGAAAACTACCAGAGGATCAATGGCTGGTTTTATGTTAATCTTTATGTATCTTTTTTTTCTGTTTCTACATAGTCTGTTGGTGAATCACCAAGAAAGTCGACAGACAACAATAGCAATTAGCGAGTATCGCTTTGGCTTCTGTGATCAACAATAATCACCAAAAATAAGGTTCAAAAAATTAAAAAGGGGGATATGTAGGGAATATGCTATGCACAGGCCTATACTATACTTAACAGGGCTTCTTTGAAAAATAAGAATGACTTTGTCATCACCCCCAGGCGAAGGACTGGGAGCAGTAAAAAGTACATCGTGGAAAAACATCTTGAAAACAAGATGTTGAAGTACTGATGTGACTGATGGAAAACCATTAATGACTGTTCTCGTAACCAGAGCCTTAAGGGAGTTGCTGAGAAAGGTCGTCACTAGCTGAAAGGCTAAACAGAGTCATGAAAGGCCTGAAGGTTTGACATTGAGGACTGTGCATTGTGTATCTTTATCCCCAATCTGAGAATCTGAAAAACAGATATTTCTAGATCAGGTACAAGGAAGTAGACGTTAGCAATAAAAAGCATGGAAGGATTAAGATCTGGGCTTTTGCCTGCAAGCCGCATCAGCCCCTGATCCTTACCTTATTTCTGAGTCTTATTTTTCCTTATTCTTCCGCAGCACCACTCCCTCAGGTCGGTTCGTTGTTGGGCTGGTCCCAACAATTTTGGCTCTCGTTATCAAAGGAGGTTCTCTAAAGTCTTTTGTCAAGATACAATTTTGTTATGTTCTTAGAATAATAACCCTGTGTATGTATATTCTTCTATAACACAGGCTTTTAATAATTGACTCTGCATCATTAGTCCAAACTGATGGTATTAATTCACTTACTCATTCGATAAGAATGCATTCAGCTTCTCCAGGGTGCATGGTTTACAGGTGATCCTGTGATAGTGAAAATCATAATAGGTTGGCTCTACTTAGTACAGGTTATTTGAAAATTTACAACAGTAATCCTGGCTTCTGTTTTGTTATATTCTATGGCTCATTAATAGCTCTTGCAAATATATTTTATTTTAGAATTGACAGAATTAAATGTGTGGAAAAATATCTCTAGCTGTCAGACTGAGCCATCACTGAATAAGATTTTCATAAGTTCAGCAATATTGACACACTTCAAGCACTTAAAGTTAAAGAAAAAGTATAAATTAAGTTTATGCAGCCCACCAGTCTCCTCTGTCCATGAGATTTTCCAGGCAACAATACTGGAGTGGGTTGCTATTTCCTCCTCCAGGGGATCTTCCTGACCCAGGGATTCAACCCAAGACTCCTGCTTGGCAGACGGACTCTTTATCACTGAGCCACCAGGGAAGCCACTCATATTATCTACCACTTGTTGAAAACTGTTAAGACTTATCAAGTTTCATGTTATTAGTAGAATAAATAACGTAGAAATGGCTACCCGCTCCAGTATTCTTGCCTGGAGAATCCCATGGACGGAGGAGCCTGGTGGGCTACAGTCCACAGGGTCACAAAGAGTCGGACATGACTGAGCGACTTCACTCACTCATGTATAGTCTTTTAATTATTTTAGAAAGGATGAACTTGGGGGAAAACCTAAGTTGTTTTTATCCTTAGCAAACTTAATCTTTATTAAAGAGGACTAGAAACTCTTCTCTATAACAAACAATCCTATATTATTTATCAATGTGGTACCTAAAATGAGCAAACAGAAATGTTAGATATCGCTATAGGAATGCTAACCTTTTTTATTTGTATCAGCTAAAGCTTGAAAGGACCAACAATGAGCAAATAACTACATCTGTATGTGGGAGTGTGTGTGTGTGCACCTGTGTGTAAACACATGGGCACCCCTGCATCTTTCCCCAGTCTCTCATGGAGACCGCAAAGGAAAATAATCAAGAATAGAGAGTATATCGTCTCCAGAACCATGTCTCTCATACAATGTGAGGTTCAATAAATAGGCGTTGAGTCAATGGAATCATATCTGCCAGTTAGGACAAAAGACAGCTATCAAGTTGCTGTTTCCTTGAAACCAATGCCATGTGCATTGAAATCTGATTTGTGTAGACTTTGATTTACATTTGCATAGGTGTCTAGTGTCTGTTTTTCTGTCAGGTACTCTACCTGAAGCTGATAAAAGAATGATCAGAAAGACAAAGACAATCCTTGCCCTCAAGTGGCTGATTGTCTCATGGGGTGGGGCAGACAGTCGTAAAATGGTGTAATGATGGAGGTGAGCTAAGGGGCTAGGAGACCAAAAGGGGTCCTTGGGTTTTAGAAGTGTAGCTGGAATTGGGAGTCCAGGAAAGGCTTGTTGGAAGGCAGGGAGCCCAGTATACCTCTACTTTTTGTCTTTCTTTTAAAAAATATTTGTACTATGAAAATTTTCAAACATACACAAATGTAGGGAGATAATTTAACCATTATCTACAAATGCTCCAGGAAATGGTGAAGGACAGGGAAGCCTGGCATGCTACAGTCCATGGGGTCGCAAAGAGTTGGACATGACTGAGCGAACAACAACACAAATGGTCAGTTTTGTTCATATTCTCATCACACCCTACAATCCATTACTGGACTAGTTTGAATCCAATTTCAGACCTATATTATTTTATTTGTAAGTATTTTATGATGTATCTTTAAAAGATAAGGATACTTGTTTTATTTAAAAAACAACACTATTCAGTTCGGTTCAGTTCAGTCACTCAGTCATGTCTGACTCTTTGCAATCCCATGGACTGCAGCACACCAGGCCTCCCTGTCCATCACCAACTCCCAGAGCTTACTCAAACTCATGTCCATTGAGTTGGTGATGCCATCCAATCGTCTCATCCTCTGTCATCCCCTTCTCCTCCTGCCTTCAATCTTTCCCAGCATCAGGGTCTTTTCCAGTGAGTCAGTTCTTTGCAGCGGGTGGCCAAAGTATTGGAGTTTCAGCCTCAGCATCAGTCCTTCCAGTGAACATTCAGGACTGATTTCCTTTAGGATGGACTGGTTGGATCTCCTTGCAGGCCAAGGGACTCTCAAGGGTCTCCTCCAACACCACAGTTCAAAAGCATCAGTTCTTCAGTGCTTAGCTTTCTTTGTATTCCAACTCTCATATCCATACTCGACTACTGGAAAAACCATAGCTTTGACTAGATGGACCTTTGTTGGCAAAGTAATGTCTCTGCTTTTTAATATGCTGTCTAGGTTGGTCATAACTTTCCTTCCAAGGGGCAAGCATCTTTTAATTTCATGACTGCAGTCACCATCTGCAGTGATTTTGGAGCCCCCAAAATAAAGTCTGTCACTATTTCCATTGTTTCCCCATCTATTTGTCTTGAAGTGATGGGACCAGATGCCATGATCTTAGTTTTCTGAAGGTTGAGAAACAATACTATTATTTCACCTAAAGTTAATAATAATTATATTTTCAAATACCCAATCAGTTTCAGATTTCCTTGGTTGTCTCATGATTTTTTTTAAGATGACATACTTGACGAAACTAAGAGCTGGTTCTCTGAAAAGATAAACAAAATTTATAAACACATTTAGCTAGAATAACCAAAAAAAGGGGAGAGAGAGGATTCAAATAAAATAAAAATTGAAAAAGGTTTTACAACAATACCACAGAAATACAAAGGATCATAAGAGACTACTATTGACAATTAAATGTCAATAAATTTTACAGTCTATAAGAAATGGATACATTTTTGGAAGCATTCAAACTACCAAGACTGAATCATAATGAAATAGAAAATCTTGAGGTTGATTACTAGCAAGGCAATTGAATCAGTAATTAAAAAAAAACTTTCAACAAATAAAAATTCACGACTAGATGACTTCAACTGTGACTTATACTGGACTTTTAAATAAGAATCTTCAAACTCAAAATATGGAAGGTGGAGGGAGGATTCTTCCAAACACATTTTAGGAGGTCAGCATTGCCCTGATATAAATCCAGAGAAGGACACCACAAGAAAAAAAAAATTATAGATCAATATCCTTGATGAACATAGATGCAAAAATCCTCAGGAAAATATTAACAAGCTGAATTCAACAACACATTACAAGGATCATACATTGTGATCAAGTGATATTTATTCCAGGGATGCAAGGATGGTTCAATATCTATAAATCAGTCTATGTGATATACCATAATAAAAAAAATAAGGAATAAAAATCAAAACCATCTCAATAGATGCAGAAAAACCTTTTGATGAAATTCAACATCCACTTATGGTAAAAATTTCAAACAAAACACGTATAGAGGCAATGTACTACAGCATAATAAAGATGATAATGACAAGCCCACAGCTAACATCGTGCTCAATGATGGATCTGACATCAAAAGCATAGGCAACTAAAGCAAAATTAAACAGGTGGGGCTAAGAAGCTTCTGCACAGTAAAGGAATAAACAAAATTGAAAGGAAACTTACTGAATGGGAGAAAATATTTGTGAACCGTATATCTGATAAGGGGCAAATATTCAAAATACAGAAATAATTCATATAACTCAATAGCTGAAAAACAAGCAATCTGATTACAAATGATCTGAATAGACATTTTTTCCAAAGAAGACATACAGACAGCATGCTCTAAGTACAGAAAAACATGCTCAACTTCATTAATAACCAGGGAAATGAAAATCAAAACCACTGTGAGATATCACTTCACTCATGTAAGAAAGACTATTATCAATAAGACATGCAATACCAAGAGTTGATGAGAATGTGGAAAGAAGGAAACCCTTGTGCATGCTCAGTGAGAATGTAAATTGGTGCATCCACTATGAAAAACAGAGGTTCCTCAAAAAATTAAAAATAGAATTACCATATGATCCAGCAGTTCCTCTACTCTGCACTTACCTGAAGAAAACAAAAACACTCACTTGAAAAAAGATATGCACCCCCATGTTCACAGCAACATTGTTTACAATAGCCAAAATATGGAATCAGTCTAAGTGTCCATCAATAAATGAATAAATACAGAAAATGGGATACACACACATATATATATACAATGGAATATTATTCAACCATAAAAGATGGAATCTCGCCATTTCCGACAATATGAATGGGACAAGGGCATTAAGCGAAATGAAATAAGTCAGAAACAGAGGAAGACAAATACCATATAATCTCTCTTCATGTGGCACCTGAAAACAATAACAGCAATAGCAATAACAAATTAATACCAAGCTCATACACAAAGAGAACAGATTAGTGGTTACCACGGAGGAGGGGGTGGAAGAAGGGGATGAACTATTTTTTAAATACATTATAAGCAAAACAAAACAAAGATGGCATTCTTGAGACCAGATTCAAATGAGATCCACACAGTGTTGTGCTGAGTTTAGAGTGTGTTTAAATGGCATAAAGAATTAGCCAAGATAATATGTGACATATGTAGGGCTTTTTGTATGTGTTTTGTTCACTATTTTGTAACTGTTCTTGTAATTATTATTCACCATTTTGATCACCCCAGTGCTTACACATAATAGGTGCTCAGGAAATATTTATTGTATAAGTGAACGAATGCAAGGATGGGGTAGAGAAGCATTTCAAGCCAAGGGAGCAGCTGCAAGTGTGAGATCACAGTGCATGTGGGGAACTATTCATTTTATTTATGGCTGAAGTAAAGCATTGTGGTAAGGATAGGAAATGTGGCTGAACCAAAGTCAGGGCCAGACCATGCTAAGCAGAGTGGGAAGAAACTTCTGGAGGACTTTCAGGAGTGGAGGGACATGATCCAATTTGCATTGTCGAAAGGTTGTGATTTCCATTTACCCTCGAGGGACCAGTAGATCCCTTGGAGATCATGTCATATTCAAGACCACACCAATCAAGCTATGAAACTTAATTAAAGAGAAGTGAGTGAGTGTTGAACATTAGTCACTCAGTCGTGTCTGACTCTCTGTGACCCTACGGACTGTAGCCTGCCAGGTTCCTCTGTCCATGAAATTCTTCAGGCAAGAATACTGGAGTGGGCTATCATTCCCTTCTCCAGGGGATCTTCCTGACACAGGGATCAAACCTGGGTCTCCTGCATTGCAGGCAGATTCTTTACTGTCTGAGCCACCAGGAAAGTCCCAGTTAAAGGGAAAGTAAATGTTTATAGCAATGTCCCAAGGAAAATTTTCTGGGAAGGTTCATCACAGAGAATCTCTTCAAATGTTCTCTTCCAAGTCTGTCTCCTGCTAAAATCTCTCTCATGTCCTTAGTTCACACAGGCTGTCTTGGATCTTTCATCTCTGATCCTTTCCTCATCTAGTTCGCTTTCCTGTCCTCTAGTATAAATCCAGGTGGACTTCAGGCCTCTCCTGTTGTCCGCGTGCCCAGTAGGTCAGATGGACATATTCTCAGCCCAATGGGAGCAGAGAGGTCATTTTTTAAAATTAAATGTATTTTTTTTAATTGAAGGATAATTGTTTTACAATACTTTATTGGTTTCTGTCAAACATCAACATGAATCGACCATAGGTATACTTATGTCCCCTCCCTCTTGAAAGAAGTGGTTTAACCATATGGTCTGTTCTCTGCTACTCTTATGTGATACAAACTTCTGTCAGGTTCTGCAGCACCTGTTTGGATGATGGTGAGACTCTGACTGATGCTCTTTTCCCAAAAGGCTACACATCCAATTAGTACACTTGAAATTGGCCTCTCTTCTTTCACCAGAACACAGTTCCGCTACATAACAGAAAATTGTATCATCAGTGCCTTAATGGTGTGTACAGTTAACTGGAATGTCACTGTTCCAGTCTGAGAATTTTGGATGCCTCCTGAATGCCCCCACAAGGGATGAGTAGCACCCTGAGGCTCTTGTGTAAACAGCAGTGTTGGAGGTTGATGGACAGGAAGGGAGGCAGGCTGGGGAGGCTTCAGGCTGGAGGCCACGAGCCGACTCCCAAGAAGCTGTTTTCTGGCAGGATTCAGATGCTGAAGCTGAAGCTCCAATACTTTGACCACCTGATGTGAAGAGGTGACTCAGAAAAGACCCTGATGTTGGGAAAGATTAAAGGCAGGAGGAGAAGAGGACGACAAAGGATGAGATAGTTGGATAGCATCACCAACTCTGTAGACATGAGTTTGAGCTAGCTCCAGGAGATGGTGAAGGACAGGAAAGCCTGGCGTGCTGCAGTCCATGGGGTTGCAAAGAGGTGGACACAATTAAGCGACTGAACAACAACACAAAAAAAAGCACATCCTTTTTGGATCCAACTTATTTCTGGGGACTGGCTTGTTTTGAGTAAAATTTAGAGTCCATATGTGCCTGCCAAGTTGCTTCAGTCCTGTCTGACTCTGTGACCCTATGGACTGTAGCCCACCAGGCTCCTCTGTCCATGGGATTCTGCAGGCAAGAATACTGGAGTGGATTGCCATTCCCTCCTCCAGGGGATCTTCCCAACCCAGAGATCGAACCCACAACACTTATGTCTCCTGCATTTTCAGGCAGGTTCTTTTCCACTAGCACCGCCTGGGAAGCCCCTAAAGTAATTAGTGACAAAATAGTGATTATTCTGAGCCATTCACTTTATATTTGTGTAAGTATTTTATAGTCTACTAATGTGTATAGTAGGAATGAAACCTGATATTTTAGAATTTTATTTATGTGGCATGGACTTCCTAAAATAAATCTTTATAGATCAATAATGAGGGTTTTTTCCCCCCTTTTTGGAGTAGCTGCTGCCATCTTTGCTTTTATTGGATTTTCTTTAACAGCCTGTTTGGAAACATGCTTATTTTGAAAAAGCCTTTAGGAGCACTCATGTATGTAAAAAAAAATAAATCTTAATATCACTGTGAAAGATACCAAAAATATCCTCTGATGAACTGCTATAAGAAAGGTTTCCTTACATTTTGAATCAGTACAAACGTCAATTGGTTCAATGGGATATATTATCAAAACAACCTCTTTGTAACCCAATTGAAAGGATTTTTCTCAAATGAATGTTCATAGAAACAGAAGGGAAACTTAGAGCTGTAAAAACTTTTGAAAAGTGAAAGTGTTAGTCACTCAGTCATTTCCTTGTGACCCCATGGACTGTAGCCCACCAGTCTCCTCTGTCTATGGCATTCTTCAGGCAAGAATACTTGAATGGGCAGCCATTCCCTTCTCCAGATCTTCCCAACCCAGGGATCAAACCCAGGTCTCCTGTACTGCAGGCAGATTCTTTACCATCTGAGCCACCAGGGTAGAGTTTTAAAAGCTTTTACATTCCAATAAAATAAAAGCATTAGTTTTAATGCTTGCTTTCCACTACTAAAAAGTCCTTTTTCCACTTTAAAAAGATACCAATGTTCAAACTCTTCTTAGAGACTGCTTCTTAAATTTGTGTTAATCCAGGACACAATTCATAAGGAAAGAATAAGATATGAAACAGACCAATCATAAGCCCTGTTGACATGCTTAGCAATTCTGACAATGAAGTAGAAATTCAAGTGCATTAATAAACTGTTAACCTCATTATAGATGTCAGCTACTGTGTAGTTTTTCCTCACAGAGGACGAAAAGTAACCTGTACAAAATCAGGGGCAAAATCGACTCTTCCTTCTCTTGGAGCAGTGCTTTCTCTTTTTTATTTTCCATATACTCTTCTTTGCTTTTGAAATGAGTATTTAAAATATGTATTGGTTTGTTAGTTTTGAGAAGTTCAGATCATGAAGAAACTTGCAAGATGTGTTAAAGGAATTTGTATCCTAATGGTAATCACGTAAGTTTTATATTCCAAACCTCACTATTCTTTGCATGTGTAATTTATGCCATCTCTCAGTCTCTACATGTCCTTATTTTTATATTATCTAGTAATAAATTATAGGCTTGCTAATTATATCATGCGGAAGTTGGTTCAGAGGTTCCTACACTTGAATTTTAGACATGCTTGTAGCATATGTGTATACTTAAGGTTCTGAAGTCCTTCCTTCCACCAAAAAGGAAATAAATTGCAGAATGGTATATAGCTTCTGGCAAGAATGCCATTTCAACTGCATTCTTTTTTTATATGTGTGCAAGAATCTTTTTTCCTAATCTGGTAAAAATTATGATTCTTAGTACTGGGATTTATTTTTATAGAAAACTCAATTTATCTTGGAAACTACCATTAACAGCAATAAAAGCTAAAGCCAAACATTTCTTCCCTGATAGCTCAGTTGGTAAAGAATCTGCCTGCAATGCAGGACACCCTGGTTTGATTCCTGGGTCAGGAAGATCCACTGGAGAATGGAAAGGCTACCCACTCCAGTATTCTGGCCTGGAGAATTCCATGGACTGTATAGACCATGGGGTCACAAAGAGTCAGACACAACTGAGCGACTTTCACTTCACTTCACTTCAAATATTGATGCACAGTGTTTAAATGGCAAGCACTCTCTCTTCCCAACCTTTGGCAAAATTCTACGTAATCCATTGAATACTTCAATGTTACTACTGAAGATGATGGGAAGATGATAGAGAATTGTGGTCAAACAGATGCTGGACTTGCCTGAGTAATTTCAGAGGTTTCACACAGACCTTATTAGTTAACAATAGGTTATATCAACCTTTTCCCATCTCTTCCACTCTGGATTGTGTTACAATTGGGAAGCCCTACGGAAAGAGAATCTTATTAATTAATCCTCAATCACTCATTTGCATTTCAAAGTAAATCTGAAACTCTTAGAGCTACCTAGAATAAAACATAAGCACTGTGCTGAGGACTTTATGTACACTCTCTTCAGCAACATAGAAACCCTATATTATATTCAATGCTTAGGACAAAGAGAAGATTCGATAATAAATTTAAACCTTGGATCCATGTGCATTATAGAGGCATCAAAACTGAAGGATTCTTCACCTGTAATATTATTCGTGTTTGAGCAGCACAATTCTTGGTTATGTGGGAGGCCCCCGAAGTCGAGAGATTTCGCATCTCTGACTCCAGACCACAAAATACCCATAGCATCCATAGGTCAACAGTGTGACCTTACCACCTATATTCCCAAATGTCCATTAGAGGGATGGTTCCATCCCATACAGGCTTCCCTAGTAGCTTAGCTGGTAAAGAATCCACCTGCAATGCAGGACACCCCAGTTCGATCCCTGGGTTGGGAAGATCCTCTGGAGAAGGGAACGGCTACCCACTCCAGTTTTCTGTCCTGGAGAATTCCATGGACTGTGTAGTCCATAGGGTCACAAAGAGTGGGACACGACTGAGTGACTTTCACTTTCACTTTCCATCCCACATGGAGACGAGATGATATCCATCTTGCCTGTACTCAAACCTCACTCTAAAAAGAATTTCAGAGGAAAGATGGCAACCTTTTTGTCAGAGGTGAAATTCCTGATCAACCTACTTGATTGACCTCATGAATGAAGCTCTGTAGGATGCTGCATGGGTGAGGAAGGCTGAAAGTTACGTACAATCTAACTCCTTCCCCTCCCATTAAGTGTGCATCCATAGAGGGTGGTAACACAGTTGCCATATAGCAGTGGTTCCTAAACTTCAGTGTGCTTAGAAATCACTTGGAGTGTCTATTACAGTGTAGATTTTGATCAAGTATGTTTGAGCCAGGGTTCAGGATGTGCATTTTGCAAAATCGCTCTAGATAAATATGATTCAAGTTGCTACCTCTCCACACTTTCTTTTATTTTGTTAGTTGTTTATTTTTTCTATTTAATATAGTTTCTGTGCAATCAATGTTGTGTTAGTTTCTAATGTACAACAAAGTGATTCAGATATATATATATATATATACACATATAGTTGTTGTTGTTCAGTCGCCAAGTTATGTCCGACTCTTTGTGACCCCATGGACTGCAGCACTCCAGGCTTCCCTGTCCCTCACCATCTCCCAAAGTTTGCCCAAGTTCATGTCCATTGAACCTGTGATGCCATCCAACAAATCGTCCTGCCACCCTCTTCTCCTTTTGCCTTCAATCTTTCCTAGCATCAGAAGCTTTTCCAGTGAGTCAGCTCTTTGCATCAGGTGGCCAAAGTATTAGAGGTTCAGCTTCAGCATCAGTCCTTCCAATGAATATTCAGGATTGATTCCCTTTAGGATAAACCAGCTTGATTTTGTTTGTATCTGCTAATCCCAAACTCATAATCACTCCCCAACCCTGTTTCCCCTTTGTTAATCATAAATTTGTTTTCTAAGTCTGTGAGTCTGTTTCTGCTTTGTAAATAAGTTCATTTGTATCATATTTTAGACTCCACATATAAATGATACCATATATTTGTCTTTCTCTTTCTGGCTAACTTCACTTAATATGATCATCTCTACGCTCATCCATATTGCTGCAAATGGCGTTATTTCATTATTTTTTATAGTGGAGTAGTGGGTGATGGACAGGAGGCCTGGCATGCTGCAATTATGGGGTCACAAAGAGTTGGACACGACTGAGTGACTGAACTGAACTGAGTAGTCTATTCTATGTATATATAACACATATATGTATACCACATGGTGTATACCATGTCTTCTTTATCCATTCTCTCTACCCTTTCTATCGATACTTCCTTAGAAGATTTCAATTCCAGGAAGAATCTTACAGAGCAACTGGCAATAAAACCCCCTATGTACACACATATAGGGGACGGGAAAGGTTCTTAGGATAGGTAGATGGCTATATTAGAGGGAGAGGAAGCAGTAGTCTTCTGTGTGTAAGTCTAGTGGATCAGGATTCAAACTTATTTGAAGAGAGAGGAAATAAACATCTGGTCCCATGGGAGTGGTCAGGTTATGAACCCTCTGTGGCACTCTCACCAGAGAGGAAGGATGTAGAAATTGATGGGAATGTCTTCAGCATACAATTGGGTGGAAAGGGAGAACAGAAGTAGTGGCTTCCTGAGCTGTGGTGGACAGGGAGACTATGTTCATGGACATGCCTTTCACCTTTGCTGGGATCATTTCCGATAATGAAGGCTCTGATTAGAAATGTATTACTGGGCTTCATCTTCACTGTTGGCTGATACTCTACAAAGGGAGCATACTAGGGAAACTGATGTAAGATGGCAGCCTACTACCTGTGGCAAGCTCCTGCAGCTCCGCATTTACAAGGCTGGTCCCCGGCAAACCTGAGGAAGGAGGCAGAGTTTGTCCTGGGAGTCCCGTGCCCTCTTTCTCAGCCTTCTTCAGCACCCCTTCTTCTTCCACCACCTTGAGGCTACTAAAGCAGACCCTCAGTCCTATTTTTTCAGAGGCTTGTACTCAGCTAGCTGCTACCTACTCCTCACTGGTGGCTTAACCAGAAAATGAATTCAAACTGTCATCCAGGAGCTGTGTAGTCAAGTAGTTCCTGAAAAGTGATAAGCCTTTACCACACAAGTGATAAAATGCACATGCTGAGATCAGGCACCAAGGTGATGGTCTTATGGGCAATCTATTCATTAGTCTTGAAATAAAATGAAATATCATTCATAAGTCTGGTTATGTAACAGTATGAATTAGAAGTTCATCTAAATCATGTTACAGTGTTAGAAGGGATATGGAATGGTCATGTGGCTTTTAGGCACATCAATACTTGGACCCCCTGGAGAAATGACATGTTTTTCTTCTTTGCACAAATTTCCACTAAAGAAGATTATAGTGGCTACTTTACTACCATAGAGTCCAATCTACCACTGGACTCTTAACAGTAGTGCCCTAATCTTGCCACAACTACCCCTTTGCCATCTGTTCTCCCTTCTAAGCCCCATCCCCTCATACCTGGTAATCCGTTTGGCACACTGAAGCCCAAGTGATCTTTTAAATATACTAATTAGAGCATGCAAATTCCCTGCTTAAAATCATTTTGTGGCTTCTTGCTGTTTCTAGGATAAAGACCTTCTTGTCCTACAACAACCTTCATGATCCTTACTTAGCCTGTCTCTCTCCCTCTCACCTCCAGCCTCTCTGGTCTCCTTTCATACCCTCACCTCCTGTAAGAAAAAGTTCATTTGACCTCACAAGTGTTGTAATAGCTCCTGCAGGCTTTGCTCTGTGCTGCCAATCCCACTGTCACTGCGATGTTTTAACCCATTTTTTTGGTCCATTGCAGCTGTCAGCTTCTCTTTGTTAATGTATTGTGTGCTTATTTGATAAATGCTTGTTTTCTCATCTAGACCATGAGCTCCATGGGATGAGGGTCTCTTTTACTTATATCCAGTGTGTTCCCACAGAGAGAGACTATAGTAAGTTCACAATTAATATTTTTCCCAATAGATGAATGAGATATTCCTTTTATCTAACAACCATCTCTCATGCTTTGGATTGAGCCCATTTTTAATCATTGGAAGAGGTGGAGAACTGGTCATTTTCCTCAAGTTCTCCTTTGTTTGAGGATGTAATATACTAATATTTTGGTGGAAATGCACAGATGCATCATTAAGATGGAAACTAGGTGGTATGAATAAATTTTAGTCTCACTAGAGTGAGTTTATTCACACATGTTGTTAGTTTTCTTCAATTTGTTAAAACTCTGACTTCGTAACTGGAGAGGGTTAGCTCCACTATTCAAGAGTTTAAGGCTCCTAGACTTTTTCCATATTAAAAAAATAAAGTCTTTTTGGGTGGTGCGAAGAGGTGTAAACAGCAGGGGGAGAAATACAGCAGCAAGAGACAAATAAAAAAATTAATGTTAGAGTGAGCTTTAAAATGGCAATAAAGAAATGGGAATTAAGGATGGGTTTCAAGAAAGAACCAGGGATCCTATCAGAGATTTTATTTTAAAGGAGAAAGATTGCTCTTTAGATTATATCAGTCACTTTTTATTTAATCTGAATACAAAACACATATGGGATCCTAACCAAAGTTTCTCCTGTGTTTAGATCTCAGATTATTGCCTACAAGTGAACTGTTTGGTTGGTTTGTTCTTACTAATAGTGTCTGTAATTTTTAAAATAAAAACAACCATTTACAGAGTTTTATGTGCCAGACACCTTACATACAGTATCTTGTTTGGTTCTCAGAAACAGATGCAATTATTAACCCTCGTTTTACAGATAAGGAAAGTGTGGGTCAGGAAGATTAAGCAATTTGCCTAGACTTACAGTTTTGGACAGATTCCTGATTCAAATCCCAACTGTGACTGGTTCTAAACTCGGTGCTCCTGTTTTGCCTCAGTTCCTCTTTAAAATGAGATCTCAACATTTGCTAAGGTTTAAGTTCTCTCCATTTTCACAAGTAAACTCACTCGGAGAGAGCTGTGGTTCTCCAAGTGGGATCCTCAGGTCAGATGAATCAGGGTCACATGGTGGCTTGTTAGAAGTGCAAATTGTCTGAGCCCATCCAAGAACTGGAGTGAAAACGGGATGAACACAATAGTTTTCATTTTAACTAGCCCTCCATGCAATTCTGTTGCATACAATGGTTGAGAACCACTGCCTGCAGGAATTAAGAACTGAGCAGCCCAAATAGCTCACTATGCTTGTAACTGATCATGTTATAGCCCACACATCACACTCCCTTTCCAGATGCCACTCCTGAAGAACTCTTTTCGGTTCTCCAGGGGTGAAGCCAAGCTGAAAGTCTTCTACAGATGTTGTCTCGGTGAAATGATGTCATATAAGTTTACACTGGGTTAAGTAGAGACAGCATTTGAACAATTTTACTTGAATATTGTGATGGATCGCAAAAGGTCAAGTGTTTTTTTGGTTAATGTTTTCATGTTTCTCCACTTCTGCTTTCCTCCAGAACAGGAAGCGGAAGTTCTAAATACTACTATGAAGCCTGCTCTTGGTATTTCCGGACTGGCTGAGACCAGAAAGTAGCGGAAGAGACAAATATTTCTTGTTAGAGTTCCAATTTGATTTCCAAATCAAGGTGAACAGGATCAAAGGTCTTTTAAGTACAGATCAGCATCCCAAACTTTGATGCTTATCTAAATAAACAACTCTGGACTCTGTGCTACTAGTTGTAACATAGGCAGGTGACTGAGATAAAGAGATAAATCAACCCTAAGGAATGAGAGGGAAATTCTCACCAGATAGCTGAAAACAACAATCCTTGAGATTGTGGTTGCCTTTCTTATTAATTTTCTAAGTATTGATGATGAAAACCTATAATAAATTGAAGAACGAACATCTTAAAACCTGAGTAAACTAGGAAGAAAAACAATTTCCACAAATGCATTCTTTCATTATGATAAAAAGTTGCAGAAGACCTTGAAGAAATTACTATTTGGAGAATTTTAGCTACTTTTGAGCCTCATTCATTTACTTTTGTTGCATTCTCTGGCTAAGTTTTCCTCAGTTGTGTCCAACTCTTTGAAACCCCATGGACAGTAACCAGGCTCCTCTGTCCATGGAATTTTCCAGGCAAGAATACTGGAATGAGTTGCCATTTCCTACCCAGGGAATCTTCCCGATCCAGGGATCAAACCCACATTTCTTGTGTCTCCTGCATTGGCAGGTGGATTCTTTACCACTGCGCCACTTGGGAAATCTGTTCTGTGTATAATCACTAAGTTAAGACATATGAAAGTAGAAGAAACAGAGAGGGATAAAAGATTGTACCATATTTTCTATTTATTATCTAGCTTGGATTTTTGCTTTCAGTTTGTTTTGGTTTGTTTTTATAGGGAAGAGTAATAGTTCACACTACAAAAAAAAAACAAAGGAAATTTAGATTATTTTTAAAATAATGAAACTTCTCGATGAGTAAACTGGGAAGATAATTTGTGAATCAAGCAAGTACATTTACTATGTAATTTCGGAAACGGATAAAACGCACTTATCTAAAAAGGAGGTGAGGGTTTTCTGCTTTCACTGGTGCTTCGCTTGGTGAGCTAGTCCCACTACCATATGCAAATAAATAAAACTAGAGGGATCTTTCATTCATACTCTTGGTTTAGAATCTTCAGAATTATTAGTCTAGGACTGCTCTCTGTCAAGGTAAAGGGATTTAATTATTCATTATCAGCCATAAAATATCTGTACTGATATAGTCACATTAGCCCCTTGTTAAATGTGCTCATGATCAACTGATAAAACAATGGTGTTCTCTCTCCTTTAGACCTAAACTTGACATTTCTAAACAGTATCTCCACTTTGCCACCTTATGTTGTATTGCTTAGAATTTCCTGAAATACTTTGCACGTCAGGTGTATTTCCAATCTATACAGAAGAATCCTGATACATAAGCACCGTTTTCTTCTAGCTTAAAATAATAAGTCAGTTTCTGGCAGAATCTGAGAACACGCACCACTCGAATCTTAAAAAAGAAATTCTGGCTTCTAAACTGGAGCCTGCTGTGAAAACTAATCTTTGCTTTAGATCTCCACCTTGTGGCTGTGCTTAGCTGCTCAGTCATGTCAGACTCTGTGACCCCATGGACTGCAGCCCGCCAGGCTCCTCTGTCCAAGGGGATTCTCCAGGCAAGAATACCAGAGTGGGTTGCCATGCCCTCTTCCAGGGGGTCTTACCAACCCAGGGTTAGATGTTTAAAATGTAAATTCCTTTTGATTTTGTGATCCTCGTTTACAGATTCTTTTTAGAAGGAAGTCAGGACGAACGTTGTCTGAAAATAACTTAGAATAGGTGGTGTTGCCTGAAAATAACTGAGACTGATGATTGGGTATTTAGAAATTTATCATTTGGATTTAGCTTACTCTGGAGAGAATTTTTCCTCTGAAGCACATTTTCTTCATTTTTTGTTCAACTATCTTGAGAAATTAATTTTAGATTTCTCAAGAGACATTCAGAGATCACCGTTTGTGATTTCTCATATAGAAGGATCCCGTAAGAGAAATCTCATTATTAGCATCTTCCTTTGCCTTCAGTAAACTCCCATGGGTGGATTATAAGGGGTCCAGAGCTTGCAACCTCAGAACGCTAGGGAAAGATGTACAAACTACTCAAACATGCGGTTTAACTTGGTCCAAGAAAGCAGGTGACAACTAGGTGACTACTAGGAATTCTGTGATTTCAGTTTCTAAATTTCTTAGTTAACAATATGGAAAAACTGTATGGGATTCCCTGGGTGCACTGCTCAGCTCTGTACAGCTTTACACAGGTAGGTCACACATGAAGACCTGCTAAGGGTGGGCCTGATGTGCTGAGATCAAGATTAGAGCTCTTTGGACTTACATGAGACTTGATTTACAGGATGTGATTAACAAAACACAGTATTTTATTTTTTGTATTTGTTATATCCTTGACTTCTATCTCTTTTGTCTGAATCTAATGGCAAATGGTGACTTTACCCAAAAATCATATCCAGAATCTGATAAGCTTTCATCACTTCCATTGTTCACTGCAACCTGACATCCTATTAGAACAGAAGTCGAATTCCCATCACGCTGCTGCTCAGAATGCGTCTGTGACTCCCTTTCACTCAGAGGAGAAGCCCAAGTCCTCACGGCGGCCCTCAGGACCCATGCTACCCGGCTGGTGTTACTGCTGTAAACTCACGTCCTCTGACTGTCACCAGCTGTCTTGCTGCAGCCCTGTCAAGGTGGCCTCCTGCGGTGGTCCCAGCACAGAAAAAGCCTTTCATTACTGCCCTGTCCGCCTGAAGTGCTCTGCCTCCAGACACCCATGAGGTGGGCTCCCTCACTCTTCAGGATTGCTCACAATTCATGTTTCTTTCCTGGATGCGTGCTGTGTGCATGCTAAGTTGCTTCAGCGTGTCCGACTCTGTGCGACCCCATGGACAGTATCCCGCCGGGGCCCTCTGTCCATGGGATTCTCCAGACAAGAATACTGGAGTGGGTTGCCATGCCTTTCTCCGGGGATCTTCCCAACTCAGGGATAGAACCCACATCTCTTATATCTCCTACATTGGCAGTTGGGTCCTTTACCACTAGCACCGCCTGGGAAGCCTTTCCTGGCCACCCTGTTTAAAATTGCAACGCTCTCCCTACACCCCCATTCCCACTTCCCTGCTTTATTTTATTAGTTCCGGTATGGTGTGTGCATGCTCAGTCAGGTCCAAGTCTTTGTGACTCCATGGATTGTACCCTGCCAGGCTCCTCTGTGCATGTAATTTCCCAGGCAAGAATACTGGAATGGGATGCTCTGCCCTCCTCCAGGGGATCTTCCCAACCCAGGGATCGAACCTCTGTCTCTTGCATCTCCTGCGTTGGCAGGTGGATTCTTTACCACTCTGCCACCTGGGAAGTCCTTAGTCCTGCTTTACATTTTACTTATTAATCTCATGTATTATCCATCTCCTCCACTGGAATGTAAGCACCATGAGTAGGGATTCTGTTTGTTTTGTCTGCTTTTGCATGCTTAGTGCTTACAACAGTGCCTGGATCCAGGGGATAACAGTAACTGTTTTCTGAAGGAGTGACTTTGTCACACAATAGTCTTTAAGTTCCTTGGGTCCATATCTTATTTGTTTGTGCCCAGCACAGTGCCCAGCAATTTGATTTTTAACCCATGTTTGGTGGATAAATGAATGACTGTTGATGTACCTTTCTGAGGGCTCTCAACTTACTGAACATAGAAACATATAATAACTGTATTTTTTTTCCTATTACTGACTTTAAATGATCTCTGCTGCACTGCCCTTAAAAACATCTTGGCAAACTTCATTTTGTTCTTGTCAGTTTGATCATTGGGTCTGTCTTATTTGAACACCTACAATGGTTCATTTGTAAACTTCAATCTTAAACTTTATCTAAAGCTTTTCTCCTCCCCTTTCTCTGACACTATCTGCTGATCTGATACATGAGCATATGTAGGCTGTCTTAGATATTCTTTCTTCTTTTCTCTTTCCTTTGGAACTTTCTTTTTGACTCTCATCAGGCCCTGGACTTCTGCAGGTTTGCAGTGCCTGTTGCAGAAACTCAGCAGGAAGGGCATGGAGACTCCACTCCCCTGATGGGTGACAGATTTGTGACTGACAGCGCTGTCACTCAGACTTTCATGTGTAGGTTCACCTCCTTCTGGTCTTGAAGCAGATTCTGATTCAGGAAGTTGAGGGTGGGGCCTGAGACTCTGCATTGCTAGTAACTCCCTGGCGATGCTCATACTGCCTATCAGAAGGTCACGTGTAATAGGAAGACACAGCGCAGTCTTTGGCTCCTCCTGACCTAGCCTACTTCTGTCTAATGTTGGAAGCCGCTGTTGGTATGGTAGTCTCTGCACAGGGGCAGTTGGTGGCTTTTAGGGGTCACAGCTTAGCTTCTTTTTGGCCCCTTTATTGCTGCCAGGAGGAAAAGTGCTGAACGCTCCTCCAGGTTGGGGCCCAGGCAGCTCCCAGGGCTCCTGCCCCACTGCTAATCTAAGGGCACTTCCTTTTGGGAGCAAGGAGTGAATGGAGGTGATTGTGCATATCGTCTAAGGGCCCTGGGGAGGTGGGATTGGGTAGGGCTCCCCCCATCCTCCTCTTCAGCATGTTAGAACTGTCCCATCAGACCTTGCCGATGTAGCCTTCTGGGATCTCTTAACATGAGAACTGATGTTAGGTGACCCTTCCTTCATCCCCGGACTGGGGAGGAGACTGTGGAGGCTAATGTGCCACAGGCCACTCCTCTGAGAATGCATGTTTCCACCCTGAGAATGGTTTCACCAAGCCTGGCTCCTGTGCTGAGATGAATGTGGACCCGTGGGCTCTGCAGCCCAGTGTGGATCCAGCTAGGATATGATGTCCCTTTCTGCAGCCACCCTGCTGTCCTTTGGGACTTTTCTCAGGGCTTCCCTCCCTTGCCTTCAGGAAGGAAAACTTCCCCACTGGAAAGTGGAGGCATATCCCCCCTTCTGGCAGACACATGACCTCAAAACCATGGGTGATGACCTCTTCTTTCTTTCTTCTTACAGGACTTGGCAAGATCCCATTCTGTGAATTTGCCTCCTTTTGGGGCCCTTCCTTCTCTCCTTGTTTTTCTGTGACTTCAGCCTAGACTCAAAATTTCAGGAGGCAAGGAGCCAGGGATGAGTAGGAATGATGGTCCATCCTCCTTGGTCCTTGCCCCAGGGATGAAGCAAAAACTGAGCCCCACTCCCCGCTCCACCCCTCACATGTTGATCTTTTCCTCTTCTCTCTTCACACCAGAGATGTGAGTTCTACCTTTCTTTCTCCAACTCAGTCTCAACTGACAAAGACCACTCCTTGTTCTGGCCCATATTCATGCTCACCATCCCATATTCCCATATTCATCATCTCTGTATCACCTCCAGTCAGGCTCCCCATCTGCAGTCTCACTCCCAAGATCATGCACAGGTCAAGGCCAGTTATATCCTGTTCTCCAACCTTAGTGAAAAGGAAAGTCACTCAGTCATGTCCAACTCTGCAACGCCATGGACTCTAGCCCACCAGGCTCCTCTGTTCATGGGATTCTCCAGGTAAGAATACTGGAGTGGGTTGCCATTTCCTTCTCCAGGGGATCCTCCCAACTCAGGGATCAAACTCAGGTCTCCCACATTGCAGGCAGATCCTTTACCATGTGAGCCACTTACACTTTACCCCAATCTAAAATCAAGCTTAGACCTGCTTGCAGGGCAGGTCTAATCCACCTTCTCTCCCTTTGAGGCCTCCATGATACTCCATTGACAGAAGGCTCTGCACACACAAAAAAAGGAATAAATAGATGAATTTTTAAAATTATGATGGGTTTTGGTGGTGGTAGGGCTGACCCTAAATGCTCAAAGTTCTACGAACTTGAAATAAGGAAATATGAAGTGCCATTTACCATCATCCGGATTTAAGACTTAAATGCAGGTTTGGGATGATGGGAAAAACCACATTTCATATCCTGGTACAGTTGAATGAATGAACTGCAGCAACCCAAGTCTCACTATTGTTTCTCCTCCTTTCCTGGGACTGAGTCAGTAGATAGAGGTTTTATAGGGAGGAAGGGAGGGTAAAAATGAAGATGAGAGGCTTGAGAGTTTAGGGTAATCTGTTAATAAGATATGTAATGTGGTAGAGGAAGCACAGATTTTAGGTCAGAAACACTTGCAGTCCTGTCATTTGAAAGCTCTGTAACTGTGGGCAGTTAATAAACTTCCTTGACCTTGTTTCCTTAGCTGATAAATGGGGAAAATAATGCTTATTTCTGTGGTGGTTAAATTATATAAATATTAAATTAAATGTTCATGTACTTAATAATCTCAGACCTATAGTGAATGTTTAGTAAAAGGTAGATATTTGGCTTCCCTGGTGGTCCATTGGTTAAGATTCCGTGGGGGAATCTTATTTCTGTTGCAGGAGGTGTGGGTTCAACCCATGGTCAGGAAAGTTCTACATGCAGTGCTGCCCAAAAAGAAAAGAGTTAGATATTCAATGAACTGTGGTATTACTATCTTAACCTTGCTTTTTATGACTTTAAAGATTTATTTTATCCTCAAAATCTTAGTGTCCTTTGGACACAATGCATTGAAGAGGGTTTTTTCCCCTGAAAATGGTAATAAGTTCTATAACAGATGCAAGTGATAATAAATTGGAGAGTGGAATGTTATTAAATGAAAATCACTATTTAGTTAAGTAAAACTGAAATGTTACTAGTGTTAAGCTTAGCATTATTTATTACTTTAGATGATGCTCACAACAAACTCTTATAAATGAACCTGTAAAATTTGTTACTTAAATAAGGTGAATTTCATATTTTTTGAGATCTTAGGCATTATGCTTAAATTTTTTAAATTGAAACAAAATTTCCTTCTAAGAGTTCATACCATCCATATTTTTTAGGGCCAATGAACAGTGTCATACCATTTGAATTAATAGTGACATTATAAAAACATTCTAGAGGCTATTGCAGATGAAGAGACTTGGCAGTTTGCTAAGGAAACTTCCTTCAACAGCCATAGCTTAATCATAATTCTAATTGTTACCCTGTTTTATTGTTGATGCAATATTTTGACCTTTTTTTAATACAGTAAAAAGTCTTGGACAGATATGTAGTATTTTCCATTTGCAGGGTAATAAAAGATTATAAATATTACATTGTTAATCTTTTTACACTCATGAGAGAGTTATTGTGAAATCCAAAATTTAATTTCAATTCTTAACAAGATATCTTAATGTTACAAGTGAGTTGCACTTGCAACTTGTAATCAAAACAAGCATACACAGCTGTGAAGATAAATTTTTTAAAATAATTATGCAAAAATGTTCCTTCAGCTGTGAAGTCTTACCATATCATGGCTGCAATAGTAAAAATAATTGTTATTCATTGAGTAAAACTATATAGTAGTTACTGTATCAGGCATTTTAAATATACTTAGCCATTTAACCAACAAAGGTCCATCTAGTCAAAGCTATGGTTTCTCCAGTAGTCATGTATGGATGTGAGAGTTGGACTATAAAGAAAGCTGAGCATCAAAGAATTGATGCTTTTGAACTGTGGTGTTGGAGAAGACTCTTGAGAGTCCTTTGGACTGCAAGGAGATTCACCTAGTCCATCCTAAAAGAAATCAGTCCTGAATATTCATTGGAAGGACTGATGTTGAAGCTGAAACTCTAATACTTTGGCCACCTGATATGAAGAAGTGACTCAGTGGAACAGACTCTAATGCTGGGAAAGATTGAAGGCAGGAGGAGAAGGGGACAACAGAGGATGAGATGGTTGGATGGCATCACTGACTTAATGGACATGAGTTTGAGTTAACTCCGGGAGTTGGTGATGGACAGGGAGGCCTGGTGTGCTGCAGTCCATGGGGTTGCAAAGAGTTGGACGTGACTGAGCGACTGAACTGAACTGAGCCATTTAACCTTCAAAATATATACAGTAAGTAGCATCTCTTTTCCCATTTTACAGATAAGGAACCTGATAAGTTTAAGTGACTTGACCAAAGTTATTCAACTTGTAAGCATCAAAACCAGGATTCATGCCCCTAAAGGCTATTTCCAGTAACAAATGAAAAATGTAGGTTCGATCTCCTACCCTAGCAACTAAACATTTGTTGCTAAACATCTGTTGCTAAACCCTCGTAACTAAGCATCTGTAAATTGGGTAGAGAATGAAAAGCAGTGCCAGAAGAAAGATCCGATCTGCATCCTCATTTTACAGTGGCCGAGTGACTTGACCCAACCCAGACAACTGCTTGTTGGTAAAGCTCTGATTGGAAGCCCTAAACCCTGCTTTGTTTGGTGTTCTTTTCCACTCCGTTTCCTTAGACAAAACAAGTTAGGAGCGTGAATAGATCCATTACAGGACATAGTCCTCTCTCCTTAAGTGAGCTGAGGCTATGAGAGTTTTCTGGCGATTACTTCCCTCATATTACTTTAGGAATGTCTTATGTAATGTGTCCTCTTGAAAGTTGTCTGTAAGTCACGAAATGAAGTTGGATGGAGTCTTAAAATTCCATTAGACCCACTCATTCATTCTTGGATAAGGAAATCCTATCCCAGTGAGATGAATAGGTTCCTCTAAGGTCACACACCACCAGTAGCACCAAAATCTCCCTCACTCTACCACATTGCTTTAAGCATTTGTATTGAGATACAGAGAAAAAATAAAAGAGAAAAGAGAATTTTAGAGTCCTAGGGAATTTTGTTCCTAAAACTTTTATTATGAATGGTTTTGTACAGTGGAAAATCCTTCTATGAAGAGAATAATTCTCTCCATTTATATCTTCTGTATCTTTTCTATTTTTCTATTTTAAGTTTATTGAATTCTTTGTATCCTTCAACTTTTGTCCACAGAAATGTGGATCATTAAACTCAATTATTCATACAAATTTAAATTTAAATCTAGATTGTCCGTATCTTTCTTTCTTCTAAATCTTGGGTATGGGAACCTACGATAATTCCCATGGCTTAAAGGAGTCATGAATTGAGTGGAAATTTGGCTCCAAGTTTTGCCAGATAGTTTCTATGTTGATGAGCATTACATATTACCAACATGAAAAGGAGCTTAAACCAACGAGCCCACTCTTTCAGAGTCTAACTTTGTTCTCCTCTGTTGGCAGGAAAACTAGAAAGAAACTATATTTTGTATGTGCAAAGCTAGCCAGACATTGTAAGCATGTGGTAACATGAGCCTTATCTCTCAGACCATTATCAAAGATTGGAATAAGCAAGAAAGGGACGCCGATCACAATCATTACAGTGATTTCGAGTTCATTGCAAATACAGTTGTACGAGAACTTAGAACTTCTGCCAACTTATCTGTTGCAGCAAATGGCAGCTCTTCTTGAACATGTCTGAACACAGGAATGCCCAGCTATAGGAAAATATGGAGAAAAACTCTGAATTGATTTAATAGAAGAACTAGAAAGTGATCATTCACATTGCCAAATCATGTTTCATTTTGTTAAAGATTATGGTAATTACTTTCCTAATAAGTTCTTCAGGGCTGCTGAAATATAATTTTTACAAAATGAAAACCATGACTCACATGCAAATATAAAATGAATGCATGTCAAAGATTTAATTCACTCATTTATTAATGAGGGAATTGGGAAGATGTCAAGACTCTTTCAAAGAGCATTTGAGGACTTAGATTCTTACAGGCAATTTACTAAAAGAATATTAGGATAAGATTGCTGGAATAGATACTCCCCAAATATCCTATAGGGCAATAATCATAATCTCTGGGTTTATCTATTTCACAAGAAAAAAAACATTGTTTGCATCTCTACTGAAAAAAAAATCTATATGTTTCCTGGTAACATCACTGAGCCTAAGATCTTTAATTAGTAAATAGCAAATGAAACATGACATCCCCTAGATATCCCTGGGTGGACCTTCAACCAAAATGATCCTGACAAGATTTACCATTTACTCTTCCCACTTTTTCCAGTGTTCGCTACTTTTCCTTACAAAGATATCTAATTTTTAAAATTAATTACATATTTTTGGTAATATTGACCCGGGGAAGACTAGAGATCTCTTCAAGAAAATTATAGATATTAAGGGAACATTTCATGTAAGGACGGGGCACAGTAAAGGACAATTGTAAGGACCTAATCAAAGCAGAAGACATTAAGAAAAGGTGGCAAGAATATATAGAAAAACTATGCAGGAAACAATTGAGAACTATTCCTTAATGACCCGGATAACCACAATGGTGTGTTCACTGACTTAGAGCCAGAAATCTTAGAGTGTGAAGTCAAGTGGGCCTTAGGAAGCATTACTATGAACAAAGCTAATGAATGTGATGGAATTCCAGCTGAGCTATTTAATATCCTAAAAGATGATGCTGTGAAAGTGCTGCACTCAATATGCCAACGAATTTGGAAAACTCAGCAGTGGCCTCAGGACTGGAAAAGGTCAGTTTTCATTCCAATTCCAAAGAAGGGCAATGCCAAAGAATGTTCAAACTACTGTACAATTGCACTCATTTTACATGCTAGCAAGGTTATTCTCAAAATCCTTCAAGCTAGGCTTCAGCAGTGCCTGAACCAAGAACTTCCAGATGTACAGGCTGGTTTCAAAGAGGTAGAGGAACCAGAGATCAAATTGCCAACATTTGTTGGATCATGCAGAAAGCAAGCGAGTTCCAGAAAAACATCTACTTCTGTTTCATTGATTATACCGAAGCCTTTGACTGTGTGGATCACAATAAACTGTGGAAAATTCTTAAGGAGATGGGAGTACCAGACCACCTTACCTGACTCCTGAGAAACCTGTATGTGGGTAAAGAATCAACAGTTAGAATTGGACATGGAACAACAGACTGGTTCCAAATTGGAAAAGGAGTACAACAAGCCAGTATTTTCCCTCCTGCTTATTTAACTTATATGCAGAGTACATCATGAGAATGATAAATCACAAGCTGGAATCAAGATTGTTGGGAGAAATATCAGAAACCTCAGATATTCAGATAAGGTACCACTCTAAAAAAAGCCTCTTGATGAGAGTGAAAGAGGAGAATGAAAAGGCTGTAAAACTCAACATTCAAAAAACTAAGATCATGGTATCTGGTCCCATCATTTCATGGCAAATGGATGGGGAAAAATTGGAAACCATGACAGACTTTATTTTCTTGGGCTCCCAAATCACTGTGGGCAGTGACTGCAGACATGAAATTTAAAAGATGCCTGATCCTTGGAAGAAAAGGAATGACAAAACTAGAGACGGTACTAAAAAGCAGAAGCATCACTTTGCCAGCAAAGGTCTGTCTAGTCAAAGCTATGGTTTTTACAGTAGTCGTGTGCGGATGTAAGAGTTGGAGCATAAGCAAGGCTAAGCACTGAAGAATTGATGCTTTTGAATTGTTGTGCTGGAAGAGACTCTTGAGAGTCCCTTCCTTGGACAACAAGGAGATCAAGCCACTCAGTCCTAAAGGAAATCAACTGAATATTCATTGGAAGGAAAAGGAATTCAAATTATTACAAAAAATAAAAGTTGTGTGTAGAAGAATGGAAAGTACTTAGAGGAAGCTTTGAGATGGGGCACCATAGACTGCAAGCCGCCTTTGATCTACTCCTGTGCTGTGCTGTAGGAGTGCTTAGTTGCTCAGCTGTGCCTGACTCTTTGCAACCCCATGGACTGTAGCCCGCTAGGCTCCTCTGTCCATGGGCTTCTCCAGGCAAGAACACTGAAGTGGGTTGCCGTGCCCTCCTCCAGGGAATCTACTACTGCTATTTGTCAAATGCCAGGTGTGTCACATTAGGTATTTTATTAGCACGGTGTCTAATTCTCAGGTAATGATCCTAAAAATAACTCTATTATGATACTAGATTCGGAGAAGGCGATGGCACCCCATTCCAGTACTCTTGCCTGGAAAATCCATGGACGGAGGAGCCTGGTAGGCTGCAGTCCATGGGGTCCCTAAGAGTCGGACACGACTGAGCAACTTCCCTTTCACTTTTCACTTTCATGCATTGGAGAAGGAAATGGCAACTCACTCCAGTGTTTTCGGACACGACTGAAGCGACTTAGCAGCAGCAGCAGCAGCAGCATGATACTAGATAACTTACTTGAGATCACACAGCTACTGAGTATGAATCAGGGTCTAAATCCTCAATTAGTGGGCTTCAAAGCTTGTGCTCTATGGAGGTTACTCTATACTCTGCCACTTCTCACCATGTTATTATGAAAGTAAGGATCTTAAAACTTTACACGTTTAATTTTAACCACAAATATAGACTCTCAATCCTTGCCTCTGTATGAAACCTATAACTGATATTTAATGGAGATAGACTGATTGCTAGCCAGCGTTCAAGTGCTTTGCCCTGGTTGTCTTATTCAATTATCCCAACAGCCCCATGAGGGTGATTATAAAGCACCCTTACTTTACAGTTTAAGACTAAACACAGTGATATTTAATTAAATCCTCATTTGCTCTAATTTTAAAACCTCCAAGTGTCTTGTAGCATGGTGTAGCTGTAAAATAGACTCTCTTTCCCTCTCTGAGTGTATAATCCTTAGATACTGTGTAAATGTAAGAAAATATTGACGTTTGTAAAACGAGGCAAATACTGAGCAGAAACATAGATTAAACAGAGATGTAAATCATGTCCATTAGTAGCTTTCCTAAAGCATTGTGAACATTTCAGAGAAAAATATATCAGTGGTAACTTTTAACTTTTGGAAAATCATGAGCTTGCTTTTTATGATGGTACAAACACTAATTCAGTAATCTGGACTTTCTTACTCCTGGCCCTTGATTTAGAAAGTGGAGTTATATACACTGATATTCTTTCTTTATTTTTCTTTATTTCAAAAAATCTCTAGGTAGGAGATTTCTTGGTAGGACACAAGACTTGAGAAGAACAAATTTGTCATTATCTGTGCTTTGTTTTATTTTTTTATTTTTGTTGTAGCTAATAGTTCCAAATGACTTTCATGGGGTTAATTTATTAGAATTCCCTTTTTACATCTTGTCAGAATAAAATGTTGGAACTGATGGGTAGAGATATGTGGACACATGGTATTTTCGGAAGCTGAGTACATCTAATTTTAAATGTATGGGGTTTAAATGAATGCACATGTTAGTTTGTCTGACCTTTCTAACTCATTAACTGCAATTTACATATTTATTGGCATGAGAATTTTACTGGATGGATATGTGTAGAATCCCAGAGTCACAAGGGATCTTTTGAGATCATCATGTCCAAATTCTCATTCAATCAAGATAGCTGTTTCACAACATCCTTGCTGTATAATTGTCTCATCATAGGGAATTGATTATACCTCTTTGGGCTTTTAATGACTAACTAATGTCTATTAGTTTCCTAGGCTGCCATAACAAATTACCACAAACTTGGTGGCTTAAAACAACAGAAATTTATTGTCTCACAATTCTGGAGGTTACAAGTCTGGAATCAAGGTATTGGCAAAGCTATACTCCTTCCAAAACCTTTAGGGGAGGATCCTTCTTTGTTTCTCCCAACTTCCGGTAGCCCCAGATATTTCTTAGTTTGTGGCAGCATAACTCCAATCTCTGCCTGTCTGTATCTCTCTCTTCACACAACTGTCTTCCCTTCTTCTTCTTATTATTCCCCCTCCAGCCATATTGGATCCAGGTCCCACCCTAATGATCTCATCTTAATTTTGTTACATGTGCAAAGACCTTACTTCAAAATACGTTTAGGACTTCAATGTATTTTTGGTGGGGTACTTGGCGGAGGAGTCATAATTCCATTCACAACACACAGTATACCCGAAAGAGCTAACTGAGTACTCTGGCTATTTCCCATTATTGTGCTTCTGTTCTTGGCTTTTTGGCCACGAATCCTTCATAGCTATTCAATCCTAAAGTCTCACCTGTCATTGTTTCCTTGTGACCCCCTACCTGCTGACCGAGTACCGCAGGGAGATTCCAGACTCAGATCAGACTTACCCCGAACCAGTCTTAAATCAGTCATTCCAGGAAGCTTATTATACCTTTGGATAGATGAAGTTGTTTAGAGTTCTTTTTTATATTTGGTATAAAACTCCCACCTTTGGTCCTATTTCTTTTTTTTTTCTGTAGTAATGAAAGGTTGATGCTGAGCCACGAAAGACACCAGGATTCTTGGCCTCCAGAGGAGAGGAATTCAATCTGGGGCCAGTGACGAGGCTTGATCACTCAGAACTTTTCTGCAATAAAGTTTTATCAAAGTATAAAAGAGATAGAGAAAGCTTTAGACATAGACATATGAAGGAGGCAGAAAGAATTCCCCCCTGCTAGTCTTTAACAGGAAGTTATATCCCTACTAGCAGGCTGCTAATTAGAGAAAGGAAATGTCAACATCTGTTGGATCATTGAAAAAGCAAGAGAGTTCCAGAAAAATATCTACTTCTACTTTATTGACTATGCCAAAGCCTTTGACTATGTGGATCACAGCACACTATGGAAAATTCTTAAAGAGATAGGAATACCAGACCACCTTACCTGCCTCCTGAGAAATCTGAATGCAGGTCAAGAAGCAGCAGTTAGAACTGAACATGGAACAACAGACTGGTTCCAAATCAGGAAAGGAGTACATTAAGGCTGTATATTGTCACCCTGCTTATTTAACTTCTATGCAGAGTACATCATGCTAAATGCTGGACTGGATGAAGCACAAGCTGGAATCAAGATTGCTGGGAGAAATATCAATAACTTCATATATGCAAATAACACCACCCTTATGGCAGAAAGTGGAGAAGAACTAAAGAGCCTCTTGATGCAAGTGAAAGACGAGAGTGAAAAAGTTGGCTTAAAACTCAATATTCAGAAAAGTAAGATCATGGCATCCAGTCCCATCACTTTATGGCAAATAGATGGGGAAACAGTGGAAACAGCGGCTGACTTTACTTTTCTGGGCTCCAAAATCACTGCAGATGGTGACTGCAGCCTGAAATTAAAAGACGCTGGCTCCTTGGAAGAAAAGCTATGACCAACCTAGACAGCATATTAAAAAGCAGAGACATTACTTTGCCATCAAAGGTCTGTCCAGTCAAAGCTATGGTTTTTCCAGTAGTCATGTATGGATGTGGGAGCTGAACTATAAAGAAAGCTGAGTGCCAAAGAATAGATGCTTCTGAACTTCGGTTTTGGAGAAGATTCTTGAGAGTTCCTTAGGCTGCAAGGAGATCTAGCCAGTCAATCCTGAAGGAAATCAGTCCTGAATATTCATTGGAAGGACTGATGCTGATGCTGAAATGCCAATACTTTGGCCACCTGATGCGAGGAGCTGACTCATTGGAAAAGACCCTGATGCTGGGAAAGATTGAAGGCAGGAGAAGAAGGGGACGACAGAGGATGAGATGGTTGGATGGGATCACTGACTCAATGGGTATGAGTTTGAGTAAGCTCTGGGAGTTGGTGGTGGACAGGGAAGCCTGGTGTGCTGCAGTCCATGGGGTCTCAAACAGTCAGACACGACTGAGCAACTGAACTGAATGTGTCAAAACTCAGAGAGTGGCACCAGGCCCCTCACCCACAACATGCATTTTGAGATAACATTGGCATAAGGTGAGTCATCCCGGGCCATAAAACGATTGACATGAATCTTGAAGAAAGGCAGGTTTCCAAGCAAATACATAGTTTCATTAACATAGCTTAAGAGAACATTTGCATAAGTAAAACATACTGGTTTGTCGGTTCTGAGCCTTAGGCAAACCAACTTGAAGAAAGACAGAGTCTAATGTAAATACACAGTTCATTAAAATAGCATAAGAAATACATTTCCGTAAGAAAAACACATTGGTTGGCTAAAGGTTTGAGAAAAGTTAAATTCAGGTGGAACCAAGTGTCATCATGGCAACACAGAATTTTAAAAGAAACCTCCTTTTAATTTTGTATAGAGAAGGGAAAAAACATTTGACACTTGTAGTTTGTTTCCTCCTGCTTCTTAAGAGAAAGATAAAAAACGTCTTGACACTTGCAGCCTGTTTCCTCCTTTGGAGACCCCTAGGTTTCCTGCCTGTTACCCTCTCAGTAACACACAAAATAATACATCTATTTGTAAAAATAATGCCATATTTTACAATGAGAAGTCTGCTTCCTGGAAGAGGGCTTTCACGTGATGATGCTGGCACCCTGATCTCAGACTTTGAGCCTTTGCAACTGTGAATAGTAGATTTCTGTTGTCTATTTTTAAAAATCATATTTCTATATCACTATAATTTACAGAGATTTTATATTTTCACATTAAATATCAACAAGAATTTCTTAGAAATTAATAAAATGAATTGTCCATGGTCATACAACCTTTGAATGGCAAAACTTGGATTCTCTTCAAGGTCATGTGACTCCAGGGCTGAGTTCAGTTGCTCAGTCATGTCCAACTCTTTGCAACCCCATGGACTGCAGCACACCAGGCTTCCCTGTCCATCACCAACTCCTGGAGCTTGCTCAAACTCACGTATCGAGTCAGGGATGCCATCCAACCATCTCATCCTCTGTTGTCCCCTTCTCCTCCTGACTTCAGTCTTTCCCAGCATCAGGGTCTTTTCCAATGAGTCAGTTCTTCACATCAGTTGGCCAAAGTATTGGAGCTTCAGCTTCAGCATCAGCATCAGTCTTTCCAATAAATATTCAGGACTGATTTCTTTTAGGATGGACTAGGTGAATCTCCTTGCAGTCCAAGGGACTCTCAAGAGTCTTCTCCAACACCACAGTTCACAATTCTTTGATGCTCAGCTTTCTTTATGGTCCAACACTCATATCTGTATGTGACTACTGGAAAAGTCATAGTTTAAACTCTACAGACCTTTGTTGGCAAAGTAATGTCTCTGTTTTTTAATATGCTCTCTAGGTTGGTCATAGCTTTTCTTCCAAGGAGTAAACATCTTTTAATTTCATGGCTACAGTCACCATCTGCAGTGATTTTGGAGCCCAAGAAAATAAAATCTCTCATTGTTTCCATTGTTTTCCCATCTATTTGCCATGGAGTGATGGGACCAGATGCCATAATCTTCATTTTTTTATGCTGAGTGTTAAGCCAGCTTTTGCACTCTCCTCTTTCACCTTCATCAAGAAGCTCTTCACTTTCTGCCATAAGGAAGGTGTCCTCTTCATATCTGAGGTTATTGATATTTCTCCTGGAAATCTTGATTCCAGCTTGTGTTTCCAGCCTGGCTTTCCTTATATTGTGCTTTAATTATTGTAGTCCTCTTCCTTATGATGCTCCTTTAAATATTTGACCAAACACTTACATATTCTACTTTCTAGTAACCCCATTATTACTTATATTCCTAAATTCAACCTTTGTAAACATATTCCAGGAGACATATAAGAATGTTCTTGGCAAAACTAATCACAATACAAAAAACCTGAAATAACCTTACAGCCCCATTGACAGTAGAATGGATGATCAACTTTGTATATTCATTCAATGTAATACTGTTTTGCCACAGGAATGGGAAAGGTCAATTTTCATTCCAATCCCAAAGAAGGGCAATGCCAAAGAATGCTCAAACTACCGCACAATTGCACTCATCTCACACGCTAGTAAAGTAATGCTCAAAATTCTCCAAGCCAGGCTTCAGCAGTACGTGAACCGTGAACTTCCAGATGTTCAAGCTGGTTTTAGAAAAGGCAGAGGAACAAGAGATCAAATTGCCAACATCTGCTGGATCATGGAAAAAGCAAGAGAGTTCCAGAAAAACACCTACTTCTGCTTTATTGACTATGCCAAAGCCTTTGACTATGTGGATCACAATAAACTGTGGAAAATTCTGAAAGAGATGGGAATACCAGACCACCCGACCTGCCTCTTGAGAAACCTGTATGCAGGTCAGGAAGCAACAGTTAGAACTGGACATGGAACAACAGACTGGTTCCAAATAGGAAAAGGAGTACATCAAGGCGTATATTGTCACCCTGCTTATTTAACTTCTATGCAGAGTACATCATGAGAAACGCTGGGCTGGAAGAAGCACTAGCTGGAATCAAGATTTCTGGGAGAAATATCAATAACCTCAGATATGCAGATGACATCACCCTTATGGCAGAAGTGAAGAGGAACTAAAAAGCTTCTTGATGAAAGTGAAAGAGGAGAGTGAAAAAGTAGGCTTAAAATTCAACGTTCAGAAAACTAAGATCATGGCATCTGATCCCATCACTTCGTGGCAAATAGCTGGGGAAACAATGGAAACAGTGAGACTTTATTTTGGGGGGCTCCAAAATCACTGCAGATGGTGAGTGCAGCCATGAAATTAAAAGACGCTTACTCCTTGGAAGGAAAGTTATGACCAACCTAGATAGCATATTCAAAAGCAGAGATATTAGTTTGCCAACAAAGGTCTGTCTAGTCAAGGCTGTGGTTTTTCCAGGGGTCATGTATGGATGTGAGAGTTGGACTGTGAAGAAAGCTGAGCGCCGAAGAATTGATGCTAATAAACTGTGGTGTTGGAGAAGACTCTTGAAAGTCCCTTGGACTGCAATGAGGTCCAACCAGTCCATCCTAAAGGACATCAGTCCTGAATGTTCATTGGAAGGACTGATGCTAAAGCTGAAACTCCAATACTTTGGCCACCTCATGCTAAGAATTGACTCATTGGAAAAGACCCTGATGCTGGGAGGGATTGGGGGTAGGAGGAGAAGGGGATGACATAGGATGAGGTGGCTGGATGGCATCACTGACTCAATGGACATGAGTTTGAATAAACTCTGGGAGTTGGTGGTGGACAGGGAGGCCTGGCATGCTGTGATTCATGGGGTCGCAAAGAGTCAGATATGACTGAGCAACTGAACTGAACTGAATATTATTCAGCAGTATAAATTATTGAACAAAAACAGAAAAGCTGGATACTACAAATGTTAAACATTAAGTGAAATAGTAAGTTCTAAAAGAATATATTAAATATATCTTTTTACAGAGTGAAAATCAATTAAAATTAAAACTATACTTTTAGATGAGATGAGATCTGATTATGTAAGATGAAAGGAAGGGATGCAGAAACACAAGGTACAAGATGGTGGTTACTTTAAGTTGAGGAGAAAGGGATGGTAGAGGATGAGATGGTTGGATGGCATCACCAACTCAATGGACATGAGTTTGAGTAAACTCCGGTAGTTGGTGATGGACAGGGAGGCCTGGTGTGCTGCAGTCCATGGGGTCGCAAAGAGTCGGACATGACTGAGCGACTGAACTGAACTGATTCAAGTGAAAACAAACCTGAAGGCCACTGTTTATATCCCTCAACTTGGATGCCCCATGTTTCTTAGTTTCTCATCCAGGGACGGGGGAGCCTGGTGGGCTGCCATCTATGGGGTCGCTAGAGTCGGACACGACTGAAGCGACTTGGCAGCAACAGCAGCAGCATCTGATGTAGCTTTAGAGCGTCTCACCATCTTGGTCATGCTCTTCACTTAGTCAGCATTTTCTCTTCAAGTGTCACACCAGAGGGCAAACGTGTGTTCTGTCTAATGCAGAGCCAGTGGACCATTTACTCTCATGATCTGTATAGAAAAGTCCTATAAATACTAAACTTTACATTAACTTTTTAGAAGTCATTTGACATCATGGGCTCATACTGATCTGTGGTCATTTGAGAACTTTGTATTATTTTTTCATGCCATAACTCCCATGCCACATTTTTCATCCCACTGAATCCAGATTCTCTCATCTTACATTACATTTAAAAATTGTTTTCATGAATCTAAAAAGTCATGTAGGGCTTCCCTGATGGTCCAGTGGTTAAGAATCTGCCTGCTAACATAGGGGACACGGGTTCCATCCCTGGTCCAGGAAGATTCCACGTGCCAGTGTAGCAGGGGGCAGCTAGGCCCTTGCACCACAACTAATGAAGGCTGTGCACACTCTAGAGCCTTCAAGCTAAACAGATGAAGCCCAGGCAATCTAGAGCCCAAGTTCTGCAACAAGAAAAGCCACTGCAATGAGACGCAACTGGAGAGCAGCCTCTGCTCGCTGCAACTAGAGAAAGCCTACAGGCAGCAATGAAGACCCAGCACAGTCAATAGTAAGTAGACTAATAAGTAAAATTAAAAATTCATCATACACATAGTTACAAGTTTCAAAAAATCATTTACATTTATCTTTGTTAAAATTTCAAATAGTCCATTTTTTAGATCTTTCAGATAAAGTAGAATCTCCATTCTGTTATTGAGTATATTAACTTTCCTCACCCATTTTGTCACGTTCACAAATTTAATTAGTGTGCTCATTATGTTTTGATCCAAATTGATCAGGACATGGCAAAGAATAAAATCCTCTTGGATTTAGCCTGGCATGATTTGTTTTTAATGAGTCTGGGCTCTTTCTGAAGGGTCACAATTCATCTGCGCATTTCTCACTTCAAGAGAAGATAGATGTTATATTTGCCAGTTTATCTGAGTTTTGGTATCTGAGTTTCTGTCATCCATTCATTCATGTATGTTACAGATACTTACTAAGTGCTGCCAGTAAAAAAGTATATAAAATACAGCCTTAATTTCAAAGACTTTGTTTCTCCTGATCCCCATTCCTTTGAAAATCAGGGTTTTGCCTAACTTTGGTCTTCTGGGACATCTAGTAAATATCCCAGAAAATGACATCCATCATTTCTTTAAAAGTGCTGCCATGGGATCAGATTTATGAACATTTTATTAAGACAAGGATAGGATAAGAGGGCAGGAAATTGCTATTGAGGCAAGTCTTTGTGGAGGAGGTAGAATTTCAGGAAGTCTTAAAATAGCTGATGAATTTTGTTTGAATATTGACATAATTGTATTAGATTGACATGATACAGAACTATGATCGAACTGAGGACTAATTATTAACTTGTCCTGAAACAGATAGTAAATATGAACATTTTTACTGCTGTTGGAATAAATCTTAGAGTGTGAGGACTAGCTTGCATCTCACAGGAAAAATGGTTTTCTTTAAAAAAAAAAATAACCTTATTAAGTTCCCTACTTAAAGTTTTATTTTGATATTCTGTATGTGCACATAATACTAGGCTATAAACCTCTGGAAACAGTACCTCAGGCACTGCAGAAACAAAGTTTACAAATTTAATGTAGAATCAACTTTTTTTTCCTTCAGAATAGTAACTTTTTACTGCCTGGTCGTGCTCCATTACTGTGCTAACAATTCTATGGGGATAAGGAATTGAGATTTTACTAGAAGTAAGCCGAGTAACTTTCCCCTAAAACTACGTGGTAGAATTGTCACTTCATTACTAACATGGACTTCATTTTACCATTCAGTTATTCTTTTCAACCAAAATTTTGCCCATTATGCTGGGTGTGTGTGTGCATTTTGCTTTCTGTACTTGTCCATTTCTTACATCTGTTTCCTTACTTGTCCATTTCTTGTACCTAAGTCCCTTTCTTGTTTCGGAGAGAAAGAGGGGAAAAAGCAATATTTTCTCAGTTCCCTTTCTTTAGTGCTATTGTTTCTCTTCTCAAAGTGTCTACTTTTGGCCATATTGAAGGTGGTGAGAAACAAATTGGCCAAATTGAAGGCGGATTAGGCATGGCTTTGTGACAGAGTGGTTTTTCCTTAGGGCTTTTAAAAAGCAGTCAACCACTGAGAGATTCTTAAGAAAAAGGCTACAGAAGTAATTTAAAGAAGGTAGAAATGGTGAGGCAGTAGAAATTGTCACATGTGCAAGGTTATTTTTTCGGTTATTATGTAAGTCAGTCCTGAGCTGACTCCTCTGACACCAGAGAAAGTCTACACTTAATGTCTGTTTTTTCCTTTGTTTTGTGGGGGAACAGGGTGAAGTGGGCAGCAGAAGCAGGGCCAGAGAAGAATGTCAAAGAAAGAGAGGGAAAGGATGGCAGTGTGGGTGAGATGCCTTATGTATTGGTAGGAACTTGAGACTTCTTACTGAATTCTCAGCTTAAATGCAATTTGGGGGAATACAAATTGTGATTTTGCAGGAATACAAAAAAGTGATGGCTTTGGCCAATACCATAATATATTTTGGTGTTGGGTATAAAGAGGCAAAATCAGAATTTCTGTGAACTTTTATACATGATGAGAAGGAAGCAAGATGGACAATGGCTTTGAACCAGCTGCTTCACTTGATTAACGGGAAGGTGAGCAAAGAAAAACAGTGACTATCAGCAAATTGCAATCTGTCGATTTATAAATTATTATTTATTAAAATTGATTATGTGCTTTCTTATCAGATGCATCATGAGCTTATAAACTTGAAACATGACCTTTGCCTCCCAGAAATCCTCTTCCAGAAGTTTTTACAAATACTTATTGTTAATATTGGAGAAGGCAATGGCACCCCACTCAAGTACTCTTGCCTGGAAAATCCCATGGGCAGAGGAGCCTGGTATGCTGCAGTCCATGGGGTTGCAAAGAGTCGGACACGACTGAGCGACTTCACTTTCACTTTTCACTTTCATGCATTGGAGAAGGAAATGGCAACCCACTCCAGTGTTTCTGCCTGGAGAATCCCAGGGACAGGGGAGCCTGGTGGGCTGCTGTCTATGGGGTCGCATAGAGTCGGACACGACTGAAGCAACTTGGCAGCAGCAGCATTGTTAATATGTTGACTAAGAAAGGTAAAATTATGGTAGAAAAGTTTCTATTTTATAACCTACTCTTTACAAGTGAGTCATCATCTATTGCCTGTTAACAGATATACTATTTGAACTTAAATTTCCTTTCCCATGTTTTATTCCTACATTAGTCTTCAACTTACCTCCAGAAGTCTCCTATTGTTGACTTAAGTTTTAAGATGAGAAATAAGTATTATTTTATTTGCATTGAAAATGAATATAATGGGGTACCTCTCTACAGCCACTTTTTCTTTATCCCTGTTCTGAATAATAGATCCACCTGAAAATCTATTAAAAACATGAGCCTTCTCTTCATCAAAACGTACAAATCTGAATTTGAGTTGGGAGATCAAGTTCCCTTAAAGGTACAGGGATCCCAGCTGAATAAACTTTATCTGGGATGTAGGACTGAAAGGGTAAGGATATTGTTAAAGCCTAAGCATGGTGATAGATCTGATACAGGAACAGTGGCAGGGAGGTGTTACACATCTTTTACACAGAATATTTCTTGATAGTGTGGAAGCTTCTTTAATTAAAATATGATGAGAACAGCTGGCTACCAGCTAGCACTGGCAACACAACAAGAATGTCAATAATGGCGTCGCAGGAAAAAACTGAAGGCACAGCTGTTTCAAATGGAGACTCTGAGTCTCTAGCCCTACAGACAAGAGCTTCAACTTTTCCATTCGATTCCCATTTGCTTTAGCATCTTGAATGTTGAAAATAAACTGAGAACCTCCCTAGAATTGTTTTAAAAAAAAAATGCCACCAAGGGCATTTAGCGTTTATAAAATGATGAAAGAGTGGTTAATTCTAAACAACTCATCACAAGCCTGATTGTGAGTTACGGAGAACTCAAAAAAAAAAAGCTCTAGGACTCATGACTCGGGGGTGTCCTTTTAAACTGTGCAGTCGCATGTGCCTCTTAGCGACCTCATGGACAGTACCCCGCCAGGCTCCTCTGTCCATGGGATTTTTCCAGGCAAGAATACTGGAGTGGGTTGCTATTGCCTCCTCCAGGGGATCTTCCCGACCCAGGGATCAAACCCGAGTCTCCTGTGGCTCCTGCACTGGCAGGGAGATTCTTTACCACTGAGCCATAGTGGGAAGCCCCACGATGCCATCGGAAGCAGGAAACGCGGGGTTTGGGATGCAGTGCCCAAATCAGGCGGCAGGGAGCGCTAGCGAGCAGGTAATGGTGGCTCCTTGGGAGAACGCATGGAGCAAAGCCATCTCAGGTGGGTTAGGAATGATCCCTGGACAAGTCAGACACATGGTTTTACTCTCCATATTTGGCAGCTTCCCTACCCCTCATTTCCCCTGCTCTCAGTTTCCTTAGCTTTAAAATGGCGGCTAACATGAAACTGAAGTGAGAGAGTACAAGGTGTTTTGAAATCTGCAAATCATTAATGTAATGGGAGGTGTTATAATTTTCTCCACTTTTAGTTAATTGGAAAATGACGGTAAGTAGAATAAATTTTCTTAGTGCCTTTCCCAGTGTATTTAATCTCTTTTGAAGTTGGTAGAAACCCTTAAGCAAGCAAAATATGGGAGCTTATATATACATCTTAGTCCTGGTGGGGGAAAGAAAGGTTTGTAGATTAAATCAATAATGTAACTACAACACGTTGTCTTTCTTCTTTTGTCAAAATGTATCTGAGCTAAATTTGTTCTGTAATACTGATTAGAAAGAATGAAGTTGGCAATTTAACTAAAAAGAAAGGGAACTAAATTTTTGAATGCCTGTTACGTGCCAGATACTTTGCATAGTTTATCTTATCTAATCTCTACAGCAGCACAAGAAATTATTGATATAATATTTCTTATTTACAGATGAGAAACCTGTCGCTCACAGAGGTTAGGTGAATTTCCTACCACACAGCTGGCTATCAAAGCTAGGATTTAAATCCAAGCCTGTTCAACTCCAAAGCATGTGTTCTTCCTACACACCATACCCCATTCTACCAGAAGCATTTTATTGAGAAATAAGGCTTAATCTATTCAAGAAGACTTCTTTAAATATGTATTATTATAGGACACTGCTAAGTCCTAGAAATACAGAGAGGAAATAAGAGAGCACTTGCTCACAACCAAAGCTTCTTGTATCCACATGAAAAAAAGGTAAATTCATTGAAGAATGTTGGAATTAACTTTCAAGTGTGATTCAAATCTTTTCAACAAAGAAGGAGCTTTTATGTTATAATGCCTCTCAATCTATTAACACAGGATCATGTAAGACTGAGAGTTCCTACAAATATCTTGAGACATTCATGTCCCCAGATCTTGTGCTACAACTGAAGTTTTAACTGGAGTGAATTCATACACCTCAATGGTAAAAAGAGAGGCATCATTGTCTATCACATGGACTGAAAAGCCTACTCAAATGTCAGAGCTATCTAGTTTACAGGAGCCTAGAGAGTCTTGGACGATTAAATTCAGGTTCAGTGAGATGAAATTAAGATATCCCTGAACTGCTATGCTTGGAGACAATACCTTCACATGATGTGAATAGAACTGTATTTTTTAAAGTATTTATTTTAGTTGGTGCAGACTATGCTTTCCATCATTGCCTAGACATTTTGGACTTTGTTTCCAAAGGAATTGCAAGCTTTACTTATATAAGAAGCAAACTCTAATCTCTTAACCTCAAAATGTATCCCCAAAGACTGAGGAATAAGGTAAATGGCAAAACAGACACAATGCTTTTTACTTGAGGGATCTGCCAGTAGAGGGCAATATTAGTTTTCACACTTTCCTAATACCTCTGCTGCTGCTGCTAAGTCGCTTCAGTCATGTCCGACTTTGTGCGACCCCATAGATGGCAGCCCACCAGGCTCCCCCGTCCCTGGGATTCTCCAGGCAAGAACACTGGAGTGGGTTGTCATTTCCTTCTCCAATGCATGAAAGGGAAAAGTGAAAGTGAAGTCGCTCAGTCATGTCCGACTCTTAGCGACCCATGGACTGCAGCCTACCAGGCTCCTCCATCCATGGGATTTTCCAGGCAAGAGTACTGGAGTGGGGTACCATTGCCTAATACCTCTAGTGATCCTTAACCATTAAGTTTAAAATAGCTATTTATCACAGAGTGTCAGGCTGGGCTCCCTCTGTTAGATAGCAACTTCTCACCAGCTATCTATTTTACACATGATTTTGTGTATATGTCAATGCTCTCTTCTCTGATCGCCCCACTCTCTCCTTCCCCCACTGTGTCCACAAGTCTGTGATGACTTAGAGGGGTGGGACAGGGTTGGGGCAGGAGAGGCGAGGGAGGCTTAAGAGGGAGAGGATATAAGGATTATGGCTGATTTGCGTTGTTGTACAGCAGAAACCAACACAGCATTGTAAAGCAATTTTCCTCCAATTAAAAAATAAGTAAGAAAGGAAGTTTAGTTAGGGGAAAAAATAGCTATTTAACAGAAATCTTGGGTGAATAAGACCAGTAACATGTTAGAAGCAAAGATAAAGTGTTCGTTGCTCAGTCATGTCTGACTCTACTTGACTCCATGTACTGTAGCCTGCCAGGCTCCTCTGTCCATAGAATTCTCCAGGCAAGAATACTGGAGTGGGTTGCCATTACCTTCTCGAGGGGATCTTACCAACCCAGGGATCAAACCCAAGGCTTCTACACTGGCAGGCAGACTCTTTACCATCTAAGCTACCAGGGAAGCCCCGGTAATATCAGGAGTGGGAAGAAGCAGAGATAAGGCAAATGTAAATTATCAAAGACAATTCTGCAGTTCTATACACATTATATGAAGGTACTGTCACAAGACCTTTTAGAATTAACACCCAAAAAAGATGCCCTTTCCATTTTAGGGAACTGAAATACAAAAGTAGGAAGTCAAGAGATACCTGGAGTAATAGGCAAAGTTGGCCTTGGAATACAAAATGAAGCAGGGCAAAGGCTAACAGAGTTTTGCCAAGAGAATGCACTGGTCATAGCAAACACCTTCTTCCAACAACACAACAGACAACTCTACACATGGACATCACCAGATGATCAAAATTGAAATCACATTGATCATATTCTTTTCAGCCAAAGATGAGAAACTCTATACAGTCAGCAAAACCAAGACTGGGAACTGACTGTGCCTCAGATCATGAACTTCTTATTGCAAAATTCAGACTTATATTGATTAAAGTATGGAAGACCATTAGGCCATTCAGGTATGACCTAAATCAATTCACTTACAATTATACAACAGAAGTGACAAATAGATTCAAGGGATTAGATATGACAGAGTGCCTGAAGAACTATGGATGGAGGTTCATGACATTGTACAGGAGGGAGTGATCAAGATCATCCCCAAGAAAAAGAAATACAAAAAGGCAAAATGGTTGTCTGAGGAGGCCTCACAAATAGCTGAGAAAAGAAGAGAAGCTAAAGGCAAAGGAGAAAACGAAAGATATACCCATTTGAATGCAGAGTTCCAAAGAGTAGCAAGGAGAGATAAGAAAGCCTTCCTCAGTGATCAGTGCAAAGAAATAGAGGGAAAAAAAAGAATGGGAAAGACTGGAGATCACTTCAAGAAAATTAGAGATACCCAAGGAACATTTCATGCAAAGATGGGCACAATAAAGGACAGAAATGGTATGGACCTAACAGAAGCAGAAGATATTAAGAAGAGGTGGCAAGAATACACAGAAGAACTGTACAAAAAAGATCTTCATGACCCAGATAACCACAATGGTATGATCACTCACCTAGAGCCAGACATCCTGGAATGCGAAGTCAAGTGGGCCTTAGAAAGCAGCACGATGAACAAAGCTAGTGGAGGTGATGGAATTCCAGTTGAGCTATTTGAAATCCTGGAAGATGATGCTGTGAAAGTGCTGCACTCAATATGCCAGCAAATTTGGAAAACTCAGCAGTGGTCACAGGACTGGAAAAGGTCAGTTTTCATTCCAATCCCAAAGAAAGGCAATGCCAAAGAATGCTCAAACTACTGCACAATTGCACTCATCTCACACGCTAGTAAAGTAATGCTCAAAATTCTCCAAGCCAGGCTTCAACAGTACGTGAACCCTGAACTTCCAGATGTTCAAGCTAGATTTAGAAAAGCCAGAGGAACCACAGATCAAATTGCCAACATCCACTGGATCATGAAAAACGCAAGGGAATTCCAGAAAAACATCTGCTTTATTGACTATGCCAAAGCCTTTGACTGTGTGGACCACAACAGACTGTGGAAAATTCTTAAAGAGATGAGAGTACCAGGCCACCTTACCTGCCTTCTGAGAAATCTGTATGTAGGTCAAGAAGCAGCAGTTAGAACCGGACATGAAACAACAGACTGGTTCCAAACTGGGAAAGGAGTACGTCAAGGCTGTATATTGTCACCTGCTTATTGAACTTATGTGCAGAGTACATCATGAGAAATGCCGGGCTGGAAGAAGCACAAGCTGGAATCAAGATTGCCGGGAGAAATATCAATAACCTCAGACACACAGATGATACCACCCTTATGGCAGAAATTGAAGAACTAAAGAGCCTCTTGATGAAAGTGAAAGAGGAGAGTGAAAAGTAGGCTTATAATTCAACATTCAGAAAACTAAGATCATGGCATCTGGTCCCATCACTTCGTGGCAAATAGATGGGGAAACAATGGAAACAGTGAGACTTTATTTTTTGGGGCTCCAAAATCACTGCAGATGGTGACTGCAGCCATTAAATTAAAAGACAGTTACTCCTTGGAAGAAAAGCTATGACCAACCTAGATAGCATATTAAAAAGCAGAGACATTGCTCTGCCAACAAAAGTCTGTCTAGTCAAAGCTATGGTTTTTCCAGTAGTCATGTATGGATGTGAGAGTTGGACTATAAAGAAAGCTGAGCATAGAAGAATTGATGCTTTTGAACTGTGGTGTTGGAAAAGACTCTGAGAGCCCCTTGGACTACAGGAGATCAAACTGGTCCATCCTAAAGGAAATCAGTCCTGAATATTCATTGGAAGGACTGATGCTTAAGCTGAAACTCCATTACTTTGGCCACCTGATGTGAAGAACTGACTCATTGGAAAAGACCCTGATGCTGGGAAAGATTGAAGGCAGGAGGAGAAGGGGATGACAGAGGATGAGATGATTGGATGGCATCATCGGCTTGATGGACATGAGTTTGAGTCAGCTCCAGAAGTTGGTGATGGACCTGGAAGCCCGGGGTGATGCAGTCCATGGGGTTGCAAAGAGTTGGAGATGACTGATGGACTGAACTGAACTGAACTATCAAAATATTAATGTCTCTGATAAGAGATGTTTATTTATCTTATCATGATAACTCTAGATATTGGCTGATTATAATGTGGCTGGAGGGTTGCTATCTCTTTGTGGTATTTCCCTGCTGCTGCCGCTAAGTCGCTTCAGTCATGTCCAACTCTGTGCTACCCCATAGACGGCAGCCCACCAGGGTCCCCCGTCCCTGGGATTCTCTAGGCAAGAACACTGGAGTGGGTTGCCATTTCCTTCTCCAATGCATGAAACTGAAAAGTGAAAGTGAAGTCACTCAGTCGTGTCTGACTCTTAGCGACCCCATGGACTGCAGCCCACCAGGCTTCTTGGTCCATGGGATTTTCCAGGCAAGAGTACTGGAGTGGGGTGCCATTGTCTTCTCCAGGTATTTCCCTAGTGTCTAGCATATAAAAGGTTCTCAATGACTATACACTGAATGACCTTGAATAAATAAATGCTGATCAGATATATCCATGTGTACAGACTAAGGGTAGGACAAAGACTTCACACACTTCCTTCTCATTTAGAATGTAGTCATTTTGTGCATAATATCTCTAAATGTTTCCAATAGCACTTTGGAAAGTAGTTTCTGGCCATTCTGAAAATTTTAGGGTAAACTTAAATCAGTGAGCTAATTGTCATAGCTTTTTGTTAGTAGAAGACAAAATTGCTGAATATTCCTTAGAAGAGTTCCAAGTTTTATTTAGTATTGGTTAAGATATTTGGCTAGACTGATTTTATGAAGAGAAAGCTTTGGGATATTAACATACTGCTGCTAAGTCACTTCAGTCGTGTCCGACTCTGTGTGACCCCGTAGACGGCAGCCCACCAGGCTCCCCCATCCCTGGGACTCTCCAGGCAAGAACACTGGAGTGGGTTGCCATTTCCTTCTCCAATGCATGAAAGTGAAAGTGAAGTCGCTCAGTCATGTCCGACTCTTCACGACCCCATGGACTGCAGCCTACCAAGGTCCTCTGCCCATGGGATTTTCCAGGCAAGTGTACTGGAGTGGGGTGCCATTGCCTTCTCCCACGATATTAACATACTGTTGATCAATTGCTGGTTTACTTAAAGGAGCCACTTGTTAACTAGAGTCAAAGAGAATGAAACTGTGACCTTTTTAAAGGATGAATATAGTTGAGAGATATAATACAAATGCATTTGTTGAATATGTCTGTACCTCATTTTGTCAATTTTGGTGTTCAGTTATTATTATTTTGTCCTTTATATAATTTGATAGTAGTAATACTGGTAGTTTGAACTAGTTGGCATAACCCCAATTTTTTTCCAACATCTCTTAAATATGGTTCTAATTTTATACAAAATTTCAGCATATAGCTAAATATTTAGCGTTAAAGATTGCTCTTTGGGGATAATTGAATAAGTTTTCATGCTTCTAATAATTCATTGTACATTTGTACTTAGAAAATAAACCCTACACCATGAACTACAAGTCCAGTGGGAGGAAACCCTTTTCTCTGCAAACTTGATGTTCAGTTCATTGGCCAGTCTATAAGCCACAGCAAAACAAATTTGTGGAGATGTTTTAAATGTGGTACAGAAAATCCTCTATCAAGAGATTTGGGATTAGCTGCAGTGTGAGTGGAAGGATTTTGCTGAAATTTGTCCATCAAATTGAGCAAAGTTCTCCCACTAGAGTCATTTATGATAGAATTTGCTTTGGTTCTGCTCAGGTTCTTTCCCAGGTCAATGCAGGTCAAGTTCCTTAAGAAAGTAAAATACGTGATCTATCATCAATATGACATTTTGTTTAAGCAATTTTTAAGGGTTTGGGCTTATGCTAATCTAGGCATACTGTTGTCCTACACTGACTAATGACTGTGAGGCAACAAGCTGGTATGAGGCTATAGTTTGTCACCAGCTGTATTACTAGTCAGTCTAAATAATTTACATGCTAATGACTTTGGTTTCATTAGCAAGCTGTTCTGATTGAAATAGTAGTTGCAATTTATTATAGATAGGTTTTGTTTTTGAGAAAATAATCATGAATTTCTCCCAGCCTCTATGTTTCAGTAACTAACACTAGCTTGAGCAGCAATGATTTGCCATATGGCAATCAGTATTTTTGCTTTAGGGTACATTTTTAAAATGCTTATTTATGCTATATAATGCATTTAGTCTGATTTCAATAGGCCCAATAGAATTTCTTTCAGATGTTATGTATTTTAAGCTTGAGACATTATTCTACTGATAAAATACACTCATGAATTACCATGAATTACTTAATTCACTTCATTGTATGGATGACAAATGACTAATACAAATCATTCATGTTTTTTTACTCTATCATATTCCTGCCTTGTAAAAAATGACTTCAAGTCTCCCTTTGCTATTTATTTTATAAATAACCTTTTTAAATTTTACAACAGTTTTAGATTTGTACAAAATGTGTAAAGATAGAACAGAAAGTTTCCATATACCCCATATCTAGTTTCCCACATTGTTAATATCCTTCATTGATATGGTACATTTGTTGCAACTATAGCAGAAAGTGAAGAGGAACTAAAAAGCCTCTTGATGAAAGTGAAAGAGGAGAGTGAAAAAGCTGGCTTAAAATTCAACGTTCAGAAAACGAAGATCATGGCATCTGGTCCCATCACTTCATGGGAAATAGATGGGGAAACCGTGGAAACAGTGTCAGACTTTATTTTTTTGGACTCCAAAATCACTGCAGATGGTGACTGCAGCCATGAAATTAAAAGTCGCTTACTCCTTGGAAGGAAAGTTATGACCAACCTAGACAGCATATTCAAAAGCAGAGACATTACTTTGCCAACAAAGGTCCATCTAGTCAAGGCTATGGTTTTTCCAGTAGTCATATATGGATGTGAGAGTTGGACTGTGAAGATAGCTGAGCGCCGAAGAACTGATGCTAATGAACTGTGGTGGTGGAGAAGACTCTTGAGAGTCCCTTGGACTGCAAGGAGATCCAACCAGCCATTCTAAAGGAGATCAGTCCTGGGTGTTCTTTGGAAGGAATGATGCTAAAGCTGAAACTCCAGTACTTTGGGCACCTCATGAGAAGAGTTGACTCATTGGAAAAGACTCTGATGCTGGGAGGGATTGGGGGCAGGAGGAAAAGGGGACGATAGAGGATGAGATGGCTGGATGGCATCACCGACTCGATGGACATGAGTTTGAGTGAGCTCCGTGATGGACAGGGAGGCCTGGTGTGCTGCAATTCTTGGGGTTGCAAAGAGTCAGACACGACTGAGAGACTGAACTGAACTGAACTGAGTGAACTAACATTGCTGTTGTTGTTCATTGTTCAGTTGCCAAGCTGTGTCCAAATCTTTGCAACCCCATGGACTGCAGCACACCATATTTCCCTGTCCTTCACTATCTCCCAGAGCTTGCTCAAACTCACGTCCATTGAGTTGGTGATACCATCCAACCATCTCATCCTCTGTCGTTGCCTTCTCCTCCTGCCCTTAGTATTTCCCAGCATCAAGATATTTTCCAATGAGTTGGCTCTTCACATCAGGTGGCCAAAGTATTGGAGTTTAAGCTTCAACATCAGTCCCTCCAATGAATATTCAGGGTTGATTTATCTTTAGGATTGGCTGGTTTGATCTACTTCTACTCCAAGGGACTCTCAAGAGTCTTTCTTAAGCTCCACAATTCAAAAGCATCAATTCTTTGGCGTTCAGCCTTCTTTATGGTCCAACTCTCACATCTGTACATGACTACTGGAAAAACCACAGCTTTGACTATATGGACCTCAGTCAGCCAAGTGACGTCTCTGCTTTTTAATGTGCTATCTATGTTTGTCGTAACTTTTTTTCATAGGAGTAAGCATCTTTTAATTTTGTGGCTGCAATCACCATCTGCAGTGACCAGTATTAACTAAATATTAATTAAACTCTACCATACTTCATTCATATTTGCTAGATTTTTACTGAATGTTTCTTGTTTACTTCAGGATTTCATCCAGATACCAAATTGCACATTAGACTTCTGTAGTCTATGACAAGAATTCTTGGGGGGATTCTTGGAAGGAAGATGACAAATGCTAATCTCATCTCATTAAGAATACATGCTACCAACATGACTTATCATTGTTGATGTTAATTAACCTTGATCACCTGGTGGACTTAATGTTGATGAGGTTTCTACTCTGTATTTTCCCCCTTTCTTTACTGTATTTTTGAGGAGCAAGTTACTTCGTTTAAGGGGTGAGTATTTATCTTCCTTCTCCTTGAGGGTGGTGTTTCTACATATATTATTTGGAATTCTTCTGCATAGTAGAAGAACCCCTTGTTTGTTTTTTTATCCAGTTATTTATTTGTATCCTTATGGACTCAAGAATAATTTTATACTTAGGGTTGTAATTTAGTATTATGTTTTGCTGCTCAAATTGTTTCAGTTTAGACACTAGGAGTTCTTTCAGTGGCTTCTGTGTCCCTTTGACATAAACTATTATTGTGTGTGTGTGTGTGTACCTTTTTTGTTTGTTTTGCATTTCCTTCATTTATGACCCAATAATCCCAGGGACAGGGGAGCCTGGTGGGCTGCCGTCTATGGGGTCGCACAGAGTCGGACACGACTGAAGCGACTTAGCAGCAGTAGCAGCAGCAAGATACTCTAAGCTCATCTTGTGTATTTTCTGTTCCAGCCTTATAATCAGCCATTTCTCTGAGGAGCCCTGGTTCCTTTTTATTGGAAATTTCCACTAGAAACCAAGATTTGGGGGACTTCCTTGGTGGTGCAGTGGTTAAAAAACTCCCTGCTCCCAAGCAGGGGACGAGAGTTCAATCCCCGATTGGGGAACTAAGATCCCACATGCATGCTCTGTGGCCAAAAAGAAAGAAAGGAACCAAGATTTGGGCACTAAGTTTGCCCATTGCTATTGGAGTATCATTGCTTGTAGGCCCTCTCAGCTGACTGAGAAAGGAAATACATATGAGTACATTAGCCTGCATATAAATATGTGTGCAGAATTGCTTCAGTACTATCTGACTCTTTGCAACCCCATGGACCTGCCAGGCTCCTCTGTCCATGGGATTCTCCAGGTAAGAATACTGGAGTGGGTTGCCATACCCTCCTCCAGGGGATCTTTCCAACCCAGGGATCAAATCCACATCCCTTATGTCTCCTGCATTGACAGGTGGGTCCTTTATCACTAGTGCTACCTGGAAAGCCTGCCTGCATATATACACATCTCTATAAATATTTTCATATGTATTTATTTGTATCTGTATCAAGGTATCATTTTCTAGTCTCTCACCACAGGATCACCATAACCTTCTTTTTAATTAAAAAGAAAAAATTTAATTTTAAACTGATTTTAGGGTGAACATTAAAAGGAAAGAAAGATTGATTTTTATCATATATTCCCTTATTTCTTCAAAGGAACCTGGAATTATTTATCATATTTTGATTAATGTGATTTCAATAGTGCTAAGTGTTTTTTTTTTTTTTAAATAAAGGCAGAAAGCCTATATCCAAGTGCTTATTATTGAAGCCAATACCTTTCCTTTTCCATGAATTGATAGAGAAAAAAAAAACATTTGGAGGGATGTGACCAGCTGTAGTTCTTCTGAAAACAGAACAAGAAGAAAAAGGCTTAACTTATGTTAGAAGAAATGTAAGGAAAACATTCTGATCAAGAGAGTTACTGAATGTTGGAATGTAAGATAGAAAGTTAGAATGTCTTCCTCTGAAGTTAGGACAGATTCCCAGCTGTCTAAAATAGTAGGTGTTTTCTGATTTTCAAAGCTCTCTTTCCTCCCTGAATTCTGGGACTCTTTATAATCAAAACCTTAGCCTAGGGAAAATCCCTGTTTGAAAACATGGAAGGGAGGTCTGCAAAAAGAGATAAAAAGTTTCATCCCTAAAAATAAATTGTAGTTAGACTAGAAGTGAAAACAGAAAATGGGTTATGTCTACCATCTGAGCTATACTCTAATACCTTTTCTTATTCTTCAGAATCAAATAAATTGATGTTAGAATATTGGTCTTTCTCTTGTCATTAATAGAAACTGGTCACAGGCATTGATAGATGTTTCTAATAAACAAATGAGTAGCTAAATAAAATATTCACAGCTTCACACTATTCCCTTTTCTTAAGAGCTGCTTTTTTTTCCCCAAAAAGCTACATCCTGCTAAATTGTTCTCACTTTTACAACTCTTTGACTATCATCTGAAGTTAAATAATGATAGCTTCATATAAGCAAGATAATTTAAATACATAAGTTGGCCTTAGATACATAATTTTCTTTGCAGAACATTTATTTTTCCTAGAAATGTCAGGTTCAGGCTAATAATGAAATTATTTTGCATGATAGTGATGAAGTATATTGGAAAGAATCCTAAGAGACTTGGGTTTAACTCCTAGATGTACCATGTACTACAAATGTGATTTTGGGCAAATTGCTTTCCGTTCTTAGTTTGTTCATCTTTGAAATGGCTATAGAAATATTTATCTTATAAGATCATTGTGAATATTGAATGTTTTTATTTCACTTATGTGACAAGAACATGGTTAAAATATCCCTTAGATGGCAATTGCTATTACTGTTGTCATTATTATTGACCATTATGAATTCAGCAGTTCATTAAAGAAACATTATTGAATTTCTACTGCATGTCGAGCACGATGTGTCTGTGAAGATGACCCCAATATAGCCCTTCAGTTCAGTTCAGTCGCTCAGTCATGTCTGGCTCTTTGCGACCCCATGGACTGCAGCACGCCGGGCCTCCCTATCTATCACCAACTCCCAGAGTTTACTCAAACTCATGTCCATTGAGTCGGTGATGCCATCCAACCATCTCATCCTCTGTCGTCCCCTTCTCCTCCAGCCTTCAAGCCCTTATTCTCAAGGAATTCATGGAATCATGGGAAAAATATAAAATTAGTTTGAATCAATACATAATGAAGGAGAAAGCTCAGAACTAGGCTTAGGGGCAGGAAAAGCTCATTATATACATATAATAATAAGCATCCAAAGACTGCTTAATGGATAATGGACAAAGCAAAAGAAATCAAGATTGTAGTATCTTTTTTTCTCCTCCGAAAAGGCCAGTAAAGTGTTTTGTATTATATTACTAATAAAACTTTGAAATATACTATATGGTAATTACTTCAAAGTGTGATTATTAAAATTTTCAATTTTACTGTAAAATAATAGGAAACATGTGGACTGAAGGCAAAAGGAGGAGAATAAAAGTGAAGAGAAGAATGAAAATCAGATAGAGAACCAGGCCAGATGATCTAACCCCTTTGTGTGAATTTCATCTTTAATTTCCTCTTCTGTGAAATGGGGGTCATTATGTTAAACACCTCATAATTTCGGAATGAGAACTGAAGGCGGTTAGCTGTGTTCATACATAAAAAGTACTTAAATGCTCAATAAATATTAGCTAATATAGCTAGTGAGGTAGAAAACTGATAATTATGGGTCCAAAATATACTTCTAAGCCCTACTTTAAAATTTTATGAGACCTTGGACAAGTTACTCTCTGGGACTCAGTTTTCTCTCTGTAAAATGAAGACCCTGGAGTAGAAAGATACTCTCTAAAATCTTTTCTGGCATTTGAATTGAGATAAAGGAGCAGAAAAGACTGGCTTTTTTGCCCTGGCTTTATAGGGACCGATGCTTTCTATGAGAGGGGATGGAGGTTTGAAAGGACATCTGGAGAGAGGTCACTGAGAATAAATTTTAATTTCTTCCTTTTTTTTTTTTTTTCCCCCAGAAAGGGAAGCTTAGACATTCTTGATTCAAGCCTCTCTCCTCCATTAAGTGTTCAGTTAAGCTTTCAAAAGTTCTCCCCAAGTAGTCTGATGACAGCTTGTAGGTCTCTCGGTCTATTTTAGGGGCAGGTGGGTGGATAGCTGAGGTCCTTATGAAGAGCTCACCATTGAAATGCAAACCAGAGTCCTGAGTCCTAGAGAACTAGGACAGAGGCTGGGCCAAAAGGGAGGCTCCCTTTGGACAAACCACCAGACACATGTTCCCTCTTCCTTAGGCAGCATACTTCCCATTCCGTAACAGACAACAGGGGTTTGGCTGACAAAGGGTAGAAGACTCAGTCCCAGTGCTTTTCCCTCTTCTGTCCCCCTGGCTGGCCACAAGCTTTGTGGCTTCATTAAAAATGTAAAAGTAGAATGTTCTATTCCGCTAAGCACGCCATGAAAGAGTTATGCTGTTCTTTCTTCTCTTGACATTTGTACCAAAGGAGAATAAGATTGTAAACATCTGTTTTATATAAGCCAATTCCAGGCTTATAACTTGATTAGTATGAGAATATTTGATGTGATTAATTTTCCAGTTACAACACGATGGCTTTCCATTCTTTTATTGCCTTCTTAAGGAAGACGAGAAAAAAATAATCTAACTTTATTATTTTTTTTTTAAGTTTCATAGCGGTGCCAAGTACAACCATTATGGTCAAAGTACAAATGTACTTATGGTGCAAAAGTACTCTACTTTTAATTCATTGTATTGCAAAGAATAGCCCATTACTTACCCTGTAGAAATGTGCTAAAGTAAACATCAAATAATCCTGGGGCTCGTTACATGGAGAACTAGACATTTGGGGGAAGATCATTGAGGATAATGTCAAACCATCTAGTGAGTTGCAGGAGGCAGTTTACAATAAGCAGTGTATAGACACATTACTTTCTAGCAATTGTCTTGAGAACTCAGTCTTTTAAGGCAATGTTCTCCTGAGCGAGGCTTTATTAGGCCTAGTGTGATAAATGCTTCCAATTAGGTGATCTCTTAAAATTCTTAGCCAGTGAGCAGAGTCTGATCTTCTCCAGAATAGGTGAAAGAATTCCAAGGGAGAAAACTGAATTGGAGAGAAGATTTTAGTGTTGACTTTGCTATGAATGTGCTAGACCACTTTTAAAAACACATTACCTTTTCATATTTCCATCCTAAAATAGAGCAAAGAGAAGAATCTTCTTAAAGAGGACTTCTGAGAGCTAATTTGGTGATTGTTAGCATGAAACAGGAGATGTTCTGCAATCTACTCCACCTTACTACAAAATCTGCATTGTGTCTTCACTTCCAGGAGCAGCTACTCCCTTCTGAACTCCCATCCTTTACCTCCAAGGACCTTCTAGGACATCTTGGAGGTAATCTAGGATAGTATTTAGGGTTGACCAAGAAAGGATAGGTATTAGCTACCATGAAACTTGCTTTTTCCTCTCATCCTGGTCTCTGTCCGTGGAAACTTTAAAGAATGTTTTTGGCTTGCCCTTGTTTGGAATTACCTCTGCAGATCTTTCATAAAAGGCAATGGGAAATTGCCAAATACTTCTGCTGCTTTTTAAAAAAGTAAAACTGTCTATATTTGCAAATAATGTAATCACGTATGTAGAAAGTCCTAAGAATCTGTATGAAAAACCACATCTTATTAAACCGATAACAAATTTACAAATTCAGCAAGGTTGTCAGAACACGATGGCACCCCACTCCAGTACTCTTGCCTGGAAAATTCCACGGATGGAGGAGCCTGGTAGGCTGCAGTCCATGAGGTCACGAAGAGTCGGACACGACTGAGCAACTTCACTTTTACTTTTCACTTTCACGCATTGGAGAAGGAAATGGCAACCCACTCCAGTGTTCTTGCCTGGAGAATCCCAGGGACGGCGGAGCCTGGTGGGCTTCCATCTATGGGGTCACACAGAGTCGGACACGACTGAAGTGACTTAGCAGCAGCAGCAAGGTTGTGGTATACAAAGTCAATATATCAAAAAGCAGTGGCATTTTTTAAACTTTTATTTTATATTGGATTCTAGTTGATTTACAATGTTATGTTAGTTTCAAGTATACAGCAAAGTGATTCAGTTATACATATAAATCAGATCAGATCAGATCAGTCGCTCAGTCGTGTCCGACTCTTTGCGACCGCATGAATCGCAGCTTTCTTTTGCAGAATTTTTTCCCCATTTCGGTCATTATAGAATATTGAGTGGAGTTCTCTGTGCTATGCAGTAGGTCCTTGTTGATTATCTATTTTATATATTGTTACTGTTGTTCAGTCACTAAGTCGTGTCTCTTTGTGACCCCGTGGACTGTAGCACACCATGCTCCTGTCTTTGACTAATTCCCAGAGTTTGCTCAGATTCATGTTCATTGAGTAGGTGATGCTATCTAACTATCTCATCATCTGCCACCCCCTTCTCCTTTTGCTTTCAATCTTTCCCAGCATCACAGTCTTTTCCATTGAGTCAGCTCTTTGCATCCGGTGGCCAAAGTACGAGAACTTCACATCAGTCCTTCCAATGAATAAACAGGGTTGATTTTCTTTAGGATTGACTGGTTTGAAGTTCTTCTAGTCCAAGAGACTCTCAAGAGTCTTCTCCAACACCACAGTTCAAAAGCATCAATTCTTTGACATTCAGCCTTCTTTATGGTCCAACTCTCACGTCTGTACATGACTACTGGAAAAACCATAGTTTTGACAATATTGACCTTTGTCAGCAAAGTGATGTCTCTGCTTTTTAATATGCTGCCCAGTTTTGTCATAGCTTTCCTCCCAAGGAGCAAACCTCTTTTAATTTCATGGCTGCAATCACTGTCCATAGTGATTTTGGAGCTCAAGAATATAAAATCTGTCACTTCGTCCACTTTTTCCCCTTCCATTTGCCAGGAAGTGGTGGGACTGGGTGCCCTGATCTTCGTTTTTTGAATGTTGAGTTTCAAGCCAGCTTTTTCTCTCTTTCACCCTCATCAAGAGGCTCTTTAGTTCCTCTTCACTTTCTGCCATTAGAGTGGTATCATCTGCATATCTCAGGTTGCAGATATTTCTTCCAGCAATCTTGATTCCAGCTTGTGATTCATCCAGCCTGCCATTTATATGATGCAATCTGCATAGAATTTAAATAAGCAGCATGACAATATATAGTCTTGTAGTTTCCAATTTGGAACCAGTTTGTTGTCCTGGTTCTATTGCTTCTTGACCCGCATACAGGTTTCTCAGGAGATAGGTAAGGTGGTCTTGTACTCTTATCTTTTTAAGAATTTTCCACAATTTGTTATGATCTATACAGTCAAAATCTTTAATGTAGTCAATGAAGCAGATTTGTTTGGAATTCCCTTGCTTTCTCCATGATCCAACAAATGTTGTCAATTTGACATCTGGTTCCTCTGCCTCTTTGAAACCCAGATTGTACATCTGGGAATTTCTAGGTTCATGTACTGCTGAATCCTAGCTTGAAGGCTTTTGAACATAATCTTGCTAGCATGTGAAATTAGTGCAGATATTTGGTAGTTTGAAAATTCTTTGGCATTGCCTATCTTTGGGATTTGGATGAAAACTGACCTTTTCCAGTCCTGCGGCCACTGCTGGGTTTTCCAAATTTGCTGACATATTGAGTGCAGCACTTTAACAACATCATCTTTTAGAATTTGAAATAGCTCAGCTGGAATTCCATTACTTCCACTAGCTATGCTTATAGTAATTGTTCCTGAAGCCCACTTGACTTCACATTCCAGGATATCCAGCTCTAGGTGAGTGACCACACCGTTGTGGTTGTCTGAGTCATTTAGACCTTTCTTGTATAAGTCTTCTGTGTATTCTTGCCACCTCTTCTTAATCTCTTCTGCTTCAATTAGATCCTTACCATTTCTGCCCTTTATTGTGTCCATCCTTACATGAAATGCTTCCTTCATATCTCCAGTTTTCTTGAAGAAATCTCTAGTATTTCCCATTCTGTTGCTTTCCTCTATTTCTTTGCATGGTTCATTTAAGAAGGCCTTCTTAACTCTCCCTGCTACTCTCTGGAACTCTGTATTCAGTTGGGTATCTTTCCCTTTGTCCTTTGCCTTTTGCTTCTCTTCTTTCTTCTGCTATTTGTAAAGCCTCCTCAGACAACCACTTTGCCTTCTTGGATTTCTTCTTCTTTGGGGTGATTTTGGTTGCTGCCTCCTGTACAATGTTATGAACCTCTGTTCATAGTTTTTCAGGCACTCTGTCTACCAGATCTAATCCCTCGACTTTATTCATCATCTCCACTGTATAATTATAAGGGATTTGATTTAGGTCATACCTTAATGGTCTAGTGGCTTTTCCTACTTTATTCAATTTAAGCCTGAATTTTGCAATAAGGAGTTCATGAACTGAGCCACAGTCATCTCTCGGTCTTGTTTTTGCTGACTGTATAGAGCTTCTCCTTCTTTGGCTGCAAAGAAAATATTCAATCTGATTTCAGTATTGACCATTTGGTGATGTCTATGTGTAGAGTCATCCCTTGAGTTGTTGGAAGAGGGGGTTTGCTATGACCAACATGTTCTCTTGACAAAACCCCTATAGCTTTTGCCCTGCTTCATTTTGTACTCCAAGGCCAAACTTATTTGTTACTCCAGGTGTCTCTTGACTTCCTAGTTTTGCATTTCAATCCCCTATGAAGAAAAGGACATCTTTTTTTTTCTTTTTTCTTTTTTGATGTCAGTTCTAGAAGGTGGTATAGGTCTTCATAGAACCAGTCAACTTCATCTTTTTTAGAATCAGTGATTGAGGCATAGACTTGGATTACTGTGATGTTGAATGGCTTGCCTTGGAAATGAACTGAGATCATTCTCTCATTTTTGAGGCTGCACCTAAGTACTACATTTCAGACTCTTTAGTCGACTATGGGGCTACTCTATTTCTTCTAAGGGAATCTTTCCCACAATAGTAGATATATTTTATACATAGCAGTGTGTATGTGTTAATCTCAGACTCCTAATGTATTAACAGTTTCCCCTTGTCTTATCCATTGCCGTTATACCAGTTCATAGTTTGGAGCCTGAGGGCAGCAGTGCAAAGCAGTGAAGGGCGGGAGCTTGGGAATCAGCTTGCCTGCGTCTAAATCCTGGTTCCGCTCCTCACTAACCATGACCTTAACGCAAATTTCAGAAACTGGCCAAGTCTCAGTTTTGTTAGATGAAGGATGTTGTTGATATTATTACTGCAGCCTACTCCTACTTTTGTCTCTTTCCCCAGTTTACTTCCCTTATTCCATTTCTCACTCATTGTCTGATGACTTCCCTGGTGGCTCAGACGGTAAAGCGTCTGTCTACTATGTGGGAGATCCGGGTTTGATCACTGGGTTGGGAAGATCCCTTGGAGAAGGAAATGGCAATCCACTCCAGTACTATTGCCTGGAAAATCCCATGGACAGAGGACCCTGGTAGGTCCCAAAGAGTGGGACATGACCGAGCGACTTCACATTCAACTAATCGTTTTGCTTTTTTGCTCTTTAGTTTGAATTCCTTCAGTGTCTTTTCATGCCTTCAGGATATAACACAAGCCCCCACCAACTTCACACAGGTGTGCCCTGACAGCATCTTGCCCCTGACGTCTCCTGTGCCTCTCCTGTCTCTGTCCTGGGCTTTCCTATTGATACTTTAGAGCAGAATGCCAAGGAAAGCAGATCAGCACACATATTTGTAGGACCCCAAATTGTGGGGTTTTTGGCCTGATGGGATCAGTCTTTGACCAGTGAGGATGGTTGCTGATGGCTAGCTAATTTCCTCTTTTACTTCCTTCACTTCCTTTGCTCCTTCACAACATTGAGGGGCTAACATAGGGTTTTCAGTCTGTCCTATAGGACCCAGCAGCCAGTAGCTGAAAGCAGAGGCCGACTTGAGAGTGTACTTTTACACCCGCTCTCCTTCTCTGCTGCATCATTCCCTCTACCCCTCATGCCTGCCCCCTGGCATCACACCCCAGACCTTCATTTAAGGCTCTGCTTTCTGGGAACTTCAGCTAAGACCAACAGAGAATGTTACAGCTGGAACAAATTTTAGAAATTGTTTAGTATGACCTGCTTGTGAGTGACAGAACTGAAAACAATTAGTGGTTGAAGTCACTAGATTCATAGACTAGTGTTCCTTCAGCCTCACAGAGAGTGTTTTTAATAACACAAGTGTGAAAAAAGGCTATATATTACTATTTATTATTATCGTTATTTCTGAGAAATACTCTGTTATTTCCCAGAAATTTATATTGTTATTTCTGGGCTATACTCTGACTTAAGCATCACCGTCTTTTTTGCCCCACCCTTCCTTCTTCCATCCTGGGCCATGTCCTCTTCCTAACCCAATCACTTTCTCCCATTTTATATTCTTGGTGTTCTTAGCTGACTGCCTGCCAACATCTACTTTCAGGGAGTCATTTATTTTATAGTGTAAATAACATTTCTGTACAGGGCTACTTGGGCCCTAGAGATCTGCATTTGAAAAAGAGTTCAAATTTTATTGAAAAGCAGTGGGAGAACCATGTATGTCTCCCCCATGTTGCAAATTATAGTCATCAATTATATGAGACTGGAGTGGAGAGATGCACCGGGATTATGGAAGTTAATGTGTATTTACACTAAATATCCCTTTTCTTTATCACCTGTTTTCCCCATCATGGCACCTTGTAAACCTTAAACATGTTCTTGAGTGTTACCACCCACTTCGATTTGAGGATGCTAGTGAAGCTACAAAAGATCGTCTATAAATAAACAAATACAAATGCCTCCGTAGTTAGGCGTCCCTTCCAAAGCATTGTGTCCCCAATGCATATACACATAGCTTCAAACTTGCAATGCTGTAACTTCAAATAAATATAATGGTAATACTACTGCTAAACTTTATTGAGTACTTGCTGCATTGCCAGGCATTGGGCTAAGTGCATCATAAGCATACTTTTCATTTCGCTCTCAGGCAAAGAAGGACAATGATCCCGGAGAGATGGGAAACAAGTCCTATAACTGTCCCAGTTCACCGTCTACAGAGAATTTCCAGGCCATGGTGTGCGGCAGTGGCATCAAGATGGAGCGGGGAGGAGAGTTCTCCTTGTATATTCAGCTGAGTGCTGACCATCAATGGGCATGTGAGGAAAAAACCACTTGAAAGAGTTCAGGTGACTGTGCCCACGCTCACACTGGGAGGCGGATGGCTCTGTCCTCACCTGCCGGGCTAGAAAACTTCATGCTGCGAAGTGCACTGGGTAGAGTACTCAGGAGAGTCTTTCCTCAGCAATGCGGAATAATTCATTCTCCACTGAACAGTGCTTTGTTCTGACAGGACAAATTTTAAAAATGAGTCGCAAACGGATCAAACTCTTTCCAAATAACTTTAGTCTGTCCCAGAATAGAGTTGAAGAATATTGATAAAACTACAAAAATATCTAGTATAAATTCATAATATAAAGGTAAAATTCATATGTTTGACATTCAATCAGAAAATGTGAGACCTGAAAGGACGCAAGAAAATACAATCTATACTAAGGAGAAACACTGATGAATTGAAACTGATGTAGAGCTGATACAGATAGTAGAATGTCAGTCAAGGACATAAAAAGTTATTAAAACTGTATTCCAGATATTCACACATTTAAAATGAGACATGGAAGACATACATATGTATATATGATTCTGACTGAGCGACTGAACTGAACTGATATATAGGATTCAAAGAGAACTTCCAGAAATAAAAACTGCAGCATCTGAGATGTAAGGTACACTGGATGAGACAACTGGCAGAATAAACATTAAAGAAAAATAGATTAGTGAACTTTAAGAAATAGCTTGAAAACTAGCAAAAATTGAAACATAACAAGAGAAGAAAATAGTAATTAAAAAAACCGAAGAGACCATCAGTTACCTAGTGAACTAGGTAACAATTTCATGGCCTCATATATGTTAATTGTTTCATATAAAAGGACAAAATATTTATGATAGAAATTTCTCACTGGGAACAGTGCAAAAAAGAAGAAAGTGGAGTAACATCTTTAAGATACTAAAAGGAAAACGAAAACCTGCCAACCTAGAATCCTCTATCCAACTAAATAAATAAAAACAACCCACAGACATAAATGAAACAAAACCCCCAAACTGTCAAAAACAAAGGTGAAACAAAGAATTTTTTGAACACACAAAAGTGAAAGAATTCATCACCAGCAGAACGGCACTACAGGAAACAGTGAAGCAAACGCTTCACGGGGAAGAAAATGGTATCAGATGAAAGCCTGGACTCACAAAGAGCTGAACAGCGCCGGAAATGGCGACTACATGAGCAAATACGTTCATTTTTAAATTATTTAAATACTTTAAAAAGATAATCGACTACTTTAAAAATTACATTAATATAGTGTTGGGTTTAAAATATTGTAAAATAAAATGGAATGAAAATAGCAAACAAGATGGGGAGGAAATTAATGGGAGTATATTATTCTGAGGTTCTTTTACTGCATGGGACGTGGTATAGCATTACTTGAAGGAAGATGGTGACATATTTAAACACCCTTGTTATTTAGTTTCTGAGTCCTGCCCGACTCTTTTGCTTTTCCACGGACTGGAGCCCCTCCACTCCTCTGTCCATGGGATTTCCCACCGCCAGGCTCCTTTGTCTGTGGGAATTTCCAGGCTAGAATACTGGAGTGGGTTGCCAAGTCCTTCACCAGGGGATCCTCCCAACCCAGGAATTGAACCCATGTCTCCTGCTTTGCGGCAGATTCTTTACTACTGAGTCATCGGGGAAGCCCTGTTATAAACGCTGTGTGCTTAGTCACTCAGTCCCGTCTGGCTCTCTGCGGCTCCTCTGTCCTCCTCTCTGTAGCCCTCCAGGCTCCTCTGTCCACGGGGTTCTCCAGGCAAGAATACTGGAGTGGGTTGCCAAATCCTCCTCCAGGATAAACACTATAGCAACCACTAAAATAAAATAGTTATAGCTAATAAGCTGGCAATAGAGATAAAATGGAATCATAAAAAAACATTCAGTCAACCCAAAAGAAGGCAGAAAAATGGGAAAAAAGAAACAAAGAACAGAAGAACATATAAAAAACAAATAGCAAGATGATAGATTTCAACCCAACCATATCCACAATCATACTGAATGGAAATAGTCTAAAGAGCTCAATAAAAGGCTGAGATTGTTTGCATAAAAAAGCAAGACCCAATGCTAAGGTGACTACAGGAAACACATTTTAATATACACAAGTTAAGAGTGATAAGATGGGAAGTTATATATCATGCTAAAACACTAATCAAAACTGGAGTGCTATATTAATATTAGACAAAGCATATTTCACAGTAAATAATCTTACCAGGGATAATGAATGTAACTTCACAATGATAAAAAAATCAATTAATCAAACTGACATAATAATCCTAAGTATTTATGCATCTAATTACAGGCTTCAAAATGCATGAAACAAAACCTCATAAAAGGACAAGAAGAAATCGACAAATCCACAATTAAGTCAGATTTTGATTCCGCTTGTTCTGTTAGGAAGGCAGAAATCAGTAAGAATACAGAAGAGTCGAACAACACTATCAAACTAATTGACATTTATGGAGAATTCCCACCAAACAACATTTTTTTCAAGTGTACATGAAAAGTTACCAAGATAGATCACTGAATCCTTACTAGGTCGGTTCTACCATTATTTCCATTTACAGCTGAATCAACAAAGGCATGAAGAGGTAGGTAACTTCTGAAGATACACCGTAATTAAGGGTCACAGCTGGGCATTGCACCCAGATTATCTGACCCAGAAGTCTTAATCAGCAAGCTCTACCCCCTCCCCTGAACACCTGGAACAGCTCAGGTCTCAGTGAAGTCTCTAAGACTTAGAATGCAATCCCTTTAAGATAAACAAAGGAGTAGGTTACTCAAATAGCATTTTCTAAATACTACTTAGAGAGGAAATACTTTCCTCCTTTCTTCTCATATTCTCACTCAGCCCAAATGGCTAGGCTGCTTCCTTTAAATGACATGACTTATAGGTATCATAAACTCAGGTTCCAGAGTCGCTGGGTCTGAAAGGGAAGACAGTTGCAGATTAAAGTCTAAGAGGCTCAGGGGAGCTGGCTCTTCCTGAGGCTGCCTCCGTGTCGGATGGGTGGTCTAACACACATTCCAACTGGATCAAGATGCCTGCTGGCCCCTCTTTAAATGCCAGGATCCGGATAGCAGCTCCTTTAGCAGGATGTGAATACATTTTTATTAAAAAGAGGCAAAGAACCTTCAGCTTATGGTTGACGTTCTTTGTCCACCTTCTTATCTGTTACTGGTACCAAAATGCATGTAATAATGACAAGACGGAAAAACGCTGTACTGTTCTTCAGGGCGAGGTTTCCTCACTTATCAGCAAGAAAATGCCACAGAGGGGAACACCTTTGTAATGAGCCTTTGGCTGAGGCTGGGCACACGGGTGTTCTATGGGAGGAAATATGAAATGATATTATTCTGCCTCACTATGCTGAGGGGAGGATTTATGTTGCTCGGCAAGCATGAATCTTGATAGTGGAATTTAACAAAAAATCAATATTCTCCTTCAGACGGTCTCTCTCCCCCTCCCTCTTCCTTTGCCTCTCTCGCCCTCTCATCCGGTGCACTGAGCCTCCATCCTGTACTCATCACACCCAACTGCTTTGACTCCTACCATCTTTTCCACCTACACTCAGTGACTACCAGGCCCCGATGTCTCTCTCTCGTTTCCCTCCACAACCCTTTTCCCTGTCCTCCCGTTTCTGGCCGGTCCAGCTCTCTCCTCCCTCCCTCCCCACCAAAGCCCCACAGTACCCGAGGAGACCAGAGTGATTATGTGGCTGCAGCCCAGCCGGGAGGACCTTTCCAGCTCCCCCTCCCGGCTGAGTTAAGGGCTGAGGACGGGAAGCTGGGCTGCGCAAGGGGGGTGGTCTCGGTTTCTTGGGGGCGGGCGGGGGTTACTATGAAAGAGGTGTCTGAAGCAACGTTTTGCATCGTAGGGGAAAAAAAAAGGCAATCCCCTTTGTGCACTGGGTTAGCGCAGTGTCCCTCGGTTCGGGACCTCGCCACACATTCTTGCAAGCCATTGTTTACCCCGGGGTTTTGGAGGGGAGGCGCCGCGCGGGTGGGCGCGGAGGGGACCCTGGGAGCGCTTCCCTGGTACTCAGTTGACCCGAGACTCGGTGGGGAGAAGTTGCCCTCCAGGAGGCGGGGCCCCAGAGCCAGGAGGAGGAGGGGGGCGTCCCCTCGACCAATCAGGAGGCGAGGCCGAGCCCGTCTTCCCTTCCCCGGCCCGCTCGCGGGCGGGCGGCGCGCAGTGGAAAGTTGGGAGCCGCTGCGGCTGGTCCGGGCGGAGAGCGGCGGCGGCAGCGAGGGCAGCGGACTCGGCGCGGCGCCGCTGGCTCGGAGCAGTCCCCGGGGCATGGGCCGGGCGCGCCGCCCGCACTCAGCCACACGCCGCCCGGGCCGCGGGCACTCGGCCGTCCCGAAGGAGGCTGCGTCCGGACGAAGGCTGCCGCATCTTTGCCTCCCCAGCCCCGTGCAGGGATTTCGGGTTCGGTGCTCGTCCCCATCTGATTCTCAGCCCCCAACTTTTGGCAAGTTCAAAGAGGTTTCTGTAGTCGAATAAATTGCCCCCAGAGGAAACCCGCTGCCTATTGAGGAGGATTCAGCAGAGTGCTTGGGCGCTCCAGGAAAAAAAGAAAAAAAAGACAAAATGATTTCCTGGGACATGATCCACACCATATTCTTGCTCGCTCTTCTTTATCCTTCCCGAGCGCAGGATGCAATCCCCCAGTCCGAGGTCGAGGCAGAAGAAATTCCCGAGGGGGCCTCAACCTTGGCTTTTGTGTTTGATGTGACTGGTTCCATGTATGATGATCTAGTTCAGGTGATCGAGGGGGCTTCCAAAATTTTGGAGACGTCTTTGAAAAGACCTAAGAGACCTCTATTCAACTTTGCTTTGGTGCCTTTCCACGACCCAGGTAAGGGAAATACTTGTTCTTTGTTATTCCTTATGATTACGTTCTTATGCCTCGAAATTGCGTGTCAGTAAGTTTCAGAACCATTATAAATGTGTAGCTGAATACAGTTGTAACAAAGAATTGCTCGCCTACATCTGGGCTTGCTCTCTGACACCTGCTCGTGTCTCATCCATGGAGATGGCTTGTTTGGGGTGCTTGCACAGTGGTACCCAAACCTGGAAAGCGTAGAATTATGAAAACCAGAGCAATGATATCAAAATCAGAGTTAATTAACTTAAAAATTTTGAAACTAAAGAATGTTTAAGGCAGAGTGGTACATTGGGTATTCAGCAGCAGTACTTTAACAGCTAACACCCAACTTGAGAACATTCTCAAGATAACTCTCAAGTTAGGGGGAGAAAAACCTGTTGTGTGAGACACAGGGAAGCTTGTAAGCAATAATTACTAATGAACTGAAGAGATGAAAATAAGCCATTCATTTGTTAATTGAATCTACTGATCTTCGCACCAGATCATCATTAGTTCTCGGCTCACAGATGGTAATAAATGGGTCCTCCTCTCTTTCAGTAGAAATGCATGTAATTTGCTATGGTGGTGCTCTTTAAAGGTAGTTGAAGTACAATCACTTTATTTTTTGCCCTAAAGCCATGGGTTTCAGCTGCTGCGCGGTAATTTGATCCTCTCTGCTTTTTTCAGTTTCTCTTTAAAGTGGCACCTTTCTGTGAGGCTCATAGGAGCCCTCATTGTCAATGCGAGGGTAGCATTACCTGGGGAGCCCTGGGGCTGGCTGTCTAGCATCCACCTGAGTTTTATTAGCACAACTCACTGCCCAGTCGAAGAAATAAAGCAGTGGTTTCTTGAAGTCCTCCCCCACTGTTCTCTCACATTTTTATTGAAATGCTCTTTTCACTAGAAGACTTTGACACAGCCACTTCGCAATGAAAACTTGATATTGAGAATCTCAAATTCTTTCCTTGTGCTTTTGACAGGCATGTGAGAGTTCAAATTATTGCTTGGTTTTAAATGTGGTAGGTTTCAGCTATTAAAGAATTGGCAGGGGGAGGAGTTTAGAGGGAAAAAGAACTCTGGGATTTTTGTTTGTTCTTCAAGTGATGAAAACAACCTGTCCTCCTCTGTGCTATACATATAACCTTAGTAAATTCAATGTTGATTAAAAATAAAAATTTTAATATTTGAATAAAGAATGATCATTGACTGTGTTAGCTGTCTCAGTGAGACGCCTCATGTGTTACAACGTTTTAATTTATTAAATGTTAAGAGTTGACTCATTGGAAAAGACCCTAATGCTGGGAGGGATTGGGGGCAGGAGGAGAAGGGGAGGACAGAGGATGAGATGGCTGGATGGCGTCCCTGACTCGATGGACGTGAGTCTGAGTGAACTCCGGGAGCTGGTGATGGACAGGGAGGCCTGGCGTGCTGCAATTCATGGGGTTGCAAGGAGTCGGACACGACTGAGCGACTGAACTGAACTGAAGATGCCAATTGTGATGCAGACCAAGACTTTGTAAGCTTGGAATAGGCTAAATATATTTCTTCTATAGGAATGAATCTGACGTTGGCAAAAACGTAAAGTAAAAATTCTTTTCTGTGACACCACAGTTTGCTTTCCTCCAAAAAGCTCTTATGAAGTGATATTGCTGTAAAGAGAACTCAAAAAACTGCCTCAAGTCATAAATGGAAACTAGATCATCATGATATTTATTTTGATATGATATGAAAAAAATTATTGGAATAAATTGTATTGTGGTGTGCTCCCTTCCAGTTGTTACCAAATAGAAAAATTTGTTGTAGTTGACTTTCCTTTATTTTGGCAATCACGATTCAAAGTAGGAGAAACTTAGTATGCTAATAAAAAATGACTAATAAATTAGTTATTTTGAATTAAATAATAAGAGAAAATGATTAACTTAAATTGGCTCCATAAAATTAATTGTATGTATAATTCAGCAAAAGCTATTCTAATTTCATTGTGATTCAAAGGGGTTTTGAACTTAAAGGTGAGAATAGAAATTAAAACATACTAATAACCTTTAGTTTACTAACTCACAATAATGGGTTGTAATATTATCTTTGTATGTCATTTTCTGTTTGTGTGTATGTACAATAATTAAGAGTTTTTGATTCCCTTGTACTTCTGGTTGGTTATCCACTTGGAATCACCAGTGGACAGAAAGGGCCTTGAATAGAGATTTACTGGCTTACTGAGTGACATTGGAAAAGTCTGTCTACATTTTTGTATCCGTTTTCTCAATTATAAAATGGCAGAATTGGATTTGAACATCTCTAAGGTTACTTCCAACAGTAACGTTTTATGACTATTTTACACAGGGTAGTTTTTCACAGCCCCTGATACAACTGACAAGCAAATAAATGATGTGTGTAATTTAATACAATTATATTAATAACTTTGCTTATAGCTGTTCAAAGTGCTTTGGCATCTGTGGTTGAATTTAGCTAGATGAAGTAATGAATAAGATTTGGGATATAGTCTCAGGCATTTGACAGAGACTTTAAGGCCTTCACAGGTGATTGCTTTGGGCCTCTGCATATTAGTGGGGGGCAAGCTGTATGTTTTGAGGTGGGGGTAAAAATAAAAATACATGGAAGTGTAGGTGGCTCAGACATGAAAGAATCTGCCTGCAATGCAGGAGACCCAAGTTCGGTCCCTGGGTTGGGAAGATCCTCTGGAGAAGGGAATGGCAGCCCACTCTAGTATTCTTGCCTGGGAAAACCTATGAACTGAGAGGAGCCTGGCAGTCTACAGTCTGTGGGGTTGCAAGGAGTTGGAATGGCTGAGCGACTGACGCTTTCACATAGACATACAAGAGGAATAAGTCAACAAGTTGACAAGGTGGTAATAAAATCACTCAGAAAAATGTAGGAAGCTAGTGTTAGAGGAGTAACAGTGTAACCCATGGTAGGAGGAAGTTCCACAGAGCACCGGGGTCATCACAGGTCAAGACAACTTTTTGATGCTACTACCTCTGCTTAAGATGGGTTTTCCACTTTCATGATCGCATTTGATGTATTAATTTTTAATAGCTTTATTGACCTTACTATATAATCACTCATTTAAAACATACAATTCTGTGATTTATAGTATATTCAGAGATTGTTATTATTGTTCAGTCACTAGGTTATGTCCAACTCTTTTCGACCTCATGAACTTAAGCATCCCAGGCTTTCCTGTCCTTCACTATCTCCCAGAATTTGCTGAAACTCATGTCCATTGATTTAGTGATGCTATCTAACCATCTCATCCTCTAGCGCCCTCTTCTCCTTTTGCCTTCAATCTTTCCCAGCATCAGGGTGTTTTCCAATGAGTCGCCTCTTCACATCAAGTGGCTAACATGAAGCTTGAGCTTTCCTTTAGGATTGACTGGTTTGAAGTTCTTGTAGAGCAAGCGAATCTCAAGAGTCTTCTCTAGCACCACAATCAAAAGCATCAGTTCTTTTGTTCTCAGCCTTCTTTCTGGTCCCAACTCTTACATCCATGACTACTGGCAAAACTGTAGTTTTGACTATATGGACCTTTGTCAGCAAAGTGATGTCTCTGCTCTTTAATATGCTGTCTAGGTTTGTCATAGCTTTCCTCCCAAGGAGCAAGCGTCTTTTAATTTCATGACTGCAGTCACTGTCAGCAGTGATACAGATGTATGCAACCATACCTCAGTCAAGTTTGGAACATCTTCCTCACTTTAAAGAGACACCCTGTGCATTTTTATTTATCTGTCCTCTCACCCCCACCCCCTCCCCATATTATCCTCCTCCCAGGCCTAAGCAGCTACTAATTTACTTTTTGTCTCCCTGGATTTTCCTATTCTAGACTTTCATATGAATGGAATCATATATTATCTTTTTTTGACTGACTTCTTTCACTTTAGCATAATGTTTTTAAGATTTATCCACATCATAGCATATATCAGTAATTCATTTTTATGGCCAAATAATAATCCATTTTATAGATATAGCATAGTTTATTTATCTTATAATCGATAATGGATATTTGAGGTGTTTCCACTTTTTGGCTAGTATGAATAAGACTTCTATAACTATTTGTGGGCAGTTTCCTGTGTGGACATATGGGATACTGTGATTTGTAATAAATATTTGATCTTTGTCACCTTTTCTGGCATGCAACTCTTAAAACTCTTGAACTTTGCCAATTGATGAGAACCATAAAGGTATCTTCTGTCATGTTAATGAGGCGACTTCTGGACTCCACCAAAGAGTGAGGGCTCATTGCCAGGAGACTCATCCCTGTGATTAGAGGGTTGGAATTTTCAGTCCCACCCCTAACCTCCGGAGAATGTTCCGTGTGTACTTGAAAAGAATGTATTTTGCTGTTTGGGGATGGAATGTTCTATAATAGTCTATTATGTCCATCTGGTCTACTGTGCCATTTAAGGCCAACTTTTTCGTATTGATACTCTGTTTGGATGAGCTAGTTATTGATGCAAATCGTATGTTCCAGTCCTCTGTTATTATTGTATTACTCTCAGTTTGTCCCTTCATGTCTGTTAATGTTTATATTTAGGTTTGTCTGTGTTGGGAGCGTATTACAAGTATTATCCTTTTATTGGATCGTTCCCTTTATAATTACGTAACATTCTTCTTTGTTTTAAAGCCTGTTTTGTCTGATATTCTTATTGCTACTCCAACAGTTCATTTTGTTTGTTTGTGTGGAATATCTTTGTTTCATTCCTTCACTTTTAATCTATGTTTTTACAACTGAAGTGAGTCTTTTGCAGGCAGTGTAGATACAGGCTATTAAAAAATCCATGCAGCCACCCTATGTCTTTTGACTGGAGCACTTAGTTGCATTTAGAGTGATTAGTCATAGGCTGTACTTACTGCCATTTTGTTAGTTGTTTTCTGGTTATTTTTCTTAGTTGGACTCTGTTCCTTCTTTCCTTCTCTTGTTCTCTTCCCTTGTGATTTGATGACCTTATTTTTTTTTTTGTCTGTATGTGTGTTTGTATTTCTTTCTCTTTATTTTTTGTGTATCTAGTATCAATTGTGTGTTTGTGGTTACCATGAGGTTTGTATGTAACAACCTATGTAAATATAACAAGCAATTAGTCACTTAAGTTCAATTACATTCTGAAAGCACTGAATTTTTATTTCTCCATTCTCAACATTTTATACTTTTGATGTCATATTCATATCTTTTTATTCTGTGTATTGCTTGACTGATTATTTTAAATATCAATGATTTTTATTTTGTCCTTTGACCTTCATGCTAGTTTTATAGATGGTTGCTGTTGCTGCTGCTAAGTCGCTTCAGTCATATCAGACTCTGTGTGACCCCATAGACGGCAGCCCACCAGGCTCCCCCCGTCCCTGGGATTCTCCAGGCAAGAACACTGGAGTGGGTTGCCATTTCCTTCTCCAATGCATGAAAGTGAAAAATGAAAGTGAAGTCGCTCAGTCATGTCCGACTCTTAGCGACCCCATGGACTGCAGCCTACCAGGCTCCTCCATCCCTGGGATTTTCCAGGCAAGAGTACTGGAGTGGGGTGCCATTGCCTTCTCCATAGATGGTTGAACCTTTGCTATATGTTTGCTTTTATCAGTGATTTTTTTTCCTTTAATAATTTGTTTTATTTTGCTTGGTTTGGTTTTTGTCTTTTCTAGTTAAAGAAATCTCTTTAATACTTTTTTATAAGGCCAGTTTAGTGGGAATGAACTCCTTTTAGCTTTTGCTTTTCTGGGAAACTCTTTATCTTTCCTTCAGTTATGAATGATAACCTTGCCAGGTACAGTATTCTTGATTGTAAGCTGTTTTTCTTCATTGTATATATCTTTATATACATATAGTGCCAGTTTCTTCTGGCTTGTACAGTTTCTGCTGAAAATTAACTGATGGTCTTACAGGGTTCCCTTGTATGTAGCTAGGTGTTTATCTCTTGCTGCTTTTACGATTCTCTTTTTTTAACATTTGGCATTTTAAGTGTAATATATCTTTATATGGGTCTCTCTGGGTTCATCTTGTGTGGGACTCTTGGTGCTTCCTGGACTTAGGTGTCTGTTTCCTTTGCCAAGTTAGATAAGTTTTCAGTTATTATTTCTTCAAATTGCTTTCATATCCTTTCTTTTCCTCCTTCTGGAGCTCCTGTAGTGTGAACGTTACTATGCTTGATGTTGTCTTAGAGGTATCCTAAACTGTATCTTTTATTTTATTATTCTCTTTCTTTTCGCTGTTGGGATTGGGAGATTTCCACTATTTTGTCTTCCAGATCACTGATCTGTTCTCTGTATCCTCCATTCTACTGTTGATTTCTTTTAGTGTATTTTTCATTTCATTGTTTCTTCAGTTTTGACTGCTGCTGCTAAGTTACTTCAGTCGTGTCCGACTCTGTGCGACCCCATAGACGGCAGCCCACCAGGCTTCCCTGTCCCTGGGATTCTCCAGGCAAGAACACTGGAGTGGGTTGCCATTTCCTTCTCCAATGCATGAAAGTGAAAAGTGAAAGGGAAGTCACTCAGTCGTGTCCGACCCTCAGCGACCCCATGGACTTCAGCCTTCCAGGCTCCTCCATCCATGGGATTTTCTAGGCAAGAGTACTGGAGTGGGGTGCCATTGCCTTCTCTGTCAGTTTTGACTGGTTCTTTTTAATATTTTCTCTCTGTTGAAGCTCACTGAGTTCATCCATTCTTCTTCCAAGATCGTTAAGCTTATTTATGACTTTTAACTGTTTACCTGGTAAATTGCTGTCAGTGTTTTGGTGAGTTCTTTTCTGGGGTTTTTATCTTATTCCCATGTTTGGAAGGTATTCATTTGTCTCCTGTTTTTGCCGAATTCTTTGTGTTTGTTTCTATATGTAAAGTATATCAGTTATGTCTCCTGGTCTTGAAAGAGTGGCCTTAATATAGAAGGTATCCTGTGGGACCCAGTGGCACAGCCCCCCCAGTCATCACAGCCAGGTGCAGAAGAGGGTGATATATCTTGGGTGAAGTTGGTAGCTGTGAAAATTTTGAGAAATAGTTGGATTCTATGTATATTTTGGAGATAAGACCAAAAGGATTTAGTGATGAATTAGATGTGAGAGAAAAATGATAGTAGGCAAGACAGATTCTGTGGATTTGGCCTGAGTGAGTGGAAGCATAGTGTAGTCATTTACTGAGATGGAGAAGAGGAACCATGAGCAGGTTTGAGGAACAGTGGGAGACTGAGGTCTTTATTTTTGGCTATACGGTTCAGTTTGAGATGACTTTGTTATCCAAGTGGAGATGGTACAAAGGCAGCTGGATATACAAGATTACAGTTCAGGGGAGATGTCTGGGTCAGAAACATAAATTTGAGATCAGAAGGTGTGTATGCGATGATAATCAGGGTGAGGCTAGGTGGGACCACTGAAGCACCTATTAGATGAAGAATCAATGAAGGTCTGAGGACCCAGTTCTGGCATATGCCAGCGTTGAGCAGTCAGAGACAAGAGTCAAAGAACAAAGCAGCCTAAGAAACTGAAGACAGAGAGAGAAGAGTGTAACTAGAAGTCGAGAGAGGAAAACTTTTCAAGGAAGAAGCACTAATTGGTTAGTTAATTAGAGGCCTGAGGATTGGCTAACCTATTTAGCAATGTGGATATTATTGATGTCTCACCAAGAAATGTTGGAAATGAAAGCCCGTTTGGAGAGAATTTAAAAGAGAATGGGAGTAGAGGAATTGGAAATGTTTGGAATTATATTGCTTTTTCCAACTACTGGAAAGATTGTTTTGTTCTTGAAGCTAAAATTGAAACTAATTTTGATAAATAATTCACCCAGCATCTTACAAAATGCAAATGCAATGTAGTAGAGTCTCCAGTTTGGAAGTGAAGATTTGTGTTCTCTTCCTTATTCTTGTCATTTAAGCAAATCATTTAACCTTGTCAGACTTCTGTTTCTTTACCTATAAAAACCAGTGCATTGCTAGATTATTACCTAAGTCAATGGTTTTAGTGATCGTAATTTAATAAATGATAATGGACTGCAAAGAGACTCAAAGTGGCAAGGACTTGATTCATTGGGAGAATTAGCAGCATTACATATCTTTGCACTTGTGTTTCATTGTAATAAAAGTTTTGAACTCTCAATGACTGTATGGTTCTGCAGGACCTACACAGTGTTAAAAAAAGAACACTCTAAGACTTTTGTAATGAAAATATTCTTTTAGAATTTTTTTTGAACAAAAGAATAGAAAGATTTTTACAAGGAAAATATTGCACATTGAGACCTTGAAAACCTATACAAATTTACATGAACTAAACTTCAAATTAAATGTTTTCCGTTTCAACATATTAAAAAAAAAAAAAGGAGCCAAGAAACTATGAGTCTCCCTTTGCCTTTGGCAGATCCTACAAGAAGAAGGGTTTTCCTGAGGAAAAGGATTTAAGTCCAACAGAAATCTAAAGGAAATGAACTAAAATTTAAGAGTGAGAGATTTTGGTTAGACAATGATACCTTTGTTTCCTAGAATGATAGACGATTTTAACCTGAGTGTCTAGATCTCATGTCACTGGTTGTCTTCTGAGGATACGGAGATAGTTTGCACAGTGAAAACTTTGTCTTGAAGTATAGGGACTGAGTCTTGATATATCAAATATGTTAAATGTGTTGGAGATGTTTCTATTTTAAAACATCATCTTTGACTCCTGAAGGATGAAAGGTGTTTTTTTTTTTCATATTAAGTTGAGAAACAGCCCTTTAATTGATTGATAGTAAATCAGAATTTGGTTTTATGTATAGTTTGTCTTTGGTCAAACAATAACCATTCTTAGTGAACTTTATGACTCTACTTGCCTATAATTAGAGGTAATAAAGTTACTATTTGTCAAGGACCATGCTAGGTGCCTTTGATTCAAAGATGAGGTATAACTTACAAGACGTTAGTTAACAGGCTTTAGGGAGAAGGGCTAGAGAAATAACAATATTATAAACTGTGAAACATTTTATAGTGGAAAAATAAGCATAAGGAATTGTGTGAGCTGAGAGCAGTTTCCCTGATACTGCGTTCAGGAGGGTGATGGTTAGCAAAGGTTTTCTAGAAGTGTAACCTGGAGAAAGTGCGTGAGTAAAAGCAGTTTAACAAAAATATTAAGGAGTTTGGATTTCCTCCTGAAAGCTTTCAGGAGCCTGGAAGGATTATGAGTGAAAAGTGTTTGAGTTTTCATTTTAAATCCTTATCTTTTGGATAGATTGGAACCAGGCAATCCTGAGAGCTGAGAGAGAAAACCTGAGGCCATCATAGCAATTCAGGGAAGAAAATGGAGATGACTCTGACATAGGAAAAAGGCTATGGATTTCAGAGTTGTTAATAAAGTCCAAAAGAGCGGACTTGGCCTTTAAAACATGGAGAAAAAGGAAATATTGCCTTTTGTAGATTAAAATATGAATTGGCATATGATTAAAGAGAAAAGATATGTAAAGTTAGCTTTAAGAGACACTGTTACTCTCTGAATGGGAGTCTTGCTTATCAGCTCCTTATACATTAACTTGTCCAAAATAAAGTCTCAACCAAAAGTGTCGAGGTCAACAATGAAAAAGTCACAGAAACAGACTTAGACATTGTACAACCAAGTTATTTTTCTTAAAAAAATTGCGGTGTAATTGACATGATACTAGTTTCAGTTGCACAGTATGATGGTTTGATATTTGTCTGTGTCATGATACGATCACCGTGATGTCAGTATCTGTGACCATACATGTTGCAAAATGCTTTTTCCTGTGATGAGAACTTTTAAGATTTACTCTCTTAGCAACTTTCACATATACAGTACAGTCTTGACTGTAGTTACCATGTTGTACATTACAGCCCCATGACTTACGACCCCCCCTCTCATTTTGCCTGCCCTCTGCCCCTGACAACCATCAGTCTGTTCTCTGTATCAGTGTTTAAAAAAATTTTTTTAGAGTCCACATATCAGTGAGAACATACAGTATTTGTCTTTGTTTGATTTCGCTTAGCATAAACCTGTCAAGGTCCATCCATTTGGTTGCAAATGGCAAGATTTCCTTTTTTATGACTGAATAATAGTCCTTTCTCTCTCTCTCTCTGTGTATGTGTATGCATGTCACATTTTCTTTTTCCATTCATCCATAAATGGACACTTCAGTTGCTTCCATATCTTGGCTACTGTAAATAATGCTGCATTGAACCTGGCAGTTCATGTATCTTTCTGTGATAGTGGTTTTGTTTTCTTTCAATAAATACCGAGCAGTGGCATTGCTGGATCATATGGTAGTACTGGTTTTAATTTTTTGAGGAACCTCCGCATTGATTTCCATAGTGATTACAATAGTTTATATTCTCACCAATAGTGCAGAAAGGTTCCCTTTTCTCCATATCCTCACCAACACTTTATTTCTTTGTCTTTTTGATCATAGCCGTTCTGACAGGTGTGAAGTGATCACTCATTGTGGGTGTGATTCGTGTCCCCCTGATGATTAATGGTGTTGAGTAGTTTTCATTTACCTGCTGACCATCTGTATCCATCTGTATGTTTTTGGAAAAATGTCTCTTCAGATCCACTGCCCGTTTTTAAACCAGACTTTTTTTTTTTTTTGCCAAATTTTATCTAAGGTTCAGAGTGTTCATTCTGTGCTGAAATAACCAGTCCATCATGAGCAGTGTTCCGACTGTGGTGGCGGACTGTTTATCTTTATAAATATGTAATGATGTCATTACATATTTGGATCATACTATTAGTGCTGCTTGTTTTGGTCCCTCACTAAACAACCTCCCAGTGATTTTTAACCTCATGACTTTTACTTATAGGAAGAGAATGTTCTGATCACACTGGCATATGCATCCGATTCACCAGACAGTTATAGTCCTCATTGGTAACTCACAATTTGGCACACCAGCTTTATACATCTGTCTCTATTGTTTAAAATAGTCTGACAGTGTCAAGTTAAAAGGGTCTGAGTTTGCAAGTCTGTGAGCCAGACATTGGTTGACGGTGGATTTATGAAAGTAAATGTCTCCCTGGGTGGATCTGTTTGGGTGGCCTGTCAGTCTCCAGGTATTACCCCTCCGCATTTCCAGCTGTCAGTGTTAGTGTGAATAGTGCCAAGGAACGGTTCTGTCCACTTGAAACTTACGCAGATGACAGCTAAAGCCATTGGAATGAATGAGATCATCTAAAGAGAGCATGTAGATTGAGTAAAGAAGGGAGACAGGCAAGAACTATGGCAAACACAGCATTTAAAAGACAAAAGGGAGGCACTTCCCTGGTGGTCCAGTAGCTAACACTCCTGTGTTTACAATGTAGGGGGCTTAGGTTTGATCCCTGGTCAGGGAACTAGATCCCATATGCTACAACTAAGACTCCCCCTCCCTCTGATCCCTCCCCACCCAGCCAAATAAATAAATATTTAAAAGACAGAAGGGAAATTTATAAAAGATTCTGAAAAGGAGAGTCCAGGTAAATAGGAAGAGAAATAAGAGTGAGCAGTGTTTGGAAATCTGAAAAGTTGTTAGTTTTAAGCAGGAGAAGTTGTCCGCTCTATCCGTTTATAAGGCTACTGAAAGTAAAGGCTAAACAAAAGGCTACATTAAAATAGACTGTTTTGTAGATGTGGAGCCAGGAGGCTGAAATGATGGGTAAGAAAATGGAGCTAACAAATGCAGTATGTTTCTGTCAAGAAACATAACATCGTGGTTTATAGCATAGGTTCTGGCATCTGATGCCTGGCTTGGAAAATGGGCTCCACCAAGTACTTTTGTGTGATCTTAACTTCTCTGTGCTTCACTGTCAGTAACTGGGGATAGTATTATCTGCTTTGTAAGGCTGATGTGAGGATTGAAGTACTAGATGTCCAAAACTTAGCACAATCCCTTTGACACAGTAAATTCTCAATAATCATTAGTTATTGGACTTGAGGAAGAACATGTTCTCTTAAGGTGGGAGACAGGAAAGAATATTTAAATACTGCTAGAAGAGCGTCAGTAGAATAGAAGAGATAAAATACGCCAGAGAGAACAGATGATTTACAAAACCAGTACTTTGAGAAAGCAAGAGGAGATAGGATGCAAATAGAAGGATTGGTTGTTCTCCTCCAAAGGAGAAGACCTTTGGCTCAGTGAGCCAAGTGGACCACTGATCGGTACGGTCATGGTCAAGGTGGTAGGTGAAGATGCAGGATGCTGGATGACTTCTTGTCTGATGGACTCTTTCTTTTCTCAGAGGAAAAAGGAGGGTCATTTGATGAGAGGAGGGAACTGGCAGAAGGGTAAGTAAGATTTTAGAAAACTGGTGGAGTTGGAGAGGTACAGGGTATCTATGGACAGAGAGACAGTTTCAAGCCAGGATGAGCTGTGGTTCAAAAGATGAATTTGTAGTGCTTGTATGTTGCCTACCTGGGTGATTTTCTCCAGCAGCTCTCAGCAAGCTGGGTATAATTGCTGAGTTTTATCTTTTGTTTCATCTAGGACTTGGATTTCATTGAGCAGATGAAATAGGGTATGTTTGAGAAGAATCAGTTCAGTCACTCAGTCACGTCGGACTCTTTGTGACCCCATAGACAGCAGCACTCCAGGCTTCCCTGTCCATCACCAACTCCTGGAACTTGCTCAAACTCATGTCTATCAAGTCGGTGATGTCATCCAACCACCTCATTCTCTGTCGACCTCTTCTCCTCCTGCCTTCAGTCTTTTCCAGCATCAGGGTCTTTTCCAAGGAGTCAGTTCTTTGCATCAGGTAGCCAAAGTATTGGAGCTTTAGCATCAGTCTTTCCAATGAATATTTAGGACTGATCTCCTTTAGGATGGACTGGTTGGATCTCCTTGCAGTCCAAGGGACTCTCAAGAGTCTTCTCCAACACCACAGTTCAAAAGCATCAATTCTCCAGCACTCATCTTTCTTTGTAGTCCAACTTACATCCATACATGACTACTGGAAAAACCATAACTTTGACTAGACAGATCTTTGTCGGCCAAGAAATGTCTCTACTTTTTAATATGCTATTTAGGTTGGTCGTAGCTTTTCTTCCAAGGAGCAAGCATCTTTTAATTTCATGGCTTAGCCATCTGCAGTGATTTTGGAGCCCAAGAAAATAAAGTCTGTCACTGTTTCCATTGTTTCCCCATCTATTTTCTATGAAGTGATGGGAGCAGATGCCACGATCTTAGTTTTTGAATGTTGAACTTTAAGCCAACTTTTTCACTCTCCTCTTTCACTTTCATCAAGAGGCTCTTTAGTTTCTCTTTGCTTTCTGCCATAAGGGTGGTGTCATCTGCATATCTGAGGTTATTGACATTTCTCCCCGCAATCTTGATTCCAGCTTGTGCTTCATCCAGTCCAACATTTCGCATGATGTACTCAGCATATAAGTTAAACAAGAGGGAGGGGATATATGTATTCCTCTGGCTGATTCATGTTGATATGTGGCAGAAACCAACCCAATATTGTACAACAATTATCCTCCAATTAAAAATGAATAGTTAAGAGAGACTGAAGAGATGAATCATGGAGTCAAATCTGGATGTATTGACTGACAAGAGTTGAGATTTTGCTTGTGAAACACAATATATAACAAGGAATTTGGGATTAATTGGTAAGAATAGCCAGAGTGATTGATTGTACAATTCAACTTGAGTAGAAATGAAGATTATGGAATTGATATCAAGGAACTTGAGTCTGTGGAGTATATTATGGATGTTACCATAACCTGGATAATAACAGAGCTTAAAGTAAGGAAGACAGTGAGTCAGGCATCAAGTTTGTATTTAATAACAATTTTTCAGAATTCTTCATGTGGCTGCCAACAATGATGAAGAAGGTTAGAGGGTGTCAGGTGGCATACACCTGAAAATGGAAGGTGTTTTCTCTGAAGGTAGAGGAATGGCGTATTGGGTGTGGATAAAATGATGACCCTCCTCTTCTGACCTCAGGTGCTGGAGAATGAGTGGACTCTACTCAGGATGTCTGTGGGGGAGGGGTCATCAATGATGAAAAACCTTATTTCAGCTAAAGTGGGAGTTAGATGGGGAGTTACTGTGGGGAAGGCTTCCCTCATGGTTCAGACCACAAAGAATCCGCCTACAAGGTGAGAGACCTGGGTTGGGAAGATCCCCTGGAAAAGGGAATGGCTACCCACTCCAGTATTCTGGCCTGGAGAAACCTGTGGACAGAGGAGCCTGGCAGGTTACAGTCCCTGGGGTCGCAAAGAATTGGACATGACGGAGTGACTTTCACTATGTGAAGATGGTTTGGAAGCCATAGGATATGTGAGGAAATAGGATGTGAATGAATGGGTCAGGAGAGAGGAAACGGAATGAGAGGAAGAGGGAAGTAGAATGGTTTGCTTTTGGGGCAATGGTGACCGTTGACGGTGGTATAAAGCAACTTGGGATACTTTGGTTGCAACATCTGACTTGTTTAATCCCTAAATCATGTTCGACTCTGCAATCCCATGGACTGTAGCCTGCCAGGCTCTTCTGTCCATGGGGTTTTCCAGGCAAGAATACTGGAGTCAGCTGCCAGTTCCTTCTCCAGGGGATCTTCCTAACCCAGGGGTTAAACCTGTGTCTCCTGTGTTGGCAGGTGGGTTCTTTACCTCTGGGCCACCAGAGAAGCTTGCATTGTCTGAGACTTGGATATAAATTTAAGATACCAACTCAGGCTGCTGATAGTTGGAGCCTGGTGAAGTCATCTGTTGCAGACAACCTGGTTGGCAGAGACTCCTGAGGAAACCCTTCAGCTCACACGTCTTAGTGACACAGGCTTAGCGGCATCATTTTTACTTCTAATAGTCACAGCTACCATCTTAGTTTTTGAGTCATTACCATGGACCAGGAACTAGATACATCGTTCTCAAAATTGACATTAGCTTTATTTTACATATGAGGCAACTGAGGCTTGTATGGACTCTTGCTTTATGTAGCAAATTTCCTGAAAAATAATAGCTTTCTCCAAGTTATTTTTTGCCACTTTTGTCTGTTTTGAGAAATGTGTAAAATTAAGGAGATGTGCCCAGGAAGGTATGGCAAAGGAGCAAACTGTATTGATTTGTGAGGGCTGCCATAATAAAGTGCCACACGCTGGGTGGTTTGAACAACAGAAATTTGTTGTCTCACGGTTCTGGGGGCTAGAGTCCTACAGTTAAGATGTTGGCAGGGTTGTTTCCTGCTGAAGATTGTGGGGAAGAATCTGTTTCATGTGTCTCTCTTGGCTTCTGGTGCTTCGCTGGTGATCATTGGGGTTCTTTGGCTTGTAGATGTACAGATCTCTGTCTTCATGTTCACAGGGTGGTCTCTCTGTGCGCTGTGTTAATTTTCCCTTTTTGATAAGGACATCTGTCATTTTGGATTATTGGCCCACTCTTTCAAATCCTAAAAGATGATGCTGTGAAAGTGCTGCACTCAATATGCCAGCAAATTTGGAAAACTGAGCAGTTGCCACAGGACTGCCAAAGGTCAGTTTTCATTCCAATCCCAAAGAAAGGCAATGCCAAAGAATTCTTAAACTACCACACAGTTGCACTCATCTCACACGCTAGCAAAGTAATTCTCAAAATTCTCCAAGCCAGGCTTCAACAGTATGTGAACTGTGAACTTCCAGATGTTCAAGCTGGATTCAGAAAAGGCAGAGGAATCAGAGATCAAATTGCCAACATCCGTTGGATCATTGAGAAAGCATGAGAGTTTCCAGAAAAACATCTACTTCTGCTTTACTGACTACGCCAAAGCCTCTGACTGTGTGGATCACCACAAACTGTGGAAAATTCTGAAAGGGATGGGAATACCAGACCACCTGATCTGTCTCCTGAGAAATCTGTATGCAGGTCAAGAAGCAACAGTTAGAACTGGACATGGAACAACAGACTGGTTCCAAATAGGAAAAGGAGTACGTCAAGGCTGTATATTGTCACCCTGCTTATTTAACTGTATGCAGAGTACATCATGAGAAACGCTGGACTGGAAGAAGCACAAGCTGGAATCAAGATTGCCAGGAGAAATATCAGTAACCTCAGATATGCAGATGATAGATACCACCTTTATGGAAGAAAGCAAAGAACTACAGAGCCTCTTGATGAAAGTGAAAGTGGAGAGTGAAAAAGTTGGCTTAAAACTCAACATTCAGAAAACTAAGATTGTGACATCTGGTCTCATCACTTCATGGCAGGTAGATGGGGAAACAGTGGAAACAGTGTCAGACTTTATTTTTTTGGGCTCCAAAATCACTGCAGATGGTGACTGCAGCCATGAAATTAAAAGATGCTTGCTCTTTGGGAGAAAAATTATGACCAACCTCGACAGCACATTAAAAAGCAGAGATATTACTTTGTCAGCAAAGGTCTGTCTAGTCAAAGTTATGGTTTTTCCAGTAGTCATGTATGGATGTGAGAGTTGGACTATAAAGAAAGCTGAGCATTGAAAAATTGATGCTTTTGAACTGTGGTGTTGGAGAAGACTCTTGAGAGTCCCTTGGACTGCAAGGAGAGCCAACCAGTCCATCCTAAAGGAAATCAGTCCTGAATATTCATCGGAAGGACTGATGCTAAAGCTGAAACTCCAATACTTTCGCCACCTGATGCAAAGAACTGAATCATTGGAAAAGACCCTGATGCTGGGAAAGATTGAAGGTGGGAGGAAAAGGTGATGACAGAGGATGAGGTGGTTGGATGGTATCACACACTCAGTGGATATGAGTTTGAGTAAACTCCAGGAGTTGGTGATGGACAGGGAAACCTGGCGTGCTGCAGCCCATGGGGTTGCAAAGAGTCGGATACAACTGAGTAACTGAACTGAACTCCAGTATGAACCTTATCTTAACTAACTGTATCTGAAACATCCTTATTATTATTATTTTTTAATATGTCACATTGTGGATTCTAGCAGATGGAACGTTACTATATGAATGTTGGTGGGGACACAATTTAACCTGTACTGAGACTGTTCAATAATTATCAACACTGAATAAAACAAAACGCTTTCATTCTTTTACTAAAGACAGTTCAGTCCTTAGTAAAATTTATAAATTTCTAATAAAAGATGTTTGCATCAGGGAGTATCATGGACTCTAAATTCTGAGCTCTTTTTGGATAGAAACTGGGTTCTCAGTGGGAGTTACGGAGAGAGATACTAGTACATTTGGAATGCTATGTAAGTCCTTGAAGTAACTTGAATTTAAAAAAATCTGTGACTTTTACCCTTAAAGCATTTAGTCTTAAAATATTTTATAAAGCTTTATTTGATTTTTTTTCTTTTGGAGACATTGAGACATTTACTTTAATTTTGAAATAAGGGAAATTATATAGAAGCTAGGAATGCTGGGAATTATGTGTGTGTTCCAAAGTATTTGGGGTTTGTATACCTGTAGATTTCTTTTCTTGGAAACTTCAAACACTAATTGGAGCAATTTTTCCATTAGCACTAAATCTCTGAGAGCTTACCTTTAAGCATTGTTTTATTCTCAGGTAGGAGGAATTCCTTGAAGTTCCCAGGCTGGAAGTCACTCTGATTGCCGTCGAAAATGTTTCAGGGCAACTCAGTAGCTGTTTTTGCCAAGATCTGACTGGGAGAGGCTGGTTAAATAAGACTGATGGGTGATGGGGAAGAGAGAAATCCATGAGATAGATCTTGTTCTTTAATATTACCTTTTTCTTTTTAAATCAAATGGAAGGTCCAGAGAATACATTGTTTCATTAAGCAGTAGAGAGCAAAATTTGAAAAAGATGTTGTACTACGGAATATTAATTTTTCAGATTCAAGGTGATAACTGTTTTGCTTTTTAGTTCATTATTTGTACTTCAAAGTCCTTTGTGGGAGTCACAGCAAAGCTCAGTTCTATTGTTTTATATTCCCCAGAGGGTCTTTGGTCTTTTTGGGTGAACATGTTCTCTAGCGCCTGGATCAGGTGGTCATACTTGTGCCTTGAAGTTTTCTCTAAATTCACACCCTGTGTTGGAATATCTGTGTGCCAGACATTTTCTCTCCTGTCATTAAAAGATTTTTCAAAATTTTACCTCTTCCAAGGAATTTTTCTGCAGTATTGGAAAAGTGTCATTCAATATTCCATCTGTCTTAAATGGACTTAATTTGTGCCTTTGATAACTGCACTCCTTTTCCCTTCTACGTTGTAACAGATATCAAGGTATTCTTTAATCATTCTTCCTTAAATTATTCACACCCTTTAGTAGTACCCTCCCCCCTTGGGAATTGTGTATATAAGTAGGTGTTGATTCACAACCACAGGAGTTTCCCAGGTGAAATTTGAATCCCTTCTCTCAGAGGGTAAGAAGAGACCAAAGAAAGAGGCAGGCTATTCTGGATTCTGCAGTGTTAAGAAAAGAAACTTACACACTAGTCTTGTCTTGGGTAGCTTCAAGATGAGTTGATCTTTGCATCTACCAACGAGAATCTTAAAAGAGTTTATGTGGAGGCCTTAATGGGATTCAGTACAGATGGTCTTAAAAATACATTTGTCTCTCAAGGCTTTGTCCCTGAAGTAGCTCCCAGTGTGGGAACAGTGGTCTGAATGAAGGAGAGAGGAGGAGGTGAGGAGCCTCCAGCTCAAGGTCCTGTTCTCTTGGTGACCTCCTCCAATGATAGGAAATCCTTTTGGTCTTTTTTTAAAGAGTGTATTTATAGAACCTTGTTTTCTGATTAGTAGTTTAGTTAGGTATAGAATTCTGTACCTATCCTAGTTCATTGAAGATACTATTTTATTTTCAGTTTGTCATCCCTTTTTAGGCAAGCTGTCTTTCCTTTTTGGTTATTTTAAGATTTATCTGTTTTGTCTTCCTGTTTCTGCAGGTCTTTATTGTCTAACCTTGGATTTGATTTTGGTTTTCCTGCTTGGAACCTGGTTTGCCTCCCCATCCCGAGGACTTCAGTTAGTATTCAATGCTGGACAATTCTTATCTTTCAGATATTTCTCCCTTTATTCTGTAGTGTCCCCTTCATAAAAGCTTAAGTGTATTTTGGGTCTTTTCATTCTGTTCTCCAAACCTCTTTATCTTGCTTTCATAGTTTTCTTTCTCTCTTTCTCCTTGCTACATTCTGGATGATTTTCTCAAATCTTTTATACAGTTCTTTTCAACTCTTATCGACTCTTTTAAGTCATCCATTAAGTTTTCAATTTCAATAACCATAGTTTGAGAAAAATTTCTAGCAGTTTCATTTGGCTCTTTTTCAGATCTGCCTGTTTTATGTTGTATGCTCTTCAATATTACAGTCTTTTTAATATTGTATTATTTCTACCTCTTACAGCGGTGCAAATTCTTTCAACTATTTGGTCTGCTGACATTCTCTCATTGTGATCTGTTTCCTTGTGTGGTTGCTGTCGACTGTGAATTCATCCTTAGCAGGGAGCCTATTATTCCCTGGACTGTGCATGTTTCTACAGAGAGGTTTTGCATTTGATTTTGTTGAGTTCCTAAAATTAGCCTTTAGGCTAATTTTCTCTGGCTAAGAGAAATTTGCTTCATGCAGTTAGTACAACTCCTTATCTGTTACTTGCTTAGGGTTTCAGTTTATCCTCAGGAGATTTATTCCCCCAATTAGAGACCTGGATACATGGTAAACTTCCTTGCCAGTTTTCTAGATTAGTGTGAGGAATTTTTCCTGACCCTCGTTTCACTGATAGGACTTGACTTTTAAAAGTGTACTCTATTTTAGTTCTTTGATCCAAAAAGACTGATACCATGAAAACTATACTCATATGGACATTAAAATTTTAGCAGCCAAGCCATGTATCAGAATCTGACACCCTTTTTGCTGCCATTGTGACAACTGAAGGTTACTTCTGGTTTGAGTTCTTTTTATTTTAAGTACTTGGGAGATTTCCCCTTTTTATTATTTGAAAGTTTGGCTCTTTATTAAAAAAGAATTGTATTTTGTATCTAGCATTTCTGTTTTGTAGGGGGAGTGTCTTCCTGTCAGCTTAGCCTGCCTTGTTGCTGAAAGGTCTCTTCTCATATCTTCGTACTTTTCCTTCCATATGATTTTCCTGAGTCCAAATTTCTCCCATTAAGAAAGTTTTACTCATAGTGAAATATCTGTGTGCTCACTTGCTAGGTTGTGTCTGACTCTTTGCGACCCCATGGGCTGTAGCCCACCAGGCCTCTTTCTCCTTGGGATTTTCCAGACAAGAATACTGGAATGGGTTGCCATTTCTTCCTCCAGAGGATCTTCCTTACCCGGGGATTGAACCTGTGTCTCCTGTATTGGAAGCGATTCTTTACCACTGAGCCACCAATGCTCAGTATTGAGCAGTAAAATTTCTGCAAATAAAACTCTAGGTCCAGATGCTTGCTCAGGAAGGCTTTACCAAGTATTCAAGGAAAAATAATCACAATTCTACAAGACTACTTCTTGCCTAAAAAAGGCAACATTTTCCATGAGGTTCACATAAGTCTTGTGCCTATATCTGATAAGGTTAATACAAGAAAGAAAAATTATAGGTCACCTTCCTTCAGAAATCTAGTTGCAAAAATTCCAAATGAATTTTAGTAAATCCATCCAGAAATTTATTGACTATAAAGAGGGATATATGTAATGATCAGGTTCTTTTTATCCCATAGCTAAGAAGATTAGTTTAACACTAGAAAACAGTAATTTATTATATTAGTAGTAAAGAGAGAAAATAACATCAAATCAACAGATGTATTGAGATGTATCAGTAGATACATTTGTTATAATTATATAATTATAATCATTATCAAATAAGGAAACAGACAGCGCTCAGAAAACTACGAATATACAATAACTCCTTTAATCAAAAAGAAAAAAACCCATTAAAAACCTCTTCAAAAATCACTAAAGTGATCATCATGTTTGATGGTTAAATGAAAAATTTTCCCACTATAATTGCAATCAAGATTGCATAAAGGAAAAAAAAAAAAGATTGCATAAAGGAGGTGTAACTCTAGTGTATCCATACCAATAACTTAGTTTTTATTCCCAGCATCATTTCATTGTGCTTTCTCTTTCTTTATGATCAGTTTACATCAGTTTGTCTGTTTCAAGGAAATGGCCTCTGATTTTTTGGTCATCTCAGTTTTTTTGTTTTCTACTTTATTAATTTGTGGCCCTATTTTGCTTATTTCTTAGCTTCTACTTTCCTTAGTTCTCTTCTCTTGTTCCTTTTTATCTTCTAAATTTATATGTTTATTTTTACCATTCTTATTCATAATGCAGAGATTTAAGGCTTTTAACTCTAATTCATACTTTTTCTTCTATTAAAAAAAATTAAGACTACTTTTATGAAGAAACCAGTTTTGTCAGTTATTATTTTCTAAATATTCTGAGTGTGTTTGAGAAACATCAGTATTTTCTGCTTATTGAATGTGATTCTTCACATATAGCTAGATAAACTTACTGCTTATATTAATTAGAGAAGCAGTGTAACAGTGGTTAAGAACATAGGTTCTGGGGTAGACTGTCTAGGTTTCCAGCTTGGCTCTGCTGCTTACTATCTCTGTGAATTTGGGCATAATCTCTCTAGCTTTGATTTCTTCATCTGTAAAATATAATAATAGTACCCTGTCACAGAGTTATTTTCAGGGTTAAATTAATTAAAGTGTTTTTTAATAGTGCCTGGTACATATTAAGTGCTGCAGAATATCTAAAATGCTGTTGTTCAAATCTGTACTTGTGATTATTTTTGCTTGCCCTATACATTTATAACAGAGACGTGTGGAAATCTCCTGTCGTCATCTGTGTTTTTGCTCTTTTACTTTGCTCGGTCTCTTTACTCTTTTTGTTGTAAACTATTATGTGCATTTGTTGTGTACTATTATGTGCATATAAATTATCGTTTTTCTCTGGGCTTGGTGAGTTTCCAGGGAGATGGGAATGGGAATGAAGGGGCTCCCCATGAGTGGAACAGAGGAGAATCACATTTCTTATCTCCTGTGTAGCTTCCTCAGAAAGCATGAATTCTAGAAAATCAAATCCATAAGCTGGACAGACAACGTTCACAAATGAAGGTTTGGCAGTGGAAGTCAGTGAAACAGTGTGAATGGTTGGGGAGGTGGAGCTGGAGAGAGAATTTAAGCCTAGAGTTTTACTGGAAATCCATGATGAAATTCTGAAAGAGAGTTGTTAAAGGCTGTAGCCAGTTCAGTTGCTTATTCTTCTCCTTTGAACATTTTCCAGACAAACTGAGAAACATGGAAGTTTCCTGTGCATACTTTTTCTTGCTTTATGTCTTTACTCCCACCTTTTCATAACCCCAGAGAGACACTAGGTTAAAAAGGACACAGGTTTGAGTCAGAGGGACCTGGATTTGAAACTGTTCTCTCCTAGTCATGAGGCCTTGGACAACTTACCTAACATATTTCTCTTTTAATTTTACCTTAGAAGAAAAAGGAGGGGGTGAGAATGATATCCTCTGCAGTTGTTCTGAGAATTAAGTGAAATAATTGATGTAAAGCACTTAGACATAGCAGGTGATCAATAAACATGAAATCCTTTCCAATTTTCTTTCTCTGCCTTTTTCTGTACCAATATTCTAAATCATGAAGTCAGTCAGTTTTAAACACACATGCACCTTGATTCCACTTGTTTTGCTCTAACTTCAAAATACAGCCTCAGTTCAGTTCAGTCACTCAGTTGTGTCCGACTCTTTGTGACCCCATGAATCGCAGCACACCAGGCCTCCCTGTCCATCACCAACTCCCAGAGTTTACCCAAACTCATGTCCATCGAGGCGGTGATGCCATCCAGCCATCTCATCCTCTGTCGTCCCCTTCTCCTCCTGCCCCCAATCCCTCCCAGCATCAGAGTCTTTTCCAATGAGTCAACTCTTTGCATGAGGTGGCCAAAGTATTGGAGTTTCAGCTTTAGCATCAGTCCTTCCAATGAACACCCAGGACTGATCTCCTTTAGGATGGACTGGTTGGACCTCCGTGCAGTCCAAGGGACTCTCAAGAGTCTTCTCCAGCACCACAGTTCAAAAACATCAATTCTTTGGCGCTCAGCCTTCTTCACAGTCCAACTCTCACATCCATACATGACCACTGGAAAAACCATAGCCTTGATTAGATGGACCTTTGTTGACAAAGTAATGTCTCTGCTTTTGAATATGCTATCTAGGTTGGTCATAACTTTCCTTCCAAGGAGTAAGCGTCTTTTAATTTCATGGCTGCAGTCACCATCTGCAGTGATTTTGGAGCCCAAAAAAATAAAGTCTGACACTGTTTCCAGTGTTTCCCCATCCATTTCCCATGAAATGATGGGACCGGATGCCATGGTCTTACTTTTCTGAATGTTGAGCTTTAAGCCAGCCTGAACCTGCCCATTTGTCTCAGTTGCCACTACTATCAACCATCACCATCATCTCTCTCAACTGTATAACAGCTTTCAACTTGGTCTTTATGCTGTCAGTCTTGCTTACATCCATACAAGAGCCATGGGAATCTTTAAAAAACGAAAATAAATCATATTAGAAACCTTTCAACAGCTTCCTTCAGATTTTAAATTTTAGGTTGGTGGAAAAGTTCTTGGGAGGTTTCCATAAGATGATACAAAAAAACCCAAACTAACTTTTTGGCCAACCCAATAATAAATTCCTTCTGATTACCTATGTTTGCCACCCCATGGACTATAGCCTGCTAGGCTCCTCTCTCCATGGAATTCTCCATGGATTGTTGCCTGCCAGGCTCCTCTGTTCATGGAATTCTCCAGGCAAGGATACTGGAGTGGGTTGCCATTCCCTTCTCCAGGGGATCTTCCAGACCCAAGGGTTGATCCTGGGTCTCCTGCATTGCAGGCAGATTCTTTACCGTCTGAGCCACCAGGGAAGCCCAGTTACCTATGAAGCCATATGTGATCCGAGTACCTCTCTGTGTACTTGCCCCCACCCCTTTTAAAAATATTTATTTATTTATTTATATCACTGCAAGCAGTCTTACTCAAGGCAGGCATGACTTGGTAGTTGCCAGGAGCATGTGGGATCTTAGTTCCCCAGCCAGGGATTGAACCCGAATAGCCCCCATTGCAAGGCAGATTGTTAACCACTGGACCACCAGGGAGGTTGCTGCTGCTGCTGCTGCTAAGTCGCTTCAGTCGTGTCCGACTCTGTGCGACCCCATAGACGGCAGCCCACCAGGCTCCCCCGTCCCTGGGATTCTCCAGGCAAGGACACTGGAGTGGGTTGCCATTTCCTTCTCCAATGCATGAAAGTGAAAAGTGAAAGTGAAGTCGCTCAGTCGTGTCCGACTCTTTGCAACCCCATGGACTGCAGCCTACCAGGCTCCTCTGTCCATGGGATTCTCCAGGCAAGAGTACTGGAGTAGGGTGCCATTGCCTTCTCCAGGGGATCTTCCCGACCCAGGGATCAAACCTGGGTCTCCCACTTAACAGGCAGATTCTTCACTGTCTGAGCCACCAGGGAAGCTCTAATTATGCCCCTGCCTTTTCTCAGCCCTATTAGGTTTGTACAATTCATTCACTCTTTATTCATTTATACACAGCATTTCAAGCAAACAGCCAGTTGATGGCTTTATTTCCTTTTGTGCTTTTAATTTTATAGCTGTTTTGCTTTTGGAGTCAATGGGTTTCCATACTTGATGACATGATTAAAAAAACACAAACAGAACTTTTCCATTGTCTTCCTTCTCTTCCCCCATTTTCTTTTTCTCCTCTTCCTGTTACTTCCCCCTCACTTATTCTTTTTCTTCCTCCTGCCTCTGTTCTCTTCCTCCTCCTTTCTTAAAAATTAATTTTTGATGCAATAGTTAGAGAAACAACAATTGTTAGGCATCCTCATATTTTTAAAAGATTTTTTCTATGTGGGCCGTTTTTAAAGTCTTTACTTTATTGCAATATTTTTATGTTTTTTGGCCTTGGGGCTTGTGGGATATTGGCTTCCCAACCAAGGATTGAACCCGTACCCCTGCATTGAAAGGCAGAGTCAACCCCTCGACCCCCAGGGAAGTCCCTTCATATGTCCTGTACTTTTAAAAGTAGTTGTTATAGCTACCATTGTGTAGATGAAGATCAGTGAAGTTAATGAGCTTGATCAGGACCTCCTCAGGTGGTGGAGGGAGAATTCAAATCCAGATAGGCCTACTTCCAAAATTATAACTGTAGACTAACCCAGCAATGTTCCTTGAAACTCTGTTAATAGACAGAAGAGGACAGAAACATGACTGAAGGCCATAGTTGGAGGTTTAAGAGCCTAAATTACATTAGAAGAAAAATGTGTACATTTAAGCAAAACTTGACTGGGGTCTGTTTTTTGTATGTCTGTGATTATAAACACTTGAGAGTACTGTCCTTTCCCCTTATTTCCTTCTTGCCATATGAACACATTTTCACTGTTTTAACATGGCAGCAATGTGAGTTCACTGTACAGATGAGAATTGTGGAGGGAGAGGGTCTTTGGCTGTTGAACTTTGATTCCTTTTTTGCCTTTCCGCTGATGTTCCTTGAATATTAACACTAGAACATTATAATGAGTTGGTTATTCTGTTAGACTCTATCCTGACCTAAACATTAGGGCTATATAGAGAGAAAGTCCTTTTGGATCTGTGTTTAGAAAGATTTAATAGAAATGAAATACTGCAGAAAAGATGATTTTAGCGGCTATCCTTCAAGATCGTGATAGCTCCTTATCCTTTGGTAAAGAGCAAAGTTGGAAGCTGCTTTAATTTCAAACACTTAAGTATTGTTTTAACCTAAATTGAAATCCACTAATTTATGAACTTCTTAAGGCATAGAACATGATTCATCTTCACAGCTCTGTTCTTTAATACATCACAGTGTAATAGGAATTCAATACATATTTTTGAATGAACAGATGAAATAACATTGTTTTAGTACCCTTGATATGGACTTGTATATAACCTTGTATTATCATCCCATGATTTTGTTAGTATGAAATGTTTTCTGTTACATGTCATGGACAGTGGGATGGTGTTATGGATATGGAATATTCTTAAACATTGCAACTAATGAAATACAGAAGAGTAAACTGATATTGAAATGTATTGAGTCAAGTCATTATTAATACCCATTGTCATTGTCCGTAATGATAAGAAAGTAACAAATATAATTCTAATTGATATTCAAAACAGATAATTCTTTTCTTTACAGCCACCTAATTAATGAACAAAGTTATAGTTTGGGGTCTTATAGTGTCAGTTTCCTCAATTACTGGTTGGGGATAAGATACAAGTTAAATGGGAGGAAATGCACAGTTAGCTGGTGACCCAGAGCAGGGTATTTCTTATGCCCCGCTAGGGTACCACGTCCTGTACATAGTTTAAGAAACAAGCCAAGTCCAAACACTCAGCAAGTAGTTTAGTCCAGATTCTAAAATATCAGGTTTAGAGTATTCCAACAGCTGACTCAAGTCCAAAAGCCGAAAAGTAACACACAGTGGAATTTGGTGTGAGAGCAGGTGAACGCCTGTTGCTGTGAGTGGGGCACGTGGACTTGTAGGGGCACAGTGACAGTTTCCTAAAAGCAAGTTTGAACTCATGTCTTGGAGGCAGAGTCATTGTCTGATAGTAATTCACTTCTACACTGATTCATTAAATGCTTACTGACTGCAATTCTATGCCTTATATCGCCAAGGCATATGCCTTGGTACTTGGAATGCAATGGTTAATGAGTCAGATAAGGTCTTTTATCTTAGCAGAGTTTATAATGTTTGGAAGATCATGTTATAAGAATAAGAATTGTGATAATAATACACATCATATAATAGTATGTGGGAAATCCAGGTTTTGTGGCAATGATAGTATCTAATTCTTATTGAATAGGTACTGCACATCCGATACTGTTATTGCTTTACATGCTTTAACAGATTTAAGCCTCACAAAAACGACAAAATAACAATATTGTTTATATTTTGTGTTTGTCAAAGTAGAGGCCCAGCGAGGTGACATTTTCCTACCTTGGGTCTCATAACTAGTAAATGGTAGATCTGAGATTTGAAATCCAAGATTCATCTCCTGAATCCAAGTATCTAGTCAATATACCCTCCCACCTCCCTGTGGCCTATTGATTTCTCCAGTTCTCAGCAGAAGGTGATGGGACTGGGACAAAGAACCAGGAAACATTCCCCCAAGCAGGGGCATGGCAGTTATCTGGGTGAAGAGTTGGAGGTGGAGTTGGGGTGAAAGGCGGATGGCACAGGGCAGAGAGGAGGAAGGAGAGAGAAAGCATGTTTAAGACTCGAAGGCAAAAAGGAAATGGTGACATTGGAGAGCAGTCAGTCAAGTTGGCAATAGAGCTGTTTTTGTTGGCTGATGTGTAAGCTTCAGCGTGAAGTTACTAGGGTCACAGGGAGAGTCTTTTGACTGTAGACATGTAAAGACTAAAGAAGAGCGTGACTAGGAGAGTACGATGGGCAAATGGAGTCTTAGGAGAGAGATACTTGACCATTAATAGGATTGTAAGTCTTAACATAATTAATCTCAAAAATGCTATATTTAAGTCTTAGCATGAGAGAATTGGAGAAGGCAATGGCAGCCCACTCCAGTACTCTTGCCTGGAAAATCCCATGGATGGAGGGCCTGGTAGGCTGCAGTCCATGGGGTTGCTAAGAGTCGGACACGACTGAGGGACTTCACTTTCATTTTTCACTTTCATGCATTGGAGAAGGAAATGGCAACCCACTCTAGTGTTCTTGCCTGGAGAATCCCAGGGACGGGGGAGCCTGGTGAGCTGCTGTCTATGGGGTCGCACAGAGTTGGACATGACTAAAGCGACTTAGCAGCAGCGTGAGAGAGTTGTGATAAATGTGAAGACATGTCTTAAAACAACATTCACCTTTAAAATTGACTATATACAGAATAATTTCCTGGCCTGCTGCTGCTAAGTCACGTCAGTTGTGTCCAACTCTGTGTGACCCCATAGATGGCAGCCCACTAGGCTCCCCTGTCCCTGGGATTCTCCAGGCAAGAACACTGGAGTGGGTTGCCATCTCCTTCTCCAATGCATGAAAATGAAAAGTGAAAGTGAAGTCGCTCAGTCGTGTCCGACTCTTAGTGACCCCATGGACTGTAGCCTACCGGGCTCCTCCATCCATGGGATTTTCCAGGCAAGAGTACTGGAGTGGGGTGCCATTGCCTTCTCCTGGCCTGCTAACCTATTTTAACGGGCTCACAGCAGCCATTTCAGTTTTACCAGTTGTAAGGAACCAGAGGCACTAGTGGTAAAGAACTGGCCTGCCAGTGCAGGAGGCGTAAGAGATGTGGATTCGATCCCTGGGCTGGGAAAATCCCCTGGAGGAGGAAATGGCAACCCACTCCAGTGTTCTTGCCTGGAGAATCTCATGGACAGAGGAACCTGGCCAGCTACAGTCCATGGGGTCACAAAGAGTCGGACACAACTGAAGCGACAACTGGGAACCAGAAGGACTTCCATATAGAATATTCTGTGTGACTTGTACTCTAGGGAAAAAAGAGGGGAAGAGTATTTTAGAAAAATGATTTCTTTTGGCCAGGGAAAGACTTAATACTCTACCCAGCATTCCAATTCTGTCTGGGAAGGAATAACTGGCATTATTTTTGTTTGAAGGAGTTTTCCTTGAAAAGTTTTATGTGTCTCTGCACTTTAAAAAAGTACAATAATTTGTTATAATAAAATTCTAGTTTCATCAGGAAAAGATCTGCAGATGTTACGTAGGTCTTTCATTTATAGATGCTTGAGATACATGGTGTTTTTGAGTGTACATATTCTGGATACTTGTATTAAGGGGCCCATATTTTGCTTGGACACTGAGGTTATTAAAATGATTGAAGCCTGTGCTTGTAATTTTTTTAGTTCCTATAGTCATGGTTCCTAGTAAATATTAAATAAGAAAACCGGAGAAACTAGAAATTGTATCAGTCTGTTAATAGCTAATCAGAGGAGAAGCAAATTTTACTACTCCTGGTGATGAAGTCAGGCAGAGAGGCTAACAGGACAGAACCGATGGAGTTAAGCAGAATCAACCGGAGCATTTAACACTAGTCCGTTTTAACACTAACTTAAAGTATCAACAGTAACTTAAAGGAAAAAACTCCAAGAACCTGAATTGAAAGCTTTTAGGGTAGAAGAGATTTAGGTGTTGGTTCAGACCACAAGATCCCCCTTGTTTTAACACTAGGAATGTTTATGCAAAACTTTTTAAAAGACTTTTATAGAGGTTTTGTTTTTCGTCTAATGTTATTGGTCTCCTCCTTTTTGTCTTCCTCGAATGATGGAAGTTTCTTCCTTGGTTAACTTATGTATCCCTTTATTTATGCTTAAACCATTATGGCCCAAGGATTAAGGAACAGGGCTGGGGGCATGAGAAGATGTGAAGGTGCTCTCAGGAAGTTATGTAGAAGAGGGTGGCATTGGGTCCAGAGGTACCGAGGCGCATAAACCCACGAACACTGGTAAATTGATCATGTCTGGAACTACTCCATTTTCTGCAACAAAATGTGAGGGACAGCTGATACCAGAAGTGGTATCAGAAACCTGAGAGCTAGTCCCAAGCCCCTTAGAAACGGGCCGACAACCACGGAAATGAACTTAGGCCTGAGGGAAGACTCCAAGGGTGAAGTGTGGGGTCAAGAGTTGGCTGGAATTACAGAGATACAAAGGCACATTCCCAAAATGAGGCTTAGTTGCTGAAAGGGTTTACTTGATGGAAGATCAGAAAGATCTAGCTGAAGGTAGAGATGCAGAAAAGATTTTGTCTAAAGTGATATCCTTTGCTGGTGCTCTCTCCTCCCTTGGCTGAAATCTGCCTCTGTGATAACTAACTTTTGGAACAAGCTGATGGTGGCTCTTTGAGAAACTTTGTAGTTTGTTTTCCTAAATGCATAGTGATAATAAAGAGCAATATCTCATTTTAAGGCAGACTCTGTCTTACATTATATTTTGTAGAAGAAAAGGAAAGGAACTTATATTTCATAAAAGTACTCTGCCAAGTGCTCAACATGCATTATCTCATGTGATTCTCATAATTTTGGCTTGATGGAAGTTCTTTGTACCCCCATTCTACAGATGAGAAAGGTAAGGCCCTGAGAGATTACGTAATTCGCCTTGTCACCCACACCATGCGTGTTCTTTGCTGTCGAGCCACTCATGCTCTAAGTTCTATGTGTTATAATATTTGTAACCTTCCTATTTTATACTTAAATGTTCAAATGATATGACAGTTTCACACAGCTGAGGCATACCCAAACAAAAATGTTTATGCAACTTCTTTATTCAGGTCAGGAAGAGAAAATGTATTCTAGGACCCAGGAACTAGATGTTATCCCTGGGGGTGGGGGGGGATCCATGAGGAAAGTTCCAGCGAGTTTCCTGAATGGAGAACAAATGTATGTCAAGAATAGCTCGCGACTCTCAACTTCTTGAATCAACTGGTGGAATTCCATAAAATGAATTCAAGAAAGAGAAGTATATGCCAGCATATATACTGTACTTATGAACAAATAATGTATTACTGGACATTATGAGATGGGAAACCTACATTTTCTGCTTTGCATGGTAAATTGGAGGATGAGGGAGAAAAATGTATATGTGTTTATCTTCAGTTCAGTTCAGTTGCTCAGTCATGTCTGACTCTTTGCAACCCCATGGACTGCAGCACACCAGGCCTCCCTGTCCATCACCAACTCTCGGAGTTTACCCAAACTCATGTCCATTGAGTTGGTGATGCCATCCAACCATCTCATCCTCTGTCATCCCCTTCTTCTGCCCTCAATCGTTCCAGCATCAGGGTCTTTTCTAATGAGTCAGTTCTTTGCATCAGGTGGCCAAAGTATTGGAGTTTCAGCTTCAGCATCAGTCCTTCCAATGAACACCCAGGACTGATCTCCTTTAGGATGGACTGATTGGATCTCCTCGCAGTCCAAGGGACTCTCAAGAGTCTTCTCCAACACCACAATTCAAAAGCGTCAATTCTTCAGCACTTAGCTTTCTTTACAGTCCAACTCTCACATCCGTACATGACCACTGGAAAAACCATAGCCTTGACTAGACAGACCTTTGTTGACAAAGTAATGTCTCTGCTTTTTAATATGCTGTCTAGGTTGGTCATAACTTTCCTTCCAAGGTGTAAGTGTCTTTTAACTTCATGGCTGCAATCACTATCTGCAGTGATTCTGGAGCCCAAATGTGTGATAAACTCAAAGACGGCGGATCCATAACTGGCATTTCTGTAAGAAGTTAGGGCTCTGTGGTTGATATTTCAAGATGGTGTTTTTAAAGCAACTATCACAGTTTGCATAGCATTTTTGTCTGATGCCATTTCCAGAAAGAGTTGGGAACATTGTTTTCATCCTTATTAATATTTATTGTGCTCTTCACGTTAGTATTATGGATTTTCTTTTGAACGTCACTTTCTTAGGCAGTCTCTATAAATTATCCCTTTTACTGTGCTTCCTGACTGATGGATTCAATAGTAATATCAAAGCAGGTGATGTACATATACACATTGTGGAACCTTTCCCCTGGGACAGGATCAGTTTCTTCCTGTTCCCACTCAGGAAGGTCCTGCTATACTTATTGCTGACAACCTCCAGTGATCTGAACATGTGTGAAACACATGACATGAGCACTCAGATATATTTGAATAGGTTCTGTATAAAAAGAGAAGTCCTGGCATATAAGGGAACTTAATCACAGCATTTTGTTTTAATGAGAACACATTGAGCAACAACACTAAATGTCTTTAAGCCTGTATTATGTTTAGACATGTCAGTCATGGTGTCTGCCTCATTTCCAGCCTTTCTCAGGGCGTCGTCCCCAGTGGGAGTCACTGTTTGAAGAGCCGGCCTGTGCGGCCTCATTTTGTTCTTCCCACCCTCTCATCCTACTGCACCATGGCTAACAGGACCAGGGAGGGTGACTGGTCCCAGGGCACTGAAGTCATGGACTGTGATGTGACATGGCAGCAAATGAGAATGTGACTAGTGAGGTTCCCTCTTGGGAATTTAAACTGGGAAAAATGGATGGCATTAAGTACATGGAGTGTGTTAGTCTCGCAGTCATGTTCAACTCTGTGACCCCAGGGACTGAAACCAGCCAGGCTTCTCTGTCCGTGGGATTCTCCAGGGAAGAATACTGGAGTGGGTTGCCACTGCCTTTTCCAGGGGATCTTCCCAACCCAGGGATTGAACCAGGGTCACCAGCATTGCATTGAAAAAGTTGGCTTAAAACTCAGCATCCAAAATTCGGAAAACTAAGATCATGGCATCTGGTCCTATCACTTCATGGCAAATAGTAGGGGAAACAATGGAAACAGTGACAGACTTTATTTTTGGGGGCTCCAAAATCACTGCAGACGGTGACTGCAGCCATGAAATTAAAAGACGCTTGTTCCTTGGAAGAAAACCAATGACCAACCTAGACAGCATATTAAAAAGCAGAGATATTACTTTGCCAACAAAGGTCTGTCTAGTCAAATTTTTGGTTTTTCCAGTGGTCATATATGGATGTGAGAGTTGGACTACAAAGAAAGCTGAGCACCAAAGAGTTGATGCTTTTGAATTGTGGTGTTGGAGAAGACTCTTGAGAGTCCCTTGGACTTCAGGTAGATCCAACCAGTCCATCCTAAAGGAAATCAGTCCTGAATATTCATTGGAAGGACTATGCTAAAGCTGAAACTCCAATACTTTGGCCACCTGATGCTGACTCATTGGAAAAGACCTTGATGCTGGGAAAGATTGAAGGCAGGAGGAGAAGGGAATGACAGAGGATGAAATGGTTGGATGGCATCACCAACTCAATGGACATGAGTTTTAGTAAGCTCTGGGAGTTGGTGATGGACAGGGAAGCCTAGTGTGCTGCAGTTCATGAGATCTCAAAGAGTTGGACACAACTGAGCGACTCAAGTGAACTGAACTCCAGCATCGCAGGCAGATAAATTTACTAAGTCACCAGAGAAGCCCTGAGTATACTGCAGTCATTAATAAACTGAAAAGATTGGAAATAGAGACGCTATATATGACATCACGTCCCTCCTGATACAATGTGTTAAGAAAGATGCAATATCATTTCAGTGGTATTCTTGCCATAAATATGTAACTGCAATCTAATCATGAGAAAATACTAGGTAAATCCAAATGGAGGGACATTGTATAAAACAGCTGACCAAGACTCTTCAGAAATGTGAAAGTCATGAAAGATTAGGAAACATTGAGGAGTGGTTATTGTCATTATATAAGATGTTACGAAGGCAAGCAGTGTAGGGGGTGTGCAGGAACTGTGTGCCATTCTTGCCACATTAATGCAAGCCTAAAGTAATTGCAAAATAAAAAGCTTTAAAATTGTTTCATAATTAAAAAGTCATGAAGGGGGATAGTGACTAGTCTGCGAATGTCATGGTGAGCCAAAATCACAAGGAAGCTATGCTTGAGTATTTTTAACGGGATTTGTGAGAGGGAGGGAGTTGGGGGCAGAAAAAGCCAGTTAACACAGTAGAAAATAAAATTGTACATAGGCAAAAGCAGAATAAATGCTGATATATGATTTAGTTAAAATAGATGAGTGATAATGTTATGACCAGTAACTGATGTTACCAAGTACTTGTCGTTATAGATACTGGCACTATGCTAAGCATTTTACATCTTTTGTTTCATTTAATCTTCTCAACACATGCTTTGACGTAAGTGCTACCACTTTCTCTGTTTTACAGACAAGGAATCTGAGTCACCCAGACAGGAAGCAAGCATAGAGAGGTGGGAAAATACAGTCTGTCTCAGTTCACACGTGCGGTAGAGGGGTAGCTAGGACGGGATCTTAGCAGTGAAACTCCAGAGTCTTCATGTTGGTACATGGATGCAGTAGGGCAGTGGTTCTCAAAGGCTGATCTCTGAGATTGTGGGCAGCATGAGTATACCTGGGAATCTAGTTTTTGTTGTTCAGTCACTTAGTCGTGTCCACTCTTTGTGAACCCGTGGACTGTAGCACACCAGTCCTCCCTGTCCTTCACCATTTCCCAGAGTTTGCTCAAACGTATGTCCATTGAGACGATGATGCCATCCAACCATCTCATCCTCTGTCATCCCCTTCTTCTCCCGCCTTCAATCTTTCCCAGCATCATGGTCTTTTCTAATGAGTTGGCCCTTCACATCAGGTGGCCAAATATTGGAACTTCAGCATCAGTCCTTCCAATCAATTTTCAGGGTTGCTTTCCTTTAGAATTAACTGATCTCCTTGCAGTCCAGACATGCAAATTCTCAGGCCCTGTTTCAGAAACCCTGCAGGTGGGGCCCAGCAATCTGTGTTTTCACAGCCCTCCAGGCTATTCTGAGTCTTGCTAAAAAAGGTTTAAGGAGCTCTGAGATGGAGTGAAGGCCCACAATCTCCTACTCTTTCCAGTTCTTCTCATCTCTCCTGGCACACTGTGAAAGGCTCCTTCTCTTCCCGGTTACTCCTGGGATCCTGTGCACCTGCATTCTCATAACTTGTTGCTTAGTCACTAAGTCTTGTCCAGCTCTTTTGCAACCCCATGGACTGTAGCCTACCAGGCTCCTCTGTCCATGGGACTTCCCAGGCAAGACTACTGGAGTGGGTTGCCATATCCTTCCCCAGATCTGCCTCACCTAGGAATCAAAACTGTACCCCCTGCCTTGGCAGGAGAGTTCCTTACTACTGAGCCACCTGGGAAGCCAATCCTTGTAACTACCCTCAGTTATTTGAAGTAACTAGAGCCATGTTTGTTACTTGCAATTAAGAGAGAGAGTTAAAACAAACGCTTCAGACATGTGGGATATGTTTGTTTGAATAGGGCTTATTAACCCTGGGGAAACATCTGTTTCTGGAACCATAGTGGACTAGGACACTCAGGACCAATCCTGGCACTGAAAACAGCTAACAAGTCTGGGATGGATACATATAATTTTAGAAGTATCAGAAAGCTAAAAAAAATAGTAAAGGAATTACCTGGCTAAAAGTTTAGAGGAAAATGAGACCCAGAATAGTCAGTGGAACACTGAAGCCACTTCTGCTTGAGGACATATGTTAGTTGCAATCCAGGAGACCCAGGTTTGATCCCTGGGTTGGGAAGACCTCCTGGAGAAGGGAATGGCAACCCATTCCAGTATTGATGCCTGGTGAATTACATGGACAGAGGAGCCTGGTGGGCTGTAGTTCATGGGTCACAGAGTCGCTCACAACTGAGTGATTAACACTTATAAAGAAATAAGATAATTAAGTGAGATGATAAATTTGTCAAGTCCTAAGTGTGAGGTTTTCTACATAAAATGTGGGTGTATCAGTTTGTTTACAAATTGAGTAAGTTATTCTTATTTTCTTTCTCTTAATGGGATTATAAATACTTATGTGTGTGCTGAGTTGCTTTAGTTGTGTCCGACTCTTTGCAATCCCATGGACTGTAGCTGCCAGGCTCCCCTATCCATAGAATTCTTCAGGCAAGAGTACTGGAGTGGGTTGCCATTTCCATCTCTAGGGGATCTTCCCGACCCAGGGATTGAACCTAGGTCTCCTGCATTGCAGGTGGATTCTTTACCACTGAGCCACCAGGGAAGCTTGAGAACATGGGCAGGGATTATTCTTGGTTGCAAAACCTAGTCACATTGAACCCAGGACCTACCCATGGTAGGGAGTCTAAGAGGAAATCTCTCTGTGTAAAACTGAGATCCCCAGGCTACCCTCTGAGCATAAGGATAAGGGTGAACCAGAAGTCAACACTCCTTGCCCTCCCATCTTTAGTGCTGAGTAGGAGAGGGTGCAAAACCCAAATCCTAATGAAATAAATCATTGAGAAGTTACATCCAAACCATGATCTTCTCAAGGATGTGGTACCTTAAACACACTTCACCTAGGCAGTTCAAAGAATGATGGGTGTGGATTTGGTTTAAGGTGGTCCTGAACTGGTCCTGCCCCTGTGTGTGCCTAGTAAAAGCAAATGAAGATCCTAGGCTTCCAGGAATTCCCAGAATAGTTCTATGAGTGTAAGGGGAAAATCATAGTAAAATTTAACCAAGCATTTGTGGAAGCCAGGCACCAAGGGTAAGTACAAGCAGAAACAACCAGCTGCCAGAACAGATGCACAAAAATGTAAGGTTTTAGAATTGTCAGAGTATAAGATGCAGTTCTATCTTTAAAGAAATAAGATAAGCTTAAAAATATTTTTAAGGAAACAGGAAACTAAAGTCCTAGGAAATCTGACGGAAAAAAATAGAATTTCAAGAAGGGAAAAAGTAAAAATATATTAAACCAGGACTTATAATGATTAAAATACACTGTTTTATACTCTGAATAACCTTCTATATTTTTGATGAGTGTATTTTGTGAGATCTTATATTGTATGTGGTTAACTTTTGATTTAAATTTATTTGAAATTAATAAATGACATGTTTAAATTATAACTTGATACATAAAGACAATTGAAAGTGGTTTAAGCTTACATTAAATCTGTATTTCAGTTTCGACATCTGACTGTGATATAGATAATGATATGGATGTATGAGTGACTTCTCCAATAAATTAAACAGTGGCCCAAGTTGGTCTTAATTATCTGAATATATCATGAACACTTGTGGATTTTGAGACTAAATATTTCAGTTAAATATCCTGTCCCATCACTTCATGGCAAATAGATGGGGAAATAATGAAAAAAGTGACACACTTTCCTTGGGCTCCAAAATCACTGCAGATGGTGACAGTAGCCATGAAATTAAAAGACACTTACACCTTGGAAGGAAAGTTATGACCAACCTAGACAGCATATTAAAAAGCAGAGACATTACTTTGTCAACAAAGGTCTGTCTAGTCAAGGCTATGGTTTTTCCAGGGGTCATATATGGATGTGAGAGTTGGACCAAAAAGAAAGCTGAGCACCAAAGAATTGATGCTTTTGAACTGTGGTGTTGGAGAAAACTCTTGAGAGTCCCTTGGACTGCACGGAGATCCAACCAGTCCATCCTAAAGAAAATCAGCCCTGAGAATATTCATTGGAAGAACTGAATCTGAAGCTGAAACTCCAATACTTTGGCCACCTGATGTGAAGAACTGACTCATTGTAAAAGTCCTTGATGCAGGAGGAGAAGGGGATGACAAAAAAATGAGATGGCAGGATGGTATCACCAACTCTATGGACATGAGTTTGAGCAAGTTCCAGGAGTTGGTTATGGACAGGGAAGCCTGGTGTGCTGTAGTCCATGGGGTCACAAAGAGTCAGACACTACTGAGCAACTGACCTGAATTGAGTTCAATTAAATGGAGTCAGTCCCCATTTTATTTATCAAATTTAATTAAAGAGTTTAAAGAGTATAAATAACTTTGGAGGAAATGCAAAAATATGACAATAGGCTCAGTATATAAGCATGTGAGTGGAAAGTTTCAAGACTCAACTGGTATGCCAGTGATTCAACAGTAAAACAATCTGTGTTCCCCAGAGGAAAATGTCAACTTTCAGGACTGGTAAAACTTATGACTGAGGCTTAGTGTATGGAAAGGTTAGAACCACCATTTTCTAACTGTGAGTAAATGTATCTGCAAATGTTGAATGTGTAATATTTGATTCATCCCCAGAGATGCTAATTATTCTTTAAGAATGTGGTAATGAGGTGAAGCATACTGTGTGCCAGCAGGCATAATAGAATATGTTTCATATCATTCGTTTAAATCAGGGCATTAATTTTCACTACAAGATAGAATTAGTGATAGAGGCATACTATAGAGGCATAGATGGAGGCAAACTATGGGAAAAAATTTTTAGCAAGTATAGACAATCAGCCACACAAGTATTGGCTCTAAAAATGCTGATCTCATTTGCTTGCAGCCAGACTTGTTGAAAGATGGCTATCAGAAGAAAAAAGTCCCCTCTGTGGTGCCCTATTAATATTAATAGCCCTTAGTAAGGGAAAAAACATAAAGTTCAAGTTAAATGCCATAAAAGATAATTCTTTTGAATGCAACATGAAGCCACTGGGGCCACAGTTTCCACTTTTGTAAATATTATTATTCCTCAGCATTGATTTACTGAACATATGCCATGTCAAGATATAAAGGAAGAAGTAGACTTTGTCCAGAAAGTTTACGGTATGTATGACCAAGAGCCTGGGATGCATCTCATAGGTGAGAGTAAGTTGGCATCTTATTATATGTTTAATGAACGTTTTCATGTTTTGATTTGAATTCCGTCTTTCTCCCCCACTGTCTACCTCAGTCATAGATTAGAAGAAAGGCTGGAAAAAGTCAGACCTTTTGGAGTAGACGGTTGATTGGTTTTTAGAGACAGGAAAACACATGTAGAAATGAGTTAGGTGAAAGTGACTTAGTCCATTGTCATGACCTCTGAGAAGAGCAGAAGCAGGGAAATAGGTAGGTCAGTGCTGAGGATTGTAGCTTCAAGAGTGCCCAGACTTAGGCAACATCTGTCACTTGGATGGGTGAGTAAGCAAGAAGGATTGTGGTTTGAGTTCTATAAGTTGATGCAAAATTTAGTATCTCTAAGTCTTGTAAGAAGTTAGGGCATTAGTCACATACTCTCAAAGTGAAAATAACCAGTATGGTTTAATGAAAAAAGCATAGACTTTGGAATCAGAAGGACTTGAAGACATGAAGAGAAGCCTAGTTTCTCATAGCGAAGATGAAAGGAGATGCAATTTGTAAAATAGGTGGCACATAGCAGATTATATAAAATCCTAAAAGGATTTGTTTCTATACTATATGACAATTGTAGGAATTCATATAATCTTAAATATTTGACTGAGGGAAATTTTCTATCCCATCTTGAGGTGGACAGAAAAGGAACTCAGCCATCCTTTGATGCCACATATTTTACAAATTATATCTCCTTTTATCTTTTCTATGAGAAAATAGGCTCATTCATGTCTTCAAGTCCTTCTGATTCCAGAGTGTCTGCTTTTTTGATTAAAACATGTTGACTGCTTTCAGTTTGAGAGTATGTGACTAAGGCCCTCATTTCTTAAAACACTTAGGTATGCTACATTTTGCACCTGAAACTATCACAACATTGTTAATCAGCTATGCCTGCCTGCTAAGTCGCTTCAGTCGTGTCTGACTCTGTGCGACCTCATGGACAGCAGCCCACCAGGCTCCCCCGTCCCTGAGATTCTGCAGGAGTGGGTTGCCATTTCCTTCTCCAATGCATGAAAGTGAAAAGTGAAAGTGAAGTCGCTCAGTCGTGTCTGACCCTCAGCAACCCCATGGACTGCAGCCCACAAGGCTCCTCCGTCCATGGGGTTTTCCAGGCAAGAGTACTGGAGTGGATTGCCATTGCCTTGATTGCTATACTTCAATGTAAAATGTTTAAAAAATTAAGTTCACAGTCTTACGGGCCAACAGTTTTGGCTGAACTCAGTTCTCCGGGTAGTTCTTCTGGTCTTGGCTGGCTTCACTGATGTGTCTTTGATAAACCGCTTAGTCAGCGAGGGCCTGGCTCCTCTCAGATGATTTCAGCTGGGATGCCTTGCTCTGCTCCTTGTGGTCTTCCATCATCCAGGATGCTAGCTTAGGGTTCATCCAAGAGATGTGAGGGATCCCAGGAGACTGAGGGGAAGTGTACAAATGCTCTCAAAGTCTTCTCTTGGGACTGGCACACCCTTTCTTTTACCGTATTCTATTGGCCAAGAATCAAGGCCAGTCTAGATTGGGGGTGGGGGAAATAGATGCTACCTCCTGTCAGGAGGCCACGTCACATCACAGAGGGCAGGCATGTATGCATATAGTTGAGGCCATTTTTGCAAACTACTATAGCTGGAAAGTGAGTTCTGGTAGATTTTATGAGGAGAACAAAAGATCTTGAGAAGAGATTGATTCCAGCAAATGCAACGGTTTCTCAGCAGAGGTGGTTAGAAAGGCCTGGATGACTGAGGTAGAACTTGATGGAAACTCTTTTTGGGAAGAATACTGAAGAGAGGTGCAAAGGTGATTTAAATTTTTTCAGAGAAAATATATATTTAAGGTATTTTATAGATAAAAGAAATTAACTTTGGAGAGAAAATTACTAGTGTTAAACTTTAAGTTAGATACATGTTGAAGTCAGCAGTTGAGTAATGGACCGTAGCTCTTCAAGCTCCTCTGTCCATGGGCTTCTCCTGGCAAGAATACTGGAGTGGGTTGCCACATTCTCTATCAGGGAATCTTCCTGACCCAGGGATCGAACCCAAGTCTCTTATGTCTCCTGCATTGGTAGATGGATTCTTTACCACTAGCATCACCTGGGAAGCCTGGAGAAAATCAAGTGGAGTGTATATGTGTTAAAAAAGAAGAGAAAGGGAAAACCCTACGAGAAAAATTCAGATCCTATCCAAAAATATAAACATGACATACAGCTATCTGTGATTTTTTTTTTCCTGTAGAAATGTGGTACTTTTGTTTTATGAGGCAGTAAGTTCCATTTTAGGGTACCCAGATGCAAACAGGAATTTCTGAGAAATCTGATCTTCCCCTTGTAAATAGAATGAGGGCAGAGGGGAAGAGAAGTAACGTCCCTTCAGCCTGCAAACTGCCTTTAATTCTGGCAGTGCCTTACCATTTTTCAGAATTTATACTCTATGTGCCTGTCACTAATACTCAGTTGCTTCTACCATGGAGCAATCATTTAGCAGTGATTCTCACTCTATCCCAGCCAATTAAGCAGGAAGTGAAAACACAAGGGACATTTAAGGGCAGTGCCTTATTAAAGGGAGAAGGCAATGGCACCCCACTCCAGGACTCTTGCCTGGAAAATCCCATGGACGGAGGAGCCTGGAAGGCTGCAGTGCATGGGGTTGCTAAGAGTCGGACATGACTGAGCAACTTCACTTTCACTTTTCACTTTCATGCACTGGAGAAGGAAATGGCAACCCACTCCAGTGTTTTTGCCTGGAGAATCCCAGGGACGGGGGAGCCTGGTGGGCTGCTGTCTGTGGGATCGCGTAGAGTCGGACATGACTGAAGTGACTTAGCAGCAGCAGCAGCAGCCTTATTAAAGAAGTGTTTGTGATCACCAGGCTATTAGTTAAAAGCAATAGGATCACACCATAGCTCAGGCCATCTTATTAGCTTTTGTTTCTATCTTGGTGTCTGTAGCAGTTTTATGTTATTATGGGTGAGAGCAGGATCTTTGGCTATTCCTGGCAAACAGGGTTAAATAGAAATCTAAGGGACAGAGAGAATAGGTCTACAATATAGCATTTTTATACAAATCTCACTTTGGATATAAGATTTAGCAGTGTATTACTGGGGCACTATTTATGTCTCTTAAAATAGATTTAAGAACAAAAATAGATTTTTATGTATGTACAAAAAGAAACCCTTAGAACTACAGTAGTTGATAATTCTGGTCTTCTGGCACCGTGGCCCACAGGCTAATGCGGTTAAGGTTCTCTGTAAAGAAGAGCAGTGAGCAGGGTTTGGCAAATAATCACAGGTGCATCTTCACCCTGTCCAGGCAAGATAAGTGTCTAGGCTGGGACTTCCATCACGCTGCCAGAACAGCTAAGTTTAGATTTTTTTGAGTGAAACCTCATAAACGTCTGTCAGCTAATTCATATTCTTTGGGACACTGCTGATGAATCTTATGACTGTGATTTGGAGTTGAATTCCAAGCTCCTGGGACTTTCTAAGAAGTGAGATCAAACTGGGCCCGGGACTCCAACAGGATGTGTTCATCTTTCTCAATGGCATTCCACCCAAACGCTGGCCTTTCCAAAGACAGGTGCTTTTTGCTGCCTGTGCTTAAAGGCATACGTAAATGGATGCGGTTTATTTGTGATTCTCTTGCTGACTTGAAATTAAACTTTTGAAAGTAACATAACCACAGTATGGAAAGTTTAGAAGATAATGAACATCCCAAGTGTAGAAGTTATTAACACTTTGGTATAGCCATTATCTTTTTTTGATATATTTAGGTAGAACTTTTCCACATGTGATTTTTTTAACTGATATAATCATGACTGAAATGTAAGTATCAGGTATCATAAATGCCTCATGTTTTCACATAGACGCTGCATAGTTCCCAGAGCCAATTTCATTGAATGAATGTAAAAAGATGTAATTAGTCTTTTATGGTGGATTTGTAGATTAGTTCTATTTTTTCTTGTTTATAAAGAGGGTTATAGAGACACAAAGGTGCTTACAGACTTCCTTCTGGGTTTTTGATTATTTGCCCAGCAGAGATTCCCAAAGCAGAACCTCTGTGACAAAGAGAACTCACATCTTTATGACTCAACACCATAGTGCCACGTTGCTTTTCCCACTTATAGGCCTTTATAAATTCTACTGTTATTTATCTTCTAATCAGGCATCTTGTGTACTAAGAAATGTAACGGGCCAACAGCATGACGCCTCTGTTAGTCCCCAGGTGGTCTCTGTTTACCTTGACTCCTTCCCTTTGTACTCAGTTTTTACTTTGGTTTGAATTGAAACCAACAGCAGCAACCACAAAACCCCTTTCTTCTTATCCCTTTGGAGATGTGACTCTTGCGTGATTTCTCTAGTTCAGCATCTCTTGGGGTCCAAGGACGCTTGTACTCGAGCTCCTGTTCTCAGAGAGCCTACCCAAACCCTGTTCATCATTGAGGGTGAAGTGTGAGAAGGGATTTGGACAGTCTGTGGGAATACCCATGTGTAGAAGACTCTCTGAATCATGCAAATAATTGGAAATTATCATTCCTCTTAATACAAAATGATTTTATAGATATTGATTAATTTTTATTTGGCACACTGATTTTCGCTTTTTGATTTGTTATTTAATTACTAAACAGGCATTTTGTATGTGTTCAGATAATTTGACTTATTATTCCCTGGTGGCTCAGAGGTTAAAGCGTCTGCCTGCAATGTGGGAAACCTGGGTTCGATCCCTGGGTCGGGAAGATCCCCTGGAGAAGGAAATGGCAACCCACTCCGGTATTCTTGCGTGGAGAATCCCATGGATGGAGGAGCCTGGTGGGCTACAGTCCATGGGGTCACAAAGAGTAGGACATGACTGAGCAACTTCACTTTCACTTTCATTAGAGATGAAATACTTTAAAAAATGATTTATCATCTTTTTGGCTACGCTGAGTCTCCACTGCTGTGCGTGGGCTCTTTCTAGTTCTCCTTGTTGCAGTGGCTTCTCTAGTTGCAGAGCACGCGCTCTAGGGCCTGTGGGCTTCAGTAGTTGTGGTGTGTGGGCTCAGCTGCCCTGAGGCATGTGGAATTCTCCAGACCAGGGATCAAACCCGTATCCTCTGCATTGGCAGGCAGATTCTTAACCACTGGACCACCAGGGAAGTCCAGAGATTAAATACTTTTAACTGACTGGTTAGACGTGGTCCCTGAGACTTATAATAGTTTTGGGCGTTGAAATCTATTGAAATCAGTTCAATTCTGTTCTTTTATTTCAGTAGCTCTGCATTTAGGGCTGTTTTGTTATGTTCTAAGCACTGGACCAGAAATTGTTATAAATAGAGATAATACCTTTTTAGTAGCCCTGATCTAACTGCCAGATGAATAAAGCTGTAACATGTTGCATTAAGTGCTCAATCACCATTATATGTTTAATAAATACTGTGTGGATACAGCTGCTAGAGTAATTAATTTCCCATGGGGAGAATGTAAGTTACCAAAAAAAGAAATAGCGCATAAGAAGTGTGGAGGACTTGAAGCAGGATTAGGAAGTGAGAGTGAAGAGGTCATTCCAGGCAGAAGAAGTGATGCAAACAAATCACTGATGTCTGGTTTGAAAAATAGTAATCTTGAGTGGTAAAGAATAAGGTAAGTGGAGGGGCTGGAGTTTAGCCTGCAGTAATAAGCAAAGGGTATATCATTGCAGCCTTTGTATATAATAGGCTAAAAATTTTCAATTTGCTGTTTTGGGTAATGAAGTATCATAAAATATTTTTAAGTTGTGGGGTGATTTGACCAGACTTATCCTTAGATGATAACTGTTAAAACTGTAGGAAAGCCTAGGAGGCAGGAAGCATAGTAAGGAGGCAACCGCTGAGATACTGAGGTGACAGTGGAAGTGGAGAGAAGAGACATCCACAAGCAGCTTCGGCATCAGTGTTGACAGGAACTGTTGCCCACTGGACATGGGAAATAAGGAAGGTATAAAGACGACACCGGGCTTCTTTAAGTTTGGGCCACTGAGTGTCTAGACAGTGGTATTAATCAATATCAGAAATTCAGGAGGAGAAATATATTTTGAACGTGGGAAGGAGAAAACGAGTTTGGTTTTGGACATTGCAGTGGTCACTGATGGTTGTCTAGTTAACTTTAATTTCTTACCTCCTTTCTTAAGATGACCTTTACTTGTGTTCTAAGGCTATATTATAGCTAGTCTAAGCCAGTGGTGATTGTGCCTCCCTGGGGACATTTGGCAATATCTGGAGACATTTTTGGTTGTCATAGGTGGCAAATACTATTGGCATGTAGAGGCCATGATGCTGCTGGACATGATGCTGCATTACAAGAAAATACAAGAAAGAATGATCTGGCCCTAAATGTCAGTAGTTCCAAGGCTGAGAAACCTTGGTGTAAACAAAGTATGACAGTCTCATTCCATTTGCCAGTGATTGGTTTAGAAATAAGCATGGATCTCTTTCAATGGGGCTTCTATAGTGTTTTTTTCTCTTAGCCCTAAGAGAAACACTTCATTTATGGATGATACTGTGTTTGAATATTACATTATTGCATCCATCTTACCATCATCCTTACCATGGAGGATAAAGCCAGCATGCAGAGGAGGGCAGAGCCAAGAAAAATGCAGAGAAGAGATTCAGAAGCTTGATGTACATCTGAACAGTGCCTGGAGCCTCTTCTGCCTCTCGTTACATGGGGCTGTAAATTTACTTCTGGTCTAAGATTGAATGAGTAGAACTTTCCTATTACTTGAAAGCAAAAGCATCTTGATACTGCCATGTTAACTTGCTAGTGGATGATTCAGAATGGTAGTGTTAAATGAAGTGTTGAAACGTGTTATTAGAGCTTAAGGAGAAGTTTAAGCCTGGAGTTAGAGCTGTGGAAGATTTCGTATAGAGATGATAGGCGTAGCCATAGAGCTCATGATCCAATTCAGGCTGGGTTTGGAGAGTGAGAAGAAAGGGCAGTAAAGACAGAATCTTACATTGTGGGTCTGAGAAGAGAAGGCTTTAATAAAACGCTTGCTGAACGAAGTCAGGGAAACTCGGTGTCAAACCTAATGAGAGACACAGTATGTAGGAGACAACTTGCCATCTTCTAATAAGTTGTGTTCTTGGTTCTGTGCTGTGGAAAAATATCTGGGATGCAGTGGAAAAATCTCTGGGATGTTCAGCCAGAAATTGTCTTTCCCAGACCCCTCTAACTTCAAGATAGTCCAGTAGGAGGGAATTTGTTATTTAAAGTTTGTGAGAGTTTTGAGCACATATCCTGAGCAGGTGGGGAAAAAAGGCTCTGAAGTGAAAGAGAATCATTGATTAAAGAAATGAAAGTTGTGATTGATAGACAGCTCTGGAAAAGTGAAGAGCTGCATGTGAATTCACTTGAAGTATGAAAGTCACTCAGTCACATCAACTCTTTTGCGACCCCCTGGACTATGTAGTCCATGGAATTCTCCAGTCCAGAATACTGGGTAGCTGTTCCCTTCTCCAGGGGATCTTCCCAACCCAGGGATCAAACCCAGGTCACCCGCATTGCAGGCAGATTCTTTATCAGCTGAGCCACCAGGGAAGTCCAATTCATTTTAAGGAGGGGCGTATACCTTTGGCAAATAAGCACTCACAGTAGTTTGTCTATTCCAGGAAGGAATGTAGGAAGAATGGATATAAATATAAATCAAGGGGGCAGTTTTTGGGGTTCTTGGCTAAAGTCATTTATTTTTTTCTGACAGTTGTTTACTGAGAGTGAGGAGGGCAGAAGCAAGGAGTCTAGTGCTTGAAGTGCGTGATAAACATTTGGAATAACTACTTGTAGGCAGTGGAAAAGGGAGCAGAGGAAAAAGAAATTAATGGATTGCTGAACAGCTGAGGTTGAATCTAATAAATTTGTGATGGATCCCATTAACATTTTTATGTGATTTCCCTGGCAATGCTCAGTAACTCTTGAAAGGAAATACAGTTGTATTAATCCAAACTTGGAGATTGGAAGGAGGAGTAGAATGGGGGTAGAATGGACAGTAAACTGGCAAAGTAATAATTCTAAAAGCTGGTAAGAAAGTTGCTGGTATTATTGAGCATCAATCACATTGTCAACGGAAACACATTCAGGTAAATTCTGAAGGGTATTGAAGACCACAGAATTATGAATGATTAGAATGGATCATTAGTCATCAGTTAATCTTTCAGGGATAAGGCTTACGGGGTGGTGATAGGGTTTGAACACTTCCTTAAAATGAGAGCAGGATAGAATGTAATTGAAGGCAAGAGATCACAGATGGATGTCCTGTTTCACAAATTAACTTCTTTTGTTTTGTTTTTAAAACTATTTTTAAATTTTTTATTTACTTATTTGGCTTAGTTGCCACACATGGCAAAGATCTTTGATCTTTTTTAGTTGGGTCATGTGGACTCTTAGTTGAGCACGTGGGATCTAGTTCTCTGACCAGGGATCGAACCCACACCCTCTGCAGTAGGAGCATGGAGTCTTAGCCACTGGAACACCAGGGAAGTCCCAAATTATTAACATTTTGAAAGAGAAACGGAGTTAACCAAAATTCACCTAGTTTGTAGATAAGGAATCTGAGCTTCAGAGATGCCGAGGTCGGGTAGCTTTTAGTGACTAAACTGAGATTATAACCTGGACAGCTTTGTTTCCAGCTGAATATTCTCATCCCAGAGCAGTTCTGGAGTAGGTGAAAGAAAGATCCTTAACAGAGATGTCAAGCAAAGAACGAGGAGGCTTCTTCAGTTGAACAAACATGTGCCTCAGTTGCCCCTGCACAACTGTTTCTAGAACATCTCTCTACCACACTGTTAGAAGTTCTAGAAGGCTAGTCATGTCTGTAGAGGCTGACTCCCATGGTCTGGGAAGGGCATGCTTTGCAGGGATTCTGGATGCGAGCCAGGTGAGGCATTTGCTTAGGAGTCAAGTAACAGGGTGGCAAGAAGTCACTGGAGGGAAACAAAAGGGGATTTGATGTAACTAATTGATTGTGAATGTAGCCTGAAGCCTATGAATTGGGGGGGACCTTCACAGTCCACTGGCTAAGTATGTGCTTTCTAATCAAGAGGTTAGTGTTCCTGTGAGTCCTGTTTCTCTTTTGAAAGGGGCTTATTCATTGGGGGAAGTTATTGGGAACATGTGTTTATTAGGCTGGGCTGGTGAAAGCCTTAACATTGTTGAAAGAGGTCAGCTCTGTTCCTCAACCTCTGCTGTGCCCTTCAGTAATTAACAAAGCCGCTCATAGGAGTAGGATGGAGAGAGAAGGTGTGGTTTTCTCTGCAGGTTTTATTGACTGTTCCATACGTTGAAATACAATACTGCCAAGGCTGGGTTTGTTTTTTTAAAGTGATCCAAATTGTGGCTCAGAGCGTAGGGTTTACTAAGTGATAAGTCATTGGTATTTCCTGTTTATATTTATTATTAGATCTAGTTTATTGTTTTCATATTTAAATTCTTTGTAAACTTGCTCTGATTTTCTTTTTAGAGTTGTTTATGGACCTTTAAATGGCCTCTTTTGTGTGTTTAGTAATTGGAGAGCTGGGCTGTCTTTCTGCATTTTAATTAGTTTGTTTTAAGGGGGTCACAGCTTTCTTTAGTCTTTATGATGGAACGTCCTTTGTTGTCACTGAATTCTCCTACACTTGGGTGAGTGAGGAGCATGCCCTTGAGGAGGTGGTTAACTTTCAGTATCAACAATAATTTTATAGGTCTCTCAATTTCCTCCCTTCCTAGCTCCCTCCCTCATTACCTCAGCTTCTTCCTTCTTCACTCACTCAAAGAACATAGCCATGCTATAACGTGGAGTAAATACAACTAAATGAAAATCTTTTTGAACAATTTCATTCACATGACTTCCTTTTTCTATGATTTTAAAAAAAAAAATCTCACTAAGGATGAAACTGACTTCATTAGGTCTCTGCTGGAGGTAAATTGTGAAAAACTTAGTAAAATAAATAGGATTATTTTAAGAGTGGGAAAAATGCATCAGCTTTTAGCATCCACAGATGCTTCATTTGTTCCAGGATAGCAGAAATCATGATTACTTCAAAATGTTAATATGAATGGCGTGTCTTCTGGTTGTCTATGTAGGATACTTTTCTTTTATCTTGTTCCTGGTGGAATACTCACTGTTTGTAAGACTTTGCAGACTTTATTTCAGTAATTTCTGTTTTCAGTTGGTGAACTCCACTTTGTCGTGTTGTTGGTGATCGTTAAGAATAGAGTCTGCGCTGCCTTTGAATGTGGATTGCTCGTATGAGAGAGTGCAATCGTGCTGCTTGCTTTACTCTTTCAGCTTAGCGTTCAATTGTAAAGCTGAAGTCAGTAGATCAGTATAGGAGAGTACTTATTATTATAGTCTTACTTTGCATAATTTTCAGTACTCAGGAGTTTAGGTTCCAGTGCCTTTTGTTATTCTTCATTTCTGCCTTTCCCCCTTGGCCAGCTGCCTGATAAATAAAGACATGGAGAGGTGGGGATGAAGAGAAGAGTATACATGTAGGTTTCTTGCAGTCTCCTCTCCTTCTGGCTCCGTTCTATGACATCCACTCAGAGCATGTCATCTTCTGATATCTCTTAGGTAGGCATTTATTGGCTGTGTTCACTTACTGTCTGTAATCTTACAGTTGTATTATGAAAGATTCTGCAAATTCAGATGTGTGACTGTGAGACTGGGATTCCCGTGCACACAGTTCTGGTGCCCCGTGCCGTTCCTTTACGAATCATTCATGTCAGATGCAGGCAGCTCCAGAAGCCTCTAATTGATGGTGATATGGCCTCGATGAGTTGTCTTTTGTCGTCACCCTATTTAAGGCCTACTCGTCATGCCCTTAACTGCTCTTCTGGGACTGGATGTATTGAGTCTTCAAAATGCTGTTCTTTGACAGCGTGAGGAGGGAAGACAGTGGAACTTGGAAAGAACTGTGACTCTGGTGATGGGTGGACCCTCTCTGTTTGCCTAAAGGCTGATAAAAATACACGGACTGGAGTTTCCTCTATCTGTTTGGGAGACCTTTCTTGTTTTGGGAGGGGTTTCAGACCTTTCTCTAGTTTGTGAAGGGACAACTCTGGTTTTTGGCCACAGCCTCTTAGTTCAAAGAAGTGCTGGGACTTCTATAGGGATCTCTGTGTGTTTCTCCCTGAAGGACCTCCCATCCCCGCTGAATATCATCTTATTTTCCCTTTTCTTTTTCTTCCTACCACGTCTCTCTTTATTGCTAGAAATTTAGTGGATTGGTTTTGATAGTTCTATTTTCTCATCCTAGCTTTCTTTCTAGGTAGGAGAAAAGAGTTGGACCATTCATTGGATGTTTCTAAACCTGTAATATGCTGTGGTGATAAGAAGTCTTTACTCATGTGAGGGTTTCCGTATCTTTTGCCTGGGCTGTCCACCTGTCCCCTTAACAGCTGCTTTTATTCTGTTTGTTTGTTTAAAAAATAACCTACAGTAAAATGTATAGATTTTGAGATTGTGGTTTGAGAGTTTGACAGATGTCTACACTGTGTAACCTATAGGCCAGTCAAGGTAGTAAACCTTTCCATTTCCACAAAATGTTCCCTTATGCCCCTTCTCTGCCTCTCCTCCTACCATAGAGATAACCATTTTTCTAATAACTGTCACCATGGCTTAGTTTTGCACATGAGTGTTGCCGAAAGACTACGTATTCACTTGTGACGGACTTCTTTCACTCAATGCATTGGTTTTGCGTGTGTAAATTCCTTTTTCATGACCAAGTAATATTCAGTTATATGCTTATACCACAGTTTGTTTATTCAGTCTTGTGTTGATAGACATTTGGGTTGCTTCTAAGTTTTTGACTATTATGAATATTTTTGTATAAGTCCTTTTGTGGACATTATACAGAATGTTTTCATTTCTCTTGAATGAGTATCTGTAAATACAGTGTTTGGTCTTGGATTGCTTAGGCTGCTTCTTTAAAGAAGTAATTAGAGATATAGTGGAAAACTTGGAAATTTGTCACTGCTTACTGCTCTAGTAGAATGTGGTTTGAGATGACTGAGCTACTTTCTAGAATCTTTTTCTCCTCTAGCATCATTTCCTTAAAAAAAAAATTATTGAAGTACAGCTGAGTTACAATTTTGTGTTAATTTCTGCTGCACAGCAAAGTGTAGACATATATTCTTTTTCATATTCTTTTCCATTATGGTTTAATCACAGGATACTGAATATAGTTCCCTGTGCTGTAGAGCAGGACCTTGTTTTTCATCCATCCTAGATATAGCAGTTTGTATCTGCTGCTCCCAAACTCCCGATCCTTCCCTTCCCCACCTTCGGCCCCCTTGGCAACTGTAAAGGGGCAGTTGTTCTCTGTGTCTGCAAGTCTGTTCCTGTTTCATAGATATATTCATTGGTGTTGTCTTTCAGATCCCACATTTAAGGTATTTGTCTTTCTCTTTCTTACTTTGCTTAGTGTGATAATTTCTGGGTCCATCCATGTAGCTGCACATGGCTTCGTTTCCTTGTTTTTCATGGCTCAGCATTATTCCATTTGTGTGTGTGTGTGTGTGTGCACACGCGTGCGCCTAAGTGCACACGTGTAAACCACATCTTCTTTATCCATTCATCTGTCAATGGACATTACATAGGGGTGCATGTGTCTTTCTGAATTATAGTTTTTTCCCAGATAGATGCCCAAGAGTAGGATTGCAGGGTCATATGGCAACTCTAGTTTTAGTTTTTTGAGGAACCTCCACACTGTTTTCCATAATGGCTGCACCAGTTTACATTCCCACCAGCACACCAATGTTGCAGAAGGATTCCCTTTTCTTCATACCCTCTCTAACATTTGTTATTTGTAGGCTTTTTAATGATGACCATTCAGACTGGTGTGAGGGGGTGCCTCACTGAAGTTTTGGTTTGCATTTCTTAATAATTAGTGGTGATGAGCATCTTTTCATGTGCTTTTTGATCATCTGTATGCCTTCTTTAGAAAAATGTCTATTTAGTCTTCTGCCCATTTTTGTATTGGGTTGTTTTTTTTTTTTTTTTTTTTTCAGTTGTATGAGCTGTTTTTATATTTTGGAAGTTAAGCCCTTGCCAGTAACATCCTTTGCAAATATTTTCGCACAGTCCTTAGGTTGTCATTTCATTTTGAGAACAGGTGTCATCTGTTTATTTTTGCTTTTATTTCTATTGCCTTGGGAGACTGACCTAAGAAAATATTGGTTGGCAATGTTTCTTAAAAAGAAAGTTGCATTAAGGTTTTGCCTCTTGCTTTATTTGATTGCTGTGATACATTTTTAATTAGTTTTAGCATATTATTTTTTTCATTTGTTAGTTTGTAGGAAGGATGGTTCTGTGATCTGGCTTCAAACAGCTAATATAAAATATTGAATATTGCTCAACTGATTCAGATTTCTCCTTGACATGTATTGTATATATTTCTCAGAGCAGATAGTTTTTTTTCTTTTTTTAAATATAAATTTATTTATTTTAGTTGGAGATAGATATTTTAAAACCAAATTTGACTTTATATGGCCATCTGCCCTCAGAAGTCCAATAAATCTGCTTTTATGATCAAACAGGGACAATATTTTTGCAGTGTGACAAATGTTACATGATTCTGTTTGTGGCTGACAGTAGACTCTCTTGTGCTTGAAAATCAAACTTCATTAACATGAGCAAATCCAAGGACAATTCTGAGATAGAGTCATTTTCCTCCGTGGGATGTTTTAAAACACATGGATCATTCTCTTCACTTGCTGGACTTTAAGTCATTCTGTTGTGAGGACACTTGACTAAAACAGCACTGCCTACTGAGTAGAAGTCTGTTCCATACACTGGGTGATCGTGTGTCTAATCCTGTCTCCACCTATTAGCTATTGTTGGCAAGTGCCATTTTTTTATGTGACTGAAATCCTCAATCAGTAGTGTTTTGTGTATATCTTAGGGAGTCCCATGCCAATAAACACAGATATCTGTAAGACATTTTGAGATATTTTAGAAGAAAAAAATGCATTTGTGATGATGATGTTATTTATCTGGCTCCAAGGAGGCCTCTTTGAGTTTCCAGATTGAAGGCCCAGAAATGGTTTTCCCTAACATGAAGTTTTCCATGGGAATTCAGAAAACGATATTTGGAAATTGCGTTTATGGAATTTGTATTCTTCCGTGTTCTCTTTGCATGCCCGTTGCTTTATATTTAGTCTTCTTTTTTTCTCTATTAACGGTGATTATCCTTTTCTTCCCTGTCATTTATTTCTTTGTAGGGGGCTCACTATTTGGCCAATAAGAAATAATCCTAATTTTGTTTTAAGATGAAAATGGACATAGGCAAAGGGAGGCTGGGCTTTATATGAAAAATGGCGTCTTGGCTCTTTTTGCCTCATCTGGGATTCTCTGCATCTTGGCTTTCTTTGACTTCCTTGGAAGTCTGTTCTATGGCTCAGTCTGATTCCAGCAGTTACGATGTAGCATTGTGCAAATCTTTGCTAGCTGCAGATACCCCCTGAAAGATGTATGTAACTGCAGATTTCAATCTGCAAATTATTAATGCTAAAACTATTTAAAGACGGACACATTTCCAGATACCAAGCCAACATGAAGCTTTTACAAAAATTAAATATGGCAGAACCAAATTAAAACGATAGAATTTTCTAGGTTTGGGCCATTGTGACGACCTAATATCCCGTTTGTGGTTAGCATCATTATATCCTATACCATGTGTCACGCCAATGCTGCATCTGCCAACATTGCACAGGGAGCGCTTTTTCTCTCCAGGCAAGTTAAATGTGAGATGAAGGTTCATGCTTTTTGGGCTTGCCTCTAGCAACATGAGATGACTTTGCTATTTTTCAGTGTTTTCTCTTTCTCTTTTAAAATGTAATTTCACAAATTAAAAAACTCTTTTTAAAATTTGAATTTAGGAGGTGAATGTGTGCGTGTGTGTGTGTTAGGGGAGGGGTGTTGTACATAAGTTTTCTCGATGAAAATTTTGCCTAAAAGGCAGATGGAAATGAGAGACCTACTGGGTGCTTCCTCTACCAATCAGCTATACGAGGATTTAGTTAAGACCAGGCTTGAAGGTGGCGAGAGGATGCCCTTCTCAGAAGCTGTTTTAAACTCCATCTTGGCTTGGTTTCTCACTCTGGGGCGGGAAGGTGGGAATTGACAGGCAGGTGCATGGCACACTGAATTAAAGTCCGAGAGACCGACAGAAGCACATTCAGGGCTCAGGGATGCCGCTTGACCAAATACATGGTACGCTAATATTGTAAGATGTTTTCTGAGTGCTCACAGGAAAGTGTATTGGAGAGGGAATGATCAAGGTAAGAACATGGAAGACAGAAGCCTTAAAAATCCTGAATACTTCTATTGCCATTTTTCAGCTCTCCTTGGCAAGTCCTTTTTCTCTCTGTGGCTGAAATCCTCAGCCAAATGGAATGTATTTTATCTTCATATTTCAGGGTGCTGTGCTTAATTGCCCAGTCATGTCTGACTTTTTGCAACCCCATGGACTATAGCCCACCAGGCTTCTCTATCCATGAGGATTCTCCAGGCAAGAATACTGGAGTGGGTTGCCATGTCCTCCTCCAGGGGATTTTCCCAACCCAGGGATCGAACCCAGGTCTCCCACATTGCAGGCGGATTCTTTACCGTCCGAGCCATCAGAGAAGCCCAAGAATACTGGAATGGGTAGCTATCCCTTCTTCAGGAGAACTTCCAGACCCAGGAATCAAAGTGGGATCTCCTGCATTGTAGGCAGATTTTTTTTTTGCCAGCTGAGCTGCCTATTTCAGGGTAGAAGGAACAAATGCTGGAGAAGAGATAAGGAAACTAACATCCATTATGCTTATGTGGATTTTCTCTTTTAATCCTGTGAGATTGTTTATACCAAATTACAGGTAATAAGGCAAAGCTCTGAGTAGTCATGTGACTTCAGTTCAGTCGCTCAGTTGTGTCCGACTCTTTGCGACCTCATGAATTGCAGCATGCCAGGCCTCCATCACCAACTCCTGGAGTTCGCTCAAACTCATGTCCATCGATCGAGTCGGTGATGCCATCCAGCCATCTCATCCTCTGTTGTCCCCTTTTCCTCCTGCCCCCATAGCGAAGGCCAGATAGCAAGTAAATTGTACCTGGAATTCAGACCCTATTATTTGGATTCTGAGTTTATGTTTGGACTAATAGATACTAAACGTTTCTCCCACTTGCTTACCCACAAGTACTGATACCCAAAGTAGCAAGTCTGTCCATAATTAAAAATTAGCTTAGCTTGCTCTCTTCTAAAGGCTATAACCCAGTGAATTAGATTAATTTTAAGCTGAGAGTTTGATGTGTTTGAAATGTATGATATTTCATCTTATCTTAATTTTTGTTCTTGAGAGATTTTATGGACTATTGCAGACTTTTGGCATTTCTCTAATGCCAACAAATAGAAATAGGACATAGCTTTATCTCTGCATTTATTAAAATGCCATTACAAAATACCCAATTTAGTACATCTGTACACACATATGTAAGGCACTGTGCCCAGACTTCCCCTCCCCTTACCTTACTCCTCCAAAAAGAGAGGGAGAGAAAGACAGAGACAGTGTAAATTAATATAGCATTAGAATACATGACAGTTTTTTATTTTCATGGAACATGTAAAACGTGAAAGATTTAGTACTGACAGATAAATGCACAAATCAACTTTTAAGTAATAGATGTTTTTAACCTATGCTAGTGGTTTGGTTGGAATTTTGCCATATTGTTTAAATTAGTCCCATAGCCTGGAGGGGGCTTCTGCAGGAAGCCATTGTAATTTTCATCCCTTAGACGCTGGTATTTTCATGAGCTGAAGTTAAGTGTCTCAAGGGGTAATGGAATATCACTGAAACATTTCCTGAGCTCTCCTGAATTGGACATCGGTATGCCCAAGTCTCTTCTCAGAAGAACAGAGCTTTTGTTTCATTTTGTGAAAAAAATGTTGCTGCCCCCAAATGCAATTTTTTAATGGATTTTAAAAAATATATTCAGAAAAAACTAGTTTAAGTAATGTGAAACAGTGAAAATGTTCCATACTTAGTTTGAAGAAATCATGTTTTTTCTTTGCATTTTCGTACCTATGTAATAAAGTGTTTGGTTTAAAACAAATTCAAAGTGTTTGGTTAATCTAAGGTTTTCTGAAAAATTATAAAATAAAGCTTCCTAGGCCATTTTGAGACAAAGAAAGAAAACACTTTAACAACACTTGTTTTTATTATAAATTCCTAAAGACTTGTAAGTTATTTTAATAAAAATTAAAATTTACATATAGTATTTGACAAAACTTATCCACCACTGATAATGTATAAAGCAGTAAATAACCATCATAAATAATGGTACCTCGCTGGATATTGACGTGATTTAACTGACATTTATGTTCTCTGCTTTAGCAGTTAGGTGGATTTGTTTTCTCTTAAGATAAAGAAAAAGGATATATGAGAAAAGAGTTGGCTGTTTGGGTAGTCTGAGGTAGCTTATGGGACCCTCACAAGTAATCACAGAGACACTGGCAAATAGTTCCAGGTTCAGCATGATGTGGTATTCAGACTTCACTATGGCTCAGATTGCGTGACATCACCAGATTCTCACTAGACATGATACAGAATGCTTGATTATAATCACAAGACCATAATCAAGGCAGAAATGTGGTGGAGAAGATAGCCACGTCACATGTCATTCTCTGGATTGCTACCACAATCAATGGTACGATTTAGTTAAAATCTGCAACAGTTCTGTTCTGTAACATTTACAACATTCCTGTTGCACAAAATCACAAAGAATCAATGTACATGACCTGCTTTCTAATTGATGTAATCAAGCATTCTTTATCATGTCTAGTGAGAATCTGGTGATTTCATGCAATCTGAGCCATAATGAAGTCTGAATACCACATCATGCTAAACTCTGTGATTACTTGTGAGGGTCCCATAAACTACCTCAGACTACCCAAACAGCCAACTCTTTTCTCATATATCCTTTTTGTTTATCTTAAGAGAAAACAAATCCACCTAGCTGCTAAAGCAGAGAACATAAATGTCAGTTAAATCACGTCAATATCCAGCGAGGTACCATTATTTATGATGGTTATTTACTGCTTTATACATTATCAGTGGTGGATAAGTTTTGTCAAATACTATATGTAAATTTTAATTTTTATTAAATAACTTACAAGTCTTTAGGAATTTATAATGAAAACAAGTGTTGTTAAAGTGTTTTCTTTCTTTGTCTCAAAATGGCCTAGGAACCTTTCAGTAATTTATGTGACTCAATCAGCCCTGGCTACTGGCAGAGGCAATTTTATTTTTATATGCTGTTAGCTCCTGTGGGATCAGGCAGAGTATATTCCACGGTCAAAGATTTACTGTTTACTGGTGTAGCCATTAATTCTATGCTTTCCTTTTCTTTTTTTTTTGTCCTATCTCTGGGCTATACCTGCCAAGAACTATAGAATCTGCCCGAGTTTTTATGTTTGAAAGATCTTCCATACTTGAGTATTTGTCAGATCCATATTTTCTACAAAATTATCTGTTCTAGTTCTGTTCCTCTGAGACTCTGTTCTAAAGTCAGTTTCAATGGGTTCTTGTAAACAGCTTCTCATATCATTTGTGAAACACACATACCCTACACTTTATTTTTTTGATATTTATAAGTAATATATTTGATAAAGCGTTGATATTAAAATATACGAATTACATAAGCAATAACACCACCACCAACAGCAATAAACAACAAGATTTTAAAATGCGCAGAGGACCTGAATAGATTTTTTTTTTCCTTCAAAAAACATAGACACTGGAAAGACACAGAAAAACAGATGCAGAAAAAGAAAGTCGAGAAATAAGTGTTACTGAGAATGTGGAGAAAGGGGCATCTTTTTTATTGAAGAGACTCTCCTTTCTCTATTGTATGTTCTGTATATCTTCGTTGTACATTGTCTCTATATGTGCACAATTTTGGAAATATAAATTGGTACAGTCACTATGGAAGACAGAATAGAGATTCATCAAGTATTAAGAATTGTTACCCTATACTTCATATCCTCATGTCCTGATCAAAACAACAACAGAACAAAAATTTCCTCTCCAGCCTAACAGCTCTTTCAAACTGCTACTTCAGTATCATGCATTCCTTCATTGTCACATTTATTGAAAGCACATTTTAAACCTACTTGAAATTTCCACTTCCTAGTCACCCCTTCCTGTATTCTTTGTAAAAAAAAAAAAAAAAGCTACTGTTCTTCAGTGGTTACCAGCAACAAACTTGTTGCCAAAGCAAACAGTGTTTGGTCAGTCTCCTTCTCCTTCCCTTTTCTGTAGACCAGGATGCCTTTCTCACTCACTGTCTTTGTGCTTGACTTTCATATCACAGCTGTATCCTGACTTGTGGAAGGAGCAAGGTTTTGCAATTGGATAGACTTGGTGGGAACCTCTGACTTGGTATCATCCCTATTGTGCTAGCCAAAAAATGCCCCACACATTCCCAGGTATCCTCTGCAGAGATGATTCTGCCCTGGGTTGAGGGGAAATGGGAGGTTTTGATTATGTTTTTTCCTCAGAGAGTCCTTGACCTTGCATGTAAACCCTTACTCATTGATTTTGTTTGAGAGGCTAGTGTGGTATATAAGTCCAGCATCATTTATTTCTACTACCTCTGTCACATAGAATACCTTTTATCCTATTCATACTTCTCCAGACTTGTTTATTCTTCACTTCTAAGCCTCTATGTTAACTGATGCAAAACTGTTATGCTTGAGAAACTCCTATGCACACTTTGAAATCCATCAAGACCTAACCTCCTTGACGCCCAGATACAGGACCTGCCTCCTATGAGCACCCACCACCTGCAGAGCACTTGTACTGAAATCCAGAGTCTGTTTCCATGTCCAGTTCTCTCATACTCAGAGACAGAGACTTGATCTCGTTCATGTCTAGGGTCTGGATATAGTAAATATTTACTGTTACGTGAATAAAGCAAAAAGTATAAGATTCAGAAACATTTTAGATGGAAAGAGCTTATATTAATGGGTTATGAATGTTGTAGAGTGAGATGGGCTATTTTAGAAACTTAGAATGTGGAGGGAAATTTTCCTGCTCTTATCCTGACAATGAGAATGAGTTAACAAAGAATAAATAGACTTTGAAGTAGCACCTGCTCCCATCTGAGCATAGAAAGAATGTCTTTGTAGTTAACTTAATTTTTATTCAAGTAATTTTCAAAAACCCCAGGGCAAGACTGAAAAAACTATAAAACTGTAAAGTTGAAATCAGAAACATGAAGGATTGTGATTATTCAGAAAGATTTCCAAAGATCAGAATTGGGAAAGAAGGAAGAGCTGGAGTCCCGCATAACAAGAGTAAGTAAAAAAGCAACAAACTTTTTAATGAACTGTATCTGTTTAGTACAGAGATTTAAATACATTTTGAGAATTTTATTTTTCATAGTTTCTGAACCCCTATCTTCATCATTGAGGATATTAAAAAAAAATCTTTATTTAAAACTTAACTTTTTCTCAGCACTATTTACAGTTGTCAAGACATGGAAGCAGCTTAAATGTCCATCAACAGATGAATGTATAAAGGGGCCATCACTATGGTATATACATACAATGGAATATTACTCAGCCATAAAAAAGAATGGAATAATTCCATCTGCAGCTACATGGATGGTCCTAGAGAAATCATACTAAGCGAAGTAAGACAAAGAGAAAGACAAATATGATACGATATAGGTGGAATCTAACATATGATACAAATAAATTTATTTATGAAACAGAAACAGACTCATAGACATAGAAAGGAAATTTATGGTTAACAAAGGGAAAGGGCAGGGAGGAATAAATCAGAAATTTACGATTAACAGATACAAACACACAACAAGGTCCTACTGTATAGAACAGGGAAATATAGTCAATATCATGTACTTAACTATAATGAAGAATATGAGAAAGTATACATTAATATGTACATATATATGTAGGGCTTCCCTCATAGCTCAGTTGGTAAAGAATCTGCCTGCAATGCAGGAGCCTTGGGTTCGATTCCTGTGTTGGGAAGATCCCCTGGAGAAGGAAATGGCCACTCCAGTATTCTTGCCTAGAATCCCATGGACAGAGGAGCCTGGTGGGCTACAGCCCGTGGGGTTGCAAGAGTCGGACACTACTGAGTGACTTTCACGACTACTACTACTACATATATATGTGTAACTGAATCACTTTGCTGTGCACCAGAAAGTAACACAACATTGTAAATCAACTGTACTCTAATTTAAAAAAATTTTTATAGTTGCCAGATTATATTCTCAAAATTATATTCTGTTTGTTCTTATAAGCATGTCTTCACTTCTCTGGCCAATTACTTTGTTCCAAGTATTACTAGTTGGCATAGCTGTTTTGTGTAGAAGTCTTTTCCTTAGCCCATAGATAAATATGAGCTGCTACTCAATGAACATAAGCACACTTGCTCATATTTATGTGGCTTAATCTTCATTTTTTTGGTGCTATTTAAGATTGTATGTGGTTCAAGAGATAGGATACTGATTTGGTTTCCTAGTAGTCTTCTAACTGTGTTAATAAAACTGTGCTGTAGCTAATAAACCAAATCATTGGCCAAGGATCCTATGAAATTTGTAGTTTTCTTATTCTGGTAGTCAGGAAAGCTAGAAAAAGGTCTTTGCCTTAGGGCATTACAGTTAACTGTTAATATAATCACTTGTTTGGAAGCAAAAACTTAGTTAATGCTTAAAACCAGATGAATGATTTTTTTCTAAATACTTTTTTGCTGATTTTATTCAGTGATTTTTGATCCATTAGCTGCCTAGTAGTATATTTGCTTTTGTACAAGAAAAAAGAACTCAGAAGGATTAAATTAGCCAGTTGGTTTATATATTCCAATTGAATGATGTCATTTTTAACATGTCATGATTGTTCAGAGCAATCCTAAACAACTTAAGTGAACCCATGTAAATCCTGAGCTTGTACAGGTGATTTTGCTGTCTTTTGCTGTGGGAGATGCTTCACCCAGGTATAGGCCGAAATGAGATTGAGGGCACTGATGGGTAGGTGGAATGGTTAATTGAATAAACATTGATAAAATGCCTACCATGATACAAGCAGTTGAGGGTATAGAGATGAGTAATAGATATGAAAAAATAGCTATAAGAAAAACCCCAAAGCCATGCAATGAAAGTAGAGAAGTCATTTAAGAAGGACAACTCAAGGTGGTATGGTGACTAAAAAATAAAATTGCTTGGCTCTTTAGCTAAGGGGCCTTCACTATGCTAATAAGAGCAATTGTTTTTACATGCCTGGGCCATTTAGCATTCATCTGTCCTATAACCACAAACGGTATTCCCAATCTCAGTCTTGTGGTAAGTGAGATGTAAAGATAAAACTTTAAGAGACGGACATAAATCCTTCATCATGGTAAGAAAAACCATTCAGAAGTGTCCAGTTAGCTGTTGTTACAGGTGGCTAAGTGCTGCCATCTTTTTGAGTAGAAGATAATTTCTTCAGCGTGTGTGTGTTTAGGAGCTATTTGAACTGATGATGTATTTAGTCTTTAAACGTCTTGATGTCAGAATAAAAACTTGACCTATTCAGTTCCAGCATTTCCTTTGTGCATTTTCTTGGTTTTTATTTCTACTATTATGGTTTAAGTAATGATACTGTATCATTAAATCTCTTAAAGTGGTTTTTACCTGCTAAAACATAGACATAACAGAAAATGGCTTCCACTGGGAATTTTCAGGCGAGTCCACAACCACGTGAGAGCCCTCCCTTTGAGTGACTGCACCTCGTTGATAGTTCATGGTGGGGGTGCAGTGACATCTGCCAACCACGGGTCGTCACGATCACCCCCTCACACTACAGCATACTGACCGTAATTATTAGCATGAAGGGATTTAAAAATTGGGTGATCATTAATATATTACTTTAAAATAATTTTATAGTTATTAGTACATTTTTGTAACAATATTTTCAGTGTCTGGACTTAGAAATAGACAGTCTGGTATCTAAAAGGAGCCAGCATTTCTTTGAAAAAATAACTTACTGATGGCTGTGATTTAAATAAATACCTTTAAATATGATTTTGTCTAGACATGTTCAGGTTATCACAGATTAGCAATTTATAATTTGTAGCCAGTCAATTCTAGCATGGTTCTGGTAGATTTTACAATTCTTGACATAGTAGTACTGAATTAGTTTCCTATTGTCGCTGTAACAAATGGCATTGAAAAAACACTATCTTACAGTCCTGGATTTCAGAAATCAAAATATCAAAGTAACAGCAGGGCTGTATTCCTTCTAGAGGTTCTGTGGGAGAATCCATTTCCTTGCCTTTTCTATCTTCTAAAGCCACTTGGATTCCTTGTCTTATAGCTGCTTGCATCGCTCCAATTTTTCTTTCGGAGTCATAGTTCCTTCTTGGACTCAGATCTACTTGCCTCCCGCTTGTAAGCACTTTTGGGATTACATGGGACCTACCTGATTAATCTAGGAATATCTCTTTATCTCTAGATCCTTAATCACAGCTGCAAAGTCCCTTTGCCATTAAGGTAACTTATTCTCAAGTACTAAGGGATTGAGATATGGACATCTTGAGGGGACCATTATTCTATCACAGATGCTTTAAAAGTGTCTACATCATTAATAATTATTTTAACTAATTTAAAATGCTGATTAATATCAAAGATGCATAACATCAAATATTGAAATTGTAAATTTTTTAAACAGGGAATGGGGAAGTGTTTTAAGAATCATTTAGGTTTTTAGCAGGGCATTTTTCAAATAATATATGACTCTAAGAAGATTCTTACATACTCAACATGCGGGTTAAATGTTGCATTCCCTTACCCTCCCTTCTGTTGAGAATCACTGTATGTAATGAGAGATAATAATTGGAGTGTCTTTGTGCAGAGGAGCTGTATGCTGACTTAAAAAATGGTTCAGAACTAGTGAATTCAATTTTTAGAAACTGTCAAAAGATTGAGCCATTAACTGTATTTACATACATAATCGTTCATTCCAAATCATAATAATTTCTGACTTTAATGGCATTAATTTACAACCAATGTTGTTACTTGATTTCCGTAAAACTTGTTGATAAGGAGACAGGCCTGGGAAATGTTATGATTGCCTTAATTAGCCAGAATTTTGTCTTTATTTGATAGGTCCTCTTGAAATTTTTGTTTTCTCCTCAAAGGAGAAAACTTTAAAAAACCTTGTTGAAAATAGTAGGGATGTTTTAACAAGTCTGTAATGTAGCTGCAACCTCAAGCCCAAATTATGTATTTAGCTATGTCTTATTAATGTATGCAGGGCATTCATTTAAAAACGTGTTATAATAGCATTGCCAAAATATGACTTTTGTAAGTAACATGAAAGTAATGTAACTATATTTAGAGCAGGAACTCTTAGATTAGAACCTTAGCTTTTGGAATATTAATGTTCAGACATTGTTTCCATTCTCCATTAAGATCCACTGTGTATTTTAGGAAGCAACTACAAATCTTTGCCTACTATTGAAGAAACAGTGTGTATGTATGTTGTATTGGAAAGAAGTGAGTGTACTTTTCTCCACACCCGCCTTTACAGAAAGTCCCATAACTGAGCATCCAATAGTCTAGTCTAGTGTTAGTTGCTCAGTCGTGTCCTACTCTTTACAACCCCAGGGACTGTAGCCCATCAGGCTTCTCTTTCCGTGGGGTTCTCCAAGCAGGAATACTGGAATATGTTGCCATTTCCTTCTCCAGGGGATCTTCCCATCCCAGGGATTGAACCCAGGTCTCCTGCATTGCAGGTAGATTCTTTACTGTCTGAGACACCAGGGAAGCCCCTGAATGTCGAATAGCAGTGTTTAAAGATAGGAGCAGTCATAGTCGAACTTGGGAAATTTCTTTCCCATAGTAATTTGGCCACTAGCTGACAGAAGCTATAGTGCCTTTGACTCACTTAGAACATTCAGTTGCCAACCCAAATATTTTAGTTTCTTAGCTGTCCAAGAAGTGTACATTTTAATCTTGTTACTTCATAAAATCACTGAATTTGAAAACAATAAGTTAAAGAATCATTTCAAAATATTTTCCCAAGAGAAACGCCTTCCCCCCACCCCAAGGAGTTGCATGTTGAACTGGTTGTGTTACAAATTATCGATTTCTGACTGTTGAAATAACCTCTTAGTAACATACTAAATTGGGTGCCCTCATGCCAAAGATGCAGCTCAGGAAAATCATTATGAGAGTTTGGGTGCCAGATTCTACTTTATACTTCTTCACAGGAATGTGTTGAATGTGAGGATCTTGCCTCATTGCTTTAAGTTCTCAGAAATGAACGTGATCTCAGTTTACATTGGTAAGGTCATGAAGAGGAGCGTGTCCCGCATATGAGAAGAAATTTCTTACCTCTTTAGTCCTAGAAAACAGCTCCTTGAAGACCAAGGTCTTGGAGTATCCTTTTTAAATTGCAACACTCATTTCTTCTTCAGGTTTTACAAGTTACACTTATTAGCTTCAGTGAGGGTGAAGGACACTGGCCGTCTTGTTCCCTGTCGTATCCTGAAGTCTTGACCTGATAGGTACTCACTGAGTATCTGTTGATTGACTAAGAGAATAATGTTAGTGATGCTTCCATAGTTATGTCTCCTTCTTTTTAACTCCATGTTAGAAATCATCTCATTATCTATTTGATCTTTAACATTTTCAAGCTTTAATTTCCTTCTCTGTAAGTGTGACATTGTTATATTAATTTTACAGAGTGTTTTGAAGATTAGTGATGAGCACTTGATACATAATAGATACTTATTTGATGGTAGGAAATAGTATTATAAATAATTATAAATGGAATAAATGCAGTTTTATTTCACTATTATATTGTGTTGCAAATGAATAAGATCTTCAGTAAAAATTTCCATGCATCAAAATAATTGGATTAACCACATATAATTTATGAATTGTTTTTACTAATTATAATTGTTTATGTTAAAAAGAAAATAAATTCCTGCTATTGAAAATACATGAGGCTGTGTATGAGATGTGAATATCTGATAATATCTCTTCTATTCTTGTGGAGAGTAAAACATTTTTAAAAAAATATAGATTTATATGACAAGAAAATAAATTGCGTTACACAAAGTGAAAGATGAACTGGTTTCAGCATCTATAAAAATAAAAACAACTACATCATAACAAGCACAGTAGCGTAGCACATGTGTGATACCAGTTACACAGGAAACACTTTTTGTTTTCAGTTGCGCTGACTGAAACAGCTCCTTCCTGAGCAAAAATCGTATACTGCGACAATGAACATCTTGCCTGGTTAGAGTTTGGTCAGTAATTTAGAATGATTCATGTTAGTGATGAGTGCTGAAACATAAAAAAATCAGTTGGCTAAGATATATCCGCTTGTGTGCTAAGAAAAAGAAACATTCTGGAAAAATAGCAGCTAAAATGACTGGATATGTTCTTTTCCATTTCTTGCAGAGCTCCAACATCTGCAGGTTATTCTGGTGTTTCAGAGGTCCGAGGCTCTAGTTTGGTCATTAGTTCTTTTTGTTTTTAATTAATTTTTAGCTGCGCAGGGTCTTCCTTGCTGCTTGTAGGCTTTCTCTAGCTGCCGCAGGCAGGGGCTACTCTCCAGTTGGAATACACAGGCTTCTCACTGCGGTGGCTCCTTGATCCTCTTGTTGCAGAGCACAGGCTCTCCATCGTGGGCTCAGTGCTTGCGACTGCTGGTGGGCTTAGTTACGCAGTGTCACGTGGGATCTTCTCAGACCAGGGAAGATTGGCAGGCAGATTCTTAACCACTGGACCACCAGGGAAGTCCTGGTCATTTGTTCTGTTCGTCAACAAATATTGTTTCCATAATGTCTTAGGAACTCACGTGGCACTGGGATGATTGAGAAACCAAAAAACCAGATGCAGCCCCTTCCTCCTTTGGCTGACAGTCTTGTGGAATGATAGAAACTGATGAAACAGTCAAAGTAAAGAGCTGAAAAGGCAATTTAGTGAGTATGAGGCAGTTGGGGGCTTTCGTCAAGGCTTCCTCAAGGTAATGAAGACAGAAATAAATGCCAAGGAGGGGCAGGAGTTAATCAGAGGAAAGGATAGAGGGAAGAATACTGTAGGGTAGGGACACAAAGGGAAGGTCCTATGGATTAAGAGTGAGCAGGTAAGTAAGAGAAAAGGGGGTGGAGAGGATTAGGGATTGCTGGAGGAATGGGTAGAAGCCAGACCATACAGGAAAAGAGTGCGTGTTTAGGGGTTTCAACTTTCTTCTAAGAGCCATAGAAGTCATAGTTGTTATTCAGTTGCCCAGTCATGTCTGACTCTTTAGCAGTCACGGGAAGGTTTAATTGGTAGATGATGTAATTAGATTTATGTCTCAGAAAAATCACTGTGGCTCCCTGTGGGGAGTGGATTAGAAACAGTGAATGATGGGAGGACCGGTCAGGCCTCTTTCTACAGTCTAGTTCGTCTAAGAGATAAGAGATGGTAGAACTAGGACTAAGGTTGTGGTTGATGACATTGGGACAAGGAGAAAGATTCAAGAGCTGTTTAGTAGGTAAAATGGTTAGCGTTTGGTGATGGTTTCGGTAATGGAAGAGTGAGCCTGGGCGGATGAGTGATGATAAATCCAAAGGTTTTGTACTGTGCAACTGGATGAATGCAAGCACTTTTCAGAGATGGGAGACAGTGTAAGAGGACCACATGGGAGGGTGGAGATAAAGTAAGTTTTTCTTTTATATAATGAATTATATGTAACTGAAAGACATTTTAGTTCAATATACATTCTTGGGTCACTGTTGCCTAGATTTTAACTGACATCACTGGCATGTATGATATCAGGGAAAACTATTAATGAGATGGCTTAAAGAAAACAAAAAAATTCTGTAAAGCAATTATTCTTCCATTAAAAAGTAAATATATGTGAAAAAAAAAAAAAAAAAAAAGAATGAGCCTTTAGGAACTGCAAAGTCATTATTGGCCAGGTGAGGCAGAATGAGCATGCAGCTAAGAAAGCTAGAATTAATGATAAGAGAGGAGGGGGGGGTGACTTCCCTGGTGGTCCAGTGGCTAAGACTCTGCACTCCCAATGAGGGGAGTCTGAGTTCAATTCGTGGTCAGGGATTGAAATCCTACATGCCTTGACTGAAAGATCCTGCATGCTGCAATGAAAGTCGAAGGTCTCACATGCCGAAACTAAGCCCTGGCACTGCCAATTAAATAAATAATTAATAAAATAAATATTTAAAGAGGAGGGAGAAAATCAGGACAGTGTGATGTCAGGGACACAAAGGAAAGAGAGTATTTCGAGAAAGAGGGAGTGTTGCCAGACGCCCTTGAGAGAGCTTACAAGATGTGGACTGTGTGCTGATTTGATTGAATGGAAGCAAAGCCACCTGTAACTTCATGCAGAGCTGTTTTGGTCAAGTGTTGGAGGAGGAAGCTGGGTTTGGTAAAGTTGAGGCTTCAGAAAGAGATGAGGAGATGGTGAGCATAGACAACTATTTTGAAAAATTTGCCTCCAGAAAGGAAGAGAAATAGAGGATGACAGTGGAGGAGAACAAGGGGAGAAGGAGCTGCCTTTTTTTTTTTTCAGTTTTAATTAGAAAATTTGTAAAGTTCCAAAGCTAATGGGAAATCAGTGTGGTGTAGATGTGTATAGTAGAAAAATAAAATAATCTAAAAACTGAAGTTCCTACTGCATATTTAGAATTAGTTTTTTTTTCTCTTTTGCTTATTAATCAGAATCTGATTAGTTTGCACCAATCTATAAGAAGAGGAAGGTCAGAATTTTCTGTGAACTACTCAGCTCCCCATGAAGTAATAGTTACATAAGAAATGGTTTAATTTTATTAAACACCTCCACTAAAGTTAGCAGAACCAGGAAAACAAGACTTTGAGAAGTAAAAATGATGAGACAAGAAAGCAAATGAAACATAAATTCCTCTAAACTAGTTGTGTAAACTTATGTAAGTCCACTCTTCAATTTTATCATCTCTAAAACCGAAGGGTTGGAAGAGATGACCTCCGAGTTTCCTTCCTGACCTAAGATTCCAGGTTTCAGTAAACTTTAGTCATTGCTTCTTGGCTGTCCTTTTTTCTCCTCAAAATAAGTCTTTCTGGATCCTTTAGCTATCTGTCAACAAAAATAAATTTTTTATTTCTGAAATATCCCTGCTAGAGCCCCAGATGTGCGAATTGGTACAGAAAAGGGAAGAGATTTTATCCATCTCTCAGCACACTCCCCGGATGAGCTGTTGTGCAGAGCACTTACAGGGTACTGTCTTTTATGTTCATTTGAAAATTGAGAGAAACGGCTCAAGAGGGCATGCTGTGTACTCTCTGCTTTCAAGGTAAATTTTTGGTAATCAAAGAATGATTGTGATAATTGCAAAATCGAGTAACAATAATTATACATTGAGCATCACAAGAATAGCACTAACAAACCCTCATTTGGTATAATATCTGCTTACTGAGATACTGACTTCTTTGTATATTTCAGCAGTAGTCTTCATGATTTTGGTGCCTATTGAGTTGTTTTCAGATTGTTTGTTTGAGAGTCTTCTGGAGTGCTTATTACCTAAACTTCAAATGTCTAAATCATTCTCCTCTAAATATTTCAAGAATGCTTCACTGAGTAATTAAAGAAAAAGAAAACCTGATTTTCCTCAAACTCACAGCTTCACCTCCTGCAAGATCTCAGGAGTGACAATGGAACTCCAAACACCCAGAGGCCTGTGGAATTTTGTTGTGCTTTGCATTTAAAAATCCACTTTTATGGTTTTCAGTGCAAAACTTTTATGTGCTTAAAGATACCTGCGTTTATCACCAAACAGGTCTCCTACACCCACTTCTGCTCATTGCATCATTATTTATCTGTTAGTTTCACCTTCAGGACATGTCTTAAATGTGTACTTTAACCTGATTCTGCGGAAATTCTTATTTATGTCTTAATTGCTTCCTGTCCTGACTATAGCAGTTCCTCTTTTATAGTCTTCCTAAATCCTGTGCTCTAAACTTCAGAGGGGTCTTAGAATGATGTTATGACGAGATTACAAATTCCTGCTTTTGGAAAGAATGTGCATTGTGTTAAAGTGATGTCTGTTGCCCTAGTGTTTTTTTTCTTTTTTAAACTATACTATTTTCCTATTGACCTGTTATGATTGTTCGGTTAGGAAATGGACAAGACTAACATTTGAAAGGGAGAGTACATTTGACAGTTTCTATTGGAAACTGTATCCTGAACCATTTCAGTTAGATTTTTCGTGGAAAAAAATGATTATAATGGTAGATTACTCCTTAAATTTATGGTAGACTTTTATTCAAATTTTACTTATCTAGCCTTTGCTGGGAAGATGAGAAAAGTATGCAAACATACTCACATTTCTCTTATTCTAAAGACATTAAATTTATAGACACAAAAGTTGTAATTATAGTAAAGTTTATAGTATTTTGTCTTATATTTTCAAAGTAGTTTTAAACTTAGTAATCCAGTTAGTTGCCCACATATGCTTATAAAGTGGACAACTAAGAGTTTTGTACTCCTCCATTCCACAGTGATCAAGTGGGGAGGCTAAACTTCAAATATTTTACCTCTGGAAATAGTAAGTTGTCATTGTTATCTAATAACATTTAGGTAGAAATGTAAATTTTTGTGTATGTGAAATGAAAGTGACTATCAAGTTTGACTAACATATGCTAACTTTAGCAGGAATTATTAAGTTTTTGACACTCCTCATTATTAATAAAGAACAAAAGAATATGTGTATTTTATCTCTCTCAAAAAAAATCTTTAGTGAACTTCTTATTTTTGTGAAAAACATAAGCTGTTTGATCCTTTTGTGAGTTTGTTCTGGGAAAGCAGGATTTTCTTTTGTGGCATATGTGTTCTTTCTTTCTCTGTCTCTCTGTTTCAATCTCTGTCTGTTTATCTCTCACGTCTAACTCTCATGCATGGATGAGAGATGCTTGGTAAATATTGCTGAATGAAACTTGGAGTACAAAAGTACTTCTGAAGATTCTGTGGGCAGCACAGTCATTTGCCTTCTTGCTAAAACACTCCAGGGTTGGTCCAGCCAGGACTTTAGTTGATCCTGGTGCAGGCAAAATACACATTTTACTGATTACCACTTGATAGCACATTCATGATTGTGTCATGGCTCATTTTCCATTAAAAAATTATGGCTGAAGAAATGGAGAGCCGCCTGTGAGTGAATCTAAGCATAAATAAATGTAACATAATGATAATAATAATAGGTAAATTTATTGGGGCTTCCCTGATGTCTCAACAGTAAAGAACCTGCCTACCAATGCAGGAGACATGAGTTCGATCCCTGGGTCAAGAAGATCTCGTGGAGAAGGAAATGGCAACCTACTCCAGTGTTCTTGCTTGGGAAATCTCACGGACAAAGGAGCATGGCAAGCTATAGTCCACAGGGTTGCAAGAGTCATACATGGCTGTGTGACTAAACAACAACTTTTATTGAGAGTTTGGCTGTCAATAATGATAACTTGCTAAAAATAACTGTCCTCAGTGGTTTTATTTATTAAGTCATTTACATGTACAGTGACTCAACAAAGTAATTTTATTATTTGATAGATGAGGAAACTGATACTAAGAGGTTCAATGCTCAGATAGTTAAAAAAGACACAGAAATGGGATTTGAACACAATCTAACTTTAGAGTCCACATTCTTAACTGTCTAGCCTTTCCACCTCCACCTCTGATAACTTGGGGAGTACTTTTCTCAGATTATAATTCTGTTTCTGAGGTCTAACAGAAATTTCATTCAGCAATATTTATACCAAGCATCTCTCATGTATATTGGCATTGCTTCTTTCATTAACCTGTACAAACTGTCTTACTTCTTAGAAAGAGCTTTTTTTTTTTCCCCCAGAGTTTGAAAATTAAATGCAATCCACAGGGAGGTTTGTATCGATGTAATATTATGTGTAGGTATGTAAAATGATCACTGTGTTTTGGTTGTGTATACTTCGACATGGCTTAAAGAAGGCAACATGTCGAGAAGGTTGAATTAATCAGTCTTGTTATGAGAGGATTTCCCTTCTCATTTCCTGTCTTGTAAATTTTTTTCATAACATTTCATTTATGAAACAGTTGGGGTTTTTCCTCACTAATTGAGAATACTTAAGATCATGCATCGGAGAAGGCAATGGCACCCCACTCCAGTACTCTTGCCTGGAAAATCCCTTGGACGGAGGAGCCTGGTGGCCTGCGGTCCGTGGGGTTGCTAAGAGTCGGACATGACTTCACTTTGACTTTTCACTTTCTTGCATTGGAGAAGGAAATGGCAACCCACTCCAGTGTTCTTGCCTGGAGAATCCCAGGGACGGGGGAGCCTGGTGGGCTGCCGTCTATGGGGTCGCACAGAGTCAGACACGACTGAAGCGACTTAGCAGCAGCAGCAGCAAGATCATGCATTTGACTTTGAAATAACTTTAATTTCACTAGACTTTATAATTATAATAGTAATTATAAGAGGATGTTTAAGGTTTGAGTTATTTGTATGTTGAAGTTTGTAAAATCAGTAAAACAGGTTTTCTGTTAAAAAAAAGCCCTTGTCCCAACTACCTAAGAGCGTTCAAAAACCTTGAACGATATGAAAAATTTCAGCACTGTAGTGTGGTTGTTTCCTGTGGAAGATTACATAATCCTTGTGAAATAAACAGTGATGTTTTGGTTCCAAAGAGTTAATGTTCGGACTGTTTTCCATCTTGCCAATATTCTATTCCACAGTTGCATGTAATACTAGGGTACCTATACCTTCTGCATGGTTCACAAACAAAACAGATTGCTTCTTAAAATATGAAGAATAAATATGGTTGAGAAAAGCAAATTAACATATTGCTGGTGGTTTAGTTCCTAAGTCGTGTCTGACTCTTGTGACCCCCTGGACTGTAGCCTACCAGGCTCCTCTGTCCATGGGATTCTCCAGGCAAGAATACTGGAGTGGCTTGCCAGTTCCTTCTCCAGGGGATCTTCCTGGCCCAGGGATTGAACCCAGATCTCTTGCATTGCAGGCAGATTCTTTACCCACTGAGCTACGAGATTTCTAAAAGATGCACAAACATGTTCATACATATGCACACATGCTCATGCACCCTCACATATTCAAACATAGATTCAAACACATGCACAAGCACATGTATACACATGCACACTAACCGACAAATACGTATGTATGCATACACACATGCCTGTGCGTGCTCAAGTAAACACTCACAAATACACACATGTGCACAGAGATACTCACATACACACATACGTACTCATGCTCACACACAAACATATCTGAAAAACTAGTTTTGCCCGAAAGGCTATTCTTGGATGACTGTGTTTTGATGTACAGATTTAAAAACTCCTTTAAAATAAGCTCTCCAACATTATTTAGAATTTGTGAAACCGAACCTTGCATTACTATCTTTTGTATCACTTCCTTCATGTTTATGAATTTTATATCTTTACACTGGATTCTTTCTGCAGAAATTCTTTTATGACAAGAATACTTTTTTTTTCTCTATTAGCTGAAAGATGAGATAACAAATTAGGTGGCATAACTTCACCAGTTTTCTAAAAAGTAAACATCTTAAAACATTATGTTCAGAAGCACAAGTGACAGAAAATTTCTCCTGTAGAAATATTTAAGGCGTGGGATTTTCTGATCTAACTTTTGGACGTAGAGAGACAGTTCTGGTTTGTATTGTAATTTCCAAATAATTATAAAAATGATGAATTGAAGCTGAGGAAACTATCTTTGATATGCCTCTGTTACTGTTTATGGAATGGACTACATATTACGCTTTTGAGTGGGTTGTAGTGCTTCCTACAAGGTTTTTTTTTTTTTTGTGGGAATAAGCTTAACAGCTGCATTTTGTGTTATATTTCAGTCTTTGCAACCTGATAAACTTTGTGAAATAAGGGAATCCTTCAAAGTACATTCTACTTTCTCTGCTCCACAGGCATCTGAATGACACAAGAGGTTAACTGCTCCATTTTTCTTGGCAGATCAATATTTCCTTATTTGACTACTAATGATGTGATGGCATCCAGCATGGATCTTTGGGCAACTCTTGTAAGAGTCCAAAGTATTCAGAAGGGAAATAGCAGCAGGCAGTACGTAATGGATTAGCTCTTTGGAATGGATAGCTATTAATTTATTCCAGACCACTTGTTCAAGGTTACTTTACCCACCCTCCTCCTCTGTGATCCAGAGCCAAAGGATTCAAATGGATAATTACCTTTTGTCAAATTACATTTTGACTTACCTTATGAGAGCACTTGGTATAGAATTTTTCTCCCAAAGGACATATAAGCACTTTATTAACATCTCTTTCATTCCTAACATATGTCTAAGAAAAAGATTGAGGCCAAGTTTTTTTTCCTTCACAGTAGTAAAAACCCCATTTTACAGACAGGGCTGGACCATAAGGCCATTTTCTGGAACACAAACTTTGGCAGTTTTCTCCAAGAATTTTAATTTTGAAATACTTTCTTTTAATAAGCTTTATTAATAGGAATCTTTGAGATACTCATGATTAATAAAATATGTTCTCTTCTTTGCTTCATTAACAGTTGAGATACTCATGATTAATAAAATGTGTTCTCTTCTTTACTTCATTGACAATTGTATATACAAACAATCATATGTACGCACACACATGTGATTAGATATATCACTAGAAATTCCTAGTGTGTGTACACACACACACACACAGCTTCTTGAAAATAGTAGGTATTCCTGAAATAGATACTGTGCATCTTATACTCAGTTGATGAAGATAGGAAGGTAATATTGATGAAAAGGGAATCCTTGTCCTTGTACAGTTAGCATTTATGAAACTATTATTAAGTAGGAACTTGACATACTTCTGATATGTGGATGTGGGGATCAGCCAGGTACGAAGTACTCCAATGGTATTTAGATATTGTCTATACTTATCAGATTTAGTAAATTACTTTCAGTCATTAATCAGTCATCACTTTGAGAGGCTTAAGATACTTCCCAAAGCTATTCGAACTCCTACCGCTATTTATCAGAAACTTCAAAATGTTTGTTGCTTAATGTAGGCCATCTTTATAGTATTATTTTTCGCCTTGGGATCAGTTTTTATTCTGTATTCTGGAATTCCTTTGGTGCTCCTTATTGTCAGTCAGTCAGTTCAGTCGTGTCTGCCTCTTTGTGACCCCATGAACCACAGCACGCCAGGCCTCCCTGTCCATCACCAACTCCCGGAGTTTACCCAAACTCATGTCCATCAAGTCGATGATGCCATCCAACCATCTCATCCTCTGTTGTCCCCTTCTCCTCCTGCCTTCAATCTTTCCCAGCATCAGGGTCTTCTCAAATGAGTCAGCTCTTCGTATCAGGTGGCCAAAGTTTTGGAGTTTCAGCTTCAACATCAGTCCTTCCAATGAACACCCAGGACTGATCTCCTTTAGGATGGACTGGTTGGATCTCCTTGCAGTCCAAGGGACTCTCAAGAGTCTTCTCCAACACCACAGTTCAAAAGCATCAATTCTTCGGCGCTCATCTTTCTTTACAGTCCAACTCTCACATCTGCTTTTTAATATGCTGTCTAGGTTGGTCATAACTTTGCTTCTAAGGAGTAAAGTCTTACCTAGTGAGGAGATTAAAGGTGAGGAAATAAAATTCTTGGAGAGGCAAGGCAAGCTCATCTTTGAAACACTGTTTAGGGATTCTTGGTAATTGCAAAGTAATCTTTTGATGCTATGATTGTAGCACTGCAAAGCATAAGAAACTCAGACTCATTTGAGTTTTCATCACACAGTTAAATGGAATGAGGGGGAAGATATTTTTCAGTTAACTTATTCAACCTCATTCACTTTCATCTGTCATTTTTTCCCCATTGATGAAAAAGTCTTTAATATCTCAATAGGGCAACTGCATTATAACTGAATTTAGAAAGTTTTCCGTAATAATTGGGATAATTTTGCATATTGGACAGAGTTTGGAAAGAGATAGAAGTGAAACTTATCCAATATGTTGTTCAGCTGATAAGTCATGTCCAAGTCTTTGTGACCCCATGGACCACAGCATGCCAAGCTTTTCTGTCCTTCACTATCTCCCCAAGTTTGCTCAAATTCATGTCCAATGAGTTGGTGATGCTATCTAACCATCTCATCCTCTGCTGTCGCCTCCTTCTTTTGCCTTCAATCTTTCCCAGCATCAGAATCTTTTCCAATTGGTGGTATCTGATTTAATCAGTGACAATTTTAAGTTTAAAAGGAAAAAAACTATCTGACCTGATAAAAAGACTCAGGGGCATCACAGTAATGACTGAAAGTAAAACTCGGGTGTAAGAAAACCTGCATCAGTGTTTTACTTGTTGGGTATTGTTTTGACTTGACAGTGAACACTTAAAGGTAGTTTTGCATGTTATATAAAAGTGAACCCAAAGCTCTGTGCGTAGTAAAATGAAATATTTCATCCCATAATCTGCTTATGGACAACTTTAAATATGTTCCTGGAGAGTGACACTTGAATAAATACTGACTCAGTGTGTGTATGTACATGTATGTGTGTGTACACAACATAGGAAGACCATGAATTCTTCTCACAATTAATTAAAATGTATAAAGGACACGGAAAATAAAAGTTGAGCAAAGAAAGATTGATCAGAAATGATCAAATGTATAATCTCAGTGGTAAATTGATAATTCCATTTTTCAAAGTTTAGCTGGATGGTGGTTTAAGACAAAAATATTCAGACATTTCAACATTGTTTGCTTATGGAAAACATTTGAAATTTTGTTAGCAAAGAACAGTGTAAAAAATCTAAGCATTTTTGCCTCAACATCTGCATTTGCTTATTAAGAAACACCCCACACCCCCAGTCTCTCAAACAAGTTAAGTTTGTCACAAAATGTTTTCAAATGTCATGAAATTTAGTCTTAATTTGTTTGTGCTTCTCTGAGTTTTAGTTTATTTGCTTATTTCATTTGAGTTCTTGTTGATTTATTTATTTCATTTCCACATATCCTTATATTTAAGACTTAAGATGGGAGTAGTCTTACAGAAATTTGAAAAAAAAATGCTTAAAATCGTTTGGGGTCTTAATTTGGGACATAGCAGATTCTGTTATCCTGGCTCCACAAAGAAAGAAATATGTATATCCCCCTCCAAGGTGCTATCAGGCCGTTTCAAACAGGGAAATAGAATTTTGATAGACACGTGTGAGTGTCTATCACACTCACATAATAAAGATGGGTTGGTGTAACCCATCTTTATTATGGTTCTGATTTTTAAGTTAGGAGACTAAAAGGAAAGAAAGCAATGTGATCTTTTGTTTTACTTGCTCCGAGAAAAAAATAAATGTATATTTGAACACATAGGCAGATTCCTTCATTGAGTTGTATTAACGAAAAGATTGAAAGAAAATATACTGAAGTAACTGAGCTAGGAGACTTTTCTTCTTGATGTTTTTTTATATTTTTCTTTTTAATACTTGGTCAGTATTTTAAGATTGCCTCAGTTAATGAGATGAAGTAGTTTCTAGGGCATTTCCTTAAGAATTGTGATCTTATAGAAAACTAGAGACCCATTTAATAACATTTATGAAGTGAAGTAAAGTAAGTGAAGTAAAGTCGCTCAGTCGACCCCATGAAACCTACCAGGCTCCTCTGGCCATAGGATTCTCCAGGCAAGAGTACTGGAGTGGGTTGCCATTTCCTTCTCCAGGGGATCTTCCCCACCCAGGGATCGAACCTGGCTATCCCGCATTCCAGGCAGATGCTTTAACCTCTAGCAGATCCTGTCAGAGCTCTAGAATACTCAGTTTTTGATCACCTATCAACTAATCTCTTGATAGTATATAGATGGCCAGCTTTAAACACTTTGCATCTGCTTAATAGTATGTTGGTATTTTTAGAGCAAGATGTAAGTGATGATAACAAGGAAACACAGCGTATGAGTGACTGGCGTCCTCTCTGTGTCCTCTCTGGTGTCCTCTCTGAATTATTTGGCTGATTTCTTCTCAATCAGTATCTTTCTGCTGAAACATTAATTTTAGTATTATATTTGACTGAAAAACAATACAAAAAACAGTATTATATTTGAAAAAACAGAACAAAACTGCTGAAATATTAATTTTAGTATTCTATTGGACTGGAAAACAAAATACACATGATACCACCCAACCAATGAAAAACACAAGCAACTGGATCTTTGTAAGAGTTAATTGACATGGACAAATGAATCTAAATTTTGACTTACTGCAAATATTCCTTAAAAAAAAAAAAAAAAAAACCTGTATGTGTTGCCATATTCAGCTCCAAGAAAAATTAAAGTGCTTTCTTATTTGAAATGACTTTGTTTTTTTTCACATTCTCTGGTTATCTGTTGGTGTTAACAATATGCAATATTCAAGATCTAAGAAATAAAAGTTATACTTATGATCTGCTTCCCAGTATAGAGCCCACTTTGTAAATTTTTTAAAATAAATATTTAGTGCAGATACTAGGAGAAGGCAATGGCACCCCACTCCAGTACTCTTGCCTGGAAAATCCCATGGACGGAGGAGCCTGGTGGGCTGCAGTCCATGGGGTTGCTAAGAGTCGGACACAACTGAGGGAATTCACTTTCACTTTTCACTTTCCTCCATTGGAGAAGGAAATGGCAACCCACTCCAGTGTTCTTGCCTGGAGAATCCCAGGGACGGGGGAGCCTGGTGGGCTGCCGTCTATGGGATTGCACAGAGTAGGACACGACTGAAGCAGCTTAGCAGCAACAGCAGACATTTGAAACAGTTTACATATTGGTACATAATGAAAGAATAATTGAGTAATTGAGAGAAAGTATTGAAAATACTTTTGGCTGTTTTGTTATTCATCAAATTGCCTCCTAGCCTTTAATTATCCCAGTATAATACTTTCATGTACATGCACACACACACACACATTCCTTCATTGTATATCATGCTCAATGAGATGGGAACGAGTCCTAATTTTTTAATCTAAGAGGGAAAATATACAGCATGAAATTTATTAAATTTTCAAGTTGTCAGTGCTGTACTTCCAAAGAGATGACTATTATGAGTTTTCCCTGAAAAGTGCATGGGCATACTTTTGATATGCTTTCCTTGATATGGGAGCATTTCCTGATGGTTTCCTCATTGCTTCTCACTGAAATGATAACAATAACCTGAATAAGGATTTTGTTTAGTTTTTGTCCATCAATTTCCCTGTAAAGTTCATGTCTGCCTTACTCAACTCTGTTTCCCACAGCCTAGCATGGAACTTAGCCCATGATACGTAGATGTTCAATTAATATTTGCAAATGAATGAATTAACAGATATTAATTATGTAACTTTTGTTCATTTATTAAGATTGAAACATGGGTATTTGGAAGCAAGGTGAACTGAGTTTAATGACTGAGGTTTTGACTACCTAGTTAAAATGTGAAGATACAAGAAGCTTTGTACAATAGCAGAGTAATTTCCATTTAACTGTACTTTTGGACACGTTTTAGGCAAATAAAAGTCTAATTATTCTTGTGAGAAATACTGCTATCGGAGGATTTAGGTCAGTTTTGAATAAACAAATTTAGGTAGACAGGTTTTTAACTTCGATCTAGAAATACCAGTAGGTGGCTCTGTATTCCAGTGCTGAATAACAAATAACCCTTCTAGAGGGTTGACTCATGGGGTAGGACCAAAATCTTGGTCAATACTTCCGTAAGGAATTTTGTATATCATAGTGTGAAGTGGATATCTTAAGTTCTATATACAATATAACCATAATTTGGAGTTTAATATATATATATATATTTTTTTTTTTTTTTTTTTACTCCTTGGCATTATTTTTGGGTCTGAACCACAAGTTTACTATCATGAAGCAGTCATAATTCCACTATATTACATTTGATCTACCTTGACCAGGAACTGAAACAGGAGTAACTGCAAAGCCAAGTATAGAATCATCATGAAGAAAGAGTGACAGGGAAGCTCTAGTGAAGTTTTAGATGGTATTAGTTGATGTAAGCGTGTTTGGCTTACATATCACTTTTACATTTATGGCATTTTATTATTCACTGCTGAAGACACTGCATGTTTTTTTCTGAATGATACACTGGAATTCTAAAAAGGAAAACAGGAACAGTCAGGTGTAAAGTTTAATTGGGAGAGAAATAGATGGAACCTGACAACTTGAGAATGGAAATGGCCTTCCTTCAAATTTGAATGTTGTTTTCTTCCCTTAAACCAGTAGTTGTATAAGCTGTTCTTTTGAAGCAGTTCTTAACTCTTTGACTTATATGTTTATCCTTCTGCCTTTTAAATAGATGATGCTTTTCTGGAACATTTATATACAATAAAATTGAAAATTTTATTGTATATAAATGTTACAAACAAGGATGAGGAAATATTTCCCAGTATGTACTCGTTTTCACCATACAATAAATTTTAAACTACTCCCAGTTCTACCTGGGTGTAGTTGAAGATAAACATCTGCTTTCATGTTTCTTTTTTTATTTGAACAATAATTTAACCTGCCCAATAGAAGGCAAATTTGGTGCTTGGTGATATTTCATCTGTTAGCCACCGGGGACTCAGCAACGAAAGAATCTATTTTCTCTTTTCTACTGATTGTTTCTCAAGAAGTTATCTTTTAATTATATTATTATACTTAGCATTTTTTGAATATTATTGTATAATTATCATAATTTAGATGTTGTGAAGAGTACAAAATAATCTTTTGGAAAAGATCTTCGTTAAAAAGAGAAAAGGGAATAATCTTGTTGGTTTGACAGGAAAAACAGCATTGAAAACAATAACAAATAAAAAGAGCTTTATATCTGAGAAATTTTACACTTATAATGGTAGCTGTATCACTCAGAAATGCTGACTAGATGATGCTGAAGCACAATATCCGAAGAATGATCTAATTAACCTTCGAAACATATTGTTTGACACGGACAGTAAGGAAATGGCGGGCTCCCCTGGTGGCTCAGAGGGTAAAGAATCTGCCTGCAATGTAAGAGCCTGGGGTTTGATGCTTGGTTGGAAAGACCTCCTGGAGAAGGGAATGGCAACCCACTCCAATATTGATGCCTGGAGAATTCCATGAATAGAGGAGCCCGATGGGCTATAGTTCTTGGGTCACAGAGTTGGACACGACTGAGCAACTAACACTTATAAGGAAATGAGCAGATAATTAAGTGGGATGATAAATTTGTCAAGTCCTAAGCTTGAGGTATTCTACATAAAATGTGTGTATCAGTTGTTTACAACTTGAGTAAGTTATTCTTATTTTCTTTTTCTTAATGGGATTATAAATATCTAAGTGCATGCTAAGTTGCTTCAGTTGTGTCCGGCTCTTTGCAACCCCTGGGACTATAGCCCGCCAGGCTCCTTTGTCCATGGAATTCTCCAGCAAGAATACTGAAGTGAGTTGCCATGGCCTCTTCGAGAGGATCTTCCTGACCCAGGGATTGAACCTGGGTCTTCTGCATTGCAGTTGGATTCTTTACCACTGAGCCACTGGTGAAGCTCATAATACCCGCAGTCATCCAGTATTCTTTGGAAGGGATTTCATGTATTGTCATCTAAACTGCTAAGAACTTTGCTTACACATGGAAGGTACTCCAGGAAGATAAATCAATGAAAGAATGTGTTTGTTCTGAAAAGGAATTTTCAGATCTTTACTTTCATTATTTAGATTATTTGCTGCGGAGGTAATTTTGATGTAGTGTTAAAAGCATCAAGCCAAGCAGTTAGGTATGCACCCTGGGAAGAAAATGACCTATGTTAGTGTGCTCAGTAACAAGTTTGTGACAGTGTTATGCAGATATTTGTTTCTTCTGACTTTGAAAATGTGTGTACACTAACCCATGAATGCAAGTGTTACTGACAGTAGTGTCATTAGACAGTATCAACCTGGTTGTCTATGAAAACAACTCTTCAGTTTTGAGACTATTGCTATTTTCACAGGTGGTCATTTCTTACAACTTAGCCACATAAGACTTGTGGATGAGTGGAACTCCTTGCTAAAACTTTTGTACTGCTGAACACCATTTTGATGCATTTATTTATTATAATGCCAAATGGTGCTGTATACTCCATATCTTGGTGATAATGCTGTTTTTTTTTTTTTTTAGCAGTATTGTACCCATGAGACTGTATAATGAACGTCCCAAGGAGTCAGAGTCCAGGCAAGAATTCATGGACTAAGTTTGGCCATAAGGAAAAATTAGGAGCAGCAGAGTGGAAAGTCTTTTGCCTTAACCAGAAAAATTCCATTTTGTTTCTCCTTTAAGGAAGGGCATTCAGCATGGTCATCATGGGATATGTCACCATCTGGTCAGACTGGAAGATTAAGGGACCCCAAAGAAGAACAAATTATAGGCAGTTACTAATGCAGATTCATCAGTCCATATGCTAAGGTGACTTTGTAACGTGGTCAGTGATAATCTTCTTCTACCCCTTTAATGTTTAAAAAGCAGACTTGTATATTGATGGATGCTTATAGTATGGTAAAAGGAGAGGAGGTTCCCAGAATTTTACCACCATAGCTTGATCACAGCTTTTAAATCTCTTAAAACAGTGCTCATCCCCTTTTGACTTCCTGATATACATTCACTTTATTGGTTACAGGCAAAGAGATGAAAACAGTTTATCTCCACTATGCCTGTGACAGAGTAAGTTTTAGATAATGAGGGATGATGTTGGTATGATAATGTCAGCTGTATTTGATTAGCAATAAAGGCAAATTGGAACATAACATGGAAAACCCTGTGGTCAGTATTGGGTAACATCCTAGCAGCGAGAGTGACTCAGTACTAATGCCCCAACGTGGGGGCCGAGGCATTTCAGTACATCTTGTCTTAAGGCCTCAGGAATGTCAAATGTTGTTAGGGTTAGTGCCTGGAACTGGGTGCATCCATGGGTCAGCAGGAGACAGAAGTAGAAAGTGGCAAGAGCTTCATCTTTGATTTCATATGGTTTGATGGCTGACTGCAAGATGCTCCTGATGCTGTGGCCTGAACCTCTTCCCAGTCTTCTGCTTAGACCTCCCTCTCCTCACCAGTGGACGCCCCACGAGGGCCGGGGTTGCTGGGGGTTTATCTCCTTCCCACCCCTGTCCAAACAACATACCTTTGGTGTCTCGAACAGGGCCTGCTACATAACAGGAGCTCAGTAAATATTTGCAGATAAGCTGAATAAGAGAGACTACTCTGTGCAAGGTGATTTCATAGGTGTGACAGGAGAAATAAAGATGAATGACAATCTCTCCTTTTCTCAACCAGCCCAGAGCCCAGCAGGGAAGACATGTCATGTATATAAGACAACAGAGGATGTCCCTGAGGGTCCGTAGTGGTGAATGAAGTCTCTAAAACTACAGGTGCAGCACTACAGCCCCACCCCACCCCCCGGCCAGAGTAAGAGACATTCAGCTTGGTCCTCAAAGATGGGTTGGAAGCAAGGGGCACAGGGGAAGGTGTGCACCCAGGCGATGGCACAGAGACAGGAGCAAAAGACAATGGTGGAAGCATCAGAGCACGACTGCAGAGCAGTAAACAGAGAGGGTGGGCCCAGGGTAGGATATGTAAGAGGGCAAGGTAGCAGAGAAAGTCGAAGGGGAAGGCTGGGGCCCGATGCTGGAGGGCTAGCAAAGCCCTGATAAAACTGCTCACACTCGAGGCAGGGGAGATTTTTACTTTGAATGAGAGATTGGTGCATGCTTAAGGGTCAGTTCTCAAATCCTGAAGATCACTAGCCACAGATTATACCTCTTAGCATATTCAGTTCAGTTCAGTCGCTCAGCCGTGTCTGACTCTTTGCGACCCCATGAATCGCAGCATGCCAGGCCTCCCTGTCCATCACCATCTCCCGGAGTTCACTCAGACTCACGTCCATCGAGTCGGTGATGCCATCCAGCCATCTCATCCTCTGTCGTCCCCTTTCCTTCCTGCCCCTAATCTCTCCCAGCATCAGAGTCTTTTCCAACGAGTCCAAAGTACCGGAGTTTCAGCTTTAGCATGATTCCTTCCAAAGAACACCCAGGACTGATCTCCTTTAGAATTTGGACTGGTTGGATCTCCTTGCAGTCCAAGGGACTCTCAAGAGTCTTCTCCAACACCACTGTTCAAATGCATCAATTCTCCAGCGCTCAACTTTCTTAACAGTCCAGCTCTTGCATCCATACCTGACCACTGGAAAAACCATAGCCTTGACTAAACAAACGGACCTTTGTTGGCAAAGTAATGTCTCTGCTTTTCAATATGCTATCTAGGTTGGTCATAACTTTTCTTCCAAGGAGTAAGTGTCTTTTTTATCATGGCTGCAGTCACCATTTGCAGTGATTTTGGAGCCCAAAAAAATAAAGTCTGACACTGTTTCCATGGTTTCCCCATCTATTTCCCATAAGTGATGGGACCAGATGCCATGATCTTAATTTTCTGAATGTTGAGCTTTAAGCCAACTTTTTCACTCTCCTCTTTCACCTTCATCAAGAGGCTTTTTAGTTCCTCTTCACTTTCTTCCATAAGGGTGGTGTCATCTGCATATCTGAGGTTATTGATATTTCTCCCGGCAATCTTGATTCCAGCTTGTGTTTCTTCCAGTCCAGCGTTTCTCATGACGTACTCTGCATAGAAGTTAAATAAGCAGGGTGACAATATACAGCCTTGCCGTACTCCTTTTCCTATTTGGAACCAGCCTGTTGTTCCATGTCCAGTTCTAACTGTTGCTTCCTGACCTGCATATAGGTTTCTCAAGAGGCAGGTCAGGTGGTCTGGTATTCCCATCTCTTTCAGAATTTCCTACAGTTGATTGTGATCCACACAGTCAAAAGCTTTGGCATAGTCAATAAAGCAGAAATAGATGTTTTTCTGGAACTCTCTTCCTTTTTCCATGATCCAGCAGATGTTGGCAGTTTGATCTCTGGTTCCTCTGCCTTTTCTAAAACCAGCTTGAACATCTGGAAGTTCATGGTTCACATATTGCTGAAGCCTGGCTTGGAGAATTTTGAGCATTTCTTTACTAGCGTGTGAAATGAGTGCAATTGTGCGGTAGTTTGAGCATTCTTTGGCATTGCCTTTCTTTGCAATTGATTGAAATGAAAACTGACCTTTTGCAGTCCTGTGGCCACTGCTGAGTTTTCCAAATTTGCTGGCATATTGAGTGCAGCACTTTCACAGCATCATTTTTCAGGATTTGCAATAGCTCAACTGGAATTCCATCACCTCCACTAGCTTTGTTCGTAGTGATGCTTTCTAAAGCCCACTTGACTTCACACTCCAGGATGTCTGGCTCTAGGTGAGTGATCATACCATTGTGATTATCTTGGTCGTGAAGATCTTTTTTGTATAGTTCTTCTGTGTATTCTTGCCACCTCTTCTTATATCTTCTGCTTCTGTTAGGTCCATACCATTTCTGTCCTTTATCGAGCCCATCTTTGCATGAAATGTTCCCTTGGTATCTCTAATTTTCTTGAAGAGATCTCTAGTCTTTCCCTTTCTGTTGTTTTCCTCTATTTCTTTGCACTGATCGCTGAGGAAGGCTTTCTTATCTCTTCTTGCTATTCTTTGGAACTCTGCATCCAGATGCTTATATCTTTCCTTTTCTCCTTTGCTTTTCACTTCTCTTCTTTTCACAGCTATTTGTAAGGCCTCCCCAGACAGCCATTTTGCTTTTGTGCATTTCTTTTCCATGGGGATGGTCTTGATCCCTGTCTCCTGTACAATGTCACGAACCTCCCTGTCCGTAGTTCATCAGGCACTCTATCTATCAGTTCTAGTCCCTTAAATCTATTTCTCACTTCCACTGTATAATCTTAGCATATTACACAGATTCAAAATGTGGTTCATTAAATTGTTTCAGACTTAAATTCACTGAAGCCTATGCACTGTATCTAATATATCTGTTGTTAAGTGGCTCAAGAAGTAAATCTGCATTCAGATTTTGACACATGGGAAAGGAAGGTTGAGAAAAGCCTTCCTTTGCAGAAAAATGGTCCTTCTGTGCGGAGCATAGCAAGCTGCTTTGGCTTATGGAAGCTCAAGAGTTAGAAGGCAGTGGAACCAAACTTGGATGCTTGGTACCTTGCAGCTACTGTTTTTTCTCTGATATTAGTGGTTTTTACCTGTGTTGTCTTCTTTGGTTTTCCCTCCATCATCTGTCTATCTCTTGTATTTGACTAAACCGAACTCTTTCATCCAAACTTAGATCATTTGTTATTTTTTTCTGTGCTTCTCTCAAAACCTTCCTTCAACTTACCCACATTTATGAGGCAAACAGACCCCCATGGGCACCTAAATATATTCTCTCTTCATATCTCTTCCACTGTACAATCAGTGTCTTTGATGTCAAGAATGGATCCATTAATCATTCATTCATTCCAAGCCTTAAAGTTGATTATCTAACTGTCCTTAAACATTTCAGGTGACTGAGTATATGTCATCTTATACCAGTTTCAAAGCATACCTTGGTGATTTTGTGGGTTCAGGTCCAGACCACTGCAATAAAGCAAATATTGCACTAAAATGTGTCCTGTAAATTTTTGGAGTTCCCAGTGTATATGAAAGTTCTGTTTACACTCTCTTGTAGTCTATTAAGTGTGCAATAGCATTATGTCTAACAATGTATGTATCTTAACTTAAAAATATTTTATTCCTAAAAAGTGCTGTTCATCATTTGAGCCTTCAGTGAGTAAATCTTTTTGCTGGTGGAGGGTGTTAATTAGGGTGATAATTGCTAAACGTTGGTGTGGTTGTGGCAAGTTTTAAAAATGACAACAGTAAAATTTGCATCAGTTGACTCTTCCTCTTACTTGAACTCTTGAAGGCCATTGTAGAGTCATTAACTGACTTAATTTCATTATTTTTGTGGGAATAGGGAAGCCTAGAAAGAGGGAGAGAGACTGGGAAATGGCCAGTCAGTGGAGCAGTCAGAACACACGCAACATTTATGGAGTAAGCTCACTGGGTGTGGTTCATGGCACCCCCAAAACAACCCAGTAGTAACGTCAGAGGTCACTGACCACAGATCACCATGACAAAGATAACAATAATGAAAAAGTTTGAAATATTGTGAGAATTACCAAAATGTGACACAGAGACACAAAATGAGCAAATGCTGTCAGATAAATGTCATCAGCTTGACACAGGGTTGCTACAGACCTTCAATTTGTTAAAAAAAAAAAAAATGGTGTGCATCTGTGAAGTACAATAAAGTGAAGAACAATAAGCCAAGGTATGCTTGTACTGGAAAATTCCTTACTATATTGAGCTAAATCTATTTATCTGTTTATTGTTTTTATTGCTGTTGATTTAAGTTCTTTTCCTTGTAAATGACATGACTACCTGTGTTTGAAGATGATTATCCTGTTATTAAATACTCATATGAAATGATTTCCAGATGAATATGCCTTGTAACCTTATAGCCCTTCTCTGGATATACTTTAATGGGTCACTTTCCTCTCTTAAAACATGTACTTGCATACTAGTCTCCAGATATGAATTGAGTAGCACTGAATGTACTGAATTCTTACCTTCCTTATGTTAAACAACATCTTTATTAGCCCTAAGAGTTTTAGCTTTTTTGTTAGTGATTTTGCATTATTGGATGACATAAAGCTTGCAGTTTACTGAGTTCTGAATATAATAAGAATTGGAGTACTCTGTGCCCAATAGCCACAGTTATTTTCTCAGATTGAAAATTTAGCTTCCCAGTCCATATATGTTTTCTAAAATTTGTCACTCTTTTCTTCTTTTTTGAGAAAAGAATTTCCTATTTGTCATTTTCTGTTACATTTTCTTATTGTCCGTGAATTCTGAGATACTACATACATCTATTTCCTTCTTTCAGAAAATAAAATATAGTTTAGTCAGAAATTAGAGAATATCTTCTTTAAAATGATTATTCTTGCCTTGTCTTTTCAATGATTTTACATGTTTCTTTGATTCCCATGACTTTTAAAAAATACCTCTATGTAATCACTTTTCTTAAATGTTTTATTTAAAAAATATTCTTTTGTTTGGAAAGAATTGAATAAAGAAGCAGTCTTACAAGAAATTGTCCCAAATATTTAAAAACAAGAGAAATCCAAAATAGACTAAGGCAGTATATTGAACCAGTGATGTTTTCTTAATGAAAATAGTCAGTAAAACAGTCAATATTATGAACCCTGATCAAGATTCTGAAGTGTAGTTTTATTTTCCTTTAGTAACAGCGCGTCATGCTGTATACCTGTTAGACATAATCTCTTGAAGGTGTAGTAAGGCAGGAGAGAAGAAAATGAAAACTCAGAGAAGGAGCAGGAGGTAGAGAAAAGAAGTAGCAGAAAGGAAAAATGCCCAGTGAAGTGTGGTAAGAGTACAGAAGTGTGGGAACCGCCGCCAGTGGGCTGACAAACGTTTGTGTGCCTGCTGATGCCTTTGGAAACTGTCGGCAGCGGGAAATGTTGGTGTAATCTGTGAGGATACTTTGTTCTTATCCTCCGAGAGACAGAATGCATTTGGGACATGGATCCTAAATGAGATTAGCCTCCTGTTTCATTTCACCTGAACCACCTCACCCACAGACAGTGGATCCATTTCTGTCACACAGGGATGAATAAAATTACTGAGTCATAAAAGTAAGTTATTGGGGATTGAATTTTGCTGTAGTCATTTTATAAACCAAGGCTTTCTTTATTCATATCCTTTAAATTGAAATTTAAAATTATGATGCTGAGACAGCCCCAGATAATTTTAGTCGGTGGAATGTGTGCGTGCTAAGCCGCTGGAGTCGTGTCTGACTCTTTGTGACCCCGTGGACTGTAGCCTGCCAGGCTCCTCCATGGGGATTCTCCAGGTAAGATTTCTGGAGCGGGTTGCAGTGCCTTCCAGGGGACTTCCCGACCCAGGGATCGAACCCGTATCTGTTAAGTTTCCTGCATTGACGGTCGGGTTCTTTACTACTGGTGCCACTGGGGAAGCCCATTTGGTAGAATAGATCGTCAATAAATCTAGATCAGATTTGTCAGAAGAGAAAGACTTGGTTCCACATGACTTTTTGTAATGTCTTTCTCTCTGTGAAATTAAAAATTGTTTTCTTTGATTCAAAGAAGACTACAAATAATAAAATTTAAAATATAATCTGAAAAATATATTTAAGCTTGTGGTGCATGTTCTTAGTCAGGGAAGCCTTTCTTCTTGGGCTTCTTTGGTGGCTAAGATGGTAATGTGTCTCCTTGGACAATTCATTTCCGAGTGTTAGACAAGAGCCCAGTTTCGGGCCCTGGAAGGGGTCCGCCTTCCTGCAACAAGTGGCGACTCTGGTGGGATTCTTCTTCGCTGAGACTGACATCCTGACCACTTGGGGTACTCAGGGGCCAGCTTGCCTGCCAATGGACCAGACCCAGTGGCCGCAACTGGGACCTTTTTGTCCCTGGTCTCCTCCTGACACGGACAATTGGCCAGAGTGCCCTGACCAGTAAGGAACAAGAGACTTTATTGACCTCTCCCCTCTTCCCTCTCTCTTTCCTCTCCTTAACCCTTCCTATCCTTCACCGTTTTTCTAGTCCCCTGGTCCTGGACGCAGGAATCTGGTCGAAGGGCCCTCAGCCTGAGCTGAGGATTAGAGACTGATCACCTGCTCTTGGCAGAGAACTCGAATTCTGGTTCTGGTCTGGTCTGATTTCTGGTAGGGCCAAGTTCCAGTCCTCCCTTCTCTGGAGGCCCAGGGAAAAGTCCCATAATGCCTGGGTATCTGTAGGTGGCAGGAGATGTTTGTAAGGCCACCCCTTTCGCCCCCTCTCCTGCCTCCTCCCCCTTCTTCTTTCAACCTGGCTTCCTTTCCTCCCTTTGAAATCTTTGATGTTAGTACTTGGATCTGAAGTTCTGTGTCTCTATAGGAGGTTTTCTGAGAGACTGTATTCTTATATTTAAGGGCTTCCCTGGTGGCGCAGAGGTTAAAGCGGCTGCCTGCAATGTGGAAGACCTGGGTTCGATCCCTGTGTCGGGGACATGCCCTGGAGAAGGAAATGGCAACCCACTCCAGTATTCTTGCCTGGAGAATCCTATGGATGGAGGAGCTTGGTGGGCTACAGTCCACGGGTCACAAAGAGTTGGACAGGACTGAGCGACTTCACTTTCACTTTCACTTTTCAAGATGATAAAGAATCTGCCTGCAGTGCAAGAGACTTGGGTTTGATCACTGGGTCAGGAAGATCCCCTGGAGAAGGGAATGGCTACCCACTTCAGTATTCTTGCCTGGAGAATTCCATGGACAGAGGAGCCCGGTGGGTTACAGTTCATGGGGTTGCAGAGTCGGACATGACTGAGTGACTAACACATGTTCTTTGCAGCTTTGAGATTTAGTGAATTAATATGATTAAGATCAAGTTGAGGACCATTACCCAAATGTATTTGAGTCATCAAAGAATACTTTGTGGGAAATATTGATAGAATATATAATATTTCAATGCCTTATAGCATTATTTTCTGGCTGTGCAGTGCTTGCGATAAACTGTAAGTGAAATGGATTGTCTGTTGCCTTGAGCTGGGTAAAGATTCTTGCTCAGAGATTAGCACACTGATTTTTATATAGAGAGAGTTTTATATAGAAATTTTCCTTTGCTAGTTCTGATGATCAAACTTCAAACTTCTAAAATCAGTCATGATTACTGATAAAAATTTCGAGTATATAACTATAGTCATATACATATTAATTGAAAATCACATGCATGTACTGTTGTTCTTATAAAGTATATTAACTGAAAAACACACCAGAAATACATTGGTTGAGATAATTAAATATAACCAGAAATTTCTTGCATACTGATATCCTTATGTACCCTTTTGAAATATGTATACCTCACTGTAGAGACCACCAGTATAAAGGATTGCATTCTCTGGCATAACTTAACCAAAGGTACATACATTGAGAGGAATTCTGAGGCTAGTGTCAAGTTTTGTTTTCTCTCTCTTTAAATTTATACTAACTGGATGTCATTAGGTATTTGACATACATTTGATCTAAGAGAAATGAATTTTTTGTGGGTAGAAAGGTGTAGGAAATTCATATTCTGTCATGTATTAGTAAAAAGCTAATGTAATAACCAAGTTTAAGGGTAGCATACTGTAATCCCTACTGAGTTGCAGACAGCTGTGGACAGTTGGTTTCCCCAGAATCGATATATGTAATTTATGCAACCAAAGCAACATTTCAGAATGTATTAATAGTTCATTTATCAGTTTTGTGAGAGTCTGGTGACAGTTATATTTTGTGTGTGTGTGTGTGTGAGCAACAAGTATGTTTCAGTCTTGGTGTGACTCAGTATTTTCAGCTTTTCTGAGAGCTATGGAGCTAGTCTGATTATATCTTATTTTTGAACTGAGGAAGATGGTTAGCAGCAGGGCCTGTCCCTGGTCCCCATCTACTTGGCCAAATTGGGAAGGGCTCAGGAAGGCCACAGAGAAGGCTAGGCAGCTGGAGAGTAGTTGAACAATCAGGCAGAGATGATTCTCTGGGGGTGGGAGAGAGTGTGTCTTGACCTGGGATATGAAACCTGTTGATTGCTTTACTGTATATTAAGTTAAAAAATTTTTTTTTCCCTCCATGTACCAGAACAGTAGAGCTTCAGATATATCAAAACTAGTGTTCTACTTTCTGCTTGCCTGGTCAGCATTTCCTTATTAACCTGAAGAACTTGATTGTGTTTGGTATAAATTACATCAACCCTTCCCTATACAGTGACTTTCATGTGCTTAAGTCCATTAGAATATCTAGGAGTGTTTTTTTTGCAGCTGATAAAGGTTTTAAACTAAAGAGTGAGATTAAAAAAATCTTAAATTAGCATTAGAAATTAGTCTTGTTGAGTCTGTTTCAGTGGCAAAAATCCAATGGCATATTGGTTGCTTGCTGTTGTTCAGTCGCTAAGTCCCATCCAACTGTTTGCGATCCCATGGACTGCACTACACCAGGCTACCCTGTTCTCCACTGTTTCCCAGACTTTGCTCCAATTCATGTCCATTGAGTTGGTGATGCTATCTAACCATTGCATCCTCTGCCATCCCCTTCTCCTTTTGCCTTCAATCTTTGCTAGAGCATCAGGGGCTTTTCCAGTGAGTCAGTTCTTCACATCAGGTGGTCAACATATTGGAGCTTCAGCTTCAGCATCAGACCTTCCAATGAATATTCAAGGTTGAATTCCTTTACGATTGACTGGTTTGATCTTGCCGTTCAAGGGACACTCAAGAGTCTTCACCAGCACCAAAATTTGAAAGTATCAATTCTTTGGCGCTCAGCTTTATTTATGGTCCAGTTCTCGCATCCATACTTAACTACTGGGAAAACCACAGCTTTGACGATATGAACTTTTGTTGGAAAAGTGATGTTTCTGCTTTTTTAGTGTAGTGACTAGGATTGTAATAGTTTTTCTTCCAGGGAGCAGGCATCTTTTAATTTCATGGCTGCAGTCACCGTCCACAGTGATTTTGGAGCCCAGGAAAATAACATCTGTCACTGCTTCCACTTTTTCCCCTTCTATTTTCCTGAAGATAGAACCAGATGCTATGATCTTATCAGTTTTTTGTATGTTGACTTTTAAGCCAACTTTTCCAGTCTCCTCTTTCAAGAGGCTCTTTAGTTTCTCTTCACTTTCTGCTGTAATCCATGAAGGGAATATTGGTTACGTGGTAGGAGTTAATACACCAAAATAAACAATATTTTAGCAAAAATATGGGCTTCCTTATCGTTTCTTAATTTTAAAAATTGGTAGTGTTTTTCCTGATGGAAACATCCATATTATCCCATTTGACAGATAATACTTCAGACACAAGATTTTTCATTTATTTGCTCGTGAAACCAACTTTGCTCCTTGTGGAAAACGTGGAGACAGTATGAAAGTATAGAGAACAACAAAGCCAGCAGAGTTCTAACAATCTCACTGTTAACATTTGGCATGTTTCATTTGTCTCTTGTCTTTCTCTCCCCTCCCTTCACTTTCCTCTCTTTCCTTTTTTTTTCTAATGGATAGTACATGAGATAGTTGTTTTATATTGTACTATTTTTCCCTACGCATACATTATGAGTAATTCCAGAAACAACTAACATTATACCAAAACATTATTTAAAATATTACATGTGGATCATCATTTCATTTCATTGTTTTCTTACTGAGCATTAAAATATTTTTCTATCCTTAAAAAAAGAATGTTTGATTATGATAATTTTTTGGAAACAGTATAGTCTTGTGTCGAGACATTTTATGTGAAAAGGTATCTTTTATTACATAGTCAACAGCAGAATTAAAAATCTTTGTATTGACATTTTCACAAGCTCCCTGTCATATCTAAGGCAAACATGGAGAGTGTGAAAGAGTGAGTAGCATATAAAAAGTTCAAGTGTTAATGATGTTTAATGCTAATTTTGTAGCTCTAAATATTGATAGGTATTTTTGTTGTTCTCGTTGCGTCAGTTCATGACAACTTTGATGTTGCCTCATTTTACTACAGATTCCTGGCATAGATGCTTATTTTTAAGGTTAAAATTAGTCATGAGTTTCCTAGGCGCCATCACCCGACTTTGTGGTTTTGGCAAAATTCAACCCAGGTCTGTCTAGCAGTTCACAGGACTGAATGCCAGAAGATAGAAGCGAAGTAAAATATCCTGCCCTAGAAAAATAAACTACCCAAAAGACCTGCATATGTTTCCTTATGTCTTTTTATTTCTAAATTAAGAACTAAAATTTAAACAGGAAGCAGCATTTTCAATTTAGAATTAAAATAATCCTGACTCCTAGAAGCAAGTAATTGGATTACCTGGTTCATAGTGCAGTCAAGTGTGTTATTACATTTTTATTGCTTTACTAATATCTTACTACTTCTGTTTTTTTCTTCCAAACATATCTGACCTAGAGCTAAAGGCAAATGAGACCTGGGTTTGATCCCAGGGTAGGGAAGATCCCCTTGTAGGAGGGCATGGCAACCCACTCCTGTATTCTTGCCTGGAGAATCCCCATGGACAAAGGGGTCTGGTGGGCCACGGTCCATGGGGTTGCAAAGAGTTGGACACAACTGAGTGACTAAGCACTAAGAACAAAAACAAGTAATTAGATTACCTAGTTCATAGTGCAGTCAAGTGTGTTATTATATTTTTATTGCTTTACTAATACCTTACTACTTCTTTTCTTCCAAACCTATCTGAGCTAGGGCTAAAGGCAAGTAAGTTTTTGTTTGCTTGTTTAAATCACCATAAACAACGTTCAAGGGGGAACTGACAGCATGTCTTTGCTAGAAATGAGAGTCCATGTAAAACTATTCTGTCCTTAACTGTGTGACTTAGATCCTGATAGTGACATTATTCTTAACTCCTGGGTCCTGAGTGCTGAGCCTTATGGTGTGTTAAATCCTCTCTGCGACCCTGGGAAGGTCTGTTCTACAGGTGAGGAATCTGAGGATAAAGGAGTTTAAGTAAATTGCCCAAAGCCATACAACAAGTGGTTGAGCAGTATTAGAACACAGGCTGTCTCTCCTTCAAAATCCATGTGTCTGATTGCTAGGCTTTTGTCCCAAGGAATGAGGAACTCTTTCTAAACTCCAGTGGCTTTGTTTGCAATGAACTCATCTCACATAATCTTATTTGCACTTTTTTCCCTTCCTACTAAATTGTAGGTATTTTTTCTTCTTACTAAATTCCTGTTTTTCTTCCTGCTAAATTGTAGACTTTTTACAATCAGGGGTTGAAAAAGCTGAGAATACTCAAGTTGGGTAATCCAGTAAAATATACCCTCTCTGCAGGGTACACAGTGCTTTCTGATAAAATGGCTATTTGATAAGCTGTTTCAATAGGTGTGAGGTGATATCTTGTGTTTTAATATGCATTTCCCTGATTAATGACGTTGGGTATCTTTTCGTGTGTCTGTTGGCTATCTGTATGTCTTCTTTGGAAAATGTCTGTTTAGATATTCTTTCCAGTTTTTAATCAGTTGTTTGTTTGTTTCACTACTGAGTTGTATTGAGTTAGCTTCCTATCAAATATATGATGTGCTGTCATTTCCTCCCATTCAGCAGGTTGTTTTTTTATTTTGTTGTTGGGTTATCTGTGTTGTGCAGAGGCTTTTTAGTTTGATAAAGTCTACTCATTTATTTTTATTTTTGTTGCCTTTGCTTTTGCCGTAAGATCCAAAAAAGTCATTGCCAAGAATTATGTCAAGGAGCTTATCATCTTTGCTTTCTTCTAGGTATTTTGTGGTTTCAGGTCTTTAAGTCTTTAGTCTATTTTGAATTCGCTTTTGTGTATAGTAGAAGATAGTGGTCCAGTTTCTTTTTTTCCCCCTCAATGTCATTATTGAAGAGACTCTTCCTTTTCCATTGCATTTTCTTGGCTCCTTTGTCATAAATCAGTGTAGGTTTATTTCTGGTTCTCTATTCTGTTCTGCTGTTCCATGTGTGTGTCTTTATACCAATACCATACTGTTTAAGTTAGTATACCTTTGTAATATGACTTGAAGTCAAGGAGTGTGATGCCTCCAGCTTTGTTGTTCTCCAAAATTGCTTTGGCTGTTTGTGGTCTTTTTTGTTTCCATACAAATTATAGGACTGTTTGTTCTGTTTCAGTGAATGCCATTGGAATTTTGGGAGGGATTGTATTGAATCTGTATATTACTTTGAGTAGTATGGACATTTTAACAGTAGCAATATTTCTAATCCATGAGTACAAATATCTTTCTGTTTATTTTTGTCATCTTCAATTTCTTTCATTAATATCTTGTAGTTTTCAATGTACACGTCTTTTATCCCCTTGGTTTAATGTATGCTTAAGTATTTCATCTCTGATGCAACTGTAAATGAGATGTTAAAAAATTCTCTTTCTGATAGTTTGTTGTTAGTATAAGTAAGAAACAATGGATTTTTGCAAATTGATTTTGTATCCTGCAACTTCACTGAGTTTGTTTATGAGTTTTAACAAGTTTTTGATGGCATCTTTAAGGTCTTCTGTATGTAATATTGATGTCATCTTCAGATAATGACAGCTGTACTTCTTCATTTCCAATTTGGGTGCCTTTTATTTCTTTTACTTGCCCAATTGCTCTGACTGGTCCTTTCATTACTATGTTGAATAAAAGTGGGAGTGGGCATCCTTGTCTTGTTCCTGATTTTAGAGGAAAAGCTTTCAGCTTTTCACCATTAAGTATGATGTTAGTTGTGACCATGGTGTATAATACTTTTAATGTATTGTTTAATTTGGTGTGCTAATATTTTGTTGAGACTTTTGCATTGTGTTCAACAGAAATCCTGGCCTGTAACTTTCTTTTCTGTGTCATTCTTGTTGGTTTGGGTATCAGGGTAATGCTGATCTTGTATAGAATGTGTTTGGAAGAGATCCCCCCCTCTTATACCTTTTGAAAGAAATAGAGAAGGACTGTTATTATTTTTGAATGTTTTCTGGAATTCACCAGTGACGCTCTCTAGCCCTGGGCTTTTGTTTATTGGGAGGTTTATGATTACTGATTCAATCTCCTTGCTGGTAATCAGTCTGTTAAGATTTTCTTTTTCATCACGATTCAGTCTATAGGTTGTATGTTTCCAGAAATGTATCCATTTCTTCTAGGTTATCCAATGTTTCCAGTAACTGTTTGTAATTATCTTTTATCATCCTTTGTATTTCCATGGTACCAGTAGTGAGTCTCCTCCTTCATCTCTGATTTTAATTATTTGAGTCTTCTCACTTTTTTCTTAGTCCATCCAAACATTTATCAATTTATTTTTTTGTTCAAAGAACCAACTCTTAGTTTAATTGATCTTTTCTTTGTTCTTTTAAGTCTTTATTTCATTTATTTCTGCTATAGCCTTTGTTATTTCCTTCTCTTTACTAACTTTGGCCTTTGCTCCTTTTGTAGTTCCTTGAGGTGTAAACTTAGGTTGTATATTTGAGGTTTTTCTTGTTTCTTGAGGTAGGCATTTATAACTGTGAACTTCCCTCTTACAACTGCATTTGCTGTAATCCTTAAATTTTTGATATGTTACATTTTCATTATCATTCTTCTCAAGATATTTTTAAAATTATTCTTTTTATTACTATTTCTTCTTTGACCCATTGGTTGTTCATTAGCATGTTTTATCTTCATCCTTGTCAACCTCGATAGAGGCCTTTCAGGGTCTGTAACTACCAAGACTTGATGGAGGAGGCCAATAAAGGTAAGAGGCTAGTAAAGAAAATGCAGCTCTTGGCTGTTCTGATTCACTCACCGCCTCAAGGGGACCTTGAAGGACTGAGAAGGCTGGACAGACCCCCAAGAAGATGTCTGGGCCTGAACCAATGTGCTTTTGTCAGAAAGGGGGGGCACTGCAAGGGGGAATGTCTCGAGCACCCTCCTGAGGGACACCCAGGGGGCAGCCCCGACCAGTCCCAGTTCTTTGTGGGTAAGTTGGATGAGAGAGCCCACACATTGACTGATGGGGCCCGTGCCTGCCTGCCTGTATATCCCACTTGATCCATTCTCACCACCCCACTGGAGCCTTGGGTCACCATTGATGTAGCAGGTAAAACTGAATTTCTTGTGGACACTGGAGCTGCCTGCTGTGCTCTGACTTGGCCAGCCAGCCCCCTTTCCACCTGTGGACTATACTGTGACAGGAGTCAGTGGACAGCCTAAGGGAGGGCAATTTATCTCTCTCCTTAGCTCCCCAGGTGGCACATTGGTAAAGAATCTGCCTGCAATGCTGGAGGCACAGGAGACTCAGGTTCAGTCTTTGGGTCAGGAAGATTCCCCTGGAGAAGGAAATGGCAACCCACTCCAGTAATTCTTGCCTGGAAAATTCCATGGACAGAGGAACCTGGCTGGCTACAATCCATGGGGCCGCAAAGAGTCAGCTATGACTGAGCACATCAGCACAGTCATGAATTTTTGTTTTCTTCATGTAATTAATTTCTAGTTTCTGGTATGAACCAGATCTTATTTCATTACTCTTAGAGTTGCTAAGACTCGCTTTGTGACGTAACACGGGGTCTGTTTTGGAAAGTGTTCCGTGTACACTTTAGAAGAATGTGTATTCTGTTGCTTTTGGATGGTGTATTTTATAGATAGCTGTTAATTTTATATGGTCTAACGTGTCATTTCAGGCTGATGTTTTCTTATTTATTTTTCTGTCTCAGTGATCTACCCACTGATGTAAGAGGGGTATTAAAGTTCTCTACAGTTATTTGTGTTTACAAATGTAACAGATTCTTCTTGGATTGGCCCCTTTATCATTATGTAACACCCCCTTTTGTCTGTTAAAACTACAGTCTTTGTTTTAAGGTCCATTTTGTCTTATAAAAGTATAGACGTTTGAGAGCTTTCTTTTGGTTTCCATTTGCATGAAATATCTTTTTTATTTCTTTACTTTTTATCTATGTAGGTCCTTACATGTAAAGTGTCTCTCTTATAGGCAGCAAATAGGTGAGTCATTTGTTTTAATCCATTCAGCCATGGTGTATCTCTTGATTGAAGTACTTAATCCATTTAAATTTGAGGTAATTATTAATAGGTATGCTCTTTTAGTCTTTTGGTTGTTTTAAAGCTTTTTTATAGCTCCTTTATTGCTTTCTTCTTTTGTGATTTGATGACTTTATTTAGTGGTATGCTTATATTCTCTTTATCTTTTATGTGTTTATGATAGATGTTTGCTTTATGGTTACCATGAAGCTTACATGTAGCTAACTTGTGTCTGTAGCAGTCTATTTTAAATTGATAGCAAGTTAAGTTTGCTATCACTCATCATAATATCATGATATTATGATATATTAATATACCATGATTTTCGTATTAATTCCGTGGAGCAGAAAGGAGAAATAAGAAATTATTTGTAATGTTTTTCAGATTCAGTAAATACTTGTGTTAGAAACTACACTGGCCTGTTTACAAAGGTGTTAGCCACACAGAAACACTGAGGAGAGGTATTTTCAAGTCTATTTTATACACAAAGGCAGTGAAGTTTCAAGGTTAAGTAACTTGCCCAGATTCACACCTTGAATAATGTAGAACTGGTATGAAAACTCAAGTCTTTATTTGAAATACAGTGCTCTTCTATTGTGTCTTCTTTTAGTGCTATCTTTAGAGGATATCTATTAAAATGTTAAAATAAACCTTTATTTTGAAAGAAGGGAAGATTTGTGCATTGCTTTCTTAATTTGAATGGCAAGATGAGTATGGTAGCAATCACTAATTTCTATCTGTAACTGAAATAGTGCTTGTGTCTGAAGTTTTCATACATGTCACCAGTTTAAAACATTCATTAATTATATCAGTTCTGCCCAAAATGAAGCATTTATAATTTACTCTCAGAAATATGTTTTTTTTTTCATTTGAATGCTCGCCTATTTATTATTTATGTTTATTAAAAGTTTATTTTTTAGGTAGGGGTGTATCAACATTCTTAATCATTGTCAAATCCATTGGCAGACACTTTTATTAGTAGTGTTTGGTCAGTTGCTTAGGGGATGAAACCAAACAGCATATTGGTTGTGTTATGTTGGACTTTGTGGTTTTACAGTTTAGGAAGTCCAGTCCTCGTGCAATGGCATGCAACCATTTCTGTTCTAAAATTTTTCCTTCTATATGTAACCAGTGTTTAAAAAAATATTTGGAGGAGACTAAAGAAATTTAGATTCCAGACCAAGGAAATAATGCCACCATCTAATCAATCAGGAATTCCTTTGTTTCCACTACAATTAAACATTTAAAAATTATATTTGGATGAGAGGGACTTATTTGTGTGTGGTTTGGAGTAAAGAATGTGGACCTTAGAGTCAGATAGAGCGAGGTTGAATTCTGGGCTCTGCTGTTCATTTGTAAAATGAAGATAATAATACCTAATTTGCAGGGCTGTTTTAAGGACTACAGAATAAAATAAATATATTTGTATGCAGAGTGCCAGATACAAAGCAGATGGCTATTATTATTTCTTAGTACTTCCAACTCAATTCCTAAACATGTAAAACATGTGGATTTTGAGAATGTTCATTGTTAAGACTAAAAATGAAAGAATTTAGGATCAGAGCCCTGATTTGAATGTGGCAGTTTATAGTCAGATTATTCCATCCTCTTCCCAGAAATTATCCAAAATAACAAGGTGAAAGAGAAACCAGAATATGAGCAACTATTTTGGTGTAACTAGGACGGTGATAAAACCCCAGATACACCCGAAAGTGAATTTCTATCCAAAGCTGTGATACTGTACAGTAGGATGTGGAAATGGAACAGAATGGAGTGAGAGTGTAGTCAGTTCACTAAAAGAGTAGTATTTTTGGAGAAGGGGGATGCATACTTTGGTGCAGTGTCTGACCTCCATTTTTATAACAGGTCGAATGGGGTGAACCAGCAGAGTGCAGGCTCTTTCTCAGACCTAGCTTGGCTCTCAGCAGTAAAAATAAGTTAATCATAATAAAATATAAGCCATAGTTAAGAAATATACCACAGCTACCATGTCCATTGGCTGAGGAAATGTGAAGTGCAAATAAATACATAAACAAAATCCTTTATCATGACAAAAAGTGCTGTTATCCTGGAACATAGCCCTGGATCCTTCCCCACATGAATTTCCAGCACACAGCTGGTACAGAAAAAAAAAAAAAGTACCAGGGCTACTACTGTGATAGAAAAAAAAGAACCAGCCCAGGATCTTTGTAAAGAAAATCACAAGGAAAATAATAAGGAAATGAAGAATACCAAAAGCTAGATAAGGAAAAAAAAAAAAAAGAAGAAAGTGTTAGTCAGTCATGTCTGACTCTTCACTACAGTCCACCAGGCTCCTCTGTCCATGGAATTCTCCAGGCAGGAATACTGGAGTGGGTAGCCATTGCTTTTCCAGGGGATCTTCCCAACCCCAGGATTGACCCTGGGTCTCCTGCATTGCAGGTGGGTTCTTTACTGTCTGAACCACCATATAAGGAAAGCTCATGAAAGACAAAACAAAACAGTGGAGCCAAGAAAGAGACAAAAATTGTCAGAAAAAGAAGAAATAACAATGCTGAAATATAGAAAAGATCTAGAGGATGGATATGAGAAAAGTGAGCAAAATGAAACAAATATAAAGAGTTCAATAAGATTAGAGATAAAATTGTAACTACAGAATACAAGCAAATGAAGTCAACCATGCATATTACTGGAGTTGCTAATAAATGAAATGGAAATTATGTGACAAAATAAATTATGTGAACTTCCATAAGCCAAAGACATGCTTTTACCAAGCCCAGTGAAAGTTGCCACAAGAGCCATCAACATGAAAACATCCATGTTAAAACCTTAACATTGGAGATAGTGAAAGAATCCTTTGGGTGGCCAAGAAAAACATCACTTGTAAAAGAAAAAGATTAATGTGACCTTAAACTGCTCTGTAACTGTTCAGGACTAGAAGACAGTGGAGCAACATGTACAAAATCTTCAGAGAAAGAGTGTGACTCAAGAATTTTATAGCCAGCAAAAATGGTGTTCAAGTTCAAAAGTCATAGTAAATGATTTTGAACATGCTCAACAATGGGACTGTTGTACCTGTGAGATAGCTTAAGGAATTTTTAAGAAGGTGAACTATGGACATCTAAGAGCTGTCTGAAGAAACTGCAGTGAAAATACTAACCAGGAGCACGAGATCCATGTAACTCTTTTAGGAGTAGAGCAAATATAAGGGTTAGGGCAACAAAATAGACTGTAATGCTAGTTGTACTGACAGTAGAAACAATGAAAGTTACAAAAGGGGGACAGTAGAGGGAAAGAGAATGGCAGATAAAACAAGTACATTGATTTCAATATGGAAAATTCTGAAAGAATGGGAATACCAGATCACCTTCCCTGCCTCTTGAGAAACCTGTATGCAGTTCAAGAAGCAACAGTTAGAGCTAGACATGGAACAACAGACTGGTTCCAAATAGGAAAAGGAGTACGTCAAGGCTGTATATTGTCATCCTTCTTATTTAACTTACATACAGAGTATATCATGCGAAATGCCGGGCTGGCTAAAGCACAAGCTGGAATCAAGATTGCCAGGAGAAATATCAACTTCAGATGTGCAGATTATATCACTCTAATGGCAGAAAGCAAAGAGGAACTAAAGAGCTTCTTGATGAAATTGAAAGAGGAGAGTGAAAAAGTTGGCTTAAAACTCAACATTTAGAAAACAAAGATCATGACATCTGGTTCCATCACTTCATGGCAAATAGATGGGGAAACAGTGGAAACAGTAACAGACTTTATTTTCCTGGGCTCCAAAATCACTGCAAATGGTGACTGCAGCCACAAAATTAAAAGACATTTGTTCTTTGGAAGAAAAGCTATGACCAACTTAGGTAGCATATTAAAAAGCAGAGGCATCACTTTGTCGACAAAGGTCTGTATAGTCAAAGCTGTGGTTTTTCCTGTAGTCATGTGTGGATGTGAAAATTGGACCATAAGGAAGGCTGGGTGCCAAAGAATTGGTACTTGAAAATTATGGTGCTTGAGCAGACTCTTGAGAGTCCCTTGGACAGCAAGGAGATCAAACCAGTCAATATTAAAGGAAATCAATCCTGAATATTTATTTGAAAGGCTGTTGCTGAAACTGAAACTTCAACACTTTGGCCATCTGATGGGAAAAGTCAATTCATTGGAAAAGACCCTGATGTTGGGAGAGACTGAGGGCAGGAGGAGAAGGATGGTGACAGAGGATAAAATGGTTAGACGGCATCACAGACTCAAAGGATATGGCTTGGAGTAAACTCCAGGAGATAGTGAAATGGAGGGACGTCTGGCATGCTGCAGTTTATTGGGTTGCAAAGAGTTGGATACAACTTAGCGACTAAACAATAATTTCAAATGCAAATTAAAAGCAAGCTACAATCATGATCCAGATGATATAAAGCATCTGACTTTAAGTCAGATTAACCTTAAATGAAACAAAAAGAGCAGTTTATAATGTTAAACAAGATAAAGTAACACTTTAAAAGGATTGAAGCATTCATAGCAAAGGTATAAAAATGAAATATATCCATATACTATTTGTAAAACAAGAGAAAAAATCAGCAGTTTAAAATCAGGAACTTTAATTTTCTCCCATAGTGCATAACAGACTGAGTGGCCAGGAATATGTAAATCTCTAAGATCTAGTTAATATTATTAAAAAGATTAATTGATGTATAAAACTGTTTCCTTAAAACAGAGAGTACATCTTCTCTAGTGACCATGGAATGTTAATAGAAATGAAACATTTGCAGTAAGACAAGGAAAATTACACTAATCAAAATACTGTAAAACTAAAAATTAATAAGAGAATAAAATTGAAAACAACAAATTAAAGCATCTTTCTCTCAAAGTCATGTCAAATAGGTAATCCAAACTAAGATTAATATAGAAAATAAATATAATAATAAAAATACAGCCTGTCAGTACCTATGATGATAGATAAATAACTTCCAGAAGAAAAATTATGCATTTACTACTTTGAGTAGTAAGTTAGGAAGCTAGAAGAAAACAACAAAATCAATCTATGCAAAGCAAAATGATATAATTAAGAAGCATAAAGGCAGGAAGAAATGAATTAAATAAGAGAGGAATAGTACTTTTCCCTTAGGAAAACTAAAATAAAATTACAAAAAAATGTAGAGAGCAGAAAGAAATACATAATGTAAGAAAGGATAATAGGAAAAATACCTTAAAATGCTGGAAATTTACCTTGTAAGAGAGTTTGCGTTCTAAACTCCTGATGAATAATTTGAAAAATTGAATAAAATGGTTAAATTTATAGAGAGAGATAATTTACTAAAAGGTTCTCTATATTTTATATAGAGAAAATAAAGACAGACAAATTAAGATGGGGTTGGCTAGGAGGGCAGAGAAATGTATACCATTGCCAAAAACACTAGGTCCTAATGATTTCACAAGAAAATTCTACTAAACCCTTTAAAACCTAATGTCAATGGTATTTAAACTATTTCAGGGAATATGACAAGGAAGTGATCAAGTTTTAAAATGATGTAAACATGATGTTAATGTCAAAACTTAATAATGATTACAATTAAAAAGAAACTTTAGATCATTCATAGTCATTTTCATGCAAATAACTACACAAAGTCCTAAATTAAATGTTAACAGAATTTAGCACACATTAAAAGAATAAAACATCGTGATTAAGGGAGTTTATTTCAGGGGTATAGTAATGGTTCAATAAAAGGAAATCTAATAACATTACATTTAAGGAGAAAAGCACATGATTGACAACAAAATTTAATTTAAAGTTCATACTTTAAAACAGAAAAATCTCTAATTGTGACTAGGTTGTTATTTTAATATGACAAAATATATGTATTTTAATCCGAAATCCAGTATCATACATAATATGTAAACACTAGAAGCATTGTTGCTCATTTTAGAACCTGACAATGATGTCCATTGGCTAACTTTATTTTTTTGGGCTCCAAAATCACTGAAGATGGTGATTGCAGCCAGGAAATTGAAAGACGCTTACTCCTTGGAAGGAAAGTTATGACCAACCTAGACAGTATATTAAAAAGCCGAGATATTACTTTGTCAACAAAGGTCCGTCTAGTCAAGGCTATGGTTTTTCCAGTGGTCATGTATGGATGTGAGAGTTGGACTATAAAGAAAGCTGAGCGCCAAAGAATTGACGCTTTTGAACTGTGGTGTTGGAGAAGACTCATGAGAGTCCCTTGGACTGCAAGGAGATCCAACCAGTCCATTCTAAAGGAGGTCAGTCCTGGGTGTTCTTAGGAAGGAATGATGCTAAAGCTGAAACTCTGATACTTTGGCCACCTGATGCGAAGACCTGACTGATTTGAGAAGACCCTGATGCTGGGAAAGATTGAGGCCAGGAGGAGAAGGGGACGAAAGAGGATGAGATGGTTGGATGGCATCACCGATTCAATGGACATGAATGTGGGGAGACTCCAGCAGTTGGTGATGGATAAGGAGGCCTGGCATGCTGCGATTCATTGGGTCGCAAAGAGTCAGACACGACGGAGCAACTGAACTGAATCACAACTATTATTTAACGTTGTTCTTGAGTACTAACCAATTCCATTAGACATGAGAGAGAAATCAGAGATACAAAAACAGAAAATGATTTGCAGCTTTCGTGATTGTATACCTGGAAAACCAAAAGAACCAGCTGAAAATTCTTACAAAGAATAAAAAGAATTCCAAATGGTGGTAAAGATAAATTACTATACAAAATCAATAACTTCTGTATACTACAAAGTTGCAACCACTTAGAAGACATAATTGGAAGAAAGACCTCTGATTTTCAACATCAAAAAGTATATCTAAAATAGCTATAAACTTAGTAAGAAATATACACTCTTTTTTTGGGGGGTGGAAATAAACTACAAAAAACTTCTAATGATCCCAAAAGAATACTTCAATAATTGGAATAATGCATCATGAAAAATCTAAGAATTTTGTCCATTTGTCCTAATTTATTCTATGAATTTATTCTATTATTGTGTGACATAGACAAAAATATCTACAGTATTTTTTTGAACTAGATAGACTGGTCTTATATTGTTATAGAAAATAAGCACCAATAGCCAGGAAAATTCAGCCAACGGAGAGTGATGATGTGGAAAGTAGCCCCACCTGAGATTAAAAGATATTATGCCTCAGTTATTAAGACAGTTTGGTTCTAGGCATGAAGGAAAAGATTAATGGAAAAGAATATAGAATACACATGTGAATTGTAGTGGCATGTAATATCAGTAGGGAAAAATAGATTTTTCTGTAAATAATTATGAGCCAGCAGGGTACCCATCTGGAAAAAAAGTGGATCCATACCTCACAGCTTACACCAGCAGAAACTTCAAACAAACCATAGATGTCAATCTAAAACACAAACCTTAAAAGTACTAGAAGACATCAGGGGAGAATTTTATATGACTTCAGGATGAAGAAAGTTTTCCTAACTATGATAAAAACCAGGAACCATGGGGAAAAGAGTAATAAAATTTACTTACTACATAAAAGAAAACTATTTTTGCATGACCAAAATTGCCACAAGAGACATTGAGCTAGAGAAAACTTCTTGCAATTCATATCACAGACAAAGCCTAATTTACTTAGTGTAAACAGCTTTCACAGATTGACACCCAGAGAGTAGCAACCCAGTATAAAATTGGACAAAGGTTATGGGCATTTGTTATTTTACACAAAGGAAATTCAAGAGCTCTTCCCTGAAAACTGTACTATTACGCCCGCCCCCCCGTCCATCGTTTGTCAGTAGCCTGCTTATTTCCATCACAGCAGTGATTCCAACACGCTGCTCTTTTCTCTTTGCTCATTTACTTGTTTTATTGTCCTTTTCATCTGCCAAACTGTGAAATCCTTGGGGAAGTGATACATCTGTCTCCTCCTACTGTAGGATATGAGGCATTCGCAATTCTGCTCTAAGTCTGTTCTATTCCATCTTAGAAATAGGCCTTCTAAACTTTCTTCCTTATGACCTATGCCAAACATATTCAGCTTTTTTATAGTAAACTCAACAGATGAGTTGAGATTTGCAGAATTAAAACATCACAAATTCACATAGTAACGGTTGCAATATGAATTATTTTATCAGGCTTCCAATGGTCAGCTTTAAGCTTGGGGTGTAAATACCTAATAGGGATTGAAAGATGATTTGTTGAATTAAAAAGTGTTAAAGAGAGCTTAAATATTTGTCAATTTATTCTTTGGCACAATGTGTGCTTTTTCAATAACTTCTTTAGAGTCTTGAATTCAATTTCAGTTTCTTTTAATTTTCTTAATTCATCCACCTGATTAACTTTATTGATTTAATTATCATGATGAAATTAATAGTTATGGAGAATGAATGGGCTTCCCTGGTGGCTCAGATGGTAAAGAATCTGCCTGCAGTGTAGGAGACCTGCATTCTATTCTGGGTTGGGAAGATCCTCTGGAATAGGAAATGGCCACTTACTCCAGTATTCTTGCATGGAGAATCCCATAGACAGAGGAGCCTGGTGGGCTACAGTCCATGGGGTTGCAAAGAGTTGTACACAACTGAGCAATTAACACTTTCACACTATAGAGACTGAATATGCAGTGAAATGAACCTGTTGCATGAAAAATTATTCTAAGCCTTAGAGTTGAAACATAACAGATGTTTATTAAATCACACTTTTTGTGAGTCAGGAATTCTGGTACAACTAAACTGGGTTCTCTGACTCTCTCACAATCAAGGTCTCACAATCAAGTCTACAGTCGAGGTACTGACTGGGTCTGTGGTCGTGGCATGGCTTGACTGAAGAAGGTCCAGTTTCTTACTCACGGGGTTGTTGTCAAGATTGAGTTTTTTGTTGGCTGTTGGCAAAAGACTGCCCTTAACTCCTTGCCATGAGGTCCTCCCTGTAGGGAGAACAGGATAACTCTCATGGGTAATTTCCATCAGAGAGCGAGAGAGGGCATGCAAGACAGAAGGTGAAATTTTTTTCAACCTAATCTCAGTGGTGACATTTCATTAGTTTTGTTCTATTCTGTTCATTAGAGGCAGGTCATTAAGTTCATCCCATTCTTAAGGAGAGGGGATTACAGAAGGATGTGAATATCAGATGGTGGGGATCCTTGGAGGCCATTTTAGAGGACATTTAGCACATCGGGTTATTTACCAAACAGTTAGGATATGTCATTAAAAGAATTCAGAGGAGTGACCTCTGAGGATTGAGACACTGAGGAATTTGTTCCAAAAAAGTTGACACCTGAATTAAATCTTGAGTAAAAGTTTGATAAGGGAGAAAGCAGTCTCTTATATAGAAAAAATATAAACAAAGGTGTAGAGGTAGATATTTTTCTTTATTTTGGGCAGAGTGAACAGATAGTATAGCTTTAGTAGTATTTTCATATACTGTATTAATTAGCAACCCGGAATCATAGACCTATTTTTTTTTTTTTGATAAATGGTGTTTTTATCTCAGTCTTGTTTGGGTATTAATATTTTTAAGTATCACTGAAGTGGAAAGTAAAGATCAAACATATCTTTTAAATATTTGATCATGTGACTTCAAATTCTGAGATCTGATTTAATGGCAAGTATGAGAAGTGTTGTTCTATTATCTCCAAAGGCAAGAAAGAGTTTCAGTCATCTGAAAGTTTGACATTTTTTATCTGATGCAAGGTAAAAAATTAAGGCATGACTTGATGAGAATGTGTGTGTCTGTTAATCGCTCATTCCTGTCTGACTCTTTGTGACCCCGTGGACTGTAGCCTGCCGGGCTCCTCTATCCATGGAATTCTCCAAGCAAGAATACTGGAGTGGGTAGCTGTTCCCTTCTCCAGGCAATCTTTCCAACCCAGGAATTGAACCTGGGTCTCTTGCATTCTTTATTGTCTGACCATCAGGGAAGCCCTGATAAGAATGTACCTTACTTTAAAAAAAAAAAGAGTATACTTAACTAATGCCTTGTTGAGTTGGAAATTCAAATTCATTAAATCATCTTAAACAGTGAGAAGCACAAGAAAAGTATTATGTTTTACTAAACTCCCAGAGTGAATTTGTTCCTTATAGTAGATTTTTAAAAAAACCAATCATTGTGTGTGTGCTGTTCAGTCTGACTCTCTGCTACACTATGGACTATAACCTGCCAGGTTCCTCTGTCCGTGGAATTTTCCAGGCAAGAATACTGGAGTGGGTTGCCATTTCCTACTCCATGGGATCTTTCTGACCCAGGGATTGAACCCATCTGCATCGGCAGGCAGATGCTTTACCACTCCCCCTCCTGGGGAGCCCTTAACCAATCATTAGTTCAGTTCAGTTCAGTCCCTCAGTCGTGTCTGACTCTTTGTGACCCCATGAATCGCAGCATGCCAGGCTTCCCTGTCCATCACCAACTCCCGGAGTTCACCCAGACTCATGTCCATCAAGTCAGTGATGCCATCCAGCCATCTCATCCTCTGTCGTCCCCTTCTCCTCCTGCCCCCTAACCCTCCCAGCATCAGAGTCTTTTCCAATGAGTCAACTCTTTGCATGAGGTGGCCAAAGTAGTGGGGTTTCAGCTGTAGCATCATTCCTTCCAAAGAAATCCCAGGGCTGATCTCCTTCAGAATGGACTGGTTGGATCTCCTTGCAGTCCAAGGGACTCTCAAGAGTCTTCTCCAACACCACAGTTCAAAAGCATCAATTCTTTGGCGCTCAGCCTTCTTCACAGTCCAACTCTCACATCCATACATGACCACTGGAAAAACCATAGCCTTGACTAGACGAACCTTTGTTGGCAAAGTAATGTCTCTGCTTTTTAATATGCTATCTAGGTTGGTCATAACTTTCCTTCCAAGGAGTAAGCGTCTTTTAATTTCATGGCTGCAGTCATAATATCTAACATAATGTCTTTTAGATTGCCATGAAAGTTACCAACAGTAGCAGCAGTAGCAATAGCAGAGTTAGCCTGGTCAATCCATTCCAAGCATTACATTTGCTTGCTATCCTCATTAAACAACCTCATCAAACACTTCTCACAACAAACCCAGTGCTTTAGGAATGGTTCAGTTTTCCCATACTAAAATGGGGGAAATCAAGACATGGAGATTTAGGAACTGGATAAAAGTTAAAAACAAAACAAAAAAATATTATGGCAGAGCCTTGATTGTAACCCAAGTAGCTTTGATTCCAGTGCCTGAGCTCTTAAGCAAAATAACAGACTGTCTCTTAGGTCAAACATTTAGTAAATGAAGGCCACATGAATGGCTAATTCCAAATTCAGTGTCACCTTTCATCTAGGTTGTATAGATTTTCTGATGGCATTTGAGTCATTTAAGCACTATAAATTAGTTTGGTTGGGAAGTGCACTTGGTCAAATTGCCTTCCCAGTGTCCCTTCTAATTGCTATTAGTGGATCCTTATAAAATATGTTAATTATTGCATTTTGGTTTGAGTAATGTTGTATAGAAAGTAACAACCCTCACCTTGTGGAGTTCAAATTTTAAACAGAGGCATGTGCTTAGTCGCCTAGTTGTGTCCGACTCTTTGAGGCCCCATGGACTGTAACCCACCAGGCTCTTCTGTCCATGGAATTCTCCAGGCAAGAATACTGGAGTGAGTTGCCATGCCCTCCTCTAGGGGACCTTCCCAACCCAGGGATCAAACCTGGGTCTCCTGCATTGCAGGCAGATTCTTTACCAACGGAGCCACCAGGGAAGGCTTGATATAATTGGTTAACAGGAAGGCTCCTCAGAGGGAAGAAGAAAAGCATGGGAACTTGGAGCAGGGGTATTGAAACCCTGAGATGGAAGACTTCCCTGATGGTCCAGTGGTTAGTATTCCACATTTCCAAATTAGGGGGTGCAGGTTCGATCATTGGATAGGGAACTAAGATCCCCTGTGCCATGCAGTGCGGTTAATCAATCCATCAGTCAGTCACACCGCGAGAGGGTAAGAAAGGACTGATAACTGTGACACAGGAGAAATGCCACAGTGTCTCTTGTTTTTTATTTGGATGTGCACCACAGCCTTTTGGGGCCTGTGGGGACATGCGAGTCTTTGCTTATGCAGTAGTGTGTCGATGATTTGGGAGGAGAGGAGGTGAGACGGCTTTTATGTGAAAGCTTTCCTCTCACCAAGTATGGGCACAAAGCACAGACTTGTCTTGGGTTGAAAACGCTTTGGGACCTAGTCACAATGGCATAAAGTAACTAATTTCAGTGACCTTAGACTATAGTAATTTCCAAATCTGGGATGCTTTTAGTCACCAACTAAGGTATATGCAGATCAGGAAGCAACGGTTAGAACTGGACATAGAACAATAGACTGGTTCCAAATAGGAAAAGGAGTACGTCAAGGCTGTATATTGTCACCCTGCTTATTTAACTTCTATGCAGAGTACATCATGAGAAACGCTGGGCTGGAAGAAGCACAAGCTGGAGTCAAGATTGCCAGGAGAAATGTCAATAACCTCAGATATGCAGATGACACCATCCTTATGGCAGAAAGTGAAGAGGAACTAAAAGCCTCTTGATGAAAGTGAAAGAAGAGAGTGAAAAAAGTTGGCTTAAAGCTCAACATTCAGAAAACGAAGATCATGGCATCCGATCCCATCACTTCATGGCAAATAGATAGGGAAACAGTGGAAACAGTGTCAGACTTTATTTTACTAGGCTCCAAAATCACTACAGATGGTGACTGCAGCCATGAAATTAAAAGACACTTACTTCTTGGAAGGAAAGTTATTACCAACCTAGATAGCATATTGAAAAGCAGAGACATTACTTTGCCAACAAAGGTCCGTCTAGTCAAGGCTATGGTTTTTCCAGTGGTCATGTATGGATGTGAGAGTAGGACTATGAAGAAAGCTGAGCTCTGAAGAATTGATGCTAATGAATTGTGGTGTTGGAGAAGACTCCTGAGAGTCCCTTGGACTGCAAGGAATCCAACCAGTCCATTCTAAAGGAAATCAGCCCTGGGTGTTCTTTGGAAGGAATGATGCTAAAGCTGAAACTCGAGTACTTTGGCCACCTCATGCGAAGAGTTGACTCATTGGAAAAGACTCTGATGCTGGGAGGGATTGGGGGCAGGAGGAAAAGGGGACGACAGAGGATGAGGTGACTGGATGGCATCACCGACTTGATGGACATGAGTCTGGGTGAACTCCGGGACATGGTGATGGACAGGGAGGCCTGGCATGCTGCGATTCATGGGGTCGCAAAGAGTCGGACACGACTGAGCGACTGAACTGAACTGAAGGTGATTACTCTGACCTTCCCTGTAGGAGAAGTATTTAAATTTAAAATGGAAACTTGCATTGATGGGGCTTCCCTGCTAGCTCAGCTGGTAAAGAATCCACCTATATTGCAGGAGACCCCAGTTTGATTCCTGGTTGGGAAGATACGCTGGAGAAGGGATAGGCTACCCACTCCAGTATTCTTGGACTTCCCTGGTGGCTCAGTCAGTAAAGAATCTGCCTGCAATGCAGGAGACCTGGTTTTGATCCCTGGGTTGGAAAGATTCCCTGAAGGAGAGCAGGGTTTCCCAGGTGGTGCTAGTGGTAAAGAACCTGCCTGCCAATATAGGAGACAGAAGAGACATGTATTCGATTCCTGGGTAGGGAAGATCCCTTGGAAGAGGAAATGGCAACCCACTCCAGTGTTCTTGCACGGAGAATCCAATGGAAGAGGAGTCTGGGGGGCTGCTGTCCACAGGGTCACAGAGAGTCAGACACAACTGAAGTGACTTTTGCACTCAAGTTAAACCAGTTCAGAACCATACTAAGAACTTAGAACCATACTAAGGCAGAATGCATGAGCACAACCTCAAGCCTATATGTGATCAAGTGAAATTTCTCTCTTTCTCCTTAATTTACAAATACAAATAATACTTGTAATTTACAATATTTACAAATACAAATGTGAGAAATTTGAAGATAAAATAATCATTCCTCCACTTATTCCAAACGTCAGTTTTTGCTCTGGTGTGAGCTTTCAGAATTTGTCTTTATGCGTATCTGCCTTTGTTCATAGTTGCAATCTAAGTACCTATAGGTCTTTTTTTTTTTTTTTTTGATGTGGGTCATGTTTAATGTCTTTATTGGATTTATTACAATATTGTTTCTCTTGTCTCTGTTCTGATTTTTTGGCCACAAGGTGTGTATGGAATCTTAGCTCCCAACCAGGGATCAAGCCTGCAGCTTGGGTTGAAAGGCGCAGTCTTAATTACTGGACTGCTGGCCAAGTGACTTTACCTATAGTTCTGTGTTTTGCTTTTTTTGTTTAATGGTATATGATAAACATTTACTTGTTTTTCGACATGGAACAAGAGTTTAATTGCTGCCTAATGTTATTTAGAGACTCATGTTTTTTAATCATTTCTCTATTTTGATACTATTTGTTGCTGTCCTAGCGATGTCAGTATCTATTTTCAGTGGATTATAACAAAGTGGGAAATAACTTTACCACAAGATAACTTTAAGACATCATACCTATAATCATATCATACATATAACTACAGTGAATTTCATAAAAGTTGCAACTACTTATAATCTTAAAGAGTACAAATATGCCAGGTTTATTTAGTATGACCCTGGTTGCAGTGATAATATTAAACAAAATAATTTTCTTTCTTACAAGTTACTTCAAATTTGCTATAGTTTATGTCTCTCTATAACAAAATACGAGCATTTGTTTCTAGTCTTGTTTTTTTTATTATTCTGTTAATGAATTTTTCTTTCTTTTAGTGATGGTATTTTATACTTTTTTTGGTAAAAATTTGAATGATTTCTTCAGATAACATGGATTTTTAGTTAAATCGATGAAACAAATGTTCCCAAATCTGGCTTCATAGCTTTTTAGGTTTTAACTTTTACTTGATTTTTATATATTTATATCTGTCAGTAGTGGCCCTTGTGATTTCTTCTATTACTTTGAAAAGGAGAATGTTATTTTTTATATATCTGATATATATATTCTCGTTTGGATTCAGTTGAAGTAATTATAATGGTTATACTGAACCTTTAACCCTTTGGAGGTTATTTTTACTAGATACTATAAAATTCGAATTAGAGTTACATTTTTTAACATAAATAATCTTATTTTATATATCTTCAGATGCTTATTTATAATCATTAATTTTTTTCCAGTTTTTACATATTTATTTGTGTATCAGTAAGTACTTCTGTCCTTTTAGTTACTTGTGCTTACGTTGTCCTATTTATACTTTTTTTGGCCAGTTTTCATTGATAAAATCACCCGTGTGCTATTTAGAATACATTAAAGAATATTGTTGCTAAGTATTCTAAAGCACAAATGAAAAATTCTTTTTTAGATTTTTAATGTATTAAATCCATAAATTAACTTGAAATACATATATTTCAATATTTAGCTTTTCTTTATATAATCATGGCCTTTTAATTTAAAAAAATCTTTTATGTTTTTCAATAAGAAGTACTCCTTAGTTCGATGTCATGATAAACTTGGAGTATTCATACTGTGACTGAATGGTTCCTCCTTTAATCTTGCTGAATCTGACTTGTGTGTTTCTTCTGGACAGCTGGAGGCACCATCTGTAACCAGCCATGAAATACAAATTGTATAGTTTGCATAAATCTGCATACTAGTCAAATATTCTGATATTTGCATTTAAAATTGGCATTTCACAAAATAAAGATAGATGGTAAAATTCATGCTAATAGTTTAATCTAGACTTCATTGGGTTGCAAGGAGAAAAGAAGATCCTCCCAACATGGTACCTGCAAAACGAGCACCCCTGGGTACCAGGGTACCTGGAGGTCAAATGCACACCCACCCTGGCCCCTGAGGTCCCTAGGGATACAGGCTGTCAAGTTTCCCCTTGTGCCAGTGGGACCCAAGCACTGTGCTCAGGCTGGAAACAGGTGAAGTTGAGACAGACATCTCCTCTGTCCCTGGCCCCGCTGCCTCAACCCTTGTTAGACAGGCGTCCCCCAGGGATTTATAAACTTTGGTGCTAGGTGCTGGGAAATGCTTGGTGCATGAATTGGGAGTGTATGAAAAGGCTCGTCCTGGCTAAGAGGCTAAGACTTGGCCTCTAGCCTTGACCGTCTGTCACATGCCCTCATCCTAACCCTCTCCGTCCTCATATCTAGGTCCTCGCTGCGTAGCTGGCGGATGGTGACAGTCAGCAGAAGCAGTGATGGGGCTGCTGGGTAAGGCCTGGCCTTTAAGGGAGTAGAACAGGTGCCCTGTCCCCTGAAGGTGGTGTGGGGCAGGACTGTGGAAATGAGGCTCCAGGTTTGCAGTGCCTATTACATCTGCCCATTGAACTTTGCTTTACAAAACACAAATTAAGAGATAAAATTACTTCAGGACAGTGACTACAAGCATTAAACTCCAAGGCAGGGATCCTTTTGAGATTAGGGCTTTATACAACATACTGGTCATAAGTCCATTCAACCACCTCTTAGTTTGTAAGATACACCCAGATATTTCCGACTTTCTTATACTCAAACCTCCACTCTTTAAATGTAAATATTTGCTTTCTCCTGACAGTTTGAACCAGGCTTTAGGATAGAATGCCTGTTTGTTGAATGAATGAATGAATGCAAGTGTTCAGGGAATACCACACGCATAACATATATACAGATACATGCTATGCTATGCTAAGTCACTTCAGTCGTGTCTGACTCTGTGTGACCCCAGAGACAGCAGACCACCAGGCTCCCCCGTCCCTGGGATTCTCCAGGCAAGAACATTGGAGTGGGTTGCCATTTTCCTTCTGCAATGCATGAAAGTGAAAAGTGAAAGTGAAGTCGCTCATTCGTGTCCGATTCTTAGAGACCCCATGGACTGCAGCCCACCAGGCTCCTCTGTCCATGGGATTTTCCAGGCAAGAGTACTGGAGTGGGGTGCCATTGCCTTCTCCATACAGATACATAAAAGCGTCTATATTTTTGCCATGTCTCTGATTCTCATTGTTTGCAGATAAAGTGTTTACTTCATGAATATGGTTTTGGACCACTGAATTACATTTTCCCTGAAAACATGATCAAAAGATTGCATGCATTTGTTAAGTTGTAGAAACAATCAGGACTGAGATTGTCTGTTCTCCTAACATGTTGAAATTTCAGCAATATTAATGATTCTTTTCTAAGGATTTGCAAGCATATTTTTTTCTTTTTCAAAAATACTTTACTGCTCTTTTTATAATTTTTATTTTCTTTATCCCTCCCTGCTGCCTAAATTTATTTGGAAGACCGGTAATGCTAAGGAATTGTCTAAGAGAACAATGAAAACTTTGAAATGAATTGTCATATTTTTTTTTTAATCTTAAAGTTTAAAACACATTTTTCTGTAAGAATATCATATTTAAATTTTAAAATATTCTTGAATGTAATATCTATTTTCTTCTTTTTTTTTTTTTTTCAGAATACCTTAATCACAATGGAGAGCTTGTTTATTAAATTTGTTAAAATAGCATGACTTAAAATATTATATGTTTTATTATATTTCTGAGTGTAACTTACCAATGCGTGGGTATGTTTTGATGTTTAAATATTTAGGAGTACAGGCAAAACTGAGAATCTGGATTTTGTTGGGTCATTAAAAATCCCACGGCTATTTTTGCAAGAGTGCTTGCTGGAGCTCTGGCCAAAGTCCAGTCTAAGCAATAACATCCTACTCAGTATACCTCATGATCCTGTGTCAGTTATTAAGGCATTCTTCTTTGCTTCCTGCTCTAAACAGCTATGAAACATTGCTGAATTCATGTGCATGATTTTTTCTATATCCTGTTCAGTCTAAGTGAAATGACCCTTGCAATATACATACATTATCTATAGTTGTGCTAAGTGCAATGTGTTTACGATTATACAACTCATTGTTAAATGAATAACCTCTTTGGAAAGTAAAACAGAATGCTGTGTATGTAATCAATATTACATACTGTGCATGAATTCATCCTTGACTCAGATTTTATAAAACACACCAAGTTACATCACTTCATGTCAAAACAATCATTAAGGGTCTTTAAGTGGTCTTGAAAATTACCTGTTTTAATGTGAGCAGGCATGTACTCAGTTAAATGAGTCCTGAAATATCTTTGACATTAGCTCAGCTCAAAGTCAGGAAACAGTTCTTTTTTGTGACTTAGATGCAAATCATTCAAAAATGGTGCTGGACAGCAACATTATAATTAAATGAGGAGAGAGAAATCTGGAAAGAGTATCTTGTTAAATTGAAAACAGTGAAAGTATACTTATTAATCTGATTTTCTATAACATTCCAAAGCAAGAAACGTAATTATTGATTTTTATTTAAATAATTTAAATGCTTTAAATATGTGTATATTTATATTACAGTTTTGCACAGAAGATATTATAATTGATTTGTGTAAGATTAATTGAGAGTAGAATTTTTAGAAAGTGAATGTGTTAAGAGTCAGCTCATAGAAGGCATTTTGAACAGGCCATGTCCCAGTGCCTAGAATTTCTTTGCTCTTATATCACCCTCTGTGAATTCAGTGTTCTCTTCAAGTCCCAACTCATACCATGTCTTCTCCCGGATGTCTTCACTGTGTATTTCCCAAGAGCTCAGGGGTATTTCTCTGGACACTGAAAATATTTGCTCTTCTCTGAGGCTAGATTAATTTTTCATAGCTTGCTTTTTTTTTAAATTTTATTTTATTTTTAAACTTTACAATATTGTGTTAGTTTTGCCAAATATCGAAATGAATCTGCCACAGGTATACATGTGTTCCCCATCCTGAACCCTCCTCCCTCCTCCCTCCCCATACCATCCCTCTGGGTCGTCCCAGTGCACCAGCCCCAAGCACATAGCTTGCTATTTAAAAAAATTTTCAACTGTATTTAAATTTCCTCCATGGCAAGCACTGTGATTTATATATTTATTTTGACCTTTTGTAATGCTTTGCAAATATTGATTAATTTATAGTGAAGCTTAGGGGTTTTCATTTTAATTTTTCACATATTTATGTACAGTTATAAATATAAAACTACATATTTTAAAAAACCAAGGAAATTGTAAGCATTGTTATCAAACCATTCACAAAAAGTGTTTGAGACTCCAGCAAGCAGCAGTAAATATACCTCTTGTTATCAAGGAACCACTTTGAGTAAAGAAAAACTGTAAGGAGCAGAAATCTGTTAGTGAAAAGGAAAAAGGAAGTGAGGAACTGGATATTGATCTTGCCAAGTGAAGCAGTAAAAGAAAATACTACATTGTGAACTTCTTTCCATTATTTGCTCAAATTCAACTCAGCAACTCAGATTAGGAGAACAATGGCTGAGATGTTGGAAATAAATCCAACCCATCTGATAAATCCCTAGGAAACAGGAAATAACACAATCAATGAGAAGAGGAAAGACTTGTTTAGAGTTTCAGACATTTTTTTTTTAATCAAAAATGATCTTCTGAAGTGTAACTTGCTCCTTGTACTTATAATTCTTTTATAAGCAAAAGAATTTTGCTTATAAAATGTTTTGCTTAAAAATGTTTCTTTTGCTTTTTTAAGATCAGCAGTATGTGGGAAATTGTACATGTTGACTATCTGCATCAATAACTTGATGAAAGAATAAATACTTTTGTGTAAAGAGGAAGTCAACCATTCAGTTACCTAGTGAGTGTCGTCATGCTGATTATGTAGCGTGATCTTCAGCTGTAGCCTGGAGGTTCCACAGTAAAATGAAAGGCACACGAAATGAAGGGTCTGAAGACCTGGGCTTAATCTTTATTCTTTCGTTTCCCGTCTTCTCATCTTCAAATGTTTATTTAGAATTTATCTATAGGTACATCTTAGGCTGATAATCAAGTGAGGGAGACAAAAAGCAATGGCAGTCACATATCATGTGATAGATGCTCTCAGGTCAGTATGGTAGGACCCTTCAAAGGGACTGGTGGCTTTGGCTTATCATACCACCTTCAATTATTTGTATAATAATATTGGCTTCCTTGGTGGCTCAGATGGTAAAGAATCTGCCTGCAATGCGGGAGACCAGGTTCGATCACTGGGTTGGGAAAATCCCCTGGAGAAGGGAATGGCTACCCACTCCGGTATTCTTACCTAGAGAATTCCATGGACAGAGGAGCCTGGCGGGCTGTAATCCATGAGTTAGCAAAGAGTCAGACGTGACTGAAAACCACCACCGTACCGAACCATAGGTAATAGCAGTAATTTGATGAAATACAGAGCTGTTGTGAAAACTTGATATATAGAATTTTTTAAAAATTAGCATTAGTAAAGTACTTTTTCATTTTTTTCTAATTTGAAATCCTAAATTTTCATTTCCTTTTTGAAATCTCCTTGATTCATTCTGAAAAGTGCTTTTTCTATATTAGTACTCCTCTACTTTTTCCGTACTTTTCTTTCTGCATTTATTGTGAAAAAGTGAAACTGTTAGTTGCTCCTTGCCTTGTGTTGGTCGCTGAGTTATGTCCGACTCTCTGTGACCCCATGGACTGTAGCCTGCCAGGCTCCTCTGTATATGGGATTTTCTAGGCAAAAATACTGGAGTGGGTTGCCTTGCCCTTCTCTAGGGAATTCTCCCAACCCAGGGATTGAACCTGGGTCTCCTGAAATTCAGGTAGATTCTTTACCCTGAGTCACCAGGGTAGTCCCTATGTAATGTCGTGTGTCATAATAATTATATCTCAGTAAAACTGGAAGAAAAAAATTGTTTCTTTTAATCTGTTTTCAAATACCCAGGCACATGACAATCAAGAATTCTAGATATTGTGTGCATCAGTTTAGGTACTCCAAATATGACCTGTTTTGCCCATGATCCAGAGGAAAGGAGAAAGTTCACAGTGATATAATCATTGATAGAATGAAGATCTTGGAAAAGAGGAAATGTTAGTGAGCTGTGGAGGTTGCTCAGTATAGAGAATGTTTTTAGATGTCTTAACCTCTTTCTTCACTACCAAAGTTTTTCAATTTCATCATCTCTGAACCTCAGGTTTTCTTGTCCGTAGATAACAAAATTGAAGCAAATGATTTTTAATGACCCATCAAGCTTGAGGATTCTCTTTGGAGACTGATGGCTGTTTTATATTGGATTGGCCAAAACGTTGATTCGGATTTTCCTTTGCAGAAAACCGAACGAACTTTTTGGCCAACCCAGTATATCTATATAGGTGTTATTTTGGTAAGCAACCAGATAAAGTCATTGAATAAAATGGAATATGATCATTTATTCTGTTAAACGTTATGCCCCTTCATTCTTCCCGTGTCTTTATCATACAAACATCAACCAACATTAATGTTTACTGAAGAAATGGCAGAAGGTCCAAGGAGATGGGACTTGATTCATACTTTCTAGAGTGAGAGGTGTCTGGGCAGATGAAAGACGTGGGAATGGCCATGAAAGATGCGAAGGAAGAGCAGTGTCTTCATGCTAAGCAGTGTGACAAAGTTTGAAGATTAGCTACATAGAAGAGAGGACCTGTAATGCTTTGGAGAGTTCTCATTCAATTCTGTAAGCAATAGAGGACCATGCTCAGTCAGGAAAAGAAGACAAAGTTATACTTGTTAAATGTCGTTGAAGGTGAGAAAAAAAAAAGAGAAGAGAAGAGGAAATTGCTCATGACACAGCTGGTGTAGGGCTCTATTAAATGAAGAGAAAGGCTGAAATGGACACAAGTCCTAAAAGGAAGGTTGATTTTGCCAAATAGTTATATCATTCCATTCAAAAGAGTTGGAAAAGATGCTTATAGCTGGAGGGATATGGCAGCCTGGCAAGGCTTTATCTCTCCTGAGTATTTTTTTTTTTTTTTTGGTCTGAGTATTTCTTATAACTGATAAAAGGTTTATCTCAAGTGTCCAGTGTGATTTGCAAAAATGTATATAAATAAGCTTCAGGAAATATTTCCTGTCTTTGTTGAAAACAGGTGGGTATTTGAATCTCTCGATAATTAAATGAAGGCTAATCAGTTCTCCTATTTTAATAGCATCCCCTAATCTCTACTATTGAAGACAGACATGTGTCAGGGCTATTTAAAAAATTGTTATTATAAGGAATGTTCTTGCATGTCTGTACTATTTATTTTCATATAATTGATTTTTCTAGTATTCTTTTATTCCTTTCTGGTTCTTGAGTTTTTAATTCTAGAATTATTTTAGTATTATGCCATGTAGAAGCACAGAAGTGTGGCTTGATGGTGCTGCTGACAATTTATATGTCAGGGTGTAACTGCCTGGTATATTCTTTGCTGTTTTGCATTCCTTTGCAAAATATGCCTTTGTTTAGTCTTGAGGGAGTAGTCTTCTCCGATTTTCCATATACTCAGGACATGACGTTTACATAGCTAATGACTGTTCTTCTCTGTATGGAATTCAGATGTTTGCATTTTCACACAGTTTCTCCAATCACCTCTTCATTCCTTTTGCATGCTGCAAGATGTCTAATCTGTGGTGAAGAATGGAGACATATTTTTGTGTAATTTCTAAGAAAAATTACATGGGCTATGACAAGCATATCATGCTTCCTATCCAGTTTACCTCATTTATTTCTAAAATTCTGCAATCTGTTTTTGTATCACATTTAGCATATTATAGAAGGCCTGACTCATTAATTATTATCCTTTGAAGTCATAAGTCCTATTCTAACAGTATGTGTTTGAAGCTAATGTCTCATAAAAACTAAATGTTAAGTATCTTTATAATTTTGTATTATTATCTTCATTACATAAAATAGAAAAGCTTTGATCTACCCTAGGAATTTAAGGTGCTATGTCTGTACACATGATACTTGGATGAATTTTAAACTATTACTTAAATATATGGATGTTTCTGGGCTTCCCTGGTGGCTCAGACTGTAAAGCATCTGCCTGCAATGCAGGAGACCTGGGTTTGATCCCTGGGTCCCTGGGCAAGAAAGATCCCCTGGAGAAGGGAATGGCTACCCACTCCAGTCTTCTTGCCTGCAGAATTCCTCCTGGACAGAGGAGCCTTGTGGGCTATAGTCTGTGGGGTCGCATAGTTGGACACAACTGAATGACTAACATATGGGTGTTTCCAGGCTTCCCTAGTGGCTCAGCTGGTAAAGAATCTGCCTGCAATGTGGGAGACCTGGGTTTGATCCCTGGGTCGGGAAGATCCCCTGGAGAACAGCATAGCAACCCACTCCAGTATTCTTGCCTGGAGAATCCTCATGGACAGAGGAGACTGGTGGGCTGCAGTCCATAGGTCACAAAGATTTGGACATGACTGAGTGACTAAATACACACCCATGGATGTTTTCTGGGGGAAGTAATTGATACCTGTAAAGGCCAGTTTCAGCTTGTCTATTTTAAAGGTTAATTTTTTTTTTTTTAAAGAAAATGGTCTTTGCAGATTAAAATGTTTGCTATTAAATAAACATGTTCTGTGTGTGTATCTATATTTATATTTCTATCAACTTAACCCTACTGGTATCTGGACTTCTTCTCTTCACCTGACTTAGGTCTTGGTTTTCACCAGGAAACGGTCCTGCTACTTGTTTCCACTTGAAACAATGGTTTGTGCATTATATTAGGACAGTCATGAGGGTTGCAGTGACCCCAGAGGTAATTACTTTCGTCAAAGGCAGTTTAGGAGAATGGTGATAATGAGGGACAGCAACCCCAGCTATGGCAAATGAAGTGGTAGTGACTGTATTTGAACTTTAAATATCCTGGTATCTGTGCTTCTGATCTTCCTATCTGTGCTCCTGCAAGTTCTTAAAACCCTGTGGACAAAGAAGGGTCATTTGGCTTTTTTTTTGGTTTAGTATTAAATGTTTTATTTGCAAACAAATTTACAACTTGTAGTTGACAAATCAAAATTAAAAGATGGATAGTGATTAATTTAGAGTTCAACAACAAAATAGTTGCTCCGTAAATATTCACTAACTGGTGAGAGTGAAAAGAGACTGAAACTGATGTCTCCCGATTCTTTGCCCTGTGACATTTTAACTCCCTCTTTGCATTTTCCTGGTGGCTCAGCTGGTAAAGAATCCACCTGCAATGCGGGAAACCTGGGTTTGATTCCTGGGTCGGGAAGATCTCCTGGAGAAGGGAAAGGCTACCCATACCAGTATTCTGGCCTGGAGAATTCCATGGACTGTTTCGTCCATGGGTTTGCAAAGTCGGACACGACTGGGTGACTCACTTTCACTTTTTTGCATTTCCTAAGGCTAAAAATTCACTATTTTAAGTATGCATCATTTATGCCAAATTTTAAAGTAGTCTTTGGTAGCTCTAAATTGAGAAATGGTCTTTGTTGTTTTGTTGACTATTTCTAATTGTTCAGTTAACTGTACAGTGCATAGTGAAAGGACATTTGCAACCACAGTATGCTAAAGACTTTAATGCTATTGAGCACTATTCTTGACTTACGTCATTTTTATCTCCACAGAGATTGGCCCAGTAACAGTTACCACAGATCCCAAGAAATTTCAATATGAGCTCAGAGAACTCTATGTTCAGGTGAGTGCTTTCTTTTAATTTTATTTCTTTTAGGGGAAAGGAAAATCATGAACTTTTGGCTGATCATCTTCAGTTTTAAGTCTGAAAGTAATAATTCTTAGTTTTTAGATTCCAATACCACTTTTTCTGACTTGAATGATACACATGGAATTGGGACAGATTGGGTTCAAAACACCACCTTCATTTATGCATTGTCTGTAGCTGCTTCCACGCAACAGAGGCAGAGTTCTGTAGTTGTGACAGACTGGCCCACAAAGCCTAAGTGTTTACTGTGTGATGCTTCAGAGAAAAGTTTATTGACTTCTGCTCTAGATGACTTCCAGAGAAGGCAATGGCGACCCACTCCAGTACTCTTGCCTGGAAAATCCCATGGACAGAGAAGCCTGGTAGGCTGCAGTCCATGGGGTCGCTGAGTTGGACAGGACTGAGCGACTTCACTTTCACTTTTCACTTTCAAGCACTGGAGAAGGAAATGCAACCCACTCCAGTGTTCTTGCCTGGAGAATCCCAGGGACGAGGAAGCCTGGTGGGCTGCCATCTATGGGGTCGCGCAGAGTCGGACAGTACTGAAGCGACTTAGCAGCAGCAGCAGCAGCAGCTAGATGACTTCAGTGGTAAATCCGCTTACCAATGTAGGAGACACAGGAGATGTGGGTTCAATCCCCAGGTCAGGAAGACACCCTGGAGTAGAAAGTGGCAACCCACTCCAGTATCCTTGCTTAGAAAATTCCATGAACAGAAGAGCCTGGTGTGCTACAGTCCATGGGGGCTGCAAAAAGTCAGATACAACTGAGCACTAGATGACTCCTTTCGCTGACTCCTTTCACTGTGTCATAAGGAACAGTTAATTTTTTTCCTGTAATCGTTGTGCTATAATTAGGATAACTTAAAAATTCTTTACTCTAAGTCATCTATATAAATGTTTGTAAGCATAGTTTTGTTAGTAGAGTAGATGAATAGTTGGTTGAAATGTTATCCTGAAAAATAGGACTTGGAGATAAGGTTAACATGTACCTTCTCCTCATTCCTCGTAGAGGTCATTTTTCTCAAATCCATTGATTTTTTTTTTTTTTTTTTAATAACTTGCTTCTTTGAGGCTGTTTTACTGTCCTGTCCTCCATGGATGGTCTCTGCTGCAATCACCTATAGGTCTTTTTGGGCACTGCTCATTGAAGCTGTTGGTGACTGGATCACTGGCTACCTGTCCCCTTTAGGGCTGCCATCATTCCAGGGCACCTCCGCAGTGACTGGAATGACCTGTCAGAACCTTCTGCTCTCGGTTCCTGACCTGGTCTTCAGTGACCTTTCCTTTCCTCCGTCTCAGTCTTCTATTCCCGCACACCCTCTGAACCTTGTGTGTTTGTGCTTAGTTGCTCAATCATGTCCAAGTCTTTGTGACCCCTTGGACGATAGCCCACCAGGCTCCTCTGTCCATGGGGATTCCCCAGGCAAAATACCCAATTCATTCTTTTCTCTCAGGTCACTCATTCAAGCTTTTAATCTCCTGCCGCAACCATCTGTCCACCAAGCTTGTTACAGTGTCTTACTGTAACTGCTTCTTCACCCTCATCAAACATTCCAGTCCAGTGATCCCTATCCTGTCTCCCAGGCCTTCGGAGTCTCCTTTTTTCACTTTCTTCCAATCTAGCTCAGAGTCTTGTCATGTCAAAAACACAGCTTTTTTTCTTGTCCATTGCTTTTTTGTTCAAAAGGCAAAACTTCATTCCTGAAGGACCAAAATGACTATGCCAGGTGCCACTGGAGTCTCACGATATGGCAGGTTGATTTCACTATAAATACACAGCCACCTGCTTCCACTGGACTCTCAATACTCCCATGATCCGGTTCTGTTTCTTTGGTCAATTATATCTCCCACGCCTCCCAGTGACAGTTGCAAACTTTAGCTATTCTTCTTAAACCTGTATTCCATTGCCCTTTTCCTATGGACCATTTTCGGCTAATGATCCACTCTGAGCAAGCTGTCTCACTTACTGTTTCACACACAGGCACATTTAAATGGAAGCTCTTGGCTTCCTCATACCTTACGTGTAATCTACATGCATTTGATACCCATCCTATCCACATTCTCTACTTAATCACAACTCCTTGGCTTTCTCAGGATCTTAATGCTCTCACGCTGTTTTTTTTTTTTTTTTTTTTTAAACTGCTTTAGGTTTCCCATTTACTTTTTTAAAAAATTGGAGGTCAGTTACTTTACAGTGTTGTGTTTCTGCTGTACAACAACATCAATCAGCTGTACATATACATATATCATCTCTTTTTTTGTTTTTACTTCCTCTTTAGGTCACCCCAGAGTATTGAGTAGGGTTCATGTGCTACAGGAGATTCTCTTTAGTTTATTTATACTATTTTATGCTGCTGCTGCTGCTGCTGAGTCACTTCAGTCATGTCTGACTCTGTGCGAACCCAGAGAAGTGGCCTCTCCCTTCATCTTGAGGCATTCTCTTCCTTTACACATTCTTTCACTTTTCGTCCCACTATTCTTAAGCTTCCTAGGCAGCTCATTCCCCCCAGTTGGCCATTAAATGTTTAGGATCCTAGTAGGTTTGCAAACTGGCCCCATTTATTTGTCTCATTTTTATTTTTTCTCTTTAGGAAAAATCATCCATACACACATAAATACATTTCTAGCCTAGAACTCTCCTCTGAGAATTAGACCCATCAGTCAGTCTCCAGGATGTCACAATGGCACTCCGAAGTGAAACTCACAGATGTTCTCTTTCCACTCCTTCTACTGCTGCTGCTAAGTCACGTCAGTCGTGTCCGACTCTGTGCCACCCCATAGACGTCAGCCCACCGGCTCCCCTGTCCCTGGGATTCTCCAGGCAAGAACCTTGGAGTGGGTTGCCATTTCCTTCTCCAATGCATGAAAGTGAAAAGTGAAAGTGAAGTCGCTCAGTCATGTCTGACTCTTAGCGACCCCATGGACTGCAGCCTACCAGGCTCCTCCGTCCATGGGATTTTCCAGGCAAGAGTACTGGAGTGGGGTGCCATTGCCTTCTCTGCCAGTCCTACTAATATGGTTCTAAATCTTGTTCTTTGTCTTCTGTTTGTTATCTTTGTGAATTATGCCTGTAGTATCCTGGTTATTCACCAAAATTCTGAATCATCCTTAATATACACATCTTTTCCCCTCCAAACCATCAATCAAATCTTGGTTTTTTAACTTTCTTAATAATTTTTATATCAATTGACTTTCATTAATTAATATTAGCATGTCATAGTCCCAGTTATTGTATCTTTCAGTTCAGTCTCTCAGTCGTGTCCGACTCTTTGCGACCCCATGAATGGGCAGCACGCCAGGCCTCCCTGTCCATCACCAACTCCTGGAGTTCACTCAAACTCATGTCCATCGAGTCGGTGATGCCATCCAGCCATCTCATCCTCTGTCGTCCCCTTCTCCTCCTGCCCCAAATCCCTCCCAGCATCAGGGTCTTTTCAAATGAGTCATCTCTTCGCATGAGGTGGCCAAAGTATTGGAGTTTCAGCTTTAGTATCAGTCCTTCCAATGAACACCCAGGATTGATCTCCTTTACAATGGACTGGTTGGATCTCCTTGCAGTCCAAGGGACTCTCAAGAGTCTTATCCAACACCACAGTTCAAAAGCATCAATTCTTTGGTGCTCAGCTTTCTTCACAGTCCAACTCTCACATCCATGACCACTGGGAAAACCATAGCCTTGACTGGATGGACCTTTGTTGGCAAAGTAATATCTCTGCTTTTTAATATGCTATCTAGGTTGGTCGTAATTGTCTCTTTAGGCTGAATTAATGCAAAAAAGCTTTTAAGTGATTTCTCTGCTTTTAGTCTTGCTCTGATTTTCCAGGCCTTTCTCTACTCTGACCAGCAGACAAAAGATCTAAAAAAAAGTCTGTCAACATTCCCCTCTAATACCCTGTCCACTCACCTCCTACGCTCACTTCACCCAAGTCTTCCCAAATTCCTGAGTGACCTGAGGCCTGTCTACCTGTCAGCCGTTCCTGGAGCCACTGTCTCCCTTGGGCCTGAGATCTGTTCTAGGGGTCTTGCGTAGAGTCTCCTGTGTCTGGATCCTCACCTGTCTCCCCGTGGGGCCCTTGCATGTGCTGCTCTCCTTGCATGTGTGTGTCTTAGTCACTCAGTCGTGTCCGACTTTTTGTGGCCCCATGGACGGTAGTGCACCAGGCTCCTCTGTCCATGGAATTCTCTAGGCGAATACTGGAGTGGGTTGCCATTTCCTTCTCATCTCTTTGCATAGGAAATTCTTGTTCTTCATCTTGGCCTCATGTCCATGCTTCTTTAATCGGGTTTAAAATCCTGTTTTCAAAATCTCATCTGGAATACCACTTCCTTAGAGAATCCCGTCCTGTCCTCCAGGATTGGTCATATCTCATGGCCTCTTTCTGTCACAAAGTAGTTGGGATTTCATAGTGAAAGATTATGTCTGATTGAGTTAATCACTGAATCCCTTAGTAAAATGCCTGGCATATAGAATGTGCTCATATAGAATGAATGGAAGAATGAATGAAGGAAGGAAGGAACAAACCACCACTGTGTACAAATTAACAGTTCAGATTGGAGTTTGAAGTTTAATACTTTAGTTGGTTTCACTGTCGAGTGCATGACTTCAGTTGGGACTATATATGGTATGAGCATAATTGGGGCACAGGGTGAAAAAACTCAGGAGTTTGGCATTCCAAATATGTATTCCATCGCGATTCTTTCATCGTGCCTGTCTCTATTTTTAAATTGCATGCTAAATTGGATTATGTTTCATAAATGTCTAAGTAGGTTTTTATAGTTATCCCTTGTCTCTTTTTCTCTTTTATTAAATTTTTTCTGATAATGTCTCTCATTAATCCTCTATTTCCTTTCTCATATCATTCTTTTTCAGTCATTATCTCAATACTTATTTACAATTCACTTTTCTATCCCCTGATATAGCAAATTCTTTTCCACTTTGGATGTCCACATTCTTTGAAAGAAAATTTACATAAAAATTTCTATCCAGTATGTGGAACACAGGAATTAAAAATTGTATTACCCTAATTGTTTATATTTTTATATTCTCGTGTTTTATCATGAACTCCTGAGTGCAAGAGCCTTACAGCTCTCATTGAGCCTCTGGTCTACCATGGGATGAATCAGTGTCTGCAGGAGAGTGGACTTAAATAGCTATTGAATAAATGAATGTCATACGAGCGTAAATTCTTTTAAAAATGTATATGTAACAGTGAAACTATATAAAATACAATACAAACTTTACCTGATGGTACAAAAGATACTTAAAAATCTAATTATCACTTTTTGTAATATAAAGATTCGGTATGGCCATGTAATGGAGGTTTCTAGCTGAAAGAATGTTTGGAAGAGATTTACTGCATTCATTTCTTTTCCCCTCTGCAAGAATTCATCTGGGATATATTCTTAGAAAGCTGGCCAGAATGCAAATGCCTACATTCTCATTGAGACCTGGCACTTCCTCATTTCCTGCCTCTCCCCTTCTTTTGTTCTAAGGGATCTTCAGATCCTCCTTGCTCCGTTTGTCTCCAGGGTGGAGGGTCATGGTCCTTAATCGTACTCCGTTGATTCCCTTCCCAGAGCCCTCCTCAGCCAACCTCTGGAACTGAACTTGATACAGATACTCTGTAGAGTCATAATGTCTCTGTTCAAGAAAATAATCTTTCTTCCTTCCCTGGAATGAAAGCTGGTGTCCATTTCTCTGGAGATTTCCTCTGTACTGGCTGCATCTTAAGGATTTATTTTTACATTGTCTTGAGATACAAGAGGATGCTTAATTAGAACAACTAGCCAGGGATGGAATCAAATATTTACTTTTTCTCTTCATTCAAAATTGGACACTGTTATAAGCATTGGGGATACCATGGAAGTATTTTTATTTTCAAAGTTTCTGGTGAATTATTCCTTTTTTAATCAGTGGCAAAAATTTTCATCAAGTAAAGGTCAAATATGAAGACACTAAGCTATATCATTACTTAACCCTGACCTATAGAATGTATTTTGTTTTCTCTTCAGTGTTTGCTTAGAGAATATTTTATTTCATAACCCACTCTGAGAAACTAAAATTCAGGAATTTCATAAAATTTTAGTATGGTACTAAAATTTGTGTGTGTGTGTGTGTGTGTAATTTCCAGATCCTTTTTTGATTCCTCTTCTAATATTTTTAGTAACTCCTCCCAAATCACTGATATGAAGAGCAACAAGGATGGCTGTTTTATTACAATTAACTTGGATTTTTTTTTTTAGAAAAGAAACCTTTGAAAATATTCCTTTCATATTTGTTTTGAAAACAAGAAAAGGAAATGCAGTTTGAAGTAAATTAAATAATTGCCCATTAACTTTTCACCAGACTCAGCTATTTTTCTTGTAGAGGTAATTAACTTGAGGAAAAAGCAATTTAAAATTTTACAAGAAAAATGTAAGAGAAATCACTAAACTTAAACCATTAAATGTATAACATTAATTTCATTTTCATGCATCTTCTTTCATTTGGGATACAGAAAAGTAGCGTGTACAGAAAGCATCTGAGGTTTCTCTCTGGGGAAAAGAAGGGACGATAAATGACAACAATGGTATTCAAATCACACAGTGCTTTGAGAATTAATATCCTTGTGAATATGCATTGCAAAGTCTTGTCTCAGGTCACATTCTTTATAAGAAGCTATAAAGCTTGTTGATTTTTAGGAAACGATGTTGACAATGATATGCCTTTTTTTTTTGCATTACGAAGTTTATTTTTTTTCCTGTATAATTTCTTTTTTTTCTTTTATTTATGTATTTATTTTAATTGGAGGCTAATTACTTTACAATATTGTAGTGGTTTTTGCCATACATGAATCAGCCATGTGTGTACATGTGTCCCCCATGCTGAACCCCCCTCCCAACTCCCTTCCCATCCCATCCTTCAGGGTCATCCCAGTGCACGAGCCCTGAGCACCCTTTTCCATGAATCGAACCTGGACTGACGATCTGTTCCACATATGATAGTACACATGTTTCAATGCTATTCTGTCAAATCATCCCACCCCCACCTTCTCCCACAGAGTCCAAAAGTCTGTTCTTTACATCTGTGTCTCTTTTGCTGTCTCTCATACAGGGTCATTGTTACCATCTTTCTAAATTCCATATATATATGTGTTAATATACTGTATTGGTGTTTTTCTTTCTGACTTACTTTGGCTCCAGTTTCATCCACCTCATTAGAACTGATTCAAATGCATTCTTTTAATAGCTGAGAAATATTCCATTGTGTATATGTACTACAGCTTTCTTATCCATTCGTCTGCCAGTGGACATCTGGGTTGTTTCCATGTCCTGGCTATTGTAAACAGTGCTGCAATGAACATTGGGGTACACGTGTCTCCTTCAATCCTGGTTTCCTTGGTGTGTATGCCCAGCAGTGGGATTGCTGGGTTGTATGGCAGTTCTATTTCCAGTTTTTTAAGGAATCTTCACACTGTTCTCCATAATGGCTGTACTAGTTTGCATTCCTACCAACAGTGTAAGAGGGTTCCCTTTTCTCTGCACCCTCTGCAGCATTTGTTTGTAGACTTTTTGATAGCAGCTATTCTGACTGGTGTGAGATGGTACCTCTTTGTGGTTTTGATTTTCATTTCTCTGATAATGAGTGATACTGAGCATCTTTTCATGTGTTTATTAGTCATCCATATGTCTTCTTTGGAGAAATATCTGTTTAGTTCTTCGGCTTATTTTTGGATTGCGTCATTTATTTTTCTGGAATTGAGCTTCATGAGATGCTTGTATATTTTCGAGATTAATTCTTTGTCAGTTGCTTCATTTGCTATTATTTTCTCCCATTTTGAAGGCTGTCTTTTCACCTTGCTTATAGTTTCCTTCATTGTACAAAAGCTTTTAAGTTTAATTAGGTCTCATTTGTTTATTTTTGCTTTTATTTCCAATATTCTGGGAGGTGGATCATAGAGGATCCTGCTGTGATTTATGTCAGAGTGTTTTGCCTATGTTGTCCTCTAGGAGTTTTATAGTTTCTGGTCTTACATTTAGATCTTTAATCCATTTTGAGTTTATTTTTGTGTATGGTGTTAGAAAGTGTTCTAGTTTCATTCTTTTACAAGTGGTTGACCAGTTTTCCCAGCACCACTTGTTAAAGAGATTGTCTTTTCTCCATTGTATATTCTTGCCTCCTTTGTCAAAGATAAGGTGTCCACAGGTGTATGAATTTATCTGGGCTTTCTATTTTGTTCCATTGATCTATATTTCTGTCTTTGTGCCAGTACCATTCTGTCTTGATGACTGTGGCTTTGTAGTATAGTCCAAAGTCAGGCAGGTCAATTCCTCCAATTCCATTCTTCTTTCTCAAGATTGCTTTGGCTATTTGAAGTTTTTTGTATTTCCATACAAATTGTGAAATTATTTGTTCTAGCTTTGTGAAAAATACCGTTGGTAGCTTGATAGGGATTGCATTGAATCTATAGATTACTTTGGGCAGTATACTCATTTTCACTATATTGGTTCTTCCAATCCATGAACATGGTATATTTCTCCATCTATTTGTGTCATCTTTGATTTCTTTCATCAGTGTTTTATAGTTTTCCATATATAGGTCTTTTGTTTCTTTAGGTAGATTTATTCCTAAGTATTTTATTCTTTTCATTGCAGTGGTGAATGGAACTGTTTCCTTAATTTCTCTTTCTGTTTTCTCATTGTTAGTGTATAGGAATGCAAGGGATTTCTGTGTGTTAATTTTATATCCTGCAACTTTACTATATTCACTGATTAGCTCTAGTAATTTTCTGGTAGAGTCTTTAGGGTTTTCTATGTAGAGGATCATACCATCTGCAAACAGTGAGAGTTTTACTTCTTTTCCAATCTGGATTTCTTTTATTTCTTTTTCTTTTCTGATTGCTGTGGCTAAAACTTCCAAAACTATGTTGAATAGTAGTGGTGAGAATGGGCACCCTTGTCTTGTTTCTGACTTTAGGGGAAATGCTTTCAATTTTTCACCATTGAGGATAATGTTTGCTGTGGGTTTATCATATATGGCTTTTATTATGTTGAGCTGTGCTCCTTCTATGCCGGCTTTCCTCAGGGTTTTTATCATAAATGGATGTTGAATTTTGTCAAAGGTTTTCTCTGCATCTATTGAGATAATCATATAGTTTTTATCTTTCAATTTGTTAATGTGGTGTATCACATTGGATAATGATATGCTTTCAATGGTACTCTTTTATTCAAATATTTTATAGAGAAAAAAGCATATTAGTCAAACATTTGAAATGTAAAAAAGTAAGATATTTCTACTATTGATCCCCAGAATTGAAATGCTTCACATAAAATTAATTTTTCTTCGAGAAGTCTTTTAATAAAATTGACCATCAAATTTTTTTGATGTCAAACAAATTTCAGTTCTTTTTTTTTTTTTTAATAACTTGGGAAGCCCACTAAGGTTTACCTTTACTATGTCAACATTTTTAGTGTTAAATATGAAGACTCTTGGACTTCCCAGGTGGTGCTAGTGGTTAAGAATCCTCTGTCAGTGCAGGAGATGCAAGAGATGAGTGTGCACCGTGGGTTGGGAAGATTCCCTTGAGTAGAAAGTAGCATTCCACTCTAGTGTTCTTGCCTGGAAAATCCCATGCACAGAGGAGCCTGGTGGGGTCCACCTGGAAAATTCCATGGGCCCACAAAGAGTTGGACATGACTGAGTGACTGAGCACAGCACCATGGAGGCCCCTGGTGTTTTTATATTTTTCTCCTTAAGAGAAAAGCAGATTGAATCTACTTGCACAACTAATCTGTGCTAAATACCCATTATAAATGTACTGTATGAATTGTATTAAATGTTCCTACCTCTCAGTTTCTTTCCAAAAAAAACAAAGTAAAGTTGACCTTAATATAAGCAAGAATAAGTAAAAATATGTGAACTAGCTTGTCACACAGAAACAAGATAGAGTTATGAATTAGGGCTCGATACAATTATTGTCATTCTTTAACTGGAACAGAAGAGTAAATAGACAAACTAAAGTTAAGGGAAAAAATATTTTACTATAATATAGGAACAGTTGATGTTAAAATTAACTGCCAACAGAGACTATGAAAAACCATGGCCAGATAGGCAAAAACTGTTAAAACTGAGGATGAGATAATGCTGGTTTATGATGCCAATTCAGTATACATTTTATTTAATCTCAGGTATTCCAAATCATGCTACTATGTAGAAGTGTCCTTTTCATTTCTAAATTTATAGAAGTCTTCTATATGAATTTAAAAAGCAAAACTGATATATAACCAAAAATTTAAGAAAGTGAAAAGAAATTGACTAGAACCAGAAGAGGGAAAGGATCATATGTTAGCATAGATATAACGTGGGCTTCCTGATGGCTCACTGGGTAAAGATTCCTCCTGTAATGCAGGAGCGTCAGGGGACACAGGTTCAATCCCTGGTCAGAAAGATCCCCTGGAGAAGGGAATGGCAAACAACTCCAGTATGCTTGCCTGTAAAATCCCATGGACAAGGGAGCCTGGCAGACTACAGTCCACTGGGTATCACAAAGAATCAGACATAACTGAGTGCATACACACACACATGGATATAATGTAGAGTTATAAAAGGTGTGATTTTTATGTTTGGTGTTGGGTGTGATTCCACTGAAGAAAGCAGTTTCAATTTCCACTTAAGTTTTCTTAATATGCATTTCTTATAAATGCATATTTATCAGTGTATATATACACACTTTTACAGGAGGAATGATGTGTTTCATTTAGGGAAGAAAGTGACAGGAGGCAAATGCATGCAACTCACGATATGTGTAAAAGCTACAAGAATAGTAGAACAGCATCTGATTGAAAGTAAGGGCTTGATAAATGTTAGCTATTGTTGCTACTCTTACTACTACTGTCTCTGGTACTCCAGTAATCTTTTAGAAAAGATAGTCATCAAGTAATTCTACTGTAAATGGACAGCAGTTATCCAAGTAATTCTACCATAAATATAAATATACTTCATTAGGAGATCCACACCATTCTTGTCCACACAGTTATCTAAGTAATTAGATAAATAAATAAATAATAAAATAAATAAATAAAAATAAATAAATAAATAAAATAAATAAAATAACCACACAGTTATCTAAGTAATTCCACCATGAAGGGACAACAGTTATTATCCAAGTGATTCCACCATGAAGGGACAACAGTTATGGAACATGTGCCTTGTGAAAGATTTTACATGTGTTTTATTAAAGTCACCTTCTCAATTCAAACCCACACAACTATTAATCTTCCTTTTTACAAATTCAGAGACTTAGACTTTGAGGTATTAGATAACATGTTTTCCTCAGGTCGTCAGACTGGCAAGTAGCAAGAGCAGTTTCAAAAGTGGAAGTGTTTAATGTCCGAGTCAGTGTCCTTTCTCACTTTGCTACTTTCCTTTTAAATATTGGTGTAAGTAACCTTAGTAAGCTAATCAAATTAACATTTATTTATATCATTTCTCTTTGTATTTTACTTCAAAGTAGGAAAGTAGAGAATTAAAGACAGATGTAGGTGCAGTACTGCCTCATTCTCAATGAAACAGTTTTACCTAAAGAAAATAAAATTCCTCTTCTACATCAGTCACTTTGAGTAATTGGCTCACCTAAAGTTACTGAGCAGCAAATGACACAGTTAACTGTAAATTGAAAATCACTTCCTTTGCTCAGCATGTTTTCTTGCTACTTAATGTGGTAAGCTTATTTAAGTGGAACCTCACAGTCATCTTGGAGAGACACAAGAGCAGAGTGCATTTTAAGAGATTGAAAGGTAATGTTTATACTGCGGTTGTGTTCATAGCTGGTTTTGATCATTTTTATTGTTAGAGTTAGGCTTCTTTGGGGCTGATTGAAGCATCTATTAAAACTTTAGTTTGTTGCTGGAGTTTTCTGTTAGAGGACTAAATTTTCTGAGGGACAAACAATCCTATATCTCTAGGAAGTAGGATGTGGGCTAAAGATGGGCACTGAGTGAGAATAATTGGCTCTTTCTAGACTTCCATCCTAGTACCCTGTCCAGAAGCAAATAGCTAGCTGATTTCTTAATGATCTTTTGCATGAACTTCAAAGGACAAGAGAGTATAGAAGGGTGTTCTGACTGTTGGATTGCATTTTCAAAGCAGAATATGCAGATGCTTAGCATGGGTTGGGGGTGGATTGCAATGGGGCATTTCTTGATGTTCTTTTGGGAGTGTGCATGTAAGGATACATTCTTAAGTGTAAATGCATGAGTCATTGTGGAGTAAAATAAATACATGTGAAAAAATAACATTTTTAAGAAGAGTCTACTGACCTGTGATGCCTGGATTTATTCCATTCATGCTATTAAGCCAACCAAAGGATTGTTCTATTCCCCACAATAAGTACTGTACCTGATTTTGTCTCTTTTGAGGTGATGGTAAGGATGGAGGAAAAAATGTTTTTTCTTGGGAGAATTTTGTTTAATCTAAAGCCTAGACTCCTAGAGAAAAAACTATAAACCTCACTTTCAACAAAATGGAAAATTAAAGATTTTTAAAGTAAAAATTAATTTCTTTAATCAAATTAAGGAGTTAATCTTCTCAATCCAACTTGATCAGAAGCAGTTCTCAAGAAGCCATCTTTTTTCTTCTTAGGTCTTGAAAAAGTCTCAAGAATTGTGGAATCTTGGTTTCGGTATTGACTTTGAGTATTATTTGCTCAGTTAACCCGTCAGTTGTTGGGAGCCCTTCCAGACACATATCAGTACCCCAGGCATCTCTAACATCAGGTAGAGATTTGATAGCACTGGCCTGTCTCACCAGACAATACCTGGGCCTTCTGTGTGCAGTGTCTGGGACCCTCTGTTGGTGTTCGAGGCTGATATGGACTTTCTTGGGCAGGCATATCCCACTGTTGATTACTGGTCCAGTCACCAGCTAAGTCCCTCAGGTTTCCATATATAAATTTTAAACTAAGTCTCCATTCTTCTATATTCATGTTGATTTAAAGAAAAAAAACTCCCCAGGTAGCTACTGTCTATATGTATTAGTCTCGTCCTTTGAGATGATGTAGCTCTTAGTTAACCAGTCTTGCTTAGTGACTACTTACTAGTTCTAAGAATAATGACTTGTCTATCTCAACTTCCATATAAATGCAATGTTCATACATTATAATGATTTTATTAATAAAAGTATATTCTATTGATAATTTTTTGTCCAGACCTAATATACACAGTAGAAATATATTTTTATCACCTTAAGTAAAAAGAATCACAACAGTACAACTTCCTCAGTTACTCAGAAACAAAGGTAATGTCAGTTATGCTGGAAACATAAAATCCACATGTGAATGTTGGAACAGAAAGGAAGAGAAAGATTTTAGTGGGCAAGGAGAGCCTGAGGAATTCAGAGGAACGGTAGAGAAAAGTGAAACTGAAGTGGCTCAGTCGTGTCCGACTCTTTGTGTCCCCATGGACTGTAGCATCCGTCCATGGCTCCTCCATCCATGGGATTTTCAAGGCAAGAGTACTGGAGTGGGTTGCCATTTCCTTCTCCAGGGGATCTTCCCAACCCAGGGATCGAACTTGGGTCTCCCACATTGTAGGCAGAAGCTCTCACCGTCTGAGCCACCAGGGCAGTCCAAAGGTAGAGAAGGGTCATAGCAGAGAGAAGACAGGGAGAAAGAAAGCCTTCCTGAGGAAGTGTGAGCAAGGTGAAAGCTTAGTCCTCAGATAAGCAAAGATGATTAGCTACAGTGACCTCTTTGCTGGTGCCCTTGTCCTCCCTTGGCTCCTTCTCACTGAGCAAACAGGAGAGCCATCTGATAGGAGACCAGTGTGTGGATGCTTAGTCACTCAGTTTTGTCTGACTCTGTCACATCATGGACTGTAGTCTGCCAGGCTCCTCAGTTCTTGGGATTTTCCAGGCAAAAATACTGGAAAGGGTAGCCTTTCCCTTCTCCAGTGGATCTTCTTGACCCAGGAATGGAACCGGTATCTCCTGCAATGACAGGTGGATGCCTTACCACTGAAGCTGCCTGGGATGTCCTGTTCCAACCAGGAACCAGGGCAGTGTCTTAATCTGATGGGAAAAGAAAAAGGTCCCAATAGAAAGGTACAGAATGCTTGAAAAAGGATAGACTTCTCTAAGTATCAGGGAAGAGGAGAATTACTGAAGTGTATTCTGAGAATTCCAAGGTATCATTTTTGTAGTTTTCCATTTTCGCCTAGAGTTAACCCTGAACACATCTATATGTCTTCTGATCATGAGAAGCTCTATGGTGGTATTTTTGTTGTGCTTGGTTATTTACATGCTGTTTTCCTCTCGAAACAACCATGTGTGTCACGCTGAGTCACTTCAGTCATGTCTGACTCTCTGCAACCCCATGGATTATAGCCCACCAGGCTCCCCTGTCCATGGGATTCTGGAGTCGGTTGCCGTGTTCTCCTCCAGGGGATCTTCCCAATCCAAGGATTGAACTCAGGCCTCTTATGTCTCCTGCATTGGCAGGCAGGTTCTTTACCACTAGTGCCGCCTGGGAAGACGTGGAAGGACCGTGGTCTATTATAATTCATGTACATTATGCAGCTTTTGAAATATTTTAAAGTATGAAGGCACAGTATTTTCTGACTTATTAATCAAGTGCCTGGCATATACATTCTTTTAACATTTTTTTAAATTTATTTTTAATTGGAGGTGATAAGTGCTTTACAATGTATTGATTTCTGCCATACCACAACACGAATCAGCCATTAGTACGCATATATTTCCTCCTTTTTGAGCCTCACCCACCCCACTCCCCTATCCCACCCCTCTGGGTCATCACAGAGCCCCAGGCTGCGCTCCCTGTGTTATAGGGAACTTCATACTAGTTATCTGTTTTACACATACTGGTGTAGCTATTTCAGTGCTACTCTCTCGATTCATCCCACCCTCTCCTTCCCCCTCTTGTCCACAAGCCTGTTCTCTACGTCTGTGTCTCTATTCCTGCCCCGCAAATAGGTTCATTAATACCATTTTTTTAGATTCCATATATATGCATTAATATTGTTTCAATGCAAGTGAACTGAATATCCTCTTAAGGCTCAACATGAAATAAATTCCAATAAATGGAAAGGTCAGTTTCAGAAGAGTTAGACCCTTACTACTGATAAGTGATAACCTGAAAGCCTGGAAACGGTTGTTGTTGTTAAGCTTCAGCGTTCCTGGAACTGAGGTCAGCAGTTCTTTGATGCCTTGGTTTGGATTCCATCTTCTTCAGCCTAGTAAAGGCAGCATGGTGGACTGCCTGGAATGTGGCATCTTCTTTTTTTGATTATGGGGATTTGAAGTCTGGACTCTGAAATATTCTGTCTCTTAGTACATCCCTGCCATATTTTCTACAAGTGATGAAGACCAAATGTCACTGATGCATTAGGATTCTACAGTCATTCTGATTTATTTCATACTTGCTTGGAAGCAACTTTAAATTCAATTCAATGTAATTTAATGGTTTCCACATGTACATACTGTTTTCTTGGTTATAGAATCACACGACTGTATTTTTAGAAAGTGAACTGAGGGTTGTAAACTTTTGTACAGTTTATAACGGAGTTTCATTCCAAAATTTTATACATAAAGGGAAAATTGTGCAAATAAGACATTCAAAACCGCGGGTGTTCCATGTGAAAGGAATACAATTGCACTCTGAAACTAGGCTTAGTAAATGGTAGCCATGTTAGAATAAGGGTCAATGTTGTAATGCCAACGGGCAGTCTTTTGGACTCAGAAATGAACCTGCCAAAAATGTTTCATTTTTTTGGTTGCTTAGAGTTAGGCGTAACTGGAAAACAATTGGTACAAGCACTAATCCATTGAAAATAGATGATGAGAATAGAATTGAAATGGTCTGGAAGAGAAATAATAAGGCATAGGCAAAGGCCCGCTTTGAGATTAATCTTCTTCCTTCTCTGATCCTTTGTTTGATGAGTAATTTTCCCATTAGGTTTTGGGCAGAGACTTGATTTTTCTTTAATGCCTGTCAGGGTTTAAAGGTTCAGTTTATTCCAGTACTACTTCCCCACTGTTTTGTATTTAGAAAAGACTACATGGTAATCTGTTTTATTACTCCCTTGACTGATAGGATTTCTGTTCATTTTTATTTAATCTTTTTTGACAATAATTTATTTTCTGAACATAATTATCACTGTATTTCTGAAGTTACAGTTTTCTTTTCCCCTTTGATCTCAAGAGCAGTTTCCCGTGGAAGGTCGCATGCTTCTGATGTTTTTTTCTCTCTTTGTGTCTTTGGCAACGTGATCAATTGTAGCCATCAGTAGAATTATAAAGACAAAATGATGAATGAACCTACTAATACAAATCAGTTATGTGTCAGAGTTTAAATAAAAACACAACCTTAACAGAGTCAGGCCCTTCTTACATATATTTAGGGAATTACACAATTCAACACATTATGCAACTTTATATCATCACAGCTTTCATTTTCATGTATGTTTACAGGTTTATATGTGATACATATACATTGCTGTGTTTGTTTTTATATATAAATATAAAATTTGACCTTATGATGTTGGGAAGCGGGTAGAGGGTGGCAGGGAGGGAGGGGGAGAGAGAAAATGGGGGGAAGGCAATCGATTTAGGGGAGTTAGTTCTACATACTACAATGCATATTCATATATGTATTGCTTAGTTAAAGAGCAGCTTTTGGCACTTGCATTCTTAGGAGAATTAGCTCTGGAATTTTATTACTTGAATTCCCAGGGATGGCAGAGCCTGGTGGGCTGCCGTCTATGGGGTCGCACAGAGTCGGACACGACTGAAGTGACTTAGCAGTAGCAGTAGCAGGCCTGGGTAAGCTCAGACTGAATACAGCAAGTAAGTATGTGTGGTTTCTGTCAAGATTGCTTTGTACAGTCTCATTCACCCATTTAGCCACTACTCATTTGTTTATCCACTCATTCATCAAGCAACAGTGGAATACTGAGCTCCCCTTGAAGCAGTGATCTAGTGGGAGGAAGCAGATAGATTATAAATACAAGTCAGCGAATGTTGTAATAGAAGAAAGCACAATATTCTGTGAGCATCAGGAGAACACGAATCTTTCTTCTGCTGCTTTTTCAGTGGTTCTGATAAGACACTTGCAGTCACGGAAGTTGATGAAGGAAACTAAATGCCTCAGTGGAGTCTGTGTAGACTCTCAGGCCAGGCAAAATTGAGTTCAAATCCCTGTTCTTTTAGTTACTGATTGTGTGATTCTGGGAGAGGGGTTTTTAAGATTTAGTGCTCTGTCAATAAATGTGCTAGAAATGATCTCTACTTCATAAATTGATGTAGAGAATAAATAATACAGTGTGTGAGACACTGCTATCTCAGTGCTTGGTGCAGAGTTGATATCCACTGAGTTAATACAAGTAGAGTGTCTTATTACCAACAGAAGTGTCAGTTAAATTAATGAGACTTTTCATAGGTTTAGGTTCATCAGTTCTAAATTTCTCCACTGTAAATGTTTTATAGAATATTATTTTAGATTTTTACTTGTTATGCAGGTAAAAACAGAAAACGTTAAGACTTTTAAAGGACTACCTTTTAAGTTTGGAACTAGAAACTGAAAACAGTTTGTTTTTATAGTTCAGTCACAATCCTATTGTCCTAATTTTATAATTTGTACATGAGTTTGACACAAATTAACCAAAGTATATGACTTGTGCGGCTTATTTATAAGCATGGACCTTGGACATTTTGACAATGGTTCTCTTTAGTCCTGTTCTGACAAATCTGCCTTTTAGCTAAATTTAATGATCAGAAGATCAGTTAATTATTTGGGAAATATTATTAGCAATCCTGTGAGTTAAGTTTCTGAGATGTTTTATACATTTATATAAATATGTACAAATTTTATTTATAAACTTTGTGTATATATAACACATATATTTTAAATGAAGCAAATGATTTACAGATTTCTGGAGTAGATTTTAGCTTGATTCCTAACCCTTAGGAAATTAAAGCAGCTTGAATTTTGTTTCTGGTAACTTTTTCATAAAGGCAAAGTTCATTGAAGACTTTCAGATCAAAGCAACAACCTTAGAAATAATAGTCTAGAATGCAGCCTACATAACTAAACCAGACATATTACTCTGAAGCAGTGCTGTCCAACAAAAATAGAATGTGAGCCACATAGGTAATTAAAAAATAAAACACTTGAAAATAATTTTAATCATCTATATAATCCATTATATTTAAAATGTTATCATTTTACCATGTCATCAGGATAAAGAATTAGTGTTTCTTCAGTTTTTAAATTTAAATTAATTGAAACATTCAGTTCCTTAGTTTCACTAACCATATTTTCAGTGCTCAGTCACATACAGCTGGTTAGTGGTGATGATAATGAAAAGAAAGTGTAAGTAAAGTTGCTCAGTCGTATCCAACTGTTGGTTGTGACCCCATGGATTGTAGCCTGCCACGTTCCTCCGTCCATGGGATTTTCCAGGCAAGAATACTGGAGTGGGTTGCCATTTCCATCTCCAGGAGATCTTCCCGACCCAGGGATTGAACCCGGGTCTCCTGCAATGTAGGCAGACATTTTACCGTCTGAGTCACCAGGGAAGTTATGATAATAGATAGCACAGAACCAAAGTCTTCCTTTTATTGCTGATTTTAGTGGTTATTTATGATTTAAAATGATTAGAAAATTAGACTCAAGTATTAGAGGCTTTTCTAAAGCTGTAACATTTTAACTTCTTTTGGAAAAAAGAAACTTATTTTTCTTTTCAGGAACCTGCTTGTACAGTGAGATAGGCAAACTTCCAAGGATTCTAGTAGTCTCTAGAGTCTACTCCTGGATGATGCTGAGGGATGAACATCCTGAGGTCCTCTTAGGATAAATTTGAATGCAAGTCAGGTGGCTCAGAGATTGTTCTTCACTCAGTAACTGGACAGCATTTTCATCATTCTTGCCATTCCTAGTATGTGTCTCTGGAGACGACTTAGCTATTTTGATTTTTGGCCCGCCGACAGATGACTTCTCCTAGGCCCTTGATACTGCTGCTGCTGCTGCTAAGTCGCTTCAGTCGTGTCCGACTCTTAGTAACCTCATGGACTGCAGCCTACCAGGCTCCTCCGTCCATGGGATTTTCCAGGCAAGAGTACTGGAGTGGGGTGCCATTGCCTTCTCCGCCCTTGATACTAGATGACAGCAAAAAAAAAAAAAGTTCATCTCTACTAGAGTTATTTACCACACAGCATTATTGTGTACTTGGCCACTTAACAAATGCTGTGAAATGGATAATTTATATAGTGATTTACACTCAGGTGCACAGTATCAAGTACAACTGAGAAATTTTGTTCCTTTTTTTTTTTTTGCTTAAGCTTGTGAAAATACAATGAAAGTTGTTCAGTCATGTCTGACTTTTTGCGACCCCATGGACTACACAGTCCATGGAATTCTCCAGGCCAGAATACCGGAGTGGGTATACTGGGGTGGGTAGTCGTTCCCTTCTTCAGAGGATCTTCCCAACCCAGGGATCGAACCCAGGTCTCCTGCACTGCAGATGGATTCTTTACCAGCGGAGCCACAGGAGACACCCAAGAATACTGAAGTGGGTAGCCTGTCCCTTTTCCAGTGGATCTTCCTGACCCAGGAATTGAACCGGGGTCTCCTACATTGCAGGCAGATTCTTTACCAACTGAGCTATCAGGGAAGCTTGAAAATACAATAGGAATCTAATAAATTTTTGAGCAGTCCAGGATATTCATTACCGATATACAAAGTTGGCTACAAGTATAAATTATTCCTAGCCAACATACTAAAGTTACCAATGTGCCCAGTAGCTATTTCCCACTTTCCTAGTACACAAATGCTCATTCAAGGGCATTTGCTATATGCAATAACCCCCCGCCCCCACCCCCCCCACCACCACCAATAATTGTTCTGCCGTGGAAAATGTGTTACATAAAAAAGAAAACAAATTAGAGTCCATCTGAAAAGTGAGTGAGAAAGTACATCTGAATGGGAGAAAAGAGAACATTTTCAAGAGAGGAAGGCATATTATCTCGAACTTGGAGAATAGTTCAATCTGACAAATATTTACTCAGCAATTACTGTATGTCAGCAAATGCTATGATCTGAGGACTCAGGATTTAGCATACCATTACTGCCATCAAAGAGCTTTTGGAAAATGGAAGATTTTAGACATGCACACATTGGTGAGGAATGTTTGATGGTTGAGATGGAACAGTAGAAAGAGAATTTAATTGAAAATACTAAAGGAATTAAGGTGTGAAGCAAGGGGCATAATTAAAGAATAGAAAATAGATTAAAAGAAGCTATTTTTTTCCTCCACTTTTATTGAGGTATAACTATTATGACATACAGCACTGTATAGGGGCTTCCCTGGTGACTCAGTGGTAAAGAATCTGCCTGCAATGTAGGAGACCTGGGTTCAATCCCTGGAGAAGGGAATGGCAATTCACTCCAGTATTCTTGCCGGGAGAATTCCATGGACAGAAGAGCCTGGCAGGCTGCCCCCCATGGGGTTGCAAAGAGTCGCAAAGAGATACAAAACCAGAGAGATATCTCTAGTTTTATATTTCTTTGTGCAAAGGTCAGAAAGAGATATAAAACCAGAGAAATAAAAAAAATGTTTTCCCCTGTGATGAGAACTAAGTTTACTCTCGACAACCTTCGTATGTAACATACAGCACTGTTGATTATATTTACCATGTTGTACCTTACATTCCTAGTACTTATTTTAGTTATAACTGCAAGGTGGTACCTTTTGACTACCTTCATTATGTTCCCCCTCCCCCTGCCTCTAGTAACCACAATCTGACTTCTTTTTCTATGAGTTCATTTGTTTCTGAAATGTAATTGATCTACAACACAATTCCTGTTACAAAATATAGTGATTTAATATTTCTCTACATTTCACGATGATTATCATGGTTAAGTCTAGTTACCAAGGAAGCAGTTTTTGAAGAGGGAGCATCAGGAGATAGAAAGCTAGAGAGAGAATTTGATCCAACACAGTAGTTAATAAAAGATTTTAGTAGGAATGTGATCTAGGCAGCTCTTTACTTCAGGAAATATAAAATTTGGTGGTCGGAAGAGCAGAAGATTAGATAGGAGGCTATACTTGTAATACAATTAATGATAAGAAGAGTGAATTGTAGGAAGTAAAGGGGAAGGGAGGGGACAAATTCATAATGGATGTAGAAGGAAAATGGTTTGGGCACTGATTAGGTGAAGGAAGGCGGGGGAGGGGTCAGAGGTGACTCAGGATTTGAACTAAACCTCTAGGCAGGCAGTACCCAAAATAGGGATGATAACGGTTGAAGAAAATATAAAGAGTTCTATAGTAGATGCCCTGAATTGTAGATACCTGTAAAACATCTAGAAGTAGATATCTAAAAAGCAATTGTAAATAGAAAATTGAAATTTGGGAGGTAGGTACAGTCTGAAGATACATGTATACAAGTTTTTGAGAACAGTATCACTTGTTAAACTAGATGCTGTGAAAATGCATTATCAGTAACAGAGGATAGGAAACATTTACCACAAAAATAGAAGGACCTGCTGACTCAATAAAATTTCTGGGAGTCGATAGCTGTTATCTTCTCGAAAGTCACTACAGCGTCCAGCCCCCTACTATTTAATGACGTGATTTTTGATGTGTGACATTGTAAAGTGTGTCTCAGTTTCAGAAGTAATTTGTAACAGTTGGTGCTTGGTTCCAACTCATTCCATTGATGATGTTTAAAAGCCAAAAGCATTGAGTAGGATCCAGTGCGAGAAAAGATTGCTCAGGTGGTCCAGACTAAAGGGTAAACAGTTCTAATGTTTGGTTTTGTATGACCCTGTTGAGACCTCTGGTGCTCAGTGTATCTGTATCAAAATTAAAGACTGTTTGGACTCTAGGGAAAGCCACAGTAGGAGAATCAAGTAGAATTTCCAGAGTTTAGAATAAAACCTTATCAAGTAATTCTTTTCATTTTGAGAAAGAGCTCACTCTTACTGGGTTCTGGTGGACTGTGGAATCACAAGCCCTCCCACCCCAAAATGTTCCCAAGCTGCCCTGCTGTTTATTTGACTGCCTTTTGTAGGCATGAGCTACTTAAGTACAAGATGCTTTGGCTTCTTCATCTGTGTGCCTGAATCCTAGCAGGGTGTTTAAGCACTTACTCATTGCTCAAAACATACTGGTTAAAAGTTCATTCCTTGGCTCTATAGTTATTGATATCTGCTAAGGACACATGAGGAAAAAAAATTACTATAATATATAATATATATTATAGATATACTATGATAGATTTGTATTTATATCTTTAAAATAGAGGAAGATTTGAAAGAACATTAATATTCAACAGTAGAGAAATGCCTGACTAAATTATGGGATGTAGACAGAATATTTCACAATCATTAAAAGCTGTGATTTTGAAAAAAACATTGACGACATGATAATATAAGTAGGATATAGTCCTAAGTTTAAATTATAATGTCTAACACTGTACACACAGCATGCTGAGTTCTATCTTTAAATTCATCTGTGCTTGAAGGAAATATATGTGGCAGGAATTCCTCTTAGAGCGAGGGCTGTTTTTGTTTAGGATGATATATTGAGCCTAGTAGTAGTGTGTGCTCAGTTGAGTCTGACTATTTGCAACCCCATGGACAATAGCCCATCAGTCTCTGTCTATGGAATTTTCCAGGCAAGAATACTGGAATAGGTTGCCATGCCCTCCTCATGGGATCTTACCCACCCTGAGTTTGAACCTGCATCTTCTGCATCTCCAGTATTGACAGGTGGATTCTTTACTGCCAGCACCATCTGAGAAGCCTATTTTGAGCCTAATACAATAGCAAATAAAACACAGAAATTATATGTTAGTAGTAAAAATGAAGCAGAGTGAAGAGAGTTACAAAGGGGCTGTACTTTACATAAGGTGGTCATGGAGGTTTTCTCTGATTGGTCACATCAGAGCAGAAACTTGGGGTGTAGGAGATAAACCAGTCTATTTGTTTGCTGGTGAAAATGATCCAGTAAAAAGAAAAATTTTGACAATGGAATGGAGAGAAGGGATGGTCACAGGAACTATGTCCTTGATTAGGCACAGGTGAGAAGTTAGCCTTAGCTGTGAGTGAAATGATTCCTTCACCATGAAGGCAGGGCATGTGGCTACTATTACTGTAGGTTAAAAGTTTATGAAAGTTCTCTATTGATTGCATCTATCTTCCCAGTACAGTAGAGGGAAGGTCATCAAATAAGAGTCAGAGTAAGAGAAGAGGAGATGTATAAAATAGTCATGTATGAGAATGGGAGTTGATCAATATTTAATTACAAAGTATATAACAATTTCTATTTTGTGTATCTGGGGTGAATTTTTTATTTATCCGTAATTACAGTTGTTGTTGTTGTTTTTTTGTTTTGTCTCCATGTCACTTTATATCTTTTCCATTTCCTTGTAACCAAAGTGGTTAATCCAGTGGCAAACGGACAGAAAATAGAAATGAAGAGAACTTTCTTGGTTCTTGAGCTTCTAAGGCAATTTGTCGTAACTGTCTCTTTTCTGCTAGTGAAATAATAGGATTTTTCTCACTGTTTCTCAACAGGGTGGTGGTGACTGTCCAGAAATGAGTATTGGAGCTATAAAAATTGCCTTGGAAATTTCCCTTCCTGGGTCTTTCATCTATGTTTTCACTGATGCGCGATCCAAGGATTATCGACTCACTCATGAGGTGCTGCAGCTTATCCAGCAGAAACAGTCACAGGTGAGTAGGAGTCAACCCCCCAGCCCCCAGTTTTCCATCTGAATGCAGCTGTAAGAAATACAGCATGTAAGAGATTGCCTCACCTCTCACTATCCCATGTGTGGCAAATGTCAACAGCTACAATTATGGATCCATATATAAGGGCTCCAATATGTATGTATGTGTGATTTAATGTAAATAGATATGTGATATTTGTACATAGCATGTAAATGCATTGTTTCACAATATGGAAAAGAAATGATTAGGGTTTAATTAAGATATTTGTTATCATCTTATCCATATAACTGACAGAAGCACAGCCCTAACAGAAAAGCCTGTATTTCCAATGTCACCTCGTATGTGAAATCTTGTCTGAGTCAATTACTCATTGTATCAGTTAGCTATTGCTGAGTAACAAGCTGTTCTAACTCTCAGTGACTTAAACAATAGTCATGTATTTCTCACGTGTTTGTCGGGCTCAGTTGCCCTAGGCTCTGCTTGCTCACTTGTGTATCTAGGCAGAGTTTGGTTTTGGCTTATCTCAGCTGAGCTCTGGGTGACTTGGCTCTTCCTTGCAAGTTTCTCCACCTCTTTCTGAGACCGGTAATCTAGTTTAGGTATAATCTTGTCATGACCAAGGCAGAAACACTAAGAGATCAAGTGGAAATACACAAGGCAATGGCACCCCACTCCGGTACTCTTGCCTAGAAAATCCCATGGATGGAGGAGCCTGGTGGGCTGCAGTCCATGGGGTCGCTACGAGTTGGACACAACTGAGTGACTTCACTTTCACTTTTCATTTTCATGAATTGGAGGAGTAAATGGCAACCCACTCCAGTATTCTTGCCCGGAGAATCCCAGGGACGGGGGAGCCTGATGGGCTTCCATCTATGGGGTCGCACAGAGTCGGACACAACTGAAGTGACTTAGCAACAGCAGCAGCTTGAGTGTCAGTTTGGAACCAGTAGAATGTGCATTTTGCCTTGTTCTCATGGCCAAAACTGCCAGGAGATCCAACCAGTCCATCCTAAAGGAGACCAGTCCTGGGTGTTCATTGGGAAGTACTGATGCTGAGGCTGAAACTCCAATACATTGCCCACCTTATGTGAAGAGTTGACTCATTGGAAAAGACCCTGATGCTGGGAGGGATTGGGGGCAGGAGGAGAAGGGGACGACAGAGGATGAAATGGCTGGATGGCATCACCGACTCGATGCACATGAGTTTTGGTGAACTCCAGGAGTTGGTGATCGACAGGGAGGCCTGGCATGCTGCGATTCATGGGGTTGCAAAGAATCAGACACGACTGAGCGATTGAACTGAACTGAACTATGGCCAAAACAAGTCAGATTTCCAAGTTTTGATTCATAGATAACAAAGTAAACTTTACCTCTTTTGTAAAGTTAACTTCAAGATCACCTGTAAATTGCGTGAATCAGGAAGATACACACACACACACACACACGCACACACACACATATATATACACACACACACACACACACACACATATCTCCCACTTGCCTGGCAGTATGTTAATATACAGTAAGTGCTCAATAACCATATGGTGATTTCCCCAAATCCTTTAAATTATCTTCTTTTTTTCAAAAACTGTAGGTGGTATTTGTGCTTACTGGAGATTGTGATGACAGAAGCCATATTGGATACAGAGTCTATGAAGAAATTGCCTCTACAAGTTCTGGTCAAGTGTTCCATCTGGACAAAAAACAAGTTAATGAGGTCAGTTTAATAAAGTGGGTCTACTTTATTATTCACTACCTTATCAATATCAGTTGGGCAAACCTAATTGTGTCAGTTTGGATTTCAAGAACAATTCAAACAAAAAGGCTTTTCCCCCTGGGCTACATGTTAATAAAGGCATTAAACTGATGTGCAGAAGCATAGGTTTATCTTGTATTAATTTCTAGACAGTGTTATGCTATGCTGATAAATTATTTAGATTTGAGTATACATTTATTTAAAATTCATTTGTTTGTATTTCTGATGTAAAGCTTTTGGCTAACTGGTAAAATGAGGCTTGATTTGACTCTTCCTTGATTCATTTTACATTTGTTCACTAAACTAGAATATAAGAAGTTAGTTATTGAGCCAAATTCTAATGAAGTTTGATCTGCAAAATAAAAAATAAAAACTATTGCCCAATAACTATATACTTACCTAAAAATTTTTATGATAGTCTATAACGTATATATTAAGAAAATCTTTGTGGTTTCTAAAAATGTGTTTGAGGTATGTTTAATTGTCGTGATTCTCTCTTTCTGTTACTTCGCCTTGACCCTACCTGTGATGATAAAATTTTGTTTACTTATTTGGCTCCCAGGTAAGTTTCTAGGAACATGCCAAAAAAAGATAAGATATTACATTTGCATAATTCATGTTTGATTTGTTGTGGTCAGGGTATCTATCAAATTTTATTTTTTGTTTGTCATTACTGCAATTAGTATTAAAATTTTCCTTAATGAACAGTTTTCAACTATTGAAGAATAACAGCATGATTAACTGTATTGTGTGTGTTTCTATAAACACACATACATAAATATATATCCACAGATATATACACACATACTCATATATATACATACATGTGGATGTGTGTGTGTTATTTTCCTCTTTTTTTGTGATCTAATATGTGGTAAACACTGAAGTTTCTGATATGAGCTAAAAAGATGGGTTTTTTTTTCTTTGTAACACAGGATTTTACATATATATAATATATATATTATATATACATTTATATATTTATAAAAATTTGGCTATAGATATGCTCTATATGCTGTATAGATATGCTCTATATCCATATATAGACATGTTCCAGATATATATAAAGTATCTGGAGCATATTATGCTTAGTCAAATAAGACAGAGAAAGACAAATACCATATATTTTCACTTTATATGTGGGATCTAAAAAAAATAATATAAACGGACAGATGTAACAAAACAGAAACGGACCCACAGAGAACAAATTTGTGATCACCGGAGGGGAATGGATGGGGAGAGGGCAAAATAGGTGAAGGGACTTAAAAGGTACAAACTAATAAGCATAAAATAAATAAGTTTTAAGGATCTAATGGACAGCACAGGGAATATAGTCAATAAACAAGTTCTGTTCATTTCATGACAAACTTCCTTGTCTTGAAAGAAATGGTTCACTATGTTCTCTTACAACTAAAGAGTTCCTATTAGATCATGCAGGAACTAAGGGCACATTGCAAATTTCTAGAGTAAATAATTTAGTTAAAATATTTTTTATTAATATATGATACACAAACATGGAATATTGCTTTAGTGTAAACAAATTTTCTTGTAAGAAACAGCCTTTGGAGGAAACCATGACTTGAGTCCGAATTGTGTCCATTGTGGTGGTTGACTCACTAAGTCATGTCTGACTCTGTGACCCCGTGCACTGTAGCCTGCTAGGCTCCTCTGTCATGGGATTGTCCAGGCAAGAATACTGGAGTGGGTTGCCATTTCCTTCTCCAGGGGATCTTCCTGACCCAGGAATTGAACCCGGGTCTTCTGGGTTGCAGGCAGATTTTTTACTGACTGAGCTACGAGGGAAGTGTCCCTGAGCTTTGAGGAAAGCTATGAGGGAAGTGTCCCTCAGTGTCCACTGTAGCAATTCAGAAATGCCTGGGCAGGTCTGACAACTACAGGGGGAGACCTTAACAGTTACTTGAATAAACATCTGCATGAGAGTTTGGGAGCCTGAAGTTGGAGAAGAGTGCAAGGTGTCTCTCTCTGGAACTAGGTTTCTTGTCCTTTGACTTTGTGCTTGACCCTAATGATGGGAATGGCAACATTTGGAGTTGTTTTTAACGTAGGATTATGTACGACTCGGGTACAGTCAATATCATTAGCATGAAGTAGGGCATAGTGGAGAAGAGCATCACTCTCTCTTATATCACCCACTTAGGGGGTTATGAGGCTTTTGGGGGAGTGGTAGTGGCATTCAGTGCAGACAGATGGGGCATTGATGGCAACAAAGTATACCATGCCCAGAGGACAGGGTGGTTCCCAGCAGAAGGTACTATAGAAGAGAAGAGGTGAGAAGAGTCATGGCCACGGTCAGTAGGCACCTAGTTCATTTGAAAGAGCAGCTGACTGAACCTGCACGCATAACTTGGAGATTCTCAAAACAAATTGGATGAACTTCTAGACCTTTGTCAACAAAGGTCTGTCTAGTCAACGCTATGATTTTTCCAGTAGTCGTGTATGGATGTGAGAGTTGGAGTATAAAGAAAGCTGAGCGCTGAAGAATTGATGCTTTTGAAATGTGGTGTTGGAGAAGACTCTTGTGAGTCCCTTGGACTGCAAGGAGATCCAATCAGTCCATCCTCAAGGAAATCAGTCCTAAATATTCATTGGAAGGACTGATGTTAAAGCTGAAACTCCAATACTTTGGCCATCTGATGCAAAGAACTGACTCATTTGAAAAGACCCTGATGCTAGGAAAGTTTGAAGGCAAGAGAAGGGGATGACAGAGGATGAGATGGTTGAATGGCATCACCAACTCAATGGACATTAGTTTGAGTAAACTCCAAGAGTTGGTGATGGACAGGGAGGCCTGGCGGTCTGCAGTCCATGGGATCGCAAAGAGTTGGATAGGACTGAGCGACTGAACTGAAACTTCTAGGGAGAACCTTAGAACTTTATTGTTGGGTTTCCCTTGTGGCTTAGTGGTAGAATATCCACCTGCCAGTATAGGAGACACAGGTTCGACCCCTGGGTCCGGAAGATCCTTTGGAAGGAAATGGCAACCCACTCCAGTATCTTCTTGGGAAATCCCATGGACAGAGGAGGCTGGCGAGCTACAATACATGGGGTCATAAAGAGTCAGACATGATTTAGTGATTAAATGATGACAAACATAGGGCAATATTAGGATTGGGTCCCAGAGCTAGACTATAACCTTGTCTGTCCCATTAGTGTGACAATTTATATTCATACACTCAGAGAAAATTGACTTATGAAAAATTGAAAATACTATTATCTTAAATGAAGATTATAAGCCCTACAGAGGTACAGACTTTCTTATTAAACAAATGGGGCGATGCGTAGTCCTAAGAAAGAATTCTGTTTTTCAGTCACTCAGTCATGTCCAACTCTTTGTGACCCCATGGACTGCAGCATACCAGTCTTCCCTGTCCTTCACTATCTCCTGGAGCTTGCTCCAACTCATGTCCTTTGAGTCGATGATACCATCCAACCATCTCATCCTCTGTTGCCCTCTTCCCCTTGTGCTTTCAATCTTTCCTAGCATCAGGGTCCTTACCAGTGAGTCAGTTCTTCACATCAGGTGGCCAAAGTATTGGAGCTTCAGCTTCAGCATCAGTCCTTCCAATGAATATTCAGGGTTGATTTCCTTTAGGATTGACGGTTTGATCTTGCAGTCCAAAGGACTCTCAAGTGTCTTCTCCAGCACCACAGTTCAAAAGCATCAATAATTCTGCACTCAGCCTTCTTTATGGTCCAAATTACCAACTAATTTATAGGAATAACAGTTTAAAAATTTTGGTATAAATTACAGAAAATTGTATAGATGTAGATATATCACAGAAAGTTAACCCACTGCTATGTTAATAGTCTTTTTCTCCTAGATTATCAGTTGATACCCTGATCTTTAAGTTCAGCTAGGCAGAAGAGGACTAGATAAAAGCATTACTAAAACTGCCCATTTTTATAAGCTGGAGTTTAATGCCAACCGGGATGGACTTTAATGTTTATGTCAACCATAGCAATTCTAATCCCCCTTTCAGTTGGTTCATGAAAGGTCATTAAATCTCAAAGAGACTTAGCTAAGGATGTCTTGGAAAAGATATTTTCTGTATATTGTCCTGCATGGATGTAAATCCCAAGTCTGGTGCAGACATCTTCATACAAGTCTGAGCTTGAAATAAATATGAGGGGGATTAAAGAGCTAAGGAAGTCCCGAGCCTTTGGATTAAGTCAACATTCAGACCATCCTACCTCTAAGCTCAAGAATTAGGGCAGTAATCTTTTTGTTTAAGCCAATTAGAGTTGAACATTACGGTACCTTACAAATAAATGCATCCTAACTTATAAAAGTGAAAAGTGAAAGTGAAAGTCATTCAGTCGTGTCCAACTCTTTGTGACTCCATGTCCATGGAACTCTCCAGGCCAGAATACTGGAGTGGGTAGCCTATTCCTTCTCCTGCGGATCTTCCTGACCCAGGAATTTAACTGGAGTCTCCTCCATTGCAGGCAGATTCTTTACCAACTGAGCTAGCAGGGAAGTCTTCCTAACTGATAAGAATTCTGTATTTTTTGGTGATATGGTCTCTGTAAGTCCCAGTTTCTTTGTAAAAGAAAATGGGGATATGTAAATATAAAATGGAGATAGTAGAATTATACATTTTAGGAAGTTGTTATATTAAATGAGATAATGCATATGAAATGTTCCTCCCAAGTTCCAATATAGGGTAAGTGCCCAATAAATGTTAAGTAGTATTGTTTTAATCCTTATAGTGTTGTTATTTTGCTTTCAAAGTAGGGAAATTGTGCCACTGTGTTTGTTAGAAACCAGATGGTTCGTTTTGCTGGGAAATACATTTGAGTGGGACAGTCTGGGAAGAGGCTGGAGAGATGGTTCTTTTTTTGATGTGTGTAAAAGAGATATTCTGAAGGGGTTTCTGGAGCCCCATAAACCAATATATTCCTTAAAACCACCAAAGTAAATGATTTTTTTAAAACAAAAAGCAGAATGACAGTGTTAAAATTGGATTTGCAAAATTTTTAGCATGTAATTTAGCCGTTTCTCTTTTCGAATTGTTCCAGATTCTCCTATTATGTAAATATTATAAACTCTAAGGAACCTAGATGCTATAATGATGTCTGCACATTTGATAGGTATAAGAACTGTGGTGAAGTCATACACATACTGAGTCCTTTCATTTTAATAGAGTGATTTTTTTCATCTTTTGTTTCCAAAGGAATCTGTTGATTATTGTGCTTTATCCTCCTAACCCAGTTCATCAGTTTCCTAAACGAGCAGGTTATATTTTGTGTCAACTCTCTCGAGATTACTTGAATTTTTTTTTTTCTTTCTTCCTGTTCATTTTTTTTGGAGAAGATCTAGGTATCTTTCATCTTTATTTAACATAAAAGAGAAACCAAAGAAAAGCAAGTATTTGGCTGAGCATCAGGGATATATAAGTCATTGTGTGGTATTACTCTTTGGCAATACAAGTTAAGACACATCTCAGAGATGCACTTAATTCACCTTTGAAGACGGAAAAGGACCTGAACAGTCTAAGTTTTTCATTTCTTTATAAACTGGGTGATTGTCAGTGATCCAATTAATGCTTCCTAGGTTTAAGTTCAAGTTTGAAATCTCAAAGTTACCCACAGATGTTATATTCTTGTGTCCAAGAACCTAACACAAAAGATCCATCATCCAGTGGGTGATTCACTTGTTCTGTTTCCCAATCCTTTCTGTCTACTGCTTCCAGCTGATATCTTCAAATGTCTCCGTTTCCAGTCCCCGCCCCAAAACCTCTCCCTCTACATCCCACACTTGTAGATTGCTTTTATTCCCCCCTCCTAAGTAATGCTGGCTAGCTGACTATGTTATAGCAGAAAGAAATTTTATTAAATAAAGAAATAATTGTCAAGAAATTTACATTTTTGAACGAGGTCAATGATGATATTTAGAAGTCCCATGAGAGTATATCTTAATGACTGTTATAACTTTCAGATTGTCAGTGTAGGGATGTTTTAATTCCAACATTGCTTTTTAATACCCAGGGCTTTCTTCTGGAGTGGTGCCCTGTGCTGCTCTGTTTGGCATAGACATATTCCTCTTGATTTTCTATCAGACATGAAAGACTCCTGTAACTCCTTTCTGTGGTCCAAGCGTAAGAAAATATGCTGTGTGATTAAGAAAATGACACCAGATCAGAATGATTGGGTGCTTGCTATGGCCTCTAAGCAAGAGATGAATTTTATTTTACTTCGTTTCATTTCACTTAATCCTTACTACTGCCTATAAGAAAGACACCATGAAACAGAGCCTCTGTATCAACCTAGAGGGGTGGGATGGGGCAGGAGATGGGAGGGAGGTTCAAAAGGGAGGGGATATATGTATATCTATGGCTGACTCAGGTTGAGGTTTGATAGAAAACAGCAGAATTCTGTAAAGCAATTATCCTTCAATAAAAAAATAAGTTAAAAAAAAAGACACCGTGAACATCACCTCTATTTCACAGATGAGGGGAAGAGGCCTAGGGAGGCAGACCATCTTGCTCAGGGTTAAACTACTGCTGGCTGTACATGTCCGAATGTAGGGGACATGTACATTCTTTATCATGTAACTGCACCCATAACCATGGTGAATCCTGCTTCTGATTTCCTCTTTTGTTTTTATCAGACGATGCAGTTTTAACAGTAAAGTGACACATCAGAGATTCCATCCTGATTCATTTGTTCAGCACATGATTGAGCTACCTGATGCTAGTCAGTGCACTGAACACTGGGAAAGCAAGATCTTTGAAGTTTCTTCATTGATAGATAGGAGAGAGCCACATGAGACTAATCAAATAGGGAAATTTCAATAGTTGTTCTTGTTCAGTCGCTCAGTCGTGTCTAACTCTTTGTGACCCCATGGACTGCAGCATGCCAGGCTTCCCTGTCCATCACCAACTCCCAGAGTTTGCTCAAACTCATGTCCATTGAGTCAGTGATGCCATCCAACTATCTCGTCCTCCGTCATCCCCTTCTCCTGCCTTCAATCTTCCCCAGTATCAGGATCTTTTTCCAATAATAGGCTCTTTGCATCAGGTGGCCAAAGTATTGGAACTTCAGCGTCAGTCCTTTCAGTGAATATTCAGGACTGATTTTCTTTAGGATTGACTGGTTTGATCTCCTTGCAGTTCAAGGGACTCTCAATAGTCTTCTCCAACAGTCAGTTCAAAAGATTCAATTCTTCAGTGCACAGCCGTCTTTATGGTCCAGCTTTCACATCCTTACATGACTACTGGAAAAATCATAGCTTTGACTATATAGAACTTTGTTGGTAAAGTAATGTCTCTGCTTTTTAATATGCTGCCTAGGTTGGTCATTGCTTTTCTTCCAAGGAGCAAGTATCTTTTACTTTCATGGCTGCAGTTACCATACACGGTGATTTTGGAGCCCAAGAAAATAAAGTTTGTCACTGTTTCCATTATTTCCCCATGTATTTGCCATGAAGTGATAGAACCTGATGCCATGATCTTAGTTTTTTGAGTGTTGAGTTTTAAGCCAGACTTTTCACTCTCCTCAATAGTACCCAGCACAATAGACCTGTACATCTGATCTGAACTGACTACCCTCTACTTTATAAGGGATTGGAAGGGCACTGAAAATGCTGTCTACTTTTCTTTGAATAAGTGGCAGAGTAGTAAAAGTCCAGGGTGTTAGGAATCTCAGTTCTAAGTTCTCCTCCTTTGTAGGCAAGACTGTCCCAACCACTGCTGAAGCCAACGTGCTCTGGGAGTTTACCATCAACTTTCTTACAGCAGCAAGGAGAGAGGGAAGTCATCCCAGAATTTTTACTCTAAGAATGATTAAAGAAGCAGGATATCAGTAATTATCTGAGCAGAAAAGAGATGGCTCACTCAGCAGGGGCAAAAGAAAGTTTAGTGAATAACAGACTACAAAGGTGTGGGCAGGGCTAAGCGCAGCCAACAGGCAATGGTGAAGCATTGAGAGTCCAGCAACAATAGAAGAGAGAGCTTGGACCAGCGCCCAGTTGAGATCGTCTGGCAGGCAAACTGCAGCCGTGGAGGATAAAGCCTGGGGAATCCTTCTTCGTGCTTTTCATTTCACCCAATCTAACTGGAAGCTGGGAGACCACGGAGCCCCTAGTGAAGCAGTTCTTAAAGGTCAGCATCCCTGGATGCAGAGCCTAATGGAGAAGGGCAGAGAATTGATCTGGACGGGCAAAATCAAAGTATCCAGCACAAGCAGAACTGTGCAGTGAAGACTCCAGGCCCTGGGACCATGACTCATAACCCAGCCAGAGGATGTTACAGAAGTTACACAGTCTTTCTCTCTCAGTTTCCTCATCTGAAAAAGAGGAGAATGATAGTACCTATCTCAAAGTTATTGTGTTTAGAACAAGAAATACTAACTGTTATTATTTTTATTTAGTGATGTATTCTAGTCAAAATATTCCAGCAACATTTTAAATTTTTTTCCTAAAACAAATATGTATTTAGTGTCCATCTGTGTTGAGATAACCAAAGGCAGCATGCTATGATGGGCCTTTAGGATCCCGGAGATCTGGATTTAAATGAGTATTCTGCCTTTAGCTAGTTGGAAACTTTCTTTAAGTTCTCTGAGACTTTCTTCATGTGATAACAGGCATAGTAATTAACTCACAGGACTGCCGTGAAGCTTAAATCAAATAAGGGACACATATAATAAGCCGAATAGAGTCCCAGGAAAATGGAAATCAGTGAGCCTGGAGGTCCTCCTACATCAGAGAGAACCTATGATTTTGATTTTATTATAGGTCCTTGGGATGTCCTTCTCCTGTGGGATATTTTGGTGAGCCCCACCTTTACAAATAAATACCCAAGGGAGAATGAACTCAGGCTAGTAAAGGCTTTGTGAGATTCTCAAATATTTACAGTTTCCCTGTATTTGTTATACTTTCTTATTTTCACATCGCAGTAAAACCATTTAAAGGTAAAGGGTTTAACTGCTTATTGTGGGATTAATAAGAATATCAATTATAGTCATAATAATATAGGTCACCCCTAGAGAGTGCTTATTATATTCCAGACACTATGCTGTGTGCATTCCTTTAATCATCATAGATCTATGGGCATTAGAAAAATGTTTAAACATTAAGTGATGTTATTTTTTGCCCCCCCCACCCCAAATGAACTCATGGCCTCATTTAACCATATTTGTAACCTATAAAACACTAGTGATAATAATAACATGATAAGCACTGTCAGGAAGCTCCGAAGAGAATAAATCCCACTTGCTCGAGAGTCTACCTGGAGTCAGCCTGTGTAGTTGCAGCTGCAGAGAAGAAAGAAACATAGGAAGAGGCCCTGGAGCCCTGCAGGGAAGGAAGCAGGGGTAGGTGATTAAGTGGAGAAGTGTCCTGGAGCCGAGGAGCGGACAGGTTCATGGAGTTCTGGAGGAAGACAGAACAGGGATCATCCTTCTGTATGTAACATGTATTGAGACTCTAAAGAAAACATCTTTATTTGTTTCCACTGGGAAGGGAAGAGTTGCATTTACTAGATATTTCAGAGGCGGTAACTGAAACCCAAGAAAATGACGTGGCAATTGGCAATTGATCAGGTGAAAAATATGAACAACCTGGCAACCAAGAGCCCCATTGATTAGAAATTACTGGATATATTTCTCTTGTGAGTTTTATACTCCTTTTCATTGAGGTCAGTATTGATATTAGAAAAGCTGTAAGCTTTTGCTGCAGGATGAATTCAGCACAGCCCCTTCCTACAATATTGCTAAAGGCTACTTGTGATTAGAATTCAGAGTGAGAGCTTTCCGTGTATGGACTTAATGATGAGACTCTGAACCCTGGGGTTTTGAAGTTAGTGCTCCAAAATGAGGTATCTGCCATTTTCTTTTCCTCTGTTTTAAGTTTCACTCCAGTCATTATTTCAAAAACATAACTTTGCTGACCTTAAAAATAAGTAGGAATGGGTGTTTCCTCTGAAATTTGAAAATGTATGAGATGGTTATAACATCTAGAAAGCTTCTGGAAATGTGTGAAAACAACACTTAAGTGTTTCCACTTATCCCTTCTTTGAATTCACCTAATTAAGTGTTGAAAATGAAGTGGAGAGCTCAGAGCGGATATTTTAAAATAATATGGATATCTCCACATCCACAAAAATACCAAAAAAGGAACACACACCTTAGTTCCAGTGGAATGCTTTCTTCCTTTATTATTATGCCGATTGCCATGTTGTCATGAGTGTGTGCTGGATACACACACTCCTGTCACTGTCTTATCTCTCCAGGGCACCTGGGCGTGCTTTACAGGTCACCAAGATGGCTAAATGAAGCCATGTGTACTTTATGGTTTCAGTTGTTTAGAAAAAAACAAAAGATAATTTATTGTTTAAAAAACTATTTATTGCTCACAGGCCTCTGAGAATGGGAACAGTTTTTCAAGATGGCATTTAAAGTATGCATAATACATAATATTTCTTGCATGTGGGGGGAAAAAGATGACTGTTCTCAATAGAATCTTATTTAGGCAAAATATACCAAAATTCAAAAACAGCCCTTCTCCAATGTGAAATACTGGGGAATAGGGAGTATTTAAAAGATATGCTCTGTAAGGAAAATGAGAATTCCACCTTGCATTTCATGGTTTCATTTTCCATGTTGGCTCTGGGAACTGTTTGAAGCACTAGTTACAAACTGTGGCGGTACTTTCTATAAGGGCCATGGGAGTCATACCCATGAAACAAAAATCCCTGCCTATGAAATGTAAAGACAGTCATGATTTTCATCTCTGGCATGACTTGTCTACAAAACTCAGAAAACAAATGGATACCACTCACTGAATTTTCTTTCTAAAACACCAAAAAAGCAAAGAGAAAGGAGAAAAGAAGCTGTTATAAATGCCTGAAAGAACATTCCTTAAAAAAAAAAAATTTAAGGGCAAATGTTAGCCAATAGATTATATGCATTTAACAGAATGAAAGGAGAAGGCAATGGCACCCCGCTCCAGTACTCTTGCCTGGAAAATCCCATGGACGGAAGAGCCTGATAGGCTACAGTCCATGGGGTCGCTAAGTGTCGGACACTACTGAGCGACTTCACTTTCACTTTTCACTTTCATGCATTGGAGAAGGAAATGGCAACCCACTCCAGTGTTCTTGCCTGGAGAATCCCAGGGACAGAGAAGCCTACTGGGCTGCTGTCTATGGGGTCGCACAGAGTCGGACACGACTGAAGTGACAGCAGCAGCAGCAGCAACAGGATGAAAATAAGTAGAAAAAGAAATAAACTTGTTTACTTAACTGATTCTTTTTTTTAATGTGCATTGCAAATTTTTTAAATGCTTTTTGTTTTTTATTGGGGTATTGCCAGTTAACAATGTTTTGATAGTTTCAGGTGAACAATGTAGCTGATTCTATTTTGATTTTTGTTCAGTTGCTCAGTTATGTCCAACTTTTTGTGTCCCCATGGGCAGTATCTCACCAGGCTCCTCTGTCCATGGGATCTTCCAGGTAAGAATATTAGAGTGGGTTGCCATTTTCTCCATTTTGATTAGAAGCTGAAGTAAAATATCGATCTTAACTGAGATGTCTTTAATTCAGTCAGTTACTTGCATAGGAGTCTTACTTGTCAAAAAGTTATAGTGTCAATCTCAGTCTTTGAAAAATTTATTCAAATCTGCACTGACTTGAAAGAAACAATCTGTTTTCTCCATTTTGAAGACTTGATGGAGTTAAAGATTTAAGTTGGGAGAAAAAAATGTCCCAAATGCTTGATATTTAAAACTGAAACAACTAATTAGCCTCTGAAATCACTGATTGTGATCTCTTAAAGAGTTTCCACAAAGGAACACAAGAAAATATGAAGAAAATTATTGAAGCAGATAAAATTCTACTGAGCCATTTTCATAGAACCTCAACAATTTTGGTTATTTCCTTTCATATTTTATCTATTTAAAATTTAAATGTTCCTGTTAAAGTTTTTTGTTTATAGACAAAGCATATGTCTGTGTTAAAATAGTAGGTACACTTTCTCCATCTATGTACACACATAAAATATATATGTCAGAGTATATCTGATCTTATTTCAGAAAGAACAAGAGAACACATTTAAGAGGTGATATACCTGTCGTTTCAAAAAATACTGTATTTTATAAAGATTTATATTGTTAAGAAAGCAATTACAAAGCAATAAGGATTTACTGTGTAGCACAGGGAACTGTAGTATCTTGTAATAACCTATAATGGAAAAGAATCTGGAAAAGTGTATATACATACATATATGTAAGTATATACACACACATTTATGTATATATGCATGTACATACATACATATATGGGACTTCCCTGATGGCTCAGTTGGTAAATAATCTGTCTGCAATGTAGGAGACCTGACTTTGATCCCTGGGTTGGGAAGATCCCCTGGAGAAGAGAATGGCAACTCACTCTAGTATTCTTGCCTGGAGAATGCCATGGACAGAGGAGTCTGGTAGGCTGAAGTCCCTGGGGTCACAAAGTGTCAGACACGGCTAAGCGGCTAACACTTTCTTTCACTTTCTTTTCATATACATGTGTGTGTATGTATATACAAACACACACACATATATCCCTGGTGAAGGGCCCACTTCAATATTCTTGACTGGAGAATCCCATGGAGAGAGGAGCCTGGCGCGCTACAGTCCCTGGGGTCACAAAGAGTTGGACGAGACTGAAGTGACTTGGTAGGCACACATATACGTATATATGTACATACTAAGTTTTATACCTTAAACTAACAAAACATTGTAAATCAACTATAGTGGGAAAAAAATGGGAAAAAAGAAAGCCAATTACATTTAATTGTCCAATCTAGGAATTATTAAAGACAGCAAGATTTTTTTTTGGTGAAAATTTAGTGAGATCATGTGTCGTAATTATTTTGAAAAGGACCTAATTTGAATCTTGGGAGGAAGAATTTTGGAATCTTAGTCCCTTCTTACCCAAAAAGCTTCTGAATGTCTAGGCCCGTTGCTCCATCTGGCCAGACATCTGTTTGCCCAGGATGCCAAACGTCTTTTGTTTATCATAGAAGTGGGGGATAAGAGGCCTGGTTACCACACACTGCCTCCACGTCAAGAGGTACTGTTAGCAGTTATCTTTAATAATTGTAATTAATAGTTTGGCCTGAGGTAATTGGACATCATTAATCTCTAGACATAGATGAGTTTATATAATTTTCTAATTTTCTTTGGTTAATTGCCTATCCAGAAGTCCTTTTATATAATTACTATTCATTTGGAAAAAAATCATAACTTTTATATGAAAAACATGTTTAGATACATGTTGCAAGGAAAGAGTTGGTTGGTACTTTTGGCAGAAATAATTGTATCATTTAAAAGTAGTTTAATACCTCTGGAGAAAGCATATGAATTTGTTTCTTTAAAAGGCAGTTTAAAGGATTTCATGAATTGAATACATGTATTGAAGCTGCTGTCTGTGGGGTCGCACAGAGTCGGACATGACTGAAGCGACTTAGCAGCAGCAGCAATAGCAGCAGCAACATTGAATACAAAGAGTGAAGAAAACCCATGATTTTATTTCTAATATTTCTGTATAGTGAATCAACAGACAGCTTTGAAAACAGTAGGATTATTTAGGGACGTGATAGGCAATTCCATGAAGATACTAGGTTGCAAATGTAGGTAAATGCCAAATACATATCATGATTTATCTTTATTTGCATTTGTTTCAGCATAAATTAGAAATGTTCATCGGGGACAATCTTAATTTTTTGCTTCTATTTCTGCAGTAGCAAAGAGGGGATGAAAGAGTTAAGAGTCAAAGTAAGGGTAGTTTTATATAAGAAATTTCCTTGTGATTTAGAGTAAATAAATGGAAACAGAGTCTATGCTTCATATATTTTCCAGGTTTCCTTATGCATTCCTGGAATGAACCAGCTGTAATCGGGTTATAAAAGCAAAGTATTTTGAGAGATGGTATGAGCTACTTTTGATAGCTCCCTTGTAACATTTTGTACATGATTTGGCTTTATGACAAAAATTACAAATGGCTTTTTTCTTTTTTGCTAAAGACCCCAGAAAAAAATGCACTTTAAGGTCTTTTACCATATAATTTAAACAACTTCAGTGTGAATGAATGAATGAAGAGAAAGAAAAAGAAGATTTTCAAAATTCTTGATTATAATCTTCAATAGACACAGATCATTTACTTTCAAAATACCATTGTTTGAATATTGTATTAACTTTTAAAATTATGAACTTGTGGAAAAACACATGGTTTTGTTAAAACCATTTAAAATTTGAATATTAATTTCCTCTGGGAATAGGAAGAAAGTCATCATAATTAGTAACCCATTTGTAAAAATTTGCCCATTATCCATTCAAATAATATTTATTAAATTAATATATTGATTCAATAATTTGATAATGAATTTTAAAATTTAATCAAATTAGTAAAAGTAATAATTAAAATTATTGTTCCTTCAAAGGGTGTTTATTGAAATTATATATCTGGTAAGACTTTAGTTTAAAAAAAACATTAATCATTTACATATATATGCATATTTAAAAATTGGAAAGGTCGTACCTAAATATGCTGATGCAATTACTGTACAGGTAATTTTAATATTTTTTATTTTATGTACTTTTATAAAATTTTAAAAATAATGAATGTGCATGCATGCTAAGTTGCTTTAGTTGTGTCCAACTCTGCAGCCCTATGGACTGTAGCCTGCCAGGCTCCTAAGTCTCCTGCATTGGTAAGTGGGTTCTTCACCACTAGCACCTCGTGGGAAGCCTCACAATAATGAATATATTACTTTGAAAATAAAATAAAAACAGTGAAAGCATTTTCAGTTAAAAAAAAAAATCAAATACCCTGCATATACTTAGAGACCAGGTTTATAGCAAGGCTCTACACTGCAGCGAAAGGATGAAGCACACAGAGACCCAGTGTCTCAAGATACCAGATTCTGAAATCTGGGAGGACATAGGTCAAGTCTCACTCATCCAAAAGCAAAATGAAAAACCAAACCCCACCTTCTAAATTTTGCTTCTTTCTTCTTCATCAGATTTGTTGAATGGTAATTACTTCGTCCCCTCATACATATTTATTCTGGCATCTTAATTTTCACTCTCTCCACCCAGTTAGAACTATTCATGTAATCAAAGACTAACCTCAGTCTTGATTCTTCTTAGTAAAAGGTGACACTGTAGGCCATTTAGCTTTTTTTTTTTGGAAACCCCCTTGCCCTGAAAATCCCTAATATGGTTAATGTTTTAATCCCTAAAATGGTTAAGTAGATCTCCATTGCTTCTCTGCCTCCTTTGCCGGTACTTCTTCTTCCTCTTATTCTAAATGTCTGTCTTTCCACCTTGGCTAGCTTCTGAGTATACCCTTTCTCTTGATATTATAACTTAGGCTTTTCTTCCTTTCTCTGTTGTTTCTCTTCTTTCCCCAGTTCATTTAGATCCTTACTTACATGGCTCTTTCTCCTGGAAGTATTATTTAAAATGGCACTTTTCGTTTTCTGTTCTAGTTCCCATTATCCTATTTAATTTCTTATGGCATTTCTCTCTGTCTAGATTTATATTATAAATCCATTGCTGCTGCTCAGTCACTCAGTCATGTCCAGCTTTTCACAACCTTTGGACTATACCCTCCAGGCTCCTCTGTGCATTTGACATGCTCATTTTTAGAGTTCGCCTTTGCTCTTGATATTACCACCCTTCCTGTATTCATCCCAGCCCAAATGGCGTGAGTCGTCTTTGCCACCTTCCCTTCCTGACTTGCAGTCAGTTATTAAAATGCTTTCCATTCTGTTTTCACACTAGCTTTCCCAGTCAGCACATCGTTTCTTCACCTGATGTCTCATGTAGTCTGTGGGCATACGGTTGTTTTACTTCTCTCTCTGTCATTCTCTTAGTTCAGTTCAGTTCAGTTGCTCAGTCGTGTCTGACTCTTTGCAACCCCACGAACCGCAGCACGCCAGGCCTCCCTGGCCATCGCCAACTACTGGAGTCCATCCAAACCCATGTCCGTTGTGTCAGTGATGCCATCCAGCCATCTCATCCTCTGTTGTCCCCTTCTCCTCTGGCCCCTATTCTTTCCCAGCATCAGGGTCTTTTCAAATGAGTCAGCTCTCTGCATGTGGTGGCCAAAGTTCTGGAGTTTCAGCTTCAACATCAGTCCCTCCAATGAACAGCCAGGGCTGATCTTTAGGATGGACTGGTTGGATCTCCTTGCAGTCCAAGGGACTCTCGAGAGTCTTCTTCTTTTTTTTTTTTTTTAAATTTTATTTTATTTTTAAACTTTACAATATTGTATTAGTTTTGCCAAATATCAAAATGAATCCGCCACAGGTATATACCTGTGTTCCCCATCCTGAACCCTCCTCCCTCCTCATACCCTCCCTCTGGGTCGTCCCAGTGCACCAGCCCCAAGCATCTAGTATCGTGCATCGAACCTGGACTGGTGACTCATTTCATACATGATATTCAAAACCATCAATTCTTTGGTGCTCAATTCTCTTATGTATTTATATCTTAATTTTTTGCTGTATTCTCTTCACTCATTTATTCATTCAACAATGCTGAGGCCTATCTCCTATATGTTAGTCTTTAAGGATTCAGTTTTAAGCAAAAATAGATGTAGTACACATTCTCATGGTGCAAAATGGTTTCAGAGAGAGCAGCTATGTATAAAGTCTGGGGGATTTGGAGGCTGTGGTGAGAAAGTGAGATGTATGGGGCTACCTTTGTTGATATCCAGTCCCTTGATGTGGCTGTGGGAGTCTGCGGCTGCAATGAAGTGGTGATGTGGTTACAGGAGGCAAGAAGGTCAAGGTATTTGAGAAGCAGGTAACAGATCATCTGTGTGAATGTGGAAATGACTGTGTTGACAAGGCTTGGAATAGAAAGGCAACTGGCCAGGTACCAAAGTCTTCAGTAAATAAGGAACAGCAGCAATAGAACAGTAAAGATGGATTGAGACAGGTTTCAAAGTAGCTGGGCTTTATTCGAGGTGGGGCAAGCAGTAGTGAGGAAAAAGAAAGCCACCCCACCCCCTCTAAAATATATGGGGTACAGAAGAATGAACATCCTTCATTAAAAGAACGTTATCAAAGAAGAAACTTGCCTAAGTGACATATTTCCGTTGAGGTTAGGAAGTATTTTGAAGTTTTGGTGAAGACTGGGAGTAAGGGGTCCATCAGTGGAATGGGGTTTTTAGAAATCACAGTGAAAGTTTTGGGCTCTAAGGATCAGGGAAAAGTTAAGGTACTAGGAAGAAGGCACAGAACAGAATGAGGTTGATGGGATTTCAGTCCTAGAGGATGTCCAGGTTTAAGGTAGAGTGAGCCGTATGAGTTCAGTTACAATGTACGTCTTCCTATTTTTAGTTGAAGTATAGTTAATGTACAGTATTAATAGGTGTACAGTATAGTGATTCACAATTTTTAAAGGTTACACTGTATATATAGTTATTATAAAACGTTGACTATATTCTCCACGTTGTAAATGTATTCTTGTAGCTTATTTTTTGCATAATAGTTTGTACCCCTTAATCCCTTCCTACGATCTTGCCCATCACCCCATGCCCTCGCCCCACTGATAACCACTCATTTGTTCTTAACATCTGTGATTCTGCTTTTTTCTGTTATAGTCACTAGATTATTGTCTTTGTAGATTCCATTTGTAAGTCATATCATACCTTCCTCTGCCTATTTACTTTATTTAGTCCTTCCACGTTGCTGCAAATGGCAAGGTTTCATTCTTTTTTATGGCTGAGTAGAGAAGGCAATGGCACCCCATTCCAGTACTCTTGCCTGGAAAATGCCGTGGACGGAGGAGCCTGGTAGGCTGCAGTCCATGGGGTCGCTCAGAGTCGGACAGGACTGAGCGACTTCACTTTCACTTTTCACCTTCATGCATTGGAGAAGGAAATGGCAACCCACTCCAGTGTTCTTGCCTGGAGAATCCCAGGGATGGGGGAGCCTGGTGGGCTGCCGTCTATGGGGTCGCACAGAGTCAGACACGACTGAAGCGACTTAGCAGCAGCAGTATTCCATTGTGTGATATATATATCTCCTGCATCCTCTTTTATCCATTTCTCTGTTTTTGGACACTTGCTTTCATTTCTTAGTAATTGTAAATAATGCAGCTGTGAACACTGGAGAGTATGTGTATTTTTGAATTAGTGTTTTTGCTTTTTTCAGATAAATACCCAGAAGTAGAATTGCTGGGTCATATGGTAGTTTTATTTTTAGTTTTTTGAGAAACCTCCATACTCTTTTTCTACAGTGGCTGCACCAATTTACATTCCCATCAACAGGGTAAGAGGGTTCCTTTTTCTCCACATCCTTGCCAACATTTTTTTTTGTGTGTATTCTATTTGATGATATTTATCCTGAAAAGTGTGAGGTGATGTATCATTGTGGTTTTGATTTGCATTTCTCTGGTGATTAGCAATGTTGAGCATCTTTTCATGTGCCATCAATGTTTCATTGTTGGAAAAATGTTCAGATCTGCTCATTTTTAAATTGGGCTGTTTATTTTTGATGTTGAGTTGTGTGAGCAGTATGTTGGATATTAGTCCCTTTTCAGTCATGTCATTTGCAGATATTTTCTCCTATTCAGTAGGTTGTCTTTTTGTTTTGTAGATGGTTTCCTTTGCTGTGCAAGAGCTTTTAAGTTTAATTAGGTCCCATGTGTTTATTTTTGCTTTTATTTCCTATATTTTAGGAGATAGACCCCAAAAAATATTGTTAGGATTTATGTCAAAGAGTGTTCTGCTTATATTTTCCTCTTGGAGTTCGTTTCCGGTCTTACATTTAATCCATTTTAATTTTATTTTTGAACACGGTGTTAAGAGAATGTTCTCATTTCATTCTTTTGTACTTAGCTGTTTGATTTTCCCAGCATCGCTTACTGAAGAGACTCTCTTTTCTCCATTGTATATTCTTGTCTCTTTTGTTGAGATTAATTGACCATAAGAGTGTGGGTTTATTTCTGGGCTCTCTGATCTGTTCCATTGATCTAAACATCTGTTTTTGTGCCAGTACCATACTCTTTTGATTACAAGATACACTTCTTTTAGTTTCTCTGATGCACTTTGTTTTATCGTCTGAGACTTTGGATGGGCTGTTCCTTTCTTCCAGAAAACTTTCCAGACTCTGTATCAGTAACCATCAACCCCTTATCTTCCCTTAACCTGGCTAATTCCCATTAATCCTTTAGTTTCATGTTAGAAGTGATTTCCCTTTGTGGTCCTCCTTGAATCCCCAAGTTTGGGCTAGGTAACTGTCCTTTGTCCATCTCTTACTGTATCATCGTTTTATGTAATATAGTGTATCTACTCTTGTAGCCTATAAACTCCACATGAGCCTGAACTGCTTTTGTTTGTATATTTCTGCTGCCTACCAGAGTGCCAAGCATATAATAGACTAGCAGAAACTTGCTGTCTGTTGAATGAACAAATGCAGAATTAAAATACTGGAATTAAGTTGAGATTTCGACTGGAAGAAATCCCCAGCAATTTCCACATTTACATAAAATCTCAGATCTTCTGTTCAGTGTCGTGGAAAACTGAAGAAGAAAGGAATTGTCTGGCTAATAGTTTCACCATGCATAGGGAGACCCTGTATCTAAATTTAGCCATGTTCCATGTAAGCAGGGATGCTGAGTCTAAGTAAGAGCCTGATGTTGTCAACTACAAACTGGTACTTGCCATGGGCGCTTGCAATCTAGCTCTGCAAGGATTAAATCCTGGGCTGCTGCTGAGCTCCAGGGCACGCTGAAGGAGTTCAGGGTGCAAAGCAGAAATGAGGCTCTCTATGCTCCAGGAAAACTGGCAGGAGAGGTTTGCAGATAGTTAGCTATTAGGAGCTGACTTTATGAGCCCAATTCTTCTATCTCCTCATATCTAGAAAAGCACTAAAATCCTCTACGAACTTCTCAGGGAACACTAGTGGTGAAAACCTGGCCTGCCAACATAGGAGATGCAAGAGACACGGGTTTGATCCCTGAGTCAGGAAGATCCCCTGGAGTAGGAACTGGCAACTTCCTCTGGTATTCTTGTCTAGAAAGTCTGTGGACAAAGGAACCTGGTGGGGCTATAGTCAGTGGGGCCACAAAGGGTCAGACACGAATGAGCGACTGAATAGCAAAACCAAAGTCCTTCATGGTGACGATTGTTTCTCTTGACTAGCAGAAACTTCACAAGACCATAGAAATGTACACCCCCTTTCAGTTCAGTCAGTCAGTTCAGTTGCTCAGTCCTGTCCAAATCTTTGCAACCCCATGGGCGCAGCACAACAGGCCTCCCTGTCCATCACTAACTCCCGGAGTTTACTCAAACTCATGTCCATTGAGTTGGCCATGCCATCCAACCATCTCATCCTCTGGCGTTCCCTTCTCGTCCCGCCTTCAATTTTTCCCAGCATCAGGATCTTTTCCAGTGAGTCAGTTCTTCACATCAGGTGGCCAAAGTATTAGAGTTTCAGCTTCAGCGTCAGTCCTTCTGATGAATATTCAGGACTGATTTCCTTTAGGATAGACTGGTTGGATCTCCTTGCTGTCCAAGGGACTCTCAAGAGTCTTCTCCAACACCACAGTTCAAATGCATCAATTCTTCGGTGCTCAGCTTTCTTTGTAGTCCAACTCTCACATCCATACATGATTACTGGAAAAACCATAACTTTGACCAGATGGACCTTTGTTGGTAAAGTAATGTCTCTGCTTTTTAATATGCTGTCTAGGTTGGTCATAACTTTTCTTCCAAGGAGTAACTGTCTTTTAATTTCATGTCTGCAGTCACTATCTGCAGTGATTTGGAGCCCCCCAAAATAAAGTCTGTCACTGTTTTCATTGTTTCCCTGTCTATTTGCCATGAAGTGATGGGACCATATGCCATGATCTTAGTTTTTTGAATGTTGAGTTTGAAGCCAACTTTTTCACTCTCCTCTTTCACTTTCATCAAGAGGCTCTTCAATTCCTCTTCACTTTCTGCCATAAGTGTGGTGTCATCTGCATATCTGAGGTTATTGATATTTCTCCCAGCAATCTTGATTCCAGCTTGTGCTTCATTCAGTCCAGTATTTCTCATGATGTACTCTGCACATAAGTTAAATAAGCAGGGTGACAATATACAGCCTTGATGTACTCCTTTCCCAATTTGGAACCAGACTGTTGTTCCATGTCCAATTCCATGTCCCTCTTTACCAAAATCATATATACAGTGACCTTCCCCCTTGCCTCTTTGGAGCAGTTTCTCAGAGCTAAGTGAAGTGTTATCTCCTGGGCTGTAGTCCTCATTTTGTCCCAATAAAACTTAAACTCCCATCTCTCAAGCTGTGCATTTTTTTAAAGTCTACAGTGTTGAACCCAGGTACTCTGACTCAGTGTCTTGGGCTCTCTCTTCTTTCTTTCTGCCAAGAGACTCGAACTTACTTTAATGGAGTCTTGGAGATGACAAAAGGAAAAAGATAAAATGTCCTCTACCCTTCTGTGCCTCAGCTGGGAATCTTGTAACAAAAGACAGTTTAAGAAAAGAAAATGAAGTTATTAGTATGTATACCTTATGTACACATGGGAAATACCGAGGGGAAAAATTAGTTGCTTTCCAAGATGACTTAGAAACAGGCTCAAATATCACTTCCAGAAATCAAAAGAAGGAAAGGTTGGAGGAGGCAGTTTTGGGGAGGTGACCAGGAAAAGCAAGGTTATCAAAGGTTAGGTTATGCAGATTTAAGTCAAGCCCTCTCCATTGAAAAGATTCTTTTATGACTTCCAGTTATTCTTGTCTTCTTGGTATGGAGAGGGAGACACCATTACAAATGGAGATTTCCTTTATAAATATAAATTTCCTTTATTCAAAGGGAACTTCTACTCTGTTTTCAGAACCTCTCTTGTGTCTGCTGTTTCTCAGAAGAGTTCAGTCGTCAGTCTTGTGCAACTCTTTGTGACCCCATGAGATGCAGCATACCCGGCTTCCCTGTCCATAACTCAAAATAATTCTTGTGCCAAAGAAGTATTAGTGGGGATAGCATTCTGTCACTCTTCTGAAGCTCTCAGGAGCCCTCTTTAATTCCTTTGATTCAGCCTGTCCATCAGCTAATGAATGCTGTTTTGTTTGTACATCCACAGATTCAGTTGTTCAGATTGTTCTTGTCACTTTTCCTGCTGCTTTGGGATTCTTTATTTTCCTAATGAGGCTTCCCTGGTGGCTAGGCAGTAAAGAATCTACCTGCAGTGCAGGAGACCCAGGTTCAATCACAACACTAAATATTATAGTGTTAACAAACTCAACATTCAGAAAACTAAGATCATGGCTTCCAGTCCCATCACTTCATGGCAAATAGATGGGGAAACAGTGGAAACAGTGACAGACTTTATTTTGGGGGGCTCCAAATCACTGCAGATAGTGACTGCAGACATGAAATTAAAAGACAGTTACTCCTTGGAAGAAAAGTTATGACCAACCTAGACAGCATATTAAAAAGCAGAGACATTACTTTACCAACAAAGGTCCATCTGGTCAAAGTTATGGTTTTTCCAGTAATCATGTATGGATGTGAGAGTTGGACTACAAAGAAAGCTGAGCACCGAAGAATTGATGCATTTGAACTGTGGTGTTGGAGAAGACTCTTGAGAGTCCCTTGGACTGCAAGGAGATCCACCCAGTCCATCCTAAAGGAAGTGCTGAATATTCAGGAAGGACTGATGCTGAAGCTGAAACTCCAATACTTTGGCTACCTTATGCGAAGAACTGACTCATTGGAAAAGACCCTGATGCTGGGAAAGATTGCAGGCGGGAGGAGAAGGGGACGACAGAGGATGAGATGGTTGGATGGCATCACCGACTCAAGTTAATGAATTTCATTGTTGTTGTTCAGTCACTAAGTTGTATCTCACTCTTTCCAACCCCATGTACTATAGCACACCAGGCTTCCCAGTCCATCACCAACTCCTGGAGCTTGCTCAAACTCATGTCCATTGAGTCCGTGACGCCATCCAACATTCTCATCCTCTGTCATCCTCTTCTCCTGCTTTCAGTCTTTTGCAGCATCAGTGTCTTTTCCAATGAGTTAGTGGTTCGCATTAGGTGGCCAAAGTATTGGAGCTTCAGCATCAGTCCTCCAGTGTATATTCAGGGTAGATTTCCTTTAGGTTGGACTGGTTTGATCTTGCTTTCCAAGGGACTCTGAAGAGTCTTCTCCAGCACCACAGTTTCAAAATATCAGTTCTTTGGCACTCAGCCTTTTTTATGACCCAGCTCTCACATCTGTACATGACTACTGGAACAACCATAACTTTGACTATATGGACCTTTGTTGGCAAAGTTAATGTCTCTGCTTTTAATTTGCTGTCTAGTTTTGTCATTGCTTTTCTTCCAAGGAGCAAGTGTCTTTTAATTTCATGGCTGCAGTCACCATCTGCAGTGATTTTGAAGCCGAAGAAAATAAAGTCTGTCACTGTTTCCATTGTTTCCCCATGTATTTGCCATGAAGTGATGGGACCAGATGACATGATCTTCTTTTTTTGAATGTTGATTTTTAAGCCAGCTTTTTCACTCTCCTCTTTCACTTTCATCAAGAGGCTTTTTAATTCTTCTTGCCTTTCTGCCATAAATGTGGTGTCATCTGCATATCTGAGGTTATTGATAATTTCTCCAGACAGTCTTCATTCCAACTTGTAGTTAAACCAGCCAGCATTTCATATGATGTACTCTGCCTATAAGTTAAATAAGCAAGGTGACAATATACAACCTTAAAATAGGCCTTTTTCATTTTTTAACCAGTCCATTGTTCCATGTCTGGTTCTAATTGTTACTTCTTGACAGGTTGCAGGAGACAGGTAAGGTGGCCTGGTATTCCCATCTCTTTAAGAATTTTCCACAGTTTGTTGTGATCCATACAGTCAAAGGCTTTAGCATAGTCAGTGAAGCAGAAGCAGATGTTTTTCTGGAATCCCTTGCTGTCTCTGTGATCCAGTGGATGTTTGCAGATTGTTCCATGGCTCCTCTGCCTTTTCTAAATCCAACTTGTACATCTGGAAGTTCTTCGTTCATATGCTGTTGAAGTCTAGCTTGAAGGCTTTTGAGCATTAGTTTGCTAGCCTGTATCAGTGCAATTATGCGGTAGTTTGAACATTCTTTTGCATTGCCCTTCTCTGGGATTGGAATGAAAAGTTACCTTTTTCAGTCTTGTGACCACTGCTGAGTTTTCCAAATTTGCTAGTATATTATTGAGTACAGCACTTTCACAGCATATCTTTTCGGATTTGAAATAGCTCAGCTGGAATTCCTTCACCTCCACTAGTTTTGTTTATAGTGATGCTTCCTAATGCCCACTGGACTTCACACTCCAGGATGTCTGGCTCTAGGTGAGTGATTACACCACTGTGGTTATCTGGGTCATTAAGATCTTTTTTATATAGTTCTGTGTCTTCTTGCCACATCTTCTTAATCTCTGCTGCTTCTGTTAGGTCCATACCCTTTCTGTCCTTTATTGTGCCTATCTTCGCAAGAATATTCCCTTTGTTGTCAAGTCGCTCAGTCATGTTGACTCTTTGTGATCCCATGGACTGCAACACTCCAGGCTTCTCTGTCCTTCACTGTCTCCTGGAGTTTGCTCAAACTCATGTCCATTGAGTTGGTGATGCCATCTAACCATCTGGTCCTCTGTCATCCCCTTCTCCTCCGGCATTTATTCTTTCCCAGCATCAGGGTCTTTTCTAATGAGTCAGCTCTTCACATCAGGTGGCCAAAGTATTGGAGTTTCAGCTTCAGCATCAGTCTTTCCAATGAATTTTCAGGACTTATTTCCTTTAGGATGGAGTGGTTGGATCTCCTTGCAGTCCAAGGGACTCTAAAGAGTCTTCTCGAACACCACAGTTCAAAAGCATCAATCTTTGACACTCAGCTTTCTTTGTGGTCCAGCTCTCACATCCATACATGACTACTGGAAAAACCATAGCTTTGACTGGACGGATCTTTGTTTGCAAATTAATGTGTCTGCTTTTTATTATGCTGTCTAGGTTTGTCAAGCTTTTCTTCCTAGAGCAAGCGTGTTTTCATTTCATGACTGTAGTCACCATCTGCAGTGATTTTGGAACCCAAGAAAATAAAGTCTGTCACTGTTTCCATTGTTTATCTATTTGCCATGAAGTGATGGGACCAGATGTCATGATCTTAGTATTTTAAATGTTGAGTTTTAAGCCAGCTCTTTCACTCTCCTCTTACACCTTCATCAAGAGGCTCTTTAGTTACTCTTTGCTTTCTGTTCCCTTGGTATCTCTAATTTTCTTGAAGAGATCTCTAGTCTTTCCCACATGGTTGTTTTCCTCTTTTTCTTCACATTATTCCCTTTAAAGGCTTTCTTATCTCTCCTTGCTAGTCTTTGGAACTCTGCATTCCTTTTCTCCTTTGCCTTTTACCTCTCTTCTCAGTTACTTGTAAGGGTTCCTGAGACAATCATTTTGCTTTTTTTATTTCTTTTTTATGATGGTTTTGGTCGCTGCATCATATACGGTGTTACAAATCTCAGTCCATAGTTTTTCAGGCACCCTGTCTATTAGATCTAATCCCTTGAATCTATTTGTCACTTCCAGTGTCTTATCATAAGGGATTTGATTTAGGTCATACCTGAATGGCCTAGTGGTTTTCCCTTTGTTCTTCAATTTAGTGCTCTTCTGTGCGTAGGAAGATACAAGTTTCTGGGTTCAATGAAATATCTCCTTTTATTTGTATTTCAGCTATCTAGAGCCAGCATCATGCCTCTCAGTTATTCATATCCTTAATTCCTCCTTCACCTTAGGGAGTTGTGGCTGTGGTGGATGGCTGCCTCTTGGACTTTCTCGTATCTTCCCCTCCTCGCAGCTCCTCAGTGCTTACTTTTCAGAGTGGCTGATGGCTGCTGGGTAGCTGGCATTGTTTTTCCCGGCTCAGAAATTCAGAAATTTACTTTTGGAAGGCTGGAATCCCTGATGGCTTTGACATCTTTGTCTACAGATCTGGCAGGAAGTGTTCCATTTGACATATTTAAGAAAATTACAAATAGAGAAAAATCAGACAAAAAGACTGATTTGATTGTTACTAAATTTAATTCACTTTTGTATCCCTTTTAGGAAATAATTTATCTTAAAGTTTATTATTTTCTAGCAGTATAATTGTCACAGAATATGAATTCTGATCTTGGCTTCCTGAATTTTTGCTTTTTGCTTTTTTTCCTACAGTGTTCATTTTTATTAGAAATGTAGAATAAGACAATACTCAGTACATGGATTTAGAAAAATGTTTCTGAATTCAGGGTGCAATATCAAACAGAATAAAGTTCATTTTTAAGTGAAATTTCCAAAGTAAACACAATAGGATTAGCCAGTTATTATGAAATAAAAACCAATATATACTTTTTCCAAACTTACCCTGAATACTTTTGCAGCTTAAAAAATATTTGGATAAGTCTTTTAGTATTTGTTCATTTCACTCACTGCCTATACTTCCTCTTTTACACGGGGCCTGGAAATTGAAGTTCAGGATTTCACAAAAGAACTGTTCTTTCGGAAATGTCTAACCCACACAGATGTAGAAAAGACTAGGACCCTCATGGAAAACCATTCATTACCTATTTAAAGGCTTGTCAGACTGAATAACTTTGAGAGGTTTAAACTTATTTTTGGTTTAGAATAGAAGTATTTAAGTGCTATTTTTAAAGGCACATAAACGTGCTTGGCTAGCTGTATTGACCATAGAAGATTTTCCAAATATACGTTGATTTACGCAGTCATGGAATGAAACAAAGCTTGTTCCCTGACAAGATCCTGTGAGCCTGGCTTCATTGAACAAACTCTAAGGGAACATCTACAGCTTATTATTTCCTACCTGAAATAAGCAAATTAATGTGTTATTTTTGTGCCTGTATCAAAGAAATGAATCAGTTGTTTTTTAAGTAGAATTGTATTCTTTGATTATTCAACAAAGTGGTTTTAAAGTGTACTTCATGGAGCTTGTTTGTAGTAGGTCTTGGGGGCTCTGCAGTGGCCTGTGTTCCAGTTTCTACTGCAACAGTTGTGTCTCTGCCTGTTTTCTATGTTTGTTTCTTTCTGCTTAAAATGTAAATCAACAAATTGTACTGTTTAAAAGAGAAAAGTTTGAGGAGCATTGATACTGGTTGTCATTGCAGTTGAAAACTGACATTGTTTCGAATTCATTCATGTAAAACTAAAGTCTGGGAACTTAACTCTTCCCACTGCAGAAATTAATACATAAAGAATGGTAAAAATATTTAGCTTTGCAAGTTGAAATATCAGATGAAGTTTTGTTCCCCCTTGTTGAAATATCAAATGGAGTTAAGCATTTTCCCTATGATGTTAATACTAACGTCAGCTTGAGTCTTCAGCCCTAAGAAATAGTTATTTATAGTGTCAGCAGGAGACCCAGGTTCGATCCCTGGGTCGGGAAGATCCCCTGGAGAAGGAAGTGGCAACCCACTGCAGTACTCTTGCCTAGAAAATTCCATGGATGGAGGAGCCTGGTGGGCTACAGTCCATGGGGTCACAAAGAGTTGGACTCAACTGAGCGACTTCACTTCAGTGGTTTTCAGGAAAAAAATTTGTGCTCTTATTCGGCAAGAATCAAGAGCTAAAAGATATGTATTTTATAGCTGGTGAATGAGACCATTTATAAAGATGGCCTAAAACTCAGTTCTCTTTCTCCATAGCTGCCTCTTGAATCCTAGGGCCCACTTGAATTAATTTTTTCCTTTCTCCATACTCTCCTGTTCCTCTCCTTTCTATTATGATGTCAGGTTGTGAGTCCTTGAGAGCAGATATTTTGTCTTAAACACTTAGAGCATCACAGCATCACCTAAGGATGAACTTCATCCTACTGTGAAGTTCAGTTACATGCTTTCTGAACAAATAATCAAATGAATCATAGAAGATACATATATTTTTTATTCTATTATTATGGTATAATTGCTTCACAATGTTATGTTAGCTTCTGCTGTACAACAGAGTGAATCAGCTGTAAGTATACATATATCCCCTCCCTCTTTAGCCTGCCTCCCACCCCCTCATGCCACCCCTCTAGGTCATCACAGAGCACCAGGCTGAGCTCCCTGTCTACACGGCAGCTTCCCATAGCTCTTCGTTTTACACATGGTAGTGTATATACGTCTTGAAACTTTATATACATTAATATTACTACTTTATCCAGTATGAATGCAAAGCATGCTTATAGCATACATCTTTATATTATTACGGCATTAACTGTATTTTATACATGCTATATATTCACATAATACTTTTCAGCAAATATTACTGAGATAGAGTTTGCATAAACTACGTGAAAGTGAAGTCGCTCAGTCGTGTCTGACTCTGCGACCCCGTGGACTGTGGCCTCTACCAGCTTCCTCTGTCCATGGGATTCTCCAGGCAAGAATACTGGAGTGGGTTGCCATTTCCTTCTCCAGGAGATCTTCCCAACCCAGGGATTGAACCCAGGTCTCCCACATTGTGGGCGGACGCTGTACTGTCTGAGCCATTCTGATGAATTTTGACGAATTTATATACTTGTGTAACCACCTCCACAACTGTGTTATAGAACATGTTCATCACCCTTAAAATTTCCCTTCTGCCCCATCCCAGTCAGCTTTTTTCTTCTCCTTTCAGCCTGTCTGTCACCGATTTGCTTTCCATCACCTGGCTGGCATAGTCTTTTCTAAAATTTCGTGTAAATAGGAACTTTTATATCAGGTTTTTTCACTTATTGTTTTTCAGTTCATCCATGCTTTTGTGTATGTCATTAGTTCATCCCTTCGTATTTACTGTATTCTATCTCATGAGTATACCACAACTTATCCATTTCCCTGTTGTCAGACACTTGGGTGGTTCCCGTGTTTGTTTTGGTTAAAGTAGCTTTTGTCTGATCAGTCTGGCTAAAGGGCTATCAAATTTTAAAATTTGTTTTAAGGAAATAGCTTTTAGTTTTATCGATATCTTTCTCCCTTTGTCTTTCATCTGTTCTGTTATTTTCTGCTCTTTATTTTTTTTCTTTCTAATTTCAGATTTAATTTACTCTTCAAATTTCAGAAGGGCAGACCATCTTAAAAACTTTTTTAATGTATGCATATAATGCTATAATTTTTCTGAAAGCAGTGTTTTAGCAACTCCTCAGGAATTAGAATCTATTGTGTTTTCATTTTTACTGTTTAAATTTTCAAATTTCTTTTGTGCTGCCTTCTTCAATCCACGAGTTCCTGACTAGTATGTTGTTTGATTTTCAATCCACACATGGGCCTTTGTTTCTGAGAATATTGTGTATTTTTCTGTTGTTGGGTAGAGTGTTCTATAAACGTCAGTTAGGTTCAATTGTTTGGTAGTGTTTTTCATATGTATATAGTTACTGATTTTGTGTCCATTTGTTCTATCATTTATCAAAAGAGAGATGCTAAAATCTAATTGTATATTTGTCTCTTTAGTTATGTTAGGTCTTGCTTCATGTATTTTGAGACTATTATTGGGTGTATATGTGTATAGAATTGTTGTGTGTTCTTGATTAATTGACCTCATATCATTTTGAACTCTCTCTTTTAATTTTGGAAATGTTTCTTGTTCCATAATCTAGTTCTTTTTAATAAATCAATTCCGGTTTTCTTATGTTTAATGTTTATATAATAGATCTTTTCTTTTAGTCATTCTTTGCATTTTGTTTACCAGTGTGTTCATATTTAAAGTGTGTTTCTTATAGACAGCAAATCTTTGGGTCTTGATTTTTGTATGAATAATACTCCCTTTTTAAAAACTGGAGTGTTTAGACCATACATATTTGGTATAATTACCAGAATGCATGGGCTTAAATATGCCACTATTCTAGGGATAGTTTTGTGCTACATATAAGGAATGGCCCTTCTATGCTATGCTATGCTAAGTCACTTCAGTCGTGTCCGACTCTGTGCGACCCCGTAGACGGCAGCCCACCAGGCTCCCCCGTCCCTGGGATTCTCCAGGCAAGAACACTGGAGTGGGTTGCCATTTCCTTCTCCAGTGCATGAAAGTGAAAAGTGAAAGTGAAGTCGCTCAGTCGTATCCGACTCTTAGTGACCCCATGGACTGCAGCCTACCAGGCTCCTCCATCCATGGGATTTTCCAGGCAAGAGTACTGGAGTGGGGTGCTATCACCTTTTCCGGGCCATTCTATAGTGTCTACCAATTTCACCAAGGTCTCTCTGCTCTGGCTGAAAAGAACTGATAAAATACTTGTCCTGTGTGATCTCTAGGAGTTTTTATCTTACTTATCCCAAGAAAATTTTCTTTTGCAAGAAGTTGTTCCATCTTGTCCTCATGGAGTTTGCCCAGGCATGCACAGATTGTTACTCAGACAAGACTCAAGAGGCCTCCTATGCAAATATCTGATTTTTTTTTTGTCTTCAAAACTCCCTTTTCTCTAGAATTCCTTCCTTAAAATTCTGGTTGCTTCAGCCTCTCCAAACTTTGATCTCTGTGTGTTCAGTTCAGTTTCATTTCTTGGGTGGAAATTGCCTCCAGCTAGGAATCATAGTCTTTTCTCATTTGTCATCTTTTAAGAATCACAACCCTTGGTTATTGTTAGATTTTGTTTGAAAAAAAGTTATTTACTCTATTGTCTCATGGTTTGAATTGTTTTGGGGAGCACAATTTCTAACCTGTTATTCCCTCATGAAGCAAAATTGATTTTAAAGGATCTGAAACAGGTTACTAAGCACATCAGTCCAACACTGTATCAGTTTTGGAAAGCACAGGGTCCTTTGCAGAGAATGTTTATAGAGGACTCATGGGCACAAATGGAGGAAACTGCAAAGACATTAGAACTCAGGGTCAGACGGAGCTGTTTTACTTTATCAGGTCGTAAAAAAAAAAAAAGGCTTAAAGGATGGCATTTGTTGTTTTAAAGAGTCAACAGCCCCAGCGCCGCCGCGGCGGGCGGGAGGCAGAGGAGCGGGGCCGGCGAAGGCCCCCCCCCCGCCGCGCCGCCACCGCCTTAAGTATTTAAAAAAAAAAAAAAATAAAGAGTCAACATTACTGATTTTGCTGAGACATAGGCAAACTATTACGTATTGAGTGGTAAAATAGCCTTGTTATAAATGATGAAAAATCTAAAATCTTAAAATATCATAAAGTTCAACAATAATGGTTAAGTAATATTACACTAAGAAATCTTTAGGAATGGTTTATAATAATCAATAGAAGCATGACATCCTTGGTTAAGCCTTCACTTTTTATTTTGTCTGGTAGTAGTACTTGTTTGTTGTAAGAACTGTTCAAACTTGAGGAATTCAAGAGAAGTAAAAGTTAGTGAAGGAATTATGAATTCAGTGTATTAGAAAATACTATTCATTATTAAGAATGTAATTATATTTCTAAGTGACATTATTAATATTCAGAAAAGAACAGATAACATCTTAACAAACTCAGACAGGGAGGAATGAGAACAACCTTATTTTACTTATAAGAAGGCATGCAGTTATAAAGACCATGATTATACAGTTTTAAAAAATCACTAAATTAAAAAAAATAAATAATAAATAAAAATCACTAAATAACGTTTACCACCATCTCTCTTGATAGTTTGAGACATAATTGATGCAGACAACTGGATAATGTGATTCCATCCTTTTCTGAAATTATTATGTTCTGTAGGTCTTTATTAGCTATGTTAAAAACTACCTTTTTACTTTTAGTGTGACCAAAGTATTTTTTTTTCTAAATTGCCAGCATAATTATCCTACATGTCACTACAGTAAAGGACTGTGTTCCTATGTTCAGTCATTTCAATTAGGTCTCTTAAGGTATAGGCTTAGCTCCTGTTGCTCTGTTATTAAGGTTTATAAACACATACGTGCCTATAATAGGATGAATCAGGAGATTTTGAATGAATAGATATGAAGTTCTACCTTCCCATTCCAGACACATTATCCCCTTTAATTATATCTACTCTGAGTAATGTAGGGACACCAGCCAGTCTTCTACCCTTCAATCCATAAAACTTCTAGGAGAAAAATTGATTCCAGTTGTCTCTTTTGCTGTGTTGATAATACTGTGCTGTGACTCAAGTGAATGATTACACCGCATTTGTGACTCAGGTGGTAAAGAACCTGCCTGCAATGCAGGAGACCTGGGTTTGATCCCTGAGTCTGGAAGATACCCTGGAGAAAGGGAATGGTTAACCACTCCAGTATTATTGCCCGGAGGATTCCAAGGACAGAAGAGCCTGGCGGGCTACAGTCCATGGGCTCACAAAGAGTCAGACATGACTGATTGACTTACACTTTCACTTCACTTTCAATCTAAAAGGAGTCACTCAACAGCTTTGTAGTCATTCTATAATGATTCTCCAGTTGGAAATTTAACTTTTTAGGTTAAAAAAGTGCCCAGATGCTTATTGTCACCTAAGATTCTATCTAAAGACAGATATTATTTGCATAACTCATTGAGGAAGTCTACACAGATTTTGCCTTGTTTCATTGAGCAAAGCACTTTACTAAACATTCTAAGCTTAATATAAAGATTATAAACACTTTTAAGACCATGTGCTCTGCATGTTGTATTGGAAGGATAAAAGGAAAAATAGGGATAGAAATACAGACAGACACACACACAAATCCAGTTATGGACATAGTAAATAGTTTTTAATCATTCATGATTTAAATTAAGTAAACCTGTTAGCTCAGCTGGTAAAGAATCGCCTGCAATGCTGGAGACCCTGGTTCGATCCCTGGGTTGGGAAGATCCGCTGGAGAAGGGCAAGGCCACCTACTCCCGTATTCTGGCCTGGAGAATTCCATGGACTGTATAGTCCATGGGGTTGCAAAGAGTTGGACACAGCTGAGCGACTTTCAGTTTCAAACATCCCACACAGCTAAGTAGGTTACCCAAGAAATTCTTTAGTTAGGTGTTTAGAAACTTTAGGTCTTACAAAGTTGAAGCTTGAGTGAATCTCCTTTGAAAAGGTCATAAATATTTATTTCTCATTCTTTTTTATTCATCTCCCTTACACAAAATATGTATAGATCAAACTCATGTTCAAGTTTCTAATCATAAGTCAAATATTTTATGAAAAAGAAAAACATGTAGTTTGATTTTAGGATGTTAAACTTCTGCAACATCACATTTCATTTTACATATGGAATGCACATAAAGATATATTGTGGAAATTTTATTTAATGCATTTTCTAATGTCAGCACTCTAGTCCCAGTGTTCATCGCTTCACACCTATATTACAGCAATCATTTCTTCTTTTCTGCTTCTTGTTTCCCACATTCAATCCAGTAAGATAAGCCTCCTCAAATATCATTTTAATAACAGCTGGTCCCTGTTCTAAACACCCGCCATTACTGCCAATTGAATGGAGTCCAAATTGTTTTTTGTTGGAATTCCAACCCTTCTATTACCTGGCCTCACCTTGCCATCCAAATATATCTCCAGATATTCCCTAACACTCCATTCCCTGCCCTAATTAGTCTGTCTGTTCTCTAATTAGGCCATCTCTTCTCTACATCCACACAGTGTTGAAGACTTTGCTGCCTCTGCCCTTCTTCTTCTAAAGCTTCCTTAACCTGGAGTGACCTCATCTTCCAGCCGTTAACTTCTTTCCTTTCTACCCTTCAAAGGCCATGTTTTGTCCACTTAATAGATAACTGCTTCCTAGAGGATACCTGCCATGTGGACCCTTTCTTAGTCTGAGTACCCACAGCTCCTACTGTTTATTTATGGCACATTTCTCATCCACTCTAAGAGACACTTACAAAATAATGTATTTTTCATGAAATTTATTTTATAATCAGTGGCATTCATGATTGTTTCACCTATTTCATAGATTGAAATATAGAAGTGTTTCACCTTTCTAATTGGCGCATAAAATAATGGTGCGTCTAATCAATTTATGGTATCTTAAGAGCTGAAAAATCAGTGTATGTATTTATTGTTTTCTTACGTTTTCCTATGTATCTGATGTGTTATCCTGCATTATTGTACATTCGTACCATGGGAATTTTTTTTTTAATCTTCTCTTGAATACTGTATAGTTTTACATGTATGATTGAATTTCTTGGAATTAATTAGCAAAACTTTATTTTGGTTAAATTAAGCTTAATAAATAAAGGCATAGGTTTGGTAGAAAAGTGCTTTTGCAATCATTGTAAACTTTTCGTTAACCTTTTCATTCAAAGTGAAAGTGAAGTCGCTCAGTTGTGTCCGACTCTTTGTGACCCCATGGACTGTAGCCTGCAGGCTTCTCGTCCATAGGATTTTCCAGGCATGAGTACTGGAGTGGGTTGCATTTCCTTCTTCAATTCATTGAAGTATTAAACATATGCAGAAAAATGCAGATAAACCTACAGCTTAATCCGCTTTCACAAACTCAACATATGTTAGGTAACCAACACTCAGATTGAGAAGCAATACATTATCAGGATGCCAGAAACCCTCTTTAAACCACCTTTCAATTACATCAGTTCAGTTCAGTTCAGTCGCTTAGTCGTGTCCGACTCTTTGCGACCCCATGAATCGCTGCACGCCAGGCCTTCCTGTCCCTCACCAACTCTCGGAGTTCACTCAGACTCACGTCCATCGAGTCAGTGATGCCATCCAGCCATCTCATCCTCTGTCGTCCCCTTCTCCTCCTGCCCCCAATCCCTCCCAGCATCAGAGTCTTTTCCAATGAGTCAACTCTTCGCATGAGGTGGCCAAAGTACTGGAGTTTCAGTTTTAGCATCATTCCTTCCAAAGAAATCCCAGGGCTGATCTCTTTCAGAATGGACTGGTTGGATCTCCTTGCAGTCCAAGGGACTCTCAAGAGTCTTCTCCAACACCACAGTTCAAAAGCGTCAATTCCTCGGCACTCAGCTTTCTTCACAGTCCAATTACATGGGCTATCCTTATATCCTGGCCTGGAAAAACATAGATTGGTTTGCCACATTCTGCCCTGTGTGTAAATGCAGTCACATAGCACAGGCTTTAATGTCTGAGTTCTTTTGTTCAACCTTGTTATTTGTGAGACTCAGCCACATTGTTACCTATAGTTGTAAATCATCCATCCTCATTCATGTACTGACTTCTGTTTTATGAATATATCACAATCTATCCATTCTATTGTTGATGTATGTCGCGTAATTTCCAACTTTAATCTTATACTGATAGTACTGCCCTGAATATTTTAGGATGTTCATTTGTTGTGTATATGGATTGATTTCTCTTGGTTAAATATTGAAGAGCAAGAATGTTGGGTCACAGAGAATAAAATCACCTTCAGTAGATGCCACTTAACTGTTTTCTAAAGTTGGTTCTATTTATATTCTCATCAGTAGTATGCAAGAATCCTGGCTGTTCTACATTTTCACCAACACTTGGTATTTCTGCCTTTTTCAGTTTACCATTATGGTGGATATGTATAGTATCATCGTTATTATTTTTTTGTACATGTAAAGAAAAAAGTGCTTCCAGAAAACTTTTGGATTTTTCTTTAGCAATGTGACAGTTACTGAAAATAATTACTTTAGGTTGAATTTAAGGTTTACATGAAAACTGCTACTGCTAAGCTGCTAAGTCACTTCAGTTGTGTCTGACTCTGTGCTACCCCATAGATGGCAGCCCACCAGGCTCCCCCGTCCCTGGGATTCTCCAGGCAAGAACACTGGAGTGGGTTGCCATTTCCTTCTCCAATGCATGAAAGTGAAAAGTGAAAGTGAAGTCACTCAGTCATGTCTGACTCTTAGCGATCCCATGGACTGCAGCCTACCAGGCTCCTCCGCTCATGGGATTTTCCAGGCAAGAGTACTGGAGTGGGGTGCCATTGCCTTCTCCATACATGAAAACTACTAAAGCTATTATTTGGATATTTGCTTGACTATGGTTCAGTGCCTTTGAGACTAGTAGACATTGTATTGGGAGCTGTTGCTAGTGATAAGTTTCTGGTGTAATGATTAACTGTAATCATGTTTGTCTGTGAAAGTTTACTGACCATTTCATATATCTCCAGAGTTATCTATTTGGCTCTTCTAATTCTCGAATTTATAACTGGGGCTTCCCTGGTGGCTCAGAAGGTCTAGAATCTGCCTGTAATTCAGCAGACCTGGGTTCAATTTGTGGGTTGGGAAGATCCCCTGGAGAAGGGAATGGCTACCCTCTTCAGTATTTTTGCCTGGAGAATCCCATGGACAGAGGGTTCGGCTCTTCTTCTAATTCTCTAGTTTATAATTAGTATGCTAGTTTTCTGCAATTGAGAACAATTTAATTAACATCTTGCTCATTACCTCATTGGATTAATGTCATTTATTTTTTGTTTATAAATAACTCTGATTAATACCAGCATTGTTTACTGTGTAGATAAAGTTAGAATAAAACGCTGCTCCCCAGTGACACTATCATCTACTGTGAATATATCTTCCAAGTAAAAGCTGTGGTTTCAAATCTGAGCATTAAATCTCTAATGAACTAGTATTTCTCATTGATTTTTCATGTGCTTCAACATATTTTATTTGCTTGAAGTACTAGATAATTAGCCTGTAATTCCATTTCTCTACCCTGTGACTGCTGAGAGAAACACTGTGGTCATTTTTCTTGCCAGTGTTTTTTCCTACTCATGTTCAGGCCAAGACATTTGATTTCTTACTGAATCATAAAGCTATATTTTTTAAATTATTTTGAAATCAAAGATGCTGACTTCAGTATATTTAACTCCAGAAGTTAGTACAGATTGTGTGACTAATTACCATAAAAATTATGGCTGAGAAATGAGAAAGGTGTAGTCACTCACAATTTTCCATTTACAAAACAAGGTTTTCAAAAATAACCAAAGATGAATGTGGTAGTTTTATGAAACCATGGTCTATTTCCAACTATTTCTTTAGTGGTCTGGAAATTCACAATGCTAAGTTCAACCAGGCACATCCCTCCATAACTACTGGAAAAACCATAGCTTTGACTATATGGGCCTTTGTCAGCAAAGTGATGCTATGAACTCTGTCTAATTTATTTTATATTCCCAAATATTTACCTGATGGGTGAGTACAGAGCAAGTGTTTATAAATGATTTGAATAAGGAAACTAAATGTGTAGTATAATCCTAATTATGTAAATAAGTGTGTATAAGCATGTATGCACAAATGCACAGATATAGAAAGAAGTATAAAAATATTGAAGAGTGATTATTTGCAGGTAGTACAGTTATGCGTATTATTTTCTCCTTACATGATTGTTTCTTTTCCTTTTTTTTAACATAGCATGTATTACTATTATAAAAACAGTTTTAATATATAATTTGAAAATAAAAATATAATATTAAATAGTTTATCTAATTCATATGTTTACCTAAAACAAGTAGACTGCCAGATACTTCTCCAGCAAAGATGAGTTTGGATCAGCAGAGAATTGCAATTTGGAGACTACAACCAATACAAGGCCATAGGCAAGTCCCCAAAGGAAAACACGTTTATAGAGATAAAAAAGGAAGTAGGGAGGGCTATAATAAACGAAGAGTCTGTGGCTTTTCATTGGCTGAGTTCTTAAAGATGTGGTCTTTCTCCTTCCATTGGGCTCTGCAGTCTTCACAGAGTGTGAGATCACCTCCTCCTTGTCTCTGTTTAATTGAGTTTTCTGTTTATTAACTTGCTTTCTATGTTAGATACAGACACAGCGGGATCGTTAGGGCTGATTCCTCAAAACTATGGGTCAAACAATTTTGTTGTTATTTAACTGATAGAGAAACCAGGATTCTCTATTGTTCCAGTATGTAAATCAGTTGGATAGTCATAAACAGAACAGTGTTATAGTCATTTTGCTGTAGTGTAGGAATCTGAAACTAATGAGTTTACCTACTCATCAAATTTATTTGTTTATTAACTTTAAGTGTCAGTCTCTCAGTCGTGTTCGACTCTTTGCAACCCCATGGACTGTAGCCCACCAGCCTCCTCTCTCCATGGAATTATCCAGGCAGGAATAGTAGAGTGAGTAGTCATTCCCTTGTTTAGGGGATCTTCCCAACCCAGGGATTGAACCCAAGTCTCCTGTACTGCAGGTGGATTCGTTACTGTCTGAGTCACTGGGGATAGGTACACATTAATTTGAGTTTTTTCTTCATTTTATAATTGGTATAACATCTTATCTTTGTAGGAGATTTGAAATATATGTTCGTGTTGTTTTAGTTTTCTTTCTCTTAGTAGTTTTTGCCTTCCATGTAATGGCTCTTGAGTGGCTTCCCAGGTAGCTCAGTGGTAAAGAACCTGCCTGCCAATTCAGGGGACATGGGTTAGATCTCTGGGTCAGAAAAATCCCCTGGAGGAGGAAATGGCAACCCACTCCAGTATTCTTGCCTGGAAAATCACGTGGACAGAGGAGCCCAGTGGGTTACAGTCCCTGGGGCTGTGGTGACTCTTGAACGTTACTTTCCTTTGGTGTTTCTGCTGCTGCTAAGTTGCTTCAGTCGTGTCCGACTCTGTGTGACCCCACAGATGGCAGCCCTGGTCATGGTTTAAAAAGATTGTCATTCTTATTTCTCAAGCCAGAAGTCTGAGAGTCATTCCAGACTTTCCTTCTTTTTCATGTCCACATTAAATTGCCACCAAGGTAACATTGAATCTAAGGTATCTTTGGCTTTTGTTTCTCTTCTTCCTTCCCTGTATCATTGGTGTTTCATTATTTTCATCCTGGTGTATTTTAACTGCCACATTGCTGATCCCATTGAAGAGTGCTACATGTCTATCTTGTGGACATGTAGCATTAATTCATTGTAGAGATTTTGTAAAACTTAATGGCAATTGCTTAAAATGATCCCTGTCATTTACTTAATAATCAGTCCATGACTGTGATATATTTGCAATGTATACCCTTTACCAAGCAAGGCAATAGTGAAACTCACTATTGACTGGTCTTCAAGCAGCTTAAAAAAAAAAAATCTGACATTGATGGTTGCCATTTGAGTGGTATCATAAGTGGGCAAGGAAGTTGTAATTACTATATCTTCCAGAAAAATGGGAATGGAGGCAGAGTGAAAGTTTTGAAAACTTTTGTTACAGTGAAAGTAACAAAATTTAAGTTTGCCTGTGTTCTTTTGTGTGAATCCCTTCCATACTGAAATGTGAGCGTTCATGGAGTTAAAAATTGAGGCTTGGGGGCATTTGCAAAAGTAAGGTAGTTAAACCATGATTGATTAAGACCATTGTCCTTTTCAGCTTCAGCTGCCCCCCTGACACAAGTGTCCTGTGTCTCATGACATTGGGGTGATCTTGGCTATTTTTTGTTTGTTTGAGCTATAGCTCTAGCAATACTTGAAGTATGTCATGTATGAAGTTGAAAGTTTTAAAGTATCTCAGATAATAAATTTTTTTTTTGATAACTGATATTTGAGAAAAGACTGTCTTTCTAGTCTCTCTGCATAAAATATTACATTTTTTGGTCATGAGAACAGACATTCAGAGAGTATGCAGCCAAAGATGCAAGGGAGGACATATCATGGCCTCTTGACAGTTAACAATAGCAGATTTTATATTAATGTATTTATTTTGGGGATTTACAGTATTTGTCAGCTTTTAATAATTTGAAATGTATGCAAACTATTTTTTTATTGCACATATATTTTTCTTAAAGAGGGTCCTCAAGTTGTATAAGCGTTCAGCTCACAGTACCTGTCTTTTACTAAATAGGAGGTCTCTGGGGAAGCGTTTATGGTCTATTATCTTTTGCTGAGGCATCTCTCACTGCCCTGTAGTCAAAGACCCAGCACTGTCGCCCTGCTCTAAAAGCGTGAATGTACTTACTAGGAGTGGAACAGAGAGGCTATATTATCCTAGTTTAGGATAGCAAATGTCGAATGCCTGTACTCTGGTTATTTGAATCTGGTTTTATAAACTGTTATACTCAGGGTACATACCTTTTTACCCTATGGATTTAATACAGAACGTAGTATTTGATAAAATGACTATTTTTTTTTTAGTGTTTATCGACTTAATATAAAATCTCATTTCAGGTCATGAATCCCCTTTCCTTTTTTCCTTCAGTGTAATAAACTGTGATAATTAGATTTAAAGTATAAATATTATTTACTCTAAAGACCTTAATAGGTTACTCACTGGATGCTATTTCTTTTTTTCCTCCTTCTTTACTCCCCCTGCCCAATATTTAAAATATCCTCCTGCCTCTGTATCACCTTTATTTTCTTTCTTTTTTTTTCATGTTCAGTTACTTTAAAAAAAAAAGTTTTATTTTGTATTGGAATATAGTCAATTAACAAATGTGATAGATTCAGGTGAACAGCGAAGGGACATATACATGAATCCATTCTCCCCCAGACTCCTCTCCCATCCAGGCTGCCACATGACATTGAGTAGAGTTCCGTGTACTCTGCAGTAGGTCCTTACTGGTTATCTATTTTAAATACTGAGGTGTGTACATGTCCATCCCAAACTCCCCAAGTATCCCTTCCCACCCCTCCCCTTCCCCTTCACTTTCCACTCTCTTCTTTTTCAAACATGAAGATTACCTTTTGATATGTGGATGGGCCAGACTTTCTCTGACTTAATCCATTGCTTTCATTTACTTCCCAAATTTTGATTCTTGATTTACTTTGTTCTTTCCCCTTGGGAGCTGCTAAGATTTGTACAGTTGATTTCAACTACCATCTCTAGTGATGATTTAGTTGCGGGCGCTAATAAAAAGTTTTACTGTAATTTAAAAGGGAGACTGAAAATAACTTGGCAAGTACTGAATATTCACCTATATTATTTCAAACAGTACGAGTAAAACCTAGGCTGTTATATAAATTTAAGTGTTCTTGCTATAGATTATAGGGAATCTGGAAAGAGTTAGTATTGCTGAGGTTTTTGTGCATGGTGCCAGATGTTAAAAGCTGCATAGTATTGAAGTTTTGCCACTCCTATAAAGCATTTCCCCATAGTTTTAGTCCACACTGATGGCTCCTCTTCTTGACTGCCTGAGGCACACATTGTTACTAACATTTATTCCTTGTGGGGCCTCTGAAATAGCTGGACCTTTAAAATCTTCCAGTTTATCTCCTCATCAAATGCACTTAAAGTTATATTATGTGACATTTGAATATATGCTTTTTCTTAAAGCTTCTTGTTTTTGAGTATGTTATTAGTTCTTAAGAAGCTGATTGGAAATATGGAAAGTATGATGAGATCTAGATAACTTCACTTTAAAATCTACCTATAATCAGAGCAGAGATACACAAAAGGTTTCTTTTAGTGGCTGAAAGACCCAGGGGGTCAGAGAAACTTGCCTATAACTGTGTTAAAATCTCTAGATAATATGTCAATCAGAATGGATGGGTACAGATCAACGTAGAAACAGGGAGACAGCTAAGTCATTATGGGAAATGTTTGCAGTGCCCATCCAAGTTCTGTCTAAAAGTGAGGGAGCCTCCGCTATCTGAGTTAGGGTTCACGTGGTCCTATATGGTTCTGACTAGTGATGAAAGAGCTGTAGTCTCTAGACTCTGAGATTTTCCCATCTCATTGGTGAGAACACATCGATTGTGAGATTAACTTAACCAAATGCTATTCCTGTTTAATGCATCTGAATTACTTTCTCTATCTTATTCCCAAACTTAGCAACCATGTGACAGTACAGTGGATTTGCATGTTAGGTATGTGTAGGTGTGTGTCTTAGACAAGGACATAATTTGAAATTTGCGTATAATCAAAATTATGCTTGAAATCTTTTGAATTAATTTTGAATTAGTAGGATTTAGGTTTAGAAGCCCCAAATTAAGTTCTTTCTTTTTCTGCCTCCTGTAGCTCCCTTTCTTCTTCCTTTCCTTCCTTTCTTCTCTCCCTCTCTTTTTCTCTCCCTCTCTCCTTCCCCTCTCCTGCTTCCTCTCTTTTTTCTCTCCTTTTCCTTCACTCCCCTTCTATTTCTTTCTCTCTCTTTCTTTTTCCCCTAAGGCCAGTTGGAATCTTAGGTTTCTTTCAATGATAGGAATGAGGGGCAATGGGCACCCAAAGAACTTCACCCTATATTACATTACAGCGGTTAAGAGCATGTGATTTGGACTTGTATACTTTTTTTGGAATTATACTTACTAGCAATGTGTTATATACTATAACATTTAAATACAGAATATAGAAAAATTGAATGAGGTAAAATTTATAAAGTTCTTAGCATGGGGCTTAAATGAAAGTGCTATTTAAGTGGCAGCCATTAAAATAACCATTCAGTTATGATTGGATTCCAGAATCATAAAGTATATATTGGGATGTGTGTACCTATTGATACACTTGTGTTTAGGAAAAGATTCTTCCCATCTAGTTAATTATTATGTCTACTGCCTCCCGTGTTTCTCTTTCTCTCTCTCTCTTTTTTTTTTTTTTTTTTGGTAAAAACATTTAAGTTCTATTCTCCTAGTAAATTTCAGTTATGCTATACAATGTCGGAGAAGGCAATGGCACCCCACTCCAGTACTCTTGCCTGGAAAATCCCATGGACGGAGGAGCCTGGTGAGCTGCAGTCCATGGGGTCGTGAAGAGTCGGACACGACTGAGTGACTAGACTTTCACTTTTCACTTTCATGCATTGGAGAAGGAAATGGCAACCCACTCCAGTGTTCTTGCCTGGAGAATCCCAGGGACGGGGGAGCCTGGTGGGCTGCCGTCTATGGGATCGCACAGAGTCGGACACGACTGAAGTGACTTAGCAGTAGCAGCAGCATACAATGTTATCAGCACAATAGTTATGTGGAATCTACCAAAAAAATTTCCAGCTCATAGAAACACAGAATAGAAAAGTAGTTGCCAGGGGCTCAATGGTTAGGAAAAGAGAGATTGGTAAAAGGGTCCCAGCTTTCAGCTGTAAGATGAATAAGGTCTGAGGATCTACTGTATAATAGTCAATGCTTTATGTTTTCATTATTTTAAATAATGCATATTTCTGGCAAGAGAAATTTCCTCAGTCATTTATAGCATGTTGAGTTTGTGACACATAGGAATTTTATGAAGATAAATTAATGAAATATACTTTGACACTTTAGAACAGCAGGAATGATTTCACCCTTCAAAAATGTATGAAGTGTGCTTTTATTTTTTCAGCTGTTACACATTAGAGAACTTCCATCATGTTGAAGGTGTGGTAGTTTTATGCAAGTTTTATGTGTTCATAGAGTTGAAGTTGAGGGTCATTTTTGTTATCAATCCTCTGTAGTTCCCCCATTGAACCCAAATGTTCTAATGCAATTCCAATTTCTAAGCCTTTTCCCTTTCCCTTCCCTGCTGAGCCTCCCCAACCTGGCTCACCCCTCTAGGTCGTCACAGAGCACCAGGCTGAGCTCCCTGTGTTATATAGCAACTTCATACTAGCTATCTATTTTACATATGGCAGTATGTATATGTCAGTGCTACACTCTCAATTCATCCCACACTCTTCATCCCCTGCTGTGTTCACAAGTCTTTTCTCTATGTCTGTGTCTCTATGTGTATCTTGCAAATAGTTTCATCAGTACCATTTTTCTAGATTCCATATATGTGTGTTAGTATATGATATTTGTCTCTTTCTTTCTGACTTATTTCATCTGTATAACAGGCTCTGGGTTCATCCACCTCAGTTCAACTGATTCACATTTGTTCCTTTTAATGGCTGAGTAATATTCCATTGTACATAATATACCACACCTTTCCTTAACTGTTCATTTGTTGATGGACATCTAGGTTGCTGAGCCGTTGTGTACTGATGGACATCTAGTTTTCTGGGCCATTGTATATTAACATCTAAGTTTATTATGGCAGAATGATGTATTTCCTTGTTTGTGTAAGTCCATGGTGGGGGAGTCCATGTTGCTTCTCTTGTGGCTCAGCTGGTAAAGAATTCGCCTGTAATGTGGGATACCTGGGTTCGATCCCTGGGTTGGGAAGATCCCCTGGAGAAGGGAAAGGCTACCCACTCCAGTATTTTGGCGTGGAGAATTCCATGGACTGTATGGTCCATGGGGTTGCAAAGAGTCGGACACAATTGAGCGACTCTCATTTCATGGTGGGGGAGGGGCTGTGAGGGGGGCTTCAAGACTTTAAATTCCATTATGTTGCCAATCTGAGGCTTCCCCGGTGGTTCAGAGGTAAAGAATCTGCCTGCAGTGTAGAAGACGTGGGTTTGATCCCTGGATTGAGAAGATCCCCGGATTGAGAAGATCCCCTGGAGGACAGCACAGCAACCCACTGCAGTATTCTTGCCTGGAGAATACCATGGACAAAGGAGTCTGGCAGGCTACAGTCCATAGGGTTGCAAAGAATCAGACACAACAAATGAAAAGGCAACCTATTGAATGGGAGAAGTTAGAATAGTTGCATATCATATGTTTGATGAGGGATTAATATTCAAAACATAAAGAACTCAATAGCAAAAACCTCCAAACAATCAGTTAAAAGTGAGCAAAGATATGAATAACTATTTTTTCAAATAGGACATTCAGATGGCCAACAAGTACATGAAAAGGTGTTCACTATCACTACTCATCGGGGAAATGCAAATCAAAATCACAACGAAATATCATATCACCTCATGCTGGTTAGAATGGCCATTACCAAAAAGAAGAAATGACAGGTTGTTGGCAAGGATAAAAAGCAAAAGGAACGCTTGTGTACTGTTGGTGGGAATGTAAATTGGTACAACCACTATGGAAAAGAGTATGACTCTTCCCCTCCAAATTAAAAAAGATCTTGAAAAATGAAAGTGTTAATCGCTTAATTGTATCCGACCTTTTGTGACCCTGTGGACTGTAGCCCACCAGACTTCTCCATCCATGGAATTTTCCAGGCAAGGACACTAGAATGGATTGCCATTCCCTTCTCCACAGAATCTTCCTGACCCAGAAATGGAACCTATGTCTCCTGTGTATCCTGCATTGCAGGCAGATTCTTTATTGTCTGAGCTACCAGGGAAAACCCCCAAATGATCTTATGATCAAGCAGTTCCACTTCTGGGTATTTATCTGAATAAAACCAAAGTATTAACTCAAAAAACATATTTACTTCATGTTCATTGCAGCACTGTTTACAATCGCCAAGATATGGAGGCGGCCTAAGTGCCCATCTATAAATGAATGACGAAAATGTGGTATATTTACATATACATATTGGGATATTATTCAGCCATAAAAAGAAGGCAATCTTGTCATGTTTGACAACACGGATGGACCTTGAGGGCATTATGTTAAGTGAAATAAGTCAGACAGAAAAAGACAAATACAGTATGATTTCGCTTATGTGTAGAATCTAAAACAAAAACAAAACTAAACCAGTAATATATAAAGAACAGAAGCTGGGGATTTGGTGGGGTGGGTGAAATGGGTTACAGGGGTTCAAAAGGTACAGACTTCTAGTTATAAAATCAATAAGTCCTGGGGATGTAATGTAGAGCCTATTAGCTATAGTTAATGTATTGTATATTTGGAAGTTCCTAAGAGAGCAAGTCCTAAAAGTTTTATCACAAGAGAAAAAAATGGCAACTATGTGTGGTGATATATGTTAGTTAGACCTATTGTGAGACTCATTTTGCAGTATATACACATATTGAATCATTATACTGTATACCTGAAATGAATTTAATGTTATATGTCAAGCATATGCTGATTAAGAAAAAAAAATTCTTCCAAATTTTTTCTCAAATTCTGTCCTTGAAGATGTACGCAAAGTTGATTTCACTTCTTTTCTACTTAATGCTATGTATCATGTTTCATAATACATAATAATGCATTTCATTTCCTTCCTGAGTAAAATAGAAATAGGAACTATTTTTAAGTATCAATTATTATGTAGGATGCAAAATATTTATACTAGGAGAGTATCTTCAAGGGCTCAGGGGCTTTATAAAAAATAACTACTGCTCCAGAATCAGTATGGTTAGGTGTTTGAAAGGTACAAGAACTCACATATCAGTTTCCCTCATTTATAAAATAAAGGAGCTGGGTTAGGTGTTCTCAAAGGCCTTTTGAGATTTAAACTGCTAAAAATCATTAGAGACTATTTTTATGTTAAAACTTAATGCACAGTTAACGGTGCCTTAGTGGTTTGAAACACTAAACCAATGGTTTAGTAAAAATGTACTCATTCAAGGGATCTCACATTATTCTGGTTCACTTCTTTTTGTTGTTACAATTTAAGGTCCTTTCCAATCTCATAAGAACATTTCTCGTGGTTAGACAAAGTTTTTTTTTTTTTTTTTCTTTTTCCTTATATGTGGCAACATTAGAGGTCAAAAACCTCACTTTCGGTGATTGTTTGGCTTGTAGGAATCTGCTTTTATTCACATGTTGGTGATATCTGTATTTTCTAATCAAGTGGGTTGCATCTGTCTTCAATTTGATTTTTTCCTATAATTGTATAAAACAGTGATTTGAGACTTGTGACGGAAGTCTGCACTGTATCTTTCCCAACCAGTAATATCATGATACATGGTAATCTCTTTGTGAAAGCTTCATAAATGTTGATGAATTGGAAACAGTATTAAGAATAAACCAAAAGCCCACTTATATTTCCTACCATTTAAACGCAGTTCCTGTATGAGAAGGCAACTAAATCAGAAAGTTTTCCATTTTCACAGGAATGCCTAGAACTTAGTCCTTTTTAATCCATAACTAACAGACAATAGTATAATTTTCCAGTGATATATCATAACCTTTTTACATTTGTTTCAAAGGACAGATTTATTTGAGGAGTCATGCAGAATACACTACACATTTAAAGAAAGGTGTATTAAGAATTGATTTCACTTTTACTTCTGCTCAACACTATTGCATTTCATTGTTGAACTTGATATAGTATAATATCCTTATTTTCTAATTTTTTTCTTTCTTACATTGAGAATTATTTATGACCACATTTTGTGTCTTGTCCTTAAAACAAATGTTCTTTCCATTTATCTGATTTCTCTTGTCTTTGCCTTCTTTAGTCTCTAAATCAGACATGATTCTCAAAGTTATTTATCACCAGTAAAATTTATCAAGTGCCTTCTCAGAGAGTAAGTCAGTTCTCTGCATTCCTTTGAGTTAGGTAGCCATGTTCTATGTTGAAGACATAAAAATGTCAACACTCTGATTTTTAAAATATGTGTTCTATTTATGGTCAAATGTTAGCAATAATCAGTCTCTGGTTTCTATAACCATATGGACCGATTTGATTGGCAGAATGATTCATATCTTCCTGTTCATGCATGATAGATCACTCAGAACTCATTTTTCAAAATATGGCATTTGCTTCTTTAGGTAATGATATCGATACATACCTATCTCATATGTAAAATCCCAGGTGCTTTATACAGTTAACATCTGAGGAAATATATCATTTGATTTATGTGGTAATTTTTGTGCTCAGTTAGTTGATGATACCACTACAAGCTTTTTTTGTAAAATACTTTTGTCAAAGTATTACTTCTCTGCTTAAAGCAGGAATTCCTTCAGAAACTTTTCATTTATGTCTTTAGGATAGAATCCGATTGTCATAGCTTGACTTTGTGACCATACATACACTGCCCCTGACATAAGCTTCCAACCTCGTATTCTGTTTCTCCCTTATCTGAAAACTTAACTGTAGCCAGGTAGATGCACTCATGTTCCCGACATACGAGTACTTCTGTCTCTGTATGTTTTTAAGAACTTCTCTTCTACCTGGAGTGACTTTGTGTCTGTTTTTCATTTACAGAAATCTTGTCTTTCAGGGATACATTTTTTCTCACTTTGCCCATGAAGTCATTATTGAAATTTTCAGTTAGGGGAAGGGAAGGGAATTCAGTTGGAGATGGAGGAAAACATTTGAATAACCACTATGTGGCAAGTACTATGATGGGCAGTTTACATACATTATTTCAACAAAGGCTTCCTGTTTTATGAATTCCTTTCTTTTATTTAAGAAGCTCAATTCAGTTGCTCAGTCATGTCCAACTCTTTGAGACCCCATGGACTGCAGCATGCCAGGCCTCCCTGTCCATCACCAACTCCCAGAGTTTGCTCAAACTCATGTCCATCAAGTTGATGATGACATCCAACCATCTCATCCTCTGGCGTCCCCTTCTCCCCCTGCCTTCAACCTTTCCCAGCATCAGGGTCTTTTCTAGTGAGTCCGTTCTTCACATCAGGTGGCCAAAGTATTGGAGCTTCAGCATCAGTCCTTCCAATGAATATTCAGGACTGATTTTCTTTAGGATTGACTGGTTTGATCTTGCAATCCAAGGGACTCTCAAGAGTCTTCTCTTACACCACAGTTCAAAAGCATCAATTCTTTGGTGCTCAGCTTTTTTTATGGTCTGGCTCTCACATCCATACATCACTACTGGAAAAACCATAGCTTTGACTATGTGGACCTTTGTTGGTCAAGTACTGTCTCTGCTTTTTAAAATACTGTCTAAGTTGGTCATAGCTTTTTTTCCAGAGAGCGTCTTTTAATTTTGTGGCTGCAGTCACCATCTGCATTGATTTTGGTGCCCAAGAAAACAAAGTCTCTCACTGTTTCCACTGTTTCCCCATCTATTTGCCATGAAGTGATGGGACCAGATGCCATGATCTTCATTTTTTGAATATTGAGTTTTAAGCAAACTTTTTCACTCTCCTCTTTCACTTTCATCAAGAAGTTCTTAGTTCCTCTTCTTTTTCTGCCACGAGAATGGCATCATCTGCATATCTGTGGTTATTGATATTTCTCCTGGAAATCTCGATTCCCCCTTGTGCTTCCTCTAGTCCAGCTTTTCCTTCCTTTGTGGTTCAGATGGTAAAGCGTCTGCCTGCAATGCAGGAGACCTGGGTTCGATTCCTGGGTTGGGATGATCCCCTGGAGAAGGAAATGGCAACTCACTCCAGTGTTCTTGTCTGGAAAATTCCATGGGTGGAGGAGCCTGGTGGGCTACAGTCCTTGGGGTCGCAAAGAGTTGAATATGACTGAGCAACTTCACTTTCATCAATTTCATTCATGTTCATCAATTTCATTCACTTCCATCAATTTCATTCACTTTCATCAATACTCAGTGCCCAGAAGAGTTCTTTGAACAGTGAACATTTATTTAATGAATAAACATAATTGCCTCACATTGTTAATTTTATGATAATGTCTTAGCCACTTTCCTCATCCTTGAGATCCAATAAAAAGGGGGGGATCCATTTTACAGAGATTGAAATTATGACACAATACTTGTTTGATTCATTGGTTTGTGACTACCGTTACTGAAATTTAAAAAATACTGTTGTTTGAGTAGCTTGGCTATAGCTTAATACCCAGTGCTATTCAGTGTTTAATGAGTAATTATGAGGGAAATTGTTCATGATGGAATACCGTCTTGAAGGATAAATGAACCAGAGGAAGATCTTAGGTGGATTAAAGCTTAGTATGATCTAGGAGTAATGGTGGTAAGTTCAGCTAAGCAGTACCTGTCCATACATGCCCTGTAAAATGAGGAATTGTATTTGCTGTTGTGGAGCATTTCTGTGGACTAGAAGGTTTCCTTCAAGAGCACACCACTTAAATTGGTTCTAACCTGAAGTATTTTTCCACTTCAAAAAACATAATGGTTATTTTTCCCATTATATTTTTGTATTTTTTATTTTATCATAAAAATGAATGTTTTGCTGGCATTGCAATTATTTTTTAATAATTAATATACTACAGTATATATTATTATAATGTATAGTATATAATTATAGTGTACTCTATTACAATAATTCAGTACTCAATATATTGAAATTGGATTTGATAATTTGCTAATTGTCTTTTATTAATTGAACTTTGAGAAAAACTGAGAAAGAAAGAATAGAGGGAAAAAGAATCTCAGTATTGCCATTACCTTGTTTTCTGTAGATTCTTTTCATTTGTGTTGAGAAATGGAACTGTCTGTGGTACCTATGCATGTCATATCTTGCACAACTAGTTTTTGGACACTGTAATCTCATTTTGAATATATTACTCCAAGATATAAAAATTGAAATTTGAGCATGGGTTAAACTAATATGTTTTTCTGAAACTGCTGTAATAAGTGGATGTAGAGAGAGTTACACTTTAAAAAAAAATACAGCAGTATGTAAATGTCAGTCCCAAGCTCTCAGTCTGTTCCCTGCCCTTTTCCCCCTGCCCCCAGGTAACCACACATTCATTCTCTAAGTATGTAAATATGTTTCTGTTTTATAAATAAGTCCATTTGTATCATTTTTTAGAGATTCCACATAGAAGCCATATCGTATGATGTTTGTCTTTCTCTGACTTACTTTACTTAGTATGATAATCTCCATGTCCGTCCATGTTGCTGCGAATGGTATTATTTCATTCTTTTTTATGGCTGTATTTTTACCACATCTTCTGTTGATGGATATTTTCATTGCTTCCTTGTCTTGACTATTGTAAATAATGGTGCGTTTAACACTGGGGTATGTCTATCCTTTCAAACCATGTTTTTCTCTGGCTCTATACCCAGGAGTGGGATTGTTTTTCAGGAACTTCCATACTGTTCTCCATAGTGGCTGTACCAGTTTACATTCCCACCATCAGTGTAGGAGGGTTCCCTTTTTTCCACATCCACTCCAGCATTAATTGTTCATAGATTTTTTTTGGTGATGGCCATTTTGACTGGTGTGAGGTGATATCTCATTGTAGTTTTGGTTTGTGTTTCTCAAATAATTAGCACTGTTGAGCATGTGCCTCTTTTTGTGCCTCTCGGCCATCTGTATGTCTTCTTTGCAAAAATGTTTATTCAGGTATCCTGTGCATTTTCCAATTGGGTTATTGGGGTTTTTTTGTTTGTTTTTTTATTGAGCTGCATGAGCTGTTTGAAACTTTTGGAGACTAATCCTCGGGGAGTGCTTTTTACCTGTTCTGTGTGTTGAGAAAGTTTGTCTTGATTGTGATGGAAATAAGCCTCACACAGTACAGAAAGCAACCTCGTCATTTCATTAAGCAAATAGGCTACTGCTTCAGCAATTCGAGGTGATGTAAAGCTGTAAATATTTTGATATCACTCACATTTCTCTTTTTCTTGTAGGTTTTAAAATGGGTGGAAGAAGCAGTACAGGCTTCCAAAGTTCACCTCTTATCAACAGACCATTTGGAACAGGCTGAAAATACTTGGAAAATTCCCTTTGATCCCAGTCTAAAAGAGGTTACTGTGTCTCTGAGTGGCCCTTCTCCAATGATTGAAATTCACAATCCTTTAGGTGAGCTATATGGAATATTCATATTAAAAATATTTAAAAATATAGAATATGAAAAAAAATAGAAAAATCATGGAAGGTAAAAGATTTTTAACAGACTTACTTGTTCAGATTAATGCTAACTTTATGAATAAATTCAACCAACTCAAAAATGACTGGAGAAGATGTTTAAACATTAAAACTGAGTATTTTTAGTCATAAGTATCATTGAGTTAACATGAGATTCAAAAACTGAAACTCCTAATAATTTAAACAGATGGCATTTACTATCTTAATTGTAACTGAAGGATCCAAAAAAATATTTTAGATGAACCTGAAATATTTTCTTCATCTTTATATGAGGAAATACTTCACAGTAACTTATTCTGTAAAATTCAGTGTTTTGTCATTTTTAAGTGAATCATATGAAAAAAGTCCTTTATTACTAAAAAAGCTGTCTAATTTTTTACCATATCATTTTCTTGATAGATTTTAATTTTACAGGTTGTTCTTGTTCAGTCGCTAAGCTGTGTCCGACTCTTTGCAACCCCATGGACTGCAGTATACCACCAGGCTTTCCTGTTCTTCACTATCTACCAGGGTTTGTTCAAACTCACGTTCATTGCCTCAGTGACACTATCCCAGTGATACTATCCAACCATCTCATTCTCTGTTGCCTCCTCCTCCTCCTGCTCTCAATCTTTCCCAATCAGAGTCTTTCCCAATGAGGTGGCTCTTCATATCAGGTGGCCAAAGGATAGGAGCTTCAGCGTCAGTCCTTCCCATGAATATTCAGGGTTGATTTCCTTTAGGATTGACTTTTTTGCCCACCTTGCATTCCAGTGGACTATCAAGAATCTTCTCCAGCACCACGATTTGAAAGCATGAGTTCTTTGGTGCTCAGCCTTTTTTATGGTCCAACTCTCACATCTGTGCGTGTTTACTGGAAAAACCGTAGCTTTGACTATACGTACCTTTGTCGTCAATGTGAGGTCTCTGCTTTTCAATGTGCTATGTAGGTTTGTCATAGCTTTCCTTCCAAGGAACAAGCGTCTTTTAATTTAATGGCTGTAGTCACTGTCCACAGTGATTTTGGAGCCCAAGAATATAAAATCTGTCACTACTTCCACTTTTCCCCCCTCTATTTGCCATGAAGTGGTGGGACCAGTTGCCATGATTTTAGTTTTTTGAATGTGAGTTTAAGCCAGCTTTTTTCATTCTTTCCTTCCATCCTCATCAAGAGACTCTTTAGCTCCCCTTTAGGAGACAGTCTCTCAGGAGACAAGTAAACTCTGGTAGTCCCATCTCTTTAAGAATTTTCCACAGTTTGTTGTAATCCACACAGTCAAAGGCTTTAGTGTAGTCAATGAAGCAGAAGTAGATGTTTTTCTGGAATTCCCTTGCTTTCTCTGTGATCCAGTGAATGTTGGCAATTTGATCTGTTTCCACTGCCTGTTCTAAATCCAGCTTGTATATATGAAAGTTCTTGGTTTATGTACTATGGAAGCCTAGCTTGAAAGATTTTGAGCATTATCTTGCTAGCATGTGAAATGAGCACAATTTTGCAATAGTTAAACAGTCCATGGGGTCGTGAAGAGTCAGGCACGACTGAGCGACTTCACTTTCCCTTTTCACTTTCATGCATTGGAGAAGGAAATGGCAACCCACTCCAGTGTTCTTGCCTGGAGAATCCCAGGGACGGGGGAGACTGGTGGGCTGCCATCTATGGGGTCACACAGAGTTGGACACGACTGAAGCGACTTAGCAGCAGCAGCAAACATTCTTTGGCATTGCCCTTCTTTGGGATTGCAATGAAAAGTGACCTTTTCCAGTCCTGTGGCCACTGCTGAGTTTTCCAAATTTGCTGGCATATTGAGTGCAACACTTTTACAGCATCATCTTTTAGGATTTGAAATAGCTCAGCTGGAATTCCATCATCTTCACTAGCTTTGTTTGTGGTAATGCTTCCTGAGGCCCATTTGACTTCACACTCCAGGATGTCTGGCTCTAAGTGAGTGATCACACCATCATGTTTATCCAGGTCATTAAAACCTTTTTTGTATAATTTTTCTGTGTATTCTTGCCACCTCTTCTTAATCTCTGCTGCTTCGGTTAGGTCCTTACTGTTTCTGTCTTTTATCATGCCCGTCCTTGCATGAAATGTTCCCTTGTTATCTTCAGAAGCATATTGCACACCTTCTAACCTGGGAGGCTTGTCTTCCCGTGTCTTTTTGTCTTTTCATACTCTGTTGGGTTCTCGAGGCAAAAATACTGAAGTGGTTTATGATTCCTTCCTCCAGTGGACCATATTTTGTGATAACTTTCCACTATGACCCTTCTTGGATCACAGCCTTGTCATGGCAAAGGGGCTTGTATAATTTTACAGGAGATGGTTGTTAAAAAAACATATTTATATTCTCATTAGAATGATGTTTTAATTTGTTCCTTTGATATTGTATGATTCTCAGTTTTGGCTTAATTCCATCTCTGGTTGAATTTATAAGATTTAAGGTTGAATTGAATAGTAATCTTAAAAAATAAAAAGAAACCTAATTTTTCTTAATATTCGTGTTTAGGAAATTTTTTAACCAATGATGTTTGCACAATATTTTTATTCCTATTGTAGCTGAAGTATATGTTACATTTTTTAAACCTGTATGAACATTTATAAATTGGGAAGGAATAACTACCTTTTTTACTTTATTTGAATCTTAGAAAATGACATACCTTAGAGAAAATAGGGTATGAAATTTACCTCAAAGGCTTCAGTCACACTTAACAATCAAATTGAAATTTATGAGCAAGCAAAACCAATTTTTTTGAGACTGTTTGGTCTTGAAAATAGATTTATCTGTAGAAATGGATTTGTCTTTTTAAGTAGCATTCTTATAGTACCATCTATCCTATCTACCCAGGAAAGATTTGTGTTGTTCATTATCTGTATCGAAAGTACCTGTAACCATTGCCTTAAGTTCTACTACTTTAAAAATTCATTGATACTGATATTTTAAAAGTCATTTGCAGCGATTATAAAACTTCTGATGCAAACATGGGATTCTTTTAATTGATTTGTTTACATAACTGCAGAAATAGTCCACACGAGAGCCAAGCCTGAAATGAATATGTAAACTATGGCTTAATTCCAAATTTGCTTTCCTTCCTAAGTTCCAACTGTCAGATACTGTATGTTGATCTCAGTTGGAGATGGTATGGTGTTAATGCATTATACTGTCTCCTCTAATTATTCCTTTGACAAGTAAAAGCCTTCTTGTGCACTTCATGGAAACCTGAGGTTTTACACTTTATGCAAAGTTATGCCCAGGGCTCTTAATATTAGCAATATCTTGAGTCATCTCCAAAAAGACATTTATTCTAGTTTACTGTTTTTCCATCTATTAAGTCTAAATGTCTCTAGTGACTGTACATAACTTCTTTGTAGCCATAATAATCATTACCTAGATTAACTTTGGAAATATGATTATTGTCTTCCATCTTACTCTGTTTTTAAGATCACATCAACATAGCAAATAGGAATCTGTTACTTCAATTACAGTGTTCAGAAATGCTAAAGTTGCGTATATTTTAGATATAAAATGATGTTTTGTCTACATTACACGTCTAGTGTAAATGTCCATCAGGTAATTTATACTGGAAATGTACACAGCTGATATACATAGCTGAAATAAAGATTATGTTTATAACCTCTATGTCTGTCTTTCAGGAAAGCTGATAAAAAAGGGATTTGGCCTGAATGAGCTATTAAATATTCATAACTCTGCCAAGGTGGTGAATGTTAAAGAGCCAGAGGCTGGAATATGGACAGTGAAGGTACTGTTATGTTACAGAGTCTATTTGTTGTTTTATTTTGATGTTGGCATGTTTTATAAAATATATATAATAGTTTATTTATATCTTCTCTAACGATCATGGAGAATGCTTTTGCTAAAAATCAATAGACATGTTGCATTCTTCGGAGTTGTCTTGATCATATGAATTGATAGTGTTTGGTTGTGATGACCTTGAAAGGGATCAGTACCACCATAAATAGACTTAAAATGCTCCAGGTAGTTTTCCTATCATCGAATCTGTAAATTATATTATTATATTATATATTATTATATATATATATTATATTATTATATATATTGTATTAGCCACTGTCTGCCTCCAAAACAATCAGAGATGGAGCCAGTAGAGAATGGTGTTTAGGGACATAGGCCCTAGTGTGGAACTGCCCTGGGTTTGAAAACACCACCACTTAAAAGCTGCTAACCCCTTAGAACTATAGCTTCTCTTGATTTTCTTTCCACCTCTTTAATATAGGATGGCAATAACAGTCCTTTCTTTCATAGAAGTGTTCTGAGAATTAAATGAACATGATAAAATGAAGTATTTAACAAGTTCCTGTTACAAAATAAGCACTCAAACATTGCTGGTTATTGGTGTGTAGTAGACCTACATTCATTGTGTGCTTGAACGCAAAATTGTATTTGTATCTTAGAGTCACATTAAATAGTATATGTTCATACTAAGAAAGCATTGTATTTTGGCAATATGGAGGAAAGAACGTGTCTGCCTTCGAAATTCAGGATACCATAAATCTGAGATCTAGTCCTGCTGCAAATTATATGTGGGACCCTCCCTAGTAGATGCTGTGCATGGCTTGCCCATATTTCTCAGAAATTTCAGTGTGCTCTGGCCTACTTCCAACCGCAGGATCTGTATTTCTGTGTCTGAGAAGCTTTTTTTTTTTTCAAGATAGAACAGGAGAAGGCTGTTCAGCTAGAGAATTAAACCCTTCTAGAGCAGCTTTCAGCCCCTGCAGGAATAAGCCCCAGTTGTCCACAGGGAGAGCAGGCTTAAAGACACACCCCATATGTGCTGCGTGTACCCTCTTCCTCTTCCATTGGAACCCCTTGTAACCCCCAAATAAGCAGTTTACTCTGAAATACTGGAACAACTCAAATGAAGATTCCCCTTGCATCATTTACTCTTTCACCATCTCAGCTTCCTGACATGATAAAAAGAAAAGAAAATGAGATCAACTGGCTCCTTTGAAATTATATAGCTGCTGTGAAAGTACATGGAGGTGCTATACCATAGAAATTTGGCATGCCGGTTTTTTAAAAGAAATACTTAACTTTTATTCTTTAATTTTATAAAGTTAATTTTTATTGTAACTCCATTTAAGTCCTAGAATATCAGTGTTTCTTTTCCTCACAACTCTCAGTCTTATAAGGAAAGTAGTAATATGGATATTTTAACATGAATAATATGGAATAAGGGTTTAAGTAAAAAGGCTATGTGAAATAAAATTAGTAACTTTTATTGAATGGATCACAAATAGTCCCATCTGCCTGTGTTATCCCCCAGTTCCTTGCACAGAGTAGTTGCTCAGTCCTTCCTGAGTGCATCAGATAGTCAATAATGAAGTGTTTCACTGTAATATGGCCAAATTTGATATTACAGTTATTTTAACCAACTTGCCCCAAATATAACTAGATTGAGTCTGACTTTCTGTGATCACAGTGGAAAGGAGTATATGAAGTTCCGAGTCTCTGTATTGTCCAAACATTTTCATTTAAGCATGCTCTAAGTCAGCAGTCTTGAGCTAGCTGTTCACTAAGGTAGCTCACTTATCAAGTTCACTAAGATGATCCGTTCTTGCTCTCTAACCAGTGATGTTAAGTTGTCTGTTACTGACTTTGAGATGCATACAAGTGATACCATTCTTCTGTATAATTAGCAACTGATTGTGAAGTATTTGAACCCATTTGATAGGTGATTTGGATTGCTACCAGTGGTATTTCCTCTAATAAAACTCTTGCCTAGAAGGGGGATATTTTACATGTCTGATGTTTTTCCTTGTGCCTAACACGCCTATTGATCCAGTCATCCATTCAGTAAACCTTTACTGAGTGTCTGATTCTGGCCATGTTCCATGATACTTAATGGGCACTAAGTACATCTTAATTGATCATTAGAACAGAGAGTCACTGAGGATTAATCTGTGAGTGAGGAAGGAGATAAGATGATAGGAACACTGTTTAGACAAGTCTCTAAACCTGGCCTCCTGTAATTAAGAACACAATAGAAAGACACAATATCTATTATCACAGTATTTTAAATTCATATCTAATCATCATCAAAGAAGCTTCTGGTCCTGTTGTTACACAATATCTGGTGTACAATTAGTGATATCTAAACAAAGGATGAGAATTACAATGCAAGTAAAGATAATGAACTTATTTCGCTCCTGAATGAAATACCAAAATAATGTATCAGGTTGGCATAAAGGCAATTGAGCTGAATCTACTGACATAAATATTGCTGCTGACTTTGGATCTCCCTTTTGGATGGCTAATGAAGGATAGCATTTTACATGTGTGTTTTCTTAAGAGGAGAAATGTCTGAGATTAGACAGCACATCCCCAGTGCCATCTCTCATGCGCTCTGCTATCTGGAAAGTGTCTGCTCTATCAGTGGAATTACTAACAGCTTTTTTGAATGTTTTGCATAACAGTTTTAATCTTATGTGTAGAACACAGCCCATCTCTTATTTGACCTTAGCATGGTATTCAAGGAGCACCAAATTGAGCCTCAACCAGTCTTTTTGGTTATCTTCCACCACGTGCCTTTCTACTCTAATCAAATATACTTTTGCAATGTCTCTCGTCTTCTCTTACCACATTCTCTTGGTCTGTGCTTTCTCTCAAGCTGTTGCTTCTTTCTAGAATATTCTTTTCTTATTTTATGTCTGATTCATAACTCCCAATAATGCTCAGCTCAAATGGTAACACTTGTATCAAGACTTTTCTCATTCAGAATATACTCTTTTCCCTCTGGCTTTCTATTGCAATTTTTTGGCACCTCCCTTTGCATAATTTTTCCCCATTATGTCATATTTATTTCTGTACAGGTTTTGGCTTCCAGTTTTGCTGTAGACCAGACTTTGTCACAAGTATATGCCTTAGTGCCTGGGAAAGAACTATATAAATATTCCTGAATAAGAATGAATTCACTTATTCTGATGATATCCAGGGAAGCAGGCTTTGGTTTAGTTTGGATCACAGTTGATGTACTGGCACAAAACACTGTATTATGCCCATGATTTGACTATGACAATGGCGATTGCTTTTCTTCTGTGGTTTCCCAATGAAACCCTGGTGATTACTTTTCTGTGGTTTATTCGAACACTTTAATTGAACAGAGACAATGAGTCAACTCATCAGTATACTTCATATAAGTAACCTGGATGTTTTAGGTTGCCTCTGATGCAGGTGAAAACTTGCCAGAAAGAAGTAACTGAAATGGACCCCAAGTTATTATTACAAACAAAAGAGACAGTTGTTTGAGGCCTTTAAATTTGTATCTGTAGGGAAGCTAGAAATCCTGGGTCTCATTTCTGAGAAGAAGTGTAAATTTTCCATTAAGACAGCTTAATTATACCTAGGCTATTTGAACATAATGACATAAACTCTCAGGCCAGATTGTGTGCTGTGCTCTTTAAGGGAAACTTTGTTGCAAAGGCATTAAATAATTGTCAGTACCCATTATGTTTAGAGACTCTTGCTATTAGTCTAGGATTATCAGTGTGATCATGGGATGTAGCACACCCCCTGAGGTGTTTCCATTAAGTAAATTTGGATAAACTATCCTTAGATCATCTCCCAAGTAGAGAAGGGAGTGTACCCAACCACATGATTATATTGAGATTCTGAGACTAGCAGAAATATTTCTGGTTGTAGATAGTTACTTTGGTTGCCAGAACCTACTAATGCATTTTCTACAGGATAAGGATAGTTTTAGAAATGCATAAATGGCATAAACTTGTTATGGAATTACAATAAACCTCAAGTCTAACAAAGGACCACACAAGTAGCATATTACACTGGCCTCCAGTTATTCCCACCTGGTACCTCTTTTAAATAAGCAGTCAGACTACACCAGGTGTATTATTTAAAGGGATTAGCTATGGCATTAATTCAGTGTTTAGGGTCAATGGAATCCTCTATAGTAGATTTTTTTTCCTGGAATATTCCCCAGTTATATTTGTCTGCCAATATCACATTGTCAATCAAATGGAATATTTCCTTTAAAAAAATATATGTACACTTTTATTTATATTTAAATGGGTATGTGTGTGTGTGTATATGTGAATATATACAGAATTTACATTTCTTTCCTTGTATTACATTTTTTAAAACAAACAATGACTAGTAAAAGGATAGTATTTAAATCTAGCTGGCTTCATTGTGTCTTTTTGACTGGCACAAATCCTACCCTATGTTAGCTTCCCAATAAATATTTGATTAAAAGTATAGTATTCTTTACTTTGTAAAGGATGGTATGTTATATAAGAGCAAATGCTTTGAAAATAGATGGACATATATTTTAATTTAAGATATAGTACTTAAAATATTTTTGACCTTGAAGAAATTACCTAAACCTACCCAAGTCTGAGAAAACTAGGGGAAAATAATACCTACTTAATATTGTCATGATTAAATTAGATGTTGGTACATATTTAAACAGTTTCTGACACATGAGTGGTAAAACTAAATTAGTTCTTATCCAGACTGTGTATAAATAGTAAACTGTATCTCTGCTACTGCTGCTAAGTCTCTTCAGTCGTGTCCGACTCTGTGCGACCCCATAGACGGCAGCCCACCAGGCTCCACCGTCCCTGGGATTCTCCAGGCAAGAACACTGAAGTGGGTTGCCATTTCCTTCTCCAGTGCATGAAAGTGAAAAGTGAAAGTGAAGTCGCTCAGTCCTGTCCGACTCTGAGCGACCCCATGGACTGCAGCCTACCAGACTCCTCCATCCATGGGATTTTCCAGGCAGAAGTACTGGAGTGGGGTGCCATTTCTTATCAATTCTAGATAGACATCAAGGCTTTACTTTATTTACTTTGACTTATTTATTATTTTATAAAACATTGAAACTCCTTAGGAGAGAGAAATTAAAGCCAACTCTAGCAATCATATTTTAATTCATGTATAACATGGCAGACTTCACATTTAGTACCAGAATGTGCTCTCCCTGGCTTAATACAAGTTCATTCCTCACTAGTGTCACATGTTCTGTGAGGGTTGATGGGCTGCTGTGCTTCATATGCTCAGGAAGCCAAGCTGATGGAGGCACTGACATCTAGAACATTTAGAACATTGTTGCTATTCAGTCGCCAAGTCGTGTCTGATTCTTTGTGACCCCACGGACTGCAGCACGCCAGGCCTCTGTGTCCCTCGCCATCTGCCGAAGTTTGCCCAAGTTCATGTCCATTGAATTGGTGACACCATCCAACCGTCTCATCCTCTGTCGCTCTCTTCTCCTTTTGCCTTTAATCTTTCCCAACATGTGGCCTCTTTTTAGTGGAGGAAAAGACTGGAGAATGTGCATAGAAAAAGGAAGGGATTGTGTCACTTCTAGGATGTGATAGGTATTTTTGTGAGTGACAGATACACTTCATTTCCTTGGTAAGCCATTTGCCAGAACTGTTATCATGGCCTAATGGTTTTCTGGAGCTGGTTCATAAATGGTTCATGGAGAGTCAGTTATGTGCTTTCTCTTCCCAACTCAGTGACATCCTGTTGGGAGCTTGAAATCAGCCACTTGGTAGTATTTACATCACAGAATTTGGCAAATCCCAAATTAGGGCTTTTTTTTTTTTTCAGAGAGAAGTTTACCAGCACTCTACTAACCTGACTCTTCCTAAGTTGAGAGTGCATTTAGAAATTTAGAATGGCAAATGAATAGATGGGGATATTGTTTTCTATCCCATAGGGTCCAAATCAACCTAGAGATTATGTCATCCTAGAATATTACGCATTGACTTAGAGTATTGAACTTGGAGTAACTGCCATTTAACTTGCTGTATAAACCTAGGCAAGTAATTAGTTCTTTGAGCCCCAATTTCTTTTTGGTGCTTAATGAGATATCGTGTGAACATACTTAGCCTAATGTATCTAGAAAAATTCAATGAATTCTTGATGACTCTGACATCAGTTGGTCCTAGGGAAATCTAAGGGAAACTGCCAACGTTAAGTGTTTGTTGGCCTTATTATTAATGGTATTAATAAATTAATTTCATGTATTAAGTACCTATTGAATAGTATTTTATAGGTGATATATTTGATATAATTCTTGCCTTCAAGGGCTTTCTATGTAGAGGAGACTTTCAATATTTAATAGATATGTAGCCTTAAAAATAGATTCATCTGCAATATAGTTGATCAGGAAGATACCGGAAGAGCAACTCATTTTCCCTGGAGCTCTCCATGGTGCTTGCTCCATGGTCCTTCAGCCTGCTCTGCTCCTTCATTTCTTAAAGACTCACTCTCAGTTCAGAAGCCTACACTCTGGTCCACTCTGCTGCTGCTTCTCTCTCACTCTTTTATGTGGCTGCCTGTTTATAACTAGAGAATGTCAGGAGGTATCTAGTCTAACCTCATCTTTGCCTCAACTCAGCTTACACTACAGCAGCCTCTGTATTCCTGACTCAGACCCTTCTGCAACTTGACCAACTTGACATTGTAACTCAGGGCAGTAATGTAACACATTATAAACCTTTATAAATAACATGAAGAAGTATATTGTTTAAAATGTGAATTTCAGGCTAATACAAACCCAGTCCAGTGTCTGTCTAGAACATTTCCTGTTACGCTTGGAACCACTGTGAGCCTCCTTAATTTCCCTGTTCTGAGCTACAGGAACCATGAGGTGAGGATGCCTCTGTGCTTAAGTGATACTTCTAGATATTCTGTGGTGGAGAGATGCTTTTTGGAGCCAAATTCTCACTTTATTACAGGACATAGTTTAAAGCTACATGATATAAAGATCAAATAGAAAAACATCAAAGCAGTGGTTTTTGTCATACTAATTTAATTATGTATGTAGAAAAATGGTCCTAAGGTAGCTAAAATAATTCAGAAGGGAAGAGAGGAGTAAGAAATATGCAGCTGGACTTCACCTCTATTTAACTTAGTCATAGATTAGCTAAATTAGCTAAATTTTCTTTGCCCCTCCAAGACTTTCTTATCTTTTAATTCTCCTCCAACCCCACTCTGTCCATAACACATTAGAACCCAAAGCCTTTCCCCAATGCTTCTGGGGTTTCCTGAAGATTTACTTTGTTTTGGTCTCCTTGCCTCTGATTATCTGTGTGTTGATTCTAATCTTTTATGCCTCCATGTTGGGTAAACCTCAGTCCTTCAAAAATTTCAGGGAATCCAGTAACAAGACCATTTTGTAAATATAGTAAATTTGACTATAGATTTGGGGTTTATCTTGAAGTAACTTGTTTCCTTTTGCCTCTCTCCTTGCCCTCCATTCTTCTTTTCTCTATTTTGTTTCTGCTTCTCTCCTGTGAATAGTCTCAGGAATTCCGTATAGATATTCACTTAGCTGTGTCTGACTCTTTGCAACCCCATGGACACTAGGTTCTTCTATCCATGGAATTTCCCAGGCCTGAATACTGGAGTGGGTTGCTACTCCCTTCTCCAGGGGATCTTCCCAACCCAGGTCTCCTGCATTGCAGGTGGATTCTTTACTGGCTGAGCCACCAGGGAAGCGAAATTCCATATTACTCTCCTGTTATGTAGAGCAGTTGGGTATATTTCAGCCTTTACCCCCAAACCAGCATAATTCAGTTCATTGAAATGATCATGAGAAGCGCATGTTGTACCTGTGGAGGTCAGTTTCTGGATCCTCACTGAATTCACATCCCAGCTCTGCTGCTGCTGCTGCTGCTAAGTCGCATTAGTCGTGTCCGACTCTGTGCGACCCCATAGACGGCAGCCGACCAGGATCCCCCGTCCCTGGGATTCTCCAGGCAAGAACACTGGAGTGGGTTGCCATTTCCTTCTCCAGTGCATGAAAGTGAAAAGTGAAAGTGAAGTCACTCAGTCATGTCTGACTCTTAGCGACCCCATGGACTGCAGCCTACCAGGCTCCTCTGTCCATGGGATTTTCCAGGCTAGAGTACTGGAGTGGGTTGCCATTGCCTTCTCTGATTATTTACCAGCAGGATACCATATTTTCAAACACTTGGGTAATTTCTAATTTTTCTCAGATATTAAGCATCACTTAAAAAAAAACTTTTTATTTTGTATTGAAGTATAGCTGACCAACAATGCTGTGATAGTTTCAGGTGGATAGCAAAGGGACTCCGCCATGCACAATACATGTATCCATTCTCCCCAAACTTCCCTCCCATCCAGGCTGCCACATCACATTGAGCAGAGTTCGCTGTAAGCACCACTTTGGAAACGGACTTATTATCAGTTGGTTTGTGCACATAACACTTGGTAGATGGTTAGTACTCGATAGCAGTCATTAGGCAAAGTGTGTATCACATTTGCCCTTGATAACCTCTCGGTAGCTGTTTTATCAAAGGGGACTTTCTGAGCAACAAGGCAACTAACAGCATAGATGATGTCAGTGAAAAACATCTAAAACAACTCATAATATGACTATTTTGTTTCTCCTTAACAAGAAACTAGCAGACAATAGTATTTTCAGTAAAGCTCTCATTATTAAGGCAGTTGAACGTAGACTTCTCAAGGCTTTATACCGCCATGTAGGAGGTCCTCGATTTTAAATTGGATTATGATATATAGTTTCCTTTTATATCTGTTAATTCATAACACATTTTCCTTTAGAAATAACGGAATAAGTGTACTGAGACTTCTGCACTTAAACATACAGTATTTTTTAAGCCCTGTTAAAATGAGCCATGGTAATTAGGAACATCATTTATGCTAAGAATACAACACATTTTTTGAGAAGATGTAATTTTTTTTCCTTTCCTTCACCTTCATTTTCCTTTGCTTTGAGTTTCTGCAGGGTTTGCTCAGTTAGGAATGTGATTGGTAGTAACAGGGACATACATATCTCCTCATCTTTTCTGTACTCATTGCCACATGCGTCACAGGGATTTAGGGAAAACTGTGGTTTGCAGAGCCTTGTAGCCATATATAGCCACTTATTACCATATATTACATGCATAGTCCTAGACGCCACTGACCAGTACATTTTGGCTGGAGCTTGGAGCCTGTATTTTTACAAACAATCCAGGTGATTTTGTGTAGGTATAGACATAGTCGGTCCTCTAATCATAATTAGAGAGATACTGAGATAGAGGCTCACTCTGACTGACCTTGCCCTTGGGAGAAAATCTAGCACAGTGGAAAAGAGCCCAGAGTCTGACCTTTGGGTTAAAACCTGACTTCTGCAATGTTAGGAAAGTTGGGAACCCTTGTGAACTTGGGCAAGGAATCTAATGCTTTGGTGCCTCAGTCTGTTTATCTGTGCCATGGGGCTAATGATGGTATCTACCTTACACAGTTGTAATGAAAAACAAATAAGCCAATGTATACACAAAGTCTGGATGCAAAGAAAGTGCCCAATAAATGTTAATGTTTTATCCTGTGGCCCTAATCCAAATTATTTATTATTTATGCACATAGAGGTGACCTCAGCTCTCAGCTATTCAATATCTTGTTCATCTCCTTCAGGAGGTTTTAACTGAACTACAACCTAGTCCGTGCTCCTTTAGTATACGGATTTCTTTTCTCTCTACCTTTTCTGTAATTCTATCACTGCATTTACTGTATTGCACTGGAGATTTCTCTTCCTCCATCTGACTTCCTCACTGTCCATAAGCTCTTAGAGGGTGACGACCTTATTTTTTCACTCATACTTGTATCTCGCTAACTGAGTGCCTTGACTGGACACTGCTGAGCTGAAGATGCTGGTCAGCTAAAAGCTAGTTGATAATTGACTCTTGTGCTTGTCCTGGCTGTATCTTCCCCGAGCAAAGAGAAAGGAAATATTTTCCATAATAGAACCTGGATGATGTTTAGGGGAGAAGGTTTAGTCATTCATTTATTTCATGAATATTCATTTCTTGAACATCCACCATGTGAATCAAGTCCATTCACTATGACTGTGCCCCTCTATCTTTTACCACTGAGCGTGCAATATAATACTCAATTGTATAGGCTTTAGGCTCCTGGATATGTATTACAAAACTTGCATTGAAGTTATGGAATCACAGTTAAGTTCAAAACACCCAGATAAAGGCCACAGTGAGTGGACACCAAGTCTAATGGAACGCTCTGCAGTTTCTTTTACTGGTTAGTGTTTAGTGTGGCCAGCACCCTGGATTAACTGCTGATGGAATTTGTCATTGAACATTTTTCAGACATCTAGCACTGGAAGGCACTCTGTTCGCATCACTGGCCTCAGTACTATTGATTTTCGAGCTGGTTTTTCCCGAAAGCCCACCCTGGACTTCAAAAAAACAGTCAGCAGACCGGTGCAAGGTTTGTATGTGTGTATTGGCTCAATTGGCGTAGTAGATATTGAACTGCAAAGTACTTCTCAGACTGTGGTTTTGTAATTTTGTAGTTCTTCAATAAAATTGGGAAACATGGCATCTTTATTTGAAATATGATTACTCCTGTCATAGTCATTGCTTCTTGAAGTATGGCCCAAAGACCAGTGATATTGAACTCACTTGGGGAGCTTATCAAATATTAAGGTTCCTGGGGCCTACCTTAGATCTCCTGAATGAAAATTATAGACAGTAGGTCCCAGTTTTGTTTAGTCACTAAGGTACATCCAACTGTTTTGCAACTCCATGAATGGTAGCCTGTCAGTCTCCTCTATCCATAAGATTTCCCAGGCAAGAATACCGGAGTGGGTTGCCATTTCCTTCTCCAGGTCCCAGGAATGTACACTTTAACAAGCACCTCATTGATTCCTATACTTACTAAACTTTGAAAACTGCTGACCTAGGTCTTGGGGCTTTTTCTTACTAGCATCTTACTTGCCTGTTGTCAAGGTGAAAATATAGAGTGTGTGTGTGTATAGTTAAAACATTGAAGATATCACATAGCATTATATGTTCCAAGGTGAAATTATTATTGATTTGAAAGGTGCTTTTTCATCTTATTTTTATTCATGCAAGAAGATTTATAGTTCTGTAGCTAAAAAGAAGGCTTAGTCTTACTGTGACTTTAAATTTCTTTTTTTCTGATTGTTCTTTTATTTTTATTGCTTCAGTTACTAGGAGGATACAAAATAACAAATCTTTTAAAATATTCATATAATACAAATATATTATACAATATTCATAATTCTAATTTTCTACATATAAACGTGATTAGAAAACTTAAAAGTCATTATCTATGGTTTCCTGTATTTCTCTGGTCATAAATAAACTTTTTTTATTTGTGTAGAAAAGATTCCACATCTGGGCCACAGTTTTTGGCACAGCCTGTAGTACTCATATATATGATCCTGGTTACCTGCTGTTATAATACAAAACTTACTTGATAGATAACCTTGGGTACATATTACTTATAAATGATAAATTCTTTCTCTTGTAGGAATACCTACCTATGTGCTGCTGAATACTTCTGGAATTTCCATCCCAGCTAAAGTAGATCGTCTTGAACTTCTGAGTATCTCAGGCAGTTCTCTTAAGACTATTCCTGTTAAATATTATCCTGATAGAAAACCCTATGGCATATGGAATATTTCTGATTTTATACCACCAAATGAAGCTTTCTTTCTCAAAGTAACAGGCTATGATAAGGATGATTTTCTCTTCCAGAGAGTGTCAAGTGTTTCTTTCTCTAGTATTGTGCCAGGTAAGATGTCATTTAGTACACTAGAGTATTGATAGTTTAAGGGGTTTATGTGGTCCTATAGGTAAAAAATGGAGTTTAAAGTAAAAAATAATATCCTCACATTATTACTGAGTCACTGTGTGGAAAAGCATTTACACATAGGTAACAACTTTTCTTAACCATAAAAAAAAAATTCAAAATTTCATGTTAAATCTCACCGATTTGTAGATCTGAGAATCTTAGTAGATTCAAAATCTATAGATCTTAGAATCTTACTTCAGTCAGTGTAAGAACTTGAACTGGGAAATTCTGATGGTCTTCAGTTCAATTCAGTCGATCAGTCATGTCCGACTTTTTGAGACCCATGAACCGCAGCACGCCAGGCTTCCCTGTGCATCACCAACTCCCGGAGTTTACTCAGACTCATGTCCATCGAGTTGGTGATGCCATCCAACCACCTCATCCTCTGTCATCCCCTTCTCTCCCGCCTTCTATCTTTCCCAGCATCAGGGTCTTTTCAAATGAGTCAGTTCTTCCCATCAGGTGGCCAAAGTATTGGAGCTTCAGCTTCAGCATCAGTCCTTCCAATGAATATTCAGGACTGATTTCCTTTAGGATGGACCGGTTTGATCTCCTTGCAGTCCAAGGGACTCTCAAGAGTCTTCTCCAACACCACAGTTCAAAAGCATCAATTCTTTGGCGCTCAGCTTTCTTTATAGTCCAACTCCCATATCTATACATGACTACTGGAAAAACCATAGCCTTGACTAGATGGACCTTTGTTGGTAATGGACTCCAGCACGCCAGGCTTCCCCGTCCATCACCAACTCCCAGAGCTTGCTCAAACTCATGTCCGTCAAGTCAGTGATGCCATCCAACCATCTATATTCAACAGATATAGAAAGATTGATTCTAATATTGTTCTACTGGATGGAGCAGTAACAATTTATCATTTATATAGAAGGTTATCATTTGGGAAAGTCAGGAACAACTCTATTGTTTAATGCTGAAAATAAGATCATAGTAGAACCAACCTCAGTATTTCCTCATAGAAAATATACAGCGTTAGTTGCTTTAGCCCCTGAATTGAATGCTTAAAAAAACTATTGGATTCTTAAGAAATCAATTTTTTCATTCTTTTTCTGGAAATAGTTACTCTATGAATTCAATTCTAAGCTATGTGGGTTCTTACATACCTTTACATTTTCAGAATTAAACTCTCTTCTACCATTGATGATGCTTTATAACTTATTTGGTAATTTTGTTTCTATCTTGCTGGTAAAAAAAAAATATTATGCCTTAAAATCAGTGGAGTCATAGATTCAATGAGTACTTTCTGGAGATAATCCAGAAATTAATAAACTTGGAACAAAGAAAGATAATTAAAGTGATTTTTAGTGATTTAGATTAATTGGAATGCAGAGAATTTACTGAATAGTTTAAGCATGAAGTTTTGAATGGATTAACAGGAAGTACCAAATATCATTGTGACCTTCTTGCCCATGTTCTTTTTTCCCCAGATGCTCCGAAAGTTACAATGCCTGAGAAAACCCCGGGCTACTACCTGCAGCCGGGCCAGATTCCCTGCGCTGTTGACAGTCTTCTGCCTTTTACCTTGAGTTTTGTCAGAAATGGAGCTACACTTGGAGTCGACCAGTATTTAAAGTGTGTAAATGCTTCTGTTAATAATATTTTATACCATGAAACATCCGAAATACAGATAGATATTTATGTTAGTGTACATATTCATTATACAGTGTTATTTGCTTCATAGTCTTGGGGTGTAGCACTGAGCAAACGGACACGAATCTGTACCTTTGTGGAGCTTATATTGTGAAGAAGGAAGACAGAAATAGATGATAAGTATTCTATGGTAATATAATAAATGCTGGAATACGTTTAAGAGTTGATTGCAGGTTTTATAGAATCTGAATTTTATAGTTTGAGGGCCCCTTAATAAGACAAAGAATATAAAATTATGAATACAAAGTTTGGTACTGAACTTTGCAAGAGCCCTTGCAAATGAAAGACCCTGAAGTTTAAACTTCAGTGGCTTGAGGGGTAAGTATGTCTCTGAATCTGATTTAAAGTATAATGATAAGTGAATCTGATGTGTTACAATAAAAAGTAGAGCAGATTATTTCAGGCACATAATTACTGGTTAGTGGACGGCATGTGATTTTGGCTAAGTTGCAATTTTAAAATTCATAGTAGAGACATTTGAATAAGGACCTGAACATGGTGAACGAGATGGTCCTGCAGACATCCAGGGAGGAGTGTCCACATACCAGGAACAATCAGTGCAAGTGCACTAAAGGCATGTGGGGAGGAAAGACAGGAAGCAGCCCGTGGAGCTGGAGCCCAGGGAGCCAGGGGCAGGAGGGTGAAATGCCTGCTGGGATGCTGTCAGGAGACAGACTGGGGTTCCATCGTTGGGTGGGTAAGATCCCCTTGAGGAGGGCACATGGCAACCCATTCCAGTATTCTTGCCTGGAGAATCACATAGACAGAGTAGCCTGAAGGGTCACAAAGAGTCAGACACTGCTGAAACGACTATCACACACATACATTGCAGCCAACAATCAATGGGAGTGGGCTAGAGGACACCAACTTGCCTTGAGAAGACTGGTGAATTTTCTAGATAAATTTAAGTCATCTAATGATAAACATTAAATAGGCCTTGAAAACTAGATGATGATTTCTGGAAAACTTTTTTGTTGTTGTTAATTTACTATAAAACAATCTACATTTAAGGAGAAAAACTCTAAGTATTATTTTATAAGACTTTCACACCAGTAACTCAATATTCACATAAATAGCTTCTGTAATATGTTAAGTTTTGACAAATCTTAGCTTATACAATCTCCTCATGGGGTCATTTAAAGCAAAAGCTGTGGCAAGAATGTTTATCATAACTTGAATTTTCCATTAGGTAAAGATTGGACTTATTATTTCCTGCTACTTTCTTAACATATGTCTTGATGATTTCCTTAGCTGCATAGTTAATAACCAGCAACATTAGCTGACCAAGATATAAAATGACAAAGTTACATACCTAACTGATGAAATCAAACAATTCTGCTTTGGATTTAAATAGTAACATTTCTGAAAGATACTTGGGATTCTTTATAAACATTAATTTATTAATTTCACCCAATTCCTCTGAGGTAAACCACAAGGATTCTTTCTTGCATTTTTCCAACTCTGTGGCCCAGAGCTGTGACATGCCTTGCTGACATTTGTTAAGTTCTTTAGATGTAAGAGTCTAGAGACAAAATTGGGCATGGGTGATGATGGATTTGATACTCTAATCCCAGTTCACTTGCACATCTCTGCCCTAGATTTCCTAACAACTCCAGATGCATGACTGGATCTTTGTCATGTGAGTCACGATGATTTCTAGGGGATGTGGGAGAGAACTCGTTTCCATTAGCAGCAAGACTCATTTCTAACTGACGTGTTCCTTCTCCTGTTCCAAAGGCCGTTCCTTCAAAACTTTTTGTTGTGGTTATACAATCTTAGTGAACTTCCCTGGTGGCTTTTATGGTAAAGAATCTGCCTGTAATGCAGGAGAACTGGGTTCGATCCCTGGGTTGGGAAGATCCCCTGGAGAAGGGAATGGCCACCCACTCTAGTATTCTTGCGTGAAGAATTCCATGGACAGAGGATAATGCCTACTGATAAGGCTACATGAAAAGGAGAGTTGTTTTCATGTAATAATTTCATAAATGAGATAGGAATAAATATAATACTAAAGAATATTCTGTAAGCAACCCATACACTGGTTACGTGCCTTTGAATAAATTACTTGTCCTTCTCCCTACTTTGTTTTTAAAGAAAGGGCCCTAAGACTAGAAAAGTTGCTGCTTTCTATTCTAAAATTTCCGTGTGTCTTAAGTTTTTGATGAATCCTAACATACACTTGGCTCTGAAGTAAGCACTGCAGAAGGCACAAAAAATGTGTGTAATTCAAACTCCTATCTTTCTGGAACTTACCCGTACCTTCTAGATAATGGCATCTGTAAACTTGGGCTTAGTATACTGCTTTAAAGCATTCAAGATGCATCTTAGGTGATCAGCGCAGCAAAGAGTAAGTCATACTTCATTTTCTTCTCAATGTGGCAGTAAGGACCACTGACACCCAACACAGAGACACATGCGAAAGGAAACAGTATTAACTGAAGTACATAGTCTCAGTTACTAAAATATATGGAATGGTCACCTTGCTTACTGTCTCACTTTCCTGATGGCAGGAACCTGTGTTTTGACTTTCTTTTAAATATAGGTTAGTGGTAAATGTACATTAAGAGCTCAATGAATTCTTTATAGTGAGAGTACCATTCATTTGAATTGGGAGGGCTCTGGAGTTATTACTGTGAGGACTATATCTTGTACATTTTCAGCTTCAGTGGAAAGTATTTTGACTCTGCAGTGGGTCATTTTATCCATATCTTGAATGTTTAAAATATGTTGTAAATATCTATGGATGATTATAAGAAAAAATATGAAAGTATTTATGACAATCATATTTTAGAACAATATAATGCTTATTTTATAGGTTATCAGAATCTTTTAAATAAGAATTAAATGGCTACTACTAAGACATTTCCAGAAGATGAGTAACAAATTGAAGTGTTAGAGGACATGTGTGCTAAGTTGCTTCAGTCGTGTCCGACTCTTTGTAACCCCATGTTACAAAGCCCACTTTACTGTAGCTCACCAGACTCCTCTGTCCATGGGATTCTCCAGGCAAGAATACTGCAATGGGTTGCCAGGTCCTTTTCCAGGAGATCTTCCCAACCCAGGGCTTAAACCTGGGTCTCCCACATTGCAGGCAGATTCTTTGCCGTCTGAGCTACCAGGGAAGCCCTGCTAGAGAGCAGAGTATATATATTTATTAAATGAGTGAATATATAATATAAGGAAAAAGATTTGTTTTACCTAATGACAACTTTGATTATAAAACTGATCTTTTTTTTTTTTTTTTTACTCATTGTATACATGTATTGAACCAGATATGGTATATAGTCTTATGTGGAGCTTATACATAAGAAAGTTAAAGAGAATTTATCTTTTTGAGAACCAAAAATTCCGTTTTCTACCTTCATACTTGTTAATTACCTGGTTCAGTTGCTTTGGCTAAATCCCACTGAAAATGACCAAAAACTTGAAAAGAGAGGGGAAGGAGAGAAGATTTAAGGAGTGCTTTTCTGCCAATTTAAAAAAATGTTATTTATTTAATTATATTGACCTAGTCAGAGAATATTTTCCTAAAGAAATTTTTTGTAGTCTCCATAACTTGACAGGCACAGACTGTATTTCTAAACAGTAAAGGTAGAGGCCTGATCAAAAAATAATATTCAAAAGAAAGTAGACTTATTAATGTGAAAAAAGTGAAAATTAAAAGTAAAATTATTGGCAGTTTTTTTGAAATGACTTTTGAGAAAAATCAAAGATGTCTCCATGATATTTTCTCAGTAAAAAAGGTTCATTCTTCTATCCACCGCCTCTTTAAAGTTATTCTCACATTTGGAAATGATTTCTCTTGTTAGAACCTAGGAAGATCAATAGAAAAAAACAAAACCAAAGTTACTGTCTTTGCTTTTTGCTCAGATTAGAGAAGCTTCACTTTCTGTTTAAAATATAAGAGGTGTATAGTTTTAAGCTACAAAGAAATCTGCAGTTTAATCAATTTACTTTCTTTAAACTGTTTTCTTTGTTCATTTGAATGAATAAAACGAATAGCGGAATCAGTGCTTCAGCCTGGTCTTGTTTTTGTAGTAACTAAGCATGGTTCTGTTTTCTTACCCCAGAGAATCTGCCAGCGTGACCTGGGATATTGAAGAGGTCACTCTGGCTGACGAAGGCGCCTACGAGTGCGTTGCTGTCAGTACTGCAGGGATTGGACGAGCACAGACGTTTTTCGACGTGTCAGGTAATTATCCCTAACTCCTCGGCAGTTGCCTCAGTATCAACGCAGGTATGGAAATGGGATGTTTGTTAACCAGGCTTCGCTGTGTGTTAACTTGTGTGACCTGTCTTGGACCAGTTACCTAAGAACTCAGTGCCTTGGTTTCCCCACTGTAAAATGATGATAATAGCAGTAATAGTCTCTTTTTTCATGGAGAAATTATGAGGATTAAGTGAGAGAGTATATGTTAGGCACAGGATAGAATCAGGCACATAGAAACAACTAATAGACATGAGTTTTTAAAATTATTGTTGTTGTTATTATTATTGTAGGGGTTTAATAGCTTGAAATCCCCATATGGCATTCTCCTTTGAGAAAAAAGGGAGAGATCCATTTTAGAATAGCAAGGTTCAACTTTCTCTTTCTCTTCCCATGTTTATAGTATGCAAAGTGCTTTTGTGAATGGATTCTGACATCTGAGTTGAAGACAGTAAGTGTCACATTCAAAAACACAGGACCTCAGTGATTACAATATTGGTATTCAGAGTGATAGAAGTCATGCTAATTAATTCACATTTAAATAGTAAGTTTCCTATAAATAGACAAGGCTCTCATTATATTATCATTTTTTTCCTCCAATCTCCCAGAATTCTTTAGAAACCAAAACAACTACCATATATTATCAGTGATCAAGATTAAGCTACCTACTCAACATATATCTAGAATTTATTAGAAATTTTGACTCAGTCATTTTCTGCCTGCCTCATAGCCTAGGGTTGATGTATGTTTAATGGTAACCCTATTCCAACCTAAACATGCCTGTGGAGCTTTCTTATAACAATGTCTCAACTGGCAGTTTGTGCATCTGAAAAGTCAGAGGTGCATTTTCTTGGTAAAATTTAAGACAAAAGAAGCTTTGTAACTGTAGGACTATTTAGAAGCCCAGAGTTTACGTTTATTATCAGTAAGTTCAAGCTGAACTTTTAAACTGAGGCATGCAAGCCTGTTCTTCTTGCAGTAAATTATTTGTATTCTCTTATTCTTAGAAAAATAAAGTTTGTCTTCTGAAACAATTTAGCAAGTTGACATACATCATAAACTATTCATTTTTTCGTCTCCAGTAATTACGAAAAGCATGGAATCATGTCAACATTCCTCAGCTTCTGGGAAAACAAACACTTGAGCACTTGAGTTTTTTCCCAGCAATATTAATTAAGAGAAGGACAACAGGGAAAAGAGATTTCAGTGAGTGGACTCAGGCGTCTCGCATAAATAACTGGGAAGTGCCAGAAACGACTTGTGAACTGACTTCTAAGAATTTGGCCCTATGGTATCAGTAACTTCTGAATATACACACTGCCCATGCCCTTGTAGCGTTAATCTGTGCCAGCCCATCCATGGTATCACTGGGAAGTTGTACTATGCCAAAGCCAGTTTTCAGGAATTGTGTCCCATTGCTTAATCATCAAAGAGGAGGCAGAAGTATGAATGATATGGCAATGCCTATAAAAACAGAAGTAGCAAGGAAGTACCCCTTTGGACTTGAAAGAGTGGACATTTCTTTCTGAACTTTTATTTTCTTTTAACCTACCAGCCTTAAACTTCCATCCAGGGCCTGGCTCAGTCATCCTACTGTTGCTACTGACTAGCACAAGAGAATCAGTTGTTTATTCATAGGATAATTAGATGTTATATTTTGACAGGAGTGTTGGGAAACACAGCATGATGGGATGGTGATGTTTTACTGGTGTCACTGTGGACATTATTTTATAAAGTCACACAGCACCTGAGAAATGTTTCAAGGAAAATTAAAGTCCTACCAATATGTTACTTGAATATCTTCAGCATTTTCTTCTAGCCAACAATTTTTAGGATTTTTGGTTCATTGGACATATTGATATTGATAATTTTAAGTGCAAAATGGGTGTAAAAAGAATTATACTTCTTGTTTATTGCATATAAACATATAGAAACTAATGAACAGAACTGCAGAAGCAGGAAAAACTCTACACGTGGCATTTGGTACTTTAGTACTAGTACAAAGTTATATTAATTTTCTCTACTGAATTTATTTATTAGCATAATGTCCCTCCCCCAACACACACACACACACACACACAGAGTACCAAAATTTTGGCCTTATGTAAAATTGATTACAGAATACTTGTCAGGCAATCTTAAATTGTAATTACAGGATACTCTTTTAGAACAGGGTAAGACATGGAAATAATATTGTAGCACCTCATCACTTTGTAGCTAAAGAAAGTGAAACCCAGAACAGGCAGGTGCCCCATTTCTGATGACGTGGGTTGGTGGTGAGAAGTAGATTCCTGGCCTCCTGACTTTCAGTCTAGTGAGCCTCACTTAATGTCACAAGGCCCATACTTATTCTTTCTCAGTTTTGAGATTCCATCTCTGGTTCCCTAATCTTAGCCTCAGCCATTTTTTCACTTAGGAATGACTACCCCTCATCCTCTCGGGACCAGGCTGTTTCCAGTAATTTGTTATCTTAGACTCTTCTGTAAACTGCTGTCATGCTCCTCCATCATCTCTCCCATCACCACCCATTTATTGACGTATGCATAAATATTTCAGTGTGCATGATGTTTATCATCTCCAGATATTTATGCAGCAGTGGTATTGGATGTCATGTTTAAGAGCTCTTCTACCCCTGGATATTAGTAGAAAACTGGTGTTTGACATACTTGAATGTATATTTGAAGAGGAAATAGAGTCTAAGGCAGATTATGCAAGCGAGAAAGTTATCAGGGAGTTTTCTACGGAAGAGCACCCGTGAAGGAGTGCAAGAAATTACATCGTGATGCAATCACAACAGAGGCCTCAGTGGATCCTAACGGGGGCTTTGATGCTGGGATGACCTTGAATTGAGGCGAGAGAGCTGTGTGTTTTTCCTTCATAAAGTGGTTACCAGAAGTGGGCTGCAGTGGAAAGGGAGCCTGACCGAGCACGTCAGCTCTCTTGGCTCTGAGCTCAGTAGTCAACAAACAAGAGCAGTTAGGGAAATGAGTGCCTAGGTTCTTGAGAAGGATCTGGGTGAGCACCTGGCATCCCCTGTATGCTGATAATACAGGATTTACAGTTTCTAAACATCCCTAGTCTAACTGAAGAAGGTTGTTTAAAAAGAACAACAACAACAAAGGAAGGTACACAACACATTTTGTGGTCTTCAGGAAGATTTTGATAGAGTGTTAACACCTATTCACAAATGCTCACTTCTGGGTCTTTGGTCTATATTATCTTGTATGCTACAATCATAGAGCCTTGGCGCTAGAAGGGTCTTCTGGATTACCCAATTTAATCATCTCATTTTTCAGGTAGGGAAACATTGTGAATATATTGCCTTTTCTAGGGTCATCCAGGTAAATTGGGATAAAATTAGGCAGCCTATGTTTACCAGATTCAGCAGGTAAAAATAAGGATGCCCACTTACATGTGACTTTCATATAAATATGTCTCAAAATATTTCATGAGTTACAAAAATATTATATATTATTATATAATAATATATAAAATATCTTATATATTATAAAATAATATTCATTGTTAATCTAAAATTCAAATTTAGCAAAGCATCCTGCATTTTATTTGTCAAATCTAACTAGAATTCAGTCAGACCTTTCTCAGTTTCTCATATACTCTTTGTAACTGATTCATTAACTTTTCATAAGAGGTTTTAAAAACATAGCAGAATGGTAAAAATTACAGATTTTTTAAATAATTTAAAATAGCATATATTCCTCCAAAAATGTTTGGAAAACAAAGATAAATATAAAGGGAAATATGAAAAAATATACATATTTCCTTCTCTCAGAGATAACCACTATGGTTATCTCTGTTTTTGGCATATTATTTCCAGGTTTGGGATTTTAGGCTTAAGATACTCATCTGTACTTATATACAGTTTTGAGTAAAGTTGGGTCTTGAATATCTGATCTTCTTTCACATTTCAACTGAAACAGACACATGGCTTTCCAGCTAGTTTTTTATTGCTGTGATTGCTCAATAATGTCTTGGTATAGCAGGTTATTTTAAAGCTTTTGGGCGGAGTGAGCTTTACAGGGGCATTTAGGTTTATCCTCAAACCTAACTAGAGCAGTATGTGATTTTCTCTAGAAATGCTGGTTAAACATTTAATTGGTAAATGGCTTTTGACCACATCTGAAATGAGCATGCATCACTCAATGCCTCTTGTGTGCTTGGTCCTGTGTGTAGACTTTTATTAAAAGTCTGTCCCTACTGTTAACTTGAATTTCTTAAACATTCTGCTGCTTCTGAGGGAATATTCATTTTACTCTGCTGTTGCACTGTGTCTTAGTGAGGTGATAATCTCTTTAAAGGTGATGCCATTGTATCTTTGCCGTATCTCTCATCCTTCATGTGCTGTTTTCTTTAAAACACTAAATAAATGGTTTTAAATTTAAAAATCCATAAATGGCTATTTTCTTCAAAATTTGACAGATTCTGCAATACTAAATCAGCGTAGTCATATCTTTTTACCATGCCTCTTTGATGCTCACAGCTGTAACTTATAGATTTGAGTTTTAGTGTACTGTGGTATGTAAACATGCATTTGAAGCATTTTTCAACTAGATGATAATGGAATTCTCCAGGCCAGAATACTGGAGTTGGTAGCCTTTCCCTTCTCCAGGGAATCTTCCCAACCCAGGGATTGAATCCACGTCTCCCACATTGCAGGCAGTCTTTACCAGCTGAGCCACAAGGGAAGCCCTCTTGATCACTTGATCACCCCATTTGTATTAATGAATAAGTTCTGTTGTACTGTGTCTTTCCTACCAGTCTTTCCTACCAGATATTCAATACATTCTCATTAAAATTTTAAGCCACCTCTATGAGTGAGTAAAATGACTTCTGGATCTTTCAAGTGGAATCTTCTCATTTCCCACAGAGCCCCCGCCAGTCATCCAAGTGCCTAGTAATGTTACCGTCACTCCTGGAGAAACAGCAGTTCTGACATGCCTTGTCGTCAGTGCAGTGGGTTACAATCTAACCTGGCAGAGGAATGACCGAGATATCAGGCTGACAGATACAGCAGGAATGAGGATCTTGGCTAACCTTTCCCTGGAGCTCAGGAGTGTGAAATTCAGCGATGCAGGAGAGTATCGCTGTGTTGTTTCCAACGAAGGAGGATCATCGACTGAGGCTGTTTTCCTCACCGTGCAAGGTAAGTCCTGACAGTGACTTCTGAGTCATGGTGTCTTTCTGTTTTCCTTCTTTGATCTCTATTCCCTTAAATTGTCTATCTGAGGGTATCTACCCAAACAATTACAGTGTTGAAGAATAGAATGCTTGTGGACCTTGAGGGTATGAAAGTGACTAAGCTGGAAACTAAAACAAAATCCCATGGACAGAGGAGCCTGGTAGGCTGCAGTCCATGGGGTTGCAAAGAGTCGGACACAACTGAGCGACTTCACTTTGACTTTTCACTTTCATGCATTGGAGAAGGAAATGGCAACCCACTCCAGTGTTCTTGCCTGGAGAACCCGAGGGACGGGGGAGGCTGGTGGGCTGCCATCTGTGGGTTCACACAGAGTTGGACACGACTGGAGCAACTTAGCAGCAGCAGCAGCAGCAGCAAATAGTTGACCTTAATCAACAGTTAATCCTAGTAATTGAAGACCTTTATTTTAAGGGAGTAGAAATAGAAATAGTCTCTGGATGATTTAATAGGTTTAAAATTTCTTATCTATTTTGTGAACTTGAAAAAAAAAACCTTTTAATTGGTAAAAAATAAAAAGCAAAGTTCCCAATTTGAGTGCATTATTTGTATATTTAATTTACTTTTATGGTTTTAATTAAGTTTTAAGATGTTTCCTATCAAGGTGAAATTTTATTGAAACTTTAACAGAGCTGTTTTTACCTTATTTATCTTAGACACATATGCAGACACACACACACAAAGAAGCTAATGATAAACCAATCTTAATTGTCTGTATAGACTAAGGTGTTCAAATAGCTCAAAGCACCGGGGATTGAACCCACACTCCCAGCCATGGAAGGCAGTCTTAACCCCTGGACCAGCAGGGACGTCAATGTGGTCTGCTGCTGCTGCTGCTAAGTTGCTTCAGTTGTGTCAAACCCTGTGCGACCCCATAGACGGCAGCCCACCAGGCTCCCCCATCCCTGGGATTCTCCAGGCAAGAACACTGGAGTGGATTGCCATTTCCTTCTCCAGTGCATGAAAGTGGAAAGTGAAAGTGAAGTCGCTCAGTCGTTTCCGACTCTTAGCGACCCCATGGACTGCAGCCTACCAGGCTCCTCTGCCCATGGGATTTTCCAGGCAAGAGTACTAGAGTGGGTTGCCATTGCCTTCTAATTGCTACTAAATATGTATGTTAGTCCAGACTAACAAATGAAGATCAGAAGCTATTCCCAAGTATCTCTTTCAGTAGAATCCTATTTGGCTTCTAAATGTCTCTAGAGTCTTAATGTAATGAGCAACTTACTGTTGGCAGTTTTATACTGTTTAGCTGAAAGGTTCAGTTGCTGCCTTAGGAGAGTATTTTATTTCAAATCCTTGATGTGGGAGACTGATTGCCTCAGAATCAGGTCTGGCTACTTGGTTATGGCACTAGAAATAACTTTATAACATGCCTCACTGGGTTATAATGTTGTTGTTTAAGAAACTTACCACCGAGTTTCTTGGAATGCTATTAATGGCAAAAAAGCAAAGTGAAACTACCGTGAGACTTAATAAAATGCTTGACATCTGATTCTGGTTTTCTCACTGGTATTTGAGATATACACTGCAATCCGACTATATGACTGTGCGTCTTTCATTAGTTAGTCGATCTGCTGAAACCTCTGGGGGAATGTTGCTTTTGTAAATGGTTCACTGCATTTCCAGGTGGTAAACGGCCTAAATATTTGAGTCAATCCAAGTAGTAACTTTAGTTACTAGAGTTTTGGAACTATTTTTTTTTACCAAACTGATTATTTCAGATAGGATACATGGTAATGGACTTCTGAAATATGACCTTGGTTCTTTCCCTGATGTTCTGTTACAATGGGATTTTAAAAGAATCAGAGCCGTCCTTGTTTCTCCAGGTCAACTGTTTAGTCCTTTAGTATTGCTCAGTCAATTTGAACATTTATGGATGTTCTCAAACATTTATGGATGAAGACTTTTCCAAGGAACTTTTTAAAAAGCAGATTTCTTACTTCATGCCCAGAGATTCTGATTTCACAGGCCTGGGTTAGGGCCTGGAGATCTGCATTTATAACTGACCTCTCAGGTGGTTTCATGGACAACATTTTCCAAAACAATATTTGAATCTATTCTAAAGTATGAACCTATGACATAGAAATGCATATTTTTAAAGGAAACCCTAAAACTTTTATCTTCTTTCTGGTAAATAGACTTATTGTAACCTAACAATTTAAGTTCTGAGGTTAGATGTCATAAAATATACAAAATATAAATACAAAAAACATATGTCATTATATGATTACTGGTTAGCTTGTATAATCTCTGCCTGCATGCATGCTAAGTCGCTTCGGTCATGTCCGACTCTTTGTGATGCCATGGATTGTGGCCCACAAGGCTGCTGTGTCCGTGGGATTCTCTAGGCAAGAATACTGGAATGGATTGCCAGGCCCTTCTCCAGGAGATCTTCCTGTCCCATGGATCGAACCTGGGTCTTCCACATTGCAGGCAGATTCTTTACTGTCTGAACTACCAGGAAAGCCCCTATGTATAATCTCTAGTGGTGTAAATCTGTTTAAAGGCATTATTTTTTTGGCCTGTCTAGTTGATCTTGAGTTTGAGTGAACAATTTTGATGAAAAATTAGGTTTTAAAAATCTAACAAAACTATATTCTAGAATTTGATAGCACTGTCTATTAAAAATAAGACTCTAGCTTTATTATGCCCCCTGATTATTTTCTGCTTGAATACATTATTGAAAAGCAGTGGATGGTTGATGAAATAAAGTGCTGTACCTAGGATTATAATTCATGAGAATATAAGATGCTTGCCAACCATTGACACTGAAACATAAATTGTAAATTAATTTCACTTTTATGCAGTTACATGTTTTAAAAAGAATAAATCAAAAATAGTTCAAGAAAGCTTAAAAGATATAATAGCTACTTGGATTGAATACACACTAGGAATATTTTTCTTGCTTACAGAAGAATCAATAGCTCAATTTATAACCTCATTTATCTTGCTCTGCCTCCACAGATCTGTTTGGAAACTTTTATCTGTAATACTTTTAAAAGTTAAACATCCAGACTTTAAAGTTTTGGTAGTAGTTTTATGAAATGTAATTAGCAAGAATTTTCTGGTTAAAAATAGCATATGTCTAGCTACTGCAGCCTTTTCTCATTAACAATAAAATATAAAGACCCAAAAAAGACAAAACTGAAGAATACCAAAAACCAGTTTCAATCTACAGTGGCAAAAATTGGGGGAGGGATTTTATATATTACATATCAAGATTGGTGTTTGTATAAATGAATTCAGTGGAATGAAAATTTCAATTGGCGGTCCATCTTTTTTATGTCCACATGAAAGCAGAGAGGATGTATCTTTGTTTCTTCATTTCTTAGTTTGCTTCAAAAACAAAATGTTACCCTTGAGGAAGCCAGCACTTAAACCTATCAATAGCGATAACCAGCTAGTTAAGAAAACAGTAGGACGAAAAGTGGGCAGGAAGCCTGGCTGCTGCTGCTGTGTCGCTTCAGTTGTGTCCGCCTCTGTGCGACCCCAGACTCATCGCAGAGCTCTGAACTCTGCCCCCTGCTGTACTGCGGGTTCCCTGCGCTGTACTGCGGGTTCCCACTAGCTGTCTATTTTGCACATAGTACTGTGGATGTGTAAAACCTAGTCCTCCAATTCATCTAACCCTTCCCTTCCCCCCAGGTCTACAGTTCATTCTCTACATCTGTGTCTCTATTCCTGCCCTGAAACTAGGTCCATCTGTACATTTTCTAGATTCCTCATTCATGTGTTAATTTATAACATTTGTTTTTCTCTTTCTGACTGACTTCACTCTGTGTGACAGACGCTAGGTTCATCCATGTCTCAACAAATGACCCAGTTTCATTCTTTTTTATGGCTCAGTAATATTCCATTGTATATATGTACCACATCTTCTTTATCCATTCATCTATTGACGGACACTTAGTTTGTTTCCATCGGAGAAGGTGATGGCACCCTACTCCAGTACTCTTGCCTGGAAAATCCCATGGACGGAGGAACCTGGTGGGCTGCAGTCCATGGGTCGCTAAGAGTCGGACATGACTGAGCGACTTCACTTTCACTTTTCCCTTTCATGCATTGGAGAAGGAAATGGCAACCCACTCCAGTGTTCTTGCCTGGAGAATCCCAGGGACGGGGGAGCCTGGTGGGCTGCCGTCTCTGGGGTCGCACAGAGTCGGACACGACTAAAGAGACTTAGCAGCAGCAACAGCAGCAGTTTGTTTCCATGTCCTGGCTACTGTAAATAGTGCAGCAATGAATATTGTGGTATATGTATTGGTTTCAATTATGGTTTTCTCAGGGTATATATCCAGTAGTGGAATTGCTGGAAAACAAATTTATGGTTATCAGGGAATAAGGGAAAGGGAGAGAGAAATTGGAAGATTGGAATTGACATATACATGCTACTATACGTAAAATAGATGACTTGTAAAGACCTACTGTATATGATAGGGAATTTTATTCAATACTCTGTAATAACCTACATGAGAAATTATCTAAAAATCTAAAAAAGATAAATATAAATATATATATATGTATAACTGATTCACTTTGCTGTACACCTGAAACTAATACAACATTGTAAAGCAACTATATCCCCATAAAATTTTTTTTAAAAAAAGAAAGTGGAAAACAAAAGAGATCAGATAATTACCTTTCCCTAAACCCTTGCAGGTCACATTACCTAGAGTCAGCCACTCAGATGCTCCCTGTGGGAATTTTAATTTTTACTGAGACCATGGACATTTATAAGGCTTCAGTTTTGGCAGCATCATAGGATTTTGAGTCCAACAGCAGCAGAAGTAAATGATCCAGTGGCCTTTTTCCATCACTTTAATTTCCCTCACTGACTGTTAGGTTCATTATCAATTTATCAAAAGAGCCTTGAAAGGAAATGCTGATCTCAGAACCTGGCTGTCAATCAGTTCCACTAATGAGCATGAGAGAATGTGAATGGGTTGATATGCTTATTTCATTGTGCAAATTCCTCGCTCTGGAGGTAATAATGTAACTAGACACAGGAGATTTTCCCCAAAACTCTGTTTACCTCAAGCAGGGTTTATCACAAGATTCAGAAGTACAGCTGTGCAAGCAAAATAACAAACAAAGAGAAGACATTCATAATTATGCTAGGAGGACAAGAATCTGGATTGATACATACATAAATGTGATTGTTGGTGTCAATGGAACTATAAGCAACTTTTTAACTTTGCTGTTCTGTACTTGAAAAAAAAGTAATGGAGATGAATTTTCTTAAAACTTTGTATAAACAGGATTTTGAAAGTTTTGAAAATTCTGGTGTTAATTGTATTAGGGAGATCAAATTATATGTGAATAATATATTTTCTTTGTTTCTTTGCTAAATATTCTATGACTTTGCTTTATAACTTTTATATTTAAAATAATTAAGATAAAATTTAGAAAGTCAATAGGAGATAATGTAAAAATAGGGAATAGTTGAGAAATTAGGAAATAATTTCTCAAAAAAGTGTCATTAGAAGTTTTGACAATATAAAAAATCATATTTAAAAGCTTATGGGTGTGGAATTTTATAGGATTATATCACAGAGTCATCTATTTTAAATAATTTCTGAACCAAAATGAGGAAAAGCAAAAGGAGAAATGAAGAGTATCAATTGATAATTAAATTAGGTTTTCTTATAATGAATAGCCCAGTAAGGGAGTCTTGAAAATCCCCTTATATTTCCCCTTTGCATTATTTTCACAGGAGTACATTTTGATTTTTAGAAGTCTGAATCCATGTTTGAATAATAAGAATTGAATTTAATTAGTTCATCTGTTTTCCTAGACATTTCAATACATTGAAGTCTTCCTAGTTAAGCTTTTATTTTTGGAGGTTGACCCGAGACACATATATGTCTGCTTTAAATACTAGTGCCATAAATTGTTCTCTTAAAACTTCCAAATCATTACTGGTTGTCAAAAGTTAAGTTTATTCAGTTCCTTCGTTCTTTGATGTCTCAGTGTGAATCAACACACATGAGTAAGATGCTGTCTTAAAATACTAGGTTTTGGTGATTTCTGTACTAGGGATCTTATAAAGAGGATGTTTCAGGTTTTAAGATTTGAAGGAAAATATTCTAGGCGTATTTTACATCATGTATTTCCTGCAGTGAAATCCAAGGAATATGTAGTTTTCCTATAGAAATATGTGCTTTCCTAATTCTTTCTATGCTGACTGTAAACTTTATGAAGAGAAAAGTTTAATATTAACTTCATCTGATGAATGTATTCTACTGACTCCATGGTTAGGGGCAAACTTCTGTTATAATATGATTCAATTCCATACAGTTAAAATGTAAAAAAAAAATCAATATTGCGCATTTCATTGTTTTTGTCTTTCATGCAAGGTATCTATATCTTGCATAGATCTTATACCACTTTTTAAAATTTGTTATTTTTTAAACTTTTTAATTTGTACTGAGGTTTGGCCAATTATTAACAATGTTGTCATAGTTTCCGGTGAACAGCAAAGGGACTCAACCATACAGATACATGTATCCATTCTTCCCCAAACTCCCATCCCTTCCAGGCTGCCATGTAACAGGGAACAGAGTTCCACGTGCTATATATGGTCCTTGTTGGTTATCCATTTTATTATAGCAGTGTGTACACGTCCATCCCCAATTCCCTAAATATCCCTTTCCCCATCCTTACCTGCTGGCAACTGTAAGTTCGTTCTCTAACTCTATGACTGTTTTTAAAGTACGTTCCTTTTTATCATTTGTTTTTATAGTCCACATATAGGGGATGTCATTTGATATTTCTCCTTCTCTGGATCTCAGATCACTTTAATTGCAGATAGAAAGAACCCTATTTCTCTAAAACTTAGAAGACAGAAACTTTACTGAAATGTTTTTAAGTGGAAGTTATAAGGAAGTTTAAAGAATTAGTTATTTGCATTATAAAAGAAAAAGAGATGTGATGACCTAACAAATACTTCAAGTATATGAGAAATTATTATAAAGAAGTTTTACACCAAGGACATTATAATTTTGAGCAAAACTAGACCATGGGAAAAAAATGTATATTAAGCCAGACCTGATGGATTTAAGTGAGCTAGAAAGATGTCCAGATGTCAGGGAGGTTAAATGATGGAAGCTAATATCTTTTACAGTGCAGGGACTGTTGGATGAGAGGACAGATGAATCAGCAAGCACTTCAATCCACTAAATTATCCAGATGAAACTACAGACATTTTAAAATGTTTGAGAATTTGTGACATACATTATATCATCTAACTCTCACATGTTGTGTGTATTTGTATTGATATCTGTATTTTACCCATAAAGATGAAGAGCCTCTGCGGAGTTAGTGGCTTGCCCTAGGTTATAAAGCCAGCACGTGGCAGAGCCTAGATCTGAACTGGGTCTTTCCATTGTTCTGCATAATATATAGAAATGCCTGTGCGTGCAGTTAACAGGCCTAAGGCACAGGAGGGTAGAAGAAAGTTTAAAAATAGAGAAAGGATTCTTCAGTATCTGTAGGAAATTGAGTACTGAAGTAAAACTTTTTAAATAGAAAAGATACAAAGTGTCTATAAATTGTTGGCACATGAGTCACAAATAGCTGGAAATCTAAATCTAACTAAAAAAATGAAACAGTTTAGTGACCCTTTTGACTTAAGTTCTGGTAGAGTGGCTGGTAAGGAACAGCCTAGCGGAGAGAGAACTGTGAGTATGCACGCAGAGAACCTGTAAGATGACTAGGCTGTAAGCTACATTAGGGCACGGCCCAGTTTTCTTCAGTTTTGTGTCTTTGGTGCCTGACATAATGTTAATTTTTTTATTGACGTATAGCTGCTTCACAGTGCTTGTTTCTGCTGTCCAGCAAAATGAGTCATCCACACGTATGCATGTACCTCCTCTTCCTTGGATTTCCTTCACATTTAGGTCATCGCAGAGCGTTCGGTGGACTTGCCCCGCAGTCTGTTCTCATTAGTTATCTAGAGCACGTAGTATTGCACACGTCTGTGAGAAGACTGAACGAGAAGCAGCGTGCTTAGTTAGGTGAAGAAACTATTGCCAAGTCTGAAAAATCCTTTTGTCAGAACATGTACTAACATTTTATTTGATTCTGATTCCCTTGAAACATTGATTAATGTTTCTTTGAATTATTTTATACATTAAGAATTCAACTAAAGAGAAAATTCTGTTTCTAATTCCCTTGAAACATTGATTAATGTTTGAGTTATTTTCTAAATTAAGAATTAAACTAGGAAAATTCTGTTTCTAAAGTTTAGATATTTATAATACAGGAGAAACATAATGACTTGCTATTTTTATACATGAGGAAGGAGCTTTGGTAAATAAAGATGGAATTAGAACTAATGCACGAAGTGGGAGCACTTGCAGGCATATCTGTAGAAGGGTGTGATATGTTAGGGGCGTTTGGTTACTGTGACTACAAAGCTGATCACTGTTATATTGATGGGATCCTCATGTATGCTATTAATTTTCCCATCAGTTGCTCAGTCATGTCCGACTCTTTGCGACCCCATGAATTGCAGCACGCCAGGCCTCCCTGTCCATCACCAACTCCCGGAGTTCACTCAGACTCACGTCCATTGAGTCAGTGATGCCATCCAGCCATCTCATCCTCTGTCGTCCCCTTCTCCTCCTGCCCCCAATCCATCCCAGCATCAGAGCCTTTTCCAATGAGTCAACTCTTCACATGAGGTGACCAAAGTATTGGAGTTTCAGCTTTAGCATCAGTCCTTCCAAAGAACACCCAGGACTGATCTCCTTTAGGATGGACTGGTTGGATCTCCTTGCAGTCCAAGGGACTCTCAAGAGTCTTCTCCAACACCACACCTCAGAAGCATCAATTCTTTGGCGCTCAGCTTTCTTCACACTCCAAATGTCACATGCATACATGACCACTGGAAAAACCATAGCCTTGACTAGACGAACCTTTGTTGGCAAAGTAATGTCTCTGCTTTTGAGTATGCTATCTAGGTTGGTCATAACTTTCCTTCCAAGGAGTAAGCATCTTTTAATTTCATGGCTGCAGTCACCACCTGCAGTGATTTTGGAGCTCAAAAAAAAAAAAAGTCTGACACTGTTTCCACTGTTTCCCCATCTACTTCCCATGAAGTGATGGGACCAGATGCCATGATCTTTGTTTTCTGAATGTTGAGCTTTAAGCCCACTTTTTCCTCTCCTCTTTCACTTTCATCAAGAGGCTTCTGAGTTCCTCTTCACTTTCTGCCATAAGGGTGGTGTCATCTGCATATCTGAGGTTATTGATATTTCTCCCGGCAATCTTGATTCCAGCTTGTGCTTCTTCCAGCCCAGCGTTTCTCATGATGTACTCTGCATAGAAGTTAAATAAGCAGGGTGACAATATACAGCCTTGATGAACTCCTTTTCCTATTTGGAACGAGTCTGTTGTTCCATGTCCAGTTCTAACTGTTGCTTCCTGACCTGCATATAGGTTTCTCATGAAGCAGGTAAGGTGGTCTGGTATTCCCATCTGTTGAAGAATTTTCCACAGTTGATTGTGATCCACACAGTCAAAGGCTTTGGCATAGTCAATAAAGCAGAAATAGATGTTTTTCTGGAACTCTGTTCCTTTTTCCATGATCCAGCGGATGTTGGCAATTTGATCTCTGGTTTCTCTGTCTTTTCTAAAACCAGCTTGAACATCTGCAAGTCCACACTTCACGTATTGCTGAAGCCTGGCTTGGAGAATTTTGAGCATTATTTTACTAGCGTGTGAGATGAGTGCAATTGTGTGGTCGTTTGAGCATTCTTTGGCATTGCCTTTCTTTGGGATTGGAATTAAAGCTGACCTTTTCCAGTCCTGTGGCCACTGCTGAGTTTTCCAAATTTGCTGGCATATTGATTGCAGCACTTTCACAGCATCATCTTCCAGGATTTGAAACAGCTCAACTGGAATTCTATCACCTCCACTAGCTTTGTTCGTAGTGATGCTTTCTAAGGCCCACTTGACTTCACATTCCAGGATGTCTGGCTCTAGGTGAGTAATCACACCATTGTGATTATCTGGGTCGTGAAGATCTTTTTTGTACAGTTCTTCTGTGTATTCTTGCCACCTCTTCTTAATATCTTCTGCTTCTGTAAGGTCCATACCCTTTCTGTCCTTTATCCAGCCCATCTTTGTGTGAAATGTTCCCTTGGTATCTCTAATTTTCTTGAAGACATCTCTAGTCTTTCCCATTCTGTTGTTTTCCTCTATTTCTTTGCGTTGATTGCTGAGGAAGACTTTCTTATCTCTCCTTGCTATTCTTTGGAACTCTGCATTCAGATGCTTATATCTTTCCTTTTCTCCTTTGCTTTTCGCTTCTCTTCTTTTCACAGCTATTTGTAAGGCCTCCTCAGACAGCCATTTTGCTTTTTTGCATTTCTTTTCCATGGGAATGGTCTTGATTCCTTTCTCCTCTACAATGTTACGAACCTCTGTCCATAGTTCATCAGGCACTCTATCAGATCTAGTCCCTTAAATCTATTTCTCACTTCCCCTGTATAATCATAAGGAATTTTATTGACTATGCCAAAGACTTTGACTGTGTGGATCACAATAAACTGGGGAAAATTCTGAAACAGATGGGAATACCAGACCACCTGATCTGCCTCTTGCGAAATTTGTATGCAGGTCAGGAAGCAACAGTTAGAACTGGACATGGAACAACAGACTGGTTCCAAATAGGAAAAGGAGTACGTCAAGGCTGTATATTGTCACCCTGCTTATTTAACTTATATGCAGAATACATCATGAGAAACCCTGGACTGGAAGAAGCACAAGCTGGAATCAAGATTGCCGGGAGAAATATCAATAACCTCAGATATGCAGATGACACCACCCTTATGGCAGAAAGTGAAGAGGAACTCAAAAGCCTCTTGATGAAAGTGAAAGAGGAGAGGAAAAAGTTGGCTTAAAGCTCAACATTCAGAAAACGAAGATCATGGCATCCGATCCCATCACTTCATGGGAAATAGATAGGGAAACAGTGGAAACAGTGTCAGACTTTATTTTTCTGGGCTCTAAAATCACTGCAGATGGTGATTGCAGCCATGAAATTAAAAAACGCTTACTCCTTGGGAGGAAAGTTGTGACCAACCTAGATAGCATATTCAAAAGCAGAGACATTACTTTGCCAACAAAGGTTTGTCTAGTCAAGGCTATGGTTTTTCCTGTGGTCATGTATGGATGTGAGAGTTGGACTGTGAAGAAGGCTGAGCGCCGAAGAATTGATGCTTTTGAGGTGTGGTGTTGGAGAAGACTCTTGAGAGTCCCTTGGACTGCAAGGAGATCCAACCAGTCCATTCTGAAGGAGATCAGCCCTGGGATTTCTTTGGAAGGAATGATGCTAAAGCTGAAACTCCAGTACTTTGGCCACCTCATGTGAAGAGTTGACTCATTGGAAAAGACTCTGATGCTGGGAGGGATTGGGGGCAGGAGGAGAAGGGGACGACAGAGGATGAGATGGCTGGATGGCATCACTGACTCGATGGACATGAGTCTGAGTGAACTCCGGGAGTTGGTGATGGACAGGGAGGCCTGGCGTGCTGCGATTCATGGGGTCGCAAATAGTCAGACACGACTAAGTGACTGATCTGATCTGATACCTGAATGGACTAGTGGTATTCCCTACTTTCTTCAATTTAAAGTTGAATTTGGCTATAAGGAGTTCATGATCTGAGCCACAGTCAGCTCCCAGTCGTGTTTTTGCTGACTGTATAGAGCTTCTCCATCTTTGGCTGCAAAGAATATAATCGGTCTGATTTCGGTGTTGACCATCTGGTGATTTCCATGTGTAGAGTCTTCTCTTGTGTTAGGTATATTTTTTCCCAAATGATGAAATCAATACTGAAACATACAAAGTGCCTTGACTAAAAATACTAAAAAGTATCTCTTTTGTCCATTCATTCATTCTTGTATTCACTGAAAATTTGTGCTAGTCTTTCCGCTCCCTGCCAAGAATATAAATGAAAAGAAAATGACATCCTTCCCTTTAGTAAGTTCAAAGTAGAAGAAAGGTTATAAGTAAATTTCAAAAATATTTATTACCCATGTGGATAGGAACTGCATACTTGCATACTGGATCCTTGCATACTGTCTCAGTAATGAGTGGAGTTTGAGAAAGGTTTCATTCAGGAGATGGTGTCTGAAGTATCTACTGGGATATGAGTCAGTATTTGTTAGGTAGAAGTCATGAAAGCCTTTCTAGATGAACACTACATGCACAATTCCATGGAAGAATGAGGACACAGAAATATGGGCTTGCTGAGAGTAAAGGCAAGGCTGAATAGGTAGTTGTTTTCCCATGATGGTGCGATTTTTCTTTTTCCTGTCATCTTCAATCATCTTTTCAGTATACACATAGAAGAATTATTTAGGTTTTGGGGTTTTGTGATTTGGTTCAGCAAAAGACAAAGTAATTGAGAAAAGTGTTTGTAGTGTGTAGTGATGCTCTGTGGAGTTTAGACCAGATCAAGAAAGAAGAGAGGGTTAAAGGCATGGTCTGATAGATTGAAATAAAAAAAGAAGGTTCAAAGGAGTTGAGGCCATGATGAACTTGGTGAAGGGAAATGTGGGAGTCAGGAAGTGACAGCTGGAAGGATGGGAGGTTGTGACTCAAATTGGACTCTGGAGACCAAATGTTCTTCCAATCCCATTGTGAGTTGCTTTCCTGATAAGATAAGTAAGGTAGCAAATGCATTTGTCTAGCAAAATAAATGAATTGCCAGATTTTAAATTTTTTCCCTTCAAGAAAAATGCTATGTAGCTCCACTTTCATATGCTTTTGATTCTGACTGTTGCGTGATAATTTGTAAAATAATCCCTTTTTTGTAAAATGGGTAACCACATTTTTTAAAAGCCTTTTTTTTTTTTTTTTTCAGAGCAATTTTAGCTTCACAGCAAAATTAGAAGGAAGGTACAGAAATTTCCCAGATGCTCCATGCCCCCACACATGCATGACCTCCCCCATTATGAACATCCCCCACCAGAGTAGAAGGAACATTTTAACAAGTGATGAACCTGGGTTAACACACCATAGTCATCCAGAGTCCATAATTTATGTTAGTGTTCACTTCTGGTGTTGTACACTCTGTGGGTTTGGCAAATGTTTAGTAATATGTATTCATCATTACAGTAGCCATGCAGAGTATTTTAACTGCCTTAAATATCCTCTCTGCTCTGCCTGTTCATCTGTTTCTCCCACCTCCTCAACCCCTTGAAACTACTTGGCTTTTTACGATCTCTATACTTTTGCCTTTTCAAAATGTCGTATATTTGGAATCATTCAGTAGGTAGCCATTAGTGACTGGCTCCTTTCACTAAAATTCCTGCATGTCTTTTCATAGCTTGATTGCTCATTTCTTTTTAACACTGAAGAATATTCTATTGTCTGAATAAACTTTTGATAGTCAAAAGGTATTCTTGCCATACTTTATTCTGAATTAGGAGTTCTAAGTACAATGAGTATATATAAAGCTTTAATAGTATCCTTCTAGATTCTAAAAAGTAATAATGGTAATTCTGATTTGCCTCTCCCCCCCACACAAGTTAAATGAGACTATATTGATATGTCTAAATTTGGCCTTCCTCTTTACTTTGGAAATTTTGTGATTGGGGGAAATTGTTATAAAGACCCACTAAAGAAAAGGCAATGCCACAGGCAGTGCTAATTATCATTTAGTTGAAGATTTTCTAAGAAAAAACTAAAAATTCTTTCTTTCTTATGAATCATATTTATTATCTTAATCTGTTTTGGCTAATCATCTGAAGAAGCTCCCGAATTCATGATTTCTTGTGGTTGTTGTTAAGGAAAGAAAAAATATAGTATTAAATGGAATTAAGGATAATGTGTAATAATTTTACATTAGGAATCATCTAAAATGGGTATCAAGTCAGCAAACATTTGGTACATTTACATATTCCTGTATTTTATATTGGAAAAATAAAAGTTGTAAATTTTAAAGAAGTCTTGATGCATGTATATGCCATGAAGATTTTTGTCATTAAAAGAGAATGTGACTTAAATTTATCATTGCTTATCTCTGAAATTATGGCCTATTTACAAATTTTTATTTTTATTTTATTTTTTTACTTTTGGCTGTGCTGAGTCTTTGTTGCTGTGTGCAGGCTTTCTCTAGTCGTGGCGAGTGGTGGCTGCTCCTCTTGTGGTTGTGTGGGCTTCTCGTTGTGGTAGCTTCTCGTTTCGGCTCAAGGATTTCAGCAGTTGTGGCGCGTGGGCTTAGTTGCTCCATGGCAGGTAGGATCTTCACAGACCTGGAATCAAACCTGGCTCAGTGGTTACTGGACCACCAGGGAAGACCCTGCCTTTGTCTTATTCCCTGAATTTCATAACCACACTGGGATATGGGTGCGGAATATTTCACAAATCTAGCATATAGCTGCCAATATTTAGTCTTCACCTGTTTGAACTGAATTAAGCTAAATCAGTGTGTTTTACTGCTGTTGTACCCACCTACTGATAAGTCATTGAGTTAGTGACCTTCTCTTGAGATTTAATATTTTTTCTCTAGTCCAACACTGTCCACAAAAACTTTTTATAATGATGGAAATGTTGTGTATCTGTGCTGGCCCACATAATAGCTACCAGCTGTATGTGGTAGTAGAGTACTTGAACTATGGCTAGCGCACCTAAGGAGCCTGTTTGTGAAATTTGATTGAGCTTTAGAATTTTTAAATTTGAATTTAAATAGGCATGTAGATAGTGGATACAACTCTAGTTTTTCTGGAGGAAAAAAGGCAGATAGAGGAAGAGCAGAAATTTAGGAAACCTGTTGCTACTGCCATGTAGAATAACCAGTATCATAATTCGTTTGAGTTACTGCCATTCAGCAATAATTCTACCATTTTGGAAAAGTTGTAGCCAGGCCTTCATATTTCCATTGATGAGATTTCATTTGAAACTGTTGCATTTGACTCCATATCTTTGGAATTTCAGTACTCTTGACTCATTGCCTACAGGTCTGTTTTGTTTGTTTGGCTGACTTCTTAGTTTTAAATTTTCATCCTTTGCTTTTTGAAAAGAATCCCTGGCCACTTATGCAAGCTGACTAATAGTCCTGAAAAAACTTAAAAATCTTAATATATATTCCATTGCCATTTCTCCTCATTGAAGATTGAGGAAAAGTTGAGTGAACATGCATATCTATCTACTTTAAATCATTCTTAGAGACATTGTGTTAGTTTCATTATGAAAACTTCACATTTTAAAATTAGTTACCACTAAAACTAGCTAGAGTTATCTTCCTACTCAGAAACTGAAATAATAATACATTTTCAAACAATATCAATATGTTTTAAATAAATGAGCTGTATAGGTAGGTATGCATCTTTTAGAATAGGACACAGCTGCTAACTACAGTTCTCAGCACTCTCAGTGAGAGTCATTATGTAACCTTTTGAAGCTAGTTTTTTCTGTAGTAAATACCGATTTTTAGAAGGGTCATAGATTCTGTAAAATACATTTCAGGCTGTAGAACTCCATGGAAATGGAGTTCAGTAATTAAATACTAATTACCTTCCAACTTCTCATGTAGCATGGCTTGATGTTAAGTCATGCCAGTATTTTAAGGGAATATATTATTCACAAAGAAAAATAAACTGGGGAATAGTTGTAAAACAGTTTTATTATGTGTTCAGAAATGCAAGACAATTAAGTGGTTGGACTAAATGTAGGTTTTAATTATCTCTAAAATGAGGATCTTTACTTAGCTTTTCTTGTGAGACCTCAAGTAAGAAAAGAAACGATACCAAAAAGTAGTTAATGGAGTGTATTTCTTCTCATCAGAGTCTTAATTCCTCATGATGTAAAGTTATCGTTAGGAACATTTAGAAGTTTGGTAATCTTACATCCCAGAGATCAATTTATAGCCTTGAAATACTTTTTTTTTTTTAAGAATGAAATTTTTATGCCTATGTAAACAATTGATAATCTGTTGTTCTGTTAGGTTCATTTGGGGCGTAAATCCTTTTGGAGGAGGGAAATAAAAGCTTCTAAAACTTTACAATCCTGTTTCTTTTGAACATGAAAAATTATTGAGGTAAAAATCTATTCATGGTTGATTCTGTTAATCTGATTTGCTCTGGGGGTAAGGAAAGCTTTAGACCAGAAGTAGGGTGCTTGAGATCTATTTTCAGGAATCATGCCTCTCTCTCTCCTTCTCTCTCTCTCCACCCCCCTCACCCTCCTTTTGCCCAGGCCACACAAACACAATGCATCAGTTTTTAACATTGAATTTCCCATGCCTTTTTAATTTATGGACATCTATTTAGGACATATTTTCTACAGCCTGATGATGGAATCAGTGGGTGATTGGCAATGCTAATAGGGATCTGTGTGAATGATCTAATGGGAAATTTCAAGTTCAAATGGAATTATCCCAGATGTAATGATGCTTTTCTGCCAAGGTGCCTCTCACTTACCCTATGCATGGTTAGTTCAGTTCTTCACTGCCCCTCATATCACTACCTTTTTTGTTATCTCCACTGGCGTTATCCTTATCCTACTTGTGATGCACATGCCTAAACTAAATCCATAAAAATTCTCTTTTTATGGACTTCCTTTCTTCTGATTTTGTTGCCCCACTCTACTCCATAGTACCATCAGGTGTGTTTCCCCTAAATATTAATTTAAATGTCCATCTTATTCAAACCCTTTTTGTGGTTTCCTAATTACCTTGGAATAAAATTTACACTCTGGAGTCTTCCACAAGCTAACTTTCTTTTAATAATACTTTCAGTATTTTATCTTCACCCTTTATTCACATAAAACCATGTATGGCGAAGAAAAAAATAAAAATGTTTCCTTTCAATATATGAAAACTGTTTACCCTAAAAGAATTAGATATTCATATGCCTTTTCTTTTATTCACATTTCCTTAATCTGGGTAGCTGAATACTTGAACTTGCTTTTTGAGGGTTCACTTCTAATTATTGATGACAAGTAGATAATCTATTAGCTTTTACCCATAGAATATTACTGATGCTGCTATATTTCATGTCAGATTAGTATCAGGCAGATAATTTTTGGTGGTTATATATGAGATTCGAATTTTTCGTTGTATAGAATTTCTCAAAAAGATAGATAGGTACTACTCTTATCCTGTCTTCAAGTTTCCAGAACTGAGGTTTTATTTTTTTCAATTTTTTAAGTCTGTTGAATTTGTTACAATATTGGCTTCTGTAGTTTTTATGTTCTGGGATTTTGGCCGCAAGACATGGGATCTTAGCTCTCTGACCAGGGATCGAACCCTCACCCCCTGCATCGGGAAGTGAAGTCTTAGCCACTGAACCACCAGGGAAGGCCCTAGAACTGCGTTTTTCTGGTCACTGAATGTTTTCTGTCACGCTCCATGTTTGTTGTACCTTCAGTGAGTCCCTGTGTCCTAGTGCATCTGGTGGGCTACAGTCCATGGGGGTGTCACAGAGAATTGGACATAGCTGAGCACACATGCACATGCAGACACGCACACGGCTGAGTGCACACAGACACACACATACACATTTCAACTCCAGCCCCCGCCCTCTCACTTTCCACCACTATGTGATTTCCCTCAATTCCACTTCTCATACTCGAGTCACAGGCATGTCCTGACTGCCTCCAGGTTACCTCGTTCTCATTCTAGCTCCATGGCTTAGCTCACAGAGCGCTTTGACTTTCACACTCCCTACCTGTATCCTGTGGTTGTTCAGTCGCCAAGTCGTGTCTGACTCTCTGTGACCCCATGCTCTGCAGCATGCCAGGCTTCCCTGTCCCTTACCATCTCCTGGAGTCCACGCACATCCTACCTATGATGAAATGCTAAGCCCTCCTTTCTGAATGTTGTTAATCTCTTTTTAACAGGTATTCTGTAGAACTTTTATTTTTTTGCTACGCAATTCTGCACTTAAAGTCATGGTAAATTTCATGTATCGTGAAATTTTGTTTTCCCCTGACCATATTATATGCACTATGAAATACTTACTGCCTTTTTTTTTTTAATCATAATGCTTTGTACAGAGAGAAAAACACAATTGTACCCAATAGATGTATACTCCTCAATTGCTGAATGGACTTCAGAATAACAATAATAGACTCCATTGGGGTCACCAACCTTATCTTTGATGTTTCCATATTAACTTCAATGGATTATTTGAATCACATCAACAATTTTAGACTTCATTATATAGGTACTTTCTTTTCCTGTTACAGTACATGCCAGCATACGATTGCTTACAAAACCAAAATCTGATAATTATCTGGTGAAAAAATTTATAGAGATGTTATCATTAAGGTATTGTTTACTCTAGGTCACCCTAACTTAAGAATTCTATCATGTGAGTTTTGCAAAATTTTATGATAGGCTAAAACAATTGATCACTTCTAAGGTGTCACAGTGGCCACTATATTTCCAAATGCTTTTTACTTGTCAGGGTTAGGAATAAAAATTAGAAAAAGTGGAGTGGTATTTATTTATATGTCATGGGTTTTAAATTTTGTTTAAAACAGAGTAGGGACATCCCTGGTGGTCCAGTGGTTAAGACTCCACACTTCCAGTGCAAGAGGTGTGGGTTCGATCCCTGTTGGGAAAATAAGATCCCACATGCTGCACCGAGTGGCTTAAAGATTAAGTAAAACAAAACAAACAAAAACAAAAACAGACTCTCTTCCTTTTTATCTGGGAAGAGAAAAAAATCTTCTGTTGACTCCACTGACTGCTCCTTTATGAGGAAGATTTTTGAAGCTCAACATAGGCATCCTGGTGAAATTTGAGCATAGTCACTGCAGAGCTGACGTTTCCTCCACAATCGTGTGCTGCCGCATGGAACTCAAAGGGCCAGAAAAGCCTTCTTTCCTCCTCCTGTGTCTGTATGAACACGAGGAGTATTCGTCTTCTGTGGTGTCAAGAAAGGGCAGATATCTGTCACTAATTAGACCATGTCACTGGAGAGAATTTTGCAATAAAAAAGGAAATATTTCTCAAGCTGATTGATGAAGTAAGTCCCTAATGACCAGAATTACTTCACTAAGATTGAAATTGATATTATCAGAACCATATGCTCATTACATCATCATAACTCTTTTTTAGCATGTGCCAGGTGGCATAGGTATTAGTCTTTTTTCATCAGTAAAACTAAATTTGTCTATTTTTATTTAAATTTCTAATATATTTTGAATATATGGAAGCATCTCAAATTTCAGAGGAATCAAGTAACATATGAAAAGTATTATCTATTACTGGAATACTATATGTAAACCAAAGATTTCTGATCAAGTTTCATGTGTAAATGTCTGGATAATACATTTGTACATACATATTTTAAATACTGTGGTACTTATTCTATCATTCTTTGTCATACTTTGCCATATAATGGAATATAAATAATAGCAAAAATTACAGAGAGCCTATTATTTGTCAGGAATTTTTAAAGTGTTTTATGTATTCAATGGACTTCCCCTGTGGCTCAGATTGTAAAGAATCTGCCTAAAATGCAGGAGACCTGGGTTCGATTCCTAGGTTTGGAAGATCCCCTGGAGAAGAGAATGGCTCCCCACATCAGTATTCTTGCCTGAAGAATTCCATGGACAGAGGAGTCTGGCGGGCTTCAGTCCATGGGGTTGCAAAGAGTTGGACATGACTGAGACACTAACACTTTCACTTTTCATGTATTCAATATATTAATTCCACAATAACCCTATGAGTTAAGATACCTTTATTATCTCCATTAAAGTATACGTCAGATGCCGTGGATTCAGTTCAGTTCATTTCATTCACTCAGTTGTGTCTGACTCTTTGAGACCCCATGAACTGCTTCCCTGTCCATCACCAACTACCAGAGCTTGCTCAAACTCAAGTCCATCGAGTTGGTGATGCCATCCAACCATCTCATCCTCTGTCGTCCCCTTTTCCTCCTGCCTTCAATTGTTCCCAGCATCAGGGTCTCTTCCAGTGAGTCAGTTCTTTGCATCAGGTGGCCTAAGGATTGGAGTTTCAGCTTCAGGATCAGTCCTTCCCAATGAACATTCAGGACTGATCTCCTTTAGGATGGACTGGTTGGATCTCCTTGCACTCCAAGGGACTTTCAAGAGTCTTCTCCAACACTGCAGTTCAAAAGCATCAATTCTTCAGTGCTCAGCTTTTCTTTATAGTCCAACTCTCACATCCATACATCATGACTACTGGAAAGACCATAGCTTTGACTAGACACCATGTTTGACTGTGAAACCATGGACTATTTAACCATTTTGAGTCTTAGTTATTTTTTTTTACCTGTGAACTGACAGTAGTGCTTCACAGGGTTACTGAGGAAAACAAATGCTGGTCTGGAGTTAGATACTTGGCACATAGGCGCTCAGTAACTTCTGCCCTCCTTCCTGTTTCGGTGAACTGACTACTAGAAAGAGACTGAGTCCCTAATTGTATACAATACACTTTCGTGTACAATATTCTGTGAGATCTTTGAGGTCACCGAGTGTCAGAAACATAGTAGGTACTCAGTAAATGTTTGTTTTGTGAAAGGACTCTAAATATACCAGTGGTGGAAAATATGTTAAATTATTGTTTCAGTAATTCAAATCATTACCAATGCCTGATTAAACCACCTTGAAGAGAAAGGCCTTAAGTGTTGTCTTTGATAATTCCTACCGGAGGCATAACATCAACAAATCAGACCCAATTACCAGTAACAGGAAATTTGCCTCCTGTGTATGAAGATGATGCTGGAGATTTTTAAGACTTTGTTGAGATTTTATCTTCCTTGGTCTTTGCAGTTGGAGCCATGGCTGTTTTCATGCTCTTCTTATATAAGATGCATTTTGCCTAAGTCTTAGAGTAGTATTTTTCATTCTTAGTATCCTAATCTATGTTTAACATTTTAAAATCATTGGTGGGGACTTATGAAAACTTTCATATTTCTCTTTTGTTGTGGTTAAAATATAAAGAATGAATTAATGCCTAGTTACCTAACAGGGTGCCACATTCCATCACTTTGGCTAATGAGCAGTAAGTTGTTATTTAGGATGATGGTGCTGATGGCTGGTCGTAGTGGTGGTGATGATAATGGCAATGACTGTGGTATTGAAATGAGGTTGAAAACCAACTAAGAATGGATTACTTCTCCTCAAAGCCTAAAAGTGGACTCTGGATTTTGATGGAATTTAACTTCTTCTTACTTCATGAGAACTATCTTATTAAAACAAGATGAGCTTTTTTCCCCTAGGAATTAAAAAAAAAAATCTAACAGTTGAAATGATTATGTTGAGAGATGCTGATCTCTCCTAGCAAGAATCCCACTGATGGGCTCTGTAGTTTGTATATCAAAGTGAAAATAAATGTCAGTTACCCAAAGCAAGATGTAGAGAGCTAAGAGGTCATTTCTCCAATAAAACCTGGATATAGAGTACATCCTTATTTAACCTGATTAAGTAAAAGCTGAATCATTCTGATCATTTTTATTCAACAGTTATTTGGTCAAAATGCAGTTATGCTTGCCTGTGGTTGTTCATATTCTTTCTGATTTTCTTATTGTCAGCAGAAATATTCTTTCCAGGGCAGTGGTAAATTTCTCACCTTCTGTGGGATGATGTCATCCCATCTGTATGTTGCACACAGACTTACTTCATGACCCTGAACAGCACCCTATATCCAGGCTTTATTGGAGATATGACCTCTTAGCTCACTACATCCTGGTTTGGGTAACTGACATTTATTTTCACTTTGATATCTGAACTACAGAGCCTACCAGTGGGATTCTTGCTGGGACAGACGCCAAGCCAGTTCTGGCAGAGGCCACTGGAAGGCATCGTGTTTAGCCAAAAATCCCAGGAGCTGCTGAATCTTTGCAGCAATCCTATGTCAAAATGAGGTAGATATGAGAAACCTTTTATTTGGGGAAGGTGGGAGTAAATGTGGGTATTCAAAAAATTCCACAGAGAAACAAGTGTTCGTTTTTTTCCACTTCTTCCCCTGAAGATTGTCTGCAGCTCTCCCACAACATGTGTGGTAGTCCAGCATTTCAGAGTTGATGGACTCCAGATGGAATCACAGTTTGGACTTACTGGCTATGGCTAGTCTGCCCTTGACCTCACACATTTCTCCAGCCCCCTGTTGACTAAGAGGAAACCATAGAATAGTATTAGCTAGCAACCAAGTCTGCTGGCCGGAAAAACCCTTAAGCATTAACTTCAAAGACAAAATTATTTGAAAAACCCAATATAAACAGGAAAAAAAAAGGGGAGTGAGTGATTAGAAGCTGCTAGCAATTAGGCACTAATTAGGTTTGTTCCATGGTATAGCTGCCCAGTGGCACCATTTGTATCTCTTTCAAATGTATAGGGATTCCTCAGGCTAGCGTTCCTTGGTGAAGCCAAACCACAATTTGCAGACCAACTTATTATGAAGATACACCACAAATATATCCAGATCTAACTGATGAACTGAACTCTCAAATTCATTTGTAGTAAAAACCTGGTTAAGTGAAAAACTCACACCCTGTCTGTTTGGCTCATCAGTATATCCCTGTAAGTTAGCACAGAGCTTGGAACATAATAATTGTGCAAAAAGCATATTATTGAATTAATTTATTTTTGTTAATACTCATGACATCTATTTCAGACATCGTGCAAATGAATTTATTTTTATCTTATTGAGTGGGGCATATTTACACAAAGTAAATTATTTAAACTACCATTTATAAAACAAATAAGTCACAGGGATATAATGTACAGCAAAGGGAATTTAGTAATATAACAATTTTGTGTGGTGCTTAACTATAAAAATAATCATGCTATACACCTGAAATTAATATAATATTTAAGTCAATTATACTTCAATAAAATGTAAAAAAAATAAGCGGGCTTTAAAGAGAAAGGCAATCATTAAATATTTCTTTGATGATACCTTTGTTGATGATTAATTCTTACTCTGAAGTAGTATAGATGTAAAACATGTAATTGATTAGACCAGCCTTATCAGCATCCCAGTTACCCCAGAGAATTCTTGTATTCTTTTAGATAATAAATTTCTGATTTAATGTTTCATTTTTGAAGGTTTTTTTTTTCTGCCACAGAAGTAAAATATAATATGCACTTTGAATAATGGATATTTTCTGTTAAGTTGAGCTGTTGTGAATCCATGGGCATGAGGCAGATGATCAATATAGCTGGATCTTGAGAGGTTGGCAGGCATAACAATTCTCAGAACCAAGTTAGAGTTTAGGAATGACCTGTTCCCTCAATGGTTTTAAGTCTCTGTTATTTACAAGTCACTGGACAATGTCAAAGGGATGTTAAATATTGTGGAGTATACTGGAATATGGAATAATATTAAAGACATGGCCTCAACCTCAGCAAAATTTATAAAAAATTTATTAAAAAGGGAAAGAACAATTCAAACAAAGCAGGCTGCTGTCAGGACAAGTTTGGTTCTCAACCTGTGTTCACTATATAGAAAGAGGCAAAAGGCTCTGTCTGGAGACCTTACCTGAAAACAGGTTTATATTGAAGTTCCAGACAAACAGGTAGAAGCCAGTGGTCAGCTAGTTGGAGCAGAGTAGCAAGGGTCCCCATGGTAACCAGTGGAGACTCTGAAACATTTGGATCAGATTCATTTTACTCTCAAAAGCAATTTACCTGTCATGCTTTCGTTGCTTTTGGTATCTCTCCTGCACTGATGGGGCCAGATCCCTGATGGAGAGTACCCTAAGAGCTCCTTCCCAGCCAGAGCCCGGGTTGGGGGTGGGAAGCCTAAGGCCAGTGTCATCGAGGCTTCAAGGGCACCATCGTACATGTGTGGTCCCAGTTCTGGCTTGGCCATGGAGCTCTTGCTGTGGCTGACTGCACGCTGCTACTGCTGTTGCTGCTTGTGCAGCTGAGCTGCATGGGCCAAGTTCTAAGCCAGGATCACCTTTATACTGCCTGCTCTGCTTCATGGTCATCACTGTGGCCATGGTCACCTACCTGCCTGCTAGGTCAACATGGTCAGGTAGTAGAGAATGTGAGTATCGTCAGGTGGTTCATCCAGTCCTTCAGGTATATATATTCAAGTATATATTCCCATTCACTTTGAGATAAAGGGCCACCAGAAGCTGGAGGTGGACCACTTCTGTGTCATTGTTTCTAACCACTAGAGCATCCTGGGCACAGTGGGTCTCAAGAAGGACCTTCCCAAGGGTTGCCAAGCAGGAGCTGCTCTTCACAGGGCACATGGGCCTGACCGTGTACCTTGGTGCATCTTCATGGCTGATGCAGATAATCAGTAAACAGTCTATAATAGGAAAAGAAGAGAGTTTTATTCAAGTCAAACTGAGGACAGTGGCCTTGGAGACACAGATTCAAGAATATTATCATCATTGTACAAAATGAGAGAGGCTTATATAGGCAAAAACCGTAGTGTTGCATAAGTTGTTTGTCAAGATTAGGATTGAAACTGGCAAGGAGTAGGGATGCTTATTAAGCAAGGATTGTTTGGGGAGCGAGATGGTTGCATAGTTACAAGGGGAGACCTTGAGACCATAAGGTTGCAGCTGGCAACTGCTAGTAGATGTTTTGAGAACAGCTGTTGGTGTCCTTGAGTCTGATGCAGCTCAGAAGATTCAGGTTCTTGGTGATGCAGGAGCTTGTCTGAAACCACATCCACAGCGGCCACCTGTCTCCATTTTGAATGCTTGAACCGGTTACTCCATTTTGATTTTTTAAATCCATTCTTTAATGGTTAAAGCAGGTGTACAATGCACATTTGATAATCCATCAACAGGCTGCTCTGACTAGCATAAAGTTCAAGCCAGATCATGTATAAGCCAGAATGACTTTGCCATCCCTCAGTATGTGAACATTTCTTTCATCATCGTCCGGCAGTGCTCCAGAACCTGATGGCCCACGTGGTCTAGCGCGTGGTTAGGGAGAACCTCGAAGTGTGGTGCTGCTCCACGTGCACTCAGAATGACAATAGGGACCTGCTGCCTTTCAAAAGGAGACTTCTACCTGGTGATCCAAGTCCATTTGCCCCTTCCCTCTGTGTTGGACTCCACCTTCTCCTACAACCGCAAGAGGAAACTCTTGGCCTCGGAACTATTAAGGTGGAGGTGCTGAACACCACCCCTACCCAGCAGCCTCCCTGTGGCTGATGTCGCCAAGGTCATGGACACCTGCCACCAGGCCATGAGGACCACCTGGCTAGAGAATGGACGGAGGAATCCCCGCCCCAGGACCTCATATCATTGTCCTAATCCTGCTGCTCTCCTCCTTGCATTCAGGGAGCAGGAAAGTGGAGGCCTCTTCCTGTCATTGACCTCAGACCCAGACTCCTGATGTGCCCTCAAAGGAGAGTGTGCCAGGCCCTCACCATGCTCTGAAGGCAAGGCCTTGCCCACCCTCATGCCTCCAAGATCTGGGAGTAGGATCAGGCTGCTGCTCCAGTGGGCTGACAGGGCTGGGCTGAGCTACACGACCTTGGGATGAATGACTGGAGATGAAGCCCTCTACGGTCCTCCCCAGGCCTGTGGTACAGAGTCAAGCTTTGGGGTCCCAGCCCCAGCCTGCATCAGTCTTTCATGAAGAGGAGGGACTCTGGGGAAGCGAGGAGAGCAGACCCTGGTCTCATACAACTGCCGAAAGCTGGAAGACAGGGTCTGCATTCCTTGCCCGCCTTGGGGAGTACGTCTGCTGAGTAACTGCAGCTTTTTTGTTATTGTTTATAAACAAATTCCTGGAAGTGCAAAATAAATAAATGTTATAAAGTAAAGGTGTGGTAGTGATAAGTCTGCAAATCTGCTAATAGAGGGAGCTCCTGACATCATTGGCATTTCACGCTGTGTGTTTTCTTTTTATCTGTAGAACCACCCAAAGTCACTGTGATGCCTAAGAATCAGTCCTTCACAGCTGGATCTGAGGTCTCCATCATGTGTTCTGCAACAGGTTATCCCAAACCAAAGATCGCCTGGACCGTGAATGATGTGTTTATCATGGGTTCACACAGGTACTGGGTTTGTATCATGTTCTTTGTTTTTACTGAGTAAGAGGAGTTGATGAAATTTCTGGTCAGAACTAATCTGACTAAATCTCTGGGGTTAAGGGAAGTTTGACACAAATCTGCAGCTTTAGATTTTCTCAATAGGCCAGGAAATGTCCATAAAGTAATAAATGATGGATGTCTAGAGTCTGAGGTTCTTGAGTGTTGAATTCAACAGCTAGAACTGAGTATTTCCTTACTTTGCTTTGTAAACAGAACACTGTAACAGTTGATTTACCATGAATAATCGTGTGCGAAGTCACTTCGGTTGTGTCTGACCCTCTGTGACCCTATGGATTGTAACCCTCCAGGATCCTCTGCCCATGGGATTCTTTAGGCAGGAATACTGGAGTGGTTTACCATGCCCTTCCTCCAGGGGATCTTCCTGACCCAGGAACTGAACTGGCATCTCCTACGTCTCCTGTATTGGCAGGCACGTTCTTTACCACTAGCACCACCTCGGAAGCCCATGAATAATTGGAATGGGGATAATAAACTTTCTGTGGGTAAACTGATGTGCAGTTAACCCATCCACTAAAGGCTTGGTCCTGGGATTTGACAGAAGAGAGAGGCAGAAGCAAAGGATGGAACAGTAGCTCTAATTAAAGTGTATGCAGACTTTCTTCATAACTCATGTTCACCGTTGCCTCTCATACTACATTTCTAATTGTAGTATTTTATTCTGCTGGATGCTTTTAAAAGAAAATGAATCCTCTCATGCTCAAAGAAAGTAATAAACACTTGGGACATAAACAGTGAAGTTTCCAGCCATCAGGCTCCCATTACTCTGGGTTTGTCATGAGAAGACGATCTTAGCTGTGAGCCAAATTCTATTCCTGGTCTCTTCAGGGACTCACTTGAGACATGAGGCATTGCATCTCTCAGGTTTTCATTTTGAGGAACTGTTTAGCTTAGAAGTTCACACAGAGCAAGATTGCCTGGGTGCAAACTTCGCTTCTTCCCTTTACTGACACTGACTTGGGGCAATTTGTATAACCTCTTTGCTCATCTGTATAACAGATAGAATAGTAATATCTAACTCATTGGATTGTTGCTGCTGCTGCTAAGTCACTTCAGTCGTGTCCGACTCTGTGTGACCCCGTAGACGGCAGCCCACCAGGCTCCCCCGTCCCTGGGATTCTCCAGGCAAGAACACTGGAGTGGGTTGCCATTTCCTTCTCCAATGTATGAAAGGGAAAAGTGAAAGTGAAGTCGCTCAGTTGTGTCCGACACTCAGCGACCCCATGGACTGCAGCCTTCCAGGCTCCTCCGTCCAAGGGATTTTCCAGGCAAGAGTACTGGAGCGGGGTGCCATTGCCTTCTCTGCATCGGATTGTTAGGAACATTTAAAACATGAATAAATGTAAAGGTGCTAGATCAGCCTTGGCACATGCCAATTACTAGATATATGGAACCTATTGTTATTATTCTGGAGAAGGAAATGGCAACCACTACAGTATTCTTGCCTGGAGAATCCCATGGAGAGAGGAGCCTGGCTGGGCTACAGTCCATGGGGTCGCAAAAAGTCGGACACGACTGAAGCGACTTAACACACACACATATATTGTTACTATTACGATGTTTCTTCTTATATAGTGATGCTATTAATTGTTTTTGCAATCAGCACCAAAGGCATAACTCTAAAGTATTTGAAGATATTTGAAGGAAGTTGCTATAGTTCCTTGATCCTATTACTATTTTCAATTTTATTTTCTTTTTGTCTATAGGTATAGGATGACCTCAGAAGGTAACTTATTTATCAAAAATGCAGTTCCCAAAGATGCAGGGATCTATGGTTGCCTGGCAAGTAATTCAGCTGGAATGGATAAACAGACTTCTACCCTCAGATACATTGGCAAGTATAATCAGTTTAAAAGCCAGTTCAAATAGGATGAATATCATATCAAGTAATGTAAAAGTGCAAATTAATATTGGAATGAGTCATATCCAGTTGTATAATTTTTTTTTGTCTCACACACTGATTAAAGCAAATATTTTAACTAATTTAAGTTAAAAGTTCAGGAAATGAATAGCTTTATTAGTCAACAGAAATCAAGGAAGATTCCAGATTATGGAAGAGTTTCTGATTGCCCATAGAGTTCTGTCCTTCCATGGTTGATCTGTACTTTGTAATATTTTACTTACAAATCAACAGATTCTATATTTTTCCTAGTTTACCTCAACTTTTGTTTTACATTTTCCACTTACGTCCATATATGTTTGAATTTATATATTCATACGTAAATGCATATATATGAAATTGTTTATAACATTTATATTATAATTAAATATTTATAACATTCCTGTCACTATCTACATATTATTTTTGCTTTTCATCTTCAGTTTTTCCTCTCCAAACTCAAATATTTATTGAAGATAAATATTTTATTTTTCTTGTAATAATAAATAATATCATGACAACTATTCTATAATATCACATAATATATTAGAATATATACATTCTAACATGTAAATGTAATCTAATCTATTATAATACATAATCATATATTCTAATAATATAGAATGTTTCTTTTAATTTGATGTTTCTTAGACAGAGAAAGGACATGGGCATTACATACTCAATCTCAGTTTGTAAATTGTAAATAATTAGTGACTAGAAATTCACTCTTTCTCTCATTTTTATTTACCATAGTTCATAGTAAGGTATGTGGAGAGGAAGGAGTATAAAAGAGTCATAATTAAGACTGAGAATTATAGAGGGTATGTATAGATGAGGGAGGTAACAAAAGTGTCGCAAATACTCACCTAAAAGCCTGGGAAGAGTGGTTTCATTTGTAGAAATTATAAAGGCAGGTGGTGAATAAGTTTTTGAAGGGAAAATGGGCTTAGATTTAGAGATGACAATGAAAATCAATCACAGAACACCCATGTGGAGAGAGACCAGACAGTTGGGAAAAGGATTTGCATTGCAGAAATAAATTTTGGTTCATTCACAAAGAAACCAAAATATTCCACCCATTTATTTAACTTATTAATCACTCAAAGTATGTAAAATGCTATGCTAGAGATTATGGAGTGTAAAATTTTAAAAAAAAAAGTACATTATGAGGCCCTTATTTTTCAAGAGTGTGAATAATGAAAGTAGATATACATAAAGAAATATAATAAGGAAGACACATAAGCACTAACCTGGGAGGCTGGCAGAGGGAAGAGTAATAATTCCAGACGGGGAATTTGCAAGCATTTCTCAAAGGAGACAGGATTTAAGCTCAGTCTAGAAGACTGAGTGGGATTTAAAGAGTTGTGACAAAGGGTGTCAGGCAGAGGAAACAACTTTAGCAAAAGTAGGAAGATGGAGAAAATAGAGCATGTTTTGAAACAAGTGTGGCTCCATACCTGTGGCAAGTCAGAAAGTGTAAAGGGGGTGAAATTCAAGAAAAAGCCATGAACCAATATGAGTTTCGAAAGCCAGACTAGGAAATTATGACATGCAATCACTGAAGTTTTCTAGCCAGGTAGTAACATGATCTTTGAGAAGTTAACTCTTGGCTTTGTTTAAAACTACCTCAGTTGAAGTTGGAAAGACCTAAAATGTTCAATTCATTTAAAAAAATGGGTGCGTAAATGGAAGCATTAGGAAAGGGGTGAATTAAAGAGAGCTAAGGAAAGAAACTTAGAGGATGTCTGCATTTAACATCAAAGGGGAAAACAGACTCAAAAGTGGGAGACTGCTTTTTATAGGTGCGAAGTTTAGCCTTAAGTAAGCATTAGTCACTCAGTCATGTCCTACTCTCTTTGATCCCATAGACTATAGCTCCCCAAGCTCTTCTGTCCATGGAATTCTCTAGGCAAGAATACTGGAGTGGGTTGCCATTTCCTTTTCCAGGGGACCTTCCCAACCCAAGGATTAAACCTAGGTTTCCCCCATTGTGGGCAGATTCTTTACCATCTGAGCTACAGAGAGGAACTCCAAAAAAAGTTTAACCTTAAAGAACAACTGTCTCTGTAGATAAGACATGAATATCCTTAAAGTCACATAGAAAATGCACATCAATTAATTGAAATATGCATCAGTTGTGCACATTTCAAAATGTGTATCTCAGAGAAAATGTGCATCAATTAATATCCTAAATTTTTGGACTCTGTTTTAGCAGAATTATTTTTGCCTGATATTCTTTTGGTTTTTACAGATGATCTTTTATCACACACATCATTGTGCATATACATTAGAAGAGTTTATTTCTATTTATTATAAATACTGAGATGGCCACAGGCACATAAATAATGATTGTTTTGTTTAATGGCTTCATTTAGTAAACATAAACAAGGTGCACGTGGCATTGTGCTAGGCTTTAACTGTTTGCATGTTTGTTGTTTTCAGAAGCCCCGAAGTTGATTGTAGTTCAGAGTGAGCTCTTGGTTGCCCTGGGAGATACAACAGTTATGGAATGTAAAACCTCTGGTGTTCCTCCACCTCAAGTTAAATGGTTCAAAGGTACATTTCTTAAGTATGTTCATGTCTGATTCACTTAGTATTGCTCTCTCTTTTGGATAAAAATAATTTGTTAAAAATTTGTTTTGGTGTGTGACTTAGCAGCCCCATAAAATGTGTTTATGGTCTCACTAGAGACGGCAGTTCAACATGCTGCACTCTGAATTTCAGCATTTGACATCTGGTGTGGATTATAGAACCGTGAAAATCAAAGCAGGAAAACTTCTCCTTTGCTAATCCAGCTGAACATTCTCTTTGTTAGTTTAGGATTGTTTCCTGTAGAAAATTGTCCAGGAATACTCAGTTCATGTTTAAAATAGCTTCTCTGATTTCAGTTCACTTTGCTTAGGCTCTCACAATTAGGAAGTTTCCTAGATTCTGCAGATTACTTTTCTATAAAGTGCTCAAATAAAGACTCATGTTAAAGCTTACAATTGAATACCATTTGTGATTTAAAGACAAATGTATTTTGTGGTCGGCTTTATCATGCGTGGTAGATGTTTATGTCAAGTATAGAAATGATCTGCCCCTGTTTGTGACATAAAGGTTCTGCCTCTGTGATTCTGTAATAAAATAATAATAATGTGCTGCTTGTCCCTGGTGAAAATGCCCTTGGGCCCTGGTCCAGGCTCAGATGCTGACAGTGGCTATCTCTGCAGAGTGTCCTGCTCCTGTTTCTCTCAGTTTTTCCAGTCTATGAGAAAGAAAAATCCCCACAAACACCCTGAGAGGGGAGGTTGCTAGGATTATTGAGATGCTGTTTGCAAAATACTCTTTAATCTTCAGATGAAAAATGCTAAATAGTACAAAGCACTATTGTTATGATTCTGTTTGTTAAATCACAGACATTCCCATAGCAACAGGTTGATGTCATAATCACAAAATTGTGAATTCACCTCGGGTTCAAACTCTTGGGGAACATGAGGTGAAAAAGAACATGAAGCTTTATGCAGAAAGCAAATACTTTCAATAACATAAATTAGAAACAGGGAGGGAAACAAGGAGATAATGTCATTTTTCATAGTTTTCCTTGTTAAATGATTTTTAAGTCTTTGTGTTTTCTCTGATAAGAAAGCATTTGTGGATTTGCTTCTTAATTAGGTTTCAGTTCTATTTCAGTCAACAAAAATGAATTTCCCTGATTTGAAATGCTTAAATCTTTAACTTTCAAATGAAATAGATAATAGTTTCAAACTCTCATCTTAAAGAAATCCAGAAAAAATGTGTTATAGAGGTAGTTCTCTTTTTTAATTGTCATCAGGAGTTTATATTAAAAATAAAAATGTTTTAAAAACTAATAGAACCTGGTGATTTCTCTGCCTGTGTAGAGCTGAGTCACAGAAAGAGTCTTTTATGCTCTCAGATTGGGGCTACTCTCCTGAATAACTTTGTATGTCAGTTTTGGCCCCACAGATACCTTGGGATCTAAATGAGGAGTTAGGGAACCAGCCAGCCACCACATGGAAGATTCTAGAATTAACTATGCATTTGTTTCTCTTCTCGACTAGAGACATTGGAGTTCAATGGGCCAAGTAAATCCTATCTCATTTCTCTGTTCAAATTATGCACCAGCAGAGCTAGCATGTGGGCATTAAACACTGACAGATGATTATGCAGGACCTGCATTTTGTTGAGCAGCAACACACACAGCTGCCCTGAGCCCCAGGATCACTGGCTCTCCCAGTCACAGGCAGGCAATTTATCCCTTAGGCAGAGTCTGGATCATAAAGAGAAAAGCCAGAAGACAAACCGGTTTATTTGCAAACTGGCTTGAAAAAAGAAAGGGGTGGGGGGCAGCTGGACCTTTCTTGTCCATCTCTGCTGGAATGAGACACCAGCAAAATTAGGAAAATCCCTCATTTGGGAAACTACAGGTAATAGATTAGTTCTTTCCCTAACCATAAGAATAACCTTTTGATCATGCCTTTTTTTTCCCCCCAGGCAGTTCTGATTGAATAAAGTAACAGTTTGTTTTTTAAACAGACGTTACAGCATTGTTAACTCTATGCACTGTTGTACAGCGGATCTCTAGAACTCATTCATCTTGTGGGACTGAAACTTTAAGCCTGTTGAACAATGACTTCCCATTTCCCCTGCCCTGCAGCCTTTGGCAGCCACCATTCTTTAATAAGTGGTATTTCATTCAGACCATTCGAGAAAAGGAATCTCACACATACAAATGCCCACCAAAATTTTAGATATTAGAAATGAGCAACATAAGATGGGTTCAAAGAAAGAATCAAGGACACTATTAAAATATTGTATGAAGAGTATTTGTGGCAAAATGGTAAAGAAATTGGGTTTCTTTAGATTGGTGGTTATTATAGTTGGGAATCCCTGGAGGTTCCCACCAACTCTTTCCAGGTCCATGAGATCAAAATTATTTTCCTGATGATACCAAATTGTTATTTGACTCTTTCACACTCATTGTCTTATGAGTGATTCGTGAAGTTTTAGGAGCTGTGTAACATGTGATATCCAGTAGAGTGAATGCAGAAGCAAAAAAGAACACTCAACAGTCTTCTTTTAAGCTAGACAGTCTAGAGATTTGCAAAAATGTGAAACAATGCAACTTTTCTCACAAAATTTCTCTAGTTCAGAGAAATATTATTTTTTATAGGATAGATTTATGTTAAAATGTCATGAGTTACTAGAAAATAAGTGCATATGCTTTTAAACTTTTCAGTTTCTTTTCTAAAATGCTGCTGCTGCTAAGTCGCTTCAGTCGTGTCCAACTCTGTGTGACCCCATAGACCGCAGCCCACCAGGCTCCTCTGTCCCTGAGATTCTCCAGGCAAGAATACTGGAGTGGGTTGCCATGTCCTTAGTACAGATAAATATAATCTACATAAACAAAAACTCTTTAAAGTCCCTGAAAATTTTTTAGAGTGTAGAAAAGAGTCTTGAGACAAACATTTTTGAGAACCAATAAAGAACTTTCAACAGTTTAAAGGATCTTATGTCATGGATAAATTATCTATTAGTCTTTATGTCCATAGATGCCAAAATCTAATTTAAACTAAAGCAGAAAGTATCCTCCTTAGTGGATAATGATTGTTTTAAATCCTAGAATGTCAGCAAAATTTATATACTATAATGTATGTAAATATTCTTCTAATCTTATCTAATATTAAAATTAAAGATTTACTCCCCCAATCATCTTCATCTCAAAGTTCTGTATTTCTTTATGGCTTTATAGCAATACTTTGATTGCTAATTGTTCAGTAGAAATCAAGAGAGATTATCAAAATATGATCAGTATGTAAACTTGATATAACCAGTGTTTTCCAATTTATATTTTGTTTCATTACTGCTGTTTTTAAAATACTTTTATTTAGAAAAAAGTGCTAGCAAAAAGGTCTTATTTCATCCTGTTATGTCCTCTGACATATACAGAAAAAACCAATGGAGAAGTAAAATGCAAAACTCTAAATGCGTTTTAGTCCAAACATTTTAATGCTTGATGAACAGCTTGGTCACATTGCATCCTCCCCTAGTGGGAGGAAGGTTTATGTCAACATCATCTGCTTTTACTTATGAAAATTTCCCAGACGCACATAGACAAGGCTTTAGCTGCTTCTCTCATTCTCGCATGGTATGCAGTAGCCAGCTTAAAAGGGTGATTGAGGTTTTAAATGTTGGAATGCTGAAAAATACTTTATTTTTGGCACTCACAGTTGCTAATGTAATTTTTTTGTTTTGATATTTATGGCTTCTTTGACCTCATCTCCTCCTCAAATTATAAAAACAAAATGAGAATTTGTTTGTCACCCTAAGTCTGTTGGTTGTTGCTTTGTATAGTGTTCTAGAGAATTACTAGCTCTAGGGTTTTAGCCTGTTAAAAGCTAAGGGACACAGATGTAGAATACAAGCTTATGGTTACCAAGGGGGAAACAGAGGGATGGCATAAATTGGGAGATTAGGATTGACATATATGTACTACTATTAATATGTGTATATATTAGTAAAATCGGTAACTAATAACCTTCTGTATAGCACAGGGAGCCTTTTTCAATACTCTGTGATGACCTTTATGGGAAAGGAATTTGAAAAAGAGTGGCTGTGTGTGTATGTGTAACTGATTCACTTTGCTGTACAGCAGAAACTAACACAACATTGTAAATCAGTTGTACTCCAATAAAAATTAGTTTAAAAAGCTAAGGGAGTTACTTCTGCAGTCTTCAGTCCCAAGACACATGGCTAAGCCAGTAAATGGCATTTTGGAGAATACTTCTTTAGACTTGACATCTGGCATGCTGTGAAACCCTAAGAGCAATGGCCTTTAAACCTCCTGGAAATTTTTTAGGATCCCCACAAAAAGTTTTACATCGCCCTTTACAAAAAAGAAGCAAAAGAGGTAGGAACACTAAGCTGTCATGTAAACATCAGTAAGTGTTTGTCGCTTACTTGTGCCCAGCTCTTTGCAATCCCATGGATTGTAGCCTGTCAGGCTCCTCTGTCCCTGAAATTCTCCAGGCAAGAATACTGGGGTGGGTTGCTGTTCCCTCCTCCTGAAGATCTTGCCGACCCAGGGATCAAACCCGGGTCTCCAGTACTGGGTATTTTTTTTACGATACTTGTCATCCTGGTTAATTTCATTCTTAGGTAAGGAGAAACCCTGGAGGAAAGGAAGCCTAAGGATAGGCTGACTCAGCTTACAGATTTGTTGAGGCATTGCCTGCCCTCAAATAGAAATGGTTCTCAGAGGATCTGAGGTGTTGCAGGGATAGGCAACCCAGACATAAGTCATCTTTCTTGGGTTATTCTACCCTCACACTGAGGTCAAACTCATTATCTGGTTGCATCCTCCACTCATTTATTCCCTACCTGCTTCTTCCCCAAACCCTGTAACTCTGACTTAAAAAACTTTGATGTATAATACAGATTTTAGTAGAGGTATCCTGGGAGATTAATATAATAACAGTCCTCTCCAGGAGTTCTCCATCCATTCTTTTTCTTTCAACAAGCTCCTTCCTATGCTCTCTAGCCAGCTGTGGTTCCTTAGCCATTCTTAGAATCCCCTCAAGCAGCTTAAACCTCTCACAGGACAAAATCTGACTGAGAACATTAAGCAAACCAGAAACCTGGGCATTTAACCAAACTAAGAACACCCATAGTCTCCAAAGTATTTCCTGGGTAATTGAAATTCATCCTGTTACAAAGATGGTAGAAATTTTGTTTCCATCTTCATCTTCCTTTTCTATTTTCACAGCTGCAGTGATAGCTTCCACTCTTTCTTAATCTCCCAACATAGCTTCAAAGAGTTTGTTCTCATTTAGGCACACATACAGTAGGAAATATATGCACATAATTCATTTAGAGCCTGATTTTTGGTTATAGGTTCGCCTGTGGAATTATATAGTCCTAAATCAGCTCATTACCAAGAAACATTTCCTTCATTCATTGCATAAGCATTGTTTAAGTGTCTGTGTTGTGCCAGACACTTGGATTTAAAAACTTTACCATCAGTTTTTTTCAGAAGTTTTGCCGTCAGATCAATAGCGAACTATTGAAACCCTTAACTGTGTATCATTCTCCCCGTCATTCTTACTTAGGGGATCTTGAGCTGAAGCCCTCAACATTCCTCATTATTGACCCTCTCTTGGGACTTTTGAAGATTCAAGAAACTCAAGATTTGGATGCTGGTGATTATACGTGTGTTGCTGTCAATGATGCTGGAAGAGCAACTGGCAGGATAACTCTGGATGTTGGCTGTAAGTAAGCATCCTGGCTCTGATAGACAAGTTTGTTTTGAAATTGACCTGGAATTTTGTCATGATCACAGCTTTGAAACAGTTAGTGGAAATATTTGTCAGAATGGCAAAATTAGACTTAGCATTTCATATTATTAATGTAATGTAGTTAACATTTACCAAGTTTTTTTTTCCTATTTACCAAGCACTGTACTAAGAACAGTGTGTATATGTATGTGTGTGTGTGTGTGTGTCTATGTATATATATATATATGTATGCATTATATCATTAAACCCTACTAAGTTTTTTTTCTATTTACCATGCACTATGCTAAGAACACCCCACTCCAGTACTTCTGCCTGGAGAATCCCATGGGTGGAGGAGCCTGGTGGGCTGCAGTCCATGGGGTCGCTAGGAGCCGGACACGGCTGAGTGACTTCCCTTTCACTTTTCACTTTCATGCATTGGAGAAGGAAATGGCAACCCACTCCAGTGTTCTTGCCTGGAGAATCCCAGGGACGGGGGAACCTGGTGGGCTGCCGTCTATGGGGTCACACAGAGTTGGACATGACTGAAGTGACTTAGCAGCAGCAGCAGCATGCTAAGAACAGTGAATATATATATGTGTGTGTGTGTGTATGCATTATATCATTAAACCCTTCTAACAATCTTAAGAGGAATATACTATAATTTTCCCCACTACATAGGTAAGGAAATGGAAACTTAAAAATGTCTAAGTAAATTGACCAGCTCAAGAGCTATGGAGGGACGGCCTGGTTGTTTGAACCCAGGTTGTTTGATTTCAGAGACTATAAGCTTCAGTGTCTCTCATCTGTTTGCCAAACATTTTCCAATCAGGAGTCATCCATTTGGACAGCAAATTCCTAAGTATTAACATCTGAAGGCCGAAAATTAGACTTTGGCTTTCGATCATGATTTGGAAATGTTGATGACAGAAAAGGTAGCAGATTGTCCTCTTCCTTCTTTTTTTTTTTTAAATTCACTAGCAGTGACTCCTTTGTGTATAAGAACAAAGCATGAACTACAAATAAACATCAGTCACAATGGGAATGATACAGCATGCGCATGACAACTTCAGTCGAATTCCTCAAGGAGTTTGGTCCTCCCTTCTTCGTCTCTCCATCTCATGCTTCTTGAAAAATAAAATTACACAGTTATGGTTAACACATGAAATAAAGCAGAGCTTGTTTCATACGAGAAAGAACCCAGCAGCTTAATTTTAACAGATAAGTCATATGGTTGCATCACTTAAATTTATAAAATATGATTTATGCATGATGATTTTCAAGCCAAAACTTTTTTTTTTTAAAGGTTAAGAACTATAAAGAAAGTGCATTTTTTATTTTGAATAAAGTAACACAGAACATTTTAGTTCTACCGTCTTAGTTCTTTAAATGAAAATCATGTCCCTCTAAGCTTAGTATTTTGTTTTGTATAAACTAAATGTTTTCCCTCTTGGGATCTTTTATGATCCCCATGCCCTTGGGCTTTCTGGTGAACACTCTTCATTCTTGGTGATTATGCCCTTTGGGTAGAATCAACAAAGCTGAATATGGTCACAAAGATCACTGTAGAATCTGTCTGGGGCACAGCAAGATGTGTTTGAACCATGACTAAACCCTGTGGTTACTGAGAGAAGTGCTTTGGAAATAAGATTGGAATCTCGGGGTGGAAGGTCTCTAAATCTATCAGCAGAGTGTAAGATACAAGAAATGCTTTTAGAAATACTGGGTTGGCCAACCCATCTACCAGTGTTCAGAAAAACTCAAATGAACTTTTTGGCCAACCTAATATAAGGCCCAAATGAAGGGGGTGATCAGATACAGAATTCTTGTTTTTTAGAAATATACAAAGTACAGAGTTTGACTTCTCAACATTTTCTAGTTTTGCTTTTCCCTCTTCCCTGCATGTATATTTTTTTGTTAACCCAACATTCTTTTAGAGTCATCTAGCTCTCAGTTCAGTTCAGTTCAGTTCAGTCGCTTAGTCGTGTCTGACTCTTTGCGACCCCATGAATCACAGCACGCCAGGCCTCCCTGTCCATCACCAACTCCTGGAGTTCACTCAGACTCTCGTCCATTGAGTCAGTGATGCCATCCAGCCATCTCATCCTCTGTCTTCCCCTTCTCCTCCTGCCCCCAATCCCTCCCAGCATCAGAGTCTTTTCCAATGAGTCAACTCTTCGCACGAGGTGGCCAACGTACTGGAATTTCAGCTTTAGCATCATTCCTTCCAAAGAAATCCCAGGGCTGTTCTCCTTCAGAATGGACTGGTTGGATCTCCTTGCAGTCTAGCTCTAGAGGAGTGAAATAGCTTGGCAAAAAGGGAATGATATCCTCAACCCCTCCAAGATTGTAGAAAATCTCCAGAGAAAAGGGAGTGACACCCTCAACCTTCCAAGATTGTAGAAAACCTAAACACCTTAACATGCTTACTTGGTGCCTTCTTAATTTTTTTAGCTTCTGGACTTGCCAAGTTTCTCTTCTGATGAGCAAAAAGCAATATAAAAGTTAGAGCTGTCTGTGCTGGAGTGACTTGGAGTAGATTAGGAAACATCCTAATAAATATTTTATAACCTAGACATCAATCTGCCTCTTTGTCTTCAGTCCATCTCTAATTAGTGCCCTCAGGTCTCTTGCCCTCTTGTATTTACACCCCCTCAGACAGGCTATAATCTGGAATCATCTTCACATCCTTTCCTATAACCATGGTGCTGACACACCAGTGGGAAGGATCACCTAAACCTTGGACTGTGATAAATTAACAAAATCCTTCCTCAGCTCTTGACTCAGAGCTCAGTCCTCCCGTGTGTCTGTGTGTAACTTTCTCTCCCATTCCCTACGGACAGTTCAAAGCTGAGAACTTTTTCAAGTTTCTTCCTAATCTCCACCACCTTTTCTCTCAGCTGTGGCTTTCCCTTCCGCCTCAGAGATAGAAGTGAGACATTTTGGCAGTCAGTCCCTTTGCCTCCTACCTCTGTGTCTATAGACTAATCCTCACCTCCTTCCCTCTCCTCTCCAAGGTTGTGAAAGAAATGAAGATGGGGAAAAGTTGATAAGATGGTAATATATGGATCAAAGGACTAAAGGTCATTAACAGCAAACAGATTCTGAAAGACTTACCTCAATAAGTCTTTAATTGGTACTTAACAAGTACCAACCATTGTGTGAAGCATCTCACATACATTATTTTGTTTCATAATAACTATGAAGTCTGCACGATGAGTATCTCTATTATGAGCTCAAAGAGGTTAGGTAAATTATCCAACATCATACTGCTAATAAATGATAGACCTAAGAGGACTCAGCCCTTTCATCTGTTATATTCATCTGTTACGAGACCACAGGCAAGTTGTTGTTCAGTCACCCAGTCGTGTCTGACTCTGCGACCCCACGGACTGCAGCATGCCGGGCCTCCCTGTCCATTACCGACTCCTGGAGTTTACTCAAACTCATGTCCATTGAGTCAGTGATGCCATCCAACCATCTCATCCTCTGCCTTCTCCTCCCTTCAATCTTTCCCAGCATTAGGGTCTTTTCAAATGAGTCAGTTCTTCGCATCAAGTGGCCAAAGTATTGGAGTTTCAGCTTCAGCATCAGTCCTTCCAATGAATATTTAGGACTGATTTCTTTTAGGATGGACTGGGTGGATCTCCTTGCAGTCCAAGGGACTCTCAAGAGTCTTCTCCAACACCACAGTTCAAAAGCATCAATTCTTCTGTGCTCATCTTTCTTTATAGTCCAACTCTCACATCCATACATGACTACTGGAAAAACCATAGCCTTGACTAGACGGACCTTTGTTGGCAAAGTAATGTTTCTGTTTTTTAATATGCTGTCTACATTGGTTGTAACTTTTCTTCCACAGAGTAAACATCTTTTAATTTCATGGCTGCAGTTACTATCTGCAGTGATTTTGGAGCCCAAAAAATAAAGTCTGCCACTGTTTCCACTGTTTCCCCATCCATTTGCCATGAAATGATGGGACCAGATGCCATGATCTAAGTTTTCTGAAAGAAAAATAGATGGCTGTCCCTCACTGTCTTCCAAAATTTGCCCAAGTTCATGTCCATTGCATTGGGGATGCCATCCAGCCATCTCATCCTCTGAAGCCCTCTTTTCCTTCTGTCCTCAATCTTTCCCAGCATCAGGGACTCTTCCAGTGAATCGTCTGTTCTCATCAATGACCAAAATACAGGAGATCCACTTCAGCATCAGTCATTCCAGTGAATATTCAGGGTTGATCTCCCTTAAGATTGACTGGTTTAGCAAATAGTTATAGTGAAATTAAAAAACTGTTTTGAGTTTAGAAAACTGTGGTGTGGGCATGAAATTTGATGAAAAGGAGGAATTGCTGGAGAGCTGAATGTCTCGAAGTTGGTAGCTGGTTGACATGGGCCTCAGAGGAACATGATTACTAATTTGGAGCAGAGAGGTAGAAATTTGAAATGGCCTTAAAATAAAAGGATGTAAGAAAAAAAGTTATATATAGTTATATATTTATCCCTTGTTCCTTGATCTGGATTTTTTTTCTCTTCACTCATATTCAAAATCTTCACTCTCAGTGACCTTTTCTAAAACAATGGCTTCCTTAATTTTATTCCAGTAATTTTCCTGATGGAGCTACTTACATAAACTCTATTGTTTGCTTACTGTAACCTTGATCATTGTTAGCAGTTGCCAAATAACTTAATATTACATCACCATTCATAATTTTGGCATGCCTTAACTATTTCCCTATTCACTGTTAGTATTCTGATCATTGTATTAATAGCTCACAGAGTTTGATTAGACCTTTTCTGGCTACCTAAAAGTACTGTTGCATATCGTAGCAAATAGGTGATGTAACTGCCACACACTATGCATGTCACAGTTGTGATGGTTCTGATTACTACAAGTAGGTTTAAAAGCAACCTTCCCCCTCCCCCAAAAAAAGCCAAGTTTTACCCAGAATTTATATAATGGTTAAGAGAATGGGCTGTAAAAAATGACTGGGTTTTCTGCCTAGCTTTTGCTAGTACCTACTTGACAGGTTGGACTTCTCACATGACTCCGTGGTAAAGAATTCACCTGAGAAGCAGGAGACGTGTGTTAAGTCCCTGGGTCAGGAAGATCCCCTGGAGATGGAAATGGTAACCTACTCTAGTTTTTGTGCCTGGGAAATCTCATGAACAGAGGAGCCTGCTGGGCTATAGTTCATGGGGTTGCAAAAGGAGTCAGACATGACTGAGCAACTAACCAACCTACCAACCAACAACTTGATAGGTTGGCTGTAAAGATGAAATGAGGTATTGTAGCCCATGCATTGGGTTGGCCAAGAAGTTCATTCGGATTTAAATTTCTTGGCCAACCCAATACATTCAGTATGTGAGCAGTTACTGCTTTTCCTCAAAGCTGCTTAATGGGATGTGTATCAGATAGGTGAATATTTACTTTACAACCTGAGTGGTAGTTTTGATTCTCCAAGTCTTGAAAAATAATACAAAAAAAGCATTAAAAATAGTGGTATAGCATTTAAGATTAAGCATTGTGCTTTTAATATGATAGTGTTTCAACTTGATTTTTGAAAAGAGGGCTTGAGATAATTTAAGTGCTACTTTTAGTAGTGCATAAAATTATTCCTTTGAGTTCCAGAACTATTGGGCATAAATTTAAGTAGATTATGACTTAAGAAGAAAAACTTGCTTTTATCCATATCATGTAACTAGTTGGACTTTCAGATTGTTTTTGTGGGTCTGTTACTTCACATAAACAATGCTAGATCAAAAAATAATCATAAAAAGTCTGTTTCATGTTATTTTTGAGTTCTACCTTCTTGTGAGTCTCCATTTTCCTATTTCTCATTATCATGACTTTAAGTTGTGGGCATTTCAGGTCAGGGCTCAGGGAATGTTACCAGTGCTTTTCATCCTTTTTCAAAAGGATGTCATTTGGAAGAGAAAAGGATTGGCTACATCAAACAAAAAGCTGGCCTGGCAGTGACTCTATTTGCAGGATTCCACACCACAGAGGGTGACTTAGACTGTGGTTTCATGTTTTGTGGTTTGGTAGAACCAAAACAGGGTGTTCAGCCATTTTAGAAAAAAAATTCTCAGTTGGACTGCTGCTAAGTCACTTCAGTCGTGTCCGACTCTGTGAGACCCCATGGATGGCAGCCCACCAGGCTCCACCATCCCTGGGATTCTCCAGGCAAGAACACTGGAGTGGGTTGCCATTTCCTTCTCCAGTGCATGAAAGTGAAAAGTGAAAGTGAAATCGCTCAGTCGTGTCCGACCCTCAGTGACCCCATGGACTGCAGCCTACCAGGTTCCTCCGTCCATGGGATTTTCTAGGCAAGAGTACTGGAGTGGGGTGCCATTGCCTTCTCCATCAGTTGGACTAATGTAATGCAAAAGTTGCCATAGTCGGGAGAGATTTAATTATCACTGAAGGAACTAGAATAACTATAGAATAGGTTTTAGATCATGATGGTAAATCTGTTTGTAAGTTTTATATTTTCGAAATAATGTGTTCATACAACCACATCCACCTGTAAGTGACACCAAAGCTGTACTGAGCATTAACCCCGTGCGATCAAGGTGCTTGCACATAAATATTTAGGGGATCACAGAGGACCCAGCATAATAAATCTATTAGACTATATGCAGAAGCCAGGGACTTCCCTGGCAGTTCAGTGGCTAAGACTTCACTTCCAGTGCAGAAAGTGAGGGTTCGACCCCTGACTGGGAGTTAAGATCCCACATGCCTCGGAGCCAAAAATCCAAAACATAAAACAGAAACAGTATATATTGGGGGCAGGAGGAAAAGGGGACGACAGAGGATGAGGATGGCTGGATGGCATCACTGACTCGATGGACGTGAGTCTGAGTGAACTCCGGGAGTTGGTGATGGACAGAGAAGCCTGGCGTGCTGCAATTCGTGGGGTCGCAAAGAGTCAGACACGACTGAGCAACTGAACTGAAATGACTGATAATGATTCTTTCTTTTACAAACATGAGATAGGATATGTTATTATCTCTCTTTTGGGAAATTTAGACTGGGGGAGGTAAAATAATTTTTCAAGTTTATATACTAAGAAATAGTGAAGCTGCGATTTGATACCACCTGAAAGTGAAATGAAGTGAAGTCGCTCAGTCGTGTCCGACTCTTTGCGACCCCGTGGACTGTAGCCCATCAGGCTCCTCCGTCCATGGGATTCTCCAGGCAAGAATACTGGAGTGGGTTGCCATTTCCTTCTCCCTGGATCTTCCTGACCCAGGGATCGAACCCCAGTCACCCACATTGCAGGCAGATGCTTTACCCTCTGAGCCACCAGGGAAGCCACCTGGTGGGCTGTCATTTCCCTAAGCTGCTTTTCTAATCTACTAGCTCCTCTGTGTTTGTTGCTCAGTCGTTCCCACTCTCTGCAACCCCATGGGCTGGGGCCCGCCAGGCTCCTCCATCCATGGGATTCTCAAGGCAAGAATACTGGAGTGGGTTTCCATTTCCTTCTATTTTTTGTTTGTTTGTTTTTAACTAAATTAAATTCTTCTTCCTTTCCCTCTGATTTTGCTAACCTATTTACCATCCACCCAGCATAATTCACTTGGAGTCTGAGTTGGCCACACTCAGGAGCAGGAAGTTCTTAAAAGGCCTCTTGAGCTGCTTCATACTGAGGTTCGCTTGTCATTGACGCTGTCTTGGCTGCTCATCTAGTGCCTGGTACTCTTGTTTTCCTTGTTTTCTGGTACTAGGACGTTTATTCCCTGACCTTGTGCTTGTCTCGTGCCTCACCCTGTTCCCAAAGCTTCTTCACCACAGGTGACTTCTCTCATCTCAATTGAGTTTTATGGGGCACAGCTTGAGCTTCACTTATCCTTTTAAAATCTGGTTTGTTCTTGACTTTCTTGTCTGAAAAGTCTCATTCGTCTCCATTTTCACTGATGACTGTGTTCTGTTATGTCACTAATCTTGGTTTCCTCCCAAAGAGTTGATTAGTCCCAGGCTTCTGCATATCTTTTGCTTTTCTGGAGCTTATTTTCAGTCCCATCTCTAGACTCACCTGTTCACTCTGAACCTAGCATATTTTGTGACGTTTATACATCTCTTTTTCAGAAAAGCAACTAGCTCTAGAATAAATGACTAATCTCACTCCAGATAGAAGTAAGGCCTTAAATAACTAGGAAAAGCAAACAGTGAGCTGCTTTCTAAACTATTTTTAAGTGCATTTAATTTACCTATTGTTTTTTATTAGTCAAATTCCCATATAGAGGTAAGAGAAATCTGAATAGATACACAACTTCTTTTTAGAAACACATTACTCAATAGTAATGTTAAATTTTATTTTATGTAGTTTCAATAAACACATGGCAGGACTTATGACATTGCCGTGTTTTTTCAAAATTCAAGTTCAAATGTACTCGAACAATGTTTTCAGCTTGTACAGTTAATGCGCACACACACACATGCTAGGTTATTGTTGTTTTAATACTGATTTCGTCATTCACAGATATCTAGCAGTCATGTATAATGCACAGAGTGCCATGTTAGTTGCTATAGAAGATAAAAACATGGTTGCAAATATAAATTCTCTGCAGAAAGTCAAATGTGTAGTCTAGTAAGAGACTGAATGGAGCCATTGCCATGCGAGTGATATAGAGTGAGTTCTCTGAAACCTCAGAGAGGGAAAAAAATCATATCCATTTAGGATGGTAAGACAGGTGATTGAGGAAGGGCCTTTTGAACTGCATTCAAGAACCCTTAGTATTTCAATAGCCAGAGAACAACTTCATACATTGCATTTGAAAGGAGTAGTCTTGGCACAGGTGCTGATTTGAGAAAGGTCAGTCTTTGCCTGGAGCAAATTCTGATTGTCCAGAGAATAAGATTTGTATAGAGAACTAATGGAAAATAGGGCTACAAAGTTAACCTGGGCTAAGGGACCTCCTTTAATAAAGCACTAATGCTACCTGGGAGACAAGTGTACACCCAAGTCCCAGAATTACAATTTAGAAGGAGAGAAGTGATCTCCACACCTATTTTTACCAGGTGGAAAACAGCTTGAATTTGGGCATTTATAAGAACCCATAGAAAAGACTGCTGACAAAATGATAAAGAACTGTGACTCTGGAGTCAGATCAGTCTGATTTTCAATACTAGTTCCATTGTTCAGCTCCATGTGACACTTAGCAAATTAACCATCTCTGTTTCAGCTTCTATAAAATTGGGATAATAACAGTATCTGCCTCATAGGGATATTATGAAGATCAAATGAGATAATTAATGAAGAGGACTTAACCAAGTCTCTGGCTCTATATGCTATAGTTGTTGCAATTCATAACCAATGTTTAATCTTCACATTATTAAGGAGACCTTCTTAGGGTACTTCCTCTATATTGAACAGGCTTCATCTTACCTCTAATAGTATCTTATATGTTTCTCCTTGCCTGATGCCTCACACATCATTACTCATAAGTTCTGTGGGATATACTGAGAGCCATCTATTCAGGCTTGCTGACAGCATCCTCCCTATCTTGCATTCCTGTGTTTTCCAAGGTAGGTCTGTTAACCTCTCATTTTCCCTTCTGGCTTCTGTGGTTACCTAAATTATGTAGATAACTGTGGATTTCTTATCTGTAATTTTATAATTTCTGAATCATTTCTTAACTCTAAGATTAATCACTCCCTAGGCTCCATTTATCAAAAGCTACCCTGTAAATTTAAATTATTGATTTTTAAGCTTCAATGTCTTTAACTCAAAAATACAAAAAAAAATATAAAAGATATTGAGAAGCAAGAATGTGATATACACCAATAATATAATTGAAGATTAAATTCTGTCTGCTTGTTAGATAGTGGTCTATTAAAGAATAAGCCCTGATATGAATTGATTTATTTAAAAATTCCACAAAAAGAAGTAAGTTTTGGAAATTGTCTAAAGTATTTCTTTACAAAGCAGACTTATTTATTAGAAAATTTAAAGTTTTGAGGAGTGTGGCATAAACTAAAAGGCAAATTCCAGAAATGAAAGATTCTCTTTAGTTAAGGAAATCCTGATTTAAATTGTCATTGCTTCTATCTTATCACATTAAGGCAATAGTTGGACTTCCTTATGCCTCTATTCATTTATTAAGAAAATGTGTTTTTAATAGCAGACAAGAATATTTAAAACAGATATTTATAGTAGTATATGAACAATAAGTTGATTTAAATTCAGTCTGTTGTTTGTTTATTAAATTCAGTTCAGTTTAGTTGTTCAATTGTGTCCAACTCTTTGCGACCCCATGGGCTGCAGCACGCCAGGCTTCCCTGTCCATCACTAACTCCCGGAGCTTGCTCAAACTCATGTCCATTGAGTCAATGATGCCATCCAACCATCTCCTCCTCTGTTGTCCCTGTCTCCTTCCTCCTTTGATCTTTCCCACCATTGGTGCCGGGGTCCAGCCCCAGCTGATCCAGGGTATCCGAAGGAGAGACAGCCGAGGCGACTATTTATATGCTAATTAGAGATATAAAGAATAATAGAGTGAGGATAGCTCAGTAGGAAAATTCAGTGGAGAAAAGAGGCTGAGTCTCTTGGTTTACACGGGAGACAAATAAAACTTCAAGACAAGAAGTTTGCACCACTTACGTAGGCCGCAGGCGCCCTCTCGAATAGCGGAAGGTGCCTCACCCTAGACACCTTCTCGAGTGGGTCTTAGAAGCCCAGGCATAATTAGTAAGCGTGGTGGGTTCCGCGCTCCAGATGGAGACTTCAGCCAGAATGTGAAAAGAATGACATGGGGAAACCAAGCGCTGGTGAGCAAGGCCCATAGCTTTATTTTTAACAGGGGCTTTTATACCCTAAGTTACACATAGAGGATAATAGGGGATGCAAAGTCAGCAGTCTTTGATTCTTATCAAAAACCAGGGTTTCTTTCCTGCAAATTTATCGTATACAAATGGTTTAGGTGATTTAAATCATCTTCTGGCCAGAAGGCCTACTAACATTTTATGACTCTTGACAAGGACTTATCAACAAAGACTTATTTTCTCTAAGAGTAATTATTTTAAGGTTTGGCGCCATCTTCCGAAGATAAAATTGCATTCCTATAGGGTGGATGTGTAATGGGTTTACAACAAAGGAAAGAATTTATTACCTTAAGGGTCTAAAGTTACTAACACCAAGGCCACTACTTATTTTTTCTACATACCAACTATTAATTAATACACATTCAAGGATACAATTCAGGGGATGTGAAAACTTGGCAACAAACATTGACTCATCAATGAAATCCCTTACTAGTCTTATTCTGACAGTTTCTAACTCTCTGAGAGGCTCTAAGCTATTTGAATATCTTAAGCTTCCCGTGCCTCTCAAGGCTGGGAGACTGTAAACAATCGTATGCATAGCTGTAGGAGTTCAGGTAAACTTGTCAGGCGAGTTAGAGAGCCATCTGAGGGGTTTGGATTTAAACACTCCTAATTGCCCAGGAACTTTATTAATTGGAGCTGTAAGTTAACTCTTTGACAGAGAGAGAGAGATGGTGGTAGGGGACAGCCCCCAGTAAAGTCAGAGGTGAGAGCACAAAGCAATAAAGTAGGCAGACTCTGGTTTTTTGGGGGAAGATGCTCGAGAATATCCGGGCGGACTCCTGAGGTTCAATCCCACCTTTGCGTATGTCGAGCCTCCTTCCTCATGACCTGTGTCACGAGTGGAATGCCTCACCGGCTCCCGGCACATTGGGATCTTTTCCAATGAGTCAGTTCTTCACATCAGGTAGCCAAAGTATTGGTGTTTCAGCTTCGCATCAGTCCTTTCAATGAATATTCAGGACTGATTTCCTTTAGGATGGACTGGGTGGATCTCCTTGCAGTCCAAGGGACTCTCTAGAGTCTTCTCCAACACCACAGTTCAAAAGCATCAATTCTTCGGCACTCAGCCTTCTTTATAGTCCAACTCTCACATCCATACATGACCACTGGAAAAACCATAGCCTTGACTAGCTGGACCTTTGTTGGCAAAGTAATGTCTCTGCTTTTCAATATGCTGTCTAGATTTGTCATCACTTTCCTTCCAAGGAGCAAGCATCTTTTAATTTTGTGGCTGCAGTTTACTCATACTGTTTATTAAATTAGCTATAAATTAATATCTATTTCATGTGCCTGTATACGATACCAATAACTGTTTTTTTTTTCTCACTTTAAATATCTTCCAGCACCTCCAGTTTTTATACAAGAACCTACTGATGTATCTGTGGAGATTGGCTCAAATGTGACATTACCTTGCTATGTCCAGGGTTATCCAGAACCAAAGATTAAATGGCGAAGAGTAGACAACATGCCCATCTTCTCAAGACCTTTTTCAGTGAGTTCCATCAGCCAACTAAGAACAGGAGATCTCTTTATTTCAAGTAGGTTAAAGGAAATATATTTTATACAAATATGTACATTGAAAGTATACATTTTTTATACATAGGCCTTGATATGTTCAAAATAGTAACTTAATCTTACCAACACATTTTGTGTTTGTTGAATTTCATTTTAAAATAATACTGAACTCATGCCTGGGATTTATCGTAAATGAATAGCATTTTATTCAATTTTATGTTGTTACTGTATCATAAAGACTTATGAAGCAGTATGTCTTGTTTATAGCTCAGTTTCCTATTACAAATAGAGTCAACCTGGGCCTGTAGGTAGATAAGTAATCATGTCTTATTTACTCTTGTACCAACTGTTGTATAGAGAGGTAAAATATTACTAGTAGTTAGTTAATATTAATTGGGGCCAAGAATTCATAATCACATGCATAGGGACCCTATTGACTATCAATTTTGACTAAAAACTATCTATCTGGAGCAAAACATTTTTTAAAAAGTCAAATATTCCATCATCTCAAACTTTTACTGATAATCTCTTAAGCATTCAGATATTTGTAAACTCTTAGTACTTTTTCAAATATTGTTAAGAATATTTGGATAATGGCATAAGAGGAGTAAAAACAATTCAATGATTAATTGACTTTTTTTAAAAAATGCGTTTTAGGGTATTTTGTAGAAAGCCCCCCATAAGTGATTTTCATGTTTATTAACAATGTCAAATGTACATTAACCTCTCTTAAAGTTTCAGTACAAATTAAACTAATTACAAGCACTTACATGTTCAGCTTTGTGCTAGTCTCTATGGTGAAGACTGAAGTCAAAATGGGGTTCCTCCCTCAGATATTTTATTATCTACTGTCTGCCAAGTGGCCATATTAGTACATATGAGAATTACTCAATAGATGGGTCATATTGTACAGAACCTGAAATGTGCAGGTGAAGAAATGTAGTTGGTAAGGTAGCAAATAGCCCCCCAAGCTTCCTAGGCAGGAAAAGGCATGTGAAAGTACTGTTTCAGAACAGCTCCTCTGCAGGATAGAGGAGACATGTGCTAGAATGAAGAATAGAGAAGCTCACACAGGTAGGTTGACACAGTGGTGATGAGAAACAGCCCAGAAGGAAACAAAAAGACTTGAAAACAAATCAGTTGGTGGAAATGAAAGAAAAGAAAAAATAAACAAGGGCAGTGTATTCATCAGTGGTTGCCCATTTGCTCAAAGTAAATTATCTAAAAGGAAGCTAGCAATTAGAAATTTAGTTCTCAGTGGTATTTTGTATTTCTCTTCAAAATAATCTGAATTGATAATATGAAAAATATCCTGGTTAGAAATAATCTCCAACTTATTAACCAGGTGGTTTGCCAAAGTTGCCTTGGCAAATGAATGTTTGCTAATTTTGAGAGTACATGCCATCAGCATTTACCAGATGCAATTCTATAGTTACATGCATGTGGTTAATAGAGTAGAAACTTGGTCAGCACTCTTTGAGATAGGAGGGATGTATTCATAATGGAAAACTATTATTTTTTCTCTGTCAGTGTCTTATCAATAGATTAAAATGTGCTTATTTTAGTTAAGATATTTGCAAAGATGACAGTCAGTCCCCTATTTAAAACCTTCTTTTGACTTCCCAGTTGTTCATAAGATAAAACTATGCTTTTTAAAAGGCAGCAGTCTGCTTCTTTATCTTTAGGCTCCTGATTATGTCCACACAACCTGTAACCCAGTAATCCTTCCCCTTATCCCCAACACAATCTTTAATTTAAAATATTTCATAAATATGCTTTTAATTACTCTGAAAATTTTATATATTTGACTGACCTACATAATAAAAAAATTTAACATGCAAATTTAGTACAAAAGAAAACAAAGTAATTTTTCTTAAAATAATTCATATTTCAGTAGATAAATGGGCTTCCCTGGGGTGGCTCAGCGGTAAAGAATCTGCCTGAAATGCAGGAGACCCAGGTTTGATCCCTGGGTTGGGAAGATCCCCTGGAGGAAGGGTATGGCAACCCACTCCAGTACCCTTGCCTAGAGCATCCCATGGATAGAGGAGCCTGGTGGGCTGCAGTCCATAGGATCACACAGAGTTGGACACAACTGAAGCGACTCAGTAGCAGCAGCAGCAATAGATAAATATCCAGGCAGTGCTCACAGAGTATGCATACATGTTTATTTACATCACCATGAATTTGACAGCTAAAATGTAGAGTGATAAAGGAATATGGATTGATGACCCAGAAACCCTAGGCTGATTCTAAAATGGTATACAATTTTGGAAAAGTTCTTTCTTTCTTCCACTTAAACAGGATTAGGTTGTAGGCTCAAATAATTATAAATAAAGTCATCAAATCCAAAAATTTCCAGTGGGGACTTCAAAAGTCTTGCTGAACTTGGGATATTATGCCTATTGTGAATCCATCCCCCGCATTGTCTGCCTAGTTGTCGCCAGTAGACACTCCTTATCATTTGCTGTTGTTATTTTAAATCATGTCTGACTCTTTATGACCCCATGGACTGTATCCTGTTAGGCTCCTCTGTCCATGGGATTTTCTGGGCAAGATTACTGGAGTGCATTGCCATTTTCTCCTCCAGGGGCTCTTCCCGACCCAGGGGTCAAATCCACATCTCCAGGTTTCCTGCATTACAGATGGATTCTCTACTGCTGAGTCACGGGTGAAGCCTCCCTAATCATTGTACCAATGAAAACAGTCTCTCCTGCCAGCCTCCAAAATGTCCCCAGGGAGGTGATACATATTTCCATTCTTTGAACAGAGCATGATTTTTCAAGTCATGTTCTTGCCTTTGAGCCGATTGGGTTTGGACTGCCCTTCCTGTGTTCTACCTGTTGTTTAAGGTGTTTAAGGTATAGCTCAGGCTTCCCTCGTGGCTCAGAAGTAAAGAACCCACCTGCAATGCAGGAGGGGCTGGAGATATGGGTTCAATTCCTGGGTTGGAAAAATCCCCTGGAAGAGGAAATGGCAACACATTCCAGTATTCTTGCTTGGGAAATCCCAAGGACAGAGGAGCCTGGAGGGCTACAGTCCATGGGGTCGCAAAGAATCTGACACGACTTAGCGCACACGCACATGCAGATATTAACTCCTATGTGACTCCTTCCCTAACTCCTCCCATGCCGTCAGACACTTCTGTCTCTCTGCTCAGACCAGACAGCTCATGGTCTGAAGCTCAAGGGAGAGCATTTTCACACTGCAGTAGGATTGTTGTTTTCTATCTATGTCTCTTTTCCTAGAATGGGAACTACCAGGTGGAAGTATCATATTTTCCACTCGCACATCTCAGCACTGTGACTCACATGTGGTTAATGGGTGGTGCTGAGTGAGTGAATCATCTCTTCTTTTTAGACTTATGGGCAAGTGATAAAGGAACATACATTTGTGAAGCAGAAAACCAGTTTGGAAAGATCCAGTCCCAGACAACAGTAACAGTGACAGGACTTGGTAAGATCAATGAAGTACTTAGCACACTTTTTGCAAACATCAGGCTTCTCTAACTACCTCATCTCTTCCTTGTACCATTTGAAAAAAAAAAAAAAGGTAAGTATCTGATTGCAACATTAGCTGTCCTTCCCTTCTATCCTATTTTGTATTTCCTTGATGTTAAAAGTGGAAATAACCTTAGAGATATCCACTTTAAGCTCCTTACCTTGCACCTGAAGAAATGAAGCTCAGTTGAATAAATTAAGTCTGAGTGTACACACACACACACACACACACAGGTGGTATTCTTTTCTAGTTCTTTTCTTTATACTTATCATTTTAGTCCACATGGAATGATTTCTGTGTGTGATATGAAGTAGGAATACCAAATCCTTTCTTTTCAAGTGGTAAGACTTTGGTACAGTATCTTTTATTGAATATTCTCTTCCCACTGATTAAAGTTCCCATTATCAAAGTCCCCATTTGGTCACACGCTTAAATTTATATTCGATGTCTGTTCATTGGAACAGCATGTACATATGCTTAAATTTTCCAAGAAGAATCTCTTAGGGCTTTTACTTTGGTTTTTACTTTACTAGGGCTTTTACTTTGACTTATGTTGAGTTTATTCATCAATTTCTAGAAAGGGATATGCTTACAAAGCCTCTGTGCCTTCTATCATTCTGTTTGCCTGAGCTGTTAGGACAGCCTCCTCCTAATCTCATCCCTTCTAATTGTCCCTTGTCCAATAAGTTCCCAGATGAATATTTGCTGATGATTCTAGTTTTCTATTTATCGGTGCTTTCACTCACTCTCCATCTGTCTGTTGAATATTTTGCAAATTTCTTGGCTTGACTTTTCTGGCCTTTAAGCCATAGACCTATTCTATGTAGCTTTCTTTACTTCTATACTATTACTTGTCCTCTTGCCAGTCTCTTTTGCTTTGAAGGGTCCTGTATCTCTATCTTCTAATTTGTGCATTTAAATATCTTGCTCTTGAAAACTCGGTTTTCTAATGGCTTCATTAGTAGTCATCTCGGTCTATAAAAGAATGGGCCTTCCTTTTGAGTGAAATAGGGCTGATGGCGGCTGTGTGTTCTCTCTGATTTAGTCGCTCCACTCATTGGAATCAGCCCCCCAGTGACCAGTGTAATTGAAGGACAGCAGCTTACTTTGCCTTGTGCTCTACTGGCTGGAAATCCCATTCCAGAACGTCGGTGGATTAAGAATTCAGCCATGGTAAGAGCATTTTAAATCCATGCTTTCCTATTCCTAATTTTCTTGAGTAAGAGGCAGTGTGTTTCAACCACTGAAATTTCAATAAAATAAATATGCAAACATTTAAAAAATAAATGTTTTTTCAGTATTAACATGTTTATGCAGTTTATATGATTTTGGAATTAATATGATGGAGAAATGGTCAATGGTGTAATTTTTATGATTTTGAATTAAACTCAGTGTTACTAGAAAATTCCAGAATATGTAAAAAATGAAGCAAGGATGAAGTTTGTTTTCATAGCATTTAAATATTTTATATCCTTCTTTGCAGGACATAATAAAATGTTAATATTCTCATAAAATTGTTTCATTTTATATTTTATTTTATTTCATTTTATATTTTAATCTTTATTATTATCTTCAAACATTCTTTTACAGTGAACTATTTTACAATGTGGATCAATTTTTTCTCATTGTTTTTCAAGGCATAACTTGTGATTATGAAGGAATTTGAAAAATTTTCACAGGTCTAAGGAATTATTCTGTAAACATCTATCTATGGCAATAAATTTTCATCTAGTTCAGAGCATTTTTCCTTCTGTTTTCTAGAATATTTAGACTTACTCTCCTGTTGACGTGCCAATTAAAAGTGAATTGAGTCCATGAAATAAGATGTAAAAATGTTCACATTTGCATAAAAACCCGAGAAAAATTAGTGCACCTCACTCAATAATAAATGCCCTTATGACATAGGATGATACTGTTTGAACACTAAAGTACCCTGTGATTGAACAAAATACATAAATGATACAGAGTTAGAGGTAATGATTATTAACAAACTGTCGTCACCCTTCTCTCATGTAGTTCCTGTATCATGCATTGACTTCTAATATTTGTATCTGAATAGAGTGGGTGTTGAGATCATTCTCTCAGTTTGAGTGATGCTTGATTCAAAATAAAAGTGTCAAATGGCTTGCAAGTGGTAATCAAGTCTTCTTGAAAAAGAACAAATTAAGCCAATACTAAGAGTCAAATTTGGGTTCTGCATGATAACCAAAATTACAGAAACAGGGAATAAATGTTGTTTCTATTTCTTTCCCTTTCCAACATATGCATAATTCTGACAGATGTTAGTGGATAGAGTTTTTGGTGGTATATCACAATGACATACGAATGTTACGATGCTTGGTAACATTTTATGCTCATCATTTTTCACTTAAGGATGTTAAAATGAATTTGTTATTTTATAAGACATTTAATAACCCAGTTGGAAAAGAAAGCAGATCTGCTTTTGGCTTAGACACTATTGCCTTTTTAATTAAAAATGACTTTTTTTCCCTTCAAGTTGGTCCAAAACCCTTACATCACTGTACGCAGTGACGGGAGTCTCCATATTGAAAGAGTCCGCTTGCAGGATGGAGGCGAGTATACTTGTGTGGCCAGTAATGTTGCCGGAACCACCAACAAAACCACCACTGTGGACGTGCATGGTAAGAGGCGCACCCGTCATAATTTTTTCCCCAGTTCAGAACTGGGTCCATGTCTTTAAATCAAATCACTCTGTTCCTCTAATTATGAGAAGTAGATATCTTTCCTAATTGTTATTCTTAACAAAAAGCCTTATTTCTTGAACAGTATTTAACATTGTTAAGACTGTTTCCAGATTTCCCTTTCCAGTGTACACAAAAAGATATTATTGGGAGTCACTAGCTGAGTCTGTCCAAGGGCTTTTGTAAGTGGTTTCTTAATTGATAAAAGTGAACTTAGCTCTCTTTTAAATGAATGTTTAAAAATACATTTTAATTTCAGGCCAGCAGAACTTATTATACCATCCAAACTGCCTCTTCTTTTCAGATTGTGTAACGGCCATGTCCTTTCTAATAACCCCTTTGTGTGTTAGCTAGAAATGACCTAAACTTTTCTAAAGGCCATCTCATGTTCTCCAAACAATCTTTTTGCATGTTATAAAGGTCACAAATAAAAAACTCCAGAAGCTATCTTTTTTTCCATTCATGAGTAACCATTGTCAACTTTTTACATCTCAATAGACGACAGCTACATAGTTTAAGAAATTGTCATAATTTTTTAAAATATTTCCTTTGAAGACTTTGCAACATTGCTTTTCTAAAGTGTAGTATTAAAAACTAGCTCTGTGTACAGGGATGAAAGTAGAATAGAACATTTATTTTTAGTAGTTGATTCAGTCTTTTTTAGGGCCTGAATTGGACAATCCAGTAATTTCCAAATTTTGCTTGTTCTGTTGAAGTTTCCAGTGAATGCAGGCCATCTTCTTTTTACTGTCTGCTTTTCCTATAAATAGCCTCTTCCACCTCTTTCAGGCTCAGACCAATCTTCTGCCAATCTCCACCAACCTCATATTAAATATTCTTGAAGAAATAATAAAGTAACACTAAAATAGTTATGGTCCAAAAGAGTTAATACCTAATGCCAGCTTGTCTACAGTTGTGTTTCATCTATCAGTTCAGTTCAGTCGCTCAGTCGTGTCCGACTCTTTGCGACCCCATGAATCGCAGCACGCCAGGCCTCCCTGTCCGTCACCAACTCCTGGAGGTCACTCAAACTCATGTCCATTGTGTCACTGATGCCATCCAACCATCTCATCCTCTGTCATCCCCTTCTCCTCCTGCCCCCAATCCCTCCCAGCTTCAGAGTCTTTTCCAATGAGTCAACTCTTCGCATGAGGTGGCCAAAGTACTGGAGTTTCAACTTTAGCATCATTCCTTCCAAAGAAATCCCAGGGCTGATCTCCTTCAGAATGGACTGGTTGGATCTCCTTGCAGTCCAAGGGACTCTCAAGAGTCTTCTCCAACACCACAGTTCAAAAGCATCAATTCTTCGGCGCTCAGCCTTCTTCACAGTCCAACTCTCACATCCATACATGACCACTGGAAAAACCATAGCCTTGACTAGACGGACCTTTGTTGACAAAGTAATGTCTCTGCTTTTGAATATGCTATCTAGGTTGGTCATAACTTTCCTTCCAAGGAGCAAGCTTCTTTTAATTTCATGGCTGCAGTCACCATCTGCAGTGATTTTGGAGCCCGCAAAAATAAAGTCAGCCACTGTTTCCACTGTTTCCCCATCTATTTCCCATGAAGTGGTGGGACCAGATGCCATGATCTTCGTTTTCTGAATGTTGAGCTTTAAGCCAACTTTTTCACTCTCCTCTTTCACTTTCATCAAGAGGCTCTTTAGTTCCTCTTCACTTCCTGCCATAAGGGTGGTGTCATCTACATATCTGAGGTTATTGATATTTCTCCCGGCAATCTTGATTCCAGCTTGTGCTTCTTCCAGCACAGCGTTTCTCATGATGTACTCTGCATATAAATTAAATAAGCAGGGTGACAATATACAGCCTTGACGTAAAGGACAGAAATGATATGGACCTAACAGAAGCAGAAGATATTAAGAAGAGGTGGCAAGAATACACAGAAGAACTGTACAAAAAAGAGCTTCACGACCCAGATAATCAGGATGGTGTGATCACTCACCTAGAGCCAGACATCCTGGAATGTGAAAGTCAAGTGGGCCTTAGAAAGCATCACTGCAAACAAAGCTAGTAGAGGTGATGGAATTCCAGTTGAGCTATTTCAAATCCTGAAAGATGATGCTGTGAATATCAGTGCTGCACTCAATGTGCCAGCAAATTTGGAAAATTCAGCAGTGGCCACAGGACTGGAAAAGTTCAGTTTTCATTCCAATCCCAAAGAAAGGCAGTGCCAAAGAATGCTCAAACGACTGCACAGTTGCATTCATCTCACATGCTAGTAAAGTAATGCTCAAAATTCTCCAAGCCAGGCTTCAGCAATATGTGAACCGTGAAATTCTTGATGTTCAAGCTGGTTTTAGAAAAGGCAGAGGAACCAGAGATCAAATTGCCAACATCTGCTGGATCATGGAAAAAGGAAGAGAGTTCCAGAAAAACATCTATTTCTGCTTTACTGACTATGCCAAAGCCTTTGACTGTGTGGATCACAATAAACTGTGGAAAATTCTGAAAGAGATGGGAATACCAGACCACCTGACCTGCCTCTTGAGAAACCTGTATGCAGGTCAGGAAGCAACAGTTAGAACTGGACATGGAACAACAGACTGGTTTCATGTATGGCTAGAGCCCATACATTTCCCAGAGGGTGCTTATGGACTGGTTTGACAATTGACAGTAGAAATGTACTCATGTCATCTTCCTTTTACTTCTAACAATTCCTAGAATCTTGTCTTGAGATGAATTCTGATGTAAATTTTCACGTGGGTCAGAGAGTGACATGATTAGTTGTAAAGTTGGCCAGACCCAAGGAGTTGGAGAAGACCGACAAACCAATGGTATGGTTTATCAAGATAAAGGAAATTTAACAGTGAAAAGTTAAAGAGGTCATTTGAGAACATTATTTCATCCATCGTAGTCCAAAATGAATAACTGATTTAGTTCATAAGTTTAAGAAAAAATTAACCCAGCCATTTGACATGGACTAAACCAACCAGCTATCCAGAGGAAAGATTTGTCTTTGAGTTGGATGTGATGCAGTATTATAGTTTTTCTATACCTCTGTATATATGTGAATTTCATCACTCTGCCTCTCCACTTTTAAGAATATTTATTATACCCTGAGATAAACCATACTGGAAAAGAATAAAGGAAGATATATATATGTATAAATGAGTCACTTTGCTCTTTATGAGAGAGTAACACAACATTGTAAATCAACTATACTTTGGTTTAATCAATTAAAAAATATAGTAAAGGCATCAATGAATTCTTAAAATAATTGTATTAATGAATGCACATACAAATGCAAATTAAAATGACAAAGCATTTCATTGTTATGTTCATTTACATAGATTGACAATCTGGAAAGGAAAACCTCCTCCATACTCAAGTGTCATCAGATTTGAAAACTGGTGCCTGCATTTATAGCTGACATTTGCCTTTATACCTGTCAAACTTAATATGCATTTAAGCAAATGGCTTATTCCACATTGCCGCGAAATGACAGCAAAGTTGAAAGTTGACTATTCTGTGATAATTCTGGGAATTAAATTTCTCGCTTTAAAGAGTAGCCCGACATTCTCGTTTAGGGCTAGGAATTTGCTGCCACTTCTTCAAGAAGATATTTTCTAAGGAATAAGACTAGTCTTAGGAAAATGCAAGTATGGAACAAAGCTAATCTAAGCTTTTCCAAAAGGAAGCTTTTGCACTGAGGTCTCTGGTATCTCTTGTCTGGTTAACTTCAACTCCAGGGTAGCTGGGATCATTCTAAGGATATTTGACTTAAAGACAAGAGATACAGTGAGTGCTTGAGCCCTAGAGAGCAGCTCCATCTTTCAGGGGAAGGAAAGGAAATGCCTGGTGTATATATATACATGCGCTTTTATGATGTTCATTGTGCTGTGTTAGGAACTTTCACGTATGAGAGCGTCTGTAATCAAATTCATTATTTTGAGAACATCAAATAATGGTAATTTTTTGTATTCAGAGAGGTTATAACTGGGCTTCCCTGGTGGCTCAGATGGTGCAGGAGACCCAGGTTCAATCTCTGGGTCAGGAAGGCCCCCTGGAGAAGGGAATGGGAGCTCACTCCAGTATTCTTGCCTGGAAAATCCCATGGACAGAGAAGCCTGGTGGGCTACAGTTCATAGGGTCACAAAGAGTCAGACATGACTGAGAGACTAACACTGGTTATGATTAGCAGATTTACACAGAATGAAATGATAAAATCTTCTCTTTCCTATTGCTTCACTCATTAGTGTCAATTCTTCAGTTGCTTTCTAAAATCAAAAGGTATGCCATTTTTCCTAGCAAAAAATATCAACTTAGAATCTTGTATTTTAGACTTTTAAATGTAAGTTCCTAAGGCCTTTCAAGTATAACTTTTGAATTCCTTTTGAGAAAACAGATTCTATTTTCAAGGTTAAATTTAGTAGCTTGCTAAGTGATTCTTGTGTATAGACAGATAGATATTTAATGTGTAGTACTTAAATAGTCCATTCCTCTGGAGGTGAGTTTAAGTCAGCTCAGTGCAGCTTAATGTGTAATGCACAATGGTGAAAGATATACGTTAAATGTGTAACTCTTAGGGTGTAGTTCTATCTTGAATTTCTGGAAAAGAAAGATTTCCTTCAATCCTCTCATATTTTTGTTAGGAAAATCAACCATATTACACATAATTTGCTACTTCATTTTAAGATTTTATTTAAATCGTTCAGATTCTAACTGTTGTATTTACTTTATTACACTCCCTTCCAAATGACCCTACATTTTAACAGAAAAGATTCTTTGCTAGTTCGTCTAAATATTCGGTTTGTTATGAAAAAGTTCAGCTTTAAACTTGTAAGGCAAAATGGAAGGGTAGGTGCTCAGATTTTGCATATTGCTTCCTTTTCCAGTTCTGCCAACCATTCAGCATGGACAGCAGATCCTCAGTACCATTGAAGGCATTCCAGTAACTTTACCGTGCAAAGCAAGTGGAATTCCCAAACCATCTATTGCCTGGTCCAAGGTAAAGGATGCATTTAATGGTGTTTGTTAATGACATGTGCTGTAACAACAGCATTTGAATATTTTTAGTCATACGTGGAACTTGTCACTCTCCTATAGGACCTTATGGAAAGGAAAAACCATGCCGTCTTCCTCTTGGAAGGGACCTTAACATGTCCTTAGTGCATTCACCTATTTAACCCTTAAGTAGTGTTCACACAACAGAGAACATTAATATAGCACATGCTGTGGGCTAGGCATTTTTCTCAGCACTTCACATGTTTCAGCAGATCCTCTTTTTATTCCCTGTCAGTGTTTGATTTTGACTTCAGTGTAGCTCTGGTGGACAGCTCCATGCTGTCTGCCAGGGTCACCCCTCATGCATGTACCTGTCTGGTTTGGGGACTCAGGGTTTTCTTCAAGCCCCACAGGGTCATGCAGCCTGCTACTCGAGTGGTCAGGAAGTGCAGGAACATTAACTCCTGGGAGGGGGAGATGTCCCAAATACATGCCCCACTTCTCATCTGTCAGGAGAACCCTTCTGAGGTGTATATGCATAGTGTCTCAGAGGGTCACCAGCACACACTGAGCTTATAAACCCAGAACCAGAGGAAACCAGGGCAGTGAAACCCTTTATTAGCCTTCCTTCCTCCTTGCATCACTCTCCCACCCTCCTCTTCAAGGCTCTGAGAGTCACTTTCCAAGTAAGTTCCCTGAGTCCAAATCTTTGTCTTGAAATCTACTCTTCTCAAAGCCAAAACAAGACAGATATGTGAACTTGTGTGGACTTTGCTAGTGACTTGGTGGTGAAGAATCCACCTGCCAATGTAGGAGACACGGGTTCAATCCCTGGGTCAGGAAGATACCCTGGAAAAGGAAATGGCAACCCATGGCCTGGGAAGTCCCATGGACAGAGGAGCTTGGCGGGATGCCATCCATGGGGTTGCAGAGTCAGACATGACTGAACAACTAAACAACGACAACAAGAGTGAACTCGTTTCTCCCCACTCTGTATTCCCTGTTACGACATTTTATGGTTTTTCCCTGCAGTAAGGAAAAACACATTTTCTGACAAAGTCCTTTCCATATTTTAACAGCTTCGAAGACAGCATATGTAATTAAATCTGGTAGAGAGAAAATAATGTAAAATGATGGCATAATAATGAAACACGGTGTTTGTAGAATTAGTACACAGAGTATTTTGCCTTAACATCTAATTTTTAAAAACTTTATATTTTATATTGAAGTATAGCCGGTTAACAATGCTGTGATAGATTCAGGTGAGCAGCAAAGGGACTCAGCCATACCTGTGCATGTGTCCATTCTCCCCCAAACGCCCCTCCCATCCAGGCTGCCACATAACATTGAGCAGAGTTCCCTATACAGTAGGTCCTTGCTGGTTATCCATTTTAAATATGGCAGTGTGTATGTGTCCATCACAAATTTCATAACTATCCCTCCCCCTGGTACTTCCCTCTTGATAACCATAAGTTCATTTTCTCAGTCTCTGAGTCTGTTTCTGATTTGTAAATAAGTTCATTTGTATCATTTCTTTTTCATATTCTTCGTATAAGGGATAGCACACAATAATTCTCTTTGACTTACTTCGCTCACTGTGACAATTTCTAGGTTGACCCATGTCGTTGCAAATGGCATCAGTTCATTCTTTTTAATGGCAGAGTAATATTCCACTGGGAGAAGGCAATGGCACCCCACTCCAGTACTCTTGCCTGGAAAATCCCACGGACGGAGGAGCCTGGTGGGCTGCAGTCCATGGGGTCGCAAAGAGTCAGACACGACTGAGCGACTTCACTTTCACGCATTGGAGAAGGAAATGGCAACCCCCTCCAGTGTTCTTGCCTGGAGAATCCCAGGGACGGGGGAGCCTGGTGGGCTGCTGTCTATGGGGTCGCACAGAGTCGGACACGACTGAAGCGACTTAGCAGCAGCAGTCTTCCATTGTATGTATTTATCACATCATCTTTATCCATCCAGGACATCTAGGTTGCTTTCATGTCTTGGCTATTGTAAACGGTGCTGCAGTGAACGCTGGGGTGCGTGTATCCTTTTGGACCGTGTTTTTCTCCAGATAGCCATAACATCTAATTTTATACTTCTAAAAGTCTCTGAAATATAGAGAAGTTGGTTTTGATACCTGTAAATTAAATTGAAAGGCTCAGATTCCTGCACAAAAGTACGGTGGTGAAGCTGACTCCACAAACTGCACAGTGTCTGGTACTGAGAAGTTTAATTCATTTTAGGGAAATAAAAAATAAAATCTTTCCCGAATGGCCTTTGTTCTGTGATAATACAATGGAGGTGAAGAGTTTGGCCTCCTGAGCCTGCCTGCCCAGGTTTAATTTCTAGTTCTACCAATGACTGACTCTTTCACCTTGGGCAAGCTATCCCACCAAGCTCCCAGAGTTAATACTTTCATCCGTAAAATAGGGATTGTCGTATTTACTACTCATAAGATTGTTGTAAGCATTACCATAGTTAATTGATGTGAAGTGTTCAAAACGGTGCCTATCTTAGCACAAACACCCATCCCATTTGCTACTTCCTCATCCTCTCCAGTTTTGGTAGTTCTAGAATGAAGGTGACCCGGTTTAGTAGGAAGAACTATCACCTTGGCATTATTTGTTTTTCTTACAAGGAACTTTCTTTAAGTTAGCCTCCTTTCAATCTAGTATTTTCTCCTTTAGAGATCCTTTTTTCTCCCTCTCTTCCTCTTCCAGCCATTAAGTCACTCCTTTATTATCTTAAAAAACACTTCACTGTGTCCTTTTGCAGAAGGGCGAGCTGATTTCCGCCAGCAGTGCTAAGTTTTCCGCAGGGGCTGATGGGAGTCTGTACGTGGTGTCCCCTGGGGGTGAGGAGAGCGGGGAGTATGTGTGCACCGCCACCAATGCAGCTGGCTACGCCAAAAGGAAAGTGCAGCTGACTGTCTATGGTGAGAGCCCCCGTGGACGACTGTTCTCTGATGCTGTGTGTCTGTGCCAAAACTCACATTTCTCTCCCAAATAACGTTACCAGAGGCCTGAGCCCCTAAAGTGAACTACTCCCCCAAGTTTATAGTTTTTTTAAAAAAAAAAGTACTTTTCCTGCCGACCTACATCTCCTCTCTTTAGATTCTGATTTAAAGGGAGAAAAACGGTATAGCCTTTTGGAAAAAATTTAATGGTGTTTTTCCAAGGAGTATGCTTATGGCACCCAACCCTCTTTAGAAACACCACGTAGTTAAGGCTCCTAGCAAAGCCAAACCTCAGCTATGTCTTGGTCAGCGCTCTGCCTTGAGGGGTTGCTTTACATATGACACATTCTGAAAGGGCATTTCGGCGGACCTTTTCATTGTGTTGTGAAAGGAAGAGCTGAAAAGGAAAATGTTCTAGTCATTTTCCATTAAGGTCTCACAGTAAATGTTTATGGAAAGCTTTAGATATGTCCCCAAACTTTGAAATCAACAGAATCTTCTTGAAAATTATTTAAGAATGTTAGTGGTCCTGTTTTTAACTTAAAGTGTGCTTTGTTTCAATGTACTCTTTCCCTTCCCAAACCTGTGTTTGTTTTAGTAAGGCCCAGGGTGTTCGGAGACCAAAGGGGACCATCCCAGGATAAGCCTGTTGAGATCTCAGTCTTTGCGGGAGAAGAGGTGACCCTTCCGTGTGAAGTGAAGGGTTTACCCCCACCCATCATTACTTGGGCCAAAGAAACCCAGCTCATTTCTCCATTCTCTCCAAGGTAGGAGACCTGGGATGAATTGTGACACGTGAAACAATCTCTTGGGACAGACGGCTGTTCAGGTTTTCAAATGTCTCAAAAGAGAAAAACACCAAACTTTTATGTTTATTTTTTATTAATTTTTATTGGAGTATAGTTACTTAACAATATTGTGTTAGTTTCTACTGTACAGCAAAGTGAATCGATTTTAAGTATACATATCCCCTCTTTTTTAGATTTCCTTCCCATTTAGATCACCAGAGAACACTGAGTAGGATTCTCTGTGCTATGCAGCAGGTTCTCTTTAGTTATCTGTTTTATGCACAGTATGAGTAGTGTACGTGTGTCAATATTCATCTCCCAGTTCATCCCATCCCCACTTTTCCCATTGGTGTCCATAAGTTCTCTACGTCTGTGTCCCTATTTCTGCTTTGCAGATATGTTCATCTGTACCTTTCTTCCAGATTCCACATATAAGCAGTATTATTTGATATTTGATGCTACTTGTTTTTCTTTCTTACTTCACTCCATATGATAATCTCTGGGTCTATCCGCATCTGTGCAGATGGCACTATTTTGTTCCTTTTTATTGCTGAATAACATTTCATTGTATGTACGTACCACATCTTTATCCATTTCTCTGTTGGTGGATATTTAGGTTGGTTCCATGTCCTGACTATTGTAAATTGTGCTACAGTGAACAATGGGGTGCATGTATCTTTTTGAACTCTGGTTTTCTCTGAGTATCTGCCCAGGAGTGGGATTGCTGGGTCATATGATAATTCCATTTTTAGTTTTTTGAGGAACCTCCCTACTGTTCTCCATAGTGGCTGTACCAATTTACATTCCCAGCAACAGTGTAGGAGGGTTCACTTTTCTCCAGACTTTCTCCAGCATTTATTGTTTCTAGATTTTTTTCATGATGGCCATTCTGACCAAAGTGATGTGATACCTCATTGTAATTTTGATTTGCATTTCTCTAATAATTGGTGATGTTAGGCATCTTCTCATGAGTTTGTTGGCCATCTGTGTGTCATCTTTGGAGAAATATCCATGAGATCGTCTCCTCAGAATGGGAGAAAATGTTTTCAAACAAAACAACTGACAAGGATTAATCTCCAAAATATACAAACAGCTCATGTAGCTCAGTATCAAAAAAACAACCCAATCAAGAAGCCCAGTTTTTAAATTTGAGATAATTGATATTACACTGAGCCTACAGGAAACATATAAACCATCTAAATCATTCTTTAAGAGCAGAAATGCTAAAACTGAGCTTTGACATAACTTCCCACTGGTGCATTCTACAAGGTAGTTATGGAAATGGTTTGGATGTAGATTTGTATGTAGATTCTTGTTGGCACAAAGTGCGTATTATTTATAAAATTGCATTATACCCAGAGAAGCAATAAAACACAATAGGTTCTCTAATATCAAGGTTTTGACTTTCATTAGGTAGTTTTGTACAAATCTTCTTGATTAAAGCCCTTAAACAAACAAAGGTCCACTGAAAAAACATTTGATAGTCTAAGAGTCATGGAAAGCAGAATGCCAGAGACTTTCAGAGTACAACTTTTGTTGCCATGCAGGTGTGAGTTTAAATTTACCTCCACTACATAAAGCTTCTCTGAAACTTTGGCAGTTTTTTCAGTGGGTCTCTTTGAACCTCGACTTTTTGTTTATAGAATGAGGATAATTCCTGAAAGGATGATATAATATACATTCCATACTTCTCCTCTTGTTCTCAAAGAACGGTATCACTTACTATTTTAACTGAATATCATGCCAGAAGTTACCGGCAGAATAAGAGCTATAATGTCTAGCTATCTTCTCTTGGACTTGTTGATGTGTATAGTTTTGAAGCTATAAATTCATGCCACTCTAGTTTCCCTACCACTCTTGAGGGGAAAAAATAAACAATGAAGAACTACTTTATTATGTCTTTGAAAAAAGTAAGTGCCTTGACGTTTCTGAATAGCAGACGTACCTTATTTCAGATGAGGCTGAAGTTTCATTGTTCCCCTTCTCAGTCAGTCTCCCTCCCCCTTCCCAGGAGCAAGCATGGCCACAGACTTGATGTGTATCCAGACATACATCCTTAGAGAGTACAGAATATATTCTCTGCCTTTAATTTTGTTTTCATGTACTTGTTTTCAGTTTACCATTGTAGCATGTTATCTATTATTCTACTGCTTGCTTTATTGAGTCAACTTGTATCCATTTTTATGCATGTAGATTCAGTTTATTCATTTTCATTACCATACACATATTCTACGTTTTATTTAGACAGATTTCTCTCTTTATGCTCTGGTTTGTGTTTCTGCATTTTATTCTTTTTTCCCCCTTGGCTTTAGAAACAAAACTTTTCAGGGAATATCTTTTTATGTCTCTCCTTGTATGCAGATACACGAGTTTCTTTGAGACTTGTACCTAGAACTGCAGTTTCTAGTTAGAATGAATCCCTATTTTGAGTTTTGTAGCCATTGCCTAACTGCCTTCTGAAGGGGCAATCCTGATTTATCTCCCACCTGCAGGAAATAGATGTACCTGGTGCAACAATGCGTGGTGATGACTGACTCAAAAGTTTTTGCCATTCATATAGGTGTGAAATGGTATCTTGCAACTATCTTACTTTTCACCTGACTGAATTCCAGTGGGCCTAGAATGCTTTCTCTTGTTTGTTGGCCATTTTGTTGTTTGTGAATTGCATCTTTAAACCTGCTCCAGTGTTCTGGTGACTTGTTTTTCTTTTATTATTGAATGTAGAAATTTGGGTTTTGTTCTTAATAGCAATCCTTTGTCTCCTGTATGTGTTGAAAATATCTCACAATACTCCTAGACTTTCAAATTAATTTATATATGGTGTCTAGTTCCATCCCTGGGTCAGGAAGATCCCTTGGAGGAGGAAATGGCAACTCACTCCAGTATTCTTGGCTGGAGAATCCCATGGACTCAGGAGCCTGGTGGGCTACAGGCAATGGGGTTGCTAAGAGTTGGACTGAGCATGACTGAGCATGCTAGGACTCACGTACTGGTTGTACAGAATTTTACAATTTGCCTGTAGCTCAAGGTGTTTGTTTCAGTTCAGTTCAGTCACTCAGTTGTGTCCGACTCTTTGCGACCCCATGAATTGCAGCACGCCAGGCCTCCCTGTCCATCACCAACTCCGGGAGTTCACTAAGACTCACGTCCATCGAGTCAGTGATACCATCCAGCCATCTCATCCTCTGCCGTCCCCTTCTCCTCCTGCCCCCAATCCCTCCCAGCATCAGAGTCTTTTCCAATGAGTCAACTCTTTGCATGAGGTGGCCAAAGTACTGGAGTTTCAGCTTTAGCATCAGTCCTTCCAAAGAAATCCCAGGGCTGATCTCCTTCAGAATGGACTGGTTGGATCTCCTTGCAGTCCAAGGGACTCTCAAGAGTCTTCTCCAACACCACAGTTCAAAAGCATCAATTCTTCAGCACTCAGCCTTCTTCACAGTCCAACTCTCACATCCATACATGACCACAGGAAAAACCATAGCCTTGACTAGACGGACCTTTGTTGGCAAAGGTGTTTGTTTAGTAGATCATAAATAAAATTGCAATGTCTTATTGCAATATTTTAAGTTTGTTTTCACATTTTGGATTTTAATACTTCTGAATTTTTATTTTGTGTATAGTACTAGTTTGTGCTCTAATTTTATTTATTTTCCCATGTGGAGAGCCACTTGCCCAACACTAGTTTTGAATAGTCAGTCCTTTCCTAACTTTCTGTAACATCACCTCTGATATTATGTATTACATGTTGAGTTCTCATATATGCTCAAGTCTTCTGGTGGGGATGAGAGGATCTCCATCTTTAACTGTTTATCCATTTGTCAGTCTCTGGGCCAATAGCACACTTTCTTAACTTATAGAAATCCTGATAGTAGGTAGGTCTATTTGGCCCCTCCCTCTTAAAGCTATTTTAGTAAAGTGAACATAATAACATTTTATGTGTAGATCTGGTCTACCTAACTACATAAGAGGTGTGTGTGTGTGTGTGTGTGTGTGTGTATTCTCAATATATATTTGAGAACTGCATATGTACCTTCTTTTGTTTTTATTTTAGCACATAAAATTTTTAATGAAGCACTGGAGAAAAACTATAATGTGTTCAAAGTATCTTCAAAGTTTGTTAAAACATTTGCTTTGTAAAGCTATAACTTAGTAAAGCAAAGAGATGTACAATTATTTGACAATGTCACACCTTAGATTAAATTTAAATGTGGAAGCAAATTGGTATTGGTGAGAATATCATACAGAATACATAGGATAATTACGAAAATTCCTGACTTTTAAGGTGCATAGAAATGACATTATAGATTGGAGAATGGTTTCAAAAACTGTTTGCAGAGTAATAATTTCACAGTGAATTGCAGTTGCTTAGGGGATATTTAAATTCTCCTATTTTATGGTCTGCCCTGTGGTTTCCTTCTCTTAGACACACGTTCCTCCCTTCTGGTTCAATGAAGATCACTGAGACCCGTGTTTCAGATAGTGGGATGTATCTTTGCGTCGCCACAAATATTGCAGGGAATGTGACCCAGTCTGTTAAGTTAAACGTCCATGGTGAGTTTCGAAATGAAAGTATATGCTATCTGTGGACTAGCCACCAGGAAACCTGTTGTCCAGGAAACCTATTATCAGTTTCTCTGATAGTTATCCTCAAATTGTATATGGAGTAATTATACAAAAATTTTCTAAAATCTGAGACTCACAACTTTCTTTCATTTACTTTGAAAATGTTATCTCCTATCCATAAACAACTTTCCCCTTTTTCCTCAGGTGAACAGTATTTAAATTTTGGATCTAAGTTTTACTAGATGTCCATCCACAGGTCATGTATAAGTATTGTTGATACACCGTAAAAAAAGAAATACGTTTAGGAACTCCCCTGGTGGTCCACTGGTTAAGAAACCACCTCCTAATGCACAGGACATGGGTTCAGTCCCTTTTTGGGGGACTAAGATTGCACCTGCTGCAGGGCAATTGAGACCCCCCCCCACTTTAGAGCCCATGCTCTGCAACTAGAGAAAGCCCACATGATGCAATGAAGACCCAGTACAGCCAAAATAAAAAATATATAAGTGAAAATAAGTATATTCATTCTAAAAAAAAATCAGTATATTCATTCTTTAAAAAAAAAAAGAAAGAAATGCATTTAGACTGGTAGCCTTTTGTGGAAGCAAATGCTCAAGGAAGGATTTAATAGCCTTTAAACAGTCATTTTCAATGTTTATGGAGCTCAGTCACTGAAAACATTCTGCTCCTGGAGTTCTTTAACTATTTTACAAAATTTTCTTGGTAGTCTGCTTTCTTCCCCCAATTTGCCATAGTCTAATTACTCATTCATTCAACATATGCTTAGTGAGCACATATTCTAAGCCCTGCATTCAAATAAGACAAGAAATTTTCTCCCATGGTCTTGACCTGATTTCACTCTCAGATCAGTCACTACTCTAGTATCCTCTTGACTGTGGGATATAAAATCCACTGAGAGTTCTGTTAGTCACTAGTTCTAGGGTATTATGTAAAACCTACCCTCTTTTATCTTTAATGTTTTTTTCATAAAATATGATAATAATACAGACATATCTTGGAGATATTATGGGTTTGGTTCCAGAGAATCTCAGTAAAATGAATACAGCAATCAAGTGAGTCACACGGATGTTTTTGGTTTCCCAGTGCCTATAAAAATTATGTTTACACTATACTATAGTCCACTAAGTGTGCAAGAACATTATGGCTTTAAAAACAATGTACATGCACTGAGCATAATACATACAGTATTAATTTTAAAAATATCTAATTGCCGCTGCCAAGTCGCTTCAGTCGTGTCCGACTCTGTGTGACCCCATGGACTGCAGCCTACCAGGCTTCTCTGTCCATGGGATTCTCCAGGCAAGAACACAGGAGTGGGTTGCCATTTCCTTCTCCATCTTATTGCTAAAAATGCTAAACATCATTTGACAATGTAGGGTTGCCGTAAAACTTCCATTTGTAAAAAATTGCATTATCTGTAAAGTGCAATAAAGCAAAGCACAGTAAAAGTAAAGTGAAGTTTGCCTGTACTATCAGCTTAAAAGATTGTTGCCAATGAAACCTTTAGAATATCTTGGTTAAATATTAAGTTTTAACAAAAGGACAGAGAAATCGGGTTTTTCAGGGATGTAAAGTACATAAATTCTAATCATATCTTTAGGAATCAATTTGATTTTATAGTTCACAATGCGTGTATGTGGAACCTAACACTACTTTTGATAAACTATCTCATTTACATTTCTGAAGGAAGGTAGATAAAGGGAAATAATAGAAGTTCTATCTTGATTTTCTTCTCTGAAATAAGTGAACGCTATTATGAGAAATAGTTCTTACTGTCTGGTTAAACCTTCCACAAAGTGAACAGAAGCTAAGAATCCATGGAGAGAAACACTTTTTTACTCTGTTACAGAAATCAACTGGATTGGCATTTTAGAGGCTTTTAAACCTTACGTTATTTATGTAAGAAATCTGACATCCTTAAATGCTTAATATTCCTCGAGTTTGGAATGAGAAGTTTAAATTCATTCTTTCCCATAATCCTTGCAGTGCATTGGTACTGAAGAGGTTATTTTGCCTGGGTTAGCAAGGAAACAGGCCTCACACAGTATACTGAATTGCCCTCGATCACACAGCTAGTAAGTGGCCTGAGCCTGGGTCCCCATCCTGAGATGATTCTACTTTCCCATGCTGCGTCTTGGTGAGGAGGTCTCATTTAAAGTGAAAAAAGGAAGGAAGTTTTTAAAACCTGGATTATTAATACTCAGTCATTGTTTCCAGTGCCTCCAAAGATACAGCGTGGCCCTAAAGTTATGAAAGTCCAAGTTGGTCAAAGAGTGGACATTCCGTGCAGTGCTCAAGGGACACCTCTTCCTGTTATCACCTGGTTCAAAGGTGGAGGCGCCGTGCTGGTTGATGGACTGCAGCACATTAGGCATCCAGATGGGACATTAAGCATCAAACAAGCGGTGCTCTCAGATGCTGGCATATATACATGTGTCGCTACTAACATAGCAGGCAGTGATGAGACGGAGATAACACTACATGTTCAAGGTGATTTGGGTCCTAGGAAAACATATGGATGGCGGGGTGGGGAGTGGGGGAAAAACCCTGGAGTCTCTGCGGAAGATACAGTCTTGCTTAGTCTTGGATCACTTTCAGAAGACTTCTGTATAGCTTTATGACTCTCTAGTTATCTTTGAAGGGAAAATGATTCCAGAAATGAAATGAAACTGTATGTTAGTAAACTGTTTACCTTTGAAAATGGAGTTGCCGAGGATGGTGTAGGTAGTGCAAACAATCCTAGGGAAGTACCCCACCCACTAGTTTTGGTTTGGAAGAAATTGTGGGCACAGTTGATTGGAGTAGGATTTACCTTAGAGTAGTAAGGGATTCAACTTTAATCCCTAGAAAGTCGAGGTCCACTGTTCCCTCTAATGATGGCCTATATTGAAGGTTTAAAGATTAATCTTTGGGGAATTCCCTGGTGATCCAGTAGTTAGGCTCCACGTTTCCACTGTAGGGGGCACGAGTTCGATCCCTAGTTGGGAAACTAAGATCCCACGTGCCACACGGTGCACCGCCCCCCTGCTCCGAATTGGTTAATCTTTATTCCTTTAAGCAACACGTGTTTATCAAGTTCCTGCCAGGGGTCTGTCGTGATCTAGGCGGTGAGGAGAAGACAGTGACAGGGGTAAAAGCCCTGGTCTCATGACCAGTTCTGTAAGTAGGCAGAAAGCAAGCAGGCAAGTGAATAAGAAATAACAGATTGTGAGATGCGCTTTGTAGAAATTTAAAATAGTTTTTATTAGACAACTCCCAGCAGTTGGCTACTGTAGACTGAATTGTCATGAGGGCTTCTCTGAGGTGATGATATGTATAGTGAAATCTTGTTGGCTAGAAGGAGTCAGACATGTCCAATCAGGAGGAAAAGCATTCCAGTAGGGAGACTACCAGAGCAAAGGCAGGAAGAGAGAAGCAGGTGTTATATGTAGCCTCAGAAGAATTCAGTATTGCCTAAGGAAAGCCTGTGATAATGCATTTACTTTTCTAATAGAACCACCTATTCTGGAAGACCTAGAGCCTCCATATAACACTCCATTCCAAGAGAGAGTGGCCAACCAACGCATTGCATTTCCATGTCCTGCAAAAGGTGTGTACGACTCGGTCACGTGGGCATTGGCATAATGTTGTATTGTTCTAGAATTCTGTATTGAACCCCAGGCATCATTAAATTCTACTCATCAGTCCTTGTTATAACATTTGTGCAAAATGGAAACTAACACTTCTTTCAAATAAGAACTCTTTAAATTAGGTATTCTTCCCTCCAGATGTTTTATTTCCTTTGCTGGAAATACCTTCTATTCTTTCAGACTTGCCTAATCCGGTATGTTTTCCAGTTCATGCTCCTTCCTGTTACTTAGTTCATTTTATTTCTGACAAGATTTCTCTTTATAATGTGACAGAGCTATTCAAAATATTGCATATTTATCTCAGTTAGGGGTATAAATTAGGACCATACCCTTGTTACTCATCTTTTCTAAAAACTCCTTTCTAGATTTATCCTCTACTGATAATTCTGGAGCCAGGTAGTAACTTGGCTTCCTGATGCTTGTCTAAACTCCTCCTTTCCCTGAATTTCTGGGCTTTCTATCCCATCATATTTCCTGGCAGGAGATGGTTATTCTTTCTCCTCCAAAGCCTATAAAAAAGGTTATTATCACCTTACCCTGGATGCCCAATAGGTGGCCCAAAATATTCTCTTTCACATAATGGTCATCTGCAGTGACTCAAATGAGTCTGTACTAATTCTGGCAAAAACCAAGCAGTATCCTTTCCATCATCTGCTGGAGGAATCCATGCTCCTACACGAGCCTCTTAGTCGTCGTTCCTGGAGACAGTGGAAGTTGAAGGACCTTACAACTCTCTCTCTTTCTGCAGCAAGATTTTGCATCTCTTAACAATATCTCTCTCATCAATGATTATTTTCTACCAGCATTGAAAAAAAGGCAACTCTAATAAGCTCTTCAGATATGTAAAGAGTTGTCAGTAACTATTCCTAGGGTCAATGATGGCTTCCCTGGTGGCTCAGTGGTAAAGAATATGCCTGCAATGCAGGAGACATGGATTCAATCACTGGGTTGAGAAGATCCCCTGGAGAAGGAAATGACAAACCTCTCCAGTATGCCTGGAGAATCCCCACGGCCTGAGAGCCTGCCAGACTATAGTCCATGGGGTCTCAAGAGTTGGACACAACTTAGCAACTACGCCACCACCACCATTCCTAGGATCAGTGGGTGGTGGTGGTAGGCAAGGCCTGGAGAAGAATCCTTGAGAAAGGTAGGTTCAAGTAAGTTCTGTGCGTGCTCACTCTCAAGGGCCGCTGAATCCCTGACTTAGAAGCTGACTTGAATGTCCCTTTTCCAGTTTGATATACAACCTCTTCCTAGTTTCCTAGTTCACCTGGGATAGAATTCTTGTGTTAATTTAAAATTGCCGTGTTCAGTCGCTCAGTCCTGTCTGACTCTCTGTGACCCCATGGAGTGCAGCATGCCCAGGCCTCCCTGTCCTTCGCCACTTCCCAGAGCTCGCTCAGACTCTTGTCCGTTGAGTCAATGATGCCATCCAGCCATCTCATCCTCTGTCGTCCCCTTCTAGCTTAGTGCCTTTTCGTTATCTTTGCCGTGAATTTCATCTTGACCTGGTTGTTCTACCATTGAGAAAGTAAAGATAATACAATTTATTTCTTATGCTTGTGTAGTTTGCTTTTTCATTTATTAGCTTAACAAACATTAGTTGAGAAGTTTGAGAAGTCCATAAAGGAATAAGTAGGATGTAAGGAAATGGTTATAACCCACTTTTATCCTTGGCAACATGTGCAACTGTAGTCCATGAGTTTTATATTCTCTTCTTCATCAGTCAGCATCTTCCAGTGGAATATGCCACTACTTTTGTTTCATTTTTTCCCATAAATGTAGTCATTTTTATGATTGAGTCATTAATAGTCAAAGTCATTTTTGTAACACTTTGACTCAATTTGAGTTTAATCTTAATGATACATTCTGTGTATTCGTGCCATTTGCGTACTTGTCTTTGATATATGACCATTCTCCATTCTTTGATATTTTTATTATGCTTTAAGATTATTAGCCATGTCTCATACAATATATTGATTTTATTTAATGTGCTTTTATTTTTTATATAAATTAAGTAAAATGTGAAAGTACTTAGAATACTGCCTGGCACATTCTTTGCTGTATAAATAGATTCATATTATAGAGTTGTTCTTGCTGCTGCTGCTGCTGCTAAGTCACTTCAGTCGTGTCCGACTCTGTGTGACCCCACAGACGGCAGCCCACCAGGCTCCCCCGTCCCTGGGATTCTCCAGGCAAGAACACTGGAGTGGGTTGCCATTTCCTTCTCCAGTGCATGAAAGTGAAAAGTGAAAGGCAAGTCGCTCATTTGGGTCCGACTCTTCGCAACCCCATGGACTGCAGCCTACCAGGCTCCTCCGTCCATGGGATTTTCCAAGCAAGAGTACTGGAGTGGGGTGCCATCGCCTTCTCTGATTATAGAGTTAATCTTTGTCTATTTCCAGTATGTCCTTTTGGCTCCATTATGCTTTTTAAGATTTTTTTTAATCACTTTTATTCATATAACTTCCATTCACTCTGTTGGTCATAAATAAATCCAGGAAAGCAGTTCTGCTCACTGCTTTCTCAACTTTATTTTCAGTATAAAAGCTCAAGAATCAATCTATGCCCTCTCTTTAACAGAATGGGATCCCCACAAGATGTGTGAATAGTCGATGTTCCTCATCTCTGCTCTATCAGGACTGTTTAAAATGTGAATGATGAAATGTCATTTGTGTTTGCATAATCCTCACTTTCTGTTCCTTACTCTTCGTTTATTATCACCCCAAATCCCTGCCTATTTCTAGTCTAGTTAACTAAAATAGCTTTTTCCCTCATTAATACCGTGAACTCACTCAAGAAAATGTTTTTCTTATTATCATCTGACTGTCTTGATAAAAACAACTTTGATCAAATTCTACACTGGAATCCTTAGATCTTTTAAAACCAGTCAGGAAATAGAGAGATGACATACCATAATCTCTGCAAAATTCCATATCTTGAAAGTACCTAAGGATACATAGTATAATGATGAGAAATTTTATTTTTCCTCAAGATAGTTGATATTTAATAGTGATTTCTAAGTTTGTTGTAAAATATCACAAAGCTTTAATTTCTTTCTTAGGTACCCCCAAACCAACCATCAAATGGTTGCGGAATGGTAGAGAGCTGACAGGCCAAGAGCCTGGTATTTCTATATTAGAAGACGGCACATTGTTGGTTATTGCTTCTGTTACACCATATGACAACGGGGAGTATATTTGTGTGGCAGTCAATGAAGCTGGAACCACAGAAAGAAGATATAATCTCAAAGTCCATGGTAAATACAGATAGTCATATAACTGAATATGTAACATGTTCAAATTCCTTTATATATTTTTCTTTCAGTGTAGTATCATTTAATATTTACATAAAAAGACATGTTATCAATTTAAAAAGTAGTAGTCTAACTTCATGTATTCAGTTGACTTAAAATTTCATATAATTTTTTATTGTGATTTTACATCACTGAAAATTCAAACGGTAAAAAAAGATACAAAGTCAAAAGTCTCCTGGCCCTGAGCTAAGCAATCTACTTTATCCTCCCTATGGGCAAGGAAAGTTGTTAGAGGTGTGTGTGTGTTTGTGTGTATCTTCCCAGAGATATTTTCTGCAAAAATGAAGAAATACGAATATATATTTCATCCTCTTTTTTTTTACATATAAAAAGAATTTATAGTAGACCATTTTATCCATTACTGCATACCTTGCCTGTATCATTAAATACTCTACCTTAGAAATTATTCAATATTCCTAACTCTTATGTATGCCTGACTAGGATCCCACTATACCATGACTTAGCTTTCTATGATATTGATGATGAACATTTAGTTAGGTACCACTTGTATACTGTTTTAAGTAATGCTTCAGTGAAAATCAATGCTTCAGTGAAAATTGTGTACGTATGGCTCATGACATATGCATGAGTCAAAGAATACATACACTTAAAAATTTAATGGATATTGTCTTCCATAAATACTGGGCAATATTCATTCTTATCAGCAAAGTAGTCCCACTTAACTTGAGACGAGCAGTTTGCATTTTGAGTGGTATGTGAAATAAATAGTTTCTCCCTTAAATTTATCCTTAATACATAACTGAATTTTTTTTTTAATTTTTAATTTTCAGTTTTAATTCATACCTGAATAGTTAAAGTAAAAATTTAGTGAGTTACTTATAAATATATTGTCAAGACTCTTCATTTCATAATAAAAGCTTTGCTTAAGTATGACCAACCTTTTCTAGCTATCAAATATCTCAGATTTGCTTTCCAAAGTCCTTTGTAAAGGAACTATATATAATATTTATTTTAAACTAACTACAGTTCCTCACTTTTTGCAGTTCCTCCAGTAATTAAAGATAAAGAACAAGTAACAAATGTGTCCGTGTTGGTCAACCAGCCAACCAGTCTCTTTTGTGAAGTTGAAGGTACTCCATCTCCCATCATTATGTGGTATAAAGATGATGTTCAGGTAAATGGAGATGTCCAAATATGCGTACATCTTTGCCTGTGCCTCTGAAATTAATCATTCAGATGTGACTGTCTTATTAATAGCAATATAAAATTTTTGCTTCAAATTTAATTAGGCATTTTTATTGGGATTGGAAATAACATTGACCCTTTTGGTCTTAAAAGGTGACTGAGAGCAGCAGTATTCAGATTGTAAACAATGGGAAGATATTAAAGCTCTTCAGAACCTCTCCAGAGGATGCAGGAAGATATTCCTGTAAAGCAATTAATGTTGCAGGCACTTCTCAAAAGCATTTTAACATTGATGTGCTAGGTAAGGAAAATATTCTTTTAAAAAACTATGATTCAGATGTGTTTTATATAGCATAGCACTGACTGTATTAAAGAGTTAAAGAGATGAAAATTTGATAGAAATATTCATTTTACTCTTATTATTTTTGTCCTTGGGTACATGGTACTGTCTTATACATAAAATAATAAATTACTGTTCTTGTCAGTTTCTCTATTGAGGCGGTCAGGAAATTCTTTGGGAGGTTACTATAGAGGATAATGCAGGTAAAATTCATTCATTTGCTGACCTCTCCTGAAACTCCTGGGTTGTACTTGAACTGATAAATGTAACAAATTCACCCTCCTTTGCGTTCTGAATAATTTCTGTAACTAAATTACCTCAGCCCTAATTCTAATTAAGTGGGGAGAATTCTGAGAACAGGCTGAAACTGTAATAAATTGGTGTTTAAAATATTTAAAATGTTTGAATCCTAATCATAAATTAAAATTTTCATAAGTTTAGCTTGTGAAATTATTTTTGCTGATTAAAGTTCACTTTGTGATAAAATGACTCCCTTCATGTTCAATATTTTGCTCATCAAAGGACATATGATTTGTAAGTCTGGAGTAGAAATGAGGTCTGGGGATGATCCTGCGTTAACTCTAACGCAGTTTATGATCATTCATTAACTGTTGTAACATAAAAATTCTGTCTCATAAGTGTTGTCAAAGCCTGAAGTACTTGGCATTCCTCTACCAAAATTACCATTATTGTCTATAAGTATCAGCTATAAAAACAAAGTAATCTTTCTATTATCAGTCTCATACCAAAATTACCATTATTGTCTATAAGTATCAGCTATAAAAACAAAGTAATCTTTCTATTATCAGTCTCATTGGCATTATTTCTCTTGGTACTCATTTACTGTCATGATTTACTGCTCTCTGTGTGCTGATGACTTCCACATTTTTATCTCCAACTCAGACTTCTTTTCTGAGCTCTCAGGCTGTATGTCTAATCTCCTCCACAGTATCTTGGCTTTTTTAGCTCAATATCTTTGGCTCAATATCTTAGTTACATAGAGAACAGAAAGAAAGAAAATGAAGTTGCTCAGTCATGTCTGACTCTTTGCGACCCCATGGAGTGTAGCCTACCAGGTTTCTCCATCCATGGGATTTTCCAGGCAAGAATACTGGAGTGGGTTGCCATTTCCTTCTCCAGGGGATCTTCCTGAGCCAGGGATTGAACCCAGGTCTCCCACATTGTAAGCAGACGCTTTTATAGTCTGAGCCACCAGGGAAGTCACTCAGAAAGGTCTCAGTAAATGTCTGTTCTGGTCACCTTCAGTGACCCACATCATACTGACCGTCAGTACTACTGCTTCTGCCACAACCTGGCACCGATTCTTCCTAACTCCCTCTGCCCAACTCTGTGAATTTGTCTACATCCTGTTAAGTCTGCTTCTTAACCCATATCGATTATAAACTGAATTAATGTAATAGCCTCCTAACAAGTCCACTTCATCCACTCTTTGCCACTGGAAACTGGTCTTCATTTGGAAGCCAGCATGGTCTTAAAACAAATTTGATCACCACCCGCCCCTCCCGGCATTGATACCTTTTAGTGGCATTCCCTGGAGCCTCAGATGGTAAAAAAAAAATCCTACAGTGCGGGAGACCTAGGTTTAATCCCTGGGTTGGGAAGATCCCCTGGAAGAGGACATGGTTACCTACTCCAGTATTCTTGCCTGGAGAATCCCCATGGACAGAGGAGACTGGCGAGCTACACAGTTCTTAGGGTCCCAAAGAATTGGACATGACTCAGCGGCTAAGCACAGTACAACACACAGCTCTGCAGATGATGGTTAATCACCATAACAGGATGTGAAGGGAGGATTTGAAGATCAGAGAAGTTTATGGGAGCTCTTTAATATGCTTGATAATTCTAAGAATAAAAACTAGCACCTTTTCACATGGAACATAATGTGAATCTTTTAACATTTTATCTAACATGCAATTTTAGCATAGGAGGCCTTTAAAAGAGAAAAGGGTAGTATATTTCAAACAGCACTATGGCATAATATGTAGAATTTGAACATTATCAGATTGTCGTTGACTATGTCATTCATTATTTTAAATGGATAACCATAGTAAATTTCATTATATGAGCTTCACTGCTCATTTATATTCTAAACTCCTTTTGTGTGTTGATTTAATGTTGCTCAAAATGAATTCTTTATTACCACAATTCTTCCAAGTAATTTTCCGCTGTCAGATCTTTCATGAATGTGTTCCTATATTTAAATTTGATATTTGGGTCTACAGATGTGATATGAAAAGGGATTATTGCATAATATTTTCTTGTTGACATTAAAACTTGTTGAAATATTATAGAAATCATTATCTTCTCTCCCTCCTCTACTCTTTTTGCTGTCATAGATTTTCATGATAAAATATCTATGTTTAAGTCCCGCCCACCATAATAGGTGCTGGTTCCCCTGGTGAAGTCTCAGTTGTCCTGAACCAGAATACCAGCCTTGAATGCCGGGTGAAAGGCACCCCCTTTCCTGTTATTCGCTGGTTAAAAGATGGCAAGTGAGTATTTTTTCTATATTTGTTGCAAGAGTCCAGCTGTTTGTAAATAGATGTGGATTTTCTCCCTCTTAATTATCTTACCACCTAGAGTGTTTTAAGTGAACATGAAGGAAAAGCAATATTCAAAAATAGTCTCAAATTTATGAATTATAAGATGCTTTATAAATGCTAGGAATTTATTTTAGAGACATGGAGAAATTCAATTTGTTATACACTGAATATATGCAAGGGCTTTCCTGATAGCTCAGTTGGTAAAGAATCCGCCTGCAAGGCAGGAGCGCCCGGTTCGATTCCTGGGTCGGGAAGATCCCCTGCAAGAGGGCATGGTAACCCACCCCAGTATTCTTGCCTGGAGAATCCCAATGGACAAAGGAGCCTGGCAGGCTACAGTCCATAGGGTTGCAAAGAGTTGAACACAACTGAAGCAACTAAGCACAAATATACACAAAGAGCAACAAATGAAAAAATACAAGATCCAAATAAAGAACTAATCTTGTGTTTACATGGAATTTTGTGCATTATTAAAAAATGAAATTTGCTTATAACATCAAGATAAATACTTAAGCTAGTTTACTATATGGGCAAAAAGAACACCCCCTAAAGAGCAATTAAATGTTCCCCAGACTTCAAGTTCAAGGGCTGCTGAGGTTTGCCCACATTGATAATAGGTGCAATGATTTGTATTGCTCATGAGAGCTTATTTATTACAGCACGGTCATAGTTTGTGTATTTTTACAATTTCTGAAAGTAGGTGTCTAAGACTTAAGTAGCAAAAGGTAAAGATTTGCAGTGTATGAAACAAAGGATTGTATAAAATGTTTTTATATGTCAAGAAAGACAACATAGGAAAATGTATGGAGGGTATAAACAGGCAATTAGAAAGTTATATAGTTAAGTAATAAATGTTTTAAAAGATGTTCACCTTCAATAATTTGGAGAAGGTAAGCAAAAATAACGTGACTTTGTTTTTCATAGATCAGTTTGGCAAAAAAATAGAAGTTTGAAAAATATCAGTTGTTGTCTTATAGTTTGGTAGGTTAGGATATAATACTCTGATGGAACAAGGTATTAATAAATTAGTACTCTGAAAGCCAATTTCTTGATATCAGTTAAAATTTAAATGTTCATGTGCTCTAATACAGCAGTTATACTTCCATTGTCTAGGAAAGGGAAGTCAATTGTCTGTTCCACAGGAAGGCTTGTATGTTAATTCTCTCTGAAACAATGATGGCAGAAAGGGAAAACTGCTTAAAGCTTGATCTTGGGAGAATGGATAGGTGACATACAGCATTGTCATATTGTGAAACACTGAACAGCAATTAAAAAGAAAATCAATATATAGGTACCAAAATTATCTCCGTAGCTATTGTCAAGTTAAAAGAAAAATAGAACAATAATACAATGCCATTTATGTATAACAACTTGAGATTCCTTTAGCAACACGTTTATGAGTGAAAAGGTTTAGAAAAATCTGTGAAAGAACACAAACTGACAATGTTAAGAGGAAAGACTCACGTTGGGGCAATAAACCAAGAAGACCTTTCCTTATTATAATGCTTTTTTTGTTTCAATTTTTATGAAACTTGCATAGTGATCAATCAGTGAAAGTTTTAAAGTTGCTTAAATTTGAGTAGCATTATCAAGTATTCCACTTCTTTAAACAGAATACATTAAAGTAAGGAACTTGATTCTGTCAGTTTTAGGGAACTTCAAACAAAGTGTCATACCAAGGAATAGTAAGGGATGCTGCCGCAGAAAATTTAATGTGTTTTCTTTAATCTTGTAGTCTTAGTAGTGACTTTAATCTTGTAGTCTTAATAGTGACTGCATTCATTTATCATGTGGCAAATTCCCTGCAGCTTTTTAAAAACCAGATATAGGTCTTCCTGAAAGAATATCAATGGGATTTTAAAGGTATGACTCTTAAGATATCATAGACTTTAATAACCATGATGTTTTAAGTATTAAATAAAGCTGCTACCAAACGTAAAGCAGTCACATAATAGTAGTTGGTAAATGACTGAATAGTGGGAAAAGACTCCTTGGCAAATGTATATGAACTACCTTTGGGATAAATACCTTTCAGTATTAATGATTATGAAAGCATTCATATTTATTATAATACCTACTTATTAGGAAACTTGACCTCATTGTCTTTAGTTAGTAATAACTATATATTGTGAATATTTTTCCAGGTATTATAATATTAGTGTACAAGTAATATTGCTTGGCTTGAAGCTCCTATACACTTAAATTTTCCACCATCATTCAGAAAAGAAAAACTATCTATATAAATTTAAAAAGGAGAGGGGGTGGTGAATGAATGAAATAAAATATTTTATTATTACTGTTCAACAATTTAAGTTTAAAAGGAAGAATCTTTCATCTCAAAGTGATAATTAACTTTCATTAATAACATGATTTAATAATCCCACTCTTCTGAACAGGAGTACTTAATCATATCATTGCATTTTTTAGATTCCTACTAAAAAATTCAACTTTGATCTATTTTGTTTTTAAACTCATACAACTTAATGATTTCTGTTGTGATTAATAAAACAGAAAATGTTTAGGAAAATGAAAATGGATCCATAGAATAAAATTGTATTTTTTTCTAGGCCTTTATTTTTGGGAGACCCTAATATTGAAATTCTAGACAGAGGACAAGTTTTACATTTAAAGAATGCACGAAGAAGTGACAAGGGACGCTACCAGTGTTCTGTGTCCAATGCAGCTGGCAAACAAGCCAAGGATATAAAACTGACAATCTATAGTAAGTGTGACTTTCTTATGCTTTCTACTATTATTATAGTTCTCATTATACATTGAAAATCAGGGTTGACTCTGTTAACTGCTCTTTTATTCAATGCAAAATAATTTTAAATGGTACTTCAAGGGAAAAAGCCTATCTTCTTCTGGTTTAAGCTAGAACATTGTATCCAATTTTAATGCATTTTATCATTGAGTTTGTATTTCTTCAGGGTCTAGTGATTTTCATATGATCTCACTTAAGAGGTCAGGTATTCCCTTATTTGTTAGTGTAAGATAAGTTAAATGTCTGTGTACCTAGAGAGGTTTTTAAAGAGCTCTAAAAAGAGTAGAGGTGCATGAAATAAAATGAAGTTGATCTTATGCAACCAAGTCAGTTATTCTATTTTCATTCTATCTTGGCCTTTCTTCAGACCGCATGGTAATAATTTAAATATTTTAAGCAGTGCTGTTATTTTCTTTCAGTTAAGTCCCCATCAGAGGTATGTAGCCCTTGTTTCACTAAAACTTTCAATATCCTCTGAGGAAGATGACCGCTAAAGTCATTTTATTTTTATGCCAGGAGCCATGGAAGGTATTTGATTATTCTGTTGCAGGCACAAAGAATTACACCATAGAAAGGAGTAGAACTCATCAGGTCAGTCATGCTTATTGGTGGCTCTGCTCCCTGCACTGTCTTCTTTCTGTAGCATATGACACTCAGGCGAAGTTCAGATGCCTCAGAAACTTGTGCAGGATCTTCCCAATCCAGAGCAATCCCAGAATGACTCTATTCCATTGTCCTAGTTTTCCTTAGAGCACCGATCACTGTTTGATAGTTTAATTGCTTAATTATGGGTTTATTTACTTATTTGCTGTTTCTCACCAAGGAGAGTAAACTTCAGAAGGACCTTGCTTTGCATGTTCTCTAATGTCTGATAGAATGCACACAGGCATACAGTAGCTCTCAAGAAATATTTGCTCAGTGAATAAATTGTCTAGTGACAAACTTTTCAGTAGGGTAACCATCAGCTAGAGTTGACTGCTGAGCACTGGAAATGTGGCTAGTTCAAATTGAGACAGGCTGTAAATATAAAATGTTGTGGAGTCACAAAGTTGTGTCTGACTCTTTTGCAACTGCATGGACTGTAGTCCGCCAGGCTCCTCTGCCCACCACGGGATTTCCCAGGCAGCAATACTGGAGTGGGTAGCCATTCCCTTCTCTAGGGAATCTTCCTGACACAGAGATCAAACTCACATGTCCTCCAGTGCGGGCAGATTCTTTACTGCTAAGCTACCAGGAAAGATCTCAAAGACAAACCTAATATGAAAATATAAAGGAAAATACTTAAGTAATAATTTTATCATCTGAAATGATATTTTAAATATATTGAACTAAGTAAAATGTGTCATTTTCATAGTTTTTAATGTGACTATTGGAAAATTTTAAATTATATATATGGTCATTGTATTTCTGTTGGACAGTGATTGTTTGGTCATCAATAAGAACTTGGGCTTCTGAGGTAAGCCCACTTGGGTTCAGATCCAACTTATGTCACTTACTAGCTTTGCAACTTTGAACAAATTGTTTAACCCCTCTGAGCTTCAGTTCCTCATTTCTAAAATGGGGATGATAATAGCACCTGGGCAGGAGGAGAAAGGGACGAGAGAGGATGAGATGGCTGGATGGCATCACCGACTGGATGGACTTGAGTTTGGGTGAACTCCGGGAGTTGGTGATGGACAGGGAGGCCTGGCGTGTTGCAGTTCATGGGGTCGAAAGAGTCGGACACGACTGAGCAACTGAACTGAACTGAACTGAACTAAATAATGAAATTGTAAGGATAAGTTGCTGGATACTTTACACGTATTGCCTGGCTTACAGTGAAACTTCAATAAATATGTATGGTTGTTGTTTAGTTGCTAAGTTGTGTCTAACTTTTATTATCTACTTACTATTCTATTGTCTTGCCGCTTGAAGTATATAGAATATAGCTTGATTTCTGTATAACCTCACTGAATTGCAGATCTCCTTTTTAATGTTAGTTGTCTTTATACAATGTTTGAATAGCTTTCTTGAATCAAAGATTTTACTTAATACAGGCTTTTAAATCATTTCTGTCTATAAATAGAAGCGTGTGGAAGAAATTAGTCTTGAATAGACATGTCCTCCAAAGCACAGTAATGTTACTGAAAAATTAGCTCTATAGGCATCCAAGTTAAACAGAAGTACTGTTGCTACCACTGGCCTCCTACCAGAACCAGGCTTTTAAACAATAGGTGCAATATCTCCCTTAAGCTCTTGAGTAGTCTTCTCTACATTGTTGTGTTGTTGCCAAAGTCTGTGATGAATACTTGTGGTGATTCAATGGGACTCCTACTTCCATAGGATTTGGATCCTTTCATTTCAGATCCTCTTGTTCATTCAGTATCATGCCCTCAGGCACAGAAGAGAGGACTCTGTAATGAATGATTAAACCTTCTGAGATTGTCAGAGATGAAAGGGGTTGTAACACTGAAATTTTAAGTATTATAATTCAGGAAATAATACCATTTCTTCTCAGGCAAGCTTGTCTACACCTCTGAGTGTGTAATCTTAAGCTTATTTTATTTCACTTGCGAAAATGTTTTTATTTATAAGAATAAATGAAACATATACCATACTTGGATGAACTGTGAGAAATGCTAATATAGATCTCAGGTTGAGAATGTGTTTCTCACCGCAGCTGATTCATTCATTTTCTTTATGTGAGGATAAAGCAGGTGGATCTGATGTACCTGAAAAGCAGAAATGCACATTTTGCCTGAATGAGGAAAGAAATGGAGAGAAAATATGAGTGAAAAATAAAAGATATGGGGGGAAATGAATGTGAAAAGGAAAAGGAAATAAATGAGCATTTAATAACCTATGGGGAGATTGTGCAAATTCATAGCTAGTAGTTTGAGGTGAAGATTTTTAACTTAATCATGCATAAGTTTCAGATCTGAGAATTTCCCCAAATGGTATAAAAGTTTTTGAGTGTATATACATGATACATTTTAATGTACAATGGATTCCAAACAGAAGTACAGGACTCAGAAAAGTATATGTGAATTAAATTGAAGCAGGAAGAAATATTTATCTGGGAAATTTAAACAGTAGATGGTATATTGTTCTGCTGTCAGCTAGAAATGTTTTTTGAGTAATTTTTCTCAATTCATAAATAAAAACTTTTTAAACAAACCCTTTTCAGTACAAGTGATATTCCTTTGTAAAACATTCATGGAGGGTAAGGGGTTGTTTGAACCTATGTTCTTGACTTCATTAAGGTATCATCCAACTAATTAGGCTAGCCAGTTTATTTAGACAATTTGAGCCATAAAATTGATATGCATTTCCAGATTAATGTCAATAGGCTGAAATTAAAATTTAAAGTCTGAGTAAATATTCTTTCTTAAGATTTAAAAATGGTAGCTTGAATTTATATTAACTAATTATTTATAGCAGAACTTGACAAACCTTTTTTATAAAGGGCAAGATGGTAAATAGGTAGATTTACCTATTGATGATTAGATTCAAAGAATTAAATATGATAGACAGAATGCCTGAAGAACTACGGACAGAGTTTCGTAACATTGTACAAGAGGCAGTGACCAAAACCATCCCAAGAAAAAGAAATGTAAGAAGGCAAAGTGGTTGTCTGAGGAGGCTTTACAAATAGCTGAGGAAATAAGAGAAGCTAAAAAGCAAGGGAAAAGGGGAAAGATATATGCAACTCAATGAACGCAGAGTTCCAAAGAATTTCAAGGAGAGATAAGAAGGTCCTCTTCAATAAACGGTGCAAAGAAATAGAGAAAAACAACAGAATGGCAAAGACTAGACATCTCTCCAAGAAAATTTCATGTAAGAATGTGCACAACAAATGATAGAAACAGTAAGGACCTATCAGAGGCAGAAGCGATTAAGAAGAGCTGGCAAGAATGCACAGAAGAACTATACAAAAAAAAAGTCTTAATGACTGGGATAACCATGATGATATGGTCACTCACCTAGAGCCAGACATCCTGGAGTGTGAAGTCAAGTGGGCCTTAGGAAACATCACTATGAACAAAGCTAGTGAGGGGTGATGGAATTCCAGCTGAGCTGTTTCAAATCCTAAAAGATGATGCTGTTAAACTTTTGCATTCCATATTCCAGCAAATTTGGAAAACTCAGCAATGGCCACAGGACTGGAAAAGGTCAGTTTTCATCCCGATAGCAAAGAAGAGCAGTGCTAAAGAATCTTCATACTACCATGCAATTGCATTCATTTTCCATGCTAGTAGGATTATGCTCAAAATCCCTCAAGCTGGGCCTAAGCATTACTTGAATTGAGAACGTCTAGATGTACCAGCTGGGTTTAGAAAAGGCAGAGAAACTCGAGATCAAATTGCCAACATTCGTTGGATCATAGAGAAAGCAAGGAAATTCCAGAGAAATATCTACATCTGCTTCATCAACTATGCTAAAGCCTTTGACTGTGTGGATCACAGCGAACTGTGGAAAATTCTTAAAGAGATGGGAATACCAGACCACCTTACCTGCCTCGTGAGAAATCTATATGCAGGTCAAGAAGCAATAGTTAGAACCTTATTTATAACAACTAACTGGTTCAAAACTGGGAAAGGATTATGTCAAGGCTGTAAATTGTCACCTTGTTTATTTTACTTATATGCAAAGTACATCATGCAAAATGCCAAGCCGAATGAATTACAAGCAAAGACGTTACTTTGCCAACAATGGTCCATATAGTCAAAGCTATATTCTTTTCAGTAGTCATGTATGGTTGTGAGAGTTGGACCATAAAGAAGGCTGAGCACTGAAGAATTGATGCTTTCAAATTGTGGTGCTAGAGAAGACTCTTAAGAGTCCCTTGGACTGCAGGGAGTTTGAACCAGTCAGTCCTAAAGGAAATCGATCAACCCTGGATACTCATTGGAAAGACTGAGCTCCAATACTTTGGCCACCTGATATGAACAGCTGACTCATTGGAAAAGAGCCTGATGCTGGGAAAGATAGAAGGCAAAAGGAGAAGAGGGCAGCAGAGGATGAGATCTTTATATAGCATCAGTGACTCAGTGGACATGAACTTGGGCAAACTCCAGGAGATAGTGAGGGACAAGGAGGCCTGGCGTGCTGCAGTCCACGGGGTTGCAGTCAGACACAACTGAGCGACTGAACAACAACAAAGTTGGAAAATATTTTAGGTTTTTCAGACTGTGAGAAAATCAATGATATTATGTAGGTATTTACATAAAAAATAGAAATAAATATCTACCAATTGTTTGGTATTCTGTCTGGTAATTATAAAAATTGTAAAATATGTTGTAATACAAGTCTACTAAAGAGAATGGAGTTCCTTTGGAAGGATAACATTTTAATGAGAGTTCAAAGTTAATGATTACTATCACCAAAGTTGAATTCAGATGTTCATCTGTTAATACTTTAATGAGATTTTATGTATTTCGTCTTTGAAAATGTCTTTTCATGGAAATAGATATTCAAATACTAATGTCATTTCACAAACATGATTTAATTGATTATATTCATTACTTGAAAGGCATTTGTAGAATTCTGTTATATTCTCTCAATATTTGACTTTCACCCTCCTATTCTGCTAACCAGCTAATCAATTACAATTGAGGGTTAGATGGAAGGACCTCGTTTTCAGAGGTATATGAACTTTAAATGTGGAAGGTTATTCTGCATTTGCATCAAAGTCTGACAAATGTTATTGAAACTGAATGTTGAGTTCAGAAGATATATTCATTGCAAATTTGTAGGGAAATCAAGATCTAAGTTTTGTTTGACAGAGTGGAAAATTCATAGAGCCACTTGTGATTACTTATGATTCAAACAACAGAATGACTATCAGCAATATAGATTTTATATTTAAGAGCTGATTTTGTTGGATAATTTTAGGTTGAATTTATTAAGAAACATTGTCACGTTTGTAGTAAAACTAAGTTCCACAGCCATTCAACAGGCAATAATGGTGTTTGAGAACAATTCTCATTCAAAGAAAATTCAGTCTTAGTACTAAGCTCAAAAAATTAAAATGTAACTTTTCCACCATTAAGACATTAAACTGCTATAAGTTAGGATAATTCAGTATATTCACCTTTTAATTCTGACAAAAATTCATGGAACTGATGGTATTTAAGTTCATAAGAGCGAGTAAGATACACCAAGGACAGTACTGGCTCAATAACTCATGAATGTTTTACACAAGTGCTTGCTGATTAATACTACAAAGAATAAAGATAGACTTTTAAAACCTTACATTTTAATAAGCCTTGTAAATTTCTCTAATAACCTTAGTAAATTTCTCTAAACTAATGGTATTTTTTATCACTGTCAGTTATAGCACATCTTAACAGATTCCACTTCAGACTGTAATCAATTAATGTTTTTTCAACTTCTTTGAAACTATTTTTATCTGCAGTTCCATGCAGGCTATTCTTAGGGGCCAATTCTTCAGTATATTCAAACATGGCATTGACTCATCAAATAAAAGACAACGAAGCAGTATCAACAACATCTGTCAATGTGTTAAGAGCCAAGAATATTGTTCAGAAAAGTCCCTTTAAATAAAATTATTAATGTTGTCAACGTTCTCAACTCTTCAAGCAATTATTCCTATGGAAAATCTAATAGTCTTAAACAAACTGATTAGACACAGTTCTTTGCTAATGCAATCATTCTTGATTTATTATACTTAAATCACTCTTAAATTAAAGGCTTTCCTTCCTTGGCTAACAAATGAGCCACTAAGAAGCTTAAATTATAGGCTCATTTTGACTTTTTATCTTTGTGAAGAAATTCTGCTTAAGGAAACATTCCATTTTTTTAATTAATTTATCTGTTATCTTTCTTTGAGTGGGAAATATTGTGATGACTGCTTAGTCTTGTAAAGTTAGTATACACTGATTTTAATAACACTATATTTTTTCAAAACAGCTATACTGTTATTAAAAAATAAATTGAGTGCTTTTCCATTGAACTTAAGAACAGAATAATCTACAATGTGCTGCGCTTTAAAAATGTTACATTTTTTTTTAAAATTTTATTTTATTTTTAAACTTTACATAATTGTAAAAGCCCATTTTTCTCTCTTTTATTTTCAATGTTTTGATGTAAGGCATATGCACTGGTAATAAAGATAAAATAAAATATCATGGTATGGTGATATTTGTGGCACTTCAAATGCTATTGGGTTATAACTGTGTCACTGAAATTTATGGTGAGCTGAACAACAGTGAGAAGCAGTGAGAGCACCATATTTGGTATTTATTGCAATAATTTAACTTGGTCGTTGTAGAAGTAAAAGTAGCCATAGACAGTACCCAAGCAAATGAACATGACTATTCCAATAAAACTTAATGGGCATTGAAGTTGGAATTTCATATAATTTTTACATGTCACAAAATATTATTATTTTGCTTTTTTTCCAGTTGTTTAAAAATGTAAAATCTACACTTGGTTCAGCATCTCCATGCTTGGCTTGTGAGCTGCTGCCCTGATCTGTATAGTAAATTACTTTATAGAAAAATTCTTCTACCATCAAATTCACCTCACAGTGCAGGAATACATCTGAGATATTGCATGTTTGGTTCCAGACCACCACAATAAATATGGCAATAAAGTGAGTCACACACTTTTTTTTTTTAGTTTCCCTGTCTATTAGATGTACAAAAGTATTATGTCTTAAAACTTAATTTTAAAAAATAGTTTATTGCTAAAAAATACTATCATCTGAGTCTTTAGCAAGTTATAGTAGTCACATTAAAATCACTGATCAAAGCTCTCCACAACAAATATAATAAAAATGAAAAGGCTTGAAACACTGATAGAACTACCAAAATGTGATGGAGATGGCAAGTAAGCAAATGCTTTTGGAAAAATAGTACCAGTACACTTACTCAATGCAGGGTTGCCACAGACCTTCAGTTTGTGAAAAATACAATGTCTGCAAAGGACGGTAAGTCAAAGTGCAATCAAACGAGGGATGCCTGGATACTAGATCTTGCCTTCATTTATGTGTGAGAAAAAATGTGTATGTGAATGTTTGTCACTATAAACTGGTTCTAAGAACAATTACCAGAAAACATTAAGGAATTTCACATAGATTCAGATATTGTTTTCTAATATTCTTTTCCGCTAAAAAGAACCAGAGCTTCTAGGAGAAATAGTTACTTCTAGGGCTGTGGCAGGGAAAATATAGATGAGCCTGGAGCCTGTAGTAGGAGCAGGAAACAAGAAAGTACTAAAATAATGTGATGTGTGTCAAAGGGGCTTAGGTAGGGTCAATTGGAATTGTTCTCAGTGGCCATAACTGGAAAAATTTGAACAATAAAATAATGTAGTGTTGGATTTTACTCAAAGTATAATAAGTCTCCATGAGTCTATATTGATAGAAATAGATAAAGTGGGGATGAGAGACAAATCTCCCATACAGAGAATTCCAAAAAAATTATGTAGGTAGTCTCCCCCTCTCAAGGAAGTAGAACATAGCTCCCCACCCAATACCTGTGGGCTGGGAAGAGTGATTCTTTTCCAAAGGGCAAAGAGACTTAACTTTCCAGTGGAGAAACATAGCAAACTCTACCTAAACCAGATGATGAAGGTCAACATCATCGGTGATATGCCATATCACTGATGGCATATTGATGGCATATTGATGGTGTGTACCCTTGATACAGTTGATGAGAATGGCACTCTACCTCTGTGATTGTGCTTCCAAAACTCATAACTTTCGTCCCATAAGAAAAATATTCTACCATAAAAGTTTATGTAGAAAAAATAAGACACTCAAATTCAGGCACATGCCATTTGATTTCTCTTAAACTTTTGGAATGATAGCAGAATCTTGACATGATTGTGTTCAGAGTATATAGCAGGGCTTGAGCCAGTGGCGTTGTTTTTCCAGCAGCACAGTCCTCATGTGGTGTGAGAGGCCAGGCATGTGGCTGCTGAATTATGGAAGATACACATGCAACCAATTAGATGAATATAGTTTAGTGAATGAACTCTCTGTGGTTCGAAAAAAAAAAAAAAAATATAAGCAAAAGTTAGATTCTACAGTTCTTACCAGTAGCTGGGTTCTAAAAGCACTTAGACCTTTTGTATTTCCAGGGGAAAGGGCATGCAGTTGTACCTCATCTGACATTTTTGCTCTCTTGGCCTGATTTCAAACTTACTGTATTTACTTTAAGTGGGATTTATTTTTGTTCTGCTTTGTTTGTTAAACATGACTTTCTTAGTTACAGTAACATGATCTATTGGACTTAAATGAACCCCTGAAATGAAAACTGAGTTTCTACTTTTACTGAAATCTGACTCCCAAAAGGAGGGTGATGAAGATTGTTTTGACAAGACAGGCAACTGATTGTTGTTATTATCATTTAGTTGCTAAGTTGTATCTGACTCTTTGCAACCTCCTGGACTGTAGCCCGCCAGGCTGCTCTGTCCATGGGATTCTCCAGGCAAGACTACTGGAGTGAGTTGCCATTTCCTACTCCAGGGGATCTTCCAGACTCAGGGATGGATCCTGCATCTCCTGCATTTGCAGGCAGGTTCTTTACCACTGAGCCACCAGGGAATCCCCAGGCAACTAATTATTGGTAGATAAATCACAGACTTCCTAATTGTCTTTAATTCATATTTATTTTACTGCATTATTTAAACATCTGGAGCATTCATTTGAGACTTTTATGCAGATGCTAAAACTTAGAAGGCTTGTTTGTGTTCTGAAATCCTTTGTAGTTCCACCTAGTATTAAAGGAGGGAATGTCACCACAGAAGTGTCAGCTTTGATCAACAGCATAATTAAACTGGAATGTGAAACACGAGGACTTCCGATGCCTGCTATTACTTGGTATAAGGATGGCCAGCCAGTCATATCCAGCTCACAAGCACTTTATGTTGAAAAAGGACAATTTCTTCATATTCCTCGAGCACAGGTCTCTGATTCAGCAGCATATAAGTGTCTAGTAACCAATGTTGCTGGAACTGCTGAAAAATCATTCCATGTGGACGTCTATGGTAAGGAAAACATGTATGTTTTTATTATGTGCTTTCTGCCTATGCTTCCTAATACACCGACATCCAGTTTGTTCACTGATAAATCCCTGCTGGTTTGTGTTGTCTTCTATATTCATGGATTGAAATTGGAAGAATTTGTCCCATGATTTGGAAAAAAGTTTTAAGAAACTAAGGTTAGTAAGAAGTGATCATTCATTCAGTCAATCATTTGCCTTTGGCTCCTAGGAATCTAGACCATTTGATTTTTATGGAGAAGGTAAAGTAGTTCTTAGGACTAAGATCATTCTCTCTAGTTTGTCCTTTGTAAACCAGACATGGTATATAGAGTAACCCACAATATTTAGAACAGTAGGTAAGCAGAACCAAGAAATTCTTTCCTCAGTAGCTTAGTGGGGGAGGGACATGACTATAGTTTGACTATAGTTCCTATAGTCAACCTGTGTGAGTGAAAAGAAAAATCCCCTTTATTTCATTAGGATTCCAAAGAATTGCCTGAAATATTGCTTTTTTCTGCCTCTAGTTCCTCCAGTGATTGAAGGTGACCTGGCTGAGCCTCTGAATAAGCAAGTGAAAGTTGCTCATTCACTGACCCTGGAGTGTAAAGCTGCTGGCAACCCTCCTCCAGTTTTAACCTGGTTGAAAGACGGTGTACCTGTGAAAGCCAGTGACAACATCCGCATAGAAGCTGGTGGGAAGAAACTAGAAATCACAAGTGCCCTAGAAGTCGATAGGGGACAGTATATATGTGTGGCTACGAGTGTGGCAGGAGAAAAGGAAATCAAATACGAAGTTGATGTCTTAGGTAAATGAGAAGGCCACCCCCTGTATTCTCGTATTCATAGCACAACCTGCCTTGTTTATGAAATGCTTTTGTGTTCGTGAAATAATCAAACAGTCTTAGAGAAGGTTTAGTTATCTCTTCAGCTCTGGACTACATATTACTGAATGGTGGATTGACCACCAGAGTCCCAAGATCTAAAAACCCACCTAAATCTTCCACTTATTCTGATAAGTACACTTTTAAATATATAGATGCATTTTTACATCTGTGACAATATCTGACTGCAGTGAGTGACAGCACAGTCTCTCACTGTGACCATGAGTAACATTTTTACATCTGTGACAGGATCTGTGCATTGAGTGACAACATGTCATGAACACTGCTAAACAAGAAACAGTCTGTGGACCTTGGGAAGTCATCATGTAGCTTGAGTCTCTCTTTCTTTATGAATTGAAACTTTCAATGCAGGCCCAATTTTTGAGGTTCCCTTATCTTATTCTTATGACAATAAACAACATAAGATATGAATCAACTATGTTCTCATAGCATCTGCAGTGCCATAGTGCTAGATCAGCTGAGAAAAATTCACAGTGTGTCAAAAGTATATTTATTGACCCTGGCAAATGCATATTGTAAAATGTATCTCAGAGTCCATTTCAAGTATCCTTCATGTACCAAATGACTGTGATACTTAACAGCCTTCTAAAGAACAACTTAGTGTTATTGCTTAATGGGATACTATATTTTCTCCTGTATACATTTCTTTGTATGTTTCATCCCTCTTTTTTTCTAGTGCCACCAGCTATAGAAGGAGGAGATGAAACGTCTTACTTCATTGTAATGGTCAATAACTTGCTGGAACTAGATTGTCAAGTGACAGGTTCTCCTCCACCAACTATCATGTAAGGGCTTTGGTATGTCTTCTAAATACCTCCCACTTTTTTATTTGAGAGTTTTAGAGCTATTTTGAAAGAGGTTCTATGTCACTAAAAAGTGATTGTATAAAGGTATACTGATTATATACCTCTTTTATTAAGATGTATTCTCTAATTGAGTTGGCCAAAGATTCATTTGGCAGAAGAAAGCTGAATCAGCTTTTTGGCTAACTCAATGCAAGGTAACTTTTATCTGATACTCACAGGGCCCATAAATCTGCTCCATTAGAGGGATTCATTATACGCTCTTAAAAATTACATTTTTAGTTCATAGAAACAGAATATTAAGCACTATCTGTCAGATCTTCTTGAAGCACTGAGATGTTTAATGAACAACTAAATTTAGAACAGTGTACCAGAAATATTAGGGAAATAGAGGAACTTAACATGAATATATGACTACCAATTTTTTTTTTCTCATTCCTTCATTCACAAAGTATTTCTTGAATACTTACTTTTCATTTCCAAGGTGATATGGGATATGCAAACAACAGATGCTCAACTAGTTGTTGAAATAAAATAGCTCCACACGTGATAATGGGCTTCTCTAGTGCCTCAGACAGTAAAGAATCTGCTTGCAATGAGGGAGACCTGGGTTCGATCCCTGGGTTGGGAAGATCCCCTGGAGGAGGAAATGGCAACCCACTCCAGTATTCTTACCTGGAGAATCCCACGGACAGAGGAGCCTGGTGGGCTACAGCCCATGGGGTCGCAGAGTCGGACGTGACTGAGTGACTAAGCACACACACATGACTATAGACTAAATGGAAAGTGATAACTCATGATAAACTAAAACTTATAAGATACCATATGATTTTAGAGTTTTGTTTTACAAATGTTTTAGGATTGTGTGTGTTTTGCTGGTTAATGTTATCTAAACATTGGAAGTGAGAGACAGGTAGGAGCATTTGCCTCTTTCTGTAGCCTGGCATTAATAGAAAAATGAAGACCTGTACACATAGTTCTTTGGTTTCCTGCAATATGCCAACTTCTTTTTAAACTTTTTCTTTTCCTGATTTGCAGTTTATTTCCTAGAATGAGCAAATGGGAAATTAGGCAAGTACATAATTGAGAATATATATATCATGCTCTTCTGTGCTGTGCTAAGTCGCTTCAGTTGTATCTGACTCTTTGCGACCCTAAGTACTGTAGCCCGCCAGGCTCCTCTGTCCATGGGATTCTCCAGGCATGAATACTGGAGTGGGTTGCCATGCCTTTCTCCAGGGAGTCTTTGCAACTCAGGGATTGAATCCGTGTCTCTTATATCTACTACATTAGGCAGGCGGATTCTTCACCACTAGCGCCACTTGGGAAGCCCAAATATACGTGTACACATATATAAATATATGAGTCCAATATACATTAGTAAATGCAGTTTCTCCAAGATAGATAGAGTGGTTGGTTGATGACTTAGGAATGCAGTTATTTAAAGTATATCTCCAGACTTCTTTTTGCTCTGTTTCTGTAGGTGGCTGAAGGACGGCCAGCTCATTGATGAAAGAGATGGATTCAGGATCTTACTAAATGGACACAAACTGGTTATTGCCCAGGCTCAAGTGTCAGACACAGGCCTTTATCGGTGTGTAGCAACAAACACTGCTGGAGACCACAGGAAGGAATTTGAAGTAACTGTTCATGGTATGCTGAAGAAGGGACAGGAACATTTCACTGAAAATTCATTTATGCATCGTTTCAGTGTCTAATTCAGATTGTGACTCATTAATCTGGATAAATCTTGAATTGTGGAAAGTAGTACAAATTTGGATGTGAATTTGGATGAAAATTTGAGTTAAATAATGGAAAATTTTAAGGCACTTTACTAACACGGACGATTTAACCATTTGATAACCATGTGAATGAATTGAGATGGAGTTTAAATGGTAGGAGGTATATTCTACACAGCATGCAAGGGTCTGAGCAATGAGATCAAAGAAGATAGAAAAGATAGGTAGCAAATGTCAAGTAAATGGGGGTTATAAGCATTCAAGCTTTCAGCCAAAACAGAAGGGAGTGTGAATAAAGTCATTTTCAGAAATGGAGGCTGAAGGTATGATGCGGGATCCAGGGCACATAATTGCATCCTTAGAACTGGCATAATAGGGTTAGAATCATTAATGACAGCAGCAAACCTCTGCCAGGGTATTATGTATCTCATTTGCTAGTCGTCCTTGGGAAGGGAAGGACTGGAATAAGAAACTGGAGAGCCTTTGGAAGCTACAAGCAGAGGTTTCTATGAACATCAGTTTCATTCTTCCCAGGCAGACTGGTTTTTTCCCCACTTTTTCAATCCCATGATAGAATATAGCCAGTCCCGTTCCTCACTGTCAGTTCCAGTTCTTGAGGGAGGAAATCTGGCAAGCCCAGCTTAACTCAGATTACCATCCTGGATTTAATCAGCCCTGCTGGGGACAGATTCATGTGGTATAATTATGGGTACTGGAAACGCACTCTGATTTAATGAGGCAGTTCTGGAGAAATGGAAGGTCATAATACATTAGGAAAACAGACCAAAAGGTTGTAAGCCAAACATACATATGGATTGCAGTTGCTGTAAACACGCTTTACTTATTCTTTGGAGAATTAGAGATCCTACTTCAGAAATAAGTAACTCTAAAATTGCTAAAAATGATATATGAAGTGCATGGGTGAATTTATTTTGTTGTTTGTTATTTTGTCATCTTTTCCTTTCTAAATTTTAAACTTTCAAGTTCTGGATCTTTAAGTGTTGAGCCTACTGATTATGGTTTTTGTTCCCTCTCTCCCTCTGTCCCCTCCTCAACTTTCTTTTTTCTTCCTTCTTTCCTTCCTTCCTTCTCTTCTCTTTCCCTTAAATCTAGTTCCTCCAACAATCAAATCCTCAGGTCTTTCTGAGAGAGCTGTACTGAAGTACAAGCCCATCACCTTGCAGTGCACAGCTAATGGCATTCCGAATCCATCTATTACATGGTTGAAAGATGGACAGCCTGTCAACACTGCCCAAGGGAACCTCAAAGTAAGTATGAACATTATTATGTTGAAGATGAGAAAGCTATATAAAGAGCTGTCATATTCTCTTTTCTTAGTTATAGGTTTTCCTGTTGGACAGATTTTGCGGGAAATGCACTAAAATATTATGTGTTGGCCTTAGGCTTGTTTAGAATTTAGCTTAATATTTTGACTCGAAAAATGGAATTAAAGACTAATAACTTTAACAGTGATGTTGATTTTAACATGGTGGTCGTTATTTGTACTATCTCAACGTATGCCTGTTTTACGTGATAAAAAAAACCAGTGTCCCATAGATGAACAGTTTATCAGTACTAAGTCAGAGTATCAGAAATATGTTCACCTTTGACTAGGATTAAGGTGGAATTATAACTACATAAGCCTAGGTGAAATTTGTCTTGGAAAATATAGTTTAGTTTATAATCTTCAAGATGGCAGAGACCAGTCTCTATGAGTAAGTTCGTTTCTGTATCTTTCATACTGAGTATAAGTGAAGTGAAGTCGCTCAGTCGTGTCCGACTCTTTGCAATCCCATGGACTGTAGTCTACCAGGCTTCTCTGTCCATGGGATTTTCCAGGCAAGAGTACTGGAGTGGGGTGCCATTTCCTTCTCCAGGCATACTGAGTATAGTCCCTGGTATATAATTATAGTCAGTACATATTTGTTGAATTAAGAGATGAGTAGATTGTAAACTTCAGTGATTTAAATGATGCATTTAAAATAATAGATTTTGCTTCTAAGATCAGATTAATTGACTAAACGGGCTTGCACTTTGCTTGAGAGAAGTTTCGGTAATGAGGGATATGCAAAGTTCTTTTCCTGGCAGAAGTGATCTGTTCATTTATTATTCCTATTCCAAATCTAGTGGAATTAATCTCACACATTTTGTGCTAACAAAAGATTTAATACATATCCTTCTATCATAGTGCAGGTAAACAACTGCTTACCTGTGAGACAGATATTTATCAGATAATCATACAAAAGTATAATTGGAGATAGGGATGAGTAATTTTAAGAGAGAGTTTAGAGAGGTTTAAGAACAGATAATAAGAAATGCTGCCTTTGAGCCTGTGTGGTTTGCAACCCCTGGAGCTTCCCCGGTGTAATCTGAAACCACCCCCCTATTCAGAGGGGAAAGAGAGACCTCAGAAAGAGTCACAGCACTCTAGATTGGTAGCGGCAGATTTAATAAGCAAGGGAACTTACTTTCCAGGCTTGTCTTGAATGTCTGTAAGATGAGTACATCTCCTTACCTGCCTACCAAATCTTAAAACTTTATATAGAGGCCCTAACTAGGTTTAGTCGCATATCCGTTCAGATGGTCTCAACAGCACACTAATATCTCAAGGCTATATCCCTGGGCAGTGTCTAGCACTGGGGAGGCAGATGGAATGCACATTCCAAACATGAGAAGTTCAGGAGCCTCCAAATGCTTGAGTCCAGCTCACAGGTCATGCAGGCGGTCACATCCTCTCAACGACCTCTTCCAAAAGCATGAGGGTGATTTATGAAGAAAGTCTGTAAGCAGAAATCTGAAGAACATATGGAGTTAAATGGAAACATTAATAGAAGAGAGCTGAGTAGAATCTTTCAGAGAAGATGTTCGTGGGCAAACAAAGAGCAGTATGACACCTTTTGAGAACCTGAAAGCAAGCCATTGGCTTAGGGAAGTAAGAGCAAGGGAGAAATGATATTAGAGAAGATCAGAGGATGAGTGGAAAGTATTCGAGTAATATTAATGTTTTTATTTTCACTTTAAAGCAATGGGAGATTTTTGAACAGTTTTAAGAGAAAAATGTTTCTTTTGGGTGGAGGGAGGTGGGGAGGCAAGAATACTAGAGTGGGTTGCCATTCCTTTCTCCAGGAGATCTTCCTGACCCAGGGATTAAACCCAAGTCTCCCGCATTGTAGGCAGATGCTTTACTGTCTGAGCTACCAGGGAAATATTGGTAGCTCTTTCCAGGGAAAGAGCAATATTGCATAGGAACCTGGAATGTTAGGTCCATGAATCAAGGCAAATTGGAAGTGGTCAAACAGGAGATGACAAGAGTGAACGTTGACATTCTAGGAATCAGCGAACTGGAATGGGTGAATTTAACTCAGATGACCATTATATCTACTACTGTGGGCAGGAATCCCTTAAAAGAAATGGAGTAGCCATCATGGTCAACAAAAGAGCCCGAAATGCAGTACTTGGATGCAATCTCAAAAACAACAGAATGATCTCTGTCCGTTTCCAAGGCAAACCATTCAATATTACAGTAATCCAAGCCTATGCCCAACCAGAAACGCTGAAGAAGCTGAAGTTGAACGGTTCTATGAAGACCTACAAGACCTTTTAGAACTAACACCCAAAAAAGATGTCCTTTTCATTATAGGGGACTGGAATGCAAAAGTAGTAAGTCAAGAAAACACCTGGAGTAACAGGCAAATTTGGCCTTGGAATACGGAATGAAGTAGGGCAAAGGCTAATAGAGTTTTGCCAAGAGAACACACTGGTCATAGCAAACACCCTCTTCCAACAACACAAGAGAAGACTCTGCACATGGGCATCACCAGATGGGCAACACCAAAATCAGATTGATTATATTCTTTGCAGCCAAAGATGGAGAAGCTGTATACAGTCAGCAAAAACCAGACTGGGAGCTGACTGTGGCTCAGATCATGAACTCCTTATTGCCAAATTCAGACTGAAATTGAAGAAAGTAGGGAAAACCACTAGACCATTCAGGTATGCCCTAAATCAAATCCCTTATGATTATACAGTGGAAGTGAGAAATAGATTTAAGGGACTAAATCTGATAGATAGAGTGTCTGATGAACTATGGACTGAGGTTCATGACATTGTACAGGAGACAGGGATCAAGACCATCCCCAGGGAAAAGAAATGCAAAAAAGCAAAATGGCTGTCTGGGGAGGCCTTACAAAAAAACTGTAAAAAGAAGAGAAGCGAAAAGCGAAGGAGAAAAGGAAAGATATAAACATCTGAATGCAGAGTTCCAAAGAATAGCAAGAAGAGATAAGAAAGCCTTCCTCGGCAATCAATGCAAAGAAATAGAGGAAAACAACAGAATGGGAAAAACTAGAGATCTCTTCAAGAAAATTAGAGATACCAAAGGAACATTTCATGCAAAGATGGGCTCAATAAAGGACAGATGATATGGACCTAACAGAAGCAGAAGATATTAAGAAGAGGTGGCAAGAATACACAGAAGAACTGTACAAAAAAGATCTTCACAGTCCAGATAATCACAATGGTGTGATCACTCACCTAGAGCCAGCCATCCTGGAATGTGAAGTCAAGTGGGCCTTAGAAAGCATCACCACGAACAAAGCTATGGAGGTGATGGAATTCCAGTTGAGCTATTCCAAATCCTGAAAGATGATGCTGTGAAAGTGCTGCACTTAATATGCCAGCAAATTTGGAAAACTCAGCAGTGGCCACAGGACTGGAAAAGGTCAGTTTTCATTCCAATCCCAAAGAAAGGCAATGCCAAAGAATGCTCAAACTACTGCACAATTGCACTCATCTCACACGCTAGTAAAATAGTGCTCAAAATTCTCCAAGCCAGGCTTCAGCAATATGGGAACCGTGAACTTCCAGATGTTCAAGCTGGTTTTAGAAAAGGCAGAGGAACCAGAGATCAAATTGCCAACATCTGCTGGATCATGGAAAAAGCAAGAGAGTTCCAGAAAAACATTGATTTCTGCTTTATTGACTATGCCAAAGCCTTTGACTGTGTGGATCACAATAAACTGTGGAAAATTCTGAAAGAGATGGGAATACCAGATCACCTGACCTGCCTCTTGAGAAACCTATATGCAGGTCAGGAAGCAACAGTTAGAACTGGACATGGAACAACAGACTGGTTCCAAACAGGAAAAGGAGTGCGTCAAGGCTGTATGTTGTCACCCTGCTTATTTAACTTCTATGCAGAGTACATCATGAGAAATGCTGGACTGGAAGAAGCACAAGCTGGACTCAAGATTGCTGGGAGAAATATCAATAACCTCAGATATGCAGATGACACCACCCTTATGGCAGAAAGTGAAGAGGAACTCAAAAGCCTCTTGATGAAAGTGAAAGAGGAGAGTGAAAAAGTTGGCTTCAAGTTCAACATTCAGAAATCTAAGATCATGGCATCTGGTCCCATCACTTCATGAGAAATAGATGGGGAAACAGTGTCAGACTTTATTTTTTGGGGCTCCCAAATCACTACAGATGGTGATTGCAGCCATGAAATTAAAAGACGCTTACTCCTTGGAAGGAAAGTTATGACCAACCTAGATAGCATATTGAAGAGCAGAGACATTACTTTGCCAACAAAGGTCTGTCTAGTCAAGGCTATGGTTTTTCCAGTAGTCATCTATGGTATGGGTGTGAGAGTTGGACTGTGAAGAAAGCTGAGTGCCAAAGAATTGATGCTTTTGAACTGTGGTGTTGGAGAAGACTCTTGAGAGTCCCTTGGACTGCAGGGAGATCCAACCAGTCCCTTCTGAAGGAGATCAGCCCTGGGATTTCTTTGGAAGGAATGATGCTAAAGCTGAAACTCCAGTACTTTGGCCACCTCATGCAAAGAGTTGACTCATTGGAAAGGACTCTGATGCTGGGAGGGATTGGGGGCAGGAGGAGAAGGGGACAACAGAGGATGAGATGGCTTGATGGCATCACCGATTTGACGGACGTGAGTTTGAGTGACTTCTGGGAGTTGGTGATGGACAGGGAGGCCTGGCATGCTTCAATTCACGGGGTGGCAAAGAGTCGGACATGACTGAGTGACTGAACTGAACTGAACAGAGAGAAAAATGACATGAGCAGGCTTACATTTTCAGGAGTTACCTAGGCCTTTTTGGAGAAAGAATTAAGGAGTCAAGAGTAGATATGTGGAAATCAGTTGAACTTATTTATTTTTGTCTAGGAGAGAAAAGATAGAAATTTGGACTCATACTGGCCACAGAAGTGAAGATACATGGATATATTTGATAGTTATTTACTGGTTAAATCATTAGGGCTTGATTATAGATTGTTGATAAAAGGTGAGGAAGTGGAGAATATGAAGAAAAACTAGTAGGAATCTAGTATACACAAGTGCATAGACAGTGATGCCATCCAGTGAAAAAGGAGATTTTGGAGGCAGATAAGTTTGAGGGGAAAAAACTATGAGTTTTAGACTTTTCAGAGTTAATATGATTTTGAAATAAATGGGGATACCAGGGAAATCATGGAATATATGGTCTTGGAGCTCAAAGGATCGCTGGAGATATTGATGCATTATGATACTTGAAACTCATGGACAGGGATGACTTAATTCAAGGGCAGCATAAAGAGTGAGAAGAAACAGGAGATAAAACTGATGTAACGCAGTCTTAAGAAATTATGGCACTTTTTAAAGGCCACGTGTGAAAGTCCAGAAGTGAATATAAGTATGTGAATGTGCTGGTTGCAATGTTTAGTACAGTATTGCTGGAGAAGAAGTTAAGTGGGAGTGTACAAGGCAGTGTATGGAGAGATCATCTGGGGTCAGAATGTGGTGAGCCTGGAAGGCTTTCCTGAGCTCCAGTTTCGTTTTGGACAAAGTGGTGAGCCATGCATGAGCTTTGAAGGGGGACTGGTAAAAGGATCAAATTTGCATTTTACACAAATTATTCTGGCAACAGTATGCAAGGCAGATTAACAGTTTGGGAGGCTGGAGACACTGGAATATAAATTAAGGAGCTGTTATAATCCCACAGTGGCTGTGAGAATGGAGACAAGGGATCTGAGAAACATAGCATTGTCTAAGTACTGGGAGAGTCACAGTGGCCTCTGAAACCCAGATGACCTGTGCCATTCAACAAGACATGACATGAGAATTAGGTTCAGAAATATGGGGAAAACAGTTGTAAGCTTTGCTTTGGATGTGTTACATTTCATATGCTAACTTGTCCAGCAGACAGTTGGAAGCTCAGGAGAGAAGTTGAGGCCAGTGCTGTAAATGTAGGAGCCTGCGCAGGATTCTTCATTGAAGACATGGGTTTGGATGAAAACTATCTGAAAGCCAAGTTCCCTGTTTATGGGACAGGAGGAGGAAACAGGTTCTGTAGTCTACTAAGAAAGTCAGAGAGTGAGAACTGAGGGAGTACTGTCTCTCAGCTACCAGAAAGCAGAGTGATTGAAGGAGTAGGAAGCCCACAGTGCCAAATGCTGTAGTATGAGCTCACTGCCTAGACTGCTCGATGCTGTGAGTGGAACTTACTGATGGGACTTCCCTGCTGGTCCAGTGCTTGGGACTTTGCTTTCCAATGCGGGGGTTCAGTCTCTAGTTAGGGAGCTATGATCCCGCATGCCTCAGGGCTGAAAAAAACAAAACATAAAGCAGAAGCAATCTTGTAACAAATTCAATAAAGACTTTAAAAATGGTCCATGTCAAAAGAAATCTTTAAAAAGGAAGTTACTGCTAAGCCCTGAATAATCCGTTTCAAAGTGTAACCACAGAATCACTACTTCTAAAATGGTGGAGGCCAGTTGTCATGTGCTTAGGAAGGAAATAAGGAAAACCAGACAGGAGGAAATTTATCTGCATTTCCATTACTCATATTTTATAATTTTTATTGTTTTTCTGGCCCCTGTGACCATTTAATCAAAAAAGATTGTTGTTTTAAAACTATTTATGAAGTGTTATATAAATATAACCATGTTTTTTTTTTCAAATAGCTCCATTTTCATCACATACCTCATAGTTGCATTGCTAAAGCCTTTTTATTCAGTGGACTTTTATGACTATACCAGCAGGCTGGCCTTAGGTAACTTCGTGTTTTCCAATGCGTAAGAAAAGCTTTTCCATCAAAATAGTCTGTTTTCCTGTACATGATGAAGTGATCTGGCTCTAATTTGTCAAAAGGTAATTAAGATACCAGCATAAAAATATAATTAGATATTATAAACTTAAATGGGTTTGTGTCTTCAGCAAGTATTTTCAAGTCCACATGTAAAGTCCAGAATGCTGCTATATTTTCTGATCCCAATTAGATACAGTCTTCTGGTCGACTTCTACAAATTGCCAAAGCCCTGATGGAAGATGCTGGCAGATACACGTGTGTGGCTACCAATGCAGCTGGAGAAACACAGCAGCACATTCAACTGCATGTACATGGTAATGGCACCTCCATGTCTTAACAAAAGAGCATTTCTTTTAAAAAAAAAACATTGGGCTCGTTTTTATTGAATTGTAATGTAAAAGAAATGAGGGTTTATTTTAGTCTGTATGAGAAAAGTATATAGTTTACATTATGGTCATTACTCATTGAAGATCTTCAGTTTTCATGTTGTCAAATAGACAAGCTAGAGCTCATAAACACACACACCACCTTGTGTTTTAATTGTTTGAATTCTGTCAGCTGATAGCTTTGTACAGATAACTTTTGTTGAAAAACCAGAAGTTGCAGGTTTTTTCCTTCGCATTGTCTATGATTATCTTGCCTGCCTAAAAGATGAATGTTTTGAAGCTAGACATGAGTAGAACCTATCTTTGGCTGAGGATCTTCCCTCGTGTACTTTAGTAAAAAGTCTGAGTGGCCATGGAATGCCTCATGAATACTGCAGCTTCGCAGTAAACTTGAAAGACTCCTGAACTGTCATTGTGAGACTTCACATCTGTAGAGGTTCATCAGAAAGGACCAAGAATTGAACGTCTGGACTTTCCTAATTCAGCCAAGGATATTTACAGAGAGCTAGCGAAGATCTCCTTGTACACTTTATTCATTTTCTCTAATTCATGTGATTGCTTGTTAAGCCTTTTATTCATTCATTCCATCCATTCATTCATATATTCACCCCATATTTACTGAGTGATCTAAACCTGAAATAACACCCCAGCATTTAGCTTAACTCCAGGTATATAGTAGGAAGTCAATAAATGTTTGACAAATGAAAGAGTAAATAATAAGTGAATGAAAAAATTTTGTGTGAACATTGAATTCTTCTAATCTGTTTCTTTACATGTTTTCTTTTAATTAAATCACCCAGTTAAAAAATTAAAATGATCAATTCTCTAAATGTTTCCAATAAACCCACTTTATTCTTTCCCCCGTTTTTCAGATATGAATATGACTTATCATATACACAAACTATATTTCTTAGAGGACCTTTAGTTTTTCATTGAATAATTAACTTAATGATCAATATCTGACTGTAACCATTTTGGAATTGTCTCACCATGCTTGAGGGTTAGGGGACAGATTGACCGTGCTCTTCCTTAAGTTGCCTTGAATTTACCTCATTCCTTGTGAGGCCTCTGTATGTTTCCAGTATTCTTTGGCAGCTGTCTCCAGCATTTACTCAGACCTCAACTTCCATCTAAGAGTGTGCTGGGGGTGGGCTTGCTCTCCCCAGTTTTCCTGCCCTGAGTCTCCTTGTCTCCTTTTTGTATAGATTATTTATCTTCTCCTTTCCAATAGCTTCAGTCCTAATCTGGTCTCCCATTGCTGGCTAAGAGGAAGCAGTTGAGTAGGATAGCATGATATGTTGCCATCATCTCAGGCACTGGACTGATGCTAACTTTGGTTTAAATTCTTTGTTAACCATGATTTGTATAACTTTGAGCAAGCTACTTAATTAATCTGAGTATCTGACTTGAAGAGTGCTTTTGAGGTTTAAAGGTTTTAGATATAATATTATCTCCCACTTCTACTCTTTCAGAAGCTGTCCAGAAAAGAGAAGTTATTTGTTCTCTAGACTGCTTTAAATTACTTAAATGAAAACTCTGTAGTGAAGAAGAGAACATGTCCCCAGAACTGGGAAGAACCAGACCTCAGTATTTGGGGCTCCCAGGCTTGTATTCATAAAAATCATATGTATTGCTTTTTAGAAATACATCTTTCTGGATGCTTTCCCACATCTCATGAAACAGCATCTCTCATGCAAGTAATCTGAGCCTTTACATGGAAAAACATTGGCCCAGACTGTAAAGACTGGTCTAGAGACTTGCCAGTGTAGTCAAGACTGACTGAAGACTAGAGTCCGTGAAAGAACTCGAGTATATCATCAAACACAGGGCAACAACAGAAAAGAAAAAAGCAGATCCAATATCTGAGAAAACACAAGTCTATCAACATACTATCTAACTATGGTAACAAAATACATGTTAGCAAGAGATTCAATTAGAGTACACAAGTAGAAAATCCTCAGAGACAAGGAGAAGGAGGCTGGAGGATATCTGGGTTAGTGTGAAAAAAGGGAAACACAAGGTTGGTGATTGTAAGGATTTTTTTAAAAAACTACCAGACTAGTTAGAAAATAGAAAAGTCTTCTTGATATGAATTACCATAGAATAGAAGTAAGATATATTACTAGCTGAAAATGTTTCCCCTAATAGGATCTTGACTTGTCTGGATAACATTTCATCAACCTGAAGGAAGAATAAATGATGAAGTGAACTTCTAATCTAATATTGATCATGATCAACCTGGAGGAAGTAGTTAACATGACATGTGACAGGAATATGAACAGAAAGTGATGTATCATCTTGGCCTTCATGATGGCTGTGTCACATTGGAGGGACATGGTGCCAGACTTGATCCTGTCCTCTTTCATATTTGTATTCATAATTTCAGGGAGAATTGGAGATGTTAAAAAAGATGTAGGAATTTCTAAGGGATTAGTTGGTGGATTTCACAAAGACCTCAGAGGTTAAAAATGACAAATTAATCTGAGGCAAAAAAATTGCATAAGAATAGGGAGAGAGTGGTTAAAGATACCACACATTGAATTACTTGAGATATTAATGACTCTCTCTAATTATTAATTTGATAATTCAATTTTGTAATAAAGCTAAGAAGTCAGTAATAGAAGTTTGTAGTAGCCTGCTTATACTCTTGCTTTCTGAGTGCTTCCAAAGTATTATATATAAGTCTGGTGCTGTATATTAAGAGGGACATTGAAAAATCTATAGGCAAAGCAACTGTCATTTAATTATTTCTTTTATTATTTAACCAATCCTATAGCTGTTTTTCAAATTAGGATTTGTTTTAATCCCAGGACTAACACACTCAGCAAGTGAGTCTTTTGTATCCATACAATTGTCATCCAAAAGTATTCAGTCCTAAGAAACTCAGCTTTCAACATGCTTATTATTTTGCTTTTCTATAAAAAAGGAGTGTAGATGCTTCCATCGTTCTCAAACATGGAAAAAAGGGTTTCCAAAAGGTGGAGTAAGGGTGCATGGTCTCCTGGACTGGAAATGAAGTCATGATCACGAGAAGGGGAACATTCTTATGATCCCCTGGGTTTTCCAAGGGAAGTTCTATTATAGACGGCAGAGGCTCTCAGTAGGTGGTCCTTTTGATGATCAAAGTTTCATAATTCTTGAAGTTCTAATTCTCTAGACCAAACTATGAAATTATATTTAAACCTCAAATACTTGCCAAGTGAGACAGATGTTTCCACAAACAAATGATTCTTTGGGGTCTAATGGCCCAAGCATTCGTCTGCACGTAATTATTTTCTAGCCAAAATCAACCAAGGTCAAGCACCCAGAAGTAGAATATTGTAGTGAAAAGCTTTGAACTGGATAATACACTCCAAGTATTATCCAGAGGACAGTGGGCTTAGATGCTAACTTTTTAAAAGCTTAGTTTTCTCATCTGTAAAATGGAAAGGATGAAGATAATACCACAATCAGGGAAGTTGTTCTGAGGAATCAATGCAAGACTAGACATGAAAAATATAGCCTGGTGTCTGGTTCCTGGTCATCATCTGTAAATAGCAGCTTAATGACTGTTTTGGCCAAACACGTATTTGGCTTCTGGCCCTGCTCATTACACCAACATTTTAACAAATATATCTAATGTCCTGCTGTCTTTACTGCTGGCCAGGAACTATTTTGTGTCTGTATTACTTGTCTGGCTAAAACATTAGTAGAGCACCCTTCATTTTATTATTTGGATGTATTTGCTTGGCTAAAATATGCTAACACCCACTTAAATTTTTTTTTTCTATATCATTTTTGTGTTTTGTGTAATAGCTCACTTGTGGCCTAGAGGAACTTGAGAATATTGTAGAGAACTTTTATCTTTTAAAGGATAACTTTAGTTCAGGGCTCTACTATGCTATTTTCTTGGTATTGGTGAATATATTATTCATTGTATTATAATTTTCTTGGTTAGGGAGTCTCCAAGGCACTTTTGATCAGTTATATATTAATTCAAATTTTACCATGATTTTAAAAAAATGAATTAATGTCTCTGAATGATTAAAGTAATAGCAAAATTTAGACCCACAATATGTTCAGAGGAAGGTGTTTTGATTTTGGCATGATACATGCCTGGAGCCTTTAGAAGAAAGCAAGCCAGTAAGTCGAATAGAGTTCAATCTTCTACTTGGAGTATACAGTATGCAGACATCTTATTGTTATCACAAAATATTATTACCTTACTAATTCTTCTTCTACAACAGTGTTCACCTAAATTCAGTATTCCAAAACCATCTCTTTGTGCAGAAAGGGAATAATAATATTTATATTTTTATTTAGTTTTTATGTTAAATGAACAAGCACCCTTTATTGAAGAGGCTAATCTTTCCCCAACTGAATGGCTTGGCATGCTTTTTGAAGTCATTTGATTGTACATGTAAGGGTTAAATTTCTCTAAAATCAATTCTGTTCCATTGCCTAATTGTGATTCTTATAACAGTACCACTCTGTCTTTTATTCTTTTTTCCCCAGCTTTATCGAGATATAATTGATGAATAAAATTCTATACATTTTAAGTGTACCAGGGGATGATTCAATGTATGTATACTTTGTGAAATATTATTACAATCAAATTAACACATCCACCATTTTACACAGTTACTATTTTTGTGTGTGTAGTGAGAACATTTAAGATCTACTGTGTTACCAGTACAGTATTTAGAAGTACAATAGTCACCATGGTGTACATTAGACTTCCAGAACTTGATCTTGTAAATGAAGGGTTGTACCTTTGACCAGTATCTCCCCATTTCCCCCACCCCCCAGCCCCTGGTACCACCATTCTATTCTCAGGTTCTATGAGTTCAACTCTTTAAATTCCACATAGAAGTGAGATCATATAGTATTTATTTTTCTCTGTCTGGCTTATTTCACTCAGCATAAGGTCCTATAGTGTCATTCAGGTTGTTTTAAGTGACATAATTTCCTGCCTTCTTGTGACTAAGAAGTATTCCGTCTGTCTGTCTCTCTCTCTATATATATATAATGTATAACAGTGCATATAATAAACACACAGAGGGAATGAGAGAGAGAAAGACAGCATCTTCATTATCCATTCATGTATCTATGGACACTTAGATTGTTTCTATGTCTTGGCTTTTTTAAATAATGCTGCAATGAACATGGGAGTTATAGATATCTTTGAGATACTGATTTTATTTGCTTCAGATATATAACCAAATATGGGATTGCTGGACCATATGGTAGTTCTATTTTTAACTTTTTTGAGGAAAGTTCATGCTGTTTTCTAGTGGTCATTACCATTTACATTCCTACTGAGAGTGTACGAATTTCTTTTTTTCCACATTCTCACTAACGCTTGTTATTGCTTGTATTTTTTATAACCATACTAATGGGTGTGAGGTGATAATTCACTTGTGATTTTGATTTACATTTCCCTGATAATTAGTGATGGTGAGCTCCTTTTCTTGTACCTGTTGGCCATTTGTGTATCTTCTTTGAAAAACTGTCTATTCAGGTCCTTTGCCCATTATATATTTGTATTATTTATTATTTGTTGGTGGCTTTTTTTTTTTTTTGCTATTGAGTTGTCTAAGTTTCTTGTATATTTTTATTATTCACCCTTTATTATATATATGGATATGACACCCAAAGCACAAACAATAAAAGCGAAATAAACAAGTGGAATTACATCAAACTGAAAAGCTTCTGCAAAGTAAAGGAACCCATCAGAAAAATGAAAAGCAACCTACAAAATAGAAGAAAATATTTGCAAACCACATATATATATTTGCATTTATTGTTCATGCTTTTGGTGTCATATCCAAGAAATCATTACCAAGAACACTGTCAGGGAACTTTATTCTTATGTTTTCTTCTAGGAGTTTGTGGTTTCAGGTCTTACATTTAAGTGTTTAGTCCATTTTGAGTTAAGTCTTTAGTATAATACTGAATTGAATACAGTACTTGATTTTCATATGTTAAGCCAACCCTGCCATTCTGGAATAAATTCCTCTTAGTCACGGTGCGTAATATGTTTTACGTGTTGCTGGATTCACCTTACTAGTATTTTTTGATGATTTTTGTGTCTCTTTTCATAAGGGATATTGATCATAGTGTCCTTTTATTGACTCTGTCTGTCTGGTTCTGTTATCATGTTACACTGACCTCTTCGAATGATTGAAGAAGTGTTTCACTCATTGTCTGCTTTATTTTGAAAGAGTTTGTGAAGGACTCAGTGTAATTCTAAAATGTTTGGCAGAATTCACTATTAAAACCATTCTCCAGTTTTGTGAGTATGTATGTGAAGGACTTTTTTTTAATGATTATTAATGCAATTTGTTTTTATGTGTCTATTCAAATTTTCAGTTTCTTTTTGAGTTTGTGTTAGTAGTTTGTATCTTTCTAAGAAATTATCTATTACATCTAGGTTATAACCTAGTTGTTGGCACAAAACTGTTTATAATATTACTGTATAATTGTAATTCTGTAAGGTTGGTAGCAATGACCCTTGTTTCTTTCCTGATCGAAGTAATTTGGTCTCCTCTCTTTTGTTTTGTCTTGGTCAGTTGGGCTAAAATTTTGTCCCTTTTATTGATCTTTCAAAAAACCAGATTTTAGTTTCATTGATTTTCTCTTTCTTTCTATTGTCTATTTTTTCTCTGTTCTTTATTATTCCCTTTATTTTGCCCACTTTGGGTTTAGTTTACTTTTCTTTATTATTCTGGTTTCTTTAGGTGGAATGTTAGGTTACTGATTTGAGTTTTTAATATCGTTGTTTACAGCTATGAATTTCACTCTCTGTTGCTTTATGTGCATCCTGTAAGTTTTCATGTGTTGTATTTTTATTTTATCTCAGGGTATTATGTAATATCTTATATGATTTCTTCTCTGAGAAACATGTTATTTAGGAGTGCGTTATTTCATTTCTACATATTTGTGAATTTCCCAACTCTTCTCTTATGATTGATTCATAATTTCATTCTGTTGTGGTTTAAAAACACACTTTGTATGATTTAATCCTTTTAAATGTCTGGAGACTTCTCTTATAGCCTAACATATGGTTTATTCTTAAAAATATTCCATGTGCACTTGAGAAGGATGTTGATTTTGCTATTCTTGTGTGGACTATTCTGTGTATATCTCTTGATTTATAGTGTTGTTCAGTTTTGTCTAATTGTTATATCTGTTCTTGAAAGTGGATGTCTCCGACTATTCTTGTTGAATTGTCTTTCTTCCTTAGATTCTGCAAAATTTTTGTTCCGTGTATCTAGAGACTCTATTGTCTTGTGAATGTGTATATTAGTTACTCAGTTGTTTCTGACTCCTTGCGACCCCATGGACTGTAGCCCACCAGGCTCCTCTGCCCATGATATTCTCCAGGCAATAACACTGGAGTGGGTGGCCATTCATTCCCTTCTCCAGGGGATCTTCCCGACCCAGGGATTGAACCCTGGTCTCCTGCACTGCAGGTAGATTCTTTTCCTGGAAAATTCCATGGACAGAGGAGCCTGGCAGGCTACAGTCCATGGGGTCGCAGAGAGTCAGGCATGGCTGAGTGCCTAACACTTTCACTTATGGGCTTCCCTGGGGGCCCAAATGGTAAAAAATCTTCCTGTTCTGCAGGAGACCTGGGTTCAATCCATGCGTCAGGAAGATCCTCTAGAGAAGGAATGGCTACCCACTCCAGTATTCTTTCTCTGAGAATTCCAAGGATAAAGGAACCTGGTGGGCTACACTTCATGGGATTGCCATGAGTCAGATACCACTGAGTAACTGTTTTGCGAATATGTGATTATAATTGTCATGTATTTTGGATAAATTGATACTTTGTGTCATTTAAAAATATCTTACTTGGTTGCTACTAATAGTTTTTCTTTCAAAATCTGGGTTTTTTTTTTATACTGGTATAGCCTCTGGTATACTGGTATAGCAGCAAGTTTACTGCTTGCATGATATCTTTTCCATCCTTTTACTTTCAACCTGTTTGTGTCTTTGAATCCAAAGTGGATCACTTGTAGACAACATATAGTTAGGTCATGTTTTTATTTTTCTTCTGCTTTTTAAATCCATTCTGCTGGCCTCTTCTGCCTTTTGCATAGGGTATTTATACGTTTGCATTTAATGTGATGACTGAGATGCTGGGCTTTGTGTCTATTTATACGTATGTACGTACGTGTTGTTTTTGTGGTCTTCCATTACTGCCTTTTTGTGTTAAATAGATACTTTCTTGTTACCATTTTATCTTATTCCTTCTTTTTCCATATGTTTGAGTTTTAGTGGTTGCCCTAAGGATTACAATTAGCATCTTAACTAATAATGTTAATAATTTGGATGAATACTAATTTAGTTTCAGTACTATAAAAACTTTGCTCCTATATAGATCCCTTCCCTTTCCCCTCCTTTGTGCTATTATAGTCATACAAATTACATCTTTATTCATCATGTGCCTATCAATATATATTTATAAGCATTGATTTATGTTATTGTCTTTTAAATCAGGAAGGAGAAAACAATGTTATCTGCAAAATATACAGTTTTACTGTCTTTACTATTAGTTACCTCTACCAGTCCTCTTTACTTCTTTATATGTATTAAAGTCACTCTTTTTATGCAGCCTGAAGGACTTTCTTTAGTATTTTTAAAAAATTTAATGTTATCAATCAGTGGACATTAAAATAGGGAGATTATTATGAATTATCTAGATGGACCCAGACACGTCATGAAAAGTAGAAAATTAAGGCAGAATTCAGAATGATGAGATGGGAGGTCTTATGACCTTCTCTATTACTAGCTTTGTAGATGGAGGAAGGTGTCCACAACTCAAGGAGTATGTGTCCTCTCTAAAAGTTGGAAAGAAAGTGAAGTCACTCAGTCGTGTCCAACTGTTTGCAACCCCATGGACTGTAGCCCGCCAGGCTCCTCTGTCCATGGGATTCTCCAGGCAAGAATACTGGAGTGGGTTGCCATTTCCTTCTCCAGGGGATCTTCCCAAACCAGGGATCGAACCCGGGTCCCCCGCATTGCAGGCAGATGCTTTATCCTCTGAATAGGAAAGAAAACAGGTTTTCCTTTGAACCCAGCAGAAAGGAAATGAGTCCTTCTGCAACTTTGATTTTAACCCAGTGAAGCCATGTTGATTTCTGACCCACAAAACTGTGAAATAATACACTTGTGCTGTTTAAACTACCAGGTTTGAAATAATTTGTTATGGAAGGGAAAGGAAACTAATACGGTAACTTTCCTGGACAATCTCTGTGAAGTCTGTTGTGGTAGACTTTAAAATGCCTCTGGGAAAGGGACTGATTTCACTGAGCAAATTTTGGGTCTGGATAGTTAAAGACAAGTCCTAGGAGTGGAAATTTCCAGAGAAAGGCCAGACAGGTCAAATAGTGAGTCTTCTAGGAATGGGGCTTTTAGGTAGCTCTGATCCCCTCCAATATTTACTGTGCTTTTTTTCACTGTGGCTGCAGAGCTATTTGTTTTCAAGATTACTGCTGAGGTAAGGAAAGAGTGATGGGAAGAGAGTCAGATAAAATGTTGTAAAACTCACTCTTCTTAATTAGATTTAGCTCTTTTTCTTGAATAAACACTTCTTGAATTATTGTAAGCATTTGGTTAATTCCCCGAGTTTTAAGAAAGTTTGTTTTGATAATTTTCCAATGTTCTTTTTTTTTTTTTTTTTTTTTATGGTGGAGTGGATTTTGCAAGTTCTTATTCTACCATTCTTGCTGACATCTAATCTTTTCTCTTTAAGTTCTCTAGTGGAATGAAAAATAGCCAATCTGCTTCATGGCTGTTATATTTCTTATTCCCATCATATTGTTTTATTGCAGCAGTTACATAGCCTGTCAAAGCCATCGATGATCACTTCAGTCCAGCAGGCTTCAAGTTAATATTTAAATAACTGTTTTGGAGCAATGTGCCATGGGCTAATTATTTTTCCTTTCCAGTTGTAAAAGTCAGATAGTCGTATTTAAAGGTCTTTTTTTTTTTTTTTTGCTTAAATGCCATAAGTCAGAATTCAGCAGAAAACAGAAACAGTCTAAGCATTTCAAACAGGAAGATTTAATACATTGATTCAGATCAGATCAGTCGCTCAGTCGTGTCTGACTCTTTGCGACCCCATGAATCACAGCACTCCAGGCCTCCCTGTCCATCACCAACTCCCGGAGTTCACTCAGACTCACGTCCATCGAGTCAGTGATGCCATCCAGCCATCTCATCCTCTGTTGTCCCCTTCTCCTCCTGCCCCCAATCCCTCCTAGTATCAGAGTCTTTTCCAATGAGTCAACTCTTCGCATGAGGTGGCCAAAGTACTGGAGTTTCAGCTTTAGCATCATTCCTTCCAAAGAAATCCCAGGGCTGATCTTCAGAATGGACTGGTTGGGTCTCCTTGCAGTCCAAGGGTCTCTCAAGAGTCTTCTCCAACACCATAGTTCAAAAGCATCAATTCTTCGGCGCTCAGCTTTCTTCACAGTCCAACTCTCACATCCATACATGACCACAGGAAAAACCATAGCCTTGACTAGATGAACCTTTGTTGGCAAAGTAATGTCTCTGCTTTTGAATATGCTATCTAGGTTGGTCACAACTTTCCTTCCAAGGAGTAAGCGTCTTTTAATTTCATGGCTGCAGTCACCATCTGTAGTGATTTTGGAGCCCAGAAAAATAAAGTCTGGCACTGTTTTCCACTGTTTCCCCATCTATTTCCCATGAAGTGATGGGACTGGATGCCATGATCTTCATTTTCTGAATGTTGAGCTTTAAGCCAACTTTTTCACTGTCCTGTTTCACTTTCATCAAGAGGCTTTTGAGTTCCTCTTCACTTTCTGCCATAAGGGTGGTGTCATCTGCATATCTGAGGTTATTGATATTTCTCCCGGCAATCTTGATTCCAGCTTGTGCTTCTTCTAGCCCAGCGTTTCTCATGATGTACTCTGCATATAAGTTAAATAAACAGGGTGACAATATACAGCCTTGACGAACTCCTTTTCCTATTTGGAACCAGTCTGTTGTTCCATGTCCAGTTCTAACTGTGGCTTCCTGACCTGCATACAGGTTTCTCAAGAGGCAGATTAGGTGGTCTGGTATTCCCATCTCTTTCAGAATTTTCCACAGTTTATTGTGATCCACACAGTCAAAGGCTTTGGCATAGTCAATAAAGCAGAAGTAGATGTGTTTCTGGAACTCTCTTGCTTTTTCCATGATCCAGCGGTTGTTGGCAATTTGATCTCTGGTTCCTCTGCCTTTTCTAAAACCAGCTTGAACATCAGGAAGTTCACGGTTCACATATTGCTGAAGCCTGGCTTGGAGAATTTTGAGCATTACTTTACTAGCGTGTGAGATGAGTGCAAATGAACTACAGGTTTGAGTGACCTCTAAACTTTGTCTTCAGGAACAACTTCCGAAAAAATAGAAATCTGATCTATAAGGTCATCTATTTTTGAGGACAGGGTTTATTTTAAACTTGTCAGAAACCACCTTTGAATTATATTGTTTGTTATTCCTTTTGCTTGCTTGTTTGTTTGCTTTGGTATAGTCTTCTGTTATTTCTTTATTCCTGATTTCTTTGGGTTTATTTTATTGGTCTTTTTCTAGAATCTGAGTTGAATGCTTAGAACATTTATTTTTAGCATTTCTTAGTTTTTAATATATTAATTAGAACTTTAAGATTGCCTTTGGGTAATGTACTGCTTATTGATGGCCCACAGATTTTAGTTTTAATCAGTCTCATTCTAATTAATTTTTTCTGCCCGTATACATTTGTCTTGATTTCCTCTTTAATAAGGTTTTTCCCCATGTAGGGAACTTTGTATTTTACTACTGAGTTCTGTGATTTTCTTATTATGATTTTTTAAATTGTGGTATAAATACATTATTGAGATTTTTTGTGACCTAATATATAATCTGTTTTGAAAATATTCTGTTGCCACTTGAAAATAATATGTATTCTTTGTTAACAATAAATACACAAATAATATGTGTGTGTATAAACATATGTCAGTTCAGTTCATTCGCTCAGTCATGTCCGACTCTTTGCGACCCCATGAACCGCAGCACGCCAGGCCTCCCTGTCCATCACCAACTCCTGGAGTCCACCCAAACCTATGTCCATTGAGTTGGTGATGCCATCCAACCATCTTATCCTCTGTTGTCCCCTTCTCCTCCTGCCCTCAATCTTTCCCAGCATCAGGGTCTTTTCCAGTGAGTCAGCTCTTCACATCAAGTGGCCAAAGTACTGGAGTTTCAGCTTCAACATCAGTCCTTCCAACGAACACCCAGGACTGATCTCCTTTAGGATGGACTGGTTGGATCTCCTTGCAGTCCAAGGGACTCTCAAGAGTCTTCTCCAACACCACAGTTCAAAAGCATCAATTCTTCGGCGCTCAGCTTTCTTTATAGTCCAACTCACATCCATACATGACCACAGGAAAAACCATAGCCGTGACTAGACGGACCTTTGTTGGCAAAGTAATGTCTCTGCTTTTTAATATGCTGTCTAGGTTGGTCATAACTTTCCTTCCAAGAAGTAAGCGTCTTTTAATTTCATGGCTGCAGTCACCATCTGCAGTGATTTTGGAGCCCAGAAAAATAAAGTCAGACACTGTTTACTGTTTCCTCATCTATTTGCCATAAAGTCATGGGACCAGATACTATGATCTTAGTTTTCTGAATGTTGAGCTTTAAACATATACATGTTTGGGTAATTTTAGCTTTCAAATTCTCTAGAACTTTATTTTTGTTTCACTATGTAGTTAATTTCTAAGAAATACTGAAATATACTACTTTTAGATTTTTCAAATTTTCTCTCCTTTTTTGTTTACAATTTTGCTTGTTTATACAATGCATAAAGCATTATCATTATAGTGGATTCTTTCTGAATTGCAACAGTTCAGTCAGTAGAAAGCATTATTTTTGCCTTGTATAGCAGTTTGTCAGAAATTGATATCACCTTTATTTTCCTTGTATATCTATGTCTGGCTCTTTACTGTCAACATTTTTACAGTTGTTTTGCTTGTGCTTTTTAATTAAAAAAAAAAAACTGATAACCTTCAGATAGTCTTAACTGTTTCTGTATTGACCAAGAAAATTAACTCATTCACATTTATGCTCTTGATTTACATATTTGATTTTATTTCTACCATCTTATTTAGTTCTAATCATTTTTCTTATTCCCTTGCCTCCTTTCCCCTTTCTGTTTTTGCTAGGTTAATGGATCAATTATTTAATTGGATATGGGGTGGAGGTGAGGGCCTCTGGTACATTGGATAAGTTAAATTTATCAAATCTTTAAAATGTTTTTTATATAAACCCCAAAGTTAACATATACATAGCATCTTTTCCAAATAAGAGAAAACCTCTGGTTTACTTGCAATTTGGTTTTTCCTCACATCCCTCCTGCATTCTCTAAGATAGGAGATGTAGGGCTTTGCTATTACAAGCTGTCTTTACTTTTACACTATGCCTCTTAAACGTTTTGAATTCCTACTTTATATATACATGGTTTAGTCACTAAGTCATGTCCAGCTCTTGCGACCCCATGGACTGTAGCCTGCCAGGTTCCTCTGTCCATGGAATTTCTCAGGCAAGAATACTGAAGTAGGTTGCCATTTCTTCAGGGGATCATCCCAACCCAGGGATCGAACTGATGTCTCTTGCTTTGCAGATGGTCTCCTGCATTGCAGGCGGATTTTTTACCTCTGAGCCACCAGGGATGCCCAACATTAAAACTAAAGCAGCATTATCTGTGATTATTTAAAGTTGAAAATGTAGTTTTCTGTTTTATTTTACTAACAGTTGTAACTTTTCTATCAAAAAAGACTCTAATAAACAAATAAAAATGATTCTAATTTCTCTGAAATGATTTAAGATAGTACTTTTCTAAGGTAAAGTCAGGCTTCCCTGGTGGCTCAGATGGTAAAGAATCTGCCTGCAACATGCGAGACTTGGGTTCGATCCCTGGGTTGGGGAGATCCCCTGGAGAAGGGCATGGCAACCCACTCCAGTATTCTTTCCTGGATCATCCCCTTGGACCAAGGAGCCTGATGGGGTACAGTCCATGGGGTTGCAAACACCTGGACATGACTGAGTGACTAAGCACAGGGTACAGTCAGATATTTTGAGAAATACTGATGTTCTTCACTGAAAGAGTTCAAATACATTAAGATTACTTCTTGGTAAAGGCAGTTCATCATGAGACTAATCAGATTAATTGAAATTAAAAATACTCCCTTAACATTCTTTTACTACTCTGCTAATGTATGTATCCAAGGCTTTTCCATTATGGGCATAGATTAATAGATGATCCAGAAAACCTTTTAAGATCTTTTACATCCTGTTTTCACTACTGCTTAATAGTATCCCTCTGCCCATGGGGATTCTCCAGGCAAGAATACTGGCGTGGGTTGCCATGCCCTCCTCTAGGGGATCTTCCCAACCCAGGGATTGAACCCAGGTCTCTGGCTTGCAGGCAGATTCTTTACCATCTGAGCCACCAGGGAAGCCACACTTAATAGTGTACCTTAGTTTTATTCCAAATATATCATTGTATATAAGTGAAAGATAGAAAGGAAAAAAGAAAGAAATGACAAGTCCCAGTGAGGAAACCATTTCAGTTTAATACCCTATTTCTGTGTGCTAGTTACCTCTTCGGGCTTCTTGCAGAGCCACCCAGCCTGGACGATGCAGGGAAGATGCTGAATGAGACCGTGGTGGTGAACAGCCCCGTGCAGCTGGAGTGTAAGGCAGCTGGAACTCCCTCGCCTGGTCTGTTTGTTTTCAGACTCTGTAACTTACCAACGTTTTAACATTTCTGTGAATTGCTAAATCTGTTTATGAGGATACTATAGTAATTGCTAATGAAGAAAATATTATAGAATACATTTCAAATGTAAAACACTGATTAGGATATCATTTGGTGGATGATATTTTTGAATTTTCATTGCTTTTAGCTCCATGAAATAATTTACCTATTTAAATAATGGACATGTGAATAATTGCCTTACTGTCCTTACTGTGGCCACAAAACCCACAAAGTCATTGTATATACATTTATGCTGAAAATATACTTTTAATCTAGTCTAAGTTGATTATGAATCATTCATTTGATGAGACTGTTATTGTATTGATTCTCATCATTGGTAAGTTATTCATATGAATCGATAATAATATAAAATTTTTGAGGCTAATAGTGTGTTTGATTTTGATTAGAAGTCTAAACAAAATTTTTGTAGATGAGAGGCATATATTCTACATGAGAAGAAATAGAATTGATTGAAAGTTTGCTCTCAAACAAATATTGATACATTAGAGAAAATGTAAAGAGTATACTACCCAAAGCAATTTATAGATTCAACGCAATCCCTATCAAGCTACCAACAGTATTCTTCACAGAGCTAGAACAAATAATTTCACAATTTGTATGGAAATACAAAAAACCTCGAATAGCCAAAGCGATCTTGAGAAAGAAGAATGGAACTGGAGGAATCAACCTACCTGACTTCAGGCTCGACTACAAAGCCACAGTTATCAAGACAGTATGGTACTGGCACAAAGACAGAAATATTGATCAATGGAATAAAATAGAAAGCCCAGAGATAAATCCACGCACATATGGACACCTTATCTTTGACAAAGGAGGCAAGAATATACAATGGATTAAAGACAATCTCTATAACAAGTGGTGCTGGGAAATCTGGTCAACCACTTGTAAAAGAATGAAACTAGACCACTTTCTAACACCATACACAAAAATAAACTTAAAATGGATTAAAGATCTAAACGTAAGACCAGAAACTATAAAACTCCTAGAGGAGAACATAGGCAAAACACTCCCTGACATACATCACAGCAGGATCCTCTATGACCCACCTCCCAGAATATTGGAAATAAAAGCAAAAATAAACAAATGGGACCTAATTAACCTTAAAAGCTTCTGCACATCAAAGGAAACTATTAGCAAGGTGAAAAGACAGCCTTCAGAATGGGAGAAAATAATAGCAAATGAAGCAACCGACAAACAACTAATCTCAAAAATATACAAGCAACTCCTACAGCTCAACTCCAGAAAAATAAACGACCCAATCAAAAAATGGGCCAAAGAACTAAAGAGACATTTCTCCAAAGAAGACATACAGTTGGCTAACAAACACATGAAAAGATGCTCAACATCACTCATTATCAGAGAAATGCAAATCAAAACCACTATGAGGTACCATTTCACACCAGTCAGAATGGCTGCAGTCCAAAAGTCTACAAATAATAAATGCTGGAGAGGGTGTGGAGAAAAGGGAACCCTCTAACACTGTTGGTGGGAATGCAAACTAGTACAGCCACTATGGAGAACAGTGTGGAGATTCCTTAAAAAACTGGAAATAGAACCGCCTTATGATCCAGCAATCCCACTGCTGGGCATACACACTGAGGAAACCAGAAGGGAAAGAGACACGTGTATCCCAATGTTCATCGCAGCACTGTTTATAATAGCCAGGACATGGAAGCAACCTAGATGTCCATCAGCAGATGAATGGATAAGAAAGCTGTGGTACATATACACAATGGAGTATTACTCAGCCATTAAAAAGAATACATTTGAATCAGTTCTAATGAGGTGTTCTAATGAGTGCAATGTCAGAACCAGAATATGGACATTGATGCAGTCAGGATACATGATGTTTCCATCCCCATAAGGAGTCATCACTTTACCTTTTATAACCAAAGCCACATTCCTTCCACCCCCATTCCCTCTAACCCTTGGCAACCAGTAATCTTTTCTTCATTTCTATAATTTTTTTCATTTCAAGGATATTAGAGACATGAACTCACATAGCATAAAATCTTTGGGGATTAAAAAAAAACAGCATATGGACATCTAGGTTGCTTCCATGTCCTGGCTATTATGTATGAAACGAGTCTCCAGTCCAGGTTCGATGCACGATACTGGATGCTTGGGGCTAGTGCACTGGGACGACCCAGAGGGATGGTATGGGGAGGGAGGAGGGAGGAGGGTTTAGGATGGGGAACACATGTATACCTGTGGCGGATTCATTTTGATATTTGGCAAAACTAATACAATTATGTAAAGTTTAAAAATAAAAAAAAAAAGAATATCATTTTTACAAATTCACTTCAAGGCACTTATATTGGCCTGACTGTTCATATTTTTCTAATGTTTACCTCCTTCCTCCTAAAAATCAACCTTAAATATTTAAACATTAAACTAGAGTGATAAGCGTAAGAATAAAGCAGTTGTTACTATTGTAGTTAACCTCTAATTCAGTGTGTATTTTGAGTTTTTTAATTTATTTTTTATTGAAGGATAATTTTTTTAAAGAAACATTTAAATAGATGGGCTTCTCTTCTCTTCTCTTCTCCTTGCAGCTATTACATGGTACAAAGATAATCGTCCACTATCAGATTCCAGTAGTGTGACTTTCTTGAACAGAGGACAGATCATCAATATTGAAAGTGCCCAGATCACAGATGCTGGCATATATAAATGTGTGGCCATCAACTCAGCTGGAGCAACCGAGCTGTTTTACAGTCTGCAGGTCCATGGTTAGTGCCACTACTTGATTGATCCAGGGTAAAGCAGCATTCAAAACGGTCAAGTGCATCTAGAAAATTCTAGTGTTGATATTTAACAGAGTGTGTTATTGTCATCTTTATTTAAGGATGCAGTGTTCTAAAACTGATAAGTGTTTACATTTTTGATTCCTATTAAATGCTCTGTTTTCACATGCTATTGGACTTGTTTGCTTTAGATGAATTGTTCAGAATAGTCATCAACTGTCTTATCAGCTAATGACAGTAGCCCTGTTTGTCAATATTGTCTATCAGAATCATAGGTTCAGGAAATGTTTTCAAGTTGTTTTCTCTAATAGTGCTTTTAAGAGGAGTTCGTAGTTAATGTACTAGCGTGGATACAGTGGAGGGAAACACGCGTACACACACAAACCTGGAAGGCAAGAAATAAGAAATATAAAACACATTACTGTGGACAGAACACATAGTTGTTATTATTCTGAGATGAAATATTCTGCGATGTTAGCATGCCTTACTTCTGTTTACTTTTTTGTTCCTTTCCAGTGCCCCCATCAATTTTTGGCAGCAATAACATGGTGGCAGTGGTGGTTAATAACCTGGTGAGGTTAGAGTGTGAAGCCAGAGGTATCCCAGCCCCAAGTCTGACCTGGCTGAAAGATGGGAGCCCCGTCACGAGTTTCGTTAATGGGATACAGGTACTCCATGTCATTTCTTAAGGCAGATCTACCATCTCACTATCAGTCCGCGAAGTCTAAACAAATAAAAGGGACTTGCAGAGCAAGGATTCACAAATGTTATCCAAAAATGTACATATATACATCTATGAATATGGACACACAACTGGGATTTCTAGACAGTTCATTAAAAGCTCAGTATGTCTAAGAGTTCCCTTGTCTCATATATAATTCTGTATTTTGACTATTGTTTTAGGTACATCTGCTTCCCTATTCCCACTGTCTGGTATCACCATAAGAGATACTCTACACAAAGAAATGTTTATCAATGACAGAAGCAGGAATTTCCTGGTAGAAGTTATATTTAAATTTCTGAAAATAATAATGAATCAGAGAACCATCTAGAGTGTAGTCACTTCTACTAAAACATCATATCAAGAAAAATGGAAAAAGACAACATTATGAGATATGAAATTTGAGTCTGAGAACAAAATTTAAGTACTTTGCACTGACTCAAAATTTGAGATACAAAAAGATATATATCCCATTTAAAGTGTACTTTAATCTTGTTTTGCCTTGAAGAAGGCATAGTTATTCCACCGTTCTGTTTCTTGAGCTTTTCTTGAAAATCCTTTGCTTGCAGAATTTGGAATCATAGACTATCCAGAGTCAGTGTCAGTATTTTTGAGATACAGCTATGTCAATGGAATAAAAGGGCTATGAGTGTGACTAATTAATTTGATTGATATTACAGTGTTAATTTTAACTTCTTAATTGTTCTCCCAAGGAAAAATTAGGAGGAGGATTGACTCCTCTTATTCCCACTTCTTATCTTTCTCCCCTGGTGGCTTTCTCTCTTTCTGTAGTAAGCATAGATAAAGTTGAATCTTCACTTGACCCTGTATGTGGGGGGTTGTTTTCAGTGATTATTGCCAGCTTTGGTTCTATTCTCTGTCTTCCTCCATGGAGAAAATGAGGAGATTGAATGATGCTTGCCCTCTTTAAAATATCCAGGTAGACATCCTTCTAGAGGCAAATGTTCGATTGATTAAACTCAGAAAATAATTTAAAAAGTATGTTTACGCCTCCCCTTCTCAGGAGCCACGTTGGTTATTTAGTGGTCTGTTCTCTGATAGGTTCTGTCTGGGGGCCGCATCCTAGCATTGACCAGCGCACAGATCAGTGATACCGGGAGATACACCTGTGTGGCAGTAAATGCTGCCGGGGAGAAACAAAGGGACATTGACCTCAGAGTATATGGTGAGACATTTTAATAATTCTTTCTGCTCTGAAATAGCTGTGTTTAAGTCCTGAGATCTTTGACACAGTTGAGAGTTTTTGACAATGGAGAGCTATGAACAATGGAAATGAAGTTATAAGATTAACAGAATCAGTTTCACCCTTTCTGCCTCATATTTGACTTTGACTGATTTTCCCTTTTTGAACTTCTGAGAATGAAAATGCATACAAAGATATGATCTTCTCACTAAAGCAAGCTCCTCTTCAAGTAGCTCTCTTGATCAATTCTATTTGAAGCCTAGATTTTCTTACCTTTTGATTATATGTACAATCAGCATATTTTATAGTTAATACTGTGTCTATGAATTAAAGGATTATTTGGGAAGCAAAAGTTGAATATAAATTAGGCAAAATTCAAGTCTTTTTCCTACCTGTGATGCAGCTGTAATATACAAAAGGAAAGGTCTGATTCCATCACACCAAGAAGCCCCCAAGATGAAATTGCGGTCTCATTGGCCTCCATTCATAGATTACACTTGTCATTTCACATTTTCGTACACCTTTGCATTTAGGATTTTTTCAGGTTGTTTTTTTCTTTTTAGTGTCTCATTTGCATTACATTTTTGCTTCCTGGAATAATGGATTTGTTTCTTCTGTGGCCCTCAAAGAGTATCTGTTTAATGCAGGCTTTTTCTTCTAGGTCCTACTTCAGTTCCAAAGAATTCACTCCTTTTAAAATATATATTAAAAAATGTATTATTTTTTTTAACCTCCAGGCCATATGAATTGATGTGCCTTTTTGAATTTGCCAAAAACAGTCATCACAAATATCTTTGACTTTGACTTAATAAGTTTTAATTTTTTAATTAAAAGGCCCCTCGTGACAACATAGATACCATACATATCTAATTAAGCTAAAAAACCCCAGTTGGCCTCAGTAAATCACCCATAACTTGTATGCATCCCCCACTTTTGTTGCTTCTGCAGTTGACATGTGTGGGTATTCAGCCTCCAGGTTTGTTGGTGCTCTGTGTCTGAGATAACAGAGATTCCAAAATGCCCAATCTCAAGAAATCTAACTCCTTCCCTTAATGGGTCACGTTTATCCTTTATGAAGAATTGGAATGTTTCCAGTCTACACTGTTTTTAGAGGATGATTCATCAGTTTAAGTTTGTAACACAATAGCTCCTTCAGTCATGAGCAAGCCTAGCCCAGGATTGCCGTTGGTATTCACTAGGTTTTAGTCAACACTGAAAATCTGGCCTTGGCTTTTTCCAATTCAGCATTGATTCATGTCAAAAGTGGATCTGAGAGGTGATAGAGAGTTGATGTTTTCCAGGAGTTATGAAGATGTGCATGACTATTCTTTAAGATTTTGTTAAGATACTCTCATACAAGTCTTTTAGTCCAAAAACCAGACTCTTCCCTCTGTAGTAAAAGTCAAGAGGCTAGCTAACATGTACATGTGTTTGAAAATGTGTGTGTTTAGTAGCTTGCTATGCTTATATATTTCATGTTAAAGAAGTGCCAAATTAAACAATTTTAATTTGAAATTAGCCTCCAATCTATCCTCTACTATTTATATTATGCCCCTGCACGATATTCCTAAGTTTGTGGTATTAACCTTGGTGATCTTGGGTTGGTTTGTTGCTCATGGCCAAAGATAAGTTCAGATTCACATTATAGAGTATAGGGGTGTAAAAGGAGCACATACTGGATAAAATAGCTATCCCTACAGTTACAAGAATAGTTCATTTAACTGTTTCTCCTTGGTATAAATTTGGAGGCTGCTTTACTGTGTTCTGAAGTGCTGAAACAAGAGAATTGAGTTTTTAAATGATTTGGATTCCTGCAGTACCTTTTCTTTAAACTGAAGTTCAGAGAGCTTTCTTAGCACTCACACATTCCCCAGCATCTCCACAAGCATAACCCCATGGCAATTCTGACTTGATAACTTATGTGTCACAGGCATAATGCACGGGATGAGAAACAGGCCCAATATGCCCTTCCTAAGCCACATGACTGCAAAGCAGAATAGGGATATCATCTAAGAAACCCAGGAATCTAAAGGGTGGAAGCTTTTTCTCTTCCCAGACTAAACAAGAAGTTGGAAATGAAAGACAGGACAGAAAAAAATAGATGGGCTTTAGTAATATATATCCTCAACTATAATTAGATTTGCTTTAATTTATCTTAAGAAACAAATACTCTTTTGTTTTTAGATTTTTCCTCTCAATGTTAAAAACTTGTTTTCCTTTGGAGCTTGACTCACTCACTTAGCTGTAAGAAAAGTAATTAAAGGAAAACTATTTGGAAATTAGCATTCTGCTCTCTTGAATTATTTCCGACATTTCTGTCTACAAGCAGTCCTAAAGAATCCATGCTCTTTTATAAAGTCTACAAGTAATCTAAGGTAAACATGTTTCACATAGTCAGGAGGCTTCTCTTGTGGCTGAGCTGGTAAACAATCCACCTGCAATGCTGGAGACCTGGGTTCAATCCCTGGGTTGGGAAGGTCCCCTGGAGAAGGCAAAGGCTACCCGCTACAGTATTCTGGCCTAGAGAATTCCATGGACTGTATGGACTCCAGTATCCTGGCCTGGAGAATGGCATGGGCTTGCAAAGAGTCAGACACGACTGAGCAACTTTCACTCACATAGTCATGGTACCTTTTTATCCAGAGACCAGACTTTTCCTGAAGTTATTTCCAAGCTATGAAATATGCTGTTCTATTTAGGACTCTTTATGCAAAGCCTGGTGAGGATATATTTTTTTTTCATAATAGAAGATGGCACTCATGCTCATTTTGCTGAGATTATAGAAGTTTTCATCTCAGACTAGTTGCATATCTTTTTCTGTGGTCTCACATGTGAAAAATAATCCCACTCTTTTCTGTCACCATAGATAAATTTAAGCTGATGGAGAGCCAGTATCTGTGTGTGCTATTAAATTTAGCAGAATGGACATCACAGATCTCTGCCCAAATGCTCCACTGGTCTGTTCCAACCATTGTGCATGAAATTTCTTTTGTTAGCATCAATTCCTTTGGGTTTAGCACAAGTCCTGCATCCAGAAACGGCATAAGAAAGTACCCTCTAGTTTGTATGCTTTTTCCTGTGTAGCAGAGAAATCTCCTGGTTACAGAAAAACTTGTTACTAGCTAAAATCCACAGAAAAAACGTTACTAGCTAAAGCCCATTGTCATTTTGCCACACGCAGCCATGTCGAGTCAGAAGCAATGGCTAACGGGCTGTTAAAATGTTCTTTACCACAAGCACCTCATTCCTCCCAATGCATTTGGAAAAATCCTTTAGGATTCATTTCAGCGAAACTTTGCCTTTCTTGTAAAAACAATAACAAAAAACTACAAATATGGTATGTTTTTTACAATCCTAAATAGTTATAGAATTCAGTGAGAAATGGCCGGGGAAATTCCCCTTTGTGCTTTTTTGGAGTCGCCCTTTAATAACAGACCTGATTTCAGTATTAGTTCATGTTTTTGAATTATTATAAATACAGGCCTGAAAGAGGCCTTGAGAGCTTATGAAGCCCACCCTCTCATTCTTGGCAGGGCTGTACCTAGACCATCTAAGACAAATGATTGTTTACTCTACTTTTTAATATACCCAAGGGAAGGCGATTCCTTAAACTCCTCCAAGAACATATTTCAGCATCTGACAAGCCTTATAGCCAGGGAATTCTCATTTTAATCTCATTAAAATTTCAACTCATTTCTTCTTTTTATGTAGCTGTGTGTTGTGCAGCTGGTCACTGATTTAGTTATCCCACATGGTCTGTATTCCATAGAATCATGTTATTTCACATAAGGTCTTATCTGTCACCAATCTTATATTTTGCACGCTGAGAGGTGGACAGGATGATCCCTTTCAACTCGATTTTTATTTTGCCTCTATATGTATGAAACTTATTTTATTTTGCAACAAAATATATAGATAAGCATCAAAAATATATTTGCTTTTAATTCATTGTTATTTCCAAAATATTTCATGAGTGATTTAATACTTTGAAAATCTTAAGGGGTGACTTCGAGTTCAAGAAGTTTCTTAAATGGGCACTTTGTGAGAACTTCCAGTTCTAAAACTTTTTTGCACAAGAAGTTAGTGAAAAACTATTTTTGTTCCACAGGAACACATTAATCAGTGATTTATGAACACTTGATTCTGAACCAAGTGATGCAAAGAGGGTATGCTAGAATTACTGTGATCCTACATCTTAAAAGGACTAATAAAGTTATTCAGTATATGTCCTGATGATTAATAAAGATAAGCAGTGTGCTGGCCTCTTTTATCCTGAGGGAAAACCCATCTTTCACTTAGTTGCACCAAATATTATGGGAGAAGAACAGAACGTCTCTGTCCTCATTAGCCAAGCTGTGGAGTTACTATGTCAAAGTGATGCTATTCCCCCACCGACTCTGACCTGGTTAAAAGATGGCCACCCCTTGCTGAAGAAACCAGGTCTCAGTGTTACTGAAAATGGGAGTGTGCTAAAGGTAAGGCTACAGATTCATTTACTTCTTCTTGTTTCTAAGATCATCACTTTAGTATTACCCCTGTCAAAATAGTACACTATTAAACTTTACAAGTATCCTACTAAATTTATCCTCTAAAATTCTAGGAACTCTTTTGAGGTTTGTGGTATTTTTTCTAATTTATGCCTAGTAAGATTTAAATATTTAAATATCAATTGTATTTGAAGGCAGAAGCCATTCAAAAAATGCTTCTAGCCAAATATGATAGAAACATTCTAAGGAGTGCATCATTTCGGTCATCCAACCAATCAGCGAATCCCCATTCTAGGTGCTCTGCACAGGGATGCAATGAAGAATGACACATTTATGCAAAATTTTCCAATTCTATATAAATATATTCTATATACATACATATAAAATTATTTCCAATTTTATATAATATATGAAAATCTAGCAGCTTAATTGAAAAATGCAGCTAAGTGCTATAAGGCTCTAAGTTACTTACCCAGTGGATGATACAGACAGTACATTTGGGAAAGATAGCGAAAAGTAAGGTTATGGTTGCCTAGAATAGTCTTAGATGGCTATTTGGCTTTCTATGGGTAGATGGGACAGAAGACCTGATTATGAAGAGCAAGTAAACTCATGATACTGCAACAATGTAACAAACTGAATTTTGGAAAGAATGTTGACAAGGCTGATTTGAGTGAAATAAGAACTAACATGGAAAGTCAGCCTAAGGAATTAGGATTCAGGAAGCTAACAGGCCACTGGAATGTTTATAAAATCCTCATAATAACCCTATGTAGAATTGAGAGAGTGGCTAAGTAATCTGCCCACAGTTACTAAGTGGCAGAAATGGGATTTGGATATAGAAGTATAACTTCAGAATCCATGCTGCTAACCACTACGCCACATGGCTTCTTGGTAAAAGAAAGTTATCACTGTCAAACAAAGAATCTTGAAAAGTGAATGAAAATTGTGGCATGAAGGGAAGCTTCCACAAGTAGAAGTATAAGAGAGAGTGGGAGGGAGCGTGAATGTGTGTATCAGAGGCAAGAGAATGGAGTCTTTCAAAATTACAGTCCTGAAATGATGGAGCTGGTAAGGCTGGAAAGGTCAGAGTCACTGATGGAGGAAGTAAGGTAAGTCAGTTGAGTTACAGAGGGAAAATAAAGGCAAAAAGTGCTGCCGTTTCTCAGAAGTAGAGTTCTAGAAAGCAGCTAGAGTTCTCAAACCTCAGCACTGACTGAATGATAGAGGGAGATGAGTGTATTAACATAAGTCCCAGCACTGCTCAGGGAGAGCTGTGCTTGAGTAGAACTGTCTTAGCAATTTCAGTGACTGGAGGAGTTCATTTCTTCAGAGCACAGATCCCAGTGGAGTTGGGAAGCCAGGAGAGAGGGAATGAAGAAATCCTGGGATTCACTGAATCTCCACCTCCAAGGCCATCCAGGCACCCTGGAATGACTGGGTCCAGAGGAAGGGATGTAGGGAGAAGACTTCTTGGAAGTGAGAACTAGTGAAGACTAAATACTTTCAGTGATAACTGCAACTCCAATGATTCACCCTCTTTTGAATATTCTAGCAATTGATTTCAAAGTTAGCTGTCAATTACATATTATTTGTTATACCTCTTATAGTATCTTATATTATTATTTACACCTTGTTTATCATTAAACTCTTTTTTATATTCACATGCTTTATATTATCAGCTGGATTGCAGACTCAAGGCAGAAACCATATTTTACACTGTATTTCTTAGTGTAGTACTTCTATCTACTGTAGCATCTGTAGGTACTTCTATCTGTAGTGCCTAGTACAAGATTCTAAATAACTGCTGAAAGGTCTATGAATAAATGATGGATAAGTATTCATGTATGTTGCAGATAAATATATGGAAAATACTTACTGATATTCAATTATCTACCAAGCACCAAACTGGGTACTAAGAGATTAAGACTAATTGAGTATATTGGTTGACTTGAAGGAGCTTTTAAACATGATATAGAAGAAAGCAATAAACTAAGAGTAAGGGTATTATTTTACTGAAGAGTGTTCTGGACATAAAAAAATAGTATATTTAAAGCCATAAATAACTCATTCAAAGGTTAATTGTGGGGGTTTGCTATTTTATCTTAATCATATTTAAAAGACCTTTCTAGACCTTCAACCACTAAAGTTAACGAGATTAAAACAAGGTATGACGTAAGTGATAATTGTTGAATCTTGGTAAGTATTGAATGTGGGTAATGGGCATATAGCCATCAATTTTATTGGGTTGGCCAAAAAGTTCATTTGAGTTTTTCATAACATCTTAAGTAAAAAATAGACCAAACTGTTTGGCTAACCCAGTACTATCTTCTCAACTTTTTATATGTTTGAAAACTTTCAGAACAAATGAAAAGTCAGAGATCACAAGCAACATTAATATAAAACCCCAATTCATTACAAAATATAAACTGTGGTTTCAAAGCATGATTTTGTTTTTAGATTGAAGATGCTCAGGTTCAAGATAGTGGTCGCTACACTTGTGAAGCCACAAATGTTGCAGGAAAAACTGAGAAGAACTATAATGTCAACATTTGGGGTAAGTGAGATCAGCCCTTAAATGATTCAGCTGTGGTTTGACCTATCATTGTATTAAACCGTTCTTAAACTGACAACCACATAAATAAGACATAGATGATATTAATTAATATGTTTAAATGATGCTGAGCTGTCCTGAATATCAGCTTATATACTTAATTCAAGGGCAACTAAATAGATTTCCTGAACCTAAATATATAGATCACTGTAACTTTGATCTCTCCTGACTGATTAACATACCCTCTGGCTTCTAGAGCCAGGATTTGCTAATGATTGAGCATTCTTCACGAGCAGAGAGCCTGTTGGTTAATTGAAAATGTCAGAAGGTCAAATTATGTATGTGAATTTAGTGTGTGAGAAAGACAAAGAGCACGTGCAGTTGGGGTGGGAGATGAGGTTACTCTGCTGACGAATGTGAAATGCTATGCTCACTTGAAGTTTTAATAAGTTACTAAGATAATTTGTTAGTTACTAAGATAGTTTTTAGGAATAATTGCAACTTTTATGTTAGCTGTGGTTGTCTGCCAGTTGTTAAAAAGTGTTCCTGTTTCCCAATTAATCAACTTTTAAGTACTTGTTTACATTCATTTATAACATATTAACCACTATTAATTTGGATTATATTTGTTTAAATATTTTAATTATTGAGGTAATGACATGAAATATAACTTTGATTATAAAAGTTAATTAAAAACCACAGATTAAAATAAAAATAAGTAGAGGAAGTAATCTGATTCCAATGGAGAACAACTATTGTTTAAAAGTATGCATTTACTTAGAGAATAGCTTGTTAATTATAAATCGTTATTATCATTTTAAAAATCTTGAAAATTATGAGAAGTGTTATCATTTATCCTATAAAGGAATTCATTTACTTTTAAATACTAAAATTTATTATGTACTTAAGTTATATTTATTATATATTAGTTACATATTGGGCTTCCCAGGTGGCTCAGTTGTAAATAAACCGCCTGCCAAACAGGAGATGCGGGATCAATCCCAGTATCAGGAAGATCCTCTGGAGGGGAAATGGCAACCCACTCCGGTATTCTTGACTGGGAAATTCCATGGACAGAGGAGCCTGGTGGACTATAATCCATGGGGTTGCAAAAGAGTCGAACACAACTTAGTGACTAAACAACAAGTTACATATTATTAACTTCTCTTCCTACTTCCTTCCATCCTTTTTCTCCCTCTATGTTTCCTTTACTTCCCTTCTCTTATTTCTCTCAAGTGGGAAAAATATTCATACACTTCCCAACATGGACAAGAGACTGCTAAGTGTTATCAAGTAAAGGTTGAAAAAAGAAGTGAAAAAGAAAAATTCGGAGTGATGATCAATTAGAAAGTGAGGTGAAGAATTCACTTTTTAAAAATTGTACAACAAAATATAATTTTAGTTATTTATATTTTTAAAGTTTACTTTATTGAAATACAGTTGATTTATCAGTCAGTTTAGTTCAGTCACTCAGTCGTGTCTGACTCTTGGCGACCCCATGGACTGCAGCACACCAGGCCTCCTTGTCCATCACCAACCCCTGGAGTTTACTCAAGCTCACGTCCATTTAGTCGGTGCTGCCATCCAATCATCTCATCCTCTGTTGTCCCCTTCTCCCCCTGCCTTCAATCTTTCCTAGCATCAGGTTCTTTTCCAATGAGTCACTTCTTTGCATCAGGTGGCCAAAGTATTGGAGCTTCAGCTTCAGTCCTTCCCATGAATAGTCAGGACTGATTTCTTTTAGGATAGACTGGTTGGATCTCCTTTCAGTCCAAGGGGCTCTCAAGAGTCTTCTCCAACGCCACAGTTCAAAAGCATCAATTCTTCAGCGCTCAGCTTTCTTTATGGTCCAATTCTCACGTCCATACCTGACTACTGGAAAAACCGTAGATTTGACTAGATGGACCTTTGTCAGCAAAGTAGAGTCTCTGCTTTTTAATATGCTGTCTAGGTTGGTCATAGCTTTTCTTCCAAGGAGCAAGCATCTTTTAATTTCATGGCTGATTGCTTAGAGAGAGTAAAAAGAATATGTATAGAAGAGTACTGTGTAGAATGACTCTCACATACCATGTAAGAAGGGAGACAGAAAAAGAAATCCCAGATGGGAAACTGAGTTGGAACATTTGTCAAAGAGGTAGGAATAAAAGTGGGTAAAACTTCTATTGTGGAAACTCAGGACAGTGGTGTTCCCAGAAGAAGAATGCAGACAGGAAATAGGTTGGACATATATATATGAGTGGGTGAATGAATGCATAATGGCACACACTGCAGAGAAGTCAAATGAGACATAAACTACAAAGTGTACTTAACAGATGAGTAGACCTGTGCCTCTTAAAGAGGAAAGCAGTAGATATAAGAATGAATGATAAGGGAAAGTTGAGACTTTAAGACTGGATTCACTAAAAAATTACTTATGGTGTGACTCTGTGTTCTGGGCACTATGCCATGTGTAAGCATAGATAGGTTCATAAGAAAGACAACGACACTGGTCACACAGAACTTAGAGTCTGCTGGTGTAGAAATACCTTTCAAAAGATAGTTAAAATTGTTTCCTAAGAGTTATCACAGGAGATTTTGTGGGAAGACATAGCAGGGGGCTGGTGATACCTAACTGAGGTTTTAAGGATGAGTAGGTGTCAGCTCTCTGAAGATGGAAGCATAAAGACCTGGAGAACATTATCTGTATTCAATGAACAAAACAGCATTCACTATGGAGCCTAGTGTGGCTCAGAGGAGAATAAGAAGATATAATGTTAGGTAAGAAAGATTAAAAAGGGCATATAGAAGAGGACCTCTAAAATCAATTTTAAAAAAGGTGATACAACACCACTAATGGGATTCAAAGGAGGACTGGGGCATTCAGATTTGTATTTTAGGAAGAAAGCCAGTAAACTAGTTTTTTAGTATTAAATTATTTAAGTTTTTAAGAAATTGAATTAATAGGATTGGTTGATTACATTGAGAGGTATGGAAACAGGAAAGGGTAAAAGATGGATGTTGGTTTGGGCTGATCAGCTGGGCTGTGTGGACAGCAACGTCCTCCCCTTGGAGGAGGTTCAGTTTAGGACAAGTTGAGTTTGAGAATCCCTCTAAGGCACCCACATTGAGATATTAAGTAGACAGATATAAAAATGGTCAGCATCATTAATTATTAGACAAAAGCAGATTAAAACTACAATGAGATATCACCTCACACCAGTCAGAAAATCTACAAATAATAAATGCTGGAGAGGGTGTGGGGAAAAGGCAACCCTCCTACACTGTTGATGGGAATGTAAACTGGTGCGGCCACTATGGAAAACAGTATGGAAGTTCCTTAAAAAACTAAAAATAGAGCTACCATCTGATCCAGCAATCCTGCACCTGGGCATATAACTTGAGAAAAATGTGGTTCGAAAGGATACATGCACACCAGTGTTCATAGCAGCAGTATTTACAATAGCCAAGACATGGAAGCAACTTAAATGTCCATTGACGGATGAATGCATAAAGAAGAAGTGGGACGTGTGTACAATGGAATGTTGCTCAGCCATGAAAAGAATGAAATAATCCATGAAGCAACGTGGACGGACCTGGTGAACTCATTTACAAAACAGAAACAGACTTAGAGAACGGATTTATGGTTACCAGGGGGGAGGGTGCGGGGGAAGGGGTAGATTCAGAGTTTGGGATTGACATGTACACACTGCTATATTTAAAATAGGACAAATTTAGAAAACTCAGTAGTGGCCACAGGACTGGAAAGGGTCAGTTTTCATTCCAATCCCAAAGAAAGACAATGCCAAAGAATGCTCAAACTACCGCACAATTGCACTCATCTCACACGCTGGTAAAGTAATGTTTAAAATTCTCCAAGCCAGGCTTCAGCAATATGTGAACCATGAACTTCCAGATGTTCAAGCTTGTTTTAGAAAAGGCAGAGGAACCAGAGATCAAATTGCCAACATCTGTTGGATCATGGAAAAAGCAAGAGAGTTCCAGAAACACATCTACTTCTGCTTTATTGACTATGCCAAAGCCTTTGACTGTGTGGATCACAATAAACTGTGGAAAATTCTTCAAGAGATGGGAATACCAGACCACCTGACCTGCCTCTTGAGAAACCTGTATGCAGGTCAGGAAGCAACAGTTAGAACCAGACATGAAACAACAGACTGGTTCCAAATAGGAAAAGGAGTACGTCAAGGCTGTATATTGTCACCCTGCTTATTTAACTTATATGCAGAGTACATCATGAGACACATTGGGCTGGAAGAAGCACAAGCTGGAATCAAGATTTCCGGGAGAAATATCAATAACCTCAGATACGCAGATGACACCACCCTTTTGGCAGAAAGAGCCTCTTGATGAAAGTGAAAGAGAAGAGTGAAAAAGTTGGCTTAAAGCTCAACATTCAGAAAACAAAGATCATGGCATCTGGTCCCATCACTTCATGTCAAATAGATGGGGAAACAGTGGAAACAATGGCTGACTTTATTTTTCTGGGCTCCAAAAATCACTGCAGATGGTGACTGCAGCCATGAAATTAAAAGACGCTTACTCCTTGAAAGGAAAGTTATGACCAACCTAGACAGCATATTAAAAAGCAGAGACATTACTTTGCCAACAAAGGTCCATCTAGTCAAGGCTATGGATTTTCCAGTGGTCATGTATGGATGTGAGAGTTGGACTACAAAGAAAGCTGAGTGCCAGAGAATTGATGCCTTTGAACTGTGGTGTTGGAGAAGACTCTTGAGAGTCCCTTGGACTGCAAGGAGATCCAACCAGTCCATTCTAAAGGAGATCTGTCCTGAGTGTTAATCGGAAGGACTGATGGTGAAGCTGAAACTCCAGTACTTTGGCCATCTGATGCGAAGAGCTGGCTCATTTGAAGAGACCCTGATGCTGGGAAAGATTGAGGGCAGGAGGAGAAGGGGACAGCATAGGATGAGATGGTTGGATGGTATCACTGACTTGATGGACATGGGTTTGGGTAGACTCCGGGAGTTGGTGATGGACAGGGAGGCCTAGCGTGCTGCGGTTCATGAGGTCGCAAAGAGTCGGACACAACTGAGCAACTGAACTTAATGGGTTGGACCTGGAAATTATTATACTAAGCAAAGTAAGTCAGACAGAGAAAGACAAGTATCACGTGATATTGCTTGTATGTGGCATCTAAAAAATGATACAAATGAACTTATTTACAAAACAGAAAACGACTTAGAGAATGAATTTTTGGTTACCAGGGGGAAGTGGAGGTGCAAAGGGTAGATTTGGAGTTTGGGATTGACAGTTACACACTGCTGTATTTAAAATAGGTAACCATTAAGGATCTACTGATAAATAAATTTTTAAAATCTAGTCAGATATAAAAGTCCAGATCTCAGAGACTATCTGCATTACAGATACAGGTTTGCAAGTATTTGTATTAATGTAAGTGGTACTCACTCATGGGAATGAGTGGAGTTTGATTTGGAGGTCATGGATTTATAGTTGATGGCAATCTAGGTAGCTGTCATTTTCTTCTGTAGACATTTCATGTATGGGATAGGTTATGACAGAGTAAACTATAGGATTTATCTCGAGAAATGGTATTGCCAAATAAGAAAAGCAACAGTGTGGGGCAGTTGCGAATATTGGCAGAAGACTAGTTGAAATTATTGAACATAAAATCAAAGCTGGATAGTGAAGTCAGTAAATAAAAGAGCAGATAGATTGGGCGGCTTCTGAAAAGTTTAAGAGCTAGGTCGTTGAACTGAGAGTTGGGAATACTTAAATGAAGGTGCTGTGAGGATAGGATGTGACCTACATTTATAAATTAATAGGAGAAATGTTCTAGATGGTGAAAAGTGTATGGCTTTTGTTGGAGAAAGGGATGAGCAGATCAAGAAACTGAGTAGCCCGATGTTTAGACGTGGCAATTGAATTTATACAGAATGATGACAGGTCTTCAATGTGAAGAGAAGGGATGGAAACAAGTACCAAATTGTTCAGTGAAGGAAAAAGAATGACAGGTTCACAGAGAGTGAAAAGAAAGAGAAAGGGAAGTAAATGGATGAAATGAGCCTCAAAGGAATAGAGAGTTTCATGGAGGTAGTTAAACAATGGCTGGAAACTGCATTTGAGGGTGAGGATTCTCCCACTCCTCAACTCCCAGGAGCTTAGGAGAACAAGCATCTATCATGTGATAATACTGCAGCCAGAAGAGTGTCAAGGGGAGAATTTGGCCAGCAAATGCAGACTCAGCCTCTTAGAGAAAAGTTTGGGTAGTCAATTCACTTTGAAGGTTCCAAGGAGAGGCTGGAGGCCGGTGGGGAGACAGACTGTGCAACCTGGGATTGGGAACATATCTGTTTCTTAGATCAAATTCCTCACCTCTGTTCTTTATTGTTTAGTTGCTAAGCTGTGTCTAACTCTTGTAACCCTATGGACTGTAGCCCACCAGGCTCCTCTGTCCATGGGATTTCCCAGGCAAGAATACTGGAGTGGGTTACCATTTCCTTTTCCAGGGAGTCTTCTCTACCCAGAGATCGAGCCCATGTCTCCTGCTTGGCAGGCAGATTCTTTACCACTGAGCCACATGGGAAGCTTTGCCCCTGTTCTTTACTTTATGTTGTGTGCCTGATGCTTTTTGATTCTGTTCAGCATTTGAGATATCAAAGCTCACAGGTGCAAATGGCTGGGTTAAATTTAAACTTGATAGATGTCTTCATTTTTCAAATTTAATGTGTCTAAATATCCATAATATACTATATCATCTGTTTATGTCACTCTGAGTATTTTGATAATTAAATTTGTCTGTGAAAATGGGAAATCTGCTATTATATATTCATTCTATATCTTACAATTGGCTTGTAATGTGGTGTTGATATGTCAGCTGCAAGTGCTAGATTATTTCTTCATTCCTTTTGAGTGGGAACCTTTTTTTTTTTTAACATGCAAAGCATTAGGGAAATTTTATAATTGTTCTTAAAATAGTGTTTTTCCTTTTTTAAAAAAATCTTTCAGTACCGCCAAATATTTCTGGTTCTGATGAAGCTGCTCAACTTACAGTCATTGAAGGACACCTCATTAGTCTATTGTGTGAATCAAGTGGTATTCCTCCCCCAAATCTCATTTGGAAGAAGAAAGGTTAGTTTTCATCTTTTGACATTTATATAATTAAGTATAAATATTAAATAAATTCATGTTTTATTTGAAAAATATGCCAATTTATTAATAAACTCCTTTGAAGTTTGCATACTAAAATATTAGACAGCATACTTGCTTTATGCTAAATGTGTCACATGTGATAATTCTGTACTGTCAAGGTGAAAATCTTCAGATTTGAGAGTAGTCCCAAGAAGAAATTAAAGGGCAGCTATACTGATCACAAATCCACCATTCAATTAACTATTTTTTCTTCTTTAAAATAGGTTTAAAAATTATCTTCTAAAGCAAGCATTTTTTGGTATATGTGACAGTTTTGTAATTATGTTAAATTGAATTCTGAAGTTCAACAGATTTTCAGTTATTCATCAACAAATATGTGTCCTTTAAGTACCAAATCTTCTAAATTTTTAGCTGATTTAAGAAATAATTTTTGTTTTACTTAGAGATTTTTAAAAATTTATTTTACAAAATATGTTTTCTTTAAATGCAATATTGATTGAAAGAAAAGTTTGCAGAAGATAGCCTTCTCTTCCTCGTCCTCTTCTTCCTTTTTGCATAGATTATTATACAGTACCCTCTGCCTTTTGAGTATGTGAACAGGAAGTAAATAAATATGTATTGGTACTCATTAGAAGTATATACACAAATGCCGTATATGTTTGCTTCACATTCTGCCACTTGGTTTTTCTTGCAGGCTCCCCAGTGCTGGCTGATTCTGCAGGGCGAGTCAGAATTTTATCTGGAGGCAGGCAGCTGCAGATTTCAATTGCAGAAAAATCCGATGCAGGGCTCTATTCATGTATGGCGTCGAATGCTGCTGGGACCGCAAAGAAAGACTACAGTCTGCAAGTTTACAGTAAGTTACTGATTAGCCAGGCTCTGGCACAATTAAAAAACAACAGCTTTTCCATCCTTCTCTTTTTCTTTATATCTTTAAGATTCAAAGTAGTATAGTTATATAGTTGGCCTCCTTGGCCCTGCTTATCCATAAATTCCACATCCATGGATTCAACCAACTGCATATCAAAAGTATTTTTTTCAATGTCCAAAAAGTGAAAAAAAGCAAAACTTGAATTTTTCTGGGCATCAGGAAACTATTTGCATACTATTTACATTGTATTTACAACTGTTTACATATCATTAAAAGGTATTATTGGAGAAGGCAATGGCACCCCACTCCAGTACTCTTGCCTGGAAAATCCCATGGACGGAGGAGCCTAGTAGGCTGCAGTCCATGGGGTCGCTAAGAGTCGGACATGACTGAGCAACTTCACTTTCACTTTTCTCTTTCATGCATTGGAGAAGGAAATGGCAACCCACTCCAGTATTCTTGCCTGGAGAATCCCAGGGATGGAGGAGCCTGATGGGCTGCCACCTATGGGGTCGCACAGAGTCGGACATGACTGAAGCGACTTAGCATAGCATAGCATAACATAAGGTATTATAATCTCGTGATGATTTAAAGTGTAACAGAGGATGTTCAAAGGTTATATGTAAATGCTGTGCCATTTTCTATATAATGGACTTGAGCATCCTCAGATTTTGGTTTCTGAGTCAGATCCTGGAACCAGTCCCCTCTGGATACGCAGGGATAGGTACACCTTTCATAAGAGCCACAAGTTTAAATTGTGTTGACATAACAAGAGAGAAGTTATTTATTTCTAGCTAGTACTTACTCAGTTATACAGCTGTCCATTCTGCATCAACTTGCTGATGGCAGACTCACAATGTGGCTATAATTTGTTGGGGGCAGGATGGTAGACATGAAATGGGGAGAATGGCATTTTATCATTGGGTATAGTTACAGTATGTAAAAATATGCCTTTTTGTTTGTTTGTTTAACTTAAACTTTTATTTTGTATTGGGGTATAGCTGATTAACAATGTTGTGATAGTTTCAGGCGAACAGTGAAGGGACTCAGCCCTAGATATACATGTATCCATTCTCCCCCAAACTCCCCCACATATCCCATTTTAAAGATTATTTAATTTATGTAAAATTTTAAAGTATAAAATATGTACATTATCTCGTTTAATTTTTACATGAACTATGATATGAGACAAAAATTTGGCCTTCCTTTTTTATCAGTGAAAACTTAAGCCCAGAGAAGTTTCCATGACTAGCTGAGGTCATATGACTTGTGTATGACAGGATAGGCACTCGAATACAGAATTTCTAACATGGGTCCATTTGCTTCCCCCACCCCACATATGTCTTTGAGTTTGTTTAATCTTCTTTCTTGGAATCAGGTTCCATTAGGTGAATTTAACTGTAAGGTTACAGAATCTCTGGCCATTGGTGGCTTAAACAAATAGAGATTTATTTTCTGACATAATGAGAAGCTGAGGTTGGCAGTCACTGGAGTTGGTCAGCATCTTACTTTTATTAGGACAGGAGATCTAGGATTCTCCTGGTCCTTTTGTGATCTCAAGATTCTGGTTTCTGTATTTGTAGTGTGAAGTCCACACTGACGGCAAAAAGAAGGAGAAGGGATGTTATATTTCTCTTTTAGCAGGAGAGCAAAAAATTCCGCAAATCTGCCCCCTCACTTTACTCCTGCCAGCAGACCTCTATTCAGATTTTTTAGATCTACAGTGATTCATTCAGTCACCACAATTTCTAAAGATGGAGAAACAGTCTCAGTTTTTCCAACTCCTCTAGTGGGCGGAAGAAAGGAACTGGTAATGGACTTTGGGTCATGAACTAGATTATCATACATATTTTAAATTAGTATTAGGAAGATTTACATAGGTTAGAGCTACAGGTGATGATAGTTCAAATATTTGTATAATGTCTCCAAAGCAGAAAGAGTAGCTAATGCAACTTTCTTTCCTTACTATACTGAGTTTAGGCATGAACCCATTTAGAAACATTGGAGAAGAATGCCACCTATCATGTGGCAATGCCATGACTATTAGTCCCAGGTCTTTGCTTTGTAGTTAATTTTTTGACATGAAAAATGATTTTAACTTTGCCTGATGAAAATTCTTATATAAGACTTGGACTTCCCCGGTGGTACAGCATAAAGAGTCTGCCCGCCAATGCAGGAGATGCAAGAGATGTGGGTTCGATCCCTGGATCGGGAAGATCCCCTGGAGAAGGAAATGGCAGCCCACTCCAGTATTCTTGCCTGGAAAATTCCATGGACAGAGGAGTCTGGCAGGCTACAGTCCATGAGGTCAGAAAGAGTCGGACATGACTGAGCACAGCACATATGTACTCGGCCTCATCTGAGCAAACATTTCTTTTCTTTTTTTTCTTCCCAGTTCGACCAACTATATCCAACAGTGGTAGCCACCCTACAGAAATCATTGTAACTCGAGGAAAGAGCGTTTCCTTGGAGTGTGAGGTGGAAGGTATTCCTCAACCAGCAGTGACCTGGATGAAAGATGGCCGCCCTTTGACGAAGGGAAGAGGAATGGAAATAATGGATGAAGGTCGTGTGGTTCAGCTGAAGAACGTTCATGTGTCTGACACAGGCCGTTATGTGTGTGTTGCTATGAATATAGCAGGAATGACTGACAGAAAATATGACTTAAGTGTACACAGTAAGTATAAAGAGGCTCCTTAAGTCTGTTAACTGGCTGATATAATCTACAGCCTCCTGGATGGGAGATATAGACCTCAGGTGTTGAGTGTTTTATTTATAGTCTATTATTTTCTACTATTTGGAAAAGACCCTAATGCTGGGAATGATTGAGGGCAGGAGGAGAAAGGGGCAACAGAGGATGAGATGGCTGGATGACACGATGAACTCAATGGACATGAGTTTGAGCAAATTCCAGGAGATCTGGAAGGGACAAGGAAGCCTGGCATACTGCATTCCTTGGGGTTGCAAAGAGTTGGACACAACTTATGACTGAACAGCAACAAATTTCTACACACATATCACTTCTTTAGATCAGTCTCATCATTATCATGCTATGCCTGACCTCCCTTTTCTTATTTTGCTGAAATAAGCATGTATCGGATATTCTTTTAGAAAAGCACATTGTGAAGTCGATAATTATCTTTTTCAAATACTTTTGATCCAATGCCATCCCAAGTGATATTCCTTGATTCTGTGTTTTCCTCATTAGCTGACTTGATAAGTGTAAACCTAGATTCCTTACAGCTTACTGACCCAGCTTCAGTTGGGTATAAGTTGTATTGAAATCAGCTTTACAATTCTAAATAATGAGCACAAATGTCAGTAGGAATAGATCAGACACACATATACTCCTATTTATGTGTGACACCTATTTGTATGCATATAATTTGAATTGGGGTTTTTAAATCTATAGAATCAATGGTAAATCTAATAGACTTAGTTTTTTGACTTAATTCCAGTTAGAACATGCACAAAGTCCAGTATAGTTTGCAAGCAATGTGTGAAAGCTAATGATTGAAAAGAAATCAGTCTTATGTATCTTTTAGTTAGACTGTGGTTTTTTTTTTTCATTCTTTTTAACAGGTGCTTATTGCATTACTTGAATGTTTTATACTTTATTTGATAAATCCTCTAGGAAAGAACATTTAGGTCGGATGTATTAACAAGAGTGGCTGTCATAAAATTTCCTAGGCAAGACTGATGTTGAGAAATCAAGATCTCAGATTATGATAAATTCCAATTGACTCAGTCCTCTGCTTGCTTCAATTCTGTGAGACTCTGAAAGTAGAGCGCCACTGGCCCTGCTCTGTGACGAAGGAAAACATGATGGAGGGTAACTTTCCCTGGACTACTGAGGGCCATATAGAGGCACTCAGGGCCTGTGTGGAGCCTTGTTTCCTCTCCTTCTGGTGCTGGCTTAATTGGATTTTCATGCCAGTTCTCCTCTAAGCCAGCCCTTGCACTTGCCCAAGCCTGTTGGGTCAATGTGACCTGCCACCCCTCCTCAGACTATCCTGACTGCACTCTGCTCTTGGCCCAAACTTGTCTTCTCAGCCCACTTTGTGTGTTTCACATGTTTTTGTCCACAAGGCACACTTGCCCTCTAGGAGCTGGTCACTCCAGTCTTCTCTAGGGTTCTGGGTTCCCCCTCTTCTGCCCCTCTTAGTTGCTCTCTGACTCTCAGGCAGCTCCTTCACATTTTTACTTCCAGGAGTGTCACAGTCATCGTCATCATCATCTCATTGTTGTCATTGTTTATTTTGCTAGTGTTGCCCAGAAAATCATTTTTAAGAATAAACTATTTAGAATTTGGTGCTTTGTCTTACAGCCCCTCCAAGCATCATTGGAAACCACAGGACACCTGAAAATATAAGTGTGGTGGAAAAAAGCTCAGTGTCGCTAAATTGTGAAGCTTCAGGAATTCCCCTGCCTTCAATTACGTGGCTTAAAGATGGGTGGCCCGTCAACCTTAGCAGCTCCCTGCGAATCCTCTCAGGTATTAAAAATTCTTGAAGCTTGGTAATCTGGTTAGCTTCCTGTGGCCACAGCTTATCCTTAATTTCTCATATCTCCATGTTTTTTTTTTTCCTTTTTTGAGCTAACTGCTTACTATAATACCTACTGATCATATTAAGAAAAAACTTTGGAACATCAGAAGCTATAGGACAATGGGGAAAATCTCTAAATATTTCTGGATCCTTGTGAAAGAGTAGTCTTGGCACTCGATTATTACTTAATTCATGGGGATGTCAGAGCATTCATGCTAGAATGAGTACAAACTAATTTGAAAAGTGAAGAATGAAAAGAAGTACTGGAATTGAAACCAGAGCCTAGAGGGTATAATGTTATATAACATATCTCCATATTCAAACAAAGTGTTTGAATTTATTCATGGCTATTCTAAGTGAGATTTGTATTTCCAAGATGGGATAGTTTCTTTTGAGCTAAGACTTTATCATTATTATAGAAGATACTCTGCTGATTCCTCATCTAATTATGTAGGAAAATCTATTATCTTATTCTTTATAGATCAGTGTAAGTGCAGAGAGAGATGTCTTGGGGCATGCCCCTGGAATCTACCCCTGGCTCCTTTCACTAATGACTTGGATACAGACTAAGAAAATAATCTCTCCAAGTCTGTGGGTAATAAAAAGCAGGGGTACTTAGAAGAATACCTAATGTGTTTAATGAAGACATCTGAATTCAAACACATCTTACTCTGGAACTTCTGAATTAAACCTAACAAAATGAAAGTTAAGTAGACTCCTGTACTCGCTTTCAAAAACCAGTGATGAAAATTAGGGTGAGATATTGCTTCAGAATTCTTCATATGAAAAGATCTCTGAACTGTGTTAGTGATTGAGTATGCATTAGCATTGTAAGGTGTTTTATTGGGAAAAGCAAATACAGTGTTTTGCCACCTGAATATATTTTTACCAGTAAGACAAGACCGGTTGTACTCTGGACTTATCTTACTCATTAGGAAGATGTAAGAAGTATTTATTGACGATATTTTCATGGAGCATAACCATGATGGCCAATAATTGGAAAATAGGCTATATGCCTGATTCCATTTAATCTGAAAAAATAAACTTTGTGTAACCTTATTATCTCATAGTGAAAATTACATTTAAATACTTGAAGAGCCATGGGGTAGAACAGGTTATGTTGGTTGTATGTAGTTCCAGAGGTTAAAAGTAATGCTAATGTATGGAAAATTCTAGGGACAGATTTGGGTCTGAATGCAAACAACTTTAAAACAATATTTGTGTTGTTGAAAGTCAAGATGAACTATTTTAAGAGGTAATGAGCTCCCTGACTCTAAGGGTATTCAAAGTTTAAATTCCCACTTTTGAAAGATTTTTCAGAAAAGATATTTTCCTAGTATTTGAGTTAGATCTAAATATCCTATTATCTATTTCTTCAAGATCTTGGTCTATAAATGATAGGAACTAAATGAGAAATTTCCATTGCTGTAGTTGTTATATTCATTGCCTATAATTAAATATATAAATGAAAAAATTATTAGCAATGTTTATTGCCTATAATGGACTTCCCAGTGGTAAAGAATCTGCCTACTGATGCAGGAGACACAGGTTCAATTCCTGGCTCAGGAACATCCCCTGGAGAGCAGAATGGCAATCCACTCCAGTATTCTTGCCAGGATAATCCCATAGACAGAGGAGCCTGGCAGGCCCCAGTCCTTGGAGTCACAGAGTTAGACACAACTGAGCATGCACACATTACCTACAACACTAGATCTATGCGCTCCGGCAAGTTACTTCACTTTGCTAACCTCCGTTCTTCACTTGTAAGTGAAGATAGTAGTAGTATTTAGGGGTTTTTTTAAAGATGAGTTAATATGTGTAAAGCAGCTAACACAGTGCCTGCTTATATCCTAAGCATCCAATAACGTGTTTGCCTTTATTGTCATAGACAACCTGCTAAAAAGTTTGGGTCTCCCTATCCTGGGAAACCTTCCCATGTCCTACAGTGCATTCATTTTCTTGAGACTTCCATCCTCTGTTGATCTTAGAGAATGCATACTGATGGCAAAGATTTTATTATAATTTGGTTACCAAAAACCTGGACACTTTATCTTCTTCTCTTAAAAATATCCTTGTTTTTGCATTCTCAATTGCTGAAAAAGTAGGAAACTTTTTAAATATAACTACATTAGAGCTCCTGGAAATGAAAAAGTCAAGACAGAGTGATGTACTCTGGCTTATAATAGATTCACAGGAGTAGTGTTTTGGTTTTATCGTATAGTTTTGTTTTGCTTGACTAGCAAATGGAGATCCCTGAGCGAACACAGTAGAAGTATTTCACCTTGTGACGCTGCCAGAGGAGTCATTCAGTTTTACAGTCTGAACATGTGTGCTGTGCAGTTGATGACTGAGAATCAGATGAATGGTGTATGACTCGTTCCTTGATCGGCTGCATGTTCCTGTTTCATTAAGATTAGTTCTCCTGAGACGTTAAGTCAAGTTTTTCATTGTTGAAGCCTCTGTTATTGTTATGAAGTTACCTGCCAAGAACAGATAGCTGACTATAAAATTTAATAGGTACAAGAAATGTCTCCATCTAATTTACTGTCATCTTTTTTTATTTTTTTGTCTTTCACTGGAATGAGGGAGAGGACCAGGAAACAAAGAGAAAAGAAAGATCATGAGATTTATGAGGTTGAGGTTTGCTGAGCCAGCAATTACTCATAAAAATCGTATTGTTTTAATAATATCTTTCAACTGGCATCATATTATGGTCTCACAGTCTCACTAATTTGAAGTAGCAGTGAGTGCTTGAATCTTTTCTTAATTAATATGTTTTTTGACATGTTTAGAGAACTTTTGTATTCAACTTTGCTTACTTAAATTCAACTGAGAGAAAAGACTAAATTTGGTAGTAGATGCTAAACAAAGTTCATCTTTCAATGGGTTGAGGATAAGTAGGTTGCTTAAAGGGGAAAAAAAAAAGCTCAATGAGGACTTGCTTTGTTTATAAAAACAGAAAGCAGATGGAAATTCCTGATGAATTCAGATCCAGGTGAATATTTACAAGAAAATTTTATGTTTAACCATTTCAATTGTTTTAGTTCAAATTCAGGGTACTAAGCAAAAATATACCAAATGAAAAATTATTACAAAATCTAAGAAATGATTTACATTTTGTTCTTAGAAATTACTTCTCAAATGATTTCAAGGACTCTGCTCTTTCAGCATATTTCTTTGTTCTCTGCTGGCTTTGTTTCAGTCTCATTTGCTGACTCCTCTTTCCTTGATCCTTAAGAGGAATTTTCCTCCAGATCACACCCTTCAGCATATCAGTTTCATTCCTAGTCTACCAGTCTTTCTTCATTATGTAGAATTCAGAATATAAGGAGGAAAAAAATCAGAGTCATGCTAATAAGGGAGGTGGCCCTCATAAACTTTGATATAAATAGCTCTAGAATTCCATGAAACTCAAATTGAAAACTGGTTGTCAGTCTTCATGGTTTCATCCATCTCTTGTATAATTGATGTCATTCCAATCTGGGTTGTTGGTGTAGTATTCTTTCTAATGTTTCCATTTCATATGTTCCATGGAAAACTGGGAATCTTTTCCTAAACATTCTGTCACAGTTGTTTTTCTGAAGTATGAATCATACCATGACTTTGTTTGTTTACATACTTCCATAGCCTTAGTGCAGAGAAGGCGATGGCACCCCACTCTAGTACTCTTGCCTGGAAAATCCCATGGACGGAGGAGCCTGGTAGTCTACAGTCCATGGGGTCACGAGGAGTCGGACACGACTGAGCGACTTCACTTTAACTTTTCACTTTCATGCATTGGAGAAGGAAATGGTAACCCACTCCAGTGTTCTTGCCTGGAGAATCCCAGGGACGGGGGAGCCTGGTGGGCTGCCGTCCATGGGGTCACACAGAGTCGGACAGGACTGAAGCGACTTAGTGATAGCGATGGCCTTTAGTGAACATAATAAATCCTACATTCCTTAACTTAGCGTTTGAAGACCCACAGAATCCTCAGAATTGGCCACACTCCAGCTAGTTTCATCTCTCACTGTCTTCTCCCCTGTTCTGTTTTAGGTGCCACACCTACTTTCTACCTCTGTATCCTCGTGCTCCAGCTACAGTGGTATCTTTTGACTCCTTTCTGTGTTAAAGTATACTTTACCTTGCAAGATTATGTTCAAACATCACCTCTGTGAAACTCCATTTCTTGCTTGATGTCACCTGGGTTATATTAACTTTCTTTGTCCATTAAACTGGAAAATTGTTCTGAATTATCCATTCTGTTATATACAGCCTCAAAATGTGATATTTATTAAAAACTCGACATAAATACATTTTAAAAGACTTTGAAGTGAATTGATTAAATTTTACTAAAATTCAGCATTGCATGGCAAACTTGTAAAGTTGCAGATTTCTTTTTGAGTCATCCGGTGGTTTGCTTCTCCAGGAGGTAGGATTCTGCGATTGATGCAGACCAGAACAGAAGATGCTGGCCAGTATACATGTGTTGTAAGAAACGCAGCTGGTGAAGAAAGAAAAATCTTCCGGCTTTCAGTATTAGGTATTTATACAGTTTACAATATTGACTCAGTGGACCTGAGTTTGAGCAAACTCTGGTAGATGGTGAAGGACAGGGAAGCCTGGCGTGCTGCAGTCTGCAGTCCATGGGGTCACAAAGAGTCAGACATGACTGAGTGATTGAACAACAGCAGAAAAAAATAAAATTGTCTTAAACACATTGTGGAAGCAGATTTAACATTTATCTGCAGCTTGATCTTATATTTATATATTCTTTGGCCCCTGGATTGCCACTCTTGGCAAGAATTCAATGTTAGAATGGTTTGTATGTAATCAGTTGGATTAAAATGGCTGAAATGCCATGTCTTGTCAGTTCACAATTGTTCACCATTGTTCTAAGGCTGTGATAACTTTTTTAATGTGAGTGTGTATCTGAATTGTAGAGAGAGAAATAAGTGTCTCATAGATTTTGTTACTCATTGACTTCTTGACAGATTTATCTGGATTTTATGATTTACATATAATAAAATTCATTATAATTGAATTTATGACATGTAACTTTATAGTTTATCTTAGAATTGATCAAGCAATATGGTAACATTATTCTAGTAAACAAATAATAATGAGAATTTGGATTGTTTTAAAGGGTACAGCTTAATAAAAAAATATAAAATAGATACCTATAAATAACCAAATTGCTGTTATAATTGTTCCTTTTTCTGTCTTTTTTTTTCAAAGTACCACCTCACATCATGGGTGAAAATACATTTGAAGATGTGAAAGTAAAAGAGAAGCAGAGTGTTACACTGACTTGTGAAGTGACAGGTAAGGGGCTCAGCTCTTTGATTTTTCCTCAGCTCACTGGCTATTCATTGCCTTCACTTAACATCACAATTAGTTGAGAATAATCAAGGCATTTGAAATTGAATTCTAGACCAGTATAGGTGGTAGAAATATAGGAAAAAATCTTTCAGATTCTATGGAGATAAAAAGGAAATTCTTAACAGTGAAAAAAGGAAGGGAGAGAAGCATGGAACAGAGACAGAAAAAGAAATACATGCTGGTCTTTTCTTTCAATTAGGTAAATTGTTTTTCTTTTTTAAGTCTTCTGTTTGTGGGTAGGATTTTTCTTTCCCACCTCCTATTATTTTTTCTTTCATCCCCATGTTTGCACCTTCCTTTCCTTTTTACTGCTTTCTTCAAAGAAATAATTTTGGTGAAAGGATAGCATCATTAATAGTTACCCAGCATCAATTATGATCAAAAATGTCACCTTTAGTTAACATGTTTGTGTATAATAAAGTGAATGGAGATGAATAAAAATGAAAATTCTAAAGCTTTTACTGGCTTTCTCCATGAATCATTGTGTTGCATGTAATACAAATAAATATGTGAGAGAACATTTCCAAGACCATCTCTTTAGTGAAGGCATGACCTTGCAGTTTTAATGGAACAACTGGAGCAGCCCATACATTTTACAGAACGTAAGAGTTGTAAGGAAGAGTCAATGGATGTATTGCTTTGTTGTTTAGATGCCCCATAATACATTTATGAAAGCAAGGAAGTATTTTCATTTCAGAAAGGCAGATATAAAAACTGTCACGTATACATTATGTAACCTGTTTTCTTCTTTATTTAAAACGATGTGGTAACAACTCTTGCATAGAGACCATCTGCCTAAATTTTATAACATCTTATCTTGAGCCTTCTAGCTTCTTCTTAATGTTTCACTTGGTTTTTAGAAATTTCTTTTTTATTTTTGTTTCATCAAGATATAATTGATATATAGTATTGCGTAACTGTAAGGTGAACAACATAAGGATTTTACACACACACACAGACTACCACACTGTTAACACCCATCACCTCACACAGCTGCACACTTCTTTTGTGATTATAACTTTCATGATCTACTTTCTTGTAGCTTTCAAATATACAATAAGTATTGTTAACTGTAATCATGATTATTATCTTGTTATTTGAAGTTTGTGCTTTCTGACTACCTTCACTTATTTATCCCACCTCCAACCCCCTCCCTATACAATCACTAATGGGTTCTCAGTTTCTGTGACTTTGATTTTATTAGATTCCATGTATAAGAGAGATCAGACAGTATTTGTCTTTGTCTGTCTGACTTATTTCACTTAGCATAATGTCCTCAAGGTTTATCCATGTTGTCACAAATGTTAGGATTTCTTTTTCATGGCTGGATAATACTAAAAAAAAAAAATATATATATATATATATATACACATATATATCAGATCAGATCAGTCGCTCAGTCGTGTCCGACTCTTTGCGACCCCATGAATCGCAGCACGCCAGGCCTCCCTGTCCATCACCAACTCCCGGAGTTCACTCAGACTCACGTCCATCGAGTCAGTGATGCCATCCAGCCATCTCATCCTCTGTCGTCCCCTTCTCCTTTTGTCCCCAATCCCTCCCAGCATCAGAGTCTTTTCCAATGAGTCAACTCTTCACATGAGATGGCCAAAGTACTGGAGTTTCAGCTTTAGCATCATTCCTTCCAAAGAAATCCCAGAGCTGATCTCCTTTAGAATGGACTGGTTGGATCTCCTTGAAGTCCAAGGGACTCTCAAGAGTCTTCTCCAACACCACAGTTCAAAAGCATCAATTCTTCAGCGCTCAGCCTTCTTCATAGTCCAACTCTCACATCCATACATGACCACTGGAAAAACCACAGCCTTGACTAGACGGACCTTTGTTGGCAAAGTAATGTCTCTGCTTCTGAATATGCTATCTAGATTGGTCATAACTTTCCTTCCAAGGAGTAAGTGCCTTTTAATTTCATGGCTGCAGTCACCATCTGTAGTGATTTTGGAGCCCAGAAAAATAAAGTCTGGCACTGTTTCCACTGTTTCCCCATCTATTTCCCATGAAGTGGTGGGACCGGATGCCATGATCTTCGTTCTCTGAATGTTGAGCTTTAAGCCAACTTTTTCACTCTCCACTTTCACTTTCATCAAGAGGCTTTTGAGTTCCTCTTCACTTTCTGCCATAAGGGTGGTGTCATCTGCATATCTGAGGTTATTGATATTTCTCCCGGCAATCTTGATTCTAGTTTGTGTTTCTTCCAGTCCAGCGATTCTCATGATGTACTCTGCATATAAGTTAAATAAACAGGGTGACAATACACAGCCTTGACAAACTCCTCTTCCTATTTGGAACCAATCTGTTGTTCCATGTCCAGTTCTAACTGTTGCTTCCTGACCTGCATACAGATTTCTCAATAGGCAGGTCAGGTGGTCTGGTATTCCCATCTCTTTCAGAATTTTCCACAGTTTATTGTGATCCACATAGTCAAAGGCTTTGGCATAGTCAATAAAGCAGAAATAGATGCTTTTCTGGAACTCTCTTGCTTTTTCCATGATCCAGTCATAAACACTATATATATGTGTGTATATATATAGTATTTAATATTAGTATTATATATTGTAGAATAATAGTGTTTAATAATAACATTAAATTATATGTAGAGTTTTGTATATGTCGCATTATCTTTATCCAGTCATCTATCCATGGACACTTCATTTGTTTCCTTGTCTTGGCTATTGTGAATAATGCTGCAGTGAACATGGTAATGCAGATGTCTCTTTTGAGATAGTGATTTCATTTTCTTCAGATTGTTGAACACATAGTAATTCTATTTTCAGTTTTTTGAGGAACTGTGATACTGTTTTCCGTAGAGGTTATACCAATTTACATTCCCTCCAAAGGTGTACAAGGATTCCTTTTTTTCACATCCTCATCAACACTTGCCATTGACTGTATTTTTTTTTTAATTTTTATTGGACTGTAGTCAATTTACGATGTTGTGTTAGTCTTAGGAGTATAGCAAAGTGAATCTGATATACGTGTATCCACTCTTTTTTAGATTCTTTTCCCATATAGGTCATTAGAGTATAAAGTAGAGTTCTTTGTGCCATCCAGTAGATCTTTGTTAGTTATCTGAGTTCTTTGTGCCATATAATAGGTCCTTATTAGTTACCTGTCTGATATATAGTAGTGTGTATATGCCAGTCCCAGCCTTCCAATTTATCTGTCCCCTCTCTTATTCCCTAGTCACCATAAGTTTATGTTCTACATCTGTAACTCCTATGTTTTTGGTAATAGCTATTCTAACAAGTGTAAAGTGCTATCTCATTGTGCTTTTATTTGTTTTTCCTGGATGATTAGTGACATTGAACAGCTTTCCTTGTACCTGTCAGCCATTTGAATATCTTCTTTGCAAAAATATCTATTCAGGCCCTTTGCCAAATTTTTAATTGGATCCTTTGTATGTTTGTGTGTGTGTGTGTGTGTTGCTGTTGAGTTATATGAGTTCCTTACATATTTTGAATATTAACCACTTTATCAGATAGTGGCTTGCAAATACTTTTCCTGTTTTATAGTTGCCATTTCATTTTGTTGATGGTTTCTTGGCTGTATAGAGTTTTTTCGTTTGATATAGTCCTGTTTGTTTGTTTTGGCTTTTGTTGCCTATACTTCTGGTGTCATATCTTAGAAATCATTGCCAAGACCAGTGTCAGAGAGCTTTGTCCCTATGTTGTCTTTCAGGAGTTTAAGGGTTTCAGGTCATACATTTAAGTCTTTGATCCATTTCAAGTTAATTTTTATGAGTAGTGTAAGATATGGATCTAGTTTCATTCTTTTTGCATGTGAATACCCAGTTCTCCCACCACAACTTATTGAAGAGACTGTTTTTTTCCATTGAGTATTCTTAACCATCCTGACAGAGAAGGCAATGGCACCCCACTCCAGTACTCTTGCCTGGAAAATCCCATGGATGGAGGAGCCTGGTAGGCTGCAGTCCATGGGGTCGCTAAGAGTCGGGCACGACTGAGCGACTTCACTTTCACTTTTCACTTTTATGCATTGGAGAAGGAAATGGCAACCCACTCCAGTATTCTTGCCTGGAGAATCCCAGGGATGGAGGAGCCTGGTGGGCTGCCATCTATGGGGTCACACATGGTTGGACAGGACTGAAGCAACTTAGCAGCAGCAGCAGCAGCAACCCTCCTGATTGTGTATATATCAGTTTCTTTCCATTTATAATTCTGTTCCATTGGTCTGTGTGTCTTTTTTATGGAATACCTTACTGGTTTGATGACTGGAGCTTTGTAATATAGTTTTAAATGAGGATATGTGATGCTTCTCATTTTGTTCTTCCTTCTCAGGATCGCTTTGGCCATTGAGGATCTTTTGTAATTCCAAACAAATTTTAAGATTTTTTTTTTCCTGTACCTGTTTAAAAAAAATGCCATGGGAATCTTCATAGGGATTGTATTGGACCTATAAATAACTTTGAGTAATATGGACATTTTAACAATATTAATTCTTCCAGCCCATGAATACAAGATATCTGTCCATTTATTTGTGTCTTCTTTTATTTATTTCATCAGTGTCTTATAGTTTTCAATATAGGGATCTTTCACTTCCTTGATTATATTTATTACTAAGTTTTTTTTTGGTTTTGATGCTATTGTAAATTAGATTTTTTAAAATTTCTTTTGCAGATAATTTGTTGTTAGTGTGTAAAATGCTACTGATTTTTATCTTGATTTTGTATCTGAAGCTTTACTGAATTTGTTAATTAAAGCTAATAGATTTTTTTTGGTGGAATCTTTAGGATTTTCTCTATAACCATGCCATTTACAAACAGAGACAACTTCTTCCTTTCCAATACTGATGCCTTTTCTTTTTTGTGTGTGATTATATGGCTCATATTTCTAATACTGTGTTGAATAGGAATGGTGAGAATGGGCACTCCCATCTTGGTCTTAAAGAAAAAACTTTTACTCTTTCACCATTCAGTATGATGTTAGCTGCAGAGTTGTTATATGGCCTATTTTATATTGAAGAATGTTCCTTCTATATACGATTTGTTGAGATTTTTTTTTAATCATGAACAGATGTTGAATTTTGTCAAAAGCTTCTGTGCATCTACTGATATGGATATATGATTTTTATCTTTCATTCTGTTGATGTGATGTATTATATTTTCTGTGTGTCTTGAACCATCCTTGAATCCCAGGGATGAATCCCATTTGATCATGGTACATGATCCTTTTAATTTAATGTTGAATTCCATTTTCTAGTTTTTGTTTTTGTTTTT